>NC_069658.1:380514686-383014686 GCF_027244095.1 Hemicordylus capensis
TAATTATTTACATAACAAAACAGTTGAACTGGTAGGTGACCAAGGAAACCTTCCCAAGAAACACTCAAGCACTCTGGCATGGATGTGGCACAGAAGTGTGTGTGTCCGAAAAGGACAATGGAAGGTATAACATTTCAGCTAAATAACACTCTATGCACCAATACTTGGTTCGTCCACATTAAAAGCTGAAACCAAATCCATCATAAGTATTAAAATAGTCATTCAAGTTAGTAGTTCTGGTCACACTGTCATGGGACTGCAGAATAGTATGCATGATTTCTGAAGGTCAATTTCTTTTGATTATCTATGATAACCAAATGAAGATCCGGATCACCAGCATGCCTTCTACATGATTTATCTATTCTATTATTTTAATATTGCCTCCCAAAGATAATGGGAGAAATGCATGATATAAAACAGAATTAAAATACTTCATAATGCCAAAAACAAGTGTGAATTCACTTGAAAATGATCCATTAAACTCATGATGCTGTGTTACTCTTTCTGTTTGCAGAAGAGCTAAGCAAGCATGCAGAAATTATTATTATTATTATTATTTTACATTTATATTCCGCTCTTCCTCCAAGGAGCCCAGAGCGGTGTGCTACATAAGTTTCTCCTCACAACAACCCTGTGAAGCAGGTTAGGCTGAGAGAGAAGTGGCTGGCCCAGAGTCACCCAGCAAGTCTCATGGCTGAATGGGGATTTGAACTCGGGTCTTCCTGGTCCTAGTCCAGCACTCTAACCACTACACCACACTGGTGTAGTGAATTTAGCTTCAATCTAATTTAGATTGAATTTAGCTCTTGAATTTAGCTTCAATCCTATGCATACTTACTTGCTAGTCCCATGAAAGTAAATGGGGCTGAACAAACATGGATAGGATTGGCGTGTTAGTATTACAGAGCCTTGCTACAGTCATCTGGTAGATGGTTGTAGAAGTGGAAAGTGATCAATAGCTGTCTAAATTAAACATGCAGAATACTGAAGACTACTGTTAAGCATTTGCAGTTTTATTGACAGACAGGGGCAGGCATTGTCACATAAACCTGGACTTAACAATACTGATGGAAATAAAGTTGTCTGAGTGACAGAAGCAGATGATATGTATTTACCTGAATATAAGCCAACTCCAAATTTAAGAGCCCTTTAAAAACAGACATTAAATACAGGTTGAACCCTTATTTACCCAAAAGGAAGACTCTGAATTTAAGATGACCCCCTGATTTAAAACATGAAAGAACTTGGAAAAAACCATATTCAGGTAAATACAGCAGTATGAGGGAAGACATTGAAGCTGCAAAAAGCATGGCATTTCAGTATTACTTCCTGGGAAACCTGGATCTAGATTTTTGTGTTTCAGCATTCTATTAAGACTTTGTTGTACTTGCCTCTGTTTGTGCCAGAGTTCCAGTTTCCATAACCTAGAAAGAAGATATTAAACAGACATTAAAGCTTATGTTAGTTGTAGGCTGTTCTAGATACTGTATAGCCAAAGCAAACTATTATTCAACAGTTTCTTTTGAACTCTGTCTTCACAGGTATTCATTGAATGATGGAACAATTAGGAGATAGAAACATTGGTCTTACTGTGAAGTGTTCTTTTTCACAGCTGAGGAGGTCATCCTCCAAAGTATGGGTTGGAATACTGAGCATGCTCCAGATAGGACCAATCAAATTGTTGCAGGCGTGGCTAGGTTGTAGCATGGGAGGCGACCCAGCCTCAGTTCCAGGACTGATGTGCTCTCATGGAAAGGTAAGGAAAAAATAAGTAGACAATCAAGGGAGAGGTGGGGGGGGGACAGCCTACAGAGCTAAACAACCTGGAAGTTGCCCCCACCCAATCACGCCCTGCCCAAGTAACAAACCCCTCAGGAAAGAAGAGAGGAATACTGATGAACATTCCGGGCACGTCGGATAACCCCTCGGCTGTGAAAAAGAACACTTCACGGTAAGACCAATGTTTCTTTTTCCACAGTCCTAGGAGGTCATCCTCCAAAGTATGGGACATACCCAAGCCAATATAGCCAGGGTGGGACCCAGCCAGATGTGAATCAGACCACCTGTTGAAGAATAGTGCGCCCCAGTGCCACCTGAGGGGCATGAAAGGTGGATATCTTGTAATGTTTTATAAAGGAAGTGACAGATGACCAAGTGGCCGCCTTGCAGATATCAAGTAAGGGCATATTGGCTGTAAAGGCCGCGCTGCAAGTGGGGTGTGTTGTAATGCTGGAAGGAATGGGTAGTCGCAGAGACTCATAGGCAAGAGCAATACAGGATTTATTTCAAGCAGCTATTGTGTCTTTGGAAACCTTAGAGCCAAGAGTCGCTTGATGAAAAGACACAAAGAACGAGTCCAGGCGTCTCAAGGGCTTGGTTCTACGCCGCAAACAGTTTCAGAGAGCATGTCTGACATCAAGTGAATGCCATAGTTTTTCTTTAGGATGAATTGGAGATGGACAGAAGGAGGGCAGAACAATGTCCTGTGATCGGTGAAAGGTAGAGCTGAACTTTAGGAGAAAGGTAGAGTTGATCTTAAGGATGACTGCATCAGATTGAAAAACACAGAATTCCTTGTGGGCAGACAGGGCCCCAAGTTCTGAAACTCTTCGAGCAGAGGTGATAGCCACCAAAAATAAAACCTTAAGGGGGGGTAAACGCAGATTCACTTTGGACAGTGGTTCGAATCGGGCCTTGGTGAGGGCATTGAGAACATTGCTTAGGTTCCATGTAGGGAACCTGTGTACGGGTGGAGGTACCAAATTAGATGCCTCTTGCAGGAACTGTTGAAGGTGAGGGTGCAAACGAGAAGAGCTGTTATGGACCAAAGAACACACCAAAGATGATGCTGAGGTTTGATGCTTGAACATAATGGGGTGAAGGCCCAAGTCAAGCCTCGAATGGAGAAAGGAAAGGACCTAATGAACATTAGCCGATGAAGGGTCAATGCACTTCCTGTGCGCCCACCTGGAAAAAGCTGCCCAGGAGGTCTAATAAATGCAATTTGTCTACCGTCTCCTGGATGACAGGATGGTATCCTGGACCGAAGCAGAGTAACCCTTCTGAGCTAGGAGCCCACATTAAACTTCCAGGCGGCTAGCTGGAGCCACTGAAGATCGGGGTGTATGATGGGACCCTGTGATAGGAGGTCTGACTGCAGAGGAAGGTGCCATGGTGGAACGACCGATAGTTGTAAAAGATCTGAAAACCATGGTCTCCATGGCCAGAATGGGGCTATCAAGATGATCTCTGCCTTCTTGGAATAGAGCTTCTGTACAAGCCTGGGTATCACTGCAGTCGGCGGGAACGCACAGAGAAGACTTGGTGGCCAAGGAGAGACCAGAGCATCTACAACATCTGCCCAATGGGAGAGGAAGCAGGAGAAGAATCTGGGAAGGAGATGGTTGAGATGCAAGGCAAAGAGATAGACTATGGGAAATCCGAAGCGATGTATGGCCTGCCAAAACACTTCCCAATGAAGGGAACACTCCGCCGGGTCTATCACCTGAGCCAGTCAGCTTGGGTATTCGCCATGCCCTGTAGGTGTTCTGCTATGATTGCCACCAGGTGTTGTTCTGCCCTACTGAAGAGCCTGCCAGTCTCTTTCATCAGAGTATGGGATCGAGTACCTCCCTGGCAGTTGATGTGTGACTTGGTGGCATTGTCCATGTGCACGAGATGAACCATCGGTAGGAACTGCAATAGGGACAGGTGCACCACTCGGAGCTCCAACCGACTGATGTTGTGCCTCTTCTCTCATGTAGTCCAGACACCCTGAGCATACTGACCATTGCAGTGGGCTCTCCATCCCATGAGGCTGGCATCTGTGGTTACCAGAATTCGATTCAATATCGTAAGAGAAATGCCTCTCAGCATGGCTGATGATAACCAACAGTGAAGAGACTGCCGGATTACCGTAGGTAAGGGAATCTCTCTGTGTGATACATGCCATGATGTCCTCCTGAAAGGGAAAGAGGAGCCACTGAAGAGGGCGCGAGTGCCAACGCGTTCATAGAGTGCACTCCAGGCATGTGATCATGGACCCGAGTAACTGAGCTAAGGTCATCAAGTCGGTCGACGACGTGTGAAGCAGAGGCTGGATAATGGCAGCCAACTTTTGACATCTCTCTGGGGGCAAGGAGACGGCCAGGCGTCGCATTTCTAACCAGGCTCCCAGGTGTTGGAGAGTTTGAGATGGGATGAGGTGACTTTTCTGAAAGTTTATCAGGAAACCGTGTGAGGTAAGGACCGAGGTGGTCTTTTTTGCACAGCCAGCTGAGCCTGACAGAACGATGGTGCTCGTATGAGCAGATTGTCGAGAAGCAGGTAAATGTGGACCTGGCACGTACGTAGATGTGCCACTAGAGCAACCATTAGCTTGGTAAATACACTGGGGGCTGATGATAGGCTGAAGGGCAGAGCTCTGTATTGGTAATGGTGGTTGTCATACCCAAATCTGAGGAATCTCCTGTGGTCGGGAAGAAGAGGTACATGGAGGTAAGCCTCTGTTAGATAGATAGAGGCCAGGAAGTCCCCTCTTGATATTGAGTCCTTAATTGAGCGAAGGGATTCCATCTGGAATTTCCTCTTGCAGATGAAGTGATTGGGGGATCTTAAGTTCAGGACCGCTCTACAGGACCTGTCCTTTTTGGGGACCAGAAATAACAGTGAATAGATGCCGCGCCATAACTCTGTTGGCAGTACTGGTTCGATGGCACTGATCTGAAGGAGGTGCTGAATAACCTGATGAATCCAAATCTGTTTGTCCAGATGCCTTGATTTGGGAGACCTAGTCCGGAGGATGTGACTGAAAATCCAAAGCGTACCCATGAGAGACAGTGGAGCGCACCCAACGACCCTGCATCGTGGCTTCCCAGTGTGGAATAGAAGTCGAGAAGCCTGCCTCTCATGGGAGCTGAGTCATTGTTTCCTGGACGGGTTGGAGGTAGGAGGGAAAGGTTGAGGAGAGCATCCCCTGGAGAGTCCACCTCCTCACTGCTGCCATCTGTTATGCCAAGTTGGTTGGTGTGTGAAGGCTGAGTTGTCTCTGTGGGAAGACAAGGCTGGTCTCTGCAGACCTCTGAAGGGGCAAAAGGACTGGATGTCAGACCAAAAGGGCCTATGTGCTTCCCTGCGGGATAACGGGAGAGCCTTCTTATCATCCTTGGTCTCTACAAGAACTGGGTCTAAGGCGTCACTGAAGAGCTGAGCACCTGTGAAAGGTGTAGCGGAAAGGTTAAGCCTAGATCTGGAATCTACATTCCAGTGCTTAAGCTATAGCGAGTGGTGAACGGCTACTTCTGAGGCCATGGCCCGGGCTGCATATTGGATGCAATTGAGGCTAGAGTTGGCCATGAGTGCCGTTGCTTTGGCTAGTTTATTCAGCCCTTGATGAACCTTGGTCAACTCGGGTAGAACCATGGCGGCGATCTCTTTCACCCAGAGCAGAGACACTCTGACAATGATGTAGTAGTGGCTGCTTTGATGACCGTGGCTGAGTGGTTCTTGCGTAACAGCATATCTGACTTTTGCTCCTCAAGTGACCTTAGTTGTTCCTCCCCTTCCTTGACAATGACTGATGGTGACACCAGTTGGGCCACTGGTGGGTCGACCGTGGGCATTGCTAGGAGAGATGTGACCTCTGGAGACAAACTGTAGTGCTTCTTGGGAATGGGCCCCAAGGTCTTAGATGAAGCGGGGGCCGCCCATTCAGCCATCATAACATCCTTGAAAACAGAGGGAAAAGGTACCGTAGCCATAGGAACAGAGCTGGAAGGAAATATACTATGGTCCAGAGCAGGTGTAGCCTGTATCTATTCTATAGAAGCTATATCATTAACAGCACGCCTCGCCTTAGAGAGCATAACTTCAAAATCTGAAGATGAAAATAGACGATAAGAAACTGGAATTGGTGTCCTAGTATTTTCATCAGATAACTCTCCCTCCTCTTTGTCTGATTCGGAGTTGTCATTGTCCCCATTCAAGCCTGCCTAATATATAGGAGATGGGTTGATGGGCATGGTTGGAGGGACAGCGGGAGCAGGATAAACCCCTGCAGGGGCTGCCAGAGTGGGTCTGGATGGAAGAGTCTGAGTGGGAAGAGTGGGGATGTTTGGGTGAAGGGGCCCCTTTGAGGAAGAGGAGGAAGAAGGAGACCTGGGTCTCTTGCTGCTTCTTCTTGGTCTTGCAGCCCTTGGATGGAACAGACCCCTTTTACATACCAGGATGGGTTGCCTGCCAGGGCTGGATCCCGGTGAGGAGGAATGTGAACAATGCCTGTCGACCCTATGAATCATGGGCTGAGAGGGTGGCGGAGGGCCAGATTGCGATTGGAGTGGAACGCGAACTTTTATAATGGCTGTGCACTGCTGCTCAATGAATCTCCCCCAACCAAGCCGCCACATCAGAAGGGAGAAAGGGTATGCCCACGGGTTGCACATTACTCATGTCCGGTGGATCAATGGATGGAGTCGAGGTGACAGTCGGTAAAGGCAGTCCAGGTGGTGAAGGTGCCCGCTGGCTTGGGCGCGGGGGTGCATGGTGCTCTGCCAGTGGCGGCAACATCGTTGCATCTAGCTGTTTAGTATTAAGATCTGAGAAAGTTGTAGGTATGGAGGCTTGCTGAATCGTCACCGTCTCCGGTCCCGAAGGGGTAGGAAGAGAAGGAAGATGAGGACTCCCAGGCATAGCCAGTAATTCGATCACCTTCTCAGACATGGTGAGAGGAGGGATCGGTTGTAGAGAGGGCTGCTGACCGCCCTAGCTCAGCAGCAGATCAGCAGCTCCTGAGTGGCTTGCTTCAAAAACAGCCTGCACTCCATAGCAAGCAAAGGGAAAGTGAAAGCAAAAGAAACAAGACCTGATTAAGCCAAATTTGATAAATTAGAAGATTTTGGAATAGACTTGTCCAGAGAAAAATGACTTCCTTCCCTCCCTTGCACAATACTAGAAAGAAAGGCAGGAAATTGGTAATAGAAAGCTAGCCAATTAAGCTCCCAAGCGTTCAAAAAGCTGCAGGAGCAAAGCCACAGACCTGTTCGTGGAACAGACAGGACCGGAACTGGGGCTGGGTTGCTTCCCATGCTACAACCTAGCCACGCCTGCAACAATTTGATTGGTCCTGTCTGGAGCATGCTCAGTATTCCAACCCATACTTTAGATGACCTCCTCAGACTGTGGAAAAAACAGCAGAAATCTCACCAGATAGTGAAGTGTGATGTTTCTTTGTTGTAACAATAATGACAATAATAATAATTATTATGATCTTACAACATGCAACTGACAAGATCTAGCAGCAAAGATACTAACTGCCCTGATATGCAAATTACGATTCTACAATCCCCCAGGAATTAATAGTAGTGGCACATAGAGCCAAAAACACAAACCCACCCAAAGCTATATGAGAGAGAGAGAGATGGCAAAACACAATCCTCCAACACATAATCGACCAACAAAGCCTATAGTTCACAATATGTTTTAACTCAGAAGGAGATGGACTCCTCACTATGCAAACCAAAGTACCCTTGCTTCCACAGTGATCTTCCCCTCTTTGATTGCATCTGGAAGTCCAACTGAGAAGCAGGATTACTAGTCTGCTTTCTGGCACGCAGCAACTTGATGCGGAACCTCAATATTCTCCTTCCAGCAAAGGGGCAGGTTGTCACCTCAGAGGAGGTGATGGCTATGTTGAATGTATCAGGACTCATATCACCACACACCCAACAATATAGTAGAAGCTAGATCAGGCCTTGATAAGTTCTATTTTTATCTAACAGCCATCCCAGCACCGTTCCCTATAGGGTGTGCGCATGCTCACAAGTTTTTGCATGTCTGCTCAGTTCATTTTAGATCCTGCTCAGGTTTAATCAGGAAGGTCCCACTCTGAATGCAAGTGCGCACAGTGCCCTGATACTGCCACCCGGAACAAAACTCATTCTGCACAGAGATGAAAAAAATTAGAGGGACCACTGAGAGCAACTGTAGCACCCCAGCCCCAAAATTTGGCAGCCCAACAATGGACACTTGACAAAGTTACCAGATGTAATGATGGACACTGTAGGGTGGGAGGGTAAATAGGCTTCTCGTTATCCCCTTTATAAGCAACATAACAGAAACAAGGCTGGCTGGGACAAATAACAATGTTACAAAATAACTACCTGTGAATATCCTAGTCCAGGCACCATGGTTAAATTTCTAGGCACCATGGCTCCCTGGCACCTGGGATTATTCAAGCCCCAAGCTAGATCTAAACAAACAACAACAACTCTGTTCAAACGCACACATACAGACACACTAATCTAGAAGCAGTTGAACAACTAAAACAAGGCAGGTTTTTAGATTAGCAGCAAAAAAAAAAAAAAAAAAAAAAAAGAATGGGAAGAAAAGTACCAGGCAACAACTCATGCAAATAAAGGTGATCCCATAACTGCTTAGGAATAAACTGCAGTTGCAGTTTTAATGCGCAAACTCTCAAACATACCAATGCATCCCCCAAACGTTATTCTGTTTTTTCAGTGACTAAGAGGGGAAGTAATCTTGGCAAACAATTCCACATAACATGAGAAACCCACTAGCAGAAGCATAACTCCAGTAAGATACCCCAAATTGTCCCATATGTTGTATTTCACTTATGGTACTCTATGCACTATCCATATACCCAATGGATGAGAACCTTACTGGTGTACTGCACTCTGGAAATGACAGACAGACTACCCCTCTCTTCCTCCTATTGATCTGATAAAGAGAGATTTTGCTTGCTTGTGCAATCCTCTTCGCATGGGAACACCACAACATGACAGTGCAACAAGAACCAGACTCAATACTGTTATGCTTTGTAGCGATACTGTTTGTGTACCACAAGCTTCATGAAGACTGCACACACTAGCCAAACCAGTTGTGTTCTTGTAGATAATGAAGGGCTAATCAGTGGGTTTTCCCCTTGGCCAAGGGGGAGGATTATGCCCCCCATTACTTAATCTTCAACTAACAGGGGAAAATCCCCACATACCCTAAATGGACAAATATAGAAAAAGGAAAAAATCCTTCCATCTTCATGCTTTGCAACCAAGGATGGAAGAAAAAGAGATATTGCCTATAGGCAGAGATGCTCTTACCCCTGAACTTCCAGGCCTAAGTCCAGGGCTCCACACCCCCTGCCACCCCCAATTCTCTTTAGTTTAATCCACCCATTTAGTCCTGGGTGGTCTGGTTGCTACGCCACTGGTGTGCACTGTGCTGGGCGGCCAACTGTGACCTGTGCTGGGAGGCAGAGTGTGACCTCTGGGAATATGTTGAAATGTTTCTGCAAATGTATATTTGCATAAATATATCTGTTTTGTATTCTTGCATTCTTGTGAGTTCAGTTGTTGTTTGTGCCCTCAAGAACCCACATGTTAAAAATATTGCATGTGTCCCGATGTGTGTGTGTGTGTGTAGGGTGATGATGCCTAACTTGCAGCGAGGAACAGGCACCAAAGGCCTTTAGGTCCTGGCTTCAAAATTACCTAGGTGCACCTCTGCCTATAGGAGGAACAAGGGGGAAAGTTAAAGAGGGACAGAGGGAGCAAGAAAGGTATAAGAGTAGAAGTTTGAAAATGGCAACAAGGAAATAGTAGCAATTACTGGCTGAAAATAAACCAAAAAAGGGTAAGACCATACCTACCTCTAAAGGGAGAATTCTCATATGGGCTTTGAGCTATGGGATGACAGGGAATTGACTATACTGTTTCCCCAGATATCAGGGATAATAGTATGGATAGAAGGAATGACTGAACTCTCAAAATCTGACGACAAAGCTCCCTAACTTATAGGAAACTAAGATCCTAAAACTAAGATTTTACCTTTTGTAAACTGCCTTGAGATGCATTATGAAAGGCATATAAAAACTGAATTAAATAAAATCCTAAAATGCAACAATTTTCAAACCCACCCATCAAAGATGGGGTTATGTGTAAAGTTGTGCCCTCGAGTTGGTGTTGACTCCTGGTGACCACAGAGCCATGTGTTTTTCTTTGGTAGACTACAGGAGGAGTTTACCATTGCCTCCTGAGGCAATGCAGTGTGAGATGAAGCCTTTCAGCACCATCCTATATCACTGCTGCCCCATATAGGTGTTTCCCATATTCTGGGAAACATACCGGTGGGGATTCGAACCAGCAACTTCTTGCTCTCTAGGCAAGTCATTTCCCCGCTGCACCATTAGGTAGCTGGGGTTATGTGTACTGGACAAAATTGATTTCTGTTGATGAGGACCCTGTGCTAGCTTATCTTGACTCCTCTAAAGCAGGGATTCTCAACGTGTGGGTCCCCAGATGTAATTGGACTTCAACTCCCATAATTCCTACCAAAGGCCACTGGGGCTGGGGATTATGGGAGTTGAAGTCCAATAACATCTGGGGACCCACACGTTGAGAAACCCTGCTCTAAAGGACCCATGAGGAATTAAGGGTATATAACTAAGCAACGGTTGTCATAGGGACATTCCTGGACCAGGGCCTCTCTATCACCTTGAATACTACAAAGGTGCATCCCCTTTGATTCTGCAACTCACTTCCAATTATTTGTGCCATGAATAACCTGCAAGCCATGATTCTCTTAAGGTTCTTTAGATCTCTATGCTAATGAGGTAACACTGACACACACAACTGAATTTCATCTGAGAGATGGACCTCTCCTCCTCTTTGCTTCAGTGCCTACAAGATAAAGTTTGTATTCACTGACAAACCTAGTAACCTTTGGCTTACTACCTATGGTTAACTGTCACAACTTCTGACTGGCAGTTATGTAATCATGCAAAGAGGGATTGAGTTGGACAAGATGAGTAATGATCTCCCTATGACTCCCTACTAGCATTCACCAGCCACAAGGAAGAATCTACTTAATAGCTGCACAACAGTATCTAGCATCTCTACAATACTCCCTAAATAAAAAAAAGACTAAGCCACAAAAACACAATGGCCGCTCTGTAATCCAAGACACAGCTCTGTTACCACAGGTAACATACATACACCAATTCTGAGAAGTTTGATTAATACAATCCAAGATCTCTTTACTGGAAGATGAAGTATACCTTGCAGGGATTGCAGAAAGTCTAGACAAAACAGGATTTGAAACAACTTCATTAGAGTAGTCTTGTCACTTCACAAATATTGTTATATTTTTGCAGCCCTTTATCTGAAATTCTCTATGCTGCAGTCAGATTCAGAACAAACTAATTATTGATCCTTCAAATTTCCTCTTACAACTGCCATTGAACTTAACATCTCATATACCAGGTCTTAAGCCTGTCTAGAAGCTAAATCCTTTGATATAAAAGCTCAGCTTCAGTCTCCAGTGTATGAGGGCACTGCAGTTACTCAGCAGTATTCTGCTCATGCTCAAAGATACTCTCCATTTTACATTTACTTCACATACTTGGATTCCTGCACAACTAACTAATTCCAAGGCTGAACTCTGAAAAGTCTTAGTTAAGTTTAAGCCCTGCATCTAATCCACTAATCAACATCAACTGTTTAAATCTATCATCATCTCATTCTTTATAAAGCACCACATAGCTGATGCAATAGTAAATAAAAATATAATTGAACCGATTTGGAATCAAAACAAAAGCCATTATCTCCTTGGACAATCATAGACCCAGCACTGAAATCCACAGCGAAAGATTTACTTTAAAAGCAAGTTCACGGATTAAGTCTACAGAAATATAGTGGTACCTATGCCAAGCCCTAATCTAAATATCCAGAGCCAGAAGTGTAAGTAACTGGTGTGCTTAAAAAAAAAAAAAGATTGTGAGCCCTTTAGGAATAGGGAACAATCTTCTATTTTCTTTCCCCACATGAATAACTTCTTTCGCTACACAAATAACTTCTTTGTTAGAAAGCAGTATATAACTATTGATAATACACAGCCACCACCAACTGGAATCAGGGTCAGAAAAATATTGGCCATGATTTCCCATTATACATGCACAAAGTGAGAGACACAAAGTATTGTGACACCAATGATCTATCTACACTTTGGAGTAATAATGAGAATCTGCATCACTTTTAAAGTCCGCCTAGCATGCCCAAGAGAGCAAGTAAGTTACATTTAGATGCTTGATTGAAGAGATTAAACAGTCATCCACCAAGGTTGCCTTAGATGTACACTATCAAGCTTTGGTTCATGGGAGTTGGATTCTTAAGATTCCATACATTTCCAGCATCAGTAGCCTGGCAACCACACTATTAATGAAGAGAGTGTCTGAATTTCAGGAAGGAGATTCAGTTGAGCACATGCATAACCAAGGGTTTAGAGAAACAGATGTGTACACAGAGCCAAGCAAAATCCTAAGAGAACACAAAAGGTCATGTATTACATATGCTTAGCAAAACCTATTACAATTCCTCCAAAATTTGTTTCCGAGAACCAAGCACAGGCGAGAGAATATGCCCGCTAGACGCATCTCCATCCTAGTTATAACACCCATACGTTTTTTTTAAAGCATGGCAACTCCCGCTTGGCAGACGCCCATTCAAAATTCCAAAAGGACTGGGGTGGGGTGGGGTGGGGTGGGGGGAAGAGCGAAAAAACCACGCTAGCTCTCCCAGGAACAGCCATCGCCAATCTGACATAGGTGATCCTGCAGCAGCCTCCCACACCCGCTCTTCACCACCACCACCACCACCACCACCACCACTCACAAGAGCCAAGCAGCGGGGTGCGCGTGTGCATACCACCACATCTCTGCTCGACAAGGAAGCACCGAGCGCAGCCTAGCCATCCTGACGTTCCCCCGACTCGCGTCCACATGCACAGCCCGACTGGCGGGGGCTGGGGCAGGCGGGGGCAACTAGGAGCCAGGACGACGCGCCGACGTGCACCGTCCGAAAAGGTACGAGGAACTCCTCCCACCCCCCACCGCGAAGAATACCTCAGCGCCGAACCTCGGACAGAGGGCCTTGGAGAGGGGCGGCCGCGACAGCCATGCCCGAATGAGAAGGGTGGGCAACGCTGCTGACCCCACCCCCTGCGATACGGAGACGGGCCCCGCCCTCCCTCGGGCCCATCCTTGGTGGAAGCGCGACTCTCCCGGTCTCTCGATAGAGAAAGAGCTCCCTTGTTCTTTGCAGGATGCTCACCTGAATAGCTCATGATGGCGGCGGCTGCACACAACCCCACTCCCTCGCACCCGTTACCTCCTGCGCCAGACAGCAACGGCAGCTCTCTAACCCCGCCTCCCGACACTGTTGGTCGCGCTCACTCGCTCAGTCGGCCAGCCATTGGCGACTCTGACTGTTAATCCCGCCCCTGCCGTAAATCCTCGTACCTTAGTAGACGCAGGAAACGCCTATCAGACCACTCTGATTAACCTGTAGACAACTAGGGATGTCAATCAAATGCATCCAGCAAATAATTGTGTAGCAGTAATCCCTAGGAAATTATTGGGTCGCCCTGCTTATCACTCACGAAGAATGGAGGACAGTGTTTCTCGTTGGGTTCTCAAGCCATGGGAGGGACTGCCGATTTCTCGTATTGGTCAGAAAGGGTGGACTGAGCCCGCCCCCCCTTGGCCTCAACGCCGACGAAACAGATAACGGGAAGGGGTTCAAGTTGCTCCTAACCTAGCAGACTACGGAGGCTCGGTAGGTACATTGCTTAGTACTGGGCAACGGCTGGTTCTCGCAATAAGTCCGCTTTGCTTTAAGGTCGTCGGATAAAAACCCAAACACTGAAGGGCAGCACGGAGCTGGAGTCTCTGTGGCTGTTTAGCATTGTTGCAATCTACCGCTAAAGCGGGGTATATCCATTGTTTTCCATTATACACCCGACGGGGCTCCGTCCTGTACGCGGAGCCGGAATCTCTTGCGGCGGGCAGGCTTATAAGGGCGCAAGGAGAGAAGAACAATAATACACAATAGGCTAATGAGCGGAGCCAAACAAATGTGAGGAGCGGCATGAGTCGGTTTCCCCTAACTCGTGTAGATATTAAACGAGGATCTCGTCGTTCTGAAAAATACCAATGAGCTATTTGGTACAGAAGAGTTTTCCTCCCATGGCACGGCTTGCCCTCCCCCACCCGAGCGGGCACGCACACACTTTTAAATGTGTTTATTTAACAATACGAATATGACGCATATATCGTTTGCACGGGACGTAGGTGATACGCGCTCGTACTGACTTGGCCCAGTCCTGGGCAAAGAGTTGCCAGCCTGGAAGCCCGTAGACTTCTCACGGGGGGGTTCGACTTAGCGTGCATTTGTGCACATGCTATAAACAAAGCCCCGCGGCTTCTGACATGGAAAACATACACCCAAGCGTCCTCAGTGGCGACGTTAAAAGTCCTGGGCTCTGCAATGCAGGGCCTGCAATGCAGTAGTATTATTCTCTACAAATGAAACCATCCAAAACGAGGTGTGGGACGAGCCTGCTTCAACCCGGGAGCTGGCGTAGAGTAATGGGAAGCTGCAAGCCTCCAAATCCTGTCGATTCAGTCTTACTACGCAGGCATACGCCTACGAAATAGTTTAGAGAAAGCCGCTGGCTCTTCGCCACATTTGCAACTTGTAAATAATATTACCTTGAGCTGCCATAGGAGGAGTTACTGAAATAATGTATGTTCATTCTATAAGATGGCAAAGCACATTTTATCTGCAGAAAGTCCTGGGTTCAATAGCTAATAATGTTTCCAAGGAAGGGTAAGAAAGACCCTTGCGTCTGAAACTGGAGAACTTCAGGTAGTGAAGACACCACTGAACTAGATAGACCAAAGATCGAGTATAAGGCAGCTTCCTATGTTCAGGTGTTTTGAGCACTCACAGATCAGTCTGAATACTACACTTATATAGCACTGTACAAATGCTATATTATACAGAACTGCATTATATACTGAAGAGAATATCAGAATTAGACCCAGTAAGGCACAAAACACTACTTTCTTGACCATCTGCCCAAGGGAAAGGGACCCCTTCCCATCCTTTATCCTGATGTTGTAAAGTCGGTGTCTGCTCTTGGTGACCATAGAGCCCTGTGGTTGTCTTTGGTAGTAGTAGTATAGGAGATAGTTTCCCCCCTAAATTGGGTAACAACAGTAGGGTCTCTAAGTAAGAATACACCTTTAATGCTGAAGTCCTTTGAACTTTGGAATAAAATCTGTTCAATATATTAGAACATTTCTGAGTAAACACATATCAAACAGTATTTGATCAGGTAACAAAGAAAGTTTGTTTTCTGCTGCTCCATTTGAACACGGTGATTCTGCAAATGTCCAGTGCGTAATAGTTGGAACTCGAGACACACACAGGAAACTGCCTTATTTTAGGCCCATTCACACATGTTCAATACCTATGCGCAGGTACAGTCATTCACACGTTGTGCTGAACAAAATTCCTAATTTTGTTTCATATTATGCAAACTTTATATTTGGTGGCAGAGTCCCACCCCCAACTCAATTAATATGAATGTATTGTGTTTATCTCTTTCTCCCATAGCTCCTTCAGAACTGCAGCAAATGCCTTGATGGCCCCAGGGAAATGGGACAAGTGGCCAAGCATATATTTTCTTGTGTGGTTTCTGTACAACTTCCATTTCTTTATGTATCCCTGGCAGAATACCACAGGAGCGTGTGTCTATGACTTTCTGTGGTGCAAGTCAACCCACAAACATAGCAATAGATTTTTGTCCCATAAGAAGTACTCTGCTTTTACAGGGATTTTAAAAGGACTTATCACATCTTGGAATCCCCCCCCCCCATGTTATGTTGCAGTAATAACCAAGACATTTAAGGCCTCATGAATTCTTTGCTGTTTCAGTAGATTTCAATTCTCAGTGAAGATCTGCTTCCTGCTGAGGCAGTTGTAAGGGAAAGGGGGAAGCAAAAACATTCCTTGGTTTCTGAGATGCAAACCTTATAAACAACAACTTATCACAAGTTCCTAAGGAGTTGTTCCTGCATGTAGATTTTATCACGGAAGCTGCTGGAATTTCACTCATGTTGCCTTTTATTAAAAGGAATTGGACCATAATGTGCCATGAAGTTAGTACTCAATCTGAACCTTATCAATTTTTAACTTCATTTCACAAGATGAGAGAGAGCACAACATTCATATAGCAGTTTTTAGATAAATGGAAAAATGAAAACTCTTGCCCCACATCTTTTGAGTTCAGTCATGGGAAGACAGATTATTTGAGGGTCCTGGGAAAAGGAAGTCCATCAAGGATATTTGGTTGCAGGGAGAGAAAGATCAAATATTCCCTGGCCAAAAATGCATAATGCAGTCACAGTTCCCCCACCCAGCAGTGCAGTTTTAGCTTCTTCAGCAAAGTTGAGTGGTCCTTATGGCCCTACAGATATTCTGCTTTTCTGAGAATATTGAGCCCCACATGGCATAATCTTGTATAACCCTTGTTAGAATGCATATTTTGAGGTTTTATCCATTTCAAGAAATACTCTAGAGATAATTTGATAAGATGAAAGCAAGGCCTCCTGGTAGAATAAATAATATTAAAAGGCAGTTTACTGTAATATTTACCAAAACAATCTAAAGGCAATAAAGCAGGGGAATAGGGAATTTGCCAGCGGCCACAGGATGAGTTCAGCTAGCAGTCCCCTTCCCATGTGGTTGTTTGTGCATGTGTGCTAGCACACACCAGCCCTACCCCCTGCATATAATGTCCTATGCAGGGGGCGTGGTCACCACTGGCAAGACAGGTGAGCTTCCCATGTGCCTATTGCACTGGGCACTTCATCGCCCACTGTTGGATTTGGGAAAATGTTTTTTCACTGCCTGGCCAAACTCAATGGCGCATGAATGAAGCACCCACTGCAGTGCGCCCGACATGGGGATGGATGAGCAACTCTGGCAGCCCCTTGAAGGTATGGGTGAAGTGCTCGGGGCCACGGTGGCTGGAGGACATCCTCCTGTGCTCAGTGATGGCCATGCGCCTGGCAATAAAAGCTTTCCCCACTGGAACACCAAGCTGTGTTAGTAAGGCAAGCCGTCTCCAGAGAAAAATTAGCTGGCTGGAATTCCAAGTGGTGGGGGATATCTCAAGCACTGGCAAGAAAGTTCCTTCTGATCTTAATGCCGAGGAATATGCAAAGCAACCAGTCACTTCCAAAGGTAACAAAGTTGCAGAACATTCCAGAACAAATGAAACCCAATTTATATTTATTTTTATTTGTTAAATTTAGATTGTTCATTAAAACAATCCCAAGCGGTTGCATTATGCATATATTGCATTATGCTTACAGGAGGAGTGAAGCCTCTGGCATCAGTTGTCCTGAGTTGGTGTGGTGAAATGTTCACTTCCATGTTATTACACCAACTCCAGCCAATTGACAGTTCTGTGTCAGGTTCTACTTCTGGGAGTGAAGAGGAAAGTTGTCAGATAGCTGGGATTAAAACCTCACAGATGGGCAGGCTGGAGAGAGGGGAGCATCACCAGGATATAAGGAAGCTAAGAAGCAGGGACAAGGAAGCTGAAGTGCAGAAAGAATAAGAATCTGAAGAAATGGTACATGGTCTGAAAAAAAGAAGGGGAGGGGGGAATTGAGATAAAGGGCAAATCAAATAATGATTTACTTTGAAGAAACTTCACAGCAACTAAAGATAATAAGCTATATACTATGGAGACAGGTTTGCTAGAGAGGCTGGTCAAGAGCCAGGGTGGCTAACAGAAATGTCCCTATCCAACCCAAGCATGGAGTCCCTTCAGTGGCTGTTGCTGGTGTTTACTGTGCATTTCTTTTTAGATTGTGAGCCCTTTTGGGACAGGGAAACATCTTATTTAGTTGTGTATTTTTCTGTGTAAATTCCTTTGAGAACATTTGTTGAAGAGTGGTATATAAATATTCATAGTAGAATAAATGTTTGCTAGAGCCCAGAGACTGACACTGTAATTTTGTCAGTTGTAGCTTCTACTGTCACTGCAATAATCCTGGCAATTTTTGGCTTATGAGAACTAAAAAGCCAAAAGGTGGGGGGGGGAGCACATACTGGGTCTGTTCAGACATCACACAGAACCTTGGAGTATTTCTCGTAACCTAGGTTACTTTGCCTAAACCCATACTGTGGCACTAATTGTGGTTTATTTATGGGCTATCTAGCCAAATTTGAACCCTGAGATGGACTCTACTTTCTTAAAACTAGAAATTAGAAGCATCTGTGCTATTTAATTGGTCGAGTTGGGGGGTGGGATGGGTAGGAGAGGAGCAAAACCTAAAAAGGTAGAAATACGAAAAAAAGGTGTGGATTGGCGATTTTCATCTGATAGCAACAAGAAGAAGTGATTGAATTGTAGATGCCCAACAACTCAGCAGTACTAGGGCTTTGCCTAATGCAAAGCCCAAAGTAGTGTGTGGTGGGCGAGGTATGGAGGAGGCACAAGAAATAAATACAAAAAAGTATGGGGATGAAGAAGTTGGCCTGAGTCAGATTCTGTGGGCCCAGATCTTTTAAGTACCTAGCAATACCCCTGCCTCCCACTACCCTCCACTAGTCTTGGAAGGACTGCTCTTAGTGCAGAAGAGGGGGGATTGATATGGGAGTGGTTCATCAGTGGCATGACTGGAACTAGATTGAGCAGTGGGATAATCTATTGGAAAGAAGCACTTTATAGGTGGTGAGGGACTTCTCTCACTTGCTTCATTCTGTGCTGTGAGCTTTCAGTTCCACATACAGTGGTCCCTCGACTTACGAAGATAATCCGATCCGAACGCACGTTCGTAGGTCGGAATTTTCGTAAGTCGAAAAGCGCATCCACGGAGGTCCGGAACACTCGTAAGTCGAGGAAACCGCATCTAAAAATTCGTAGGTCGAGGAAGCCGCATCTAAACCGGCAACGACTTCCGGTATTTTTTGTCCTTCGTATGTCAAAACATTCGGATGTCGAGTGATTCGTAAGTCGAGGGACCACTGTACCTTTATTTAGATTCCTGGACAGAGATCCCTGCTTCATTCAGAATCCAGTGTAACATATGCTGATGCAGTTGTCATGGGGCTTCCTTCTGCATTCTAAGTTCTTGTGGAGAAAAAAAGGCCTTATATGGTGGCTTTGCATTCATAATATGACTGTGCTGCTTAGCCTGCTCTGGGAGGCTGTAGTATATAAAAAGAACTACGTTTAAAATCAGAAACGGAGGATGAAGTTTTACATGGTAAAATTGGTGCCCACCTCCACTGATGTCATCACACTTCCATGAAAGGTCTTCAGGATTTGTTCTACTTTACTCCTACATGGGTTTAGTTTAGACAGGATTTATGCCAGGGGATGCTAAAATGTGAATGTCATCCTAAAAACTAGGGAAATGAAAGCAACATTAATAAAAGTGCTCACAACACACAATTGGCAAGGCACACATTTATACAGAGAATTAAGACGCGCACACTAAGAATTTTCCATTTTGTTTCCAGAACAGAAGTTTAATCTAATATACATATTTCTAGGTACAGTAATAACCAGAATATGTCCATTGAAAAAGTTAAAAGGTAATTTCCCTCCAGGCTCTGCTCAGCCTGGATTCCAAATAAAAATGAATGCTTGTTATTTCTACACAAAACTAGAGTTTAAAAAGTTGAGGTTCTATGAAGAGAGCACATAGCAACAGTGAGCAAGAACAGGAAAGCAGAAATTCCGGCAGAACCTACTGTTGCTGGTTTGGGAACTGCACCAAGTGCCTGTTAGAAAGAAGAGGAGCAGCATATAGCTCCTCTACCAAGAAGTCCATAAGACCACACTGCCCCAAGACTTTCAGGTTCTCTTGGACAGTTGGGAAAGGAGGACACAGCATCCTCAATTTCAGGCAAAGGTTATTTATGGGATATCATTAGCCACTCTGCAGCCCAAGGCTAAGACAGGAAAGAATCATACCTCCCTGCCAATATTTAATTGCCATGACATGGCAGAGCTAGGTACCCCTCACGGTCCCATATGAAGTGAACAGGGATGACCAAGTGACATCAGGAGGTAAGGAAAAGGGAAAACCTAAATGGATCAAGGAATTAATGATTTCCTCTTTAACGCAGGTGGGACTGAGACCGCCATTACACACAGGGGACATGAACATGCACAACAGGATCCAACATCTACAGAAACAAAAGACTTGTCACCTAAGGAGTCAAACTTACATCAATTCTAGGGCCACATACAGAATCAACAGCTTTCCCCACAAAGCAAAGTAGCTCTGTTTCCACCCTCCCAACCTGCTTATGCTTGGCCTCAAATAGATCCTCATGTTCACAACTTTCACTAGAACCTCAAATTAACGACTCTCACCATCACATCTCCCATAGCCTGAACTGCAACAGAACAAGTGTATGCTTCCTCTCTATAAGGAGTGCTGTCCTTGGAGAAACTTGCATTCACTGGAAGGTCTAGGAAATTTCCATTTTACCTTGTTCAATGCCTTCGCATCTGTGCAGACAGAATGCACACAAACTCACTCCATTCTGGAGTACCACAGCCATCAATAAAGGTAGCCAGGTTTATTTAGTGCTCAAACTCTGGGACCCTCTCCCCCAAGTCCAAGTAGGTCTACAGAAACCCAATCTCTGGGGAAACGGTGGAGCCCAGAAGGTCAAATACTGTTTTCATCCCATTTGTTAACCATTAATCTCGTTCATCTGGAAAGGTAAGGGAGAAATCCTGGAATGATGGTGCTTCCGAAGAGCTATGCTACTGGGCCTCAGCTACAGGTGGTGCCACAGGCACATCAGTCCCACTTCGCAAGGCATCTGCCTTGGAGAAGTTTGTCTCCAAGATGTGGCGCTGTAGGTGCCGCACCCATTCCTCTTGGATGGAGAGAGGACCCTGGAACTCCACTTCACAAAACCTGCATAAAGAGAACACAATGCCTATTGGAGTCCATTTGAAGAATGACTCATCCTAAAGTGCCTAATGAAACCAATCACTCTAAAAGTACATGGAAATAAGGGAATTGGCATCATCTCATACTACACAGGAGAAGGCAATGGTAAACCACTCCTGTATTCTACCAAAGAAAACCACAGGAAAAGGGACTTTTCTCTGTAATAATTTGAGATCACATCATACACAGTATAGCCAAATAAACTAACTTCTATTCAAATTTCACTACAGATAGGGGGAAATCAGCAAGATTGAGGAATGTTTTATACCTGCACTTCAGTGTGTAGATATTGCCCACAAACTTCACCAAGGAAGTCTGTGGTGGCCTAGGAACCAAGGAGGGCACTGGTCTCACTCTGGGGGTTGGTTGGCGGACCTCTTCAGCTTTCTGTTGTAAGTCATTGGTCTCCTCTTCTCGAGGTGGAGGAGCCTCAATGGGCTTGGCCTGCCTCCGTTCAAACTCTAATGAACAGAATAAAGATCAAATTTCAACACAGGCTGGTGGGATACAGCAAACTTTACTGGCTACAACTGGTCAGAGATGAAAAGAAACTTTAACACACACACCCTGGATTTATACAGGTAGAAAGACTAGACACCCACACAAGCAAGATGGAGAAAGTCTTAAAACCATGCAGCATTTTCTGTATAACTGACTGATCTAGTGCAGAGAAACCACAGGTATGGTCCTGGGAGTATTTCCACTATAACCAAGATCTTAACATGTCCATTTTAAAAATAAACTTCCCTGATGCTCTAGCTGTAACTGGCCAATGTACCTGAAGCAAGACGTAGAACTAGCAAGGGAACTTGAAACAGTAGAAAATCAGATCTGTATCTTGATTCACTCACCTCAGTCCCAAGGGAGCTACTGCCTCCTTTACTAAGGCGCCTCCTGACTACCCAACAAGCCTTGTGACCAGATGGGCCCCATCTTCTACATGTGCCTGCACTGGCACTGGGAATAATGACTTACTGTTGATGTTATGTTGCTGATGCTCCTCCATCTTCACCAGTGATAGAGGTGAGGTGACTGCTGGTCGTTCGCTGCCGCCATCCACAGCTTTGCTGGGCTCATTGGGCACCATCTCAACACCTAGGTTTCTGCTCACCACTGGAGTGCTGCCTGCCTGCAGGCTCAATGGAGCCCTCTTTCCAGAGGGATCATTATCACGCATATGAGAGGCGTTGCGGAACTTCTTGGTGAAGGGCCGCCCACCTTGGATGTAGCTGCGATAGGCTCCGGCTTTCTGGGGACGATGCTTGATCCACTCACTCAGAGTCTCGATTGGGGAGCCGTTCACACACCACTCAGTCACTCCAAATTGTCTGAGGTGAGCACGAGCATGGCTGGCCAGCGCCTTGCGGTTCTCAAAGTAGAGGCCACACAGTTCACAGCAGGCTTCGCTGGCTGGGAGCAGAAATGGCAGGGAGCTAGACTGAGCAAAACCCTCAGTAAAGGATTTAAGCAGCAACACTTCAAAGGTGGAGCACTAAGTCTTATTTGCTCCAAGTTACTATTTCTATTTCCTCATAAAAAATCCTCCAGGGTTGAGGCTGGTGAAACCCACTTTGAACCTCCTAAAGCAATGCTTTCCAAAGCCCCGCACTTGCAGCCCACAAGCCAAGTAAACCAGACCCCACAATCCTTTGCATATAAAAAAGGCAGACTGCAGATCTTTGGACATGTTGGGGGTATGTGCCTCTGGCTGACAGCATAAGGCTTTACTCCATTTATTGATCTGCCTGAAGCCCAAATCCTCAGAGACTGTACAATAGCTCACTGTCAGTCAGAGGCTGTGGGAAGGCTAGCTAAACATATGCTGGGGAGAAGGAGAAGCAATGTATTACTGCCCAAGGCTGCCCTTATGCCCACTGATGTAGGTTCTAAATACACCCACTGATCAGGCTGCTGGCTTGCATCAAAAGTTGGTCATTTGAAGCCCTTGTGAAAACTACTGCATCGCCCCTTCCCATCTCACCCACATCTCCAGCAAGCTAGAAAGTGACTCACATTTGCAAAGCAAAGGCTCTAAAATTGAATACCAAGAAGATTTATCTGGATCCCAGCCATATCCCCTCCCCATTCTGGGGTAGCACTTACATGTATGAGTGGGCTTGTCATGCACATGCTTGGCTTTGAATGGCAATTCGGTCTGGATGTAGGTTTTCTGCTTCACTTCACTGTGGCCACTCAGCCGTTCATCTGACAGTGGACGCTTAGTTGAGAGAGGTGCCAAGAAGCTTTCCTGTGACTTGAGGGGCGATAGAGAGACCTCCCGACTGAGGTTTGGTTTCCCTGTCCTCCCACCCAGTGGGGACATGGCCATGTGCTGCAGCATTTTCCCAGGAGATTTAGGAGCAGCTCCTTCCTCTCCCACGGGCTTTGGAAGCTCAATACTCATTGTGTTTGGCTCTTTCTTTATCAAGCATGGCTTATTTTTTTTTTTAATGATTTCTCGGAGTGTATCAATGGGGGAGCCATTGACTGACCATTCAGTTACTCCCATCTGGCGCAAGTGAGATCTCGCATGGCTGGAGAGCCCCTTCCGGTTTTCAAAAAATTCACCACAAAACTCACAACGAATATCCCGCACAGGGTCAGCACGAGAAGCTGCAAGGGACAGAAGAAAGGGCACAGATATAACACCTAAAGGAACAGAATTAGAAGCAAGCCAGGTGCCCCTCACAATGGCCTTATTCGTTTCTACAGCACTTTTCAACATACACACACAAATGTGATTTAAATCCAACATAGAGACTTCTCTAATGCCATTCATCAAGTTGAGTAGGTTTTGAGCCTGGACCTTCCATGCCTGGAGCCAGCATACTATTCACCACTCTACTAGCTCCAAGATGACTGGGCATTAGAGGTATCTGAATACCTGCATTTAATTTTGCCAACAAGGAAATGTAGAGGATGACTTACTGGCACTGAAAGGTGCCAAATATTTAAGATGTTAGTCTCTTAACCGTTTCACAAGTAACCCATTCAGACACAGACACCCCTACACCTGTTGGTACTCAAGGTCCTGATAACTAGGCACCACCCATTATTTTAAGTGAGACAAAAAAATCAGGTGGTCCCAGACACACATTTTGCTTATTATAGAGGTGTCACAGATAACAATTCTTGCTGTAAATACTTACAGAGATTGAGTGGGGACATGTCTTCTCGTGGTGACCAAGCTCTGTCAGACAGATGCGACTCATTATGCAGTCCTCCAGACATCATTTCCCGCTTGATTTCCATTCGCAATTGGTCTTGCTTCAGCTTTTTGTGTAAGGAGGGAGAGGGAAGCCCAGAGAATATTTTTCTAGTAGTTGTGGGAGGCGAAGAGGTAGCAGAGTGTCCCATAGGGTTATCTGGTTGCTGTGCCTTCTTAGGGATGGCAGGCACCTGGCCCTCCCCTGGACTGCGGGGCTCTAGAGAGCCTCCAAGAACAGATGGGGCAATAGATTTTTGGCCCTGTGCTGGGGAGCTGGAGGTACTGGTCCGAGGCTGAGTTCGCCGTTTCAGGATTTCTCGGAGTGTGTCTATGGGGGAACCATTCACATACCATTCGGTCACCCCCATCTGACGCAGATGTGATCTGGCATGACTGGAAAGCCCCTTCCGGTTCTCAAAATATTCACCACAGAATTCACACCTGATGTCCCGCACAGGTTCTGCTCCAGAGGCTGAGGAGAAAAAGAAGAGAGAAGAGACATGCAGTTACACCAGTCAACAGAAGAATCAGACAGAGAGCAGGTGGTAACTTGGGCACCAGCTAGATTATTCCCCCTATAAGGCAGTATGAAGTAGGTACACAGTGCAAGGATTTTACACAAGGCAAAGCCGGAGATTCCTTGACAATCTTTGCAAATGAAATAAATTAAATACACCAATAATTCCTGTGAAGCATGAAAGCTGGGGTGGGATGTGTTCAAAGCAAAGGACTGTGGAGACATGGTTAAGAGACAGTGAAGATCAGGCACTGTCGAGTGGAAATGTTGAAGATGGCTGATCCTAAATCATGAGACTACCTCTCTAGTGATGAGGCAGAGCAGAAGCTTTATGATTCCCACCCACTTCCTATCCAGCTTTTGATGGAAGTAGTCCAGTTGTGTGCAAAGCAAAGCAATCTGTTATGAATGCTAATTTCTTCCATGGAAGTCATCCCATTGTCTCTTTAAGAATATAGAACCACCTCATCTAGGTGAAGGACAGTGGCTTGCTATACAGCTAAACTGGTAAACCCACAATGAAACCCACAATTAAAAATCCAGTATTCATTGTCTGCTTAATTCTCCCTGTCAAGATGCCCAACAGTCTCATTTTCCAGTGTGTGCATGGGGAAGGACTAAGAACCAAATACTCTATATTTGCCACCATAAGCCTGAGCCATGCAGCCTCCTTTAGATAATGCAAAACAACCAATACACAGAGGTGAAATGTGTCATGTGATAAGAAGTGCTCATGGCTATCAAAGTGTTAAATCATTAGTATGCAGATAACCCTGACTGCTTTCCTATACTCCCCCTGTAATGAGGGAGAGAAATGGCAGAAATCCCACTGCCTTGAGACAACCGTCTCCACTATCCCTTGAATGGGATGTAGCATCAGATTAGAGCCCCGGTGAGCTTGTAAACGGCAAGACAAGAGGGAATCTTCTTCCTTGCTTAGTGACTGATAGAACATTTAACTGCTAAAGAGAAAAACATTAGTACTGAGCATTCTGCTGACTGAAGCCAATGAGTGCTCTAGGAAGCATAGCAGTCAAGAGTCCAATCAATGAGCCCAAAAGGGTTCAGGCTGCGTAAGAGTGCATAACCCTTCAAACAGCATGGTAAATTCGCCCTACACCTACAGGCAAAGCAGTTTTCAGTCCACATGTCTAGTAATACTCCTAACTGCACAGTAATGAAGCATAAAGCCTTACTTTATCTAGGACAGGGAGATGTCATCTATCTGAAGCAAGGTACAAATATGGAGTAAATGCTCAGACAGGGAAGGAGGACCTTCAGCACAAGCAGAAGCCAGCTGGGGAAACTGCTTTACATATTTCAGAAAAAAGCTTTGCAGGGAAAGGGGGCAATCGAGAATGTGTGGGCTAAAGAGTTAGGTTCCCCACCCCTTCTCTGTTTATCGGCCACCATGGTAGAAAATGGTAAGTAACCTAGATTTCTAGGTGCACAGCTCCATGTTACATTAATAAGACTGGGAGGGGAGAGAAGGAGAAGGAGGGGACAGGAGCCAGTGCTGATAGAACCTACAGAGATTGAGTGGAGCCATCTCAGCATCTGATGCCCAATACGCGTTGGAAGAAAGACCCTGTTTCCTTTGCAGACTGGCCACAGCTGACAGCCTGTGACCATGTGGCTTCAGCTTCTTGGATGGTGGAGGGGAGTGAGGTGAGAGTACAGATGGCTGTTTGCCCAAAGGCCTTGGTGAGTGTGCTTGTTTCATGCCTGTGGCAGGTGTTGCTGTAGCTGTGCTCTTTGGGCTGGGTCCATCAGAGCTCCCAGTTTCCCCTAATGATTCTCTCTCACTAGGGAGGAGAGAGGAAAGACGGCCTTTGAAGTCTTCATTTTTGATGAGATCATTTAAAACATCAATAGGAGATCCTTTAGCATCTGGATCGCTCACTCCCAGGTGTCTCAGGTGGGCTCTAGCGTGACTTGACAGCCCTTTTCTGGTTTCAAACCAGGCACCACATAACTGGCAGTCAATTTCTCTGCCCGAGTCACTATCTACAGCTGCGGAAAGAAAACACATTGATCACAACAGATACGGTCACAGCAGAGATTGTGTCTCAAGCACCTGTTAAAACCTGAAAAAGGATTTTGCAATAAAGGCCTACATTAATATTCCAGAAATGGGATGATAAATTCTACTGGGAAGCCATTTTAACCTATAGCCCCAAAGGGACGGTGGGTTTTTCTACTCATACCACTGATGATGGCTTAATACTAAAGTGGAAAGTTCCATAGAAGTATTTAATTATGTATCCTATCCACTGGCTCAGGCCAAGTTTCAAACACACGCTCTCCTTCCTGAAAACGTGATACTCAAGCTATTTCCAACTCGGTTTAAACTACCAAGCATTTCAGACAATTGCAACTTTTGAGAATAGCAACATCAAAAGCCAGATGCAACGTGTTACATGGCACTAATCCCAGATCCAGCTGTGTTTCCAACTAGCAACTGCTGGGCTCATGCCCAAAAAGCAAGAGGGCAAACAGAACAGAGATTTTTAAAATGAACACAAACTCTCAATTTAAGAGATGCAAAGAATTTATATTTTTGCCTAACATTCCACACTTTCAGACTAAAGAATTCTCATCTAAACAGTAATCCCTGACAGCGGTACAAAGTTAAACACAAGACTTTCCCAAATGTTAAGTTTTCCATACCTGTAAGTTTCTAGAAATATCTTCAAGCCAGTGTTAAACTTGGATTTTGTCTCAAAATAAAGAAGGATAGCAAAGGACCCTGCAGTGACTCTTTCAGCACTATGCATCCTATAGTCCATCAACATGTAGGTTGTTAACAAGAACTGGATTGATAGCAGGACTGACAGCTGCTACTGAACGAGTGCAAAATGCTACTTCAAGAGCCTTAGTTCATGCAGATTTATATCAAATTCTGTAACTTGCAAATTCAAAGTGCCCATGAATATTTAAAGAAACCATGTAAATGATCTAAAAAGTGGTAAGATATTGGCACTAAACCTCTCCTTGGGTATAGAGGTTGGCTACACGAATCATGGCTCAAAGTCCCATCAGCCAAGAACTAGCCAATTAACAAAGAACAAAAAAAGCAGCGGTTCTTGCAGTTATTTCTAGAAAGTCAAGTGTAGGGTAAAGAGGAACATTTAGAGATGGAATATAGCTCAAAGAGAGTAGACAACAGTTATACAAATGCTCAAGTTTCTTGGAAACCCTTTCTCAATGGTATAATTGAGGCAGAATCACAACAGACCAGAGAACTTCAATGCTCAGTTTAAACTAGGCAATTACATTAAAACAACAGTGTTGTCAATAAAAGAACATTTTGAGCAGCAAAAAGTGAGGCTTGCAGGTACCCAGATGAAAGTAGTATGCAACTAGTTCTAAGTTGATTGTCAAGAGTCTATCCAAACATTTCTAATACCCATGGTGCTGTGGACTTTGCTGATGGTAGAACCATACTAAAAGACTATCATATCATCATGGGTCCCCCCACATCTTCCCCAGGGAGTCCCTGACAAGCGCACCAGAAAATTTCTCTCTTTTTACACGTTGTACTCACCTCAGCCCCTGCCTAGTCACACCAACAATTGGGACTTGCTGTTCCCTCCCCAGCAATAACTGCAAAGTAGCTCATGACTGAATCAATGGCAGAGGCTTGATTTCCTACAACTTCTCTCCAGTGCAAGAGCAGGATTGTACAAGACTGAACAGGGGGTACTGGAGGGCTTGCAATTTTGTCAGCTTTCAGAGACGATATTTCTATTGCTAGTATTGATAGAGATCTAGCCCTGGTCTCTATCAGAGAGCTAACCCAGAAATATAGGGCCCAGAAGCAACATGACTATTAGTTTTACACAAGCTAAGAATATCCAGCATAGTTACAAATCCACCAAACTCTACCATTAGTTCTGCCAAGGAGTACACAATACATATTTTGAATAGGGAAAGCAATGGCTCAGAAGCAGTAGAAATTGCCTCCAGGTGAGAAGCCTGAGATACTAGCAGAAGTGCACTCCTAATCCATTATTCTGGAATACTACATAACATGTTGTTTTTAAAATAAACAGCTATCATCAAGATCTCATATGATGTCCCAAGTTTTTCTTCTAATGAAGAATATGACTTTGGCAGGCAACAGATGGTTTATGGCTGTTGGCCCTTCAAATGACCAACATCTCTGCTTTCCAACAGTAACTTAGTGCAGACTCTGAACACAAACCAAAGGATACCCAGGGAGGTTTTGTGGCATGTCCAAGGAGTTTTGGAAATATGACTGACTCTCCCAGAGGCAGTCTAGGGAAGGAGCCTATCTTAAAGAAAACTGCCTTTTGAGGACCAAGGTATGTTAGGAAGGTATCTAGAAATTAAAAAATGAGTAACTCTCACTTATACAGCTCATGGGAGGTAGGAGCCCCCTCTGACCAATACAAAAGAACATGACATCAGGAATTCTGCAAGGAATAGAAACTGACCCTTTTGCAGAAGATGAATAATGTCCAATATCCTCCCTATGGCTTTTGTATGTTGTGTTGTACACAAGATGCAATAAGTGTGAGTGCAGCAGTCTGCGCAAAGCAACAGATGTAGCGTATGTCTTGTGGATGGGCAACCCTGCAATGGTTCACACTATGGGTAATGTGCAGCACAAAAGCTCCCTGCAGCAGTAAACTGCAAGACAGCTCTCCTGTGTTACACACAGCAAGAAGGATCAGCATCAAACAGACTCACTTAGATTTAAGGGGCCTTCTTCCTCCGGTTGTGGCCACTGTGCTTTAGGAGAAGTCTGCAGGGGGCTCAGTGGTAGCTTGGGGCTTTTATCCTCAGAATTCTTTGGCAGAGGAGAACCAGGCAGAGCAGGTGCCACTTTCTTGAGTATGGGAGATCCTGGCTGGGCAACATTCTTGGGGGCGAAACCTGGAGGTGATTTGATTGCTTTGTTTACTGGTGGTTCTTGTGGCCTTTCTGTAGCTTTGTTGAGAGGCAGCAGTGTTGGCCGTGAGGACCCTGCAGTCCCTTCCTTGGGAGAAGCAGATTTTTTGCTAAGACCAGGAGAGACGGGGCCGCTGTCCACTTTCCCCTTCTGTTTCATCAGTTCATAGAGTAAGTCGATGGGGGCTCCACTGCTCTCGGACTCAGCCACACCAAGCTGACGCAAATGAGAACGGGCATGGCTGGACAGGCCCTTGCGGGTCTCGAAGCAGGCGCCACAGACCTCACACGTCGTGAGGTTTGGTGCTGGAAGGAGGAGAGTGACTTATTGAGACAAGGTCAAACTTAACCCCACGCTGCCTTTGCTACCTGTCAGTAGACCACGGGTGCACACTGTGTTACCTTGATTTGGGCCCCTCTCCATCAACTCAGTCTTGGATTGGACAAATACATTGGGACCTACAGTCTATTTTGTAATAGAGGAGTTCAGTAAGTGTTAGTCAAAAAGGTCTCTGGTGACTCAATTCCCTCTGCAAATATCAACATCAAATTAAGCACTAGTTTGCTGTGGAAGCACTACTTTGGTCTCTGTTTACTCAATTCACATATAAAAACTGGTCCCAGATGCCTCCTGCAACTAAGTGGCTCAAATCTGCACCATGTCCAACTATCCCTTAGTTTCCCTCTAACACACAATTACAATTCTTGTTTTTTAGCATCAAGCTTTATTGCCTACTACAGCTACCAAATACAGTCAAGTACAATGTAGTCCTTTCAAAATTATCTTAAAGCTGGGATGAGAAAGCTGGGATCTTTTCTTAGCTTCAAGAGCAAAGAAACTTAAAATGAAGCAAGTTAGGAATCTTCAGAACTTATACTCCATATTTCCTTTAAAATGAAAATGAACTGCAACACAGATATTTGGCTGTGTATCGTAAATGAGAAAACTAGCATCATCAATAATGACCAGTCAATCAATTGGTAACTTTATTTCAGCCACAGACCAGTGTCAATAATGGTGCATACCACTGCTGGCAGTTCATATTTGCACAATAGTCTGTTCACTAGCTAGGTGGCCATATGAGAGTTACCCTTCACAAAGAGAGCTGTTTTTCACCAATGCATTTTTCTACAAAGCTACTAAATTGTTTTTAAAAACGAAAACTCCTGTTCAAAGCCATGTAGAGTTCTACTTCTTTACATGTCATATAACAGCATACACAAAATATAAAGAAAGCAACATATTTCATGAGGTCTTCATATGTAAAAGAAAAAATACAGACGACAGACTAATTGATTAAAAATATTTTGCTTAAAAAGACATTCCAAATTAATCTGTCAACACATTTTCTTTTAAAAAGTTAATAACACAAATGTTGATAAAAACTTGCAGGTGGCAGACACCATCTAAGATTGAAGGGGAAATGCCTCTTTTCACACAGGAGGAAATGCCTTTTAAAATGGCATCTACTGCAACATATTCATGCACCATCTAAACAACACCCCCCACCCCAATGATTTAACTCATGTGCACATTTATGCAGATTTCAGTCAGTTTAACTATATTGTAATCATATAGGATTTCTTTAAATAAGGCAACAGCCCTAGAGAGAATGCAAGCTTTTGATCTACACAGAACTCTGTAATCTTTTTAATGTGAAAATCAGTTTTGTTAGTCATCAAAGCTTGCCAATAGAGTGAGGAAAACTAGATGTAGTGACACCACCTGCCTCTTCTAAAATAAATTGTAAAAAAAGGGCTCAAATCTGTGTTGTAAGATAGACATCACACACAATATTTGATAGCAATCTCAACAGAGGACACTCACTTTTGGAATCTTGGGAGTCTGTCTTGTTGCTGGACGGTTCAGGAGACAGTGAGCTTCCTATCCTGTTTGGAATTTGGTCTAATGACCCAGTCAGAGAATTCTTCTTCTGGAGAAGTGGTGACCCCATCTCTGCAGTAGCCATCTCCTCTTCCTCCTCAGAGGCCACAACTATTAAGACAGAAGGGAACATGGGGCCTGAAAACCTAACAATGCAAACTGGAAAAACTAACAATGCAAAAAGGTTAAATCATGCCATTCACACATTAAAATAACTTGCAATGTGTTTGTTTCCCTCATAGCGCCACTTAATAAGAAAAGTGGAAGATTTTAACATAAACCACTAGACCAATCAATTTAAACCAGACATGTCATGGAGCATGGCCAACTGAGAGCTTCGCTCAACTCACTGTGGGCAAGAAACAATGCACATTGGTGGCAAGAGAAGCAGCAGGCGAGCAGAGTAGGAAGATGATGTGTCAGAGTGATGGAGAAAGAAGTCTCTATAACACTGTTAGTGTTGACGACAAAGTGGGTGGGGTGGAAGGAGAACAGGGTAGAAAGGAAAGGAAGTGCATGGCAACCAGGGAAGGAGTCAAGGAAGGTTGTGGATAACTGCACAGGGATATTTAGGGCAGTACAGAATGATGCCGATGAGAAGAGAGGTGCTTGACAGAGACAGTCCTGACATTTCCAAAGGGAAAAGGCTGTATGACCTGGCAAATGGAGGCAAAGGACCCCTTTCCTCCCTGACTGCGATACCTGGGGACAAACGGTGATCCCTAAACACCAGGAAGAAGAGAGCTGTAACTACCTCTCAGACAAGCTCCAGGACGACCTAGGAAGCCAGCACACAACAAGATACAAGTAGACCACTGAAGTGGTCTTCACAACAGCTGAGTATTTAATTCTGCTTAAGTGTAAAAATGTGTGTGGGGATACTAGGCAATAAAAACATTCCCCATTGAAAGTTTTAAAAAGATTCCAAATAAATAACTGAACATTCATCAATGACATAAAAATATTAAGCCATGCAATTACTTTTAGTTAGAAACACATAACTTTACCCAGCAATGTGACAAATAAAAGACAGGAAGATTTAAAATGCTGATATTAAATCTGATGATGATTTTGTTTTAATAGGAACACATTTTTAATGCCAGAAAATATTGATTTATTCATTCAATTTATATACCACACTTCCTAAAGTGGCTCAAGGTGGTTTACATCAAAACCAAACACACATAATAATTAAAGCAAACAAACATTTAAACCAGATTAAAGTTAAAATCAAAACAAGATATCATTATAAGCCAGGCTAAAAAAGATGGGTCTTTAATCCTCGTATATCCATGGGGAGCACATTCCACAATCCAGGGGCAACAACTGAGAAGGTCCAATCCAAGGTCACCTGTCGCCACCAGATGAACTGGTGGCACCCAAAGACAGACCCCCGCTGATGATCTTAATGAGAGATGGGTATCTTGCAGAGAAAGGCACCCTCTCAGGTAACCCAGACCTAAATAGAGACAGACGTTTGGGGCTGTGTACAAATCTGATAAATAAAATAAAATAAATAAATAAACCATTCAGAGCTTTAAAACATAATAACCAACACTTTGTACTTTGTCAGGAAACATACTGGCAACCAGTGCAACTGTTTAAGAACAGGTATAAATGTGGTCTCTCTGGGATACCCCAGAGACCAATCTGGCTGCTGCATTTTGAACTAGCTGAAGTTTCCAGAACTACATACAGAGACAGCCTTACAGAGAGCACATTGTAGTAGTCCAACCTGAAGGTTACCAACTGGTGTACCACTGTCTTAAGGTCATTCTCCTCCAGGAACAGGCAGAGTTGTCGCATCAACTGCAGCTGGTAAAAAGCACTCCTGGCCACAGCCTATGATAAGCCAACCTGCCTTCCTGGATTAGAGTGTACAAAAAACCTTTTACCTACTGTCAGTTAGGGTTGATAAAAATCAATTATTTAAAAAACAAAAACAAATTTGATGGATGAAGTAGAGCTGAGAGAAGAGGAATTATAAGTTATAATAAATGCAAGGGATGTGGGGAGCAATAAAAGGTGAAAGTGAACAAAAACATATTCATGCAATCTTGAGGAACATTTTTGGATTGTATCCTCTATTATAGAAGGGAAACACCTAACATGGCAGCAGGCTGTAAAAGAGACCCCATTTGGAAATATTTTAATGAAGTTTCTGTGGGCAAGACAGGCATATGTGTGAAATGCAAACAGTGCAACAAAGAAATGTAAGGCCTTGTTACCTGAATGAAACAGCATTATGACAAGTGTGTACCTATTACAGTGTTTACCTACCTTCTGACAATGAAACCTACATCTACTGCTGAATATGTATTAAGGTTAGACAAGAAGAATGTTCTTTTACAAGAAAATGATTATTTTCCTGACTAGCGATTTAAATAATTAAAATCAAGTCTTCTGTTAAGCGATTTATATCAACCCTGTTGTCAGTTGGATGACCTAAGAAGATTCCTTAGGGAAAGACTCAACATAATGATCATCTACCCAACTAGCAATTTTCTATATAAAAGCATAAGAAAATATGTAATCAGACCCAAGGCCTATTTATTCCAGCATCCTATTTCTAACAGTGGCCCACAGATGCCTCTGAGAATCCCACAGGAAAGAGGAGAGGCCATGCCCTCTCTCACTGTTGCTAACCTGCAATTGGTATTTAGAGACATCTTGCCTCCGAGGCTGGAGGTGGCCTAAGGCCGCCAAACTAGTAGCCATTGATAGACCTGTTCTCCAGAATTTGTCTAAGCCCTTTTTAAAGCCATCCAAGCTAGTGGTCATCTCCACATCCCATGACAAAGAATTCCATAGATTAATTATGCACTGTGTGAAAAAGTACTTCATGTCATTGGACCTAAATTTCCTTGTCATCAATTTCATGGCATGAACCCTGGTTCTAATGCTGTGAGAAAGGGCAACATTTCCCCCCTTTCTGTCCATTCTATACAGGGTGGATTTGATTTAAATCAAACTGATTTAAATCACGATTTAAATCACTAGCAGGGTGGATAAAAATCAAAAAAATCCAATTTAAATCAAAAAAATCTGATTTTTTAAATTTAAATTGGATTTTTTTGATTTTTATCCACCCTGCTAGTGATTTAAATCGTGATTTAAATCAGTTTGATTTAAATCAAATCCACCCTGATTCTATTCCTCTCATATATCTCCCTGTAGTTGCCTCTCTTCCAAACAGAGTAGGTGGAAGACTACTCTGTGAAGAGCAGACACAGCTTGAGGAGGTGAGCAAGCTTTTCTAAACTTCTAACCTTTCCCTCCTTCAAACTAACTAACAGGAGAAGGGGAGATTTTCAGGAGTTGGTTTCTCTTTAAGGGATAAATCCTAGTCTCTCTGTGTGTGTTATTTGCCAGGGCTAACATTTGCCAGGGCTAGCAAACTCCAGTGTTTTTGTTTGTCGCTGCCTGGAGGGGGTGGAGTCAGCTAGAGCTGGAGGAGGCTCCACATTCCTTTGATTCACATCCTGTGTCTTAGTTGGAAGACTACTCTCTACATAAGAGGTGAAGGCCCGAGAGCATAGCAAACAGAGCATAGTCTACAGGAATAGCAAACAGGACATTGGAGTTTAGTAGGGGTTTAGCGGGAAATGTGCAGGGGAGCCTGGAACAAGCCCCTGTGATTACAAGGAGCCTGGTGGAGAAGAGAATGTAAGTACAAATCCCTCCCTCATATTCTTGGGAAAGGCTGTTTGGACAGTTAAATAGATGACCATTACAGCTGAGACCTATCCTTCTAATAAGCTATCTCTAAATACTGTAAGCAGCCAACAAAAACAGTATGAAGATAGAAAGTCAGCAGGGGAGGGGGCACATCCTAGTGTATTGCACAGAGTGCCACATGTATGACTATTTGCCCCATGGGTGGAAGTCATGGGTGTGTGCTCGGTGCAAGGAGCTCCTGGCTCTCAGGAAACAAATTTGTTCCCTTGAGACCAAGGTGGCGGATCTGGAGAATTTCAGAGAGACAAAGAGACATGTGGACAAGACCTTCAGGGACGTGACAGAGACATCCCACTCCAGGGCTGATAGCTCGTCTGCTGTCAGGGAGAATGAAGGTCTTGGGCAAGGAGGACATTGTTCTGAGGAAGAGGGAAATGCTCCTTTAGAAGGGGCCCCTTCCACGGATGATGAGCCCATATACTCTTGCACAGGGGATACTTCTCGTGGGTGGGGTGGAGGCCTCCTTGTACTGGGTGATTTGATCATTAGAGGTATAGAGAGATGGATTTGTGACCCGCGTGTTGACCGCACAGTGACTTGCCTGCCTGGTGCGAAGGTTGTGGACATCACGCAGCATCTAGATAGGCTCCTAGGCAGTGCTGGGGAGGACACAGCTGTCGTGGTGCACGTCGGCACCAACGATGTGGGGAAATGTAGTCAGGAGGTCCTGGAAACCAAATTTAGGCTGATAGTTAACATATTGAAGTCCAGGAGTCCCAAGGTAGCATTCTCAGAAATGCTACCGTACCTGTACAGTGAGAAAGGCGGAGCTGAGGGGTTTCAATGCGTGGATGAGATGTTGGTGCCAAGAGGAGGAGTTTAGATTTGTTAGGCACAGGGATACATTTTGGGGCAAGCAAGGCCTGTACAAAAGGGACGGGCTGCACTTGAACCAAGATGGAACCAGACTGCTGGCGCTTAAAATCAAAAAGGTCGCAGAACAGCTTTTAAAATGATGCCTGGGGAATAGCCGACAGGAGCTGGGAAGTATCCAGTTGGGCAAACGCCATCCTTTAAAGTACGAGGGTGCAAAGGATTCAGATAAAACAAAAGGGGACAGAGCAGAACCGCATAAAGTGCAAACAGGAGCCTGTGCTAGCTGGTCAAAGAGTCAAAAGAAAGATACAATACATCAAATGAGAGATTCAGCATAAAGGTGCTTATATGCCAGTGCCAGAAGACTCCAAGCCAAGATGGGTGAGCTGGAGTGTTTGGTTGTTAATGCAGAAATAGATATAGTGGGCATAACAGAAACATGGTGGAACAGTGAGAACCAGTGGGACACTGTGATCCCAGGATATGAACTCTATAGAAAGGACAGGGAGGGGCGCCATGGAGGTGGAGTAGCATGTTAAAGAAGTTATAGAATCTAACAGAATCTAAGAAGCTAGAAAACCAAGGTGGACTGGAGTCCTCCATAGAAATCCTGTGGGTGACAATACGAGGCCTAAAAGGGAACGTGCTACTGGGGACGTGCTGTCGCCTTCCGGATCAAAACACTGACAGTGACGGAGTTGCAGGAGGAAATCAGGGAGGCATCAAGCAGAGGCAGGGCTGTAAAAATGGGTGACTTCAATTACCCAAACACAGATTGGGGAAATTCACAGTCAGGTAATGACAAAGAGGTCAAATTTCTAGATACGCTGAATGACTGTGCCCTAGAACAGTTGGTCTTGGAACCATCCAGAGAGAAGGCAACCCAGGACCTGGTGTGTGATGTCAGTGTCATCAACCACTTAGGGAACTGTGACCATAGTGCGATCAAATTCAGCATACATGTGGGGAGAGAATCACCAAGGAAGTCTAACACAGACATTTTGAATTTCAGAAGAGGAAACTTGTCCAAAATGAGGAGTATGGTGAAAAGAAAGCTGAAAGGGAAAATCAGGAGAGTCACTTCTCTCCAGAGTGCATGGAGATTACTCAAAACCACAATACTAGAAGCCTGGTTAGATTGTGTACCTAAAAGGAGGAAAGGTACCACTAAGTCCAGGAGGATGTCAGCATGGCTACCATCAAGGAAGCCATAAAAGGGAAGATGACTTACTTCCGAAACTGGAAGGTCTGTCCAAATAAAGAGAACAGAAAGGAACACATACTCTGGCAAAATAAATGCAAGGTGACAATAAGGGAGGCAAAAAGAGAGTTTGAGGAACATTTAACCAAAAGTATCAAGGGGAATAACAAAAACTTCTTTAAATACTTCAGAAGCAGGAAACCTGCCAGTGAGGCGGTTGGACCATTAGACAATGAAGGAGTGAAAGGGATTATTAAGGAGGATATGAAAGTTGCAGAGAAATGAGTTATTTGCTCTCTAAATGAGTTCTAAATGAGTTCTTTGTGTCCGTCTTCACGGCAGAGGATACTGAGCATATTCCTGTTCCTGAACCAAGCTTTTTAGGGATGGAGGCTAAAGAACTGAGTGAGATAGAAGTGACAAGAGATGATGTTCTAAACTGTCTGGAAAAACTGAAAGCTAACAAATCTCCAGGGCCAGATAGCATCCATCCAAGAGTCCTCAAAGAACTCAAATGTCAAATTGCCGACCTCCTTGCTAAAATATATAACTTATCCCTGCAATCAGGCTCTGTACCAGAGGACTGGAGAGTAGCAAATGTAACAGTGATTTTCAAAAAGGGATCCAGGGGCGATCCAGGAAATTACAGGCCGGTTAGCTTAACGTCCGTTCCAGGCAAATTGATGGAAAGCATCCTCAAGGATAAAATTGTAAAGCACATAGAAGAACAAGCCCTGCTGGGAGTGAACCAGCACGGCTTCCGCAAAGGTAAATATTGCCTCACAAACCTTTCGAAGTTCTTTGAGTGTGTCAACAAGTGTGTGGATCAAGGTGATCTAGTTGACATAGTCTACCTGGACTTCCAAAAAGCTTTTGACAAAGTTCCTCATCAAAGACTCCTGAGAAAACTTAGTGGTCATGGGATAAGGGAACAAGTACATGTGTGGATTGATAACTGGTTGAAGGACAGGAAACAGAGGGTAGGTATAAATGGAGAGTTTTCACAATGGAGGGAAGTAAGAAGTGGGGTCCCCCAGGGATCTGTACTGGGACTGGTGCTTTTTAATTTATTCATAAATGATCTAGAAGTAGAGGTAAGCAGCGAGGTGGGCAAATTTGCAGATGTTACCAAACTCTTCTGGGTAGTGAAATCCAAAATGGATTGTGAGGAGCTCCAAAAGGATCTCTCCAAACTGGGGGAGTGGGCGACAAAGTGGCAAATGCGCTTCAGTGTTGGCAAGTGTAAAGTGATGCAGATTGGGACAAAAAACCCCAACTTCAAGTATACGCTGATGGTATCTGAGCTGTCAGTGACGGACCAGAAGAGGGATCTTGGGGTTGTGGTGGACAGCTTGTTGAAAGTGTCGACTCAATGTGTGGCAGTTGTGAAAAAGGCCAATTCCATGCTAGGGATCATTAGGAAGGGGATTGAAAAATAAAATGGCTAATATTATAATGCCCTTATACAAAACTATGGTGCTGCCACACCTGGAGTACTGTGTACAATTCTGGTAACCACATCTAAGAAAGGACATTGTAGAACTGGAAAAGGTGCAGAAGAGGGCAACCAAGATGATCAGGGGCCTAGAGCACCTTTCTTATGAGGCAAGGTTACACCTGGGGCTTTTTAGTTTAGAAAAAAGACGACTGCGTGGAGACATGATAGAGGTCTATAAAATCATGCATGGTGTGGAGAAAGTGGATAGAGAGAAATTCTTCTCCCTCTTATATAACACTAGAACCAGGGGTCATCCCATGAAATTGATTGCCAGGAAATCTAGGACCAACAAAGGGAAGTACTTTTTGACACAACGCATAATCCACTTGTGGAATTCTCTGTCACGAGATGTGGTGACAGCCAACAACCTGGATGGCTTTAAGAGGGGTTTGGACAACTTCATGGAGGAGACGTCTATCATCGACTACTAGTTGGAGGACTAAAGGCCACCTCCATCCTCAAAGGCAAGATGTCTCTGAGTACCAGTTGCAGGGGAGTAACAGCAGGAGGCTTCCAGCGGCATCTGGTGGGCCACTGTGCGAAACAGGATGCTGGACTAGATGGGCCTTGGGCTTGATCCAGCAGGGCTGTTCTTATGTTCTTAAACTAAAAAGCCCCAAATGCTGTAACCTTGTCTCATAAGGCAAGTGCTCCCGGCCCTGATCACCTTGGTTGCCCTCTTTCAGTTATACAGTGTCTTTAAGATACGGTGATCAGAACCGTATGCAGTACTCCAAATGTTACCACACCACAGATTTTTGTATAAGGGCATAATCTATATATTTAATCCTCCTGGGTGTGCCTTTAGAATGTGCGTCCCGGCGCCCAACTGGTTGGCTGGGTGGAGGAGACGCCTGATAGGCTGAGGCGCACCCAGGAGGATTGGTTGCCATGGCGGCAGCGGGCCCAGCCGTGGAGGTGAGGCGGCGGGTCCTGGCGGCCGCACTTGCAGGAGGTTGGGGAGAAAAGGTAACCGCCGGCCCCAAAGAGCGCACAGATGCTGTGTGCGGGGTCGGCTAGTAATACATATTAGCATTTTAATTTTCAGTCCCCTACCTAATGATCCCTAGCATGGAATTTGCCTTTTTTCACAGCTGCCGCACACTAAGTCAACACTTTCAAAGAGCTGTCCACCATGACACCAAGATCTCTCTCCTGATAAGTCACCAACAGCTCAGACCCCATCAGTGTATATGTGAAGCTGGGTTTATTTGTCCCAATATGCATCACTTTACACTTGCTTACATTGAACCATATTCGCCATTTTGTCACCCACTCCCCCAGTTGGGATAGATCCTTTTGGAGCTCCTCACAATTGGTTGTGGATTTACTACCCTAAAAAGTTTGGTGTCACTGGCAAATATGGCCACTTCGCTGCTTACCCCAACTTCTAGATCATTTATGAACAAGTTAAAGAGCACTAGTCTATTTATTCTTACCCTGTTTCTTGTCCTTCAATCAGTTACCAATCCACACATGAACCTGTCCCATTATCCCATGACTGCTAAATTTACTCAAGAGCCTTTAGTAGGGAACCTTATCAAACGCTTTTTGGAGTCCAAGTATACTTTGTCAACCAGATCACCTTTATCCACATGCCTGCTGACTCTCTCAAAGAACTTCAAAAGGTTAGTGAGGCAAGACTTGCCCTTGCAGAAGCCATGCTGGTTCTCCTTCAGCAAAGCCTGTTCTTCTATATGTTTAACAATTTTGTTTTAAGTATTCTTTCCATCAATTTACCTGGCACAGAAGTTAAAATAACGGGCCTGTAGTTTCCCATGTCCCTGCTGGATCCCTTTTTGAAAATCAGAGTTACATTAGCTACTTTCCACTCCTCGAATACAGAGCCTGATTGTAGAGACAAGTTACATATTTCTACAAGGAGCTCAGCAATTTCACATCTGAGTTCCTTCAGAACTCTTGGGTGAATACCATCTGGCTCTGGCGATTTGTTAATTTTTAGTTTTTCAAGACAGTTCAGAACATTCTCTCTCATCACTCAAATTGGTCCAGTCCAGCCTCCAAGCCTGAGCAGCTCAGTTCCTGAGTGGAGATATGGTCAGCATCCTCCACTGTGAAGACAGATGCAAAGAACTCATTCAGCTTCTCTGCAATCACCTTATCTTCAATAATCCCTTTCATGCCTTAATCTCATCAATTAAGGGTCCAACCACTTTCCCTGGAAAGTTTTTTTACTTTCGATATACTTAAAGAAGTTTTTGTTATTCCCCTTGACACTTCTAGCTATATGCTCCTCAAACTCTCTTTTTGCATCCCTTATTGTCTCCTTATATGTCTTTTGCCAGAGTTTATGTTCCTTTCTGTTCTCTTCATTTGGGCAGGACTTCCATTTTCTGAAGAAAGTCTTCTTCCCCATTATAGCTTCCCTGACTCTACTTGTTAGCCATGCTGGTGTCCTCCTGAACTTGGTGGTACCTTTCCTCCTCCTTCCAACCAGTGTTCTCCCTAATCTTTTTCATCTGTGTGCAGAATGAATTTTATTCTGAGTGGCAGTATCAAGGCAGTGTGGGCACACATGCATTCAGAATGGGGCCTTTCTGATTCAACCTGAGCGGGATCTAAAATTGACTCAGCGGACATCAGAAAATGTGTGAGTGCACGCACGCGCGCACACATGCACCTTAGAGGGAACACTGGTTCCAACTGAGCTATTATGATTGTTGTTTTGAATAAGTTCCATGCTTTCTGGAGTGATTTGATCCTCCTGACTTTCCCTTTCAGTTTTCTTTCTACCAGTCCCTTCATTTCCTCTTCTGAAGTCCAATGCATCTGTGTTGGACTTCCTTGGCAATGCTCCACTAGCACACCAACTGAATTGGATCGCACTATGGACACTTTCCCCAATGGTTCTACAACTCTGATGTCTATATTGTCAGCAGCATTTTTACAGTGCTGCAATGCTCAGAAGAACCTATTACAGATAGAGGGGGAAATCTGTTCTAATCAAGAGATTTGCAGTTACAGAAGTCATGGGTATCAATATTTCCATCACAACAGAGGCAACACAGCTGTGGACCAGAAAATGTCAGAATATAAAGTAATGTAAAAGAGATTCTTATAAGGAGCTGCACATATAATGGACAGTAGCAGAGAAATCTGACTGTATGCCACAATCAAAATCTTATAGTAACAGCACTATTTCAAAAATGCATTTGATCAAAAACAGATGAGGGCTTCCAAGGGCCGGAATCTATGCTAATTTAAGACACTAATGCCTATTACTTGGACACTTGCTTCCAAGTAATTACACTGAAAATTGTTGTGAAGAGAACAAGAATGAGAGATTGACTGTCAGTGGAGAACCTTGTCCTAAATAAGACTGATTAACTGTATTTTAATTGACAAATTTATTAAAATTTAGAGATAATCATAACAATTACATAAACATTAGAATAGAATGGGCTATCCAAACATAAGCAGTAAAGAGGAAGCTATGCAGAAATTGAAATAATGACTGTTCTCCTCTTGTATAATCTATGACATTGGAGATTCAGTGACAAAGTCAGTTATTCCAATGAGCTGGATATCTAAACAGCACAGCACTGAAGAGAACTTATTCGTGTTGTAGTCACATTTAAAATAATAAGACCGACAATATTCTTTACATATTTCTTCCTGTGCAACCTATTCTATGCATCTTGCTTTTGGGTTTAGACTAGATCAGTCAACAACTCTACGTTTTTAAAAAAAGTATTTCCAAAATCCACTTTAATGCTGTTTATTAACAAGAAGCTATAATGCTCAGAAATAATATGATTACAAAGTCAAATGAAGGGAGAATGATTATATTTAATGTGTATCATTTCGTTTTTACAGTGGACAAAGATGCTTTATTTAACCAACTTCTTTTTCATTAATAGAAAATACGAGAAAAAGTGATCTATCGACAGGCGCTCGTCAGATGCTCCAGGTGGTGCAGCTAGATCACAGACGGCTTGGAAAGACGCTGACCTAAGAGCTGGGAGCTACTGAACCAGAGAAGCAACGATGGCGGGGAAAGGAGAGGGGAAAAATCTATCAGGCCTTGACAGGAAAGGTTCCATGGACTTGGCTCGGGCGGGCGCACTTCCTGTCATCCAACCCCATTCCACGCCACTTCCAGAGAAAAGCAGGCGTCCAGCCCTCCCTTGAGGCGCAGGCTTATCCCGCAGGTGTGTGTGTGTGTGTGTGTAAGAGCGTTATAGAAGGGGAAGCCTTACACCAGCATAACGGGGGGGGCGGCTTCACCTTCCCGTCCGGCAGGGCGGGCCTTCCCTTCCCTTTTTAGCATCTTACCGGTGTCGGGCGGCGCCCCCACGCCCACCCCATCGTCTCGAGGCCGCGGCGCCGCCACCGCTTTTGTCGCTTTGGGCTGCAAGGGGGTGGAGGCCGCCATCTTGGGTCCGGCACATGCGGGGCGGCAGCCAGGAGGAACGGCGGAGTGCCGAAACTCCAGCTGAGTCAAGTCAGGTGAAGCAGCAGAGCGCCGAGTCAACTCAGAGACGACGGCCCAGCCGAACCAGGATAAATCCACAGGCCCAGAGCGAGGGACGAGAGCAACAAACTGAGCAAGATATGGATCCAGACGGAACTACTCCAGCACCGAATTGCTGATTGCCGGCGCGCTTGCTAGGCTGAAATTACAGAGCTTAGTATTCTAGCAGACAAGAGCAGAAGAGCGCCTAATTCTCTAGAGCAAATCTGCAAACCTTGCAGCATGACAGGTCCCAGGAAGGAGCTGGCAAAGGGAACGCAGCAGTACTAGGAAGAAGAACAGTCCAGTTTGGCTAAAAGGCAAAGGGGAACAACAGCCTGAAATTTCGAGCCATCTTAATGCTTTCTGACAAGCGACTGGTTCCTGTAGGCCTTGTTATAAATGACCCTAACACCAATTACAATCCTCAGTTCACAACTATCCAGACCTAAAAATCTACTTACAGTAGCATGCACACATAGATTCATAATGACTTCACATCAACACATCTGAAAGGAGAAAAAGACGCACTAATAATCTCTCATATTGAAGATTCCAGATTGCTACAAGTATTAGATCCAATGCATTTAAAAAATATTATTTGCAAGATAGTTACTTATACAGTCACATTTTGAAACTGCAAACGGACTCAACTGAATTTGAATTAAATACTTCTTTTAAAACATGTGAGAGTTGAATGTAATTTCCCTGTCTCTCCCAGTACCAAGCAAGCCAATAGATTAATCAGGCTGGTAACATTTTATGATTGGTGAGGAGCAGGTGAGGGGACGTGGGTGGGGAGGTGGGGTGGCTGTGGTCTATAGGGATAACATCTCCCTTACCAGGGTCCCTGTCAGGAAATCAGACCATATTTAATGTGTGTACTTGAGTTTGGGGACCAGGGATAGATTGGGACTTCTGTTGGTGTACCGATCGCCCCGCTGCCCAGCGGAATCCCTTACTGAGCTCACGGACTTGGTTGCGAAACTTGCATTGGAATCTCTCAGACTCTTGGTGCTGGGGGACTTCAATGTTCACTTCGGGATCAATCTGTCCGGGGTAGCTCCGGCCATGACAACTATGGGCCTATCCCAAGTGGTCTCTGGACTGACGCATATTGCAGGTCACCTGCTTGATTTGGTATTTTACTCTGATCAGGGTGGTGTTCCGTGGGTGGGGACGCCTGTGATTTCCCCATTGTCATGGACAGACCATCATCTGGTTAAGGTTGGACTTACAACCACTTCCCACCTCCACAGAGGTGAGGGGCCCATTAGAATGGTCCACCCATAGAGGTTATTGGATCCACTAAGATTCCAAGAAGCCTTGGAGGGATTTAATGTTGGCTTTGCTGGTGATTCTGTTGATGCCCTGGTTGAGAATTGGAACAACTTGCTCACCAGGGCAGTAGACATGATTGCTCCCAAGCGTCCCCTCCAACCCGCTTCAAATTTGGCCCCTTGGTATACGGAAGTTCTACAGGGGCTGAAGCGGCAAGGTAGGCGACTGGAGCGCAAGTGGAGGAAGACTCGACTCGAATCTGAGAGATTGCGACAAAGAGCACATCTAAAGATCTATGTTCAGGCAATATGTGTGGCAAAGAGGTGGTTCTTTTCTGCCCGTATTGCCTCTGCAGGTTCACGTCCAGCAGAGTTGTTCAGGGTTGTGAGGGGACTCGTATCTGCCCCCACTCCCTTGAACCAGAATTTGGAGTCATCAGTTACCCGCTGTGATGTGTTTACAGAGTTTCTTGCAGATAAAATCTCTCGGATTCAGGCCAACCTAGATGGAGACTCCACAATTAATTTGATGTCTGAGTTGGAGGTGCTCAACAACTCCTCTTATGTGATTCGACTGGATCGGTTTCAGTTTGTGACTCCTGAGGATGTGGACAAGCTGCTTGGAGCGGTGAGGCCTACCACTTGTTCTCCTGACCCATGTCCAACATGGCTTGTTCGATCTAGCAGGGAGGTTGTGGTAAACAGCCTGGTGGAAATAATAATGCTTCTCTGAGGGAGGACAGGATGCTTCCTTGTCTTAAGGAGGCAATCATTAGACCTCTTCTAAAGAAGCCTGCATTAGATCCCTCAGAGTTGAGCAATTATAGGCCTGTTTCCAACCTCCCATGGTTGGGCAAGGTAATTGAGAGGGTGGTGGCCTCTCAGCTCCAGGCGGTCTTGGAGGAAACTGATTATCTAGACCCATTTCAAACTGGTTTTCGGGCAGGCAATGGGGTGGAGGCTGCCTTGGTCGGCCTGATGGATGATCTCCACTTGGCAATTGACAGAGGAAGTGTGACTCTGTTGGTCCTTTTGGATCTCTCAGCACCTCTCAATACTATCGACCATAGTATTGTTCTGGAAAGTCTGAGGGGTTTGGGGGTGGGAGGCACTGTTTTACAGTGGTTCCGCTCCTACCTCTCGGACAGATTCCAGATGGTGTTGATTGGAGACTGTTGCTCTTCAAAATCTGAGCTTAAGTATGGTGTCCCTCAAGACTCCATACTTTCTCCAATGCTCTTTAACATCTACATGAAACTGCTGGGAGAGATCATCAGGGGATTTGGAGCTGGGTGTTACCAGTACGCTGATGACACCCAGATCTACTTCTCCATGTCAACTTCTTCAGGAGCTGGCCTATCCTCCCTAAATGCTTGCCTGGAAGCAGTAATGGGCTGGATGAGGGAGAATAAACAGAAGCTGAATCCAGATAAGACGGAGGTACTTCTTGTGTGGGGTCAGAACTCTAGAGACTATTTTGATCTACCTGTTCTAGATGGGGTCACACTTCCCCAAAAGGAACAGGTTTGCAATCTGGGAGTACTTCTTGATTCACACCTCTCCATGGTTTCACACCTGGATTCACACCTCTCCCTGGTTTCTCAGGCGGTGGCCAAGGGTGCTTTCTATCAGCTCCGGCTGTTACGCCAGCTGCGCCCGTTTCTCGAGATCAATGACCTCAAAACTGTGGTACATCTGTTAGTAGCCTCTGGACTTGACTTTTGTAATGCGCTCTACATAGGGCTACCCTTGTACATAGTCCTGAAACTTCTATTGGTTCAGAATGCGTCAGCCAGGTTGGTCTCTGGGTCATCTTGGAGAGACCATGTTACTCCTTTACTGATGGAGTTACACTGGCTGCCAATAGGTTTCCGGACAAAATACAAAGTGCTAGTTATAACTTATAAAGCCCTAAACGGCTTAGGCCCTGGGTATCTAAGAGAGCGTCTTCTTCATTATGAGCCCCACCACCGATTGAGGTCATCTCAGGAGGTCCGTCTCCAGTTACTGCCAACCTGTTTGGTGGCTACAGAGAGACGGGCCTTCTCGGTCACTGCCCCAAGATTGTGGAATGCGCTCCCTGCTGAGATAGGATCCTCCCCATCTCTGGCAATTTTCAAAAAACACCTGAAAACCCATCTTTTCACCCAAGCTTTCGCAGCTTCCTAATTTTTTGGGGTTTTATTATCTGGTTTATTTTAAAATTCAAAACCCGATTTCGGGGTTTTTAATCACTGTAATTGTTTAATTGTTTCTTTAAAATGTTTTAAAATTGTTAATTGTTATGTTTTTAAATTTGTTTTAGCTCTTTACTGTTTTAGTGGTTTGTTTTAATTGTAAACCGCCCTGAGCCATTTTGGAAAGGCAGTATACAAATAAAATAAACAAACAAACAAATAATAAATCTGTGACAGATGCACAGTTTTTTGTTGCTTTGGTGCTTGAATGGATTTCCTTCAGATACACTTCTAAATAACTTTTTTTTTATTAAAAAAAATAGTCTATCCTTTTGCAAATCCCAGCAAGATCCAGAGCATTGGCACATGTCATTATTCCCTTCCCAGCAGGTAAGGTGCGTTTTGTTTTTTAAGTCAAGGAAACAGGCAAAGCGAAATCAGGGATGAAAAGTATAAGTGGCAATTAATCAACCGCATCCTGATTTTGGCTCCTTTGCTTAAGTTACACCTCAAAGAGGTGTTGTCTACCTTATTATCTGAAATTTCAGGGAAGTAAGAAGTGGGGTCCTCAGGGATCTGTATGGGGACCAATACTCTTTAACATGTTTACCCTGCTAACTGGGCAAAGAGGCACCTTTTAACTTGCTGGGTGACTCTGGGCCAGTCACTTCTAACTCAGCCTAACCTACCTCACAGGGTTGTTATGAGGAGGAACTTATGTATGTAGTACACCGCTCTGGGCTCCTTGGAGGAAGAGCGGGATATAAATGTAAATTTATATAATAATAATAATAATAATAATAATAATAATAATAATAATAATAATAATGGATGCCACTGTTGCTGAACTGTTTCAAAATCAAAACCAGGCAACCTCCCCTTTGCCTTCACCTCAAAAACCCGAATGCTATTTAACAGAAAAGCAACAAGAACTAAAGCAAAAAACAACTGAGCACATGAACCAACCACCCACCAGGGTTCGACTTCCAGCTCTAAAAACAGTTGCCAAAAAACAACTTGCTCAGGCATTAGAAGATGTCAATGCTGTACTTACAGAAATAACAACCAATAATTTGCAAGAAACAAACCAACTAATGTACAGTGCAGCAACAATAACAACACAAGAGCTTGGATATAAGATCAGTGAACCTGTAAAAAAAGAAAGCAGTATATCACCTAAATGGAAGATTAGATTAGAAAATAAAATCTCCAGGCTTAGATCAGATGCTAGTAAACTGGAAGATATGAAAGACAAGAAGCTGAAAAACGAAAACACCAAACAGTATCTAATCCAAAAATACCACCTAGATTCAAGGAAAATTAGAGAAGTCCTGGAAATAATAAAGCAGCAAATAACAGCAGTGTCAAAGAAGATTAGCAGATATGAAGCCAGAACTACACAACACAGGCAGAATCTCCAATTCCAGTCAAATCAGAGACGTTTCTACCAAAGCATAGAAGGAGAAACTGCAAGAAACCTAGAAACACCAAATAAAGAAGAAACAGTGCAATTCTGGGGGAAATTATGGGACAACCCAATAGATAATAATAAAAAAGCAGGCTGGATGAAAGAGGTCAAAAAATGTAACCAACAAATGCAAGATCTAATAATAACACCAGAATTAATAAGTGAAAGAGCAAAGAAAATTAAAAATTGGACTGCTCCAGGCGACGATGAACTGCATGGCTTTTGGCTTAAACACCTAACAAGCTTTCATAAACAACTATCAAAACAGTTCAATCACATTTTGCAAGGCGGTGATATTGAACAATGGCTAACAACTGGGGAAACTCATCTGATCATGAAAGACACAGCAAAAGGTGGCAGTTCCAAGTAATTATAGACCGATAACCTGCCTGCCAACCATGTTCAAATTATTAACTGGAATAATAGCAGATGAAGTGATGCAACACTTATTAACTAACAAACAGCTTCCAGTTGAACAGAAAGGAAATTGCCCGAACACCAGAGGCACAAAAGACCAGCTACTGATTGACAAAATGATTTTAGAAAATTGCAAGAGAAGAAAAACAAATCTAAGTGTTGCATGGATTGACTACAAGAAAGCCTTCGATTCATTGCCTCACACATGGATACTAAAATGTTTAGAAACAACTGGTGTCAGCAAAAACATTCAGATATTTATAGAAAAAGCAATAAGCATGTGGAGTACACAGTTAACAATCAATGGTGAGACACTTGGACAGGTTAGCATTAGAAGAGGCATTTTTCAAGGGGACTCACTATTCCCTCTGTTGTTTGTAATCGCCATGACCCCACTTTCACAAATACGAAACAAAACAGGCCTCGGATACCAAACATCTAAAACATCAAGTCAAATCAACCATCTGCTGTACATGGACGATCTGAATTTGTATGCAAAGTCCCAGTCAGAAATCGAATCACTGCTAAACACTGTCCGTATATTCAGTAGCGATATAGCAATGGAGTTTGGACTAGACAAGTGTGCTGCATTAATAATGAACAGAGGGAAAATAAGAAAAACAGAAGGAATAGAACTGCCCAATGGAAGCAAGATCAAGAACCTGGAAGAGAAAGAACCTTACAAATACTTGGGCATTCTCCAGGCTGATAACATTGCACACACTGAAGTTAAAAGAAAAATAGGAAGTGAAGACATCAGGAGAGTTAGAAAAATCCTCAAGTCCAAACTCAATGGCGGGAACACCATACAAGCCATAAACGAATGGGCTATACCTGTTATCAGATACACTGCAGGGATAATAGACTGGACCCAGGCAGAGCTAGAGACGCTAGATCGTAAGACCAGGAAAATCATGACTATCAATCATGCACTGCTCCCCCGCAGTGATGTCGATAGGCTATACCTCCCTCGCAGCTCAGGTGGAAGAGGAATGCTGCAAGTCCATCAAACAGCAGAGGAGGAGAAAAGAGGCCTTGAAGAATATAGCAAGGGCAGTGAAGAAGATGGTCAATAATGCGAAACTATTCAACACCAATGAAAGAAAGCAGGCCTACAAGAAAGAACAAGTCAAGAACTGAGCAGAAAAATGGAAAAATAAGCCACTGCATGGTCAATATTTGCACAATATAAGTGGAAAATCAGACATCACCAAGACATGGTAATGGCTTAAGAATGGCAACTTGAAGAAAGAAACAGAGGGTTTAATACTGGCTGCACAAGAACAGGCACTAAGAACAAATGCAATAAGAGCCAAAGTCGAAAAATCAACCACAAACAACAAGTGCTGCCTTTGTAAAGAAGCAGATGAAACCGTGGACCACCTAATCAGCTGTTGTAAAAAGATCACACAGACTGACTACAAACAAAGGCATGACAAAGTAGCAGGGATGATACACTGGAACATCTGCAAAAAATACAAGCTACCTGTAGCCAAAAATGGGTGGGACCATAAAATTGAAAAAGTTGAAGAAAATGAAAATGTAAAAATATTATGGGACTTCCGACTACAAACAGACAAACATCTGCCACACAATACACCAAATATAACTGTAGTCGAGAAGAAAGAAAAACAAGTCAAAATAATCGACATAGCAATACCAGGGGATAGCAGAATAGAAGAAAAAGAAATAGAAAAAATCATGACCAAATACAAAGATCTACAAATTGAAATTGAAAGGCTGTGGCAGAAAAAGACCAAAATAATCCCAGTGGTAATTGGCGCCCTGGGTGCAGTTCCAAAAGACCTTGAAGAGCACCTCAACACCATAGGGGCCACAGAAATCACCATCAGCCAATTACAAAAAGCAGCTTTACTGGGAACAGCCTATATTCTGCGACGATATCTGTAACAATTGACAATAAAATTCTGGCATCCCAGGTCCTTGGGAAGGACTTGATCATGTATGGATAAAACAAACCAGTCAATAACACCTGTCTGACTGTGTAAACAACAACAAACAACAACAACAACTTTAACCATGGTGATTCTTTCTATTTAGCAGGAGGAGAGCAATTGACCCTATCTACCCCCAGCACAATACCCCTCCTGTGACTGTTGCTGGGGTGGGTCTAATGTTTCTTTTTAGATTGTGAGCCCTTGGGCGACAGGGAGCCATCTTATGTATTTATTATTTCTCTATGTAAACTGTTGTGGAAGCTTTTGTTGAAAAGTGGTATATAAATATTTGTTGTAGTTCACAAAAGATCTAGATCTAGATGTAAGCAGTGGAGTGGCCACATTTGCAGATGACACTAAACTAGGGTAGTGAAATCCAAAACAGATTGTGAAGAGCTCCAAAAGGCTCTCCAAACTGGGTGAGTGGGTGACAAAAAGGCAAATGTGGTTCAGGGTAAGCAAATGTAAAGTGATGCATATTGGGGCAAAAACCCCCACCACTGTCACATATACACTGATGGGTTCTGAGCTGTCAGTGATCGACTAGGAGAAAGATCTTGGGGTCAAGACTGACAGCTCGTTGAAAGTGTTGACTCAATTTGCAGCAGCTGGAAAAAAAAGGCAAATTCTATGCTAGGAGATTAATGATCAAAATGCTAATACTATATTGCCCTTATACAATTCTATGGTGCAGCCACATTTGGAGTACTGCGTACAGTTCTGTTCACCATATCTTAAGGACATTGTAGACAGACGGAAAAGAACAAGTGGATGTCTAGGATAGCAAGATAGTGTTGTGGGACAAGAGACAACAGCCTTGCTTGTCTTCTTTCTTGCAGGGGAGCAATAGCAGGAGAGAGCGCGTGCCCTCACGTGTTGCCTGTGAAGTTACATAAGGTAAAGTTGTGCCATACAGTCGGTGTCGACTCCTGGCGACCAGAGAGCCATGTGGTTTTCTTTGGTAGAATACAGGAAGGTTTTACCACTGACATCTCCCACGCGGTATGAGATCCTTTCAGCATCTTCCTATATCGCTGCTGCCCGATATAGGTGTTTTCCATAGTCTGGAAAACATACCGGTGGGGATTTGAACCAGCAACCTCTTGCTCCCTAGACAAGTTACTTCCCCACTGTGCCATTAGGTGGCTCAGGGGTTACATAGAAACATAGGAAGCTGCCTTATACTAAGTCAGACCATTGGTCCCTGTGGCTGCAGGCAGGATTCTCTCTCAGCCTTATCTTGGAGATGCCAGGGAGGGAACGTGGAACCTTTCTGCATGCAAGGAGAGGTGCCTCAGAGGCATCTGGTGGGCTGTTGTGAGGGATAGGATGCTAGAGTAAATAGGCCTTGGGCCTGATCCAGCAGGGCAATACTTATGTTTTTACCCTTATGTTGTAAACCTGAGTCAAATTTAACATAATAAAAATGCATTCAAGTACACATAGAATACAGCTTCCCCATACAAATGGGCAAAGCCAACTTCTAAGTTTTTGGATCAAAAGGCAGGGCAAAAACATATTTCAGCATTTTGTTTCTGTACTGCCCTTCAATCGACACATGTAGTGACCAGGCTCCCCTCCCTCTACAGAGTTAACCAGAAGTGAACCCTGTCTTGACTGACAGGCTGGTGAACTCCTTTGCTCAGCCAATCAGCACACGAGGTGGGTGGGACCTAGAGAGCTGTTGCCAGGAAGAAGTAAATTTTTTGTTAGAAGAAGCTAGGCTGGAGGGGCACAGGAGGACATGTGGCCATGGAGATTAGCTGCAGGAAAATAACTCTGCAGATCCTTGAAAGACAAGAGGGCAGGAAGCTTGAATTCTCATCAGGAGTTTGGTACGTTCAAGGCAAGAAAGCCTGGGTTTTAGCTTTGGGAAGATTAATTTAGGGAAAGTTTGTTTAGTCAGACTTGGTGTTAGAAACTTATATTTCTTTGTGTGTGTGCTCTGCATATTCTATTATAGTTTACCTGCAACGTAACTGAAATAAGCAACTGCATACATCAATTGATAAGCGGCTTTATAAATTACACGAGAACTCTTCTATCTGTGTCCGGTTGAACTCTACTGATCACTTATCTAAAGTAATCCCAACTACAAAAGGTGTGAGACACGGGTGTATACTTGCACCTTAGGAACATAGGAAGCTGCCATATACTGAGTCAGACCATTGGTCTATCTAGCTCAGTATTGTCTTCACAGACTGGCAGCGGCTTCTCCAAGGTTGCAGGCAGGAATCTCTCTCAGCCCTATCTTGGAGAAGCCAGGGAGGGAACTTGAAACCTTCTGCTCTTCCCAGAGCGGCTTCATCCCCTGAGGGGAATATCTTGCAGTGCTCACACATCAAGTCTCCCATTCATATGCAACCAGGGCAGACCCTGCTTAGCTATGGGGACAAGTCATGCTTGCTACCACAAGACCAGCTCTCCTCTCCTTTTTTGTTTAATTTTTATGTAAATGATTTAATTAAATATTTACAGAAATTGGATACTTTTGCCCCTATATTAGCAAAACAGAAGGCTGCCACTATTGATGTATGCTGACGATGCAGTGATTCTCTCCCAAACTAGATCAGGCCTTATGAGAGCTCTGGGGGCTCTGGTAACACATTGTCAGGACAAACATCTGGCCATCAATTATTCCAAAATGAAAATAGTTTGCTTCAACAATAAAGCTAAGAGTTTTAGATGGACTGTTGGGAGACATCAGGTTGAGCAAGTAAAGCAAATCAAATATCTTGTTGTGATATTTCAATATAACAACAGGCAACGTGCTCATGCTAGAATGGTTTTTGATTTGGCTCAACGAAGCGCAATAGCTATTCTGAGATTTCACCATGCGCAGGGTGGAGGATATATCCCTGCTGCCATTAAATTGTTCCTCACTAAAACTGTACCGCAACTTTTGTATGGAGTTCAATTGGGCCCTTTGATAGTTTTATGCCCCTAGAGCAGGTTCAGTCAGGTTTTCTAAGAGCGCTTTTTGGTACACCTAGATGCACCCCTAATGTGGTGCTATGGCAGGAGGCTGGGTCATGGAGGACTGAGACCAGGGCATGGTTGCAGATTATTTTCTACTGGCTGAAGTTTCACCTCCGGCCAGTGGGACTTGTGCCTGGGTTTCTTTTGGCTACACCTTGGCCTATTTGGCTGGTGACGGTTATGGATAAACTTTCCCATATTGGCCTGGACTCTGAATTTTTATCAGAAACTGACCTAGTGAATGCCAAAAAATTAGTTCGTCAACATCTAAATGATATGGAGCTCCAGAATGAGCTGGCTTGTCTGCCGGCATTCTAAAGTCAGTTTAAGGCCAGGGTGGGTTTTTTTCTGGCTTCATATCTGTCCACCATAACTGTCAGAAAGTTACGCTGGGCTTTTTCAAGAGCACGCTTTAATGCCTTTCCTTTAGCTATATTAACGAGGAGATTACAACATCTACCCCTGGAGGCTCGCTTGTGCCCTTGTGGTTTGGATGAACCTGAATCAATCGCTCAGATTTTATTACGCTGTAGATTCTACAGTAATATCAGATGTCATTTGATTCTGCCGCTTCTTTCTAGGTTTCAACATCAAGCGGATGATTTGCTGGTGAAATTTTTACTTGAAGATAATGCACTCTGCATCTCTCATGTTGTAGCAAAATTTTGTTACATCACAATTAGAATTCGTAGCTCATTGATTGATACTAAAGTTAATGACTGAGTTAATGTTGAATGCTGGAATAATGTATATTGTCTGTGTTGTTGTTTTGTTTTGGCCACTGGCCGTAAATAAAGTATCTATCTTGAAATAAGCAACACTAGCCTATGCCCAATACACCTAGGGAGTTGTAAAAGCCTCTATAAACTTTTAAGCAAGCATTAAGACAACCTATTTTTGTAATCCTAAGTGTTCGTAACTGTATTTAAAGCTGAGAAAGCCTCAGATGGAAGCAGTCTGTAGTAATTGAATAAAACTGGGGTTTTAAAGTTCTTTTCTTTTTACAAGCTTCTCTGAGTTGGCTTTTAACACAGAAAAGGTGGGGGAGGGTTGAAGGGGGTGTTTCTTGGGTGCAAACACGTCCTCAAATAGTCAGAAGCTATCAGTTTTCGCACCACGAGTAGGCTTGCACGTGGAAGATTTTTGTACTTTTCCAGTAGCAAAAAAGAGTTTCCCTTGAGATTCCACCAGTGGTTCCTCTATTTTTTCCCCCATCTCTGTGCAGAATGAGTTTTGTTCTGGTTGGCAGTATTAAGGCACCGTGTGCACATATGCATTCAGAGTGGGGCCTTCCTAATTAAACCTGAGTGGGATCGAAAATTAACTGAGCAGACATCAGAAAACTTGTGAGCGCATGCACATGCACACGCTTTAGAGGGAACAGTGGATTCTACCCCAAGCCCGGGGAGGTTCAAACTCTGTCGATAAGAGGAATGGTGGCGGCAGCATTTTGAACCTACCGATTACAGAATAGTTTTAGGAGAAGCCTAGCCAGTCAGTTCAGCAGGGATGATTCAGCATTTCTTTCCCTCATGTGAGCTTGCTTTGAGACAAAGGCTTTAATCCGCTACAAAACAAAATGTTTGCTATTTTGACATTTAGTTTTCCTCTCCTTAACTGTCTGCCTTTGATTTTTCACCTTGATCACACACAACTCCCCTAATCACACACAACTTCTTATTAAGAGGGGCTTGGATAACTTCATGGTGGAGAGGTCTATCAACGGCAGCTAGTCAGAGGGCTATAGGCCATCTCCAGCCTCAGATGCCTCTGAGTACCAGTTGCAGGGGAGTAACAGCAGGAGAGAGGGCATGCCCTCAACTCCTGCTGTAGGCTTCCAGTGGCATCTGGTAGGCCACTGTGTTAAACAGGATGCTGGACTAGATGGGCCTTGGGCCTGATCCAGCAGGGCTGTTCTTATGTTCTTCTGTGTTCTAATTCACATTTATTTTACATTTTTTATATCCCGCTCTTCCTCCAAGGAGCCCAGAGCGGTGTACTACATACTTAGGTTCCTCCTCACAACAACCCTGTGAAGTAGGTTAGGCTGAGAGAGAAGTGACTGGCCCAGAGTCACCCAGCTAGTTTTATGGCTGAATGGGGATTTGAACTCGGGTCTCCCCGGTCCTAGTCCAGCACTCTAGACACGACACCACTCTGGCTCCACATGTCAAATTCAAATATATCGAAGGTTGCATTTCCCACTAAACACTTCAAGACTGAATGAAGAGAGAAGCCTTGAGGATGCAAAACATGCTCTTTCCTCACCAGCATTGAGTGCATAAAGAGGCAGGCTGCGTAGAGGGATCCTTAATGGGCTAGGCTGGGGCCCAAGCGGTAAATTTTGTGGTAAATTTTGTTTTCTACTTTTCCTAACTTTCAACTTGTAGATGTTCAGAATTCTTATCCTAACAATTTGTGATGCCATTTTTACTTGAAGTCATTCACTTCCTGTTTGCAGAGGTTGCCTGAAACTGCTTTTATCATTGGAAGATGTGAGTAGTGGTAGGAATCCCAGGATTCTGGTCAGCAAGCTATTTGTCAAAATGGGCAAAAATATAGATCAAGCACCTCCCCCCACCCCCACTCATGCTTTAGATGTTAAGACCATCTCTATGAACTCTGTGATGAAAATACTGTAGTTCAGTGTCAAAACTCTGAAGAGGAATTCAGGAAGCTAAACAAATTGTCAAGATGTTTTTAGTGTGAACTCTCAAACAGCTGGTGGTTACTATGTGACCACTAAGGGCTTGTTTTCACTCTACTCAAACAAGTTCCATAACACTTTGGAGTCTTCAGTTGTCAAACTAATATATTGGAGACACAGGAATCCACAGCAGCATTGCAAGGACAATCCTCAAAATATATTTTTGAAGGCCACTTGAGGAGAAAGATAGCATGTCAATGACAGTTCCATTGTCCATGGCTCTCCACAACGCACTGCATGGCAACACCCGCCAAGTGATAAAGTAAAACCATTTCAGTCCAGATTTCTGTCACATTAAAGTAGCAAAGGAGGAAGAGATTTGTTGGAAGTAATAAAATCATCCTTGTCCTTTGCTAAGATTACAAAATGTTGGACATTTACTCCTATGAACCACCAATTTTAAGATAGGAACAAATACATCTCGTTATACTATTCAAATTTGTTTCTGTTGTCTGTGGAAGAAATTCAGTAATCTCTTAAAAATTGCTGAGGCCTATTTTGGTTCTGGTTTGTTACTAATGTAGAGTATAAATGTAGGAATCCATATTACAGATTTCTCTCTTTCCATAATAAGCAATAGCTTTTCTTTATCACATTGCAAGTTCAACACTTCTCTGAATATCTCAAAATGACATCCATAGTTATGTTTTAGTAATAGGCAAATTGATTTCTATTCAGGGATTAAGCTCTATTGAACACAGTGGGATTTGCTTTAGAGTAAGTAAGGATAGGATTGCACTGCAAGCAGGTAGTTCAAAGGCAGATGATATTTAACTAAAAATTTAATTAGCCAACAGTATTTTGTCCATTTTGTCCAAGCCTTTGATTTCAAAGATTCACGTGATATAGACAACATGAAGACTTTCTACAACAGGGCTGCACAATTTCGGCCTGCCTGCAGGTGGTGGACCACAACTCCCATCATACCTGACTGTTGGCCACTGTTGCTGGTGATGATGGGAGTTTAGGGTGCCAACTAGGGAGATTTGTAGAGGACCTGTGACTATTTTGGAGACCCATCAACTTTTTTTGTATATGTTGTGGTGTCCGAAGTTCTGGGGGGCACCTGGAACATTTTATTTGCTCAGAACACTTTGCTCTCATGAGCAGTTTATCTTCCTCTCTCTCCTTCCCCTTCCTACTGACCATCCATCCAATGAGGAAGCCAGAGGGAAGGTTCTGCCTCAGTGGCAGGTTGCAGAGCCATGTGATGCAGTGACACAAATAGGTGGGCCTGGCTGATACAGCTTGCTTCCTTCATGTGGTGGTGACAGTGAGAAGTGAGCAGTTAGCTAAGTAACTTTACTCAATTAGCAGTCATCTCTGCTGACTGAGTAAAAAGGCACCTTTTAAAATGGTGAATCTCTTATATTTATTTATTTAACACACTTCTATACCACCCAAAACTCATGTCTCTGGGTGGTTTACAACAAGCAAACAAAAAGTTAAAACATTAGTTTGTCATGGGGTGAGTGACTGGCCCTATCCAACCCCAGCACAGCATTCCTTCAGGGGCTGATGCTGGTGTTACCTGGTGTTTCATTTTACATTTTGAGCCCTTTGGGGACAGGGGAGCATCTTATTACTTATCTTATTATTTATTTTTCTTTGAAAACCACTGAGAAACCTTCTGTTAGATTTTGAGCCCTTTTGGGGACAGGGGAGCATCTTATTTATTTTTCTTTCAAAACCACTGAGAAACCTTCTGTTGAAAATCCATACATAAATGTTTGTAGTCATAGAGAACAGCAAGCAAGTGGGAGACCATGCATGCACCACTGCCCCAGCATGCAAAGAGGCTGGCTCGGCAGCTAGCCGGCTGCCAGGCCTTGAGCCAAGAGGTGAAGTTGCTGGGGAAAGCAGGCTGGGTGACCAATGGGGGAGGAGGACAGAGGACTGTGTGTGGTAAACCTAACCAGGAGACTTATGGTTAAACAGCAGGGGCCTTGAGAACTCTGCACCTAGACAGCAGATGGAGCAGACATACAGCTCACCTGGACATCAGCTTCACAGTGGTTAGCTGTATTGATTCTCAGGTTATCCAATCTTTGTCAGAATATGCATATATAAACCAAGACACACATGGAACCCTTTTTTTGTGTGTGAAAAGGATCCTATATTTCCACTTTCTTTTTGGTGATGGATTTCTACTTTTTTCACCATCTGGACCTGGTAACCCTATGAAAGCTGTAATCCAAAAACATCTAGAAGGTCCAAGTTGTGCACATCTTTAGTTGTTCTACAAGAACTAAAGATATTACACCCAAAATTTCTAGGATTTATCACTCACTGAATCTATTAGGAATTAAATGAGCACTGTATCCCTCAGATTTATAATGGCTAATCCAATACAAGATTTTGCAAGAAATCCAAACTACACAAAAGCCTGCCAGCAGTGTAATCTACAACCCTCCTTGCATTCTCAAAATAGAAAATACCATTTGCTTCATGGATTTGGTTGACTTAGACACCGAGATGCTGAAGTGTCTTAATTTAAACTATGTATACATAAGTGAGAATATATTGAGACTGAGCGAGTCCTAGATATATAAGAATATTTTAAAACAAATGTTATTTCCATTAAGATAAAAATGATTTGTAAAGACTTTACTATATTGCTTTTACCAATTGCAGCCAGGCACTATTTAAGAAGAAACTAGACTTCCATTTTTGTATTCACACAATCCAAATTTCACTCATTACTGAAAGCACAGCTCAAAAAGAAAACCATCTCTATGTGTTTTTGAATGACAAGGGGAGGGAAACATAATTCTAAAGCTGTGTTCTTTATTAGAAATGAACACTTCACCCTCTACATTATTTCCCTCCCACAGGTCTGAAGTCCCACTTTCAGTATTTTCTAGAATGAAGTTGTAATATAATGTATTTACCTTTTGAAAATGCTGCCAATATTGTAGGAGGCAGCTGGGTGTGGTTAAATGACTTTATACCTGGGCTGTTTGCACAAGTGTAGAGCTGCTGGTTCCTGGTTGCCCTGTGTCAACATCCTTTATGCTCTTAGGCAGTCAGTTTCTACATCTGCCTGTGGCATTGAACACTAAAGAGGAAGATGCATCCTAAAATTATCAGTGCCCGAGTGGCAGCTTTTAATTCATTTATAGTTTGACTCAGAGTATGGAAAAGGAGCTACTTCTTGTCTCCCACCCTCTCCCATAATGCGGAGTTTAACAGGCAGTCTCGTCATGCTGCACATTGTCTTGCTCTAACCTCATGTCACTGGCTGTAAGCAATGCACAGTGTGATGGCCTGTCAGGTCTTTTATTAAATTAAATGTTATGAGTGAAGGTAGGGTCTGGGGAAAACAGAGTGGCGGTAGTTCCATGGGACTTTTAAAGGGCCTATTCTAATGTAGAGAGTAACTATTTGTCAGTTGTATGTTAATGTTTAGCAGGGCAGCAGAGTCACAATGAATGTTTGGGATGAATACAGTGGGTTTCAGTAATCTGTGCTTAATCTGCATAGAGAATTTGCAAGACAAGAAGTGAAGTTCCTGGATTTTGCCAGACATTTGTTTATACTTTTCAGTACAAAGGCTGTAGTATATGGCTGCCAATCACTCTAAACCTCTTGCACTGATCGAGGGATGGGGGACAGGGAATGCCAGCTACAGGACTGGGTATAGTGCCAATTGCTCTCCTCAGGGGTGTTGCTAGGTACTTAAAAGATCTGGTCCCCAGCCCACAGCCTTCCCATATTCTGATGATTAAACTGTTTCATGCTCTACGATTGGCAGATGGCGATCTGGGGCCCTATGAAAAATATTGCACACAAACACCCCCAAATGATGCTCCTGCCTCTCCCCCTTTCCTAGTCTTTAACATGAGGATTAAAAATAATTATAATAGTGTAGAGAATGAGGAACTCAGGTCTGTATACAGTACCTACCAAAATTGGACACTAACTTTAATTGCTCTGAGCAAGCATGACTTGTCCCCTTAGCTAAGCGTCCGTCCAGGTTGCATATGAATTGGAGACTAGAAGTGTGAGCACTGTAAGATATTCCTCTCAGGGGATGGAGCAGCTCTGAGAACAGCAGAAGGTTTCAAGTTCCCTCCTGGCTTCTCCAAGACAGGGCTGAGAGATTCCTGCCTGCAACCTTGGAGAAGCTGTTGCCAGTCTGTGAAGACAATACTGAGCTAGATAGACCAGTGGTCTGACTGAGTGTGTGGCAGCTTCCTATGTTCCTATCTGTTGAGATACTTGTCAGGATGTGCCACCAACGATGGCAAATTTGGAATTTAAAGAGGAGCTGGTGGCTCTGAGATGCTTGTCTGACTCTGAACCATCAGCTGTCTTCCACTGTCCAAGAGCTCTTCCAGATGTGTTCCTTGTAGGCAGGGGCGTAACTAACATTAGGCAAGGGGAGGCGGCTGCCTGGGGGCCCCCACGCCTCGAGGGCCCCCCCAAAGGCAAGTCAAATGTGAAGTGAGTGTGTGTGTATCAGCAAGGGGCCCATTTTAAAATTTTGTCTCTGGGCCCACTCCAGCCTTGTTATGCCCCTGTCTTCACATTTAGTTGTAGTCCCATTTTTTCACTGTGCTCCTTGACTTTCATTACTAGAGCTTGCAGATCATCCACATTCTCAGCTATCAGAGCAGTGTCATCAGTGTAGTGCAGGTTATTGATGTTTCTTTCTCCAACTTTAAAGCCATGTTCATCTTCTTCCAATCCAGCTTCTCTCAGTATATGTTCAGCATGTAAGTTGAATAAAGAAGGAGAAAGTATACAGCCTTGTCTTACTCCTTTGCCGATTTGGAACAGTCTGTTTTATCATGTTCCATCTGGACTGTGGCTTCCTGTCCCGTGTATAGGTTTCTTATGAGAACAATGAGGTATTCTGGGACGCCCATTTTCCTAACAATATTCTACAACTTGACATGGTCGATGCAATCAAAGGCTTTTCTGTAGTCAATAAAGCACATATTGTATTCTTTGGCCTTCTCAATTATCCAGCGTGCATCAGCAATGATGTCTTTTGTTGCTCGGCCTTTTCTGAAACCAGGGTGAACATTCGGCATTTCCCTTTCCACGTAGGGCTCTAATCTGTGTTGGATGATCCTGAGCATTATGATCCTGAGCAATAACAATTTTATATGGGAATAAATTGTCCAAACCAGTAAGTCAATCCGAAATTCAACAAGGTCCAAAGCGAAATCCAGAGGCAAGGTCAGTCAGTCTAAGGTCTAAACACTTTCAAGGAAAAACACAGGAACGCAGCCAAGTAGCACGGAAGAAACTGTTGTTGCTATCAGCAGGGAAGTTCTGTTACAGGCGTCTTAAATAGGCTGAGCCCCCCAGTGCTGTCAATTAAGAGTTGCTGAGTCAGCCGCTTTGCCTGTTTTACGCATGCGGGTTTTTAGCTCTTGTTGTCTTTTGGATCGGCGCCTCTCCACAGCTGGGATTGGTTGTGCCTCCTCCACTAGAGCTGCCTCACCCGGCTGTAATTCTTCTTCTAATCCCTGTATGGCAGACCCACTCTCCTTAGCAAGCTCTGGTCCTTGCGCACACTCCTCTGCTGTTTGCTCTGTCTCAATCTCCAACTCCTCCTTGGAGTCTTCCAGCATGCCCATGACAGATATTGTGCGTTGGTTTGCATAATCTGTTAAGTCTCCTTTCTTTGGTATGGGTATGTAGATTGACCTCTTCCAATCTTTTGGCCACTGTATTCTCCAAATTTGCTGGCATAGTTTGGTTAGAGCTTGACTGATTCTTCGTTTGTTGCTTGCCATATTTCTGTAACTATTCCATCAATTCCTTTAGCCTTCCGACTTGGTAATGACCGACGTGCTGATCTAACTTCATCTTCCCGTACTAGCAATTCTTGCAAGTAGGGAATATCTTCTAGAGTACCTTAAATGTTGACATCCTTGCTATACAGATTTTCAGTATACTCCGTCCATCTCTGATCTTCTCTGAATCAGTTACTATCTGTCCCTTTGGCATCCCTTAACATACCAATATGAGGTTGGAACCTCCCTCTAAGTTCAGAGAGCTTTTGGAAAACTTGCCTTGTTTTTCCGTGTCTATTTCCATCCTCAAAGTCTTTACAGATGTCATTGTAATACTGCTCCTTGTCTCTTCTAACAGCTTTCTGAAATTCCCTATTCCTTCCTGAGGTCTTTATCTTTCTTGACTTTTGCTTCTCTCCTCTTCTTGGCAATTTCCACCATCTGTTCCGACATCCATTTTGCTTTTTTCTGTTTCTTGGGCTTTGGCAGTCTCTTTTCACATTCGTCCTTAACAACGACTTTGGTTCCATTCCACAGTTCCTCTGGTTCCCTATCAATGATGTTCAGAACTTCAAAGCAGTTCCTGATGTTCTCTTTGAAAGTGGTGAAATGTTCTCCTTGAAAATGGTGAGAATACATTCTCAAGATCATATTGTGGAAGCTGGATAGCTTTGTTTTTCCTCTTTAGCTTGACTTGGAACAGTTTGTGATCTGTTCCACAATTTGCCCCCGGCCACTTTTTTGCTGTTATAACTGAGTTCTTTCACCTCCTTGCACTAATAATGTAATCATTCTGATTTCTGTGTACTCCATCTGGTGATGTTCATGTGTATAGGTGCTGCTTTGGTTGTTTGAAGAATATGTTAGCAATGAAGGGATCATTGGCTTGGCAGAAACTACTAAGTCGTTCTCCTGCTTTGTTTCTATTTCCTAGGCCATATAGTCCAACAGTGTTTTTCGCCTTACATTTTCCAACTTTGTCATTCCAGTTTCCAACCAGCAGCAGCACATCTTGCTTGCATGTTCTGTCAATTTCAGACTGGACTTGAGCATAAAACTGACTCATCAACTTCCTCTTCTTCTGCATCAGTCGTAAATCTGTCAGGCTAGCCATACGATGCGTAACAGAGGCAGAAGCAGAACAGCAAAATTTAACAGGGATAAATTCTCCAAACCAGGTCCAGTCCAAGTCAATCCAATAAATCCAACAGAGTCTAAAGTGAAATCCACAGGCAAGGTCAACACAGTTCAAAGTCCAAACATGATCAAGGTAATACACGAACACAGCCGATTAGCTCACAGGAAACTGTTGTTGCTATCAGCAGGGTAGCTATGTTACAGGCCTCTTAAATAGGCTGACCCCCAGTGCTGTTAATTAAGAGTTGCTGATTCAGCAGCATTGCCTGTTGTTCTATGCATGTGGCTCCTTAACTCTTGCTGTCTCTTGGAGTGGCGCCTTTCCACAGCTGAAACCGGTCGCGCCTTCTCCACAAGAGCTGCCTCACCTGGCTCTAACTTATCTTTGACTCCCTGTGCGTTGGACCAACTCTCCTTTTAACTTCTGGTCCTTGCTCACCCTCCTCTGCTGTCAGCTCTGTTTCCACTTCCAACTCGTCCTCTGAGTCTTCCAGCATGCCCATTACACTGTTGTTGGGGCATAGACTTGAACTGTCATGTTAAAGGGCTGTCCACGAAATCTAATTGATATTAGTTGGTCACTGACCGCATTGTACCCAAGTACTGTCATTGCTATATCGTTCCTGACTATGAAAGCAACACCGTTCCTTCTTTGGTTTTCGTGTCCTGAGTAGTAAATGGTATGGTTTTCTGACTGAAAGTGTTCCATTCCAGTCCATTTTAATTCACTGATGCCCAAGATGTCAATCTGTAGTTGATTCATTTCATTTTTCACTGTGTTGAGCTTTCCCATATTCATGCTTCTTACGTTCCACGTTCCCACTGCAATTCTGTCTTTTCAGCTTCGGATTTTCTTTTCCTGCACGGCAACATCTGCTGCTAGACATCCAAAAGGCTTTATTCTAACCACGTCATAAACACCATCAGTACTCTGAGAGATCCCTAGCTCTTCCTCAGTAGCATGTTGAGTACCATCCTACCTGAGGGAGCCATCATCCGGCACTACATTGACAATCATTCTGTTTTGTCTATCCATGTGGTTTTCTTGGTAAAATACTGGAGTGGTTTACCATTGACTTCTCCCTCGCAGTATGAAATGATGCCTTTGTCGTTGCCACTGAAGTGATCATCCACCTCCAGCAACTTCCTATATCACTGCTGCTAAAAATAGGTGCCTGCTTGCTTTACCTGGGCAGCTGGGATGACCTTTGCACTTTGGGTGACCCTAGTGGGAGTATACCTCCTGGCGTACTTTGCTCATCTCTCCCAGGAACACCCACCACCACCATGATGAGGCAGCATAGCAGGACTTGGGGAGGCAGGTCTTCAAGGCTGCAGGCAGTAATCTCTCTCAGCCCTATCTTGCTGATGATAGGGAGGGAACTTGGAACTTAGATGCTCTTCCCATCCCCTAAGGGGAATATCTTACAGTGCTCACACATCAAGTGTCCCATTCAGATGCAATCAGGGTGGGACCCTGCTTAGCTAAAGGGACAAGTCATGCTTCCTACCACAAGACCCGCTCGCCCCTCCCCCCCATCAACACACAACCAACATAATTACTTGTGCCTTAACCAGCAGGGCTCTTGGGGCTGGGGTGGGGAGGGGAAGGGAGCCTGGAGTAACCATAGGCGGGGCTAATAGTAGACAGGTCCAACCCTAACTTAGAAAGAACCAGCCCACGGTTTTCTCCATCTGTAATGCTGTTTACTTGTCCCAACCAAAATCTCCACCATTCCCACCAGCACTTGACAGTGAGATATTTAGTAGGGGTGTGCACGGAACCGCAGAGCTGCGGTCTGGCAGTGTGTGTGGGGTTCCTTTAAGGGCGGGGGAGGGTTTACTTACCCCTCCCGCCGCTTCCCCCCTCCAGCGCGCGTATTCTATGTAGTAATTGGGGCGGCAGGATACCTCCCTGCCGCCCCTTCTCCCACTTGAGTGCAAAAGGCTGCACAGAGCCTTTTGCACACGCGCATGTTGAGCACTTGCTTCACGTCTCCCCGACGTGTGCGAGCGCGTGGCCACACACACGCACGGTCAGGGAGACGTGAAACTTGTGCACAACGTGTGCGTGCGCAAAAGGCTCCGTGCAGCCTTTTGCACTCAAGTGGGAGAAGGGGCGGCAGGGAGGTATCCTGCCGCCCCAATGACTACATAGAATACGCGCACTGGAGGGGGGAAGCGGCGGGAGGGGTAAGTAAACCCTACCCTGCCCTTAAAGGAACCCCCCCACCCGAACCGAATCGGCCAGGTCTGGACCAGTCCGGAGGCCTTTAGAATGGCGTCCGGACCGGTCCAGGCCCATCCCTATTATTTAGTGCTAATTTAGTGGTAAATTCGCCCCTTGGTTGGCTGTGAGTTAAGGAATCTTGTCTCTAGAGTGGTTGATTGTGGCTGTCAGAGTGGAAAGTAACAATGCCCTCTCTCTGTCTCAAGTCACCATCCCTCCTCTTCCCATCCCTCCTATCAGCATTGCCTCCATTTCTCCCCCTCTCTGCAGGACTAGGTTAAGAAGATCAACTGAAGGGGTGGATAGGTTTGGAGTCTTGAGTGCCTATTCACAGGTAGCACCTGCATATACACATTTAACACTCTTGAAAATATCACAATGTATTTGGCCACACACAGAGCCCACTAGTTTCCCTTTTTCCTCACAAATAGGAGTGTGCATGGTTTGGTCCGGGGGGCATTGAAAAAGCCTCCGAACCGGTCTGGAATTCTGGCGGTCCGGCGGTTCAGAGGAGTGGGGGAGTGTCACTTTAAGGGGGTGGTGGTAGTACTTACCCCCCGCTGCTCTTCCCCCTCCGGCGCTGGTACTGTTTAAAACGTTCTTGGGGCGGCAGAGTTCCTCCCTGCCGCCCCTGCCCCCGTCGTCGTCCTTGTAAGCCTTAAACAAGGAAGAGTTGTCGGCGCGCATGCGCGCTTTGCGGCACGCGCACCAGCGGCAGAGACAAGTGTGCGCGCCGCGAAGGGCGCATGCGCGCCGACAGCTCTTCCTTGTTTAAGGCTTACGAGGACAACGATGGGGGCAGGGGTGGCAGGGAGGAACTCTGCCGCCCCAAGAACGTTTTAAACAGTACCAGCGCTGGAGGGGGAAGAGTGGCGGGGGCTAAGTACTACCACCCCCCCTTAAAGTGACACTCCCCCCAGTGCCGGACCACGCTTCTGTGGTTCCGTGCAGATCACTACTCACAAATATGCACGCACAGTACACACTTAAAGAAAAAGCAAGCCTTATTTCTCCCTTTCTTGCAATATAAACATTTCTGGGATATGTCCTTGAGGTGCAATCCTATTCATACAGCAGTTACTTAGGAGTAAGCCCCAATGAGTTCATTATTTACTTGTATAGTACAGTTCTAGGCAACATTTACTCGAGAGAATCCTTTATCAGATTTGAAGATTAAACCATATAAAAACACAAACCTGTCCAAGGTACTTAAGCTGAGGACCTCTCCTTTCAATACTTCTACCACTCACGAAACCGCTCCCGGTTGGGGGCGGGGGGAGGTAGGGTAACACAAAATAACCAACAGCAAACAAAAACTGGCATAAGAACTACAGAGTGGTAGAACTATTTGGCTATTTTGGACTGGTCTCCAAAAGTTTCCTGGTTTCCAAGCTGTGCCTGTTAGGTTGCCCATGAAGAGAAGGCAATAACCTCAGCATTCTTTAAAAAGAAAAATAAATATTTCTTCATTTAAGTTACACACATTTCAAGCAGGATAAATCTGACATTGGCCAGTTAGTAATTTCAGTTAAAATGCTTTGTTTTATTTGGAAGTGAACACCCCGCTCCCTCTCCTTCACCCTCAAGGGAGGTGAGAGACTAAGAGAAAGGTAAAGGAGCGAGCAAGAGGCTTTGCTTAAAGTCCCAGAACAAGAGGGAAGGCAGAGGGCTGTTTGCTTGTTAGTAAAAGAACTACCCAGAAGATAATCCAGTCCACCATTATCCCCCTCTTGCCACCTCATTCTCTAGATCTCTGAATGTTGCCAAGATTTGCTAGTGGCATTAAAAAAAAAAGATCTCCAAGCAAATCCTGGAGAAATCCAGTGCCTCCTGAGGGCTTCGTTGGGGTGCTGACTGACGAGAAAAGGCCTGGCTTCTCTCTGGAGAAGAGGGTGGAGAAAGGTAGTGAGGGTTCGTACCTTCTGAACATTTGTTTGCAGATTGAGTGCTCCTATTTTGCACACAGATCTCCAAAGTCTCTGCTCAGGCTGCCTAAAAGGACCCTGGGACATTAGATGACTGGGCTGCCCTTGTTTGCTGGCAATTGGTCAGAACAGGTGCCTGAAAGCTCTTCTGACTGGTTGGGGCTGGGCTAGCCCTTGCCCATCCTTAGGGGAAAAGAAAGAAAAGGCAGATCCTGATTGGTGCTGGAGCACTAAATATGCAATCTGAGTAGTATGGTAATTACTTCATTTGGGGGCAGTGGATCCCACTGAACACCCGAAGAGGGAGGAAATGGCTTTAACAAGGAATTTAGAAAAAAGACCAACAGCTAGGGCCATCTACTGGCAAGCAGTGGAAATGAAAGAGCAACATCCAAGCACGAGAGACACACAGAGAGAACGACATGGTTTGTTTGGTGAGAGCATGTGGGGCTGGTATGAAAATGGGGCTGGAAAAGGAGGGGGGGCAACACTACCTCTGCCCTAAATGAGGAGCCTCCATTGGCTAGTGGCCATTACCACATCTTCTGGCAGTGAATTCTATAAATTAATTATGTGGTATGTGAAGAATGGAAATACTTCCTTCAGTCCATCCATGCCAATCAGTTTCCTCGAAGAACCCTAAGTTCTAGTGCTGAAAGAGGGCGGAAAAAGAAACACCATTCTCTATATTTATAAATCATCATCATCTATTAGCCACCCCATAACAAATTGTTCTCTGGGTGGCTCATGAGAACAGGATTAAAACATACAATAAAAACATTATCTACTTACTTCACGCCATGCATAATTTTGTAAATTTCTTTATAGTCTGATAATTATTTTCTTCACTGCTGATTTACCACACATTTGAGTTAACATGTGGCTGACCTACAGCATGTACACTGAAACCTCTGTGAAATGCAGCAGCTGTCGTAGGAACCTGTGCAGGGGCATAACTATAATAGGGCAAGGGAAGACAGTTGTCTGGGGGCCCACTGCCTTGGGGGGCCCCCAGAAGCAAGTCACATGACTGACCCCCAGCCGCACACCTGCCCGGGCTTCCTTCAGTTGTATTCATCCTCTAAAACCGATGTGAGTATTAAGACCTGGAGCTACCAGAACAGCATGTCTTTCTCTAGTACCATTGAATGACTTGCATCATCCACATTTTTAAAAATAATTTAGAATGATGTTCTATTGCGGCACATAGGTTATATATACATTTTACTATGCTTTTTGTTACCACTATTCAGCCTCATTTAAGATTTCTTTACTTCATGAGTTGAGCTTCAGTGGGGGGGGGCATTTTAAAATATTGTCTCTGGGCCCACTCCAACCTTGCTACGCCCCTGAACCTGTGTTTCCATAGCTCACACTGTACTTCTTTGGAAAGCAGGGCAGATCCTCCTGCTCTGGGTCATCTTACAGTGACCCAAAGCCATGGGTAAATAGATATCCTGCACTATCCTAGGCTTGGGTCTAGTTTTCAGAGAAACTGCTGATGGGAGGCAAGCTGTTGTCTCAACTATACTATGAAAAGCTGAAAACGGGGGCTCACATGGCTGAATGTTCCATACCAAAAACAAACCACCCCCAAACCCATAAAAACTAACATGTCAGGGAGAAAGTGGAACTAAAAGCCTTTCTCCCAAATATCTAGTTTTGTAGTGCAGGAAATTTTTTTGTATCCAACTAGGGTTGCCAGGTCCAGATGGTGAAAAAAAATCCATCACCAAAAAAGTGGAAATAGGGCACTTTTCACCAAAAAAGCCTCCAAAAAGCCTCTACTTTCTAAAGGTTTATTAGTATCATATATGCTTATTTTGGTTTAAAAAACTGGCTAACATGAATAAACATAGCTCACCACTGTGAAGCTGATGTCCAGGTGAGCTGTATGTCTGCTCCATCTGCTGTCTGGGTTCAGAGTTCTCAAGGCCGCTGCTGCTTAACCGTAAATTCATCTCATCACACAGTCCTCTGTCCTCCTCCCCCATTGGTCACCCAGCCTGCTCTCCCCAGCAACTTCACCTCTTGGCTCAAGGCCTGGCAGCCGGCTAGCTGCCGAGCCAGCCTCTTTGCATGCTGGGGCAGTGGTGCATGCATGGTCTCCCACTTGCTTGCTGTTCTCTATGACTGCAAACATTTATGTATGGATTTTCAACAGAAGGTTTCTCAGTGGTTTTGAAAGAAAAATAAATAAGATGCTCCCCTGTCCCCAAAAGGGCTCAAAATCTAAAATGAAACAAAAGGTAACACTAGCATCAGCCCCTGAAGGAATGCTGTGCTGGGGTTGGACAGGGCCAGTTGCTCACTCCATGATAAATTTAAGAGGTTCACCATTTTAGAAGATGCCTTTTTACTCAGTCAGCAGGGATAACTGCTAATTGAGTAAAGTTACTTAACTAACTGTTAACTTTTCACTACTGCTGCTGCCACCACCACATGAAGCAAGCAAGCTGTACTTGCCGGGCCTATCTATATGTGGTCCTGCATCACGTGGCTCTGCAACCTGCCACTGAAGCAAAACCTCTGCTCTGGCTTACCCCATTGGATGGATGGCCAGTAGGAAGGGGAAGGAGACAGAGGAAGAGAAGCTGCTCATGAGAGCAAAGTGTTCTGAGCGAACAACATGTTCCGGGTGCCCCCCAGAACTTCAGACACCACATGCAAAAAAAAGTTGTTGGATCTCCAAAATAGTCGCTATTCCTCCCAATGCAAACCAAGCCATTTGGTCCTGAAAATAGTTGCGGGATAAAATAAAATAAAATAAAACTCCCTAGTTTGCAACCCTATATAGAGCAGCTTTCAGTCATATGGGCCTTTACTTTCAGTCATATGGGCCTTTACCGGACAACTGTGCCGGTAGTTCAGTCAGTTCACCGAAGATGAAGCCCTGCTCATTGCACATTGACTACTACTTCTCCTGTTGTGAGAACTACGCCACAGCCACAGGATTGTTGTATTCAGACTGAGGTCTCTCTACTCTGTATTTCTCTACACTATTATATAATTGTATAAGCCTTTATCACATCCTCTCTCAGTCATCTTTCTCTTCTGAATTAAAAAGCCACATACTCTTTAACCTTACCCTTTGGTACTTTGCTCTATGATATTTTTAGGGAGCAAAGTGATTAGAATAGAGTGCCATAGTCTCAATATGAGTACACCATAGATATGAATGGTCACTCTTTGATATTTGCTGTTTTATCCATTCCTAATATTACATTAACCTTTTTTCCATTTTGCCTTTTTCACTTAGCGTTCAACTGACTCCAAGAACACTTTTGGGGGGTAATTGCAGTCAATCGATAAAATGAATTGTTAGGATTTTTTGTGCACCACTTTTCTCTTAGCTTACATTGAATCTCATTTGCCATTCTGTTGCAATCACTTGCTTTGGAGAGATCCTTTTAGAACTTTTCAGTCACTCAAGTCACCTTCCTGAAAATTTTGGTGTTATCTGCAGACTTTGCAACCTTATTTTTCACCCTGCTCCAAATTAAATATTTGGAGTCATAAATGATTGATGAATAAGGTAAACAGAACTGGTCTCAATATAGATCCTTGAGGGACCTTGCTCCTTTCTTTGTATTGTGAAAACAGTCTCTTTTGTAGCTACCTTCTGCTTCATTTTTTCATTATTTTTTATATAGAAAATACACATTGCCAACAACATATTCCCCAAAACGTATCAAGCTCAACAAAAGTGACTATAGCATAAGAAATACAATCGGTACAGCTCAAGCTTGCTATAAGAGTTCGATATTTTTTTTGGAGATGTGCTGTCTTTCAAAAACAGCAATTTTCTGACACCCATGGGTATAGCTATAATTGAGCGGATGGGTTCAAAAAACCTAGCCACCCCACCACTCCTGAGGGCCCCCCAGCTCTACTCCTCCCTATTTCTTCATTATATCCCTCACTCCGAGGGGCCGCCGGGGACAGGGGCAAACACGGGCCCCCTCTCCCCTAGCTACGCCCCTGTTGACATCAGTACTGAAATTGGGAAATGGAACTGAGGCACACCAGGAACAACAGGCATGTTATATTCATTTCATGACAGTGTGTCATGAGAGTAGCTGCTAGAGAGCAGATCATAAGATCCCAGGTTCATGAACAATAGAAAGCACCTTAAGCAGATTGAGAAAGAAAGCACAGAAGTTCTGATGCTGTTTTCTGTACCTATCATGCAAGTAACTTTACAGTTGTTGTTTCTCTTTGTGCTCCTACAACTGGGTACCAAGCATGATGATTATGCTTCATGAAATCAATACCCAAGTCCTCTATGCAGTCTATCAATGAAGAATAGTCATAGCTGCCACTGTTAGGTTTTACTTGTTCTCTGGTATGCCATGGTAATATTGGCATCTCTGAATCCTGCACAGAAAATAAGACTGTGAAGGCATCTTAACAATTCTTTCTATACTTCCTATTTAATTTTGAGTACCCACGGCTCTGACTACTAGAGCTTAAAGTACAATAAGCAATGTCAGTTTAGCAGTTTCATTTCTGTTCTGAATTAATCTAGAATAGTGCTTCCAACATTATTTTTCACCTCACTATTTGTCATCATGTATCTGACTAACAGAAGTCTATTGCTTTTGGTTTCATCGTGATGCTTCTCTAGAGCTAGGTTTCCATTGAAGACCCTACCTAAGCAATTCAGTTTTTTAATATAGACATTTACTCTTCTGCACAAGCAAGCCCTCCAAAAATGGTTCTTTCTCACTCTGTCTGATGAGTGCATACTAATAGAAGAACCAATAGGTGTGTGTATGTGTTGATGACAGCATAATGTTATGTTTCATACAGTTGTTCATGACTTTAGACAGACCTTCTATCTACATGATGTCTCCATTTTGCAGAGCCAACAGGGGATTTTTCACAGTTCTGAGTGTGGGTGACCTTTTCACAGCAAAAGCAGCGCACACCACTCTTTCTCTCAATTGCTTTTTGTAAGTAATCCCAAATCTCATTACAAATCTAATTTGTCAGTTCACACGAGTGATGTATGTTTGCTGGTTAACTTGCAGACGGATTTATTGCTTACACTTCTATTCTGCTCTTCTGAAGCAATTGGGGTGGCTCCCAGCTAGTGTCCCATCCAGACAGCTTTACAGGGCCAGATACGCTTAACTTCAGCAGTAGAGCAGCATCGTATGCTTGCAGGCAATTCTTTCAGCGAATCATGCAATGTTTCCACATTTCAAGATGCAGCTGTGTTTGCAAGTTTTCTTTTGCATCTGATATTTGCCTTTTATCAGCCCTTGCAATAGGATCTTCCACAGATGGAAGAACTCATACCAACTTGTTCATAGTACCAAGGTATTATGTAGCATCATCCACACACTTGTGCTTTCTTCTTTGGGCTTCAGTGAATTGCATGGACAAGATGACTGGCAGCCTTAAGAGAACAGCCAGTGCCTATTATCAGAGAGACTGTCTATTCAAGTTCTAGAGAAGTATTTATAACTCATGATGCCTTTGTCCACATACTATACTGTTGCAAAGTATCCTTCTGACACACACTGCATAAGCCGTGGAATACTTCCCTACTGACTTGGAACAATACTTGTAATACTGAACAAATTACCCCCTTTTAAAGCTGCTTTTAAATGGGTCTTGTTTTTAAACTGAATTTTATTAATTTTATATTGTTTTATTAGTTTTATTGTCTGTGAACCACTCCGAGCAGCATTTTACTTGAGGCAGCGGGATGCAAATATTTTAAACAAAAACAAACAAAATATCCTTGCCTGATACGGTCAACTGAAGAAGAGCTTCACACAAGCAACGCCAATCATAATCTGAAACAGTCTGCCTTATAACAAAAGGCTGAAACACTTCACAGATAGTATTAAAAAGGCAGTATTCTTGAGCATATGATGCAAACATTCTGTCTTGCAGTAATTAACTATACACAATGTATGTGTCTAAACTGGAAACCTTATGTTAGCTGTGCAGTGAGGATAGGACTGTAGCTCGACGGTAGAGCATCTTTGCAAGCACAAGGTTCCAGGATCAATTTCCAGCATCTCCAGGTAGGGCTGAGAAAGATTCCTCCCTGAAGCCCTGGAGAGCCACTGGCGGTCAGAGTAGAAATTACTGGCCTAGATGGACCAATGGTCTAACTTAGTAAATGACAGCTTTCTAGGAAAAGAACTGAATGGACACTTGGACAGCAGTGACAATGGATTTCAATGAATGAACAGGCAAAAAGATCAAAGCCCTATATAGACCAAGGCAGGGCAGTTGGAATGAATTCCAAAACTCATGGGACAGTTGTCCAGTTTCTCCCTTAGTTTGAATTAGAGATTAGATATGTTACTTGAAATTTAGTTCATCTGTCTGCAATAGCTGCTTACATTAAGGCTCCTCTCTCAATCAGAAGAAGCCGTGTGTGTGGTATGCAATAAAGAGGACAGCCGCTTTGAATTCACCTATTCATTCATCTATCCAACCAGCATGGTTTACACTGCTGGCAGGAAATGGCTTGATATTGCTAGTATATAACAGATTTGTACAAGGCCAGATGACGCTGGAACTGGGAATGAGAGGAAGAATGCAATGTATCTATCTCTTATTTTATATACAGAGGGATGTGTATGAGTGTAATCAGAAAATTTAGGTAAAACCTGAAGTACTATCAGTGATTTAACTTGCATATGTTCTTGTAGTGTATATCTGCACATAGTGTTTTTACTATGGGAAATATTCAGGAACATGCCATTCTTTATGGACAAAAGTCTAATTAAGATCTTAAATTTGTCACTGTAATTAACAAGATAATCTGAGCCAGAATATGCTGGTATATCAAAAATTTATCAGAATTTAGCCAAAGATCAGGCACTATGATGCTTCCCTCCACCTTACTTTAGAATAAGTATATAATCTTGATAAAATCTCTCAGATTCGGGCCAACCTAGATGGAGACTCCACAATTAATTTGATGTCTGAGCTGCAGGTGCCCAACAACTCCTCTTATGTGATTTGACTAGATCGGTTTGGTGAGGCCTACCACTTGTTCTCTTGACCCTTGTCCAACATGGCTTGTTCGATCTAGCAGGGAGGTTGTGGTAAACAGCCTGGTGGAAATAATAATGCTTCTCTGAGGGAGGACAGGATGCTTCCTTGTCTTAAGGAGGCAATCATTAGACCTCTTCTAAAGAAGCCTGCATTAGATCCCTCAGAGTTGAGCAATTATAGGCCTGTTTCCAACCTCACATGGCTGGGCAAGGTAATTGAGAGCGTGGTGGCCTCTCAGCTCCAGGTGGTCTTGGAGGAAACTGATTATCTAGACCCTTTTCAAACTGGTTTTCGGGCGGGCTGTGGGGTAGAGGCTGCCTTGGTCGGCCTGATGGATGATCTCCACTTGGCAATTGACAGAGGAAGTGTGACTCTGTTGGTCCTTTTGGATCTCTCAGCAGCTCTCAATACTATCGACCATAGTATTGTTCTGGAAAGTCTGAGGGGTTTGGGGGTGGGAGGCACTGTTTTACAGTGGTTCCGCTCCTACCTCTCGGACAGATTCCAGATGGTGTTGATTGGAGACTGTTGCTCTTCAAAATCTGAGCTTAAGTATGGTGTCCCTCAAGACTCCATGCTTTCTCCAATGCTCTTTAACATCTACATGAAACTGCTGGGAGAGATCATCAGGGGATTTGAAGCTGGGTGTTACCAGTACGCTGATGACACCCAGATCTACTTCTCCATATCAACTTCTTCAGGAGCTGGCATATCTTCCCTAAATGCCTGCCTGGAAGCAGTAATGGGCTGGATGAGGGAGAATAAACAGAAGCTGAATCCAGATAAGACAGAAGTACTTCTTGTGCAGGGTCAGAATTCTAGAGACTATTTTGATCTACCTGTTCTAGATGGGGTCACACTTCCCCAAAAGGAACAGGTTCGTAGTCGAGGAGTACTTCTGGATTCACACCTCTCCCTGGTTTCTCAGGTAGAGGCGGGGGCCAGGGGTGCTTTCTATCAGCTCCGGCTGATACGCCAGCTGCGCCCATTTCCCGAGATCAATGACCTCAAAACAGTGGTACATCTGTTGGTGTAGAAGTCTTGACTTCTGTAATGCGCTCTACGTGGGGCTACCTTTGTACGTAGTCTGGAAACTTCCATTGGTTCAGAATGCGACAGCCAGGTTGGTCTCTGGGTCATCTTGGAGAGACCACGTTACTCCTTTACTGATGGAGTTACACTGGCTGCCAATAGGTTTCCAGACAAAATACAAAGTGCTAGTTATAACTTATAAAGCCCCAACAGCTTAGGACCTGGGTATTTAAGAGGGCATCTTCTTCACTACGAGCCCCACCGCCCATTGAGGTCATCTGAGGAGGTCCATCTCCAGTTACCGCCAACTTGTTTGGTGGCTACACAGACGGGCCTTCTTGGTCGCTGCCCTGAGATTGTGGAATGTGCTCCCTGCTGAGATACAATCCTCTCCATCTCTGGCAATTTTCAAAAACACCTGAAAAACCATCTTTTCGTCTAAGCTTTCTCAGCTTCCTAAATTTTGGGGGTTTTAATCTCTGGAGAGGTTTTTTTTTTAATCGTTAAATTGTTTTACGTTTTTTGTATATGTTTTTAACTGGTTTTATGCTATTGTAAACCACTCAGAGAAGAAAGTTTGGGGCGGTGTACAAATTTGATAAATAAAATAAATAAATAAAAGCTTCAGGCAGTGATTGAAGAAGCCAATAGAACACTTAATATACAGAAGAAAGGGAGATTTATCACACAAACTCAAATCTTTGGACTTCTTATCATGAGTGTGCAAAGTTCAGGTACCCAGGCATAAAAGACAACTTTAAAAAAATTGGGCCTAGCAACTTGCTGCAGAGAGCAAAAAATACCATTTGACCCCCTCTCATGTTCACTGTAGTGTGTGGGACCAGAGCCAGCTCTCTAATGAGGCCCGAAGAGGTGGCCACCTCAGGTGCTGGATTATCAGGGTAGCAGCAGGACATTCCCTGTCACCACCTCAACTGCCTCCCTCTTGTCACAGCTGCCATCAGGACAGCTCATCACACAGCAAATCCATCTCCTCAGAGCTAAGGCTGGATAGGAAAAGGAGTAGGCGGGGGTGGGGGAAGTGCAGAAAAGTATAGAGAGCAGGCTACTTTCCTCTCCTCTCTCCACATTTCCTTTTCAGTCCATCCCTCCTTTTCTGCATAGCCAGTGCCAGTGGCATGCTGAGTAGAGCAGCAGCAACTAGTGCCACTGTGAAGAAGGAAGTGGTGGAGGCAGTGGCAGCATAACACTCTGTCCCAAGTGCACTGAAGTCTTGGGCTCCCACTGGTTGGACCCAGTCATCCCTTCTTTTACACCCTCCATTTCCCCACAGAATCCTCTCCTCTGCCCTTATACACTTGACAATTCTTTATTTTCTTTACCACTTTCTTTGCTGTTTTAATTTACATGTTGTTCTTAGACCCAATCAATTTCTCCTGCCTTCATTTCTGCTCTTTCTAAAAAAAAAAAAAAAAAAAGTACCTTCTTTTCCATTTCAGCCCTTTCTACTTGTGTGGTTCCTTTTCTCCTCTCTTCCAACCTGCTTCCTCTTTTTAAAATATACCTCTTGCATCCAACAGCCTGATCTGAAAGCAGGGCCTAATTTGAGCCAAGGATTCTCAAGGGGCAGCTCCAGAGCCTCTTTCAATTCTAGGACACAGCTCTGGAGAATAGATTTATTATAGATGTTTATTAAATCTGTGGCTGTGAGCATATGCAGTGTATCTCTCTCTTACCACTGTGACTGCAATCAGTAGTCATTTATTATAGGAAGGGCTCTCAATTCCAGGCCTATGATTTCCAGAAAGTATTTAAGAGAGCTCTGTCTGGAATTGGGAGTGCAGTGGGGATGGGGAGAGAGCTGAACACACTAGTGAAAATAGGATCCTTCTTCTAATTATTGCATTCAGACTTCAATTTCTTCCTTTTAGTAGGTTACTAGAAAAACTAGCTAGTTTCTTACAGTAGTTTTGCGGTGGTGGTGGTGGGGGGAGTTGCAGCCTGCTTTGGTTTACAATAACCACCATTATTTCCTGCATATTGTTCTGCTAAAAGGTATCATTGGAGCAAGTAGAGGAGGCGGAATGCTTATGTATACTGGAAACATTTCTATTTCACTTTCCAAGTAAATTTTAATAACTGCTTACCATCTCTGAAGGACTGCATGGGCTCATCTCCCCAGGAAGGAGGGAATGGTGAAAAAGGTGACCGTGAAATGCTGCAGTCAGATACGGGGGTTGTGCTCTTGCAGGGCCCAAACCCAAGCATCTCTCTCTCTTGATTTGGGGACGAAGGATCTGCTCCTAGTGCAGACTGAAGCATAGGGTGTTCTGATGAATTGGCTAGTAGCTCCTTCAAGATGTTAATTGGAGAGATGGTGAGCTCCCAGTTGGTGATCCCAAAATCCCTCAGGTGGGCCCTGGCATGGCTGGACAGTCCTGCACGTGTGTCAAAACCAGCTCCACAGAATTCACATCTCATTAAACTGAATGTACTTGGATCAAAGTTTGCAACTGTGAAAGAGAGAATAATAATCAGTGTTGTAAAAAAACCATCAAGAACAATAAATATTTCTAGACAACCTCCATTAGAACATACAATTTTTTAAAAAGTGCAATACCATCACAACTAGAGATTGCAAGCCCTTCCTTTGGCATTACGGGAAGGTAGATTTCGGAGTATACCTGTTTCACAGTGGCAATGCCCTTGTGGCACTGATGAGATCGAAACAATAGCTCGTGTTCTTTTCCGCAGCTGTTTCTATCAAGATTTGATTTTACCATTATTAGTTAAATTCCCAAGACATTTGCACTATTTTTATGTTATGTTTATTTTAGAGGATAGAGATTCCTACAACACAGCTAAATTTTGTTTTTTAGCATCTAGGGCATGTTTGCTTGTTTAGTCAATATGAGAAACAATGATGCAATCAATGATAGTCAGTGATGTATGTACAATTCCTATAAATGCCTTATTGTATAGCCTTGCTGGTCACTGACCATAATAAAGACTGACTGATTGACATTGCAAGGATGCTGTAACATCTATTCTGGAGAGAGAATATAATGGAACATACATACCCATCTTCAAGGGAATGAAAAATATTAGAAAAATGAAAAAAATTATAAATTGAATACATACTACCTTTTTTCTTCTTCTTTTGGAAGGAAAATTTTTGCTCAATAGCTTTCACTTCTTCTGCAGAGATGAAGTGACGGACATTGTAGCTCACACCCACCCTGTTCAGGTGGCCCCGCACGTGATTGGCTAGGCCAATCCCATTGTGGAACCTATCGGGACAGTATGGGCATTTCCTCTCCTCATTCTTCAGCATTGACGAATCCGCATCCAGAAGATCATCGAGTTCTAGAGATCCTTCTAAAGAGGAATCTAATAGAAAAACACCTAAAGGAAGGGACTCATCAATTCCAAACTCTCGGGAAAGAGGTGACCCCTTTTTCTTCAAAATCTTCATCTTGGGCAGCTTCATCTTTCTGGGATAAAGATTCATCTCCTCAAGAAGAACAATGGGAACCATATGACGTAACTGATGCTGCTGCCCTGCTGATGCTATTGAATAATCTGTTGCTTTCAAAGTGCCCCTGAAAGTCCTTTTGAGGTCCAAGGCAGACTGAGGGATAGCAAAGGGCCTGAAGTATTTATTCTCTGCTAATTCTATGTCTGTCACTAAGGGGAATTCTTCTTCCATACTCCCAGTATCGTTTAAGGGTAACCATTTGTGCTGGAGATCTTCCAGCCCACCTGGATGGCTTTTGGCATTGTCTCTTTCCGTCTCAAGGGGCCATGCTGTGCTTTTCTTCCTCACTTGTTTCAGGGCATATGGAGAATATGTTTTTGCAGAGGTAAGAGTGGACATTCCCAAGATCTTATGCGAAGAGCTATATGGAGCTCGTTTTCTAGCCCGAAACCCAGGCGTTGGGATGTCTTTTTTATTAGTGCCATTGCTTTTATTAAGTCTCTGGTGGCCCACTGTAAAACCATGATGAGAGTCATAGAGGGACATGGTTTCACAGTAGGATTGGGGAAAGAGTTTATCTGCTTTGCCCAAATAATCAGTTTCTGAAATCCGGCCTGACCTGCCAGGACTATAAGCATCCCTACTAGTTCCAGGCTGGTTCATATTGGTTTCAAAAGTCTCTGTGTTCCAGGAGAAGCGAGAATGAGCATATTTCATGTGTTCTTTTAAAATGTTTTCATTTGGGGCAGGAAAGCTGCAAAGCATGCAAGTGCTAAGACCTTTGTTGCTACTGTGTGCATGTACCACTTGAGGTGCATGCTCATTTGGCCTAAAGTGTCTGTATATGTTGTGCATTGAGCTGTCTCGTAGTTCACCACCACCAGAACTGCCAAACAAGTTCACATTCTTCAAACCTTGATCTTTCCTCTCCTTGACATGCATCTTCGCATGCTGCACAAACACTTTAGATGAGTTGGTTCCAAACACACATTTCGGACACTGGAGTCGGGCATCACGACCTTCATCTGGGAATTCATTAAGCTTCTGAATTTCCTCAATTATTTTTTCCCTTGACTCCTTATGGAGTCTCCTGTGCTGTTCTAGAGAATCAGTGTCCCCAAAAGCCCATCCACACTCATTACAGGTGAACTGACACTGACCTCCAATGCCCTCTCTGTCTTGGTCCAACCCTAGTCCCCTGTTATGCTGAAGCATGTGATCCATCAGATGTTCCTTCTTCTTAAAATAGATGCTGCACTCAATACATGTGTACACAGTAGGGTCCTCTTCCTGGCTTGGGTCATCTTTTCCCTGCTCCTCCAGCAAGACATTGCACATATAGGGCCTCGTCTCATCATAGGTGCTGCAGGAAGGAGATTCCAGAGACCTCAGAGGAACACTTTCCACAGCATCTCCAGCATTAGTTGTCCAAACATGTTTGCGGACAGCAAGGTCCATGGTTGTCTGAAGCTCTGATTTCTGCAATGTCCACTCAGTGGTGTTAATGGAACTTACTTCACCTAAATCAGAGTCCATTGCCTGTCCCTTCCTGGGGGAGAGTGCATTCTCACAAGTTTTTGTTTTATTCAAGTGAGGATTTAGCATTTTTCTAAATACTGGCAGAGCCAACAAAGAAGCTTCTCGTGCAGACTGTCCCCTAACAGACAGGTTTGTTGCTACATCTGCTGGCTTATTTATGTTTCTGTAGGGAGATCTAAGCCCCTCATTGTGCTCAGAAAGCCAGTCAAACTTCTGAAAGCCCTTCTTTTCCAACTCTTGCCTTTTGTTTAAGTGCTCTTTACTGAAGGCTTCTAGCTGCTTTGGTTCATTGCTATGGTAGCTTTCTTCCCCAACAATAGTCTGTGCTCCAGCAAGTGGTGGAGAAGATTCCACTGCTGCTTTGCCAGGGTCTAAGTGCTCAAGCTCCCCTTCCTTCTCATCAGTTTTTGTCTGTATGGTTTTTAAAGTACTAGATTCAATTGCAGAAGTTTGTTCCTTTGAATAGGAAGGGTTTTTCCGTGCTGCTTCCTTAAAGCTTGTTGAATCCTTCAGACCAGTGAGTCTTTCTAAAGTGCTTTCTTCTTTGGAGATACTACCCATTGTCTCCCGAACAGAGCAATCCCACAAGACAGTCATGTTTCTTTGATCAGCTGATCCCCTAGAATCTGCTTTGTAACACCCTTTCTTGAGTTTTAAACGATCATCTTTCTTGGGCCTAAAAAAAAGAAGAGTCAACACAGATAAACTAAAGAATATTTGTTTAAAGCAGTAATTCAAGACACATTTTATAATCATGGCCTATGGCCCAGTTCAGACATAATTCTGAACCATGGTTTACTATTACAAGAATGTACTACGGTAAGTCTCAGGCTCACTTATTCCCTTCACCTTTCACACACACAATTATAAGTTTCCGTCCTAAACTGTTTCATCAGGATATGGAAAAACTTTGGTTTGTACAAACCATAATTAGTTAAGAAACTCAGATCCTGGCCTCTCAACTGTGGTTTGCACAACAAAACTGTTTGAATTCCAATGAGAGAGACAGAGAGAGACACTTCAGTTTACCCCTGCTAATTGAGCAAAGAGACACCTTTCAAAGTGGTGATTCTCTTATATTTAGCAGGGGAAGAGCAACTCGCCCTATCCAGCCCCAGCACAGCATCCCTCCAGTGGCTGTTGCTGGTATCTGCCTGATGTTTCTTTTAGATTGTGAGCCCTTTGTAAACCGCTTTGTGAACTTTGGTTGCAGCGTGGTATATAAATGACGTAGTAGTAGTAGTTTACTACAAACCACAAACAGAAGGCTTCTATTGCACATGAAGACAGAAGAGAAAGGAACTGTGCAAGCTCAAAGTTCACTACAGCATGTTCTATTAATACTACATCATAGTTTAGCACTATGTCTGAATCAGGCTTATAAAGACAGTATTGTTCACAGTCATAAATGGGGCCAGTGCATCCTATGTGGAAAACATTTGAAATACATTTTCATGCCTCCCTGCATGAAGTTTCCTAACAACTTTCCCAAAGAGATTGAGCTATTATCTAAATAATGCTTCCTGAAGTTTATGATTCCATTATCCCTTCAGAGATTTCACAACCCAACAATTTCTGCTCTTGTCCAATCACCAAAAATAAATCTTCCTATTTGGTACCAACTCATTTCATTTGCCAGACTAATTTTGTAAAGCAACTCAATGGTGTTTGATTTTGGGTCATCATGAACCATATTGGTACATAGCCAGTCAGAATCCACCAAGGTGAATGTGAAGTAGTAGTCTTTTTATAGAAAACTGCTACAGAAATCAAGGAGACCGCATAATCCACATTTCATGTTACTTGTTGGTTATCCTGTGGAAAAGCATGTACCTCATTAAAAAGGTACCAACCTTGCCATAACTGGCCTGGACAGATGCTATTCCTCTTCCGGGTCATTGTCCCATCTCTTCTCTATCACTGAAACATTTTTCTCACTTTACTGTAGATTCCCCCTCTGTTCAAAATTGTATTTATGCTTCCATTCATTTTTAGCTCTTTCATTTCTTACGGGAAGGTTTATTATACTTGTTTCTAAATTGTAAAGTTAGATCTTCATTTTGGAAGAGAATAATTGACTGTGTTAACCCAGTTCATCCAAGAAAATATCCCCTTGACCCTATTTTGATATTACTGGGCTTAGGAATAACCCCTGATCAGTGGAATGGGTTAACCAGGGCCTTTCTTATGGCTGAATGTATTATTCTACAAAATTGGAAATATAAACATAGGAGCATAGGAACATAGGAAGCTGCCATATACTGAGTCAGACCATTGGTCTATCTAGCTCAGTATTGTCTTCACAGACTGGCAGCGGCTTCTCCAAGGCTGCAGGCAGGAATCTCTCTCAGCCCTATCTTGGAGATGCTGCCAGGGAGGGAACTTGGAACCATCTGCTCTTCCCAGAGAGGCTCCATACCCTTAGGGGAATATCTTACAGTGCTCACACTTCTAGTCTCCCTTTCATATGCAACCAGGGCAGACTCTGCTTACATTCTCCAGATATTGAAAATTGGATCTCTCACTCTATCAATCATATTTTTATACTGCATGATATGTACATCTACAGGCAGTATACATTTAACAGAATAAAAAACAATATCATAAAATAAAAATAAATTAAATAAATAGTTTAAGATTAAATTTCAGTTAAAAGCCTGAGAAAACAGGTGAGGGTCTTCCTAAAAACAAACAGAGAAGGTGGTGCTCTTATTTCAACAGGGAGTATAATATGTTAAATAAGTGATAGATAAATAAATAAATATTCCAATGCCCTGTGGCAACCACAGAGAAGTCCCAGTCCCAAGTAATCACCAAGTGAGTCGGTGGCAACTGTAACTGGACCTCTCCAGAAGATAATAGACAACAGGGTTTATGGACAAAGAAGACGCTTTCTTAAGTACCCTGGGCCCAAGCCATTACTAAGTAATAACCAGCACTTTGTATTTCTCCAGGAAACATATTGGCAGCCAGTGTAGCTCTTTTAAAATCAGTGCTGTGTGGTCCCTTCAGGCTGTCCCAGAGACCACTTCATTGCTGTAGCAGAACATAAACATCCCCGTTTTGGATCAAAAAATGTGACTAAGTATGACAAGATCTGGTCTGAGTTTCTGAATCTATTTTCAGTTTAAGAGCAAAATGACCCTCCCCACTTCTTTTCTTTTGGGGGGAGTGGGAGGGAGGAAAGCATGATTGATTCTTTGCTTAACAAGTACAAGAGATTTGGGGCCATCTTCTCTGCCTTTGGAAATGCCCTGTTAAAATAGCTACCCATTCTCCACGGGTGCAGCAGTAGTGAGGAAACCTCCGACACAGCTCCCATTACATCCTCACTCTAAACGTAAGCCAATGTATAGTTGCTGAGCTGGGATGTACAATCAATCATTCCCCACCCCCCAGCAGTATTTATTTAAAGTCTCATTCATGCCTCAGAGTCTCTTGGAAATTTGGCAAATGGAGAATTGGCAAATTGGTCAACACATGTTGACCAATTCTATTCAGGCCAGTCTTATCTTTCATGACTGAAATAATACCTATGAAACACTTTGAACACTCAAAAAATGCTATATAATTGTGAGATGTTCATTATGACAGATGAATTAAGTTTTATTTGTTTATTACATTTATATACCACCCCATACAAATGGCTCTGGGTGGTGAACAGCCCAGAGTTGGTGCCCAAAGCACAAATCAAAATCAAATAAATAAATAAATAAATAAATAAATAAATAAATAAATAAATAAATGAGACTGAACCAATTTATAATGAGCGCTAAACAATTTATAATGAACAGACTGGGACAACCTGTGTGAAGCAGGATGCTGGATTAGATAGGCCTTGGGCCTGATCCAACAGGGCTGTTCTAATGTTCTTCTTTGGAATCTGGGTAGGTTATTTATACAAGGCTGTTAGTTTTTTTCCAACTTTTTAAATCCTCTTCCTGATCTTTTACTCTCCAAAGGGTGCTTTGACAGCTGGGTTTTAAGTGTCCTTGTGGTGATCCAAAGATCACTGGCTCTCTAGATGGTAGGAATAGATCAGAGGCACCTGCTTGAAGAAGACTATAAACTTCCTTGAACTTCTATAATGCAAGTCCAACACCACTTCAGATAGAAGAATGAAGGCGTAAAACAATACTTTAGTAAAGTATGGGACCTGTATTTCTCTGCCAAACACATATGGTAATGAGGACTGCAGAAATCTGATGAAAACATACTACTTAGGGGCCTGTTGCAGAGACTGAACCTACACCACAGTTGTAAACACCTTTACTTGGTAGCAAATTTTCCACACCGTTTATTTCCAGCTAAATGTGCCTATGATCAGTGATCAAGTTGCAAAGACGTGCAATAATCGATCCAATGACTTGAATAGCAAACATATCTGACTTGACTATGACCCACTTCAAAGGGAGCCTAGGGAAGTATTCCAGGAAGGATTACATGGGTGAGGGCACACATGTTGAATGATATTATACTAAGCTTTATGTTCCAGTACAAATGAAAGACCTTGGGAACTGGCTCATAGAGATTAAACAACAACAAAGCCCCAAACACAGTAATTCTTCCTCTAGAAATTTCAACACTTACCATGCTTCCTTCCTGTGAGTTGTAATGGAGACAACACTACAAGAGGAAGGATTGTTGGGTTCATCTGTAAGAGAGAAGGGGTAACATCACATTCCTGACTGTGTAGAATACTGGAGTTTCCAGTGTAATTTACATTCATGTAGTTTTATAGCTATAAAGCTTTCTGAGCAGATAAACCCACCCAGCTTGTCTGCCTTCCTGGGGATGGTTTTGGATTAGCATGGGATTTCTAACCCACACTGTTTAATCCTGAGCACCAACAATTTGATAAATAATCATCCCTGCAGTTAAGCAGTTTAAAATTAAAAAAGATAGATATGAAATTAAGCATGTCCAAGAACTTTTCCTATAAGAAGTCAAATAGTTGGACCATTCTGACCTGTGTTAAAGCTACTCCTTCAAAAGACAAACTTGCTTCCTATGTAAAGTAAGACAGTACACTATGGATGACCACTATAAGTTACAGTGATTTGGCCATCTACATTCTCAGAGAAAGAGCTACCTTGTGTACTACAGTTTAAGATATCTGCATCATATATAAATAGTTGCTTCTACAGAGTACAAGATTTACATTCTAATAACCTTTCATACATTTTTTTAAAAATATTTTATTCAGGTTTTAAATCTTCAAAACAAGAAAAAACTAAAACACATATCAGCAGGGACCATTCGGATGACAAGTGAAACTGTGGGTAGGCTGACCAAGGTTAACCTCAGAAGCCAAGATTCATGCATAAGACAATCCATCAGCTGCTGTTTCATTGCCTCTACCTGAAATCCCACTCCCGCCAAGCATGTTACTCACTCAGCAACCAATGGCTGTGGTGAGAGGGGGCATGCTCGTGTGAGGAGCTTCAGTGCAAACCCCAGGTTACTGCATTTAAACTACACAATGGGGTCAGTGGAGCTCCAGTTCAGGCAACCTGCTGAACTTTAAACCAAGGATTCAATCTGCAGTTTGGAGGTGGCAAAGGAAGTGTGGTTGCAGGATTTTGCGGGTGATGAGAAACACTGACCTCAGGTAAGTGTAACTAAGGGTAGGCGTGTCATCCAAATTGGGCCCAAGCAGACTCACAATAGTGTAAAAGTTACCAATTACAACATTCTGTTTAGCATTCCAGAAAGTTTTAAAACACTACCAGTCTTCTTTAAATATATTCTTTTTATAAATGTGTTTGACTCAAATGGACTATAAGCTTAGCTTTGGAATTCTCTTGATTTCCAATACTTAGCATATAGACTCTAGCTGCCAATATTATATGGAAAAGGACTTCTTAATCCTCAGAAACCTCTCTTTTAAAATATACTGGAAGCATATGTTAAGACCCAATGGTAGATTCCCTTGTTAATCATGGCTCACATACACAACGACACCAACATAAGAGATCTAGTACAAGCAACTTCCAGTGCTGCTGCAGTCCCTTCAGCCTGCTAAAAAGGCATTTGAGGAACCCTCGGAAATGATGTGGACTGGGTTGCAGATGGCCTGCAGGCCAGAAGCCAAGCAGATGAAATAATCCGCTTGCAGAACTCTGCCTGTGTCAGAGCTCCCTCCCTCCTTCTGCAGTCACCTGACACCTCATGTCATTTCTGAGGATCTCTTGACTACACCTTTTTGGCAGGTTCAGAGGCTGCAGTAGTGCTGATAATTGCTTGCACTAACTCTTCTTCCACTAGTGTAGCTGTATATGTGGAAAACACACTCACACACCCACAGCTTCCCATATTTCTTTGTCTCAATACATGTCCACCAACAGTGGATAAAGTCTTCTTTTCCAATATCAAAACACACACACACACACACACACACTTTTAAAACTTTACTAGAACTTGATTGTAAAAAAGATTAAGAAAAGGTATTATAGAAATTGACCACCAATATCAAAACCACTGTGAATTAAAGAACCCAACTTAGCATGCATATTTAATATCTATATGCCCCCAAATGACAGAAGCTTCAATATTCCACTGTAATCAACAATATCCAGTCAGAATTTAACAGTGCCTTGATACTACTCAGATGAAAAGACCCACGTGTTGCATGGAACTTTTTCCTGGATAATCAGACAGAAGATAAGGCAGAACTAGGGAACAGAAAGGGTTACATAGTAACTCAGGAGAGGATTTACTGAGATGTATTATATCTGCAATCCTGAGAACGCCGACAGGAGAAAGGGGTGGTAGCAGCATACATTGTTATAGATGAAAGACAGGGGCATAGCAAGGTTGGAGTGGGTCCAGAGACAAGATTTTAAAATGCCCACCCCCCTCACTGAAGCTCAGCTCAGGAAGTAAAGAAATCTTAAATGAGCAGAATAGTGGTAACAAAAAGCAGAGTAAAATTTATATTTTACTATATAAAATATAGTAAAATATAACCTATGTGCCACAACAGATCATCCTAAATTATTTTTTAAACGGTTTTGTAAATTGTGGATGATGCAAGTCATTTAATGGTACTAGAGAAAGACATGTTGTTCTGGTAGCTCCAGGTCTTAACACTCACATCAATTTAGGAGGATGAATACAACTGAAGGAAGCCCGGGCGGGTGTGCAGCTGGGGGAGTCAGTCATGTGACTTGCCTCGGGGGGGGGCAAGGCAGTGGATCCCCAGACAACTGTCTCCCCTTGCCCTATTATAGTTACGCCCCTGATGAAAGATATTTTAATATGCGACTAAATCGAATTACAGTGAGAAGAGGGGGGAAGAGACACTAGGGCTGGCAGTGACCACCATGTGCTACTGGAGCACACAGGCCTCTAGAAGTAATATTAGGTCTAGAATTATCCTTTGGGGTCTCTCACTTCAGAGTGTTTGGGTCCAACTTTACTGCAATCTCAATCCTGGAAAAAGAGAGCTTGAATCTTACAGTCTATTTTTGTGTTGTGCATTCCTACACCTAAAGGCCTTCACTGATTATAACTGCAATGTAGAGGACTATGGAACATTTCCATTTTTGTCAAGTACTTATGAAATTTGCAGAACAATTAAGATAAAATGGAAGGGGGTTGGGAATAAGGATTTAGATTTTATTAGCTGTAGGTAAGGTTTACATTCAGTGCAATTTTCACCAACTCTTTAAAATAGGGAAGGAACTTTAGCTATGTCTGTAGTCACAGGCTGAAGACAGATACAAAATTTCAACAGCACCAGTCTCACTTTAACCCAGTGTTACAACTTGCTTTGCACACAGGTAAAATGAACTATGCCCCTCCTCCTCATGCTTTAAGTGGGTTATCCACTTTCTTCTTCTTGTTGTTTTTGAACAGCACATGGACATTGTAGATGTTCATCCTTCTTATTAACAGAATTGCAAAGATTTGTATTCCACTTATTAGAAGATTTGTTTGTGACAACACATGTGCTGGCCAATCAGCAACAACCAAAAATGAATTTTACCCATTCAGAATGAAATGAAATAAAATAAAATAAAATATTAGAATGGATTCTCCCTTCCCGCCCCCCTCCAGAACTTTCCCGGGGGTGGGAGTGGGAGAGAAGTATATGTTTGAAATCCACAGAGGAAAGGTACTTCCAAATCACTCCCACTGCTCTACATAGACATAACCTAACTTCCCCCTCAAGACTGCGATCTAAAAAGAATCAAGGCAATCATGTTGCTGGGAAGCAAAGATCCAAATTATTTGCATCTTCAAGTCTCTGCCTCAACATGTCAGTGATTCATTACTTATGTCACAAAAAGAATTTAACAGACCAATCTTGTACACTAATTTCAAACCAAAACATGGAGTAACTCCAGATTTTTATTGCAAGGATGATGAAAATCCAGATCAAGAAGAGAATATATTCGCTGTTTTAGAACACAACCTATTTGAACATTCTTAGCATTTTTTAAAACAAGTGTTTTACAAGATAGCAAAAATGAAACAGCTCTTTGTGACAAACAGCAGGATCCTGTTTGTTCAGGTTATAGATACTGATTAGGCTATCTTCAAGTTCAGGGAGCAAACAAGTTGGAGAATTACAATGTTTATAAGGAAGAGAAAAAGGGAATGTAACAATATTAAAATTTAGACCTGTTTTGGGGAAACAAGCAAGGAAAAACAGGCAAGTATACAGATTTCAAAAAAAGAAGAAGACGACGACAATGGTAGAGGTGGATCTTAGGAATTCTTTTGTTCAGCAGAGCTTCAGCATGCTCTATTTTTAGAAACCATCTCCTTTAGAGGAAAAACAGAGTGATTTGTCTTCTTTCTGATGAGCATGAAACTGTACGCTGTGCTGCAAGACCTCATTTCTTGGAAACAGCAAGAGATTGAGGGAATTTAATGTCCTGATCTTAGCAGGCTAAAATTTTACCCTTTATGGTAATCCAAAATAAACTTTGTTTCTGAATATTAAGAATGAGACACACGGGTTTTCAGAAAAGATTGAATCAACACAGAAGGCACCTTCTCCTCTAAACCACAGCTGTACATTCAGACATGTTATATTTAACTAGCAAACCATCCTCATCATCTAAATAGCAGAATTAGGGGAACTGTTCAACGAAGGAACTGGTATGACGATCTCGCTAAAAATGATACATCAGCCATAACCATCCACACATGTATTTTGTTCACAGTTACTAAAAACTACTCTATTATGATGAATGGTATAGCTGATGGATAAATTGTAAGCTTTTACTTTTGTGAACCGCCTAGAGCCTTTAGAGTCAGGCAGTATATTTATTTATTAAATTTATTAAACTAACTAATAAATACAATAAATAAGCAAAATAAGCAGAGTAAATCAGTCAGTCACAGCCCTTCAACTTAGGATATATTTTAGTGTTCAATGCATTGCTGATCTTTCAGCAAGTCTGGTACGGATCTTAGCATAAGCCCTCCTGTCATGCCAACATGAGATTCATGGTCTTGAGCTGTTCTAGCTAAAATAGCTGTGGCATTTAAGGAAAAACACTACCATAATTCTCAGTGTTTCCCAATACTCTCAAGAACCACAATATATCCAGATTCCAGGCATATCTTCCTCTAATTAAAGAGTGATGCATACTTGCTTTGGGTTTTGTCCACACCACACTGCCAGCCTTCTTTTATCTGGCTCTGGCTCCCCAGAAAAATACTAGTTCTAATTCCACAATTCCATTAGACAGTCAGGCATGATCAAGATTCTACAAGATGGGTTAACTGGTTTAAAACTCTCTTCAGATTCTTCACAGAGAACTATATATTCTACTAATGCAAGAAGCATATTTGTTTCCCACTTAATTCTCCTGCTATTTTTTTTAGAGCTAACTAACAAGAAGTGAGGGCAAAGGTATCCTTCTACCATACATTCCAGTCTTAGATGTAATTTGAAAATAAAATTACTAAAATCAGTAGGACTGCCACATTAATGAACCCAGAATCAGGATGGTAGTCTTGCGATGAATGAACATACATTGGACTTTGCTGTTGACTTGATGTATATTTAGATGTGCTATCCCAAAACCACTTAAATTATTTATCAAGTGTCTAATGTTGCACTTAGAGTAAGCCACACTGAACCCAGTGAAGCAACAAGTATTTCCAAGTAAATATGTGTAGGATTAATCTGTCTAACTGGCTCGGCATTCAGAAGAATCAGCATAGTATTTGTCTTCTGTGATGGCAAAGGACAGGTTGCATCTAGACCTAACAGGGACTTTGGGAATCCATTTGAAGAGCTAAGCTAGAAATGATGGTAGCAGTTCACTTAAGCATGGAAGCTGGAACAGTCCCAATTTAAAATAAAGTGGAGTATCAAAAACAAAGTGTGTTGTGGCCAAGAAGAATCTTCCCCTACAACTGCTTTCTCTGGACACTTTTCTTCCTGTTATTGCTCCAATATCAGAAGTTACCATGACTAAGAAAAAGTACTCAGAGAGGGGCTGCAGGGCCAATCATTCAGCAACACCAGTAGCGGGAAAGGAAGGGTCACATTCCCCTCTTTCTTTGCGATTGGGGGTGTTCCTATCCAAGCACATAGAACTACCACATCTAGCTTAGGGCCCAGTCCATGATCTGCTGGACATATGCAAAAAATGCTGCAATGTTTTTTATTGATTGATTGATTATTAAATTTATATACCGCCTTTCATTAAAACAATCCCAACGGGGTTTACAGCAAAATTTAAAAATAAGATTGTAAAAAAGACACAATTAAAATATTAAACTAAAAATACAAAACAAATCTGATTTAAAAATTTAAAACACAAGCATAAAAGCAATACAAAGTACAAAAGGGCAGCAGCAGAGACAATCACATAAAAGCCCTGGTAAAAAGCCATGATTTAACATGCTTTTGAAAAGCTGTGATGGAGACCGAGGAGCGAATAGCCACTGGGAGAGCATTCCAGAGTCTGGGGGCAGCAACAGAGAAGGCCCTGTCCCGCATGCACAACAACCGAGCTTCCCTCATTGTCGGCACCCGGAGCACAGCCCCCTCAAATGACCTCGTCAAGTGGGCAGCAACCTTTGGGAGTAGGCGGTCCCTCAGGTATCCCAGGCCCAAACTGTTAAGGGCTTTAAAGGTCAAAACCAGCACCTTGAATTGGACCCGGAAACAAACTGGTAGCCAGTGCAGCTCTTTCAAAATGGGTGTGATGTGCTCCCACCGAGCAGCTCCAGATAAAACCCTAGCTGTTGCATTTTGCACTAGGTGCAGTTTCCGGATATTCTTCAAGGGCAGCCCCACGTAGAGCGCTACAGTAATCCAGCCGTGAAGTGACTAAGGCATGGGTAACTGTGGCCAGATCAGCCTTCTCGAGAAAGGGACACAGCTGGCACACTAGCCAAAGCCGTGTAAAGGCACCCCTGGCCACCACGTCCACTTGAGCTTCCAAAAGCAGAGCCAGGTCCAGTAGTACCCCCAAACTGTGTACTTGCTCCTACAAGGGGAGTGCAACCCCATCCAGAACTGGTAAAATCTCCTCATCCCGATTGGCTCTCCTACTGACCAACATTACCTACATCTTGCCCGGATACAATTTCAATTTATTAGCCCACATCCAACCCATCACAGCCTCCAGCCCCCGATTCAAGACACCCGCCGCCTCCCTAGGATCAGGTGACAAGGAGAGATAGAGCTGAGTGTCACCTGCATATTGCAGACAACTCAGTCCAAGTCCCCGGATGACCTCTCCCAGCAGTTTCATGTAGATGTTAAACAGCATGGGGGACAAGACCGAACTCTGCGGGACCCCACAGGCCAATGGCCACAGAGCCGAGCAGTAGTTCTCCAGCACCACTTTCTGGACCCTCCCCCCAAGAAAGGACTGGAACCACTGCAACGCACTACCTCCGGCTCCCATACTCGAGAGGCAGCCCAGAAGGATACCATGGTCGATGGTATCGAACGCCGCCGAGAGGTCCAGCAGGACCAACAGGGACGCACTCCTCCTGTCTAGTTCCCGGCATAGGTCATCCACTACAGCGACCAAGGCAGTCTCAGTCCCATATCCGGGGCGGAAGCCAGACTGAAAAGGGTCCAGATAATCCGTATCATCCAAGACCCTCTGCAGCTGGGATGCCACCACATGCTCTATCACCTTGCCCAAAAAAAGGGCAGGTTAGAGAGCAGTCTATAGTTGTCCGGGTTGGAGGGATCAAGGGAGGGCTTTTTAAACAATGGTCTTACCATCGCCTCCTTAAGGCACGATGGCATCCTGCCTCCTTTAATGAGCCATTAATAATCACCTCCAGCCATCTACCTGTACCCTCCCTGGCAGCTTTTATTAGCCATGAAGGGCAAGAATCAAGAGCACATGATGTCACCCGCACACTGCCCAGAATCTTGTCCACATCCTCAGGCTGCACCAACTGAAAAGAATCCAACACAATAGGACCAGATGGTACCAAAGGTACGTCTGCCAGAACTGCCAAAACTCTGGAGTCCAAATCAGCACGGATGCGAGCGACTTTATCCACAAAGTAACATGCAAACTGATCACAGCGGGCTGTGGATGATTCCTCCCCCATTACCTGGGTGGTGTGTGCAGCAATGTCTTTGCTACACGAAACAGCTCCGCTGGTCTGCACTGAGCAGATGCAATGGAGGTGGAGAAAAAGCATTTCTTTGCCGCCCCCACCACCATAGAGTAGTCCCTAAATGGGCTCTAGCCCATGTTCGGTCAGATTCATCACGACTCTTCCTCAAGCATCATTCCAGCCATCACCCGAGCTGTTTCATTGCCCTAAGCTCCGAGGAAAACCAAGGAGCCGAACGGGCTCCACCAAGCCGGAGAGGGCGTTTAGAAGTAACAATGTCAACAGCCTGGGCCATCTCTCCATTCCAGAGATCAACCAGGGCCTTGACAGGGTCACCAGCTCTGGACACTGGAAACTCCCCAAGGGCCGTCTGGAATCCAAGCGAATCTATAAGCCTCCAGGGGCAGAACATTCTAATCAGTCCACCACCCCTGCAGAGGGGAGACAGAGCAGTCAAACTAAACCCCACCAGATGATGATCTGTCCATGACAAGGGAGTTATCTCAAACTCCCCCACCTCTAGATCATTTATTCCCTGGTCGGCAAAAACCAGATCCAGAGTATGTCCTGTCACGTGGGTAGGGCCCGATACCAACTGAGACAGGCCCATTGTTGCCATGGAGGCCATGAAATCCTGAGCCACACCCACTAGGGAGGCCTTAGCATGGTCATTGAAATCCCCCAAAACGATAAGCTTCGGGGAAACCAAGGCCACCTCCAAGACCACCCCCGCCAGCTCAGGTAGGGAGACTGAAGTGCAGTGGAGTGGTCAGTACACCAACAGAATCTCTAGCCTATCTCGGAGGCCCACTCTCAAGGACAGACACTCAAAATTCTGAGATTGCCTGACCAGGCACCTGGAAATGGGGAGTCTCTCTCGATAGATTATTGCAATGCCCCCTCCCCGACCCTCCAGGTGGGGCTGCTGCACAATCAGGAAACCTGGAGGACAGAGCTGAGAGAGACCAACCCCACCCAGCTCATCCAACCAGGTCTCCGTCACACATACCAGGTCAGCATGCTCATCCACAATCAAATTGTGAATGAGAGATGTTTTAGCATTAACCAACCTGGCATTCAGCAGCAGCACCCTAATCCTCGAGGGAGTGTTCTCAGAGCTCCCAGGGGTCTCAGGATTGGGAGAACAGCTGGAAAAAGGAACAGGCCTCAGTTGCCCGGACCGTTTCCCCATGTAACGGCCAACCCAACTCCCACCGCCATATCTCCCTCTGCCCACTACCAGTGATATTGCTGCCCCCACACCAACCCCACTTTCCTGCTCTTCCAGACACATCCCTCAGTCCAACCAACCACAGCTCCACTACTTAACAAAACCAGATCCAGGACTCAGACTTATGCTGACTTCTTGACTTCCGACCCCAGGCAGCTCACCCCAAGGCTGAGAGCCACAAGGAGAGAGCGCCAAGAGGCTTGTGCCCCTGGCTCAGCCTGAAATTTAAAGCAGCAGAAGCAGCCCCATAGATGATAGACACCTGGAGAAGGTGGGGCAGAGGCAAAAAGCACAATCAATGCTCTGCCCAGGATGTTCCCTCTTCCCTATAATGAACTATAAAAACTTCCTCCTATTAAAACAGGGCTTTAAACAATGTTTTAGCTAATCTCATAGGTTCTATGCCGCTGGGGGGGGGGGAGAACAACAAGAAGAAAATAGAAAAAGGAATAACACTCCAGGGAGGTATGGCCAGTTGGTGGGGGGACTGTTGTCATCAATGGTCCTGCTCAGAAGTCCAACAAACTCGCTGGGACTCTTCAACCCTCGGGCTACTGCAGTCCCCCGGCTGTTCTCCACTTGGCTGAGAGCCACAAGGCCAAAAGCCCTTGTGCTCTTGCCTTTCGGGTCGCACCAAGAGGCTTGTGCCCCTGGCTCAGCTGGATCTTAAATGGCAGTTACCTGCAAGAAGTGGAACACAGGCAAGCACTCAGGGCCCTGTTCAGCAGAGCCCTCTCCTCATCACCCTGCCCCTGGCTCAGCTGGATCTTAAAATCTTATGTAATTACCAATTACAAAAGGCCTCTGTTACTACTTTCAAAATACGAAGATGAGGTTGGGTAGATTAAGGACTCAATCCAGTCATTTGGCATCTTCTCTTCCTTTTATTGACCCTACAAGTATTTTTTGCAATATTTCCCCTCCATATTCAAGTACACCCGGCAGTCAACTGTTCATTCCAACAGATTTATTTTTGTTGTAAAAATATTCTATTGTCCAAATTATGAGGACAATTGAAAATATTATATGGCAAGTAAAATAGTTATTTTATTGATAAATTCTATGTCAGAGCAAAAAGGTATTACAATTCAGAACATGAACATCATTAAATTTATATAGTCAGGAGCAGCATAAGCATTTAGATGAACACTAGGACAGTCTCAGAAAAGGGATACGATATCACACTGACACTCTCTCCTTTTATTTGATCAAGTCTTGCTATAGATGAGATTCTGACTGAAAGAATGAAAAGCCAGTTGACACATACATAGTCAGCACAAACAGACCTGTACTTTACTGTGTGAATCAACTCCACTGAAGAACATTTGCAGAGATATGAAAGATCTAGTGTTTGATCTGTCATGGACCATAAACATGCAAACATGAACCAGCCTTGATGTAAAGCAGAAGTGTTAAGTTATTTAACCATAACACTAATGGCTTAGTCCAGGGGTTGTCAAACTTGGGTTTCCCAGATGTTTGACTACAGTTCCCATCATGGAACTGTTCAGTTCCCAGCCACAATGGTTGAATCTGGCGGTTGAATTTTGAGAAGCCCTGGGTTAAGCCAGATGATCAACTAAAAGTATTCTTGCACCACACTCTCCACCTTTGCTTTTCCTTTTAAAGCTATATAAGCTAGTAGCTTTTATTTTGAGATAACAGGAATTGTTTGTCTAGCCCTCCTCAGAGGGAATGTAACCACAAGTATGTTGGAGATGAACTTCCAGTGCATCGACTTTTGCACCAACTGTCCTAATGACCACTAGGGGCATTGGGAGTAGAGACAGTGAGTCAGGGTCTCCCTATCTGTCCCTACTCTATGACCCCTGAACTGACTCTGCAGCACTTCCTGTGCTGAGTCACAATCCTTCCTTTCCTCCTAGAGAGCAGATGGAAACATCTCTCTCTCTCCTTACCTATCCACTATGTAGTCCTTTAGATTAGAGATAGGTCTTTCCTATCTAAGTGTATTTAACCAATAAATATTTAGTGTTTAGTCATACAAGGATCTCCATGTGTTTTCTTTAAATAGCTGAAATATCCAAACCATCCTCTGCTACCTACTCTGTAACTGGAGTGTGTGCTCATTCCTTAGTGCTCTGCAGTTTTACCTGTTGTGGGTAAAAATCAACAACCTCTAACAAAGTAGGGGTCCCAAGTTCTTTTTTCTATGGGGAAGAAATTATTTTCCTTGGTTCTCTAAGTTGAAAAGACTATTACTGTTGGGATTATTTACTCCTAATTCTTAATATTCCCCAATAGCCAAAATTTATCTATAGGGTTATTGAGTTCTGATCAGCTGTTTGCCCACTGCCCAGAAGATGAAGCACACAGACTACAGAAAGCAAATTAACATTTTATTTGAGTTACATTAGACATACATTAGAAGAGTTTATCTTAAAAGATCTAAATATATTAAAGAATTCAGTAGGCATCTCACCACTGCTGCTGAATCAGTCTGCAAATCAGTCTCAGAAAAAACTAAAAACAACCACCTCAAAACAGGAGACTCAATTAAAAAGAAAATCACAATGATCATAGCCAGAGCTTAAAGCCCAATCTATAGAAAGTGACCAAAAAGGAGGGGGAAAGTTCAAAAGTGTAGCATTCAAAAAATGGGGAAATTCTAAATTCTAATCAGTGATCCAAACTTTTATAATCCCTTGTCCTAGGGGAATGTCCTTCCCTCCCAAGAGGATGGTTTGAGATACTTGTTAAGTTTTGATAGGCCACATCTAATTAGAAGATACCACCCACCTTAATTAGAAAGATGTCATGTTAGAATTAAAAATTGATTATTATTATTGTCTTATTTGCAGAAATTATGAACTGCTGACATTACAGAAATTAAGAATTGCTGACCATTGCTGTGTTTACAGAAATATATTAGCGTGAAATTATTTCACTGTCAGTTGACTATGACCCAGTGATCAACTCTTAGCCATCTGTGTTCTTGCGGTTTTTCCATTAAAAAACAAGCCATTTACAATACCTGATTTGCATAAATGACATATGCCCATCTAAATTCATCTCTCTGACCCATAGCTGGTCTAACCACTTTTTCATAAAAGCTTTGCCAAGCGATTTCCAAAAGACTTTTTCAGCAACTGTCAGCAATAGTCAGTATGAACAGACTTAAACCAAAAGTTTCCATAAACCAATTCTTGATTAGAAGCACTGAAGCCATTTATGTGATAAAATGATTAAAGTAATGTGATAAAGTGATTACATATGGTATATATTATACTGTATTTATATAAAATAGAGCTTGCATATATAAAATGCAAGCCCCATGTTCCTTCAATTATGGTATTCCTGGTAACTTTCGCTATTCTATTATTTCTGACTTTTCATATCAACAGAATAAAAGTTTGCTTTATGTGCCCCTGGAGATTTTACAAATGGCAATTTATTCCGGCTTCACTACAAAGGTTTGGGAGGGGGTTCAGACAAGGGGGAATTTACAGCGACTTCAATACGGTATCAGCAAAGTACTGTTCATATAACAGGTTATTTATCTCACTTTGGCTCTTCTAGTGGTCATCTATGCTCTTACACAGCTTTGCACCTGGCACAGAGACCCCCTTCAGAAACATTCCCAGCTTCTATTTTGTAGTTTTTGTGGGAGTTTTTGTGGGAGCCCCGCCCACTTCCCTCTTGTGTGAATGCATCACCCTTTCCCTCTTCAGTCTCTGAGTCTACCATATCACAAAGGAAAGGAAGGGTAGGCCAAAGTTACAGGTAAGCAACCTGTTGTTCTGCATGGTCTCTGTGCCTTACACCTAAAGGGCACATCACAAGCTATCTAGGCTTACCTGGAGATGGGAGATTATGCGAAAAGCAACTGGAGGACCGTCTTTCAAAGAGCAGCATGCCTGCACACTTGCATGCCCAGAGAGTAGTGCTGAATAAGGACTGCAGTGAAGAACACGTTGCAGCCTGGCAGATAATGTCCAGAGGAACTGAACAATCGAATGCCGATGTGGCTACAGTCATCATCGAGTGTGCTTTGACTGTCTCTGGAAGTGGCTTCTGTGCCAGTTGGTAGTAGAGTTGGATGGTGTTGACAACCCAGTGAGACAAAGTCTGAGCTGACATTTGATGCCCCTTTGTGTGGGCCTGCATGGGAGATGAATAGGGATGGTGAAGCCCACCACTGAGCCATGTGGTCAACATGGAAGGCCAATGGCCTCCTGATGTCAAGGGTGTTTAGTCGGTGTTGCACAGTCCTTGGCCTGGGAATAAGATCGGGAAGACGAGAGATTTGGAGCGGCGGAAAGTGGCCACCACTTTTGGAAGAAAGGCAAATTCTTCACACAAAACCACCTTCTCTTTGTGAAAAACAAGGTAAGGGGGGGTGTCCACTTGCAGCACCCAAAGTTCACTTACTCAATGGGCTGATGTGATGGCCACTAGGAAGGCAATGTTCCAAGAGAGCAGCACATGGTCCAGTCACTAAGGGCTCAAAGGGAGGAGCCATTAGGCGAGAAAGTACAAGGGAGAGGTCCCATGCTGGTGCCATGATTGGGTCATCTGTAAACAGCAATAGCAATAGCACTTACATTTATATACCGCTTTATAGCCGGAGCTCTCTAAGCGGTTTACAATGATGTAGCATATTGCCCCCAACATTCTGGGTACTCATTTTACCGACCTCAGAAGGATGGAAGGCTGAGTCAACCTTGAGCCCCTGGTCAGGATCGAACTTGTAACCTTCTGGTTACAGGGCGGCAGTTTTACCACTACGCCACCAGGGGCTCTTTTTGGGGTTTTGACAAAGAGGTTTGTCAGGCCCTTTAGGAATTGTTTTACCATCTGATGTCAAAACCACAATGGGCCACTGTGACTGGGGATGATGCGGGTTGTAGCCCAACATCATCTAGGGACCCGAGCTTGAGAACTTCCATCATACTAAGAAAAACAACATTACAAGCAATCTTTTTACAAAAGCCACCCTGAACCAGAGGCTACAGAGCTTTCTTCTCTGACTGGATTAGATTTGTCATAGAATAGCTCTCTGCCAAGATCCAGCATGAGTGCATGACTGTCACAAAGTTCTTCTCTAGATTTCAAGACCTTTTCTTTCCCCCCTCCCTTTTCTTTTCTTCACTCTCCCTCCAACCAAGTTCTCTCTCTTTCTTTTTTACTGATTAACCTCCAGGGGAGTGTTCTACTGCATTTATGTCTGGTGGTTGTTCCCTCCTACTGTTCTAGTTCAATCCAGTCTGTATGTATATCTTTGGTTGCTGTCCCTCCCTTCCCTCTTCTGCTTTAGTTCTGACTCACATTGGTTATAGTTAGGGATGGTTCCCAGCTTCCCCACCATTAAAACAATAACACTTTCTGCTCTGTGACATGTCTAGTCGTTGAAAGGGGGTCTTGGAGAAAGCAGAATAGCCCAAAGGTCTTTTAGGGAACTAGTATGCTGCTGAGCAAGATAGTACACATACTGCAGAATTCCATAATTACTTGTTGTAAGGAATGGCTCTGATTCCACAGAACCATTCTTGAAACTCACAACTACTTGAAACTCAAAGGTCAAGCAGTACGTACACAAGGAAGAAGGAACCAGGTCATTGGTCCCACTTGCATGATACTTTCATACACACATCCCCAGAGCAGCATGGGATTGCACCGTGGAGTAGCATTTCCCACACCACTGTGGTTAAGTGCAAAAAGAGAGTGAGAAGCAATATGGTGTAGCAATGTCACTACAGTAATAGGACAATAATGAGATAAGACACTCAAGAAAATACTTGCTCACATAACAATTTTCCCAAGAAACTGTGGAACCTATGATGGAAAGCAGAGATCAATGCAATGGTAATGATACTTATGAATCATGAGTTCACAACAGCAGCAGCAACATCTATCCCCCCGCCGCCCCAAACAGCATGTGGGAAAATGTGGATAGGTGTTTACAAAAGCACAAGCTATTGTGTCAGCAAATTCTGGTAATTCAGACTATCAGCTACAGTAGTACACATTCCCCACTGGAAGGAGAGTGCAAACCAAAGAACCAGAAGGGGATTGATTGAGAGAAGCAGTAGCTTTTCAGCAGAGTAAGAAGCACTGCCAAAGCAGGGTGCGGGTGACTGGATTGCATTTGTTCACTTTTGCTTTTGACTGCAAGTTCAGCACTTGAGATGGGGAACAGACAGGCAGAAAAGAACAAATGGATGTCTAGGACAGCAAGGTAGTGTTGTGGGACAAGAGACAACAGCCTTGCTTGTTTCTCTCATTTTTGTTTTAAATGGTTACATAATCACTTCTGCAAAGCAAGATCTAAGTATACTGCAATGATATGCTATTTCTTTAGTGTTATTTTATTGATGTAAAAGCAGAAAATCCGTGGTTTTTATTAATTTACATAAATGAGATTTATGCAGACATCTGTATTTTCTTTTTCTTCCTTGATACAAGTATATAAAATTAATGTTTAAAGGCAAGGAAGCTGAAATTATAAAAATGCTAGATTTGTCATTACCTATAAAGGCTTCAACGGCTTAGGTCCAGAGTATTTAAGAGATTACCTTCTTTGTCATGAACCCTGCTGCCTATTAAGATAATCTGGGGAGGTCCGGTTAGTTTCCACCAGCCTGTCTGGAGGCGACTCAGGGCTGGGCCTTCTTTGTAGCTGCCCCAGGGCTTTGTAATGCACTCCATGTCAAAGTAAGAGCTTCTCCATGTCAGAGTCCTTTTAAAAAATACCCTTAAGACATACCTGTTTTCTTAGGCTTTTAATTAAAATTAAGTTTTAAACTGTTTAATTGTTTTTATCCTGTGAAATTATTTTGTTTCACTCTGAATTGTTTTTAATTGGTTTTATTCTGTGCAAGTGTTTTGTTTTGTTTTTATGTTTATATTGTAATTTGGATTATGTACACTGCCTCAGGAAGTATATATATCAGGTGAATTATAAATATGAGACACAAACAAAATGTCATAGGTTTTCAGAAAATTAACTGAATGGAAATACAAAATAGTATGCAGCAAAGTCTAACTAAAAATGCACACAAGACAACTGGCAGGAGCCCAGAGGGAAAGTTTATGCTATATTAATTCATGTGGTCAACACTTGTGGAACTAAAGCCTACATAACATGGACCATTGTAAAGTGTGTGTGTGTGTGTGTGAGTGTGTGTGAATTACATTTCCTCCAGTATCCATCTATTGCATTCTGCACATCAGGAAAATGCAATTTCCCCAAAAACATACTCAGAGAGAGAACATCAGGACCCTGGCACAGCAACTAAGCAGCCACTTTGCATTCATCTCTCTAGTAACTGCATTCATCCAAAGAGCTGAAGATCAAATAGGTCATGACTTCTTAGAATCTGCATACCTGGAATTATGAGTTGGAAACCTATGTGCCTACACTGAGCAGGGGATTGGAAGACCATTAAGATTCTTTCCAACTCTAAAATTCTGTGATTTTATGAGATGCTCATCATTTGCAGCAACACCACTTTTGTTCACCGTCTCATCATACAGATTTCATGCCCCCTAGCTGTTGATACTACCAAGTCTGTGCTTTCAGGAATGGGTCTGTAGAGCAGCAAGATGTTCAGGGGCAGTTATTTCTTGTTCCAAATCCATGAGAACTCTTCTAGTAGTGCTCATCAATACTGGGTGAACATTTGGCAATTTTTGCCACAGAGAAAACAGGAGCTCTTTGTTCCTGATGCTCCATGGTCAAAGAGCAAATCCCGTCAGATTTAAAACTTAAATATTGTGAACTCAGAAACATAAATCCCGTCAGATTTAAAACTTAAATATTGTGAACTTCAGAAACATAATCGCAACTCAGAAACCAGAGAGACAGCTGCTAAGAAGAAAGAGCTGTAAGTTTATGAAAGAGATCCTTGTGTGCTGACAGTTGGAGACTAAGATGCTGGCAGATCTGAAGCAGACTCAGTGTGACATCAGGATAAAAACAAGCAAGTACTTCCAGTCAGCACAACGCACATTACAAGACCTCACTTCTCACTTCAGCAAGCTAACCTGAACACCTCTCTCTCCATCAGATTGCAGCTGGGACTCTTCCATCCTTGCCAGCAGTCACTCAGAACAGGTTTTAGAAAATCAAATTTGCCACCAGTTTCTACAAGTGGGGCCCTATGCTATTTGGGATCATATACCACTTACAATCAACTCAAGGATAAGGACTGTTCAGATCTGTCTACATAATATCACATGCATGATGCCCAAAAAGCTCTTACAGAAACAAGCTTGGAGCACCATCTCAGTGCTTCCTGTACAGAGATATTCGTTTGAGGTGAATGGGAGTAGAAGTGGTCATTCACTGCGTTAATCAACAACAACGGATATTTATATACTGCTTTTCAACAAAAGTTCCCAAAGCAGTTTACAAAGAGAAATAAAAATAATTAGTTAATCAACGTGCACAAAACCTTGATCCTGGCCGCCTTCAGACATCACATGGAACCTGAGATAAAACAACCTCAGGTTGACCCTGCATGACATGCAAATTATCAGAACTGCGGTTGTAGGACCTAATCGTGGTTCTGATTCCTCCCCCCGCAACCTCCAGACAAACCCTCGGTTTGAAGTAAGGTCAAACTTACCAAACAAGGGTCTGGAGGCTGGATTGTGACATCTGGTTTGGACAACTCTCCCAAACCAGAGTTAAAAGAGGAAGCTCCTCCTGCTGCTTCAATTTAATTAGCTGGAGTGACTTTCCTTCCTGGGTCTTGGAAAGCTCACACAGCCAGTTTCTGCCTCCTTCTAGGCTCCAAGACCACAGCTCTGGCTCAACTGGGAGCGAGTCAGGGGGGCGGGCAAGAGAACCGTGGGTTCACTGAACCTGCGGTTCATTACAATACCCAAAAGGGCCTTATAGGCCCATTCGGATGCTGTAACCAACTTGGCACTGTCCATTCAACCTCTGGTGAAGATGGTCAGAGGGTATAGAGTTTTGCTATAGAACAAAAGTCTTGCTTTCAGATTCTGTCAAGTAAATCAAGCACATAGGCATAAGTTCTTTATGTTTATGACAGCACTGAGGGTGTTTATGCAACTAAAAATCATAGCAGGCACTGGGAGCTATAAAGAGCAAGGAAGGAGAAATGCATGTGGCATTGATTACAATAAGTACTGTGCTATAAGCATTCAGATTCAAGGCTGTGGGAAAAGATCACTTAGACTGCCCCCCTAAAAAACCCTTCTCATATTTTCTGAACTATTTAAGAGAGGCTGACTATTTTCAAGCTATAAAAGCTAAAAATAATAATAATCCTTTTTAAAATGGATGGAAAGCTCAAATTCTAAAGAAAATGGTGAAACCTATGACTTTTGAACTAGAAAGTCTCCAAGACCACAGTCATGCAGTGCATAGCTCCAGCCATCCTCAACTGGTATAATGGAGCGTTCTCTTGTCCAATGGCACAAAGCAAAGTAGTTCATCATCCTATCAATTTTATCCATGGTACTAAGCACCACAGGTTAATATTCTCATTTTCTTAGGAGAAAGAGAACATATGGGTAAGTATAAGAGTAGCATTTGTCATTAGTACTCAAAAAACACCAAGTAAACATTGCCTTGATGATACTCAATAAGATAGCAATACAAAGACTAGAAGGAAGTGTGATGCTTCTTATCCTTGTGGTCTTGCCTTAAAAAAGAATTGATCATCAGAATCTCTGACAGAGAGTTAATCTAAACATGTTACATCAAGCAGCAACCCGAGGCCCAAATGTATTGGCACTCATTACATTGGTGGCCAAGTCAATGGCACTAATATTGTATCATATAAAACTAATAAGATCTAAAATTATTCAGATCTAACCCAAGGTTTTCAAGTGTCTGAGCTTAAGGAAACAGGATCACTAACACATTCATAGCCATGTCCTATTGTAGCAATACATGAAGAACATGATCTGCCTCACCATTAACAATATATTTAGATATGTCCTATTTGGTGCAGACAATCAACTTGCCTCTTGGTAAGACTTGGCAGATGACTGTGCAATACCAGAGGCAACTATTCAGATTAGTACTATTTGGTGGAAGCAGTTAGAATATACCATATATTTAAAGGTCAAATCCCATGCAAGAACCAAGTCCTGTACCCTAAATAGCTATGTGGCAGAGAAATGTGCCTCTTATACCACAATGCTGCAATGTTTGGGCTGCCAACTATCCTCTGTACGTTGGTCTCTGGCCAGTAAAAGCTGTATCGCCCAGTTTCCACCCGATGACACACCCATTAAGTAGTCCCCCTCCTGACAGCAACTATGAGTTCTGGTGTTCTCACCTCAACTGCTTTGCCAGTTTTCCATAGCAGGGATCAGCAAATCCTATGCATCCAGAAGGTAGAAACCATGGGCAGCATGGCATTTTGTTGTACACATATCAAATTCTCTGCAGTGTTTGGATCCACTGGTATTCCAGTTTCTCAATGTGCTTTCTCAAGGCACGAGACATTTGGATGAGGAGATCCACTGAAACCAAACTTAGAAAAGCTTTTTTTTTTTTTAAGTCTTATGTTCACTAGTTACTTTTGTTACTTAGCAGCATAGAAATAAAGTAGCTTTGCAAAACCACTTCATATCCAGAGCTAGGCAAGCATGAAAAAGAAAAAAGAAAAAGAAAAGCAGTGGGTTTGGAAGAAGAAGCCACCAAGGACTTTGTATGGCTCCTGCACTATGCACAATAAACCATCTTCCTGTTCTAGCTGGGATACAATGAAATAAGGCGGTGGTTTGTTAATTTAGTGAACGCATTAAAAAAAATTTCCACCACAGTACTGGGCAGAGTAGAAGGTGATATAGCACACTGGATGAAAACAGAGGTTTTTAAGAGAACAGATAAACATCAGGTTCACTCAGTGGATAGAGTGTAATGTTAGAAGGAGATCCAAATTGTGTTGGAAAACTAACACACTAACTATTCTCAACACTTTGCCCTAGTGAGCCAAGAAAACGATTGTTGAGCTTCCCCAAGCATAACTAGCAAAAGTTGGATAGCTGGTATGACAATGTTCATTTTTGCCCTCAGCCTGGCTGGGGACAAGGAAGTCCGTGTGCAAAAATCTGGTGTCAGAGACTTTACCCAACACTTCCCACACATTTTCTAGCCTGTATCTGAAGCCATAAGAAGCAGGGACATACTTTAAGAAAGAGTCAGCTTATGTCCAGTGCCCAAAGGCCATCCTCTCTCTGTGCCTGCGCAGAAGTACAATATACACACACCCTAGCTTGGGGATTAACTAGCTGCATCTTTAGGACCTCTTTTGCAATTTCAAGAACCACAGTTCTAAGCAGTGTTTCAAATAGATCAGCACATATGAGAAGAATCAGACAACACTGCAACAGTGTAGGATAGCAAACGTTCCCCAAGATTTAGGTTGTAATTATTGCAAATGCTCAATTTTTTTCTAGGATGCAAGATGCCTTACACTTGATTGGCTGCTGCTCTGTGCCTATAATAAAATTAAAATAAATAAATAAATAAATAAATAAATAATAATAATAATAATTCGATTTCTATACCGCCCTTCCAAAAATAGCTCAGGGCGGTTTACACAGAGAAATAACAAACAAATAAGATGGAAGCCTGTCCCCAAAGGGCTCACATTCTAAAAAGAAACAAGATAGACACCAGCAACAGTCACCGGAAGTACTGTGCTGGGGGTGGATAGGGCCAGTTACTCTCCCCCTGCTAAATAAAGAGAATCACCATGGTAAAAGGTGCCTCTCTGCCCACTTAGCAGGGCTATAAACATGAAGCACATGCAGGAGAAGGTGATAACAGTGACTACAGCATCAGCAGGGAGAAGCATTATTACCTATTAGATGAGTGGCAATTGCTGCTCAAGAGAAGAAGCCTGTCTCAGCCACTTGTAGCTTCCTAGTACAGGTATCAATGTTTCCGTGTCACACAATAGACACATTCCCAAATTATATCATGCGTGCTCTATTGTCACAGTTAAATAAAAGTTTTAATAAAAATTACCCCTTTGGTATTTCTAGGGCCTAGCACAGTTAATGCAAGTCTTCCCCATAGTATTATAACCCCTAAAATGTGGGTCATCAGTATTTCCTCCTGTGGAAGAATGGATCTCTATATTTTATAGGGTATGCATTTCATCTATCTGGAATTAAGGAAAAGAGTGCAGAACAGTAATCATACTAATGCTCTACAGAAGAGACAAGCCTTAAGCCCACAGTTTGGTACTCCGCTGCAACTTCCCTTTTACAGCATACTCGAAGCCACAGCGTGTTGGTTGGTTGCTTGCTAGCATGGTAGATGTTATTTTGGTATTTTGATTTTCTTTTCTTCATGAAAAGTAGGGCTAAGTATAGTCTCACTTCAGTGGAAGGGAGGTTCCTCCTCAAAACCTTCTATGAATGTGCAACATTATCTGTCATGTCAGTGATAGCAAGGATCAGTTCAAACGCAAAACCAGGAGCCTCTTGCTCTGTGACAAACCATTTCATGGATGAAGAATGGAGAAGAGGCAGCTCTGCCTTCCAAGTCCCTTAAAGCATGACTCCACCTCCCAGACAGTCAGTTGACACCTCCTGCCCAGGCCTGCCCATAAATACTTCCAAGTCAGTATGATAGACATATCTGGGACTTAGTTATGCGACTCCACTAGAAGCCCTCACACAATCAATGTAATGTCCATTTTAAAAAGGGCGGTATATAAATCAAATAAATAAATAAATGTCAGTTTGGCACTAATCTCACCCACATTCCCATGAAGAACAGTATGTGAATCCAGACTTTTGGGGGGCCATCTCTGGTTGGCAATGTGTCAACCCAACACAAAGCTGACTTCAGATCCTAAATTACTGAACTCAGCTTCATGTCAGGTTGGCCAAAAAAGTCTAGGTTCAGACAACATGCTCTGCAGGAGATGTGCATGGAGAGTTATCTCAGATTCCAGCCAATGTGAAATTACACTGATTTATATGAAAAAATTCCTTAGGGTCTCTCTAGGTTTCTCTACATGTTATCCTGTATTCTATGTTCTCCCTGCTTACTTTCTTCAAAGTTTTCTAGTTTCTGTGTTTGCCTGTCTGCTAGAATCCTGATTCCCTGTTTTAGCCTCATTCTGATGGATGTCTTGGCTTGAGACCCAGGCTTGTAGGCTCTATCTCCAGACTGACTCATCGGTGCTACAGTTATGGAGCCCTACTTCTAGAAATCTACCAAGGCCTACCTGAGGGATCAGCCCCAGCATTTCATTCTCAGTCCTGCCGGGACTCTGCTTTCAGCCCTCTGTGTGCTCAGCTACCTAAGACAGAGCATGCATTAGAAAAGATAATGGGCTTCATCTTCCAGCTTTGTTTTATCTGTATCAAGCTCAAGGTTATTGCTAGCCAGCAACGCCTGCAAAGAACTGAGCACCTAGTTCAAAACGTTTGGATTTTGAATCCATCTATAGTATGGATATGGATGCATAAGCATTCTCATAGTTTTTAGTTTAGAATCTTAGCACTACTTTGAAAGAAATAAGAAGTAGACCCAACAGGTAGCAAGGATTCCACCTTGTAGACCTGAGATGTCAGTGACTGACCAGAAGAGGGATCTTGGGGTCATGGTGGACAGCTTGTTGAAAGTGTCAATTCAATGTGCGGCACCCATGAAAAAAGGCCAATCCCATGCTAGGGATCATTCGGAAGGGGATTGAAAATAAAGCGGCTAATATTATAATGCCCTTATACAAAACTATGGTGCGGCCACACCTGGAGTACTGCATACAGTTTAGAAAAAAGACAACTGCGAGGAGACATGATAGAGGTCTATAAAATCATGAATGGTGTGAAGAAAGTGGACAGAGAGAAATTCTAACACTAACACTGGAACCAGAGAACCTAGACATAACACTAGAACCAGAGAATGATCTGAAATGAAATTGATTGCCAGGAAATTTAGGACCAACAAACGGAAGTACTTTTTCACACAACGCATAATCCACTTGTGGAATTCTCTGCCACAAGATGTGGTGACAGCCAACAACCTGGATGGCTTTAAGAGGGGTTTGGATGAAGGAGAGGTCTATCATCGGCTACTAGTCGGAGGGCTATAGTCTACCTCCAGGCTCAAAGGCAGGATGCCTCTGAGTACCAGTTGCAGGGGAGTAACAGCAGGAAAGAGGGCATGCCCTCAACTCCTGCCTGTGAGCTTCCAGCAGCATCTGGTGGGCTACTGTGTGAAACAGGATGCTGGACTAGATGGGCCTTGGGCCTGATCCAGCAGGGCTTATGACTGGCCAAGAGAATATGGGCAGTGCAAACACTCAGGGGACAATCATGGACTTCTGGTTTTGCTTTTAGGAACAGGATATGTTATAAAATATATCTGATCTGTGAATAATGCCTTGTGCAAATATCCTTTAAAGAACTTGTCCTTTTCTCCAGATCAGTGGTTGTCATGTTCTGGGGAACCATGAGACTCTTCAGAAACTTAGCTGGGGTTTCTCAACAGCCCTGTGTAGGTGACTAAGACCTAGGTACAACCAACACATAGAGAAAGATAGCAATTGTAGAGGCAGACCCAAACCACCACTCCTTGATTCTACTTTGTGCATACAACCTCCACACATACAGCTTGTATACAGACAAAGAGAGTGTGTGTACAACGTGTGATCAACATGTGGAGCCTGGGATCAAGACTAGTGGCACAATGCCTGCTCCCTCACCATGACTGTATCCAAATTTGAGTCACCTGCACAGGCCTAAAGTGAAGCTCAGTGATTGTGAACAAACTTTGCCAAAGGTTAGGTTGCCCAACCCTACCAATTTTCTATTATTATGTGCAGCCACAGGGAAATACTGAATGTGTTCAACAGTGCACTCAGTTCACAAAGAGCAACGGTGAAGCCCAGCAAGTACTCCTTACGAACTGAATGCACACCCCAAATATGTCCTAGAGTCCTCTACAATGTACAGGAATTTTACATTTTATATCCCACTCTTCCTCCAAGGAGCCCAGAATTAAGTTTCACCTCACAACAACCCTGTGAGCTAGGTTAGGCTGAGAGAGAAGTGACTGGCCCAGAGTCACCCAGCAAGTAGCATGGCTGAATGTGGATTTGAACTCAGGTCTCCCCAGTCCTAGTCCAGCACTCTAGCCACTACACAAATCCCCATTCAGCCATGATATTTGCTGGGTGACTCTAGGCCAGTCACTTCTTTCTCAGTCTAACCTACTTCACAGGGTTGTTTGTGAGGAGAAACTTAAGTATGTAGTACACAGTTCTGGGCTCTTTGGAGGAAGAGCAGGATATAAAATGGGAAATATAAACAAACAAACAAACAATTCGACTGCCATGGGAGTCTTATAGCCTCTATAAATAATGTCCACTTCTTCTCAGCCTCTTTGGTTGTGTTATCAAGAGTAGATTTGTCTGTTTTGTGTGCTGTGCAAGGTTGGGACACACTGGAAAACAAAAAACATCAACACCCAGAACACTGAAGAGAGTTAGGAATGCCATAGCAAAACCTGGCTTATATAGCTGCATTTTTCAATCATGAACACTAGGGTGAATTGCTTTTATATGATAACAATTTATGCCACCAAGCAAGAGGGCCATTTTTAAAATCTTCAATTTAAACCACATTTCTTATTTTGAAGTGTATGTGTTTCCTAAACAAGTATGCATACATACAAATTATATTGATTTGCAACTAATAAAGCCTGTACAATCCAAAACCTTTGGTGATTAAACCCACCTGCCTTCTACATTTGCAAAACTGTCTCGTCTCTAAAGCAGATATAGATTTCCTCTTGATTCTCTGTATACATACAAAAATTTAAACAAGATCACACTTACTTGAATGCTATTGCTGCTGTCCTAGGCACACTTGTTTAGAAGCAAGCCCCATTGAACAAAGTTGTTTGAAAACAAACAACACGGATTTACTTCCAAGTAAACATGTATAGTATCAGGTAATTACTGTTCAGAACTTTCCCTGAGTAAAGGCTGGTAGTTACTGGGCAAAAACAATGTTTCTCAGCAAGACAGAAAGGAAATGTCTGTGCTGTTTGTTAGTAGAGTAAAAAAGATTAATACATTGAAATGAAATACAATGCAGAGCACAAGTAGCCAGAAGGCATAAAATAAGAGCACAAAATCTACAACATGGGCTCAGTGGATGGTCCTGATGTGACTCAGAATGAAATCTTTTAGATCTTCGTGCTTCTCATGATTTAGCAACCATTGGGTCCAGTAGGAGATCCACAATAGTTTAATGTAACGTATAATGCTTAACCTCAGAAATTAGATTTCCCCTCAAAGACAAGCTCCACTGCTCCACAGGCTGACATACAGGTGGATACAAGTTGTCAAGGCCCTTTAGGAAACGTTTACACTCTGGATGGGAAAACACAGATGAACCATCCCAGCCTTTATGTTTTGCTGAAATGGTAGCCAAATGCAGCTTAACAGAGACATTGGCCAGGCCCTTTAGCTTAAGCGAAGTTAGGTACATCAAAACCTCGCATGGTGTTGCGCACAAGGATTTGATCTCCCTTTCTCTCATATAAGTACGATAGCGCTTCCATTTGCAAGCGTAATTGCGCCTTGTAGTTTCACGTCTGCTATTTAGAAGGATATCTTTCAAAACTCAATTCTCCAGGCAGTCAACTTCAAAGCCTGCACCTCGGGATGCAATACTCTTCCTTGTTCTCTTTGCAACAGGTCCGCTCTGTGTGGGAATTTGCAGAAACTGCCCACAACAACTGTAGAAGCAGAGCAAACCATGGCTGGCGTGGCCACCAGGGGGTCAGCAGAATGCAGTTCGCCTTGTCCCGTATCACCCACGCCACTGTCCGTCCCAACCGAGGCAGCGGTGGAAACAGATACAGCAGACCCACATTCCAGGTGTGTTGAAACACATCCCCTAGGGAGCCCCGACCTATGCCTGCACGAGAGCAGTAGTTGACATACTTTTTGTTGGCAAGAGTTGCAAAGAAGTCTGTCGAGGGAACCCCCCAGACCTTGAACACCTCTCTGAGATATTTGGTTTTTCTCTCCCACTCATGCCTTTGGCCATAGTCGGTGATTCTGCTGAGGCTGTCAGCCAAGCAACTGTCCACCCCTTTTATGTGGATTGCCATCGGCTAGACTGAGTGCTGTATGCACCAATCCCATATCTTCTGGGCTAGCAGACACAATGTCAAGGAGACTGTTCCGCCTTGGTGGTTGATATAGGCAATTGCCGTCATATTGTCCAGTTGCAGCTGCACAGTCTCCTCTGTGAGCAATGGCTTGAATGCCTCGAGGGCCAGGAATACCACCATCAACTCCAAGTAGTTGATGTGCTGTTGGGTCTGCGGTTGCGTCCAAGTCCCCTGGATTCAGTGGCCTAAGCAATGTGCCCCCCCATCCTGTTAAGGACGCATCCGTTGTCACCTGACACGTGGGAACCCATACCGTGAATCCCACACCTTGACTTAGATTGCACTCCTCCATCCATCAGCATAAACTTTTTAAAACAACCAGTGGCATTGTCAAGTGCATGTTTTGATTGTCCACACTGGGGGTGGGGTGGGGGAATTGCGGAGGTACCACAGCTGCAGTGTGCACATGTGTAACCATGTATACTGCACAGTTGTGGTACATGAAGCCATTAGACCCAGCAGCTTTTGAATCCGCACAGCCGGTTGCTGTGGGGTTTCCACAAATTGCTGGATGAGTGATTGTATCTGGAAAATGCACTCCAATGGCAAGAACGCCTTCTTCATTTTCAAATCTAGTACTGCTCCGATGAAGCTCACCCGAGTCATTGGGTCAAGATTCAACTTCTTCCAGTTGATGTTGATTCCAAGGTCTCACAACAGGTGCACCACTTGTTGTATTTGTCCCTGCTGTGATCAACCAAGAGTTCCCTGCTGTGATCGACCAAGAGCCAATCGTCTAAATACGGATAGACCATCATCCCTTGTGTCCTCAGGTAGGCTACTACAACTGCCATCACCTTCGTAAAAACTCTCGGTGCTGTTGACAGACTAAATGGGAGAACCATGTACTGATATATCTGACTTCCCACTATGAACCTGAGGTACTTGCAGTGGTTTTCCTGGATGCCGACATGGAAGTAGGCATCCTTCAGATCCAATGTTGCTGCCCATGTTCCGTGAACCAAAAGGGGCAGGATAGACTGTAGAGTGATCATTCTGAATTTTTTGGTCAGAATGTAACAGTTGAGACCCCTCAAGTCCATTACAGCTCAGATCCCGCCATCTCTATTGGGATTTGGAAGTAACGGGAATAAAAACCCGTCAGTCTGTTCACCCACTGCATGGGTGTAATTGCTTGCTTCTCCAGCAACACCTTGACCTTTTCCTGAAGTATTTCCATGGCCAGCGTGTATGTCAGCCTCCCAAATGGAGGTCTGGTCTCGAATTCCAACACATATCCCGTCTGCACTATATGCAAGACCCACTGATCTGATGTTATATTGTGCCATGCTTCAGCATGGCTTGCCAGTTTGATGGTATTTCTGGCAACCACAGGACCGATGGTGGGGGTCCTGGATAGACTGGCCGGTGGAGGTAGAATCAGGCCAACGGTTTGGTTGAAAGGTTTCGCAAGGTTGTGCAGTGAACGAACAGTCCCATCAAAAGCTCTGTTTGGAAGATTCCTTATCTTGTTGTCATGTTGCTTTCCCTTTTGTCTTTTGGTTATACCCCCTATTGCACTGATAGGGCAGGTATTGCCTCTTGAAATATTTCCTGTCCTGAAATCTATTGGGCCTCTGCCGAGAATAAGAGCGGCCCTTTGATGTAGAACTGGTCTCACCCGAGGGTGCCATAAAAGTGCAATCCGTAAATTTTGACTTCTTTAACGTCTCCATAGATGTGTCTGTATCCTCATGGAAAAGTCTCTTTCCATCAAACGACAGAGATTCCACCCTGTCTTTCATATCCGGTTGGAGAGTAGTGGAACGGAGCCATGCATGCCTGCGCATGCCTACTGCTGTAACCATTGTACGGGATTCCGTTTCCACGAGATGTTTGAAGAAACTTAATTGCTGCCTTGTCACTGCCGTGGTCCTTTCATAGGTCTCGTTAAACTTCCACTGGAACTCTTCCGGTGTCATAGATGTGGAGTCCTGCAATAGGGCATCCCACAAGAGATGGTTAAACCAGGCCATGCAGGCTGCATAGTTGGCAATCCGAATTGCTAGACTAGCCATACTATAAACTTTTCTCCCCATGACATCTATCTTCCTTCCTTCTTTATCCGCAGGCGTTGTGTGGCGTTGAGGCACAGTCTACGACCAACGAGTTGGGCACTGGATGGCGCAGCAGGTATGTTTTGTCTTCCTCACTGATTCTGTACAGATTTTCTAAACGTTTAGAAGTCGGGGATGTGACGTGCAAGACCTCCCATGCTGTTTTGGCTGCTTTGCTGATTGCCGGAATCATAGTGAGTGCAACTGGATGGGACGTTCTTGATTTCCCCATCATATTGTACACTGGGTCTACAATATCTGCATCAGGAGATTTTAGATCCATTCCCAACGCCTCCGCTATATCCCTTATCAGGGCATGATACACCTTCAATTCCTCAGTTGACGAAGTAGAGAATCTAGGCAGAGCATCCAAGGGGGGATCCAATCTCCGACTGACGTCGTCAGATTCTCAGCTAGCCTCAGAGTCATCCTCCATGCTAGCATCACCCGGGGAAGATGGTGGCTCTGAGGGTGGAGGAGTAGACTTCCGATTCCTCTTGCCACTAGATTTTTCCGGAATTTGCTTGTCCTGTGGTCGATTCTGTGGCGGCTGTACAGCTGGTGGTTGGGGCTGCATGACTGAAGGCTGAAATTGCATTATCGGTAGCTGTGGCAAAGGTTCTGGCAGTGCCTGAATAACAGGCCCTTGAGATGGCAACACCGGCTGTGGAGCAGAGGGTCCTTGTAGGGATTTCCAGCGCAGGTAATCTGCACAGGCAAAGTATGTCAGAAACCGCAGCTGTGGGTAGGTTGCACTGAAGGTACACCCTGGTGCACCGATGCAGAGGGTTCCCCTTGCAACAAAGTTGGAGCCAGTACACGTATCTCTGGTCCCTGGACATGTAGAGGTGTGTAGGAAGGAGTCTTAGGTAGCCTAACCGGTTCCTCCTCATCATGTTCATCATCCAGCTCCGTGCTCAGGAACCCCTGGAAGGTAGATCCAGAAGGAGTACTTGAAGCTGAGTCAAGTAAATCACGTAGTCCTGAACAATGCCCTCCATCCTGCACACCTAAGCCTGGTGTTCTAGGTGTAGAGGGGGACTGAAAGGGGGTCCGTGCTGGAGACAATAGATGAGGGAGTCTTCCCCCCGCAGTCACCAGTGTCGACGTCATGGGTCCATTGTAAGCCTGATCATATGCTACCAACATCGCTGTTGGCATCGAAAAAGCATGTTGTGACATCGATGTCGACATTGAGCTTGATGTCGTCGTCGATGCTGAGAGAGGAAGGTGAACCATCAATGTCGAGGTCGAAGCTGATTCCGGTATCTGAACTGTCGGAAGTCAGAAGTATCTGAACTGTCGGAAGTCGGGTACGATGAGCCTTTAATTTTGGCGCTTCCAAGCCCCTAGCAGTTTCCTTCTGTTGGCGGCCCCAATCTTTGTGTCTTTCCTTTTTTGACATATCCTTGGGCTTTTTGAAAATTACATCTTGGTAGCACTCGACAGCGTGGTTTTAGACTGCTTTCGTGCAGTTCCGCTGCTACCAGACTCCAGGGAGCCCGATGCCGACCGAGTGCCCGACATCGAAGGGGTGCCCGTTGAAGCACCCGGTCGCGGCATAGGCAGGCGGAGGGCCTCATCATACAAAGCCGCCCAGAGGCACAACGCCCTATTCTGCCTTGTTTGTTTCGAGAACGAGCAACAAACTTTACAAGCTGCAGGCACATCGAGCACAAGTCGTGGTAATCAGTTGACGGTAGTTTAGCTCGGCATTTCACACATCTTTTAAAGGTTTTCTTCGCCTCCATTGCGATAGCCTGAGAACCACGGCAAACAATCTCTTCACCGAATCAGATAGTCCGTAAAGCAAACTCAGTCCAGAGTCCGTTCCAAGGTCAAAGGGAAAAAGCCAAATGATCTTTCTAACAAATTTGTCCGTCTAGAGCAGGCCTGCACAACATAAGGCCCGGGGGCTGGATTCGGCCCACAGGGACTATTTTACTGGCCCCCAGGTATCCTGCAGCAACATAGGAGCTGGAAACTGCCTCATAGTGCCATCCTGTGCATGCTTTCTCAGAAATATGCTCCAGTGAGGCTTACTCCCATGTAAGCATGCCTAAGCATTGCATCCTGAAAGCAACAACAATTTAGGGAGAGGAGAGGACTTGGCATTTGTTTGGGGCCAGCATGCACTCCAGGGGCCCCACTGATTGAGCAAGGACAGGACCTGTTCTCTGGCCACTGTCCTTAGTTAAAACTATGGTCCATTGACAGTGGGAATAGATCCACAAGTAATTAATAGTATGTTTAATCGTAATGTAATAATGTGCTAAAAATTTGATCTCGGCCCCTGAATGCCAAGTGGTGGATGGTTCTGGCCCACCAGGGCATTTGAGTTGTGCAGCTCTGGTCTAGAGTAAAGCGTAATCCAGTCCAAAGCCAAGTTCAAAGCCAAGAAATCTAGTAGTTTTAAGGTAATTTTCTAACAAGGAGCAACAGCTATGAGGTATGATATCTAAGGTGGTCAAAGAGAAACTGAAAAGGAAGCGTCCCAACCGCCAATCTTAACGAACTCGGCACACCACATGCAGGCGGGTGGGGCGTCGAGAGGAGCTAATCAATCAGCCCGCGAAGTCCGTGCGCAGGCGCAGAACCCATTCCTTATGGTTACAATAGATCACAATCCAGATCATTTGGTTGGAGGGGCTAATCAGTTACTAGCATATTTATTGCTTGCATTAGCATTTTAAATATATATTTACTGTCTCAGCTAATGCTTAAAAACTGCTACTGAAAGCAAGCTATAATGCTACAGAAGTGCTTCATCTGGAGATGGATTATTATAATAAAGGATATTAGGAGGCTAGGCAGCGTGGTGTAGTGGTTAGAGTGTTGTACTAGGACCAGGGAGACCCGCGTTCAAATCCCCATTCAGCCATGAAACTAGCTGGGTGACTCTGGGCCAGTCACTTCCCTCTCAGCCTAACCTACCTTCACTGGGTTGTTGTGAAAGAGAAACTCAAGTATGTAGTACACCGCTCTGGGCTCCTTGGAGGAAGAGCGGGATGTAAATGTAATAATAATAATAATAATATGATCCAAAAATACCAGCTAGATTCAAGGAAAATTAGAGAAGTCCTGGAAATAATAAAGCAGCAAATAACAGCAGTGTCAAAGAAGATTAGCAGATATAAAGCCAGAATTACACAACACAGGCAGAATCTCCAATTCCAGTCGAATCAGAGACGTTTCTACCAAAGCATAGAAGGAGAAACTGCAAGAAACATAGAAACACCAAAAAAAGAAGAAACAGTGCAATTCTGGGGAAAATTATGGGACAATCCAATAGATTATAATAAAAAAGAAGGCTGGATGAAAGAGGTCAAAAAATGTAACCAACAAATGCAAGATCTAATAATAACACCAGAATTAATAAGTGAAAGAGCAAAGAAAATTAAAAACTGAACTGCTCCAGGCGACGATGAACTGCATGGCTTTTGGCTTAAACACCTAACAAGCCTTCATAAACAACTATCAAAACAGTTCAATCACGTTTTGCAAGGCGGTGATATTGAACAATGGCTAACAACTGGGAAAACTCATCTCATCATGAAAGACCAAGCAAAAGGTGCGGTTCCAAGTAATTATAGACCGATAACCTGCCTGCCAACCATGTTCAAATTATTAACTGGAATAACAGCAGATGAAGTGATGAAACACTTATTAAGTAACAAACAGCTTCCAGTTGAACAGAAAGGAAATGGCCCGAACACCAGAGGCACAAAAGACCAGCTGCTGATTGACAAAATGATTTTAGAAAATTGCAAGAGAAGAAAAACAAATCTAAGTGTTGCATGGATTGACTACAAGAAAGCCTTCGATTCATTGCCTCACACATGGATACTAAAATGTTTAGAAACAACTGGTGTCAGCAAAAACATTCAGATATTTATAGAAAAAGCAATGAGCATGTGGAGTACACAGTTAACAATCAATGGCGACACACTTGGACAGGTTAGCATTAGAAGAGGCATTTTCCAAGAGGACTCACTATCCCCTCTGTTGTTTGTAATCGCCATGACCCCACTTTCACAAATACGAAACAAAACAGGCCTCGGATACCAAACATCTAAAACATCAAGTCAAATCAACCATCTGCTGTACATGGACGATCTGAAGTTGTATGCAAAGTCCCAGTCAGAAATCGAATCACTGCTAAGCACTGTCCGTATATTCAGTAGCGATATAGCAATGGAGTTTGGACTAGACAAGTGTGCTGCATTAATAATGAACAGAGGGAAAATAAGAAAAACAGAAAGAATAGAACTGCCCAATGGAAGCAAGATCAAGAACCTGGAAGAGAAAGAACATTACAAATACTTGGGCATTCTCCAGGCTGATAACATTGCACACACTGAAGTTAAAAGAAAAATAGGAAGTGAAGACATCAGGAGAGTTAGAAAAATCCTCAAGTCTAAACTGAATGGCGGGAACACCATACAAGCCATAAACACCTGGGCTATACCTGTTATCAGATACACTGCAGGGATAATAGACTGGACCCAGGCAGAGCTAGAGACGCTAGATCGTAAGACCAGGAAAATCATGACTATCAATCATGCTCTGCACCCCCGCAGTGACGTCGATAGGCTATACCTCCCTCGCAGCTCAGGTGGAAGAGGAATGCTGCAAGTCCATCAAACAGTAGAGGAGGAGAAAAGAGGCCTTGAAGAATATATCAAGGACAGTGAAGAAGATGCACTTCAAATGGTCAATAATGCAAAACTATTCAACACCAATGAAAGAAAGCAGGCCTACAAGAAAGAACAAGTCAAGAACCGAGCAGAAAAATGGAAAAATAAGCCACTGCATGGTCAATATTTGCACAATATAACTGGAAAATCAGACATCACCAAGACCTGGCAATGGCTTAAGAATGGTTACTTGAAGAAAAAAACAGAGGGTTTAATACTGGCTGCGCAAGAACAGGCACTAAGAACACATGCAATAAGAGCCAAAGTCGAAAAATCCACAACAAACAGCAAGTGCCGCCTTTGTAAAGAAGCAGATGAAACAGTGGACCACCTGATCAGCTGTTGTAAAAAGATCGCACAGACTGACTACAAACAAAGGCATGACAAAGTAGCAGGGATGATACACTGGAACATCTGCAAAAAATACAAGCTACCTGTAGCCAAACATTGGTGGGACCATAACACTGAAAAAGTTGTAGAAAATGAAGATGTAAAAATATTATAGGACTTCCGACTACAAACAGACAAACATCTGCCACACAATACACCAGATATAACTGTAGTCGAGAAGAAAGAAAAACAAGTCAAAATAATTGACATAGCAATACCAGGGGATAGCAGAATAGAAGAAAAAGAAATAGAAAAAATCATCACCAAATACAAAGATCTACAAACTGAAATTGAAAGGCTGTGGCAGAAAAAGACCAAAATAATCCCAGTGGTAATTGGCGCCCTGGGTGCAGTTCCAAAAGACCTTGAAGAGCACCTCAACACCATAGGGGCCACAGAAATCACCATCAGCCAATTACAAAAAGCAGCTTTACTGGGAACAGCCTATATTCTGTGACGATATCTATAACAACTGACAATAAAATTCTGGCATCCCAGGTCCTTGGGAAGGACTCGATGTCTGGATAAAACAAACCAGTCAATAACACCTGTCTGACTGTGTAAACAAGAAATAACAATATGGAATAAAATATCAAAGTCTGTCACTAGATCAAAGAAGAAGAAACAATTTTGAGTGTGACAAAGCTAAAAGACAGGCACAATTAACTGATCCCACCTAACCACCACCCTCTGTGCATGTATATGGTCACCTTTGATTTCTTCAAAGTGGTTTCTTCCCACATCCCAGGAACCTCACAGGTACCTCCGGAGCATGTTCAGCAGCATTACCAAGCAGGCAAGTAAGGCAATAATGACTTGATGGCAGTCACACGCCCGCTTCCTGCAACCTATTAACTTCCCCATAATAAAAATGCATTAAGTTGCCTTAGCAAGCGAGTGAAGGCTCCCTTCCCAGGACTGTTCCACTGGAGAATTCACCTCAGACCTCCTCTTCTGGTTCAACACACCTATTTTCCCAAACACAACTAGTCTTCTTCCTTCTCAGAAGACCCTGCTCACTTATACATGCTTACTTCTGCTTATCTAACTTGCTCAGATTATTTTCAGCTGAGATGCCATACAGACACCCCAATATGGAAAGGCTGAGTATCAACTGGAGTTGGCGGGGGGAGCGAGGGAAATGCCCCTTTACAATACCGATCTCTAAAAGAGAAGCTATGACCATGGGTGATGTGGTCTCTTACAAAATTCCTTCTGGTGGCATAATGCTGCTGAGAGGAGAGTGAATTTAGGAGGGGAGGAGGTTATATTTCCACCCACACCCAAAACCAGTTAAAGCTCCTTTACAGTACTAGAAGATACTGTAGTACTGAAGTGCCATATCTGTAAGTCTAATGATGTAAGTCCTCATTTCATCCATCCTGCAACTGGGCAAAGAGGCACCTTTTACCATGGTGATTCTCTTTATTTAACAGGGGGAGAGTAACTGGCCCTATCCACCCCCAGCACAATACTTCCAGTGACTGTTGCTGGTGTGTGTCCTATGTTTCTTTTTAGAATGTGAGCCCTTTGGGGACAGGGAGCCATCTTATTTGCTTTATTTCTCTTTGTAAACCGCCCTGAGCCATTTTTGGAAGGGCGGTATAGAAATCGAATTAATAATAATAATAATAATAATAATAATAATAATAATAATCCTGTGCGACAGGTCAAGGATTCTCAAGCTCCCATGAGACAAATAAGAACCTTATTCAATACTGGATTAAAACTAAGAGGAACCGTTTGTCTTGACTAAACTGTCTTGTACTCAGCCTGGCAGAAGGCAACCAAAAGGCCTTTTTACATGTCACATTAAGTATGCCACAAGCACACTTAAGCCATTGCATGACACTCCTATCACTGCCAATATCACATCTTATAAAAAGACAACAGCTTTGCTATCATTTGCCACTTTGGGAATTTTATAAAACCTGGTTAAATTTGCACTCCCATGCAGGCATTGTATAGCAAGAGAGCATTCAGTAGCAGTGAAGGCATTTTGCACAAGAGCAGCAGACACATGAGATTTGTTTCCAGGTGCACTATTCAGCATCCTGCAAATCTCAGCTTTCATCTAAAAAAGGAACAGGTTTCCAGTCCTTCTGGCTGCAGAGATAAACTTGAAAATGTGTGGGTGATGCCTGATAAAATCTCACAAGTCAGAGGGTCTCAGGTTTTCTAATTATCAAGGAAAGTTGCTTCATTGCTCTGCATATTTCCTTGCCTAACAGAAGACACACTAGACAAAAATAAGCCGATACAGGCAAATTTGCTTTATATGTGTATATTGGACAGACTGCAGAATTCAGCTTTTCTTGGCACAAAATTCATGTTACGCTTGGGCAAGATTTTGATTTTCTTTTAAAGTTCAAGTAGCCTGGTACACAATTAGTTCATAAAATGGAAGATACAGCAGATATCAAAAAATTGTGCCACTCATCACTAGTGAAGTAGTCATACCCAACACCATTTAGGTCCTCTTATGGAATGGTAACTGGCAAAAGAACAGGACAGAGATTAGAAATAAATAGACAATTCTCATGTGGGAGGGAAGTAAGAAGTGGAGTCCCCCAATTCTCTGTATTAGTACTAATAATTAATGCGTATGAATTTAAGTCCATTAAAAGCATAAAGATCATTCATGATCTGTTGGAGTTTGGAGCACAAAGCGAGGTGGTCAAGTTTGCAGAGGACACTAAATTATTCACAAAGTGTACAGCAGCTGTGAAGAAGGCAAATTCCATGCTAGGGATCATTAGTAAGGGGACTGAAAATAAAAATGCTAATATTATAATGCCCTTATACAAGTCTATAGTTAGGGAGTACTGCGTACAGTTTCAGTCACCATATCTTAAAGAGGACATAATAGAACTGGAAAAGGAGCAGAAGAGGGCAACCTGGAGCACCTTCCTTATGAGGCAAAGCTACAGCATCTGGGTCTTTTTAGTTTGGAAAAGCGGTGACTATGGGGAGACATGGCAGAGGTTTATAAAATTTTGTATGGAGTAGAAAGAGTGGACAGAGAGGACGAATTCAGACATAACACAAAACTGGAATTAAATGGGGCAGAGGTTGGAACTCCATTATGTCCAAATTCGTGAAACCACTGTTTCAAGCCAAAAGCAACCCACAGTTTACCTTGTCAACCTTCAACCTGAACCTTCGGTTTGCAATAAGATTCTCCTCCAAGACCTCTGGTTTGGCCACCAAAGTGTTACATCTGATTCTGGATGTTGCCATAAACACGGGTTTGTGCCGATTTTCAAACTGCAATCATAGAGATTGCATAAAATCATAGACGTGCCCAGGATCACAGCGACTCTATGGCTGCGGCACTTCCAGCTGGCCGCCTCTCTGAGCACCAACCCCACCCCTCCTGTCACCTATCCAACTATGGAGTTGCCCAGCAACAGGGGTGCCGCCATGTCCCTTCCCAGATTTGTCAGCCTCTCAAGTGGCACAACACAGGGGCATTCCCTTTTCCCACTCTGTCCCTTTCTCCCTTTACCTGGCAAGCAGGAGGGGAAGACAAGGTGGGCATTAAGTGCTTTGCTCCCCGAAAAACAAACAACAATGATGTCTGTTCAAAAGGACACACGCTCCAGGTGGCAACAGAAGCAGGGCACTCTCTCACAGTGCCAGGAGAGGAACATTTGGCAAGGCAGGTGCCCAAGATTGGGTCTAAAAAGGCAGCCCCAAGCAGGGATTCTCGAGCAGCCAAGTTCTATTTTTTTGCACAGAAAGGGGGTCCCAGACCCTTCCCCTTTGGGGGTTTGCAGTCCCTAGGCTTACTCATGAGCAGGGCTGGTCACCAGGGTGAGCACTACTCCAGTCAAAAGGAGCAATTCGACATCTGTGATCATGATGGATGCTGATCTGAAGCAGACCACGCTTGCTCAAGGGAGTGCGAGGCCATGTGGACACTCCCTCACAACTCATGAGAAGAACCATCAGAGGGGAGGGGAGAGCAAAATCATTAATCATGTGTAACCAAACGTTCCCTGCTCCCATAGACTGCTCTCTCAGACGAATGACAGACCACTGGGGCACTATAATCGAGCCAGGTCACCCTATGGAGGAAAGCCGTGGGGACGGGTACACCAGCAACTGCTCTCCCTGTCTTGGTGACTGCCGCCAAGCACCTGTCAAAGCATGCCCCCTACCAGCCTGTCCACCCATGTGGGCATGGGCACCCTTGCTTGTGCCCCAAAACGGCAGCCCCACTCTCCTGGGGTCTCTGGAACTTGGGGCTTCCCTCTCCCACGATTCCTCAGGGCAGCAGACCTGCATATGGTGCAACACCTGACTGAACCCAGGAATTTTGAATGGGTTTAAAGATCTGTCCACGCACCCGGTATCCACGCTCCCCCACCCACGCCCTGACACACGGAGTGTCAAAATCTCCTTTGGGTGTGTGCACAGCTTCACAGGAAAGGGGGAGTTGCATTGCTTCTATCTTTTACCATGGAGAGCTGAGGGCCCCATACAAGCAGGGCCTCTCTTGTTGGGTTAGCTCAATTCATGAGTGTGTAGTCTGAAGAGAGACCTAGGGCTAACACACCAGTCCTCTCATGAGAATTGCCCACTGGCAGAAAGCTGACAGCAGGACATGAGTGTAGTTGTGTCTGCATGGACTGCTTTGACAGGGGGATACCTTGCAAGAGCATCCTAGGTCATGGCAGGGCAGACCACCCATGATCCTTTGCCCTCCCTCATATACATATCCCCTCCTAGGAAGTATGAAGGTTCCCTTCCTTGTTCTGAGTAATAGGGAAATAGTGACCCCTCCCCACAATTGTGCTTGTATGGGACTATTTGAGTGAGGCGGTATCATCATCGTCAGAAGCAGCACTAGCATGACATGGCATTTAAAGAAATTTTAATGCCCTTTCCATGCAGAGGTTGGGCGGACCGCTCTGAAAATGCATGATTGTGCTTGGCATGCCCCCTTCAAGATTGTGGCCAATCATGGCCACTCCACTGATGTAGTGCTACTTTGCCCACAGTCTGGCTGTGGAGCTTGCTGGGACTGGCCTCGGTGGCCAAGCAGTAGGAAGGGGCTCCCTTCTCCTGGAACTGGAAGTTGGCGGGCTGCAGTTGGATGAACATCTGCGGTGCAATTTACAGTTTAAAACTGAATCTGCAGGTTCGCCAACCTTTAGTTTTGTTTTACATCTGAATTCTGCCAAATAAATTTTTCTCCTTCTCTCAAAAAACTAAAACCAGAGTCACCCTATATAACTGATTGCCAGGAAATTTAGGACCAACAAAGTGAAGTACTTTTCCACACAGCACTTAATTAATCTATGGAATTCTCTGTCATGGGGTGTGGTGATGGCCAATAGCTTGCATGGCTTTAAAAGGGGCTTAGACAAATTCATGGAGGGCAGATATTCATGAATATCTACTAGTCTGGTGGCTAAGGCAAGGTGCCTGAATACCAGTTGAAGGAAAGCAACAGCAAGAGAGAGGGCATGACTTCACTTCTTGCCTATGAGCTTCTATTGCGAATTAAAGTCTTATCTCATAGCAAGCTCACGTGAGGGAAAGAAATGCTGAATCATCCCTGCTGAGCTGCTTGGCTAGGCTTCTCCTAAAACTATCCTGTATTATCAGTAGGTTCAAAATGCTGCCACCAAGCAGCCTAAAACTTGCAGAGAACCAGACCAATGGATTGGGTGCTGTAACCCAAGGTCCCTCTGTAACTGGGTATTGGGCAAATACCAAAAAAACCCTTCCATGTTTAAGCTTGCACGGGATGAGAAAACTGATAGCTGCTGAACGTCTGAGGATGTGTGTGCACCAGAGAAAACCCCCCTCTGCCCCCTTTTTTCCTGAATTAAAAACCAAATTGGAGAGGCTTGTAAAAAGAAAAGACTTTAAATAATCAGTTTAATTCCATTACTGCACACTGCTTCTGTCTGAGGCTTTCTAGCTTTCTTAGATACAGTTAAGAATGCTTAGTAGATTACAAAAATAGAGTGTCTTGGGCACATTTACATGTTTATAGAGTCTTGCAATGCCCTAGGTAGGACAGGTGTAGGTTAGTGTTTCTCATTTCAATTACATTGCAGGTAAACTATAATAAAATAGTACTAGGAATATGCAAAACACAGACACCAAACAAATATAAGTTTCTAACACGCAATCTGACTAACAAACCATTCCTTATGCTGAATTCCCTTTTCCTTGAACTCACCCAGTTCCTGAGGAGAATCAAGCTTCCTGCAATCCTTTCTTTTAAGGATCTACAGCTATTCCATGAGATTGCTGGCTCCATTGCTGGCTTTGACCATGAGGAAACAAACTCCATTGCCTTTCACTAAGCCTTTCCACACCCGCTTCTCTCCAACAAAAACTGCCCTTCTTGTTCTCAGAATTTCTAGCAACCACTCTCCAGGTCCCACCCACCTGGTATACTGATTGGCTGCCCTGGAGTTCACCAGTGTGTCAGTCAAGACAAGGGATCACTCCCTGTTAGCTCTTTTGAGGGAGAGAAGACTGGTCACTACAGCTTCCCAAAGACATTTGGTGGGCCACTGTGTGAAACAGGATGCTGGAGTATATAGTTCTTGGACCTGATCCAGCAGGGCTGTTCTTATGGTGAAAACCAATATAAATTAAAGATTTCCAAAAGAGTATCCACAAACTGGATGAACCGTAACAAAATGACAAATGCAGTTCTATATACATCAAATATATGTATATTGCTGAAATAAGCAATATATATATATGTATATACTGCTGAAATAAGAGCCTCCCCATCTCTGACAACTTTAAAAAAGTCTCTAAACACACATTTGTTCACCCAGGCTTTTAATTAGATACTGTTTTAATCATTTTTAATATTGTTTTACAATTTTAAAATTACTGTAAAGTTTTAACCTTTATTTTGTTGTAATTTGTATTATTTTATTGTAAGGCGCTCAGACACATAGGTTTTGGGCAGTATACAAATATATCAAATAATTAAAGTGTAAACTGATGAATATGGGGCAACAAAGTCCCAACTTCAGATACAGACTAATGGAATCTGAGTTTTCAGGGATTAAGAGAGAGAGATCGATCTTGGGGTCAAGGTGGACACATTCAATGAAACTGTCAACCCAGTATGCAGCAGCTTTTAAAAAGATAAGTTACATGCCAGAGATATTTAGGAAAGGGCTCAAAAATAAAACTGCCAAGACTACAACACCTGGGGCTATTTAGTTTAGAAAAAAGACGACTGCGGGGAGACATGATAATAAATAATAATAATAATAATAATAATAATAATAATTCGATTTCTATACCGCCCTTCCAAAAATGGCTCAGGGCGGTTTACAAAGAGAAATAACAAATAAGATGGCTCCCTGTCCCCAAAGGGCTCACATTCTAAAAAGAAACATAAGACACACACCAGCAACAGTTACTGGAAGTACTGTGCTGGGGGTGGATGGGGCCAGTTACTCTCCCCCTGCTAAATAAAGAGAATCACCACGGTAAAAGGTGCCTCTTTGCCCAGTTAGCAGGGGTCTATAAAAGGGGTCTATGATAGAGGTCTATAAAATCATGCATGATGTGGAGAAAGGAGAGAGAAATTCTTCTCCCTCTCCCATAACACTAGAACCAGGGGTCATCTCATGAAATTGATTGCCGGGAAATCTAGGACCAACAAACGGAAGTACTTTTTCACACAACGCATAATCCACTTGTGGAATTCTCTGCCACAAGATGTGGTGACAGCCAACAACCTGGATGGCTTTAAGCAGGGTTTGGATAACTTCATGGAGGAGAAGTTTATCAACGGCTACTAGTCGGAGGGCTGTGGGCCACCTCCAGCCTCAAAGGCAGGATGCTTCTGAGTACCAGTTGCAGTGGAGTAACAGCAGGAGAGAGGGCATGCCCTCAACTCCTGCCTGTGGCTTCCGGCGGCATCTGGTGGGCCACTGTGCGAAACAGGTTGCTGGACTAGATGGCCCTTGGGCCTGATCCAGCAGGGCTGTTCTTATGTTCTTACCACCAGGGCTGTCAGCTGGCTAGCTTGGCTCTCTGTATTTGGCTCAGTAAGCCCCCTGCTTTCTCAGTCTCCCGAATTAGTGAGGATCTGTTGAAGGCAGCAACTGGGGACTCCATGTAAATTCCAGTCCAACTGTATTTAAAACTGTCATTTTATAAACTTATTAAACAAACCAAACAATCTTTTCCCCCCATTTCTTATCTGCACTTGTGTAACTGTCATATTTATTTCACCTATTTGATTGCATTTATCAAGGTGAAACACTCCTAATTCTCTCCTGTGCAAAGAACACTATAGGGGGAAATGTGTGAAATAGCCAAATTCCATTTGCAAGAATTCTTTCCAATCTTGGTCAAAAAATTAAGGCTTTTAAATGTGCGCTCCCTCCTTGATGGTGGTTGTGTCCAGAAACTCTCTCCAACAAATATGGCAACCCTAACCACTACACAGTGTTACAGACTTTATGCTTTAAATAAACAGAACAATACTGTCAGATAAAACATGCCCAAACTATATGCACACCAAACAGCCTTCCCCCCACCCATTGCTGGCACACAGAGATCAGCCATTTAATGTCTTTGAAGCCAAAAGGATATTATTGGTACCAGTGTTCCCTCTAACAGGGATTTCCAGATATGGTTGACTACAACTCCCAGCATCCCTAGCTGCTGCAGCCTTTGGTTGGAGTTTATGGGAGTTGTAGTCAACAACATCTGGGAATCCCTGTTAGAGGTAACACTGATTGGTACTCCAACTTGGAAAAGCCTAGGGCTGAGGTCCTCTAATGGTATTCTTCTGTGCCTAACAAATTCAGTAGTGATTCTTTGTCAGCCTACGTATCACATACACACAGCTTGAATTCATATCCCTGTCTGTGGTGCTGAACTCACAGATGAAGTAATTACCACTTAACTGAACTCTGAGATGCCGGTTGATGCTGTACCTCTATGTCTCAGGCAAACACAGTATATAGGCTACTTCACCCATTAAATCACAGAAAATGCATGTTTCTCACTTAGATCCAACTTGCTTTAAGCAACAGAACTGAATCACATGCCTTCAGTTTATTCTCTGGGCTGACATTTGATTTGTTAAACAAAATCTTCATTTCAGAGGCCTGCCTGGCCTCTGCTTTATCTACCTAGAAAGAAGTGGCTGAAAAGGTGTGTGTGTGTGTGTGTGTGTGTCTTTAATTGCTATCACTACAAGGAACAGAACTTACCTGTCACTTTACAAACTTCCAAAGCATCATCTGGTTCTTGATGAGAGAATGACGACAAAAAGCTGGGATCTTTTTTACGGCTGCGGATATCATCACTCAGTTTTCCCTCCCTATTCATCGTTGCTAATTTTTCTGTACAACCAGGGGCAGCCTCTTTGAGACCAGCCCCCTTTTCCTTTGATGCCCCCAACACGGCTGCACTCTCCAGAGATGTTTTTGCATCTTTAAAAAAGGCAGCTATTCTTTCTTCACCTTGGGGGCACTCAAGGCCAGCAAAATCCTCTTTGTTTGGCACCAGGGTCATTAGCACAGCTTTTTCTCCATCATTCTCATGCTCTTTCTGTTGTTCTGATAGAGCAGTGGGAACGGCTTTCTCCATTCCTTATAGATTTTGCTGTGTCAATGTCACAAACCAAACATCAAGGCTTTGGTGGATTTTCAACAGTTACTGCCAGACAACCTATAATTAAAAAAAAAGGTATTAGTTACTGAGAAGCATTCAAGAGACAGTCCTTCATACAAGCCATTTTCAGTCATGTTGGTTAAGATCTAGCATACTTACAATGCCTAGAACTACTTTACAGAAATTCAGAACTCAAGTGAACGTCTCCTGCTTTGGGACAGCACCTATTTCTGGAGTGGAGTCTAAGAAAGCTTCTTTAATGGACAAGCACAAGACAAGGAATAAAGATTAGCACCATGTGCTAATCTTAACTCCACAACAGAACAGATCACCTCATGGGTGGCCAACCTGCAGGACAGATATCACAAGTGATAGAGGCAGAGGTCTGTCATATGCCTAGAGTCAGGCCTGAATTCTTTCTGTGCCTCTAATGCTGTGATGTAGCCTGTTCCTTGACTCAGCAGACTTGAGGCAAAACCACCCCAGATGCAGTGGAGGAGGAGGAGGTCAGTAGATCTCTCTGTGTCTCTGTCTCACACACAAAGTGATACTGCTCTATCTGATGTTCTTATCCAGAATGCATTGACCTCTTTTAAAACCACAATAATAGAAGCCCACTTAAAATGAATACCAAAAAGGAGGAAATGTACCACCAAGTCCAGGAGGATGCCAGCATGGCTAACAAGTAGCGTTAAGAAAGTTATAAGGGGCGGGGGGAGACTTTCTTTCAGAAATTGGAAGCCTGCCCAAATGAAGAGGAAAGGAACACCAACTCTGGCAAAAGAAATGCAAGGAGACAATAAGGGAGGTGAAAAGAGAGTTTGAGGAACAGCTAAAAGCATCAAGGGGAATAACAAAAACTTCTTTAAATACATCAGAAGCAGGAAACCTGCCAGGGAGGCGGATGGATCATTAGATGATGAGGGAGAGAAACTGATTATTAAGGAGGGTTTGGAGATTGCAGAGAATCTAAACGAGTGCTTTGCATCTGTCTTCATGGCAGAGGATACTGAATGTATACCTGTGCCTGAACAGAGCTTCTCAGGGACAGAGGCTAAAGAACTGAGTCAGATAGAGGAGACAAGAGATGATGTTCTAAACTGTCTAGAAAAATTAAAAATTAACAAATTCAGATGGCATCCACCCAAGAGTCCTTAAAGAACTCAAAAGTGAGATTGCTGACCTCCTTGCAAAAATAAATAACTTATTTCTACAATCAGGCTTTGTACTGGAGGACTGCAAAGCAGCTAAGGTAACAGTGATTTTCAAAGAGGGATCCAGGGGGGATCCGGGAAATAACAAGATGGTTTGCTTAACTGTTGCAGTCAAATTGATGGAAAGCATTCTCAAGGATAAAATTGTTAAGTATATAGAAGAACAGGCCCTGCTGAAAGAGGGTTTTGTTTTTTGTTTTTTTAAGTATTTTAATTAGTTTTAAATGGTTTTAATCTTTTTAGCATTGTGTTTATATTTTTTTAGCATTGTGTTTGAATTGTGTTTTATGTCTTTTTAAAAAGTTGTTGTACCCAGACCAGAGCCTCAGGATGGGGTGGTTTATAAATGTAATAAATAAATAAATAAATAATTAATAAATAAATAAATAAATAAATAAATAATAATAATAATAATAATAATAATAATAATAAAGAAACAGCATGGCTTCTGCAAAGGTAAATCTTGCCTCACTAACCTTTTGGAGTTCTTTGAGAATGTCAACAGGTGTGTGGGTAAAGGTGACCCAGTTGGCACAGTACACCTGGACTTTCAAAAAGCTTTTGACAAAGTTCCTCATCAAAGATTATTGAGAAAACATAGCAGTCATGGGATAAGGGGACAAGTCCATGTATGGATTGGTAACTGGTTGGAAACAGAGGGTAGGAATAAATGGACAGTTGTCTAAATGAAGTAAGAAGTGGGGTCCTCCAGGGATCTGTACTGGAAACAGTGCTCTTTAACTTGTTAATAAATGATCTAGAAGTTGGGGTAAGAAGCAAGGATTCCAAATTTACAGTTGACACCAAACTATTTTGTGTGTGGAGCCAGCGTGGTGTAGTGGTTAGAGTGATGGACTAGGACCGGGGAGACCCGAGTTCAAATCCCCATTCAACCATGATACTAGCTGGGTGACTCTGGGCCAGTCACTTTTCTCTCAGCCTAACCTACTTCACAGAGTTGTTGTGAGGAGAAACTCAAGTATGTAGTGCACTGCTTTAGGCTCCTTGGAGGAAGAGCGAGATATAAATATAAATAAATAAATAATATTTAGGGTAGTGAAATCCAAAACAGATTGTGAGGAGCTCCAAAAGGATCTCTTGAAACTGGGGGAGTGGGCAACAAGATGCCAAATGCGGTTCAATGTTAACAAATGTAAATTGATGCATATTGCAGGAAAAAAAAACCCAACTTCACATATACATTTTTCCATCTGCAAATGGGTGTTCTGGGGGAGAAGCTGTAGAAATGAATGCTCTCTCAGCCAAGGACCTGCCTACTGACAGACTGAAGGTAAAACTCAGTGCTAGTCAGTTAATGCGTTTGTATTTTCTTTTGAATTCCTTTGTGCCTTTCTTTACTTCCATTTTCAACTACTTCCCCCACAATTCCTTCTTCTGTGTACTACCCTTGCTTCTTAATAAAGTTCAGTCTGATTTCAAAATTTTGGAGGGTTACTTGCAAAACTCTTCCCCATGTGCCTTGTAAGGTCATTCACTACTGTTGAGTTGTTTCCAGAATAATACAAGCTGAACCCACAGAGAGCATCTGTGCGCCAGTTCTCACGTCTTTCCCACCCCCTCAGTCAGCCTTCCACACCTCAAGACTTGGCGTGGCGGCAGGAGGCCCCCTCACTCGGCCTCCCCCCCCACGACTTTACTCAACCGTTCCTCCCCCCACCTCGCCCTTTGCTCTCCACTCGGCAGCTGTTTCCCACTCGCCCATTTGCTGCACGCCTGTTCCTCACCCCCGAAGCTGCATCTAAGCCTGGTCAGTGGCTTTAGATCAGTCTTCAACTGGTGGCAGCCTTCTTTGAAGGAGTGGCATGCTCCTAGATTGGGAACAGAGCAATCTCTCTACTGAGGATAGATCCCAGAAAAGCACAGAGTAACCCCTATTTCATCACAATTAGCTACTAGTCTGAGGGCTACAGGCCATCTCCAGCCCAGAGGTGCCTTTAAATACCAGTTGCAGGGGAGTAACAGTAGGAGAGAGGGCTAGGGATGTGCACGAATCATCTGAATGACAGTTTGGCAGCCGGGGGGGGGGACCTTTAAGGAGCCGGGAGCATTGGGCACTTCCATTTTGATGCTGATCAGGGCGGCAAAGAGGTACGCTGCCGCCCTGCACCAGCAATTTTGGAGACAGCACCGGTGGGGAAAACGCAGTGGGTGGGGGAGAGCACCCTCCTGGTCCCTTAAAAGGTACCCCATCCCTCTGCCGAACCAGTTTGGAGGTCCAGAAAAGGACCTCCTATCCAGTTTGTGCACATCCCTAGCGAGGGCATGCCCTCAGCTCTTGCCTGTGGGCTTCCCAGAGGCATCTGGTGGGTTACTGTGTGAAACAGGATGCTGGACTAGATGGGCCTTGGGCCTGATCCAGCTGGGCTGTTCTTGTGTTCTTATCTAATGCTTTGGACTTATGGCACACTTGCCCCAAAGGTTGGCAACTGCTAGATTATCTAATTTAAGATTTAAATTAAGTCCATACCTTCACACTACAAAAACCTGTGGTATGATCTTTAAACGGCTTATCCAGACCATCAATGAAAAGTGAGTTCCAAATGCATTTGGGCCATTGTGGGGCAGTTCTTCAAGTCCCTGGCTAACATCCTGACTCAGTAGAAGTCCCATTGAAATTAAAAGTTAGTCACTAACTTGTCCTATTAATTTCAATGGGACGTCCATTGGGTAATTTAGTCAGCATGTCAGCCACTATTCAGAAACAATAGTGCATCATCCAGTCCACAGAAAAGCTATCTGTTCTGCAGCACACAAGAACTATCTTTCTTGAAGGCCTTCAGGAGAGCCTTACAGACCTATTTTTTTAGTCTGACTTTTAATATCTAATTTTAATTTTAATCTAGTTTAAAAGTTTTCTGATTTTAATTATTTTATTATGTGTTTTTTATTTTAATGTAAACCACCCTGAGCCATTTTAGGAAGGGCAGTATATAAATTGAATAAATAAAATATTAGAAGAACTACATAAAATAAAACAGAGCATCACCATTGTGGGAAGAAAAATCATCATCATTGATGGTCATCAGTTTTGTTTTTTCCAAGTCTTAATTAGTACACCCATGCTGGACTGGTACAGCATGGAGAGCACTCAGCCTCTAAACTGCAACGTGACAATATATCTTTTTAAAGGTCAAGAACTACTGGTAGTACCTGTAGAGGCAGAAGCATCCATTTTTGTACTGGTGCAGCACACAAAAAGCAGATGGATTAAAGCACACCAGTGTATTAAACACATAGGTCCTTAGGCCACTCACCTCCTCAAAGGTGAATAACTTGCACAGAGTCCCACAGAAAAGAAAGCGATGCAGCTGCATGACCCTTGTATTCCCAGAGATTGCAGAGGCACCCCACCTCCCTTACTTCATTATTTCACTTTATTTACTTTACTTACTTTATTACTTCAGTATTTCACTCACCAGGATCCTCAGCTCAACACTAGCAACAGGGGATATAAGGACAAAACATCCCACAGAAAAAAACAAGAGAGATGCCCACCATGAGATGATGGGGAAACTGGATTATAGTCTGTACTGAGCCTAGCTCATGAACAGGTTGGCAACAACCAAGTCACCTAAGTCTAAGATCAGCACCAACATAAGTAGTATTTCACAGCATCCACCAAATACAATACAACCCATATTGAAAGAAATGTAATCTTGACAAGTTTCCTATACCTTTCTAGGTTTAAGTATAATTGTTTTGTCTATATGAAGAAGTTATAAAGTACTGTTATATACAGTTATACTGTAATATAAAACAGTTTGCTTCCAGGATGCTATACTGTTTTATCATCAACATATCTTGATTATAAATATCTTGTTTTGGTTTTTAATTAATGTTTTACTTTTGTTGTTATCTTGTTGTAAACCGCCCAGAGACCTAAGTTTTGGGTGGTATAAAAATATGTTAAATAAATAAATACATACATAATAAACATGCTTTTTCTAGTTTCAGGTTCACAGCATTTAATAGTCAACTCATTATAAAGAAAACTCTAATATAAGGCATGACAAGTTTAGTTGTGAGTTCCATTTCTTATAAGTGGCATTGTCATATCAGTTTAAATGAATACTCTTGAATCCATCATAATGGATTCATAATGACAACAAATCAGCAGTATTTCGGGCCCTTTTCTTAAAAGCTGAGTCCTATGCAGCTTTACTCAAATGTATGATCCACTGAATTCACGGAAACTTACTTTCAAATAAGCGTACATGGGAGTACAGTCTAAAAATTCTACATATATAATTTTTGCTCTGAAGTGGCCCCAAAAGAGGTGTTTTCTTCAAATTACACCTGTTCAAACTGTGAGAAAACTCAAATTAAAGTAAACTTAAGCCTGAAAGATAACAGTGAAAAACCTGAAGTGATTGTGGTATGCTCCGAAGGAGTCACACACACATAAAATATATTTATATGTCTACCTCATCCTTTTTAGCATGCATAGCTAACCAAAACTTCATTGAAAAGTATATTAGCAGTACAAGCACAGGATGAATATGGTCTGGCCTACAAACATGATGCTAATTTCTTCTTAGCTGGTTCTTCAGGACTCCAGTTGTTCTCTCAAGACCAAAGATAGGTGGTACCTATTTGGAGCCTGGATAAATAGGTGCTATTTAACAAAGGGATAAGCACAGAGCAATGTACACAGATCAGAGCTAGCAGCAGAGCAACAAATGCAGTTACCACTAGGAGGAGACAGATGCCCAGTAGTGAAGCTTAGCAAGGTTGTGAGCAAGCACACATGGCTGGTGGATGAAGGGTGCGAGATAAAATACAAACAAGACAACAGCTTCACAAGTTTTTTTCTCAGCATGACACTTGCTGAACCTTCCTTCCTTCCTTCCTTCCTTCCTTCCTTCCCTCCTTTCTTCCAAGCTGTTCCAGATGACACGTTCACCAGATGAACCAAAACCACAGTCTCTCTGGAACACTTCCTCCCAATCTTACATGCTGTGGCATGAATCCCATTTTATAGTTAGAGTTCATAGAGATGCTTCACAATAAGAGCAGCAATAAAAATTATGTCTAAACAGTCACTTTGCTTGGAAGCATCACAAGGACCACAAGAAGTGGTGCAGTGCTTAACTGCACTGCACTTTCAGAGCTCCAGGGCTTTGGGTTAAAGAACCAACATGACATGCCATTAGGCTTCCTCTAACCAATATCCAAGAGAGTGCTGGCCATGGTGGACAGAAGCATTGTCAGGACTCCCTCTGCTGTGCACTTCTGCCAGAGGAAGGCACAGTAAATTGCTAAAGAAGGAAATTATTCCTGCAGCTATCGAGTAATTAATTTATCTCAAGTGGCGGTTGTTAAAAGAGCAGACTGAGCACAGAAATTGCTGCTCCATAGCACCCTACTACATGTGCAAGTCCAGAAATACACGACAGAAACCTCAGCGCTGGACATAGACGCTCTGTAAAATCATAAATAAAATGGAAGCCAGACAATGAACTGTATTAGTCCTAAAGAGGACTCCTTTCCACAAAGCAAAACCAGTTCACAAATTAAGGTTACTATAGTCCAGTTTGCCCTTCCTTGGAGAGCCCTCAAAGAATCTGTCAACTATCTCCAAAGTGCTAGAGTATATGGTGAGCAGAACCATTTCAATTAGACTCAAAGAGGAAGAAAAGGAATTCCTACTTCCAATGCTCAGATCAAAGTTATATACATAACACTTCCTGGTGAGCAAACATGTCATGTGTTCAGTTGAAAGGGACTTTGGGGTATGAAAGCTTTGTTACTGCAAAGTCTGACTCCCACAATTATCTACGAAAACAAACCTGATGGCGAATCTGACAGAAACAAATTATTTATAATAATATCAATGTACAGAGTAACACAAAGACAGAGTCCAACCCAAAGGAGGGGGGCTCTAAATTTTAAGGTCTAAATTTTAAGATGGAGAAGAAAGAGAGAGGCAAGGGTGAAAAATGGAGGGAACCAATAGGCAGGACACTTTCAGCAGAAAATATTTTCACTTTTGCAACTGATGCAAGATTAACCGAGACAGCTTATTAGTGGACCTGACCTTAGTTTCCCGAGCTTCTTCTCTTCTGAAGGGTCATAACTTTCACCATGGAATGTCCCCCCCCCCATGAGCATTCCCCTCCCTGGGCTCTCTCCCATGGGTGCAAAGATTAGGACCACATGCTCATAGAAACATTGCCCACATACTGTATTTACTATGCTGTTTTTTCTGAAGATGCTAAACACAACTATGCTGACATCCAATGGATACAGTGCTGATTTGGGCTTTCAGCACAGTCTTATGTTTGCCTCACAGAATAGCTGTAAGGGTGAGGAAGATAAAATATTGCAAAATATGCAACTTTATTATAATTAAGGAGTATGCATTCACTCTTCAGGCTCCAACCACAAATCTTCAAACACACAATCCACACTTAATGTCTACCTGAACATGCAAGCAGTCAAACAATTGTTCAACATAATAAAACAGATCCTTTCTTTTAAAGGAAGTTATTTCCTGGAGATCATTTCTAAATGCATTCATACCTTGCTCTCAACTATCAATTAACAGACCTCCATGCTGCAATCATTTCTTCAGTAACGTATGATGGAGAAATTAAGTAACCAATAACTACGCTAGCTGGCACACCAGGAATTCAACCTTCTATTCCCAGATATGAAATCTGCTTCTTGCCCGAGGCTAACAGCAATGGCCCCTGGGTGAGCAGTCAAATCACAAGTTACACTTTTGTCCCACAAAACTTCCCCTATTCCTATCCACCCATCTTGCTATCACATTATTTTTTCCTAAATTACTTTTCCCATAGCCACCCTTTTTCTAATAGAAATGGAGTGTATAACCAAAGCAGCTGTAATCCAGATGTACCCAGGTTTGAATAATGTAAAGTGTGATGTCAGGTCGGTTTCGACTCCTTGCGACCAGAGCTCTGTGGTTGTCTTTCGTAGAATACAGAAGGGGTTTACCACTGCCTCCTCCCACGCAGTCTGAGATGATGCCTTTCAGCATCTTCCTATATCGCTGCTGTCCAATATAGGTCTTTCCCATAGTTTTGGAAACATACCAGTAGGGATTCGAATCGGCAATCTCTGGCTTGATAATCAAGTACTGGCCCTTTAAATCTAATGAAGGCAATGGGCTGGGGGCATAACAAGCATCCACTATGGCACTGTGATCCATTTCTTTATTAGAAACAGCAATAGAAGTAAGAGAGAGGAGGAAGTGGGTACTATAGCAGCAAGAGGATTGGTTGCAGTAAAGTCAATTTCGATTCCTGGCACCCACAGAGCCCTGTGGTTTTCTTTGGTAGAATACAGGAAGGGTTTACCATTGCCTCAGTAGTGATAGACTATTTGGGAAGGCAGTTATGAGAAAAGTCCCTGGCAGACACAGGGGGAGATGGTGAGTGTCATTTAAGTTACTTTCATATCACGTAATTTTGGTGCAACACAGGGCTGCTGCCCCAAAAGTAACATATTCTCATTTTGATACCTCTCTTCTTTATAGCCGACAAAAGCCTTCAAGCATTCTTCTTCCACATGAGGTATACAGAACAGGAGATGGCAGTACTACAGATTAGACTTAGAACAAAATTTACAAAGAGGAGTGTCAAGACAGCTTGTTTCACCCAATTCCCAAATGCAACCGAATTGGAAAGTAAAAAGATAGATTTGCTTACTGTTTAGGAGAGCCGAATGAAGCCGGAACTCTTCCCACCCTGGCACAATAAGGAGGGCAGAGAGAGAAGGAATAGAATAGCGAGAAGCTCCAAAGAGATAAGAGAAGTTCCAGGAGAAAAACGTGCAAATTGCAGAGCTCTTCCTCTAACGTCCTGTCCCGAGCGAGACAGAACTGGAACTGGGACTAGGAGGCGGGACCGCCTACAATCAAGTCACATGGTCCAGTTCTGTCTCGGGCATGCGCAGTTCACTACCCTTACTGAGGCTCTCCTACTCAGGGGAAAATCAGTGTTGTTATTTTCTGATAATTGCCAGTTATTGATCAATACTGCCAGTTCACTCTTATTGTCATTGCTCCACCTGCCTCTCTGTAAGAGACATGGAAGCTTGGAGCAAAGAATTCTAGTAGTTACATCAACACTGTAGGTCACAGCTAGAGTTTTCAGCCTAAAGCTGCAACTGGCAAAAAGGCAAAGGAGTTCATGCTCAAGGCAAGTAGTTTGCATCTCTGGAGTCACTCTTCACAATAACTCTGTTCGCAGTAAGTATACAGGCACTAGCAGCAAACCTTTATTGTTTAATCCATTGGAGCAAGATGAAGAGTTTAAGCTCTTAGGATTAGGAACATCAATACATTCAACAGGCATAATCTAGTAATTGAATATTACATAGATATATGCTAATGTGTGAATTGGTTAATTGAACTAATCAGTTAATATTCATTTGAGACCAAACTGACAAACACATGTAATCTTTGTAATGGTCCACACATTTCAAGATACCAATAGTTTGTCCTCTGAATTCTGGTTTTTGTAACATCTCCTAAATTCCTACAAGGTATGCTCCAGCCCATGTTTAATAAAGTAATCCCTTGCTGTAGAAATGATAAAACAGTCTCATCTTCTGGCATGCAATGGCAGAAGATTTTATTTATTTATTTAAACACATTTCTATACTGCCCAAAACTTGCGTTTCTGGGCGGTTTACAATTAAAAACATTCAAACATTAACTACTATTATTTCATATATCGCTTTTCAACAAAAGTTTCCAAAGCGGTTTACATAGAATAAATAAATAAATAAATAAGATAAATAAAATTATGATAATTATTAACATTAAAATCAATTAAAACCAAACATTAAAAGTATTAAATCTAATTAAAAGCATGGGTAAATAATGTCTTCAGTGCCTTTTTAAAAGTTGCCAGAGATGGGGAGGCTCTTATTTCCACAGGGAGCGCAATCCAAAGCCCAGGGGCAGCAACGGAGAAGGCCTGTTGGAGAGTAGCCACCAGATGAACTGTCGGCAACCGCAAACAAACCTCTCCAGAAAATCGTAACTGGTGATGGGGCTCATGGTGAAGAAGACGTTCTTTTAAATACCCAAGGTCTAAGCTGTTTAGGGCTTTATAGGTAGTAACCAGGACCTTGGATTTTGCCCAGAAACTTATCGGCAGCCAGTGTAGCTATTTCAGCACAGGAGTGATATGGTCTCTTCTAGATGACCCAGAAACCAATGGGGCTGCTGCATTCTGGACTAACTGTAGTTTCTGGACTACTAACCCCTGCTAACTTGGCAAAGAGGCACCTTTTAACATGCTGATTCTCTTTATTGGGCAGGGGGAGAGTAATTGGCCCTTTCCACCCCCAGCACAGTACCTCCAGTGACTGTTGCTGGTGTCTGTCTTATGTTTCTTTTTAGACTATGAGCCCTTTGGGGACAGGGATCCATCTTATTTGTTTATTATTTCTCTGTGTAAACCACCCTGAGCCATTTTTGGAAGGGCAGTATAAAAATCAAATAAATCAAATAAATAATAAATAACAAAGGCAGCCCCACATAAAGCGAATTGCAGCAGTCCAGCCTGGATGTTATCAGCATATGTACCACCGTTCTGAGGTCCAGCAGACCAAAACCACCTCCTGAGTTCTGACCCCGCACAAAAAGGTAAAGTGTGCCATCGAGTTGGTGTCAACTGCTGGCGACCACAGAGCCCTGTGGTTGTCTTTGGTAGAATACAGGAGGGGTTGACCATTGCCATCTCCCATACAGTATGAGATGATACCTTTCACCATTTTCCTATATCACTGCTGTTTGATATAGGTTTTTCCCATAGTCTGGGAAACATTCCAGCCAGAGGCATATCTAGGGGAAATAGCGCCTAGGGCAAACACTGAAATTGCACCCCCTGTCCAAGCATCTGACACCCATCTTTCAGATAACTTTACCATAATATCAGCTGAAAAATACAAGTCAAGCTCGTTAATCTTTTAATATTTCAAAAACTATTTAGCAGTGGACTTAGCCAGACCAAAAAATGCTGGAAAAATACAAATTTCAGTATGTGGGGGCTCATGAAATACCCAAATACTATGTGGAGATGTACTTGGAAAACTAAATAGAAGTGCCTGTCTAATTCTCTACTATGCATTGTAGCATCACCATTACATAAGTTTTAAAAATCAATGGAGAATTTGACTTTTCCCAGATACTCTGGAAATAATTAAAGGATATGCAGAGTAAACTGTGTCACTGCTTGGAATATATTCTAGTCTTTCAGAAAGACAGTTAGGATGAGAGAAAGAGAGCAAGAAACTCCCAGTGGGCCTTAATATTAAAGGTTTCACACTGATTCAAAGACAAACTCACCATTAATAGCCATATTAGCAAGACATCACATTTAACTCACTTATCACAAGAAGCAAAGTAAAAGCAAATGAATACAATCCTAGCTCTTAAGCATCAGCTCAGTATTCAGAAGCCCTGATTCTCTGTACATAGTGCCAATCTGAATATGTGTACAGTGTCTTATATTATATTTTTATTATTATTATTTTTACCCATAGCCCCTTTGGGGGGCTTCCTAAAGGCTGGGGGGGGTTGCAAAGATTCCCCCTCACCCCGCTGGCCTCTAGGGCCTCGCAGGGACCATCTGAGCATGTGCAGTGGCTGTTTCTAAATTTTTTTTTTTAAAGGCCACTGAAAACAATATGGCCACCGCGCATGCTCAAATGGCCTCTGCAAAGCCTGGCATGACCTAGAGCCTCACAGAGGCCATTTGAGCATGCACGGTGGCCATTTTGTTTTTGGCAGCCATTTTTTTCAAAAAAATAATTTTACAAAATGGCGCCCCCCTCAAGTGGCACCCAGGGCACGTGCCCTGCCTGCCCTACCCCTAGATACGCCCCTGATTCCAGCGGGGATTCAAACTGGCAACCTCTAGCTTGCTAGTCAAATCATTTCCCCACTGCGCCACTAGGTGGCTGCACAATAAGTACCTCGATCTTATTTGGATTCAGCTTTAGTTTGTTATCCCTCATCCAGCCCCTTACCGCCTCCAGGCAGGCATTTAGGGAGGTTATGTCTTCTCGTGATGATACTGACATGGAGAAATAGATTTGAGTGTCATTCTGATAACACCCTGCACCAAATCTCCTGATGATCTCTCCCAGAGATTTCATGTAGATGTTACACAACATCAGAAACAATATGGAGCCCTGACGGACACCATACAAAAGTTCAGATTTTGAAGAACAACTGTCTCCAAGAGACACCATCTGGAATCTGCCTGCGAGGTAGGTGCGGAACCACTGCAAAGCAGTGCCTCTCACCCCCAATCCCATCAGAACAGGAGAAGGAACACTGAGTCTCTCAAATCAACAATACTCCCTCTCATTCTCAAAATGTTATGGTAATTTTGAAGTTATGTTGTCCCAGCCACCTAGCATACCTTTAACCTTCAGTGAACAAAGATTAAAATCTATCAAAGCATCTCAGTTCAGCAGCCCATTAGACATTTCCAATGGACTGTGCCACCTCAACAGTAGGTAACTTAAGTCTGCAAATCTGTGACAGATGCTCATGTAACTGAAATCCTTTCCCACAGGTTATATCCAACTCTCAAATGCCAAACTTAAACTAAGGCCACAAAGTTTCTGTCAGTAATTCAACAGTATAGCAGTTACAACACTGTGCTCAAAAACCCATATTCTACAACCTGATCCTAATCATGTTCACTCAGAAGTCCTATTAAGTGCAGCTTGGTTTCCTCTCAAATGAAGTAATTTGGGACTGCAGTCTTAGTCGTTATCCTAACTGACTCCTTTAGTAGCTGTCCCAGGAAGTCACTAGTAAACTACCTAAGTTAAAGCCAAAGAAGGACTAGTCTCAGTAAAAGTAAAGTTGCGCCGTCGAGTCAGTGTCAACTCCAGGCAACTATACAGCCCTGTGGTTGTCTTTGGTAGAATACAGGAGGGGGTTACCATTGCCATCTCCCGTGCAGTAGGAGATGATGCCTTTCAGCATCTTCCTATATCGCCGCTGCCCAATATAGGTGTTCCCCATAGTCCGGGAAACATACCAGTGGGGATTTGAACCAGCAGCCTCTTGCTCCCTAGGCAAGTTACTTCCCTGCTGCACCATTAGGTGGCTCCAGGCTCAGTAATGGTATCAAATGAATAATTAGTTTCAATTATAGGAAAGGAAAGGGAGAAAGTCTTGCATCAAAGAGAAGACACATCTATGGGCTGTGAGCCTGATTGTACAAGAGTTCCTATATCAAGTTAAGGCTCATCCATTCCTTACTCTAATAAGTTAATATATCATGACAACACTGAGCAGCCAAACTAAGAAGAAGGGTGGAAGGACACTGCATAGTTAAGCCCCGCAGTTCTCAACATCTGGGTCAAGCATGTAGCAGCAGGCATATTACATGCCCTATCACCCACCTAGTTGCTTTCTCTTTCTCTCCCCTCCCACCGAGAAGAGGCTTACCTATCCCTCTGATATAGAATCTCTAGAGCAATTAGTGCCCCAAGGCCCAGCCTAAGCACCTCTAGCTTCCTCCCCTCACTCACCTTTCCTTCATGAGCATCCCTCAGTCTTATTGCCCTATGCTATGGTCAGGTGTCCACCACTTCATGAGCACTTCTGACCTGCCTGCCACTTGCCCACCTCTTGATGGACACACTCCACCTAGCCCAGCACCTGTCCTACTTCATGTGTGCTCCTGGCCACCTCCTAGGCATCTGCAACACCTCTGATGGGTACCGTCCAAGCCTTCTTGAAATCTTCCTCCCTGCCATCTGCCCCATTCGGTTTCACCACCCAACCTCCCCACTCCCTTCACCTACCCCGCGTCAGGGGCACAAGAAGACAAACCCGCCACCCCGACCGTGGCCTACCTGTCACTTACCTCCCTGACGGCAGTGCTCATTTCACGGGCACCCTCCTTCCTCCCGCCTCCCTGTCACTTGTCCCCCTTCTAGGCACCGCCTCCTCGTCCCCTCCTGGCTCCATTCCCTCCGGTCAGGTCCCTGTTCCCGGCTGCACGCTGCCTCACTGGGGCGCACTCACCATCCTGGGCTCAGTGCCGCCGCCGCCGCCCCCTTTGGGTACTCAGAGCTGGGTCAGCTCGCTTGCACCCCCTGCTCCTCTTCGGCAGCCCTGCTGCACTCTCCGTTGCTGTCCCCCACCTGGCTCCGGCCTCTTCAGCAACAGCAACCGAGGCCGCCGCGTTGGGGACATGGCTCCTTTAAATCGCCCCCCCCCCCCGCTCCGTCCCACCAATTTCCCCTTCTTCTCCTCCCTACCCAGCCAGCCCAGCAGCCTGCGCTGATACGACCGCTTCCCTCCGCCTTTCCCGAAGTCGCGGCTACAAAGCGTCTCTTAGCAGCGCGACGACCACGCGGCGCCATTTTGGGAGAGGCAAGGAGAGCTCTTACCCGCTTGCTCGGGAATTACGTCATAGGCCAGAGTCAGGGCCTTAGGCACCATGTTGAAGGGGGCCTGTCTGTGTTTGTCTGAAATAGCGGACTAAGGAGAAAAGCAGCGAAACTAGTGCACCGGCAATGACTGCACACTCCATGTGGGAGCAACTTGCCTTCTCTCTTTCTCAACTCTCCCCGGAAAAGAAGACTGGGGCGGAGCTACGTTGTGTGCAAAAACGGATGGCAGTCAGGAAGGGAGGGAATTGGACAGGTGTATCAGCGCCTCTTCCTAAGAGCTACGCCCCAAGTGACTGGCTGACGCAGTCACCTTTGGAGGGAGAGAAGCCCGTAGTCTGAACTGTGACTATTTTCTAATGGTACGAGTCACCTTCTCAAGTCACGCGACACCAAGAAGCGCTAAGCTCAAGATGCCGAATACTTACTCCTTCTGGCTCCAGCGCGGGCTCACCACGCATGCCGGGAACAGAGAGCAGCACCCCCTGTTGGAGAGTCTTATTGCTACCCCTAAGAGTCACAAAATCGTTGGTGGGTGAGAGGGGCGCCAAAACCTTTCAAAAAGTTCTTCAAAATACCTTTTCCTTGGGTGAGATTCAGGTGGGTACCAAACATAGAAAAACTACCAGTCCACGAGAGGAAGCCGCTGACACTCACATAATCCACCCTGTGTGAATGGATGAATCGTAGACTGCTGCAACTACCCAGAGAAATTACGTTTCCCCAGCTCAGCCAAAATCGTATTCTAAAATCAACGCAGGCAACACATCTACCCCCACGCTGCAAATGCTAACAAGTGAGCCAGCGTGGTGTAGTGGTTAGAGCGCTGGACAAGGACCGTGGAGACCCGAGTTCGAATACCCAACCAGCCATGATACTTGCTGGGTGACTCTGGGCCAGTCACTTCTCTCTCAGACTAACCTACTTCGCAGGGATGTTGTGAGGAGAAACTTAAGTATGTACACCACTCTGGGCTCCTTGGAGAAAGAGCGGGATATAAAATGTAAAAATAAAATAAATTGGACCGATTATGAAAACGTATCTTTTTTGTTGAGAGCAACGAAACAAGTTTTTCGAGTTTTCTCCCCTGAAACCAAAGGGTGTTACCCCTCCCCCTGTGCTCTCCTCAATGATCCTGGGCATTATAATGTATACAACAGAGCTGTGTGGCCCCATCCCAGGCATGATTACTTGGAAGTAAGTCCCACAGAGTTCAGTGGGACTTACTCCTAAGTAAGTGGGCATAGGATTGTGATGCTGGCATTAAATACACACAGAAGACATTGTCCTGGAAGGTAGGGCATAGACAACAGGCTATGTATGGCTAGGTGACTACTCTGTTCCCAAGAGACTCATTCCCACATTATAATGGGAACTCAGGCCAAATAAACAAGTCTCGGTCATGCTGATTTCACCATCATCATTACAGCATGTTCTAAATATAGTTCCATTCTCCCTTTCTGTTTCTGGCCTGTACAATCCCAAGCACTTAATGTTAAGAAAAAAATATGGTTCATTAAAATACATTCATATGTAGGTATACCTCTCACAAGCTTCTTCCATCTGTTTTGACCTTACCATATGCAATGTCACCCAGCTCCACTCATAGCAAGCCGCTGATTTTCTTTGAGGGTAAAGAGAGACAGCAGTGACAGCCATCTTGAGTAAGGAAGGCTATCCTGCCAAGCCTCTACAGAGAAATTCAGCAATCTTGGCTTGGGTTGTCCTGAACAATTCTGAAGATACAGACAGCTCTGACAATTTGATATTTATCAGAGAATTTAACAGCACAGCTTTGATTTTATGTGATGTACTGCCAGCTATAAGATTTCAGTAGAATTCTACAAATACAGTTAACAATTGTTTTTCCTTGCAGGGGCATAACTATAATAGGGCAAGGGAAGACAGTTGCCTTGGGGCCCCCACAGAGGCAAGTCACATGACTGTCACTGACTGACTCCCCCAACTGTGCACCCGTCCGGGCTTCCTTCAGTTGTATTCATCCTCCGAAATTGATGTGAGTGTTAAGACCTGGAGCTACCAGAACAGCATGCCTTTCTCTAGTACCATTAAATGACTTGCATCGTCCACAATTTATTTATTTTATTTTATTTTATTTTATTTATTTATTTGATTTATATACCACCCCTCCAAAATGGCTCAGGGCGGTTTTACAAATTTACAAAACCTTTTAAAAATGATTTAGGATGATGTTCTATTGTGGCACATAGGAGATAGATATAGATATAGACTCTGCTTGTACTCTGCTTTTTGTTACCACTATTCAGCCTGATTTAAGATTTCTTTACTTCATAAACTGAGCTTCAGTGGGGGGGAGGGGCGCATTTTAAAATCTTGTCTCTGGGCCCACTCCAACCTTGCTACTCCCCTGGTTGGACTCCTTTAAAAGAGGGAAGGAGATGGGAAACTTCAGTTTGCAAGAAGAGCTTAAAGAAGCCTTCACCAAGTGGCCATTTTATTCAGCACCTCTTACAGAGTTTCGTCTCCATTCAGAGTGCAATTTCTACCTGACCATATTTACTAACAAGCAGCTAAATGGTATGGGATATTCTCTTTAGTTAATGATATAGGCTAAAGCGGCTTTCTTGAATTTCTCTTTGCTGCAGTTCACTTTAACAGGCCAAGGATCACCTCTCACAACACAGTGCATGCAGCTATTTATCTATAAATAATATTGGCCAGTGTCTATCTATATAATTAATTCTGCAAGATGAGCCATGCGTAGGGACATGGCAGAAAGGAGGCGATTGGCTGATAGAGGGGGAGAGAGTTCCAGAGGGGGAGAGAGTTCCGTGGGCGTCTGGAAAGCAGTCCGACAGTTGGCGGGGGCACCGTGAAGCGGCAGGGAGCAGAGAGCTTGGAGGCTGGCAGGCGAGTGGGCGAACAGGCCCTGGCAGCAGCAGAGGGAAGCAAGGACTGCGAGACGGGGGGGGGGGGAGAGCGAGCGAGTGGTGGTGGTGGAGAGAGCGAGCAAGAGAGTGGTGGGGAGAGCAGGAGTGAGTGGTTGCTGAGGGGACGAGAGCAAACTGGCCCAGAAAGGGGAGCGGCGGCAGCGAGTGAGACGGAGGCAGGAGGAGAAGCGAGAGATGGAGGGAGACCTGAGGGAGAGCAAACTGGCCTCAAAGGTTGCGGGGGGGGCAGCGAGTGAGACAGAGGCAGGGGGAGAAGCAAGCGAGAGGTGGAGGGAGACCTGAAGGAAAGCAAACTGGCCCAGAAAGTTGTGGGGCAGGTGGCAAGGAGGTGGTGACAGTGGTTAGTGAGATGGGGGAAGGGGGAGAAGCAAACGAGAGGTGGAGGGAGACCCGAGGGAGAGCAAACTGGCCCAGAAGTTTGCTGGGCGGGTGGCGAGGGGGCTGTGGTGGTGGGAGGAAGGAAAGTGCTGCTGGACTGGTGGGTGAAGAAGGAAAGGTGAGAGCAGGCAGGCGGCAGAGCTGCGCCACAGGGGAAGGAAAGCGCTCCAGGCAGGCAAAGGTGAGAGGAGGGGAAGGAAAGCGCGGTGACAAACTAGCGGTGCAGATACTATACTATGCGCTGGGTCTGCTAGTAAGTCATAATTCAGCCCCACTTAAATTATTCATGATTAACATCTCATTGAATTAAATGGTGCATAGTAACAGAGAATGGCATCCACATCACAAGTAATAATTATTTCACTCTATCCAATAAGATCAAACCTCACTTGGAATACTGTGTTTGATTCTGGGCCCATTTTATGAAGAACTGGAATGGCTTCAGAAAAGCACAACAAGGATGTTGACGTTTGAAAACTAAATCCTGTGAGGAATGGTTAAAGGAGCTGGGTATGTTTAGGTGTAGAGAAGAGAATATCCTGGGGAAACACAATCTTTATCTTCAAATATGTGAAGGACTATCACATAGCAGGCACAGACCTGTTCTCTGTTGCTCTTAAGGGCAGGACTAGAACCAATGGATTGGAATTGCAAAGAAGCAGGTTTAGGCTAGATGTTATGAAGAATTTAACTGTAAAAGCTATTGGACAATGGAACACGCCCTCTGATGCAGTAATAGACTCTCCTTCACTGAAGGTTTTCAAGCAGAGGCTAGACAGTCATCTGTCAGAGATGCAACTGTAACCTTTCCCTTAACTAGCACCAATGGTAAGGATGGCTTGCTCCTCATTAGAATGCCATTCAACCACGAGACCTTGGGTTACAAGGGTTTTTACAGAGATGCTGTCCTGGCTAAATACTTACATAAGCCATACATCTGGAAAAAAACCAGACATTTCTGATTCTTTCATCTGTAGTTTCCCTTATTCTAGCTAAGGGGGAAGAGAATGATGTGATGGCAGCATATATTTACCTTGTGCTGAATTAGCAAGGCAGAAATGTAAATTAGCATAGTCCCAGTCCCAGTCCCACTACCAAGACCCTATTTCAATCCTACAGTGACTTTCAAATTCACTGATTATGGAACTGGGACAAGATACAGAAGTCAGTCAATAAGTTTTATTTACCAGTTCCCTGAATTAAAAAAAAAATACAAGGAGTATCTACAGCATTATACTGCAAATATCAAAATATCAAGGAGCACTGCAATATGAATGCTAGATGTTCCACATTCACACTGGGAGGCATCCAGTTACGACAATACATCCTCTGAACTGCTTGCCCCCTAAAAACTGCTATTTAGTGAATAGCAAGCACCATCATTTACTGTGAAGATGCTATCTTTACTTCAAGTGGCCCAATTTCTCCTTGTCTAAATCATATTTTTTGTTCATTTGTTTCAGATTTTTAAACAAGGAAAAGCCAGTTTGTTTTCAGCAAACAGGCAAATGAGCAGTCAGCACAGAACACATTTCTGGGCACTGCAGCAAAAGTTAGTATTTTGCTAGCTATGCAGTTAATAATCCAGCAGGAATTGCACCTGTGGAAAGAGCTCAGGTAATTTACATGGGGTTCATGAGCTGGCAGAACTCAAGTGTGCCGATGCCACCTCCTAGAATCTTCAATTCTGTGCAGATCAAGTCATACATAGGTCACTCTCTTCCTTGCAGAAAGGCACCAAGGCAGCTATTTGCTGCTTTTCTCAGGTGGCAGTTTTGAATTTTTTGTTTGGTGTGCCATGAAGATCTTCTGTGTGTTTCAGTTTCAGTTTGGCTGGTGCCTTCTCACCAACAGTCCGGGCCTCAGAGACTCTAATTGCTTCTTTCAGAAGACGTAGCTCTCGTTTCTCCCTCCGCTCTTCCATCTCCTCAATTTCATCTGCAAACAAGGCTTTGAGGGGCAAGATCAACTTGGGAATAACAGGAAAATCACCAAAGCGCACCTGGTGACAAAAACCAATATTACAGTAGCAATAATTGTGGAATCTTCATCCACCCACAGATTGTAAACTCATGCAAGAGGGAAAAATGCATGAATTGCATCTGCTATGTCATCTGGGTGCTGGGAAGACACTGAGCTTTTTCCAGCCTTTATCTCCCCTTCTCTTACTGCCACTTCTGCAGCATCCAATTCCACCCCACCCCGCCATGCCTCACAAGTTGCCCAAAGCCTTGTTCAGAAAGCTTTGACATAAGTCTTTCCCCCAGTGTTCAATACATAGTAGGAACATAGGAATATAGGAAGCTGCCATATACCGAGTCAGATCATTGGTCTATCTAGCTCAGTATTGCCTTCACAGACTGGCAGCAGCTTCTCCAAGGTTGCAGGCAGGAATTTCTCTCAGCCCTATCTTGGAGATGCCAGGGAGGGAACCTGGAACCTTTTGCTCTTCCCAGAGCGGCTTCATCCCCTGAGGGGAATATCTTACAGTGCTCACTCATCAAGTCTCCCATTCATATGCAACCAGGGCAGACCCTGCTTAGCTAAGGGGACAAGTCATGCTTGCTACCACAAGACCAGCTCTTCTCTCCAAGTAGGAGTGACTGAACACATGAAAATGTGGAGTTCTCTTAAGCTCAGTTGTTAACTCACCAGCATGTGATCAAATGCAATTCCAACCTTCTCACTGAAATCTTCACTGAAGAGAGGGATTTTAGCATAGCGCTGGCTGAAATGATTGAGCATGATGAATTCTGCATTCATCTTCATCCCAACTCCAATTGCCTGGGAAGTAGTGCTGCCAAAAATAATTGCAACAGTAAAATGCAGGACTTGCACTACCTGGATAGAAAAAGGTCGTTCACATTATAGCAGATACCCTGCATAGAAGAATATGCTTGAAGACCGTGGAAAAGCATATTGTAGCAGGAGCAAAGCTGTCATTTGAGAGACAAAGAGCTTCCTATGGAATTAAAGGATTTCAACGGCTATTTTGAGGTCACTGAGATCCCAGTGCTCCTCGGTCAGGTAGCCTGGGTTTTTTACCTGGGCTAAAAGTGAGTTAAGAAGGCATGTGTGTGCCCTCCTCCCTCACTGCCTGGTTGTGTGGGCAGCCAGGCTGCTGGCAGCCACTGAAACAGAGGAGGAGCAGCCTGGCCTCTAGCATTTCTACAATGCAGTGCATTCTGGGATTCCTGGAGGTGGGCCTCGTTTCCCCAGCCTCCAGATTACCACGCTGATCATCTCAGCGGCAATCGTGGGCGAGCAAGCGGTATGGCTGGAGGATCACCACAGTTGTGTGGGGGAAGGTAGGAGTGATCCTGCCTTCCGCTCTGGCCCTCCCCAGCCCCAGGTTTTATGGTCATATGAACGACCTTATAACAGTAGGTGAGCAGAAATGCCTTTGTCAACATGTAAGCAAAGTGTTTGGTCTCAGGCGAGCAGAGCTTCTACACCAACTCCATCACAGATCCAGTCTGTTATGTTCTGGAAAAATCCTCCCATATTTAGCCTCTATTTCTGGGCATCCTGTAAAGATATCAAAGCTAATACCACTGAACATTAAAATGGCTGCAACATTAGAATGGCTGCAAGTTCTTTTTCATGGTAGAAAGACATTTCATAGCATATTATCCGAAGGTTAGTCTTGGGAGGTTTTTGTTTTAAGGGATAATATAACCCTGTGGCACTAAAAAAAAGGTCACAGAATTTGAGAGGCTGAGGCCTACTCAGAAGCATGGGCTACAAAAGCCAAGTGGTGCCTGCACAAATCATATGCATTGTGGACAAACACAAAGTCTCTCTAGATATTTTTACAATTTGTTGTATTCCAGAGTCATGCCTTTTGACTTCCTTCATGATATTCTTTGCTTTACATGAAAATGGTAGCACTGCCACCTTCTAGATATCCTTTTACCTGTGTGTCTTCTCTATAGCTTCTTCCTCCAAGCCATCTTCCAGTGTAGCTTCATGAATCAACAGAGAAGCATTCTTTCCTGTGCAAGACAGCAGTTTCACCACATTTTAGATGTTAGCCAGTAAAGCGGCCCCATCTATAGCCAACCTCATTGGAGTTGAAACATATCCTAAGTCTAGAGATCAATCCTTTTTTCATGATAGTCAATATTGTGGGAGATATACTGATGATGTTTACATTTTAGAACAAGGGGGAAGAATAAGGAGTCTATCAAGCACGTGCTTATCACTGAACAAAACGACAGCACTTGGCTTTTCACACAGTAAACAATTGATATAATCCAAAAGTGAGATTAAAAAAAGAGAATCTTAGCTTGCTTTACATCACACACAGATTACATATTAGTTAGCTGCATTACGATTTGTGCTCTCTTGAAAGACAATCCAAACCACCAGCTTTCTCATGGATATGCTACTCTTGTCTCTTACAAATTAATTCTATGTTCATTTTCTCCCCAGCAACCCTTGTATACAAGAAAAGAAAAGAAAAAACCTTACCCATTTCAACTAAAGTTTCACAGGGCATAGTGTCACCAGAATAGACTATTTTCCACCCAGATTTGTGAACCAGTGAACAACCAAAGGCATTTTTACAGTGCCGAACCTCACAAGTCTGAAACTGAATAAGATCACAGCATGTTAGTCACTGGTGGTTTCACTTCACATACTCCTCAGTCTACTTGACCCCTCTTACCTTTGCAAAGTCATAAGTGTCCATAAGTAAACAAATGAATGCCTTTGCTTTAGGTTTGAAGACATCACATCCTTCTATTAGGAAACGAGCAGGAATCATACTGCAAGGAAGCAAAGAGATCATGATTACATCAAAATTATCAAACAAGTTTTCATTTTTGCCAGAGTTGGTCAGTAGGATAAGAGTAGCATTACTTCCTACTGCAGTCATCAAGGGGTAGTAGCTAACTTCTTGAGTAAGCAGAGTTGCATCACAGCTTCCTACTAACCATTTACATCTCAGCACCTGTTTCAGCTTGCTTTTCAAACCTGGCAAAGTATTCTGCTCCCACAAAACATTGACCTTATAACTGGATCCATAATTCTCCCTACTTAGCTGGATGCTCCATCACTTCTGCAAAGGAGAAACTAGGCTTCTAGTCACACTATGAATGCAATATACTTCACTGCTTACATTGCTGGGCATTTTATTATATTTACTGTAACTTTAAAATTCAGGCAAATTATCAAAGTGGGTAAAATATGCACTCTGCCATCCAGCACATCTCTGAAAGAGGCTAACTATGCTAGAATGTTTGGGATGGGAAAAGTAGTGGTGACTGGAATATCACCTAATGGTGTCTTATTTCCTGGGATAATCTTAGAGGTATCCAAAACCTCTAACCAAGTGGAATCAAACAGAGGTGCCTCCATCTATTAATGTAGCAGCCAAGCTACAATTAAAGAGTTAGAATTTGTGATAAAAGTATATTTCACATATACAAAGGGTACCTATAAAGCTCAAATTAAGATAGGGAGACATTTCTAACATTATCAAACTGGCAGTGGATTGTGCAACTAATTTGAGAGGATAATTGTAAATAATGTGATCTCTCTGGTTCCAAGAATCCTATTTGTGTTTTCTTAATGTCAGTGTAAAGGGCACCAATCAGGCAATAATTTGTCTGCAACCACTTACTTTGGAACATTTAGCATTACTGTAAAAGAATTTAATTGAATTCTTGGAGGTGATCTTTACGTTTTTAGCAGATAATCCTTTCAGAAACTATAACCCACAGAATTGGCTTTGAAGTGGCTTCTGAGTTTTTGCAAGAGATAATGTTGAAGTAATGGAAGGAAAGTCCAGAAAAATGTTTCAATATCAATTGCTTTGGTCTGATGGTATGAATTAGACGCTCTAGAACTACACCCATTTGTTTGAATTGTAGAAATGAGCAAGCTCACTCAGCTTGAAGATATGTTCAACTGCTGAGTCTTCCCATGTCTTAAGGAAACAAGAAGCTGCCTTATACCAAGTCAGACCATAAGCCCATCTAGCTCAATATTGTCCGACTGGCTAGCAGTGACTCTGGAGTTTTAGTCACAACTTTCTCCGGTGCCTACCTGGAGATGCTGGGGATCAAACCTGGTACTTTCTACTTACTAAGCAGACCCTCTGCCACTGAATTATGATCCCCATCCTCTTGTATGCGAGTCACAAGCTCAGCTATGATGCATTCAGCTGTTTCCTGCACAGTGAAACACTTTACACAGTTGTGCCTTGAAGGCAACCATATCTCCATAACAGGGTTTTGCAAGAAGCTGGCTGTTTTCCAAAAGTGCTGCAACCAATCAGATATGCTAATCTATGCTGAACAACCTATTTGTTTCCCCAAGGAGGAATGTGCTCTGGAGTTAACCGATACTGTCCTATAAATGGGCCCACACTGTTGGACAGAATTCTAATCAGAGTGCCAAGAGAACTTTCATAAGGAGCATAGGAAGCTGCCACATACTGAGTCAGACCATTGGTCTATCTAGCTCAGTACTGTCTACACAGACTGGCAGCGGCTTCTCCAAGGTTGCAGGCAGGAATCTCTCCTAGTCCTATCTTGGAGATACCAGGGAGGGAACTTGGAACCTTCTGCATACAAGCATGCAGATGCTTTTCCCAGAGTAGTCTTGCAGTGTTCACATTTAGTATCCCATTCAAATGCAAACCAGGGTGGACCCAGGTTAGTAAAGGGGACAATTCATGCTTGCTACCGCAAGACCAGTTCTCCTCCCATCCTTTGCTCTTAACTAGACTGCTACAAAATGTTTATGCATCTTTCAGATTTGAAGATAATGTAAAATTAGGTACTTCAGCCCAATCTTAGCTACTGACTAAATATGCTATCTGGTTAAGAGAGCTTAACATGGATACTGAGTAAGATTCCTCAGAGAGAGAAGAGACTCTAGAACATTTTGTGGCAATGAGACCTAGCATAGCGCATAAGGAGAATCTGCTTTGGAAAGGGCCATTTATTTTAGCGTTGATATATTGTCTAAAGTATTCAGGGCCGCCCTGGGCCGCACAGTCTGTTATGTAGTAAGTAAAGGGTTGTATGAGGCTCGGCTGGTTTAATAGAAAAGGCTGTAGCCTGGATCCAAATGATAGAGCTCAAGAGTATCAAGAATAACCCACTCTGAACTCCAGGACAGGCAGTTTTAACCCATGAGGGTGAATCAGAACAGATATCTTGTTATTGGCCAAGAATTCTCAACATTTCACAGAGGGAGTATAAAGAGAGAGGAATGGAACAGGACCCAAGGGGTAATTGTCAGTTCCAGAGACAAGGGTAGTTGTTAGATACAGAAGCAGCAGAGATAAGCAACTATAAGGTCAAACACATGACTGGGTAAATTCACCTTCTCCTTCCCCCCGATGAGCGATTTCTTATTTGGGGAGTGCTCCCAGATGAGCAGTGCTGCGTTGCACAGCTCCAGAGGCCAGGATAACACCTCCCAGCCTCCAGGAATCCCACAATATGCCAACATAACACTTGTGGTAAATTGGGAGATTCCCCCAAGAGACAGGCACTTCAGGAAGGGACAGAAGGAAAGAGGACAGACTGCAGAAAGCTAAAGAAGGCTGAGAGAGAGAGCTTCTCTCAAAACTCTTTGAAGAGTCTTCAGGGCCAGAGCAACTCCTTTAAACAGAGACTGCATTTCCCAATGCTGGAAGATCTAGCAGTGAGAGCCACATCATCTGCTTGAAGCAACCAGCGAGCTGAAGAAAAAGTAAAAGAGATTAGAATGCATCAGAAGCTTGGCCATTAGCATTAAATGGCCAATGAAGGAGGCAACTAGAATGCACGCTTTAGTTGGACAAGCAGTTAGGCAGATGCTAGGCAAGGGCTGGAATCCCATTGGAGTTGAACATTCTGAGATTGTTACTCTGCCTGAAGGGAAAAGCTGGCTTTCAATGATCCTGCAAGCAATGAATGACATTGAGAGAGGCAGCTAGGATAGCATTTGGCCTTAAGCTGCAACAGGGAATTGAACTTAGGGCTGGGCTAAGTACAATCCTTTCCTATTCAATAACTATTACCTAAACAACCTCCTTTTGTAATTTCTCTTGAATAAGTTTATTATTTTGTTGAAAGTTTACCCCAGGTATTCCTTGCACTTTCATTCATGTCCAAATTAACTTAATCACCTCCAATAGCAAGGACATCTAATCATGAAATATGCTAATTAAGGAATTATCCTATTTGGGGTAGGGTAATTCATTAATTAACCATCTAATGGTGCAGCGGGGAAGTAACTTGCCTGGGGAGCAAGAGGTTGCTGGTTTGAATCCCGCTGGTATGTTTCCCAGACTATGGGAAACACCTATATCAGGCAGCAGCAATATAGGAAGATGCTGAAAGGCATCATCTCATACTGCGCAGGAGATGGCAATGGTCAGCCCCTCCTGTATTCTACCAAAGAAAACCACAAGGCTATGTAGTCGCCAGATGTCAACACCGACTCAACAGCACAACTTTAATTCATTAATTATCCTACCCCCAAAACACCCACTGATAGCAGTGGGAGCATCTACAGTAAGCAAATTTCTTACCTGGGTTAAATATCAGAAGGAGTTGTACTGTTGCTTTTCACAGTGCAGTATTTATTTATTATTTATTTATCACATTTTTATACTGCCCAAAACGTGAGTTCTCTGGGCGGTTTACAAGACAATAAAAACCAATAAAAAGATAAACACATTAAAATTTAAAATGTTAAAACTATTAAAACAATTAAAACACAGTTAAAACAATGTCTAATTTAAAAGCCTGGGTGAACAAATGCATCTTGACCGCCTTTTTAAAAGTTGTAAGAGATGGGGAGGCTCTTATTTTAGCAGGAAGTGTTTTCCAAAGCCTCAGGGCAGCAATGGAGAAGGCCTGTCCCCAAGTAGTCAGACGACGATCCGGTGGCAACTGCAGACGAACCTCTTCAGATGATCTCAATGGGTGGTATGGTTCATAGCAAAGAGGATGTTCTCTTCAATACCCAGGGCCCAAGCTGTTTATGGTTTTATAGGTTATAACCAAAACCCTGTACTTTGCCCGGAAACTTATTGGCAGCCAGTGTAGATCTTTTAAGATGGGAGTGATATGGTCTCTCTGAGATGACCCAGAGACCAATCTGGCTGCCACATTCTGGACTAACTACAGTTTCTGGACTACGTACAAAGGCAGCCCCACAGAGAGTGCATTGCAGTAGAAGTCTGGAGATGACCAACAGATGTATTACAGTTCTGAGGTCATTTATCTCAAGAAATGCACGCAGCTGGCATATCAGCCGAAGCTGATAAAATGCACTTCTGGCCACTGCCTCGACCTGGGACATCAGGGAGAGTTTTGTGTCCAGGAGCACCCCCAGACAGTACACCTGTTCCTTCTGGGGAAGTGTGACCTCATCCAGAATGGGCAGATCAAAATCATCTCCCGAGTTCCGACCCTGCACAATGAGTACCTCCGTCTTATCTGGATTCAGACTCAGCTTATTACCTCTCATCCAGCCCATCATTGCCTCCAGGCAGGCATTTAGGGAGGTTATGCCTTCTCCCGATGATGCTGACATGGAGAAACAGATTTGGATGTCATCAGCATACTGATAACACCCTGCACCAAATCTCCTGATGATCTCTCCCTGCGTTTTCATGTAGATGTTAAATAACATCACAGGCAATATGGAGCCCTGAGGGAAACCGTACTGAAGTTCAGTTTTTGAAGAACAGTCCTCAACAGACAACATCTGGAATCTGCCCAAGAGGTAAGAGTGGAACCACTGCAAAGCAGTGCCTCCCACCCTCAAACGCTCCAGAAGGATACTATGGTTGATAGTATTGAAAGCCACCGAGAGGTCCAAAAGGATCAACAGAGCCACACTTCCTCTGTCAATTGCCAACTGGAGATCATCCATTAGGCCGACCAAGGCAGTTGGCCTGATGGATGAAATATCCTATTTCTACAAGTGCACACCACACACTGAGGTAATTGTGACAGCAGCTGCATCTGACAGCCAAGAATTCTGCAGTATTTTACAGTAAACAAGCCATTTAGCAGTATCTACTCACTTGATATGCCCTAGGATCTCTTGGCAATGGTCATGGTATTGATGCAGCCAAGTCATTATCGGTGTGGGTGCAACCACCAACAGCGGGCTGGAGGACTGACCCAGGGTCATCTGAGAGCAAAAGAGAGATGATAGAAGGATCAGTAATTGGGAGAATGCATCAAATCAGATGCAAGGCAAGAACTGACCAGCAGCACATGCTACTGTTGCTGAACCACTAAAAACACAGCCTCACGAAGCTCAAGTTTGAGATTTACATCTGTAGTACTTACAAAAGCACGATGTCTCTGCAACAAGATATTCAACAAGCCCTAGGAGAGAGAGAAATCAGCCCATTATAAATAGATAGCAGCCACTTTCTTGTACATTTAAGGAGCTAACAGTAAAATTGACCTTAGAAAATTGAGCAATTTGCTTTTTTAATATGGAAAAAAACTATGTGTTCCAAAGTCCCTTCTACAGCTTCTCAAAGTCATCACCACTGCCAGAATAAGAGGAAAGACATGTCACTATGAAATGAGCTTTTGGAATTAAACAGAGGGATGAATGAACTGAACTCTGCCTGCAGAAGATGTTTTTTACAGTCAACAAAGAAAATGCAGCTTTGCCCAATACTGATAGATAGTAGGGATGTGCCCGAATGGTCTTCAGCACCGGCGGGGGTAGTACTTTAAGGGCGGGGGAGGGTGTACTCACACACACCCCCGCTGCATTTCCCCCACCGGCGCTCTGCAAATTTCAAGACCCTTGGGGTGGCAGCGTTCCTCCCTGCCGCCCCGTTCCCCCCGTCAGCTGGAAGTGGCCAGAAGTTGCGCATGCGCGCTCGCAACATCCAGCCACTTCCGGCTGACGGGGGAACGGGGCGGCAGGGAGGAACGTTGCCGCCCCGAGGAGCTTGAAATTTGCAGAGCGCCGGCGGGGGAAACGCGGCGGGGGGGTGAGTACACCCTCCCCCGCCCTTAAAGTACTACCCCCGCCAGTGCCGAAGCACCGAATCCCGCCCCAGCACCGAAACATTTCGGAGGCCTTTACCATGGCCTCCGAAACATTTCGGGCACAAGCCTAATAGATAGGTTTGTTGAAGTGCATTTTGCACTGCAAAATGTTGCAACTTATTACAACAGCCCCTTGAAGCAAGGGTCACAAGAACTGGTTTCCAATAATCATTTATCCCTTGGTAAAACAGCAAAGATCTTATTGCATTCAGAGATGTCAACAACATGGAGTAGCTGTTCTGCCATTCTTGGGGTGGTTTACCACCAAACACAATTAGCTACACAGAGTAGCATTTTATGTTTTGATGGAAATATTGGGTCATTAGAATGAGGTGGGGGGAGAATGCCAAAACAGACACTTTTTCAAGGATATTAACATAATGGAAACACAATGGAAGTGACAGTGCCCAGGCCCATTCAAAACTCACCGTATGATGATCAGCATGTATATGAGACAGAAACACCGCTGCAATGTTACGCAGGATTTGATCAATTTCATCTCCATAATGGCGGCAAAGCTGGCCAAATGTTCCTTCCCCACAATCCAGAAGCAGAGACCTTGTGGAACTAGCAAGAGAGTGAATGTAAGTTTATATCACTCTCACTGCTCTTGTATGCCCTAGCAGATAAAAGACTACACTTAGCAGCCATGATGGGACAACATCTCACAATATTATTCCACTGAAGAGAGCTAAACATGCACATAAAAGAACATGAGCCATAGTGGAGGGACCAAAAGAAAATACACTAAGCAGTTAGCAATGGTTTGGCACAAACCAAGGATTCTCCTGCTACCAATATCTCACTTGGATGAGAAGACTGAGGTCGTCAGCTTCAAAGATGGGATGGGACAGACCTACAGCACAATGCCTGGCACACAAGAAAGATACTTCCATTTGTGAGTGAAATCCCATACGAGAGACTGCAGGAGGACCATTATGGCAGGGAACAAGGATGAAGTGACTTTTTGACCACCATAACTCACACCCCATTGATCTTTGTAAGGTTCATGGGTTAGTCCGTCAATGCTTCCTTGAAGACAACATGCCTCTCAAATACTGGTACCTACCTAACATTTATCAGTGTTGAGCTAACATTCCGAATTTTCATTGGGACTGCAGAGCCAGTTCCCAAGAATACAACTTCTGGATAGCAGTCTGTGTTTCCTAGAAGACAGACAGACACACAAATCCTACAAACTTATTCAGATTAATAAAAACTTAAGTCTTCAAATATAGAAAAAATCCACATGGCAGACAAATTCAGTCATACTATCCAAACCCATCTTTGGACATAAGAGTATGGGCAGCTCTAAACTTTACAATTATTGTGGGAAACTGCTTTCTCACACTGCTGCATCTCGCAGCAGTGGGATGTACTACTACTACTACTACTACTACTAATAATAATAATAATAATAATAGTAGTAGTAGTAGTAGTAGTAGTAGTAATAATAATAATTTGATTTCTATACCGCCCTTCCAAAAATGGCTCAGGGCGGTTTACACAGAGAAATAACAAACAAATACTACAGCCCTTTGTCTCATGCATGCAACGAATTGTGTAGGTAGGTAGATCAGGAGGTATATAAATATGACAGATAAAATCCCAGCAACACAGAAGAAAATTCAGGAATAAAATTCCATCCCAGATTCATACCCACTGTGCACCATAAGGAGACTGTTCTGGGGGTTTTGTTTACTTTGGAATTTTATTTGTTTATGGATGACACTTTTGAGACCTGGGGATTTGAGGTAGGAATTAAGATATATGGTGGTGGTCACTTGATTAGGTCCTGAAGCATGCTATTGAAGAGAATGCAGACTGCAACCTGACCACATTTCTGCCTCTCTATGCTTCTTCCGGCACTCCAGAAAGAACAAGCTGTGAATCCATCACTAATTAACATCCTAACTCTGCCTCAAAGGGACAGCTTTTTTCAGCCACGAAGAGAGCTACCACAAAGTTCTAGTCAGTGTCATTGCCAGTTTCTAAGCTGTCCCATCAGGATTTCCTCTTTACAGCACTGGAAACACTAATGCAGCAGTTCCAAGAAAACAGTATACAAAGTACTGGCAGCCATTAATAGTGCAACAGGAGAGTAGGCAAGAGTCCATACCACATTATAATCGCACACATTACATCTTGAACAAAGTTTTGCAGTTTGTTTACAAAATCCGTTCCAGCACACCATCATATGTACATATCATTCTATACTCTAATTTACTGACAAGCACATAAGGGATCAAGTAACTGCAGAGAATATCTAAGAAAAGCCAAGATCAAAGGGATAAACCCATGACCCTTATTCCCAATATATCTTAGGGCTATATGCCTCAAGGGATTTAAATTTTACAAATAAAGCAAAGCCATTCCAATCCATTTATTTCTAACACGTCTTCATTGACAGTGACCAAGTCCTCAATCACCAGTCCAATTCAGACATCACGCAGAGCCAGGACTGAATTCTGGTTTCATACAACATGCCCTGCCTTTGGAAACAAAGGCTCCCCTGCCCTCCCTAGCTACAGATCCTGATTTATTTGGAAATGCTCCTTAGAATGAGTCAGGATTACCCAGTTCAAACATCACAACAGATCTTGGCTTGTTCTAGGCCAGGATCGGAAGCAGAATAGTTTCTCCCTTCACACGTGTGTCCAAGTTAAGGGACACCATGCAAAGCTGGCTCTGTTTAATGCCTGAATCAGTATTAAGTGGGTATTAAATGAGTATTAAAGATGAGCAGATTCTAACTGCCTTATTGTAAAATGTATAGCCATTATGAGTAGCCCACAAAATGCATCAGAAGTAAAAGGAGTCACTTTCTTACACATGGCACACAGCTATCTTATTATCCCCTGCCAAGCATACTACAGACAGCTTATTCACCTGATGAAGCTGGCCTGACCTGTAGGCTCTCTTTGCACTTCTGCACAGAGTCCTGAAAATGAGGGAGCTCCAGAGCTTCAGTTATGAATTCTGCAGAATTACAGGCAGTGACAGCTTCCCTGAAAGAACACACAGACAAAGCAGAGTGGGATGGATAAGTTTTCTTCTCTTTTCAATGCAAAGCATCTCATTGTTTTTTCCAAGCCATCCTGATGCGTCTTCCTCCGTTTAGGAAGATCTACCAGCCCTCCAGGTGGATTTATACCCTTCTCCTGAGGTGAATTTATAGGTGGATTTATACCCTTCTCCTGAGGGGCCCAGGGACTCTGCACATTGTCCCTTGGAAGTCAATACATCAGGCAAGGACCAGAACTGAAATGTCATTCTCTTTTTAAACTATTCACTCAACTGCCTATATTTCAATGTTCTGCACATTCCATTTACCCAAATATGTTCTCCATGGAACCAGCCTAGTCACCATTACTCACCTCTGCCACAAAGAGTTTTAAAAGAAGCCCACGATTGGAGCTTATGAGCACCAGAGGGGGAAAGCAGTCCTTGTGACAGTTGCCACCACTCCGTGTGCCCCTGCTCCAAGTCTAGTTTAACATGTGACATGCCAGCACACGGGGTAGCATCCAGACTAGCCTTGCAGAAGTGTAAATGTTATCTTACACTCATGTCAGAACATAGCACATGTTCACTGCATGAAGAAATGCACCTCTGTTCCAGACTAGTTGTGCTAGCAGGCTGCAATGCAAATGAGGAGCTCTGTGCAACAAGCATTTGGGTGGTTGCTCTTCTGCTAGCAGTAGCAAAACTTTGCAGAGAACTGCAACAGTCCTTCCACAAGCATTATTGTCGGTGCTATACACCATTTTGTTGCAGCTGCTGCACCCGCCAGTTATGTGAAGCAGGAGCACACTACCACAGTGCATCGTGTTATAAGTTATGTTCAACTGGATGGAAGGAAGAGGATGGGAAGACACGGAATGGCAGCAGCTCCAAACCTTTGACAGTGCCCAGTCTCAATTCAGATACTGAAGTAATGATCTTTACATCCCTTCAGGCTATGCAACCAGCAGAAGCTGAAGTCACCACTAACCTCTGCCATTCTAGTTTGGGTCTCAACTGGTATTTGAGGAGGCACTCTCCTCGTGTAACAGGCACACTAAATGTAGCCTCTTCTTCCTGATCAAAGACAGAAAAAGAGATTTTGAAGTGTGGTATCACGTCTGCCAAGAAAAAGGACACCTCTGAATTAGGCAAAAAATTTACCTTACTCTGGTAGTTGGTGAGCAGTGGAAAGATCTCTGGATGGATGAGGTTGAGTTGGGTTTGAATTTTGTGGCTGCGGAGATGGTGCACTGAAGGGCAATTCTCATTGAGTATCAAGTGTTGAGTACTAGCTCCAAATCTGGTGGGATAAAGGAAACCAAGCACACATTACTACCTGTTAAAACTGGAAGTTAGGGTTAGCTATCCAAAGCCTCCTGCAGGGCTATAGCTGTACCTAGTAAGTAGGATATCCCAGTAGGACCCTATAAAGTAGATCAGATATTTTTTAGACGGAGGGACTGAGGCTTGTACAATCACATAATTCACATTGCTTACAGTGCATTCACCATGAATGATCTTCTCCTTAACATACGCCCATTTTAAATGCATCTTCCCTCAGGATGGATTATGCCAGATAGTTGACCTCAGGGCCAGCAATGTTGGGCTTTCCCGTGGAAGCAAAATGAATGCATGTGGTATTAAGCTAGGCTAATCCATGGATCATCTGCAAGCTCTAGTAATGAAAGTCAAGGAGCACAGTGAAAAAATGGGACTACCACTAAATGTAAAGAAGACTATACTAATGACAACGGGTACAGCAACCAGCCTCAGAATTGACAATAAAGACACTGAAGTGGTGGATAGCTTCTGCCTTTTAGAATCGACTGTCAACAGTGAAGGATCCGGCAGTCAAGAAATACACCGCAGACTAGCACTTGAAATGAAGGGTAGAAATGAAGGCCTTGGAAAGGATATTTAGATGCTGTGACTTGTCTACACCTACAAAGATTAGAATCGTCCGGACAATGGTTTTTCCTGTGACACTCTATAGATGCGAAAGCTGGACTTTGAAAAAGCAAGACAGAAAAAGTACTGACACTTTTGAACTTTGGTGCTGGAGAAGACTTTTGAAGATACCATGGACAGCCAGGAAAAACAAACAAATGGATCATAGAACAAATCAATCCAGAATTTACACTCAGGGCACAAATGACCAGGCTCAAACTATCATACTTGGGACACATTATGCGAAAACCTAGCTCCCTTGAGAAGTCCATAATCCTGGGAAAAGTTGAAGGAAAAAGAAGAGAATGTCCAGCAGCAAGGTGGATGGACTCAATTACGACAGCAATGTCTGCACCACTAAAAGACTTTAAAGGCCAAGCTGAAGACAGATCATCCTGGAGAGACTCTATCTATGTGGTTGCGAAGAGTCAACACTGACTTGACAGCACTTTATAAATCCATCCAAGGATAGTTCAGACCATTAAAAGACTGCAGGGTACATTCTTCTCTACTGACTATTTGTCAAAATGATAAAGAAAACAAACATTGGCATTAGGCCAAAGTGCATTACTTGGAGAAAAGTTGAATATACAGGAGTACAATAATCAAGCACTGACATGTCAAGGTACATCCTTCAAGTTACAAGTTGCATTCAAAAAGACAAGGTTACTCATAGCAAATGAGGAGGAGAGCAAAAACTATTTTCTACAACTTTCAGAGTAACTGCCTGTGAAAAGATTTCAGCTTCTAATTCAAAGTCTGTCCACCCCAGTTGGAGCCAATCTGCAATCTCTCAAAATGTAACCCTTCTGCTGCAACATTCTGTTTCAGGCCTGTTAGAGCATTTCACCCCTCCTCCCAATTCAAAACAAAAGTCAGGTGCACATGACCTAATTGTTTTGACTAAGTAAGCCTAGTTGTTGAAGGCCGAAGAGAGGCACACAGAACATCGTATGTGCTGCTGTCAGCAGTTTTCATACCCTTATGTAAAAGGACTATAAAATGGCTTCCCTTGGTCAATTTTAGTTAAACCAATGCCTGACTACATTAAAAAGGTAGAGTCATAGGTGACCAAGGTCCAAGGTCCTCAGAAGGGTCTATTGTTGATCCACGACCAACTCTGTGCCCATAGCCTTTATGTAGCAATGACAGAGAGACTCTTGGGGCCCATTCAGGTAGGTGGTGTTCCACGGAGAGCAATCTGCTGAGGGACATTTGAGACCTAAAGTAGGTCCTAGATGGCTTGTCACTCAGATTGTGAAAGCAAGGTTTGCTTTGTTTGTATCCCTTAAAACTGACCATTATCTGAACTTAAGAAAAACCCTGCTGGATCAGGCCCAAGGCCCATCTAGTCCAGCATCCTGCTTCACACAGTGCCCTACTAGATGCCTCTGGGAAGCCCACAGGCAAGAGCTAAGGGTATGCCCTCTATACAGTTGCTCCCCTGCAACTGGTATTCAGAGAAATCTTGCCTCTGAGGCTGGATGTAGCCTATAGCCCTCAGACTAGTAACCATCGATAGAACTGTCCTCCATGAATAGAACTGTCCTCCATAAACCCTTCTTAAAGCCATCCAAGCTGTTGGCTGTAATCACGTCTTGTGGCAGATAATTCCATAGGTTGATTATACGTTGTGTGAAAAAGTGCTTTCTTTTGTTGGTCCTAAATTTCTTGGCAGTGCTGTTAACCTTTTCCCATAAGCTGTATTACTGATCATGGGAAAAACCACCACAATCATTGCAGCAAGAAAGAATAAACTGGGCAAAGGAACGCCTAAGAATATGAAACTCCACTCAAAAGCAATAGTGGCAGAGGCTAATTCACAGCATTTCCATCCACGTAGGTTTGCATGTGAAATAGGTTGAAACAAGGAAAGAGAGAGCTGGTGCAAGTTAGGGACTTACAGAGCATGAGCAGGGAAGTCCTATTTTCACTGCTGTCCTCGACTCACTAGGTACCCTCAGTCTCAGCCCCTTCCATCTGCAATACTTCTGACCTACTTTATAGGGCCATTGTAAAGATAATCAAGAATATATGAGAAGCATTTCAAACACACAACACACATTACATAAAATGCTACATATTACTATAGTCTTGCCCCATCCTAACCCCTACTCAGTCACCACTGGCAACTCAGGGTTTACATCTGGGCAAGTCTAAGACTTTCACTCTGGCCTGCTCACTGTGTCTCACAGCAGCAGATTAAGCAGTGTTTGAAACCGGAATAGTGTCCTTGGCAGCTGGCTATAAGTCACCATCTTTTTTAAAGTCTAGAACAAGGCAGGAGGAGCCCTACTCCTGCCCCTAAGGCCCATGGAAAAGGGGAGTAAGGGTTGCGGGGGGGGGGTGGACAAGTTACTTTTATGGGCTTTACCCAGGCTGTATTACTATTACCCTTCAAAGCAGCAATTCTAAGCATACATAAGAACAGCCCTGCTGGATCAGGCCCAAGGCCCATCTAGTCCAGCATCCTGTTTCGCACAGTGGCCCACCAGATGCCGCTGGAAGCCACCAACAGGAGTTGGGGGCGTGCCCTCTCACCTGCCATTACTCCCCTGCAACTGGTACTCAGGAGGCATCCTGCCTTTGAGGATGGAGGTGGCCCACAGCCCTCCGACTAGTAGCCATTGATAGACCTCTCCTCCATGAAGTCATCCAGACCCCTCTTAAAGTCATCCAGGTTGTTGGCTGTGACCACATCCTGTGGCAGAAAGTTCCACAAGTGGATCACGCGTTGTGTGAAAAAGTACTTCCGTTTGTTGGTCCTAGACCTCCTGGCAATCAATTTCATGGAGTGAACCCTGGTTCTAGTGTTGTGTGAGAGGGAAAAGAATTTATCTCTCTCCACTTTCTCAACATCATGCATCATTTTATAGACCTCTATCATGTCTCCCCGCAGTCGTCTTTTTTCTAAACTAAAAAGCCCCAGGTGTTATAATCTTGCCTCATAAGAAAGGTGCTCTAGGCCCCTGATCATCTTGGTTGCCCTCTTCTGTACCTTCTCCAGTTCAACAATGTCCTTTTTAAGATGTGGTGACCAGAATTGTACGCAGTACTCCAAGTATGGTTGCACCGTAGTTTTGTATAAGGGCATTATAATGTTAGCCGTTTTATTTTCAATCCCCTTTCTAATGATCCCTAGCATTGAATTTGCCTTTTTCACAACTGCCACACATTGAGTCGACACTTTCAACGAGCTGTCCACCACAACCCCAAGATCCCTCTCCTGGTCCATCACCGACAGCTCGGATCCCATCAGCATATACTTGAAGTTGGGGTTTTTTGTCCCAATGTGCATCACTTTACACTTGCTAACATTGAACCGCATTTGCCATTTTGTCACCCACTCCCCCAGTTTGGAGAGATCCTTTTGGAGCTGCTCACAATCCATTTTGGATTTCACTACCCGAAAGAGTTTGGTATCATCTGCAAATTTGGCCACATTGCTGCTTACCCCTGCTTCTAGATCATTTATGAACAAATTAAAAAGCACTGGTCCCAGTACAGATCCCTGGGGGACCCCACTTCTTACTTCCCTCCATTGTGAAAACTCTCCATTTATACCTACCTTCTGTTTCCTGTCTTTCAACCAGTTAGCAATCCACACATGTACTTGTCCCCTTATCCCATGACCGCTAAGTTTCCTCAGGAGTCTTTGATGAGGAACTTTGTCAAAAGCTTTTTGGAAGTCCAGGTAGACTATGTCAACTGGATCACCTTGATCCCAACACTTGTTGACACTCTCAAAGAACTCCAAAAGATTGGTGAGGCAAGATTTACTTTTGCGGAAGCCATGCTGGCTCACTCCCAGCAGGGCCTGTTCTTCTAGGTGTTTTACAATTTTATCATTAAGGATACTTTCCATCAATTTGCCTGGAACGGACGTTAGGCTAACCGGCCTGTAATTTCCCGGATCGCCCCCGGATCCCTTCTTGAAAATCGGTGTTACATTTGCTACTCTCCAGTCCTCTGGTACAGAGCCCGATTTCAGGGATAAGTTAAATATTTTAGCAAGGAGGTCGGCAATTTCACATTTGAGTTTGAGGACTCTTGGATGGATGCCATCCAGCCCTGGTGATTTGTTAGCTTTCAGTTTTTCCAGACAGTTTAGAACATCATCCCTTGTCACCTCTATCTGACTCAGCTCTCTAGCCTCCATCCCTAAAAAGCCTGGTTCAGGAACAGGTATATGCTCAGTATCCTCTGCCGTGAAGACAGATGCAAAGAACTCATTCAGCTTCTCTGCAACCTCCGTATCCTCCTTAATAATCCCTTTCACTCCCTCATTGTCTAATGGTCCAACTGCCTCCCTGGCAGGTTTCCTGCTTCTGATGTACTTAAAGAAGTTTTTGTTATTCCCCTTAATACTTTTGGCTAAATGTTCCTCAAACTCTCTTTTTGCCTCCCTTATTGTCACCTTGCATTTCTTTTGCCAGAGTTTGTGTTCCTTTCTGTTCTCTTCATTTGGACAGGCCTTCCAATTTTGGAAGGAAGTCTTCTTCCCTTTTATGGCTTCCTTGACGGTACCCGTTAGCCATGCTGGCATCCTCTTGGACTTAGTGGTACCTTTCCTCCTTTTGGGTATACAATCTAACTAGGCTTCTAGTATTGTGGTTTTGAGTAAACTCTATGCACTCTGGAGCGAAGTGACTCTCCTGATTTCCCCCCTCAGCTTTCTTTTCACCATACTTCTCCTTTTGGAGAAGTTTCCTCTTCTGAAATTCAAAATGTCTGTGTTAGACATCCTTGGTGATTCTCTCCCCGCATGTATGCTGAATTTGATGGCACTGTGGTCACTGTTCCCTAAAGGGTCGATGACACTGACGTCACGCATCAGGTCCTGGGTGTCACTCAGAATTAGATCCAAGGTCGCCTTCTCTCTGGTGGGTTCCATGATCAACTGTTCTAGGGCACAGTCATTTAGCGTATCTAGAAATCTGACCTCTTTGTCCTGACTTGAATGTGAATTTACCCAGTCTATGTGTGGGTAATTGAAATCACCCATAATTACAGCCCTGCCTCTCCTTGATGCGTCCCTGATTTCCTCCTGCAACTCCCAGTCACTGTCGGCATTATGATCAGGAGGGCGATAGCACGTCCCCAGTAGCACGTTTCCTTTCCGGCCTTGTATAGTCACCCACAGGGTTTCTGTGGAGGACTCCAGTCCACCTAGGTTTTCTAGCTTGTTAGATTCTATCCCTTCTTTAACATACAGTGCTATCCCTCCTCCAAGGCGCCCCTCCCTGTCCTTCCTATAGAGTTTATACCCAGGGATAACAGTGTCCCACCGGTTCTCACTGTTCCACCATGTTTCTGTTATGCCCACTATATCTATTTCTGCGCTAGCCACCAAGCACTCCAGCTCACCCATCTTGGCTCGGAGGCTTCTGGCATTGGCATATAAGCACCTATATGCTGAATCTCTCCCCTGATGTATGCTATTCTTTTGACTCTTTGACCTGCTGGCACAGGCTCCCGTCTGCTCTTTATGCGGTTCTGCTCTGTCCCCATCTGTTTTATCTGAATTCTTTGCAGCCTCACACTTTAAAGGATGGCTTTTGCCAAACGGGATACTGCCCAGCTCCCATCGGCTGTTCTCCAGGTGTCATTTTAAAAGCTGCTCTGCAACCTTTTTGATTTTAAGTGCCAGCAGTCTGGTTCCATCTTGGTTCAAGTGCAGCCTGTCCCTTTTGTACAGGCCTTGCTTGCCCCAAAATGTGTCCCAGTGCCTAACAAATCTAAACCCCTCCTCCCGGCACCAACATCTCATCCATGCATTGAAACCCCTCAGCTCTGCCTGTCTCACTGTACTTGTGCGTGGAACAGGTAGCATTTCTGAGAATGCTACTTTGGGGGTCCTGGACTTCAAAATGCTACCTATCAGCCTAAATTTGGCTTCCAGGACCTGCCAACTGCATTTCCCCACATCATTGGTGCCGACGTGCACCACGACAGCTGTCTCCTCCCCAGAACTGCTTAGGAGCCTGTCTAGACGCTGCGTAATGTCCGCAACCTTCACACCAGGCAGGCAAGTCACCGTGCGGTCAACACGCGGGTCACAAACCCATCTCTCTATCCCTCTAATGATCGAATCACCAACTACAAGGAGGCCCCCACCCCCCAGAGGAGTATCCCCTGTGCGAGAGGATATGGGCTCATCATCCACGGAATGGGTCCCTTCTAAAGGAGCATTTCCCTCTTCCTCAGACCGATGTCCTCCTTGCCCAAGACCTTTATTCTCCCTGACAGCAGAGGAGCTACAAGCCCTGGAGTGGGATGCCTCTATCACATCCCTGAAGGTCTTGTCCACATGCCTCTCTGTCTCCCTGAGCTTCTCCAGATCCGCCACCTTGGTCTCGAGGGAACGGATTTGTTCCCTGAGAGCCAGGAGCTCCTTGCACCGAGCACACACCCATGACTTCTGCCCATGGGGCAAATAGTCATACATGTGGCACTCTGTGCAATACACTGGGAAGTGCCCCTTCCCCTGCTGACCTTCTATCTTCATACTGTTTTTGTTGGCTGTTTACAGTATTTAGGGAGCTTATTGTCCGTTTATTAGGATAGGTCTCAGCTGTAATGGTCAACTATTTAACTGTCCAAACAGCCTTTCCCAAGAATATGAGGGAAACGAGGGAGGGATATGTACTTAAGTTCTCTTCTCCACCAAGCTCCTTGTGATCCTTGTGATTGCAGGGGCTTGTTCCAGGCTCCCCGGACACTTCCCACTAAACTCCTGCAGAACTCCTACGTCCTGTTTGCTATGCTCCATTTGCTATGCTCCACCACACCATCACAGCTTTGCACATGTTACCAGTTATTTCAGCAGTGACAGGAAGTCAACTAATGCATGTATTCAACTATTTAGTACTTACCTTCGACCCAATGGCAGCTCAGCTTTACAATTTGTATTGGGTAGAAGGAAAACCTGCTCATCAGTATTGATAGCATGAACGTTTAGTCAAGAGACAAACCTTTGTAGCCACTGCTTATAGCGACCGTCCTGCAGAACAGGTTCTGGGGTTATGTGAACAACTAAAGCCACAGGATTGTCCTGCTTCCCATCTTGATACCTGTAACAAAATATTGGATATAAAGCAATATTTCACAAATTGTGGGTCAGACCCCTTTCCCCATTATGAGGCATGGGACACCTACAGAACAATTTCAAGCACCTCAGAAGTGAAATAACCAAAGTCATTACCAGTGTCTGGTAAACCGAGCTCCTAGAAAACTGAAGTGTGTGTGCAGGAATTTGAACCTCTTACACAGCATGTGAAGGGCTGGTGCCTGAGAATGGGAAGGGGCCATAGCTCAGTCATAAGAATATAGGAAGCTGCCTTATACCAAGTCAGACCATTAGTCCATCTAGCTCAGTACTGTCTACACAGACTGGAGGCTTCTCCAAGGTTGCAGGCAGAAATCTCTCTCAGCCCTATCTTGGAGATGCCAGGGAGGGAACTTGGAGCCTAGATGCTCTTCCCAGAGAGGCTCCATCCTCTAAAGCAGGGATCCTCAACGTTGGGCCCCCAGATGTTCTTGGACTTCAACTCCATAATCCCCAGCCAAAGGCCACTGGGCCTGGGGATTATGGGAGTTGAAGTCCAAGAACATCTGGGGGCCCAACGTTGAGGATCCCTGCTCTAAGGGGAATAACTTACAGTGCTCACACACCAAGTCTCCCATTCATATGCAACCAGGGCAGACCCTGTTTAGCTAAGGGGACAAGTCATGCTTGCTACCACAAGACCACATGCAGAAGGTCCCAGGTTCAATCCCTGGCATCTCCAGGTAGAGCTAGGAAGAGACTCCTGCCAGAAACCTCGGAGAGCCACTGCCAATCAATACTGACCTAGAGGGACCAATATTTTGACTTGGTTTAAAGCAGCTTCCTATGTAATCCTATGCTGGCTTCGAAGACATTGAGGCTGGCTCTTAAGAATCAAATCTGCCTTTCCCAACTTCAGCTCAACAGTTCCAAAGCTATTGTAAAGGTACAAGCCTCTTATTAATACCTTCTCCATTTCTGTAATGTTATTTGAAACCATAGGGAACCTTGTCAAACTCACTCCTTTTCAAACTCACTAGCTTTGCTACTAACTCCTGCATCTATTAATGCTTTGACACATTCTTGTGGGCAATGTAAGGAATTAGCGGGAGACTTACTGCACTTGCCCCAGGCAATAAAGGATGTCTGGGGTTCTAGCACAGAGGGGGTAGGAAATGCCAGCCACACGAGGTGGTACTCCCTCGCAAAATCCTGAGTAAGACAACAGATATTCCCATTTTTCAACCATACCCTCGCAGTGTAGTATTTTCGCAGACTGCATCTATAAAACCTTCATGAGGACATTCCACTATGATGAAGATTGCACCTGGGTCTTGTGGGGTACAAATTTCTTCTGCCAAAATCTGTAACAAGACATCCAGATGAGTATTATGTTCTATTATAAACTGTTACAGTATATAGTACATGCTCTTGTTAGTGGAGGAGCTATTAAGCTTTGTTGGAAAACTTTACAAATATTCTAAAGAGTGGACATTTGGGCTCCCAAGTTGGCAATTTGAAACCCAAGCTAAGAAGTCAAGGGGTTAGATGCTCACATGGTATACAATAGGGCTGTGCGTTGGGGCATCCAATGCCAATAATCTGCAGTGTACAGACACACCCTGTGCTGCATGAAGGTAGCCATCTCCACAAATCCCCCCACATTTCTCGCACCAAGGGGGAGTCTCTTCTACAGGAATGGAAGCCTGCAAGCCCAACCAGAAAGATGTATGTGGGCATCTAGGAACTATAACTCCTCCCAACACTATCCCCATGGGGAAAGCACTGGGAGGAATTACTGATTCCAAATGCCCACATGCACTTTCCCAGTCTGATTGGCGGGTTCAGCTTACTCAATGCTGGAAATGTGAGGGATTGTATAGAGATAACTGCAATACAGGCATCCACCTCTGCACAGCAGAGGATGCATGTGTACACTGCAAATCCTTCATCAATGGCTGCTCTGCCCCAGTGCACAGCCCTAGTATACAGTACTTCTTCCTTTGGAAGATATTTCACAAATTTTAGACTAGCAAGTCATCCACAAAGGCAAAGTTTTCCAATTTAACATCTCCCTACTTTCACTTTGTAAGGCCACTACTTATCTTTTTCACCCAGGTTATGAGAATACATCAGAAGTGACATAGGAAGCTGTCTTATACCAAGTCAGACCATTGGTCCATCTAAGTCAGTATTGCCTACAATAACCGGCAGCAGCTTTCCCAGGTTGCACGCAGGAGTCTCTCCAAGCCCTGGAGATGCCAGGGAGTGAACCTGGGAGGTTCTGGATGCAAAGCAGATGCTCTACCAAAGAGCTATGGCTCTGTCTCCAAGCTAGAGCAACCTCATCCATTCAGAGATTCCCACTAAGAGTGAGACAGAGACCAAGTAAAATATTTCAAGTTTTCTTCCTCAGCCTGAACAATGAGCATAATTCCTGCTTGGTTACATCCACAATAGAGTAACACAGCAAAAAGCACAACGAGATTGCCTTGGGACATAGGAATCTGCCTTATATCTTGTGAGACCATTGGTCCATCTAGCTCAGTATTGTCTACACACAGATGGACATTGACCTCCAAGGTTGCAGGTAGGTGTCTCTCTCAGCCCTATTTTGGAGGTGCCAGGGAGGGAACTTGGGAAGCACTCTTCCTAGAGCAGCCCCATCACCTAAGGGGAAGATCTTACAGTGCTCACACATGTAGTCTCCCATTCCAAACCAGCATGGACCCTGCTTAGCAAAGGGGACAATTCATGCTTGCTACCATGAGACCAGCTCTCCTCTGCTTTTTATGATCCCTGCATAAAAGTATCACCTGGGAACCCATACCTCTCTGCCTTCAAACATGACATTCTTTCCATCTTTCACATCTGCTATTATGGGTGCGATTGCGGCAGTGCCACTGAAAAAGAAAGTTAGACAATCTCAGTGAGATGAATATGCAGTATACTCCTGTCTACAATAAATCACTGGAAAGCCCTCTGTACTTACACAGGCAAACCAAGTTCCTTTGCTTTGAGCACCAAGAAGTTGCCTTTTTTTGGATGGAGCTGCAGATAAACAAAGCTCATTTTATCTTTCTTATAATTTATAGCACTGCCAGAAATAAAGATTAAAGGATAAAATGATGTATCAGAAGATTCCCAGAGACTTCTCTACAAACTGAGCTTCATATCAGAAATTTCATCCGAGGACCAAGTCATCTGGCATGCCACCAAATTCAGACGACCTCTCACTCGGAAAGCAGACAAAGTACAAAGTGAAGGGTATCTAAGATACTGAATCAGCTTCCAAAGAAAGCAGTATTCTGCACAGAGGGACAGTATACGTAGTTACCATTGAGCACCTTATTCTTCAGAGCAGCTCTTACCTTACAAATAAATGCAACCACCAAAGATGGGTCCCTTTGGCCAGTATGCCAGCTACCATCTTAAAAAAACAAAACCAGAAATCCTTCTTTCAGATTCAGACAGTTTACATAACTTAGAATTAGAAGCAGCCATCATCCGCCAAAGTCAGCAAGCCAGTGGGGCAGAGTCATTTTGAATAGGGATCCCATGATGTTTGCTAATACTGCTGTACCAGAAGACTGCAGACCTCTCACCAAACCATCTGGAAATACCCACTGAGACACGCCCCCACTTAAGTTATGCTACCCTCTGAAGTCTGGACAAAAGAGTAACAACTGGGTTCTGAACCGGTCAAACGTCTTAAATTCTCTATGCTCCACTGTCTCCCCACACCGAGAAGCAAGGCTTCCTCACCCATTTTATCAGGTGATTCTTCACTTCTGTCACGCCTTAGGCACTGCTGTTCCACAGAGGGAGATCCCCGCCTTGACATATGCTGTTTTTCATCAACCACACTTGCTGGCAGTTCAGAGCTCTGATGTAGCCTATGTTTATTTGAAGGCTTTTTTCCTATTCAAGAGCAAGTTGGGAGTGGGGGGAAGAGAGGAAGACAGATTGGAGCAACACACATACACCCCTCTTCACCTCTGCCCTGGAAATACTTTTTAAAAATAAATAATCAGTAAAATCCACTTTTACTGTTTTCATGTCCTTTTAAGAACATCTTTATGTGCAGACACAATATAGTGAGCTTATTAGCTGCTGCAAAATGTTATCAGTTCAACCCCATTACTGTCATGCTAGAGTAATCCAGCAACACTAGTTTCAAAATGCAGTAGCTACCCATATTACTTTTCTGTAATACCCAAATTAATTAAGAAAGGGACAGTAAGACACCTAAATAAACTGGAGAATTCATCTGTAAGTGAATCAAGCATCTCAGTGGCTCTGTCTGGATTATCGGGGTGAATAAATGCAATACAGTCACAAGAGTCCTAGCAAGTTGTGAGAATAAATGAAATACACATTTAAGTCTTTGTACACTGAAGAGCACTACAGAAGTCAATACTGGGAACACGAAATTATAGCCCAAATGAAACTGAAGAAAAAATGATAGAAAGTGGTGCCAGCAAAATTTCCTCAGCCAAATTGTTATTCTTGGCTTATGATCCGCCTAAGCATGCCACTATTTCACCTTCACATTTTTATCTCTGGCTTCCGACACAGAGATTGACCATTGCACTTTGACTTCTACAAAGCTGAATCCACTGGGCTGCACCCACTCCTCCCTCACCATTAAAGTCCTGGCACCTTTACTCACCTACTAGGGGAACCTGATAGACCGTCATCGTCTCATCTTGATATTCTGGTTCAGAATGAGGTCGCACAGCTAGCAACAAATACAGACACTAAATATCAGAGTAACCAGTATGAACAACTTACTAAGAATCCAACAGTGTAGCTAAAGAAGAGTATTGCATTTTTGAACAAAGTTACATGGACAACCTTGAATCAAAGATACAGAGCACAAAAAATCAAATCCTCACACTTCAAAGCTTAGGCTGGCTGTCTGCTAGACACCCCTGAAATATAAATATGGCCAGCAACTATTAATTAGTTCCCAGAGAAGAACTAACAACTGAGCATCAAGTTTCACCACAGCAGATGTGGAGCAATCCTATTCACTGGCAAATAAGGCTGCCCTCTCAATCAACAAAAACGCAGCATGCTGCAGCCATTATGGAAGAAATAGACACAGAACTTACCCAAATCTATTCCTTTTAATCGGCCAGAAAAGACTTTGATTGCCTCCAAGTAGTTTTTCTGAAAAATACGTACAAAGACTACATCATATACTAAAAAAATGCATCATGTCAAGGGTTTTGCCCAGCAACATATTAGCATGAGTTATTCTCACATAGTCTCAGGTTCAGTCAAGTAAAACATTTCATTTGCTACATGGAGAAGGTGATCATATTGTGTGTATGTACTCCACAGCTTTAAGAGGTGCAAGGGAAGTACAACACAAATTGGAGATGGGAAGGGAAGCAAAAAGTGCTGAAAGTAACTATTCAGAATGTTGTCATCATAAGGCAAGCTGTAGCTGATAAAACAGGAAGCAATCCTTTCTAAAGGGAAGAAATCAGCTGTACAGCTCTGAATCTACACTGGACAGACATCCTTAGAATGTCTGCAGCCCTGTTGTACAAAGCAGAACTGCAACTACCACTCCTGTGGAACACAAAGGTATTGCCAGAAGGGTAAACACTGGCAAAGTCTGGATTGGGCTCTACTAATTTGGTCAGGTCACACATGGGATTGTCAGCCATATGACACTAACCCACAGAACAGCAGATGTCAGCATCGTTCTTCACCACTTAAATGCAGTTTCACTAGTCATGGAAGAAAAGTCCTACAAAAGAGTACTGCAGAAATATAGACCCTCACCAGTTGTGGCGGCCCAGAGAGCACACACTTTGGAACCCCTGTTTCTTGTAAGGTAAGTATCATTCCTGGAAGAGAAAGAATACAAGAACTTGCTTTAAAAACTGCCTTCAGTCTGAAGTTGCAAAAAGACTTTGAAAGTTATGAAAATAAAACATCACTACAACACCACACAAAGGCAACAAGAATGAACATTTATCCAACTTTGTTTATACCCTACTGTATTCCATATGCTCTGAGCAGCTTACACACATTTTTATTATCCTTGGCACTTTGACAATGTACAGAGCCAGAACCAGAACAATATTATCTTAATATAAGTAATGGTATTATTTTCTCCAAAAAGTTAACCAGTATTGATTCTGTGATGGATCTGCTACACAAGAGACCCAGGGTCAATCAAAAGACCACCAACTGGAATTATTAAAGTTGATGTGTCAATCAAAGCTAGATATCAACTATGGCAATATCCAAAATACACCAAGAGAGAAGACCAAGGAAGAGTCTCAACTCACCAGACAAGCCACCAACATTTGCCCAGTGCATTCTGGTGAGGAAGATGTTGTCTAAGCGAGCCACTTTTAGCCTGTGGTGGAGAATAAGTTTGTTATGGATTAAAATCATTTCAGATAACTTGCTTGCAAGGCTTCCCCCACCACCACCCTCAAACCCTGTATCTAACTATGCTTACTTGTGCTCCTGCATAAGGCGCTGCACTCCTTCTCCACAATTAAAAAGATACCTGAAATGAAATATTTTACTATGAACAGCATCCAGACTTATGACCATTGCACACACTCACTCTTTTTGGGAGCATCCAACTGAAACCACAGCTACAAGATGCAAGCCTTCTGCCACAACCACACCCAAAATTGTTAAGAACTACAAATAATACAAATAAAAGAAAAGAGAGCTCCAGAGAGGACTGGGGAGCAAGCCTAGCAAGGCACAGGGAAGCGAGTGTGCATGCCTCTGCCACTGATCAAATGTGTGACAGGAGAGAATTATTCTCCAGAAAGAACAATCAGCCCAGGTACCCACATCACTGCCACAGAAGACGTGCCAATCATACTGCAGAGAATTATGGAGACCTGCCAAGTGTTTTACTTTGGGCCATGTCAGCCCCTTGCTAACTAGGGGTTAGTTAGCGATTCTTTCAGAGTAGAATCCTTTCAAAGAAGTGGTTCTCTTATTTCTAGGAGGAAGAGGAGATCAACTGGCCCTATTCAACCACAGCACAGCATTTCTCCAGTGGCTGTTGCTGGTGTGTCCCTTGTGTTTCTTCTTAGGCAGCTGAGGCGATTGGGAACATGGAACCATTTTCTTCTTATCCTTTTCTATGTAAAGCCCTTTAAGAGCTATTGATTGATTGGCTGGAAAACAGTATATATGCAGCAGTAGCTTTAAGCAATACTGTGAGCAGACATACCGCAGAATAGGAAAACGACCCAGAAACTCTGTGGCCGGACACAACCCTATACTGCAGCCAGTTTGACAACTATACTCAGCCGATCTGCAGAGAATAAATAGGCGGCTGAGCAGAATGGGAAGAAGTGGATCCCAGGCCCACTGACCGGTTGAACTCGGAGAACACATAGACCGCAGCTCCTGCATCTCGCGTCCCCGCAGCCACCACTTGAACGAAGACAGTCCTGGCCCCTCCACTCGTCGAGGTCCCCGCAGTGCCCAGGCGCTTCTCCCGCGCGCGCAGATGCCGCAGCGGGTCCTTTGGCGGGCGCTGACGGCGGGCTCCGGGGACAGCCCCGCCACTAGACATGGCCCTGACCGTCGCCCAGAGCAGCCGCCTCCACATCCAGCAAGCGCGCCCTGCCACGGCCAGCAGCAAGACCCACGCGGACTCCTTTCCTGGGCTAGCGACGGCACGCCAGCAATTCCGGTAGCAGAGTCCTGCCTCCTCCCACCTGACCAAGCACGCACCAATACCGCCCTGCCTCTATGCGCATGTAACGCTCTACTTTCCGGCGGCCAATCGCCAGAAACACTGTAGTAACATGTGATAGGAAGTGTCCAATAATTTGATCTTCCGTTTTCGAGTGACAGAAGTGGTGTATCAGTACTTTACCCTGCCCCTCGACGAGCTCTGACCAGTGTAGCAGCACTCTCCCCTGCCCCTCGACGAGTCCTGCCCGGTGCATCTGAGCATGCTCAGTACGGTCAAACGAAGCCCAAATGAAGCTCTATTTTATTTTCTGCCCCAAAGATAATGAATTACATTGCTCGTAAGAGGACGTGACAGATGAATCTGTACCCAGGATAAAACATCTTAAATATAATTTTCAAAAATGTAATTTTTAATGTTTTGAAGATAATGAATTACGTTCCTGCCCATGTTCCCAAAGCACCAAAATATTTTAATGTTTTGTTCAGAAAAAAAAAACATTTAAAACATCTTAAACATTACATTGCTGCAAAAGTCTCTTCTTCAAGTATGGGCAACTGAGTGGCTACAAATGGGGACTGAGCATGAGCAATGACACGGAAGTACTAGCAAAATCTGAGTGGCAGGGGATAGGGGATAAGAATACTACAGTTGTAGTATCACTTTGCCCTATCCATCAATGAGTGGTACACTATACATCTGAGCATGCTCTAAAGCATTGGAGCATGCTCAGTATGGTTAAATGAAGCTCCTTTTCGTTTTCTGCCCAAAACCCCTATCAGATTTTCATTTCTGATTAAAATATCAAAGAGATGCAATCCAGATTCTGCAAAAATACATCACATGAACATGAATACAATCACATCACATGTGATTGGATGTGCAATTATGTAACAACATTACTCTGAAACACAAAGAAGAATGACTACAATAGTGCATCCCAAGGACGAATGCTAATTTCTGTGAAAGGCCTAGAGAACTGGCAAGAAGAGAACAAGAAGGGAGCATGCTCAGTCTCTCCAGTTGAAGCCAGAGACCTTACCCTGAAGGTCAATCTATCAACAACTGACATCTTGAATGCTGGCAAAAAGAGAGCATGCTCAGTCTCTCCAACGCCTGTCAGAAGCTCTTACCCACGTTAACTTTGGATTTTTTTTAAAAAATTTTGGCAATAACAACAACTTTATTTGTTCTCTGGGTGGCTCACAACAACACAATCAAAACATCCAATTAAATCCCATGACACAAAACAAATTACAATATAAAACAGAAAATACAAAATACAGTACAAAACATTTTTTAAAACCAGTTTCAAAAAGCCGGAGTGGTCTCCACCTGGCATCCAAAAGAACAAAGCGATGACCCCTGCCAAAAGAGGGGAGACAGGTGGCTACTAGGGAGAGGGACTTTTCAGTGATTGCACCCCACTTCATGTTAACTTTAGAATTAGTAAAGCGACTTGTGTACTCCACAATTAACTGCATCTGTCATGTCCCCTTATGAGCAGGTGAGGAGCTGTCATTGTGTGCTGCTGTGGCAGAGTCACTGCTGTTTCCACGCACAGGTCCTGAATCAGCACCCTCTCATATTTCACCAACCCGCTCTGGTTATCAAATTAAAAATCTAGGCTGTCAGTTTTCCCTGTCGCTGTCAGTTTGCCCCAACCGTGCAGGCTTTTCTGATGGGTTCCCATTTCTGATGCACTAGGTTTCCCTGTCGGTTTCCCTTTTCTTAGGGGTCTACATCTCTGGTGCAAGAGGCTGTCATTTTTCCCTGACAGTTTTCCTTTTCTAATGGCTCCGCAGCTCTGATGCACAAGGCCATCACTTTCCCCTCTCCCTGTCAGATTGAACTACCAGCCCACCAACATATTTTGTGGACACAGGTTCAGCTATTAGATGTGTGGTTACTCACCGCACAGGTGTTGAGTGACCTGGAATGGGAGGGGCAGAAAATATTTCGTGCTGCGGGAACATGCCACAGCCTAATGCACTGTGCACCGTTGCTAAATACATCTGTCACATCCACCTATCTCCAGGTGAGGAGCTCCCATTGCGTGAAGCTGCATCAGAGGTACTGCTGTTTTGCGCACACAGCTCCTGAGTTCCAGTCCTGCACTGGGTTCCCATTAGTTTGCAGGGACTATGCTTCCACTCCTGGGCTGGGACCCAGCAGTTCACACTCTCCACCTCCCTTCTCAGCTCAGATGGTACTCCTTTCTAAAGGACTCTCAGTGCTCAGCACCCTCTCATATTCCACCAAACCCACACAGATTTCAGCCAGCCATGCTTTTCTGATGGCTCCGCAGCTCCAATGCACGAGGCCATCACTTTTCCCTCTCCCCATCAAATGGCACCATGCAGGCAGGCTTTTCTGATCGCTCCGCATCTCTGATGCACAAGGCCATCACTTCCCCCTCTCCCTGTCAGATTGCACTACACTATAACGATCCATCAAACGTTTCGAACTTCTTAATGTTGAGTGGTTGCTAAGGCTTAGTCTTTTGCTTGCCGTTTCGACATTATTTTGCGTTATGTAGGAGCTGGGCATGTGACCACACAGCTGCCCATTTCTATTGACCTCAATAAATCACTGATTTGGGTTACACACACACACACACACACACACATTTTTAAATAATCCCTTAGTTCTTTATTCTTCATTGTCATCAGCACTGCACTGGGTAGGGAGAGCACAGAGACAAGACATCATTGGTGCAGGAACTGCTAGCAGATTTGCTGGGTCACCGGCATGTGCCACTCTCAGCCTTCTTTTCTTTTAAATTGACTGACACTCCAGCAGGCACACATCCATTGTGCGTGTAGTGCTTGCACAATGGACATTTCACCTTCAACACTGAAGAGATCACATATTTATTGCATGCCCCAATGCTGCAGTGTTGCGTATTTACAGCGTAGGGTGTGGTATTGCTTCAGCTTCGAACTAAGAAGGTGCCAAGTAGAGGGGGCGGGCTTACATGCACTTCTAGTCCGCTGCACACATGCAAGCATGACACCTCAAGTGTGAATCGTGAACAGACAAGCTTGGAGAAGAAGTTCTCAGAGGGCGACAGTATACATTGTCTGCACAACAGAATCGTCCAAGCACATGCCAGACATGCACTCCTAAATTTCTGGAGGGCCTAAGTTAGGAGTAATGCTGCCCATTCCTACATTCACTAGTGGCCTTGATTAAATGCTTCAAAAGATGAATTGTTGGTGTGGGGGGAGGTGATATATCAGATGTCGCTATCCTCTGTATTCAGGAGCAATGCCACAACTGCCCCTGCCATCCATCATTTACATTCTGTAACTATAATAACACTGCTGTTCATTGCTCTTACCCAGGCGCTTCTCTTCGTATTTCTGTCATCCCCATTGATTTTGTTGCCGCACATGACGCAATATTTCCTCAGAACGTCTGCAGGAAAAATTGCTCTATGTAACTTTGGTGCAAAGATTGCCCCCATCAACAACAATGACATGTTTTCAGTGCAGAGAGAGCTGCCCCTTGCTTGGATAGTAGTGATACTGCCTACAGGTGCCTGGTCAAGATTGCTGCTTAGGGGGGAAGCCTCCGGCTCCATTTGAGGAACTGCTCTCCTCATCCTCATACTTCCACCTTCTTGGCGCAACTCTACCTCTGCACTTTCTCGTGTGTGTGATTCCTTGGTTTCTGTATCAGGTTGTTTTGCAATGGCTAAGTGGCACAACTTGTGCAAAATCCCTGTGAGTCCTTTGGCAATAGGGGGTCATATTATTCATGTTTGATTTGTTTTACTATGCATACTGATTCCAGAACTCGGGATGAAAAGCAATATTTAAGTACTTGCTGTAGTCGCAGGAGCAGTGAGCGGTGAACACTTTTACTCCACCTTCAACACAGGTTATGTGTTGAATATACTTACAAGGTGCCGATATACTTACAAGGTGCCAATCAGAAGTGCACTTTGAAACCACAATCTGTTGCTTCCAACATGCATTTTACCTGATTCTTGAAGTAAACCCATTGCTATTTCCTTCCTGAACTGCACCATGCTGTCCATATCGGTTTGTACAGATGTGATTTCCTCACTCTGAAGGTAAGATTCTGCAAACTAAGCAAATATTTAACACAGAGGAAAAGTTGCCCTGCTGCTCCCACACTATGGGTCCTCTGGATACTGTGTCTCCTGTCATGTCTTGCTTACCTTTAGAATCAGAGGGCCGCAGTTGTGACCATCCTGCTGAACACTGTGACTCAGAAAACAGGTTTGCCACCCTACTGTTTCTTCAATGTGTTCAGCCCTTAGGAAGATTCTGCACATAGAGAAGCGGAGAGATGCTGAAACCGTTCCTTCAAATCTCATTGTTGAGCACCCCTCCCCCCCACCTTTCAGTGCTAATTGTAATTTCGCACTGTCAGGTGGACATTCAGGCAGAAGTCAACCTATTGTGGATAACCCAACAGTCGCTTCATTTTGCCATTCCTGCATGAAATTCTTGTGAGATCAATGGGAGGTTATAAACAAAGAACAACCAAGTGCAGACAACTGCTCATTCCTGCTAGTCCTGTAGATTCACAGGTTCCCCCTTTATAAGTAGACAGTCAACCCAGTCCGTAAAGCTGTTTGAACCATTCGAGCATCTGGAACTGGCTGCTGTGCTTCATCCCTAGCCAGGTTGTGTATCTTGTCGTGATTTAAAAAAAATCTGGCCTGGCCAGTTCCTTGCACATAGCTAGCATGCAATATTTTAATCCGCCCTTTGACAGTTCCTTGAACATTGCTAGGAATGTAGCGATAGGCTCTAGAAAGAGAGATGCAACCTTTGAATTGTTGGAAATTCTCTGTGGTGAGAGAATCCCTTTCTCATTATAGAAGAGTGCACAGAGGCACAACACAGCAGATTTAGTTAGGCATGCGTGTATGCTGAGAGTAAAGTAACTTGGAGCCAGTTCATAGTTTCAAGTCAATATATAAGGCATTTATTAAGGAACTCCATTCTAGATAGGAAAGTGAGGAGTTAGGATCTCTAATCTATCTATCTAGCTGGATGTAGATGGATTCTGCATCTTCTCTGCACATATGGTGCAGGGAGAGAGGCTTGCCATGTTGCAAGGTAGAAGGGCAGGTAGGGAAGAGAGAGAGAGGAAGGAAGTTAGTCCCTGAGATTAGCAATCTACATATCAAAGGGATAGTATCAGAGCAGTGGAGAAGGAATGACCAATGTCTTGACCCTCTAGCCCTCTGACTTACTAGTCTGTCTTCCACTGTCTTCCTACTGCTAGTAGGGATGTGCACGGACCGGTCCGGCAATCCGGCACCAAGGGGGGGTCTCCCTTTAAGGGCGGGGGGGGTAGAACTTATCCCTCCCGCCGCACTTCCCCCTCCGGCGCAGCGTGTGACGTAGGCGGTGCACGTGTGCACAGCGGCAACAGGCACGCGCGCACCACCGCGTGCGCATGCGTGCTGCTCTTCCGAAGGCTTTGCAACCAACGACGTGCTGCTCTAAGAGGCTTCCAAAGGCTTTGCAACCAACGACGGGGGCAGGGGCGGCAGCGAGGAACGCTGCCGCCCCAAAAACTTCGCTTAACACTACAGCGCCGGAGGGAGAAGTGCGGCGGGAGGGGTAAGTTCTACCCCCCCGCCCTTAAAGGGAGACCCTCCCTCGGTGCCGGTCCGGACCACTACGGACCATGCACATCCCTAATGGCTAGCATACGCCATTTTGCACCTCATAACAACTGCTCGCAGAGAGAGATTCGCATCTTACCACAACCATCCAGTGTTGTTGACTGTTGAACGGCATCACAACTGTATCACATTTTAGAAGTCCAACCTTATAAAACATGAATGAGCATCAATCAGAAAAATGACACACCATGATACAGTTCTCCTAACGAACATCTGCATACTCTCTAGGCACCCTGCTGGACAGGTCGACATAAGGGAACACATGGAGCAGCAAAGTAGTCCAGCTAAAAAATTTGGGCAGTGTTGAGCCATGCTGAGCCATGCTGGCTGCATGGGAGGAAAGTTTTGCTCTGGCACTGGCCCTTCACAGCAGCTGTGGAATTGTAAAACTGGGAAATCAAGAAAGATCTTCTGATACTACCTTCTCCATACTGAATTCCTCTATTTCACCATTCAGACATGCTGTGGCTGCCACAGCATTCACTGCCAAGACCTGTTGAAGACAGGATACCATTGCAATAATCAGTCTTGGGAAGTATCAGTCATCACATTGCATAGGTGGGATTCATCATGGCATGGCTGCACATCCCTAATCAAAACTTGTTGCAGTTCCCTTAGCAGATGATCCCAACATCTATTTCGGTAGCACATATAATGCATGTTGGGAAACACAATCGATGATGTTTCTGCAATAGGCGACATACTTGCAGCGCAAACCGCATCATTGCATACCTTCTCGCCCAGCTGTCTTGTGATGCTGGCCAAGTAGGCATCGATCACCTGTTGTTGAGGCAAGCACATGTTCACTCATCCATTCTCAGACAGATAAATATATGCTTCATAAGCTGAGGAGCACTGAGAATTGTTTATATGTACTTGCCTCATCTCCAAGCCATCCATGCAGCCTCAGTCCATGAAAAGATGACACATATAGCTTTGTGCGGTGCACGACCGCTTCCAGTCTATCTTCTTCCTTGCGCTCCATAATCACTTTTGCGTCACAAATAAGGCAAAACAGTTATAGCAGTTGATGGAAGTCAGCTACCACAACTACCTGTTTCCCTGGCTCAGCATGCCCACCACGCCCAGAATTCTTAATGAACCATCCCACAGCAAAACCATAATTTTTGCCCATTTCCCATCATCTTAGAGGGACAGTGCTTGCATATTACACACCTTTCTTAGCCCATGTCTCAATGGGATCTTCCGCAGCGCCTACTGCAGATTGCCACAAACAGGGAACACAGAGATAGGGAAGGATGGGAAAGGGAATGGTGCAGGAAAGAGCCAGAGGAAGCTGCCTTGTACTGAGTCGGGACCTTGGGCCATCTGGCTCAGGACTGTCTGCACTGATTGGCAGCAGCTCTCCAAAGTTTCAGGCAGGACTCACTCCCAGCCCCACAAGTTACCCGGAGAAGCTGCCAGGCACTGAAGCTGGGTCCCCCTGCAGGCCAAGCCGAGGCTAGTCTAGGACTGTGCATCTAGGGCCCATCATTCCTGCAGGGGGATCTCTCTCTCGCAGGGCCCCCAGGCATCTCCCATTCAAATGCAAAGCAGAGCCAGCAGGGGAGGGAGCCCGGAGGAGGAGAGCAGCGGGGGTGGGGGGCGTCACCCAAGGAAAGCCCTTTGGGAAACCTGCACGGCTGCTGCTGCCGCTGCGCTTAGCATGAGAGACAGGCTGCGCGCGCAGCTCGGGGTCCAGGCAGGGTTGCTTTCTGGATCACGGGCTGGACCCGCTCCGTCTGCCACCTCTGCCGCCTGCAAAGCAGAAAGGCCGCCTGCTGCGCATGCTCAGTGGCCAGAGTCCACCACGATACTCCTGCGGCCCAGAGACAAAACCTTGACAAACATGCTGCACTTGGGAATTCTCCTGGGAAAGTGTCCTGTTTCCTCCCAAGCTGCACGGATGGGGGGGGCACACCGGGGGGCCCTTTGCCGTTTTTCCAGGCTCGGGGCCGCACTTCAGCCGTGCAAAGTCTCTTAGCCCCGAGATTGGGGACTGTCTTTAACCAGACGAGAAGGGAAGGGGTGGAGTGAAGATTTGGGAAGGGCTGGAGAAGGAGCCAGCCTGCCATAAAGAGGAAACTGCAGGGGCGTAACTACTATTAGGCAAGGGGAGGCGGTTGCCTGGGGGCCCCACTGCCTTGGGGGGGCCCCCAGAGACACCTCACATGACTCCCCATTGCCCCCTGCCCAGCCCCAGGTCCCCTCAGCCACTTGCCCTGTTCACCCTCTCTCCTGCTTGTCCTCCTGGCCTGCAATCTAAGTAGCAGACAAGCTGCCTGCAAAGAGCTCCTTTTCTCCCCGCCAATCAGCTGATCGGCGAGTGGGCGGGGCTTCCAGGGAGGTCTCCGTGTAGGCCTCAGTGAAGCCTGAACTGGAGTAGGCTTGCAGGGAGGCCCCAAGGAAGGAAGCAGGCAGAGTGGCCCCCACAGCTCTCTGCAGCAGATCCTCTGCCCAGCCCAGCATTTGCCAGGTAGAATGTGAACTTTTTGTGGTCACCCCCCCTCCGCCCATATATAGGGATGTACTTGCCATAGGGCTTTGATATGGAGGAGAGAAGAGACTGAGAAGTCTCTGAATATTTAATTTAAAACAGCTTGGAAAATTTGCTGGCTTAAAAAAAAACTATCTAAAAATTCCTATAAGTGGCTTGTTTCATGGCAGAAAATTATAAAAACTTCTGGAACAAACAATATTATATTTATTTATTTATTCATTCATTTATAAATGCACTTATGCTCAAGTTGTTTTGCAACCCAGAAGGTCTGAGTGAGAACTGTGAAGCATGTGTGGTGCTTTTATTTTATTTTTCTTGCATGTGAACTGCTCCCCAATAACTTGCACGGACTTTAGGGTCAATCTGGCTAACATGTGAATGCAGCACCTCCATTCCAGAGGAGATGTGTGTTCAAGGGCTTTAAAAGCCTCCTGTGAAAAACCTCCTGCAATCAAACTTTACTGAATTTGTTCAAAATTCTGAGAAAACATACATAGGCTTACACTGCATGGTTGAAAGTCTCCTTTGCTAATCTGCAGCAAGGGTCCCATTTTAATAATTAGTGTTTCTAGTGTGTTCAAGGCATTAAAAGTAGCACAAATATATAGTATTCAATGTATATCACTATATATTGTGGTGTGTGTGTGTCTGTGTATTCAGTGAAATGTATTTCTAGGCAGTATACTTATTTTGAAATATCAGACTTAAATCCTTGGGAGACTGGGGTGTGCGGAGGCCCTGGACTTTGAGGGGGGGGGCATTGGGGGGGGGCAAGGTTGGAGTGGGCCCACAGAATCTGATCTCTGGGCCCACTCCAACCTTACTATGCCCCTGCATTGAACCATTGAACCTTTGAACCATTGAACCTTTGAACCATTGAACCATTGAACCATGTTAGCTGAATCCTCCAGTCGTCCTTATCTCTTCTCCTTTGGAGCAACCTGTATCTAATACCTCCATGCAAGCACACACCAGCCCCCTGCTAACAGAGCAAAGAGACACCTCTTTAAAAATGGTGATGATTCTCTGGATTTAAAGGGGAGAGCAACTGGCCCTATCCAGCCCCAGAACAAAATCCCGGGGGGGGGGCTGTTCCTGGTACCCAACTTATGGATCTTTTTAGAGTGACAGCCCTTTAGGAAAGTTCACTTTCGAACTATTGACTCTTCAAACTTTTGACCCTTCAAACTTTTAAACCTTTGAACTTTTAAATCTAACTTTTAAACATATGAAATTTTAAATATTTGAACTTTTAAACCTTTAAACCATTGAACTATTGTACCTTTGAATTTTTGAACCTTTGAACCATTGAACCATTGACCCTTTAAACCTTTGAACAATTGAACCATTGAACCTTAGAACCATTGAACCATTGAACCGTTGAACTGTTGAACCATTGAACTTTTGAACCATTGAACCTTTGAACCATTGTACCTCCAAACCTTCGTTTGCACCTTCGGACCATTGAACCATTGGATCTTCGAACTTTTGACCCTTTGAACCTGTGAACATGTGAACTTTCAAAACTTTAAACTTTCAAACCTTTGAACCATTAAACCATTGAACCTTTGAACCATTGTACCTTTGAACCCTTGAACCTTTGAACCCTTGAACCTTTGAACCACTGAACCTTTGAACTGTTGCACCTTTGAACCACTGAACCTTTGAACCATTGAATCATTGAACATTTGAACCATTGACCATTGAAACTTTGAACCTTTGGACCATTGAAACATTGGATCTTCAAACTTTTGAACCATGTAACTTTTAAACCTTTAAATCATTGAACTATTGTACATTTGAATTTTTGAACCTTTGAACCATTGAACCTTTGAACCGTTGAACCTTTCTACCTTTGAACCATTGAACCATTGAACCTTAGAACCATTGAACCTTTGAACCATCGAACCTTTGAACTATTGAACCTTTAAACCTTTGAACCATTGAAACTTTGAACCATTGAATCTTAGAACCATGGAACCTTTGAACCATTGAACCTTTGAAGCTTTGAACCATTGTACCTCTGAACCTTCGAACCCTTGAACGTTTGAAACTTCGGACCATTGAACCATTGGATCTTTGAACTTTTGAACCTTTGAAGCTTTGAACCATTGAACCTTTGAACCATTGAACCATTGTATCTCTGAACCCTTGAACGTTTGAAACTTCAGAGCATTTAACCATTGGATCTTTAAACTTTCGAACCTTTGAAGCTCTGAACCATTGAACCACTGAACCATTGTACCTTTGAACCCTTGAACCTTTGAACCGTTGAACCATTGAACCACTGAACCATTGAACCTTTGAAACTGTTAGCCAATGGGTTATTATCTACTTGGTAGACGATTGCCAATTCTCGCTTTACCAAGAAAGAGAAAACTTTATAGTTCAAATAAACTTTATTGAATTCTGCAGAATAACAAAGTGGCTGTCTAGGGGATAGCTCCCAAAGACAAGACGGACCCCCGGGGGGAGTCTGCCCACAGCTTTTATACATAGTAAAGAGAAAAACATCAAAGCATACTTGATACAGATTGCTACATGCAAGCAAACTACCAATCCCATCACAGGAGGTGATCCATCATCATACAGAACCTTGAAGCTCACAGCAGGACCATTGTAAGGGTCCTAAAATGTATCTACATTGGTAATAGTTTATCAGCTCATCTCCCCCTAGCAAGAGTACTGGAGCCTAGCACTAGGGAGTGAAAGCAATAAACAGCTAAAGAGATAGTGCCAACCAGCCTAGTGGGCTGGCATGACAAAGAACAGAGCATCCTGTTGTTAATACAGCAAAGCTAGCTTGATTAGGCACTGACCTGATTCCCACAGTATACTCAGAGTCAGGCTAACAGGACTCCAAGATGGAGTCCCTGTGGTTCAGACATGATCACAAGCCTGACCATAGGTATCAAAACTTCGAACCCTTGAACCTTTGAACCGTCGGACCATTGAACCATTGAACCTTTGAACCATTGAACCTTTGAACCCTTGAACCTTTGAACCATTGAACCTTTGAACCATTGAACCATTGGATCTTCGAACTTTTGAACCTTGGAACTTTTAAACCTTTAAACCATTGAACTATTGTACATTTGAATTTTTGAACCTTTGAAACATTGAACCATTGAACCTTTGAACCATTGAACCATTGAACCTTTGAACCTTTCACCCATTGAACCTTTCTACCTTTGAACCATTGAATTTTTGAACCATTGAACCTTTAAACCTTTGAACCATTGAACCTTTGAACCATTGAACCTTTGAACCATTTTACCTTTGAACAACTCTTACAACTCTGAAAGCTTTGTAACTTTAAAAAGTGGTTCTAGCTTAGTCTTAACTTGAATTTTATTGGTTTACTTTATATTGTCTCATATTAATGTTGTGAGCCCCCGAAGCAGTAAGGTATGGGGGGTGGGTAGTGCACAAAATACTTTAGAGGTAAATGAAATTGAAATAAAAGAGCTAAAGACTATGTACTGAGAAAAAATGCAAATCGGATCAGCTTGACGTGTGCATGGCCCGGGATTGTGGGTGAATATCTAGAAGGATGTTTTGAGAGCCATGTTGAGTCATCATTGTAGCACCAACACTGCATATTTTAGATTGTGAGCCCTTTGGGGACAGGGATCCATCTTATTTATTTATTATTTCTCTGTGTAAACCGCCCTCAGTCATTTTCGGAAGGGCGGTATAGAAATTCAATAATAATAATAATAAGTAATATATTTAACATGCTGGGTGAGTTGATTTCTTTGAAACAATGCTGGATATACTGTGTTGAAGTAGACTGTGAATGACCTTAAGCATGTTTCTCTCTGCAGGGAGACCTGTGCACAATGAATGAAAGCTGTGGAAGTTCCTGCAAGGAAGCTTGCCCTGGTCCTAGGCCAGGCATCCCCAAACTGTGGCCCTCCAGATGTTGCTGAACTAGAGCTCCCAGCATCCCTAGACACAATTTTTTGTGGCTGGGTATGCTGGAAGTTGTAGTTCAGCAATATCTGGAGGGCCGCAGTTTGGGGATGACTGTCCTAGGCTCTTTGGCCAAGTACTGGCCCCTCTCCCTAGAAAGAGACACAAGGGGGAGGGTCGGCTTGGCAGAAGGGGCAGCCCCACTTGCGGAGTAGTCTCAGCTGCAAGGCTCCCCTGCTCTCCTACTCATGTCATCCTGGATGCAAGGTGTGTTGTACCTCCGAACCTTCGAACCCTTGAACGTTTGAACCTTTGGATCTTTGAACCTTCGGATCTTTGGACCTTCAGACCCTCGAACCTTTAAACCATTGAACCATTGAACATGTGAACATGTGAACTTTTGAAACTATAAACTTTCAAACCTTTGAACTTTTGTACCTTTGAACCTTTGATATTTTGAACCTTGCAACCTTAAAACCTTTGAACCTTCGATCCTTTGTTCCTTTATTATATATAAATAGCAATAGCACTTACATTTATATACCGCTCTATAGCTGGAAGCTCTCTAAGCGGTTTACAATGATTTCACATATTGCCCCCCAACATTCTGGGTACTCAATGTGATTGTGGATCTGCAGAACTGTGTACAGAGTGCCTGAGTGGTATGGATGTGTGTGCGTGTGTTTCAGCCAAGATCAAGCTATTCTTGGTCTGTGTGCCCTTTAGCTGAACAACTCTTAGAAGCAGAGTTGTGCTTAAGAGAAAGTTGCTTCAGTAAGTTGCTTGGAAACATGCTAGATTTCCAAAGGGACCACACTGCATCAGTTAGTTAATCCCCATTTTAAAATCTGGTCTCTGGGCCCACTCCAACCTTGCTACGCCCCTGGGGAGCTGCATTCGCTGCAGAAGCCTGCTGGCCATCCAGACAGCTAATGGCTCCTTGCAGGCTGAGGGATACAGGTACACACACGCACGCACGACTGTAAGAGATTCAGGGGATGGGGCCGCTCTGGGAGGAGCACCCGCCTGCCTGCTTGCAGAAGTTCCCTTCCCACATTCCCTCCCTGGCAGCAGCATCTCCAAGACAGGGCTGGGGGATCCTGCAGTGCAGCCTTGGAGAAGCCGCTGCTGCCAGTCTGGGTAGACAACATTGACTCGGTAGTCTATGGCAGCTGCCTATGTTCCTAAAGATCCCTCCCTTGCACTCTCGAGCCCTTAAGCACCTCCAGAGTTGCCTTCACGAGTCACTGGGAGGGTATCGTGCGGGTTCCTGGGGGGGTCCATCCAGGCCAGTCCCAGAGGACTGGCAGCCCGAGCTGGCAGCAGCCAAAGATCCTTGCCCCCTGGGCCCCGAGACTGCGACATGCTGCTGCCAGCCGAGTAGACAATACGCAGCGAAGTGGACCAAGGGCTTGACTCAGCAGAAGGAACGTGTGTGCCATTGCTCGACTTAAAAAAAACCAACAACAACAAAGCCTCAGGATAATGTGCAACCCTTTATAGAATAACTGGAGCAGAGTGCAAAGCACGATACAGAGAAAGATAGATCATTTTTTTAAAAATCACACACTCTCCCTTTGCGCACACCCCTGCCCGGTGCCTTCATTCCTGGGGGCTCCGTTCTGCGGGGGTGCGGGTCGGAAGCTGCCAGGCTATCCAAACCGGCACGGAGGCTTCAGGGCGGGCCACTGGGCGTGCAGCCAGATTGAAAATCTGAAAGATAGCCCAAAAAAGCCAAATTAAGCCAAACGCCAAAAAAAGCCAGAACGGGGGTGAGCTCCTCCCTTCTTCTCTTACTAGTTCAATTTCTCAGCTGAGCCTGCTGCAGGAAAAAAAGAGGGAGAGGCGTGAGACACTTGGAGTTGCTCTGTGTGTGTGTGTCACGTTGATGACAACGTGATGACGTCACGGAGGCACGCTGAGACATGAAGCACGTGGTAACTCAAAGAAATGGTCTGGCTTATTTGGCTTTTTCATGGCCTAGTGAAAAAGCCAGAAATAAGCCAAATAGCCAAACCATTTTTTTAAAAGCCAAACGACTTTGAAATAGACCAATTTGGCTTAAAATTAGCCAATCTGCCACGCACGTCTCAGTGCGCTGCTACTGCGCCTGTGCACTGCTTGGCCTCGGGAGGGAAATCCTTAGTGGTTACAAACAGGGAGACTGAGCATGAGCAATGACACGGAAGTTTATCAGGAAAGAGGAGGAGGAAGTACTGAAATCTGATGGGATAGGCAAGAATAACACACTAGCCTATCAGAAAGCCCTACAGTGTACCACTCGTTGATGGATATGGCAAAGTGATACTACATGGCAGGGTTTTATGACAAGCTAGTGTGTTCTTATCCCCTGCCACTCAGATTTTGCTACTACCTCCGTATCATTGCTCATGCTCAGTCCCCATTTGTAGCCACTCAGTTGTCCATACTTGAAGAAGAGACTTTTGCAGCAATGTAATGTTTAAGATGTTTTAAATGTGTTTTTTCTGAACAAAACATTAAAATATTTTGGTGCTTTGGGAACATGGGCAGGAACGTAATTCATTATCTTCAAAACATTAAAAATTGCATTTTTGAAAATTATATTTAAGATGTTTTATCCTGGGTACAGATTCATCTGTCACGTCCTCTTACGAGCAATGTAATTCATTATCGTAAAGATTTTCGGTTTTTATTCCTTCTGTGTGTGATCCAGGAAGCTGGAAGCATAGAGATAGAAAAAGACTAGATGCCGATTACATCCAATAGAGAGAAGAATTAATAGAGTAAAGTCTTGAGAAGGGAATTCCGGGTTCATGTAGAATGTTGATCTTTGTCTCATTTTACCACGAAACTGAGAGCTGTCCATAGAAAATCAATTCAGAAGTTAAATATTTTGGTATAGCATAGGACAGCAGCATATCTCCTCTAAAACAAAACGGAGCATCAGATACAGGAATTCCCACCCTTTCTAACTAGTCTAAGGGGTGGGAGGAGTTTTGAATGTAGTGATTTTTAAAAATGTCTTGCCAATGCTAAAAAAGTACATTAAGACCCTGTGATGTTTTTTTTTGGCCTTGTACTTTTTATTCAATTTTCACAACACAAAAGGACAAACACAAATGATACAAAAACTCACAAACACACACAATAAAGACTTCCATCTCATCATTGGAACAAGTGTTGTTAACAATGACCGGATCTTGCCTATAAATTAGACATTCTCTCCCCAGTAATTCATATAGAAAACAACTTTGGGGTGTTTTTGAAACATTTGTAGTTAGCCCTCAAAAGCCTGACAAAAATCCATTTTGTGATATATTTTTAAATAGACAAGAAGAGGGTCCCATTCTTTTTTAAATTCTTCAAATTTATTTCTTAGTAGTGATGTTAATTTTGCCATTTCTGTCAATTCTAGTACTTTAAGAATCCAATCCTCTTTAGACGGGCATTGACTGTCTTTCCATTTGCGTGCAAATGTCAGTCTTGCTGCCGCTGTTAAGTACATGAAGAGGGTCCAATATTTCCTCGGGAGAGCATTGTTATCAATACCTAATAGTATTGATTCTGGACTCTTGGGAAAAGTCATTTTGAATATTTTTTTAAGCTCGTTATATATTAAGTCCCAATTGTTGGAAGTTATACCCTCTCGATTTATTGCATGTCCACCATAAATGTATATAGGAACCCTCTTCTTTCTTACATTTCCAACATTTATTTGACATATTCTTATAGATTACGGCCAGCTTTTGCGGCGTAAGATGCCATCTGTACATCATTTTCAAAATATTTTCCTTTAGATTAGAACAAGCAGTAAATTTTATATCTTTTATCCAAAGTTTTTCCCATTTTTCCAAGGCAATTTTATAACCAAGTTCCTGAACCCATTTAATCATTGAGGTTTTTACTACCTCCGTTCTTGTGTCTTCCAATAGTAATAGGCCATACATCCTGGATACGAGTTTTTCTTCCTTATCGCACAACTGTAGTTCGAATTCTGACTTTAGTTGGTTAAAACCCTTTTTACAGTCTTGCTTAAATAAAGCATTGATTTGATGGTATTGGAACAAGACCCTGTGATGTTGAATGGGAAGGGGGAGAATGCCTGAGAGAGTGACTTATTGCCATATAGTCCGCTGTTAAATTATGGCAATTGAGGACATCAAAACTAGTTTGAAATTTCAGATTAAAATCTCCTTTTAAAACACTCCTCAGATCACTGCAAAGGTGAATCTACTTAAAATTCCACTTCTGTCTATGTCCCATCCCAGATTACCATTCAGCTGCATGAAGAACCCATGCCGTATGTGTACACAGACCCATTGCATTGCTCTTTTAAATATTTAAAAACTTTTGTTTAACACACACACACACACACCCCTTAAAATAAGCACTGTGTTAGAAAGGGCATGAACATCTACTTTTTCTGCTGTCTTCTTTTGGAGGAGATACACCTGGTCACAGAAATGTCAAAATCCTGGAATTTTTCAGTTCTCACTTTCACCCCATGGCAGAAGGGGAACAATGTCAAAAAAATGGTTCTTAATTTGGACTCAGAAGTTTCCCATCCAGAGCCGGCCTATTCACTAGATGAACTAGGCTGTCACACAGGTTGCCAAGTGGGGAGGGGCGCCCCAGGTCACATGCCACTGCCCCAGAGAGCCAAAACTATTATTATGGGTACCTGCCTACTGCCCCACCACTGTCACAGCAACAAGGGCAACAAGCAAAGCAAGCCAACTCAGCCGGGGCAGAGGGCACCGCCACTGCCCGCCAGCCCACCCACCTACCACCAGGACTCTCCTGATGGGGTTCAGGGCCTGAGGCAAATCAGCCAGTGCGGGGGGCCCTTCCAGTTAATTTTAATGGGGGTTTAAAAAGCAGGGCGCAGGGTGATCACCCTGCTTGCTCTGCCCTAAGGTCAGCCCTGCCCACTGCCAGCTGAGGGAGTGAGAGGGAGACAGAGACCTGCTCCCAACTGCTTCAGTACAACTCACTGGAGTGCGGAGTAAGCTAATCCATTCATTTGGGTATGGAAGGTGCAGGACTAGCCCACTCAGAACTGGAGCAGAAGCCTGTGGGAGGGCATTTCTCCCAGCAGGTGCTCTCAGCTCTGTGCCTCGCCCATGTGCCCACCACCACCTCCTGCCTGCTGGCTGCTTTGGCTGCCAGAGAGGCCTCTAACTGCCAAAGCATGTTGTAATAATGTGATCACAATGCACTGAAGCTATTAGAGGATTCAGCGGCAGCCAGGACAGGGGGCACCAAAGATTATTGGGCCAGCCCAGTTCCTATCCTGATAATGAGATGGGTTATTCTCATAGTTTCTCCCTCTGAGTCACCGCTGATCCTTATTGTCATTTCCATTCTAAAATGAACTGGCTTCCCGTTTTAAACTTCCAAAGCAAAGTCTGTACCCAACCTCCAGAACTGAAGCTTCTCCAACAGAGGGGCCTTCGGGATTAAAAAAAAGCTCAGACGCCCATTAATTTAAAATCGAAATCTACCTAGACCAGATTATATTTCAGAGTTCAAATAAAAATTAAGAGTGACAGTCCTAAATTCACCCCACCTCTATGACAGGGAGCAGTCTTTTACAGCTGGTACAGAATTTGAAGCTTTGGCAACATTTACTTGTGTCGCTGTCCTTTGAACACAATCCCCCCATTTTCTATAAGCATACGCTGATAAACAGCCCCCAATTACCACCCACAATTAGTATTAGCAATCAAAAGGAAGTTAAGGTCACTTTGCCTCTGTGCACATTTAGAGTGGTAGGTGAAGTGAGACTGTTGTTTAAGAATCAAGCGGCCATCTGGATTAAAAGTGAAGCCAGGGGAAACAGGGCAAGATCAGGACAGAGTGAAACATTTTAGGAAAGTACACCAGTTGTTAAGGTCTTGAAAGTAAAAACATTTCTTCATGTTTTTGACTTGTTTCTTTAGTAGACAGAAATTATAGCAAAGGCCTTTCTGTTGAATTGGACACAATTGCTGCTGTTGCTAATCAACAGGATTTAAATGCAAAGTGCATTTGCACAAATTGTTAAAATCCCACAGGAGATGGGCAGTGTGGCACAGACACCAGTGCAGCATGGAGGGCACATAGACGTGGATTTACTGGCACCAATCCTCCACCAAGAATGGCCTCTCTTATATAGTTCAACTTGACTGACAAAGCATACTGTAATCCTTTGAGACCAATAACCAAAGGGCACAGAGGGCACACACTGCAAATGGGGGGATGACACTAATAAACTGTTGTACTGACAGGCATTTGGGTTGCAATCCTGTGCAACTTAAATGTTGGCATGAAAGCCCACTGAACTGGACTTCTCTGTAAACATGGAGATGTCTGGGCTTCACAAGTCCCTGGGCAGTTCACAATATAAAAACTGTTAAAATATTAACATAATTAAAACAATTTAAAATGCAATTTTAAAAACTCTATAAGCTGAAGCTTTAAAACTATAAACTAGAAGCCTGACTAAACAGGTACGTCTTTAGTTCCTTCTTAAAAACATTCAGAGACGGGGAAACTCTGATTTCATTAGGAAGCGAGTTCCAGAGTCCCAGGGCAACTTTAGAAAAGACCTGGTTTTGAGTCGCCACCAACTGAGCTGATGGCAACCATAACCAGACCTCCCCAGATGATCTTGAGAGGTAGTAGGGGTGACGAAGAAGGCATTATCTTAAATACCTCGGACCCAAGCCATTTATTTATTTATTTATTTATTTATTTGTTCAATTTCTATACCGCCCTTCCAAAAATGGCTCAGGGCGGTTTACAGAGAGAAAGAATAAATAAATAAAATGGATCCCTGTCCCCAAAGGGCTCACAATCTAAAAAGAAACAAGATAGACACCAGCAACAGTCACTGGAAGCACTGTGCTGGGGTGTGTGTGGATAGGGCCAGTTACTCTCTCTCTGCTAAATAAAGAGCACCACCACATTAAAAGGTGCCTTTTTGCCAAGTTAGCAGGGGTATTTAGGGCTTTATAGGTAATGACCAGCACTTTGTATTTTGCCCAGAAACCTATTGGCAGTCAGTGTAGTTCTTTCAAAATGAGTGTAATATGATTCCTTCAGGCAGCCTGGAGACCAATCCGATTGCTGCATTCTGTTCTAACTGCAGTTTTTGAGCTACGTACAAAGGCAACCCAATGTAGAGTGCATTGCAGTAGTCAAGCCTGGAAGTTACCAGCATGAGCACCACTGTTTTAGGTTGTTTATCATCAGAAATGGATGCAGCTGGCGAATCAGCCAAAGCTGACAGAAAGTACACCTGGCCACTGCCTCAACCTGGGAAATGAGGGAGAGATTTGGGTCCAGAAGTACTTCCAGACTATGTACCTAATCTTTCCGGGGAGTGGAAACCCATCCAGAACAGGCAGATCTAAACCACTTCCTAAGTTTCAACCTCCCACAATTAGTATCTCCATATCGCTTGTATTCAGCATCAGTTTGTTCTCCCTCATCCAGCCCATTACCACCTCCAGGCAGGCATTTAGGGACACTGGGCCATTTCCTGATGAAGTTGACATGGAGAAATAGATTTGGGTGTCTTCTGCATACTGATAACACCCTGTACCAAATCCCCTGAGGATTTCTCCCAGCAGTTTCTTGTAGTTGTTAAAAAGCATTCAAGACAGTATGGAGCCTTGTGCTACTCCATACTTTGCCCAACCATGGGAGGTTGGAGACAGGCGTAATTCTGAGGGATCCAATGCAGACCTCTCAAGAGTGGTCTCATAGTTGCCTCTTTAAGACAAGGAGGCATCCTGCTCTCCCTCAGAGAAGCATTAATGATCTTACCAAGACCTTCTCCAATAACCTCACTGCTAGATTGTATAAGCCATGCTGGCCAAGGGTCAAGAGGACAGGTGGTAAGGTGCAGTATCCCAAGTATCTTGTCCACATCCTTGGGAGTCACAATTTGAAATCAATCCAATTTTTTTAAATTTTTATTTTATATTTTCTATCCTGTTCTTCCTCCAAGGAGCCCAGAGCAGTGTACTACATACTTAGGTTTCACCTCACAACAAGAGGAGCTGCTGGACACCTCCACAGTAGACTCTGCAGGATATGTAGAGTCTAGTTCAGCTCGAATATGAGAGATTTTACCTGAGAAAAACTCATTTAAAATGTCACAACAGGTAACTGATTGATCCAAATACTCATTCAGGGGAAGAGGGGCATGTACTAGCCCTCTCACAGCCCTAGATAATTCAGCTGGACGTGAGCTTGCAGAAGCAATGCGGGCAGAAAAGAACTGCTTCTTTGCTGCACTCATTGCCAGAGCATAGATCTTCAAACGCGCTGTGTTGTAATGCTGGATTCGAGCTGAGTCTTTCTCCACTTGCTCTCGAGCTCTCTAAATTACCACTTCAGCCCCCATAGTTCTTCCATATACCAAGGGGCTAATTTAGAAGCAGATCAGATAGGGCGCTGTCGTAAATCTGCCGGGCTTAGCCAGACGCAGCCAGAAGCATAAGGAGAATAACAAACTTCTACGGGAATAAATTGTCCAAACCAGTCCATCAATCCAAAATTCAACAAGGTCCAAAGCGAAATCCAGAGGCAAGGTCAGTCAGTCCAAGGTCTAAACACTTTAAGGAAAAACACAGGAACGCAGCCAAGTAGCACGGAAGAAACTGTTGTTGCTATCAGCAGCGAAGTTCTGTTACAGGTGTCTTAAACAGGCTGAGCCCCCCGGTGCTGTCAATTAAGAGTTGCTGAGTCAGCAGCTTTGCCTGTTTTACGCATGTGAGTTTTTAGCTCTTGTTGTCTTTTGGATCGGCGCCTCTCCACAGCTGGGATTGGTTGCGCCTCCTCCACAAGAGCTGCCTCACCTGGTTATAATTCTTCTTCTATTCCCTGTACGGCAGACCCACTCTCCTTAGCAAGCTCTAGTCCTTGCCCACCCTCATCTGCTGTTTGCTCTGTCTCAATCTCCAACTCCTCCTCGGAGTCTTCCAGTATGCCCATGACAGGGGCGCTTAGGATAAATCATGTCTACTGCCCTAGTAAGTTCATTATTCCAAGTCTGAACCAGGGTATCAACAGGATCACTGGCAGAATCAGCCTTCCAAGGCTTCTTGGAATCCTATGGGATCCAATAGCCTTTTTGGGCAGACCATCCTAATAGGTTCTTCACCCCTGCAGAGAAGAGTTGAGGCTGTGAGTCCGACCTTATCTAGATAGTGGTCCATCCATGAGAATAGGGAAATCACAGGAATCCCTACCCACGGAACACCTTCCTGATCAGAGGGAGAAAAACAAAAACAAATCAAGAGTGTGACCAGCAATGTGTGTTGGTCCCAAGACCACTTGGGATAGGCCCATAGTAGGGATGTGCACAGAACCGGCTCGGAGGCCCTTTATGGGCCTCCGAACCAGTTCAAAGAACTGGTGTTTCCATCAGTATGAAGGCGGCGGGGGTCTATCTTTAAGAGCGGGGGAGGGTACACCTACCCCTCCCATCGCTTCCGCCCACATCTGTTTTTGTAACAGCTAGTTGGGGTGGCAGAATACCTCCCTGCTGCCCCATTGGCTGGAAGTTCCAGATGCGCCTTTACAGAGAAAGCAAGGTGAGGTTCTGTGGGGGTTTGGTACTGCTCCCTAAGGTCAAAGAACTGGCAGTCAAGCTGGAAGGGGTAACAGCTATAAAACTTCTATCTCCCTTCCCCGTAAGGGTCTGCTACCCTGCCAATGCCACATCTTCCTCTATTCCCCATCACCAGTGGAATCACTCCAGCCGGGGCAGAGCTATCACTGGGCGAACGACTTCAAAGAACCGGGGCCACGCCCAATCAGGGGCCGTGCTTCACGGCCCCAACACGCCCCCCGCGTCTGACATCAGACGTGGGGGTGCTAGTTTAGCTCCTGAGCGAGGGCCACGCAGCCCCTTTGGGAGTTGAACTAAAGCTGCTGCTGCTGCTGCTGCTTTCACAGTGCAGCCAGGAGCGGCTCTTCCCTGCACGGCCCCTTCAGGAGTTAAAAGGCTGCTGCTGCGTTCACAGCACAGCCAGGAGTGGCTCTTCCAGAAGAGCCACTCCTGGCTGCGCTGTGAACACAGCGGCAGCCTTAGTTTAACTCCCGAAGGGGCCGTGCAGGGAAGAGCCGCTCCTGGCTGCACTGCGAAAGCAGCAGCAGCAGCTTTAGTTCAACTCCCAAAGGGGCTGCGCGGCCACTTCAGGAGTTAAACTCCAACTCCTGAACCGAGTCTCAAGGCTCCGTTTGGGAGCCAGACCCCGCCCCCCCCGCATCTGACGTCAGATGCGGAGACGTGGCTAGTCCCGTGTCTGACATCAGACACAGGGGGCGGGGTTAGTGGGGCGGCTGCCACGGCCACATACGGGCCGCTGGTGGTCCGGCACTACCGCTGCACCCCAGGGACAGAGAACATACTCCCCCCCAACTCCATATTCACCAAAACACATACCTGCATAAAATCTAGCAAATAAACGGAGAATTTTTTAAAGCACCATAGCTTGCCTCAGCCTTCTGTCCCAACCCCAAAGGCCGGCCCCCTTTGGCAGCCCGTTTACAGGCAGCCCGCCCAACACCACCTGCACTATAGGCTGTGCCTCTGGCTTGCCCCAGTCCTTTTAAGCCAGAAGCCCCCAGACCCCACCTCTCACATACTTCTGCAGCCTGGCTGATGGAACTGACAGCTCCGCAGCTGCAGCCTGTCAGGGCAGTCAGAACTGTGGCAGAAGCTAGCAGCAGGATCTCCGCAGATGATGGTTGTCTCTGCTCAAGGCCAAAGGGAGGAGGACAGCCAGCAAAAACAAACCTCCCAGCTCAGCAAGGGAGATTCTGATGGTAAAAGAACAGACCCCAGCCTCCCAGCAAGCCCTCCTCCCATGGCAACATTTAATTACCCAGCAAACACTTTTGGTTCCTAGCAGAGCAAAGGAGCATGAAAGAAAGGCCCAAGTTAGGAGAGGCAGCCCAGCTGGTGAAAATGATAAGCACATTTTGTGCTGATCTGACTTCATATTACGTTATTGTAGGCACTTTCCTCTTTGTAGGAGATGGAGCACAGCATGGCTTTTTATGGTATCAGATGGTATTTATAACAAGTAATTCGAAAGGTCTTGCAGGACAATGTAATTTTGTATCTAAGCTACATCAATCTAAGGCCAGACCTACATCCTCAAGCTCCTGGAAGAGACCAGGCACAGAGCTTGTCCCCAAAAAGGCTCAGGCAGGGAAGGAAGGAAGACATTAAAGGATCAGAGTAACCATAACTCTGAGACAGGAGGAAAGAAGAGACCACAGGCCTTAGCTAATAGATAAATATAAAAGAGGAATAAGCAGTCAGCAGTCAAACAGAGGAAGCTGGGCACCTACATCTCTGAAACTTGCATATAAAATATGCAAACATGGCATAAGCTCTTGCTTTTGGATGGTATGTAACTATATGTAATTAGAAGGGAGAACAGCTTCATGGTATTCAATATGACAGTACAGCATGTGGGACCTGTTGTATATTTATGAATGTTCAAACTTTATAAGCAAGAGGAGGGAAAAATATCTCACAGTGGTAATTGCCACTCAGGCATGGAGTCATGATAGATGCTTTCTAAAGAAAATAAAGCTGATAATTAATCAGAAAAATATTTTATTTGAACAGCAGGATAGACTATAAACTACATAAATGGCGCTTTTCTTCCAATCCAGAATTAGTAGCCAGTGACACTGCTACTGAAGTTAGGGAGGAGGGGAAAGCACACAATGCTAAGTTAAATAAAGTAGCTTAAATCTTACTGTTTTTCAGTGTAAAACCAAACACTCAGAAAAGTTTCATGAAATGCTGTAGTGTTGTTAGTTTTAAGCCAATGGAAAGCATTCAGAGTTCTGCACAAACATGCATACTAAAAACCATGCCTTCCTCTCACCTACCTAGAGATATTAAAGAATTGGCAGGAAACAACAGCTGAAAGAAGAAAAATGTTCTAGTTTCTTGCCTCAAAACAAACTTCAGTAAGTTGAAGAAAACCTTATGGTATGACTCCGTTACAACATTTTATCAGATATATAATTCCATCCTAGTCCAGTAATTACTTCATCCTGACATCTCCATGTAGCTCTGGATCTCTTTAGCACTGTTTGCATAACTCTTGGACCCAAAAATGTGTTATGGCTGCTATAATATAAAGACTTAATAATTGTGGAAATGGGTGTTGACTGATTTATATAAGATGGCTACCACAAGATGTAATGTTTTCCCAAACACAATTGCAGATTTCAAGGGTTTTGTGGGTGTCAGACACATAGATTCAACATGCCTGCCATCTACACATAGCACGACTAACATAGGTTCCAGTATCAAACTGAGTAACTAGCCCCCTTCAGCCATTAAAAAAAGGGAGGGGGGGGAAGGATGCTGAACTTGAGTCCATCCCAAGAGCACACCCACAAACCCTGCCCCAGACCTGCAGTGCTCAGGCGCCTCACCTCTGCAGAGACAAACACTGTAAGCGTGAAGAGATTCTTTCCATGATTGGAAGACTAGGGTGCCCCAGCCTTCCAATCACGGAAATAATCTCATCATGACAAACACTGTAACTGTGTTTAGTGCAGGGGTGAGGCTTCTGTGTCCATCAGTGCTGGGGAAGGGCTTGCAGGAATGCTCTTAGGATGCTGTACATGAGTAGTGTGTCCCCTGTCCCCCCCCCCTTTTTTTGGGAAGAGAGCTACTATCACCAAAAAATCTGGGCAAGTTAGAACTTTCCCACTGCCCCCTAGAAGGTATTTCTTTCCCCATTTCCAATTTAGAACATCACATCTCTGGCATGGCAGAAGCTGCCACCTGAATCCAGCCTTATACTGTAAACAAGCAAAGTATCAGTAAGGTAGTTGTTTGCCTGATTTGGGATTCAGTTTCTTCTGAAACGAAGGTTCTACGAAAAAGACTCCTTTAGGCAAGGGGAGGTGCTTCAGTAGAAACTACATCAGAACTAGGGTGGCCACTTTTCTCTGGCCAGCCTCCTGTGCATTAATAGTATTGTGACTGGCCAAAAACCAACAGGTAAAGCTTTTCCCAACAGGGCAATGCAGTAATGGGGAAAGATTAATCTTTTGTGATTTTATCTGTAATTGAGTGGTTAGATATAGAATTCCTGCCAGAAAAAGAGTTGGAAATCGTAATCAAAAGGCATACATCAGAGGACAAGCTATGTTCTCCATGGCCAAAAAGGAGAGGCCTCCTAACCAAGACACCTTTACATCCCCAAGGGGAGGAAATACTTCAATGATGCATTTTTCCTGCATTATCACTTTGCCAGCAGGAATTTTTACCCCATGCAAAAGGGGATTTATGTGCAGCAAAAGGGAGCACCAAGGAATTAATCCATGGATTCCATCAAGCAGCTATAAACAAGCACACCTGAGATACATGTAATTTGCACAGGTGTCTGTAAATAAAGCCAGTCTAATCAATGAAGAGCCAGTTACAGACAATGCCATTGGTAACTTGGAATGGGTTCTGACTGGAAGTTTATAGAACAGAAGAAAGATAATCACTTGGGGGTGGGGGGATCTCCACAACTTGTAGTACATGCAAAAGTTCCAGGCTAGTCCAACAGCTGCAGGCATGGGTTTTGCCACTAGTCGTACTGAAAATGCTCACTGTAGACTTAGGCTGCAATCCTACCTATACTTCCTTGGGAGTTAGTCCCATTAGATTCTGTGGAACATACTTCCAATTAAAGATAGCTGGGCAGGGCTGCTACATTCCACTGTTACTGGCCACTGAAATTAAGCTGGGATTACCTTAATATAATATTTTGAAGAAAATGGCATCTTCCCATTCACTAAGAGTGTCAATTTCCTTTTAACATAGTTGGCAAAATGTGACTTGATCCTATGCCTTATTTGTTGTTTATATTTTGGTAACAAAGATTGTTCTGAGCTACTCGTCCAAGATGCATCTTCCTTAGCCCAATCTACAGAGAGAGATTTGCAGCACCATCTCAAGAGCAAGAACTCTTCTGTGCAAATCTAAGTCCTGTTACTTCCTTGGACCGTTCTTTGATGAACTGCAATAAAGGGACACCAAACCTGGGACACAGCAGGGCTTGAACTTAAGCTGTGAGAAGAGGGTGCAAGGTCAGTATCTATTGTAATGTATCATACACATCAGTGCAGCTGAAACACCAAGAAGTGTATTTTCCTCCCAGAATAAGGGGATAAAATCCTCAGGTGGCAAGTCATTTCACCAGATTTCTCATTATATTTATGGAGGAGCCCCTGTATCCTCCTCCAAAGTGATTCCAATGGTTCATGTAGTGAAATAGCTGGTAGAGCTTGAGCCGTTTCTCAAACCCTGGAGCTTTTGGGATTTTACTGTGGTAGGCAGAATAAAAGGAACCACTGAAACCACCAAACATCCCAGCAATTGCCAACTCATACTCAGAATGACCATAAAAAGATGCAGGATCAAAGATAATGGGGCCAGAGTCATCTTCAGCTACATTTCCGCCCCACAGATCCCCATGCAGCAGAGCAGGAATTATCTCGATATCATTGAACAAACTGGGTATCTTCAACTGAAAAACAAAAAGTAGCAAGGTGAATGGAATTTTTTTAAAAATCAGATTTGTTTTTATATTTTTTTAGCTTAATATTTTAATGTGTCTTTTTTATAATATTGTTTTTAAATTTTATTGTGAGCCGCCTTGGGATTTTCTTAATGAAAGGCAGGGTATAAATTTAACAATAAATAAAAATAAAATAAACACTCTCTGCTTTCTGTTCTTTAATCAGTTACCAACCCCTAAAAGCACTAGAACATGCAACAGCCTAATCTTATACATTCCTAAATGAAAGAAATATATACACATGAAATACATTCATACTATGAAACACACATCAATCTCAGCCAGGATCTCATAAATGCCAATGCAAAGTATCACCCCAATACAAATACAACTTCCCCCAAAGAACCTGGGAATTTAGGTTTGGTAGGAGAACTCAAAGTTAACTGTTCCTTTGCACAGAACTACAGAAAGCATTTAAAACATTCCCTGTAACAGAACTACAGTTCCCAGACTTCTCTAGGAACAAGAGTGACTAAACCAGTTTAGATGTGTGGTACAGATATGCCCAAGCAGGTCAGTTTTAAAGCCCTATTAAGTCAACTTTCAAATTTCCAACTAAGCTCAACAGGAGCCTAAAACTGAACTGCTTGTCAATTTCATTTCTTCTCATCAGCTGACAAGAACAGCTTGCTTTCTACCAACCAACAGAAGATAGGTTGGTAAAAGCTTTGTGTGGGAAATGGTCCAGTTCAGACTTTGGTTTGCTGAACTGAAAACATGAGCTGAAGGGATGCCAAGTTCACACACGCCCTCCTCTGCTTTCCTCCTCAGCTGCTTTACAAACCAAGATGTGAAATCAAGATCAAATCCTGGTTTGTAAACCACCATTAAACCACAGCTTCTGGGTTCAGACTGTACACAGTATTGTGGTTTAACAAGCCAGGATTCTGTGCCTGAGGCAAGGAGGAAAGAGGAGTGGGATGGAGGGAGCATACAGACATAGTATCCCTTGACTTGCAGTCCTAGCTAATAAGCCATGGTTCTTAGATGGTCTGAATGGGGCCAATTTAATCGGTGTGGAAACTCTGTTATTATAAAAATCAACAGCACTTTCACAAATGCAAAAATGCCTTCCAGGGCTCGCATGGAATTATCACTACCTGCAGATTGGCCCAAAGCTCTCTTGCTTCCCTGTCTCCTGAATTCTTCTCAATCATGTCCATCTGAGGCTGAATTCGCTGCTTGGCAAAGAAAGTCACCCAATCTTCTTGCCAGTCATTTACCTGCAAAACAAAAGTTTGACAATGATTTGGCTCTATGGACAATGCCCTGAAGTTGATCCTTGGAATGAACTGGCAGCCTATCCATAAACCATTTGTATTTAAGCCTATCTAGTCTCACTGACTTCTATGGCACTGAAACAGGTTTAAGTGGTCTGTCAGACCCATCATAGACTATACATACAAAGTGATACTCTTGCTCTCTTTAAAAAATCTCATACAAAATAAATATTAAATAAATAAATAAGAATAAAATAAAATAAAATAAAATAAAATAAAAACAAAAGAACAGAGGAATGCAGGGCTCTCAAGCTCCTATCAGGAGAGCAGGTCCTTACCTGTCTCCGCCACTGCATGCAGCTTCCAGCTGAGGCGGAGCTTGTCCAAAGTACCCCTGCGCAGTACCAGCACACACATCCACGCATGGGTATTTGGGACAACCACCGCTGCAGCAGAAAGCTGCATGCAGCAGCGGAGACAGGTAAGGACCTGCTCTCCTTTATCATTATTATTACTTAATATCCCACTTGCCCTCCCACTCCCTGCGGTGCCGAACCAGTGCACAAACCTCCATTTGTGCACATCCCTAGCCACCACCACAAGCTGTGCCCACAACACAAGCCACAGACACCCAGTTACACATCTCCAAATGATCTCCAAACTCTTCCTATAGAAACCTGACTCATATTGTCTTTTTCTCAATCATGTGGAAACTCTGCAAGTCACAAAACCAATATATTTACTCTTTCAGTTTCCCAATGCAGAAAGGTGGTTTTGTGGTAGCAAGCATGACTTATCCCCTTAGCTAAGCAGGGTCTGCCCTGGTTGCATATGAAAGGGAGACTAGAAGTGTGAGCACTGTAAGATATTCCCCTTGGGGGATGGAGCTGCTCTGAGAAGAGCATCTAGGTTCCAAGTTCTCTCCCTGGCAGCATCTCCAAGATAGGGCTGAGAGAGATTCCTGCCTGCAACCTTGGAGAAGCCGCTGCCAGTCCGTGTAGACAATACTGAGCTAGACGGACATATGGTCTGACTCAGTATATGGCAGCTTCCTATGCAAAGGTTAGCACAAAGAGGTGAAATCTACAGAACCCACCTGTGGAAGATAGCCACAACAAGTGACAGTGTGGAACCCAAACTTTTCCACAAACTGGATGTCTGTCTGTCCCCCACTTTTACCTTGCACAAACAGAGAGAAAGACGATTTATTTCTTTTAACAGAATAGTGGACCAAAAATAAGAACTTTTATTTTGATGTTATTGTAAAACCTCAGTCCGAACTATAATTCTTTGTAGACCCCCAGTAGCATCAAAATAGTAATTTAAAGAAGTTACAATAGAGATTGCAAGTCCTCCTATCTTTACTTCATCACATTTTATCAAGCTATACAACACACAAAGTTCAGATTGGCCTTCAATGTTAAATTCAACCTGCTACAACAAAGAGATTGAGCCTCCATGCCCCATTTGTGAGATGCCCAGAATCTATATATTTAATTCTCTTAAATGTACCTGTCGCTAATCTCATGCATGGCAGCTCTCACGAGAGTTCAGAGAGCTGCCGGATAGCGACGGGGATGGGTGGGGGAAAGAAAATGGCGTCAGCCAGCTGGCGGGCCCAGGAGTTAATGGCGGGTGGCCGACCAATGGGCGGCCAGGGAAATGACAACAGCTCTGGTGGTCAGTAGGAGATGGCAGGGGTGGGGACGGGCAGCTGAAAAGCAGCTGGCCAGAAAGCCCGGTCAGCTGGGTGGAGCGGAGAAGACACGGGCTGGCCGGCTGACCAGCCAAAAAGTGCCGGGGTGGTGGTGGTGGGGAGGGAAATGGGTAGGGGAAAGAAGAAGCAGCCTGGAGGGGGAGAAAAAGGCAGCGTGGCACAGATGTTCTGTGCCTGGCACAGCTAGTTATTATTATTATTTATATAGCACTATCCAGGGGCGTAGCAAGGTTGGAGTGGGCCCAGAGACGATATTTTAAAATGGGCCCCCCCTCAAAGTCCATGGCCTCTGCACACCCCAGGCCCCCAAGGATTTAAGTCTGATATTTCAAAATAAGTATGCTGCCTAGAAATACATTTCACTGAATACACACACACTTCACAATATATAGTGATATACATTGAGTACTATATATTTGTGCTACTTTTAATGCCTAGAACACACTAGAAACACTAATTATTAAAATGGGACCATCGCTGCAGATTAGCAAAGGAGACTTTCAACCATGCAGTGTAAGCCTATGTATTTTTTCTCAGAATTTTGAACAAATTCAGTAAAGTTCAATTCCAGGTTTTTCACAGGAGGCTTTTAAAGCCCTTTAACACACATCTCCTCTGGAATGGAGGTGCTGCATTCACATGCTGGCCAGATTGACCCTAAAGTCCCTGCGAGTTATTGGGGAACAGTTCACATGCAAGAAAAATAAAATAAAAGCACCACACATGCTTCACAGTTCTCACTCAGACCTTCTGGGTTGCAAAACAACTTGAACGTAAGTGCATTTATGAATGAATGAATGAATGAAGATAATATTGTTTGTTCCAGAAGTTTTTATAATTTTCTGCCATGAAACAAGCCACTTATAGGACTCTCTAGGTAGTTTTTTTTTTTAAGCCAGCAAATTTTCCAAGCTGTTTTAAATTAAATATTCAGAAACTTCTCAGTCTCTCCCCGCTCCATATCAAAGCCCTATGGCAAGCAGATCCCTATGTATGGGCGGGGGGGGGGGGGTGATCACAAAAAGGAGTTCACATTCTACCTGGCAAATGCTGGGCTGGGCAGAGGGTCTGCTGCAGAGAGCTGTGGGGCCCACTCTGCCTGCCTGCCTCCTTGCTTGCTTGCTTGCTTCCTTGGGGCCTCCCTGCAAGCCTACTCCAGTTCAGGCTTCACTGAAGCCTACAAGGAGACCTCCCTGGAAGCCCCGCCCACCCGCCGATCAGCTGAGAGGCGGGGAGAAAAGGAGCTCTTTGCAGGCAGCTTGTCTGCTACTTAGATTGCTGGCCAGAAGGACAAGCAGGAGAGAGGGTGAACAGGGCACGTGGCTGAGGGGACCTGGGGCTGGGCAGGGGGCAATGGGGAGTCATGTGAGGTGTCTCTGGGGGGCCCCCCAAGGCAGTGGGGCCCCCAGGCAACCGCCTCCCCTTGCCTAATAGTAGGTACGCCCCTGGCACTATCCATATACATTGAGCTTTACAAAGAATAAGGGGACAGAAAAGCCTGGCAGAGTTGCACCAAATGTTGGATTTAGGCTGTTCTAACTTAGGATACTGTGTTGTACAATTATTCCTACTTCAGAGGGCTTACAATCTAGATACTGACAAAGGAAACAGAGGAAAAGAAGAGAAATGGAGGCAGGATAAGCGGGAGAACAACATGCTATTATTTTCGTTACAGTGGGGGAAAGGAGTAAGGCATTGTGCCAAAGACTCAACAGAAAAAGTAGGCTTCAAAAAGGGATTTGAAGGAAATTAGAAGTGTTCTGCGCAGATGTTCCAGGAGGCAGTCCCAAGCATGTGGGGCAACAAGGGAGAAGGCATATGAGGGAAGGAAACCTTTGAATGGCGGTGAAGGTGGAGTAGTGAAGGTGGAGTAGGAAGGGGCAAGGTTGTGGGGGCTTCGAAGGGAACAAGAAGAGGCTTGTGCTGGAACGGGAGATAGACAGAATGCCAGTGAAGGGGTTGTGGGGGTGACGTGGCCAGTGCAATGAGAGCGATGAACAGTAGTAGTGTTGGGTGGAGGTGAGGGAACTCAGATGAGCCAATGGAAGACCAATAAGGAAGAGACTGCAGTAGTTAAGATGAGATGACCAGGGCATGAACCGGAGTTTTTGCTGAAGCATGCAGCTGGCTATTGTTGAAAACAGAAAACCAAACTAAATGGGCCTTTAGGTTGAAGGTTTTGTTATGGTGTTGAAAGCATAATTAAGAACTCAGTTTAACAGTTACAGTCATTATATTAATGGGATTCATCAAGTCACAGACAACTCGAAACTTTACCAATAGTGTTTGCATCTTTCTTCCACTTCTCTCCAAACTTTTGATTGTGAAGATGGAGATCAGCCAACTGTGTTCCCAGTTTTTCTGCATGTCTAAGAAGCCAAAATAAGTTAGTCTGAGCAGCAAAGACCTATTTCAGCTGGTATTTGGTTAACATTAAGTTGATCCATTTATTGGCCTGTTTCCTACCGATTTTAGGTTCTGTGGCTTCATATCCTTGCTATGGCTGTATTATTGTCCTTTATTATTCCAGCCTTCATATTTTATGAGGCTTTTGTACTGATTTCTGGCTCTTTCTTGTTTCTATGTCAGGGGCATAGCTAGGGGAGAGGGGGCCCAAATTTACCCCTTTCCCCAGAGGCCCTTCAGAGTGAGGGAGATAATGAAGAAAACAGGGAGGGGTGGAGCTGGGGGGCCCTCAGGGGCCTGGGTTTTTTGAACCCATCCACTCAATTACAGCTACACCCCTGTTCTATGCAGTATATGGGGAAAGCAGATCCCTTGGTTAGCTGGGAAATATTTTCACAGCAATGCATTCAATTATTTAAATGAGAGATGAGCAACGTATTTTCTACTGAAGGGAAATGACATTTTCCATCAGGAGAAGAAACTGTACAATAATACTCATTTTCTTCCTCAAAACAAGCAACTAATCACAAGACACTGAGACAGCTCTGATAGATCTCCTGCAAGGTTAACATCTTCTTGCATTATTGCTAATTTTTGTTTATGAAACTGCTTTGTTGAATTTTCCCCTTAAAAGGATATGTAAAAATGATTAATACAAAAATAAAAATAAATAGAGACAACCATGGCTTACCTGTTCAGACCTCTCATATCCAAATGCTCCATCACAAACAGAGCACCACCCTCTGGCAGATCAACAACTTTTATAGGTTTAGGAACTCTCACTGTGTGTGTTTGCAAGATAGCTGTCAAACTTGCCATTTCTCCATCAAACATTCTTCTGGCCTGTCAAACATACAAGAAAAAATATTTTGTAAATACTTTTTTAAAAAAGACTTTACTATTTCTCTCACTCCTACCACTTTCTTTTCCCTGACAAGAAAAATAAATATTTTTTTGGACTACAAAAAGAAGAAACTATGTTTAATAAGTCAGGCTACAAAAGGAGACATCAGGTTAGCACCAAGGCTGTGTTTCGACCTCCTTTGTGCTTCCAACCTCCTTCACCATTCAGATGAAGAAACAGAAGCTCAGTAAGTAAATAGGATGAGATCTCTTCTGGTTTGGTAGCCAAGCTGGGAGGAAAGTGTATAAAATGACAAGCTAGGAAGTAAGGTTGGAAAGGGCAAGGTTTTAGCCTCCAGCTCCCCTCATCCATCCTGTTGTAAAAATCAGACACCTCTTCAATTCCCTATTTTATGTGTGAATGTTAAAGTGTTGTTAAACAACAAGCATGACTGCCCTTTTAATGTCATTTGGTCTTCAGCTTCTGGCTGACCAAAAAAAGAAATTCAAACCGATAATCCAAGGGCTGCTTTATACACAGCACCCTTTTATAAGTTATAGAAAACAACAAGTGTTTTTAAAGCATAAACATGTGGCAAATTATGCACAATCAGCAACTTCCCTAGAATTCTTCAAAACGCATGTTTTTCTCCCTCACATACATTTTTAGTTGGTGCATCTTAGAGACATAATACATGAAAGGGCCTCAACTGTTCTGCCAGAAGCTTTGGAATGGATAAGGAATGGAAAGCCAAAGGACATCGTTCAGGGTTCTGCTGTTTACTTACAGACTATCCTACCCCCAGCACTTACCAAAGAAACTCAGTAACTAGGAAGGGGAGCCAACATAAAACCCAAAAGGAGGATGTATATATGGAACTGTAGGCATATTTGCTTCTGCATACAAAACAAATCTGACCCATTTCTGAGCAAACCTGCCCTCTTAGTCTTTACCGATGACAAGCATGGAATAGTGTAGAAAACAGCAGCTATTATTGTTTAGCAAACTGCCCAGTCATGTCTATCCATTTGTTTGTTATATCAGCTATCACTCTTCTGCCACCCACTTTTTTTCTGTGTCTCAAGCTAGTAGCCATTTTCTAAAATGAAAAGAGCAGGAGGTTGCGAGGACTGGCAGCCCACTTTTTCTGACCTGAAAACCTTTTTTACAAATCTCAGATGTGTAAAGACTGGTTATAAATCACTCAGTAGTGGAATAAAAGCCACTCTGCACATGATTAAACCCACTCTTGTTAAGTATTTCACATGGTTTCATCAAGGGCAAACCCAAGCATTTTAAATGAATTCCTGGCCACTTCAAATCAAATCAAGCCCTTTCAAAATGTCTTGCAAATTCTCTCACAACCAGGACATCAAACCTTCAGCTGCTGCTCTGCAGAGGCAGCAGCAGCAAGGTCTGCAGATCTGGAAACTAAACACTCTCCAGTCCCAGAAACTGCCTCTAGCAGGCCTACAAACAGACACACCTTCAGGGCACCACTAACGTAACGTGCTCATCACCTGCACAGCCGGGTACGCCCCAAGTGGCACTTGTTTTCCCTCTGGCAGGATGATAGGCAGAAATTCAACAGCTACAGCTTTTGCCATCACTGCACCGCCTTATTGGGAAAAAGCCTCACCTGCTGAATTTCTGCCTGTATCAAACTGTTAAAAGCACAAAAACCCCTATCTTCGGGGGTGGGGAGCAATCCCTTATTACCCCTCCCCATTGCACACACCCCAAAGACCTGCTAACGCTTTGCAGAGCAATCATTCCCCGCCGCCCTCCCGAATCCCTTCCCCTGCTACCTCGGCCTTGGAGTTGCTTTTCACGTAGACGCAACCGTGGTCGGTGTGGAAGCTCTCGCCATGGCTGATACAGCCCCCACCCGAATGCCCCGCGCGCCGCAGCACCGAGGTGCCCAGTTCCCGCCGCAGAGCCGCCTCCATCCCTCCAAGAGCATAGAGAAGGGGCTTGGCACTAAAGCGCGGTCGTAAACCTCCCCTCCGGCTCCCTGCACAGAGACTGGCGGGCTCAGAATCACACAATCCCAGGCCCCTCAACGTTACGTGACTCAGGGAGGCCGCTCTGGTCTGGCTCAGCCAATTGAAGGGAAGGGGCCTCACACCAAGCGCCCAAGAGCAGGAAGCGCGCCTCCTGCTGGGACTTCATGTGCCAAATAGCCGCTTGTTTTCATTCTTATGATTATGATGCCTTTGCGGAAACTGGGATATTTGAAAGGCTTGACCTCTGCAGCACACCTTATAAGTTCATTCACGCCTTATATTCTGTTTGTGTATATACAGGTCTGCGCGCACATATAGCTCTTGAATATACCTACAACAGTACACTTAATATCTGTGCCATGCATTAGAGGGATCTGTACCCTAGATTCACATTTAAATGAACGCACATACAGTCAGTAGTGGACATATGTACAGACGCCTGAGCACACATGCAGCATAAGGTCTGAATAGAGTACGCCAGTCCTCTCATGGTTCAAATGTTTGCTGTGGTTGGTCACGATGTGCAGGTTGCTGAATAGATGGGATGGAACTGCAAAACATTTATTTATTTATTTGATTTATATACCGCCCTTCCAAAATGGCTCAAACATACAAGCATTCTGCAGATCAGACATGTACGACTGAACATATGTTGTTGGACATGATGTGTAAATAACTGTGTGTGCATACACATGTGTTTAACACAACATGTGAATAGGGCTTTGGCCCATGTCCTTTATGGGTAGGGTATTTCAGAAGCATCCATTTGATCATGGTTTCTGCACACACACTCGACTGGTTCAGATGAATCACAGCCTGCTACCTCTTCTATTTAAATAGGGTATTGCAGGGCAGGTAAAGCAATTCACATTATTACCCCTTTCATGTCTAACTGAGCAAAGGGGCACCTTTTAAAAGTGGTGATTCTCGTGATTTAACAGGGGGAGAGCAACTGGCCCTATACAACCCCAGCACAGCATCCCTCAAGTGGCTGTTGCTGGTGTCTTTCTTATGTTTCTTTTTTAGACGGTGAGCCCTTTGGGGATAGGCAGCCATTTATTTAATTAATTAATTTCTGTATATAAACCACTTTGGGAATTTTGGTTGAAAAGCGGTATATAAATACTCATCGTATTCGTATTCATAGAAGCAGCAGCGGGCAGGGGTTCATCTGAACCAGCCTGCTATCACTCACTTGCCTATGCATTCTCTAGGCAACCTAAGATAATACAAAGAACTAGCATACTCCAGTTCCATACTCAAACTATCACTAATGTAGAATCTTCATTTCACCCATAAACTTGCAGTAAAACTGTAGGAAAATCCATCTTTTTAGCCATCTCTAAATCTAAGCCATCTGAGTATGCTTTCAAGTTGTGAAGGGAGTAATCTCTAGCACATGATCTTTAGCAAGTATTTTGGCAGCTCTCCATAACACTTTTATTAAACACTGCTGATTTTTTGCGGGGTGCAACACATGCATGTCCTTCAGTTTCCAAAACACTTGATTCTTATTTTGCAAAAGGTCCATTTTATATATAATTATTAATTCTGTTATTTTCTTTGACAGCCAGCGTGGTGTAGTGGTTAGAGTGCTGGACTAGGACCGGGGAGACCCAAGTTCAAATCCTCATTCAGCCATGATACTAGCTGGGTGACTCTGGGCCAGTCACTTCTCTCTCAGCCTAACCTACTTCACAGGGTTGTTGTGAGGAGGAACTTAAGTATGTAGTACACCGCTCTGGGCTCCTTGGAGGAAGAGCTAAATAAATAATAAAACAACAGAACAGTTAAAAAGAACAAATCATTGAACAATATATGTTGCAGAGAGGTAAGAAGATTTAGTGTGATTCAGCAGTAAAGAATCAGCAAGAGAGGACAACTTTCCAAACAATTTCCATTTGTGATAGTATTTGTGATAGTAGACATGCACACACACGCCAGGTACTTCCACTTACTTCTGGTCCGATGAGGAGACGGGGCGGCAGGGAGGTACGCTGCTGCCCCACAAGACCAGTTTACAATGGAGTGCTGACAGGGGAAAAGCGGTGAGAGAGGTGTACACCCTCCCCCACCCTTAAGGTCATCCTCCCCACCTTCAAATCGGTGGAACCATCAGTTGTTCAAACTGGTTCGAATCCTTTACTCCCATAAAGGCCTGCTAACCGGTTCCATGCACATCCCAAATGTGAACCAACACCCTCCATTCTGGAAGAGATGCAAGCTAAAAGCCATGTGTGTAAAAGTCCCAGGACACACTGCTGCTGTCCTGAAAGTTGCCACTCTGCCTGGGTTGTTTGTTTGTTTTTGCAGGGATGGGTGTGTGTGTGCAGAAGCAAGAATGTTTTGTTTTAAAATAATGGCAACTGAGTTCCAGTCATACGTAGAAACTGAAATATTTCCTGAGCAACATTTAAATCATACTATAATGCCGTTTACACTCAAGTTCCTCGGACTCCATCACGGCTTTTAGAAAGCTTTTAAAGACTTGGCTTTTTACCCAGGCTTTTACATGATCGTTTTCTACTGCAGCTTCTTTGTGTTTTTATTTGTTGTATTGTTTTTATGCCTGTTTTTATGTTTTTATATTTTTAACATGATATTTTTATTGTCTTTTTATTGTATGTTTTTAACTTTTGTAAACCGCCTTGGGGTTATCTTTTTAACGAAAGGCGGTATATAAATGCAAAAATAAAATATAAAAATAAAGTAGATTATGGGATAGAGAAGAATAAACAACTCCCTTCCAGACAAAACCAAGTTTTGTCTGGAAGAATTAGATGTAAAAAGTTGTTCCACCTCTTTCACTTCCGATTCCCTTTCTAGACCATACAGTGTTTATTGACCTTCACTCAGGCTCCATGACCTTCACTCAGCAGACCACTCAGCTTAGGGGAAAGTGTTTGAGCACACAGGTGGGTGCTCAGCTGTGTGGACCTTTGAGCAGTGGAAGGCAGTGTGTGCCACCAAACTCCTACAACAAAGACTTCAGCAGGGTGCTTTCCAGACTAGCTGCTCATCATCAGCAAAATTTGGGAAAGTCCATTTGGGCAAGTTGCATTCAAAATGTAATCAGCAGGGGGAGCAGTCTCACAGCAACTAACAACCCAAAAAACCAGCAACTTTTTCATGCTGGATATACGACATCCTAGCTCTATATCGCAGCAATTAAATTCAAAACAAGGCATTGGAAATGTGAATGGTACCTTGCTGTCTATGTAGGGACTGCAGTGTCATGATCAGGAAGTGTGGAAGACACTTCCGAGATACGTCCTGACCCCATTGAAGGGTCTAGTCTGGAAAGTGCCCATCTGAGGTTCCAGAGAAGAGGCTTTGTATAGGGTTTTGCCCTCTGCAAAGTTCCAAAGGTGGGAAAACATTCAAATATAAATGGGAAGGTTCCAGTACAGGATCTTAGAGAAGGTGTGAGTGTGGTAGTTATTATTCAGACAGAGCACAGAACAAAAGGGTTCTATTGTGCTGAATGTACGTAACTGATTTGAGACTACTTGACCTTGATTGCATTCCAGGGTGTGTTCTCTCTGTCTTTTAGGGGTAGTCTTTGTCTTTTGAATCTTTTTGCTCTATTAGGAATTCTGGCTTCATTAAGAATGAAGGTGTGAGTACATTACCTTTTCCTAGTTAGCTTTTGCACCAGTTCAGGATTTGCATGACACAGCTATTTGATCAAAAAAGAGGCAAACATCCCTTCTAGCACCAAATACTTGTCCATGCCTCACTCCATCTTGTTTTTATCAGAAGCCAGAGCTTACAGAGGGAGGTGGAGGAAACTTGTCTGGCAACAGGATTTTGTTACTGACAATTACTGCAGCTGTGAATTGCCACAGTGCTTATCTTATTTACATAGAATTGTTATAAACTGTACTTCTTGCATTTCATGGCCATTTGGCCTCACTGGTTACATTTTCTCTCTCTCTTGCTCTACAGCTTTGTGGAGAGGTGGCTCATCCATGAGGCAAAGTAAGGCAAAGGCCTCAGGTAATGCTTGCACCATTGGGTGGCAAATGCAGACATTCCATGCCTCTGCCCCGCCACCCACGGGTGTCACCCCACTTGCCTGCTGCTGCCACCCTCCCTTGCTGTCCCACCACCTGCTGGCCTGCCCAGCCCCAACACCAACGCCAGCATCAGAGGTGACACCAGCCTCGCCTCCCTTGTGCACACTGCCCTTCCACATCTCCCACCTGTCTTACCTTCTGGGCAGTCAGGGTTTTTAATTGCAGATTGGCAGCAAGGTGGAAGCAAGGGAGGCAACTTGACTGTCTCTCTTACTCTTTTCTCCCCATGCCTTCCACCCACAGGCTTGCGCACTGCGCTTTGCTCCCAAAATAGAGCAGTCACAGCACACAAGTCTGTGGGTGGAAAGCGCAGGGCAAAGACAGCAACAGAGAAAGCATACTGGCTGATGCAGTTAGAAGAAGCTCATTTCTCACTGCCTCCCCCCGCTTCCGCCTTGCCACTAAGCTTCAGTTTAAAAACCTGGCTGCCTAGAAGGTAAGGCACCCAGGAGATGCAGAAGGCCAGAGCATGTGAGGGAGAAAGGGGTTGGCACCACCCCCTGATACTGTGTCAGCAGCAGGGAGCTGGGTCAGTATCAGGAGGCATGGCCAGTGGCATCTTAGCATCACTTCAAGAGGCGCTTGCACTTGAGCTGGCACTGCCCATTGTCTATATCAGGCCTGCTCAACTTAGCTCCCCCCGCCCAGTGTTTTTGCGCTATAACTCCCATTATTCCCAGCCACTGTTGCCAACAGCCAGGGATTATGGGAGTTGTAGGCCAACATCTGCAGGAGGGCCGAAACTGAGCAGGCCTGGTATATATACCAGGATATATGGTATATATTTGTTGGCAGGTATATACCATGCATATACCTGCCAACTGAGGATAACATTCATGCACCTGTAAAGTGGAATGTAGTCCATGAAAGCTTATACTACGATAAATTGGATCATCTTTAAGCTGCCCCAATAATCTATTGGCTTTGTGGCTGGTAGGGAGTATAAGGTGAGGGTAGGGGTGGGAATCAACCATGATTCCCAGATGTTTAGTTCCACTGTTCTGGGAAGCACAACCTGGCAGCATTTCTTCTTCCTTCATATATCAAATGTTTCAGTCTTTTAATGATATAGGTCAGGTAGAACAACTTTCTCTAGACCCATGTATCAGTTTCAGTGTGTGAGGCAAGTTTGACTAAAGTGAGAACAAAATATTTATATCTTTCAACATTAATAATAATAATAATAATAATAATAATAATAATTTTAAAAAGAGGGAGATACAGCCTCCCAAAGCTAGACCAGCTCTAGTGAAGGATACTTGGATTTTAATGTAAGTGAGCACCACACTTTACGTGAGGATGCAATGGGCAAATATAAATCTTTTCATTGATATTTTGAGAGAGGATGCAAGATCACAAATTTTATTTGGAAAATGTATGTAATTTCTCTGTTAGAGGAAAATGACATGATTCCCCACCAGGACAAGAAATCCATACGACAAGACAGGAATAATATACTTGTCATAATGCCAAGTAGTCACCACTTAAATGGATCAGGAATGGTTGGACACCAGCCACAGGATACTGGCACTTCCGCAATTAGCTAACCTAGAGATCCGATATGTTTTCCCCATATTCAGAACAAAAACAGAAAAAAAAGCCAGAAGTCACTACAAAGACCTCATAATGATCAATATACAACCAGAGGATGGGAAAGACAGACCAGTGGAAGAATCTTGGGAAATGTTGGCCCTATTCACACATAACAGCAAACAGAGAGTAGATGAAACCAACGTTAATTTTTGTAACTGTGAATCACATCGCAGACATTTGTCCAACCTTAGCCCAGCAACCCCCAGTTTCAGGGTAGGGAAGCCTCTCCCTCTTCCTGGTCTGCTGAGGCTGCATCCCAGCAAGGTCTGTAGCACTCGCATCACCAGACTGTGGGCAAGGCGTCAGAAGAACAGCTGCAGGGTGGCAGCCATTGGCCACGATCTTCAAGGGGGCATGCCAAGCGTGATCATGCTTTTTTGGAATGGACCACCCATCCTCAGCAGGGAAAGAGCATTTAAATCCCTTTAAATCCTCTGCTAATTGAGCAAAGAAGCACTTTTTAAAAGTGGTGATTCTCTTTACTGAGCAGGGGGAGACAGATTGTCCCTATCTGTCCCCAGCACAGGATCCCTCCAGTGGCTATTGCTGGTGTCTATTTTATGGGGGGGGGGGTTGGATTGTGAGCCCTTTGGGGGCAGGGAGCCATTGTATTTATTTATTTATATCTGTGTAAACCGCTTTGGGAACTTCTGTTGAAAAGCAGTATATTAATATTTGTTGTATTGTATTGTATTGTATTGTATTGTATTGTATTGTATTGTATTGTATTAAATGGCATTTAAGCCCTTCTCCTGCCAGCTATTGCACAGCCACCCTCATAAGAGCCCCGGACAAAAACAGTCTTACACAAGCACAATTTCTTGCACCGGGCTGGCAGGGGGGAAGTGGTGCATAGGAGCACTATTTTTCTGTTACTCTAGAAAGGGATCATGATGACTTCCTAGGAGAGACTATGTATATGAAGTAGGGCAAAGGATCTTGGGATTTGGTCCACTGTGACCAAGGATACTTGTGCAATGGCTGACCCTGGCAAAGCAACCCAAGAATACCCAAGCACACTCCTGTTCCTGTGTCTGCTTGCTGGCCAGGGATTATCACTGTGAGAGGGTTAGTCCACTGGGGAGGACCAGAGGCTCATTAACCTTTGGTCCTCCAGCAGACTGCACTCTCATTAATTAGGTCACCCAAATCAAGGGGGTCCTGCTTGAGCAGGGCTCCTGTTCTCTCTGGTAAGTAATAGAACTTGTATACTGTGATCCCTCCTCTTTAGGAAACCCTTTCATACTCCCAAGCAGTAGTGGCTGCTCCATGTATCCAGGTGGTGCCATGTGAGCAAACTAGGGTTTGAACTGGCGTTGTGCAGGGAATCACAGGAGAGGGGAGCCTCAATTATCAGAGATCCCAGGAAAGTATGGTCACTGTACCAGGCAAAAGCAAACATGGATATGTGCCAATGGATGACCAGAGAGGCAGAGGGACTGCTTGGACTGCTTCATCGTGACCCGTCTCCAAGGCTTGCTTGTATCAAGCAACCATGCTGGGCAGCATCTTCCATCTGGCCCGCATGCATGTCTTCATGGCCTTTCACTCACATGAGAGAGTGGTCCTTGGGAGAAGGGACATTGTTACACGTTATTAACTATTCTGCCCAATCCCTGTGTACCCCAGGATGGTTCTTCCCATGAGTAATGCCATAGAGTGCATGCTTGCACCCAAGGAGAAGGGGCTGGGTCCCCCTTCCCCCAACTTTATTGTACAAAAAATAGAGCAGACACATTCAATAATTCCTGGGTGGGGATGCCTTTTAAACCCGACCCCGGGTGTCACTGCCCTGCCATATATTATCGTTGCAGCAATCTAATTGGATTGCCTGGTTTATGGTGCCGCTGTGACTGCATGTGCTTGTGAACATACTTCTTTATCATTTTATTTTTGGCGACCAAAACACATAGTGCCCGTCCTGCCATCCTGTCCCCTTTGTCTTCTGGTTGCCAGAGAGGGGAACAGGAGACACAGTGGAAAGTGGGCATCCCCCAGTGTAACTTTCCCCCTTGACAGGCTTAGAAGCTTGAGATAGGACAAGGCAGTGTCCCTATTGCCAGGCAAGAGCTTGAATAGTGTGGAGAAGGAGGGGTGGGGCAAGTGTTCAAAGAGGCGGCCAGCTAGAAGCACGGCAGGCATGGAGCAGGTGCATTACTGAGTGGGTCTGGGTCACAGATTTCAGTTTCAGAAACAGCACAAAACCACAGTTATGACAGCGTCCACAGTCGGACGTAACACTGCCACCTTCGAATCTCAGGTTGGAGCAGCGAAACTCACTACAAAATGTTCAAATTTGACAGCAGGACATATTTGCAGACATATATGTCTTAATTTCTAATAAGGGTGACATTGTTGGAAGCAACTTATTTTGCATTTTTTCCACACCATCTCAATTGTATTAATAATAGGGTTACTTTGTTTTTTCTTCTCCTTACCGAAATTATTTATCAAAGGCAATTTGTGTAAATTATCCTGTAACATTATCTCTAAGTTTGCCCACTTCACCGGGGGGTCACGATGCATATGTATAAGTTGTGTAATACAATATGTATCAAAGTAAATATTCAATTCTGGAGAGCCCCAGGCCCCATCCTTTACCTTACATGCATATATTTGTCTAGGTACCCTGGGTCTAGTCGCTTTAAAAACAAATATTTTCAACTCTTTACTTATCTTTGCTAATATTCCTGATGGTGGCGCTATAGGAAGATTCTGAAAAAGAAACAATATCTTAGGAACAATTTTTAGTTTTATAGCCGCTATTCTACCATATAATGTTAAATATTATTATTATTATTCCAATACTTTAAATCTCACTTAATTTGAGTCAATAGTAGCAGATAATAATTTTCAGTTAACAGTTTATCAGGATTTCTCATAATAAATATCCCAAGGTATCTAATTCCTTTTCTCTGTATCTTCAAGCCTAAGCTCTTCGTACATGCTAATTGTACTTGAGGAGGAACATTTTGAAACATAATTTCTGACTTACTCATATTTATTCTAGGACCCGAGGCTCTATAAAAATCATCTACTATGAAATTAAGCTTTTGGACCGATAACTGTTGGTTACTAGTAAATATAACTGATTAGCTGTGGTGGTGGAGGAGGAGGAGGAGGAGGAGGAGGAGAACAAGAAGAACAAAAGCAAGAAGAATCTTGGCGTAATTATTAGCCTTTATATTATTAGCCTGCTTGATTATTTTTGTAGAAAGGCAGATATATATGCAAGAAATTTTAAAAAGCACTTTGAAGTGTTCTAAGCACTTCACATATATGATTGTCTTGTCATCCGTACAACTACAGTCTCATGAGGTCTGTTCAGTATGAGTTAAAGCCATCCCATCAGGAAGGGAGGGAGGTAACCCCACAAAGATAATCTGAACTGTAAGGAACGGATCTGAGAGTTGCTCTGTGCATAATAATCCCTCCGCCTTACACATCACTCAGAGCCCACATCACTCCTTGCTGTACTGAGCTTCAAAAACCAATTTTTGACATACATTCCAACACCTCCCTCTCTCCACCCTAATGAGGATGTCTTTCTGGCACACACCGACATTCCAGGGACACCCCCTTAGTGGTCAACCTTCTGTTTAATTAAGGTTTATTTTTGTAGAGCAGCTGGCTTCCTGGGCTGGAATTATTTGGTGAGTCATCAGTTAATATGTACATACCAAATATAAAAAAGGACAGCAGCTGCATACTGACTGACAATATCTGCCAGAAAAGATAAGGTAATTGGTATGTGCTGGCCTTTATTTGCTGGTTTCAATATATAAATGGAAAATATCTCATATCTTTTTAGATTGGAAGTCCCACTCTATGCATGTTTATGCTAGTGTGTTTGAGTGTTATTTTCTTACTCAAGGTCTCTGGGTAGATTTAAAAAAATAGTTCATGAAGAATGCAGGCATTTTAACAAGGCTTCTGTGCATTTTTACATAGAAATGCATTCACCATACAATTCCCTATTTCTTTTTGAAGTACAGTCTCAGAAAGGCTGTACCACATACTTTTTCTGAACCTGTAGATCAGTTCTCAGATCTATGGAAGAAGTTGATAACAGATTAGAAACCATGCTGGTTTTTGAGAAAGGATAGCCCTTTCCCTGTGCAACCAAGGATCACAATCATCGCCCCAAAAACATGAACCCTGCAATCCATTTCTTTGGAGTAAGGTCCACCCAACCCATTTCCAGATTAAGGTGCATAAGATCTGGCCTTTTCTGCATGTTCAGCTAAAACAGAAACAACTGATAACTATAATTAAATTGTGCATGAAAAAAGCATGGTTGATTCAGCATGGAGAGACAACTCTGCACATACTCTGTACAGACCATAAGGGGTAAAGTATGCTTGATACACACCCCTGTTTTTGTCAGACAGAGCACCAGAGTTTTATTTTGCCAGCACAATAATATGAGAACACTCTCCAGTGAATCCCACTTGGGCTATGAGCTCACAGAATGGCCCCAGACAAATCAGTTCCTCTGTCTCAGTTGCCCATCTACAATAAAACTATTAATAGCATGCAGCCCAATTGATCTGAGCATGATTATTCAGAAATAAGTCTCACCGAGCTCAATAGTTTATTCTTAAGTAAATGCATAGAATTGGAGCCGTAATCCACAAGACTACGTATTGTCATAATCCACGACAATTGCCATTAAGAACTCTGCACCTTAAAAATTCTACAGAAATAATGAATAAGACATGCAATCCAGCACAAATCCATCAGCAATAATTGCTGCCTAATTGCCTCTTTTATTTTATCCAACATTCATAAGTTGCCTATGTCTTCTAAGAAGAAAATAGGTCATCTATTTTCTGTTCTTAATCTTGAGTTGCTTTAGATAAAGACCAAAAAATAAAAAGTTTGGATTTTAGAATTATATTTTAATCCTCTCCACTAAACAATTATTTAGTTTTGTTCCCAGATGGAAAATGCTAATTCTAAAATGAATATCAGCAGACCCCTTACTTAGATCTTCTTGAACATCTAATAGGTTAAATAAGTGCAAGCATATTCTAAAGAACATTTAAAAACTGCAATAACAAATCTGGGCTTGGGAGGGGCACATGTTCCAAGAAGCTTATTCCAACTGAAGGTCAAAGATCAGTGAAAGATAGCTCAGGAAAAAGGAAACATTCCAGTGTGTAGAGTTGTTGGCATGAAAAGGACATCAGAAAAGACCAATTATATAACCACCATTTAAATACACTTATCTCCAGTTAAATATTATGGGAAATCCAGCTAAGCTAGCCTAATGCAGTCAGGATCCTTCCAGTCTGGCACAAGACTGGAGAAGTAAAGAAGGGCTGAAGAAAGGAACCAAGAAAGGCCCAACCCCCAGCCACTCCTCAAGCTTCCATGACCACACTGACAGCATGCACCAATCATGGGGGAGTATGCTGATTGGACCCCCACAAACAGTAACAGGAAAACACACCACACACAAGAAAAACCTGCAGCTTTTACTCACATGGCTGTTAGTTTGAATCTTCTCTGGAATTCAGTGTGCCAGTCCACATATTAGCAGCATTTATCCAGAAGTCACTGCGGGCTATCGGGGACCAATACAGACAGGACTCTGTTTTTCCACGAATTATGGCTGCGCATTCTGGCTTAGCCTGAAGTATGTCATCTGGCATTAAAAAAAATCCTCTATCTTCAGCGGCTTTCAAAAACAAACAAACCCTGAGGCTTCTGTTGTGTCCCGACGCTTTTCTGAGATGTGTGGAGGGGCCATTGCCAATAATTCGGCTTCTTTCCAAACTCACTGATCTGAGTTTGACAGGGAAAGGGTTAACCAAAGGAAAAGGACTGCCTTCTTTGCAGGTTCCCCTCTGCCATGTTCCATACCTCCAGAGCCCCATGTTCCTTCTCTACCCAGCCCTGGTGACAATCCCCAGGAGGCAAGGCTCCCCCCACCGCCCGTGCTCCATCTCTTGCACAGTTTTGCTCTTACCCCCACGCCTGGCAGAAAGGAGTGCAGCTTTCTGCAGGGGGGCAGGAGGTCCAGCAAGCAGCCCGAGGAGGCGGCAGCAGCAGCCGCTGCATGATCTCCACTGAGAGGGAGTCATCTTGCTCCAGCCCCCGCCTTCTCCCAGGGAAACTCTGCCAGCAGCTGGCAGGAGGAAGTGTGCCTCTCCATGCCAGGCCATGGCTGAGCTGCAGTGCTGGCAGAAGCCCTCTGTCAGTGGCAGAAGACACATTTGACTCCAGACATGTTAAAAATCCTCCCACTTGGTTTTTGTTACAATATTGGATATAGTTTTAGAGAAGAATTACTTTAGATTTAATCAACAATTTTTTATGCAGATTCCGGGTGTGGTGATGGGTAGCCCTATTGCCCCATCTTTGGCTAATCTCTTCATGGGAAGATTGGAATCCCATATTATTTGCAATAAGGATAATAATCCATTTTTTGATAATTTGCTTTTGTATAAGCGTTTCATTGATGACATTTTTATTATTTTTTCGGATAAAGAGAAGGTCCAGGCGTTTATTGAATGGATTAATCACATTCATGAAATGATTAAATTTGAGAGTCATATAAGTTCATCCAGAGTTTCATTTCTGGATGTCTATGTACATATTGGATTTGACCATCGTATTTCTGTATCATTGTATACCAAGGAGACTGACCGTAATACATATTTACATTATAGATCATTTCATCCATCTTATTTAAAAGATAATTTACTTTATGGGCAGTTCCTCAGATTAAAAAGAAATAACACCCTGGACTCTGATTATAAGAAATCTGACAGGATGCTTGAGGTACAATTGCTGAATAGGGATTATCCTTGGCATATTATTAAGAGAGTGAGACTATGTGCAGATAGCATTCAGAGGAGATGTTTATTTCAGACCAAAGATAAGTCCATACCACGCAGAATTACATGTGGATTGAATTATTCTTTACTAAGTAATAAAATTAAAGAAGTGGTTCTCAGATATTGGCCATTGGTTAATATTATTCCAGGTTGTGAGGAACCACCGCTGATTGGCTTCAGGGAAAATAAAAGTTTGTTTAACTATTTGATACACTCTGATATGCCACAGGAGAGGTTAGTTATGTCAAGGGTTAAGGGCCATTTCAAATGTGGGACGTGTGCTGTGTGCAAGTGTTCATTGCCCACTAAAGTCTTTCAACACCCTACTGGCAATTATGTTAAGCCTGTGGAAGATTTCTCCAATTGTAATTCTGCTTATGCCATATATGTTATTATGTGCCCATGTTTAAAGCTATATGTTGGCTGCACCATACATCCGGTTAAAAAACGTATTTTAGAACATTACTACAGAATAAATAACGGAGTATTAGAGGCACCACTCACAGAACATTTTTTGCTAGCTGGTCATCAGCCTGATGATTTTAAATTTGTGGTGATTTCCACCTTTAGAAAAGAAAAATTTAGATACTGTAACGTTGATGCAGTAAGATGGTTAAACAGACAAGAATCGTTTTATATACACAGATTAAATTCCCTGTCACCTTATGGTTTAAACACAAATTTAGACTTATCCTGTTTTTTGTAATTGTGGTGCCCTAATTAAGTGTGATGAGTGCCAGAGAGTGGCTGATTAGGAGGTTCAGCAGCTGAGAATGATTGAGAGTGTTATAAAACTGGAGTAAGACAGCTTGGTCAGTTCATCCAATCAGGCTTGATAAGACTGGGTGTCAGCTTGGGCTGCAGCTTGTGACCTGCTGCACCTTTTGGGTAATTATCTTTGATGTAAACATATGAATTTCAGTATGTTGCTAATGTTTTCTCTCATGTTTTGTAAATGTTTTCTTTTATGTATGGTTTGTGTTTTGTATTTATAAGGACTCTGTTTAACTCCCTTGGTGAAATCTAAGAATGTTTGGATACAACCTACACTCCCTTTGGAGGAATTGAAGAAACATTTTTAGAGGATATTTTGAAGAACTCTATACACCAGGGAGGATGTAAAGTTTATCATGTTTGGGACACAACAATTGTTCTTTCACTTCTGAGGAAGCTCATTGGGAAACAAGGACTTATTGCGAAACCTTGTCAAAGTGATTCATGTATATTCAGTGTTTTATTATAATAAGTGACTTATATTAATGAAGTGATTTAAGAAGTTCCATTCATACGTATATTGGCATTGTTTCTATCTCTGCCAAGGGGCAGTTCCTTCTCTCCTGCCTGCTGGGCCTGGCCTGCGTGGGGCTGACTCCTACTTCCCCCCTGCCCCCCAGCCACTCCTGCACCAGAGACATCAAGGCGATCCCCAAGAATCTGCCTAGAGATGTCGTTTCCCTGTTAAGTGTGGGGAGCTAGTATTCCTTGAGAGGCCAGCTTGAAAAAACCCAGAGCAAGCAGTGGGAACGCACAAAGGAGAAAGATTGCAGGGAATGCGGGAAGGAGCTGACGGCTATGTGAATGGTCCTTTTAATCCCCTGAATTAAAATGCCTCAAATCTACTGCAAAGTAGATTCACTTCTTGAGTCTACTTGATACCCCACAGCATGAAGCCATGTGTGAATAACTCCCAAGCTGCCTTATGCAAGGATGCCACACCACAGCACCTCCTATTGCCTGAGCTACTGTGGTGCAGGTAGCAAAAGTCTGGAAATAGAGAACTGACAAGGCCCCAACATACAGTAGGTGGGTTTGAATCCTCCATAAGCTCACACATACATGCACTGCAAATAACCACCTTTTTGATCACACAACACAAAGCAAATGAAATTCGCCCCCTTGGGAAGGGGCGGGCAGGCATATATAGCAAATGCACAGGCCTCCTCCAGGCAAGAGTTCAAGCCCCCATGGGGAAGCAATACGCAATTGTGCAAAACCATCTATTTTGTGAGGGACCATCCCGCAGCCTTATTATTCCTCCAGCCTCCTCCCAATCTAATCTCCTTATTCACTAAGGCAGCTAGTAGTCACATGATTGTTTATGAGCCGTGAATAGGCTGACCCACTCTCACCAGGAGCTTTTTCACAAAGGGCTTTTACAAAACTTTTGCACACATACATTTATATGAGGGCAGGATTAAGCCTGAATTCATTACTGAGAAAGCAAATTACTGTTCATATAGCAAGTGGAATTATTCAGGTTTTATCTTTATGAATGGAGCTTAACTCAACATATCTGTGTCCAAAAAATGTTTTCCTGGGATACCTTGTCATTCTGCAGAGTATGATTCTGATGCGTGGAGAGACCCCACATATAAAGTGGATCAAGATGAGATGGAGATGTGACTTTGCCGCGAGTCTGATGACATGATATCATCTTAGCACTCTGGGCAAACTTGTTTCCTGTGCCCTGGGACCAACTTTAATTCATTCATTTCTATTTTTGTAATTTCTGTCATTTTAAAAATTCTTCCTTCCTGAAAAACCTGACATCTTTTTAAAAATGAATTTGTCGTGGGTCTTGTACAAGGCTGCCACATGTCTCTAGCCAGCCACAAGTTTTTTTTTTTTTAACATAGAGGTCAATGGAAAACAAGAAACAAAAAATGTAAGTTAGGAAGGGCTGACCATGGAGTCTGAAATCAGGCACAGTTGTAGCACAAGAGAGCAGGGCTCTGTATATTAAATTTGAAGCCAATAGGTCAATTGTTTGATTTCTAATAATTGTTTTAGACAGGGAGGGTGCTTCACATTTTTTTGTTCTTTTATTTCTCTGTCAATCATGCACAAGCTTGACACCCGGTGGCTAATTGCAGCCTGGCACAAGATCGACATGGAAAATTTTAAATAGTGAAATGCCCTCCCTGTCTAAAAAAAATATTAAAAATAAACCACTTGACCAATCAGCTTCAAACTTAGTACATAGAGTCCTGCTGTCCTGTGCTACCACTGTGCCTGGTTTCAGAGTTCCATAGCCAGCCATTCCAAACATATATATTTTTAATTATTTTCTTATTTGACCTCTATGCTTAACAACAACGACAACCCTCTGTAGAGACATGTGGCATATGTCTGACCCTCTGCTGCCTCATTTATGGGGTTGACTGTAGAGAGCAAATAGAGAGTAACACACACTGGTCAGTGGCAAAATAAAACACATGGTCTTTGGATCTGACTGCATGTTTCTCCCCCCCCCCACCCATGTCTCCAGCCATTTTGGGACCTCCACCAGCTGAATTTACACCAGTGTACCTGAGAAGGTGAAGGTGTACCTCAGATTCTGCTGGCAGTAAGAGGCTTACACTCAATCCTTTGACATTCAAACAGTTGTTGTTGTTTTAAAATACAATTGTGACCTAAGTATACTATTAACTAGAAAATTAAATTAATTAACTAGAAATTAAAATTAGAAAATGTTAAATTTAGAAAATTAAATTAAAATTGCTAAAATTTATATTAGAAAATTAAATTAATAAACTATTATTAAATTAATAAACTAGAAATTATTTTATTATAAATAAATGGAACTTCAGAATATATTTGCTTAGGCCAAGTTGCTTGTCAAATTATTTTGCTGTATCACTAAAATGATACAGGAGCCAGCATGGTGTAGTGGTTAGAGTGCTGGACTAGGACCGGGGAGACCCGAGTTCAAATCCCCATTCAGCCATAAAACTAGCTGGGTGACTCTGGGCCAGTCACTTCTCTCTCGGCCTAACCTACTTCACAGGGTTGTTGTGAAAGAGAAACTCAAGTATGTAGTATACCGCTCTGGGCTCCTTGGAGGAAGAGCGGGATATAAATGTAAAATAATAATAATAATAATAATAATAAAAACACTTGCAATTTTAATACTAGCTATTTTTACATGTTTGCAATTGTTTTGGAAATCACAATATCCAATAGCTGGAAATTTTAAAATATCAATAAAGTGACCCAACACGGAAACTAAAGAGATGAGCTATAAAAAGATTATAGTTCTTATAATAATTTGACTTGCATATATTTCTATATATTATAAGATAATTTATCATCATTAATATTTCCCAGTGATACTATATTTTAAATTTTGATCAAACATAAGCATATCCTCAAGTATAACATAGCTCTCCCTCCCCCCATTTGGTAACTACTGACATTAAGATTACAATCAATACGTATTGGTATCAGAGAAGAGAGAGGAATCTAGTAATGTGATATTTGGGCATGGGCTTTATAGAATGGAATATTACCTTCAGGCATATGTCTGCAGAAAATTAAATACACATTTTAGTCTGTTGCTGTCCAGATTAAAAAGGAAAAACAGGTGACATGGATATATAGTACAGTTTCCATGTATACGTGATCAGGTATGTGTATGCACCTGCAGAACTAGATCACAGACAAAAACTTAATTTGTCACTGAAGACACTACCATAGACTCTATTATCCTGGAAAAAAAAAATTCCTAAAATATTGGAAGAGGACTTTATTCAGGAAACAATCTATTGTATTCCCAGGAGGATACTGAAAAGTAGACATTCAGGTAAGGACCTATTAGAAAAGAAACTACTAACATGAGAGAAGTACGCAAGCAATATGTAATGGTGCACAACATTGACAGAAATTTAAAAAGTGTTATGAAGATACATTTCATGTGCAATAGTAACCATGTCATTAGTTATTATTTTGTTCCTGTTTTGCACACCAGAAATTGCATTATTATATTTTTATTTAAAATGTTCAAATCAAACTAGTACAAAGTGCTTACGTGAACAGTTTTAGTTTATGAAATCTGTTTACTTAAGTTTGCTATCTTGAGAGGCACAAGGTGCATGGTTAATAATGTTAGTTCTTTAAAAAAACCCACTGCTTAACTTAAATAATGTATAGACTGGAATCTTCTGGATATATTTTCACAGACCTAGATAATACCCAGGGGACAATGCACTATTCACTATTGAGTACTAATAGCCTGAGATTTTAATATGATGAAGAAAAAGTGATTTAATATTTGCAATTCATGCAAGGTTATAGTGCATTGTGGCCACATTAAAAGGATTATCAGAGAATTCCACTTGGAGGCCTGCAATCACAAAATGTCCTAGCCCTAAACCATCCCCAACAGATAGGTTCATCCTTTCCCTCTCGTCAGTGTAAAGAGATTTTATAATTCCCCTTTCATTGTCAAATTGTTCTTAGGCTTGAGATGAGTTTATTTACATCAAAAAGAGTTAGATTTTATTGTAGGGGAAATGCAAGAAAGCTGAGTAACACGGATATTTATTTGCTTGATTTGGATCCTGAACCTAACTGTAAGACCATCCTCTGAATCCTGGTTTATAGTACATAGTGTTTTCCCCTAACATGCATATATGCCTGGTGGCGCAGTGGTAAAACTGCCACCCTGTAACCAGAAGGTTACAAGTTCAATCCTGACCAAGGGCTCAAGGTTGGCTCAGCCTTCCATCCTTCTGAGGTCGGTAAAATGAGTACCCAGAATGTTTGGGGGCAATATGCTAAATCATTGTAAACCACTTAGAGAGCTTCCAGCTATAGAGTGGTATATAAATGTAAGTGCTATTGCTATATGTTCTTTTCTTACAATCATGGAAAGCACTGTTGGAGGAGGCAAAATAAGGTGTCTGTGTTCAAATGGCCCTGCAGTGCCTGCTTTAAAGTGATACAATATATATATAACGGTCCAGTTCAGTTCAAGGTCAATAAGCTAAAACAACTTTAAAAGTTTTACAGGACACTTTTGCTAATAAAGCAAAATAGGTTTAGTAACTAATAATATATCGCAGATAAGAGTATCCTGCTGCCTGTCAAACAATTTTAGATGTCATTTATAAAAACAACTTTGCTGGAGCAGACCAAATATTCTTTTAATCCAGGATTCTGGCTCTAATAGTGGCAAGTCTTAGGAGAGGAGAGCAGGTCAGGAAAGAAGAGCTGGTCTTGTGGTAGCAAGCACTTGTCCCCAAGACTTGTCCCCATAGCTAAGCAGGGTCTGCCCTGGTTGCATCTGAATGGGAGACTTGATGTGTGAGCACTGCAAGATATTCCCCTCAGGAGATGAAGCCACTCTGGGAAGAGCAGAAGGTTTCAAGTTCCCTTCCTGGCTTCTCCAAGATAGGACAAGAATTTTTTATAGGACAAGATTTTTTTATTGAACCAACAAACTACCAAAGCATACAGTATGTTGCCAAAGCACAATTATATACAAAGTGGTTGTTTGTACATGATATATCTACAAAGATTTACACACAAGGATTTGGAAACCCACAGGGTTATGAAGTATATGCAGGTAGTACTGTAACTCAGGGGTGGGGGATTACAAGGCACATCAGGTAATGGGGGGGGTTTACGTCCAACATCCATTTCCATAATTTGTCCCATTGCTGTTTAGAAGAGATACTCTTGTCTTTTTGCACATAACCATACAAACTTTTCCAGAAGAGATTTACTGTCTCATCTGTGTGAACCTCTTGGTCGCATCTTCCCTCCCTATTCCTATGCAGGAGCATTGCATAAATGACATACAGGTTTACTAACCTGATTACGAGAAGGGGAACATTCCAATTCCCTAGTATGAGGGCACCCGTTCCGTCCCGTTTCCTTTAAGGTTTCTTTCTGGGACCTCGAAAAGAGGTTCTATCGCTCAAACCCGAGGTTGGTTCTATCCAAGTCTGTTTTTCCAAATCAGGCCACTCTAACAGCTTGCTTACTCCCTGCCACACTCTTTTGGCTACCACACACTCTTTTAAGAAATGTGAGTGGGTTTCCCTGAATGTTTTACCTAGCTCACTAGCTTTCTGTTTGCAGGTGATTTTAGGACACTCTTGCTCGTCCTCTGGGAGCCATGGCTTAGCTGCATTAAGTGGTAGTACTTGGTGGTATAAGCACCACCTTGTTTCCCATAAATGGAAAGGGACTTTTTTCTCCTTAAAGAGAGCGATAGGGTGATCGGGTTGCAACAAGTACTGTGAAGTGCGGTGTTTGTCACGTTTACGTTCTAAATCAGGTTTTAAGAAACTCACTTCTAGAATCTCTCCATAAATTGTTTTCCTTAGCTGCTTAACTGAGGAGGATCCTTTAAATAGATCCGGTTCAACCTTCCATTTTTTAAGTGTGAATAACAAATCTCTCAAGTAGTCTGGGTGTTCTCTTTTTAATACTTGTGTGATATTACCATTGAAAGATCCTTTCCCCCACCATGCTATGCCCCATGCTGACTTGCGCCAACGCAGAGCGAAAAGCAAGACCCAGGTTTTTTGCAGGAGGTTGGACATATTATGGACATTCATGAAAATCCAGTTTCAAAAATTGTAGGACATGAATTCAGTTACAAAATAGGGTTGCAGGGCAGGTAGGGCTAGGCCTCCCCGCTCAACCTCCTTAAATGTTACCGCACGGGTCAAAGGGAAGGACGCTGTGTGCCATACTAGACGGAAGATCTGGCTTTCAACTCTCCGAAGGAGATCGAGCAGGGGAGGATAGACTACCGCCAGGTTAGGCACCGGGGTAGTCAGGTAAGTCCGGATGTAAACCGCTTTCTGGTACATAGCAAGGCTCTATTTTTTCCACATGGTGATTTTAAGCATTACTTTTTCTTCCCAATCTGTCCAATCCCCCCCCCCTGACTTTTTCCTTAATCCCATATTCAATCCCCAAAATGTTTACTGTATCTACCCACTTCAGTTTGGACTCTGGGGCCCCTTCGCTTTTACATTCAGAGATGGGTAGGCATGAGAGTTGCTGGCGTCCGGGGTCCATTTTAACAAATATACTTTTGTCAGCATTTAATTCTGAGTCTGAGATCTTGCCATATTCCCAGAAGAGGTCTAGTATTACAGAGATTTCATTTTCATTCGATAACAGTAATGTAACATCATCGACATGAGCTACAAATTTTACCCTAAACTCAGAATGTGTTTCTGAGTGGACAGGTGGTTCAGCTATCCCATCACTCTTCCTCCTCCTCCCTCCCGGGAAGATCTCACAGGGCGGAGGGATAGAGACCGAGAGTCCTTGCAGATGGGGTTCTCTCTGAATCCTGATCAGGATTGGATCCAGGGCAAAAACATAAAGTAATGGGCTCAGTGGGCATCCTTGGCGAACACCCGACTGCAAAATGATTGGGTCGCCCCGCCATCTATTAATCTGTGGTGTCACCTTTGCATTCGTATAGAGCAGCTGTATCCAAGTAACGAATAGGGGTGGTATACCTTTAGCTTTCAACAATGTCCACAGATAATTGTGGTTCACTTTGTCAAAGGCCTTAACTTGATCCAATAAGAGGAGGTGACCTTTCCAACTTTCATTCTGTATAGAGTAAAAAAGTTCTCTCAGCAGACACAGTGAGTCTGTCATCTTTCTTCCCGAGATAGCGCTTGTCTGCAAGCTGTGGACCAATTTAGGGGCCACTTTCGCCAATCTATTATTTAGGATTTTGGCAAAGATTCTGTAATCAATATTTGTGAGGGTTATTGGTCTCCAGTTTTGTGGTAAAGTGGTATCACCTTTCTAGGGCTGAGAGAGATTCCTGGCTGCAAGCTTGGAGAAGCCGCTGCCAGTCTGTGAAGACAATACTGAGCTAGATGAACCAATGGTCTGACTCAGTATATGGCAGTTTCCTATGTTTCTACGTTTCCTATGTTCCTAAGTCAGAGATGATCCTCACAGCAGTGTGGTTTTGTGGACAAATTACATCTACATTACCCTGAACTCTCTGGAGGAAGAACACCGGGGAGAAGACACCCACCCCCGCCACCCCATAGTCTTAATCTATGCGTATTAATCGGCGTATTTCCTTCTTTACACTGCAGTTCCCACTTCCCACAGAGGCCATTCTATTGCACAGGACATAATTTTCCCTGTTCTATGAGACTTCGTTCGTTCTTTCTTTCTGGCTATAATAATCGGCCACAGCAGCTTGTCACACCAGCCAGGGTTGGTATTGGCTGGGATCGAAACTGTAGCGCCCCAGCGCTGAGTCAAACCGCGGCCACGCTCAATTGCTCAGCACATGCCTCATCCTCCGAGGTATAAACACAGCCGTTCCGCACCCACCCCCCTGCGCCACTATGACGGACACGGGAGCCAACCAATACAAGACGAAGAAATACCCCAGCAACTGAGCTGCGGGGCCTCGAAAGGTGGGTTCGCGCTTACTAATAGCTTTAGAGAGGGCGGGGTCCGGGAGTCCCGCTATACCAATGAAAAACAGCAGCGATGGGATAGGCGTGACCTCCGGAGCCGCGCCCCAATGGGAACAGGGGGTGGGGGCGGGTGGGCGAGGCTGTCACTGGGTGTTGCGCTTGAGGCGGGCTCGCAACGTGCTGTGGTGGTGACAGGAGTCCGCGGGGGTCTCTGCTGCTTCGTCGGGACGCTGCGGCTCCCTGCCTCCCCTCGACGACCTCTGCTCTGTCTGGAGCAGCGCCCCCCGCCATCCCAGTGTGGCCACTTGGCCCCCACCGACTCCTCCCTCCCCGGTCGTGACAGGCGCTTCCCACTCCTCCTCCCTTGCCTTCTTTCGCTGCCTCTGGCCCTGGTTCGACGACACGGCTCGGCTTCGGTCTCTGCTGTTGGGCTGCGCAAGCCGACCCCACTACCGTCATGCCGGCTTGGGTGCCCTGCGGCGGACGGCGCCGTTGACAGCCCCTCGCCCCTTTTCGCGGCTGTGGGGAAGCGCGCCCACCCCTGGCCCTCGCCCGCCAGCGCCAGCCTGAGTGTCGAGATACCGACGATTCCTCTGGTGACGTGCCCCACTGGGGTGTGTGTGTGTGTGTGTGTGTGTGTTGTGTGAACATGCCTTGGCATCTGTGCCGCTGCCGCCGCTCTTCATCTCCTGCTGCTGCTGTTGCTGCCGCCCTTTTGGTGCCACCACATCTGGTCGCTCCGTGCCGGTCATGGGCGCTGCTGGGAGCTGATTCTCCGCAGAGACTTCTGTGAGACCAGGAAGGGGTGAAAGAGGATGAACCACGTGGGTAGCCCTGTGAAAGCTTATGACTTCTTGCTGAAATTCCTGCTGGTGGGGGACAGCGACGTGGGCAAAGGGGAGATCCTAGCTAGCCTGGAGGATGGAGCCACGGAGTCGCCCTATGGGTACAATATGGGTAAGTCGCAACTCGCTGTATGCGTACGCCCATCGGCGCCAAGCTCAATCTTGAACAGGGACTTCTCTTTCTTTCCTGTACTTGTAGATCGGGTGAATAGGACAGTGCTTTTGTGCATATGGAGGATGGCCCTCCTTGATCACTGAGTCACCACAGCCACCTCACACATATTGGTAGTTGAAGGGCATGGCTTCCATGACAGGGAACCTGTTTTGCCAGCTGACATGAGCTCTGGTTTCTTTAGAAACAAAGAACTAACAGGAGCGTCCATTGACTACAGGCTAACATGCCACCTGCCTTGCTTATTATATTTCTGACCCCTTGCATTATGACTAAGAATCTAGTTTCAGCCATCTCTTCTTGCATTACTAAGAAGTGACTTCTGTGTCAAAAGATTTACTCTGCCACTCTGGTAGAGTGTTCATGCCCAAGCAGGGGCGTAACTATAATAGGGCAAGGGGAGACAGTTGTCTGGGGGCCCACTGCCTTGGGGGGCCCCCAGAAGCAAGTCACATGACTGACCCCAGCGCACACCTGCCTGGGCTTCCTTCAGTTGTATTCATCCTCTAAAACCAATGTGAGTATTAAGACCTGGAGCTACCAGAACAGCATGACTTTCTCTAGTACCATTAAATGACTTGCATCGCCCACAATTTTAAAAATAATTTAGAATGATGTTCTATTGTGGCACATAGGTTATATATACATTTTACTATGCTTTTTGTTACCACTATTCAGCCTCATTTAAGATTTCTTTACTTCATGAGTTGAGCTTCAGTGGGGGGGGGGCATTTTAAAATATTGTCTCTGGGCCCACTCCAACCTTCCTACGCCCCTGTGCCCAAGACATAAAGTACACGTAAGATTTCCTGAGTAGGGATTGTCTATTTTGGACATTTATCGGGTCAGGTAGATGTAATGGACACAAATGAGACTCATTTGGTGCACTTAAATGAGAGATTACTCAGTAGGCCCAACTTAGGAACCATAGGTACAGGAAAACACAACCTAAGGAGTAAGTGCAGTGGCAATGAGGAACTATTTGGTTTGAGCTTCTTAAAGTCATTTCAAGCATTCTAGCTGATTGGAAGATAGGAAATATAGCATGATTAATTAGTGCAGATCTGATAATGCTGAATCTCTGCATCCGTTTGGTTCTCTTGAGATCAAGCCAATGGTGTTCACATTCATATCAAAGTAGAAAGGGTGCCCGGTAAGTGGAGATGTGACATTCTGCTGCACACATCTTTGAGGAACGGAATCATTCTCTATTTTGGTTCTGTGTTCCTTGCCTGCGAGTCTGTGCTGCAGAGCTGCTCCTGGAAGTCGCAAAGAAACACCTTTTGTTAATCAAAAACTAGAGATTGGAAAGGCTTGCTATGCAAATCTGTGCTTTTAGCAGTTTGCTTAGAACAACCATGGGACATTTCTTCTGGAAGAGACCCTTCCTTCAGGAAGAGACCCTTCCTTCCCCACGAAGCACATTTTCAGTTCTTGCAGGTGGCTGTGTCTGTTCTATTATTGCGAATGTATGACTATATACAGTTTTTTTAAAAAGCTGGTTTTTCTTCTTTTGACTGTAAACATGTTTTCTTCTTGTGACTGGAGGTTAAACATAAGGGTGGCACAATTCAGAGCCTCGCACATAGGGAGTGAAGATTTTCCCTGTCTTCTATACAACTGTGAATACGACGCTTCTTTTTAGCCTAATATGACCAAAATGGACCAGTGCAGGACATTTGTGTATCCCAGAAAAACAACAAAAGTGGTTATGAGCATGAGTGATTAAAAATAAGTTGTAGTAGTTTAGCACAAGACTGTAATAGCACTATTGAGCATTTCTGAAGAACCGATATGGATAGGATGGGTATTTTTGGCGTTAACACTGGAACATTTATTTTTAGTTTTGTTCCTTCATTTAACTGGTTAAGGAATGAGAGGTCCACACTGTGTCAGATAAATCTGTAAACCTGAATATTTGCAAATTTTTAACTTGATATAGAAAAAAAATAAAAATTTCCTTCCTTGGAATTTGACTCGTCGTTCAAATTCCTTTTAAATGAATTTATTATTTACTAAGGCTTCACCATCAACATCAATAAAATATTTTCATTGACTTCAGTAAGATCAGGATTGCACACTGGCATTCAGATTCCAAGCACTTTTACTCATAAGTAAGTCCCTTGTAAATGTGCTTGGAACTACAGCATTTTGGAGTGTGTGTGTGTGTGTGTAAGTAAAACTCCCTAGTCTTTTCCGAGAGATGGGGGCAGGGGGTGGTATCCTGTCTTGTCCCTTCTCTCCACAGCACATTTTTATGTTGCTCTCCACAGGTATGCCACTCACATTTTCACAGGGTAGCCCAAGGATGACTTGTGAATAAATTCAGTCTGTCATTTGAAATCTAACCCTTGCCATCCAGCTGACTTGCCCCAAAGAAATACTCCCTCAGATCTGCTGGCAGTTGAAAAGGGCTCAGTTTTAAGCAGCAGGCTGCTGGAGACTTGGGTTAGAAGCAGATCCATTATTATTCTTTATATTTGCTGAGACATCATGTGATACATCACAAGGAAGTGAAATAATACTTAGTGACTCCACTTGGGATGTATACAAGCTGTGCACCAACAGTTCTCAGGACATATCTTGGAGTGCTGGAATGCAACCACATAGATACCAGAAGTGAACAAGACGGGGGGGGGGAATTGCTTAAAGCTATGGAGCATAGCGAGGTAAGATGAAACATCAGTGAGTTTTGCTCCCTCCCCCTTGTGCTCCTCTTTGAATGAATAACTCTCCATGAAGACTAACCCCCTTCATTCATTCTTTGAATGATGAATAATCCCCCAGTATATGTATACCAAACTGCTTTCTACTGAGACCATTGGCCTATCTAAGCCAGTACAGGTGGCCCTTGTTATCTGCAGTTTTGGCACTTGCGGTTTGGCATATCCGCAGTTGGGCAATATATACCCACCTCAATATCTGCAGTATGTATCTGCAGTTTTCACATATCCACAGTTTTTGGCACTGCAGTTCTGCCCTTACATGGGCGCTTTCCAGATGAGCTGCTCAACAGCAACAAAATGCCTCTATTCAAGCAAGTCGCATTCAGAACATAAGCAGCAGGGGAAGCAGTCTTGTGGAAAATAACAACCTGAAAAAACAGCAACTTTTTAATGCCAGATATACGACGTCCTAGCTCTATATTGCAGCAGTTAAATTCAAAACAAGGCATTGGAAATGTGAATGGCACCCTGCTGTACGCAGATATGATGTGACCCTGTTGCAGGGTGTAATCTGGAAAGTGCCATGGTTGTTCTCTTGCTGCATGTGCTCATGGGTTGTGAGAGGAGGGTGGGGGAGTGCTTTGGTCTTCATGCTTAGAATATTTTGTTCTTCTAAAAGCCATTTTAGGTAGCATTTGGCAGCCTTGGGTAGCCTTTGGTATCCTTAGGGAGCCATTGGAAGCCTTGAGGAGCCATTCTTGGAGCCATTTTCTGGAGCCTCTTGCAGTATTGTGCTACCCTCATAAGATGCTAATTATCGCTTTTATAAGTTTATTTTTTCTGATTACATTTTATTTTTAATTAAATTCAATTTTTTAAAATTTTGATAATTACAGTACTGTATTTAATTTAAATTGCAATTAAAATCCAATTTAAATTAAGAATTTTAATTATCCATTGAAAATTGATTCTTCTCTCACTCCTTAATTCTCACACACTCCTCTGTGTTTGTTTATTTGAAATGGATCAAATTTTGTGCTGCTTCTTTGCTTCCTTGCAGTTTACCATTCTTTGAGGAGTTTACCATTGCCATCTCCCGCGCAGTATGAGATGATGTCTTTTAGCATCTTCCTGTATCGCTGTTGCCCAATATAGGTGCTTCCTATAGTCTGGGAAACATACCAGCAGGGATTCAAACCGGCAACCTCATGCACACAGAAGGCTCCAGTTCAATCCCTGGTATGTCCTGAAAGGGCTGGGAAAGACCCCTGTCTGAAACCCTAGAAACCTTGCCACTCATTCAGCAGATAAGGTTGCCCTTATTATTTGCAGGGGTTTTGTTCTGTCCTACAACCATGGATAACAAAACTGCTAATGATGAATACTTAAGTCAATGGAAATTGTGGGGGTTAGACTAATATGTGCTTAATGTTGCCCTGCATGCTAGTTTGGCATTTTGCTGATCATGCCAGTCTTCTTTCAAAGGGAAACTCTTCATTTGATTTATACTTGGGAAAAGTGTTATCTGTTCTATTTAAATACTGAAATCTGTTACATCTGTTTATTGAAGGCAGAACTGGTAATTATTTTATGTGATGCACCCACTCCCTATTGTTTGCCAAAGGCCTGGAGGTATAGAGCGAGGGAAAGGGCATGGTGGAGATGCTTGGGAAAGACATTTCAAGGAAAGTGCTTACCTTCAGTAGTGCAAAGACAGCATAAATGTACATGTATACACAGCCCAATAGAAAAGTTAACCCAGGTCATCTCTCTGTATTTAAGTAGCATAGAAGAGAGAAGGATTTTAAGAGAGGACTGGCTCACATTGGCTCTGTGTAGATGTCATGTTAGCAGTAGTTTGGAGAATCAAGAACATACCTTGGGTTCTTTTACTCCCCCCCCCCTCTCTTGTGTGCTGATTCCTTTCTCCCACTTCTGGTTTGCTTGACCAGAATATGATCCAAATAGGGCAAGCTTCAGTTACTACTAAGCAGGATTGCCTCCAAACTATGGTTTGAAAACCATCTCAAATGATGGTTTTAAATAATGGTTTGGAGGTGAACGATGGTTAATACTAACTGCTGTATACCCTGCCCAATTTGGATGTCGCAGCAAACTCTAATTAGGCAAACTAGAAAAGGGTGGAGGGAATTTGTGAGCAAGAGTGAGGGGGATGAAGGAGCACATAAGCCATTGGCACGTTCCCCAGTTCTCCAAGCCATGCTTTGGAAGATCACAAATGTGATGTTGGAATTGAGTCAATTGTTTACTCTTGAATGTATAATGGCATAATCAAGACAACAGCTTGTTAATATAAAAACTTGGGTCTTTTCCCTACATTATTAGTATAGAGTTTTTCTGGTCATGGTGGTGCCAACTGTCATGTAATTCAAATATTGGTGTGTGTTTTTTTTAATATTAACACCAGGGCCGTTTACAAGTTATGCTAGCCACATGGGAGCCCTTTTCCATGAGCAGTTCCTGTGTGGCTGGGATAACATTTAAATGGCCAAACTGCATGAGCAGAGGCTGAATGCATGGGTCTTTCCCTGGCAAGATGCTGATTTCATAGTACGGACTCATGTAGTTGGGTCACTTAATCCTCCCACACACACACTGCACAGGAGATGCTTACAGGAAAGGGGCTTCCCTTAGGGTAACATTTGAAGGGCAAACAGCACACAGAGGGTATTTGCATTATTTAATAGTTGGCAGTGGCACCATCATGACCAGGAACATTTTGTGCTAATAATGCAGGGGGAAAGCCAAAGTTTTTATACTAACCAAATTTTCTGTCTTGATTACAATAAATGCACATTTGTTCTTTATTGGTTGTGCCCAGTCTACAAAACCATTAACAATAAGGATCCATCAAACTGTTCAAATATTTAACTTACCATATAAACACATCATAGATTACCATGTGCTTATATGGTAAATTAAATATTTGTACAGTTTGATGGATCTTTATTGTTAATGGTGTGGTATATAGATCCCAATACATAGTTTTTGTCCTGTGCCCAGCCTATACCACTTCTCTCAAGCTTGTTTCTTGCATAGTCCTCACATTTTCCCAATACTAAAAGGAAATGGTCTTGAATCTTGAAAAATATGATCCTTCCTTCAATGCATTAATTGTAGTTATAGTTGCTCTGTGGTATGTGGTTGAAGTGATTCTGTTCTGTGAGCAGGGGCCAGTCATCTCACCATCTTGTGTTTCAGATGTGTGTGTGTGTGTGTGAGAGAGAGGGGGGGGGGTATATACTGTAGTTATTATGAGGTATAAAAAGTAACCATAAAACATACTCTTAAACCCCCCCCCATTTAATATTGAACATATCCAAATTCCATTTTTGAACCTGGCTATAAATCTAGCTTCTGCTGCTGAGATTTTTTTATCCCCTTCCTTGAAGCCTGAAATAGTAATCTTGTGGGTTACATTAGTATCATGGACACCTGTTGAATATTGTTTGTGATGCAATTAGTGATGAGTAATGCAATGCCCCCTTCAGCCCACATCATTTACTTTTTAAAAATAGTTCTTTGAAGGTGTTATCCTCCTCTGCTGTACAGCTGTAGCATGGGAGCACTCAACATAGGAACATAGGAAGCTGCCGTACACTGAGTCAGACCATTGGTCTATCCGGCTCAGTATTGTCTTCAGACAGACAGTGGCTTCTCCAAGGTTGCAGGCAGGAATCTCTCTCAGTCCTATCTTGGAGATGCTGCCAGGGAGGGAACTTGGAACCTTCTGCTCTTCCCAGAGCGGCTCCAACCCCTGAGGGGAATATCTTAGAGTGCTTACACTTCTAGTCTCCCTTTCATATGCAACCAGGGTGGACCCTGCTTAGCTAGGCTCCACAAGACTGGCTCTGCTCTGCTCTCCTCTCCTACTCATCTACTGGTTTCTTTTTGTAGGTGGTGAAGTCAGAGTAATAAGTCTGTCCTCCATCAGTAGTGCCCTGCCACTTTGTGATGTTTTGGCTTAGTTGTGGGGTTTTTTTTAAACGATCACTGAAGGCTGTGCATCTTACTCCCTTCACTGATAACACATGTAGTCAGATTTCTTTAAAAGGCAGGAAGGGAGGACAGCAGCAAAGCAAAAGAAATGCTGCTTCATAGAGACAGAATATCCCACTGTAGGAACAGGAAAGAAACTTGTGGGAGTCGTGTACAAAGGCTAAAGTGTGGCTGGGGCATGTGTCAGAAAGACTGGTGTGTAGGTTCAACACTTTTTAAAAAAAAGTCAACCATCACTTAGGAGTACAGTTTTACAACACTGCAAAAGCTTATCATTTTCTCCTCAATATTGTGATTCCTTGCTTGTGTGAGAGACATGCTTTTGAGCCTTATGCCAAATTATGTAGCAATTTTTTTTTACCGTTAGCAGAAATGTTAAATGCAGTGCATTGTCATCAGATGTTAGACTGCATTGACAGGTTTTTCTGGTTTAACTCTTGAGTAATGTATGGTAGAGTTAAGAAGGGAAATTCACTCTTCAGAGAAAGCATCCTCCTCCTTTCAATACAATTAGAGTAAACAAAGCTCTTTTAAAAGATTGTCCAAGTAATCCTATACTCTAATTAGGGCAGTGAACCAGCAACCCTGGCCTAAAACGGCAGAATTCTCTCTATTCTATTCCAGTTTAGCACAAGATAGGAGTGAAAAGGAGCTGAGAGGAAAGCAGAAATACACAACCCTGCTAGCCACTCGCGCAGCGTCCATGGCAGCACTAATAGTAAGCACCAGTCTTGGAGTGAAATGCTGACAATGCCCTCAGTTGGAGCAGGCATGGAAGACCTCAATCTATACATGCTTCCATTATGTGAAACTGCCTACCAAAAGGATGCCCTAGCACTTTCTACTGCCTGTGGTGTAGGCAGCAAGACCCCATTGGGAGCTGACTCCTGTTTATACCATTTACACTGATGTGCACTGTTAATAACCACCTCTTTGACCACACTACACAAAGGGGACAGCCCCCTTGAGAGGGGATAGGCATGTACAGCAACCACACAAACCACCCTGTGACAAGGGTTGTTCAAGTCCCATCTGCAAAAAACACTATCCTTTTTGGTCAGAGAAGGAACTGGGACATGCCACAAAAGGAATCCCAATTGTTCTTGGGCAAGTAAGAATTTTGGTGGCTTAGTGTACAGAGATCCAACATGAGAACCAGGCAAGCCAGGTTTAACATCAGTGAGGGGTAATGATAAATCCAGACTCACCTTTTGCCTGACTGATCAGCAATAACTATGTCAGAAGCAAAAGAGAAGGACTCTAACCCATACTGCAGCTCTCTTGCAACTCAGCCACAGCAGGAGACAAAAGAAAAACACCAATGGGGCATTTGTCATCCCACACACTTCTTCCTTTGCTCATAGACAAATGGTCACAGATGTAAACTGTGGATGTGATCTCCCATGGAAAAGGCTAGGAGAGGTCCCAGTAGAGACTTCAGTGTTTCAGCCAACCAGAGCAGAGGTGTCAAGCTGCAACCCTCCAGCTATTGTTGGTCTACAACTCTCTCAGCATCCCTGGCTATTAGCCCTGTGACTGGGGATAATGGGAGTTGTAGGCCAACAACAGACACCCTTAAACCAGTGGAAGCACTGCAGCAGCCAATGTAGCCCCCACGTCACCTGGTTCATCTTTTTTCTCCAGCCATCTCATCTAGCTACACACACCCCATGCTCATTTGCTTGATGGCCTAGCCATCCAGGAGGCCTTCACATCCTTCTACCCTCCTCCCCAATTAACTGCCTCATTCACCATAGCAGCCAGCTGTTATGTGACTGCTTATGAGCCCTAAGTAGGCTGCTCCACTCCCACAACAGGGGGTCAGAGAGCAGTACAGTCACAGACTCTGAGCCCAAGAATTGATTCTGTCCTTCATCCTGCGACCTCCTGAGGTATGAGACAAAGATGAGGAGAAGGGATTTATCTGCTTATCCTGGTAATGAAATAATGATTGTGACAAAAGCTTTTACTGTGGCAACATGAGGTGGAGCACCATCTGGAAGAAAGACCTATGACATGGTTCGCAATCTCAGACAGACACACGAAGAGTAATAGATCAGTGGCAGCAACACATGATGTCTGAACCTGACTGCATGGTCATTGTTTGAATGGTGTTGGTGTTGGAGAGCGCATGTAGGGATACCCTTGTTGCTCCAGTCTTAGTCACCCTGCCACCCTGTTGGGAGATAGTGGTTGAGATAAGACCTTTCCCTCCTCTGTGGGGAGTTGCATTCCCTGTGCAATGCCTGTTCCTCTCCATGTGGCCAGGCTGCAATCCTGAAAAGCAAAAGACACTGCTCCAAGTAGCAGTGGTTGCGAGTGGAGTGTCTGGCATCCACCAAGATGATCTCCTTGCAAATGCTAAGGGGAGGTGATAAGGAGCTGCAATGCCATTCCATCTGCCTGCAGGGACTTACCAACTGCCTCCTGTGGAGCTTCCAGCCCAGATGGGGAGCAGCCTGCTTGTCTGCTGCCAAGTTCTAGCTGGCTGGTTGCCAGCCCCCAGACTGTTGAGGAGATCCACCTGGAGCCTTGTTCTGGGAGCTACACGTGAGAGGTGTGGCTCTCGGGGCTTGTTGGCTCAGCTTCTCCCACCAGGTTATTTTGTCGTGGAGCAGGCTAGAGGATGTGGGCGGGGGTGGAGTGGCTGTAGTCCATAAGAATACCATTTCACTTAACAGGGCCCCTGTGAGACAGCTGACTTATATCGAGTGTGTATTTTTGCAGCAGGGAACTAGGGATAGATTGGGGATTCTGTTGGTGTATCGTCCACCCTGCTGCCCAACTGACTCCCTAACTGAGCTGATGGAGCTGTTCACGGAGTTGGTGTTGGAGTCTCCTAGACTTTTAGTGCTGGGGGGACTTTAATATCCACTTTGGGACTGGCTTGTCTGGTGCGGCTCAGGAGTTCATAGCGGCCATGACAACTATGGGCCTATCCCAATTAGTTTATGAACCAACTCACATTGCCGGCCACACATTCGATTTGGTCTTTTGTTTGGATCAGGGGGGTGTTCCGTGGGTGGGTGATCCAGTGGTTTCCCCATTGTCATGGACGGACCACTACCTGGTTAAGGTTGGTCTCACAGCCGCAATTCACCCCTTCAGGGGTGGTGGACCTATTAGGATGGTCCGTCCAACAAGGCTGCTGGACCCAGTGGGATTTCAAAAGGCCTTGGAGGATTTTGACGTTGGTGCAGCCGGTGATTCTGTCGATGCCCTGGTGGGAACCTGGAACAGGGAACTCATCAGGGCAGTAGACATGATTGCTCCTAAGCGTCCCTTCAGACCTGCTGCAAAAATGGCCCCTTGGTATACTGAGGAGTTGCGGGGGCTGAAGTGGTTGGGTAGGTGACTAGAGCGCAAGTGGAGGAGAACTCAGTTAGAATCTGATAGGATACAGCATGTCACCCATTTGAAGAGTTATGTGCGTGCAGCAAAAAGAGCTTTTGGTCTGCACGCATTGCGGCTGCAGGTTCGCGCTCAGCAGAGCTATCCCGGGTTGTGAGGAGTTTTATTTCTGCTCCTTCTACTTCAAATCAGTCCTTGGGGTCGTTCTGCTGTGATGCCTTTAATGGGTGTTTTACAAACAAGATCTCCTGTATTCGGGCCGACTTGGACTCCACTGTTTTTGCAGGGTCTATGGAGGAGGTGTCCAGCAATCCCTCTTGCAGTATTAGATTGGATCAGTTTCAATCTGCGACTCCTGAGGATGTGGACAAGCTGCTTGGGGCGGTGAGGCCTACCACCTGTTCTCTGGATCCTTGCCTGACTTGGCTGCTTCTATCTAGCAGGGAGATTGTTGGAGATGGCCTAGTTAATATCATAAACGCATCACTGAGGGAAGGTAGGGTGCCCCCTTGTTTGAAGGAGGGATTGATTAGACCACTCCTAAAGAAGCCTTCTTTGGATCCCTTAGTGATGGACAGTTACAGGGCAATCTCCAATCTCCCTTGGTTGGGCAAGGTGATTGAGAGGGTGGTCGCCGACCAGCTCCAGGCAGTCTTGGAGAAATCTAGATCCATTTCAAACTGGCTTGGGGTTGAGACAGCCTTGGTCGACCTGATGGATGACCTTTACCGGGGAATCGACAGAGGGAGTGTGACTCTGCTGGTTCTTCTGGATCTCTTGGCGGCGTTCGATACCATCGACCATGGTATCCTTCTGGATTCCAGATAGTGGAGCTTGGTGACAGTTGCTCCTCAAAACGGGAGCTGTTATATGGAGTCCCTCAGGGCTCCATTCTGTCACCAATGCTTTTTAACATCTACATGAAACCGCTGGGTGAGGTCATCAGGAGATTTGGTGCTGGGTGTTATCAGTATGCTGATGACACCCAAATCTACTTCTCCTTTTAATCTTCAGGAAATGGCACTCATTCTCTAAATGCCTGCCTACAGGCCGTAATGGGCTGGATGAGGGAGAACAAATTGAAGCTGAATCCAAGCAAGTTGGAAGTGCTCATTGTGGGGGCTCAGAAACTGAGGGATGAGTTAGATCTCCCTGTGCTGGATGGGGTTACACTCCCCCAGAAGGAGCAGGTGCGCAGCTTGGGAGTACTCCTGGACTCAGGCCTCACCCTGGTATCTCAGGTGAAGGCCATGGCCAGGAGTGTTTTCTATCAGCTTCAGCTGATTCGACAGCTGCGTCCATTCCTCGGAGAGGATGACCTCAAAACAGTGGTGCATCAGCTGGTAACCTCCAGGCTTGACTACTGCAATGCGTTCTACGTGGGGCTGCCTTTGTACATAGTCCGGAAACTGTTAGTTCATAATGCGGCAGCCAGATTGGTCTCTGGGGCAACCCGGAGAGACCATATTATGCCTGTTTTGAAACAGCTACACTGGCTGCCGATATGTTTCCGGGCAAAATACAAAGTGCTGGTTATTACCTTTAAAGCCCTGAATGGCTTAGGTCCGAGTTATCTAAGAGAGCGCCTTCTCTTACATTATCCCCACCGCACGTTAAGGTCATCTGAGGAGGTCCGTCTCCAGTTGCCACCAGTTCGTCTGGTGGTGACGCAGAGGCAGGCCTTCTCTCTAGCTGCTCCTGGGCTATGAAATGCGCTCCCGGCAGAAATTCATAATTTGAGATCATTGATGTCCTTCAAGAGAGCCCTTAAAATGTACTTATTTGGCCTGGCCTTCCAGAGTTTTAAATGATTAATTGTTTTAAACTGTTGCCCTGATTTTCAGGGCTTTTAGCTTTTTAATAGTTTGATTTTAATTGTTAATTTGTTTTAATTGTTTTTAGCAGGTTGTGAACCGCCCTGAGGCATTTTGGAAGGGCGGTATATAAATCTAGCAAATAAATAAATAAATAAGAGGGGGAAGAAAGGGGATCTGAAGTTGGTAGCACAATTTAGTACAAGATACAAGTAAAAAGGAACTTTGTATCTCAAAGTCTTATTTAATATCCAATTCTTCTTTCATACTAACTACATACTAAGTACACTATCTGAGGGGCTGTGTTAAAACAAGTAATTCAGTTCTTGTTAAGTGTTTAATCCAAAGAAGGTGGAAGTCCACTATAACAGAGGCTTGTGGAGCTACAGCAATACTTGAGTTTAATATTCACCCTATATAACAGAAATAAAATGAGTGTGACGTGTTTGCCCCTTTTAAAAAACATTTAAGCATTTTCTATCTTTGAAATATTCTTATGATACAAACTTGAAGTGATTCTGTAGTTGCTGTGTTGGAATAGCATTCTAAAAACCAATTGTCCTGATACATAGTTGTTTCTAATAAATTTAACTCAAGCATGACTTTCACATTAATTCTTCAGCAGTCTTCATGTATCTGGAAAGCTCTTCTCTTGTGTCAGAGCCTGAGGCTATAAAGACATCAATTTTTTGTAATGTGGGAATGGATGTGCAGGCATGTTTTGTTTTGGTGTACATATACACACATGGAAAATTATGACTGTGTCATAACTCCAACTACAAACAGTCTCCTGACCACTGACACGTGGTCTGTCTGACAAGTGGACAAGGAGCCCACTAAGGCAGGAGGACCAGGAACAGACTAGACTTGGGCCTCAGCACTTAACCCCAGCTTGGAGCATCTTGAGACACACAAGCCAGGAACTCCAAAAACAGCAGTCCCCAAGCCACATTCTATCCTAGAGCTGACTCCTTGCCTCCAAGAGCATTACAACAAAACAGGTAATGACCCCAGCAGAAATTTATGAAGAGGCAATGGAACGCTAGGCTCCAGACCAGACAGCCGCCCCTATAAGGCTCTTCACTCCACAGCAAGGGGACAGAACCGGAGAGGGGCTATCATGGCCAAGGAGTGTGAAATATGGGAGCAAATTGTCTGCTTGGAGCTGTCTGAGGTCCTGTAACTCAGCCTGTCCCTACCTCACTCCCTGATGGTAGCTGTCCTGTTGACTATCTACAGTTGCCACCCATCTCCTCTTAGGAACATAGGAAGCCAGCTTCCATATGGAAGCTGACTTCTTGGAAAAATCAGACCATTGGTCCATCTAGCTCAGTATTGTCTTCACAGACTAGCAGCAGCTTCTCTAAGGTTGCAGGCAGGAATATCTCAGCCCTATCTTGGAGAAGCCAGGGAGGGAACTTGAAACCTTCTGCTCTTCCCAGAGTGGCTTCATCCCCTGAGGGGAATATCTTATGGTGCTCACACTTCTAGTGTCCCATTCATATGCAACCAGGGTGGACCCTGCTTAGCTAAGGGGACAAGTCATGCTTGCTATCACAAGACTAGCTCTCCTCTCTCTCCATGGGCACCTACTCATGATCACCACAGGACAGCCTACTTCTACATCTAGTCACATGTACTGGGCCAAAGAAAAACATGTCTATATTATTATATTATGAATTCATATATATATAAGTGGGGATGTGTGTATATGAAATTGTAATGTGAGACGCTTACATGTACCAGATGCTCAAAGAAGTGCAGTTACTGGAATGTTTCAGGGCCATTCAAAGCAGTTATTGTGCTCTGGGCAGGCTAGTTGCTATCTGATCCATAACAGTTTGGATTCCTATTCCCAGATTAGCAGTCCTACGGACCAGGTGCACCTCTGTCTTATCTGGATTAACCTTCAGTTAATTGGCTCTCATCTGATGCATTACCCGTCTCAGACATTGACTGGTTCAGAACCTCAACTGCCTCACTGGTTCCAGAGAAAAAGGAGAATAGAGCTGGTTTTCTGCATATTGATGGCATCTCATTCCAAAACCCTGGAGAACATTTCTCAGCAGTTTTATGTAATAACAAAGGGAACAAGATGCCACCCTGTGGTATGCCAAAGGCCAAGGCATCTCCCTGAACTATCTTTGAAGCGGCCACTCCAGGAACGATCCAACTACCTCAGGAAATCAAATTTTATTATACTGATGAGCATCTTACTCCACCTTCTGTGCAGTTGCCTCCTAGGAAAATGATTATTATCTGGCCATAGTTATGCTACTAGAAACTTTGATTTTGAACCCTTCTCTCCTCCTGTCAGGAATTCATTCATCCGTTCATTCAATTTCTATACCGCCCTTCCAAAAATGGCTCAGGGCGGTTTACACAGAGAAATAATAAACAAATAAGATGGATCCCTGTCCCCAAAGGGCTCACAATCTAAAAAGAAACTTAAGTTAGACACCAGCAACAGTCACTGGAAGTACTGTACTGGGTTGGATAGGGCCAGTTACTCTCCCCCTGCTAAATAAATAGAATCACCATGTTAAAAGGTGCCTCTTTGCCCAGTTAGCAGGGCTTAATGAGCATCTGTGACATTGTATATTGATGATGCTCCAGCTTGTCTGTCTGTCTATCAAATTTGTACACCACCCCAAACCTTCGTCTCTGGGCGGTTAACTTGATTAGCTTCTTGATTAGGGCTATGAGATAGGATAGAAATGGTATCTTTCTTCCAAGGAGCATATATGTGGGTCTCCATACCCATTTTATCCTTATGTAAACCCCAGTGAAGTCGGTTAGGATGAGATAGATGACTGGCCAAGGGTCAAACAGTGAGCTACATGGCTAAGTGAGAATTTGAATCTGGGTCTCCCTGGTCCTAATTCAACACACTAACCACTGGCTCTCTGTTGTTATGGCTGCAGCCGTAATTGACAACAGGCAAAGCCACTTATTAAAGGAACTGTATAACAGCATAGGGTTCTCATTCCCTATTGTCCACGCTCATTCTTCAGCAGTTTAAAATTTGGATATCCTATGCATGGTTACTTGAAAGTAAATTCCACTGATAACAGAGGCTTATCGAGTATCCTGTATAACCGATACCAATATGCTTATCTTCCAGTAATCTCTTTACTCCTATTTTGAATTCACTTGTACTCTTGGCCATCCCTACTATGCACAGTACAAAGAACATTTATCTTTTTATATTTTAAAATTAGTATGTGTTAATTTTGTTGGATGCCTTCTGGTATTATGTGAGAAGTTGAACAACGGTTCTATATTAATAGTTTTTTAATCAATTAAAACACACCCTCTTCTTGGACCATATGAACCAGGTGGTCTCTGATCCAGCACTCACCAGCCTTAAATCTGTTTAGCTTCAACAATTTGATGTATCATGTGCTTTCAAACCATGTGCTAAGAGGACCTTTATGAATCTCATGAAGAATTCCTTACTGTGTTTAGAGACCGCTTCCTAGACATCTGCAAAGAGGGAGTGATATATTGAAATGCAAATTCCCCTTTCCCCTTCTCTCCCCTTTCTCTCTTCTTAGATTGTGAGCCCCTTTGGGGCAGGCAGGAATTAGAAACCATCTTCTCATAAAGAAGCACCATGAACACAGATGGTATTATAGAAACAACAATAATAGTAATAATATAAAGGAGCTTGACAACTGGTGATTTACTGCTGTTATAAAAACAGCTGAACTTCTGGCAGCAGAGCACAGGCCTGGGCACACACACTATTTTTCATTAAAAATGGTTTTGCTAGTTACAACATGAGCCAAACAGCTACTTGCGCCTCACTTCTTATACTGTCTTGAATGTTGCAGTCTTTTGCAGATGCAGATTGTCTCATCTCGGCATAATTGCCAAATGTGGCAGAATTTTGAAATAGGTGCAATGAATCATGCTTCAAAATGGGATAATGACTAACAGCATATGAGCCCAGGAGAGAGAAGAAAACAACATAATTTAGCTCATAAAATCTGTGTCTGATATTTGAAAGTAGCAAATACGTATATCTCAATTAATGCCAGTTAAAAATATGTACAATTGATCTGTAGCAAATTTGCTTAGGGCCTCACATTAAAAAGGGCCTCGGAATACCCCCAAATGACTGAGTTTCCCATTTTTCCATGATTGGTTGGAAAATAAAGGATAAAGGAAACTGAATGCACTGAGTATTACAGCACAATAGCCCTATTTGGACATTAAAAAACCCAAAAAACTCGGCTGCTGGTGGCTTCTTCTTTCACCTGGTACCCCTTTCACATATTGCAAGGGTTGCCTTAGGACCTTGGAATTCTTAAGCTTGAAAAGGTTGGATCGAGAGCTGGGAGATTTCAGTCTGATCCTTGCAGACTTTAAAGTGTCATGGGATAAGTAGAAGAGGATGCTAGTAGTTCAGTGCTCACAATTCTCAACCTGAATGTTGTGAGCTTTAAAGTGGTCAAGAGAGGAGGCTGCTGGCAACTTCTTTTCACCTTGCTCCTCCTCTTCCAAAGCCTGCAAGGGCCAGATCAGGAGCTGTGGGCTGTGTGGGCCCCATTGCCGCCCCAAAGGCCCAGGGCTGTCGGTCATTGCCTCATCTGGTTGACATCTGATGCCACCTGCAAGGTATGTATTTAAAACAGTTGAAGCCTACACCTCTTGCCAGTAGTACAAAACTTCCACTTAGAAAAGTCTGATTCTAAGCAAACTGAAATAATTTGGACCTATTTCTGAGGAAATGTTTTTAGGACTGGGTATCAGTGTACTAAAACCTATAGTAAACAATTTTAAAATTGCTTATGAAAGGCTGAAATGCAGTATTTTAAGAACATAGGTCCATTACTAAACGATATCATAGAAAGAAGCTGAAATTTAACACTTGTTCTAAAAGAGTGTGTGGGACAACAAAGTAATACTTTGGTCAACCAGTGCAATTTAAATCTCAAGGGCCTTTATATTATTATGTTGTTGTAATGGATTTACCCGGCCTTTGTCTTAGAGCAAGCCCACATGAGGGGAGAAAAACGCTGCATTATCCCCTCCATGCTTTCAGAACAAATTTTCCCTTAAATTTTCCTGTACGTCCCGTAGTTTATTCACTGCCACCACACCCAAATTATTAAGAGTTCTCTCTCTCTCTCTCTCTCTCTCTCTCTCTCTCTCTCTCTCTCTCTCTCACACACACACACACACACACACACACACACACACACACACCCCTGGGCTTGGGTGAAATTCCAGAGAGACTCTCCTTCTCTTACTATTAGAAAAATACAAAAACCTTCCATGTGCAAGCTTGCACGTGGTGAGAAAATTGGTAGAACTGCTGAACGATCCAATTGAGATGTGCTTTGCATCAGAATAAGCCCTGTTTCCTGAGTTAAAAATCCACTCAAGAGGCTTGTTAAAATTGTAAAGAACAAAACAAAGAAAAACAAATTATTTAAAATACTACAGACTGTTTCCATCTGAGGCTTTCTCAGCTTTTTAGTTACAGGTAAAAGAACCACTCCGCAATTACAAGATTACTTCAACAAGCACCCCAGTTGCAAGGAACAGGGATGTAGATAAATACAAAAGCACCTTTAAAAGCTTGCAGAGTCTTTTGCAGCACCTTGGATGTTATTTAGCTTAGTTATGTTACAGGTACACAGTCCTAGACCAGTTGCAAGGATATAGAGAGCACACAAAAGGAAATTAAAAAATCTAATGCAAACTAACAAACTGTTCCCTAGGCTAAACTCCCAGAAGCCAAAAAGCTCCCTCACCCCAAACTCCAAGATTGAGAATTCAAGCCCCTGCAATCCTGTCTTCCAAGAATTGCAGTCCTCCTTTCTGCAGCCGTTTCCATGGCCACACATCTGGTTGCAACCCCAGCTTAGCTTCATTTGCACAAAGAAACCCTTCTCTTCCTGCTCATGGCCCTCTAGGTCTCACCCACATGGTGGGCTGATTGGCTGTTCCCTAGGTTTCCCCACTGTCTCCAGCCTGTCAGTCAGGACAGGTTTCACTTCTGGTTAACTCTTTGGGGGAAGGAGAGACTGTTACTGGCTGATGGTTACAGATTCATTTTCTATAGGGGAAGAATGGCAGTTCAGTCCCCAAAGAGCAAGGCAAAACCAGTTTGGTGAGAAAGCAGCAAAGCATGAGGTCTTGAGACAGTTCTTTAGTACTGAAGAACTACAAGGATTTATTTAAAGAGAAGGTTACAAACAAAAGCCTGCAGCTTAATTTCAGCTGTAGCTCATGGCTGAAGGGAGAGACCAAAACAAGCAGCCATCTCTGGAGAGACAAAATGGAGATTAACACTGGAAGAACAAAGAGAGGAGGAGTCCAGCACTTTTATCCATTATCCTAAAACATGCCCCCCACAGTGGTCACTATGAGATACTGCAGCTGAGAGTTGATGCTGCCAGGATCCTAGTGTCAACATTTTCAAGGTATTTCCCAGCTAGTTCAGATTAGTATTCAGCATGTTTCCTTAAATGCATCAGGGCAGTCCAGTCCTCTGATTATAGTTACATTGGGCCAACAGAATTGGTGTGTGTTTGCATGCACTTGGATAATGAAAACAACTTGCCTCCCATTGCATGGAACTCCTAGGATTTTTGAACCTGCACAGGACTCATGTGAATCAAGGATCCCATGCCTTTATGCACACAAATATTTGTGCTGGTTTAGGGAGGCTAAGGGTTTGTGCTATGGAGCAGAAAAACCTGCTAATGTGCTGAAATCTTTGGTCAGATGTGTGTGCATGTGCATGTGTGCATAGAATATTTATTCTATTATGTATCAAACTTGTAGACCACCCCAAATTTCTGTCTCTGGGTCGTTTATAACAACAAAAAATTAAGACAAAAATGAAAACCTTAAAAACAATTTAAACCACAGTCAAGTTAAAAAGCTTGGGTGGAAAAAAATGAGACTAAGGACTTTTAAAAAGTTATCCAAGATGGGTTTCCCCCCTCCTTATTTCAGCAGGGAGCACATTCCAGAGTCTTAGGGCAGCAATAGAGAAGGCCCGTCCCTGTGTAGTCACGAGACAAGCTGGTGGCAACTGCAGGTGAACATCTCTGGATGATCTCAATGGGCAATGGGGCTTATGGTGAAGAGAACATTGAGCCCTTTTTCACTACCAGTGATAAAGGTAGTTCTTGCTCTCTTAACCTCGTTTTAGAGGGAGGCTCCATAGGTGGGTTTGCTGCCACAGTGCCGCCAGGATTGCCTGATCCCGGTGGGACAAACATGCATGCAAAATTGTGCTGGGCGTTCTTAGCCTGTTTTTGCATGTATGTGTGAATAGCCTCATTCTCTTAAATACCTAGGGCCTAAGCTGGTTATAACCAGCACTTTGTATTTTGCCCAGAAAATACAAAGTAGGCAGTGTAGTTATTTTAGTATAGGAGTAATAGGATCTCTCCAAAATGACCTGGAGACTAACCTGGCTGCTGCATTCTGTACCAACTGCAGTTTCCAGACTATGTACAAAGGCAGCCCCACATAGAGTGCATTGCAGTAGTCAAGTCTGGTGGTTACCAGCATATATACTACTGTTCTGATGTCATTTATCCCAAGAAGCAAACACAGCTGGCATATCAGTCAAAGCTGATAGAAAGCACCTCTGGCCACCACCTTAACCTGGAACAACAGGGAGATGTTTGGATCCAGAAGCACTCCCAAACTGTATACCTGTTTCTTCTGAGGAAGTGTGACCCCATCCAATAACAAGCCTAAATAACAAGGAGAGGGAAACATATTATGACAATCTCTGAGGTCATTCACACAATCAAAAACTGTTCCCCCTGGGATGTGTGTGCTCTCAAATTTCAGTTGTGTGGAAGTAAGGTAAAAGGAAAACCTGGGTAGACATGATTGTGTGGAAGAAAGGTTGGAGGAAAAGCTACCCAGGTTTTCTTCTACCCAGGTTTTCCTCTCTCTCTCTCTCTCCCTCTCTCCATTCAGTCGTGTCCGACTCTCGGTCACTTTATCCAGCCATCGAGTACAAGGCCGTCCCCTTCTCCTTCTCTTGCTGATCAATTCCAGCATAATTGTCTTTTCGAGTGAGTCAGCTCGCATGACATGACCAAAATATGTCAGTCTATGTTTGGTAATCTTAGCTTCTAGCGATATTATTGGTTTAACTCGATCTAAAACTTCCTTATTTGTAATTCTTGCTGTCCATGGAATACGCAACAATCGCCTCCAGCACCACATCTCAAAAGCCTCCATTCTTCTCCTATCTGCCTTCTTCAAAGTCCAAGTTTCACAGCCATATGTGGCTATTGGAAATATTATTGCATTAACCCATCTGCATTTGGTTAGGAAACTAATATCTTTCCTCTTCCAAATTTTACTCATACTGATCATTGCGGTTCTTCCAAATGCTATATGCCTCTTGATCTCAGGGCTACAGTCACCACATTGATCGATTTTAGAGCCAAGAAAAATAAATTCCTTTACTACCTCAATTATCTCATTATTGATCTTCACTCTGACTTGTGTATTCTCTGCAGTCATCAATATCTTTGTTTTCTTGATATTAAGGTGCAATCCAAATTTTTCACTTTCTTCTTTAATTTTTAAAATTAACCATTCTAGATCTTTCTTGCTTTCTGCGAGCATTGTCGTATCATCTGCATAACAAAGGTTGTTAATATTCCTACCACCGATTTTCACTCCAATAGCAGTTTCTTCAAAATGTGCATTTCTCATAACCATTTCTGCGTACATATTAAATAGTATGGGAGACAGGATGCAACCTTGACGAGTGCCTTTCCCAATCTTGAACCACTCTGTGTCTCTATATGCCGTTCTTACCATGGCTTCTTGATCAGAGTATAGTGACTGTACATGCTGGATGAGATGTGATGATATTCCCATTTCTCTGAGGCAATTCCAGAGCTTATCATGATCAACACAATCAAAAGCCTTTGTATAATCAATGAAGCACATATAAAGGTCCTTTTGATATTCCTTCACCTTGCTTTCACACAACCAAAAACTGAGAGCACAAACAGCTCCCAAACCCGAGTAGAACACAGTTTTTGATTGTGTGAATGACCTCACTGTTTTCCTTTAGCAAGGCCTGTTGTACTGTTTCCAGTTTAGCAGTTTCTGCAGGATGTGGCATTGTTCCTCTCATTAGTCATTTAAACAGGGCTAATGCTGGCAGACCTTTGCTAGCCAAGCCAGAGAATCAGGCTGCTAGATCCTATGAATGCTGGATTATAATACCAAAAATGTTTTATCCTTCTAGTTGTTTCATTTGCATTCTGCAAACTAAATAATTAAGTGTTCTGCAGTTATAAAAGCTTCAATTTGACAGATGGGCATAACTAGAGTGGAAACATCTGATCAGAACTGAGTGTCATTCTCCATACCTTTGGGAGATGAATGAATGGCGGATGGTCACTTGTCAGGGTGAAATCCGTTTGCCAGCTCAATAGCATTCTATGATTTGAATGACATTCACTTATTTAAACTTACACATGCAGTTGATTTTGGGCTCAAAGTGTGTGCCAAAACGTTTTAGTTAATAACCTGCATGTTTGCTTGCTGGCAGCAAAATGATTAGTTTCTTGTTACAAGGGATTAAACAAGGGACAAAAGAGCATATGTAGACCTGTTACCATGTTAAAGTAATATCTGGATTTTATTTCATTAGCTTTTTTAATGCAGTCTGAAACATTGCCAAAATCTGGACTAGAAGTGAGCCACACTAATTATATGGTGGGGGTGGAGGACAACCCTCTTGCAATGTGTTTAACTTTTTTTCTTATAGTCCAAAAGGAAAACGATGACTATGGAAGACAGCCACCATTAGCTTCCCTCATACAGAAGTCCAGCAGCGTTCAGGTCCAATAGTAACCAGAGAACATGATAGTCTTGTGCAGTGTTAATTTAATGCAGATTAGTTAATACAGTTTAGCCCCTTGCGTAAACATTGCTAATCCATATTAAGAGCCTTAATTAAATGAAACCTGTTTGGAGCAAGGTCAAATGTAAATGAGCAAACACTCTTTCATCTGTCTTTTGGAGAGCATCTGCCCAGGATTCTAGATACCTCTTGCAAAGGATTGTGCTTACGGAAAGAGGAATACATTTTCATATTAGAAAAGGAGAAAGGAAGTGAGTTCTGGGCTTTATTACACAAAAATACTGCAAGGTGATGTGGAATGTCAGACACCTACATTAACAAAGGCTATTTCTAGACAAAAGGCTTCTACACAGAGGACAGGAGACTACAGTTACAAGGTGTAAACAACAGCATAACCAAATAATACAACAATATCAGCTTGTTGATACAAGGGGACAATTCATGCTTGCTACCACAAGCCCAGCTCTCCTTCCCTTCTGTGGGTTCCAAAGGAAGCTTGTGTTCCAAGCTTAACAATTTTTGTCAGGGCTGTAGTATGGTGGGTTTTATAAGAACAACAACAATAATATTTTTCATTTGGAAAAGGCAGGTGAAGGGATATTCAGGTAAACCAGTTTAAAATTAGCAAACAATCCAGGATGCCTAGGCTAGCTCCACTTTCCCCAGATCTCAAGTATTGTGAGCCATTCAGGGAGCAGGGAACATTATTTTTTTAGAACTTGTTTGGTTGAAAAACAATTGAATATATTTTCGACAACCACCACCAACCAACCAATAAACCCCCTGCCACCACCCCCTCTTTCCTTTCCACAGAGAGGAAAATGACTCATTGCAAGTTCCAAGGGGAAGATCACATGGGTGAGGACTTAGAGGGAAGAACCCAATCATTTAAAATCATTTTTAAAAAGTTAAAAATAGCTCAGGCACAAACAAGGGCTTGGGTGGGGGGAGACACAGACACAAAGGAAGGCTTTAAATTGGGGACAGAATCACACACAGACCATAAATGTGGGAAGCGAGGGGGGGACACACAAAACCACACACAAAACACATACAGATAGGGTTGTTTGTTTGACTTTCCTTTCCACTTGAACAGCTAGCTTCCAGGCAGCAAAGTTTCGTCCTTAGTTCAGCAACTTGTTGTTGAGCAGGGGAGAAGCTCAAGATGAGGAGGACCAATCAGAGACAGCTGCTGCTGGGGAAAGACAGGGCTGTTTCTTTTCTCTGCTGCTGCGGCTGCTCTCCTCCCAACTGACAAAAGAGAAATCAGGAGTCACAGAGAACCTTGGTGGGCCCCTCAGAGGCTGTGGGGTACACCCCTGCTTCTAATACAACAATTCCAGTTATTCCAGCTCACATACTTCAGGTCTAAAACCCACCATCTGAGAACAAGCCACAAGATCTTTAACAGCCCTTGAAATGCTTGCAGATAAGCCAGAGGCTAAAAGCTGACCTTTAGTTCCAGAATCTACCAATTTCTTTTGTAAAAAACATGAGGGATGAAATGTTTACCACAGGGCTGTAGTAAAATATGGTCCAAACAGCCATGGAGATCTGTGTCATCCAAATTAAGAGAAAAATGCATTTAAAACTAGGGATGCGCAAACTGATTTGGGTACAAATCAATTTGTCCCCAAATCTAGCTGATTCAGGTGATTTGGAGACTGAACAAATCGCCCCTGTGGTCCATTGGCTAGATTCAGGTCCAACTCGAATCGCACCAGATTCTGTTTGAATTGCTTTAAGATTCTGATTCCTCCTATTATTTTCTCCAGATTCCCAGCTTTCATTAAAAAAAAAAAAAAAAAAAGCTAAGCTCTAGCCCTTGTAGAAGTGGAGTTATGGAGAAAATTTGTGATCACTATTTTTCAAGTGTTTGGATTCTTTGGCATATAATAACTTTTCCTCAATGAATCCCTATGAGGATTCATTACACACCTTCATTTGGAAGATGCCAACTGTCAACTGCCATGTGCCAACTACACCCCCCTCTCACCTGTATGGCAGTGGGGTACTACTCAGTTTATGTTCTAGGAATTTTTTCAAGTGTTTAGACTTTTTGGTGTCTAATAACCTTTCCTCATAATGAATCCCTGTGAGAATTCATTACACAAAGAATCTAAACATCTCAAAAATTCCTAAAATATAAACTGGTTACCCAGTAGCCTGCGGGTTGGGGAGTAGGCACATGGTATTCACAGAAATGACATGACTACCAAGTCAGAGGTTGCTGGTTCGAATCCTTGCTGGTATGTTTCCCAGACTATGGGAAACACCTAGATTGGGCAGCAGCGATATAGGAAGATGCTGAAAGGCATCATCTCATACTGCAATGGGAGATGGCAATGGTATACCTCTCCTGTATTCTACCAAAGACAACCACAGGGATCTGTGGGCACCAAGAGTTGACACCAATTCGACAGCACACTTTACCTTTACCTGCAAAGCAGTGGGGTCAAAATGAACAGAAGAAATGAAGGTGTGTAATGAAGACACCAAAGAATCTAAACTGAGTACCCCCCTGCCTTGCAAGTGTGTGTGTGCGCAGGGGGTGTAGTTGGCACATGACAGTTGGCACTGTCCAATGACAGTCAAAATGAACTGAAGAAATGAAGATGTGCAATGAATCCTCATAGGGATTCATTATTTATTTAACATATCTTTTATACCGCCCAAAACTTATGTCTCTGGGCGGTTTACAACAAAAAATGACAACAGAAAAATTAAAACATTAGTTAAAACAAATAAATGTCAACAGATAAATTAAAATATTGGTTAAAATAAATGACAGCAAAAGGTTAAAATATTACAACAATTTAAAACCTTAAAACAATATTGTAAAACAATGTTAAAACTATTAAAATGGTATTTAATTAAAAGCCTGGGTGAACAGATGTGTTTTTAATTTTTTAAAAAAAATTGTCAGAGATGGGGAGGGAGCATGTTCCACAGCTCCGGGGCAGCAGCTGAGACGAGCCAGTGGCAACTGCAGACAGACCTCTTCTGATGATCTCAATGGAAATGAAGAATGAAGAAGACGTTCTCTTAAATACCCAGGGCCCAAGCCATTTAGGGCTTTATAGGTTATAACCAACACCTTGTATTTTGCCCGGAAACTTATCAGTAGCCAGTGTAGCTCTTTCAATACAGGAGAAATATGGTCTCTCCAAGATGACCTGGAGACCAACCTGGCTGCCGCATTCTGAACCAGCTGTAGTTTCCAGACTACATACAAAGGCAGCCCCACATAGAGCGCATTGCAGTAATCCAGTCTAGAGGTTACCAACAGGTCGTTTATCTCAAGAAATGGATGCAGCTGGTGTATCAGCCAAAGCTAATAGAAGGTACCTCTGGCCACTGCCTCAACCTGGGACACCAGGGAGAGGCTTGGATCCAAAAGCACCCCAGACTGCACACCTGTTCCTTCTGGGGAAAAGTTATTATACACCAAAGAATACAAACAATTGAAAAATAGTGACCGCACATTTTGATCCATAGCTCCATTTCTACAAGGGAGAAAAGAGCATAGGTATTTATTTATTTATTTATCTATCAAATTTGTACACTGACCCGAACTTTCATCTCTGAGCGATAACAATTACTTAACACAAGTTAAAACTTATAAAAAAAACTTAAAACAATTTAACAATTTAGAAATCACCCACAAATTAAAACTGAAATTTTAAAGAACTGAAAAAGCTTGGGTGAAGAGGTGGGTTTTCAAATGCTTTTTTAAAGTTGTCAGAGATGGGGAGGATCGTATCTCAGTAGGGAGCGCATTCCACAGTCTTGAGGCAGCAACCGAGAAAGCCTGTCCCCGTGTGGCCCTGAGCTGGCAGCAACTGGAGATGGATCTTTCCGGACGACCTCAATGGGCAATGGGACTCATAATGAAGAAGACGTTCTCTTAGATACCCAGGGCCTAAGCCATTTAGGGCTTTAATTTTTTTTAAATGAAAGCTGGGGATCCATGTTAAGGTTAGGATAGGGTGACTTTGAATCCCCATTATTTCCTATGGCAGAAATATACAAAATCAGTAAAAACTTAAAACACACACACACACACATCAACCAAGTATCCCATTGCCTTGAAATGTGTGTGGTAGGTGGCAGCCATGGGGACCTACCTACCACCCAAATTTGGTCCCCAGGACCTTTATAAGTGGTCTGAATCAATCCGAATCTGAATCAAATCCAAATTGAATCTGGGGTGATTTGGGGGGACAGATTTGGGCACAAAACAAATCAGGGGTGATTCAATTCGGGCACAAATTGAATTGAAAAAATCAATTTGTGCACATCTCTACTTAAATCAGCCATTTGATGGTATTTATCCCCTCCGAAATTACACAATATAAATAAATCCAATGGTTCCATGTGTTGGAGAGGGTGCAGATTGAAGGAATCCTACATTCCTATGTGGTAAGAATGCCCAGTGGTAGCAAAATACTTGGAGGATGTCTTTCAGGAAGTAGCAACCATTACAAGACCAAAAAAAATCTCTCCAGACCCCCTCGTCCCCAACTAGCTCTACTGTCAATTTCCTACCATCTAGATTCAGACCTCCTCCACAAAGATTTAATAATACATCCTCTGGAAGCAGCTAGAATGGAAGTTACATTGCAATGGAGGACAGGTGACATGGGGCCATTGAATGCATGGTATGCTAGAATATGAGCAATTGCATTAGCAGGGAAAAACAGACAACTAAGAATAGCTAAGGGAATAACCAAGGCGGATAACAGGTCCTTAATACATGGTTTGTCTTTATTACTCATGTCAGCAATACACAGGATTGCCCAAGACCACCTTCTAGTCAAAGTTCTTTTTGGCTGGATGTGTTGGGATAGGAAGTGCCATAGAGGGTTATGCTGTTTGAGACTATATTCTTTCTTTGAACCAATGACATTTGAACAGCAAATAATATATTGGTTAATTCATTTGGCAATGCTTACTTGATAAATCCTCTATTGATACATGACAAATACTACAGTTACATAACTTTGTGACTGGAATGCTTTGTATTCTACATTAGGTTTTGTTTGTAATGAAGTTATTTTATTTTCATTTTTTGGGAAATGTTATATTATGAATTTTTTAAAAAATTAAATATATATTTTTAAAATTTTTCCAAATAGCAGAGCTGGGAAATATCCTGGAGAACCATTGCCAATCAGTGTAGAAAGCACTGAGCTAGGTGAACCAGTGCCAGACTCTAGGGATGTTCACGAACCTCAGTTCATGCACAGGCTTGGCACTGCATGGAGGGGAACAGGGAGCGGGATCTTAAAAGAAGAGAGAGAGCGAGAGTAGGTCCTTACCTGCTCTCTGCCACACCATGCTGACCATGCAAATAGCACCCATACATGTATGGGATGCCATGTGCATGCTGGTGCTGCATGGGTATTCTTGAGCCAAGTGTTTGGGGGTTCTCTCCATCGCCACAGGAAACTGCATGCTGTGGTGGAGAACAGGTCCTGCTCTCCTTTAGTTTTTTTTAAAGATCCCACTCCCCTCCCCGCAGTGCCGAACCTGTGCACGAACCTCGGTTCGTGCACATCCCTACACAAAACCAAAACTATAGTACATCATGTATACTTTTACCTCATCTGAATAAGCCTTCAGCCTCTGAAAGTCTGGGCATCTGTGGATGTTTTTTGATCTTCCTCATCTGTAGGAGAGCTTGAGGATTGGACTCTAAAGAGAATCTTAGTACTATCATATTTCATTAACATACAAATGTTCTCTTTCTTTTCAGTGGTCTCATGTACTGAAAAAATATATGTTTTTTTACTTTAAAGTTTTGCCTTGCCTCCCCTCCCCCCCCCCATCCCCACACAGGTATTGATTACAAGACGACAACAATTCTTTTAGATGGTCGCAGAATAAAGCTGCAGCTCTGGTAAGTATTTATATTATGCATTTACTCTGGATTATGTTCTCATAAACTGAAAACTGTTAATTCATGTTGAAAGCAGCACAGTTTGGATGTAGATAAGTCATATTAATTTTTTAAAAGTTGGCTAGGAAACTTTGATTTTAAAGAAATCTCTGATAGAGTGAATTATTTTGCATGGGATTGTCTCAAAATTGCAAGTCTGTCATTTTACAGTATTGCTAGTGCATTAGTCTGATGTTGAAGGATGAGCATCCTGATGAAAACTATATTTCTTTGGAAGCAGGGTGAATTGATTTAAAGCAAGACAGTTTAAATTGCTGAACTAAGTTGCCAGGACTAATTTAAATAAAAGTTTCTATTTGTAATTCACCATAGTTTCCGAGTATATACACACACACACCCCAAGTGGTTGCTTTAACAATTAAAAATACTGGTTTGTGATTTAAAAAAACAAACAACTTTTGATAATTCAGCCCACATGCAATCAGGGATAGTCATTAAACTACAAGTAATTCCAGGAGCACAGCTACAATTGAGCAGATGCATCCTAAGAACATGCACCACTTGCCTTCAGGTGTCACTTGCTTGCTGCCTCTCTCCCCCTCCCTTTCCCTGCCAATGGCTTTAGGAGCCACAGTGATGGTTCCAAAGCTTTGACTGGCAACTGGTGCTATAAAGACATCATGGCTTAGCACCTTCTATCTGACTGTGTCATTTTTATAGTGTGCAGCAGCCAGGCAAAGTTTAGAAGCCATCACTGTGGTTCCTGGGCGTTTTCTGGCCTACTAGATTTGCAACGGTTAATGCATTGCAAACTGTGACGGAATAGTGCAACAGTTTCAAAACAAAATTAAAGGGTTGTTTAATGCTTTGTTGTAAGCTGGTGGCCATTTATATTTTCCATCCACTGGAACGTATTTTCCAGGCAGGAGCGTTCATATTCTCATTGAAACACATTTATCTGCCCCTTCTCCTGCTCCATTTGGGTCAATGGAGTCATGAGCAAAAAGGAATCCTGTGGTGAGCCTGGAAGGCGGAAAGAGAGGGACTGGCGCACCCAGGTGGGCGCTCTCTTCCATGGTGGTGGTGGCAGCCAGTGGCCCCTCAGCTCTCCCACAAGGGCTGCTGGGAGCGACCGTAGCAGCTGGGGGCAGCCATAGCAGCAGCAGCCTCCACCACTCTTAAGTTGGTGCCTGAGGCGGAGCCTCACTAGGGCCAGGGAGCCTTGCGGCAGTGGTGGGACACCTTTCTCCTCTCTGCTGCTGTCCTTGCTGCTTCCCTCCTGACGGGCCTTCTCCTGAGGAGGGAGGATGGTGGCAGCATGCCTCCAGACAAATAAATAAATATGAAGGAAGGGGAGGAAGGGAGGCGAGCGCTCCTCCAGTGAGGGCTCTGGGATTGCACAGAAGTAAATGAATCATGATTAAGTTCAATGGGCTTCCTTTTAAGTAGGTGACTGTTCTTTCTCCCTGCTCTTTGCCTTGTAGTATTTATTTATTTATTTATTTATTTATTTAACATATTTGTATACCACCCAAAATGCAAGTCTCTGGGCTGTTTACAACAAAACAATAAAAACAAAAAGGTTAAAACATTACAATTTAAAATATTAAAACTATTAAAAACCATCAAACAATTAGAACAGTATCTAATTAAAAGCCTGGGTGAACAAATGTGTCTTGACTGCCTTTTTTAAAGTTGTAAGAGATGGGGATGCTCTTAAGCAAGTGGGATTGCACAGAAGTTAATGATTTAGTTCAGTGGGCTTCCTCTTCAGCAAAAAGTGCACAGGAAAGGGTTGGATTCAGAAATCTGCTCAGCTGCTCTCCCCTCCCCTTCTGTGTTGACAAGCTCAAGTTATGTTGGAAGCAAGTGGAGAAGGAGGAAGGTGTGTGGTTTGGGATCTGTGTGGAGGAAAGGAGGGGAAAGCTGAGATTTCTCCCTGTTCTCTCCCCATGGTGAGGGGGTGGAGGAAGCAAGCACAGGCAGGGGACAAAGAACTGTCCATAGTGCAAAATGCTACAATGCATAAAATACGGGGAAAGGCTATGCATAATGCATAAAATACGGGGAAATACATCTACTTTCCTGCAGCACATTTACAACATTGTAGGGCAAAAGCGCATCATTAAAATTCAAATCAAGGCATGAGAAATGTGAACGGCAACACAGTGACACCGATGTGGAAACACAGGCAATATGGAGGGGCATTTAGCAGATATGTTGCGAGTATGTTGCAGCATGTAATTTGGAAAAGTGTTAGGTGCCACCACAGTACATAGGGACTTAGGAAGCTGCCGTATACTGAATCAGACCATTGGTCCATCTAGCTCAGTATTGTCTTCACAGACTGGCAGCGGCTTCTCCAAGGTTGCAGGCAGGAATCTCTCTCAGCCCTATCTTGGAGAAGCCAGAGAGGGAACTTGAAACCTTCTGCTCTTCCCAGAGTGGCTCCATCCCGAGGGGAATATCTTACTGTGCTCACACATGTAGTCTCCCATTCAAATGCAACTAGAATGGACTGTGCTTAGCTTGGGGGACAAGTCATGTTTGCTACCACAAAACAAGCTTCTAAAACTCTAGGTGCTGCAGCACAGCTCCTAAGCTTTGCTCGGCTGCTGGCACTAAAAAAAACCATCATGGCCCAGCACATTTTTCCTGGCTGTGATGTTTTTCACGTGGCAACTAGGCAAAGCTTAGAAGTTGTTGCTCTGGAGCTTTAAGAGCTGCCTCTGCTACTGTGGTGGCAGCAGCAGGAGGATGTGATCAGAAGCTCAGTGACCAGAGAAGTACGCCGATACTGAGGCGGCAGCTAAGGAGGCTATGGGGCCTGGGGCAGTGGGGAAGGGGGAAAGGAATTGGTGGTGTGGTTGTGACAGCGGTAGACTTGCCATGCCCCCCAAAAATCCGAGTTTCATCCAGTTTTTAAGCATCTCACCCAGATTGCATAGCCCACCCAGATTCGCCTGGATTTCAGCTTTCATTTTTAAAAAAAGCAAAAAAAAAAGCTAATCTGTAACCATTGTGGAAATGGAGTTATGGAGCAAAACATGCAGTCATTAAAGTTATTTTCAAGCCAATTTACATAATATGCAAATTAGGTACCCAGATTTAGAAAGCCAGAATATGGCAACCCTAGACAGCAGCCATGTTTAGAATACAGGCTGCCACCGGCATCGCGACACCACTGAATAATTAAACTATTTGTTAACCTAAACTTCATGTAGTTGAACAATAATTACAACTAGTTTATGAAAGTAGTTACTTTTGTTGATAATTCTACTGTTTTTAACTACCAGCAATAATTATTCATCTGTTAGGAAAATAACTATTTAAATAATGCATGATTTATTATCATATTGAGAATGTCTGAATGCAAATAAAAATACCTTATCAGTCACTAAGAAAAATACAGGCAGGGACGCAATTACCAGCAGAGGGTGTGGCAAGTAAACCTTCCTCGCTTCAATTCCTACAGCTGTTTGCTAGGAGCACGCTCAATATGTAGCATTTCAAAGGGAGCTATCTGCACTCAGAATATGTTAGTAGTTCCGCCTATCTCAGGAAGAGAACTGTTGCACAAAAGGGCTGGAAAGGCCTTCGTGAAGTTTCGTTTTTGCAGGCTTGCTTTGATATTTTCAAGACTCAAATGTCCCGGAAATAGGATTATCATTTGAGTAAATTGTTTTGAGTAGAGCAAATGTCTAGTCCAGTAAACTGTTTTGTTTGACCTATTTGATACTGTGTTTAAAATATTTTTAGTTTTCAGCCCCAGAGAGGAAGGAAAATAGTTATTTAAAAATGTAGTTGAAACTGCTTAAACTAGCTGAACGCGCACAGAGCACCTGTGCACCAAGGCTTTGTTGCTCCCTGCCCCCACCCCAGCCCCTGCTTGATTGCTTGGTATCAGCCACCCACTCTCACTCCCCCCCCGCCATTTGCCTGCCCGCTTACGCCCCCTCCTCGCCACCCACCCGCAGATGAATGAGCTGGGGGGGGGTAGTGGAGGAGAGGGGGTGGCTGCAAGTGGGGTGGCTGAGAGTTGGGGAGTGAAGGAGAGGGGGTGGCTGAGAGTGGGGGTGGCTGAGAGTGGAGTGTCTGAGTGTCTGTGAGTGGAGTGTCAGAGTGGGAGAGGCGAGGGGATAGTTTTAAGTACTTACATTTTTGTAAAAGTAACTGGAACTAATTTTGTATTTCAGTCATTAAAAGTAGTGTATCAACAATCATTACCTAAAATGTAGTTTTAAAGTAGATAGTGCCATGCAGTGTCCACATGTCTTTTGTACCACAGCACTGTATCTGCTTAGAAACAGGAGGCGAAGTAATGGTAAAACAATGGATTTCAGTGTGGCACTCTGTACATATGCAAGGAGTCTAAGCAAAATCACTTGTGTCCGGAACCTCCCCCAAACAAGGGGTGGTACTTGCTCGGGAGAAAAACACTTTCTCTCTGAGAGGGGAAAGTAAATATCCATGCTATTTGGTAGACAGACAGCCCTACATTTCAGCAATCATTAACGTAGTGTCTTTAGCAGAAGCTCATGAAAAGATACTTGTAGATTGAAATATGTTTGTATTAAATATAGATCTCATTTATAAACTAGCTTATTTTTAAAGATACACTAAGTTTGTGCACACAACCCAAATCCCTAGGGTTAGGGAGGACTGGGGAGAAGGCAAGACTATACCTACCTTCCCTCATATGAGCAAGGCTCACCAATGCTCCGCCATGCTGCACGCCCACACAATTGGCAGAGATCTCTTCTATTTATACTGTCACAAGTCAAACTTTCTTCTCATGTGGTGGGAGGGTGATTTTTGCCTCTTCTCCACCTTCCCTCTGTAGTCCCCTATGCCTTCCAAATATGTGGCCCTGAGGGACCTGCATATTTTAAAGGGACACTGGGGCTGTAGTGAGAAGGAGGGACTGATGAAACTTGCCCCTTGCACAAGCAGAAGAGTTCCAAGTTCCATGCAAATACTAGTCTGGATGTTACCCATTCATTTTTATCCATCCTACTTGAAAAAAATATGTCCTCTCCTCTTTGTGTCCATTTTCAAGGTATGAGGGGATAACTTCATATTAAAAAAAGATTAATCATGGTTGCTATTGGTGGGTTATTGATGGGAAAGCATTGATTTACATCGGTTAATTTGCACTGCCCATGAACTCCTTACTCTTCAGAAATATAGCTTATGAATATAGTTTGTATCTTCTTCAGGGACACGTCTGGGCAAGGCAGATTCTGCACCATATTTCGTTCCTATTCCAGAGGTGCTCAGGTAAGCACAGAATATGTCATTTCTGAAGAATGTAAATTACTGAGATAAAATGCCTGGATTTTAAGGAAAATTCCTTAATGTTGAGCTGAGATGTGGGGCATGAAGAATGTTGAGACTTGTTCAGTCCTGGGTGTCCTGTTTCCTCCTCCTGGAGGTTATTCACACATGGCTTTATGCCCCAGGGTATCCAAAGAGCGAATCTGCTTCGGAGCAGATTCGAAGCAGTTTAATTTGGGGGATTCCCTGCTATCTTTCTCCTGTGCGCGTTCCCACTGCTTGCTCTGGGTTTTTTATCCAACCAATCATATTGCAGGAGGAGGAGGAGGTGGAGGAGGAAGCACTCCACACACAAATCGGGCTTTGTCTTCTGAATTCTAGTTTAACTCGATGCATTTATTGGTTTTTAAAATGCTGGTTTTAAACAACTTTTTCTGAAAATGGAGGCATGCAATGAGGGGAGGGGCTGCTTCCCTCAATGTCGTGAGTGTAATTCTAAGTGGTTTCACTCAACATTTAACCCACAGCATGAAGCCACATGTGAATAACTCCCAGGTCAAATAAAAGGATGATCACATAAGATCATACAAAGAAGTGTTCCTCATCTATGCCTCAGGCTAATATAATGCTCTTTATTCATACAGGGTGTGATACTGGTATATGACATAACAAATCGCTGGTCATTTGATGGCATTGATAGATGGATAAAGGAAATAGATGAGGTAGGCACATGTTAGAATATTGCACAGTATATTAAAAAAATGTTTGGAATTAGGCAAGTCTGACTGATTGTTTGTTTTATATCCCATAGGCTGTAGCTTACAATTTTTCCTACATATTAATACTTTTGTTTCCAAGGGGCTCACAATCTTTAAAACAAAAAACTCTGAGGTTATTCTCACGACCAGCTGTACTGGGATAGAGCAGTGCTAGCCTGGGTAAGGCTGATCATGAGGACTGCTGGGATCTTGATCTCGGGTCCAGATCTCGGTGCTCTTCAACTGGGTAGCCCGGGTTTTGTACCCAGGCTAAAAGTGAGGTCGGAGGGTGCTCACGTGACCTGGTTGTGTGGGTGTATGGGCTGCCAGCAGCCATCATGACCATAGAAGCCGGAGGAAGAAGCGGCCCAGCCTCAGGAATTTCCATAATTGTGGAAAATATGGGATATTATTGTGGGATATCTGGAGGCCGGGCGCCCTTCCCTCAGCCCCTAGATTGTTGTGCTGATTGCCACAGTGCCGATCATGTGGGCACATGAGCAGTGGCATGCGGATCAGGAAGGACTGTGTGTGGGGAAGGTGGGTAGGATCTTGCCATCCCCCAGCTCTTCCCAACTCCAGGCAAACAGTTGTGTGAACGGCCTTCCTGTCCTAAGTGTGGTAGGGGTAGAGTCTCTAGAACCATGCCCAGGAGAGAGGTAGATGTTAACTCAAAGCTCCTGGAATGCTCCTCCTCCTCAAGTAGCAGCCCCAGCTACCAACGGCAAAAGTTGGAAAAGGTGCTACAGACAGGCTGAGCTGTGGGGGCAGCTTACTAAAAGCAGTTACATTTCAGGAAGCTTTTACAGACCTCTTGTGAAGGTTTCATTTTGAAATTTGATTTTAACATTCTGTGGCCATATGTATTTGGCTGTACCTTGCCTTTTATTCCCTTCTTTTCTCCACTGGTTTTTTGGAGTGTGTTGGTTTATATATTTTCCTTTTAATGTGTTGTGCTTGGTTCTATGATTCAAAACCACCTAGAGCACCATGGACATGAGGAATAAAAAACTAGTACCATAAATTTAAAAAAATAATAATTTGCAGTAGTATTTTGTAGAAGAAGAGGATTTGTGACTTGGCAACTAACATTTTGATGCTCCTCTTAACTCAGCATGCTCCTGGTGTACCCAAAATCCTGGTTGGCAACCGCCTGCATCTAGCCTTCAAACGGCAAGTGTCTACTGAGCAAGCACAAGCCTATGCTGAAAAATTAAGCATGACCTTCTTTGAAGTAAGCCCACTCTGTAATTTCAACATCACAGAGTCATTTACTGAACTCGCAAGGATTGTGTTAATGAGACATGGAATGGACCGGCTGTGGAGGCCAAACAAAGGTGAGTAATGATTTATTCCTATAATGTATTCTTAATATTTAGATTTTGGCTTCAGCTGAAGACAAATTACTTTCTAACAAGAGCTTTTTCTTAATAACCTAGCTGAGTCTTTTACTGAGACCTAGTGTGGTCTTAATACTAGATTCCTGTAAACCAGGGCTGTACAATCTGAGCCCTCCAGCTCTTGGATACACTACACCTCCCATCATCCACAACTATTGTCCACTATGGCTGGGGATAATGGGAGTTATAATCCAACGGCAGCTGGAGGGCTGAAGTTTTTACAGCAGAGCTGCACACCATCATTTGGGGAACATTAACTCTGCTTCCCTTTCACCTGGCCACTTTAACCATTTTTAACAATACAACAGTCCAGCATGCACCATGTTTAACCCTAACCAGCTTCCTTAACCGTGGTTGGCAAACCCACATCAAACACTTGTTTCATATTCTGCTTATCACAGTTCCCAAGGCTGACTCTTGACTAGCAACACTCAGTTTTGCAGCTTAAAAAAGCCAAATTCTGGCTTACGGCCCATTTGACCCACGAGTATACCCCTTAGGTTCTGGCAACTCTGGAACTTTGCAGCAAGGGTGGCCCAAGGTATTTGGGCAACTGAGGCGAGCTGGAAAAACGTTGCCTGACTCACCTCCCTACCTCTTGGTGCATTTTTAAAGGGGGTGGGGGTTGAGGAGAATAGGCTGCTTGCTGACAGCCTCTGCATGTTGCCTTGACTACTTTTTGCAAATGGGCCAGTGCACCAAGAAGCTGCCAGCACACAGTTTCTTCTCCTTAGCAAAGCCTTCGAAAAATTGGAACCAGAGTTCCCAGCTCAACCTCTGCAAGGGCTCCATGTGAAAAGGAAAGGTTGTCAGCAGCCTCACATGGAGCAAGGCATTTCAGGAGTTGCATTAGAAATTCCCATTGTAGCCCTTGCAAGTGCTGTGCATGAGGAGAGAAGATTGCCAGCAGTTCCCCTCCTTGCATAGAGCCCTTGTAAAGGCTTTGCAAGGATTGGATCAAGAATGTACCGTCCCGCCTTTGCAGGCAAAGTGAGCCCCCACTCCCTTCCATCTTAACAGGTAGAAAAAGCAGCAGTTATTGCTTCTGCTCCTCTTGCTCACTGTATGCTGCTCTCTACCTGTTTAAAAAGAGGGGCATAGGGGAAGTCAGAGTGGCAGAGTCTTCAATTTCTGTCCCTTCAACTTTCCCACCCACTGACTTTTGAACAGGCAGAAGGTAGGATGTGGCAGAGGAGCAGGAGCAGCAGTGGTGGTTGAGGCACCGTGTGGGGGAAAATGTTTCTGGGGCAGCAACATATTTGGGTAAGTGAGGCAGCTGAAGGTGGCAGTGCATCTGCAGAGGCAGCCAATGTGCCTCCTTTGCCAATCCTCCACTTGAGGCAAGCACATAATCTCTCCTCATTAGCAGGGTACCCTTGTTTTTCAGGTAGACAGTATAGCATCTGTGTGAGACTGGAACTGTATACAGACAGGGCACGTGTATCTACCTTTCCTTCTCTGAGATAAGACAATGGTAAGGGATGAGAATTGCCATTCCTAAAGAATTCTAACAAGTGCCTGGAGACAGGAGAGAAGCTGAGGTGAAGAGGGTGCTTGCTGACTAACTCTGAAATAAAATTTCTGGGAAATTGTAAATACTTTAACATGCCTCTTGAGGCACACATGAAACTAGAGATAAGTGCATGAAGGATTTCTAGAAATGCAGTAATATCTAAAAAGATTAATGATGTACCATCTAAATATTGTTTTAAATTGTTTCATAGATTTAGTAGCCCAGGCCTTATGAGGGTTCTCAACTGATTCTGCCATATTTCTCTTTGCTGAATCTTTGTAGAAGTCTCCAGACAGTCAAACTTGCAAGACCGTGCCTTTATTTTTAAAAGGCAAGTCATGGTTATAGGAAGGATTGATAACTTTGGGCTGGGAAAGAATTTGAGAGGCTGGAAAAATGAATAAATAGAGCTTTGAAAATACTGCAGACTTCAGTGATGTTGTGCACTGCCACCATCTGGCTATTGAAAACCATGTTGTTACGTCTAATTAATCTCTGACTCTGTTTGTTTGTTTGTTTAAGTCCTGAGCCTGCAAGATCTTTGTTGCCGTGCCATAGTTTCATGCACCCCTGTGCACCTTGTTGACAAACTTCCACTCCCTGTTGCCTTAAGAAGCCATCTGAAATCATTCTCTATGGCCAATGGTCTTAATGCTAGGATGATGCATGGTCGTTCCTACTCCCTCACTGCCAGCAACAACAACAAAAGGAACAGTATGAAGAAAGCCAAAATTATCCGTCCACCCCAGAGCCCTCCAAAACACTGCACCAGAAACAGCTGTAAAATCTCCTAAACCTGTTATTGGAAAAATGTTGCTGGAGCCTTTAACTCAAGGACTCTTGTTGAATAATTAGGTCTGTTGTATGCATCACATGAACTGAATAAAGGAATTTTTAAAATTGTTTGTTTTTTAAAATGCTGCTTCCAGATGTATGTCGCACTCAGTGAAAACAAAGGAATGCAAGACTTTGCTGTTGGGTTTTTTATATATCAGTTTTTGATGTGCATGAAGACTGTGTGTTTTATAAAGGGAATAATTTATCACAAACCTGAGCTTTCAATGACACTAAATATCAGATGTGACTCATTTTAAATTGCTACATTATATATTGTTCAATCACAAAAACTTTATTTGCAATTAGTGCAATTAGATAGGAATGAGTGTCAGTCTGTGGATTCAGGCAGAGTTTAACCACAATGTATTGTATACATTGTAAGATATACCAGTAGTGAAACAATTCTAGTGATGTTGCAGTAGAGCATCTGATTCTGGTTTTGTACAGTTTCCTCAGTGATTTTGAAGCACTATTTTGAGCTACCAATGTGTATATGTAATATGCACAATATTTTGTCTCATTCATGTATAAACATTTGATAAAGTTTTTGCTATGTTGTTTACTACTTCTAGGGATTAATTTGTGGTTTATATGCTTATTTTTCTGGTAAATCTACATTTTTGTATCAGATATTCTTGTGATATAGTGAGAAAAAGCCAAAGACATCAACTGTTTTTGCCACAGGGGTAAGAAGAATGTGGTTTGAAAAGCTGCTTTATCAGGAAATGACAGTGTTATTTAAAAATAAATTGCTTAAACCCTGCAAAACATGTTCCTTCAGTGAAGTCTTCCTCTTTTTCTTTCCAAGCTTTTGAACATTTCCCTGAACTCTCACACCTCTGGACTCTTCCAGATGGTGATATATTCCACCTTCAGTGCAAATTGCAACAATAAATCAAACAAAAAAATCCACACAACTTACAAGGATGTTGTATAATATTCTTAACTAGCTTAACCCATGCAGACCATCTGTGTGCTAGTACTTAATTGCTCCCCTCACCCCCTGCCACTGCCCCCCTCACCTGAGCCACACTTCTGCTCCTCTTCCTCCATCTGGTTGCTTCCATCCCCCTCACCCGTCATGGTCACTCCTCCATCCCTTTACTCCATCCCCCTCACGCCTCTTGGTCACGGCTGCAGTGTTGCTGGAGCCCAATGGCCAAGCTACAGCCCCCTATCCCCAGAGACCTCCCCACCCTCACCTGAGCCCTGCTCCTCCACAGGAGCAGCAGCAGCAGCAGTTGACTGGGCCGTTCCTTGGTGTCAAAAGGCGCTGACATGGATGCTCGTTCCCAGGGGTGTAGCTAGGGAGCAGGGGGCTCGTGTTTATCCCTCTCTCTGGTGGCCCAGCAGAGTGAGGGAGATAATGAAGAAAATAAGGAGGGATGGAGCTGGAGGGCCCTGAGGAGCTGGGGGCCCATGTTCTTTGAACCCTTTCGCTCAATTATAGCTACGCCCTTGCCTCTGACAGGTTCAGGCCCATCCCTTGCCCTTCCTTCTTTCTCTTTCCCTCTCTTCCACTTGCTCTCCCCATTTCTTCCTCTCCCTTCTTTTTATCTCTTTCTCTCTCTCCCTTCCTGAGTTAACAGATCTTGTTCATCTTGTTTCCTCATCTAATTCACACAACGGCAGCCTCCTTCTCCTGAAGGGGTTCTTTCCTCCCTCTCAACCCCTCTCTTTGCAGACCCCCACCCACACACACTCTCTCTCTCACTATACACACACACACACACACAGAGTGTGTGTGTGTGTGTCTATCTATCTATCTATATATATATAGAGAGAGAGAGAGAGATTCTGCTACAATCATAGGAACATAGGAAACTGCCATATACTGAGTCAGACCATTGGTCTATCTATTCATATGCAACCAGGGCAGGCCCTGCTTAGCTATGGGGACAAGTCATGCTTGCTACCACAAGACCAGCTCTCCTCTCCAATCAAGAACATCTTCCGACCAGTAACAGCTGCATTTCAACTGTCCTTAAGCATCACAGGCTCCTCCTCCCTATCTGCACATGGAATCCCCACTGCCCATTCACCACGGTGCCATGGGTGCCTCTTCCCTATTTGCATATGGAATCTCCACTGCCCAATCACCATGGTGCTTCTGCTCGTGATCTCTTGCAAGAGCTGCCACACATGGGATTAGCTATGGGTATGCCTTAGAGAATTATATATATAGATAGATGCCATCTATGGCAATCTGTGAATAAATGGTCCTCCTCCCCCCAAGTCAGAACAAAAGAAGTGTGGAACAAAAAATCTTTTATTCTAGTCGGGGTGGGGGTGGGGGTGGGGCTGGGGCTGTTATTCACGGATTGCAGCAGATTGTCAGCAGATGGCACTAAGAACATTATATGATGTCCTTGTGTGTTGTGTTTTTTGTTTTAATTATCATTGTAATTTGCACTGAAGTTGGAATATACATTATTACGATCTGGAAGACCTGACTTCAAAGTAAAATAGCTTTCATTACAACTTATTCATGATTTGGTTTCAGAACGATCTCCATCCAGCTCAGACTATGAGGTCATCAGGAAGGAGCTTGAAAATAACCACTTGATCTTATGTGGAGAATGAGGCTGATCATTCATTTATAACTTAGTTGGGGGGTATCTTTTCTGTTTTGCTATTTCTAAAATGCTTCATATTTTGATTTTAAATGGCTTATATTGTAGAATTTTTTGATAATGTGTTTTTGATAAGTGGTGTGCTGTTACAGTTTTCTCATTTATTTCCCTATCAAGTCATGTTATGGTATACTAATACACAAAGTAAATATGCGGAGTTAGGTATACCTTAATACCCATAGAATTAAGTGTACTTAGGCACACTCAACTCTGTGTCAGAATGGGTTGCACCATATTAATCTACAAGTTCAATGCTACCAGAAGGGCTGGGGCTGCAAGAAAGGAAGTAGGAATTGACAAGTTCAGGTACAAGCACATTGATCAAGGAAAGAACAGACAAGATATTGGCAGCAGTTATACAGGAGAGAAGGAATTGCTTAGTGAACATTTAGGTGCTGAAAACCTAATCCCAAAAGACTTCCCCACATCAGTGCAGTGGCTTATTATCTACTTGCTATCCAATGACAGTTTTGTGTTATCCTTCTGGCCTATTTCCATGCACTATCCAGTCCGGAGAGTGGAAGACCTCTGCTCACCTGGGAGAGACAAGCAATTTTTAAATTTATATATGATGGAAAGGCATGACCCCTATGACATGTGGGTTGTATGCCTATTGAAGATCAACTATTCTAGCAGAACTCCCTTAGCATGTGATCACCCTTTCTTAAAGCAGTATGTGTCAGTGCTTTTGAAAGAGCTGGAGGAAGCACACCTGCTGAAGGTTGTTTGGACTAGGGAGCAGCAGGGACTGAACTGAAACAAGTGCTTCTGTAAGAGATTAATTAGTCCCCTAGCACCTCTGCTTGCTCTAATCCTGCTGCCTTCTTATCCTTTGTTTTCTCCTGTTTGCAAATGGATGCTTTTCTATAAGAGACACAAGCAGCCAGGACAAAAGAGAGTCTCTCACACTATATATGGCGGTCCAGGCGGTATGGAAGAGGTTAGGGAACCCTGCTACTTGGGAGCTTTTAAAAGGAAAGCTGCACTGACAGCTGGCAAGCCTAGAGAACAGCACCCTGCTGAAAGCTGCCTACAAATCAAATAGCTTTCCTGCTCAGTCCTATGCATAGTGGTCAGAAAAGCAGGTTACAAATATAAATCAATAAAATATGCAGCATAAGGTTCGGGTGCAACTTATCGCCATGTTGAGTAATGAATTCAGCGAGTCTTACTCTTATCCCCTAAGAGCGGGGTTACGATTGTTGCCTTGTTTTGTAACAGCGAAAAGGAAACAAACACACCACGTGACCGGTCTCTGTGAGCCGGTTCCCTCCTCGCAAAACCTCTCCTAGAGGCCGCAAGACAAGTGAGAATCGGACTATTCGTTAGCTCGGCGCTCCATCTGGTGCCCTGGCTTGCTCTCTGCAAAGCGAAGAGCAATGAGACAGGAATGAAAAGCGGGAGGGAGGAGCCGGACGTTGGATAGTGCGGCGCTCTGCGGATCAGCCTGGTGGATGTGCTCTGTATTCGGCGTGCTGCCTGTCTAGTCCGGAAGCGATCGTGGCGCTGCCGCCCCCTCAGGCCTCTTGACCCTCCCCCGCCCCGATGCTGTGAAGGACCCCCGGCCTTCTTCGGAGCCTGCTGGCGCCATGAACCTGCTCCCGGCCAACCCACACGGGAATGGGCTGCTCTTCGCCGGTTTCAACCAGGACCACGGTGAGTAATTCGCAGGGAGGCTGCGGCGGCGAGAATTGGGGAGGGGGACTCGATTCCCCTCGCTGTGGACGGAAGCGGGGAGAGGAGGCGCCCTCGCCCGCGTCCTCTCTTCCTCCCTCCCCCGCCTTCTCTGTCTCCTTATGTGGGGGTGGTGAATGTTTCTTCTTTTCTTTCCATTCCGTCTCGCCCCATCTTCTCCTGGACCCGCCTCGGAGGCTTTGTCTCAAAACAAGAAAGCTTGCCCAATCAAATGCATCATCGATCCTCTCCTTGACTCTTATTGTACAGCAATACTCCCGTGACCTATTTCTGGCCCCCTTTATTTAGCCTTTCTATTAAGAAGCTGCACATCGTGAGCTTGAGACGCGTCCTGCTAGGTACGTTTATCAGACTGGGCTTTGAGCTGTTTAGCCAGCATTTAACTATTCACCTAAACAAACAAACAAACCAAAAAAACTCAGGTGCTGGAACGGGATGTATGGCCCTGGTGTAAGACTTGGCTTCCAAAATGCAATCCCAGAATGACCGGTAACCAGGCACTGCTAATTTGATGGATCACATTTGCTTCTGTCCCACTGTGTACCCAGTTGCTGTTCTTAAGACTCACTTAAGAATTCCTAATCAAAATGCAGCTATTTCAGAAGAGCCTGCTTTTTTATTGATGTGAATTTGCATACAAGAGTCATGAAGACTGGCAGGGCAGCAGGAAACTTGTGTTGAACTTTCCACAGTGTTATGGCCTGTAACAGGACTCAGTTTTAATGCTTACAATAATCCCTTGTTAGTAACAGTAGCAAGTGTTTTGTCATTTTATCTGTTACGGAAGCTAGTCCCAAACAAGTGCCTGTCCTGGTTTGGTACCTATACTGTACTTGCAAACTGAGTGTCTGTCTTTGGTTTGTTATTTTGTTTATCCCAGAATTGCCTTAAGAAGACCCAGTATGAGAAGGCATGCTCTTGTGCTTATTGTTGCCTCCCATCTGTGTTACTGTGTTTTCCTGTTCTTCAGTGCCAGGGGTGGGGAACCTTGGCACTCCAGCTGTTTTTGAACTACAGCTCCCACCATCCCCAGCCACAATAATTGTGGCTGGGGATGATGGGAGTTGTAGTTCAAAAACAGCTGGAGTGCCAAAGTTCCCCACCCCTGGTAGAGCATTTGTACACATTACACTGAAGTAAGCCTGCTTGCAACAGAGTGTATGCACAACATTCAGTTGTGACCATCGACCAATTGTGGGAGCAGCAGCCATGACAAGTATACCTGTATGACACGCATGTTTGTCACAATCACACTTTAAAGTGTATATAATTGCACCTTGAAAATGTAATGTGTGAAGTGATCCTAATTGCCTTGTGAGTTAGCAAAAACATTCTCTTTAGCTAGCCACTGTTCTTTTTTTCCTTCCTCCCTTTTTTTGTTACTAATAAAATATGAGTCACTACTGTAAGGCAAATCAGGATGCATCTGTTTCCTTATAGGAACTTCTTCAAAATAGCCTGTCCTATGCTGTTCTGTCACTTGAGGATCTACTACTAGCAATTTAGGGTTGAAAGATGTGTGGAAAAAGTCTAAACTTGTATCACTAACCTTAGGGGCCCCCCCCATTTTCTAGGTATAGATTTTTCTAGAAAAAAGATAGGAACATAGGCAGCTGCCACATACCGAGTCAGACCATTGGTCCATCTAGCTCACTGTTGTCTACCCAGATTGGGTAGCAGCTTCTCCAAGTTTGCAGGCAGGAGTCCCTCTCACCCTATCTTGAAGATGCCAGGGAGGGAACTTGGAACATGCACTTCCCAGAGTGGCCCCATCCCCAAGGGGAATTTCTTGCAGTGCTTGCATGTAGCCTCCCATTCAATTGCAATCAGGGTGGACCCTGCTTAGCAAAGGGGACAATTCGTGCTTGCTACTACAAGACCAACTTTCCTCCATTGATTCTGCATGACTTCACTGTTTGTGCTAAAAACAACTCTTTCTAGCTGTGATCATGACAGCAACATAAGCTCACCATGGATCACTTGTGTATTCACAGACATTCACAGTGGTGTTGCAAGCCCAGACTGTTGGATGAGTTGTGAGTGCAATATAGCAAGGAAGGACTGACATTAGTCTGATTCCAGATAGGGAAGTAACTGAAATCAATAGACTTAGACACACTGAACTTTGCAGAGGATCAGCCTGTATTGGTGCAGTCCTGTATACATTTACCTGTGAGTAAGGCCCATTGAAACAGTGGGTCTTGTTTGTTTGCTTCATATTGGATCCAATACAAATATGCATTGGGTCAGGTTGTAAGGGAGCAACTGTGAGACATTTTGCAAGGATTATCCATGATCTCAAGCTATGTAATGCATAGTCTCTGCCCGTGCTTGTTCCCTATTCACCTGCATTGCAGATGTGTAGAATGGACACCATGGGAGTAACATTAGTGCAGACTCATGTGCATCATTGTACTTTATTTAGAGCAGGGCTGTTCAACTTTAGCCCTGCAGCTGTTGCAGAACTACAACTCCATCATCCCTGACTATTGGACACTGGCTGGGGATTATGGGAGTTGTAGTTGAATAACAGATGGAAGACTGAAGTTGTGCAGCCCTGCTTTAGAGGTGGGGGATTGTTACATTTCCAGTGTGGTACTTCTGTGTCAAACTAGGAACATAGAAATTGAATATAAGATGCACCTTAAAAGGCAGAAGCTGAGAGAGGCAAAGAAATGAGTGCAAAATGAACTTGTCTACAGTGGGCAGCACTACCTATTGAAGAATCCTTTGCAGGACTCACAGAAGCAGTGGGGTGGATGAGGGCTGCTGTAATTAGTGCATCTGGAAGCAGCCTTTGGGATTAGCAGGAGTGGTCACTTGCAGGGGTATTTCATATCATTTGTTACTTGTAAGCTAGTTAAATGCTCATATATTTTGCAAGGTTGACTTAGCATGGCATATACTGTATGGGTTATTATACCATGAGTGGACACCTACAGCCTATGTATGGCATACTCTTGCAGTTTTCAGGCACCTGTTTGAATCTTTGGAACTCCTCCTTCCATTAGTAAACATCTATCTCCTTTGGTTGTAGAAGTTTGAATGGATGATAGCAAAACATTCTGTTAGGTTTTTCAGTGCCATTCTGATTTTTCACCTATGAGTTATGTGCAGTTGCATAGCAAAGGAATATTTGGACTGGCTGAAAGGGAAGGTATTTGTTGTAGGCAAATGTACTGGTTTGTAGAATCATGGAAAATAAATCAATAGAAACATAATGTGCAATTAGCAAAGGTAGGGAGCAGTGTTCCCTCTAACAGGGATCCCCAGATGTTCTGGACTACAAATCCCAGCATCTCCAGCTGCAGTGGCCTTTGGCTGGGGATCATGGTGCTGTAGTCAACAACATCTGGGAATCCCTTTTAGAGGGAACACTGGTATGGAGAAGGGAAGGTGTAGGGGTGTGTGTGTGTGGTGTCTTTAAAAACTGGCATTGACTAAAATGAATAAATGTGTGGCTGGAAGAACTCTCAGTTTAAGCATGTCGTGTACAGGACTGTTGAAGATCAAATCACATCTGTCATAATGACTTTTGTGTTCATATAGCAAAATGTATGAATGTATTTGATTGATTAAGTGTCATAAAGTCGGTGTCAACTCTTAGCGTAGCGACCACATAGATTCTCTCCAGGATGATCTGTCTTCAACTTGGTCTTTAAGGTCTGTCAGTGGTGCATTCATTGCTGTCGTAATAGAGCCCATCCACCTTTCTGCTGGTCGTCCTATTCTTCTCTTTCCTTCAACTTTCCCCAGCATTATGGACTTCTCAAGGGAGCTGGGTTTTCACATAATGTGTCCGAAGTATGATAGTTTGAGCTTGGTCATTTGTGCCTCAAGTGAAAATTCTGGATTGATTTGTTCTATGATCCATTTGTTTTCCTGGCTGTTCATGGTATCCTCAAAAGTCTTCTCCAGCACCAAAGTTCAAAAGTGTAAATGCTTTTTCTATCTTGCTTCTTCAAAGTCCAGCTTTCGCATCCATAGAGTGTCACAGGAAAAACCATGGTCCAAACGATTCTAATCGTTGTAAGTATAGACATATCACAGCATTTGAATATCCTTTCCAAGGCCTTCACTGCAACCCTACCAAGTGCTAGTCTGTGGCATATTTCTTGACTGCTGGATCCTTTACTGTTGATGGCCGATCCTAAAAGGCAGAAGCTATCCACTCCTTCAGTGTCTTCATTATCAATTCCGAGGCTGGTTGCTGTACCCATTGTCATTAGTTTAGTCTTCTTGACATTTAGTCATAGTCCCATTTTTTTTCAGTGCTTCTTGACTTTCGTTACTAGAGCTTGCAGATCATCCACATTCTCAGCTATCAGCATGGTGTCCTCAGTGTAGTGCAGGTTATTGATATTTCTTCCTCCAACTTTAAAACCGCACTCATAATCTTCCAATCCAGCTTCTCTCAGTATGTGTTCAGAATATAAGTTGAATAAAGAAGGAGAAAGTATACAGCCTTGCCTTATTCCTTTGCTGATCTGGAACCAGTCTGCTTCACCATCTTCCGTCTGGACTGTGGCTTCCTGTCCTCTGTATAGGTTTCTCATGAGAACAATGAGATGTTCTGGGATGCCCATTTTCCTAAGGATATTCCACAACTTGATACGGTCGGTGCAATCGAAGGCTTTTCTGTAGTCAATAAAGCACATATTGACTTCTTTCTGGTATTCTTTGGCTTTCTCAATTATCCAGCATGCATCAGCCATGATGTCTCTTGTTCCTCGGCCTTTTCTGAAACCAGCTTGAACATCTGGCATTTCCCTTTCCACGTAGGGCTCTAATCTGCATTGGATGATCCTGAGCATTATTTTGCTAGCATGTGAAATTAAGGATATTGTGCAATGGTTTGCACAATCTGTTAAGTCTCCTTTCTTTGCTATGGGTATGTAGACTGACGTCTTCCAATCGGTTGGCTACTGTGTTCTCCAAATTTGCTGGCATAGTTTGGTTAGAACCATGACTGATTCTTCTTTTGTTGCCTGCCATATTTTTGTAGCTATTCCATCAATTCCTGTAGCCTTCCGACTTAGTAACGACCGAAGTGCTGATCTTACTTCATCTTCCCATTCTAGAAGTTCTTGCAAGTAGGGAATATCTTCTAGAATATCTTGGATGTTGATGTCCCTGCTGTACAGATTTTCAGTATACTCCTTCCATCTCTGTTTCATCTTCTCTGAATCGGTTACTACCTGTCCTTTGGCATCCCTTAACATACCAATTTGAGGTTGGAAACTCCCTCTGAGTTCAGAGATCTTTTGGAAAACTTGCCTTACTTTTCCATGTCTATTTCCATCCTCCAGGGCTTTACAGATGTTATTGTAGTACTTTTCCTTGTCTCTTCTAACAGCTTTCTGAAATTCCCTATTTCTTCCTGAGGTCTTTATTTTTCTTGACTTTGGCTTCTCCCCTCTTCTTGGCAATTTTCATCGTCTGTTCTGACATCCATTTGCTTTCTTTTGTTTCTTGGTCTTTGGCAGTCTCTTTTCACATTCGTCCTTAACAACTTCTTTGATTCCATTCCACAATTCCTCTGGTTCCCTATCAATGGCGTTCAGAACTTCAAAGTAGTTCCTGATGTTCTCCTTGAAAATGGTGGGTACGTTCTCAAGATCATATCGTAGAAGCTGGATAGCTTTGTTTTTCCTCTTTAGCTTGACGTGGAGCTTGCACATGAGCAGTTCCTGATCTGTTCCACAATTGGCCCCCGGCCACGTTTTTGCTGTTATAACTGAGCTCTTCCACCTCCTTGGACCAATAATATAATCTATCTGATTTCAGTGTACTCCATCTGGTGATGTCCATGTGTATAGATGCCGCTTTGGTTGTTTGAAGAATGTGTTAGCAATGAAGAGATCATTGGCTTGGCAGAAACTAAGAAGTCATTCTCCTGCTTCATTTCTGTTTACTAGGCCATACAGTCCGACTGTGTTTTCCTCCTTACCTTTTCCAGTGTTGGCATTCCAGTCTCCAACCACCAGCAGCACATCTTGCTTGCATGTTCTGTCACTTTCAGACTGGACTTGACATCCAAAAGTCTTTATTCTAACCGCGTCATAAACACTATTGGTACTCTGAGAGATCCTTAGCTCTTCCACAGTAGCATGTTGAGTACCATCCGACCTGAGGGGCCCATCATCCGGCACTACATCGACAATCATTCAATTTTGTCTATCCATGTGGTTTTCTTGGTAAAATACACAAGTGGTTTACCATTGCCTTCGCTCGCACAATATGAAATGATGCCTTTGTTGTTGTCACTGAAGTGATTGTCTGACTACTACTGTCAGTGATTGTCTGGCTACTAGTTGGAGAGCTAAAGGCCACCTCCAGCCTCAAAGGCAGGATGCCTCTGAGTACCAGTTGCAGGGGAGTAACAGCAGGAGAAAGGGCATGCCCTCAACTCCTGCCTGTCGCTTCCAGCGGAATCTGGAGGGCCACTGTGCGAAACAGGATGCTGGACTAGATGGGCCTTGGGCCTGATCCAGCAGGGCTGTTCTTATGTTCTCCAGCACCTTCCTATATCGCTGCTGCCCTAAATAGTTGCCTACTTGCTTTAGCTGGGCAGCTGGGATGATCTTCGCGCTTTGGGTGACCCTACTGGGAGTATACCTCCCGGCATACTTCGCTCATCCCATGGGGAGTGCGGGGAGGAACACACAATTGGAAGTGAAGAGAAGAGTCTGTGGGAGCATAGGAGGCAAAAGGGAGATGAGGAAATGAGATGGAGGGAGAGAAGGAACATATATGATGGTATAAGCCCATCAGCTTAGATAGCACTAGGTTTTTTCCCCAGCATGCTTCTTTATTTACAACGTATTGTGATGTTACAAATGGCTGGGAAACAGATCATTTTGTTTAAAACGGACTGCTTGCATATACTCAAGGCTACTATTCTTACATTTTTTTAAAAAAATGCTTTCTCCGGTTAGGAGTAGCTCTGCACATGTTCAAAAGCACTCTCCACCCAAGGTTATTTTTAAGGCTACAGACTCAAAGCACAGGAAGAAGGAGCAGAGTCTGTACTCTGTATTTCCTGGGGGGAGAAACTCTGACAGTGACAGGGAAAAATTCAGAGGAGAAGCTCTTTTGAGCCTTTCTCCTTTCCCTAACACCTAAGGTTGCAGCAGCCACCTCTGATCTCCCCATGCCTCAGACCAGCCAAGCCAAGGGCAGAGTCCTTACCTGAGCATGCACCATCCCCCTAGCGCACCCGCCGCTCTGCAAAACTGTTCACTAGCCCCAATGCACGTGCAGAAGAAATGCCTCAGATGCAGAACCTACACCAGGCAGCCATGAAAGACCAAATGTTCCCCTCCCGGGCATCTCTGATTGGCTGGACAAGGGTGGGAGGGTGGCTCACTCAAAACAACCAAGCTGGGGCAGGGGGAGCGCCTCTGGAAGCAAGACGGATACACAAGAGTGAGAGAAAACTGCAGGGACTCAGTTCTCAATATTTCCCAAGTCTCGGGAAATATTGAGGGTTAAATATTGAGATAGGCATAAAGTAAAGCTGGAAGTTTGGAATTTGGAGTCAGAAAGGATCGTTCTGTCTTCCTTGTAGAAATAGAAAAAGTCTAGATTTAAATTATCTGCAGGCATTAATGATACCTTCTGGGCGTCATTAATGCCTGCAGATAATCTGACTCTGGACTTCTTCTGTTTCTACGAGGAACACAGAATGCTGGGAGCAATGGTGGGCAGGAAAGGCAGAGACAGAGATGGCGGAGGGGGTGGGTGGGAGAAGCAACTGGAGCCAGGCAAGGACCAGACTCCAGAGTCTGAGACGATGGGGGAAAGGTGGTGCAGGGAGAGCAGCAGCCGCAGAGGTAGCAGCACTTTTTGAGAGGGCCAGGGTAAGTGAGCGGCTCTGAAAGATCTCTGCGCGGCGTGCTTAGAGAGTGTGAGTGCACATGCAGCTGCGCATCTTAGAGGGAACAGTGCCAGGCACCAGCTCACCACGCATCTGGAAATTTGAGAGTGGTGTCTGAGCCAGGTGATAGATGGAAGAGAGCTGGTCTTGAGGTAAGAAACATGAATTGTCTCCTCTGCTAAGCTGGGTCCACCCTGGTTTGCATTTGAATAGGATACTACATGTGAGCACTGTAAGATATTTCCCTTGGGGGCTGGGGCCACTTTGGGAAGAGCACCTGCATGCTTGCATGCAGAAGGTTCCAAGTTCCCTCCCTGGCATCTCCAAGAAAGGGCTGAGAGACTCCTGCTTGCAACATTGGGGAAGCTGTTGCCAGTCTGTGTAGACAATCCTGAGCTAGATGGACTAGTGGTCTGACTCTGTATATGACAGCTGCCTATGGATGCAACCAGGAGGAGGAGCAGTGAGTAAACAAGGTGGGGGCAGATTGCTCCCTCCTCCTGGTCAGTCGGTTCATCACCTGCCAGAGCCAGATGGATGTGAGCAAGCAAGGCGATGGCAATGCAAGTGGTGGGTCTCTCCCCCCACCTCCGGAGTGGAGGGCATTGCTGGAGGCAAGCAGTAAGTCCATGCGCATATACACCCCATGGAGCAATGGGCAGTCTGTCTCTTAAACTTTGGGACTGGCTCCTAGGGTGAAATAAAATTTGAGTTCTAGCCAAGGCCTTGGGCCTATTGCTGTTACTCCCTGTCATCTTTGGTGCCCCATGGAAATAAGGGTTAGTACTGACTTCCAGGGCTGTTTGAGACTTGCACATCCTCTTAAGGTACAATAGGAGTGGTTTGGTCCATCAGTCTGTATGATTAGAGTGTTGGGCTGGGACCCATGCAATCTGGCTTTATGAAGCTTGCTTGGGTGACCTTGGGCTGCATGCTCACTTGACCTAACTTATGCATAGAGGATTGCTGTAAGGATAAAATGGGGGTAATGCCTAGTTTCTGGGAGGAAGGGCCTCTGAGAAATAAATAACAAAACCTAGAGAAAAGCCTCTCTTTGTGTTCCAGCATAGTCAAGAAGCTGAACACTTCCTCTTGTAGAAATCTTAATTGAAATGGAGCTTGTATAGGTGTCTGGGGTAGTAATCCCTTTCTTTCTGTTTGTTTAGGGTGCTTTGCATGTGGGATGGAAAATGGATTTAGAGTGTTTAATGCTGATCCACTCAAAGAGAAGGAGAAACAAGGTGAGATGCTTCCTCCATATCTATGATTGCTTTACTGTGATTCTCTTCATCTCTAATAATCCATGAGCATTACAATCCTATGCTTGTTTACTTGAAAATACATTTTGCTGAATGCGTCTTCCTTTCAAGTAAACGTACCTAGGATTGTGGGCTTCAACTTATATAAACTTCACTTGTCTAAACTCGAATACTGATGCTCAAAGCTGTTGGCAGTGTCCACTTATTGTTTCGTGTCAGGAGAGTTTCCTGACCCATAATATTCTGGCCATCATGTGTAGCTGGAGGATAACTCTGAGCACCCTTGTTTGATGGCTGGAAACTGAAGCATTCTCTTGAAATGAGGCAGGGGGAAGTGCCACCGAGTGGGAACCTGAACTAGACTGCATTTTAATGAGTCTTAAGAGAGATGATGCTTGTTCTACAGCAATGTTCTGGCATCACTACGATGTTGCATTGAATGTGTTCGAATTTATTTATTTAAACCCTTTTCTCTTCCAGAATTTCTAGAAGGAGGCGTTGGCCATGTTGAAATGTTGTTTCGCTGCAACTATTTGGCTTTGGTTGGAGGAGGGAAAAAACCCAAATACCCACCTAATAAAGGTACAGTATTGAGTGGTAAGGTTTAAAAGTCGTTTTAAGTTGACTGGTGTTCAAACACATTTTATCTAAGACAGCCTGGGTAGCTTTTTTAATTTGAATAAATATGAACTTGGCTGTTGCTCTACTCCTAGATGCATTGGCTGCCTTCTGCCTGTTCTCCCCCCACCTCACCGCAAATATCCTGATCATGTCATCAGCAAAAGTTGAACCCCTCTCTTCCCAAATGCCCTTATCACAATCACTTTTCTTGTGATATTGAGTCACACAGGGGCGTAACTACTATTAGGCAAAGGGAGACAGTCATCTTGGGGCCCCACAGAGGCATGTCACATGACTCCCCACCCACCCGTGTTGCACCCCCTATGAATTATGTTGAGTCTCTTGGAGATCGACAGTAGCAGACAGTAAAAAAACTAGATTCAATGTGAACTAGATATTCACCGTATTCATAATGGGGATGTGAGTGTGAGTGCACTATATATTGTGAAGTGTGTTTGTGTTTATCAGTGAGGGGCCCATTTTAAAATCTTGTCTCTGGGCCCACTCCAACCTTGCTACGCCCCTGGAGTCACAGGAACGCATCCCACTATTTCCTGTCTTGCCCCATATTCAGTCACTAAATACTAAAAGAAATCTGAATTGCCTACTTGAAACTACATAGAACCATTAATGTGGAGTTAAGTTATTTAACTTATTTGGTTTTTGGTGAACTCTAAATTATATCTCAACCATTTAATTTTCCTGGATTTTGGGTGGGGGGTGGCGGATGGGATAGAGTGAGCAATTGAATGTAGGAAATGATGTAATTGGTTCTAGAGGAGGGCAATGAGGAATTATGCCTTCTGACACCAGCAAGTAACTAGACCAGTCTCTGCCCTACTGTTTCTTGGTATTCACTGTGACTTGTATTTTCCCAGTTGGTCAAAGGATAAACAGGTTTTTTTAGATAAGCAGGGATGAGAGAATGCCTCCTCCAGTAGGAATAAAATGCTAGTGGTAGTAGCTGAGGAAGTGGGGTAGAATGGAATAAGTCACAGAATGGGGTCACATAAGCCTTACAAAGGGCTGGTTATGGTGTGGCAGACAAATTCAGACTGGAGCAGGGAAAGCCAAAAGTTGCTTAATGTTAAAATTAGTACATCTGATTTTGAAGACCCATACTTGGGAAATAATGCTTCACTTTTGCTTTTGTAACTGAGCCAATGCAAACAAGGTATTGTGGGATGCAGCTAGTCCTCATGGAGTTAGACTTCGAAAATGGCATCATTGGAAATGCTGTGCAATGTTGACAGTTGCCTTTAAGATTAATAAAGGGCATTTCCACTACTACAGTGATGATCTGGGATGATCTGAAAAAGAAGACCGTTATTGAAATAGAATTTTCCACAGAAGTCAAAGCAGTCAAGCTGCGAAGAGACAGGTGAGTTGGATCACAGTTTATTCCACAGAGGGCCATTTTATTTCTGTGCACTTGGTTCAATAGCCTCAGCTTTTTATGGAAGGAGGAATGTTGTGAAGCTACCATCGTTGCTTTGCAGTATCTGTTTCCCACATTTCTCCTTTGATCTACATTCAGTCTTGCTCATATCCCCTGGCAGGGGTATGTACAAGCTCCCATCTCAGGGATAGCTTTTACTTCTCCATGCTGGTGGAGGAGATGCAGAAGAGCAATTCTGGATACAGCTGAGCAGCTCGGGAATTGAGAAGTCCAAGTCAATTGCATTTCCTGTGCCCTCTCCTTATGTCAGCTGGGGGGTGGAAATCTTTTAAACTTTGATATTTGTGAACTGGGCAAAGAGGCACCTTTTAATGTGGTGATTCTCTTTATTTAGCAAGGGAAGAGTAACTGGCCCTATCCACCCCCAGCACAGTACCTCCAGTGACTGTTGCTGGTCTCTATCTTATGTTTCTTTTTAGATTGTGAGACCTCTGGGGACAGGGCGCCATCTGATTTATTTATTTGTTGTTTCTCTATGTAAACCGCTTTGAAAACTTTTGCTGAAAAGCGGTATATAAATAGTTGTTGTTGTTGTTTGAACACTTCTGATGCTTGTGTGCTGGGATCAGACCCTGTATATCAAAAGGATAAGATTCTCCTGTAACGTCTTGGGCCATGCACTGAAGAAATAGGCAGGTGCCTCTGCAGTCAAGAATATTGGTGCTAATGTCAGATTAAAGTAGTGCTGAAGGTCCTGCTATTGCCACAGCTAAATCGGGAGAATGTGTACTTGGTGCTGGACCCAACTTAACTAGACATATTTAAGAGAACACCTTCTCTATTATGATCCCTCTCCCACTTACTGAGATCATTCGGGGAGGTCTGTCTGCAGTTGCCACCACTAATCTGGTGTCTGCTCAGGGATGGGCCTTCTCTGTTGCCACCTTGAGGCTTTAGAATGCACCCCCTGCAGAAATAAGAGCGTCTCCATCTCTGAGAGCTTTTAAAGGTGCTATGAAGACACATTTATTCATCTAGGCTGTTAATTATATGTATAGAATCTGTTAATTGTGTTAAATCATTTTAATTGTTAATGTTTTGTGGTATTACATTATCTCTTTCAGAATTGTGGTAGTCTTGGACTCTATGATTAAAGTTTTCACATTCACGCACAATCCTCACCAGCTGCATGTCTTTGAAACCTGCTATAACCCTAAAGGTAGCAGTATTTTTTGTTTTTTGTCCTCCCCCCGCCCGCCCCCACAACATAGGAGGTTTTCCTTAAGAATGGGTTGTCAACCTGGCATGCTTCATGACAGGATTTATTGCAAAGCAGACTCAGTGTTCCTTCCAGCCAATAGACGGTGCCAAAACCCCACTTTCAGTCCTGTCTTGGTTCTGACTGCAGGTCTCGGAAATCTTCTCTGCTGTTGCATTGCCTTTCAACTTTCTTTCTTCCTCCCTTATTTCTCTCAAGTGGGAAACGAATCCTTTTGAATGTTTCCAAAAAGACAAAATGCTTTTTTAGTTTTTTCAGTTTGAGTAATTGGTCCTTTTCTTTTTGTATTGTTGGCTTTCTTGTACTTCTATTTTTCATTTCCACCTATGGATTCCTAGCACACAGAGGAGCCACAATCTGAGGACAGAGGATGACCTTTGCAGAAACAAAGCTCGTCCATCTGCCTCTCTGAGGGATAATAGTGGCAATATTCCCACAGGGCCATGTCTCCCCTCATCACTTGAGTCTAACCCTGATAGAAACACGATTCCCTCTATAGAGAATGGTCATTTTATGCCTCGCCCCTGAACACAAAAGACCTTCTCCAGACCATTACCAAGAGACCCATCTCTTTTCAGATTTCCGGCAAAGCCTTTTATTCCTGTATCTTACTATAGTGACTCTTCTCTGGAGGAACTGGAATCTGCTCCTCTCCCTGATAAAGAGAATGGAGAACTATCTGAGGAAGACTCTATTCAGCAGCTACCTTTCTCCACCTGCATCTTTACCTCTGAAGTGCTGCTGGCTAAAGTCAAGAGTTAAGGATGTCACTCACTGTAGTCTTTCTCCCTCCACTACAACCTTAGCAGTAGGTGTTTCCTTCTTTCTCCTTTCCCCTCTCTCTTCCAAAATGCCATGGTAGCAGAAGGGAATGCACTGGTACAATCAAGAACTATGGGCGTTCAGTCTAAAATGCTTAACAGTTTACCTGAAGACACTATGCTCAGTTGTTGGTTTGATTATGCTCCTTGACACCCCCATTGGTCAATTGATATCTGGTGCAGTCATGACTAATGACAGGGATGAACAATTAAAAGCTCCTGAGGGATAGTCAACATATTGGATGCTAGCTGGTGAGCTCACTGCAACACTCAGTTCACACAGGGCAGGTGGTACTCTGTGGAACAGCACCACAACATCAATTGGTTGGAATTCTGGCACTGTTGCACTTCCTACCACTCCATTTATCACCAACATTTTCTCATTCACATGGACATCACAGCAAAATCGCACATAAACAGTCAGGGCGGCACCAGATCTTGATCCCTGATGGCAGAATCAGACTGGCTCTTCCACTGGGTGAAACTTCATCTAGCTTCCCTAACCACAGAACATCTAAGTAGCAGAACCAATCTACCGTCCAGCCACCAGTCAATGGACCCAGTGGAATGGAGCCTTCATCAGGAAGGCTGATGCTATCACCCCCCACGTGGGTCTCCCTCTAGCAGATCGATTTGCTTCTCTGGACAACTATCTCCTTCCATGCTGCTTCACCAGGTTCCTATCTCCCCAAGCAGAAACCACAGATGCCTCCACTGTCTCTTGGCCAGCTGGTATGCTCTACTCCCCCCACCAACAGCACTCCTTGATACACAAATTAATCTCCTTAATACACAAATTAATCTTAGAATAGGGGTGTGCATGGAACCAGTTCAGGCAGTTCAGTCTGAATTTGACCTGAACTGCCTATCCACGAGCTGGTTCGATCAAACAGGGCAGCAGTCCGTCTGGTTGGTCAACCTGGTTTGAAGGCTATGCTTGTAAAGGGGAATTGGTTTACAAGCAAAGAGATGGGGAAATCCTTTAAAAGTGTTGTAAGGGCAGCCATGGGGGCAGCAAGAGGACCCCTTACTGGCTTCTGCAGCAGTGGCTCCTCTAAGCCCCACTGGCAGTCCCCTCCCCCTTCAGACGCATGGGCCAGCAGCAGCCCAGTTCTGGCCTCCACGCATACATGGAGGCAACCGGCCCGGTGAGGCTAAGAGGAGCGATTGCAGCAACCAGTAAGGTGTCCTCTCACAGATGCCCTTACAACACTTTTTTAAAGGATTCCCCCACCCCTTTGTTGGTAAAGGGGAATCGTCACCGGATTTTAGACTGTGTATTGATTTGTTTTAAACTGTTTTTAAAATTTTAATTGATTTTAATGTTTTGTTTATTGCCGAGACCTTGGTTTGGGGCGGTATTTAAATACGATAGATAGATAGATAGATAGATAGAAATACAAGCATAGCCCTCGAACCAGGTCGGACGGGTCCATATCGAACTTTGACTGGCCACCTTTTGGGGGGGCAGTCCAGTTCGGGGTTAAACCGAGCCCGTTCTAATCAAACCCAGGTTGATTCAAACTGGTTCTGCACATCCCTATCTCATAATAGGCAGGTATTCATCCAGATCCCAGCTGGTTTCAACTCCACATGTGGAAATTGAGCACTTGGCATTCACAAAAAAGGGGTATTACAATGCTGTACAAAATACCATTTAGGCAGCCCACTAACCTTCTACCAATCACTTATACCAAACTACCTGGGTGGCCTTTTCAATGCTGGGCTTGGAGGAACCAAATCGACCCTCTCTCTGAAGGCATGCCACACTTCCTGACCATCAGGTGGGACCTGATCAAGTTCGCAAACCAATACATTAAAATGCCAAACTTCTGTGCTCTCCTCTTATAAAAATCTCCCGCTCAGTAGCGCTTCATCTCCATATCAGATATTTTCTCCAAGGCACATCCAATCCTCCTCTTCCTGCCATACATAGATCCCATCTTGGAACCTTAACAAAGTTCTCAATGACCCCACTCAAGCTCCCTTTGAACCTCTAAGCTCACTCCCCTTTAAAATCTTATCATACAAGGTACTTTTCCTGGTGGCTGTGACTTCTGCATGTAGAATTTCGGAACTAGGAGCTCTCTCAGTCAAGGGAAAAAGCTTTGCCTTCCCAAGCCTGATTTGAACGTTCTAAAAATCGATCCTACCTTCCTCCCAAAAATAAAATCTTCCTCCCAAAAATAAAAAATAAAATTGTATAGGCCTAAGGATATTATTTTAAATAGTAGTAATAATCATAAACTTTTTATTAGCTGCCCCATAACAAATTGTTCTCTGTGTGGCTCACAACAAAGATTTTACCATCCTTTTGCCCTTTCCTTGTTCACCTCAGGGAAAAGGTATTCCAGCACTAATCCACTCCCCCCCTTGGACACAGCTGTGGTATGTTCCATTCCTAGGGATGACCTCCTACACTGTAGAAAAAGAAACTTTGGACTTTGAACATGAAGGGTTCTTTTTTACAATGTACAGAGGTCATCCAACTCACCCATGGATCTTTCTCTGTCTAAGAAGGGTTTTTTCTTTGGGTGAACTTGACTCCTGGGGAGTGCTGGAGGTAGTCAGGGTATTTCCCTCACTAAAGTTCTTCTATCTTCTTGAGTCTATCTTTCTACTATCCAAGTTTGAAGCTGCAACTGTTCTGGATCTGGGGTTTTGGCACCCTCTGCTGGCTAGAAGACTCTGAACCTAATGCTATGCAAGTTAAATCCTGTCCCTGAGCATGTCAGGTCAACAACCCATTCCTGAGGATGGCCCCTGCACATTATGAAAAAGAACTATTCACAGTAAGTCCAGTATTTCTTTTTCCATTGTAAAGGCTGTATTTAGGGCAAATAAATAGCTTACTCTGTTGCTTTCTTTATGCTTGTGCTCTCTGTTGCTCTCTACTTCACATATACTTCTTTTCCCTCCTTAAAGACAACTTGGACCTTCTTAAATGCCAAGCAAGTGCTCTGTTGCTGAGCCATTCTGCCCCTGCTAGTTTCATTAACTGACAAAGCTTGTCCTCCGTCTTCCTGAAGCTGGCACCTAGAAGCTTCTTGTGAGGGAAATTTAGCTGCATGATGACATGCCAGTATTAGTTATAAACTTTGCTTATATACGAATCTGCCTAGCTTACTACTACTTCAGGTGTTCACAAATTTATTTTCTTCTCAAGCCTAAATATTTGTCTACCTAGAAAAGGCTGCCAAGAACTATCAAAGCATCAGGGTTGGGGGCACGTGGGAAGACATCTGATGATAAGCAGAGCTGCTTTTCAATGCTTTGAATTGTATTTTAGGTCTTTGCGTCCTGTGCCCAAACAGTAATAATTCCTTACTTGCATTTCCTGGAACACATACTGGACATGTGCAGATAGTGGATCTTGCAAATACAGAAAAACCTCCTGTAGATATACCTGCTCATGAAGGAGTCTTGAGCTGTATTGCTCTAAACTTGCAGGGAACAAGAATTGCCACAGCATCAGAAAAAGTAAGCAAATGGGTGTGCTTCACAATTGGCTGAAAAGCCACACAACTGTTCTTAGCAGTTTAGTATTGTGAATGTGTCAAGTGATGTCTCCATAGAATCTGTGGGTGTCATTTTTTATTAATGAATTTAATAAGATGTAGAGAACTGGACAAAAATGCACCTTTTTGTAAGGGGATGGCCCTCTTATATCTAGTAGGGGAACAGCAATTGTCCCTTTTCAGTCCAGCATAGCAATCCTCCCGCAACTGTCGCTGTGTGAGAGCGAGAGCCAGCCTGTCAGCCTCAATGGTACAGGGAATCTTTCTTTTTTTAAAAAAAATCCCTTCCACTACATATAAACAGCTTTGAGAACTCTTGCTGAAAAAGTGATATAAATATTCTTATGCCGGGGGCAGCGGTTATATTTGGTATAGGATGGCTTTTTGAGAATCTTGACTATACATTTTTAATGAAGGTTGCTAACCATCATAGTTGTGGTGACACATTGGCCAAGAGATGTTTATCCCTTGAACAATAACCCAACCACCATCATTGTTTCTAGTTGATCCCCCAACTTCCTGTTGCCACTTAAATTTCTCATCCTGCTGCTTTCTTATGGCTTGTGAGTTTTTTCCAAATGGATAGAATTTCTGGGTTCAGAATAAAGTAGATAGTCGTCCGCCCCCCCCCCCCCCCCCGCACCATGGTAATTTCCTTGGCACTGAACTCAGATATATTGATGCAGACACACCAGAAGGACAGTATTGGATTTTCAAATGTGTGTGTTCAGTTTTGAACAAGTCTTTCTACAATAAGAGAAAACTAAGGCAAAGTATAATGCGTGGCAAGAAAGAAGTTCAAATGATGTGCAGTGGTAGTCAAAGAACTAAAGACAACCTGTTCAAGCAAGCAACTATGTCCATGTGTTGGGAGTTGTGCTTGAGAGGCCTAATGCTGTATGCTAAAAGGCTCTTTCCGCATGGCTTTGAAAAAGTGTTTTGTTTTGGTTTTCAAGGGGACTCTCATAAGAATATTTGATACGTCATCAGGGCATTTAATCCAGGAGCTGCGCAGAGGGTCTCAGGCTGCCAATATCTACTGGTAAGGTTTGTGCTTGAGTTGAGTGTGCCCCTGATATAATGTTTTGTCTTGCATTACATTTGATATTGGCGAGTGGGTGGCTCTTGTACAAATGGGAGGTGTGTACCTATCCAAAGTTATGCTTCTAAACTTTCTTCCTTGTGGTTCTGCAATTAAGAGACACAAGTGAGAGTGACAACAAAATGTTGCATCTCCTCAGTCAGCCATAATGCTCAAGCAGGCCTTCGTTTCCCTACCTACCTCCAGTGTTCTCCTGTTTCTTTTCCCCCAGGTGACACCTCCGTGTTCCATGGCTTTGGGGGCCACTGAGCATGCTTAGTCTGCACCAGGCTGTCTTGAGGGGGCTTTGCTTTTATTTTCCAAGCTTGATTATTTCTGCATACTTAAGGAGTCACCTGACTTGGTAGAAATTACCATCCTGCTTCCTGTTTTGCTTCCAATCTGATAAGCACTCAACCACCTAAGTCCACTCTTGGCCTATATGGAAGGCTTTTATTGTATGTGAATATTGATCTTCTTTCAGTATAAGAGGACTGGGTCATGTTGACTGGCTTGCTACAGCCAATTCAATATGTCATGTAATCCATCAGCCTAGTCTCTAGATATACAGTCTGGGTATTTGATGATTTTCCGGGGCTTGAAGTGTTAAGTTTGAAATCTTTGAAGAGAGTGAACTTTAAGGAGATACAGTCAGCAGTAGTACACTTTAAAAGGGATTTAATATTTTGTTTAAAGTTAAGCATGGATTCCTTTTAAGGCTTGGAGACAGAAGTACATGGGATAGAAAATAAAAATATCAAAGTTAGACATACATTTCAGTATTCTTAGCTCACAAATTTGAGGAAACTGGGATCCGTTGTTCTAAACTCAGTAAGGATTTTTGATTTAATCTCTCTGCATCCTTCTCTCCCCACCCCAAATTACTTCTCTTTAAATTTAAGGTTTGTTTGTTCCTGCAGCTTGGTTGATATTGACTGTGGAAGCAAGATACTAACCAATAAATGTCTGCACCTCCCCTACCTTCATGTGTCCTTTCCCAGAGCCACACTTGTTAGTGATCTGCTAATCACTTTTTGAATTGTATTTTCTCTGTTTGCTTCCAAGGTGTGTGCTTTTTCATTTCCCCCTCTGTGCCTGCTTTTGCTTATAAAGGTTAGCCTGCTTAATTTGCTGGATGTCTGTTAATTTGGCCTTGGCCGTTTTGCTGCAGATTCCTTTGCTTTAGATAATCTCCCAAGCAACTGCAGTTTTAAAATTTGGAGAGGACAGCTGGTCTTGTGGTAGCAAGCATAACTTGTCCCCATAGCTAAGCAGGGTCTGCCCTGGTTGCATCTGAATGGGAGACTTGATGTGTGAGCACTGCAAGATCTTCCCCTCAGGGGATGAAGCCGCTCTGGTTAGAGCAGAAGGCTCCCAAGTTCCCTCCCTGGCATCTCTAAGATAGGGCTGAGAGAGATTCCTGCCTGCTACCTTGGAAAAGGCACTGCCAGTCTGTGGAGACAATACTGAGCTAGATAGACCAATGGTCTGACTCAGTATATGGCAGTTTCCTATGTAAAAGGTTCTAACTTCCTAGGTAGGAGTATTTTTTTGAAGAATATACTACATGAAGAATAATAGCAGTGATACTAACTGCTTCCTTGAGTATTTTGTAAAGTTCGAAATACACACAGAGAATTCTTAAAAAGCAATCTGTCCTACACCTGCAGTGTTCATATAAACAGCTCTGTTTCTGACTTGTCCATCAGCATTAACTTCAACCAAGATGCTTCTCTCATCTGTGTGTCAAGTGACCATGCCACAGTGCACATATTTGCAGCGGAGGATCCTAAAAGGAACAAGCAGTCAAGGTAAAAAACTGGGAGGATAGGCCTGTTGTTGGCTGCTAGGCACAACAGTGAAATGGAACTTCCACATACAGAGATGGGTATACTCCATGGCTTGGCTGTAAACTTCCCAGACTTCTCTAGCTGACCACTGTAGGAGACTGAATTCTAGTTTAGATGGATGTCTGGTCCAGCGTCTGACCCAGAACCCATAATCTGCCTTGGATTTCAAAATCTCAGGCAAAGATCCTTCCCCCTTGCTACCCAAGAACCCTTTCATCTCGCAATCCGAGATTTGAACTGCTATGGCCCTCCCAATAGTTTTCTTGGTAGTAGGATATAGGAATTCTTACACAAAAGGCAATTTGGGATTTGTAGTTATTTCCAGCATGACACCTTTAAATCTGTTTAGAGATGAAAGCATAGTTCTGACTGAATAAGAGGAGATGCTGTAAGAGAGAACAAAAATACCTTTGAAATCCCACTGGAGAGAAACCAGAACATGGCACTTGCATTGGCTTGGCTTTTCAAATGTTCTGAATGAGTTAATCTAACGCAATTTAATTTAAAACTGTTGTATCCTTAGCAAGTTTATTTAATATTCTTGATTTGTACCTGAAATTCTTACAAATAATCTGCTGGCTACTTGTTTCTATTCAATGTAGCTAAATCTATAATGTTTCTACGTTGCAAAGTATTTGCAGTTCTATTTCTTGTCCATTAGAATGGATGTATCAGTGGCAATAAACTAGTCCTTGAAACTGCTGGGAGCCTTATTAACTGCTGCTGGGATCTGGTGCTGCTAGCATTAATGTTTGGAGTTGTAGCCTCAGTTGGAACTGAAGGGGCTGCTTTCTTTCTGTCTTTCAGCTTAGCATCTGCCAGCTTCCTGCCCAAATACTTCAGTTCCAAGTGGAGTTTTTCCAAATTTCAAGTTCCCTCAGGCTCTCCCTGCATCTGTGCCTTTGGAACAGAACCGAATTCTGTCCTAGGTAAGGTTCTAGAACTGCATAGCAGCAGGTGGCGGGGGGAATCGCCCCCAAACACAGCCTATATTTAGGCAGCTCTACTCACCAAAACACCCTTTTCACAAAGTCATTCTAACCCTATTTACCTGGAATATATATTTAAATGTTGTTTAGTTCTAGATAGAAAAGGTAGAAAATGCAAAGGAAACTGAGAGCTTGACTGCTTCTTGAAATCCCAGCATATGAAGAATAGCTAAGCAATCCATTGAAAGCTTCTGAGGCAAGGCCAAACCATAGAACTTGGCTAGATCTAGTCAAGCTATACTTCTTAACTAGTTCCTTGCCATAACTGTCGTGTAGAAAAACAGCCCTTTTGGCCAAGTACTTTCAAGCAGTGTGCCTTTCCTTCCTGTGCTCACAATAGCACAGCAGAAGCTGCTCTGTGAAACAAAAGGTAAACACATGACTCTCTAGTTGCCAATATGAAAAGAATCTCTCTCTTCTTGCAGCAATCTGTGCAGATGGCAGCTACTACAAATTTTTATTCAACCAAAAAGGAGAATGTTCCAGGGATGTCTACGCTCAGTTCCTAGAAATGACTGATGACAAACTTTGACTGAAGTGAAGGAAGTATATGGAGGGGGGAAGAATGTCCAGATCCCCCTTTGGATGATTCTCCCTCTCTGAAAAGACTGCTTCTGAATACCCCACAGTCGACAGTGCTGCTCAAGATGGGACAGATGATCTTAAGAAGCCCGAGCTAATGTGATCAGAACAAGACGGGAAACTAATATGTTTACTGTCAACAGCTGGTTTTAAATGTTAGTTTTGGTGGCTGTTCCTTCCACTTCCTTAAAAATGTTTCAATAGCCTGTGCCTATTGAGTTTCTCTCTCGCTAATTAATCTGTGAAGCTTAGTGCCTTCCACACCATAAGGCTGAAAGGAGAGGGAGGCTGGTTACCTGTCAATCAGTTAGCAAACTCCTAAAAATGATATGAAAATTAGAGTTCTAGCATCATGGTGGTGGGAGAGACATGCCAGACAACTTGGAATATTTGTACCAGCAGCTTCTACATTTACAAATGTCTTTTTTCCTCCTTCTAATACACAGAAAGGCATTGTAGCAAGTTTGCTCTGAGTTGCACTTGCTCAGGAATAGATAGAATGCTCAAGTCCTTGTTTCCATACTGTTATGAATATGTATTTGTGTTAATGTCATTTGTCAGAGGTGCCAAACCATATATCCCATGAACAGCATTAAATACTGTTGGCCCAAATAAACATTCTGCAGGGTAGGAAGTAAGTGGCATAGGATAACGTTGGGAGTTGTGAAGCTGATAGTTGGTTGTCTTGATAATGAACGTATCATTCCAGACAGTTGAGTTTTGCTCATTGGTGTGTTTGCATTTTTGCTGTGTGAAGGGCCTACAGAAAAGCAATCTGTGATGACTGAAAGGAAGTATTCTGTTCTGTACTTCCCTAGCCTGCAAAATGATGATCTTTCCTATCACATTCAGCAAGCTTACTATGTGTTCAGTAGGAACAAAGCTGCTCACGATTTAAACCGCAAGTTATCAGGCATGCAACTGCATTTCAGGTGTTTTGGAAAAGGAGGTATGTAGACACTTAATTTCAAATTACCACCACCATCCCTTTCAACAAGCACAACTTTGGTTATTACTTCCCTTGATAATTTCACATGTGCTTCAAAATTAATTGAAGTCTTAGTTCACAAAGTTGCAAGGTATTCAAATTCATCATTTAACTAAAACCTGTATTCAGGCTTGTCAGTTTGCATGTTGCTTTTAAATGTGTATTTAATCATGGAAGTTGTTTTGCACACCTTTTGTAATATTTTAATTAAAGTGACTAATTTACTGTATTCATTTTATGGTATCAAAAGGACGTCTATATGGTCAGTTTCTATTCCTGGTTTTATTGTCACTGCTTAAATAGAGAACAGGTCATATTTGGAAAGGTTAAACATAGGTAATGATGGCAGACTTGCCTGATTGAAGTGAGAGGCAGTCTCGTCGACCGGAGCAACTTGGACATAAAGCTTCTCTCGCATGTCCAAGGCCACCCATCATAGGGTAGTTAACATAGAAACGCCCTCTCTATGCTGTCCTTGGAAGAGATGAAACTCGAGTGCCTATAGCCGAGGCATGCTGTGTACCTTCCCCCCAACCTCCAAATCTTAAAAAGAGACAGTTTATTTTCTTGGGAAACTGAGGGCAAAATACCAGTGTGCAGAACTAGATATGCCATAAAGTTCAAGGTACAGCTGCTGTAATTGTCAAGGCCTAAAGGTAAAGTGTGCCATCGACTCCTGGTGACCACACAGCCCTGAGGTTGGCTTTGGTAGAATACAGGAGGGGTTTTCCATTGCCATCTCACACGCAGTATGAGATGATGCCTCCTTCTTCCTGGTCCAACAAGACCACATCCTAACAAATTCTGCAATGCTTGTGGTGCCAGACTCTGGGCAAGGTGTCGGCATGGCTCTAGGGCAGTAGGCAGTAGCCATTGGCCATGATCTGCAAGGGGGGTGAGATGAATGCAATCGCGCTTCTTTAGGTCCCTGGTGGCGCAGTGGTAAAAAACTGCTGCCCTGTAACCAGAAGGTTACAAGTTCGATCCTGACCAGGGGCTCAAGGTTGGCTCAGCCTTCCATCCTTCTGAGGTCGGTAAAATGAGTACCCAGAATGTTGGGGGGCAATATGCTAAAAATCATTGTAAACCGCTTAGAGAGCTGCGGCTATAGAGCGGTATATAAATGTAAGTGCTATTGCTATTTAGAATGGCCTGCCCACCCTCAGCAATCGAAGGGCATTTAAATCCCTTTGCTGTGCCTTCTGGTAGCAACTGAAGCACCTATCTCACACAAGCACAATTTTTAGCAGTGGGGTGGGAGGAGAATCTTGACAGGACCTTTCCTTTAGGAAAGGGAACATGATGACTTGCTAGGAAGGATATGTTTATGAGGGAAGGTAAAGGATCTGGGTCTGGCCCACCCATGCTCGGTGACCAAAGTGAGAAGTGATGACTCAACCTAGCAAAGCAATCTATGGAGACCACACCACACTCCTACCCCCATGGTTGCTTTGTCAGTAGGAGACTAGCACTCTCATGAAAGGGCCAGTCTACTGCAGACCAACTTAGGCTTGCCCACCTTCGGTCTTCTGTCAGACTGCAAGCTCATGAGTTGAGCTAATAAAAGGGCCCCCCACTTGTGCATAAGATTTATCTGAGTCAAGGCTGCAGATATGGGATTACAGCACCACTTATAGAAGAACCCCACTTCTCTCTCTTTCCCCCCCGATGGAACAATCCTTGGCCTGACTACAGCCTAGGACCAGAGGGGTCACTTTGTTGGGTAAAAGGCCCAGCTGGTATAAAGTACTTTAACCCATTCTTCCTGAGAACTTTTGCACAGTGACCCCTTTCTCTCCAAGGAAGCCTTTCATGCACCCAAAGGAGATTTTTGTACGCCATGTGTCCAGGCATAGCAGGGTGCAGAAACGCCAGGCCCAGGGACAGATTTTTACTCTCCTTCAAACACCCTATGCAGATCTGCCACTATGGGGAATTGCAGGAGGGGAGACTCAATTTCTAGCAGCCCCAGGAGAGTGGTGTTGCCATTCCAGGCAAAAATAAAGACAGATATGTTCAGATGAGCTGGCAGAGGGCATGCTGCGACAGCTTTTTCACAGCAGCCACCAAGACAGGGAGAGCTGTTGCCAGGGTGCCCATCCCTGTGGCTCGCTTGTATAGAGCAACCTGGCTGGGCAGGTTGGGCAGCATGTGTCGCTCCATGGCTTGATACTCTCATAAGAGCAATCCACAGAAGGGACATCACACATTAGCAGCGATACAGGCCAACACCCGTCCCCACAGACAGGTCTTCTCATGTGTTGTGAAGGGAAAGCCCAGTGGCCTTACCCTCTCATGAGTGAGTAGTCCACTCTGGAACAGTATCCATTGCCAGAGAAGAGGAATTGCTTCTCTCACTGGGGACAATGCTGATGCCCAACCCTTCTCATGGGTAAGCCTAGGGACCACACATTCCCCCAAGAGGAAGTGACTGCCCCCACTTCCCCAATATCATTGTGCAAAAATAAATATATAAATAAATAAATCAGGGAGAGAGCAGGGTCATTCAATAATTCCTGGTTGGGGCTTTAAACCCAACCCCAGCTATCCCTGCCCTGCCATATGGTGCCATCCCAATGCTTTCATGGGGTTGCCCTGCTTACGTTACCACCTCAACTGTATGTCCTTTTCAGAGAGCCAAGTACCTAGTGCCTGTCTTGCCATCCCACCCCCTTTCTCTCCTGCTTGCCAGGAAGGGCGGGAACAAGGGACAGAGTGGGAAGAGAGCATTCTCCTGTGTAACTTTCCTGCTTGACAGGCTGACAAGCTTTGCCCCCTTTAACTGAGGTTTCATATTACATGCAAATATGGCCAATGTAAGCAACTGAAGTAATGGTAGTGAATACTGCACACAATTTAAATATTACTGGGAATACTTGTGCTTTTGATATAAAGCAACAGCAAAGTCGCATGCAAGACTAAAGAAGAGCACTGCAATGACGAAGTGATATTTCATGCTACATATCCCTCTAAGGGTTGGCTAACAGACTTTATGCTACATCACACACAGCAGCTGAGTAAACACAGCTACAAAGAGAACATCAAGTATCAAGAGAGCTTATACTGTTTCCCAACAGCAACTTACTCGAGTGAATTAAATTGCTGCTAGAAAGCCATTGCTGCACACAAACTACTTGCTGTTGCATTCTCAAGTCCACTTTACGCAAGTGTTTGAAGGATCCCTAAACTGACTTGTCATTGATAACAGTAGATTTCCATTAGAATTACTCTCGAACAGGAGTCCCATGTGAACAGGAAACAGACAGCTACAATAGAAGAGGCTATAGCAAGTTTTAAAATCCACAATACATCATTCCTTTAAGTCTAGTATTTCTGTGTACAATTTTTTTTTTTAAAAAGGTGCAGAATTAGGCATACTGGAACTTAAAATAAAGGTACTATAGAAATTCCTTCTTTAAAGCAAGATTTCCAGTCCAAAGATTGAAATATTTCAATTTGTTTACCACCAATACTAGTAGACAGTTTAAAAATCATGTTTCCAGTCCTACAGAAGCTACATTTATCTTGCTTCCAGTGTTAGAGCGCGTTTTGTTTGTGCATTCATCCTGTACAAAGCACTTATTACATATGTCTCAGGGTTTACTGGTACAAACTACTTAAGTTTACAGAAGATGAATACTGCATGTTGTACAGTACAATCAGTACTCACCCACAATAAAGATTTTCCCTACTGCTGTGATTTTTGTTTTGTTTTTCAAATGGGAGCCAAGAGGAGTGGTTCAAGCAGCAACCCATCCATTACAAGAGTACCTTGCAGAACTGTGCACACTGCATGTATAACCACAAATATTCACAAACACATTGAAACTTGACACAGCACACAGTCTGGGAGTATTTCACTCAGCTAACTGTACCTTATTAATACCTGAATAGAGCTTACAGCCAAGTGATCATGCCTAAAAACAAAGTTTTGTCAGGATGGTCTCTTAATACCAGTGTACAACACATTTCCAAGGCTTTTCCACATAAAAATAATCCAGAGTAGGAGTACTCTGTTTGCAAGGGATAATCTTGGGTTGTATCATATGTTTTTGATTCACAAATGTAAGGGATCCCTTCTGTGGAATGGAATATTTTGTTTATAGAACAAGAACTTAGGATACAATCACTACAGTTCTGAGAGTCAAAATGAGAGGCTGCAGTCTCAGATTGTAGGGAGGGGAAGGAGATGCATTCCTCACTCCCAAACACTGAGTATAGGAGTGGCTCGTTTAACACCCAAGTGAATCCCTTTACTTTTTTTGATGTAACAGAATTGTTGCAATTCACTTCTTGTCCCTAAATGTTGCATTTGGGGGCAAGAGTGGGGCCAAATCCTTATTACCTGTGTTGTCCAACTTCTAACAGGAGCCACACATGAATGATGTCTGTACAGAAAGCACAAAGGAGTATAACCCCTAAATCCAATGGGCACTTGCCCTAAAAATGCCTTCATCTCACATACACAACACAGTCCTAATCATTGCAATTTGATAGATTTAACTTTACTCTAACTATCCTGGAGAGTCATATGGTGTAGAATAATTTGGCCCAGAACAGGATTGCTGTAATTCCCTGGGCATAAAATAAATAAATAACTGGATCAGTGTTTAACAGGAACCAATTTACAGCCTATTTGGAGTGACCCTTCTCCCATGGAACTAGGGGCAGATTCAAAATTTAACAGTTGAGACTTAACCTCTTGTTCTAGGATTTTGTCTCTCTATTTAGCTTACAAGCCATACTGACTGTAGAGGATGTGTGAGAGAACTTCAACTGTGAATAATTTTGACTGACTTAAGAGAATTTCACCAGATTTTTTTAAATTCAAAAACTTGCAGCTGTTTGCCTAGTACTCAAGAATCAGGTTTATAACCAGATGTTTTGCCAATAATTCAATATAGTTGAATTAGGTGACCACAGCATAAGTAGAAGAATGCTGTAGCTACATGAATTGTTTTGCCCATCTTATAGTGGCTGTTATAAAGTCAGCTAGTGTACAGCGAGTTTTCCATAATCTTTTAATATGTATTATCTGCATTGACACTGTGACAGCTCTACTGTGTGGGTTAACATGATACTTGGTACAGATTTCTCATTTTTGGTCTTCAGATAAACAGAGTTCCAAAAACTGTCTAAATATAAGCCATTCCAAGCCATTTCAGTCCATCATGAATATACAGGTTCTTCTTGAAATAAAAAAATATATAAATAATGGTATTGCCAAAGAAGGACAAATCAAAGGTTAAAGCCCAGACTTTACCTTTAACTCACCTTAATATGCAAAGGGACAAGATAGTGTGCGAATTAAAGACACAAGAGCAGCCCTAGCTTTCAGTTCAGTTCTGAAATTTTAGGTGGATTCTATCATCACAACTCTGAGGGATAGCCTTTAAAATGTTCAACTGCAAAACACACACTTAAAAAAAACACATTTATTATAGTATGGTAGCCACTGTTAGAAAACCACAATAGCTACTCTTAATGAAGACCCCAGGAGGTCTGTGTATGACATCAAAAGTTAAAGGATAAACTCGTCAGATTAAATTTCTACTGGTGGGTGCTTATGCTTAAAAATATTGAATATACCTCTGACAAGATAATTTTTCTTTTTTAAAAGGACTTGTGATAAAGAATTTTCTCTTTTCTAAATGAAGAACAGTCTGTCATTTTAAACATACACAATATTAAGCGAGACTCTGGTTTTACCTTAGACTGGAAAAATATGCCAGGGACAGTCAAGTCAACACAAAGTAACAAACAGCAAAAAGGTAGCAAGAAAGAGAAACAGATAAGTGCAGCTCTGGTCAAATTCATAGCAGTTCTTTACGTCAGTTAACGGCTCATTTACACTGTAATTTCTAATCAGTTACATGCAAGCCCAAAGAAGCATTTGATCACTACACAAGGTAATAAAATTTGATTAAATTTATCAGGCAACTGCTAAAATATGAAAATTTGCAGATGTAACAAAGTAGCTTTATCTGAACTTTTAACAGGACAAAATTAAATCATTCCATTGGTTAAAAAACCCTACATTCAGTTTTACCAAACAAAATTTCACATGAAAAGTATTGTGTGATTCCAAAGTTTCTGGAGTAGAAATGGAGTGATTTGAAATGTCAAAGACCCCATTATTTTGAAAAGAAAATGAAAGTACACATCAAAAATTTCTAATTTCACATGTGAACAACAAAATACTGCATATCTACCAACAACTGCATTGGGTAGGTCGTTATGAAAGGCTAGCTGCCAAGATGTAGGAAATGGCTCCTTGCCTCTGTTCCCTTTGAGGAATATACAATCGTTTGAAATCCGGTCACATGAAGCGCTTATCATGCTACGATATAATCAGATACTCAATCGTTAAAATAATCCAATAGAGGTTTTTAAAGTTGCAGCTTCTCCAACTTTGTATCTCTCAACATATAAAGAGTCACTTCAGAACGGCAAGGAGGGTGGGGGGAAGGGTCACAGCCTCTGGAACAAGATGTTTGACAGTTTTTGTTGTGTTTTAAATTAAGGAGTTTTAAGGCCACCTGTGTTTTTCTCAGTGCTGAAAGTTGAAGTCTGATCACAGGGCCCCTTTCCCCACTGTGTGAGAACATGTTCAATATTTTAGGTGTTTCAAAGTCTCCTTTTGGCACCATGGAGCATTATTTTAAAAAGAAATATTCCTCTATGTTCCTAGATCTGGCTGCCTTGTTCATTCACTGCCACAGGGGGGGTTTCCACATTCACAGCTATGACTATGCTTTCCCCATCCTCTGTTTTGATACGTTTCAATTCTTGCTGTTCAGACTGGTCTCCATTCTGGCGTTTCGTTGGAAGAGATGCCGACGCAGATGCATGGGTGGCTAACATGTGTAAGGGGCTTGCAGCAGCTGTAGAAAAATGGTGGGTGGGTGGGGAGAAACACATTCACATACAGTCAAAACAAGAGTAAGCTTAATTCCACAAGAAACACTAACATTTTAAGAAAGCCTGTCATTCTAGAATCACACTAAGCTTTGGGGAGCATACATAAAAGAACTGACCCTAAAGAAAGCATCAAATTATTGCACAACTAGGCCAACAGAAGTATATGGCCAACAAAGAATAACCTGAACACTCAACAAAAAGCAAAACGAACATAAAAGATAAGGTGACAAGCCAAACTGTTAAATAATTTAAACACACATGAAAGATATTATTTAATTTATTTGCATACCACCTTTCAGGTCAAGGCTTCTCAAAGTAGTTTACATGCAATTAAAGAAAACCAAAGTGACCGGGTTTCTGAGTGTTCTCTCTCTCTCTCTCTCTCTCTCTCTCTCTCTCTATATATATATATATAAAGTGACCGGGTTTCTGAGTGTTCTCACTATCTATCTATCTATCTAATCTGCATGCGGAATCAGTTTTGTTCTGGGTGGCAGTATCAAGGTAGTGTGCACACATGCATTAAGAGTGGGGCCTTCCTGATTCAACCTGGGCAGGATCTAAAATTAAATGAGCCGACATTTAAAAAATGTGAGTGCACGCATGCTTACGTTTAGAGGGAACACTGATGACTGTAGCTACTGCTTGTTCTTAAAGGTGCCCAAAGTAAATAACTCTCAAGAAAGCTGCCATCAAGAAAAACTTGGCAGCAGGAGACCACAGCAAGGGGCAGGATTAGAACACAAGAACAGCCCTGCTAGATCAGGCCCAGGGCCTATCTAGTCCAGTATCCTGTTTCACACAGAGGCCCACCAGATGGAGGATTGTTCCTCCATTGGGCTACATATTAAGAGCAGCTCCTGACTTCTCCTCTTTCCCACAATACAACAGCTCTAAGCAGCAGCAAGAGCTGGGGGGTGGGGAACGGCAAAGTGCTCCTCATCCCAGCCCAAATGTACACTCTAAGTATAAATCAAACACTCCCTACTATAAATGTACACAAAGTAGCCAAAACAATACACACATCTTAAAACTCTTCAGTTAGATAGTACAAAAAATGCAAAGCAGTTGTTTTCTAATGGGCAGGTTTAACACGTGACATAACAGGTCACTGTAAAGCTACAAACGCACTTTCAGCAACTCAAATATTAGTCTGTGCTGCCAGATGCATTGGTCTTCCTCACTGGCTGAACAGAGTACAGCTGAGATTCAAACTTGCATGTATTTTCATAGGTCCTCTTCCAGTAATTCTTCTGCCTATTGGCCTGGGTATTGGAAATCTGGCCGCATAAGGTTATGTATGCACCAGCTCTCAGGATTTATATCGGGGCTTAATTACTCTTGAACCCTTCCCTAAGAACTTTGATGGAGCATAGTTGTAACTAGGGGAATGGTTAGTGACACATTAGGGGCAAGGATATTCCACATTGAGCCAGTGCGGTGTAATGGGCAGAGTGTTGGACTAGGACCAGAGAGACCCGAGTTCAAATCCCTATTTAGCCATGAAACTCCCTGGGTGACTCTGGGCCAGTCACTTATTTCTCAGACTAACCTACCTCACGGGGTTGTTGTGAGGATAAGCAACCATGTTCACTACTCTGGGCTACTTGGAGGAAGAGAGGGATATAAACGTAAAAATAAATAAATTTTAAAAATTAACAATGGGCTGAGGAATGCCTGACAAGGGGTAGGCTGTATCAATGTAGTCAATGAATCCTAGGGTTTCCCCAGAAAATGACTTGAAGCTATTGTACCCACAATCCACATGCCTTTATAATGAGTTTCTGGCAACGTTTGTAGATTTCAACAATATGGCCTTTGCCTAAGCAAGTGCATGGAATTCTGAGATTTTGCTCCCACAAGTGCAGCTCAAAGTTAATTAATGAATGTTTTAAGTCTGCTCACCAGGCCTCTGTTTGCACAAACACTCCATTTATTAAAGGCTTTGTAACTAGACAAACCTTGAACTAACCATGCTTCTTATAGGTTTGTAACTGACAAAGGAAAGGGTTACTTTGTCCTGAGAAATTGCAATCTTACATCCATTGTGTATAGAATTAAAAATTTAAACTTAAAGCTAACCAGAAAATACAAGTGATGGTCCCCATCTCTTTAAATATCTGACTGAACTATAAACACTGCATTAGAAAGTAAGTAGAAGTACAGATTTAAGCAAATTTAGCAGTTTACCAAATAACTAGGCTAACATATATGCAATATTTATTTATATTTATATACCACCTGATGTGTGTATCTCTAAGTGGTGTACACAATTTAAATCACAACAAACATAAAACAGAGTAAAAATAATTAAAACAATTTCACAGAATAAAAAAGTTAAAACAATTTCATGAGCTAAAAACAATTAAATAGTTTGAATTAAAACAATTAAATAGTTTAAATTAATTTAAGTTAAAAGCCTGAGAAAACAGGTGTGTCTTGAGGGTCTTCCCAGTCCTGCGCTGCCACCAAACAAGCCAGCAGGAACCGTAACCGGACCTCCCCAGATGATCTTAATAGGCAATAGGGTTCATTAGAAAGAAGATCTCATTCTCTATCAACATAGAGAAATGAACCATGTTCAGCTGTGTAACTCCTTCAATGAAAAGCAATGCAGCCAGCTACACCCTGCAGTAAATGTTATACTATTGCTTTAAAAAAAAAAAAAAAAGCTACACAAAGTTCACAATGCAGGGTGCTTTTGGCAGTAAGTGAACAAAAAACCCCAAGCAAAACAGCTTCCAGCCACCCCAATTAATGATAATAATAATAATTTGATTTCTATACCGCCCTTCCAAAAATGGCTCAAAGTGGTTCACACAGAGAAATACTAAATAAATAAGATAAGATGGCTCCCTGTCCCCAAAGGGCTCACAATCTAAAAGAACATCAGATAGACACCAGCAAACAGTCACTGGAGGTCCGGTGCTGGGGGTGGATAGAAGAAGCTTCCACATGTACATTGGCTTCCCCACCCCCACTGATGGAATGGGGAAAGGCTAACATGCTCTGTTCGATAGGTAACCGGACAAATTCACTTAGGCTTTATACTCTTATAGTAAATTTCCTTGAACATAGTTGCTGATGTGATGTGCATGATTACAAATACCGTGAGTATTATGGAGACCCCACTGCGGGTTCAGAAGGCAGCAAGGGGGCTGCTGCCAGCAGTCTCCTATTTGGCTTGACTGTGCAAGCAGCAGCATCCTCGCTGTCTTCCAAGCCTGCAGAACCATCTCCATAACAGAGCATACCATGTTGGGCAGTGGAACTTACTTTAAAAAACTGTGCATAGGACCCAAATGTTAATGTGTTAGGAGAAATGAGAAAAAGATAACGAGCCCACTAGGAAAGGCCATTGTTAAAAGTACCTGTGTTAACAATTACTTTACAGGCTCCAAGACACCTTAGCCAGGATGCAACTAACATTCAATCTTAGACCGAAATAGCTATAATATGTCTTAAGGACTTGTTTCCAAGGCAGCAAGCACGTGGTAGCAAGCATGAACTGTCCCCTTTGCTAAGCAGGGTCTACCCTGGTTTGCATTTGAATGGGAGCCTACATGTGTGAGCACTGTAGGATATTCCCCTTAGGGGATAAGATGGGGCTGCTCTGCGAAAAGAACCTGCACGCTTGCATGAAGAAGGTTCCAAGTTCCCTCCCTGGCAGTATCTCCAAGATAGGGTTGAGAGAGATTCCTGCCTGCAACGTTGGGAGAAGCTGCTGCCAGTCTGTGTAGACAATACTGAGCTGGTCTGATTCTGTATAAGGCAGCTTCCTAATGTTCCTATATTTTTTGTCATATCTAATCTATCAACTAGATGGTGCTTGAATCTTAATGAGACACACACACCTATGGAGCTGCCTTATACCAAGACAGTCCATTGGTGCATCTAGGTTAGTACTGTCTAAACTGATCAGAAGTGGCTCTCCAGGGTTTCAGACAGAGGATTTCCCCAGGCCTAACTGAAGATGCTAGGGAGTGAATCTAGAACCTTTTGCATACAAAGTACTCTGCTACTGGGCTATAGTTTCTCCCCACGCAATCTTTAGGTAACACAGATCAACAATCCAAAGAATTACTTTAGGCAGAAAAATCTCTTTTGGTTTCAAAAGCAGCTTGCCATGTGGCATGGGTCTTCCAGATAGAAAAACTCAAAGCTCTGTTCAACAAGCAGAATTTGTTGAGCGGTTATTTAGATCCCAGCTCAAGTTCACCAAAGGGAAAGGACGGCATACTAAAACAATTTCCTGTAATCCACTTACTCTGGATTTTACTCTTATAAAAGGAAGTTATGGCAAAGGAGACACCAAATGCTTACCAGTGTTGGCCTGACCTTGAATTGCTGTGGTGATGGGGACTATGTGTGTTCCATTCTGTGTTACAGTTTTTATTGGTAGCTGGTGTTGACCTAGAGGTGTCTGTTGCACTAGAGTAACCGTCTGTAAGGGTGTGGTCTGAGATGTCTGAATAATCCGACTAGCAGCTCCTATGGTTGTATGGCTAACTGCAGGTATAGGCTCCACTTTAACTGGGGGAGAAATTAAAAAAGTTCTGGTTAGATAAAAGTTTGAAACAACATACCAACAATTAGTGAATCAAATGTCAATTTTAGCATTTAAGAGAAATCAGTATGAAATAAAAATAGTTCTTGCTTCCTGCATGGGGGTGTGTGTGTTAATATGTTTTCAACTGGTTTTTTGCTATTGTAAACCGCCCAGAGACAAAAGTTTGGGGTGATGTACAGATTTGATAAATAAATAAAATAAATAAATAAGGAAGAGAAAAATACTTGGACTGCTTTAGTGCAAAGGTTAATGGGGAACAGAACCAACTCTCACCTTTCACTTCATTGTGGTCTCCATTTTCTTGAGGTTCTCCCTTAGGTTGGGCTACCATTGTCGCCTGCGTGACCACTGCTTGTCCAGCTACAGTGTAAGTATTTGCTGGTGCTAATCCAGTCACATTTGTGACAGACACAGCTGGTATCTGATGAACAACATGAACTGTCTGTACTACAGGCTGCTGGGATGTTGAAGTTGTCACAGGAGTTGCAACAGTGTACGTGACAGGTTTCATCGTTTGTGGGAGCTGCCTCTGTACAGTTATTAAAACTGGCTGGCTAGATAGGGGTGATCCTAACAAGAAAGGGAGAGAGAAATTGATTGCATCATCCTCTTCCCATAGAACTATGAACATATTTATATAAAATAAGAGGAAATTCCATTCCGTCCCTTCAACAGCTCCTGCAGCTACACAAAGGACCAATACAGATGGTCTGAACATTACTGTGGCTCTCTTCAGCGGTCATGTCAGACAAGAAGTGATTGCTCCATCACAAAAAGTCAACTGTGATTTATTTATTTATTTAGACGTACACTTATATTCCCACTCTTTCTCCGAGGAGCTACATGGTTATTTTTTAAAGAATTGACAAATATATATTTATTAAGTACTGCCAAAATGTCAATACTTAACACAACAGAACCAGAATTTTTTTAAAAACACGCAGTATTAAAACAAACCTTTGCCTTCTCCTTTGCAGTTCTTTCAACTTCATTTTTTACTCCCAGCACTGACAAAGTGAAACTATACATTTGCACAGCCAGAGCTTACTGTCAACTCTGCTTTACAGCAAGGATAGGAACAAGATAAATCCACAGGTCAACTGTTGGTCAATTCCCGATAGACCACCCTTCTCCCAGCCATGGAATGTCCATGCTAGGGCAATTCAGAACCCAGCTGTTGCCATCAGCCTCTCAGAAGAAGAGCTATTGGCATCACTGCTGCTGGAGCAGCAAAGGCGCTTTCTTCTTGAGAGTGTTGGTAGTGGCAACAAATATTCTTGGGGGTTGGGGGAGGAGACAGTTCTGAAGGGCCAACTGTCAAAGCAGCAGGACAGCCATGCTAGAGCAGGTCCTGGGATCCAGCAGCTTCCTTCCTCTTTCCAAACTCAGAAAGAGGCAGGAAACACAGCAGCAAGGAGTGGCTAATGCCATCTTCAGACATTATCCTGCCAGCCATCATCACCACAGCATCTATTCAGTTGCTGCCCACTTGCTTGACATGCCACCTGCTTGGCCATCCACCCTACGACTTGGGAGAGGGAAATGGGGCATCATCAAGTATAAATGTGCACACACTAGGAGCCAGGGAAGAATCACTGCTGAACTTCTGAGTCCACCCAGTTACACTGCCAAGCAAAGGCATCAATGCATAAGCCACCAGGAGTGGTCTGTTACAGTCAAATGCCCATTTATCTACCACAGTGAGAATGTTGACTGGCGTATGTAAGTGTGGCTGGCTGGTTTCTGATAGTGAGTTTAGCTACTTTATTAACTATGAGGATCAATACTAAGGCAGATAGTTTTATTTTTACTCCCCATGTTATTCAGAGCAGACTACAAATGGTTGTTTCTTAGAAGCATCTATTTCTGGTTATTAATATGAAGTATGGAAAGATCATGTGATTCCCTAATGCACTTTTTTTGGCAAGCTCAACTTCGATATATACAAGTGCAGGTCTTTGAATCCCCACTACTAAAATACAGAAATCTTGCCTTGTGTTTCAGGTGATTATTTCACAGAGGTCCATCTCCAGTTGCTGCCAGCTTGGCTGTTGGCCGCACGGGGACGGGCCTTCTCGGTTGCTGCCCCAAGACTGTGGAATGCGCTCCCTACTGAAATACGATCCTCCCGATCTCTGACAATTTTTAAAAAGCACTTGAAAACCCACCTCTTTATCCAAGCTTTTTAAATTTTTAAGTTTTAATCTGGTTTTTATTTTTTAGATTGCCTAAATTGTTTTAAGATCTTTGTGTATGTTTTAACTTGTTTTATGATGTTGTTAACTGCCCAGAGACAGTGTACAAATCTGACAAATAAAATAAATAAATAAATAAAATATTATCTTCTGATGTTTGTTTATGTAGTGCCACTTTATGCATGCAACTTTATTAAGAATATGAAGAAATGTCCCTGTCCAAAGGGCTCACAGTTGAAACACAGACACATGGGAAACAGAGAAAGGAAAGGGGAGGCAGGGACAAAATGGTGAAGAATACATGATTATTTCATGTACATTAGTATGAGGATTAGGGCCAATACTTCACAGAAAGGACAGGATACTTACCTGTAACTGAAGTTGAGTATTCATCTGTTCATTCACATTAATAGGTCTGTGCCTGCACAGAGCAGCCTTCAAAAAATTCTAAAACTTTGGTCAAATTTTGTAATGCCACCTTCCCCTTTTAGGGGAAGGTCCGGTGCACATGTCCTTTCTGTTCTTTTTAACTGGTGCCAAGTAAAAACCAAGTGAGGAGACTAGCATAGGGGATGGAATGGTAGGTTCTGTGAATGCTTAGGTAAACAACCTGCCTTCTCTTTTGTGGTTTCCATGCATTCACACGCATAGGAGACTAGCAAGTAGTCTTACCTAGAAATAGGGAGCAGTGTCCTAGTAAGTTGTCCTTGGAGTACCAAACACCTAAATGCATCATCAGTTGGGTGTCCAATATCTAGGACACAATGCTCTGTAAAGTTGTAGCCCACATAACTGTCTTGTAAAGGTCTTGAAGAGACATCTAAGGAATGCAATGAAGGTGGCTACCATTTGAGTAGATTGTGCTCTAAGTAGAAAGGTTTTATGCAAACAAGTCAAAATGTAAGACAAGAGTTATGTCCACAATGCAGCAGACAAAATGCTGGGTAAACTCATTTTTCCTTTTTTTGGAAGTCCGTAGCAAATCAAGAGCAACTTGTTGGTCCTGAAGGGAGTGACATGTTTGATGCAGAAGATGAAAGTCCTCCTCAGATCCAGAGAGTGCAACATCCTTTCCCTATCATCTGCATTAGCAGGTGGGGAAGTTCTGCCCCTCATGGTGCCAAGAACTGCTCTGATAAACTATATTGTTTAGTCTATAGATTATATTCTTTCTTTTGACGATATGAAGATGGAATGTAACAAGGAGGGTGAAAGTGATGAGCATGTATGAGACAAGTGGTTGCAAAGACATGAGGAGGTGCCAATTTGTCTTCTTAGGATATACTTTGATATCCCACCAGCACATAGGTTACACTATCACAGCCATGACTTTTGTGGATATCTTTTGGGCAGCTGAAAGTTCAAAACAGGAGGATGAGACACTGATAAATTTTGTGGGCCCAAGCAAATTAAAAATGTTCACTGTAGATATATGGAAGTAAATGTCCCTCAGATTCATCAATGCCATCCAATCTCCAGTGTAAGGGAGCTGTAGGATTATCTGAACATCTTTGGGAATTGTTTGTTGAACAGGATTGCGGGACATGCTCTATGACCTTCTTCTGAAGGACAATTTCCATCTTGAAGAAAAGAGGCGGGGATGGTGTTGTAAACTGAAGGACTCCAAAGGGTGGCAAAGTGTTGAATTTGATTACATATCCTAATTTTATTACAGTGAAAACACACAAGGCATTAATAAATGGTTTCCCACACCTGAAGGTAATGACTGAGAAGGGAAATATGTTGTGAAGACTTTTTAAAAAGCTCTCTGGTTTTGGGGCCATTCACTGTTTATAGATGGAGTTTTGGCATATCCCTTTCAACAAAAGTCTTTGGAAAGCAAGTTTTGAAGAAGACCGAGATGGGTCCAGTCACTGTGAATGGATGCAATAATGCCTGTATGGTTTATGAAACCTTTTGAAGAACCTGTGAGTGTGCCAGAGATTTTGTTTTATGCACTTTTTCTAATGTGTCATCAGAACCCCTCTCCTTCAAAGGGGAGGTTCTTAATCTTCAATTTACCTTTAGAGAGCAGCATGCTGGAGCAAGATGACAGCTCTAGCAATGGCCTTGGAGCTAGAGCTGACACAGTAATTGCCCAGAATAATCTATTGAACAAGTTTCACAGTTTTAGTCTAGTAAGTTTTAACTAGAAGGTGGTGGCCCTCTGGAAGATGCTATAAGAGTGGAATGAGGGCCGGGGCCCATCTTGTTCCAGGGCCCACTCCAACCTTGCTATGCCCTTGAGGCCAAGGAATATAGCCATCCTCTTTATCAATATCGCATACACTCAAAAGTAATTGAATAAAAAGCAAAATACATGTATCCTGCCACTGGTTGCAGGGTAGTTCTGTAGCCCAGTCCAAAGCATCCAAAGACATGGAGTCTAATTCAGAATCTCTTGATGAAGTAGAGCAGTTGACTGTTGTTCAGAATCAACAAGTGTATACACTGGTATGGTCTGTGAGGATACAATGATAAATGATGGTACCAAAAGAGGAGTAATAAGTACACACACTGAGGTTAATGACATAAACAAGTCAGGAATTAAATGCACTGGCAAGGCCAGATGTGTCTGTGGAGAAGTGTTTGGTACAATGGTGGACACTGTTCCCTCTAAGGTTTTTGCACGTGCGCTCAGAAGTTTTTGGATGTCCGCTCAGTTCATTTTAGAACCCGTTCAGGTTGAAACAGGAAGGCCCCACTATGAATGCACGTGTACACACACTGCCTTGATACTGCTGCCCAGAACAAAACTCATTTTGCACAGAGATGAAAAAAATTAGAGGGGCCACTGTTGGTGGAGCACATGTGGCACTTGTAATATTGGTAGAACAGTAGCAGGGGTCTGTTCTACTGGGTGGAGCTGGCAGCAGAAACGGAATCAATGAATTTGCTTTGGTACTGACTGATGTGACTGTAGACACTAGTGGTACTGTTGTCAATGACACACACACAGTGGTGGGGAGGGCAGATTGAACACAGTCTCCAAATTGATGGGGTAGGAACTTAAGTTTTGAAATAGTGGATGTTGGCTTGGATCATAAGCCCTAAAGTACTGGCGCTTTCTCCATTCATTCCAGCTAGATTTATATTCAGGCCATGGAGAGCAGAAACTAGTGGTGTGCATGGTATGGCAGAAGCGTGGTCTGGCACTTGCGGGGGTGTCTCTTTAAGGGTGGTGGTGGTAGTACTCCCCCCCCGCCGCTCTTGCCCCTCCGGTGCTGGTGCTTTTAAGAATCTTCTTGGGGCGGCAGAGTTCCTCACTGCCGCCCCTGCCCCCGTCGTTGTCCGTCAATGCCTTAAATGAAGAAGAGCTGGCAGAGCGCATGTGCCCTTCGCGGCACGCGCGCCACAAAGGGCACATGCGCTCCGCCAGCTCTTCTTCATTTAAGGCATTGACGGACAACGAGGGGGGCAGAGGCGGCAGGGAGGAACTCTGCCGCCCCAAGAAGATTCTTAAAAGCACCAGTGCCGGAGGGGGAAGAATGGCCGGGGGGGGGGAGAGTACTACCACCCCGCCGTTGAAGCGACACCCCCCCCACCCTTCCAAACCGCCAGAATTCTGGGCCGGGCCGGCGGCTTTCCCAATGGCCTCCGAACCAAACCACGCACACCACTAGCAGGAACAACAGGAACACCACCCTCATTATGGGGAGTAATGACATTCCTAGTGACGTCAGACTGGTTCTTGGAAGAGTATCTCTGGGGGAAATAGGCCCAATATGTCTCCTACAGAGAAAGTAGTGCCTTGATGGGAAAGATCTGTCCCTTCTATACGGAGAGGGAGATCAGTTCAACCATCTATCCAATGTATATCTCCAAGTGTTGAATCTGGATGTTGCTAGCTGATTTCCAAGTAGGTTTTCTCCAAGATGCAGGTAATCCTGAGGTGGCACAGGACTTTGAGGTCCTGGTCTCTGTGAATCAGAGAAGGGAGTATTGATAATTTCGTCCTCTGAAACTCAGCATGACAGGGGGCTTCTCCTCATGGCTGCTGCACTGACAAACCAGCTCATACAGTGGTACCAAAGATACTGATGAAGGTGGGATTCTATAATTTGGACATAAGAGTTTAATGAATACTTATGCTTCTTTTTCCTCTTTTACAGTTCTTTTGAGACTTCAAGCCCAAAGCAGGAGGACTCAAGCCCAATCTTGATATCAAGGACTTGAGGTCTGAAAATCAAACTCTTTTTATTTAGAGCCAGAGGGAGCTACCAAGACTAAGATATGAACTTAGCAGGAAGTTGCCAGCTACACTCTTTAGGCATGTGTAGCCAAATCTCCCCTACAAGGGAAGGGGCAGGGCTGGTGTAAAAGCATTTGGATAGAGCTCTAGAATTTTTCCAAGAGTCTCTGCACAAGTCTAGGCCCATTTATGTAAATGCACAACGACCATGAAAAAGAAGTGGGTTTTGCAGTACAATTTCAAGGATATGTGGCATCACTGAGTTATTCTGGGAGGCAGTACCTTGCATAAATGGCAGTGTTGATGGAGGGAGCAGGATATCTTTGCACAGCTGAAGGTCACAGGTAGGGATGTATTAGCATATGACAGGAGAGAGAGAGAGTGCAAGATCATAGCAGATTTTATACTAAGAACTAGAAGCTTGTACAGGAAGCTAGTGCAGGGATTGAAGGAAGAGCATCACATGGTCAGTGCAATGAGTAGTAACACTGTTTTTACAGCAGAATGCTGGACAGAGGTGAGAGGACTGAGGTGAGACCAGAGGAAGAAACAGTTGAAGTAGTTAAGGCAAGGGATTACCACAGCTTGGAACATAGTTTTTGTCAAGGGGACAGAGAGCAAGGGTTGTATTTTTGTACAGGGAGAAATGATACATATTTTCAAGAGGGTGAATGAGGAGGCTTTCAACAGATAAGGAGAAGAGGGCTTGAAAAGAAAGATGAAGTCTGGTCTTGCTGTGAAGGAATGAGGCCTAAACCTCTTCTTTTGTATATAGGATTTTAGGTTGCAATTGCCTTGCTATTCACTGTGTTAAGAAAGCTATGCAGGGATCAGAAGTTCACAGCTCCTGTTCTACAGCTGGGTTTTGGAGGGAGAAGAGTTTGACAGTTAAAAATTTGGGAGCGAAGTGGAGGTTTGATTTCACGGGTTATTTTTGGAAAAATGGTAGGGAGCTTAAGTTATATTGATTGGATGGTTTGGAAAAATGGGAGGGAAATTTGTCTATAAAAGGAGGCTACTTTCAGCAGAGCTTTAGTGGGAGTACAAGTTTGGTGCTGGAAAAGAAGAGTCTATGTGCAGGACAAGTTGGAGGAAGAAGTGCAAAACTGAAGAGTCCAAGTGAAGGAAGTGCTGGCACAGTTAGAAGGAATCAGAGCTGGGGATGGAAAGGGCTGAGCAATCACTGGAAGAGAGTAGAAACTCTCTGATGGCTAAAATCATTCAGCAGCAAGAAGAAACAGTCTTGGGGCTGAAACTCCAGAACAGTGAAGGAGAACAGGATCTGAGACTGAACAAAGGACAAACAGTGTTGCTGGAAAAACTGAGGTGACTGCAGAGGACTCTGAGTTAGGGTCCAGTGCTAGACAGGTCAGTCTGGGTACATTTTGATCACATTTCATTTCTTCCTTATGGTCATTTAGTTGCTGTTTTTGTACTAAACCTTTCAAGAGAGCTATTGGTTTAAAACTGAACTATTTCAAAGTAAGATTTCTTGTTTGTATCTGTAGCTTCTCTCCATTTTCTCCACCCCTTTACCACTCTACAGAAAGGTTGTTGTAGTAGACTCAGCCAGAGAAAACCTAAAAGTCTACTTGGTGGCAGAAATTAAATGTAAAAGTCTCAGGACTGGTTGAGACGGGGCCATGACAAGTGGTAGCAGCACGGGGCGATTGCCAATAAAGCATCCAATGGAAATATAAGACACACATTTGGAGCTGCAGGATTAGATGGTGGGAGAAAGTTCTGGATTGCAGAGGTAGAGCTGAATCTGTGCATTGGTGGTACTGAAAGCCATGGGATATGATGAGATCACCTAGGGAGAAAATATGGCCAAAAAAAAAAAAAAAAGCAGACAGCTAAGGTTTTTTTAGAATGGGCAACATAGCTGCATGGTTGAAAGCAGTAGGGAGTGAACTGAGGTGGGGCAAGAGGTTGATAATGTGGTGCAAAAGCAGGGAAATGGTGGGGGGAGATGGCAATCCAGAACTGGGAGGGGACAGGGTCAAAGGAACATGTGATGGGTCTAGACAAGCACAACAATAAAAATTAAAATTGAACAAACAAGACAGTTGACTCATCAAATGAGACAGAAGAAAGGGTCAGGGGAGGTGTATGAGGATAGAGAGCTGGAGCAGAGTTCAAGACAGATAGTGAGATTGGAGTGGATCCTTTCAATCTTATTATTTAAAAATGAGACTGAGTCTTAAGAAGGCAGGGAACGGATGGAGGGGCAGGCCATAGAAAGGCAAAAGATAAAGAAGAGGAGCTGTAGATTCCTAGAGTCATTCAGCCATATAATATGAATGGGAATGTTCTTTTTAATAACTGCCTTGTAGTCTCCAATAATAAAGTCTGGTTTGGACGATAATTTCCAAATGGCCCATGTGATTAAGAAGCAAGCACACCCATCTCCCTCCCAGGTGCCATTTCTTAATCAAGTGGGGTTCATCCAAGTCACCCTGCTACATGCACCTATAAAATAGTATTTAAAGTGCATGTAGAGGGGTGGCCCCATATGATTAGTGAACAGCACACTGAGGGGGAGAAATGTGCACTCACATCTTATTTATTTATTTGTTCGATTTCTACAGCGCCATTACAAAATAGCTCAGGGCGGTTCACAAATATGATAAAACAGTTAAAATCAATCAATGATCGGGAATGAAAATTTAAAATACAATAAAGCAGCTAAAAAATAAAACAATTCAAAACCTTATAAAAACCCAATATATTAAAAACCCTTTAAAGCAATTTAAAAACCCTGGAAGGCCAGGCCGAACAGGTAGGTCTTTAGGGCTCTCCTAAATGCCAATAAAGAATTCAAATTATTGATTTCTGCAGGGAGCACATTCCACAATCTAGGAGCAGCTACAGAGAAGGCCCGCCTCTGGGCACCACCAAATGAGCCGGCCCTCCTCAGATGATCTTAGCGTGTGGTGGGGATCAGACCGAAGAAGGAGCTCTCTAAGGTAACCTGGACCTAAGCTGTTCAGGGCTTTATAGGTACCGTAATAACCAGCACTTGGTATTTTGCCCGGAAACATACCGGCAGCTAGTGCAGCTGTTTCAAAACAGGCACAATATGGTCTCACCGAGTTGCCCCAGTGACCAGCCTGGCTGCCGCATTTTGAACTAAATGAAGTTTCCAAACTACGTACAAAGGCAGCCCCACGTAGAGAGCATTACAATAGTCAAGCCTGGAGGTTACCAGCTGGTGCACCACTGTTCTGAGGTCATCCTCCTCTAGGAATGGACACAGCTGTCGAATCAGCTGAAGCTAATAAAAAGGACTCCTGGTCACAGCCTCCGAGATACCAAGGTGAGGTCTGGATTCAGGAGCACCCCCAAGCTGTGTACCTGCTCCTTCTGGGGGAGTGTAACCCCATCCAGCACAGGGAGATCTAACTCATCCCTCAGATTCTGAACCCCTACAATGAGCAACTCCATCTTGCTTGGATTCAGCTTCAATTTGTTCTCCCTCTTCCAGCCCATTACTGCCTGTAGGCAGGCATTTAGGGAATGAATGCCATTTCCTGATGAAGCAGATAAAAGAGAGAAGTAGATTTGGGTGTCATCAGCATACTGATAACATCCAGCACCAAACCTCCTGATGGCCTCACCCAGCGGTTTCATGTAGATATTGAAAAGCACTGGTGACAGAATGGAGCCCTGAGGGACTCCATATAACAGCTCCTATTTTGAGGAGCAACTGTCACCAAGTTCCACCTTCTGGGATCTGCCCAATAGGAGCGGAACCACTGCAAAGCAGTGCCTCCTATCCCCAACTTCTCCAGGCAACCCAAAAGGATACCGTGTTTGATGGTATCGAACGCTGCCGAGAGATCCAAGACAACCAACAGAGTCACACTCCTCTGTTGATTCCCTGGTATAGGTAGGGGCTGACCAAGGCTGTCCCAACCCCATAGCCCGCTCTAATGCCAGTTTGAAATGGGTCTAGATAATCAGTTTCCTCCAAAACCGCCTGGAGCTGGTCGGCCACCACCCTCTCGATCACCTTGCCCAACCAAGGGAGATTAGAGATTGGCCTATAACTATCCATCGCCGAGGGATCCAGGGAAGGCTTCTGAAGAAAAGGTCTAATTATTGCCTCCTCCAAGCATGGAGGCACCTTACCCTCCCTCAGCAATGCACTTATGATATTCAAGTGGCCTCAATCCAATCACATGGGAGTGAGGCCACTTGGAAATCATCATCCAAACTGGCCTTTATGATTGAAGTGTACAAGGCAATTGCTTTTTATATGTTGTAAACTTGAACAAGTTCTCTGCTATGATTTCAACAGCTGGCCTTTAAGCCAATAACTTATTTCTCTCCCTCAGTGTTTTTTGTCTCTAAAATGGAACTAAGTTGTTCTCTGTGATCAGGTTTTTCTGCAGCTCTGGTACATATTTAGGATTTGACAGCAGAGTCCCTGATCTGTAGCAACTTGACAAATTTCAAATAGGACACCTGGGCTGCAAAATATGAATATACTTGCACATATGAGTAGTTTACTCACATGAGAAGTGTAACAATCTGAGAAACTCATTTGTGAAGAATGCAAGTGGCAGATTCCATAAGGAAAGACTTTAACATCCCCAATGGGATCTGCTCACACAAGCTGCTGCTGTATCTTCCATGGGTACCCTTCTCAGACATCAACAGGGATCACTCAAAACAGACTAAGGTTGTGAGCACTTGCTTACTGGAGTAATGCCAGAAACCACAGACCACACTGTTGTTCCTTCCCATGCTAGCATTGCTCCTGCTGAAGCTGAGGCAGTTCTGGCATGGGAACAATCCAGAACTTCCAACATCATCCAAGTAGCATGGAGTCTCACTGCAGAAGCTCTCATGCCACCTGAGACACCAGAACAAGCCCTTAGTGTATAGTTTCAGAATGACAAGTCCATTTCAACTCCAACTAATACATCTGTGATCCAACCTAAACATTCAAAAACAAAGAGGCTACTAGTTTTTCAGAAAATATAGCATGTTTAAAAGAACTATTTTTCATTTATAATTTGTTTCTGAAAAACAGTTCTGGCTTTCAAAGCAAAACCTACATTATACCACAATTGATGGATAATGTAGTAGAATGTAGTCAGTCAGTCAGTCAGTCAGTAAGTCTCTCTCTCTCACACACACACACACACACACACACACTCACTCACTATACACAAATTTCACCTGGGGCACTCTGTGCAAATCGTGCTTCTTGTATTACTGCTAGTTTTGGCTGGATAGTGCTCGGCTCAGGATCCATTGGGACAGGAGACCCTTCCCTTGACAGGCTCTCTGGGGTCTGCACACCACTTGAGTGAGCAGACAACACTCCAGAATGATTAGGAGAAGCTGGGGCACTTCTGTAAATAAAGAACAAAAGCAGCAACATGTAGACTGAGGGTTAAAATAATGTTAAGATTAATCATCTGCCTCCAATCCAATACCCACAGTTTCCACAAGGAGGAACTCTTGAACTGCTACTTAAGCAGTACTACAAATTCATGATTCTGTACCAAGTTAAATGCAGTGACAACTCAAGGGCAGACTAAATGGTTGTTCTAGAAACACAGAATGAGAAGTGGGGGGTTGGGGTGGATGGGACAAAAGCAATGAAAAATATTCACTCTCAAGTGAAAATGAGTTTGGTTACTTGAGTTATTCAAGTAACAGAACCACAAGCCTTGCAGAATAATTAGATACAGGACCTCCCTCACCACCCCATCCCCCATGACACATTCATCTTGGTTCCTTTGTCATATCCATTACTGTTTGATTTTCCAACATCCAAATAGTTCTTTTAAATATTTCTTTACCTAGAAATACCACTTTGGAACTAATACCTAGCTATTAGAACATAAGAACAGCCCTGCTGGATCAGGCCCAAGGCCCATCTAGTCCAGCATCCAGTTTCACACAGTGGCCCACCATTATTAAACAATCCATTATTAAATAATGGATTTTTACAAGTGTATGCAACTTCTGTCACATTCTAAGAGAAATTCCTGCATAACAATATTTGCCTTGGGGTAAGGGCAGGGGTTAGTGGTATTCAATTAGAAAACCATGTAACTTTTCATATCCACAAATAAATGAATGCCTAGTCATAAATTCTAGTCCAATACTTGAACAAATTAAGCTATTAATTCAAAGAGTTTTCAAAACATAAACATTGCTCAAGCTTTCTCCAAAACCACACATATCTACTAGTCAGCTGTAGCAAGCATAACACATAGGAATCTCATCTTTCAAGTTAAACTACTGGCAATATTTTAGATAACTATATTGAAACATACACACCCACACATACACACACATTGTATATATCCCAACTGAAGCTGCAGTTTGCAGACCTATTTTAAGTCACATTCTTAGGACAGGACAGAGAAAGACCAGTTGGGCATCTAGTCCAACCCTTAGCCTTAAGGCTGTATGCACCTTCCATACATGTAAGCACCTAAATCATCTAGATTATACTGTGTCCAAAGCAGAACACACAAACACCTGCATCTTGTTTGGAGGATCAACTACACATCACATACAAATTTTTGTAAGAGAATCCTGCAGCTCTCCTCATCATGCCCCAACGCACACATGAAAAAAGGTTTTAGGATCAGGTGATTGGGAAGAGAAAAAAGCAAGGTGGGGGAGAAAGAGGTGGATAGCCTCTTTTCCTGCTAGTTACTTCTCTACTCTCAAATGCCCCCACCCTCCCAAAATAGTTTTTCAGTCCTGTGGGTTCCAAGAAGGTGTCAAAAATGCTTTCACAATTCTCCCTCAGTGGGGGAGTGTATTCCGGATACTGGGTAGCTCCTCCCACCTGCTCAGAGACAGGGCCAATAGAAAACTTTACTTGCATCATATCCTCGGAGGATCTACCCACTTAGCTTCCAGTCTTCACCATGTCTCACTCAGAGCAGGGGCCTTCTCAGCTGCTTGGTGCTTGTTTTTTGCTCTCTTTTGCTTTATTTTCCCTTTCCTCACAACCATCCCCAGTGTTGAGTAGCTGTGAGTCGTGGAGAGAGGAGACGGATGCGGCTGCCTGCTTGTCTGCTGCACAGAGTAGCAGATCATTCCAACACAGGGCCACAAGAGCATGGCAGCCCACACAGGCAGCTGCGAGAGGGAGGTTTCTCCCTCCCTCTCTGAGGACTCACTGGAGGCCTCCACTTACAAACAGGAGCAGCAGCAGGCCGTAGCCACTGCCACTGTAACTCCCTCCATGCCTGTGGACACCCAATCACTCTGCAAGACTCAGGGGAAAAGCTTGGCTGAGCAGAAGAGGCCACATTCCCCGTCTGGCCAGAGCTCTTCTGTGGCGGCACTGCCGAAGAAACAAGGATTGTACAGTCCTTCTACCAAAGGGATTGCCCCCAACACGTGATCCAAGGGTATGGTGATGAACTTGGCGCCCAAACAAAGCACCAGTCAGCAGGAAATGCATCACAGCGGTGAAACTGCGGTGAGTCTGCTTTCTGGGCCCAGCAAGGGCGTGCTTGACTGGGAAGAGGGAGAACGGGAGGAGGATGCAGAGGAACAGACCCCCGCCCATATCCAGGCCCTCCTCAGAAGACTCGTGGCAAAGGAGATCAGCAAGCTGTGAACCCCAGCTCTTCCTGCCAATGCCTCTGAGTGGGAAACACCACCAGTGCCTGCCAATCCACTGACTGATAGGGGGCACTGTTCTGGAAAATGTAATAGGAGGGCCAGCGGTTCTTATCCCATTTCCCCTCCCCAAGACAGGAGGTAAAGGCTCACACAAGGCAATCAGCTCCCTCCACTGTTGTCTCCCTACGTGTCTCCGAATCCCAGGTCCCCACTTCCCCTTAATCCACATCTGAATCCTGATCCAGACTAGGAGTCAAAGAACTCTGTTTCTGACAGGGAGAAAAGGGAACTCTCTGAAGATGAAGCAAATACATCTCAACCTTCTTCTCAATGCCTTTTCTCCCTTTGTGACTTTCCTGTTCTACACAAGGCGCATAAAATTTTAGGTTTGGAGGACAACTCTAATTCCAACCCCACAGAACCTGGAGGGAACCCAGAGGCACTCTCAAGGGCCCACACTCAGGAAGTAATGGTCCCTTGCCCTCAGTTTCCCCCCAACATAATCCAGGCTGAGTGGGAGACATTTTACCTAGAGATGGGGATGGCCAGGATGGAAAAAAAAAGTGATGCGACTCTCCGCAGGTCCCACGAGGCCATGACTCCCTCCATGCGCAGCTCCATAGCAAATTCTACTTTTTTGCCAGGGCTTCTTTCTTATGGATTAAGGAGCTTCTGCCCCTGGTTCCACATAACTCTCTCAAACTCAAGCAGGGTTCAACCAAACTGGAGAAGGCTGACTCCTCCCTTGATGCTACGCAGCTCTCAATCAGGGTTTTGGCATCTGAAGTCTCTGTGTGCCACATCCTCTGGTTAAAAAACTGGAGAGTTGATCAAAAGCCACACCTCAATCTAGCCAATTCAGCCTTAAAATGTGAAAAACTCTTTGGTGAAGTTCTTGAACCAGTCCTTGTGGAAACAAAGGACAAGAAAAAGGTGATGCCTACTGCCTCTACAAAGGAGGACCCAAGGACGGGCAAGCCTCCTCGCCCCACCCTTCAAGGGCACATGGTCTTCCTTCTGTCCTCATCAGCCCGAGCAGGACCGCCCTTCTTGGTCTAAGTCCCAACTTTCCTTTCAGAACAACAGTGACAAGAGCTCCCAAAACACTATCCCAACTAAACAGGGATTCAGGCATAACCACCCCCAATGACTCCATGTTCCAAGTAGGGGTGGAGGGCTACAAGAGTTTGTTCACAAGTGGCACCAGGCCTCCACAAATGCTTGGGTTATCCAGACCATTTCACAGGGGTACTTACTGGATCTCAGATCCCCTCCCCTGGACAGGTTCTCAAGATCCAAGTTCTCACGGAAAGCAAAACACAAATTGATGTCTATGGCCATTCAGCATCTCTTACAGTCTATGTCCTATGTCTATGGTCTATGTCTATGGCCATAGTCTAGGTCTATGGCCATTCAGCATCTCTTCCAAGTAGGAGCCCCTGGTGGCGCAGTGGTAAAACTGCCGCCCTGTAACCAGAAGGTTACAAGTTCGATCCTGACCAGGGGCTCAAGGTTGACTCAGCCTTCCATCCTTCCGAGGTCGGTAAAATGAGTACCCAGAATGTTGGGGGCAATATGCTAAATCATTGTAAACCGCTTAGAGAGCTCCGGCTATAAAGTGGTATATAAATGTAAGTGCTATTGCTACTGCTATATGGGCAGTCAAACGAATAAGTTTACTTCATCCTGTTCATCGTTCGCAAAAATAACAGAGAATGGAGGACAACTCCGGTCCTCAAGTATGTGAACTGCTTCCTGAGGAGAAAGAGCTTCCAGATTGAGACTGTCCAGTCCATTCTAATGACTATCCAGGAAGGGGGGGGGGGGGTTCACATCAACAGATCTCAAGGAGGTCTACTTGTATATCCCATTTCATCCGCAGGACAGAAGGTACCTGCTCTTCGTGTATGACGGGGTTAACTTTCAATACCAACACTTCCTTTTGGTCTCTCAAGGACCACTTGAGGACCAGGGGGATTAATCTCCACCTGTATTTGGAGAACATCTTGATCAGGTCACCCTCTATATCAAAGAGCCTCAGAGATATATAGGACACCCCTCTCTGCCTCTGGAATCATGGCTTCATAGTCAATACACAGAAAAGCTCATTGGTGCCCCAAACCAGCATTTTACACCTTGGGGCCACGATGAACACTCTAACAGGGATGGTGTCGCTACCGTCCCCTCGAAGGCAGAAAATAGTCCAGTCTCGCCAGGCTCTCTAATGCTGCCTGAGGGCAAGCTTCCTGAAATTGAGTCAGTTGCAAGGCTCCTTGATATCCATCATCAGGTTGGTTCCTTGGGCTTAATTTCACTCCTGCCAACTGCAGTGGGTACTCCCTTCCACGGCAGGACAATGGAGAGATCCAGTCGCATACTGCACCTTTCCAGGGTGGCGATTGGCTCACTTGCATGGTGGACACCCCCTACCACACTCAAGGGGTCTATTTCCTTCCAACATCTCAGGTCCAAGTAATCACAGGTGCCAGCCTGATGGGGTGGGAAGCCCAGTGTCTGCATCTCATAGTACAGGGAAAGTGGTCAGAGAATGAAAAACAGCAAACCATCAATTGGCTGGACTTGTGGGCAATCCACCTGGCACTCCAGGAGTTCATTCTCATTGTAAAGTACAAGCACATCCTAATTCTGAGCTTTCCCATACAGGACTTCCAGCTCTTGGAGTATTCATTGAGTGAAGCCACTATGAATGAAACTTGCAGCATTAGGGAAGCAGCCCCTCCCTCTACTGCAAATTTTCTTTTGTGTAGGTTCACACACAGCTCGCTTCCATGTTTTCCTTGTGCCAATGGCTTCCAAGAGGAGGCAGGACGCCCCGCCCCGCCTTCCCCTCAATGATTTAGTAATTAAAGAACCTTCTGTGATCCAGCTCTGTTGAAGTCTCCCCCCGCCCCCCCCCCCCACACACTTCTGCTTAACTGGTTTGTGGCTCAGACTGCCTGTTAGCCATCAGCCTTGGCTTTCTATTCCCCACCCCGACCCCAACACACACACATCCCCAGCATGTGTCAGCCCTCCTGCAGCATCGCCTCTGCTTTTGCAGCCCCCATCCCAGCTTGTATTGCATGCAAGGAAATGCTCATTTTCTGCAGGACTGCAAATCCTCCTGCAAAGATTGCAAAGTCTGAAAACTGGGTTTTCACCTCTTTGTCTCAAGAGTTGAAGGCAAGACAGCTAAGCAGCTTTTTTATTTTTTTTTTTGCATTCCATAGGCATGATTTGCTCTTATCATGTAAATGTAAAAAATTTCGCTAAAATACAGGATTTTTAGAACTCAGATATAAACCAGGATGAGGTGAAATCCAGAAGGAAAAGCCAAATTTGTGTATGGGGTGCTTCCAAAGACATTGAACTGACCTTGCTGGGAATTCGGCTGTAGACCACATAAAGGGGAAATTAAACACCATGGTAGACTGGTTGAGGAGAACTCAGGTTGGCCAGACCAAGTGGTCGCTTAGCCCTCAGGGATTCAATCTCTTAGCCCTATGGTTCGGGTAGCCAGTCATTGATATCTTCGCCTCCCCAATAGACGCCAAGTTGCCTCTGTTTCTGTCCGGTTACCACTCCCAGAGAGCGGAGGGGGTGGGCGCTCTTACAGCTCCCTGGCCAAAAAGTCTGCTTTATGAGTTTCTATAATACCACTGGTGATCCGCCGAATACACACTCTTCGCATGTAAGTGTTCCTGGGAGCTCCACACTGGCCTCACTACTCATGGTTCTCAGACCTGTTGGTGCTATCACGGGAGACTCTGCTGTTCCTGGGTTCGGATCCCCATTTTCTCAGCCAGGAGCTGGTTTTCCATCTGGAACCAGAATGGATGAGGCTCTATGCCTGGAGGTTGAGCGGGATTCTCTGAAGATGTGTAGTTATGCCCCAGACGTTCAGGATACCTTGCTGGCTTCTCAAAAGCAAGTCCACCAAAAAGATCTAACAGGCCACTTGGAAGGCCTTTGCTAACTGGTGTAAGCAATCTCTCCCATGGAGGCGTCTATTTCCTGCAAAAAGGCTTGAATATGGGTCTTTGCACAGATACTTTAACACACCAGGTGGCCACCATTTCCTCAGTACTGATCTGCCATGGGGCTCCCAGCCTTGCTTCTCACCCCCACATCAAAGGTTTCCTGAGGGGGGCTTCTAATTTCAACCCACCCAAAGTGCATAGACTCCCCACATGGGACATCAATCTGGTTCTACAGGCCCTTACCAAGGACCCCTTTGAACCCATCCATTAGATTCATAACTTACAAGGTTGCCTTAATTTCTATCACATCCTCGTGAAGGGTGCCCAAGCTGGGGGCGCTGTCTGTATGCAAGGAGCTGTTCTTGGTCTATCCTATGTTTTCCTTTGACCGGATCCTACTTTCACTCCAAAGATGAATTATCTATTTGACAGAGCGCAAGTGCTCATACTTCCTTTATTCTGTCACAGACCCTCTTCTCCAAGGGAGACACTCTCTGGACATATGTAGGGCAATTCACATCCGAGACGCACTAAATCCTTCAGATGTTCCGAATCCGTTTTTGTTTAGAGACTGTTCCTTGGGTCAAAGAGTTTCCAACTCCACCTTAGCACACTGAATATGTCAATGTATCCGCCTTGCCTATTCCAACCAGGGTCTTTCCCCTCCTAAGGGGATCATGGCTCATTCTACTAGAAGTGTTGCGACCTCTGCTGCCCTTTTTATGTTGGTGCCTGTGGCTCATATTTGTAGAGCGGCTATGTGGTCCTCACTGTCCATGGTCATTAGGCATTACAAAAGATAACAACTGACTTTGGCGAACGCCTCCTTCAGGCACCGTGTCCTGCAGTTGGTGGTGTCTACCGAAGATCCAGCTTCGTGTCCCACCTTATAGTTAGGGGCTTTAGAATGTCCAAGTATCCAGGATACAGTCCTCCACTGAGAAAATGATACGTTGACATTTACCTGGAAGGTCATTCTCCTCAGTGGTAGGGAGTGTATCCTCTCCTCCCTCACTTCGGCTGGGGGGGGGGGCGCTATTCTTCTTCTCTATCCTAATTCTAGGGCAGTTTCCTTTCCAGGTGGTCCGTATCTCCTGGGGTGTTTTGCTAGTTCTAAGTCATATTCCTTGCGGGTTTTTCCTTACCTCAGGTTATTAGTCTTGTTTACTGTTGTACTGTTTTCTGTTCTTTTATCCATATGTTCTCTTTCTATGCCCCAGAGCTTGTCCTATTAGGAGCATCAGACTGAAAGCTAAGGGGGTAGCTCCTCCCAGCATATGATGCAAGTAAAGTTTTCTATTGGCCCTGTGGGAGGATCTACCCAGTATCCAGGTTACACTCCCTACCACTGAGGAGAATGACCTTTCAGGTGTCAATGTACCATTCAAGAGGACAAATCTGGTTGGAGGGAACAATTTGGAGCACAGGAACAGCAAGTGAAGAAAGGGCGTGCTTCTCTCCTCCCAAATACCACAATCTGAAGCTGTTTTTCCTAGTTTTTAAAAAAGGCATCAACTGGATCCAGAGGTATATGCAGAGTACACATCTCTAGAGGAATCAAACTGCAGGCCAAGGCAAAAATAAGAAAATCTAGTCAAAAGCCATGTTGAGGTGTGTGCTCGCTCACTGGTTGCTACCAAATGATAACCAAGTTGGGGTAAAGGGGACATGCACTTATTATACATTACCCCTGAACAGCACTGTGAGGGAAGAGATCAAGTTGGCAGGTGCGGCTCCAATATTATGAGCAAACATTCAATCTGTGAATGTCAAAATTTGTGACTGCGCAGTACTTGCATTGTATAAACCAGTACCTCCCCTTTGCAACAGCCACTGCCTACAATTAGATGAGAAATGCAAGATATTCTGGATCTAAAAGGGCCACAAGTGGAAACAGTACTGCTAGCCAATTTTATGAAATGGTTCATGACCCAAATATGGTAATCTAACCCAGAGCACAAAACAAAATCCAAAAATACTCTTCAAGAAAAAATGTTAATGGCTCCTTTGTGCAAGCCAGTCACATACAACACCTCTTCTCTATGTGGGAAAAGTCTTTCTTACTGTTACAAATCTTAAAGTTTAGCAATGTTTTTGCTAAAATTATCAGTTAAGAAAGACTGTGATTATCCTATATGCCCAACAGAACTTGATATACACTTAAGGTGAAGCCTCTGAAAGTGTTTGTTTTTAAGCCCCCAACTTTAATTCCTTACCTAGAAGAGAGAGGTCCCAGTGGGGTTCTAAAGCAAGGTACTCCCCTCGGCCGCCTTTTCCTAAAAGCCTGCTCTATCAATTTGCTTTCAGAGGCAGGGTCTATCCTCCAGAAGGAGCCTTTGCCTGGTTCTTCCTGGGAACGCGGTACTTTGATGAAATAACGATTCAGAGAGAGATTGTGACGTATTGAATTCTATGGGATATAAAAGATATATAGAAGTCATCCATCTCTTCAGGAGCAAGCTGGAATGTGGCCTAATACAAAGGTCTCTTATTATTTGAGAGATCAGACTCCAGCCACCACACACTTGTTTGGCACTCAAGTAATCTTTCATTGTATGAAATTGTTGGTTGTGGGTGGCATGGGACACGGACGGACACACACACACACACACACATACACACACACACACAGTATGAACTGTGACACAATGTATTTCCACAAACAAACATGGTTTTCACATTTTTCCCTCTTTAATTCAACTCATGCTTTCTTGATTTTCAAGTTTCTTCCTACCCTGACTCTTCCCTGAAGTATTTCAGATTCTCCTCTATACCTCAATCAAGTGATTCACCTTGCTCCGTGCCTTCACTATCGAGTCTCTCTCCTTCAATCCCATTCCCACCGCAAGCTTAGAGCTTCTCTTCACTAATATGTGTTCATCTGAATCTATACCTTTGAAGTCTTCGTGGTCTTGCCCCACTTTATTTCACTACATCACACTACACTCCTGGAACAGATACAGAAATGCCTTCCAGTATTGTCAGAATCAGATATGGGATTTTTTAAACTTAAATTCCAGTATAGTTGCAGAGGAAAGATTGAAAATATGAAGGCAACTACTGCTAGAGGTTTAAACTAGTGTGAGCAAATATGCAAGGATGACCATGGACTTTGGTAGTAACAAGTTCTTTACAATTCCATGGTCCTCCATTTTTAAAATTCCTGACAGAAAATGCCTCATCTCTTCTCCTACCTGCTACACTACTCTCTAGTCTATGCCAGAAAATTCCAAACTGTGCAACATCCTAATAATTGTCAGACTATAGTAAGATGACTAGAATAAGCACATTCAAATTGGCTTTATCAGATAAGGTGCACAGGTTAGTCTGTTTGGGGGTTTCTGGTAGTAGCATTTGGAGAGATTATCGCTTACATACCACACATAGGACCACTATTCATGTTTAGTTTTTTCAATATAAATACAATATTCTTCTACTAGACATTTTGCAATTTCTCAGTTCTGGATTTAGCACTTGCTTTTTACCCTTCTCTCCCCAAAACTCTTGTGTCACTATTTGTGGAAGGGTGAATGGCATTCTTTAGTCAAGAAGTAATTGAAAGTGAAGTGCAAAGTATGCTTTAGTTTAAAAACTTTTGCTCTACAAAGAGAGAATGGTGCTAACATAGCATACTGCCCCCGTAAAGAGATAATTAATATTTTGACTCTTTAAAACCCTCCAAAATCTATTTTGCAAGAAGTTAAACATAACCGTATCGGGGGGGGGGGGAATAGATTGTGGCCAATGTAGGCATTCTACTGGAGTCTTATTTCATTAATTTTGTTTAAAACAATGCGTTATTACTTTTACCTGCCAGCCCTTATCAGCTGTTCTGTAGTAAGGATAGTTTTTAGTTATGTGCGTGTAAATTCCATTTAGTGTAAGTTGCTTATCAGGTGCCATCGTAATTGCTTGTACTATTAGTTGTGCATAGGAATAAGGTGGCTTTGAGTCATCCTATTAAAAGAAACAGAAGATTAAAATATTTCCACAACAATATTCAACAACAGCTTATCATTTAGTAAAATTAAAAAACGTAACTTTAATTGTGAACACTACTTATGGAAGTGTGAACATATCAGACAGTTATGGGAGATATATTTATATTTGATGCCTTTTCTATTTGAAACTAATTTTAATATGTTCCGGCATTTTCTACATTACAGTAAAAATATTAATATAAAAATAATACAATAAGGAAAAATAAAGATATGAAAGGTTAAAAAGCAAAGATGGAGGTCATAAATTATATGAAGGATTTTTTATCAATACACAAGAGAAAACATAAGCTACATACATTTTTAATACAGTAAGACAACTTTATCATTGCTGAGTAAGGCAACATTCTGTTGCAGTATATGGTAGGATTTGCAGTATATGGCAGGAATACACCCCAATGCCAGCTAGTGAAAAAAGGGCTTCCACTTTGGCCATGTTTTTTTGCAATTTTTAATTAAATGTCTTAGCAGTTCTATTAGAAGATGGTCCCATTTGACATCTTCTCTTGGCATTAGGTTGTCTCCAAAATTAAGAAAAACAACGGGTTGGATTCTAAGTTTTTTTTTTTTTTTTAATGGTTGATTTGATTTAAATCAAATTGATTTAAATCACTTCACAGAAGGACTCGATTTTAATGATTTAAATCACTAGTTAGGAAAATTCTCTTTAATAATCATTTTCTAGTAAAAGTATATTCTTGTTGTCTAACATAACCTTAATTCATATTCCGAGATAGATGTTGGTTTCCATTTTTGGAAGGTAGGTACACACTTCTCTTAATGTTGTTTCATTCAGGCAACCAGGTTTTACATTTCTTTGTTGCAATGTTTGCATTTTGCATGCAGGCCTATCTTACCCACAGATACAAGAACTTCATTTAAATACTCCCAAATGGGGTATCTTTACAGCCTGCTGCCATGACAGGCATTTCCCTTCTACAATGGAGGATACACTCCAAATGTTTTCTCAGGATTGCATAATTAGATTTTGTTCACTTTTGTTTTCACTTACTGTTCCCCTCCCCTATTCCATGCATGTATATCCAGACTCCTCCTCGCTCAGGTCAACTCCACCCCCACCCCAAATCCTCTACTCATTTACTGACCACTTTAGCCTTTGCACTTGGGAGGGGGGGCGGGAAAGAGCTTGACTGTATGTGCTGCATGTACTAGATGTATACCACCTGCAGAATACGATTGAGGTCAATTATCTCTCATCTCCATATACTGCTCTTAACATGTTCATAGAATATAATGAGAAGTTATAATTAATATTCATGACGGTGTCTTTGAATTAGGTTCTTATTTTTATGAATTAAAAAATAAAAATCCAATTTAAATAAAAAACAGAAATTTAAAATTTTAAAATCTGATTGAAATTAAAAAAAAATTCTTTAAGACCACAATTTTTATTCCCCCCCACCAACAGAAGGCACTTTTCAGTTTGTGAAGGTGTGTGTGCGTGCATTTTTTGGCAGCTATCCCTTCTCTCTGCAGCCACCTCAATCCACCGAAAATCTGCTACTGAGAATAATAATAATAATAATAATAATAATAATAATAATAATAATAATAATAATTCAATTTCTATACCGCCCTTCCAAAAATGGCTCAGGGCAGTTTACACAGAGAAATAATAAATAAATAAGATGGATCCCTGTCCCCAAAGGGCTCACAATCTAAAAGAAACATAAGATAGACACCAACAACAGTCACTGGAAGTACTGTGCTGGGGGTCGATAGAGCCAGTTGCTCTCCCCCTTCTAAATAAAGAGAATCACCATGGTAAAAAGGTGCCTTTTTGCCAAGTTAGCAGGGAGAATCCTCCGGAACAGGATGGCACAATTGGCTACAGCAGGAAGGGGAGAAAATAGCAAAAACGCCCCCCCCCCCCCCGCAAACAGAAGTGCCTTCCATTTACTCAAGAGGGGAGAGACAATTGCTGCTAATTTGCGGGAAAACTACTGTGGATCCAATCCAAAACAGACATGCTACTGATGTGTAAATCCATACAAATGTTTCTACATCTAAATTGTCTTCCATTATTAATTGTTAAGTCACATCTGTGTTATGCTACCTTTGTCTCCCCCCCCCCCACCCATTAAAACATTCCCATTTGTGTAACACTGAGCTCAAGGATTCATTCTGCAGTAGGATTCTAATCAAATTTTACCTTTGGGCTATCTCCACCTGATGCTTCTTTGTCATTTTCTGACTGTGAGTTATCAGCCATTAGATGAAGGTCAGAGGATATTACACGACCCATTTTGTACCCTGAAGAACCTGCACCACGGGGGCTAGATGGGCAGGAATTTGCAGCACTGTGGAATAAAAAGAAGAGCCTGCTGATATATCACCACCACATTGTACATCAAGCACTATGGTTACACAAAAAATAAATCATACAGTTAAGGGTCTCTCATATTTTCTACCATAAATACATGCTTTCCCTTGTAGCGCAAAATATCTCAACATCACCTTTTGTAGCTGCAGAAACTGCTTTGCACTGGAAACGCCCTCTTTAAATAAGAAATTATCAGTTATTCATAGTAGTATTTTAATTAATTTTACTTTGATTGAAGTTTCTCTGAAGGAACCATACTTGCATTTAAGCATTTGAAGAAGTTACTTAAAGCCCAGCATCTCACTTAAGGACACAGTATGTCCACTGAAGATGGACAGACCAGCTTTAAACTAACATAGGGCAGACACAGCTGTGCACTCATTGACTTCAAAATGTTCAATAGGTAGAATGGGAAACATGGGTGAAATGCAAATAGGACAGATTTGATATTATGAACACATCACACAGAATCTTGCACTAGACACACATGGACTTTTCTCTTTTAAGTAGCTGCTTAGTCAAATAAATGGGGTAACAAAACTAGCTCAATTGATATGGTGAGATAAGGTGTCTCATAAGAACTGCCCTGCTGGATCAGGCCCAAGGCCCCTCCAATCCAGAATCCTGTTTCACAAAGTGGCACACCAGATGCCTCTGAGAAGCCCACGGGCAAGAGGTGAGGGCATGCCCTCTTTCTTGCTGTTGCTCCCTGCAACTGGTATTTGGAGGTATCTTGCTTCTGAAGCTGAGGCTAGTTGCCATTGATAGACTTATCCCCCATGAATTTGTCCAAGCCCCTTTTAAAGCCATCCAAGCTAGTGGCCATCACCACATCCCATAGCAGAGAATTCCATAGATTAATTAAGTGCTGTATGAAAAAGTACTTCCCTCTGTTGGTCATAAAATTCCTGGACTTCAGTTTCATGGGATGACCCCTGGTTCTAGTGCTATGGGGGTGGTGGTAATTGTCTCTGCCTATTCTATTCTGCCTATTCTTTCCTCCATGCATAATTTTATGCACCTCTGTCATGCCTCCCCAAAGTCGCCTCTTTTCCAAACTAAAAAGCCCCAGATTCCGTAGCTTTGACTCATTAAAAAGGTGCTCAAGGCCCCTGATCATCTTGTTTGCCCTTTTCTGCACCTTTTCCAGTTCTGCAATGTCTTCCTTAAGATACAGTGACCAGAAATGTATGCAGTACTCCAAATGTGGCTGCACCATAGATTTGTATAAGGGCATTATGACATTAGCATTTTTATTTTCAATTCCCTTCCTAATGATCCCTAGCATGGGATTGCCTTTTTCATAGTTGCGGCACTTTCAATGAGCTGTCCACCATGACCCCAAGATCTTTCTTCTGGTCAGTCACTGACAACTCGGATCCCATCAATGTATATATGAAGTTGGGGTTTTTTGCCCCAATATGCATCACTTTACACTTGTTTACACTGAATTGCATTTGTCATTTTGTCACCCACTCCCGCAGTTTGGAGAGATCCTTTTGGAGCTCCTCAAAATCTGTTTTGGATTTCAGTACCCTAAATAGTTTTGTGTCATTTGCAAATCTGGCCATCTCGCTGCTTACCCCAACTTCTAGATCATTTATTAGTAAGTTAAAGAGCACTGGTCCCAGTACAGAACTCTGGGGAACCCCACTTCTTACTTTCCCCCACTGTGAAAACCATCCATTAATTTCTACCCTCCGTAAATGGGATCATGGGGACTAAATGCATAAGCCACCTCAGCATCTAGAATAGTCTCCGTCTGGAGCATATGGGATCGGTATCATATGTCAATCTATGCTTTTTCTTAGGGGGCTACGCTGGCGCATGATGGGCCTTCTTTCTCATTTTCTTCTTGGCTGGTTGGACGGAGCGCGGTTCAATGAGTGCCACTGTCGAGATCGACACTGCCACAGAATTCTTCGGTACCAAGGTTGAAGACCGAGCCATGGGATCAACCGGTACATTGGCCTCTAGTGTGTTCACCGAGATCCCCGGTGGGGAGGAAATGGGCTGTAAGCCCCAGGCCAAAGGAGAAGCGCTCGAAGAGGCCTGCATAGTAGGCGGTTTGTCCAAGCCCGAACACTTGAAGGCTTGTTCCCAAAGCCAAGAACAAAGACGCAATGTTCGATTCTTGCATGCCTGTTTGGTAAAGGCCACACAGTGTGGGCAAGAACCAACCTTATAGGCCTCGCCCAAACAAAAAAGGCAAAGTTTGTGGCTGTAGGTCGAGGGGATCTTAGATCTGCAGCGACCACAATGCTTAAAGTTTGTAGTTTTGGCCACAGACCAGTGAAGGACCAAGGAAACAGTAGCACAGCGGGCCTGAGGGCCACGACGGAATGGCAAAAATCCAAGGAAACTTTGGTGGGGGGTACCGGGGACAAAATAAAAACACTAATGAAGGGGAATACTAAACAAAATATAGGGTAAAAACCGGCAAGGGTAGATACTTAACAGCACGCTCTAGCAAGGAGTGCTCAACGATGTGTCTTCTATCGCGGACGAAGAAAGACTGAAGAGGGAAGCCCACGCAGCCGCCTATATACCTCCCCTAGCTTGGAAGCTCCAATGTGATCTCTGTGCAGGCGCAAAGCCCATTTATGTAAAGCACAGAGACCACGTCAAAGAAGCTGAATTGCCATATTCATTTGCAGATGTTTGGACCGATTCCTGGATGTGGAGGTAGAAATGAAATGTGTGTGTGGGGGGGGGGGGGAGATAGCCTCCAACAGTAGGGCGTACCTGTTTAGGATTGTGTCTAATACCTAATTGTCTGGAATGGAGGCTAATCAGGCTCAAGAATGTAGTGTAGTAGTAGTTCTTTTATTGCAGCCATAGGCAAGAAATGTGGTGTGAGCCTCTTCCCGACCAGGGCCGAGTAATTGTTTTCGTCTGGAAGTTTTATCTAATCTATCTATCTAATCTATCTGTCTTATCTATCTATCACATTTATATACCACCCAAGCTTTCATCTCTGGGCAGTTAACATAAGACAATTAAAATACATATAAAAAGTTAAAATAATTCAACAATTTAAAATCAATCACAAAATTGAAACCAACAAATTTAAAAAGGCTGAGAAAGTTTGGTTAAAAAGATGGGTTTTTAAGATGTTTTTTAAAAATTGCCAGAGATGGGGAGGATCGTATCTCAGTAGGGAGCGCATTCCACAATCTTGGGGCAGCAACTGAGAAGGCCCGTCTCTGTGTAGCCATCAGACGAGTTGGCGGTAACTGGAGACGGACCTCCTCAGATGACCTCAATGGGCAGTGGGGCTCACAGTGAAGAAGGCGCTCTCTTAAATACTCAGGGCCTAAGTCATTTAGGGCTTTATAAGTTATAACTAGCACTTTGTATTTTGCCCGGAAACCTACTGGCAGCCAGTGTAACTCCATCAGCAAAGTAGTAATGTGGTCTCTCCAAGATGACCCAGAGACCAACCTTGCTGCCGCATTCTGAACCAACTGAAGTTTCCGGACTACATACAAAGACATCCCCAAGTACAGCACATTACAGAAGTCCAATCTTGAGGTCACCAACAGATGTACCACTGTTTTGAGGGCATTGTTCTCAAGGAACGGGCTCAGCTGGTATATCAGCAGAAGCTGATAAAAAGCACCCCTGGCCACCAATTCAATCTGAGAAACCAGGGAGAGGTGTGGATCCAGAAGTACTCCCAGACTGAGAACCTGTTCCTTTTGGGAAAATGTGACCCACATCTAGAAAAGGTAGATCAAAATCATCTCTGGAGTTCTGACCCCGCACAATAAGTACCCCCGTCTTATCTGGATTCAGCTTCAGTTTATTCTCCCTCATCCAGCCCATTACTGCTTCCAGGCAGGCATTTAGGGAGGCTATGCCAACTCCTGAAGAAGTTGACATGGAGAAGTAGATCTGGGTGTCATCAGCATACTGGTAACACCCAGCTCCAAATCCCCTGATGATCTCTCCCAGCGGTTTCATGGAGATGTTAAAAAGCATCGGAAAGAGTATGGAGCCTTGAGGGACACCATACTTAAGCTCAGATTTTGAAGAGCAACAATCTCCAATCGACATCATCTGGAATCTATCCGAGAGATAGGAACAGAACCAATGTAAAACAGTGCCTCCCACCCCCAACAGACATTCCAGAAGGATACTATAGTCGATATTATCGAAAGTCGCCAAGAGGTCCAAAAGGACCAACAGAGTCACACTTCCTCTGTCCATTCCCAATTGGAGATCATCCATCAGGCTGACCAAGGCAGTATCCACCCCATAGCCCACCCAAAAGCCAGTTTGAAATGGGTCTAGATAATCAGTTTCCTCCAAGACCACCTGGAACTGAGAGGCCTCCACCCTCTCAATTACCTTGCCCAGCCATGGGAGGTTGGAAACAGGCCTATAATTGCTCAACTCTGTGGGATCTAATGCAGGCTTCTTTAGAAGAGGTCTAATAATTGCCTCCTTAAGACAAGGAGGCATCCTACCCTCCCTCAGAGAAACATTTATGATTTCCACCAGGCCGCCTACAACAGCCTTCCTGCTAGACAGAACAAGCCATGTTGGACAAGGGTCAAGAGAACAAGTGCTGGGCCTCATCACTCCAAGCAGCTTGTCCACATCCTCAGGAGTCACAAACTGAAACTGATCCAGTTGAATCACATAAGAGGAGTTGTTGGACACCTCCAGTTCAGACATCAAATTAATTGTGGAGTCTCCATCTAGGTCGGCTCGAATCACAGATTTTTTCTGCAAAAAACTCTTTAAATACATCGCAGCAGGTAACTGATGACTCCAAATTCTGGTTCAAGGGAGGAGGAGCAGATACTGGTCCCCTCACAACCCTGAACAACTCTGCTGGACATGAACTCACAAAGGCAATATGGGCAGAAAAGAACTGCTTCTTTGCCGCATGTATTGCCTGAGCAGAGATCTTTAAATGTACTCTATGTCGTAATCTGTCAGATTCTAGTCGAGTCTTTCTCCACTTGCACTCCAGTCACCTACCTTGCCGCTTCAGCCCCCGTAGATCTTCCGTATACCAAGGGGCCATTTTTGAAGTGGGTCGGAGGGGGCGTGTGGGAGCAATCGTGTCTACTGCCCTGGTAAGCAAATTGTTCCAATTCTCAACCAGGGCATCAACAGGATTACCAGCAAAGACAACACTGAATCCCTCCAAGGCTTCTTGGAATCCTACTGGATCCAATAACCTCTTTGGGTGGACCATTCTAATAGGCCCCTCGCCCCTGCAGAAGTGGGAGTTGGTTGTAAGTCCAACCTTAACCAGATGGTGGTCCGTCCATGACAATGGGGAAATCACAGGGGTCCCCACCCATGGAACACCACCTGATCAGAGTAAAAGACCAAATCAAGCATGTGACCTGCAATATGTGTCGATCCAGAGACTACTTGGGATAGGCCCATAGTTGTCATGGCCGCTATGAACTCCTGAGCTGCCCCGGACAAATTGGTCCTGAAATGATCATTGAAGTCCCACAGTACCAAAAGTCTGGGAGACTCCAACGTGAGTTCCACAACCAAGTCTGTGAGCTCAGTAAGGGATCCCATTGGGCAGCGGGGTGATTGGTACACCAACAGAAGTCCCAATCTATCCCTGGTCCCCAAACTTAAGTACATGCATTCAATATGGTCTGATACCCTAACAGGGACCCTGGTAAGGCAGATGTTATCCTTATAGACAACAGCCATTCCACCTCCCCTGCCCACATCCCTTTACCTGCTCCTCTACAGAGTATCTTGGCGGGAGAAGCTGGGACCAGACTGGATCACTAACCTCCCCCAACCAAGTCTCGGTTATACATAGCAGGTCGGCCACTTCATCCATAATCAGATCATGGATGAGGTCAGCCTTATTTTGGAACGACCTCGCATTGTAAGGTAGAGCTATGTGGGTTGTTGGCAGTGCTCCCCGAGGTCAAAGAGCTGGCAGGACAGCTGGAAGGGGAGACAGCTATTAAATTTCTGACTACCTTGTTGGAGGAGTATGGTGTAAGTTGTCTAGATTGTTAGGGTCTAGATAATCCCCTAGGTCAGTGTTGCCACTGGGGGCACCAACCTTGTCTGTTGGCTATAGGTCTTTGTTCCCTGAAGCTTGGTGCTGAGTTTCTAGGAAAGGTTCTGTACGAATGAAAGGAATTGTTATTAAAATGGAAAGCTCACGGGAGTTCCTATGCCCCCGGCATGGCTTTTTTCTTGTCCCTGGTCTCCACTAAGATGGGTTCAAGGGAATCACCAAATAGTTTGCTCCCCGTGGAGGGAGTGGCTGCCAAACTGAGCTTAGATTCAGAGTCTGCGTTCCAGGATTTTAACCACAGACTTCGATGCAATGCTACGCCTGATGCCATGGCTCTAGAAGTGTGCTGTATGCAATCCAGACTGGAGTCAGCCATCAGAGCTGCTGCCTTAGCAAGCTTGTTTACCCCTTGCAGTGATTTTTTGTTTTCTGGAGATATATATTGAACTAGCTCCTTTGACCAGAAAATTGATGCACGTACAAATATGAAAATTGTAGTGGCTGCTTTGATCACTGCAGCTGATGCCTCATGAGCCTTTTTTTAATATGGCATTGCATTATTTATCCTCTGTGGATTTCAATTGCTCTTCACCCTTGCTATGCATAATTGCCCCGAATTTAAGTGGGCCACAGGCGTGACTACCTTGGGTACCGCCAGCAATTCCATAATTTCTTAAAGGAGATTGTACAGCTTTTTAAGAAAAGGATGTGGAAGGTCTAGCAGACACTGGAGTGTTCCATTCTGCTACCATAGTGTTTTTGAACCAAGGCAGCAACAGAACCATGGCTGAAGGTGTTAGTTCAGATGGGAAAACCTAGAGGTCTAATCCAGAAGTGACCTGGGAATTCTCTGTTGCTGACACGTCCTTGATAACTCTCTTAGCTTTAGATAACAGTATTTCAAAATCTGATGTCATAAAGAGACGGGCAGGGGTGGGTGGCTGTGGGTTAGAGCCTTCCTCCGATAGCTCTCCCTCCTCATCAAGGTCAGAAGATTCATGTGATGACTCCTAAGCGAGTGGTGCTGCAGACCCTGGTATCAGGGGTGCCTCCGGTTGTGGTGGCAGTTGGGGAGGAAGGGAGGGAATTGAAGCCCAGGAGCTGGCCTTCTGGGGGGAGGAGAGATTCCCCCTGATGATGAAGGTTCCCAGTTTACCTTCCTCTTCCCTCATGGGGCCCTGGATTTTGGTCTGAAATGTACTCTTTCAGTAAGAGGAACAGACCCTCTCGCCTGGCTGGAGTAAGGGGAGGAAGAAGATGCCCCTCGGTTATCACTCCCCATGGGTCTAGCCCTGGGAGGAGAGGATGGCTGAGTAAGAACAGGCTGGGCTGGTATAGCCCCTAGCACTTTGCTTTCTGTGGCAATAAATTCCCTCAGTCAGTCTGCTACATCTGCAGTAAATGGATTTTTCATGCGTCTAGGACACATACTCATGGTTGTGGAGGCCTGGTTTTGAGTTCTGGAGACCCCCATGGGTTTAACCCCAGGCAGTTCTTGGAGTGCTTCCACAACAGGGACTAGCGATCTAGAGCCCTGATCTAGCACTGGATTAGCCTGTGAGGCCACCACTGTGATGGAAAATGGGACTATGGAGAGTGAAAACGGCATAGCCGCAGCTCCCTCCTCCTACTGAGTGGGCACCAAGGTGATTGTCAGAGCTAAAAAGGCACCGATGTTAGCTGCCCCATGGAGCAAGCTGCCTTGGAGAGAAAGCTGAGGTAGACAGCCTGCACCAGGAGCCTCTCACTGAACCTCACCATGGAGAATAAGGGCAGCTTTTTGCATTGTTTGGTGCCTTTCTCCTTGTTGAGATGCCTGGACTTTTGTGCTTCAAGTGGCTCTCCCTTGCAGCAGTCAGCTGTTTGGCAGTAGCCGGGATGCTGGCAGAAATGCTGGAGGCAGTGTTCTCTCTAAGGCGTGCACATGTGTGTGAGCTCACACATTTCTTGATGTCCACTCAGTCAATTTTAGATCCCACCAGGTTGAATCAGGAAGGCCCCACTCTGAATGCATGTGAGCACACACTGCCTTGATAGTGCCGCCCAGAACAAAACTCATTCCGCACACAGATGAAAACAATTAAAGAAAACATTGGCAGGGGAAGAGAGAAGTGGAACGGGAACATCTGAAGCCCTGAGAGGCTTTTTTCTCTTGCCTGTGCTCCTTGCTGGTGTGGGAATCTTCCAAGAGGGAACCCACTAGCATGTCCCCCATGTTTGCCGGCTCCATAACTCGGAAGAAGTGGGAAGGTAAGGGTAGTGAAAGAGCAAAAGAAAAAACATGGTTTGGGTTTTAGTAGTTAAAATAAAAAAGACTCTCATCCCACCCTTGCACACTTGGAAAACAGAATAATAAGAAAGAGATAGCAATCCACGGACTAGCCTGCAAAATTCCCAAAGAAACAGAACTCGATATAATCACTGCCGATTTGGAGTCAGATAGGAACGGAACTGGGTTTCTGGCGCCTCCCATGGACTAGCTGGAAGAGAGTCTGTTTTGGTTAGAAAAAGTTTAACCCATTCCTCTCTGGCGCCATGTGAAGGTTGATAACCTGTACTAAGTTGCTGATGACCTCCATCCACCATAAGGAAAAAGTTCTTTTCACACCCATATCATCTAAGGGTCCAACAGCCTCCCTGGCCAGTTTTGTGCTTCTGATACATTTAATGAAGTTTTTGTTATTCCGCTTGACACTTCTAGCTATATGCTCCCCAAACTCTCTTTTTGCATCCTTTATTGACTCCTTCATTTCCTTTACCAGAGCTTATGTTCTTTTCATTTGGGCAGGACTTCAAATTTTCTGAAGGAAGTCTTCTTCCCTTTTATAGCTTCCCTGACTCTACCTGTTAGCTATGCTGGTGTCCTCCTGAACTTGGTGGTACTTTTCCTCCTTTTTGTTATACATTCCAACTGAGCTATTATGATTGTGGTTTTGAATAAGTTCCATGCTTTCTGAAGTGATTTGATCCTCCTGACTTTCCCTTTCAGCTTCCTTTTTACCAGTCCCCTCATTTTTGATAAGTTTCTTCTTCGGAAGAAAACACAGATGCAGTTTCCAGGTTGTGCTCTGATAATAGGGGTGTGCATGGAACCACGGAAGTGCGGTACTAACCCCTCCCGCCGCTTTTCCCCCTCTGGCGCTCGACTTTTTAGCAAAGTTTTTGGGGCGGCAGCATTCCTCCCTGCCGCTCCTGCCCCCGTCACTGCCCGGCAAAAGGGGAAGTTGAGTGCACGCATGCGCCCGTTGCGGCGTGCGCACGCCCATCGCTGCACATTGTGTGCGCACACAACGTGTGACATGTGCAGCGCACACATGGCGGCGATGGGCGCATGCGTGCACTCAACTTCCCCTTTTGCCGGGCAACGACGGGGGCAGGGAGGAACGCTGCCGCCCCAAAAACTTTGCTAAGAAGTTGAGCGCTGGGAGGGGGAAAAGTGGCGGGAGGGGTAAGTACTACCCCCACCCTTAAATCTCCATACCCCCCGCCCCCCACCGCCGGACGGCCCCAATCCGTACCGGTTCGGAGGCCTCTACCATGGCTAAAGACCAGTCCGGTGCACATCCCTATCTGATAACATTGTTAGGTGCCATGACTGATCATTAAATATGGGTGTGGTTTTTAATGGGTGGTATTCATATTTTGCAGTTACAGCCTGGATTAAACCAAATGGATATATATATATATATATATATATATATATATATATATATATATGGGAAAGGGTAGGCAAACTTTACATTCACACTCAAGTTGCAATCCTCCCTGGCACATATGCATATATTCACTGACTGCAGTAGGATCACACGTATAACTTGACACAGAACTGAATACTTGACAAAGCATACATCTGTTTAGATACTTATATTAAATAAATTTTCCTCCAAAGTGTGTTGCCCTATTAATCAGGGGCACATTTGATTGCCCATATCACTGTCTAAAATCAATTTCAAAAATGTTTATGTAGTTCTACCCTCTACAGGTGCTGCAAACTATACTTTAAGGAGAAATCTAAGCGGCTTAGAAACAAACTTTCATGGGGGAAATTAGCATATCTGGGTCTTCTTTTGCCTTATTCATTTTTGTAGAGGATAACATCCAGAAGTTCCAGCCACTTATCTCATGGAAAAGATGTATATGGTCACAATTGCTTCTCTTGGGATATGTATGTTGTTTGTGTTTTGTTCTGATATGAAAGGACATTTTTAAATGTTGCACAGAAGAATGTTTGTATCAATACCAAAAATAACCAATGCAATTTTTTAGAAACCAGAAACCGGTCATGCTTTACTTCAATCAAGCAAGCAGTATCACATATTAAATTACAGTATGTACTAAAAACATCCAATAAGTAATAACACTTGTATAAAAAGGTAATTTAATTAAGACTCAACTACACCTTCGGCACCACACTGATGCTTTTTATTTATCTTTCTGGCTACAGCCACTCATGCCACATTCAGTGTCACTCTGGGAGATTTCCTAAACTTCAGGAGTGTCTTTTCAGGTGGTGTGATGAACTACAGTGGGAATGAATGGAGAATTAAAAAGTCCAGAATGCATACAGAATATGAATGGGTATGGGTGTGTGTGTGAGAGAGAGAGAGTGTGTGTGAGTGAGTGAGTGAGTGAGTGTGAGAGAGAGAGAAGACGTACACCCCCACTCACTTTGGGTCCTGACTTGTGTACTGCAGCCTTCATTTACTAATCATTTTCAAAGTGGTTATTGTCACCAATTTTAAGACTATAAAAGAAGTGTCTTGTAGAGGAGCTATCATACTGGAGGCAAAACAAAGACAACAGTAACCAATTTATCAAAACAGTATGCCCAGTCATTTATTATGTACATTTTGTGCAATAACAGAGGTTAGTGGGTCTCTAACGTTACCTTTAAAATATTATCATGGGCACCCCAGTACACAACAGCCCCAAAGAACAGTTGGCTATCACAAATAGTTTCTACCCCAATGTGAATTCTGCTGATAGAATTTGCCTGGTCATGCTTCACCAGATTTCAATGATTTAGTTATAGGTCACAGTTCATTCAAAGTTCAATTATACCATTTCGGGGATCCTTGGTAACATAAACTGATGGACATCTACATTCTGCTTTTCCAAGAAATCTGCAAAACAGCTTTTTGTTTGCTTTTTTGTTTCCAGGATGCAAGGTCATCTGCCCTTTGCAAAAAACCCTATGAAGTCAAATGTCTCACCTCTTCACTTTTCATATAAATGAGCTTATTTTCCCACTTTGTTCTTGACTAAATTTAGAGAGCAGTTGATCAATGGACAAATAAAAAGACTGCTATATTTCTGTCATCTCAGTATCCCATCAAATCAGCTATTATTTACCTGCATTACCAAAAACCACAACCCACTTCAACAAAAAATGCAGAAAGCATGTTACACTGTGCTTTTTGCCTACAGTCAGCTGACCAGAAATGCCACAAATGGTGTGAAAATTGTCAGCAATTTGCTTGTGTACACAGTATAGCACATCACATGAAACCTGCTGTGTGAGGAATGCATTGTGTGAAAAAGTTAGGAAATGCTTTTTGGAAATACTGTTATTTAGCACTTTGAAGACTTAGCAAGTTGTTATTTAACATTTTGAAATGTTTGAAAATAGCCCCCCCTGCCCTACCAGAATTGATGTAACAATAGTTTAAGACATAAATATTCTTCCAACCAATACTTTTAGCTTTTTTCTCAATTAATAATACTGTCACTGTTTTCTGATTGTGCATGTGGACAAAAGTCACTCTATACCATGCCTGATCAACTCTGCCTGCCCCCCAACCTTTTTGGACTACAACTCCCATAATCCCCAGCTGCAGTGGCCAATAGCAAGGGATTATGGGAGTTGTAGGCCATTTGCAGAAGGACCAAAGTTGAGCAGCCCTCTACTATACCAACTAAAACAGTTATAATTTGATGATACGTCTTAAAGGTTAAACATACTGTTGCATTCCTAAAACCATATGATTTCAAGCAAAATTTCAGCCTAGTTCATACTTTTACCTTCTTTTACGTTTAATCTAGTTAAAGTGAATTCCAATATTTTGAACATCATTATGACTATGGCGACTCAACTGATTTTGAAATTTGCTACCCAAAATGTTTTCCTTTTCCTTGTGTGAAAGTGATGTAAATGAGCTGCAGTTAGCAACCTAGTCAATAAGAACCCTAAATATCTTGCAGCAACAGTTTCCCACCTTGCTCCTTCCCTCCCATTGGTACACTCTCAAAAACCTCTGCCCATGTCAGAACCAGCACTTTTCTTTATAAAATTACACCTCCAAAGACAAGATCTATAGTGCTGCTTTCCCCAGTTTTGCAGTAGAGAAAGAACATCAGAGCAGCACTCCTATTCCGACCTCACACTGCATTATGTTTTACTCCCTGCACATCTATCCCTAGATACAAGTGTGACACACAGGACCTTTAAAAAGATCACATCAGAAGCATTCCCACTGTAAAGTTTAGTCTGATAATATTTACACCTCTTTTGAAGCTCCCTTTGTCTATCAGCAATTAAGACTGCAGAATGCCATTTTACTTTCCCCTTAACATAGCTAATTCTAGGATTTTACATTTAAAGTGGCTTATGCCAAAACAAAAACACACATTACAACAAAATGCTTCTGCAAGCTGAAACAGACAATATTCTTAAACTCATTCTTTTTAGTTCAAAATTTAAATTAGTTTTACCATTGCACACAAAGAGTAGCAGCCCAAACTCATGCAAAGGGGGTAGGGGTTCACTTATTCCCCTCTTCCCTCTGCAGCCCCCTGTGCCCTCAAAAGTAGATCTGCAGGGGGCAGCAGAGAAAAGGGGTGGGTATAGGGGAAAATCACCCCTCCCACCCAACACAAAATTGAGCCTCTTCTGGCTTGCAGAAGCAGAGATGTGGGGTGGAAATTTTTCTACAGAAAATTTTCCCATACTTAATTTTTCTGTGGAAAGTTTTCCATTTCTAAAGTTTCTATTCAATTACTTGAAGAAAAACATTTAAGATAGAGAGGGGAAATATGGTGAAGGCAGTTTTTAACAATAAAAATAGGTCAGACAACATGCCAAATCTGATCACAATCTATTTAGGGCATCAGGAAAATGTATACAGTCATTTTGTAAAGAAAAAAGTTAATGCAAATGAGGGGGAAAATTTGCATGGTAAGATTTTCCAGAAAATTTTCCTATTCAAATATTTCTGTGCAGAAGTACTAGTCAGGATTAGCACCTCCTTTGTCACAAACCCTGTGCCTATTAAGATGATCTGGGGAGGTAAGGTTATGGTTGCCACTGGATCGTTTGGTGGCAACTCGGGACCAGGCCTTTTCTGTGGCTGACCCAGGGCTTTGGAATACACTCCCTGACAAAACAAGAGCTTCTCCATCTCGGATAGCTTTTAAAAAGACTCTCAAAACACATCTATTTTCTATGGCTTTTAATTAAAACGAAGTTTAAACTGTTTAACTTGTCCATGAACATTTCTTTTTCCAGAATGGGTCTCTCTTCAGATATGCACACCACATGAATAAAATCTGCAACTGGGAGATTTAGGCCATCATTTACCCTGGTTTTTGAACAAATTCTAATACTTCCAGGTATCCCAGCAGATAGAAATCATTGGCTCATCCAATGTTCTTAGACCTACAATTTCCACACATCCACATTTTGCCCAATCACATATAAAGAGTGGTGTTCATTTTTATGAGCAAAAAAGGCATACAGGTGAGGCTGTGCTGAAACCTCCCTCACAGCAACAGCTTATTTGCTGTCCATTGATGTCTTTTTATCTCAGCCAGACCTCAATACAAGAAGTTAGTCTGACTGGGAGAAAAGCACTGGGGGTGCGGTGACAGGAGAACTGACTGTGGAGAGGGTTTCGTGTCGATCCACCTGCAACGTTTGTCTTCTTAAAACTGGACTCTCCCACCACTGCTTTATATACAATATGAATGTGAGCAGACCACATTTGAAGAGATTGGCTTGCTGCCATCACATCTAGCTTGGCCATGAATAGTATTTTAAGTTTAAAATCAGACTAATGTGATAAGGTGGTCATTGAAAACATGCAAAGCTATAGTTTACTTCTAGGCTAAGCTGAGCCACAAGCTGTATTGCATAAGTAAAACCATTTCAGAGGATACATGGCTTCAAATTAATTCTGCAGTCCTATATTAATCCTGCATGCAGTATTACAATGTTTAAATACCTGATTGTTCCTGTGGGAGAAGGGAGAGGGCTGATCAGGTGAGCCATGTTGTCTGGAATGTTTATTGTTAGCGGAGAGATCTGGGGCTGCACAGGTTTCACTGGGGACTGCGGTGACTCCTGTTTTTCTCTCTTTTCATTGGATAAAGCTGTAAATGTTATCTTGATGTTTGTGCTGGGAAACCTGAATGTACATCTGAAAAATAAGAAATGCATATTATCTGGAAGAACAGAACATATGGTATAACTCTATGCAGTAAAAATAACTCTCCTAATATGTAAGCTTGAATACACAAAAAATCCAAAATTGGCAAACTAACAGCAGTGATATGGACTGTATGTAAATCAGTTAGTACCATTGGTCCATGTAAATAGTTTGTTTTTTTAATCCACATTACATAAACAAGGACATATATAATCAAATCCCTGGGGATTCAGATTTCCTTATTGCATGTTTGTGGATAAAGTTTTCAAGAATGAATGCAATCCAAAAAACTTGTTCAAACACAGTCAGTTGGGCTACCTTCAATCACCAGGAGTTGCTTCTGTGGCAATCCAGAGGATCCAACAGCTGACTAAAAAATGACTAAGAAAAACAACAAAAAACATTGTATAGAAAGATATATTCTTTATTCCCAATGCATTTCAAGATTTATTCTTTCAAAGGATGTGGAAATTAATTATTCAACAATACATAAAATGCATGCTTATGCAAATATCTCCAAAAGAGATCTCACCAAGACACATTGTAATGCTAAGGTATAGAAAAAGGGTAACCAGAATGATCAAGGAGTTTAAAGAGCTTCCCTAGGAGGCTGCTAAAGCATTTGGGGTTTATAAAAGACAGTTCAAATATGGGGAAATGACACAAAGTTTCACCAAATCAGTGTGCATAAAGATTAATGTTTCTCTGTCTCATGATACTAGAACTCTGGGTCACCCAATGAAGCTGATGGTCAGTAGGTTCAGGACAGACCAAATGTCTTCTACATACAAGGCTGCCCCTGCTAACTGTACTAAGAGGTACCTTTTAAAAGTGGCTATTCTCTTTGTTTACCAGGGGGAGAGCAACTGGCCCTATCCATCCCCAGCACAGCATCCCTCCAGCAGCTGTTGCTGATGACTATCATATGTTTCTTTTTTAGATTGTGAGCCCTTTGGGGACAGGGAGCCGTTTTATTTATTTTATATCTATGTAAACAGCTTTGGGAACTTTTGTGGAAAAGTTGTATATAAAAATTCGCCGTAATCATACAATACATAATTAACTCATGAAATTCACAGTCACTTGTTTAGACAAATTCATGAAGGATAGATCATTATATTATGCTTCTGAACTTGGAGATTTTATTTAGCTATATTAACTAGAATTAAGTGGAACCTACAAGTTCAGAAGCAATATACCAGATTAAAGTGCAGCGGGGGGGGGGGAGGCGGGCAGAGACGCTGCTGCCTTCATACTCTTCTTGTGAGCCTGCCAGAGGCAATTGACTAGCCACTGTTGGAAGCAAAATGCTGAATTACAAGGACCTTTGGTTTGCTCCAGTTTGGTAGTTTTATGTAAACTGAAAACGAGACAACTACTAGCTCCTCTCTAAACAGGACATTTCATCCCTCCCTACACTACTTTGGTAAAATATGTACTTTGCAAGTGTGCCATTCCACAATTTTGGCTTGCATAATTTTTTCTGCCGGCAGTATCAAGAATCACTGGTAACAGCATCAGACTTAGCCCATTCCAAGAAACATCCTTTGATCAGAAGTACAAATCCCACCAACCTTTGCAACATTAAACCATGTAAAATTTAAAACCTCCAAGACTAACACAGAGAAGAGCCCCAAAGAAACCAAACATAGCATCCTTGCATGAACTAAAAGAATATTGAAAGAGATCTGCCTGCAGGCAGCAGTTACTGTAGAAACGAAGCTCTTCATCGTTTTTCTCCAAGCAGGAGACACAAAAGAGCTGGAAAGCAAGGATCGATGGGAAACAGCTTATAAAGCTGCTTGTCACATCAGCTGCAAGAAAACCAGACACTAATTCATTAAAACTGCCCATGTAATGCTTCTGGAATTTGAGGCTCCATCGTCTGAGAGTACAAAAGAAACGCTGCCTATGGAAACACTGCACTTTTTAGGTATTTGGCATCTTTAAACACAGGCTGGTTGTGTGGTCTCCAAGAGTTCATCTTCAACCTTAAGAACATGAATGAATATAATTTGTGTGGAAACAGATTGCATGTCTACACTTGCTTAGGACTGACAAATGGCTGTTTCAGCAACTTATACAACCTATGTGACTTTGATCTAACACCACAATTTCTTTTAGATCAAGCCAATTTACCCCAATTTCACTATAGGATTATTTCCTGCTCTTAAATTAGTTCATACTATAAGCAGGACAATTTCCACCCCTTTTTAAAAAGCTGCATGGCCCTGTGTTTCCAAGTGAGTGACCCTACCAAAAAGGCTGTGCTTGACTATTAGACATTTCCCGCATAATTCTTTGCATCTCTATCCTGATTGTGTTTAATGGGGCTTACTCTCAACTATGCATTAGACTGCATCATTAGGCAGCTTCTCTTCTCTACTATACTGTGCAGGTAGGTAGATTAGGGGGATTTGGACACAGCACTATCTAGGCCATCTATTATATTAATTCTCGCAGACGTGCCTCTGTGGGGATGCGTCCCGGCAACCCAGCAGATTGGCTGGGCAGCGGTTGGCCACGTAGGGAAGTGGCGCTTGGGGAGGAAAGGAAAGGAAGGAAAGCAGGCAAGCAGAGAGGAGAACTGAACGGACTGGGGCAGAAGGGAGGGAGAAGCTGTGGGGAGAGAAAGTGGCGGAGCCTGGCTGAGCATAGACAAATGGCTGGCTGCTTCGGAAGACGCTCGCTAGAGGCAAGGCCGTGCAGGAAGGAGCCGGCTGAACGCTTGGCCGCCCGACTCACCAGGGACTGGAGAAAGGAGGAGGCTGCAACAGCCAGTGGGGAAAACACAAGCAGGCTAAAAAGCAGCGGGGTGGGGAAGCACGAATGAGAGAGAGAAAGAGGAGAAAACGGAGGGGGGAGGAAGCTGTGGCAGAAGGCTTGGGGGGAGGGGCCTGGGGCAGAAGGCCTGGGGGGAGGGGCCTGGGGCAGAAGATGGGGGGGAGTATACTGTGGAGGCAAGTGGCGGGCCGTGGAGCCGGTATTTGGCCCAGCGGCCCGCCCTGCCCGCGGAGGCCAGGCGGCGGGGGGCCACGGAGACCAGGTGGTGGTGGTGGCCCCAGCTTGCCCGTGGAGGCAAGGCACCCGTGGGAGGCCGGGGTGGGAGGGAACCTGGTGGCAAAACTTCCCTGTTTGACGCCTGGGAGGAGGAGCAGCAGCAGCAGCGGGGCCCTTTCCGGCCTGCCACCCGGTAAGGCCTGTGGCAGCAGAGGTAAAGAACTCAGTGCGGGGAGGGGGAGGGCAAGAGAGAGTGGGGCAAGAGGGAGAAGGGAAAAGCCAGCTCCAAAGAGCCAGCGTGGTGTAGTGGTTAGAGTGCTGGACTAGGACCAGGGAGACCCAAGTTCAAATCCCCATTCAGCCATGATACTAGCTGGGTGACTCTGGGCAAGTCACTTCTCTCTCAGCCTAACCTACTTCACAGGGTTGTTGTGAGGAGAAACTCAAGTATGTAGTACACCGCTCTGGGCTCCTTGGAGGAAGAGTGGGATATAAATGTAAAAATAAAATAATAATATAATATAATATAATATAATATAATATAAAGATGCTCTGTGCGGGTCGGCTAGTATTGCACTAATTCAAGTACAGCTCAAGCAGCTCTGCATGCTTCCACCAAGGTCCTGATAACATTTTCTTCTATTAGTATTCAGGTCCCATTCCCAAGGTCTTAAAAAGGAGGATACTTAGTAAATTGTTTTTAGAAACATGAAGGGAACATGAAGGCTCCTGACTAAACTTAGTAGTCAAGGGATAAGGGGACAGGTCCATGTGTGGATTGGTAACTGGTTGAAGGACAGGAAACAGAGAGTAGGAATAAATGGACAGCTTTCACAATGGGAGTAAGTAAGAAGTGGGGTTCCCCAGAGATCTGTACTGGGACCAGTGCTCTTTAAATGTTCATAAATGATCTAGAAATTGGGCTAAGCAGCGAAGTGGCCAAATTTGCATATGCCACTAAACTATTTAAGATAGTGAAGTCAAATCCAAAACAGATTGTGAGGAACTCCAAAAGGCTCACTCCAAACTGGGTCAGTGGGTGACAAAACGGCAAATGTGGTTCAATGTAAGCAAGTGTAAAGTGATGAATATTTTTGGGCAAAACCCCCCAACTTCATATATACATTGATGGGATCTGAGCTGTCAGTGACTGACCAGGAGAGACATCTTGGGGTCATGGTGGACAGCTCATGGAATGTGTCGACTCAATGCGTGGCAGCTGTGAAAAAGGCAAATCCCATGTTAGGGATCACTGGACTGAAAATAAAAATGTTATTATTATAATGCCCTTATACAAATCTATGGTGCAACCATATTGCACCAATTCAAGTACTATCAAATACTTATACTATCGGTTAATGATTTGCCTGCAAATTAGTACTATATTAAAACGCTGCATTTTCCATGTATTATTATGAAACAGCTAAGGTAAACAGCAAGCACTACAATCAGTTATAGGTAGAGTTTGAAAGGACATATATAACAGAAATATTAAATTTGAGTTTGTTTATTAATTTATATACACATATACAACAGAGTAGAGATAAAATACCAAAACAAAGGCTAGGTATGTACCTCAAGCCACAATACTACCTACTTGGAAGAACATGTATCTTTCCATCATTTGATAACTTGCATTTCACCATCTACTAACACAGGCTACTAGAAGTGAGAAATCAGTTAGGAATACCAAATATATTCTATTCATTTCCTTGCTATCATTGCCCAGCAATATGAACAGGTTTTTTTTTTCAATCTCATTAACTCATTTGCAAATATAACCATCAAGTCCATTTCACACTTATCTGTTCCAGCTCTCAAAAGTTATGTACAACCAAACTCAGTGTTTCATTTAGACATAGTGGCCCAGTTCACACAACCGGAAGCTTCAGTTTCCCATGATATGAATGAGTCTGGAAGAGCCATGGGCACCTACGCTCCCCACTTCCTTCCCCTTGCTTGTGAGCAAGGGGGTAAATAGAGCTTCCACATTAAAAACAAGCCAAATTGCCTATTACACAGAGACCTGCAGTTTGTTAGCTACTTACAGATAGAACATATCATGGTTTGATATCCTGGTTTATTCAACAGACACAGTTAAACCACAGTTCCCCAAGTTCATATGCAAGAGGGAACTACAGTTTTTTTTCTAATATGAGTGCAGGATTTTTCACTCTCCTCCTTTCATTTGCAAGTAAGAAAAAAAAGAAGGGCAAGTGCAAGAACCCATGGCTCTCCCAGGAGTGTTCACATAGCAAGAAACCATGGCTTCCTCTTATATGTAAACCAGGCCCGTATTTACACCAGCTTCTGTAGAGAACAACTTTCTTAAAACACACAACCCCCCCCCCCCCACTATTCAGTTTGTGGAATAATTTATTTTTGTGAATTACTTCAGCAGCCAAAAGATGAAAGGAATCTACAAATAACACAGGCTGCTACAATGGCCAATCCAACAAGAAAGTAGCCTTGTTTACAGTCTCAGCACTGTACAACAGTTTAAAGCCTAGTTAATCTGTAATCTCTTACTTCCACACTCACCTGGACAACCTCAGTTAGCATGTGGTCCAACAAGATCAACATATCACTTAAACCCAACCACCCATGAAGCAGTGCAGCTAAGCATTTTTCATATTAACCATACCCTGGCTAACCATTAAGAGCATTTGGTGATCTGTAATTTATTTATTTTTTGCATATACTTTTTATTCAATTTTCACAACATCAAAAGACAAACACAAATAGTACAAACACTCACAAACACACACAATAAGGACTTCCATCTCATCCTTGGAACAAGTGTTGTTAACAATAACCAAGATCTTGCCTATAGGTTAAACATTCTCTCCCCAGTAGTTCATGTAACGATATCTTTAATTGTTATCAACACGTCTGCATTGGCCCAAATCATCTATTCTCATATGCGTTTTATATCTATCTAAAAAGAAAGTATACTCCCTCACATCTAAGTTTTGATTCTCCATATGTCATGTCAACCATATTGAAGAAAAACTCTTGGTGATTTCCCATCATTTTTCCTCAAATCTGTTTTTTCTCTATCAGCCTGCGTTGAGACAATTCCATTAAAGTCTCCCGTTAATATAATCTGTTGCCTATCTATCTCTGTTAGCTGTTTTTCAATTTTCTATAGAATTCTACTTTTGCCTCATTGGGGGCATATATGCCCACTACTATGTACTTTGGATCTCCAACCTTTATTTCTACCACCAATACTCTTCCATAATCATCTTTATATAACAATTTTGGCTCCAAAAGGTCTTTTGTATAAGAGACTATGCCCCCTTTTTTTCTTAATGTCTAGGGTTTCAAATTGCTAACCTAGTGCTTTATTTTGTAAATACTTTCTATCTCTCCATTCTTATATGCACTTCCTGTAGGCAAATCAAATCCAGTTTCCTTTTTCTCAAATCGTGAAATATTTTTTGGTGTTTTGTTTTTATGTTTAAGCCATTTACATTTTTTTAAAAAAGAGTTTTAATTCCATACTGACTATTTGTTTATATTGCTAATTCCTCCCTTATTTAGCGCCCTATGTCTTTTGGACGTCGTCTGAAATCTGAAGATCATTCCTATACCTACAAAGAAATTGTTTTACTTTTAAGTCTTCGGTTAGTCTATGTTTCTTATCTTTAAAAGTAAAGGTAACCCCTTGAGGGAACTCCCATCTAAAGGGGATTTTGTTTTGTTTTAACATATCAGTCAAATCTTTGTAATCTTTTCGTTTCATAAGAAATCTTCTTGGGATTTCTTTCATCACCATTATAATTTGACCGTTAATTTTCGATTTATCTTGAAAATGGGCTTGTATAATACGATCTCGAGTAGATTTGGAATTGAGTTGGATTATGCAATCTCTGGACACTTTATGGGAGACTGCAAAAGTGTTGTTTACTCTGTAGGCATCTTCATCCAGTCCTTCTATGTTAGATATATCCACCTGCAAGAGTTTAGCTAATTCATTTGTCAGAACATCTAGTAAATTTTGAGTAGTACTTTCTGGAATTCCCCTTATTCTAAGCATTCTTTCCCTCTGCACCATTTGCAACATTGCAAATTGGTCGGCTAACTCTTCCTTTCCCTTTTCCAGTTATTTTATCTCCTGGCTTACAGCTTCTACTTTTTTAGAAGTTAACTTAGTATCCTCCATCGTTCTCTTGCTTATTTCTTCCAAGTTGTTACATTTGTTTAAATTGTCTGTGATCCCTTGTTTCATCACTTGTACCTCCTTATTCAACTGCAACATATCTTGCTTTAAAACCTGTGAATCTGCTTTTATCTGTTGTATATCCTCTTTAAGAGTTTGCATATCATTAACCATAGACTGTACTACTTCATTATTTGTATCTAGTTTACTATTAATAGCTTGAAGTAACTCCCAAATTTCACCAGTGGACCTTTCCACTTGGGGAATCGTTCCCACTGATAGTTTTCTAGGCATATGGGTTTGGGTTCCAGTTGGAGTATTCTTATTCTTAGACATTCTAATATACAAGACTACAGTAACAAATTGGATGTTTACAACAAGGTTAACTCTTTAGCCAATATACTCCTCCTGTAACTTCAAAGGGGGAGGAATAGTTTCCACTTTGAATCCAATTCACCCTTTAACTTTTTTGAGTTCTTCTTTACTCAAAGTGTATCTGTTTGTTCACTCTGTTATATAGTCACAGGTTTCCTCAAGTTCATATTTGTAGACTCACACTAAAAAATCAGCTGTACCAAAAGGAAGGTAGAAGCTATACTTCACGCTCTTCAAAGCACCACAAGACGCCCAGAAGTTCACTGTAATCACCTCCGTGTTGTCCAGCGTCGAATCTTTACACTTAGAATAAAATTGTAGACTGACAATGTCTTAGGGAACTTTGACTAGCTTTGGCTAAATTAGTTCACTTTAAATTACTTCAACAGAATTGGTAGCCGTTTGAAAACATAAAGGTTAGAGTTGGCATTAAACATCCCTCTTTTCCAAAGATACTGCAGAGGTATAGCTCTTTTTCTCTGTAGATATACTTATAAAGTTTTAGTCACTCTCTATATAGAGTTATAGTATCTCGACCACACCTTGGCATCCAGAAGCAGCCAGGAAGCATTGTTGGATAGGGCTCTCTCGCAAGTTATTTTCCTTGTTCTTTTAGATGAGATTCTTAATAAATTCCTTTGTTACCTCATTGGCATTTAGTAGAAATTGCAACGCTTCCGAGCTTGGTTTTCAGGCAGCCTGAACTCCACACTGCAGAACTCTCCTTGACTCTAGCCCTGTCGTTCGACTGGTGCGAAGAGACTGCAGCTTCCCCACGCCCCTTCACAACAGGAGCTGACTTCTCCGGGCTGGTGAGTCTTCTACACCTCCCACTTTAATCCGGTGGGGTGAGGGGTAGTTATAGAGTCCCCCACCAGTTACTTTCTGCAGGTCTTCTCTCGGAACTTGGATACTCAAAGAGAAGCGTCTTGCTCGGTCAGCGTCGGAACCGGAAGTCTGGTGATCTGTAATTTTCTACGTTCATTATATTAAATAATTTCCTTCAACCTGTGTTGGGAACTTGAACCATTTCTCTACATATTTAGTAGCTCCTTTGAAACTTAATTAGATTTATATACCGCCCTTCCAAAATGGCTCAGGGCGGTTCACAACATGATAAAAACAATTAAAACAAATTAACAATTAAAATCAAACTATTAAAACACAATAAAACCAATAAAACAGCTAAAAGCCCTGAAAATCAGGGCAACAGTTTAAAACCGTTTAAAACAGTTAATCATTTAAAACTCTGGAAGGCCAGGCCAAATAGGTAGGTTTTAAGGGCTCTCTTGAAGGACAGCAATGATCTCAAATTACAAATTTCTGTTGGGAGTGCATTCCATAGCCCAGGAGCAGCTACAGAGAAGGCCTGCCTCTGCGTCACCACCAGACAAACCGCTGGCAACTGGAGACGGACCTCCTCAGATGACCTTAACGTGCGGTGGGGATCATGTAGAAGAAGACGCTCTCTTAGATAACTCGGACCTAAGCCATTCAAGGCTTTAAAGGTAATAACCAGTACTTTGTATTTTGCCCGGAAACATATTGGCAGCCAGTGTAGCTGTTTCAAAACAGGCATAATATGGTCTCTCCGGGTTGCCCCAGAGACCAATCTGGCTGTCCCATTCTGAACTAACTGAAGTTTCTGGACTATGTACAAAGGCAGCCCCACGTAGAGCGCATTGCAGTAGTCAAGCCGGGAGATAGGTGAAACAGTGGACCACCTAATCAGCTGTTGTAAAAAGACTGCACAGACTGACTACAAAGAAAGGCATGACAAGGTAGCAGGGATGATACACTGGCACATCTGAAAAAAAATACAAGCTACCTGTAGCCAAAAATTGGTGGGACCATAAAATTGAAAAAGTTGTAGAAAATGAAGATGTAAAAATATTATGGGACTTCCGACTACAAACATCTGCCACACAATACACCAGATATAACTGTAGTCGAGAAGAAAGAAAAACAAGTCAAAATAATTGACATAGCAATACCAGGGGATAGCAGAATAGAAGAAAAAGAAATAGAAAAAATCACAAAATACAAAGATCTACAAATTGAAATTGAAAGGCTGTGGCAGAAAAAGACCAAAATAATCCCAGTGGTAATTGGTGCCCTAGGTGCAATTCCAAAACAACTTGAAGAGCACCTCAACACCATAGGGGCCACAGAAATCACCATCAGCCAATTACAAAAAGCAACTTTACTCGGAACAGCCTATATTCTGTGACAATATCTATAATAACAGCAACAACACTGACAATAAAATTCAGCCATCCCAGGTCTTTGGGAATAGCAATAGCAATAGCAATAGCACTTACATTTATATACCGCTCTATAGCCAGAGCTCTCTAAGCGGTTTACAATGATTTAGCATATTGCCCCCAACATTCCGGGTACTCATTTTACCGACCTCGGAAGGATGGAAGGCTGAGTCAACCTTGAGCCCCTGGTCAGGATCGAACTTGTAACCTTCTGGTTACAGCGCGGCAGTTTTACCACTGCGCCACCAGGGGCTCTTTGTCCAGACTCAGTGTCTGGATAAAACAAACCACCTGCCTGACTGTGTAAACAAGAAATAATAATGTAAAGAGGATAGTATGCTATCTACCTTTTTCAGGGAATTGGTTCATTAACTGTGATTTCCTAGAGTGCTTCAGGTTGATCCTTGCATAGAAATTCACAGAACTGTGTGCAAGAATCAGTCCTACTTCAGAGGACAAGGGATATTGGGGCCTTTCACTACCAGGCCACCTGCTGATATGGAAGTGTGGTAGGAAAAGAAGTGAGATATCTTCATGCTTCTTTGCTTGATGTTGTGGACTGCAAAGCAGTAGTTCTCAAACTCTTGGGTGTGCCTAGAAGGAATGTGTATTCTCAAAGTTCCAGAGAGAATAGGATTCTAAGGCAGATCGAATCTTCCTTCCCTTGCCAGCCAAGACATAGGTGGTTTGAATGCCTCCTAGTAGAAGATCTTCACTGATTCACATTGGATTTGTGGGGATGACTGTTGCTCCATTTGCCCCCATCATCCTGATGCAATCTGATTTGGAATGAACTGCTGCTTTGATCCAATGCTGGTGGTTTTAGGAGAGATCCGATATGTTTTACTCTGTTCTCATTTCTAATGCTGATGTACTTTTAGTGCCCCAATCAACAGATATTGCTCATAATAGTAAGCTACACGCACATTACTGTGTGCAAAGGTTTCATAGCAGACTATGCAATTGCTTGTTGATGGGTTTGAGTGGGAGGCAGACTAGGATTAAATGGGGAAGCTTAAGATCAGAGTTTGAAAAGCCCTGTCATAAAACTCAAGAGGCTGTTAAAAACTGATAGTAGCTCAGCTGCTCGTTAGGCACTGATCAGCCTTCTGTGGCAGTGGGATAAGTTACGAGAGGTGACAAGGAGCTGCAAGGCCATTCCATCTGCCTGCAGGGACTAAGAGCTGAAAGGCCATTCCATGTGCCTGCAGGGACTTACCAACTGGTCCCTCTGCCTCCTGTGATGCTTCCAGCCCAGACGGGGAGCAGCCTGCTTGTCTGCTGCCAAGTTCTAGCTGGCTGATTGCCAGCCCCCAGACTGTTGAGGAGATCCACCTGGAGCCTTGTTCTGGGAGCTACACGTGAGAGGTGTGGCTCTCAAGGCTTGTTGGCTCAAAAGCAGGGAGGCCCGCCAAAGGCGTAGCCATCAGGCCGCCAAAGGGGGCCGGCCTTTGGGGCTGGGCCTTCAAGGGTGGGACTGAGAGCTGGGGGGTTGGGTTGGGCCTGGCCTTTATCAAATATGTGTTTGGGCTCTCTTGAGGGCGATGGTGCTGGGAGTGCACCCAGCATTTCTGGGGCAGCTATTACTGTTGTGGTGGGGAATAGAAGAATTGGCACAGACAGAGCAGCTGGCCGTTACAGGGGAAGGGAAAGTAGTAACTTAGTGACTGTTTCCACTTCCAACTGCGCTGTCAACTCTCAGGCCTCAAGGAGCAGCCCCAACGACCCGCAGTCTGGCCTTGCTCCTCTGTAATGCCAGGTCAGTTCAGAATAAGACCAAAATTGTCCACGATTTGATCGTGGATGAGGGAGCTTGACCTGGCATGTATAACTGAGACCTGGTTGGGGGAGGCGAGTGGTCCTGTGTGGGCTCAGCTTCTCGCACCAGGTTATTTTGTCGTGGAGCAGGCTAGAGGATGTGGGCGGGGGGTGGGGGTGGAGTGGCTATGGTCCATAAGAATACCATTTCCCTTACCAGGGCCCCTGTGAGACAGCTGACTTATATCGAGTGCATATTTTTGCGGCTGGGAACTAGGGATAGATTGGGGATTCTGTTGGTGTACCGTCCACCCTGCTGCCCAACTGACTCCCTAACTGAGCTGATGGAGCTGGTCACGGAGTTGGTGTTGGAGTCTCCTAGACTTTTAGTGCTGGGAGGACTTCAGTATCCACTTTGGGACTGACCTGTCTGGTGTGGCCCAGGAGTTCATAGCGGCCATGACAACTATGGGCCTATCCCAATTAGTTTCTGAACCAACTCATGTTGCCGGCCACACACTCGATTTGGTCTTTTGTTCGGATCAGGGGGGTGTTCCTTGGGTGGGGGATCCAGTGGCTTCCCCATTGTCATGGATGGACCACTACCTGGTTAAAGTTGGTCTCACAGCCGTAATCCACCCCTGCAGGGGTGGTGAACCTATTAGGATGGTCCATCCGAAAAGGCTGCTGGACCCAGTGGGATTTCAAAAGGCCTTGGAGGATTTTGACGTTGGTGCAGCCGGTGATTCTGTCGATGCCCTGGTGGGAACCTGGAACAGGGAACTCATCAGGGCAGTAGACATGACTGCTCCTAAGCATCCCTTCTGACCTGCTGCAAAAATGGCCCCTTGGTATACTGAGGAGTTGCGGGGGCTGAAGCGGTTGGGTAGGTGACTAGAGCACAAGTGGAGGATTACTCGGTTCGAATCTGACAGGATACAGCATGTCACCCATTTGAAGAGTTATGTGGTTGCGGTGTGTGCGGCCAAAAAGAGCTTTTGGTCTGCGCGCATTGCGGCTGCAGGTTCGCGCTCAGCAGAGCTATCTCGGGTTGTGAGGAGTTTGAATTCTGCTCCTTCTACTTCAAATAAGTCCCCGGGGTCGTTCTGCTGTGATGCCTTTAATAGTTTTTTTGCAAACAAGATCTGTATTCGGGCCGACTTGGACTCCACTCTTTTTCCAGGGTCTATGGAGGAGGTGTCCAGCAATCCCTCTTGCAGTATTAGCTTGGATCAGTTTCAATCTGTGACTCCTGAGGATGTGGACAAGCTGCTTGGGGCGGTGAGGCCTACCACCTGTTCTCTGGATCCTTGCCTGACTTGGCTGCTTCTATCTAGCAGGGAGATTGTTGGAGATGGCCTAGTTAATATCATAAACGCATCACTGAGGGAGGGTAGGGTGCCCCCTTGTTTGAAGGAGGGATTGATTAGACCACTTCTAAAGAAGACTTCTTTGGATCCCTTAGTGATGGACAGTTACAGGCCAATCTCCAATCTCCCCTGGTTGGGCAAGGTGATTGAGAGGGTGGTGGCCGACCAGCTCCAGGCAGTCTTGGAGGAAACTGATTATCTAGATCCATTTCAAACTGGCTTTAGGGCTAGCTATGGGGTTGAGACCTTTACCGGGGAATCGACAGAGGGAATGTGACTCTGCTGGTTCTCCTGGATCTCTCGGCAGCGTTCGATACCATCGACCATGGTATCCTTCTGGATTGCCTGGGGGAGTTGGGGATAGGGGGCACTGCTTTGCAGTGGTTCTGTTCCTATCTCTCCGGTGGATTACAGATGGTGGAGCTTGGTGACAGCTGCTCCTCAAAACAGGAGCTGTTATATGGAGTCACCCAGGGCTCCATTCTGTCACCAATGCTTTTTAACATCTACATGAAACCGCTGGGTGAGGTCATCAGGAGGTTTGGTGCTAGGTGTTATCAGTATGCTGATGACACCCAAATCTACTTCAGGAAATTGCACTCATTCTCTAAATGCCTGCCTACAGTCAGTAATGGGCTGGATGAGGGAGAACAAATTGAACTTGAATACAAGCAAGATGGAGGTGCTCATTGTGGGGGCTCAGAATCTGAGGGATGAGTTAGATCTCCCTGTGCTGGATGGGATTACACTCCCCCAGAAGGAGCAGGTGCGCAGCTTGGGAGTACTCCTGGACTCAGGCCTCACCCTGGTATCTCAGGTGGAGGCCATGGCCAGGAGTGCTTTCTATCAGCTTCGGCTGATTCGACAGCTGCGTCCATTCCTCGGAGAGGATGACCTCAAAACAGTGGTGCATCAGCTGGTAACCTCCCGGCTTGACTACTGCAATGCGCTCTACGTGGGGCTGCCTTTGTACATAGTCCAGAAACTTCAGTTAGTTCAGAATGGGACAGCCAGATTGGTCTCTGGTTCAACCCGGAGAGACCATATGATGCCTGTTTTGAAACAGCTACACTGGCTGCCAATATGTTTCCGGGCAAAATACAAAGTACTGGTTATTACCTTTAAAGCCTTGAATGGCTTAGGTCCGAGTTATCTAAGAGAGCGCCTTCTTCTACATGATCCCCACTGCACGTTAAGGTCATCTGAGGAGGTCCGTCTCCAGTTGCCAGCGGTTCATCTGGTGGCGACACAGAGGCGGGCCTTCTCTGTAGCTGCTCCTGGGCTATGGAATGCACTCCCAACAGAAATTCGTAATTTGAGATCAAATGTCCACAGACAAAATAATGAAGCCTTCTAAGAAAAGAACACTGTACCTACTGTGAAACATGGAGGAGGCTCAGTTATGTTTTGGGGCTGCTTTGCTGCGTCTGGCACAGGGTGCCTTGAGTCTGTGCAGGAAACAATGAAATCTCAAGACTATCAAGACATTCTGGAGCAAAATGTACTGCCCAGTGTCAAAAAGTTCTGTCTCAGTTGCAGGTCATGGATCCTCCAACGGGATAAAGTTCCCCACCAAAGCCTCTTGAGTAAACTTAGCAGTCAGGGGATAAGGGGACAGCTTCATGTATGGACTGGTAACGAGGATTACTAGTCCATACAGGACAGGAAACAGGACAGGAATAAATAGACAGAATTCAAGATGGAGGGAAGTAAGAAGTGGGGTCCCCCAAGGACTTGTACTGGGACCAATGCTCTTTAACTTGTTCATAAATGATCAAGAAGTTGGGATAACCAGGCAAAAGGCTAAATTTGCATATGACACTAAATTTGGGTAGTGAAATCCAAAACTGTGTGAGTGGGTGATGAAATGGCAAATGTGGTTCAATGTAAGCAAGTATAAAGTGATGCACATTGGGAGGTGACCTCAACTTCTTATGTACACTGATGGGGTCTGGGCAGTCAGTGACTGACCAGGAGAGAGTTCTTGGGGTCATGGTAGACAGCTTGTTGAACGTGTAGACTGTGTGCGGCAGCTGTGAAAAAGGCAAATTCCATGCTAGAAATCATTAGGAAGGTGACTGAAAATAAAAATGCTAATATCATTATGCCCTTATACAAATCTATGGTGTGGCCACATTTGGAATACTGTATGCATTTCTGGTCATCATATCTTAAGGAAGACATTGCAGAACTAGAAAAAGTACAGAAGAGGGCAATCGAGGTGATCAGGGTCCTGAAGCACCTTCTTTAAGAGTCAGGGCAACAGCATCTGGAGCTCTTTAGACTGGAAAAGAGGCTATTACGGTGAGACATTATAGAGGTGTATACAATTATGCATGGAGTAGAGAGAGTGGACAGAGAAAAAATTTTCTTCCTCTCACACAACACTAAAACCAGGGGCATCCCATGAAACTGAAGGCCAGGAAATTTAGGACCAACAAAAGGAAGTACTTTTTCACACAACACAATATATCTAGGGAATTCTCTGCAATATGATGTGGTGATGGCCAGTAGCTTGGATGGCTTTAAAACGGGGCTTAGACAAATTCAGGGAAGACAGGTCCATCAATGGCTACTAGTCTGGTGGCTACAGGCTACCTCCAGCCTCAGAGGAAAGATAACTAAATAGCAGTTGCAGGGGAGCAACAGCAAGAGAGAGAGCATGCCCTCACCTCTTGCTTGTGGGCTTCTTGGAGGCATCTAGTGAGCTACTGTATGAAATGGGATGCTGGACTAGATAGGCCTTGGGCCTGATCCAGCAGTCCTGTTCTTATGCAACATATTTCTTAACTCTAGCCAGGCATTCACCAAGATCATACAAAATTATGTCTCTATTCAAATGCAATACACAAGACATTTCCCTTCTTATCCTTGGTTAACACACTGCTCTTGCTAGACAAGAAATACTAAGTTTAGAAGCAACAGGATATCTCTCTGTTGCTTCTCCCTTTGCCCTTAGGATATCTCCCTCAGCATAAAATAATTGAACAAGGAACTCTGAAGGAATACCTTTCTCACACATTTAGAAGCACTTTGAATAGCATTTGACTGACAATATGTAAGTGATTCCGGTCTCAACATAGGGAAGAAGTATATCAATGCAGAATTCAATCAACATAGCAAGTAATGTAGCAGTGACTGGTCTTTAACCTCCTGAACCATTCACTTATGCTCTGTCCCTCTGCAGCTACACCTTCCAGCCCCACCCTTCCCCACATGCATCTTTTCTAGTCACAGAAGAAAGCATGAAACTGCAATACAACAACATCAAAGTGTCCCATGCATTCAAACCCATGCCTTCTGGCATGGTGCTTATCTGACATCCTTGCTTGGATGTCTCTGTGGGAGAAGATCAGAAGCACAGGGTAAGACTGTTCTCCCCCAACTGCACCCTGATCTTGCCAAAAAGACAGAGTGAAGGAAGCATGGTCAGCCACCCAGGGTCTATGTTTCTTGACTGAGGTACTTGTCCAGATGCTGCAATAACCCCCTGTGCTGAACTGTAGCTCAGAGTATGACCCTAAGAAGCAGGGAGCAAGCAGGGCGGATGAGTCAGCCGCCAACACCAGACTGGAACCCAGGTATGCCAGTCAGGAGTCTTCTGTTCCAACACTCTTAACTGCAGCCTGAGCCCTTTGACGAACCAGTCCCTTCCACACCAACTACTGTACCTCCAGCAACCAGCACCAAAAACAGGTCAGGAGAAACATAACAGTGACTCCATGTCAAGAAGCTGCCCATTTAAATCTTTCTGCTCACCAGATAGGGAAGCAGAATCTGAGAAGGATAATCTGAGCCTGAAGATATTTAAGACTTCATCAGGGCCAGACTTAAGATTTTTGGCACCTCTGCTGAGAAGTGCAGACTTCCAGCTTTAACCTGAGCCTCTCAGGTTGCTCATTCAGGAGCTGAATGACCAATTAATGACCACATGGATGACCAGTTAATGACTAGCCCATGCTAGTTTAAAGATACAATGGGAGAAAGTTCCGAGTCTATTATGGGGGCAAAAGAAACATTGGACTTACTGTGAAGGGTTCTTTTTCAGCTAGAGATAGGTCATCCTCAATGATGGGTTAATATCCATCACATGCTCCAAGACAGGGCCAATGAAAATTTAGATAGGCTAGTCACCCAGTATGCAGCTCTCCCTCAAGCCCCAGTTCCGAGACCGTTGAGAAGAGAAAGACTAGAGATCAACAGTTATGAAATAACAAAGGTAAAATACCAGATAAAAAAATAGATTCCCTGGGAGTCTTAAACACAACACAGCAATCCAAACTGGCAACCCTTACCCATCTGTAGGTGGGCTGGATGACCTCCCTATAGCTGAAAAAGAACCCTCCATGTTAAGTCCAATGTTTCTTTTTCCAGCTAGAGGGAGGTCATCCTCAATGATGGGACATGCCAAAGTGGAAAACTAAGATGGAAAAAAGTGAGGGAAGCAGATGGCCTAGACCACCTGCTGCAGGACCATGCAACCCATAGCCGCTTGCGCTGCGTGGGAAGACAGAATCTTATAGTGCTTTATGAATTGAGTAATGGACAATCAAGTCGTCGCTCTGCAAATCTCAGAAAGATGGGCATTAGCCAAAAAAGCTGCTGAAGTAGAAGCACTGCGGGTGGCGTGCACGGTGTTCCCCCTGGAATGCAAGGACTTGTATGCCAAGGCAATAGATGCCCGGATCCATCCGAAAAGCGATTATTTGTTAGCCTTGGAGCCCAAGGACGAGGGCTGGAAAGAAATAAAAAAGGAATCGGACTCTCTGAATTGCTTAGTGTATTTGATATAAATGCGGATAGCTCTGCGCATGCCCAAGGTGTGCCAAGCCCGCCCCCTTGGATGGACAAAAGGAAGAACCACCTGCTGAACTCTGTGGAAAGTCAAATTAATTTTTGGAACAAAAGTGGGATCTAATTTTAATCCCACAGAATCCGCCTGAACAATGCAAAACTCTGAGCAGCAAGCTCAGGGACCCGCTTGGTCGAAGTAATGGCCACCAAAAACAGAACCTTAAAGGAAAGCAACTTCAGAGGAACTTTGCGCAATGGGCTGAAGGGAGATCACGTAAGAATGTTCAAAACTTTATTTAGATACCAAGATGGGAATCTATGGACTGGGGGAAGAGGCAGATTCGATGCTCCTCTCAGGAAACAACGAATATGCAGGTGTAAGTTAGAAGTCCCAGGTACGGAAATTTATTTATTTATTCGATTTATACACCGCTCTTCCAAAAAAGGCTCAGGACAGTTTACATCAATATTAAAACAAAATCAATTAACAGTTAAAATCAAAACTATAAAAGCAGAATAAAACTATTTTAACAGTTAAAACATTTAAACAATTAAAAACCCTGGAGAACCAGGCTGAACACTTACAGCAGTTAAAACAATTAATAAATTAAAAATCCTGGAAGGCCAGGCCAAACAGACAGGCAGCCAGTATGAGTGTTTCAAAACAGGCATAATATGGTCTCTAACAGGCATAATACGGTCTCTTCTGGTTGCCCTAGAGACCAATCTGGCTGCTGCATTTTGAACTAACTGAAGTTTGCGAACTACATACAAAGGCAGCCCCACGTAGAGTGCATTGCAATAGTCGAGCCTGGAGATTACCAGCTGATGCACCACTGTTTTGAGGTCATCCTCTTTAAGGAATGGGCACAGCTGTCGAATCAGCCGAAGCTGACAGAAAGCACTCCTGGGTCATGGCCTCCACCTGAGATACCAGGGTGAGGCCTGGGTCCAGGAGTACTCCCAAGCTGTGCACCTGCTCCTTCCGGGGAAGCATAACCCCATCCAGTACAGGAATTCAGGATTCAGCTTCAATTTGTCCTCATCCAGCCCATTACTGCCTGTAGGCAGGCATTTAAAGTAAGACTGCCATTTCCAGATGATGAAGATGAAAAGGAGAAGTAGATTTGGGTGTCATCAGCATACTGATAGCACCCAGCACCAAATATTCTGATGATCTCACCCAGTGGTTTCATGTAGATATTAAAAAGCATTGGAGACAGAATAGAGCCCTGTGGGACTCCATATAACAGCTCCTGTTTTGAAGAGCAAACCAAGCTCCAACACCTGGAATATACCAAGAGACAGGAGCAGAACCATCACAAAGCAGTGCCCCCTATACCCAACTTCCCCAGGCGACTGAACACCGCCGAGAGATCTAAAAGAACCAGAGGAGTCACACTCCCCATCTCCTGTAGGAGGAGAGGTTGTCTCAACCCCATAGCCAGCTCTAAAGTTTGAAATGGGTCTAGATAATCGGTTTCCTCCAAAATGGCATGGAGCTGGTTGGCCACCACCCTCTCAATCTCCTTGCCCAACCAAGGGAGACTGGAGATTGGCTATCTATCTATTTATGGACAGAAATAGAACTATCCACTGCTAAGGGATCCAGGGAAGGCTTCTTAAGAAGCAGTCTAACCATTACCTCCTTCAGACTAGGAGGCACCTTACCCTCCCCTCAGCAATGCATTTATGATATTAACTAGGCCACATCCAACAATCTCCCTGCTAGATAGAAGCAGCCAAGTCAGGCAAGGATCCAGAAACCAAGTGGTAGGCCACACCACCCCAAGCAGCTTGTCCACATCCTCAGGAGTCAGAAATTGAAACTGATCTAACCTAATACTGCAAGAGGGATTGCTGGACAGCTCCTTCATAGACCTTGCAGATATAGTGGAGTCTAAGTCAGCCTGAATACAGGAGATTTTGTCCACAAAGAACCCATTAAAAGTGTGACAGCAGAACAACTCCGGGAACTGTTTTAAAACAGAACTCCTCACAATCCGGGATAGTTCTGCAGAATGTGAACCTGCAGGCACAATGCGTGCAGACAAAATCTTTTTTTTTTTTTTTTGCTGTATGCACCACTACCGCATAAATGGGTCACATGCTGAATCCTGTCAGATTTGAACTGAGTTCTCCTCCACTTGCATTCTAGTCACCTACCCAACCGCTTCAGCCCCTGAAACTCCTCAGTATACCAAGGGGCCATTTTTGAAGTAGGTCAGAAGGGACACTTAGGAGTAATCATGTCTACTGCTCTGTTGAGTTCCCTGTTCCAGGTCATCAACAGAATCACCGACCACACCCAAGTCAAAACCCTCCAAGGCTTTTTGGAATCCTGCTGGCTCCAGCAGCCTTTTCCAACAGATCATCCTAATAGGTCCACCACCTTTGCAGGGCTGGAATTGTGGATGTGAAACCAAACAACCAGGTAGTGTTCTGTCCATGACAATGGGAGAACCACCGGATCCCCCACCCACGGAACACCTTCCTGATCCAAGCAGAAGACCAAATTGAGTGAGTGGCCGACAACATGAGTTGGTTCAGAAACTAATTGGGATAGGCCCATAGTTTTCATGGCCGCTATGAACTCCTGAGTTGCACCAGACAAGCCAGCCCCAAAGTGGACGCTGAAGTCCCCCAGGACCAAAAGTGTGGGAGACTCCAACACCAACTCTGAGACCGGCTCTGACAGCTCAGTTAGTGGTCAGTTGGGCAGCAGGGTGGACAGTACACCAACAGATCCCTAGTTCCCAGTGGATGGTACCCAATCTATCCCTAGTTCCCAGGCTAAAAATGTCTAGAACTGAGGCTAAAGCAGATATCTGACGTCTTAGGGTACTAGGTCAAAGCCCCAACTCTAGGCTGTACTGTAGGAAGGCCAAAACTGACACTGGTCTGATGCACTTCTTGCAACTCCAATGGGAGAAGGCTGCTCAAGATGCCTGGTAGATCCGAGAAGCCAGGATGGTGTTCTGGACAGTGTCCAAATACCCTCTATCTGCTAATCATTTACACTCAGTAGCCAGGCGTGTAACTGGAGACATGCTGCGTTTAGGTGTATTAGTGGCCCCTGAGGCAACAGGTCTGTGTGAAGAGGAAGTTTCCAAGGAGGCTGGATGGAGAACATCAGTAGGTCCGAAAACCATGGCCGACAAGGCCAACATGGTGCCACCAGAACTAACTCCACCTTCTCCAGGATGAATTTCCTTATGAATTGATCGGAAGGAAGGCATATAGCAGACCACGCAGCCAAAGTGGCACAAGGGCATCTAACTCCACCAGTTGGTGACATAGGAACCTAGTTTAAAAGCGGGTTATTAGCACATTGTGGGGAGACACGAAAAGATCCAGAATTGTTATCCCCAAGTTGACGGTCATGTCTGTGAAGACGTCTGGGTGATGAGCCCACTCCGAAGGGTCTACAGTCTGACGGCTGAGCTAATCTGCCTATAGGTTTGCTGTGCCACTGAGATGTTCTGCCTGAATTGATAAATGATGCACCTCTGCCCAGGCGAAGAGGAGACTGGATTCCTTCATCAGCAAAAGCAACCTTGTGTCGCCCTGATCGTTGACATGTGACTTTGACATCACATTGTCAGTGTGGACTAAGACATATGAATTCTGTAACGGAACCTGGAACTGCAAAAGAGCAAGCTGCACTGCCTTCAGTTTGAGCCAACTGATATTGTGGTGTAGGTTGGCAGCCTCCCACCTGCCTTGTGCATACTGACCCTGGCAATGGGCCCCCCATCCTGACAGACTGGCATCAGTGGTCACCACTACCCTGTCCAGGATCTCGAGGGGGAGACCCGCCCCCATAGCTGCAGACTTTCACCACAGGAAAGACCTCCGAACCTTGCTCAGCAATAAGATCTGTATGTGTTGTCATTCCATTATGTCCTCCTGGAAGGGGAGAATATGCCACTGAAGGACCCTTGAGTGCCAACGGGATACACTCTATGCAAGCTATCATTGAGCCCAGGATCTGGGCCAGCAGCATCAGGTCCGCCCTGTGCCTGGATAGGAGAGGAGACATCAGAAGAACGAGTTTCTGCCAGTGTTTCAACAGAAGAGACATGGAAGTTTCCAGAGTGTCAAAGTACGTGCCCAGGTATTGGTTCGAGATGGACGCAGGTGGTTTTTCTGAAAATTGATCACGAAGTCATGCTGTTATATGATGCGAACAGTCATCTGCACATCCTTTGTTGCTTGTGTTCTGGACGATGCTCAAATGAGGAGATTGTCCAAATACAGGTGGGCACCTCATTACTAACTCATTATAACTCTAACTGCCCATCTGATGGGGACAGGGTTCTTTTTCTGCTTACTGCTAAGCCAGAGTACGTTTACAGGAGAGTAGCCAATTTTTTTCCCCATAGCAAGCAAGATTCAGTTTAGAGTGATTGAGGCACGAGATGCCAGGTTGTGCACTTCAGATTAACCGGTTTTATTTGAATGCAATTAGCCATGTATACATTATTTGAAGTTATCACTGTTTTATGTATTTTGTTGTTGTTGTTGTTTTCTTTTTTGTATTTATGCTGGCCTTGGGCCAAAACAAAACAAACAAACAATATAGGTGGGCATGAATGCCATGGAGCCGAACGTGGGCGATCAAGGCCACCATTAGTTTGGTGAAAAGCCCCAGAGCTGATCAGAGACCAAAGGGCAAGGCCCTGTACAGGTAATGGTGCTGTCCATAGGCAAACCTCAGGAATGTGCGGGATGGGAACATGAAGGTAGGCCTCAGACAGGTTGATTGAGGAGAGGAACTCCTTCGGCTTGACAGCCTCCTTGATTGAGCTCAGGGACTCCATCCAGAAGGTGGTCTTGCACACGAAGCGATTGAGACCCTTCAAATCTAGAATGGCTATCCACGACCCATCCTTCTTGGGGACTAGAAATAAAAAGGAATAAACGCCTTGACATAAGGAGGTCAACGGCACTGATTCTATTACTTGGATCTCCAAAAGATGAAGAATGGCCTGATCCATCAGTGTTCTTTGGTCTCTGGAAATGGGAGTTTACAAGAAAAAATCTGGGTGAGGTGAAGTGAAGTCTATTGCGTAGCCGCCCTGTACAACCTCCCTTTCCGACCTGTCTGAGGTGGTGTCAGGCCAGACCTGTGAAAACTGGAGAAGCCTGTCCTGACAAGGGGGGCATCATTGCATACAGTTTGATTGAGAGAAAGCAGGGGGAAACTGTCATCCTTGCTGGCCTCTGGGAGCACCTCTGCCTCTCTGATTCCAAGATTGTCACCAATTTGGACAGAAGAAGGAGGAACCATTGTCCCTGTATTGATTATCTTGAAACTGATTGCCTGTAGTCCAGGTAAAGGCCCTGTAGGGATGAAAGGAAGATGAGGAGGAGGAGGAACACTCAACTGTCTTTGAGAATCCTTACATCGTGATGGCATTAGTTTCCTTTTGTCCTTGGTTTCAACTACTACTGGATCCAAGGATTCCCCGAAAAATTTGGCTCCCAGGAAGAGAGTAGCTGCTAGAGTAATTTTAGACTTGGAATCTGCCTGCCAATTTTTTAACCAGAGTCTCCTGCACATGGCAGCTCCAGAAGCCATAGCCCTGGATGCATGTTTCTGACAGTCCAGGCTGGAATCAGCCATAAAGGCTATTTGCCTTCACTAACTTGTTTATGCCCTGGCTCAGCTTTGTGTTTTCTGGTGGAATAAACTGGACCAACTCTTTGGCCCAGAGTATGGACACCTGTACGCTCGAACTGGCTTGGGAGCCGACGCTCGAACTGGCTTGGGAGCCGACGCTCGAACTGGCTTGGGAGCCGACGCTCGAACTGGCTTGGCAGGGAGTGGTTCCCTTTAAAAGCAGGTAATTGCTCGTTCCCGCCCCCCTTCTTCGCTGGCAGTGCCCACTCTCCAGAAGGCTGTGTGCGGCCACAGCACTGTTCCCTGCAGCCTCTGAGCTCGAACACCGCTTCCCACCCTGCCCCGCTTCCCACCCCGCCGGCGGCTACATGAACAGCTGTGTACATCCCTACAATCCAATACTGAATTAAACTATTTCATATTTTGTTTCCACAGGAAAAGTGACACCAGTTTAAAAAACCAACTGTTTGAGAGCATTTCTCTTGGACCATACTATCAAAGGGTGGGGGGGTGTCAGGGAATCAGATCTGGCCTTTATTTAGAACAGCTTAAAGCTATCATCTTTAGTAACATCTCTCTAGGTATTTAAGACACAAATCCACATAGCAATTGAACACCACCAAGTTTACAAAAATAGCAACCTCCTCTATCAAGGTTAGCAACTTAGAAACAATACCTTACTTCATATTAATTCGCTCCCTCCACGTTGATGCCAATACTGCAACTGACATTGATCAACTGCAATATGTAGATATAGGCATCTCAGTCAAACAAAACAGTAATGTTTTTCAGAGCACTATTGATACATGTTTAACAGCAAAAACTAATTGAACAAGCAACACAGTGATGAGCAGTTTTGCGACAACAACAACATAGTTTAAAACAGCTTTCAATTATGCCCCCACCAAAAAGAGAATTAGCTTGCATCAAACCAGGCAGGCAATACGGAAATCATAACAAGAACTATCTTTTATGATAATAATTCAAGAAGATGCAAATACTCTGCATTTGTCTGGATGCAGGTTTGCTGCCTTCATGTCTTACTTGTGGGCCTGGAGTTATCTGGCTACCACTGCTGAAAACTGGATGCTGGACCCTTGAGCTGATCCAGCACAGCTCTTCTTATATTGTAATGGTTATCTGCAATTAGCAATTTACTAGTTTCATGTATTTAGATTTAGACCTATTAGGGATTGAGAAATCCCAATATCTATTAGAGATTAATAATTACCTAAGGCAGTAAGGTCCTCTGAACAGCTGTGACAATTAATTGCTACTTGGGCTCCAGGGAAAGTAAAACTATGACCATCACCCTTGCCTTCCTGTGCTGAAGCGTGAGATGCTGAGTCTCAAATATGCCTGAAATTGCACTCTCTGCCCTTGAAGCTCAACCTCTAAATGCAAGATGCATCAGGACTGATTATAATTACTCAGTAATGAAGAAAAAGCTCTCTTTTGCTTCTTCATTTGATCTAGGACTAAGTCTGGTGAACCCTGTTTTAAACTGTCCTGCCAGTTCCCCACACACCACACACCCCTCCTATGTAGAAGGTGTGTGTTGTACTAGTACATGTAATATGTGGCTCAAGCTATATCAGATTCACTACAAAGGCTCCTAGTAGTCCAAGTAATCATATGAACTTGGGCAACCAGGAAAAATGTTGAACTATTCTACGTTCAAGTTTAATTTTAATTTGGTTCAGTTTTTCTAGGATTAAGAGAAACTGCTACTCCCTAAGTTACAAGGCACTCCCCAAGTTAGAAAAATCTGTACATACAAACAAAATGCCAGAACATATTATACAAGTGAGGCCCACTGTTGAACAAGCAAAGTAATTTTGCTTAGATTACACTGCTAGCAAAGTTCAAGAAATGAAATCCAGGAGACCATCTAATATCGGTGGGGTAACATTAACCACGATATTGGAGCACTTGACCTAACCCAAACAATGGAGTTAGGTCCCTTAAGCTAAACAATCCACTATCTCAGCAAGTCTAGATAGAAACATAGGAAACTGCCATATACTGAGTCAGACCATTGGTCTATCTAGCTCAGTATTGTCTTCACAGACTGGCAGTGGCTTCTCCAAGGTTCCAGGCAGGAATCTCTCTCAGCCCTATCTTGGAGAAGCCAGGGAGGGAACGTGCAACCTTCTGCTCTTCCCAGAGCGGCTTCATCCTGAGGGGAATATCTTGCAGTGCTCACACATCAAGTCTCACATTCAGATGCAACCAGGGCAGACCCTGCTTAGCTATGGGGACAAGTCATGCTTGCCACCACAAGACCAGCTCTACCACAAGACCAGGATGAAACAGCCTGTGTAGGGAGAGTGGCTATTTGAATGTTAAACCATCTCATGCATCGGCTAATATGTAAAGTAAAGTTTAAACAAGTAACTTTCCCCTCTTCTCAGCTGACACACAGCTTACACATAGGGAGGTTTAAGGAAGCAGCACAAGCGGCGAGATAGGATGGAGGAGTCTACATCTCTCACACTGCTTCTTTAAAAATCCCCACAGGCTAGCTGAGAAGTGGAGAGAGTGACTATTTAAACTGTATACCAATTTAGTTGGCAGGTAGAAAACCACAAATAATCAAAACTACCTCTTGCAGTAAATTGTTATGTAGAGAGGTGGCCCGTGAATGGGCGAACCTGCTATTTGAGGGCCACCTGTCTGTGTCAAGCGTTTTTTAAATTAATGTGCTTGCAAAAGAAAAAGAACAGTTTGAACATTTGAAGGATTTCAATTTCAAATACTATTCATTTAATTGAATAATCACCACATATGGTAAATGTGAATCATAGTAAATTTGAATCTGAGAAAGATCTTCTGCTTCTGTTGGGCATGATGTTGTTCTGGAATTATTGATCTGATTGAGTGTTGAAAATCTGTTGAGAACAGCAACATTTAAAATATGATTATTTTAGATTTTTTTTCTAAAAAAAAAAAATGAACACATTTTTTAAACCTTTCCCCCAGCACAAGGGGATTGAGCTAATTTCAGTGGCAGGGCTGTTCATGCAAACTTTGTTATTTGTAGGTAACTGGGAAGTATTCAGAATTTCTTCTAAATTATTTTTTTCATTAAATCACCAAGCACATTCCAGTGTAACAAGTAGTGCATTCAGCTATTTTCAGTGGCAGGATTATGTATGCAAAATTTGGTATCTGTAAGTCATTGAGAAGTAGGACTTTATTTTGCACAAACCAACCTTTTCAAAATATATAATAAGTTAAGGAAGTCCCAAACTTACAAGTGCCAGTCATTTTTTATTTCAGTCACTGACCAGAAGCATTATCACACACAGCAGAACGTAATTTACATAAAATATAACAGAATTTAGCCACTGAGTTGGTGTACTTATAATTAAAATTTGACAATAGAAATTTTAAGAGAAATTTGTCTGAGTGACCAGGAAACATCACAAGATAAGGCAAAATAAGAGTTGCATGATCATTCTTGTAGAGGTCACAATATAAGATAACATGTTCAGTAGTCTCAATATCACCAGACCTACAAGGACAAAGTCGGGATGCATAAGGAACCCCCACTGAACCTCCCATAAAGCACCGCTGTAGGAAGCACATTTAATCGAGCTAAAGATAGTGCCCTCCTGAACTTAGAAAAGGTGGTATTATTTAAATATGCAGCAGGTTTCATGCTGAAAAGCTGATCTCCAAGGTGTAAACCTTTTGGGATTTTAGCAACTTCAGTCTATAAATCGGTGTCAGAAATTCGTTGTTTGATCAGTTTCCTAGCACAGTCGTGTCCCAAACTAATAAGCATAGCAGGCGAAAACCCATGATATTGGGATTTCTTACAAATGCCAACCCACAAAAAACCCAAGTTGTCATTCTTGGGAACTATATATGTTCCATGTTATGAACATCCAACTTATGAATTTTTTGAATTCAACCCATTTGAAAGTTGAGAAGTTCCAATGGCTGGTTCACAATAGGCAGTTGAAAATCCAGTGAAAGAAATTCCTTGCTCAAGGTCAGATGGAAGCAAGTTGTTACCATCTGCTTCTAGTGGCATATCATTCTGGTATGCCACTAGACTTAAAACAAAATTATTTATGGTGATGTGCAAAAAGCTCACATCTGAAAGCAAATACACATGACTGGCTGACAACAAGGGGTATATCACTAGACAAGGGCTGCTCAAGCTTTCTTCAGCTACAATATACCCCATCATTAAGTGAATTTACTCTTTTAAAGTTTAGAAGTGAATCACATAGCAATAGACAGCAAAGTCTCTTTTTCTTTTTAAATCAGATACACTGTCATTTTTTAGGAAACAAATGCAACTGTGTTTTTACCTAGCACATCTGTTTTCCACTCAGTTGTCAAGCATTTTTATTTGACCTCAACTGACAAATCTAATTGTGGTGTAAATATCTACAGCTTATTAGGATTAGCAATATCTACAGATCTGAAAGAATAATTCTGCAACTTAAGTAAAATCTGAATACTAAGAACGTAACTCACTTCTGCTTTGATTCAAAGTTTCATACTAAAACCAAAATTAGTTTAGAACATAGCATTTGCTGGCATCTCTACAATACTACTGCAGAGAAAATGCAGACAACCATTAGCAATCAACAGCATTAGCAGTCACCAGATTGTAATGGGCTTATATTACGGTAATGGGCTTATATTATTACCTAATGAACTGCAATCCTACGCACACTTACTACGAAGTAAATCCAATTGAACTGATATGGCTAAATATGATTTTGTTTTTATAAATACAAACATGATTTTTTAGAATTTTAAATCTGTTTAAGTTCTTACAAAGAACTTTAAGCGCTCAAATAAGTGTCTCTCTTTAAAATAACCTGGGTTAAAATCTTACTTCAATGTAAACATATATGATGACATACCAATGACAACAACAAAAAGAAGAGATAGAGCAGGGCTGCATGCCTTTGGCTGTCCAACTGTTTTTGGACTACAGCTCCTATCATTCCCAGCCACAGTGGCCAATAGTCAGGGATTACGGGAGTTACAGTCCAACATCTGCAGGAGGGCCAAAATTGCATAGTCCTGAATTAGAGCAAGCAACTCTTACTGCAGCACCCGAGCCTGCCAAAAAAACATTGCTGAGCATCAAGAGACCTTTGGGAATGACATCGGCTGCATCACGAACAGCTGCAGGAGGAAGGAGGCGACTCAGAAACTGAAATATTGCACAAGGGGTCCTCTACCCAATTTCTGGGCTTCTTCCCACCCTGTAGCCACCTGCAGCACAGCTCACGTTTGCCAAAATACCTTTTCAGCAGGCTCAGAGGGCTGCTGCAGCAGCACTGAGACTTGCCTGTACTAACCTTCTTCTTCCATTGACATCTATGTGAACCAAAATATCTTAAAACTGTTTCTGAAAACCTATCTTTCTAAATGAAAGAATTGTGGAGGAAACATCTTTGACAGTCATGTAGCATAATAGTTCATGTACTTATGTTACAGTTTGATACTGGGGCCAAGGACTCTTTTCAGCAAAAGTGCCATTCATTGATCCATAGCAACATAGTAAGCGGCCATATACTGAGTCAGACCATTGGTCTATCTAGCTCAGTATTGTCTTCACAGACTGGCAGCAGTTTCTCCAAGGTTGCAGGCAGGAATCTCTCTCAGCCCTATCTTGGAGAAGCCAGGGAGGGAACTTGAAACCTACTCTTCCCAGAGTGCCTCCATCTCCTGAGGAGTATATCTTCCAGTGCTCACACTTCTAGTCTCCCATTCATATGCAACCAGGGCAGACCCTGCTTAGCTAAAGGGACAAGTCAGGCTTGCTACCACAAGACCAGCTCTTCTCCTCCTCTTCTTTTTTTTTGGGGGGGGGGGGGGGCGCTTAGCAGGGCAGTTATATGACCAAGAAGAAGGGGTAGACAAAAACAAGAAGCAGCACTTTCCATCATTAATTATGAACAACACCTTTCTACACAAATATTTCATGGCTGCAGATTGTAAGATAAACCAACCTTTGGGAAGATTTTAAAGAAATCTCTTCACTTGAAGAAAGATGTGGTAAATGTAAAGAAAGCAACTAAGAAATTGAACTCCTGGTTTTCAGAATGAAGCAATGTAACATTAATGGGTAGCATCCAGTGTATAACAAGCATAAGGTGTGCCAGTGGAAAGCTCCTTCACCACCCCCTCTTCATCCTACCCTGAGCCCCCTTGAAAAGCCATGAATAGGGCTCAAGGGACCTTCAGCAACAGCATGAACACCTTGGGGAGACAGAGAAATCTAGAAACCACAAGCAGAGCAGTGTCTCTGCTAGCAATTTCCCTTGCAGTTCCTAGAATTCTCCCCTGGAGCCCTGCCCCACCCACCCACCCACCCACCCACATCCCATGCCAATACTGAAGGTCCCCTGCACTCTCAGCCACAGCTTTTGGGAGGACTCACTAGGGAAAAGAGGTTTAGGGACAGTGCCTTCTGCTGGAGTACCTTGAGCCAACTAATACTGTGGATGCTGCTCAGCATGTTTTTCTCATTATAACAACCAGTCAGCATGCACTTTTATTTTGGAGTATCTAAATAATAAATGGAAATGTTTCATTTACCTCAGTGATTTAAATCAGCCTTTTTTCTTGGTAATTTATGTGATTTTTTAAACTATCTTGATTAAATCAGTCCACCCTGTACTGAATGCTGGGTAGCTTATTTCTGTATAAACATTCTAAGGATCACACTGCACAATTTCTTGACTAGAACAGCCTAAACAGCCCAAACTCTAAACAGACCAAGCTGCACTTTCTATCGGCAAAATGCATTATGAGACCAACACAAGGATTTGTTTGTTTTCACACAATTAAATCTATAGATGACAAGACATATAAAACACACAGGTAGTCACATTTTTTCAGGTGGTCACATTCATGGGCATCTTTTTGTTACATTATGTCACACAAAATGGCAAAAGCCACTTGAAAGAGAGAAGAGTGCAAAGGCTAAAACCAACCCTCCTCCCAAATAATAAAAGCATTGCCTCATGGAATGATCAAAAGTAAGAAGAGGTATTCATCAAATAAACCAAGAGGTTCATTGATCAAAAGTAAGAAGAGTCATGCTACCACTATAATTCCACTCATTTTTGGCTAAAAGCTCTGTTCACAACTATCAGATGACACACATCTGCAGAAATTGCTACAAAACCCAAGCAGAGTGATGGCCGCCGGCATAATCTTTTGCTTTTATTATGTTTATATTCTGCCTTCTCCCATGATGGAATTCATGGCAGCAAATACAGGTCACCTCCCATCCAGGCACCATGGAGACCCAGATTTGCTTAGCTTAGCAACACAGGAAGCTGCCTTATACCAAGTTAGACCACTGGTCCATCTAACTCAGTATTGTCTGCAGGTTCTCCAAGGTTGCAGGCAGGAGTTTCTCTCAGCCCTATTGTGCTAGGGAAGGAACTTGGAACCTTCTGCATGCGAGCAGTTGCTCTTCCGACAGCGACCCCATCTCCTGAGGGAACTATCTTACAGTCCTCGCATGTCTCCCATTCAAATGCAAACCAGGGCAGACTCCTGCTTAGCAAAGGGGACAATTCATGCCTGCTTCAAGACCAACTCTCCTTCTTCAGCAAGGTTGCTGTACCATGTACATCAAACACATTTCTTTTGTCAGCAAATTCACAGCAACTGATCTTGCATTAGTAGACTCATTTGTTATCTATATAACAAGTATTCACCATATTCGTATACAAGCAAGCACATCTTGCTTATGTATTTACAGTGCCATTGGCAAACTTGGCACTAGTTTATACTAACAAGCACTGGGGCAATTTTACTTGTGCTTGGCTTCCACTTTTTAAATAATCTATTTTGTTAAATTGCAAAATGTCAGATTCTGGTATCGCAAGCAATTCCCCCCCCCCCAATGTGTAACACTAAGTATGTGCTAATATGGAAAGTTTTTTCAGACACCATAAACTACAACAGAAAAATAAGCTAGAAGTTAAAATCCTATTCATCCAAGCAAAAATGAAGGTGCATAAAAACAGAAGTTAGAACTAAGAAATGTTTCAAAATATTGGCCGGGTGGGCTAATTATCTGTCCAGTATTTTGTTTAGAGCCCTCCTTTGCCAATCACAAAGTCTCTGCAAATTAAACTAAAACAAGCTATATGCTTAAACTTGCACAGTAGTTATGGTGATCTTTTGTAATTTATCATCAAGGCAGACTGTGGATGAAAAAGAAAGGAAACTGAAAGGGTGGGAGGGAGCAAAGGCACCAATACAGGAAATGAAGAAAAGGAGACCACAAAGATGCACAAGAATCAGTTTATTGGGCCCAATATATTTCAAGTCAAGCAATTCTTCCTCGGGGCAGCTGAAACACTTTCTTCTGAAGAATTTCTTAAACAACCTGTACTAGTTGCAGGGGAGTAGCAGCAGGAGAGAGGGCATGCCCTCAACTCCTGCCTGTAGGCTTCCAGAGGCATCTGGTGGGCCACTGTGTTAAACAGGATGCTAGACTAGATGGGCCTTGGATCTGATCCAGCAGGGCTGTTCTTATGTAAGCAGAGCTTCAGGGGCAATTAGCTCAACTGCCCCTGAAGGGGAGGAGAAAAAAAATCTTAACTTGAAACACATTGGGACCATAAAATTATTCCTGTGCACTAGGAATGTGCACGGAATTGGCGGGGGCCGGTTAGACGGCGGGGGGATAATTTTAAGGGCAGGGGAGGGTGCACTTACATCACCACCCCACTCCTCGGACCGGAAGCGACAGAAAGTAGTGTGCGCACAAGCTACTTCCTGTCACTTCTGGTCCGAAGAGTAGACAGGACAGCATGGAGATATGTTGCTGCCCCACCAGATCAGTTTTTCAGCAAGCGCCAGTAGGGGAAACGCAATTGGGGGGGGGGGGAGTGCACCTTACCCTAGCCTTAAAGTCATCCCCACCACCACCAAACCTTCAAACCTCCCAGTGTTTGAACCTGTTCTGAGGCCCATAAACGGGCCTCCAAACAGGTTCATGCACTTCCCTACTGTACACCTTTCAATTCTCTTCATAGAGTGTAGATGAAAGCCACATATGCAACTGTATAGGATATAGTTATTGCACGAGAACAAACAGTTTGTGGAATACAGACAATATACATTAACAAACATGAATCTCCCATTAAATGTAATAGGTATCAAGAAATGATTAATCCACTTTTACTCTTTCACTGATGCACAGCAACAGTTTTCCCTATGTTGTCCTGCCTCTTAAAAGTTTTACATTCTGGTTATACCACTGGTTGAGGAAAACCAATGCTATTCTGTGCTAGGAATGGGCACGGAACCAGGCAGGAGTAGTTCGAAGGTGGGGGTGGAAGTGCTGGACTTTAAGGGTGGGGTAGGGTGCACTTACCCCTCCCTCCACTTTTCCTCCACTGACACTCAGTTATGCAAGGCTCCTTCAGGACAGCAGCATACCTCCCTGCCGCCCCATCCCCTCTTTGGCCAGATGAGGCTGGAAGTACCTGGAGCGCATGTGCCTAATGCACACCAGTTACTCCCAGCCACTTCTGGCCAAAGAGGGGACAGGGTGGCAGGGAGGTATGCTGCTGCCCCGAAGGAGCCTTGCATAACTGAGTGTCAGTGGAGGAAAAGTGGAGGGAGGGGTAAGTGCACCCTCCCCCACCCTTAAAGTCCGACCCGCCCCCCGCCTCCAAACCTCCCAGTGTTCGTACTTGTTCGGAGGCCCGTAAAAGGGCCGTAAAAGGGCCTCCGAACAGGTTTGTGCACATCCCTATTCGGTGCCTGTTTTGTGTTGAATAAAACACCTAATATTTTAAACAAGGGGTTCCCAACCTGTGGTACTCCAGATGTTGCTCAACTACAACTCCCATCACCCCAAGTCACAATAAATTGTAGCTGGGAATGATGGGAGATGTAGTTCAGCAATATTTGGAGCACAACAGGTTGGGATCCCTTTTTTTAAACTGCACATATGGTTTGGTATCTTGTCTACTGCCTTCTATAGGTGGCTAATATTCAAGAGCAAGGCACTTTCACAAGCTGTTTCTATTCTTAGCCTGGGAAATGTTTCTATCTTCCTGCATTTGAAGCTTTTTGCTGTACTGCTCTTTTCCTATTTATATGACAAGGACCAAACTACATATGCATAGGAGATACATGCTTGATCTCCCCAACTTTTTATTTATGGGCACATGCATGCACAATCAGGCAGCAGGGTATGCCTGTGTCTTGGGTTTGTTTTTTTTTAAACCCATGCTGTTTTCCACCTTGTGCCATTATTCTCCAACAAATATTGCCCTCCCGCAAAGTTGCCTGTTAAGCAGGAAACAAAAACTGGCATCCACTCCACAGCTCCAGATCAATTTTTTTTTAAAAAACAACCTCAGGAGACTTATCATGAATCTCCCATGTAAAGTATATACAGGCCCTGAGAGGAGCAGTAAATTGAAGCCTTCTTCCATTTCTCAAGTAATATATTTTGTCTCCAACATCAGTTACATCTTCAACAAACCTTTTAAACAAAGCTAAGATGTTCTACTGGTTACTGAATCAGAAAAGCATACATACAAAAGAAAAGAAAAACATACAACTCATATTACTATACTGTATTATATTCTGTACTCATATTGAATTTATACTGTGCTAAACTAAAACAAATCTCACCTCAGTACAAACAAGTTTTAAACATTGTAGCTGTCAAGTAATAAGATTTAGTTTAAGTCAACTTGTTTCACTGGGATCAGTGCCCAGTTCCTCTCCTCATTCATTGTATACAATCCTGACACCAATAATTCATGAACAATCCCACTGTACTCTGGAGATGTTTACACTATAGTGAACAAGAACACTGGTAAAGGTTAAACTAGAAGTTATACTCAGTAAAGAAGAACTCGATTAAATAAAATAGGATAGACTTTTTAACAAGATATATTCTGAGCTGGAAATTTCTAAATATAATGTCTTTAAAGTCCTCTCTATTGAAAAGAAGTTATTGGTAGGGAACTGCTTAAATTAACACAAAAAACAACACACAAAAATATTTAAACTGATGACTACTCCTGAATGAAACAACACATCTTTTCAGAAACATGTCATCAAAACCAATATGCAATGACTGCTAGTCATTATTTGCTATTCTTTTAGAAAAGCATGCTTATTTTTAAAACATTTAGAAGCACATACGATTTTGGAAACTGCAACTTCAAATTCCCTGTTTCTACTAAAAGGCTAGCATTTAGGAGTAAAAAAATTATATCTAAACATTAATTCTATAGAACCAAGAAACCTTTGATGTTTCTATTATCAATGTTTAAAGCAGTGGTGGCCAATCTTTTCGGCAAGTATGCCACACATCTTGCCCACAGTATAAAACAGCACCACTCTAGTGCACACTGCTCTGTATACACAGCCCACTCTTGATGTGGTTTGGCTTTTAACCTACAAGATAGCTGCCACAAAGGAGGCGGCAAAGCAGGAGTTCAGCTCTGATTCTATGCCATCACGAGACTTGCAGGCTTGCTAGTCTTGTCTAGATGTTTTAACCACAAAACATTACTTCTTGTGCTACAGACTTCTCTTCATCACGTGCTATAGTAGATATACATTCTACATATGTTCATGTTGACTGTTTAGAAAGAAGAGGCAGATAAAGTATAACCTCTCCATAAACTACAAGCCCTCCACCACATGCATACAGTTCATGACCACTTCTCACATTTCCCAATATTTACATAATTCAGTCTCCATGGAGGATTTCTTTGCATTCAAAGAAAAGCTAGTAGCATAGTATAGTCTCAAAATGCAGAAGAAAACAATTTATGTATTATTTCAAGTCTTACGATCACTAAGCCCTTCTCATCGTCCTCAGAAATTAATTTGGACATATTACTATCCTGGGCTTCTTATTTAGTCTAAAAAAACCCTCAGCTGGTGAAAAGGGATTTGTCAGACTTCCCAACAAGCTGCAAACTGTTTCCTCATGATGAAACATCATCACACAAGTCAACAGCAAAGAGCTGCCTGTGGAGCAAACTGCAATTACAATGTGAGACAAAGTTTGCTCAGTTTAAAATGAAGACAACCCACTATTTGCTATACTTCTACATTATTTAGTAAGTCTAGAATTTAATACATACCATTCACAATCGACAACCTTATCTATTAAATTCAACTAATATTTGGGCAGATGGCACAACTCCAGATTTCAAAATACTCTTTGGCAACACAGAATTAAAAGTAAAAAATGTTTACTGCTGTCTTTAGTGATTGAGACAATCACTATACCAACATAAAGCTATTCACTTCAAATCTCCGACTGTCAGATCAGAAAAGGCAAAACAACAACAGAGTGTGAGAACAAAACATCCATCACATATGAACTGTAACATAAAATGCCAATGTAAATGTCCTATCATTTATATATTTAGAATATACAGTTAATTACAGCTATCTGGGTCATGGTAACATTTCAATGTGGTCTTTATACTGAAGAATACAGTTAGTCCTCTCAAAGGACTAGCAGGCTTAGCAATGTTCTTTAACCGCTGTCACCTACAGAGGGATTCCCAAGTGTGTACTATACTGTGGCAAAACACTATACCTTGTATTTTACAGGAGTTTTTAAATGGCCTATAAGAACCACTAAAATCAGTAGGAATCACATCGAAGAAAACAAGGCAAGAATCAAGCTGTACTTATAAAAACTCTCCATATCTATGGTTTTATAACCATTAGATTTATAAAACACTGTAAGATTATTCTATACCAATTTACTCACATTCCCAGACAACTAAGTTGGTTACTCTTTTTCATATGTCCTTCCACTATGATAAGGATTTGACTTACCAAATTGAGTTTGTGCACTCAACTTTCTTACTGAAAATGAATAATTATTTTGGTAAAATTGCCAAAATACTAAGGCTCTGCACATCATCTTTCAGAAACAGGATATTAAACACATTAAAAGCTGTTGAGCACAAATGAAAGCTGGGCAAACTGCTTACAGTTAAACAGGACACACACACACACCCCGCACAGTCTATGTAAACACCACTGATGAAACTCTGGCAAAGCTCCTGACTGACTTCAGGAGGGTGGAATTTCACCCCAGGTCCCTAGGTAAGCAGATCTCAAGCTTACCTAAGCACTAATTCTGAAATTAAACAAACAAGATTAAGATCCCTTCTTATTTACAATATTCTCAGAGACAATCTAGGACTTTATAAATGTTGTTTAATGTTTTGTTAAGTCTTTGGTCATCCTCAGGGCAATATGAGCACAGCAAAACTTTATAACAAAGCTTTAGAAAAGGGAATAAGGATCAATAACTGTAGTAAACTGCACACAAGCTGAGCTGTTCACAACAAATTGCAACTAAGCACACACCAGCTTAACAGTGGCAGACTTAATTTATTATTCTAACGCCATTTACTTGGAAGTTCCATTGAAATCAGACTTGATTCCAAGTAAATGTGTTTGGGATCACCTGAGGCATTCAAACTTTAATTTCAAGAGTTACACACTAAGCCTATCAGCATGTTTTTCTCAAAAGAATACTCCTTTCAGCAGCACACTGAGAACACCATCAGTTTTAATTTTTGCAAATTATCCCAATATCTCTTTTAAAAAGAAATCGCAATGTAGTTGACATAAATATTCTTCCATTGATTGTCAAGACACACAAGAGGTGGGCTATGCAGGGGCCTTAGTCACCACTAACTAGTCTGGATACCGTCCTATATTTCTAGGTTCAGAGATCCAACATTTGGAAGTGTATTTCACTGTAAAAGACCATGTACACTGACAGCACAACAACAAACGATAATGAAATCACAGGACAATCTATTTCAACCAAATGTTACTTCTTTTGCATTCCCAGAAGACTAATTAGTTTTGTGCAAACCTATCCTCACTCAAAAGGCTGCAAAATTAAGTAGAGCATGCTCTCAAAATTGTTACAATGGGACAGACAAGTGTCAAAACACAGACCAATTAGGCTGTTGGGAGAATTTTGCTCAAAACTGAATTCAGATTCCTTATAAGTCAACAGGAGCATCTAGCAAGCCCAAGGATCATTTAAACATTTTAAATTAAGAGTTACCAACCTGTCATATCATTAAAGATAATCTTGATTCGTTCTAAGATTAAAATACATGGCAATGAGATAACAAACAATCATGCTAATAAAGAGCGAATCTTTGCTTCTCCAGTCTATTATTTTGAGTTTCAAAAAAATACATAATCAGAATTGGGCAGAATATTTACTTTCCCTTCTTTTGCAATAAGTGTGTCACTGCCATCAGTATGAATGGAAGTTACAATTGTTAGAGGTCAAACAAGTCATTCTACAATATTGACAATATAGCACTAGAAACAAACACAACACTAAGCAGTTGCAATATGCATACAAGGGCCTAAATTATTCTGGCTTAAGATAAACCTTTATAAGTGTTAGTTACAAGGAAGGTTCCACCTCCCCCCGAATTTTTTAAGCCTCTGAAAATAACTGCTGAGTTTTTAAAAATGATAGCACATTAGAATTTCCTCACCAACAGCATGCTTTCGAAGCAGCACATTTCATAACCATCCCACGCTTTCGAAAATTAAAAACACAATGACATTTTTGCCACGAGGCATTCCGCATTGTGCCATGAGACACTCCTATCTTTAGAGTAGTGCCTCATTTTCCCTTGTAGGAACCGAGCCCCTGTAGCACCAGAAAAATACAAATCGATAGTGTCGTGTGCATCGTGTCTAGCCTAAAACCGAAGGAGGTTTCTGCCGGGCTCCATATAATGACAAAAGTGGTTCTTAAGAACTGTATAGTTTATGTGGACGTTCTTAGGGGACCCCAACAGGAGTTCCTTTCAAGTCTCTACTGAGGGCTGGGGGCACAAATAGCTTTGCCTCGAGGGCTACGAAAAGCAGCGAGCGACCACGCGGGCTGCCTAGGCCACCTTGGCCGAAGAAACGGGGCTCTGGGGCCGCGACTTGCTGCAGACACCCTACAGGCCTCCTTGCCCGGGTGCGGTGACTAGAAGGAGTCGCGAGGTGTGGTGCCCTCCTCCCTCGGAGCCCCTGGAGAGGCCTGAAATGCCTGCATCCTCCTCACGCGCTCCCCCATTGACACGCCGGGAGCTGCCGGGGGCGGCGACCGGTCCCGGAGCGCGTGTCCGTCCGTCCGTCCGTCCCTCCCTCCTTCCGCCGGGCTCACACTCACACTCGGGGCAGCTGCAGCGGTGGCGCCCCCCGGCGCTGGAACACTCCATCCACAAATACGCCGTTCTTGCCAAGGCAGCGCAAATAGAAATCGCCGCCGCCAGACGAAGCGGCGGTGGAGTCGGCTTGGGACTGGGGCCCGGTCCCATCGCCGGAGAGAGCTGAGGCGGGGCCGGCATTGCTGTTGGCAGTGGCTGGGGCCTGGGCGGGCGGGGCAGTGAAAATCTCAAGGTGTCGCCGCGAAATGAAGCTGGAGTGGCCCATGCTCACGTCCACCGAGCCTTGCGAGGAGTTGCGGCCGATGGTCACCGAGCGCTTCTTCATGAGGTATTCGAACTCGCGGCCCTCCAGCCGGGCCACGGCCGCCGCTGCCGTCCCTGCCGCCATCTTGGCCGAGGCAGCGCGCGGGACCGAGCAGCCCCCCCACGGTCTCCCCCCCGCGCGCACCCGCGCCCGCCCCCCTCCCCACACCGCCCACCGGCCCGGTCCCAGACACCGACAGACACAGCAGCGAGCGCCACGGTGCAACCCACACTCACGCAGCCCCCAGCTAGACGGGCGCTTGGTTCAGCCAATGGGAGCACTGCACGCCCATGGAGCTATTCCCCTTCTGCCAATCGCAAACTACGCCGGGATCAGCACAAGGCAACAAGATAGATTGTACCGCACAAGAGACAGACAGGCAGCTAGGCGTCGAGAAAACGCGTGCTGGAGTGTACTTCCTTGGAGCGGATTGTGAGGAATCTGCTGCTCACACAGCTAGACTCCTTGCTAGAAGAAACTGTCCACCAAAGAGTGGGAAATTCTCTACAATAATGTAGGGCAACTCTGTGCATGCTTCCAACCATATAGATGCCAATGTCCGCGATCCTTCATCCACGTTGCATACACCAGGAAAGCAGGGGAGAAACTCTCCCCATTTGTTCCTTTAGGGGTGATTTCCCATCAGGATTTCAGCAACAGGACAGTGCTATAATGGTAGTAATCAACTTCATATGTATTTACACCCAACTAAAATATACTTAATGTTACCTCACACTTAGCATAATTGTGTAAACTAAAAGGGTATTATTAATGTGCAAAAGGGTAGCTGCTATTTAATTCAATACACGGACCACATAAGTCAGAACATTCGCACTCCAACGCTTTTTAACATCTACAGGAAACCACTGAGAGATTGTCAGGAGATTTGGTGCAGGCCAAGGTGTTATCAATATGCTGTTGATACCCAGATCTATTTCTCTCCATATCAGTTTTATCAGGAGATGGCTTAACTCTCTAAATGCTTGCTTGGAATCGGTAATCAGCTGGATGAGGGGAGAACAAACTGAAGTTGAACCTAAACAAGACAGAGGTATTTGGTGTGGGAGATTGGAACAGGAAGTGGTTTAGATCTGAAAGGGTTTACACTCCCCCTGAAAGATCAGGTGCATAGTGAGATTTACTCCCTGTCGCTCCTCTCTTGGTTAGGTATTTTCACCGGACACCAGTATCAATTTTCCAAACAAAGCTTTATTTCATTGCTAGCAAAAGCTTTTGGGTGTGGCTGCCCCCAGTCTGGCAGGCCATCCATCTTTTATACTCTGCCATAAACAACTTTTGCACCTGCACATCTTATACAAGTCAACATGTTACTTTAACCCCAAAGGTTCTGATTTGCTTCCAAGTGCTATATTTCCCACTTACACTTCTCAAGACATCTGGCTTGCAGCCTTGGCCTGGTTTCTCCTCCCCGTTGAGACATACTTTTAAGCAGTGTCATCATAAAATATCCTCAAGGCATGTGGGGATCTACCAACAACTGCAAGCGCCATTGATAAGGCGTGTAGCATAATTAGCTAAGTGCTGTTCAAACCAATCGTGCTTTTTGGCTGTTGAAGCAAGTTGCAAATAATATTCCAGCAGTACTAGCTTGGGAGTACTTCTAAACCCCAACCTCTTCTTGATATCTCAGGTTGAGGCAGTGGCCAGGAGTACATTTTATCAGCTTCAGCTGAAACGTCAGCTACATCCATTTCTCGAGACAACAACCTTAAAACAGTGATACATGGGTGGATTAAGCTTTTTGCCGCCCATCGGAAAAAGGCTTTTGCTGCCCTTTTACCTTAAACAAAAAAGGTTTACCTTTTAAAAAATAAGGTAAGGGGGGGGGGACTTTCTCCTCGATCACTCCATCCTTGCTGCAGCCACCGCTGCCCACTGAGAGGGGTGGGGAAATTTGCTGCTCTTGAAATTATGCCGCCATAGGCAAATGCCTACTCTGCCTCTCTGTTAACCCAGTGATACACATGCTGGAGCATTTCCAGACAGCAGACTTTACTGCAGGTTTACTGTGAGTTTGGACTTGCTCCCCAAAACTGATGCAAAAAGTGTGTGTGTGTGTGTGTGTGTGTTTTAACATAGGGACATAGGAAGCTGCCATATACTGAGTCAGACCATAGGTCCATCTATCTCAGTGTTGTCTACACAGAATGGCAGCGGGCTTCTCCAAGGTTGCAGGCAGGAATCTCTCTCAGCCCTATCTTGGAGATGCCAGGGAAGGAACTTCGAACTTAGATGCTCTTCCCAGAGTGGCTCCATCCCGCAAGGGAAATATCTTGTAGGCTTGTGCCCAAAACGTTTCGGAGGCCATTGTAAAGGCCTCTGAAATGTTTCGGCGCTGGGGCAGGATTCGGTGCTTCGGCACCGGCGGGGGTACTACTTTAAGGGCGGGGGAGGGTGTACTCACACACCCCAGCCGTGTTTCCCCCGCCGGCGCTCTCCAAATTTCAAGCCCCTCGGGGCGGCAGCGTTCCTCCCTGCCGCCCCGTTCCCCCCGTCGGCCGGAAGTGGATGGAAGTCGCAAGCGCGCGGGCACCCGTTGTGCGCACGCATGGCAGGCGGGAAGGCACGCGCGTGCACGATGGGCGCATGCGCCCTCGCCACTTCCGGCCACTTCCGGACGACGGGGGGAACGGGGTGGCAGGGAGGAACGCTGCCGCCCCGAAGGGCTTGAAATTTGGAGAGCGCCGGCAGGGGGAAATGCGGTGTGGGGGGGTGAGAACACCCTCCCCCGCCCTTAAAGTAGTACCCCCGCCGGTGCCGAAGCCTTTTCGGGCACATCCCTAATATCTTGTGCTCACACTTCTAGTCTCCCTTTCATATGCAACCAGGGTGGACCCTGCTTAGCTAAGGGGACAAGTCATGCTTGCTACCACAAGACTAGCTCTCCTCTGCATTTATTACCTTGGACATACATTGGGCTATGCTCTAATGGGCAATGAAAAGCCTGAATCGTGTCTGGAGTGCCCCCAGATAGCTTGCAGGGACTTCAGGGTACATCTGGCCGATATATGAACACACACCCTCCATTCCAGAGGAGAAACGAGCTAAAAGCCCCACCTGGAAATGCTCCTGGTAACTTCTAGGCTTGACTACTACAATGCACTCTACACTGGGCTGCCTTTGTACGTAGTTCAGAAACTGCAAGTGGTGCAGAATGCAGCAGCCAGTTTGGTCTACAGAATCACCCGTAGAGTCCACATTACTCCTATTTTAAAAGAACTACACTGGCTGCCAATTAGTTTCCGGGCAAAATACAAAGTGTTGGTTATTACCTATAAAGCCCTGAATGATTTGAGCCCAGGGTATTTAAGAAAGTGCCTTCTTTTTTGAGAACCCCACCGCCTAATAAGATCTTTGGGTGAGGTGCAATTATGGTTGCTACTGGCTCACTTGGTGGCGACCCAAAACCGGGCCTTCTCTAGGGTTGCCCCAAGGCTCTGGCACACACTCTCAAATGAAATTATAATCTCCCCATCTCTGGTTGTTTTTAAACGATTTGTGAAAATACAACCATTTTATCAGGCTCTTAGTTGATTATGTTTCCAAGTTTGATTTGTAGTAATTTTAATCTGTTTATATGATTTTTAGGTTTTGGTTGTTGTTTTGGATTGTAAATGGCCCTGAGATTTTATATGGGGTGGTATATAAATGCAACAAATAAAAAATAAATTCGTTGATAGAAACCATACAGATCTACATTATTGCCTCTCATTACATACTGTATTCATGCATGGTCTGTTCATTTCACCATGTTTGTAATCTCCCATATAAATCCATCCAATCTTTATTACGGTCATAGACCAGAATACAAAAAGAAAAAGAAACAAACACACAAAGACAAGGAACATATATACAAGTAGATTAAGATAAAACGTTTAAAAGCCTGATTGGATTTTACAAATTATATAACAGTACCTGGCCACTTTATTAATAACATTCTCATCAGGATTGGCTAATAAAAACTTCAAATAAAAATAATCGGTATGCCCTATCAAATCAATCAACAAAGGGGAGATTAATCCTAAATGGGTATCCCTATAAAAATCATAATACAAAATAGCAGGGGCGTAGCAAGGTTGGAGTGGGCCCAGAGACAAGATTTTAAAATGCCCCCGCCCCACCTCACTGAAGCTCAGCTCATGAAGTAAAGAAATCTTAAATGAGGATGAATAGTGGTAACAAAAAGCATAGTAAAAATTATTATACACACACACACACACACACACACACACACTAAGATAAAACGTTTAAAAGCCTGATTGGATTTTACAAATTATATAACAGTACCTGGCCACTTTATTAATAACATTCTCATCAGGAATGGCTAATAAAAACTTCAAATAAAAATAATTGGTATGCCCTATCAAATCAATCAATAAAGGGGAGATTAATCTTAAACGGGTATCCCTATAAAAATCATAATACAAATAAAATAGAATGTGCGCTGGTCTCCACTTGGCCTGTTCTGCAGGGACATAGGCAGGCAGGAAAAGGAATGCCTTTAAATCTACCCTCCAAAACAGTGGAGGGAAGCACATCCAATCACGCTAAAGTCAAAGCGCGTCTAAATTTAGGGACAATAACAAGACGCAGATAACTTGCAGAGTTAAAACTAAATGTTTGCTCCCCCAAATGAACATTCTTAGGCAGAAGAGCAACTTCCTCCTGGAGATCTATATCTATAATACATTGCTTAATTTCCTTCCTGGCCTGGTCATAACCCATTTTAAGGATTTCCTCTGTAGAGAACCCATAATGTGCTAATTTGCCACTGATCAGGGTGGGCCACTTAAACCTGAACGAATCAATTTTTATAAGAGAGGCCAAACCCACACAGGAAAACACAAATTTTAACCAAAATAGGATTATGGTTCTCCAGTAACAGTTCCATTAACTCAGGGATTTAATGTCTCTTCCAAGAATATCCAGTACTCCCAATCCAGCTGCAATAATACTCATGGGCAACAGCTATTGGTTCTGGATGCAGCTGCATTCCCATTTGGAACAAAGACTACTATGTCCAATTTGATTAACACATCTCAAAAAAGGTATTATAGAGGCAGAAAAGGTGCAGAACAGGGCAACCAAAATGATTGGAGGACTGGAGCACCTTCCTTGACAGGAAAGAAAGGCTACAGCATTTGGGGCTTTTTAATTTAGAAAAGAGGCAACTATAGTGAGACATGCCCCCTCGCTCTGTGTGTGTGTGTGTGTGTGTGTGTGTAGAGAGGGGCGGGTGGGGGGAGAGGATCGCCAGAGAGAAGTTTTTATCCCTCGTTCACATCACTAGAACCAGGAATCGTCCAAAGAAACTGACTGGCAGGAGATTCAGGGCAGATAAAGGGAAGTAGTTCTTCACACAGAACGTAATTTATCTCTGGAATTTGCTGCCACAAAATTGTTGTTCACTAATTTAGATGGATTTAAAAAGGGATTACACAAGATGAAGGAGGACACGTCTATCAATGGCAATTAGTCTTGATGGCTATGTGCTACCTCCAGGTCCATGCCTCAGAATTCCAGTTGCGGGGGGGGGGGGGGAGGAGGAGAGGGTTGTTGCCTTCATCTCCTGTTTATGAGCTTCCCAAGGCATCTTGCGGGCCACTGTGGAAACAGGATGCTGAACTAGTGGACCTTAGCCCGATTGAGCAAGGCTCCTCATATGTTCTTATACAACCAGTTCAACATGGTTTTATGAATATTGAGACATGGGCACAAATAAAATGTATAATCACATTGATGATCCACACACTAGTGTGCTTATGTGTGTGAATTGCTTTCTTGATAGGGGCAAATAATCTGCACTATTATGGAGCAAGTCTTTATAGTTCACTGGTACATATTATTTAAAATAAAATATAATTTCAACATTATCAGTACAGATACAGTACACATGCAATAACAGCAGATCTTACATATCTATATAATACATAGTATATTTTCTATCAAGGTATTAAATATCCAATTGCAACAAATATAGATTCAAATCTGTGAATCTTTTGCAGTTGACCGGTCTTTCCAGGCTCCTCTGGTTAATTTTGCTCTAGCAGGTTCTGATGTGTGCCCAAAGATTAAAAACAAACAAACAAAAAAAAAAAACACCTTATGTGAAAGGAAGGAATTTGTCTCATAAAAAGTATTTGGGATTCCTTAGCTCACCTCTACCAAACCCTAGCATTGAGATCTGGTCTGTGTTGCAAACATCTATCTAGGGTTCTTGCTTAAAAATCCAACTCAGAGCCAGATGGCACATCTTCCATAAATGCTATTTATTATTTTAAAAGGGAAGAGGATAGGAGAGCAAATGAGAATGTTTAGACAAACAATTATGGCCATATTATGTCATCTTTGACCTTAGCAAAATAACACTCAGATAGTGAACACATTGCAATAATTGTGTTCCTCTGCTAAACTCACTTTAAAAGGTCTCTAATCTGACCTACAGATTGCACTTAGAAGTGTACTCTGTAGTACAGGTTAGAGATCTTTTAAAGTAGAGTTCCTTTACTTTAAGTGTTAAACATAACATAAGTGTTATGTGTGGAACATTCTTCCTCCTCCTTCTCCTCCTGTACCTCCCCCCACCTGCATTTTACAATTTGTGTGTATGGGAAATTAGAGGCATTTTGTACATTATATAACAACAGACTCAACTAGAAATTGTTACTAGGTTGAGCAGAACAATACATTCTGAGCTGGACTTTCATCTTGCAAGAACCCTGGACAAAAATTTGCAACATAGATCAGATCTCAGTTCTAGGGATGGGCAGCTGTCAACTTGGGAATTGTGTACTGGTGGACTCAGTCTCATCAATAAATGTCATAAGTGTCTATAAATGTACATATTAATATTACTTATTAATAATTGCTGGTTTACAGGACTTTATTATGTGGAGATTTAATTGTGGAATATTCCTTGTTCAGTCCCCGTCATCTTCTGGTGAGACTGGGAAAGACCCGTGCCTGAGATCCTGGAGAGCTTCTGCCTGCAGTCAGTGTACACAACACTTAAAATTGTATTTATTTATTTAAGTGTTTTTTGTCAATAAAAACATACGTATTGAAAACAATTTCCACAAATAAACTGCTCATTTACATAGTAAATAATCTTTAGAATTGAGAAAAAGATTGTGTTTCAAGTTAAGATACATGCTTATTACACTGATAATGGTAACAATAGGTCTTGTTATAATGAATAGATAAAATTTAAAGAAGAAGCTTTATTAAAAGGTATTTTGTGATACTCTATGTAAGACCGAAAAGGAACCAATCTACTAAAATATAAAAAACTTTTATCATATGATTGATTAATTTTCAACAGCAAAGAAATTGTGTCCATAATAGACCAGATTTTTTTTCAAACCAACACCAAAGAGAAATATGGCCTTTCTTTTTCAAAGTCTGCCCAATAGCTGCCATAGTCAGTAGACTAAATAATTAGTGCAGACAATACTGATCTACAGGAACCAGTGGTGTCTGACTCAGTATAGGACAGCTTAACGTGTGCATACAGCGACACATACTTTTATTATTAAAATATTTTGCATGTTAGCTAACCCAGGAACAGTAACAATCCAGTTGTTGTGAGGCCCAGGAGGGCTCTACTCTTGGTTGTAGACTGCCAAGACAAGGGCAGGTCCAAATGGGCAAGGTTGTGGCCAAAGTAAATAAGTTGGGATCCAAGGGCCAGAAGGCAGGGATGTGGTCAGGGATGGATCATTGGTCAAGTCCAAAGAGAAAGTCAGGTGAAGCATAGACAAGAGGAGTCTGCTGTGGCTACTCCTACTAGTTAACTGCACAAACTAAGGAACTTGATCAGAACTCAACACCTCTGGCGGATCTGGTTTAGTTTGGAAGTCAACTGACCATATTCAGGCTGGTGCAGAGCCCAGAGGGTGCCCTTGATTCATATCACTCAGTCAGTTGGGATTGTCAAGGAACCAGGGTAGTGGCGGCACTGGAGGTAATGCACTTGAGATTGACTGTTGGAGGTCCTGGTTTGAAGGACACATACCCCATCTTTCCTGTAGTTTCATACACTGGTTACTCTATCCTAAAAATACCCACTCCCAGCTCGATCCTCTGTAGAGATGCACCTAAGACCATTTATTTCAGTGGGCTTAGGAGCACTTTACAGTTATACAACTGAGATGGAAGATATGTTGCTGAATCTCTGAGAACAGTATCTGTGTAAATATTTCTGGTGCTGAAGCCTGATGTTACAATCTTAAACCAATTTTCATGGAATTAAATAAATTCAGTCACAACAGAACTTCCTACACTTACAAATGCTGGACTATGAACTTGAGCCCTTTAGTTGTAAAACCTATTAAAAATAATAGGATCAGTGAAGGGGTTCTTAGACTTGGGTCCCCAGATTTTTTGGACTGCAAACCCAGTCATCCCCTGCCACAATTGCTGATGGCAAAGGATGATTGGATTTGTAGTTTAAAAAACCCAAACATCTAGGGTCCCAAGTTTGAGAACCCCTGCATTAATTAGTAAATGTACTTTGAGTCAGAACCCAAAAAATTCAAACACAATACTGATAGTGCTGTATTATGAACAGACATTTCCTATAGGACAGTATGTAGCATACTGTATTTAAATTGCAGGTTTAACTCCCAGTATAAAGCATGTTTTCCCAATATCTACATATCTCTTGCAATCATTAATGTTTCCTAATCTTTGCATATATCTTACAGTCATTAATCACTGTACCTTCATAGCTTAGGGTAAAAATAAATAAGTCAGTAATTGTTTTCTGATAGCAGCATTCCTCCCTGATAAATTTACCTTCTTGGGAGGGGGACGATGCTTGTCTATTGGCTTGTATCTTGTCATTTACCTGCTTTTTTAGTGAGCATGGTGGTCGAGCCTTGCTTAAATACCGATCTTTGGGAAACACTGAAACTGAAGAAGCTAACACAGCTCAACTTCACCCCACCCCAGCTAACTTGGCAAAGAGGCACCTTTTAACGTGGTGATTCTCTTTTATTTAGCAGGGGGAAAGTAACTGGCCCTATTCACCTCCAGGACAGTACTTCCAGTGACTGTTGCTGGTGTCTGTCTTATGTTTCTTTTCAGACTGTGAGGCATTTGCGGACAGGGATCCATCTTATTTATGTATTATTTCTCTGTGCAAACCACCCTGAGTCATTTTTGGAGGGGCGGTATTGAAACTGAATGAATAATAATAACTTTGTATGGTTTCCTTTCCTATAAATTATTACAGTTCAAAAGCATAGGTATTGGCAAAGAAGTCCATAATGGGATCAAAACATGGAAGATCTTAACACAGAATGCTTGTGTTCACTTTGTATGTATGTACATACATGGGAAAACCCAAGATTAAATCACAAAATGTATAGGCATTTTAATTATGAAATGTACTACAGAGTATAATGTATTCTAAAGTCAGTGTTCTGTGTTCAGTATTAAAAGCGTACAGTTGGTTCTCGCTATGAACATTGGGCAAATTCCAGTCCAGTCATTTGAAAAAATCCTTGCCAGTTATTGTGTCCAACACAAATGTCTGCAGTTGGTTTACAAACCATGCCTACCCATAATTCTCCGGGCAGCAAGCAGCTTATGGAGGAGGCAACGTGCGGAGCAATAATCTCCGATTAACTAAATTATGTCGTCTTGGAGCGTTGAATAATATACAACGAAACTACTTAACTTTCGAGATACCATCTCAATTGTTTCTAGTTCAGTCTGCACTTCAGACAGCTCCCTCCTGGGCAGAATGAACAAAACCTCGTTGCTGCAGCAAGACATGTGCTTTCCAGATGACATCATCCTCCTCAGTGTCTGGGCAGTGACCTAGGCAGAGTGTTTGTAAATACAGAAAAGGGCCTTGGGGGTGGGGCAGGCAGAACAATTGGTACTGGAGTATAGGGCAGTTAAATCGATGCACTGGTGCCTGCGATGCCTCAGGAGACTGCTTCAGAGGCTAGGTTAGGCTGTTTCGAGTTGGCAAATGTTTCAAAGGCAAGAAATCACGTGATTCAGCTGAAACAAGGCTGGTTACAGAACAGTCTCAACTTGAAATCTAGGCAATTTAAAATAATAGTTCAAAGCAGTTTTATGTGCCATCCCCGGTTATTAATGTGGAAATTATGTATGCTCAAGAGTGAAACAATTTCAAAAATGAAATTCAAAGCTGTGTGTGACTTAATTTTCTAAGGTCCATGTAAACAATAATAGCAAACAATATTTTAAGTAGAAAGTCGTTTGTATGTTGCTATTGTGCCCTCTGAAATATTATTTTACAATAATACTCCCACAATGACAACCAATACCCAAGCATTCACTAGCATAACGTAATATTGGTAAGAAATGCAGTTCAGATTAACTGGAACTAAAGTATTTCTCTAATCTACATAAACTCAAAACATTAAATACAAAAGACAGGTCTGGTAAGTCTTCAAAAATTGAAACAAATTACACCTGATATGTGGTCACTGTGACTTTTCTGCTCTTTATTCACATGCAGGAGTAATCTCTACTCCAGTATACCTGTTGCCTGAAATGGAGTGCTCTGTAATTTACTATTAATCAAATCTGGCCTCCTGTAACAACAATGGTGTACTGTAGTATACTAGAAAATAGTTCCTGAAGGAAAGGAGTGAAGGATAGAGGGATGGAATCAAACTAGATGGTTTGGTATACCTATTATTACCCACCTTGGGGCCCATTGAAGAATGACAGCTCATCATTACTATTTTAATATGATCTGGTGGGATGTTAACTACAGACCATGCAGTTTAAAAAGGTGATAACAAAAGGAAAATTTACAAATGGGCACCAGTTCATCTGTTACAGAAAACAAAGAAAGAATCTTGTGGGATTTCACTGCAAAGCTGTATATGTATAAACGTATAAAACATATATATGTATAGAACATACATATGATGAAAGGTCACTGTGCTTATCTTACATTTGTACATTAAAATGTCACAGACTGTTTTATATTATGTGGTCTTTTGGCTTGATGGTTCATCTCCCCCCCCCCCGCATTATACTCATGTCTATCTGGCTGACTGGCTGTCAATTGAAAAGAACACTTAATATATCTAATCACTGTAAGCTTGTGCCACAGTAAATATGACTTGATGGAAGTCATATTTATTTATGAAACTAAGTAGTCCTTTAGAGTAACTCCTGAACAGTGTTCACTCTAATTTTTATTACCAGTGAGCGGAAAGAGTTTTTTTCTGGGCAGCACTATCAAGGCAGTGTGCACACACAACTCTCTCATGTGCACATATAACTCTCTCACACACCAGGAATCAATTTTTTTTTTAATTTCCTCAGGCCCCCAGAAATAATTAATACCCCACCTCCGGTCTCCCTGGACTGCCAGCAGTGGGGGGGAGCCACCACCCGCCCTCCTCCTCTGGCTTCCTCCTTGCCCTGCCCCAGCCCAGCCTCTCGGGGCTGCCAGGGGCAGGGGGAGCTGCTGCCACCCATCCTCCCCGGGCTCCTTCCCCTGGCTAATGGTAGAGGCTGAGGCCTGGCGGGGGGGGGAGGGAGGGAGGCGGTGTGGTGGTGGTGGCCCAGCTGGGGAAATGGAGCAATGCTTCCCTTCCTGGCCGGGGAAATGGGGTGCTGGGCAGCGGGGCAGCGGTGGTGGGTGCAGCAGAGACTGCGCGCCTGCCAGAAACGGCTGTGCAGGGGCCCGGGGGTTGGTCCGTGCACATGTACCTTAGAGGGAAGCCTGCTCCTGAGTAGTAATATTGAGTAACTCAGTTTGGATGTCAGCCATTTAAAGGTTTAGAGTATTTTACGTTTTCCTTCCAATAGGATAGAGAGAGATAATAGAGACTCCTAAAGATTGAAGCATTATTCTTTGTCTTTCTGGGAAATTTATTTTGTCACTAAAAAAAGAACCAGGCCTTCAAAAGCATAATATGCATTTGTAACTTGATTTCTTGATTGCAAGCACCACAAGATGCATGTAATCTGAACCAAAAGGCATCTACAAAAAAGAGTGGACCTTTTCCTAGAAACCTAGTACCATGAGGAGACAGGAATTTGTCTCTAAATTACTACATATAATGTTTGCATATTTTTAGTTCACTATTATCATCCAAATAGCTGCACAGAAATAGCTATTCTGCTCCAACACTTAGGTCGCAAAGAATCACTCTTTTGGAAGAAGACTCCAGCATATTAGTTACAGGAGTTAGTTTGGAGTGTTTGCACACTGCTGATGATGCACAGATCATATTGGAGGCACAAGGAAGATATATTTGAATGCTGTCACAGCCTGGTCTCAATCAGCCCCATTATCTTAAGCTTCACCACTGCCACTAAGTAGACTTTAGACTAAGTAGACTTTTTTAAAAATAGACTGTCTATTAACATAGCCTTCCAAACCTTTGTTTCCTTCAAAGCTAGGTATGGTGGAAAGGCTTCTAAGTGTGGGGTGGGGTAAACAGAGGCTAGAGTTTGTTAAATTCAAAGAGAAATCTTACTTTAAAACAGTTCAATTCTAAATAGTTCTTTTGGAATTTTTAGTACAAAGAAACAGCAGCCAAATGAGCATAAGAAACACATTTTTAAAAATGCATCCAACTAACCTGCACATAATACTGTGCCCTAACTCCGAGTCCTTACCTGGAGTCTATCATCACCATTAGTCAGCTTCTGTAGCGAGCCTGGCTTTCTTCACCTCAGGTCTTGCTCCTTCTATCCAGTTCTGGTGGTTCAATTCCAGACTGATCCTTCAGCTGCTTTGAGAGTGATTCAGTTCTTCAAAGAGTTTCAGCTCAACTCTCCCAGTGATTTCTCAGCTCTAATTTCAGCAGCTCTTCTCAGCTCTTCTCTCCTGGCTCTCCAATACTCCAGCTTCCACTCCAACTGGAACTTGCACTAACCTCAACTCTCCAGCTCCCCTTTTCAACTGGACTTCTTTACTTGAACTAACTTCAGCTCTTGAGAACATAAGAACAGCCCTGCTGGATCAGGCCATATCAAGTCCAGCATCCTGTTTCACTCAGTGGCCCACCAGATGCCTCTGAAAAGCCCACAAGCAAGAGGTGAGGGCATGCCATTTCTCTTGCTGTTGCTTGCCTGAAACTGGTATTTAGAGACATAATGCCTCTGCAGCTGGAGGTGGCCAATAGCAATCCAGACTAATAGCCATTGATAGACTTGTCCTCCATGACTTTGTATAAGCCGCTTTTAAAGCTATCCAAGCTAGTGGCCATCACCACATCCCATCCTGTGGCAGAGAATTCCTTTTGCTGGTCCTAAATTTCCAAGCCTTCAGTTTCATGGGATAGGCCCCTGGTCCTAGTGTTGAGAGGGAGGACAATTTATCTCTGTCCACTCTCTCTACTCAGTGCATAATTGTATACACCTTCATCATGTCTCCCTGTAGTCTCCTCTTTTCCAAACTAAAGAGCCCCAGATGCTGTAGCTAGCCTCATAAGGAAGGTGCTCCAGGCCCCAATCAGCTTGGTTGCCCTCTTCTGCACCTCTTCAGTTCTACAATACCCTTCTTAAGATATGATGACTAGAACTGTATGCAGTATTCCAAATGTGGCTGCACCATAGATTTGTATAAAGGCATTATAATACTAACATTCTTATTTCCAATCCACTTCCTAAAGATCACTAGCATTAAATTTGCCGTTTTACTGCTGTGTTGACACTTTCAACAAGCTGTCCACTCTCCAACTTCTCAGCTAACTCTGATGCAGGCAAGCCTCCTTTTATTCTCTTTCCCCCCTCCAAATTTATCTAAAGCAACCAATCAAAGTAACTCAAGTTCCCTCCATAATTTTATAAATAATAATAATAAACTTTATTTGTTAGCTGCCCCATAACAAATTGTTCTCTGGGCAGTTTACAACACACATTAAAACATGAGATAAAAACACACCTATATATATAATTTGCTTACAGACGACCAAGTTGAGGACTATGTTCGGAGGCATCCGGAGCTGTGCGGATGCCTGAAGCCATGATTGCCTAATGGCTTGGGCAGGGAGGGGAAGCGAGCTAGGGATGGCAGGTGGAATCTGCAGACTCAGGAGACAGAAGAAGAAAGGAGGAAAGGCAGAGGGGAAAGGAGGAATCATTGCCTGGGGAGGGAGCAGCAGTGAGGGAGGTGGGAATCGGCAGACTTGGGAACAGAAAAGGAAAGGAAAAGGGAAGGGAAGGCGGAGAAAACCAACCACAGAGAGGGAGCGGCTGACCACAGAGAGAGAGGCATGGGGTGGGGGGAGAGCGAGTGAGAGAGGTGTGGAGGAGGGAGAGATAGAAAGAGCGAGAGAGGCGCGGGAGAGAGACAGAGAGAGCAAGAGAGGCACGCGGGAGAGAGACAGAGTGAGCAAGAGAGGCACGCGGGAGAGACAGAGAGCGAGAGAGGCGCGGGGGAGAGACAGAGAGAGCGAGAGAGGCACAGGGGGAGAGAGACAGAGTGAGCGAGAGTGGCGTGGGGGGAGAGACAGAGCGAGTGAGAGAGGCACGGGGGGAGAGAGAGAGACAGCGAGAGAGGCACGAGGGGAGAGAGACAGAGAGAGCGAGAGAGGCACGGGGAGAGAGAGACAGCGAGCGAGACAGAGAGAGCGAGAGAGGCATGGGGGAGAGAGACAGCGAGCGAGAGAGAGACAGCGAGAGAGGCACGGGGGGAGAGACAGAGAGAGCGAGAGAGGTGCGGGGGCAGGGACAGAGAGCGCGAGAGAGGCATGGGGAGAGAGACAGAGAGAGCGAGAGAGGCGCGGGGGGAGAGACAGAGTGAGAGAGGCACGGGGAGAGACAGAGCGAGCGAGAGAGGCACGGGGGAGAGACAGAGAGAGTGAGAGAGGCGCGGGGGAGAGACAGAGAGAGCGAGAGAGGCGCGGGGGAGAGACAGAGAGAGCGAGAGAGGCGCGGGGGAGAGACAGAGAGAGCGAGAGAGGCGCGGGGGAGAGACAGACAGAGCGAGAGAGGCGCGGGGGAGAGACAGACAGAGCGAGAGTGGCGTGGGGGAGAGACAGACAGAGCGAGAGAGGCGCGAGGGGGAGAGAGACAGCGAGCGAGAGAGGCACGGGGGGGAGACAGAGCGAGCGAGAGAGGCGCGAGGGGGAGACAGAGCGAGCGAGAGAGGCGCGAGGGGGAGACAGAGCGAGCGAGAGAGGCGCGAGGGGGAGACAGAGCGAGCGAGAGAGGCGCGAGGGGGAGACAGAGCGAGCGAGAGAGGCGCGAGGGGGAGACAGAGCGAGCGAGAGAGGCGCGAGGGGGAGACAGAGCGAGCGAGAGAGGCGCGAGGGGGAGACAGAGCGAGCGAGAGAGGCGCGAGGGGGAGACAGAGCGAGCGAGAGAGGCGCGAGGGGGAGACAGAGCGAGCGAGAGAGGCGCGAGGGGGAGACAGAGCGAGCGAGAGAGGCGCGAGGGGGAGACAGAGCGAGCGAGAGAGGCGCGAGGGGGAGACAGAGCGAGCGAGAGAGGCGCGAGGGGGAGACAGAGCGAGCGAGAGAGGCGCGAGGGGGAGACAGCGAGCGAGAGAGGCGCGAGGGGGAGACAGCGAGCGAGAGAGGCGCGAGGGGGAGACAGAGCGAGCGAGAGAGGAGCGGGGGAGAGAGACACAGAGAGAGAGAGGCGCGGGGGGAGACAGAGCGAGCAAGGCGCAGGGGGGGAGACAGAGAGAGTGAGAGAGGCGTGCGGGCGGGGGGGAGAGACAGCGCAAGCGAGAGAGCTGTGGGAGGACCAGCCAAATTAATTCTCCCAACTAAACCCAAAAAGGAAGTAAACTACCGCACAGATGCTCTGTGCAGGTTTAGCTAGTAACACATAACAGACAAACAAATGGGTGGTGGTGGTGGTGAGAGAAAATACAATATAAAACAATATTTAAAAGAATTTTTTAAAATCAGATCAAAATTTAAAATTCAAAAGACCTGAGTCTAAAAACAAAAAAGTCTTTACCTGACATCTAAAAGAACAAAGTGATAAAGCCAGGCAAACCTCACTGGTGAGGCTATTCCATTAACAGGATGCAACCACTGAAAGGCCCTCTCCCTAGTAGCCACCCGCCTCACCTCATTTGGCAGGGGCACCCAGAGGAGAACCTCCCAAGAAGATCTTAAAGTCCAGGTTGGGATATATGGGGCAAGGCACTCTCTCAGGTAACCCAGTCTGAAGCCATTTACGTCTTTAAGGGATAAAACCAGAACCTTGAATTGGGCCCGGAAACAGACTGGGAGCCAGTGCAGCCAAAGAAGAACTAGCTAAATATGCTCTAAACGTCCAGCGAGAGGTTACCAGAGCATGAGTAACTGTGGTCATTCAAGCTATCTCTGTCCAGGTAAGGTCGCAGTTGGCGTATCCGCTGAAGCTGATAAAAGGCACTCTGAGCCACAGAAGCCACTTGAGTCTCTAGTGACAGTGCTGAATCAATGAGCACCCACAAGCTGTGAACCTGGTCCTTCACGGGGGAGTGCACAGGCTCAGACTGGCCCACAGGGCAAGAGGGCATATTCCCGGTGCACACTCGGCAGCAGTGAATACTCCCACCCTTCAGTACCCATTCTTCTCAAAACCCAGCACCCTCCACACATTCATTCCACCGCTCTCTCAGTGCCCCCAGTCCGGCCCTGGGAATGCAACCCCGTCTAGAACAGGCTGGACATAATTCACCCAGGCAGACGAACCACCAACAGCACTTCTCTTCTTGTCTCAACTGAGTCTCAGCTTATTCACTCTTATCCAGTCCATTACTGCATCCAAGCACTGATTCAGGACAGTCACTGCTTCATATATTCAAATAAAATTTTTAATGTTTGCTTGATGCAAAGCGATGAAAAGTTTATCCTAGACACAGGTTCCACAGTCCATATTTCAAATAATTTAGATTTCTATACTGAACTGTTTGGTATTCCTGAAGAGACTGTTTATTTGGTCAATAATACTACAATTAAAGCAAAGAAGAAAGGCGAAGGAAATTTGTATTGCAAGTTATTGGATGGATCAATTAGTGAGTTTTTTTTGAGAGATGTTTTGTATATCCCTGACTTCTCAAGCTCCTTGCTTTCAATATCCAAGCTAGAGAAACAAGGCTGTGAACTGTATATTAAAAATGGACAATGTGTTGTTACCCAGAATGGAGAAGTTTGCCTTGTAGGCTCTAAATGCAAAGGCCTATACAGTGTGCAGGAGCAACCTGTATCAAAGACAGACAGAGAAAGACCAGCCCAGTCCAAACCTGAGGCATACCAGCCTAATGAAGTGAACCCTGCTAAGTCATGCCTGCATGAAAACTGCTTGCAACTGTGGCATAGACACAGGAGCTATGAGTCAATCCAGAACATGAAGGAAAAGGGATTAGCTAATGGCATTGATTTTGTACCATGTGACATTGTAACTAACTGTGTTTGTTGTCTTGAGTCCAAAGCAGTTAACAAGCCATTTCCTAAGCAGAGTGAAAGGAAGACCAGAAGACCCCTGGAGCTGATCCAGAGCGATATATCTAGACCACTACCAGCAACCATAGGTAATCAAAAATATTTCTTAACAATCACAGATGATTTCTCACAATATTCAGTTGTGTTTCTACTAAAGGAGAAATCACAGATGCTGGAGAAACTCCAGGACTACGTGGCCATGGCAAGCAACAAATTTGGGTGGAAGCCAAAGATCCTGCGCACAGACAGTGGAAGAGAATATATCCCAGCTACCACAGCCAGAAGCCCAGAAGTGGAAACAAGCTGCAATTGAAGAGCTTGAGGCTCTACAGAAAAACAAAACCTGGACTCTTACTAAGTTACCTCAAGGAAGGAAAGTTATAGGCTGCAAATGGATTTTCAAACTCAAACATGATGCTGATGGTGAGATTCAGCGCTACAAAGCCAGATTAGTAGCAAAAGGATATTCACAGAAATATGGAGAAGATTATGATGAAACCTTTGCACCAGTGGTTAAACATACCACAGTAAGGACTCTGTTAAGTATTGCTGCTAGCAAAGGAATGCATGTTGAACACCTAGATGTGAAAACTGCGTTCTTGCATGGCGAACTAGAAGAGGACATTTACATGCAACAACCACCAGGTTTCTTAGAGAAAGGCAAAGAGGACTATGTATGCAAACTGCAAAAGAGCATTTATGGTTTAAAACAGGCTGCCAGAGCATGGAACATAGAACTAAATGATATGCTGCTTCAAGCAAACTTCAAAAGAAGTGAAGCGGATCCCTGCCTGTACACGAGATGCAGAGATGGGAAATGGACTTACATTTTGGCATATGTTGATGATTTGATTCTTGCCTATGAGAATCCAGATGACAGCAAGGAAATAATGCATTATCTGAACAGAGATGTGGAAGTCAAGCGACTTGGCAACATTGCACACTACTTGGGCATTCAAGTACAAAGAGAGAAAGATGGAAGTTTCCTCATCAACCAAGAACAGAAAATTAAAGACTTGATAAACCTGCTCAGACTGGAAAATGCGAATCCTACACCAACTCCAATGGAAGTGAACTACATAAAGCAAGAAGATAAAACCGAGTCACTATCTGATAACCATAGATATCGTGAAGCATTGGGTAAACTTCTATACATTAGTACACTCACTAGGCCAGATATTAGTACAGCAGTTGGCTTACTTTGCAGAAAGACTGCATCACCAACAGTCAAGGACTGGAATGCAATTAAGAGACTTGTTAGGTACCTAAAGGGCACTGCATACTTTAAGCTCAAACTACCAGCTAACAGTCAACCAAAACTAGAAGCATATGTAGATGCAGACTGGGGTGGAGACGTAACAGAAAGGAAATCTATCAGCGGTCACATAATTTTCTATGGAGATGGAGCCATAAGCTGGTCAAGCACCAAGCAAGACATAATAGCATCATCAACCACTGAAGCGGAATATGTATCAGCTGCACAGGGCTGTCACGAGATACAATGGCTGTGTCAACTACTGAAAGATCTAGGTACAGATGTACCACAGCCCATACCAGTGTATGAAGACAACCAAAGCTGCATTCAACTCTCCAGACAAGAAGATGTAAAGAGGGGTACCAAGCATATTAATGTGAAGTACCATGTAGTGAGAAGTCTGCAAAAGGATGGACTAGTCAAGCTGATCTACTGCCCAATAAATGAAATGCTTGCAGATCTACTCACTAAGCCATTACCAAGACCCTGCTTTGAAAAGCTAAGAGAGAGAAAATGAATCTTGTGAACTGAGTCATGAGACATCGAGAGGGGGTGTTGGAAGTTAAGGACTTTGCGCTGTCTCTTGTCTCAGGCAGTGGAGGACAGACTAGTGAGTCAGAGGGCTAGAGGGTCAAGACATTGGTCATCCCTTCTCTACTGCTCTGACACTATCCCTTTTGAAATGTAGATTGGTACTCTTATGGATTAACTTCCTCCTTCTCTTCCCTACCTGCCCGCCTACCTTGCAACATGGCAAGCTCCTCTCCCTGCACCATGTGTGCAGAGAAGATGCAGAATCCATCTGCATCCAGCTAGATAGATAGATTAGAGATCCTAACTCCTCACTTTCCTATCTAGAATGGAGTTCCTTAATAAATGCCTTATATATTGAATTGAAACTATGAATTGGCTCCAAGTTACTTTACTCTCAGCATACAAGCATGCCTAAGTAAATTCCGCTGTGTTGTGCCTCTGTGCACTCTGCTATAATGAAAAAGGGATTCTCCTACCGAAGAGAATTCCCAACATCACCTGCGTCTGATGAAAAAGAGAGATACAACTGAGTGTCATCGGCATATTGATGACACCTCAAGCCAAATCCCCTGATGACTTCTCCCAGGGGTTTCATGTAGATGTTAAACCACATAGGGGAAATAATGGAACCCTGCACGACCCCACAGCATAACTGCCAAGGGTTTCAGCAGTAATTCCCTAGCACCACCTTTGGAACGGGCCTCGAGGTAGGAGCTGAACCACTTCCAAGCAGTGCCTCCTACACCCAACTTGGCAAGCCTATCCAAAAGGCAGGTGAGTCAATGGTATCAAAAGCTGTTGAGAGATCCAAGAGAATTATCAGGGCTGCTGTCCTCCCCCCGTCCCCCGCTCTGCCCAAGTCATCCCACAGGGTAACCAAAGCAGTTTTTCTTCCAAAACCAGGCCTGAAGCCTGACTGAAATGGATCTAGATAGTCAGTTTCCTCCAAGAGTGTTGGGAGCTGGTCAGCCACGCATGCTCAAGCACCTTGCCCAAGAAGGGAATATTGACCACAGGCCTATAGTTGTTTACATCCTCTGGGTCCAGACTGGGTTTCTTTAGGAGTGGTTGAATAATAGGTTTCTTCAGTGGATCCAGGACCACTCCCTCTCTCAATGAGGCATTTAGAAACTGCTGAACCCAGCTAAAAATTCCCTCCCTACTAGATTTAATAAGTCATGAAGGGCAACAGTCAAGCATGCATGTGACTGGCCGAACCCGACTAAAATATATCCGAATCAAACCCTCGATTCCCTCCAAGTTTTAACCAGGACAACTCTTCTTCCTCCCAAACCAAACTGCAGAACAGGAGCTATGAACCTTTGACCCCTGCACAGCTTTTCTTTTCTTGACACAGGACATAGGGAGTAAGCAGATATATATGTAGTATAGAAATCTGTAACACCGAAAGACGGGGTTCAGGCCTCATTCCTTCACCAACACTCTCTGATGTTTTCTGTTTCCTATCTGCAGGAGGTAATGAGCCAGACTATCACAGGGTCTTTAGCTATTCCACATTTCCATTTAGCGGAATGATGCCTTTTTATTTTAGGCCAACTAGAGGATAATAATTTATCCTAGGTGATGTTTTAATAGAGAAGGCATCAGCAACTTCAGCTCATAAATCCTAAAATCACTTAGAACAATCACAGTTATTAAAGTAGCATCTGTAGTGTTTATCCAGTATAGTGCAGCCTGCTTTCAGGGGAGCAAACTTGGGGGTGAGGCTCAAGCCCCCTCTGGGATTTCCCTGGGGAGCACTGCCCCCCGCCCCCACCGGCTGCCAGGTGGCATCAACAAGCTCACAGACCAGCAGCTTAATTAGTCAGTCCCTGTCTTGTTATTGTAGGGACTCAGCAAGTCCCAAAGAGATATGCTCTTGTCTTGTTTCTTACTTTTTAAAAAATAAGAAAGAAGGAGGTTCTTGGGTGGCAATTATTGTCTATGAAGAAACAATGGAGATGGAGGAGGAGTCTGGAGGGAGGGAGGGAAAGGAAGATTGACAGGATGGATCAATGCATTGCTGAGGAATCAATCCAGCAATTAGAACCTCAGAAAGCCTGCCCTGCCTGCAGGAGAAGCAGTTACTTTCTCCTAGGAAAGTTGGGCATACAAATCTGAATTTATCTAGAGAGGGCACCAATTAGAAGAGATACATTTTGTGTTGAAGAATGCTAGCAGTGTGCACAATGAATGTATTCTGTTGGAAGTGAAGGACTCTGCACTGTCTCATGTCTCAGTGACAGAGGGGGACAGATTAGTGAGTCAGAGGGCTAGAGGGGTCAAGACATTGGTCATCCCTTCTCTACTGCTCTGACACTATCCCTTTGATATGTAGATTGCTACTCTCAGGGATTTCCTGCCTGCCTGCCTGCCTGACCACTTCCTTTTCCTCTTTCTTCTCGCTTGCAACACACATGCTCCTCTCTCCCTGCACCATGTGTGCAGAGATGCAGAAACCAACTGCATCTAGATGCAGAAACCTGCATCCAGCTAGCTAGCTAGATTAGAGATCCTATCTGTCCACTTTCCTATCTAGAATGGAGTTCACCAATAAAGACTCCTTATATTGATTTGAAACTATGAACTGGATCCAAGTTTATTTTACTCTCAGCATACACGCATGCCTAGGCAGACTCCACTGTGTTGTGCCTTAGTGCACTCTGCTGTAATAGAAGCGTTTCTCTTACCAGAGAGAATTCCCAACACTTTCTGGTTAGCAGTAATAAATGTGTTTCAATTCATGTAATAAAGCCCGGCCTTTCTTAATGTGCAACTGGATAAATGTGCAAGGAAAAACAGTGTAGTTCCAAAAGAACATTTATGCAGTTCAAAGAGTCAAGGCATGCAAAAGTTATATTACATTAGCAGGTTTAGGAAGTGACTGATAACTATGTGAAAAATAAAGCGGGTCCATCCTTCTATAGAACCCCAGAATCTGATACTATATACAAGCTCATTGCCATGAGGGAATCACTAAAGCCAAATTGTAGTTGATCATACTAAGGGAATTAAATTTTTTTAAGCATCCTTACCTATGTACCTATTGTATCCAGATCTTATCAGATTTGCTTGAGGAAAGGGTCTCTGACTGTGGTAGTCCAAGACCACTATGTGCCGTAGAAAGATCTTGCCACTCTGCTGGTGCCCAATGATCTGTTGCTTGAGGGCATCACCTCACCTTGTCTTCTGCTCCTGGTTTCTGAACATCAACAAAGTTCATTTTAATAACCAGAACTCATGGGTGTGTTGTAGGGACACTGTGTTTGCCATTTACATATGCATACTTCCAAATTTTCCTTTGAAAAACATTGAGGTGGGTCTCATGATCAGTGAGAGCCGCTTTTGTGGGGAGAGCGGGCTAAGCCTGCTCTCCCCGCAGACGATCCCGGTGGGAGCCCTGGGCAGCCGTATCGGCTGCCCACACAATTGCCGGCTCTGTGATGGAGCTGGTGGGGGCTGGAGAATCTGGGGGCCGTGTGGCCCCCGGAAGCACCAGTATGCCCTGCGCGAGCGTGCAGGGCATACTGGGGAGACCCCCGGAGCCAAGAGGTGGCTTTTCGCCTCCCCTCTGGGGGTCTCCTCATGAGTAGCCGTGGCACGGAGCCGCATTGCGGCTACTCACGATCGGAAAGCCCGGGTTTGCGGAGCACTTGCTCCGCAAACCTTGGCTAAGGGGAGGGCTAAAAAAGCGGGCTAGCCGCTTGTAGGCCATCGGGCTTGCCTGCGAGCCCGGTGGTTTATATTATCAGCCAAAATCAGGCTAGGAGATTTTGGTTGATTGTGAGAATAGCCCCCTTGCCATAAACAGTTACTTGGCAATCTTGAGCTTCAGTCTGAAAGTGAATATAAGACTATAGGTGGGGGTTAGTGTAGATTGCAAAGTATATCTATTATATATTTTGAAGAAATTTGCTGAATGCACTACCATTTACACTGGAATATACTGGGGGAAAGCTTTAAGAACTTCTGAATATAATAATCATACTTGAACTGTTGCTGTCCTCAACAAGTTTTTAAACTCAATAGTCAGATCAATACTTCTGAAACAACATCATGCCCAAGAGAAGCAGAATTTACCATGAGTCAAATTTACCATATATGGCCATACAAAAGATGGATAATTTTTGAAACTGAAAGCCTACAAACTTCAAATTTTTGTTTATTTCCCTTTTCAATCACTTTAATAAAAAAACTGTATTACATATATTTAATTTCTTGAACTTGCTTAGAAGTACAATCTATGCAAAATGACTTTGTCCTATCAACAACAGGACTCACCTACTACTTGGCTAATAAGCCGTCATCTAATAAGCTAATAAGCTTATAATAAGCTAATAAGCGCGCCCCTCCCCGCCACTTCAGGAAATTAAAATGTCTATGCCCCTGTCTGCTTTCACACATCTCACTAAAATAAGGTGGTCAGAAGAATCACACAATTAATTAATTGTGATAGCAAGGGCAGAATATGCAAAATTTAGTAACTCTCACAATATTTAAGTAGACAATGCCCGTGGCTGCAGAATGCTATATTTAGGATCCAAGAATCACTAACATCTGGTCTTGCCCACTCATCTATACAGTCAATAGGGAATGCTGTAGGATAATGCAGTGTTGACTCCAGGCTTGCTTCCTGATCCCAGTTCCTGGTCTGTTCTCTTGCTCCTGGTTCTCTGCTGGGTTCTCCCAGTCCCAGCTTCAGGCTCCTATGCATCCTCCAATGGCTGCCCATTACACAAGTATGGCAGGCTTTAAAAGCAGAAAGTGTAGTGGGACTGGCTTTCCTTGATCATCTGGCTCCTAAGATCAGAATGATTCCCATTCATACTCTGAATACAAATTGTGTGAAGGAGGAATGTGGATGCGCACAGCTCCCCCCGCCCCCCCCCCCCCGCCGCAGTATACTGGCATCTAATCACACGTAGAGGTGGATCACCCGACTTGCCTTCCTACAAACAATTCAAATACTCCTCTAAAGTAGTATTTGAACCATGCATGACACTCCTCCTGGGCTATTAGACAATGGGATGCTGGCATGCTGTGCTGAGGGAAGCTGGTGTGCCCACAACATACAATTAAAGGGGGCAGAAGGAGTATTGTCCTGTCCAAATCAGCTCAGAGTCTTGGGAGGACCCTCATAATCCTGGCCAGTAATGTTAGTAGCTTGGTTTCAGATACCAATATAGCTAGTTCCAGTGGTTCAAAGAGCAAGGGACTGGCAGCGGGTCTATAGGTGACCCTAATTCAATCCTCCAGTACACTATCATATATCTAATTCCAAGATCTGACATCATATTTCTAATCTTAAAAGTTGGTACATTTCTAAAGTTTTACTGAACTGTGATGGTTCTATGTTTATTTATTTGTTACATTTCTATACCATTCCTCAAACTCTCAAGGTGGTTTACAAACAAAAATAAAAAAGAATGAACCACAAAACCAATTAAACAGCTAAAAGCAATTAAAGCAATTAAACCAACTAAAACAGTTAAAACCGTTAAAAATCAATCAAATGCCTGGTTGAACGAGTATCTTTAAAGCCCCCCTAAAGGCCACCAGATTAACCACCTAATGGCACAGGAGGGAAGCAACCTGCCTAGAGAGCAGGAGGCTGTTGGTTCAAATCCCCTCTGTCCTATTTCCCAGACTATGGGAAACTCCTATATTTAGAGCAGCGATATAGGAAGGTGCTGAAAGGCATCATCTCATACTGTGCAGGAGATGGCAATGGTAAACTCCTCCTGTATTCTACCAGGAAAACCACATGGCTCTGTGGTTGCTTCGACACCAACTCAACAGCACAACCAACCAACCAAAGACCACCAGAGATTAGGTCTCTTACTATTCTGGCAGGGAACACATTCCAAAGCTCAGGTCTGACCCCATGGCCCCATGTATAAACACATTTGGAATGACCCAAGGGGTTGTGAAATCAGGATGAGTGGCCAAGAAAACTGTTCCAAACTCTGTACTTCCCCCTTCTTCAAGACATCAATTATAGCATATAAACTCGGAATATGGAAATGAAAACAAAATGGGCATTCTTCCATTTTAGTATCATTTCAGTACCGATCTGGAGATGTAACTGCTTTTGGGCAGCCACTTGGTGGCAGCATTACTGTGTTTACTGATCAGCTGCGCGTCTACAAAGGGCTGTTGCTGTACCAGCACTTGCAGCATCCTGATCCTAGTCAATGCTGTGAAGCTTGTGATGGCCAGGCATTCCGTCGTGTGGGCCTTAAAAAAAAAAAAATCAACTTCCCACTCACTGCCCTTTCTCTCCATTCTTCCCTTTCTGCTTGGTGGCCATGGGTGTCAGTGGGGAGGAGTCTGCTTGAATGTCCAATTGTGACAGCTTGTTGCATTATTGGTGTGTGGGTTAGCATCATCACATGTTCCTGCCCACACTATTTGGGGTCTGTTTGGGCTATGGATCTTGGTATTTGGGTTTCTGAATTAATATTTCTGTTATAAGTCACAGCATTGCACCAGTACAAGGAGCAAGAGTGGGGTCCTGATCCTGTTGACATAGGTGGCCCCTACTGTTGCACTGTTGTGAGTGGTGTTGGACTGGTACAATCGCTTTTGCACCTGAAACTCTGGGGGTTTTTTTACTGCACAGTGCAGAAAGTATAAAGATTGGACTTTAATTTTAACAGAGTAGACAAAACAGCCGAACATGATAGAAGTTAGCATGGCATCAAGTACTGAATTAATGGGACAAAATTTTCAACTGCAATATTGCTGGATTGCAGGAACATTTTCAAGCCCTGAATTGTTAAATAATACATAGATACATGTGAAATAGCACTGTGGACTGCCCAGTCCTATGCATGCTTATCCAGGAGAAATTTCTACTGAGTACAATAGGACATACTCTGAAGTAAGCATACACAGGCTAGCAGCTTTTAAAAACAAACTTCTTTTTTTAAAGTCCTGGAGAAGAAGTCAGTGGAATGCATGGTCATGGGACATAATGGTACCAGTGACATAGAGAAATGTTGGCGTGAGCCAAATTCAAGCTCTTGTGTAGATGAGGCAAATTTAGGTTGCCTAATCACCACCATCTTAGTTACTAGGCATTGTATACTCAATTGCACAGATCCATGCTCATAAACTACATGGGCATGGATAACAGCAACTTTATTTACTGGTTACCCCAGGCCCATAACAATTGTTATCTAGGCAGCTTACAAAGTTAAACAAACAAAGAGGAATAAAACATAAAATTAAGAGCACCTATTCCTGCAGAGAGAAGAGAAGGAAAATAACCCATTTTCCCTACACCATTCAAGAACTTAAACTCAAATTAAATAACTAAATGTAAAACTATATTTTAACTAAAGTTAAGGGAAGAAAATATTTACACCCAAAACATTGCTACTTGATAAAGCATTTTGTAAAGATAAAGCAAGCCTAGCTATCAAGCATGTTACAACCTCTTTAGTATCTTAGCCAATTAACTCTACTTTTAAACCAATTAATCAAGTAATTCACTAATTAGTTTTCCAAACATTTACATATTATAATTCTCAATCAAGGTGCTTTTTTAAGGATTCTGAAAGACCGTGACCATTTCTCTCAAACATAAGAGAACCTCAGATTAATATTTCTCTCAGAGATAGACAATTTCTCTCCAACATAATTAAAATTTAATATAAAGAAGTTACATTAATTTTTTTAGAGAAAGAAAGAAAAAACCAGACAGCCACCAGACTAAACCATAGCTAAGTCTTATTTAAATTATTGGGACTTGTTAGTCATCATGACTAACTTTACACCCTACAGTGATTAAAGAAAGGTTATTGCTTTTTATAACGATTTGTGATAAATAACTTTCACAGGCCTGTAAAATGTTATAACTAATCCAGAAATCAATTTGCAAAACCAGATTTAAGCCACTAACAACCACAGAGCACACAACATGCACTACACATGCCAAAAGGACTGGGTTCTTGCAGATGAGAACTGGCCTGTAAGAGGCTCCTTTAATCTATTTGGCCAATAGACAATGACATTTAATGAGGTGTAGGGAAGCATCTTTATCTGATAATCACTGACAGACACTAACTTTGACATGGCTTCAGGGTCTGTGTAATATGCTTAGGTAACAGCAGCTTTGAGATCATATCCCATCATTTCATGGGGAAAAAATTATGCCTGTGATATAGGCAATTTGGGAAGTTGTCTGACTGAGATATTTATATATCACCTAGGTAATATTCAAAAAGTGTTATGTAGATATCCATAGCAGGAACAGATCCCACTCACAATTTAGGGACCCATTTGCTCTTGCTAGTAGTAGTTCTCAACTGCAGGTTAATTTAAGTCCATGTTAAGATTATTATATGTTAGAAGGAGGTGTGGAATATCAAAGTTATTAATAACAAACAATTGGTTATTATACATAATATTTTATGTAATATTTTATGTATAATACATAAAATGGTTATTATACATAATATTTTCACAATTCAACCACACAAAGCAAGGAAATGCAAGCTACATTGGCACATGTGTATAATTACAATTTGTACACAGTTTTATTGATTGGAGAGTCACCTGCAAAACCTTAATATGGTACTTTTGTTGTTTTAACCATGTCTGCAATTTTATAGTAGAATTTAAATTGTAATAGAAATCACATACCTTTAGAACTAGTAGTATACCTTTTTTCTGAAATTATGTAGTCTAAACAACCCAACTGTCTAACACTTTTCCCAGGCTGAGCCTTTTATCACCAATAAAGGTAAAGTGTGCGGTTGAGTCTGTGTCGACTCCTGGCGCCCACAGAGCCCTGTGGTTTTCTTTGGTAGAATACAGGAGGGGTTTACCATGGCCTCCTACCACGGGGTATGAGATAATGCCTTTCAGTATCTTCCTATATCGCTGCTGCTTGTTAGTCAAGCATTTTCCCACTGCACCACTTAACCTTGTTATACACTTGCAATGTGGCTGGAGTGTTTTGGGCAGAGGTATTGCTAGGTTCTTATTAAGAGGAGTCACTGTTCCATAGTACTTGTTCTATTTTCAAATTTCCCCAGCCTTTGCTACTGTATAGGATGCTTATGAGGCAAGGCTACGGCATCTGCGACTTTTTAGTTTGGAAATGAGGCAACTAAGGGGACACATGGTAGAGGTGTACAAAATTTTGCATGGAGTAGAGAAAATGGACAGAGAAAATTTTCTCTCTCAACTCTAGAACCAGGGGTCATAAGGCCAAGAAATTTAAGACTGACAAAAGGAAGACTGACAAAAGAAAGTACTTTTTCACACAGCACATAATTAATCTATGGAATTCTCTGCCATGGGGTGTGGTGATAGCCACTAGCTTGGCTGGCTTCATGGAGGACAGGTCTATCAATGGCTATAGGCCGCCTCCAGCCTTAGAGGCAATATGCCCAGAGGCGTAACTATAGGGGGGCGGGGGGGGGCACGTGCCCCGGGTGCCATCTTTTCTGGTCATGTGGGGGGCGCCGCCATGACCAATTTTTTTTTAATTTTTAATTTTTTGTTAATACAAATGTTTCCTGCTCAGTGCAGCAGCGCTGCAGCGGTCAAGGGAGCACGTCGGTGCCCCCTTCCCCACGAGCGGTCCCTTCCGTGCCACCTGCGCCCCACCCCCATTGCTTTGCTGGCACCTGGCGGCCAGTCAGTGGCCTGGCTTTGCGGCAGCGGCGGGCACTTGTGAGGAAAAACCTAAGTATAATGTAGTATGTTGGGGGGGCGGGCGGTGGGGTGTGGTGGGGGGGCGCCATTTCAGTGCTTGCCCCGGGCGCCGTTTTCCCTAGTTACGCCTCTGAATATGCCTCTCAATACCAGTTGCAGGGGACCAACAGCAAGAGAGGGCATGCCCTCACCTCTTCCCTGTGGGCTTCTCAAGGGCATCTGGTGGGCCACTGTGTAAAATAAGATGTTGGTCTAGATAGGGCAAGTTGGGCCTGATCCAGCAGTGCTGTTCTTATGTTCTTAAATTTGGGAGGGGTGTGTGTTCAGCATTCAAGGTTTTTTGTAGTGGCAAACAGCTGTGCTACCATGCAATTCTGAAAACTATTTTCTTTGAGAGTTATGGGAAGGCTACTGCTGCCATTTATGTGTTATTTAATTTTTTAAAAAACGTTTTGTCTTTTACGTCTTTTCCAGTTCTTCTGCCCCCGCCGCCCAACTGTCCCTTCCCCTTTCAGCACTGGTTGGGGGTGCGGGAGATGAGAAAAGAAAGGAGAGATGTAAAGAGAAAGAGGGAGAAAAAGCAGAAGGGGAGGGAGGGAAGAGGAGAAGGGATACTAACCACTGCACTAGTAGATGTGGGTAGGTCAGAGACTGGCTCACACAGTTCAGGAGTCAAGACCTCAGGAGAATGAGCTAGAGAGGTGTAGGTGTGGGGGTGTGATCTATGATCTCCCGAGCTACCCTGTGCCTCTTCCCTTAAGCCCAGCAGCAGTCTTGCTGCTGACCAAAATAGCTGCTCGCCACCTGCTCCACTGAGCTCAGCAACGTTTTTAAAACAAGGATTTTTTTGTGGTCAGAATGCTACTTTTTTGGTGTAGGGGCCGGGGTACCCATCTTTATTCACCGCCTGGCCACTACATCTATGAAGCCTAGAGTCTGTGTTATGTATGGCGCGTTCCGTTCGTACTCTGGAAGAGCAGGTCTCCACCAGTGCAGGTTTGTCCTTCACACTGGAGACGACTTTTTCTCCGCCCATGCCCTGCCCCCCCCCGCCCAAAGCAAAGGGGAGAGATTGAAAGTGGGAGAGGAAATGGGAGAAGACTCTTTGCTCTGTCGCCTCCTCCCCCTTCCCATTACAATCGCCAGGGGCGTAGCAAGGTTGGAGTGGGCCCAGAGACAAGATTTTAAAAGACCCCCCCCCCTCACTGAAGCTCAGCTCATGAAGTAAAGAAATCTTAAATGAGGCTGAATAGTGGTAACAAAAAGCATAGTAATCTATCTATCTATCTATCTATCTATCTATCTATCTATCTATCTCCATATCCCCTATGTGCCACAATAGAACATCATCCTAAATTATTTTTTTAAAGGTTTTGTAAATTGTGGATGATGCAAGTCATGCTGTTCTGGTAGCTCCAGGTCTTAACACTCACATCAATTCCGGAGGATGAACACAACTGAAGGAAGCCCAGGTGGGTACACGGCTGGGGGAGTCAGTCATGTGACTTGCCTCTGGGGGGGCCCATGGCAGTGGGCCCCCAGACAACTGTCTCCCCTTGCCCTATTATAGTTATGCCCCTGCCCAGGGCCTGTAGCCTTGCCTCTAGGCCCCTGATCATCTTGGTTGCCCTCTTCTGCACCTTCTCCATTTCTATAATGTCCTTTTAGAGGTATGGTGACCAGAACTGTACACCAAATATGGCTACACCACAGATTTGTACCCTCTGATATGAAGACAGATGCAAAGAACTCATTTAGCTTCTTCTCTGCAATCTCCATATCCTCCTTAATAATCCCTTTCACTCCCTCATCATAGTAATAGTCCAACCACCTCTCTGGCAGGTTTCCTGCTTCTGAAGTATTTAAATAAGTTTTTGTTATTTCCCTTGATGCTTTTAGCTAAATGTCCCTCAAAGTCTCCTTCAGCATCCCGTATTGTCTCCTTGCATTTCTTTTGCCAGAGTTTGTGTTTCTTTCTGTTCTCTTAATTTGGGCAGGCCTTCCAATTTCAGAAGGAAGTCTTCTTCTCCTTTACAACTTTTTTGACTTTACTTGTTAGCCATGATGGCATTCTCCTGGACTTGGTAGTACCTTTCCTCCTTTTTGGTATACGTTCTAACTGGATTTCTATAATTGTGGTTCGTCCAAAAGCTGAATCAAGCCTTACAGAGATCCAGAGCTCAAGATACCAGTTCTGGCTACTTTTAACCCTCAGACCAGATGGAGAGATGTTTAGGTTTCAGACCAGTGGTTGCCATTTCTATAGCAGAGCAATTAAACACAAACAGCTGCAATCTAATATTCAACATTCCAATAAGCATCCAATAGGATATCAACAACTATTATATCAAGAATATTATATATATTCTTAATCAGGTCTGTAGTTTGCATTCAGATGGTCCTTGCAAGAGGTCAACAGAGGCCCAGAGTCAACAGAGAGAAATGCTACTTTAAAGCACAACTCCTTCTGCACAAGATAGCTGCAGACCATAGAAAAATCTAAATGCATACATACCATCCCCTCTCCCACTGGATCCTTGAGCACCTAGGTCCAAGGCTCTTCCCTAGAGCAACATCTCTTCCCAGCGCGCCTCTCTCTCTCTCTCTCTCTCTCTCTCTTACACACACACACACAACACACACACACACACACACACACACACACACCCCATTCATTCTTGGTCTGGTGTCCACACACAAGGCACTTCTGATCATGCTGTTGCTTGCCAAGGGACTGACTGGCCCATATAGGCAGTGCAATCAAGCGGAAGATGTCTTAGGAGAAAGATATCAGCCTTTTGGATGCCATTCCTCTATTCCTAGCTGCTGAGAATAGTACCGCATAAAGAATATGGAAAGCCACCATTCTGGACCTCATTGCAGATCATGGCCACTTCAAGAATAGCAGCACATGTGCTACACGAAAAGCACTTTTGTACAAACACCCAAACAAAACGAAAAACCCAACCCAAACCTGCGATAGTTGTACACCATCGCACTGAATGGGGGCGGATGCAGCAGGCTCAGCAGCGGAGAAAGCAATGTCGGGGAGTGCCCACTAGGCTGGAATTACCAACCCAGTGCGTGCCCCCTTCATATTGCCTTCAGCTTCATCCAAGGAATGTGGGGGCGGCTGCGGCTGCGAGGGGCGGCAGGGCAGTATCTAAACGTGTGAGTCCGTACTGTTTGTGCAGAGTATTGGCAATGCCAATGCTGATGGCCCTATACTTGTATCTTATTAAAGAGGCCCCAGCACGCCCCCCTCTCCGTAATGCAAACGCAATCCCACTTTTTTCAAAAGCGAAGTACTTCGAGTATAAAAGGCAAGCAAGTCCTTCTTGTTCCCATACTTCCAGCAGGGGCTTCTCGTCGGACCGAAACTCCCTGTTGACTTCAGCCATCTAGAGGAGCGGCGACTGGTTGACTGCAAGAGAGCCTGCCGGGCGAGGAGGAGGCAGTGTCACGAGCAGGAACTCCGGCGCCCGCCATTGGCTCACTCCCTGACAGAGCCGTGCGCTCTTAGTCCCTGCCCTGGCTGCTCAGGCGGGGCGAAGCGGCGTCCTCCGTCCCCAAAGCAACAGTGACTCCACCCCAAACACTGGCCCGAGGAAGCCCTAGCTGGCAGAAGCATGGGGGGTGCGGAGCAGGAGCACGACCCAGACCATGAGGAGAGTCCCCAGGAACTGGACCCCGCTGCTCGGCTGCTGGGAGAGCGAGTGGTGCGCAGCCTGCGCCTGGAACCTGATCGCTGGGCGCGCTGGGCGGGGAGCCCTGAAGCGGAGCCTCTTCTGCGTGCCTTTCTCGGCGGCGTCCCAGAGAGGCGACTCCTGCTTGTCACCCTGGGCGCAGGGGGCCAACTGGCTCTGGGCGAAGAGCTCCCCCTACCGGCTGCAGCTGGCCGCTCAGGCAAGGGGGTCTTCTTGCTGCGCACGGCTCCTGGGCACCTGCTGTGTGGGGACCTGCTCGCCACCCCGCTGGACCACCTTGCCACCCTTGTGGAGGAGGTAGGGCTACTGGGAGAATATTGGGGGCGGGACACGGCGGCAGGAATGCCAGCTTTGGCACTGACAGGTTCCATTTGAAGTCAGGTTTAGTTCTAGTACAGTAGCTTTGTTGCCTTGTTCGTCTCGCATAGATCTGGTGCCTGTAGCCAGGGGCGGAGTAAGCTTTTTGCCATCCTTAAGCAACCCAGGATCTGCTGCCCTGGCGGCAAGGGTTCCCCATTGCAGGGAAAGGGCTTGGGGTGGGGGTGGGGAGTTAAATCTGTGGATTAAAAGAAAAACATTTAAGACCACATCTGCACGGCAGTGGGGACAGCAGCGAGGGTTCCTAGTGGGCCGCCCGCCTCTCCCCAAATCATGACAGTTGCTGGATGGCGATGGAGACCGTGGTGAGAGAGCTCCTCACGGGGATGGTGGTCCGCCTTCCTCCCAAATGACTCAGGTTGGGCCCATTTAGTGCCTCTGTGCACGCATGTAAAGGGGTGGGGGAATCCACTGAAGGGTGGTGGGGAAGTGGCAAGAAGGTAGTCTTACTGGCCCAGCGTAGCCGCTAGTGTAGCCACTCACCCCGCCCCCCCCCAGTGCAGGCTAAGCACCAGATCCCTCTTTAAGGAGGCCACCTATCCACCCGCACAGCAGTGGTGGGAACTGCATGGCTGCTCTGCCAGCAGCTTGCTTAAATAGAGATCTGGCACTTGGGGGGTGGGGGGTGAGTGGTGGCAGCTGCACTGGGCCGCTAAGCACCTTAGACTACCTTTCTTGCCATTCCCCTGCTGCTGCCGCCGCCCTTCAATATCAAACCAATCCACTCAAACCAGGCTTGGTTTGGTTTGATTGTGGACTGAATTGGTCCTGGTTCGGTTCGCAATCGAGCTGCCGAACTGGCCTGGTTTGATAAAAAGCGGTTCGACATTGAACGGCTCATGCACACCCCTACAGCCAGAAAGCAACTGGTGCTTCTTCCATTCTGTCCCAGTTGTGACTAGTGCCTGAGTTTATGTTGGTGCTGCTGCAGCCCAGTGGCCATCTATTCTCCAAGCACTTGCGCTCCTTGCCTAGGTTGGATAAAGTTCCAAGGTGGATGCAGTCCAGGGTTCAGCTGCTTTTCATCTGCTGCTAACTTGCATCTTTTCCAGCTCCTCATAAATGGAGATGCAGCAGCTTGTGTGTGCAGGTAGTGAACCAGATCATGCAAAGATAGGCACACAAACATATGCATGTACACATCCATTCTTTTGATGCTGGTAAAATCAATATGAATTTGATTAATGCTGCAAGGAAAAAATGTTAACATGAATATACTGTGTGTGATTACTAACTGGCTTATTTGCTAATAATATATCAATTGTTGTACATTTTTAAATTATAAAAAGCATGACATTAAAAGTAGGTGATTTTCTTATTCAGAAAGTTGCTAAGGAACAGGAATGCAAAACCCCAAACAAGGAAATGCAGTCTAAGCCCAGCCACCAATATAAATTTGCAGGGACTGACACTTTCCAGTTTCTGGGGGTGGAGTGGGGTGAGAGAAAACTGGGGAAAAGGGCAGGGGCAAACATGGGAAATGGTGTGGGTTTTAAAAAAATGTCCATGCAAGTTAATAGTCTACAGTACCATAGTTCACATTACTATGCGGAAAGAAAAAGGAAGAGAGGAAACCTTCAACTTGTTTTGAGCAGTAACCAAAGGCTGCAATCTTATGCGCACCAGTTTGGGATTAAATCAACTGAACATAATGGGACTTGCTTCTAAACTCTAACATAAGCCTGCTCTTCAGACCAGGGGTGTAGCAAGGTTGGCGTGGGCCCAAAGACAAGATTTTAAAATGGGCCCCCCTCACTGAAGCTCAGCTCATGAAGTAAAGAAATCTTAAATGAGGCTGAATAGTGGTAACACACACACACACACACACACACACACACACACACCCACCCCACTATAGAACATCATCCTAAATTATTTTTTGAAGGTTTTGTAAATTGTGGATCATGCAAGTCATTTAATGGTACTAGAGAAAGACATGCTGTTCTGGTAGCTCCAGGTCTTAACACTCACATCAATTTTGGAGGATGAATACAACTGAAGGAAGCCCAGGCAGGTGTGTGGCTGGGGGAGTCAGTCTTGTGACTTGCCTCTGGGGGGCCCCCAAGGCAGTGGGCCCCCAGACAACTGTCTCCCCTTGCCCTATTATAGTTACGCCCCTGCTTCAGACACATTTATCTATTCCCCTACTAGAATGAACAAGTTTTAATTAAAGCTGAAGGTTCTGTTCTTATGTTCTTATACCGTTTTCCAGCAAAAAATGATAATCATCAAAGCAGTTTACACAGAGAGAAAAAATGGTTTCCTGTCCCCAAAGGACTCACTGTCTAAAAAACACAAAGCCAGACACCAGCAATAGCTGGTATATATAATTAACAATGTGCAATTAGAAGAAATACATCTGCACACACATCGTTAAGAACATAAGAACAGCCCTGCTGGATCAGGTCCAAGGCCTATCTAGTCCAGCATCCTGTTTCACACAGTGGCCCACCAGGTGCTTCTGGGGGAGCCCACAGGCAAGAGATATGTGCATACCCTCTGTCCTGCTGTTGCTCCCCTGCAACTGGTATTGAGAGGCATCGTGCTTCTGAGGCTCTAGGTGGCCCACAACCACCAGCCTAGTAGCCATTGGTAGACTTATTCTCCATGAATTTGTCTAAGTCCCTTTTAAAGCCATCCAAGCTGGTGGTCATCACCAAATCCCATGGCAAAGAATTCCATAGATTATGTGCTGTCTGAAAAAGTACTTCCTCTTGTCGGTCCTAAATTTCCCGACCGTCAGTTTCATGTGGTGACCCCTGGTTATAGTGTTGTGAGAGGGAGAAAAATCTGTCTTCGTTCACTCTAAAATTATACATGGAAGTAGAAAGAGGCCTCGATCATGTCTCCCCTCCCCTTAGTTGCCTGTTTCCAAGGTAAAGAGCACCAGATGCTGTAGCCTTGCCTCATAAGGAAGGACTTCTTCACTGATTATATTTCTTTTAATTGTTGCTCTCTGGATGAACAAACTTTAATATTAAGATCCACCACCTGAATGATCTATTCACATCTACTTAGGGGATAGGGATATGCAAACAGGTTTGATGTTGGACAGGTTCAACATCAATGGCCCCAATTCGGTTCACTATTGGACCGAACCCCACTGGCCGTTTGGGGTGGTGGTTCATGAGGTTTTTTAAAACTTGCTAAAAACAAAACAAAACTGACTGCCACCTGGTCCGGGGGCTTAAATTCAGCCACTGTGTGTCTGTGTGTTTGTCTCCAGAAGTTCCCCCTCCCCCCCATTTATGTAGAAATCGCCTGGTTTGGCATTCTGTGGCCCTTCCTGGGCTTGCCCTTCATTGTGGTGGCCACTTTGGAGGCCACCATGCATGCCCAAAGGGCCTCTGCATGGCCTAGGTCATGACTCATGAACCACCACCCCCAAGCCAAACTGAATCGGGGAGTGTTCAGGGGGTGCCAAAACCAAACATGTCTGGCTCGAATCCGGTCCAAACTCGAACTGAAAAGGGCAACCTGGTTTTGTGTACCCCGCTAGCAGGGGAGCCTTGTGATTGAGCTTGGCTTGTCTCATATCTGACGGTTGAAAATTCTTTATTCTATAAAGGCACTGGAATGACCTTTCTGATGTACAGGATGACACTGATATAGTGAGGCCTATTTTAATCATCACTTCTAGTAGTAGGTGTTGAAGATATTTTCCTTGTTTTCCCCTTAAAAGATCAATCAGATACTGAAAACCTGAAAGTTTAACTTACAACTCCTTTATGATATCCAATAGGTCATAATGAAGCTGTGCTCAAAAATCATCTAAATGAGTTATATAAAAGGTTGCAATAAATCATCTCCTATGGCAAGCTTTTTTCCTAATTAACAATGTTATTCAAAAAAATTTCAAGTTATAACAAAGTAATTACAACAAAAAGGTGGGGATATGAGGAAAAACCCAGAAACAAACAGAAAACCTTTCAGTTCTGCTAATGTGTTGACACACACGTGAGGAAAAGCAGTTGTGTAAATTGCTGTTGATATTATCAATGATTTCATACAATATATCTTTTGTAGTTTCTTGGGAAGTTCAGTCTGGTGAGTCTCACATCCAGCATCCAGTACCATGGAAGTAACCAACTGAACATTTCAGTTCAGCCTAACTTGTCCTTTTAATTTCAGTGGGACTACTTTGAGTAACTCTCCCTCATATCAGCCACTATGAATAAAGCTTTATACACATCCTTGTCAGTGTTCCCTCTAACAGGGGTTCCCAGATGCTGCTGACTACAACTCCCAGAATCCCCAAGCAAAAACCATGGCTGCTGGGGATTCTGGGAGTTGTAGTCAGCAGCATCTGGGAATCCCTGTTAGAGGGAACACTGATCCTTGTCTCGTGAGGTTTTCAGAAGAGGAGCATATGGTTTTCATTTGGTGAGCAACCAGTGTCACAATATGATTTGTCTGTTTCCCAGTCATAAGAGGGCTATTCGTGCATTCTCTTCCAGAGAGCCCTTGTCCTGTGGCCTCCTGGCTTTCCTTTCACATCAGGAGCTCTGATATTTTAGGATTCTTCCTCTATAGTTGTTTCCTTTTGAGGAAAGTGTAGTAGCACTGGCTGAGTGTTAAAACTTAGTTCTGCCTGTTTAAATTTGTAAAAACAAATTCTCTATTTTATAGTCACACATCCTTTGCGTGATACTTGCCTAGCTGTGAAGAGTAGAAAAAACAGTTTTCAGGAAGCAAACTCTTTAAGTTCTAGTTACAAAAATAAAACCTCTGTGTTTGCTCAAGTTGATTTTTTTGAACAATATTAGTCTGCTTAGTTAACGTTCTCGCTGGTCAAAACTCCACACATGTGCTGGGAAAAAGGGAATAAATCTATTAGTGTATACAAATGCTTCCAGTCTAGGACAGGAGGTTTTGAAGGCAACCTTGTGTTCCTACCCAAGGAGTGCTCGGTCTCTCCCTCCCCCCACCATTGGCTAGAAGGAAAACACGGAGGCATGCAATGTGAACCTGTACCAAAAGAAAACCCGAGAGCAGAGGGGAGGGGCCGCTTCCATCATGCCACAAGTGTAATTCGAAGTGGCTTCGCTCACCATCTACCCTGAGAGCTGGAAGCTGTGTGTGGGAAAGCTCCAGGAAAGCTGATTTCAGATCTAAGGAAGAACTTTAGTTAGCTGTAACTGTGGTTTATATTTGTGCCAGTATAATGTTTCTCTGAGGTTAATCCTGGTGTGTCTAGCTTGCCAGGTCCATGTGGTCTCTTAAATCTAGGAATCTGCACAGATTTTCCTATTTTAATTTAAAAACCTCATAACCCATGAATCTGCAGGATATGTCTCTTTCCCATATATGTCCTTTTGCTCTTCTTGTGATGGGTTCATGAAGGCCACACCAGCGAAGAAGTAAATGTAATGTTTCATTGCCAAAAAGATACAGTTTCTGTTGAAGCTTCCCTTACATGCTTCTGGTTCCTCCTCCCTCCCTCCCATGTTTTTGTTTTAGCAGTTTGTTTTTATTGAAGTTTTATTACTGTTTTTATCTTCTTGTAAACCGAACCCACTGCAACAGAATGAGTCATGACAAAGCAGATATTGGAACTACACATTTCCATGTATTCATATGTATAGTGGCTAAGGGAAAGTAAAGAAGTGATTCTATATTTTCCAAATGCCTCATTTCAACAAGCAGTGCAGGGAGTCTTGACAGGAGTCAAACACATCAGTACATGATTGCTTATTCCATGTTCTGCTGTGATTAATGTGGGCTGCCTAAAGTGGGAGGCAGGCAAACCAGAGCCATTAAAACTTTCCTCTTTGCTTTTTTGGGGGTGGTGGTATCAAATTATTAGCCTAAGACATCTTCATGGTTACTGTTCTAGGTAGTGGTGCCACTCTTGGCAAACCAGAAAAACCATCAAAACTGGCCACATGTTGTGTCGCAAGATGTTGCCTACCATGTCTGCAGTCTGAAAAGCAGTGTTTTTGTCGTGGTTGGTCAAGTTAAAGGCAAAACCTTGCTCCCTCTTCCTGCTGGCTCTGAAGGCACTGCATACATTGATTTCGACCATGAGAAAACGTAAGTGAGCATTTTAAAAGTATTGATGCAAGGTAGCCAGCCTTTTGTGGAAGGGGTACTCAGTGCCGGAGCATCTGCTTTCCGTGCAGAACATCCTGGGTTCAATCTCTGGCAGTTCAAAGTAGTGCTAGGAAATACTCTTGCCTGAAACCTTGGAGACCCACGGCCAGTCAGTGTAGATGATATTGAGTAGATGGACCAATGGTCTGACTCGATATAAGGCAGCTTACTATGTTCCTAGCTATTGAATGAGACTGGCGTCATCCTTCCTATCCTTGGCTTTGCCCTATGAAGCAGTGAGTGAATTTTCATTAATCAGCAAATCTTTTTTGTGGTCTTGTATGTGTCGTGTGTGCATTAGTTCAAATTAATACTTGCTATAAGGTTTTGGCTCTAATGCCACATGAAAGTGGTTCTTTTGATTATGGATCTTGTCCTCTTTTCATTGGCTGGGTGGAAGGTTTCATCTACTTTCTGGCTCCTGGTTCAGACTGTTTTTGCTGGTGCTTTGCTTCAAAGCATGGCAGCATACCTCCACAGCCTTAATATGGAGCAGAGATGGATGTGGTATTGAATCAGTTGTGATTAGGTGGTTTATTTCATCATTTTTCCACAATGTAGTTACTGTAGTAGAAACTGAAGTGTGGATATGTAAAGTCTTGTATACCAGAATAACAACTTGTGCCACTAAAAAATTGAACTGAAGTTTGCATCTATTGCTTTCCTAAAGCAGGAATTTTAATTCAGCTCATATTTTTGCAAATCTGTATCATCCAGCATTGTCAAAACTAATTTCTTGCCCTTTTTGCATTCTGCAGCATTGAACTAGTGGATAAATCTATTGTGCATGCAATTGAATCAGCAGTTATTGAATGGACCTACCAGATCCAGCAAGTGCTGAAGAGAGAGTCATCAGAGCTGCTTTTGCAAGGCCAAGATCCAAGACCAAAAGTGGAATTGGACTTTTGGAAAAACAGGTGCCTTGTTTCAAGCTTGACGCTTGTTGATGTAGTGTAAGAGGGTGGGAAAATCTAGTGATATTGACTGCCCTAAAAACACTCACTTATTCAGTTGTTTACTTCCTGAGTAGTACAAGAAACAACCTTCTTCCCTGGAATCCATTTTACCTGGGAATATTCTAAGTACTGGTAGTAGGGTTTCCAAGTCCAGGTGGTGAAAAAAGTAAATATCCATCACCAAAAAGGGGGAAACAGAGGACACTTTTCACCAAAAAGGTTTCTGAAAAGTCTCCACGTTGTATAAAATTTGCATATGTTTATATTATATATGCATATTTTGATAAACATTGGATAAATTGAGAATAAATACAGCTCACCACTGTGAAGCTGATGACCAGGTGAGCTGTGTGTCTCCTTAGTTTACTGTCTAGGTGAAGAGTTCTCAAGGCCCCTGCTTCTTAACCGTAAATCCATCTCTTGGTTAGGTTTACTACACCACAGTCCCTTGCCCTCCTCCCCGCTAGGTCACCCAGCCTGCTCTCTCCAGTCAGGCCAGAAGCTTCACTTCTTGGCTGATATACATTCCTTGGCTGATATACACATATCAGGTGGTATATAAATAAGATAAATAAATAAATAAAAATGAAGGAAGCAAGCTGCACCTGCCGGGCCCCCTTATCTGTCCTCCTGCATCACGTGGCTCTGCAACCTGCCACTGAAGCAGAGCTTTCCCCTCTGGCTTCCTCATTGGATGGATGGTCGGTAGGAAGGGGTAGGAGACAGAGGAAGAGAAGTTGCTCATGAGAGCAAAGTGTTCTGAGCAAACAAAATATTCCATCTGCTCCCCAGAACTTCGGACACCACATCACACGCAAAAGAAGTTGTTTGGTCCCCAAAATAGTCTCTCTTACTCCTAATGCCCCCCCCCAGCTATTTAGAGAAAACATGGAGATCCTTGTATGACTAAACACTAAATATTTATTGGTTAAATACACTTAGACAGGAAAGACCTATCTCTAATCTAAAGGACTACATAGTGGATAGGTAAGGAGAGAGAGAGATGTTTCCATCTGCTCTCTAGGAAGAAAGGAAGGATTGTGACTAAGCACAGGAAGTGCTGCAGAGTCAGTTCAGGGGTCATAGAGTAGGGACAGATAGGGAGACCCTCACTCACTGTCTCTACTCCCAATGCCCCTAGTGGTCATTAGGACAGTTGGCGCAAAAGGTCGATGCACTGGAGGTTCATCTCCAACACCCCTTCTCATCGCCTGTCGCACCTGGTCACGACTCCCATCTTCTCACGAAGCATCTGGAATCTGTCTTTGGAAAATGGCTTGGTTAATCCATCTGCCAGCATCTCTTCTGTGGGGCAGGACCTCAGCTGGACCACCCCTTTTTCTTGCAAGTCCCGAACATAGTGGTACTTTATGGGAATATGCTTAGTTCGAGATTTCATCTTCTCCATTTGGAAGATCTGGATACAACTTTGGTTGTCCTCAAACATCACTGTGGGCTTTGGTTCCTCGCTGCCAAAGTCCAATAGTAGTTGGTGTATCCATACTGCTTCCCTGCACGCTTCACTTGCTGAAACGTACTCTGCTTCTGCGGATGATTGTGCGACAAGTGACTGCTTGCGGCTACTCCAAGTTATAGCTCCACCTCCATACAGGAACAGGTGTCCACTTGTGGACTTGCGGTCTGTTCTGTCCTCGCCCCAGTCTGCATGCACATATCCCCCGAGTTTGGGATTGCTGTTTGCTGGAATCTCCAATACATAATGTGCAGTGCCTTTCAGGTACCTTCCCAGTCTTTTGACCACTAACCAGTCCGTGTTCGTTGGCACACTCACTTTTCTGCTCAGGATTCCCACTGCTGAGGCAATGTCTGGCCTTGTCACTGTGGCTATGTACAAGAGTTTTCCAATTGCCTTTCTGTATTGATTGTTGGTTGGTAAAGGCTGGCTGTCCTCATCTTGCTTCCAGAAATCAGCATCCATTGGCGTGCTGACTTCATTGGCATCTGTCAGTCCCAGGCATTCTAGAAGATCTTTTATCTTCTGTTTTTGGTTGAGAAAGAATGTTCCATGCTCTTCTCTTTCTATTTGGATGCCAAGGTAATATGAGATGCTTCCGAGTTCCTTCACCTCTATTTTCTTGTTCAGGTGTTGTACAATTTCATGACTGTCTTGCCTTTCCTCATGTGCAAGAATCAAATCATCAACGTAAGTCAGAATGTAAGTCTATCTATTGTCTCTGAGTCTAGAATATAGGCAGGGGTCAGCTTTTCCTTGTGTGAACCCCTCCTTAAGTAGTAATTGATTTAGTTTTTCATTCCATGCTCTGGCTGCCTGCTTTAAGCCATAGATGCTCTTTTGCAGTTTGCACACTAGCCCCTTCTTTCCAGGTTCCTCAAAGTTTGGTGGTTGTTGCATGTAGATGTCTTCCTCAATTTCCCCATGTAGGAAGGCAGTCTTTATATCCAAGTGTTCAACTTGCATCCCTTTGGCTGCTGCCACGCTGAGCAATGTTCTAATTGACATGTGTTTCATGACTGGTGCAAAAGTCTCTTCATAGTCCTGACCATAGATTTGGGAGTATCCTTTGGCTACTAGGCTGGCTTTGTAGCGTTGTACATCCCATTCTGCATCCTGCTTGACTTTGAAGACCCATTTGCGTCCCACAGTCTTTCTTCCAGCGGGTAGTTCCACAAATCTCCAAGTCTCATTTTTGTGCAAGGAATCAATTTCTTCCATTGCTGCTTTTCTCCACTTATCAGCTTCATCAGCTGGCAACCTTTCTATATCTTGCCACGTAGTGGGTTCTTGCATCTCTCCTCCTTTAGCCATGAGTGAGAGTCTGTTAGGTGGAACCCCTTTGTTATGCCCCTATGCGCGCCTCAGTTCGGGTTCTGGTTGTGCAGCCCCTTCTGAATCTGGCACTGATTCCTCATGATCGCTGCTTGACTCCAGATCCATTTGAGCCCAATCACATGGCTCTTCATTCATCTGGATTTCTGGGAAAATCTTTGATGCTTCACCTTTATTTGGTCTTTGTCTTTCATCGAAATACACTGCATTGCAGACTTTGACCTTTCCACTCTTTGGATCAAGGATTCTGTATCCTCTAGATTCATAGCCAACAAAAATTCCCAGTTCACATCTGCAATTGAGTTTGGTCCTCTTTGCTTTGGGAATATATGCATAGGCCATTGAACCAAATACTTTGATGTGTCTTAGGGAAGGTTTTCTGTCATGCCAAAGTTCAAATGGTGTCTTATTTGTTGTCTTGGTTGGCAATCTATTTTTCAGGTAGTTAGCAGTCATCACTGCTTCACCCCAGAACCTGTCTGCTAGATTGGCATCATGCAGTAGACATTTGGTCATTTCCACTAGAGATCTGTTCTTTCTCTCAGCTACCCCGTTGAGCTGTCCAGTAAATGGAGGGGTAGTCTGGGGAGAGATACCATTTGATTTCATAAATTCTTTCATCTGGTTTGACATATATTCTCCTCTATTGTCTGACCTCAAACACTGGGGCTTCCTTCCAAATTTGTTGTTCACCAGTGCAATATATTCTTTAAATTTCTCAAACACCTGGCTTTTCTCTCTTAGAATGTACACATAGCAAAATTGGGAGTAATCATCCATGAAAGTCAGGACATACCTATTTCCACCTGAACTCATCAGTAACGGCCCACAAACATCTGAGTGCACCAGTTCCAAACGCTCCCGGACTGTACATTTCCTTTTGCCGGAAAAGTTGGCTTGACTCCCTAGTTAAGATTGCAACACTGACATCTGCTGGCCATTTCTGGACATGCCCTTATATTAAATCCCTCGGTTAGTTCCCTCATTTGAGAGTCAGTTTTAAAGTTTAGGCTTTGGTGGCCCAATTTTCTGTGCCATAAGAAATCATAATTTTTGTGTTGGCAACTACTTGCCACATTTGCTTGTGCAGTAGCACAGTCTACTTCAAAAAGTCCATCATCCTGCATGTGGGCAGTCATGATTAACTCATCACCTTTGGAGATGTAGCATGCTTCATTTTCAAAAATTGCTTTGCACCCCTTCTTGAGTCCATGCCCCTTTCAGATAAGCCACTTTGTCCGTGCTTCTCCTCCCTTCTTTGTTTGTCACCTTGACTCATCCCTGTGTTTACTTTATTGCCATGGTGACCAGGTCCATGCCCTCTGAGTTTCCCGCTCTTTGAATATGCTGATGAGTCACTGAGGCTACTCTGCTTGCTAATGTTGAAATTACTTTGTCTGCTGAAATGTGCCAGAGTGCCATCACTTTCAAATCTCTCCTGCTGCAACTTTGCATTAAAATTTCTCAGACTCGACACAACATGATCAACCTTCAGTTCACAATGAGACAGTTCAAGAGCGACAATTAGGGGTTCAAAACTTTTAGGCAGGGATTGTAGGGTTGCCCCAATTAGAATAACATCATTCAATACACATTTGTTGTTCTGCAAAAGCCTGCTAACCTCTAAAATATTCGCTATGTGGGCTTCAAAGTCTCCCCCTTCCTGCAGTTTGCTTTTGCATAGACTTTTATACAGGAGAAGAGCTGCGTTTGCAGAGACTTGGCCACATTGCTTTTTCAGTCTGTCCCACGCTTCTGAGGCTAAATCAGTATCCCGCACATAGATCAATAAATCATCGCTTATACTCAAAATTAAAAGGCCATATGTGTGTTGGTTTTTCTTGTCCCACAAGGCTTGAGCAGCTTCATCTTGGGCTGGCCGTCCCTCCCTCCGTGAGCACTTCAAAGATTCCTTTTGTCATGAAGATCACTTTCATCTTGAGGGCCCAGGTTTCCTAGTTGTTGCCATCCAGTTTGGGAAAAGAAGGAGCCATTCCTGAGTAGGCTGTAGTCTCAGGATCCATGCTGCAGTTTCTAACTAACTCAGCTGCACTTTCAAAAATGAAAAAAAAAAAAAAAACCTCCAAAAAACTCTGCTTGTGCCTAGAAGCCTGTTGCTCCTGCTGGGCCCATAACCCTGTTAGAGGTTGTTGATTTTTACCCACAATAGGTAAAACAGCGGAGCACTAAGGAATGAGCACACACTCCAGTTACAGAGTAGGTAGCAGAGGATGGTTTGGATATTGCAGCTATTTAGAGAAAACACGTGGAGATCCTTGTATGACTAAACACTAAATATTTATTGGTTAAATACACTTAGATAGGAAAGACATATATCTAATCTAAAGGACTACATAATGGATAGGTAAGGAGAGAGAAAGATGCTTCCATCTGCTCTCTAGGAGGAAAGGAAGGATTGTGACTCAGCACAGGAAGTGCTGCAGAGTCAGTTCAGGAGTCATAGGGTAGGGACAGATAGGGAGATCCTCACTCACTGTCTCTAAACCCAATGCCCCAGTGGTCATTAGGACAGTTGGTGCAAAAGGTCAGTGCACTGGAAGTTCATCTCCAACACAGTTGGCAACCCTTACTGGTAGGTGCTCAATGTGATTTTGCTGCTAGAGGGAGCATGTTGCCTGATCAGTTGCCTCTTTGCTTAGAGCTTTGTCATGCTGTTTTTGTGGCAGATGTGAGGATCTACAATGTATTTATAATCAGCTCAACAGTAAGAGAATTTTGACCATGGTGGAGCTTCTAGAGAGAGTGCAGAGTTCCTACTTTCCAGCCTTCAGATCAATGTTCAGAGATGTCGAAGCAGGTGAGATTTTCAAAATGTGTATTAGCATTCAAACATGGACAGTTCAATGCCCTTCATAGAGAGCAGTTTTTTAGTTTCAGGGAAAATAGGAAGAGGATTGTAGCAGGCTACAGAGTAAAGGTGGAATAGATAATGTGGTCAGTAAGACAAATCCTTGTTGATTCAATTCACACTGAATCTTTGTTAAATATAGCTTTTGATTTCCAAACCATCACCTTAGCTGACTTGTAAACTAATCCCTACCTGTGCAGCTCAACAGTGTATATTCAAGGAATGCACATGGCAGAAATCATGTTTGCTGGGTTTCAGTAAGAAACTGCATCATGCCTTCTATTCCATGGGGAGATCCTCATGATTGCTGAGAGTGGGTAGGGAGGGTGTGGGGGGAAGACTGCTTTGAACTCACCTTCCCCCCACCCCCAGACGACTGGGTTCTTCTGTTGGGAGTGTGAATCACGCTCCCAGATGTGCAGCGCTGCGTGCCTACAGCGCTGAGCTCTGGAAGCTGGGACTATGCATCCTGGCCCTCGGAGATCCCACAATGCACTGCGTGAATGTGTGGTGCATTGTGGGGATCCCCCCAGTGACAACTGGAAGCCTGCTCCTGGGCCAGCGCCGGCTGGGAGCAGCCAGAGCTCGCACATGAGCAGTTAGCCTGAGTTAAAGGCATTCTTGTGTCCTTAACTTTGGCGAACCGGCAGGCTCTGTAGGTGGGTTTGCTGTGGTGGCAGCGTAGGGCTCCATGCGGATCCTGGTGGTTCTCCTGGGCAGCCAAGCTCAGGCTTCCCTGCCTTATCCTGGTCTTGGCTGCTTATGATAACAGCCTCCATGTATCCTTTAGTTAGCAGAATGTATTATTATTTACATTTTTAATCCTTCCCTCCCAAAGAGCTCAGAATGGCACACATAGTTTTTCTCCCTGACCCACTTACTTCATCTTCATAACAACCCTGTGAAATAAGTTAGACCAATATAGAGACTGGCGCAGGGTCACCCAGTGAGTTTTATGACTGAGCAGAGATTTGAACCTAGGTCTCCTTAGTCCTAGTCAAACACTCTTGCACCACACTGGCTGTCAATACTTTTTAATATCTCAGTCCTGATAATTTTCTAATGTCAGTTTTTGTAATTTAAAGCCAAAAAGAGCTTCTATGTATTTTGCAGACAGCAGTCTTTCAAAATACATTTCCTGGAAGTAAACTGCATTGAATTACAGAATTTGTTTCCAAGAAAGTGAATTTAAGACCATAGCCTTACTTAGTAATCTACAGGCCCCTGGCATCTATCTTATGTGAAACTCTTTTTTATGCTTTTAAAAATCACAGCATTGGTTGAAGCCCAGGATATAAACATGCACCTAATGCCCCTCCAGCGCCCTCTAGAAGAAATTGAGAATGCAGAGTTTAATGAGGTGAAGCCACTGCTAAATAATGTGCTACATGTGGTGTGCTTAATCTGGGCCACATCCAAATATTACAGCACACCTGTGAGGATTATTGTGCTGCTTCAGGAAATCTGCAGTCTCCTTATCCAGCAGGTAGGCAATATAGTAGATCTTCTAACCTTTTGCTTCCAAACCCTTTCTAGAAAAAGAAGTAAACAATGTACTAATTTATGTATTTATATATATATTAAAAACCATGCCTTGCTTTTCTCTATTAATTCAAAACAGCATACAACAAAAAGTTGAATTAAAAATATATATTACTGTATATAAAAAATACCACAAGAACAAAATCACTTGCCAGATCCAGACAGACAAATAAAACATTTTTTCATAGTGATAGATCAGGGGCAAGAAAGATGTGAGAAAGCCTGTCGGAAGAGCCAGATCTTAACCAACCTGTGAAAGATAGGTACTGAGTTTCACAGCGGTGGGAATTCCAGGCAGGAGGGATACCACCAAGAAAGCCCTCTCTCACATGACCTCCAGATGGACTGGAGGTGGCATACACACGAGGGTCTCTCTAAATGCTGCTGGGCAAATTCACGAGGGAATCTGACTGTCAACTTGGTCACAGTGTGAGGGTTTCAGACTAAGACTTTGCTCACTCTCAGCTGATGACTGGGGTACCAATGGTTGCTGTTTCAGGGAAACAGGAAGTGGGAGGAGATGTACCATGAAAATGATGAGGACTATGGCAGAAGATAATCTCCTTGTTGATACTCCTTGACATGTCATGGTGACCTCTAAATGGAGCAGCTATGATTAAAGGGCTTCCAGAGAGAAGTGCTCCAACAGATGTGTGGTGCTCCTGTTTTTTATTCTTATAGCCACTCTGTGAGGTAGATTAGGCTGAGGTCATGACTGTCTCAGAGTCCTCAAGTAAGTTCTGTGGCTGTTGGGATTTGAACTCAGGTTTTTCTGGTTGAAATCTTGACACTGTATCAGTGGCTCATACAATTTGATTTAGCTCTGGAGATCAAGTGATAATAAAAGCAGTGATTATGATCTGCACCAGAAAATTTCCTTTTGCTGAAATGGCCTGGTGCTGCTGTGGTGTTCTGCATCAAAGCATTTGGAGTCCCTCCCTGCCCTTAGTGGCAGATTCTCTTTTCTTACATTCTGAAGCATACTATCCTCTATTTAGGAAATGTTATAAAAATGCACTGGTGTCAGTTTTTATTTTTATTTATTAATTAAAAATATTTCTATACCACCCAAAACTTGCATCTCTGGGTGGATTACAATAGTTTTTCAAGTGAATAGTCAAAGTCAGAAGTGCAAGAATAAGCAGGACATTAGGATTAGGTGTAGGGGTGTGCGTGGAACTGGTTTCCGTGGTTCAGTTTGAATTTTAACTGAATTAGGACTAGACTGCAGGTTCATAAACTGGTTTGGTTGAACTGACCAGATGATCTGCTCTGTTCAATGAACTAACTTGAACCAGTCGAATTGGTTCACCCATAGGGAATAATGGGGAACTCGAATCACCCCGTTATTCCCCTTGGGTAGCTCCTAGGGACATTAAATGTTTGTTGAGTGGTAGGGCATGATAGGTGCTACCTGCCACCCAACCCACAAAACAATTGGGCAATCAGGTGGCTTTTAACGATTTTTTTTTCTGGGTTAGTAGGGTTAGGGTTGACCTGTTGACCCAGAAAAATTAAAAAAGCATATATTAAAAATTGCTTGATTCCCCGATTGTTTTGTGTGTTGAATGGTAGGTAACACCCATCATGTGCTACCACCCAACCTGCTTTGGCGTCCCTAGGAGCTACCCATGGGGAATAACTGGGTGGTTCAAATTCCCCATTATTCCCTTTTGAGCGAAACAGCACACTGCCACAAAAGTTTTGAAACACAGTACAGGAGAAGCTCGTCACTTGTGTGGGTTTTGCAAGTAATGAGGCATTACAACTATGGGAAAAGGTGGGGTTAGGTTCCAGGATGTAGGGAAAACAGAAAAAAAAAGACAAACAGCAGCTAAAAAAACCTTACTGTGGTATGCTCCACAGGGTCTGCATATGTCCAGGAATCCTCCCATGTGCTCAGGAATGTCCCCAAAAGGATGAAATGCCCCCCCAACCATAAAAAATTATGGGGGGAAATCCACCTCCCGAAATGACTCATAAAATGGTTTTTAGACAAAATGATGGGCGGAAGTGTCCCTTCTAGGAACTGCATACATGTGGAACCCTTTCATATCCACAGATACTGGTAATGGGTAATTAGACACCTTGCAGATACATGGAACCGCAGATAATGAGATTCTCCTGTCCAAAAAGGGATTCATCTCAATCTGTCCCTCCCAACACAGAACACATGGCACATATCAAACACAGCCCAAAAAAGAATAACTCAGAATCCACTGCTAGCCAAAGTGCCAGGTGCCTGCACTGCATCATTGGCACAAATTGCTTTCTCACACACTGACACACATTTTATGACTCCTTTGCTGCTGCTGCAGCAGCACCACACACACCCTTAGCAACTAAGCATAGCCATTTGCTCAACTAGGTGCTCTTCAGCGATATTTTGTGAGTACACCTTGGAATGCAGATTGCAGAGCAGACCAGAGCACATGTTAGTCTCAAGGAGAGACATGGAGCTCATCTCAGCAATCACCAAGAAAATATTACACAGAGAGAGAGCTGATCTTCCACTGTCCATTTTGTGCCACAACACCATCTCATAAACAGATCAGACCACAAAGGAAGGAAGGAAGGAAGGAAGGAAGGAAGGAAGGAAGGAAGGAAGGAAGGAAGGAAGGCACCCAAGTTCTGCCTTTTTCCATTTGAGATCCAGTAAAAGCAGACAGTTAAAGCAACAACAATAGTACAGCAAGCATATTATAATCAGTGCTGAAAAAAATTAGAAAAAACCACAAACGTCCTTGAGACAAACTCTTCTTTCTTCTCTCTGTGTCTGGATAATAAGCCGTGGTCTCAGACTGGCAGGCCCTGGCTGACAGCCTGCCCGGCTGACACATGTCAGGGCACCTACTAATCACAGGCCATGGTTGTGGGGTGTATGTGTGTCTGTGCTGCTTGGGGAAAAAAAGAGTCAACAACAGTAATATACAAAATCAAACCTCTTGCCTGCTCCACCATGGCCTCTGATTGGTGCTAGGCCTCAGGGCAATAGTCCATCATCATCCTGGGCCATGGAGATGGAGTGCATGAATGTCTGTGTGTGTTAGCAGCATGAACGGACAGACTGTGACACATCTAGTTTGGGGGTTGGCCAGGGTGGATTGAGCTGACAGTGGTGTTGCAGAGGTTCACCATGAGTCACTCACCCTTCATGTTCAGCTCAGGATAGCCCAGCAGGGGAAAGCTGGCCTTGAGGAAGACCAGCTGCTCCACTAAGCCAGCATCCAACAGTGAGCAATGGGGTGTCACCATGTCCCCAGCCATGGAGAACACCTTCTCACTCTGGACGCTGGTTGGCAGTCACAAGAGGAACCATCTGGAGAACAGGTTCATTTCAGTCAGTTCATACACACCCAGAGTTAAGTGTCCCAAATGTTGAACAGTTTGTGCCTTCTCCTTTGCTTATTCTGTTAATAATGCTCATATAACCAAAACTACTTTGTTCCTCCATTATTCATCCAGGCTAGGAATTACCTCAATGGAGAAGATCTGCTTAAAGGAGAGACAGAAGAAAGTCTGGGGAAAGTGCAGAAAGCGTTTGATATACTCAACTATTTTAAGCAAACCTTTGAAGAAAGAAAAGAAAATATCAATACTTATTTTCAGCCAGGCCAAGAGTCAAAGAAATGGGATTTTCCTTCTATAATGGTTTTTGCACAATTAGACAACTTTCTAGAAAGGCTCCATGTGGTAGATGTAAGTAATGTCATGAAATATCTCAGTAACCTGTGCAGAGAGAAAGTGTGTGTGTGTGTGTGTAGAGAGAGAGAGAGAGAGAGAGCGCGCCATTACTCGCTGTGACGTTTTTAATGAGTTCTTTGTGGGGAAAATCTCTCGTATTCGGGCCAACTTGGATTCAGACTCCACAATTGTTATAGAGTCTAATGCCGAGGTGTCCAGCAGCTTCTCTTATGTGATGATCCTGGATCAGTTTCAGTTCGTGACTCCTGAGGATGTGGACAAATTGCTTGGAATGGTGCGGCCTATCACCTGCCCTCTTGATCCTTGTCCAACATGGCTTATACTGTTTGGCAAGGAGGCTGTTGTAGAGGGCCTGGCAGAGATTATAAATGCTTCTCAGAGGGAGGGCAGGATGCCTCCTTGTCTTAAGGAGGCAATCATTAGATCGCTTCTGAAGAAGCCTGCCTTGGATCCCTCAGAGTTAAATAATTACAGGCCTGTCTCTAACCTTCCATGGCTAGGCAAGGTGATTGAGAAGTTGGTGGCCTCCGAACTCCAGGCGGTCTTGGAGGAAACTGATTATCTTGACCCATTTCAGACTGGCTTTTGCCCTGGCTATGGGGCGGAGACTGCCTTGGTCAGCCTGATGGATTATCTCCAACTGGGAATTGACAGAGGAAGTGTGACTCTGTTGGTCCTTTTGGATCTCTCAGTGGCTTTCGATACTATTGACCACAGTATTCTTCTGGAACGTCTGAGGGGATTGGGGGTGGGAGGCAGTGCTTTGCAGTGGTTCTGCTCCTACCTAACAGGTGGATTCCAGATGGTGTCTCGGAGACTGTTGTTCTTCAAAATCTGAACTTTGGTATGGTGTCCCTCAGGGCTTGGTATTGTCTCCGATGCTGTTTAACATCTACATGAAACTGCTGGGAGAGATCATCAGGGGATTTGGTGCAGGGTGTTATCAATATGCTGATGATGCCCAAATCTATTTCTCCATGTCAACATCATCAGGAGAAGGCATAACCTCCCTAAATGCCTGTCTGGAGACAGTAATGGGCTGGATGAGGGATAACAAACTGAGGCTGAATCCAGATAAGATGGAGGTACTTACTGTTTGGGGTTGAAACTCAGGAGACTATTTTGATTTGCCTGTTCTGGATGGAGTCTGGAAGGAACAAGTGTGCAGTCTGAGGGTACTTCTGGATCTGAACCTCTCCCTGGTGTCCCAGGTTGAGGCAGTGGCCAGAGGTGCTTTTTATCAGCTTCAGCTGATACGCCAGCTGCGTCCGTTTCTTGAGATGAATGCCCTCAAAACAGTGGTACATCTACTGGTAACCTCTAGGCGGGATTACTGCAATGTGCTCTATGTGAGACTGCCTTTGTACATAGTCCAGAAACTGCAGTTGGTTCAGAATGCGGCAGCCAGGTTGGTCTCTGGGTCATCTAGGAGAGAGCATATTACTCCTGTCTTGAAGGAATTGCACTGGCTGCCAATACATTTCCATGCAAAATACAAGGTGCTGGTCATTACCTATAAAGCCCTATAACAGCTTAGGCCCTGGGTATTTAAGAGAACGTCTTATTCACCATGAGCCCCACTGCCTGCTAAGATTATCTGGCGAGGTTCTCCTGCAGCTGCCGCCAACTCATCTGGTGGCTACTCGGGAACGGGCCTTCTCCGTTGCAGTCCCTGGTCTTTTGGAATGGACTCCCTGTTGAAATAAGAGCCTCCCCAACTCTGGCAACTTTTAAAAAGGCACTGAAGACACATTATTCACCCAGGCTTTTAATTAGATTTATAGTTTTAAAAAATGTTAATATTGGGTTTTAAATGTTTTAAATCTTTTTAATGATTTTAATTGTTAATTGATTTAATGTTTTAAATTATTTTAATTGTAAACCGCCCAGAGACGCAAGTTTGGGGCTGTATAGAAATATTTTAAATAAATACATTAAAAAATAATACACACACATACACCCCTTAAATATAATTTTCTGTAACTTGTTCTGTTTGCAATCATGTTTCCTTCACTCTTTGCTTCATTCTAAAAAACGTAAGAGTTCTGGATGTCCAAAAGAATCAGTGTGGTATGTAGTCTAGGGATATTTTTGGATTTGGACTGGGATGTCCTGGGTTTAACTTCCTGCTTGGCCATTAAGATTATGGGTGTCCTTGGCCAAGTCATTGTCTTGCAGCCTTACGCTTCTTTCCAGGACCATTGGGAGCATAATATGGCATAAACTCCATGCATGCTGCTCTGAGATCCTTTGAAGAAAGGTTACATATCGATGTGATAAATATGTGTTTGAATGTTCAAGCATTGGCTTCACTAATGCAGCTTTCTGCCACAGGAAATCCGTGAGATTTGTGAGCAAGTGTTAACAGCTACCTTTTGATGTGTAGTCTTCCTTATCCTTCACGTTTAGCGATAGTGAAGGTCATGCAGATAAAAGGGGCCTAGATGAAGATTACGAGATCCTGAGAGTAGTACAATGCAGTATGTATTTATAGAGGATGCCTCCCACACTTAATCAGCATCTGCTTTGTTCTTACAAAGGCATCATGTTCAACAGTTTATATTTTGGCTGTTGATTTTTAGGGGTGAGAAATTTCTCTGTCCTATCTTGCCTTCTTGGAAGTAGCACCGGTGTTACCCTCTCTCTGCTCAGGTATTAATGCACACAATGAGGAAGAACTTTCAAAACAAAACAGCAAGGACCATGTGACACCTTCTTCACTAAAACTCAGCTTGTTATCAGTAGCGATTTAAAATAGCCGATCCTGAGCATACACAAATGCTACTGTGCTAGAGACACAATAATGTTCTAGCTCATGGGTTTTATAGCATAAGGACAGCTAGGACATAATGAGTGACATCTTGACAAATGCTGAGAGTGTGCAGCAGATAAAGCACACACTAGCACAACACTAGTGTCCCCACTCCTGAAGTGTGGGTACTTGTGGCGGGGACATGATTATTGTTGTTCCCCTGTCCCCTGGAAATGCTTCATGAGACTTGGAAGTAGGTTCTTAAGGGATGAAACAGCCTTCAGGGACCTACTTCCAGGTCACACACAACACTTTCAGGGGAAGGGAGGATAAGTTAAAATCCCACCACCTCGTGTGCAAGCACTTGTAGTTCAGAAGCAGGGATGTCAGCTCTTCATGCATGCCTTTTTTAGCTGCATGCATACAGTTTTAGTCAGGATTTCAGCTAATGTTTTCTATATATAGTTCAAAAAGAGAGCATGGCTAAAGAGCAACATGGGGGTAAAATATACTGTATGCTGGATTATATAAATCTTAAAAACCATATGATGTACATTGAAATATTAAATAGATTTTTAAAAACACGCCCTTTTGACTAAAAAAAAACAACTTATCAAGAAGACCCTGTCTAAATGGGCATATATAAAATCGTAATCAAGATGTGCTTTTCTTGCACCAAAAAACGGGAAGCAAAGTTCTGCACATTTCCCTATATGTGGTGTGCACCCTCTTTGGAGCTGGTTTGTGGAGGAGAGCTGGTCTTGTGGTACCAAGCATGGATTGCCTCCTTTGCTCAGCAGGGTCTGCCCTGCATTGCATTTGAATGGGAGACTACATGTGTGAGCACTGTAAGATCTTCCCCTTAAGGGATGTGCTGCTCTGGGAAGAAAATCTGTATGCTTGCATGCAGAAGATTCCAAGTTCCCTCCTCAGCATCTCCAAGATAGGGCTGAGAGAGACTCCTGTCTGCAACCTTGGAGAAACTGTTGCCAGTTTGTGTGGACAATACTGAACAAGATGGACTAATGATCTGACTTGGTAGAAGGCAGCTTCCTATGTTCTTATGTTCCTATGTTTGCTGACTCCATGATTCCATTCTTCCTCCATGTATAGTGGTGGGATTTTGCACAATTGTATGTGTGTTGCAGAGATACAGTGCACTGAATCAGCTCATTTGGATCATGACAACAAGCTCAGTGTTGATTTGTTGTTTGCTTGCCTGTCAGGGGGGCCTGTCTGACTTTGCAAAGAGGCCTGAATCTCCCTGTGAAATATGGAGAAGAATTCCCATTTGGGATTTTTTCAGGTTATGCACCTTTTGTGTATAACCTTCAGGACCCAATTTGTTTAGAAATTAAGATTCTTTTTTTAAGCTCTTGCTAGATTTTCCATCAGCATAAGTAGGCGTCACAGAATTGGAAGCAGTGGGTCATTGACTGTCATAATCTTTGGAATTGGGCATAAATATCAGACTGGCTGATCAGCAGCTGCATATCAGCACCTGCTCTGGATGAAGGAAATGCTCACATTTCTTTATTGCAGGAGTTCTCAACCTTGAGTTCCAGATGTTGCTGGACCACAACTCCCATCACCCACAGTCTTCAGCCATTGTGGCAGGGGATGATGGGAGGTCTAGTCCAACAACGCCTGGGGTTGCAAGGTTGAGAACCCCTGCTCTATTGTGTTGTGCTCAGCATGGTGCATTATTTTATTCTTAAAGGCTTCGTTGTGATTCATTGTCTGGAACAAGTGTCCAGCTGTGCATACATATACAAATGCCTACAGACATTCATTCACATGTGATTTCATATTAAGTAGATTTCTGGCTCACTCCAAGAACAAATATATCTGTCTTCTCCACCTCAAACCTAAAGACATCAGGAGCATAAAATGTTCTGCTGGCATAAGCCCCAATCCACTTAAAAAATGGCTTCAATTAGTATTTTTTGGTCTCTGTCTCAAAGCACAAAATTACAGCTGAATGCAAAGCAGTATTGATTGGAGGTCACTGCATTTTTATACACCCCCTTAATTAACCTTGCAGAAAACACAGCAATCATCAATGCTTTTTTAAAGCTGTATTGATATTTCCCAATAAGTCTTGCTAGGTAGTAAACTAAATTATTGTAGCCTATGCAGCACCAGATCTAATGTGAGGAATGCAAACAGAGATGTTAGCAATTAGATTTCATAATAGGAAACACAAGTGGAATCCGTGATGAAAATGTCACATCAGATCTGAAAGCTCATGTGTGACACTGGTGATGAAGCGAAAGAATAGGGTATTGATGGGCAGCAGGAAGGTAAAATGTAGGATTGGGAGGGTCTTATCAGTACATTTTTATTTGTTTGTTTGATTACATGTCCATACCACCCTATCCAAAGCCTCTGGGCAGTGCACAACAAGTAAAATACAACAAACACCATTTAAAAGCAAACAAGTTAAAAACAATATAAAACCAAATCTAAAACAATTCAGAGCCATTTAAAATCAATTAAAATACTTAAAAACAATTCAAAAACTTTGGAAGGCCAGGCCAAACAAGTCTTTAGGGCTCTCTTGAAGCCCAACAACAAGCCCAGACTAAGGATATCTGCTGGGAGTGCATTCCACAGACCAGGAGCAGCCACAGTACATTTCTGTCTCTCAGCCCCTCCCCCCAAATTTCCAATGTTAATGGCTGTGCCTGTTGATTGACAGAAGGAGAAGAACCTTTGTGGCTGCAAAACACATGTGGTCTCTGCTTCTTTGGGGGTGATTTTTGGTTTTAGGGTCTGAGCTTCTCCCCCCAAACCTACATCTTTGGGCATACTTTGTGGTCCATCCCTCCATATCCGCCCCCCCCCCCCACCATTGATGGGAGCTTGTAGAGGCTCAGTGTATATCCACATGCTCCCTTAGCAGTCAGCAATATATTAATAGATATGAGTTACAGAGAAAGCAATTGTGCACTGAGCATAGCAACAAAGTGGCTGCCTTCAGATAACAAAACCCTTTTCCCTTTACCACATAAGTGTACCTGATCCAGAGCAGGGCAAAGGTGAGATCTGGTCTACCAGTTGGTTTGAATGGAGTAGCCATGATGGTGACAGTAGACCTGGTCACTGGTGCAGCAGAGGCCAGGTCTGTTAATTAACTTGAGTTGGCCAGCTGCAGCAGTAGTAGACTTGGCCCCCAGACTACTAGGTGGTCCATCCATTATGGAGGAGTTGCCCTGCCCCCTGCCTGACCAGTTGGTCTGGTCACTACAACTATGGAGGTCGGGTCTGCTGAGAGCCTCCTGCACACAATGGATTGACCTGGGCAGGGCAGGGCAGCCCTGGTTGGTTGGTTGCTGGCTTTCTTTCTTGGACTGGGTAGCCCTAGCTTTTGGTAACTGGGTAAACCTGGCCACTGGCTCAGAATGGGCCAGATCTGCCAGGTTGTTCATATGTGGAGTTGGGCATATACCAGACTGATTGACATCACTCTTTTTCATGGAAATGAGGACATGTCCGGCAGAAATGAGGATGCATGGTAGCCCTAGCCCCACACTACATCTTGCCACAAGTGACTGGTCATAGTTAAAGGAGTCCACACATTTTTTAGTCTGGTAAAGAGCCACCTAATGGCACAGCGGGGAAGCAACCTGCCTAGGGAGCAGGAGGCTGTTGGTTTGAATCCCTGCTGGTATGTTTCCCAGAATATGGGAACCTCCTATATTGGACAACAGCGATATAGGAAGGTGCTGAAAGGCATCATCTCATACTGCACGGGAGATGGCAATGGTAAACCCTTCCTGTATTCTTCCAAAGACAACCACGGGGCTCTGTGGTCATCAGGAGTCAACACTGACTCAATGGCACAACCTTTACCTTTAATAGTATATAACATTTGGATCTAAAAAAAGAAAGAAAAGGAGAATTCACACATTGCAGCAGATCACGTCATTGTTTCAACACCAGCCTCTGACACATAACAGTTTTTAATTCTCATTAGTTGAATGGGGAGGGAAAACCCATTTGTCTTAAGTTGGGAAAGGTAATGGACATGATGTGGCCAGAAATGTCAATTCAAGATAAATGAAAAATATAATTTATTTGGAATGCCCCATAGACCACTAAGAAGCAGCCCAGCACTTGGTCTGGCCCATTTGTTGGGAACAGTGGCCTAAGCTTTTTCAATATTAACTATGAATCACCCCTTTCCATAGGACCTTCTGATGACTGCTTTGGACATAGAGAAGCTGGAGAAGCTAGAATTCAGTGGCATAAGAGGGAAAATTCTGAGTCAGCAGGTCCTGAACATGTATGAAGAGTTCCAAGAGATGTATAAAGTCTTTTCAGAGCATACACATGACTGTCTGGATGTGGCCAGTATGGTAGGTGGTTGCTCTTGGGTTCTAGGAGAGCCAGTCCTCTGTTCATTCTGTGTATTACTGCCACTAGAGGATTTCGGGAGCTAACATGAGGGTTTGGTGTTCAGAGCAAATAATTTCAAGGATCTTCTGAATCAGGTGTAATGTTTGATTCATAAGGTCATTACTTCTTGATTCCTTTAGGAGTTTGAAGATGATGTGTGTGACTTTAAAGAAAAAGTGGAAGATATGGATCAAAGGCTCGGGACAATTTTTGGTCAGGCTTTTGATGATGCACCTAGCGTGGAGCATGCATTTAAGGTTTGTATTTGTTTCACAGGAAATATGGGTTAATTTCCTATACTTTCTCTTCTTACAAGTGCCCTGAAGCCAGTCTAACCAGGGCAGTTAATTGTCTTTTATATTTTAGCCTAATGTTATTAAGCTATTACGCAGTTTCATGTATTTTATCATTCTGAATAGCCCTTAACTTGAAAGGGGACTTGCAGTGCAACAGCCTCATTGGCTCTCATCATAATGGGGTATGTACAGAGAGGGTCACTTCACATATTCATAACATCTTATAAAGAAGTCACTACCATGTAAGAAATTGTATGAATTTCTTGCAGATAGCTTGGCAAATGTTGTGGCTTCCCAGCATGTGTACATTTGGAGGGTTTTCAGACCACAGGCTTTACCATGAGTTTACTGCCAGTTCAAAGTTGATGAACTCAGCTTAACAAAGTTCACTTTACTGTGAGTTCAAAGTTGCCCCAGAAAACAGACGCGCAAAATGATTTTTTTTTAACCCCAGATATAAATTGGGCTACACTTTAATGCACAATGTAAAACCTGAATAATGTGTGAAGTGCTCCCCGATAGCTTGCATGGACTTCGGGGTAAATCTGGCCGATATGTAAACATACACCTCCATTCCAGAGGATATGTGAACTAAAAGCCAAGTGTGAAAACCTCTAGGTGATTGACATATCTGTAGGCTTGTCATATGTGTAGACCTACAGTACATGCAGGATCCTGGCAGCTTCTTCTTCTACTACTACTGTTACCACAACAACATATATTTATATTCTGCTTTTTAGCCAAAATGATCAAAACATAAATAATAAAAAAGATGGTTCCCTGTTGCCAAAGGAACTCAAAATCTAAAAAGAAACACAAGTTAGACACAAGCAACAACCACTGGAGGCAGAGGTGCACCTAGGTTATCTTGGAGCCTGGACCTAAAGGCCTTTAGAGGTCTCCCCCCGCCCACAAGTTAAGCAACATCCACTGTGACACACACAGGGGCTATTCTCACAATTAACAAAAATCGGGCTAGGAGAGCCTAGCCCAATTTTTGTTAATCGTAAGAACCACTGGGCTCGGCAGCGAGCCCGGTGGTTCTAGAGTGGGTAACCCGCTTGAGAACCCCTGGTCAAAAACCAGGTTTGCGGAGCGAGTGCTCCAAAAACCTGGTTTTCAGTATTGTGAGTAGCCGTGACGCAGCTTCGCGCCATGCCTACTCATGAGTAGACCCCCGGAGGGGAGGCGAAAAGCTGCCTCCTGGCTCCGGGGTTCTCCCCAATATGCCCTGCGTGCTTGCGCAGGGCATACTGGGGCTTGTGGGGGCTGTGTGGCCCCCGCTCCCCCCAGCCCCCGCTGGCTCTGCCACGGAGCCGGCAATCGTGTGGGTGGCCGATCCAGCCGCCCTGGGCTCCCTCTCCCTGCTCACCACCCCAAACCGGGTCTCACGGATCATGAGACCCAGCTCACAGTATATTTAACACGTGGGTTTGGGGGGGGCACAAACAGCAACTGAATTCACAAGAATTTAAGAACATAAAACAAGTATATTTATGCAAATATGCATTAGCAGAGACATTTCAACACACAACTTAACCTATTTCCATCCCACGTGCTTATTTCCCCACTCCCCCTTCTGTCTCTAAAGAAGAGGTCATGCTCGGCCTAGGTCAGTCATGCTTGGCTACCCAGCTTGGCAACCACACCATCTAAAAAGGATTTGAGGGCCCCCAGTGGGTATGGAGGCTCTGGACTTTCACCCAGAAGTCCAGGGGTAACGATGCCTCTGACTAGAGGAATGTTGTGCTGATGGGGTTGGATAGGGCCAGTCACTCTCCCCTTGCTAAATATAGGCAAATCACCACTTTAAAAGGTATCTCTTTGCACAGTTAGCAGGGTAACTTTCTTATTCAGAAGTCACTCCATTGAGGAGTTTTTAATGTGTGAAGTGCCCGATTTGTATTGTAGGGAAAACAGACTTGTAGCTTTTATTTGGAGAGCTGCCCTGAAGGGCCCTGGTGGGCGGAAAAGATAGATACAAATGAAAAAATAAACATACATAAGTTGGAGAGCCCCAAAACTACTCTTTTGGCAAGTGTAGCCACAGGAAAATGTGAGCTCACTATACATTTGCTGGGAAGGCTTCCATTTCCAAGCAGTGTGGGAGGACATGAGTGATGGGTGTGAGTACTGGGCAAAGGAACTTGAACTACCTGGGGAGTGTCCAGCAGGAGTAGAGACTTGGCAATGAGGTCTGGTCAAACAAGGGTTGGTTTTGCATCACAAGGCAAAGTAGCCTCCCCATGTTGCTGTCGCATCAAAAACTGCTGGGCAGTGACTATATGGTATTATAGTGGATCCTATTTTATAGTGGATTCCTCTCCCCAGATCTCCACATCAGGGCATGTTCTAGTGCTTACCTTTTTCTGCCAAAGAACGCTGAAGGGAGGTCTCAGGCTGCCAAACAAAGTGATCAGAGCTGGGGTGGAGGCTCCATTGGGAGATGTTCAGTCCCTTGATATCACAGCCTCCTTGAGTAGGATGTCATCTGACGGGGGTCTCTGGCAGTCTCTCAGAGTATTGAGAGGTACTGAACCCTGGGGTTCCAGTGTGCGTTGGGGACCATAGTGTCTTCTGCTACTTGTCTTTCAAAGAGGTATCATGGACTTGTAGTCCAGGCACAGGAAGCTCCTAACAAATGCTGGGTTTCCCATTTATAGGTTTCTCTAAGAGCAGGGGGCGTATCTAGGGAAAATAGCGCCTAGGGCAAGCACTGAAATTGCGCCCCTGTTCAAACAATCAGACAATCTTCCATCCCTTTATATGTTCTAAAGCTATGAAAACTTGAACTCTCATATTTTAATTATTCCCTTACTAAACAATACCTTTGTTGTTGCATCAGTAGGCTCTGAAACCACTTTTTAGGCTGAATTTATTTGTATTAAGGCCTGATTTGTACATATATGGGCTATAGAGAAAGCCCTTACACATCTAACCTTTCCATGCACATTTAAATGCTAATTTACTTTTATAATGGGCACCTGCCCATTCACATGCTAATGCTAGCATATCAGCAGTGTACCAGCCATCAGTAGCTGGCATGCTTTTAAACATAGGAATGTGCCACATATATGGTATGCGTGTTTAAATGTGACCAGGAGTGCTTGCATGGGGAAAGGGCTTTCCTTGTGGTCCACATCCTGTATAAATTGGGCATAAGATCTTAGAATTTTGCAAATGCAGAACAGTTAGCTGGGAAGGACTAACAGAAGACAGAATATTTAGGTGAAATGGGGAAGCATCTCTGTAATAATTAGTGGGGATTAATGTTTCTTGCTAACAAGACTGATTAACCATCTTCTGTCTCATACCTAAATGTGTGTTTGTGTGTGTGGGGGGCGGGGGGGGGGGGCGGGAAGAATGGCAGAATAGAGCCATTCCTTCCTTTTGAGAAAAATGTGAATAATTTATCAACTGAGGTTGTTAACTTCACTGCAGGAACTGGTATTAACTATGGCTGATAAAATTAAAGTGTTTGTGCATTTAGATACTTGGTTATATTCCCCTTAGGGGGATGGAGCCACTCTGGGAAGAGCAGAAGGTTTCAAGTTCCCTCCCTAGATTCTCCAAGATAGGCCTGAGAGAGATTCCTGCCTGCAACCTTGGAGAAGCCACTGCCAGTCTATGAAGACAATACTGAGCTAGATAGACCAATGGTCTGACTCAGTATATGGCAGCTTCCTACATCATTCTGAAAATATGTAGATGATGAACAGGGATGACATGTACACAATGTCACATTTCCTATTTCTTTCTGTGTGATAGCTGATAGACATATTTGGGAACCTGTTGGAACGGCCTTTGGTAGCAGCAGTTGCCTATGCTAAATATCACCTTCTTGTCACAATGTTCGACAGAGACCTGGATGATGCTAAATTGATCTACCTGAATCATATTCAGCAGGAGATGGAGTTAGGTATATGTTACTAATTTCAAAATGTCAGTTTAATGTCAGTTTAAAGAAAAAGGAAATAAATGTAAGCAGTATTTAGACTTTGTATTTTTTTAAGGTTTTACAAAAATCCTACCAATTAAATTGGACAGTTTCCTCCTTTAGATTAAAAACAAGTTAAAAAATTCAAATAAACTGCTGTGCAAATTACAAAACAGTGGGCATGAGTACAATAGTAGGTTGTTCAGAAGGGCTACAGTGAATGCCTGAGCCCAGGTAAATTTGAAAGGGAATTATGGAGTTCCCAGCTCTGTTCAGGTGACCCCTGTCCCCAATTTTGCTCTAAGTATCTAGGGAGGTTGGGGCAGGGAGATTGAGCACCAGGGTGGTTCAGTGAGTAGAGATTCTTGGCTGCTCATAAATGAAAATCCTCTCCAGATGCTGCCAAAAGAAGCAGAGTGCTCTTGCCATCCTCGCCCCAGTACTGACACACTGAGAGACCCTCACACCACTGTGCTCTCCACACTTAGTGTTTGACTGAAAAGGCAAACATCATCAGTGTGGTGGAGCTTGTTTCTGTGATCGCCAGGCTGGGGTGCCCCTGCTTTCTGATCATGGAAACAGACTCTACTATCATGCTTGCAGCATTTGCCTCTTCAGACAAACATTGTAAGTGTGGAGAGCACAGTGATTTGAAGCTTTTGAAGCATGCCAGCGCCAGGGTGGGACTTCTGGGTGTGTGCTCAAGATGCTGTTTGCAATAGTGTCACTTTTTTTGAGTGGGACATCAGAAGAGAGCTCATGTGTCCCACTGCTCATCATATAGATGGCTGCTCTTCTCTGTTCAAACACCTGACTATGGAGGGGAAAGGGGATTCAATCATCAGTTATCCTCTTTCCATGTTTGAGTCCTGGGAATAATGTGAAGCAGTTGAATTGCTGGAGTATGCTGGTGTTTGAATCAGTTTCTCATTGGGGTCCACTCTGTGCTTCTTCCTGTGAGAGAAACTCCCTGTACACAAAGAGGTAGCTATGGAGGAGTAGCTGTCCATCCCACCACTGCTAACATGAGACACATGGAGGATCCACCCTGCTGCTAACATGAGACACAGATATCCCCGAAAATTACAGGATTACCCACTCCCACCAAGTCGACTTTTAGGCTTTTGGCTGAGTCTACTACAACAGCCTTTCAAACCTCTGTTGGCAAAAACAAACCTTGGTAGAGTGGTAAGGCGTATAGTCATGGGGGTGGAATGAACAGAAGCTACAATTTTTCTTTTAAAGATAAACAAGTTTTTTTTTACTTTGTACTTAGTTCAATTTAAATGTAAAGTTGTTACACAAGTTCAGTGCAAAAATTCCCACCAAAAAACAAACAAACAAACAAAAAACCATCAACCAAAAGAACATAAAGGAGAAAAGAAATGGTTGGGAAAATGCTTAGATACTTAGAGCTAATCTAATATAAACTGGTCCCCAACACAGAGTCCTCTGCAGTTACCTTGTTCCTTCTGTAGCTTTAGATCTTAGTTACTTTTACCAGCCTGGGATTAAATGCAGCCTGTTGGTTCTGTGTTTTCAGCCCTTCAGAGAGTCCATACTCTCTGTAGTGACTTTCAGCTATTGCTTGAACCACACTGATTCTTCTTCTGAATCTCAGCTCTGAACAGCACTCTACTGCACCAATGCTGACTTCTTGACTCTGTCTCTGACTTCTTCCAGCACTCCCCAACTCTGACTAACTCTCGGTTAAGCAGCCTCTTATACACAAAGTGCTCCAACGGTTCTTTTCAAACAATCCAGTCCTCACAAAACAAAGTTCCCTCCATTTCCCCCCAAAATTTCCCTCCAAAATTAAACTGTCAAACAGTTCTTTCTCAATGTGAAACTAAAGCACAGCAGGCATGAACTTTTGACCCTGCTGGTTTTTTCATGCATAGGGATGTGCAAGCATATTAGCACATACTATTTACAATAATGAAGAGGTTTGTGCCTCATTCCTTCACAGTAGCATAATGGGGAGAAATCGAAATTAAAACCTTTCTTCCTATGCTGGTTTTCTATGCTTGAGATCCCCCCACTCTGGACTGGAGCTGATGTCACTTGCTAGCCCAAGTGCCACCCTCTTCCTTCTTGCGGCTGTTCCTTACATGCTAGGAGGCAGCAGTCAGCATGCATCCAGGCACTGCCAGCTTTGTGCTGCCAGTTTTTGTGCACTAACACCAGCTCTCCCCTCCAAACACCAAACTTGCCCACTTTGCCTCTGGACAAGATTGGTGCTGGAGGAGGGAGATAGCTGGAGAGAGGGGGCTGGCGTTAGTGCAGTGATGACACAGAGATGTCAGTGCATGAAGCTTCTGGTAGTACTTGGATGCATGCTAACCAGTGCCTTGTGGTGTGCAAGCAGTGGTGGTAACACCCCCTCCAGCAGCCAAGGGGAAGAGAGCAGAGCTTGGGCTGGCAAGGGATATGGAAGCAAGGCCAATGAGGAAGCAGGATGGCATCGGTGGTGGTGAGGGGGATTAAAAAGCACAGAAGTGGCAGTGGCAGCCTAGAGGAGGCAGGGGCGACAGCAGCAGGCAGGTGGGGTAATGCCCAGAGTGGACTGATGTGCCCATACTTGCCACCTTGAGGCACACCTGTCCTGTGGCACATTCACCACCTGAAGTTGTTGCCTCACATGGCCTCATGACAAAATCTTTTCTGTTTCTATGTGCAGTGAGATTTTGTTTTGTTTTTTAAAAATAAATATGGGGTGGCTTCTAAACATGTGGTCCCCTGCAGACTGAACTGTATGGTCTGAGAGAGGGTTTTTGTGTTGCACACTTACTAGTTTCACACATTATGAAATGTATGTTCCTGGATCAGTCTTGGTGTAGATTTAGTAGTAAAAAGATTTGCAATCCCCACTTCAGATTTAATTTGTTCTTCTCAGGTTATCCACCTGTACACAGGAATATGCCATTAGTTGCTGGAGGACTTCGCTGGGCTCAAGAACTGAAAGCGCGAATTCAGATTCCGTTTAGTAACTTTAGACACCTCACTAATCTGTGAGTATATTTATTTCAAATGAGCCATTGGATCAAATTATCTTTTTTACCCACTCCTGTGAATCAAAGTTTTGCCTTGTTTATAGTTGTCAGATGTTGTATCTGGTTTGAATCCTGGTTTCACACAATGCTCCCTAGCCTCGGGTACCTGAGTTTCCCCTATGCCTTTGTGCAAGGAGAGGAAGGATTCTACTTCTGATCTTGGCTTAGAATAAGTCAGCACCTGTCATGATGTACAAACTGGGTGGTCTTGGTTTATTCTAGACAGAGTTTCAAAATAAACCAGGATCTGAAGCTGGGATTGTATAAGAGTATGAAAAGTCTAAGGAAGATACCACTCAGTGATTTCTAGAAACAAATTTGCGATGTCTTCAGTTTTGGTGTAGCTGGTGGACAGGCAAATTGTCAAGTTCCTACATTTAGATAGGATTTTACATAATTCTTAAAAGAGGATCTAATCCTGTTTGCAGACCTAGAGCTATTTTACTACTTACTGTATACTGAATCTAGAAGATGTCTATTGCACAGACAGAGAACAGCAGGAAGAATTCTGCATAAATAGTGTGTTATACATAGACAACATCCACGTGATAAAGCAGAAGAGATATGGAAGGAGGAGGGAGAAATGGAGGAACAGGCTTGATATTTTTCTTAGCTTTGTACTTGTCTTTCTTTCAAGCAGTTCAGAGCAGCAAACTTGGAATTCCCAGGCACTCTGTGATTCAGGTTCAGATGAGGCCCAGGTCTGATCAGTTTCATTCTCAGTTGCTGGGGTCAAGGACATCTCTATGGATAATCCCCCTCACATGCTCCAAGGCAGGACAGTTCTGATTAACTAAAAAGAAAAAAACATGCCTACTTGAGCCAGAGAGGGATAGTCCCGCCCCAGGTTTTCTGTCCTGTGTTGCTCCAGGCAGCCTCAAAAATTTCTCTCCTAGTTCTTTCTCTTTTTTGCTAATCCATTTCTAATTTCCTTTTCTTGCTCAAATTTTCTTCCTTGCTATTATTCTCTAGTTGTTACTCCTAAAAAAGAAGAAGCTTCCTTTGGATCTCAAGCCTTTTCTCTCTCTGTACTTTCTTGTCCCTCCTTCCCACTGTTATGGAGCCTGCAGGAGGGTGCAGAATGATACTGGTGCTCAGGGGTAAGGGCCAGAGTGGCTTCCCTAGGGCAACCAGAGTGCCCAGATCGCCTCCACCTCAAGTGTTGGCACCAGCTGCTACACAGCCACCCAGGCCAAATGACAACAACGCAAGTTTTCCGCCTTTGGGCCATGAAACTCGCAGCAAAACAGCCCAGTGCGCCTCAGGGTGTGGCGAAACGACTGGAATGTTGGGGACTTTGGGAGCACCCTCAGTCTTTTCTGCTAGATTAAATTGGGCAGCGTTGTTCCCTCTTGCAGGGCCTCCTCCCACCTCAGTGGAATTGAGGGCTTGGGGAATGTCGGGGATGGCCGGTGCAGCAGCAGAAAGCTCCATGGCCGCAAGAGCAGACAAAAATGGCGCCAAAAAAGGAGAGACCTCTAAACAGGCCACTAAAGTAGCAAACCTTTTGGAGGCAGCGGGGGGTGTTTGGGACCAAGAACAGGACCAGAGACAGACTACGAGACCAATGAGATCTCTCTTTGGGGAGAGTAGCCTCCCCGCCAGGTCCTTCAGAACCAGGTCCCAGTTTATCCAACACAGTTCCCCTGGAGTGGCAGGCATGGTCTGAAAACCCCATAGTGGGTACTATTCAACAGATCAGACCTCTAAAAAAAAGAGTAGAAAATAAAAGAAGCATAAGAGGGTCTCCTCTTCATCTGAGGACACGACCTCTTCTGATTCATAAAACTAAGAAAAAGAGGAAACATATACATGCTAATACAAGTAAAAAATCTGTATATTCAAAATATGAACATAATGATCAACATTCCTCAGACCTTTTGGGCCCTGATTCTGGGGACCCAGGCAATCAGAACCCAAGACCACTGCTACCAAATAAGCAGAAGGCCACTCCAACCCCAGTGATGGACTTAGATGCTGATCCTGAGGCGAAGCCAGATGGGGCAGATGGTGGAAATCAGGACCCTGACATTGCTCCAGATAAGGAGGAAGGAGAATGGTCAGTGGGAGAGGGTCCAGACCAGGGCAATCTCTCACAGCGCCTTTTTGTGTCTGAAGATTTTAATCCTCTCATGACGAGAGTGTTCGCTGCTTTTGGCCTGCAATTGAAGGTAGCCTCAGAGGCTACTCAATCGACTAAGGGGGACCTCATGCTTCCTAAGGCAAAACCCAGGGACATGTTATTGCCAATGCCCGAGGTCTTCACCAAAGCAATTAAACAGGAATGGCTTCTTCCAGCAACCAATAGGAAGCCGATGGCTATTGCAAACCGATATTACTCTTTCCATCAGGAACCATCAGAGTTATTAAAAACAGCAAACACAGAGGCACCAATTGTACAATTAATATCGAGTTCTTTAGTTCCCAGGGACGGAGAGGTCACCCTTAAGGATCCCTCAGATTAAAAAGCTGAGTTTATGCTGAGAAGAGTGCACGGTAATTCCTCTATAACTACCCATTCCTCAGTAGCAGCTTCCATGGTTGCTAGGGCAACTTTATTGTGGGTAGACGATTTACTTAGTGACCTACCCGCTGACCCTGTAAAAATGAGACAGCAGTTGGTCAAGATCCAGAAGGCTAAGGCCTTTGTGGCGGATGCCACTTTAGAATCTATTAGGTTTTTGTCCAGAGCATCTGCAGCTTCAGTAGTGGGCAGACGGCACCTGTGGCTTAAGAGCTGGCAGGTGGACTCCACCGCTAGAAATAATCTGACTGCTGTACCTTATGACAGCACAAAGCTTTTTGGTGATTCTGCTCTGAAAGCCATTTTAGTTGAATCAAAGGATAAGCGAAAAACAATGCCATCTGCTCCACACAAGTCTGATAAGCTGGTTTTTAAAAAACTCTTTCAGCCCTTTCGGAATTTCTGGCCCTCCTTCAGGGACCTGGATAGGGACATCAGTACAACAGGGATCCTGGAATCACCAGCGTTCACTCAAACCAAGCAAACCAAACAGCAGCAATGACTCAGAACTCCCCAGGCTGGGGGGGGGGCACCTATCAGAGTTTTTCCATGCGTGGGAGGCTTCCGTAACGGACAAGTAGGTCTTCAACATAATTCAGAAAGGGTACAAGATCGAATTGGATGCCCTTCCCTCCCACAGATTTTTTCCAACTCCCTGCTCTAACTCTTCTACAAAACACATCGAGCTCAAAAAGGTCATCCAACATCTGATGGACATAGGAGTGGTGGAAATGGTGCCTCACTGTCAGGAGCGTAGCTAGGGGAGAGGGGGCCCATGTTCATCCCTCTCTCTGGCAGCCCCCTCGCCCCGAGTGAGGGAAATAATGAAGAAAATAGGGAGGGGTGGAGCTGGAGGGCCCTCAGGAGCTGGGGGCCTGTGTTCTTTGAACCCTTTCGCTCTATCATAGCTATGCCACTGCCTGAAGTATTTAAACAGATGGGTCAAGCAGGAAAAATTCCTGATGAAATCACTTTGATCAGTGGCAGAAGTGCTGTGCCACCTAGACTTCCTATCCTCGATTGACCTGAAGGAGGTGTACTTACATATACCAATTCATCACAGCAGCTGCCACCTTCTCAGGTTCAAGTATGCTGGAAGGCATTACCAATATGCCACCCTTCCATTCGGACTATCATCAGCCCCTCGGGTATTTGCAAAGGTACTGGCACCGCTGATGGCCTACCTCTGCCTTCAGGGAGTCTGGATATTTTCATATTTGGATGACCTGTTGGTCCAATCACATTCAAGAATAACAGCAGAAAGCAACCTGAAAACGACGCTTCGGACATTATAGGAACACGGGTTCCTTATAAACCTTGCAAAAAGTCAAATGGTCCCATCTCACAGGCTTCAACATTTGGGGGTGGTGATCAATACCATGTTATCAGTAACAACAGACCTACTAGCGCAGGGCCCGGTGGTGCAGCATCCCAACCTGGGCTAGTTGCGGCTTGCCACATGGGAACTAAGAGGGGAGTACTTAGTCAGCAGGGTTATTCAGCCAGGGTGCTGGATACTATCTTGGCATCACATAGGTAATCAACAAATCGGATTTACCAGTGTATGTGGAGAGCATTTTTAATATGGGTGGCACGCCATTTGGTTCTGCGGGGCAAAGCATCAATACAACTTCTCCTGCAGTTCCTTCAGAAAGGCTTAGAGAAGGGCCTGAAACCAAACATGCTTGAGGCAAGCAGCTCATTTCAGGCATTTCAGCAGAATCTATACATGCACATCCACAACTAAAGGGGCTCCTCCAAGGAGCCACCCATGTTTTCCCCCCTACAGTACATCACTTTCCTACTTGGCATTTATATACAGTTGACGGCACCACAGTCTCCACCTTCTGAGCCCCTAAAATCCATTCCTATATGAATTTTGTCTTTTAAATTGGCTTTTCTGATTGCTGTTACATTGGCAAGAAGGGTGTCAGAATTTCAGGCCCTTTCTATTCATAAATCGTATTGTATGTATGTATGTATTGGTTTATTTCGGCCCAAGGCCAGCATAGTATTGTATATTCCAAAGAGAATCCGTATGCCTTATCCTGGATCCCTTTGTACGTACTAAGGTGGCTTCTTTGTTTTATCAGTCACAGGACATTTTTCTCCCTTCTTTTTGTCCATATCCTGTGCACCCAATGGAAAAAAAGGTGGCACATGTTGGATGTGCATCATTGCATTAGGAGACATATAAAGAGATCTGTCTCTTTCAGAACCACAGATTCACTGTTTGTGTCCTTCCTTCCTGGTACCATGGGAAGAGCAGTTACTTCATCAACCATCGCAAGATGGATTAGGGCCTGCATAGTGCTGGCTTATGAGACGCAACATCTCCGTCCTCTGACATACATTTGCACTCATTCTACAAGATCGGCAGCAACCTCTACCGCTTTTCTCACAAATGCCCTGGTGCGAGAAATCTGCAAGGCAGCAACATGGAAACTACCTTTTGACGTTTACCAGACATTACAAAATGGACACTTACACCTCAGCACAAGCAGTATTCGGAAAAAGAGTGCTGCAGCAAGTGCTTCCCCAGAAATAGACAAAGACGCTCCCTCCCTAGGTGACCCACAATCTGTGGTATGTCCCATAGAGGTGTCCTTGAACGGAACATTGGTTCACTTACCGTGAAGGCTTCTTCTGGTTGCTGGAGTCAAGGGCATCTTGGCCCACCCGGCTTGACACTCTTCTCTATTTCTGGGAGACTATCTTATCAGCAGTCTTTACTCTGCATTTGTTTTTTTGTTTTTTTGCAGCAAGAGACTGCCAAAGCTTTGCATATACTGGAAAGCAATATGCAAGGTTTCCCCCCCAGATGGACATTTCTTATAGCACTTCAAGTTTACTGTTCTTGTTCATATCATTGTTTCTTATTGCCGTATGTTATGAGGATTTTCTGTGTAGTTTTTTTCCTTCTAGCATGACAGTTTGTTGTGACATCTTTCATAACTTGGCCTAAAAGAACTGGGGTGGGGCTATCACCCTCCAGCTCAAGTGGGAGTGTGTTTTTCTTTTTAGCTAATCAAAACTGTTCTGCCTTGGAGCATGTGATGGGGATAACCCATAGAGATGTCTTTAACTCCAGCAACCAGAAGAAGCCTTCATGGTCAGTGAACCAATGCTCAGTTCTACACTAGATTCCTTCAAGCTATTCTCTTGCCAGCTCTGGTGAATGAAATAAATGAAGGTTGGGAAGCAGGCATGAAGTGATATTGTATGCTGTGGAGAGGAGATCCTTAGATGAAGGAACTGTGTGAGAAGAGGAATTCTCTCTGTCTCTCCCTCTTCCACCCCCAGTCTTTTGTTGGTTGAGTGGAATCTAATCTATGATCTGGTTCAGTGAGTGTTGAACAGATATAGAACTAGCCAAAAATAGTAAGTTAAGAGTAAGGTACCTTTTCCCATCCAGTTTATTATCTGGGTTCAAGTTCTGTAACATTTGACATCTACATATAATTTCAGGCTGACTCTGAAAGTGCTTATTTTTTACAATTGTCAGACAACTAATAAAATTAAGACTTCTACTTTAGATCTCTTTGTATTGCAGAAAAATGAAGCTGAGTGTTGAGAAATAAGAGGAAAAATGACAGAAAAAATTGATTTATATATTCTGTCTAAACTTTCAAAGACATTTATTTATTTATTTATTTGATTGATTGATTGATTGATATACCGCCCTTCCAAAATGGCTCAGGGTGGTTTACAATTAAAACAAGCCACTAAAACAATAAAAACTAAAACAAATTAAAAACAATATAGCAATTAACAATATAAAAACATTTTAAAATAGGATTAAACAGTTTACAGTAATTAAAAGCCCCAAAATTGGGTTAAAATTTAAAAACCCTGGAAAGCCAGGCCAAACAAATACGTTTTAATATGTTTTTATGTGTAAAATCTGCAGATCTTACATTCCAAGACTTTCAGACTGGAAAAGTCCAACCTTGTACATTTAAAAAATGCTATTTAAAATGAGACTATTCATATATTTTATAATAACTATTACACGATAAAGTAATAATATTTTATTTTGATCTGTCCTATTGATAGTTGCATGGACTCTACTGAAGGCAAAAGAATGATGCAGAAGTATGAAGACTTGATGCAATTGCTAGAAGAGTAAGTCTGCTTTCTTAGAACCTGGTCTAAAGATGAGGCCTCATATCTTGATCATTGCTTCTCTGTAGCTCTAATGGAATCAGGACAAACTGAGGCTAATAGATGCCTTTGGATTCATTTGGTCTAAATATATTGGATGGCATCCACCATCTCAATGGCTTTTTTGGAGGGATGGAAGAAACTGAGTCAGTGTGCCTGTCTTCAAAATACTGACTACCTGGTTGCACAAATAGCTACAACTGTAATTTGCCCTCCAATTTATCCCTTTGTGACAGTTCCCAGTGTGCTGTTTCCTGCCTAGTTATTTCCAGGCCACTTAGTTGTACATATACTTTTATGCTTACTGTGGTTTCATAGCAGTTGCTTCAGTTCAGGGTTGGCCTTTTCCAAAAAGTAAAGCTATTCAGCGATTTAGGAAGTCATCCAATTCCACAAAATCTCAAATGCTCCGTACATGAATATCTTAGCATTGTGTTTGTGCACATAATCTGAATGTAGTGGAAAATGCGATCTCTCTGCAAAAGGTAGGAATTCCTTTTGTGATTTAGTGTGGGTGTTGGGATGGGGAGGATGAGAAAGAGAGAGAGAATGGATGGATGGATGGATGAATGAATAGGAATATTTGATGCCTGTTTCTGGGATGCAATCTTCCTACTCAGAAAAGTCTTTTCTGATAACGATTATGAGAAACTACAGACTATTTTTTAATTTTACACATTTTGCTCACAAACATGCTTCCGTAAGCCATTTCTGTAACAAAAGTTATATTGTGTGAAGCATGTATAAATGTACAAGTCAAACAGATATGCTGAAAACTCTTGGATTTATGGCATACCCGTGCTTGAGGATTATTTATTTTTACTACCTGGGCACTTCATAAGTTTTTCTGATGGTGTGGTTGCTACCCAAACTTTATAGTTACTGCTGTGCATTGTTAATCATTTGTGTGAAGCAGTGCCCAGGTGAACTGAGTTGAGTTTACACACATAAATGAGACTCCTGATTTTTGGCCAGGGTTGCCTATGTGGTTAAAGTCAGCTTAAGCTTCACCCAAGCAAGCAAGCAAGCAAGCAAGCAGAGCAGCACCTGTGTGGTCCAGATCTCCAGCTGGAACTGTATTAGCAATAGCTTCAAAACAAGTATAGTGAATGTGTAGCTTGTGTAAATCCAGGCAGTATTTGGCATGCAGTTGTGAAGCTGGTGAATAATTACATCATTATATAGTCCCCAATTTACAATTAATCCAGTGTTGTTATGCTACTGCAACATTGCTTAAAGTGGATTGAGCAGCCACCTCTCAGTTTCTGAGAGTGGGTGAGCGGGAGAAGTACCTCCATTTTCAAGAAAGACCAAAGCCCATTTATCTGGGGTGGGGAAGATGTTCCACTTAACAGCTGGGTGGGGAAAGGTGCTTTTTTTCGGCACCTGCAGATCACCTTAACTTTGTTTTCAGCATAGCCAGGAAATACTCTTCTAAGCACAGGTTCAAACAGTCATTGGAGAGTTTATAAAAGTCCGACAGCGGTTGTCGTCTTTTGGTAGGTACCAAGAGAAACTTTACAAGGAATGGTTCCAGACTGTATCTGAAAAATCACAGTATAACCTCACTCGACCACTTATCCGACGAGACCCGGAGAGTAATCTGATTGCTGTCAATTTTGACCCTCAGGTAAGATGAGAGAATTCTAATTTTCCTAGGAGGCTTCTTCTCCTTTTACATCAGCATTGCCAGGAGCAGGAATTTTCTTGCAAAGCACGCCGTTCTCTGTTGCAAAGGCAACAGACACTCTCTGTAGTTTGCTTTCCAGATTAGACCCTGCAATGGGGTCATGTCAGATCTCGGAAGTGTGCTTCCACACTTCCTGCATTGTGACACCACAGTCCCTACGTGGACAGCAGGGTGCCGTTCACATTGGCAATGCCCTGTGTCGAATTTAATAGCTGTGATATAGAGCTAGGACGTCGTAAATCCAGTGTAAGGAAGTTGCTTTTTTGGATTGTTAGTTGCTGTGAGACTGCGCCCCCTGCTGTTTATGTTTCTAATGCAACTTGCCTGAACAGAAGCATTTCGTCTGGAAAGCACCTAGGAGGCACAACTCTAAAGCACTGGCAAGAGGGAGTTCTTGCAGTGCAGGCTCTGGATTTGCTCTTCTGTTCAGTGATGGAAAGCTCATACATTTGAGGCAAAAGATGTTGATACATTTGAGAGATCAGTCATAAGGATATAAGAAGAACCCTACTGGATTACACCAGTAATCAAAGGTCCAGCTTTCTGTTTCTAACAGTGACTGATCAGATGACTCCAAGAAACTCAGAAGCAGATTGTGGAGGTAAAGCCCTCCCTCATGGTTTGGTCTTCAGAAGGGTGCTGCCTCTGAAAATGAATTTAATTTCACATTGTTAGACCTATCCTCCATGAATTTGTCTATAAGCAAAAAGCCTTCCTTCGTGCTCTAGGAACCTCTCACTGATGTATTTATTTATTTAAAATATTTAATCCCTGCCCCTCCAGTACACTACTGCTTGGGGTGGCTCACAACAATGTATGATTTGGAAAGAGCCGAGGCTGACTTTCAGAGATACTCCAGATTTTTTGGTGAGTGATCCAAAAGATATAGCATCCAATTCTCATCTTTAGTTTTAAGCAGGAACTCTTTCCCCCATTATTTCTGAAAACTCAGGAAAGGCTAGATCAGAAAATAATGCTATGTAAGGGAGAAGACTTGAGAAAGGGAAATCCATAAGTATGTCTAAATGTGTTGCTTTGCAGTTGGTGTCGGTTCTAAGGGAGCTGAGTTACCTTGGAGCAGGTCAGATTGGGAAGATACCAGAGACGGCAGCAGAAATCTACTCCTTTAAAGAATCCTTCCGACAGTTGGTAGCCAACCTAGAGCTGATGGTTGCTTGGTACAACAAGATCCTGAGAACAGTCCTGGAGGTGGAGTATCCACTTGTGCAGGGTCAGTTGCAGGATATTGATATCCAGCTGAAAGAAGCAGAAGAGACATTGAACTGGAAGACAGAAGGTGAGTTGTGCCTTGGGAAAAGGATCTATAAGATATGGTGAAGGAAACAGGTAGAGATAAGCAAATGAAGAAAATCAGTTCTGAGACCTGAAATAAGCAGATCTGTTGAAATGAAAAATCTTCATTTTCTTCCTTTTAGTACTTGTGTTAACCCTCATCCACCATCAGTAGTATTATAGCCAGTAGTTTCATATCTGTCCTAACATAATGAAAAGGAGATGGCCAGCTTTCATGCAAATGGCAGTCCTCCTTTTAAGGGATAATTGGTTTGCTATTTAAAAAAAAAATGCTGGAGAAGATGATACTTCAGCACTGGAGAGGCACACGGGCTCCAAGAAATGTAAGCAACAGTATTGTTGTGGGGAATGAAAAGTCTTGCAGGCTTGCAACCATTTTTGAATAGTTTTAATGGTATAGATGGGTAAAATCTCAACATCTCAGGTTTTAAAAAAATAAGCTTAAATGAGAGAATCAAATTCAAAGGTCCCAAAATGGCAAGAGAAGGGAAGTTCTTTTGTCACATGTCACAGACACCATCCAGTATGCATCCATGACCCTAGTACAACCACACAGCTGTGTTTATGGGGAAGGAGGGAACTAGCATCTCCCCAGCAACAAAACCTTGTGTTTTGAATGCTGGGAGAATGAGATTTCCCTGCAGCAGGAGTGCTATCTGGATCTTCTGTAATGTCAGCAACCAATACACTTTTAAAATTCTAAAATATAGGAAGCTGCCTTGTACTGAAGCAGATCATGGTCCATCAGGCTCAGTATTGTCTATGCTGACTGGCAGTGGCTTCTCCGAGGTTTCAGATAGAAGTCTTTCCCAGCTCTTTTCCAGAGATTGAACCTGGGATCTTTTGCAAAGCAAATGCTCTGCCACAGAGCTATGGCCCCATTCGCAGAGAAGGCATACTGCCTAGAGACTTTGGTAGTGGGTGGTATACAAATATGTTAAATAAAATAAATAAAATAAAAATGAAGGCGCTAATCCCACGAAGACCGGCTTAGCTCCAGCCAGCTGGCTATATCTATATTGAGTGCCCTTATACCATGCTCTGGGATCTCTTGGTGGACCTTGAGTTCTCATTATCAAACTCTTGCTGACTTGGCCTCTGTTGTTCTTGAAAGGTCTTTGGGATCGTGTTTCACGAGTGGTTGACAGTGTTCGAGATCTTGAACAAAGAATCCAGAAAACCAAAGACAACATTGACAACATTCAGAATATCATGAAATCCTGGGTCTCACCCATTTTTGAAAGAAAAGATGGGAAAAGAGAAAATCTACTGAACTTGGATGATCAACATGAGCGACTGGACAAACACTATCGGCACATCACAGATTCTGGGCATAAGATTCATTTTCTAATTGAGGTTGTGTGCATGTGTGTGCGTATGTGTGTTGACATGTGAGTTATACTGCAGAAGTGGCTAAGAAATGTCATCTGTAAATATTCCTTTTCCCATTACAGCAAAACTGCCCAAAGATCTGGGGATTTTCCAGCTACATAGAGAAGTCAAGATGCACTTACATTGTAATCATTCAGCTAGAACAACGTGTGTATGCTATCACTTTGCTGTACATTGACACCTATATTCATTAGCATAGGTTTAACAGTGAGCCAGAGAAATGAGGACCCTCTTTTCACCAGACATTCCTGTCTGTGTATGCTGCAGGACTGGGGTAAGAACATAAGAGCAGCCCTGCTGGCTCAGGCCCAAGGCTTATCTAGGCCCACCAGATGCCTCTGAGAAGTCCACAGGCAAGAGCATGCCCTTGCTCTTGCTGTTGCTCCCCTGAAACTGGTATTTAGAGGCATATTGCCTCTGAGGCTGGAGGTGGCCTATGGTCACCAGACTAGTAGCCATTGATAGACCTGTCTTCCATGAAATTGTCTAAGCCCCTTCTAAAGCCATCCAAGCTAGTGGCCATCACTGCATCCTGTGGCAGAGAATTCCATAGTTTAATTATGTGCTGTGTGAAAAAGTACTTCCTTTTGTTAGCCCTACACTTCCATCCTTCAGTTCCATGGGATGACCCCTGGTTTTAGTGTTGTGAGAGAGTCAGAAAAATTTATCTTTGTCCACTCTCTCTACTCCATGCATAATTTTATACAGCTCTACCATGTCTCCCTGTAGTCACCTCTCTTCCAAACTAAAAGCCATACACGACCATTTCCAGCTTAAATAAATGCTTGTGCTGCTTGGACAGGGATATGTTATTTGCCCCCCGACCCGAAAGAAGACAGGACACACGTATATGGGTAAAGCTAAGGCCATACTTTATTCCTACAAAATATGGGGGAGAAGCATCAGGAACACAACATAACTTGAAAGTAGGCAACTCCATCCCCTCACAGGGGTCTCCAGCCTCCTAATGATAGCTGTCATCCCCACAAGCTGATTGGGTGAAGCAACTGGGCTAGGATCAGGCCACCAGCAGCTGCTGAGTAGAGAACTCTGTGCCACAGTTTCCTGTGCTGAGGAGGTGGTAGCCCATGTCACGCCCCACTCAAGCTGCAAGGCTCTGAGTTGGTGAGCCAAGCAACCACCTAAGAGCAGTGCATTACCAGCCAGCCTTGGCCATGAATTCCTGAGGGGCTGTTCCATGCACCACCCTTCACCTATGGGTTGCCTGCACCCTGCGGTTGAATGCTGAAGTATCCTAACCTCCACATGCCCACACTCACCTGCCACCAAAGGGGGGCTAAACCTCTGTTTTACTCCCCTTACCCCACCTGTCGAAAACAGCTTCATGCAGGCCCTGATGCAACTCCCCCAAGGAAATATCATTGCCGACATCCGACAAGTGAATACCATCTCGTCAGTACAACTGTATCGCCCCATAAACGATCCCCTCATCCTAAGTAACAAACCCCCAAGTGCGTGGGCCATGTGACCCAACTCCTGGTTCACTTTCTTACAGTCCTGGTCCCGAACACGGGGGTCCCCACCCCCACACCAACAGCAGCGGGGATTAAATTGGACCAAACTATTGGCAATTGTGTGCCGATGCTGGAAACCTGGGCCTAATGACTGGCTCAGAAGGTGAAGCTGTGGCCACAAATCAGCACCCAAATGGGGTGATCAAATACTCCAGGATCTGAAAAAGAAAGGTTACTCCTGACCTTTAAAGAGGAGCCCATACCTCTTCTAAGCCAAGGAGTGCCATCGGCCTATGTCCTGAATAGATCTTGCTGGCAGTCCTAGTCATACACGACCAGCCCTCCCCTCCCCTCCCCCCTCCCCTCGGCAGCCTTAACCACATACCAAAATTGGAACCATGTTAGTGGAGTTCCGTCAGTGTGCTGCAGCAACAGCCCAGGTCTGTCACCCTTAAATGTGAAGAAGCGCTCCAGATCCACCACGGGGCATAGGGCCACATTGGACCCCCTTAAAAGAGGCACCACGGCCCTGCTGGTCTGTTTTAGAGGAACACAGGTGAATCACCACAACAGAACCATCCAGCTGCACATCTCTCCTCTCTAGGGCCCTGCTGAACATGTCAGTCCTAGAAGACGCTACTAACTCGCAGAGCCCTGAAAAAGGTGACCAAAGCCGCAGCCTGAAAGAGGGACACTTCATACAGAGAAGAACACAAAAGCTGAAAATGAGAAAGGATACTGACAAGCACACCTGGTGCAATAGGGGCTCTGGGGTCCGGTGGGTGAGGGTTCTCTCTCCTCCAGCCTTCTAGCATCCTCCACAGCCTAAAGTCACCTGTATGATCTGGGAGCCCCCAACACATGGGCTCAAAAGCCAGAGCTGACAAGTGGCCAGCAATCTATCATGCTTCAAGACCACTAGAATGCAGCTCCACACAGAACTGAATCATGTGTTCAGCTGGCACAGGCCAGGAGCCCCCTAACCTGGCCGCCTCTCTGAATTCTTTGAACTCACTGCAGTGCGCCTGGTAATGCCATCTGGTGCTGGGTGCCAGTGACAAGGCTATTGCTCTGTCAGCCTCGATCCTCCGAGCCTCCAAATGTAGTCTGGCAAGATCTTGGGCACAGGAGAAGAATCTGGGGTCAGCCGTCGGAAGCGTTCCATATGCATCCGAAATCAGGCACCAGCCACTCCATTGTCTAAACTGGAGACGTGGTGAGCTAAGAATTGGGTATTCAACTGGAGGCACTGGAGCATGAAACAGCGAACTAATCCCATCACTCTGGTGCGACGTGAGTGTGAGAATTTATAACCTGGGCTGTCTCCTCGTTATGGCACCAAAAATGCACTGTTTTGTTATCAAAGTCCCCAGACCAGATGTGCATCATGACTACAATGGGAAAGAATTCCAAAAAAGTTAAGTCCTGGGTAACCCCACACATGGACCATTCCCTCGGCCACTGGGCTGCACACCAACATTCCCTAAAGTAAAGACCGAAGCCAAGGGCACCTGCGATGCATCAGAGTGTACCTGCAATTCTGCCTCAAGCAGCATTTCCACCCTCCAGAAAGAAACCCCATTGAAACCTTGGAGGAAGGAGTGCCACACTAGTAAGTCTTCCTTGATCTCCTGGGTCACCCCAATACAATGGTGTGGGGAACTAACACCCCAAATAGTGTCACACAAGTGCCTCAAGAAGGCCCTGCCTGGGGCCACCACTCAGCATGCAAAGTTCAGGTGACCTATATGGGATTGAAAATCCCGTAACGTGGCCTTCCTTGCTGACAAAAGGTTTTGTAAGCGGGCAACCATATTCTCCAATTTTTTAGCTGGTAGCCTGCAGAGCCCTGCGTTGGAATCCAACTCAGTACCTAAAAATGACAAGACCGGAGCTGGGCCCTCAGTCGTTTCGTATGCATGGGGCACCCCCAACTCAGCTGAAATGGCACTGAAAATAGTCATGAGGTGGCCACAGAGGGGTGAATCGGGAGGGCCTGCAAATAAAAAAAATATCTTAAGAACTATGCTAAGGTGTCTGGAGCGAGCTACGACACACCAGGAAGGTGCTGAAACACGCAAAGGCCTCACAGGAGACGGAACAACCCATGGGCAGGGCCTGGTCCATGTAATAGCAGCCCTCAAACTGGAAGCCTAACAACTCAAAATCAGTGGGGTGGACCAGAAGAAGGTGAAAAGCTGACAATGTTGCACTTGCCCATGAGTGCTCCCTTCCCCAGCAGCTGAACCATCCTTACATCATCGGACGAGGTGTATCGTACCAAGCAGAGCTCCTGCAAAATGGCTTTGTTGACTGAGATGCCCTGGGGTAAGACAAATGGTGGATCAGTCTAAATTCCCCAGGGGCCTTTGTGGGCACCACCCCCAAGTGGGAAACCCTAAAATTAGGGGTGGGGAGCCCAAAAAGGGACCCAGCACTCTACCCTCAGCCACTACCTTGGCAATCTTAGCGCACATAACATGTTCCAAACCTAAAACCAACCTCAATTTTTTGTGTGAAAAAGGGGGAGCCAATGCCCTAAAAGGGAATTCTAAACCCAAAGCAGAACCCACCTGCCAAATAAATTGCACCTTCCCTTTCGGGATAATGTTTGAGAAAAGCCAACAAAACCTGAGTCTTAAATGGGCAGGGGCCCTTTGGCCACCCCACCACCCCCTTGGTTGCCTGTCTTCTGAGGCAGTTGCTGCTCACGGCCAGTGTTATGCCCACCGTGTTATGCCCACCGAGTTAAGAGCCAATCACATGCTAAATGACACGTCATAGTGAGCCTAGGCGGGCCCACTAAACTCGCTGAATGCATGATAAATAATGTCCATGTACTTAACCATGGACGCACCCTGCCAGGGCTATTTCTGCAAGACAATCCTAAAGTTAAACAGATGCCCGGCCAGCCAGTTGGACCAGTTATGGTCCACCGGCTTTTTCTTCAGCGCTTCATGTTCTTTGCACACTGACCTGCCCGTCTCCTTTGTCTCCTGCTCCCTATATAGCAATGAAAATAAATCCACATATTCATTGCGCCAGATCTTCTCCTTGGTGGCTGACAAAAGGTGGTCCCCCAGTGGCATGGAAATATCCCCATAAGGCTAGTGTTCCGCTGGGGTGGATTGTGTCTCAGACTGACTGGCCTTGCTAACGCCTTCAGCCTCTGCTACAGCCCCCTCTTTGGTATCTGACACCCCAGTATCCTGCCACTTCACCTCCCATGGGAATAATTGTTTCTTATCAGGCTCAGCCACCTTGCTTGGCACAGTCGGTACTTGAAGCAAGGTAAAACTAGGAGCCTGTGGAGTCTACACCGACCACCCAGGTTGTGTGTAAGGTGGGTAGCCCCAAACCCCCAAGGCCTGGCCCCACCATAGTGCATGGACACCCCAAGGCAAATATTCACCAGAAGGGCCCACATCCTTGTTTGGTGCATTCGGACTGGCATCTTCCACTGGTGGAGGTTGTGCTGGTTCAGGAGCCGCCCCATCCTCGGGTGCCTCCAGTGTTGCCAGGCGAGCTTTCATCTCCTTAAACAAAGCAGACTTGAATTTAAACTTGGTCTCATGTTTCTGTTTCTGTTTGGATGGCTCACCTTGCAGAGGCCCCTTCTGCCATTGCTTTTCTAAAGTCTTAATTCTGGACAGCATAGTGGCCAAGGCCAAATCTCCTTCGTCTTCAGAGGACTTGGAGGGCTCCATGGGGACTGGAACAGGGCGGCCTGGCCATTTGGGGGCAGGTGCCTTGCCCTTGTTTTCCCCCTTGACCTTCCCCTTTAGGCACATTTTTCTTAGGAAGCATGCTGGCCCTTTACTGGTAACTGCTCTTTAAAATAATCAAGCAAAACAGGCCAACTATCAGGCAACCCCTCAAATGGCAACCAATGGACTGTCTGTCCAAGCTGGCATAAAGAAAAGTCCTAAAGTGTTCCCCAGGCAATCCACTTCTAACACACACTCTCAGCCCACCAAATTCCAACTGCCCCCCCACAAGCTGCAGGGAATCTATGTAAAAGCAGAAAGTCCCCAAGGATCGCGAAACCGCTCTGCAGTCAAACGGAGGGAGTTAAGTGCCTCCTACACCCCAAACTCCCCGTCAAGCAATGATGTCACTCCATGAGACCTCGCCTTGTAGCTCTGCTTGAGCCCCGCGACCCAGCTGCCCACTCCCAGCAAGCACCCAGCCTGATGGGCCCAAACCACCCAAGGCCTGAAGGGGCCGCCTCAGGGTCTCCTCCTTCACTGCTGCAATGCGGGGACCCCAAGAAGTGGCTGCAGCCCCCGAAACGCAGTGAAAAACAAGGATGAGACTGCTGCTGCAGCTGCTGGTGGCCGATTCCGTCCAAGGATGCTGAAGCCGCTTAAAAGCGATTGGTCTGCTCCCAACATGTCTGTCTCCATTGAGCTCCAGCCGTATTGTGCTGAAGAGGAGGGAGCCAGCTCTGTGAAAAAGAGGTTCTGATCCAGGCCCCTGATTGGTTCCACCTGCCCAAAGGCACGAGGCAGGGAGGAGTGTCTGCCCTGTCCTATCATGCCCGGGCACAAGCCCCACCCCACCAACAGCTTGCAGTGTGGTGTGGAGTGGCATTCCATTCCATGTTTATTTCAAGGTTTGTGTATAGTTCAATTTCTTCTCTAGTCTGCTCAGTTTAGTCAACAGAAGAGAGAACAAGATGTCTCTTTGATGTGTTTCTCAGGCTGCAGTCACAAATACATCCTGGGATCCTATGAGGGCAGGACAAGAGTGGTGTGTACCACCTGAGCGTTGCATGTAGTTTTTCAGTTCTTGGCACTGTAGCACTGCACAGTGAAATCTGTCTCAGCTTGTAGGCTGTCTTCTGTCACGAGAGACAATTGGAAAAAGTACAGACTTCCAGATGTCTCAGGACTGAACCAAAACTTGCCTTTTGAAATATCTTGGGTGCTCCACTTAGGCAAAGAAGAGCAGCAAGCAGCAGAAGGCAGTATGCAGCTACGTACCTGTTGGTCTGGAGGCCTTTCAGGTTTCCTCTCGGGCAGCAGCCTCTGGGGAAAGCCTGGCCCTCCTTGCTGTTCAGTAGGACGTACAGTGTGAGTGTGTAATGCACAGGAGTAAAAGCCATCTACCTACATCTTTAAATTCCCACCTAAAGCTTTTAGGGCTTTGTCCTTTTGAAATGTGCACAAAAACATTCACTGCTGCCTGTTCTCAAAGCCAATACTAAATTTATCTTCAGGATTATGGATGCAGCAATTTGAGTCTGCTATCCAGCTGAGATAAAATGTACAAGATGGCCAAGGATTTGTTTGTCCAGGAGGACTCATTGTTCTATGGTAGAACAGCACATCCTTTTCATGTAGAAGGTCCTAGGTTCAGTCCCTAGCATCTTCACTTAAAGGGTCTCTGGTTACAGGACCGTGAAAGATCCCCCTGCCTGAGACACTGGAGAATTGCTGCAAGGAAAGCAGTACTGAGTTAGTAGTCTGACTTGGCTTGAGGTCATATGTTCTTTATCTTCTGTCAAGTTTCATCCTGCAAATTTGCTATTGGTGCAAGCTACATTGCAGAGAATGTGTTTGTTTTGCCAAATTAATGTGAAGATCTCTGGTTTTTGTTTCTTTTTTTAGGGCTCATTCTCCCCCATATAGTCTCCCTCCTCCCTGCTTCCTGGGGAGCTGCCATTTTATAAAGTTTTCATATTGAATTTCCAGGGAGTTCCTGTTTAGCCCTCCCAATCTACAACATTAAATAGTGAGAAGAAAAGAAAGTCAGCTTGCTGTGTTGGTTTACTTCTGTGACCTGGTAAACTACATCTTCTATACAGAACTGTCCTGTGTCCACAGCTATATGAGCTGACAGAACCATCAGACCTTTTGTTAGTGCTGCGACACATGTAGTTCACCTGCCCTTGACTATGATTTTTTTTTAATTCCTAGGAAAACCTAAAACTGTTTGCAGCAGATTCAGTTTCTGATGTTTGGAAAGCTTATTTGGAGCATGTGGATGATATAATTCTGGATGGATTCTTTAATGCCATTGAATGTTCACTTAAGTACCTTTTGGAAAACACTGGTGAGTGCCTAGCAGTGAACTTGTCCTTCCTCAAACTACTTTTTCATTGTTCTTGGTGGGTGTTTGTTTATGGTGGGGACAGCAGAAGGGTGTGTGTGTGTGTGTGTGTGTGTGTGTGTGTGTGATGGAAATTCAGTCTTTAATCTGGACATACTATAGTGTGTGGCCACTGAACAAAGGTAATAGGAGATCTGTCCTGTAAAAACTGCTTTGCTTCCTCTGTATATTAATTTATTTTGATATAGGCAAAGATTAAGCCAAAATATACATCTCTCACTGTAATTGTGCTAAACTTGGTGTCATCTGTTCGTAATACTGTATATTAACCAATGATTGACACTGGAGGAGCTGTTAAGAACTGCCTAAAGCACAATCACCTCCTTTCCTCTCTTGCCCTTGCCAGCTGGGCAAAGAGGCACCTTTGTAATGTGGTGATTCTCTTTATTTAGCAGGGGGAGAGCAGCTGGCCCTATCCACCTCCAGTGACTGTTGCTGGTGTCTATCTTGTTTCTTTAGGGACAGGGATCCTAAAATGTATTTTTTTATTTCTCTGTGTAAACCACTTTGGAAACTTTTGCTGAAAAGCAGTATATAAATATTTGTTGTTGTTGTTGTTGTTGTTGCTGTTGCAGATGCTAAGGCAGGCCTTGCTCCACTCTTCAGAGTGCAGCTGGATCTATCTGTTCCTGAGATGATATTCCGTCCCTCTTTGGATGCTGGTGCCAGTGATGGTTTCTATGATATGGTTGAGGCTCTTGTCAATGATATATACCGGATATCCTCCCTGATGCCTAGACTCGCAGGCCACAGCACTTTCTCCCATTACCAGGTCTTGCCCTTAATCAACCACTGTCTTTCCCCATGCCTGAGTGCATTCTGTCTTGCTCATTAGCACAACCTTGTATTTCTATCCACTTCAGGCTGATATGGAGGAGATGGCTGACCTTGCTGACATGCGCCAGACCCTCATGGATCGTATCCAGAAGATGATGTCCCTCTGTTGTGACTACCGCAGTTCCTTTGACCACTACTCCTATCTCTATGTGGATGACAGGAAAGAATTCATGCGCCAGTTCCTGTTGTATAGTCATGTCCTCACTGCAGAGGAGATTGAGGCCCATGCTGAGGATGGGGTCCCGGAGACCCCTCCCACTCTGCAGCAATTCAAAGAACAGATAGACTCTTATGAGAAGATCTATGAAGAAGTGAGCCATCTGGAGCCAGTCAGTGTATTTGGCAGCTGGATGAAAGTTGATGCCCATCCCTTCAAAACATCTCTTTTGGGTATAATCAAAAGGTGGAGCTTCATGTTCAAGCAGCACTTGATTGATCATGTGACTCACAGGTATCAGTGTTCCTCTCTTGCATGCTTATAATGTCCCGAGGCTTTATATGAGCTATGAAATGCAGTCAAAAGCTTGGATGTGATTCTGAGATGAAAGATGTCTGGGCTGCATTGTGCATTCTTGTCATTAGTTACCAAGCACTTTTCTTCTAAAATGTCTGTCATATGGCATCTCTGCCATGCTTGGTTTTCTCTTGGAGCTGTCATGTTCCCATCTGCTTAGTTCCCATCATGCTGTATAATGCCTAACAAACTGGTGGTGACTCTCCTTGTGCCTTAGGATAACTTTTGTGTGTATCTGTGGAAGAAAACGTAGTCTTCACGCTGAGTTTATTAGAATCCAAGTACTGCTTTATTGATAAAACACAGTTTCAGCTGAAAATGGGTCAGAGAGAGCCCATGCAGGTCACAGACCTGATCAGACACCAAAGACCTCTTGCAAAGTACAGAACACAGTCTTAGCTTGTCAAAAGAGGAAATTACATAATTGTTTCAAGTTACTTAAACATTTCAGTCAGTTAGCTGGACAATTGCATGGATATATTAAAACAAGGAAGTTACAGTGACAAAACCATATTCCTCCTGCATGATCAGATTGCTACAGACAGGGTCGTGCAAAGTACTGCAAAGCATAGCTGCCATCATTGTCTGCTAAAGCATTATTCAAATCTCCATAGACGTTTTCCTGTAATCTGTTTCTAGCTGAAACCCCAAGCTTAGCTATTTTCTGCCTGCCAGCTAAGCTGGTTGTCTTTTTCTTGCAAATCATTTTTGCTCATACAGTTCTAGCATCAAGCTAACAAAATGGCTTCAGTTTGGTCAAGCGAGCAAAGCAATTTCCCACTTATCTTTCTTAAAAGTGGGTGGCTTCTCATGAGTCATACTTATTTTCCAAAGATGCTTGAAAAGCAATAGTATTGCTCTGTTCAAGCGATTGTTTTAGGAATAGTGTGTTCAGCTCTTGGCAACATAGTTCAATAAAGATGATGACAGGTTGGAAAGGCTTCAAACAGGGTTACAGAGATGATCAAGGGTAAGGGAAGCACATCCTAAATGGAGAGGATGAAGAAACTGAATGTGTTTAGCCTGTAGAAAAGAAGGAAGGAAGATATGTTGACAGTTTCCCTATATGTAAATGAGATGTGACAGAGCAGCCATCCTTGTGTCTACATCTAACGTGCGGATGAAAAGCAGCAAAACTCATCTCTCCTCACTGCACTATGTTACACTTTCCTCCAACCCAGCTCCAATACTGGAAATAGGCCAAGAGAAAATTGCTTAAAGCAATAGAATCCAGTGAAGTCAGTCGGGGAGGGATGGGTTTTGCAGCTTTTCATGTGAAGAATAGATCCCTCACCCCTGTTTTATAGGTTAATGGAGCAAATAAGTACATAAAATATACATATCTGTCCCATTATGTCTAGTTTGGCCCAAAGCATGGGAAACAGGTGGTTACACACAGAGTATAGGACTAGAAACTCTCATTTTAACTACAGGTCAGGGGCGATTTTATTAAATATTAGGAAGAATTGCTCAATGGGAAGAATAGCTTAATTTAGGCCAAGAAGAAGGTACTTAGTATACAGAGATATGCTTCCATAAAACATTTCAAGAAATACTTGGGTAGACATTGATGCCATCCCTCGCTGAGAAGTGGTGAATATTCTGAACTGGTGTTTAGAGTCAGTGAAGGGTTGGATGTGGACAAACTGAAATTAAATCTGGCTCTGGTCAGGAGAAATGTCAGCCTCTTCTGGATGGGCTTGTTGCACTCCCCATGAAGGATTAGGTTTGCAACTTGGGAGGGGAGTTCTCCTGAGTTACAATTGGATATTGAGGTGTCTCCATAGCCCGCTTTTGCCCAGCTTCAACTGCACCTATTTTTGTGGGCATTTTGCCCATTTTTTTCTGTGCCATTTGGCCCTTTGGGCCAAACTAGATCTGGCCATGTTGATTCAAGCCCTTGTTAAATCTTGGCTGGATTACTGCAAAGTGACTGCTCATCAAGACAGGGCAGCCATTTTATAGTAATGGGACTGCTCTTGAAGACTCTCCAGAAACTTCAGCTGGTCCAGAATGCAGCTGCAAGAATCCTGATGGGTACAGGGCTCTCTGAGCAAATTACATCAATGCTCTTTCAGCTGCACAAATTACCAGTTTGTTTCCCCCATGATTCAAGGTGCTGATTATTAAACTGCACACACCATTAGATCATTTAGGGAGGCCCTCTTGTGTATGTCAGCTCGGTCAATCCATCTGGTGGTCATGCATGAGAGAAGGTCTTCTCAGTGCAGGCCCCTGCCCTGTGGCACTCTTTTCTCTGGGAGATTCAACTGGTTCCCTCTTTATCAGTCTTTTCTGTCATGGGGAAAATTATCATCCTATTTCAACAGGCTTTCATGCAGCTCATATGAAGTACATTTTTAGGCCTGACAGGTGTTTACTCTCTGCTGGTGAAGTATTAATTGTTTGATGTTGGTTTTACTGATATATATTTATTTTATTGATCCCATTGCTAGACTACCTCGAATCATTTCTGATATCTGTGTGTATATATACTAATACTAATTAATAATTAATAAAATATGAATGGGGATGCTTTAGGTCAGGTAACCTCCCAATTTGGGGCAGGGATTTTGACCTATATGAATCATTCCTTTCCAACTCTATCCCCCCCCATTTTCAATTTTCTTGGTTTTTACAATAGCTTTTACATTTCAAATTACATTCATCTAATTCTACATAAGTAATTATTAACTTCCCGCTTGCCTATCTGTGCAGTTCACAATAACTATACGTATAAACTGTTGCTATAATAATTCAAAACATACATACTCGCAATGCTACTCGATTTTACCCAACCCAACCTGCAGTTATTACTATATTTCAAACCTTACTGAAAAGTCCATATTGGAAAAATGATTCTTTAAGTAAAGCAAAAATAGTTCCCAATCTTCTTTAAAACATTCCAAATTTTTGTCTCTTATCATTCCTTTCCAACTCTAAAAGTAGGATAACTTATCAAAAGAGACCCACACTAAAATTCTATGGCAATATAGTGTGAGAACCAATACAGATGCATTTGTCATTGAATGTGTTGACTCAGTGTGCGGCAGCTGTGAAAAAGGCCAATTCCATGCCAGAGATAATTAAGAAGGGGATTGAAAATAAAACGGCTAATATCATAATGTCCTTATACAAAACTATGGTGCGGCCACACCTGGAGTACTGCGTACAATTCTGGTCACATCTAAAAAAGGACATTGTAGAACTGGAAAAGGTGCCGAAGAGGGCAACCAAGATGATCAGGGGCCTAGAGCACCTTTCTTATGAGGCAAGGCTACAACACCTAGGGCATTTTAGTTTAGAAAAACGACAACTGCGGGGAGATATGATAGAGGTCTATAAAATCATGCGTGGTGTGGAGAAAATGGACAGAGAGAAATTCTTCTCCCTCTCACATAACACTAGAACCAGGGGTCATCCCATGTAGTTGATCGCCAGGAAATCTAGGACCAACGAACGGAAGTACTTTTTCACACAACACATAATCAACTCTGCCACAAGATGTTGTGACAGCCAACAACCTGGATGGCTTCAAGAGGGGTTTGGATAACTTCATGGAGGAGAGGTCTATCATCGGCTACTAGTACTAGTTTAGAAAAAAGACGACTGCAGGGAGACATGATAGAGGTCTATAAAATCATGTATGGAGTGGAGAAAGTGGATAGAGAGAAATTCGTCTCACATAAACTAGAACCAGGGGTCATCCCATGAAATTGATTGCCCAGGAAATCTAGGACCAACAAACAGAAGTACCTTTTCACACAACACATAATCAACTTGTGGAATTCTCTGTCATGAGATGTGGTGACAGCCAATAAGCTGGATGGCTTAAAGTGGGGTTTGAATAACTTCATGGAGGAGAGATCTATCAGCGGCTACTAGTTGGAGGGCTAAAGGCCACCTCCAGCCTCAAAGGCAGGATGCCTCTGAGTACCAGTTGCAGGGGAGTAACAGCAGGAGAGAGGACATGCCCTCAACTCCTGCCTGTGGCTTCCATCGGCATTTGGTGGGGCCACTGTGTGAAACAGGATGCTGGACTAGATGGACCTTGGGCCTGATCCAGTAGGGCTGTTCTTATGTTTTTATGTCTCTGGGGAAAAAAGATGTTTGATATCCAGAAATGCATCTTTAAAGGTTTCTGTAGTGATCTTCTCTTGAAGCTAGATTAATCTATCCTAATTTTTATGTTTTGTTTTCACATGTTTTCAGATGCTGGGGTGCAGGCATAACTCTGAAATGTAATAAGTAAAGTGTCCTTCATTTTACCCTGAATCAACCTTGAGCCCCTGGTCAGGATCGAACTTGTAACCTTCTGGTTACAGGGCGGCAGTTTTACCACTGTGCCACCAGGGGCTCATAAGACCATCATAAGACCATCATAGTCCTGTTGATGGTGTTGATTAAATCACAAACAATGGATTTTAGCTTTGCAGTAACAATTAGTCATGACATTTCAAATCAAAATTGACAGAGTGTACAAAAAAGGAGAAATTTTAAGTCAACATTGGGAGTATTTAATGTCATTACTGCTTATCTGTTTAACACATGGAATCAGTCCTTCATGACTTACACATAACCAGTTCTAAGGAAAATCCAGCTAGACTATCAGATACTCTCAAGAAATGTTTGCAAATAATCCATAAAGCTAAAAATCCTTTTGAATAAATTTGAATATCAAATAAAATTGTGAAAAGAGGGAACTTCTGACATTTCTTTCTGAACAGAGGGAGGCTACATTTTGTCAGATAAATTATTTATATTGTTTGTTCAATACTAAAAACAGATAAAGAGTGATGGTTTCCTACAGGGCTTTGGAAGGATGTTAGCAAGAGTAATTAATTCATGCTTCTTGTATTAAAAAGGAGACCTGTTCAATTCAACCAAAGGTACATCATCCTCTTTCCCACAGTGGCCCGCCAAACACCTTTGAGGAGTCCACAAGTAGAACATGGTGGCAACAGCTCTCCCCACTAATTCCCCTTCCCCTGAACAACTGGTCTTCAGAGGCATGCTTCCTCTGCACCTGAAGGGTCCTATTTAGCTTCCATGGCAAACACCCAATAGACCTGTCCTCCATGAATTTGTCTAATCCCCTTTTAAATAAAAATGTAAGAGTGATTCCTTAGAATTGTAAAACATTGTGCAACTCTGTCTTGGGGGATACACCATCAATGAAGACATAAGATTACTTAGAGAAGTGTTTTTTTGGTCTTTCTTCCCAGCTCAGACTTGAATTCACTCTCCACCCATACAGGCTCAATTCACACAAGTATGTGTGTGTGTACGAGAGGGAGAGGGGGGATATGGGTTGAGACAGCTCATGCAGTATTTGGCATATGTTGAAGCAATTGTGTGAATTGTGTGAATGCTGAATATAGCTTCAACTGATCTGTGCAGGGCTTTAGTGTGTGCCCATGTCATAATTCGACCTACATTTATCATGTCGTTGCTTAACCTACTTTTTGGCAGCATTATAGCAATATGATGAATGTTGTTTCAGCATTTATGTGACTGCTTCAGCACATGTGTGGGTCCTCTTAACCTACATTCAAAATCCACCAGTCTGGTCATATTAATTGGGCGTTGGGTTTTTCTGTTTTATCAACAATGATAATAAATACAACACTTAGCATTTTAGAATGTTCAAAGTACTTCACACATACATTGCCTCAGTAATCCTTCTACTTACTCTGTAAGGGAAGTTAGTGGTAGTATTATCCCCATATTCCAGATGGTGGGCTAAGATTGAGATTTTGGCTGCATTCATATGTAACACGGAACTGGAGTTTTAGGGGGCAGAGGTTTCCTCACCGTGTTGTCCGAATGCTTGCAACTCCAGTTCCACATGCCAACCAGCCCTAGGTTTCACTTCTATAACTCTAATTTGAACCCTCAGGTTGTAGTGAGTATCATCTCTCCAAACCAAGGTTCCACACTGCCTGTGTGTCATTCATATTTGGAACTGCAGGCAGCATTTACTGTAGCCAGAGTGGAGGGAGGAAGCTGCTCCTCCCTCCAGCCATGATTGGCTGTTCAGACTGTCCATGCAGGAAGGAAGCCTGCACAGCCAGTTCCAAATTTGGACAAGAGTGTGGGGGGAGTGGCGCTATTTGAATCGTGGTTTTCTCTGGTTCACAACTCACAGTGCAATTCTAAGCATGCTTATTCAGCAGGAAGTCCCACTGTGTTCATTGATGCTTACTCCCAGGTAAGCGGGCATAGGATTGCAGCTACAGCCACTATACTGTGATATTAATACTAATTGCTGCAATCCTTGAGACCCATTCCCAAGGCCCTCATGAGTCACTAGTGAATTCCAACACACCATTTTTGATTGAAGAATTCCTATACTATAATTTTTCAAGCTAAAAAGGCAAGACATTCAAAGCCCTCTTCTGTTCTGTGTCATTACAGTTATTGTGCACTTGTACCTTAATCACATCTGTGTTGTGAATTCATGCTTTGCAGTTCATGGCGACTGTGATCCAGAGGGGCATTTGGGTGTTTCTAGATGCCCCTCCAGATTACAGCCAATGAAATTCAGAATAGTCAGGATGAAGAATGCGAGAATGCCTGCAGTACTGACAGTTTCAGGAAGAAATTAGGAAAACAGAGAAGTGAAACTTTATTTCATCATGGTACTCTAATACCAGCAAAAGCATTATGCATACATACACATAAATTAAAAATGAAAATTGACTTGTTGAATCATTGAAGATTTGCAGTCTTTACTCACATGTCAAAAATGAATTTTGTTATCAGTGAGAAGAGTACTGTTTGCACTGGGCAAATTGCTCGTTTGGGTGTGTTAGCTAAGAATGTGATGCCAGGCTGTAATTTTAGATAATCCTATTTGTCTTTTTGCATTCAGGTACAGGTACTTTGCTAATAGCCACCTAATGGCACAGCAGGGAAATATCTTGACTAGCAAGCCAGAGGTTGCTGGTTCAAATCTCTGCTGGTATGTTTCCTAGACCATGGGAAATATCTATATTGGACAGCAGCGATATAGGAAGATGCTGAAAGGCATCATCTCATACTGCACAGGAGATGGCAATGGCAAACACCTCTTGTATTCTACCAAAGACAACCACAGGGCTCTGTGGGCACCAGGAGTTGACACCGACTCAATGGCACACTTTACCTTTTACTTTGTGGAATACTTGCTCCTATAATTTGCATGGTCAAATTGGGGCCCCTTGCTCATAGGAAGGAGACAGGTCTAGATTTTTCGTTTTTCACTTATTTATTTTGAACCTGATTAGTCAGCCAGTACTCAAAGTTCTCAAAGTTTTCCCTGCTCTTTCTGCTCTTTCTTTAGTTTGACTGACCTTGAAGAGTTCATAAAAATTGCAGAGATAGGGTTGAACAACACAGTGGAGAAAGGAGATTATGATGGTTTGGTGGAAGTTATGGGTCACCTGATGGCGGTTAAAGACAGACAAACCAGCACCGATGAAATGTTTGAGCCCTTGAAACAAGCAATTGAACTGCTGAAGCTCTATGGGCAAGAATTGCCAGAAGAAGTCTACAGGCAGCTAGAGGTTGGTAAAAACATTTGACGAATATACAAATATGAGGACAGATGTAAAACTTAAAACAGACATCTCAGGGCCAACATGTTATGTTAAGCCCATGACTGTGGCTGGAGTGCTTGATTTTGTCAGCATTCCAGTATGCAAACCACTTTGAAAACTTTAGTTGAAAAGTGGTGTATAAATATTCGTAGCAATAGCATCAATAGTAATTATACTGTATTATTTAAGCCTTTCTTGAGATAACTTTTTTTTCATTTGTAGACAAAGTGCTGAATTTTAAAAGAGGTTCAATATTTTATTCCTATCCATTATTTTTCTCTAAAAGCCTCTTTCCGGCTCTCAGCATTCTAACTTTTATGAAGGCTGAGATTCTGACGCTTTGATTGTGGTGTATATAGGGAACAGAGTGGTGGCACTTCAGGACTTAAGACAATGGAAAAAAATTATCTGCTTCTTCCTAAAGAGCTAAAATAATCCTCGTGGTTGCTGACACATGATATGTTTATTTTCAAATCAGTGGAGGGTGGAAGGGACAGTATATAATTAAAACATCTTCTTAGTAAGGGAGAATGGTGCCAATTGTATCCTGGCAAAATCATTTTTAGTGCCCTGCTGTTGCTGCAGCCAATCTCATGTGTTTCTCCAGCATGGAAACTATACACAAGCAGGATGGATGCATGTTAAATAAATGGGAAACGACTCTCTGCTAGCATCTTATTTTTTGCTTTGTCACACTTTGCTTCCAGGAGCTGCCAGAAAAGTGGAGCAATGTGAAGAAGCTGGCAATAACTGTGAAGCATCATGTGGCTCCATTGCAGGCAAATGAAGTCACAGTTCTTCGCAAGAAATGTGCTGTGTTTGATGTGGAGCAGCACAAATTCAGAGAGAGATTTCACAAAGAAGCACCATTCAGGTTGGAACAAAACAATGGGGCTATTTCACACGACTGCGTGGGCGGGTGGTTGGGTGGGAATGCAGGGTTCAACCTACCTTCCCCTAGATGATCAATGTTAGTTGCTTCAGTGCGTGCCGACACAACCTGTGCTGCTGGGAGCAGCGTGGATCAACAGAGGCTGGGACTCATTTTCCTGGCCAACAGGCAGCCTGGGCTAGGCTGCTCATGAGAACAATCACGTCTCAGTTGCTATAAAGTGATGGAGAGTTTGTGTGATCACTGTCAGTAGCATTTACTCAGCTCTTTTACTTGGCTTCTAAGCCAAGATAAAATCAGCTGAATATGAAAGGCCACCTAACCTAATCAAACATGGCTCTTCCCTGCACTGGCATGAGTACACCTTTTATGCCCTCACTGCTAAGCTTCAAGTAGGGACAAAACAGTCCTCTTGCTGGAAGAGTCCTTGAGGCTTGAATTTCTATGTATATGTTGCAGTCTCTTACACACACAGACTTGTGGCATAATTGCATGCCTTGCCTTGCCATGTATTTGCATTCCATTCCAAATTGACAAATTGGGGGCGTTGCTGGTCAGAATTATTATTTGCCAGGACTGGCCTTAGCCATATCTTAGCCATTGCCTGAGCTCGCTGCCTGCAATTCCTCTGCGTCTCCTCCATGCTTCCTTCTCCATACTTTTCTTTTAGTTAAACTGCACAGTTAATCTTGCTTCAGTAATTTGATTTCATCTCTGTATTGCTCCATATTCATAGAAAGCTTTATATCTCTTTCTGAGTCCTTTATGTAACATTGTTCCTGACTGTGTCTCATTTTAAAGTTCAAGGGTTGAGAAGTATGATCCAAGGCTGGTGGGTTTAAAATTATTTTCAATGGGTGCACATAAGGAGTAGGAGCTGAAAGGCAGCTGAGTTAGGGATAAAAGTCTGGGGAAGGCTACTTTTGGAGCTGAATATTTCCTCTCATTATAATGTGTGCTCTTCTCTACTTCCTGTTCATTAGTCACCTACTCACTGGTGTTTGGGGATCCTGTGCATTTATAGATATCATTAAATGGAATTTAAAACTTGCTTCCTAGGTTTGATGCAGCGAATCCCTATCAAATGCTAGATATATCCCATACTGAGCTCAAACAAATGGAAGTTACCATGGCTTCAATTTATGAAGCAGCTGATTTGTTTGAAGTTAACGTTCCAGAGTACAAGCAGCTCAAGCAATGCCGGAAAGAAGTGTGCATTCTTAAAGAGCTCTGGGATATGATCTCCATAGTGACCTCTAGCATGAATGACTGGGAGACTACAAAATGGAAGGATATTAATGTTGAGAACATGGAATTGGAGTGTAAGAGGTTTGCCAAAGACATTCGGAACCTGGATAAAGAAATGAGAGCTTGGGATGCTTTCTCTGGGTTGGACAACAGAGTAAAAAACATCCTGACCTCTCTGAGGGCTGTGTCAGAACTGCAGAATCCTGCCATTCGAGAGAGGCATTGGAACCAACTGATGCAAGCCACAGGTGTGCAGTTCACAATGGATGCAGACACCACTCTAGCAGAACTGCTCAAACTCAACCTGCATAACTTTGAGGATGATGTCCGGAGCATAGTGGACAAAGCAGTTAAAGAAATGAGCATGGAGAAGATTGTGAAAGAGCTGAAGACAACTTGGGCTAGCATGGGATTCCAATATGAACTTCATGCCCGCACAAACGTCCCTCTGCTGAAATCGGATGAGGAGCTCATTGAGACTCTCGAAGACAACCAAGTCCAGCTACAGAATCTGATGACCTCCAAGTACATTGCTTTTTTCTTAGAGGAAGTGTCTTTCTGGCAGAGGAAGCTATCTACTGCAGACTCTGTCATTTCTATCTGGTTTGAGGTCCAGCGAACCTGGACTCATTTGGAAAGCATCTTCATTGGATCAGAAGATATTCGAGCACAGCTTCCTGAGGTAAAAACAATTTTCTTTCCATGGGAAAACACTGAAGGTAATTCTTTATCTTCCAGAGAGCAATTTCTTGAGAGAGATGGATGTTCTTTGAGTCCTGCTTGTTATATATTATAATGTTTCAATGATTATTCAGGGTACCTCATGGCACTGGCTCTCAAAACTGTTCCTATAAACTGTAATTTCCATCAAGAATCAATAAAAGATACTGACACAGGTATGTATGGAAAATGGTGCTGAATGCCTGGCTGCAACTTTATTGGCTGACATGGAAAATGACTCAGAGTAGTCCCATTTAAATTAAAAGGATAAATTGCCTTTTTAATTTCAAAGGGACTTCTCTGAGTAATTTCCTCATCATGTCAGCCATTAAAAATAACAGTGCTACAAATATACCTGCGGCATACAGGTAGCTGGATGACACAAGCTATATTTAAATGTCTGCCCCATGGGGAATGGGCTGGAAGCTTCCTGAGAATGTTGATTTGATCCCCAGCGATTCTGCTTCTAGAGTCCCAGTCCCAGAACCCCACTGAAGAGCATCGTAGCGGCTGGTGAGGGCACCACCAGGTGGTGGTGGTGACGACGACGAGAGGCACCTTTAGGAGTAAATGAATGGGTGCTTACCTTCGCTCTCGTGGGACCTGAACACTGCTCGGAGAAGCAGCACGCCACCAGCACCCCCTGCAGCGGGGGATCACCTCTGCCACTCACCTGGCCACAGGCGGGGGATTTGCTCTGTGGAGGCCAGGCAGAGGCGATCCCCCGCCACAGGGGGTGCTGGGCAGTGTGCTGCTTCTCCGAGCAGCGCTCAGGTGTGACGAGAGCAGAGGTAAGCACCAATTCATTTACTCTTAAAGGTGCCTCTCACCACCACCCTCCCCGGCGGCGCCTCACCTCATAGATGCCCAGCTTGAGCTCACACAGACCTCAGACCAGCATCTTCTACTCAACAACTGCCTTCTCAGACAGTTCCTGAGTGTCTCACCCTATAGCCAACCAACCTTACTTAACTGATATAATCCAGCTACCCCTCAGGTAGGAATGCCAAACTAAACCTGCATTCTTGTTCCACCACCAAGCCGTCACCTAAGCAAACTGCGCTGCCCCACCCTGAGGTTGTCCAGGTATAACTTGCAACTTTTTGTGGTTAAATCCTGTCACCCTTATACAACTCAACCCTGTCCAGGGTGAAGTCATATGGGGACAACCACTCACCACTCCACCACTCCAAATCTTTTGCTGTCGTCTTGTTGACAAGGAAGCTCTTTCAATGGCAGGAAGAGACAAGTGCCCAGCCAGCTCCTATGAAGAAGCATCTTGATCCAGCAAGCCTGGGTGTGAAGGAAAAGCTTCGTTTTTTGTGTTTTAATTTTGACTGGGTCCCTAGAGACATAGGTTTTCCGTTCAAGGCTCACTGGAGTGCTCAGATTGTTCTTCCCCAGATGTAAGGCCATGATATCCTCCTCTGCCAAGTCAGATCAACACATCCTCTCTGTTTACAGAACCAGTGAACTGTCACCTCCAGCACAAGTCCAAGGTCCCGGTCCTGACAGACTGACTCAGCCCAAATGTGATGCTATGCCCCACAGTCACAATCATCGCTGCCTGTACTACAGTCCACCTACCTGAAAGAAGGGACAAGACGAACAGTCAGAGCAGAGCCTCAGTGTGAAGCCCTGCATGGCGACCTCACACATAAGAGTTATGCCTCTAGTCACCATAACCCAGTCTTCTTAAGGGTTGCCTCCCTAGTGCTCTCCAGGATTGCCACTGTAGCTGCCCCAATGTGGAATGAGTGTGCTCCATATCATTCAGAAGGCAACCTTGCTCTGCTAGTGACTGATGGAACATGTGTGAGCACTGAAACTGAGTAAGAGGAAGGCTGTTTTCATGTAAGTACAGGCACCATCCCCACCCAAGTCAGTGAACCAAATATTCGCTCACAGCTTTATAAGGGGGCTATTCAGACAACTGTGCATGTGAGTGTGGGGAAAGGCAGGGTTCAACCTACCTTCCCCCAGATGATCCCTCTTTGCCTCGGCGTTGCACAGGCCACACACCCACATGACCCGCACTGCTGGGAACAGTGCGGAAGACTCCTGCAGCACGGATGACTATCTGTGCTGCTCCTGACAGTGTGGATCAACAGAGACTGGGACTTGTTTTCCTGGCCTCCATGTATCCCACAAGGCACTGCACAATGAGCATATTCCACAAGGCACCAAGTGACAATTCCCCCATCAAATGGGTGCTCTAGGCATCCATCTCTGTGTCTCCTCAAGCTCTGTGGAGCCCGAGGAGACACATGAGCCCAGCAGCTGGGTTAAGGGAGCACTTGCTCCCTTAATCTCGGCAAAGAGCCGGGTTTAAGAATGGGGTTAAGCTGCTTGTATGAACAGCCCCATGGGCACGGGTCTTGCAGAACTCCACTGTGCCCCCATGAAACAGAACCCTTCCCTGACTGGTAAGTCTTTGAGAACCTAACATGAATCCCAAGGACCTCATCCCCCACTGATTCATCCCTTAAAGCCAGAATCCTGCCTGCCAAATGGAATGAAGATTTAAGCAGTAGCTCACTGCAGTGCTGGCAACAAACAATATAAAGAGAAAGCCTGCCCTAACCGGCCAAACCTCCCCTTACCCTGCACAAATAGCTGGTAGTGCTCCTGGATAGCACTTAAAGCTTCTGTTTCCTAGGGCAACCTAGGGATACAGAAAGCATTCATTCTTCCTTCCCTCTTCTGTAGACTAGCCCTCTATAATTTTGGGTCTCTAAAGTCCTGACAGGGATCAAATACACCCAGCCAGAGTAGTGAATGGGACCTAACAAGATCCTGGCACCTGGGCTGGCCTGATCCTCTGCTGCTGCACCAGTGGCCTCAATTACAAGCCCTCCGGTGTTTGCCAAGGTAGATCTATCCCACCTGAAATGGGCAAGATGGTCCACCACAATGCCCACCGCCATAACTGTCTGTAACACCTGGGCCTCACTGTGCATGGTTTGTGAATCCCATAAGGGTTTAAGACTCCTCATCCACAATTATGTCTTGGCCTGGATGGGCCTTCGACTGAGTGCACAGGCAAAGAAGACCTTGGCATGCCCATCTCAGGATCTCTCTTCAGTGCCCCTGGTCTTGGAACAGACCTCTGATCAGCCCATTTCAGTATTTATAACAGACAAAAAAAGGGACCTATCCATTTGTAGATGCCATTGCTTAGGTTCCCTGTATATGCCAGTACCTACCTTTGTGGCAGGAGCTTCAGGTGTCTTTTGCTTAGTTGCAGGGAACATGCCAGAAACATTTATGGACTTGATGGTTACAACCACTCCACAAATTTAGAACATGCCTCCCCCAGAGAGAGCTGGATTCCCAGTCCATTTTTATCATATTGTCTAAGCACTGAGCAACCAGGGGTGTTGAATGGCCCTTCCTCTATAAAATGAGCACCCAATGAACCATGGTTCTGGGAACAAAGTACTACAAGGAAAGCATTCTTGAGAGTCTTCAATAAGTCAAGGACAAGTCCTGGCTTTGTATTATTGGAAGAGGGGAGTGCTGCTGGGTAAAGGGTTGGGAGTAAAGGATGCCAGGATGCCATACTGAGAAGTCAGGTGAATGTGGCAAAATTTCCGGTGCTCCTGAGAAATCCCTGGTACAGAGAGGCTGTTGCTAAATGAGTGCCAGTTCCAGGGCACCCATTAGATGGATGTCATTCACCTTGCACTCTCCAGGACAGTACCTAGGGAGCATATAGAATGCTACACTGTTCTCTCTAGCCATTGGTTCAACATTTGCTCTTTAGGCTGGAAGGAAGATACCTTCCCGCAGGTAAGCCACCCATAGTGATGGAGAGTTCTGTTCTGGGGATCCGCATATGAAAGATGGAACACCTTTGGGATAGTGAGGGATATCTGAGCAGCCAATAGGACTCCTGCCTTGTCATTTGTAGGATTCCAAGCGCTTTGAGGGGATTGATGTTGATTTTAAAGAGCTGGCATATGATGCTGAAAAAACACCAAATGTAGTGGAGGCAACAAACAAGCCTGGCCTTTATGAGCAACTGGAAGATATCCAGAACAGGTGGGTGATGCATGTTTGTGTGACGCCTGGGGGATGCTATCCCTAGTTATGACACTGTGTGTTCTCTATGTTCATTCTACCTGTGTGATACACTATGCCTGGATGTATTCAATCATATCTTTTAACATTTTTTAAAGAGCTATTTTAAGAAGCATTTTGGCCAACGCGTTCAGGGCTGCTCCACACTTAAAATTTTTAAGTTGTACATCTAAAGCATTTAATTGTATTGTCAAAAATGTAACCTGTGCAAATGCATGTTTTCAGCTGTGTATATATGCTAGGGGTTTGCAGGCTGGGAAGCATAAACTGGTTTTTGTTTCCCACACTGCATTCCTATGGGATAGAAAATACATACTTGTAACATGTGAAGTAGTTAAAACCACACTCAAAAGCTCCAAAAGAATGAGTTAGGTATTTTCCTTGCCAAGTTCTATTTGGAAGGTGGTAAGTTTGTTTTCTTCAGATTTCTAGTTTAACATGTTTATTCTTTCCATGTGGGCTATTCTGTGCTTGGTTTTGTTAGATTGTCTCTGTGTGAAAAAGCCTTGGCTGAGTATTTGGACACTAAGCGATTGGCCTTCCCCAGATTTTACTTTATTTCCTCCGCTGACTTACTGGATATTCTTTCAAATGGCACCAACCCACAGCTGGTAAGACACCTTAATTCCTTTTCTAATGATAGAAATGGCTTTTTGTGGGATTTTTTTGATCCTGCTACTAGACACTTGCTATAGAAAGAAGACACTGTTCTTTCAGTGTGCTGGCATAAACCATCAATCTTTCTTTTCAAGGCGTATTAAATCTTTGAATTGCCACTAGATGGCAGCCTGGGCATCTTGTATTCCTGTTTTTCACAGAATTCCACTAAGCCTAGTCAGCATTTTCTTTTCACAGAAGTGAGAGGCAAAGGGCTTACCAAGTATAAGGGCACTTGCAGAAAAAGGATTTAATTTTTTGAGTGTCAAGCACAAAGATTCAGCAGGCCTGATATGTGCAAACCACATGGGGACTGTGCTGATCCCTATACTGGCTGCTGTTAGTCCAGATTGGAGTAGCAGGATCAGCACAGATAGCAGAATCCAAAAGAGCAATTCCCTCCCCATGTGTTAGTACATTTTTCTTGTGGTGCCTTCATTCCATTCCATTAAGTGTACTGCTGTTGTGGAGGGTGAAGTGGAAGAACTTCATTCAGGACAAGAGTGGAGGCTTCACAGAGGTTGGGGTGCGGGTGGGGGGAAACCCTACTCTCTGGATGGAGGTGACTAATGATTATGGAGTGCTTCAGAAGCCAAGGTGCATTAAAGGAACCTAATTTTCTTTAAAAAAGCATCACCACCACCACCGGCTCCAAATTCTCCTTTCTAATTCTAGCTCCTAATGTACTATCAGCAGATATTCTCAATCCAAAATAGGTTAGCCTTGAGAGGCAGAGAGAGTGGGCAAGTCCTGTTCACACATACGTTAGGTATACCCCTCATCCAAGGGCACCTTGGACATTTTAGTACCCTGGGCAACTCTTTGAGTGACACCAATGCTCTGGACCTCAGCCTTTTCTGTCCTCCTTGTGACAATTGCTTCTGGTTCTGCTTGCCATGAACCTCCTTTCGTGTGTGTGTGTGTGTGTGTGTGCGCGCTTGGTTAGTAGAAATCTAAGTGGCATGGCCCATTGCTGCCTTCTGCTGGTAGCTGCCAACACAAAAGTATTGTAAGGTCTTTTCTGGCTGCTTTCCCTGGTGTGATCAATGCCCCTATCTTCACATTTCCATTCATTTGAGAATGGATGAGTTGAGAAAATCAAGGTCCTTCAAGCAGGACAAACATTTCCACTGTTGCTTTAGGACTCCAAACTGCTCATGTAGGTTGGTGTCCTTAAGGATGCTTCTTGGTTCACAAGGCAATCCTCCCACCCCACGCCAGACTCTCTATAGTAAGATTTGGAACTTGTATTTGTAGAGTATCAAGTATGTGTTGTCTGTGTTCAGATACCACCTGTTCAGAAAAACATCTCAGTGATTGCCAAGGTATGACTGGGATTTTTTCTTTTGTTCTTTTTATCTTTTCCATCATTCTTCTATCACAAAACCATCTCTCTTACACATTCCCACCAATCCCATAGGGGCGACACAGTTACATTCTTTTATCCTGAAGCCCCCACAGTGGCCTGTTTCTAGGAGAACCTCCCAGTTCAAGTCAACATGAGTTTTATGTAGCCAATCATGTTTGCACAGAACATTTTTTTTAAAGGCACTGGTTTTAGCTCCAGTGCAGAATGCTTCTCAGCTGTTCATTGGACTCATATCAGAACTTCACATTTGATCAAAGCTGCAAACACAGGGTAAGACATAGGAAGCACAAAGAAAACTATTGCCTTAAAAGGTCCAGTGCTATAAGGAGGAATTCTTTGAGCTATGCCTTTATTCCTATTTAAAACGATTTGCAATAAAATAAAAATAAATGTCAAGTAGAATCAAATATGGATAAACCTGTGGCCTTTCCATTGTTGTCTCTGAGCTCTGTCTGCTGATTCTAGGAGGAGGATTAAATACACAACAATTTTATCTTAGTGGGCTCAGTATTGAACTTGCAATGATTTAAGTGCAATTGAAGGCTTAAGGGACCAGTTGCTGGAGAATGAGAAGGCTTTATATACAGTGTATCAAATGGAAGGAGGGATGTTTTGTCCATAAAAGAAGCTTTTTTCCCAGCATTGCGGAGAGTTGGTTCTATAAGCTGCTGAATGCCAACGATGGCTGCTGGGCATTTAGCAAAAGTTAGGTCTCCGGGGAGAAAGAGAGAGCACTAACTAAAAGCAAGGGACAGTAAATGTAAATGGCATTGACTCAGGGGTCCCAGGGTACTTATTATTTGCAGAGGATGGGGGTTCACAGTTCTGTCTGTGCTGGTATTTTCCTATGTCTTAACTATGTTTTAACTATGTCTTAACTTCAAAAAGCGGCATGGGGAAGGGCTGTGTATCCCAACTTCCTTGTGCTAAGCCCTAATTAATTTTGCAGGTCCAGCGCCACCTTTCAAAACTCTTTGACAATATGGCTAAATTGAAATTCCAGATGGATTCTGACCAAAACCCAACCAAGCTGGGTTTAGGGATGTACAGTAAAGAGGAAGAATACGTTGGCTTCAGTGAACCATGTGACTGCAGTGGGCAGGTGAGGTGATATCAAGGAACCATTTTGCTCTGCAAATGAGGACTAATGCATATATCTATTGTTCCTGCTGCAGAGGAACATTTTGTATGGAAACCAGTCATAGGATGATGGGCGCTGGCAGTAGACCCTAGTGACCATCCTCTGCTGCTCTGCTTTACCTTACTTTATGATCCTATGGTTAAAGCAATTCAGAAACCCAACAACCTTCAGTTTAAAATGAGAGTTAAGATGTTAAGATTTTCACTCGTGCTCTAAAAAGGATGGAAAAGATTGCTGAATGTCCAGGCATTTTAAAAAGGGAAATCTGATCAAACACTATGGGGAAGAGCTTACTCAAAACACAAGGTAGAACTTCCTGATGTTGAACACCAAAAACTTTGTGAAACCTTCAACCAGGGGCGTAGCTATAATTGAGCGAAAGGGTTCAAAGACCATGGGCCCCCAGCTCCTGAGGGCCCTCCAGCTCCACCCCTCCCTATTTTCTTCATTATCTCCCTCACTCTGGGGGGCTACCAGAGAGAGGGATGAACACGGGCCCCCTCTCCCCTAGCTTCGCCCCTGCCTTCAACTAAGATAAAGTCACACTCCCCGCTGCCTGAAAATACACAATTAAATTAAATTAGTGGATTCAGTAATAGTGACAGTGTGATCCTACCTCTGAATACGGACAGAAGCAGGTAATTTATTTTCACTTTATATCTGTACTTCATTTTTTCTTTTTCTTAAAAAACCCCACACACGAACAACAATGATAATTAAAAATAACAAATGCTTTAACAACTGTGTCCAAAATGACAGATTCTCTTCCCAGAAATTTCTCATAAATCTCACCAGTGTTCTCTCTAATTTGTTTTCATCTGTGTGCAGAATGAATTTTGTTCTTGGCGGCAGTATCAACGCAGTGTGTGTATGCACATGCATTCAAGTGGGGCATTTCTGATTCAGCCTGAGCAGGATCTAAAATTAACTGAGTGGACATAAAAAACTTGTGAGCGTGTGCATGTGCGCACTCCTTAGAGGGAACACTGAACCTCACAGTTTTCCTGCTTGATGTAATTTCCTTCAGGATGGTGTTATCAGTAAAACAGTGACGTAGCCACACACAGACACACATACAGCAGTCTCTCTCTCTCTCTCTCTCTCTCTCTCTCTCTCTCTCTCTCTCTCACACACACACACACACACACACACACACACAGAGCAGCCATTCACATACAAACATACATACACACTGCAGCCATTCTCTCTCTCTTATGCGTACACACACACACTGCAGCCATCCTCTCTCTCACACACACTCTCTCTCCTACATACACACACTGCAACCATCCCCCCACACACTGCAGCCATTTTCTTTCTCACACTCACATACACACACTCACTCACTCACACGTACATACACACTGCAGCCATTCTCTCTCTCACGCTCTCTCTCTCTCACACATGCACACACACACTGCAGCCATCCCCCCTCTCTCTCCCTCTCACACATACACACACTGCAACCATCCCCCCACTGCAGCCATCCTCTCTCTCACTCACTCACTCACTCACACGTACATACACACTGCAGCCATTCTCTCTCTCACGCTCTCTCTCTCACACACACATGTGTACACACACACTGCAGCCATCCCCTCTCTCACTCACTCACTCACACACACTGCAGCCATCCCCTCTCTCTCTCACACACACACACACACACACACACACACACACACACACACACACACACACACACACAGCAGCCATTCTCACATACATGCGCACAGACACTGCAGCCATACGTGCACACGCATACACACACAGAAACACACTCATTCTTCAGCTACCCCCCTCCTGCAGCCACACACACACACTTCAGCCTAGAGGAGTCCTGAGAAGCCCGTCGCAGCCTAACTAAACAGAGCATATCTCCTTTCCCTGCCTCCCACTTATACCTGGCTACACAGAGCAATGCGCCAGTTTTGGCTGGAGGTCAGGACAAAATGGATGTTGGTTTGAAGAACTGATGACCGTGGAGTAACCGAGGACCAGAGTTGAGCAGCATTTTTTATAAGGCAAAGAAGCAGTATTAAAAAGTATAGCTGCAGTGGGGGAAGAAAAGAAGAGGGCAGGGAAAGAAACTGAAGGGCTGTGCTCACAAGACTTAGTCATGGAAGCAGCTGACTGCCATATTGGTTGTGGGCAATTCTGTGGGCACCCAGCTTCAAATGTTCTACTGCACAGACTCTTTTAGCTGTAAAGATGCATTTTTGAGCTTCTTAAAACACAACTTTGAGAATCAATTGTGAAATAACCATCAATTGAGTCCCTTCTACTGAGGATATACAAAAGGCACTTTTCTGCCATGCGATGTAAAAGCTGAAACTATGCAAATAGACTACAAAATCATTTAAATACCACTCCCTCAGTCTGAAAGAACATCACCATCCCTTTAAATTCCTGTTCAAAAGAGAAAAACTTTAAACTGCTCTATCTAAGCCATTTTTCAATGGATCTTCACCATATTTGTAGGGGAGGTATATCTTGTCACTTAGTGAATGTGTTCTGATGGCCAGGCAGATTGGACAAATGGTTTTGATTTTATAAGCAATAGAATGTTCAAGGCTTATAATGATGGAATGTTGAAACTTCTCTCCTCTTATATAACTGTGCCACTATATATAAAAAAAGGACATTCCATTTGCCTCTTTGCTGTACATTTTGACTTTTCTCTGCATGGGCTGATGTGACAACAAGGGGAGAGAACCACATTATACTATCTGCAGCCCCATTAGATATGGATCTGGCATGGATTATGCAGCAGCTGGTTCCATGTGTGCATGGCATGAGAAAAAACACCCTTAATAAACATGAATTTTCTGACACTGGTATTATCTTTTTGTAGAAAATATGTCCAGAATATGATGTTTATACTTTAAAATATGATTATAATATTTTAAAGCAGATCTGTGAGGCAGGCAGTTTGGGATAAAGGATTTTTAAAAATTAATTGCAGTCCCAATCCTGTTCTGGTGCTCCCACAGCTGCTATTTCTACTTAAAAAAACATGCAAAGGGGCTAATGACATGATTAGTGCCACATCCTGTGTGGCCCTTAGCCTTCTGATTTCCAAAATCCAGGTTGAAGAGACAAGTCTGTCAAGACTTTTGAAAGTTGCTCAAGTCCAGACTTTGTACAGTTTTCAATGGGAGAGGGTTTTATCTGTCAAGGGTGCAAAGAGCCACCAAGGGTGCCTCTTTGCACCCTTGCTGTTTGGGCATGGCACAAAGATGGAATGGTTATCAGGATGCTGTTCAGTTGTATGTGTGTGTGTACCATGGACCATAGAGGAGGATACTGCCTGTAAGGTAAGTTGGGCCTAGGCTCTTTAGGGCTTTACAAGACAAAATCAGTGCTTTGAATTTTACCCAAAGACACAGGAAGGTTCATCTAGCTCAGTATTGTCTACCCTGACTGGCAGTGGCTCTCCAAGATTTCAGACAGGAGTCTTTCCCAACCCTGCTTGGAGATGCTTCTATATGCAAAGCAGATGCTATACTGCTGAGCTACAGCCCCATCCCCAAGACAATAGGAGGACAATTATAGAATAATGGTGCAGTATGCTTGCAGAATCCCATTTGTGCACTCGAAATAGCTTCATAGACAGGTAGTGCTTCCTCAGTAGATTCTGACTAACCCCATTTTCCTAGATAGTACTTAAAATAGCATAAAACTGTACTTTCCCTAATGTTTCCTCCATAAAACAAAATGAAGGAAACAGGGAAATATGGCCCATAGCTATTTCTTAACAGCCCCCCAAATAAGATGATGTAGGTGCTTCCTCTTCAGCAAGTGAGGAGGGAGGGGTCAGTCCGAGGTGGAACAATGCAGATGGTAGGTGCCTGGATTCTGTCTTAGTGGCCATGGTTCACAAAATCCTTTTGTAGTTGCAGTGAGAGAGGGAGAACCAGTTCCAGGGGAGTGATCTAGATAGCAAATGCCTGAATGTTCTTCTCCTCTAGGTGGAGAGCTGGCTGAACCATGTGCTGGACCACATGAGGGCTACCGTGAGACATGAGATGACAGAGGCGGTGACTGCTTATGAGGAAAAAGCAAGGGAACAGTGGCTTTTTGACTACCCTGCACAGGTATCTCCTGAAGAACTGTCCTGGTTCCTCTGCTGTTGAATGATCTATTGGCATGTGAGATGGCTCTGGCAGAAACCAAGTTTGCCCTCTAGTCCTGAGCAGCTTCTGTCTGTGACAGATATAGCCAAGCTTCTAGTAAATGATCAGCAACCAACAGTCTTTCTCTGAAGACTAATGAAACTGCTGGTTAAGAGGCAGTGACTGGGTATTGTTGCCTCTGGCTGTGGTTAATATCAGTGACTGCTTGACAGTGGTCTGAACTGGGATTCAGAAATCAGGTGGAGTCCCCTGGACCACTGTGAAGCAGATCCTGGGAAGAGCAGTGGAATATGAAGCGTCTCGTCTCTGAGCAGAATATCAGCACCTGGGCTTCACAAAAGAGGTTATTTTTATTTAGCGTTGCTGCAAGAGGGCAGAACCAGTGGGGGAAATGGATGCCTTTGTTCAGCTTGGAGCTTTGGCAAATGGGTTCAAGGCAACCATGCATTGATGAAGCCCTGGAAGAAATGCAGGTTAACAGTAGCTTTCTCTGTTATGCTTTACCAGTTACACTTTTGTCATTCTTTCCCTCTACAAACATTGGCTCCATTTTAATAGCTCTTGAATGATCAGTGCTTTGAGAGTTAGACTGCCAGTGACTAAAGATTATCTGGCTGATTTTACAGCTCATAGGATTTTTGTTTTATTGAAGGCTTTGGGGGAACAGCTTTTCTTTTCTTTCTTTTTTAATATATCGAGCATATGTTGTTTTTCCCTGTCTAAATTTTGATTTAGGTTTTGGAGACTGAAAAAAACAGGTAGTGTTTTCCTTTTCAGTTTTCAGAAGTATGGAAAATATTTCCATTTCAGAGCCATTTGCATTGCTCTCCAGTATCAGCCTTCCTGCCTGTTCTCACTGATAAATAACGGCACCCTCCTGATGATTTACTTCACACTACAGTATTTGTTAACCTCCCTTTTCTATCCTTTGACATTTAAGTGGCAATAACTCTGTATTTCGTGCTATTTATGCACATTTTTTACGGCTTCTCATAGATTACCTGATACACAGGTGGCAATGGAGGATGTCATTGGCACTAGCAATATTTAAACCCCAGCTTTTATTTTATGCCCTCATAGCTTGATCTTTTGTGTCCATAACCCTGGGGTAGGCATAGTCTTCGAGTTATATTTTACTTTAAGGTAATTCCAGTTCATTTCCCTATTCTTCTCCTCTTCCTGGATTTTTTGCTTGATGATTTATCATCCCCTGGGAACATTGGGATGAACTGCTTATCATTAGAGAGGATGAAGCTATGGACAAAGAAAGGAAGGCTTCCCTAGTATGAGTCAGGGGAAAACTGAAGTCCCTTTAGACTTATTCAGTTGTAGCATTTTCCAACCAACTTTAATTTTTGTAGATTTTGTTTTCACAAATGGCTTCATGGCTACTTATTTGTGGAGGGGGGGGGCATCACAGTGGAAGTGGCCCTCAGCCTCTTGTGACCCAGAAACCCATCTGTGCTTGTTGACTCTGTAAAGAATGCTGAGTTCTTCTCCCTTTCTAAGGTGGCGCTCACTTGCACCCAGATTTGGTGGACCACAGAGGTTGGGATTGCCTTTGCCAGGCTGGAAGAAGGCTATGAGAATGCCATGAAGGAATACTACAAGAAGCAGGTGACCCAGCTGAACACCCTCATCACCATGCTCATTGGACATCTCTCAAAGGGTGACAGGCAGAAGATCATGACCATCTGCACCATTGATGTGCATGCTCGCGATGTGGTAGCCAAGATGATCGCTCAAAAGGTTTGACCCATGACACAAACATTTTTTCCATACTGTTTCTCTCAGGATAACAGCAGTCTTGTTTTGAGGAGGGTGTATGAGCTCTGTCAGGGAAAACAGTGATGAAATTGTTTCTGAGGGGCAATGCCATTTCTCCATATCCTACATACACCACAAATTCACAGATTTCTGGGGCTGAGTCTATGACTTAGACAACTTTGGTTCTCAGAAAGTCAGGAGCTATCTTTTTGACAAGGCTCCTACCATTACTTACTGTCTCCTACCTCCTACTCTTGCTAAGTTGTTTTGCTTATTATTTCTACATTATTTTGCCTTTTATTTCTAAAATGATCTCCAGCAGCCCTATACTGGACTGCTCCAAAGATTAAAATAATTAAATGTGGATGTTTGTGTGGCCTAATGTTTGTTCATTAAAATCTTACAGTGCTTCTAGAAGTTGTATAGACTTTGAAAAGAGAGAATTTCTTGGGGTAGGGCAGCAGTCATGGGTCAAAGTCCAAAGAGTGACTTAGGAACACCCTCCCAAACTCTTGCACATGCCCAGTGAGATCTTTAATTAATTTTGGTTAAACAACAGATACCTCCCCTATTCCATGTCATAATGTGCTTTTGAAAGTCTCCCCAGTTTCAAGAGTGGCTTCCTATGTGGTATGGTGGATTGATGAAGATAGAAAGTAGCCCGAAGTCCCCTTTGGGCACACAGAGCTGGTTTTACTGATCTTGGCTGAGGTCTATTAGGTCTGCCTCTGATCCAGTTCCTCTCATTGTACTGTCACCCCATTGTTTTGGCACTTCATCTCTTTCTGGCTTGGGTAGAGATCTCAGACCCTATATAAGGGTCCTATATAAGCTGGATGAGTGTTTCCAGGAGGAAGGTGAAAAAGTCATACTTCAGTAACAGCAAGGAGAGAAGAGAACTTAGTGGCCACAATGCAGCATGGGAGTAAGTGACTTTCTTAGAGCCAGTATTATTGCACCAGGGACATGTCTGCACACTCTGTCCTTTTGCTGGGTGTTTCATGAGTTTTTGCTCTGTTTTTGAAGGTGGATAATGCTCAGGTATTCCTTTGGCTTTCACAACTCCGGCACAGGTGGGCAGATGAGGAGAAGCACTGTTATGCAAACATTTGTGATGCTCAGTTTCTATATTCATATGAATATCTTGGGAACACACCCCGTCTGGTCATCACTCCTCTGACAGACAGGTAGGTGTCTAGAAGGCATCAGTTAAGGGAGGTGGCACTGAGAGAATTGAGCTTGGCTGATGGTTGCAGAATCACTTTTTTCTTTGTTGAATATTGGCATTTCTCAAACACATAAGATGGAACCCTGTCTCTAAAGGTCTCATAATCTAAAAAGAAACATAAGACAGACACCAGCAACAGTCACTGGAAGTACTGTGCTGGGTGTGGATAGGGCCAGTTACTCTCCCCCTGCTAAATAAAGAGAATCACCACATTAAAAAGGTGCCTCTTTGCCAAGTTAGCAGGGGCCAAGTTAGTGGAATTCACCAAGGTTTGATGGTTTTGCAGCTCCAGTGCTTCAAAGGGGTGGGGGTGGGGACTGAGTTCAAATCTGGCTGTTCTCTGGCTCAAATACATGTTCTGTTTATTAAGGTCAAGAAGAAGAGCCATTGCAGAAGAAAACAATGTGCTTAAGGTTTTGGAATTGGGCTTCCATGTCACAGAGTGGTGTATTAAGGAGATCACTAATGGGACTTCACAGTGAAACCAAATTTGGCCCAGGGCCACCACCGAGTCTTAGTGCTCCCTGTTCAACATGGAATCCTTACATTGTCCAATCCAACAATCTTTAGGAGCCATTGGTTACCAAAGATTGTTTTGTAATTTGCCTGACTACTGGGTTTGGAGCAGACTTTCTGCATGTCACCAACTTTCTCCTTGCCTTTCTCCTTCCCTCTTTGCATATGGAAGATGTTACATCACCCTCACACAGTCTCTGCACCTGACTATGAGTGGGGCCCCTGCAGGTCCAGCTGGTACTGGAAAGACTGAGACCACCAAGGATCTGGGTCGAGCTCTTGGCATCATGGTGTATGTGTTCAACTGTTCAGAGCAAATGGATTACAAGGTAATGGCTTGGCAACAAAACCATTACATTTCAGTAGATCAGAAGGTGGTGGTGGGAACACTTAAGAGGTGCCTCAAACATGACAATTTCCTACATTGATTTTATGTAGGAAAGATAACAGTTTCTCTTAAGGAGGTGGTAGGCTGAGAAGGACTAAAAATCTAAAAAAAACTACGTAGAAATCTAAAATAAATAAATATAATTATTGCTATATGTTTTTTGAGAAACTGGCTAACATTGCACGTGGAGGGGCAATTTTACACAGTCTCCCCTTCCCCTCTGCAGCCCACTGTGTCTCTTGAAAATATGTCCCTGGGAGCCCCCACAATCCTTGGGGATATTGTTAAAGAGGTAGAGAGTGGGCTGCAAAGGGAAGGGGAGCTTGGCAAAAATTGCCCCTCTCCTGTTGCTTGTGCACATGGTTAGTCTGGATGTCAGTTACTATCTCCTTTAATGTTATTTTGGTAAATGACCTGCTGATGTCTTTCATATTCTTCCATCTCCCTTTTGAACACAGTTTAACTGAGAAATTGTTTTGTGTACATTGCATTGAAATAAATGGAAATTGTACAAAAAGTATGATAGAATTCTGGAGGATAGAGCCCTGATGGCTGTCCTTTCTTATAAACTCTGTAATTCTTATTAGGGCAGATTTATTCCTTATGCATTACTCACCTTTTAATCAATCAATCAATCAATCATATTTGTACTCCAAAAGTCCATCTCTGGGTGGTTTACAGTAGCATAAACAAATTAAAACAGAAATTAAAACCTTAAAACAGTTTAAAACCACAAGTCTAGTTTTTCCTCTCTTGCCCAAATACTAATTACCCTCCTGTGATAAAAGTGGCTGTTGACCATATCAAGTTATTTTGCCTTTAAGAAAGTGTTTCCAAAACATTATCAGGGTCCAGCAACTATGGATTTTGTGAGAGAATTGTTTTCAGTCCCTGACCTGGAAATGAAATGTCCTTAGCTTCTTTTGATACACTATCGCCAACACACAATGCTGGTAGCCAGATAACCCACCTCAATACTTATACGGTATGACTCACAGGCGATCCCATTCCTTTTTTGAGAAATCATTGTTCTAAGAGGCCTGTTACTCAACTGTCTAGATGGATTTTAATGTTTTAATTTGATCCAAGAGAACATTTTCTTCATTCTTCATTCATTTGTTTGGGCTCAGAGAGTTACCCCAGGGAAGGCAGACTGCCAGTAGACCAATACCCATAATCTGTAAATGGAAGTGGTGCACATATATGATGAAAATGCAGAAGCCAGTTGAAGAACCCATGGAACAAAGCATATATAGACCCACCATTTCTGCCATTTGCTTTTATCTCCAGGCCCCTTGCTCATTAATAAGGACGTACAGTATTGTCTAAGTTGCTTATGAGGTTGGTAATGCATTACATACTTCTCACTTAAAAGAGTTCTGTGGATAAGTTTGTTGTCTTCTCTGTCTGTGTCTCTGTTACAGTCTTGTGGGAACATTTACAAAGGCCTTTCCCAGACTGGTGCTTGGGGCTGCTTTGATGAATTTAACAGAATTTCTGTTGAGGTTCTGTCAGTGGTGGCTGTGCAGGTAAGTAACAATTGTCTTATACATTTAATAATGAAAAGTGGTGTGGGGGAAAGAGATGAGAGAGAGACATAAAGGCAGTTCAAATGAGCCCTGAGAAGGAGAGGACAAGCGTCCTACCCCACTTTGGAAGCTGTGCACGCTCCCGATTTTCAACCCTCTGTTAGAAACAACTAGGTAGGAGGGGAGTGGAATGATTGTCAGTAAGACAGGAGCTGGGTAGGACGGCACCATCCTACCCAGCCCGTTAACAAGGCAGGAGGAAAATATGTTCTACCCAGCTGCTATATCACTCTCCCTTCCTCATACCTCGGGGTGGGGAACCTTGGCCCTCCAGCTGTTTTTGAACTACAACTCCCACCACCCCCAGCCACAATAATTGTGGCTGGGGATAATGGGAGTTGTAGTTCAACAACAGCTGGAGGGCCAAGGTTCCCCACCCTTGTCATACCTAGTTATTTGTCTTACCCCATTAGTGCTCATATGAACTGCCTTATAGTCTACTCTTCCATGTACTTTGAGAAAATATTTTTATTCTGTTTATTAAAAACCTTTATATTTTCCTATTGACAGTGGCTAGCAATCCATGAAAACAGATTTAACAATACAATACAAATATAAACATGACTCTTAAAAATCCAATTTAAAATAGCAATTTCAGGAGAAAGAATGGAATAACTATCAATCTCCAAGTGCTACAAAGGAGAAAACCATTCTAAGTTGGCAGCTAAAAGATGATACTTCTGGAAAAGGTGTTGCACAACCAGGGTGCCACCACTGCCTGGGGCTTAGTCGCCCCTTGCCTAACCCTTGAAGGGGGAGACTCCTAGAGCAGGGCTTCAGAAAAACTGGGAAGATCTTGTGGTTACTGGTCTTTGTGCTGCTTAATAAGTTATGGTTATATAATTTGGAGATATAGCTTGATGAGAAGGATTACTCTTGTAGTTAGCTTGTTTTCCTTAGTTTTTAATAGCTGTGAGGGGGTTCCTTACAGCAACTTTGCTTAGTTCTGTAGGCAGCATTTGCTATATTACATAATGCCAGTATATCGGTGAGTGCCACGGAGATAGGGGTGAGTGAATAGGCTGGTTTAGGACTTCCAGTCCCATTTTAGACACTGTACACAAGCACAGCATCTTTTATTTAACATCTGAATAGGGTATGGAGTATTTGTATTTCTAATACCTGGGGTGCAAAGAGCTGTTGTAGTAGTGAACTGACATTCATAGCAGAGGTGGAAGGGGAATTGTATTTTAAATTGGAGAGCCTGAGAAATTCCATTCCATTCCATCAGTGAGGTGTGTGTAGGTTTTTTGGGTTTTTAAACAAGTGATTTTAGGAGCTTTGACCAAGCTGTTGGGAACATTCATCTGTATTGAAAATGCATGGCTTTTTAATAATTCTGTTTTGCTCTTTGGTAGGTTATCCATACCAATATAGATACACTGTAGGGATATATACAGTTGTTCTTTGTGGAAATTGTTAAAATGAGCTTGCAAGCTGTAGGGTCTAGAAGGGTGATTATAGCTGGTAGGCATTTTACCATGTTGTAGGAACGCTCAGTAATAATAGAAACTACAGTACATACTGGTAATGCAGTTATTGGAAGGCCTCTCCTTCTCATACTCTTCAGATGTGGCACATGTTGAGACAGTATTAGGGCCAACTCACATGATAGCTTATTACATGGCAACACTCTCACAGGTTGACTTTTGGGTCTGTAGTAATTTCAGCATTTCAGCACGTGCCTCAATTTTCTTGTTCAACCCACATTTAAATGATTTTCTAGATCAGGGGTGCTCAACTTTGGCTCTTCTACAGACGTTGGCCTACAACTCCCATAATCCAGCGAGCCAGCATGGTATAGTGGTTAGAGTGCTGGACTAGGACCAGGGAGACCCGTGTTCAAATCCCCATTCAGCCATGGTACTAGCTGGGTGACTCTGGGCCAGTAACTTCTCTCTCAGCCTAACCTACTTCACAGGGTTGTTGTGAAAGAGAAACTTAAGTATGTAGTACACCGATCTGGGCTCCTTGGAGGAAGAGCGGGATATAAATGTAATAATAATAATAATAATAATAATCCTTGGTTACTGGCCATATAGAGGCTGGGGATTATGGGAGTTGTAGTTCAAAAACAGCTGGAGGGACAAAGTTGAGCAGGCCTGTTCTAGAGATAGTGAGTCACAATCCCAAAAATGTGTTTGAAGATTTGTTGGATCATTCACTGAAATGGTCTTTGCCCATGGTAGCTTTATGGAATGATCACAGCTTAAACTGTTGCATGAACTGGCTCTTACTAGTGCTAACTAGCACTCTGGTCTGGGGATGTGTAGTAGGGATATATATGAACCTGTTTGGAGGCCCTTTTACAGGCCTCCAAACCAGAGGCGTATCTAGGGAAAATAGCGCCTAGGACAAGCATTGAAATTGCGCCCCCTGTCCAAACATCTGACACCCATCTTTCAGATAACTTTACCATAATATCAGCTGAAAAATACAAGTCTGAAGGTCACATACAAGTCAGATATCTGAATATGTGTACAATGACTTATATTATATTAATTTTTTAAAAAAAGATTACCTGTAGCCCCTTCGGGGGGCTTCCTAAAGGCCATGGCTGGGGGTCTGCAAAGGTCCCCCTCCCCCCTGCTGGCCTCTAGGGCCTCACAGGGACCATTTGAGCATGTGCAGTGGCCATTTTTAAAATTATATATATTTTTTAAAATGGCAGCTGAAAACAAAATGGCCACCATGCATGCTCAAGTGGCCTCTGTGAGGCCTGGTATGGCCTAGGGCCTCACAGAGGCCATTTGAGCATGCACGGTGGCCATTTTGTTTTTGGCAGGCTTTAAAAAAAAATTAATTTTAAGAAATGGCGCCCCCTTCAAGTGGCGCCCGGGGCATGTGCCCTGCTCCAAACAGGTTCAAACAGCCGGTGGTTTGGCTGGTTTGAGGAGGGGGCACCTTTAAGGGCTGGGGGGGGTCCCTTTCCCCCGCCGGCACTCTCTTAAAAACTGGTCTGGCAAGGCAGCAGTGTACTTCCCTGCTGCCCCATTCCCCACTCAGTCTGGAAGTGACTGGAAGTATCCCATGCACATCAGGCTCACTCACACGTTGGGTGTGTGCATGCGCACAGGGTACTTCTGGTCACTTCCAGTCTGAGGAGGGAATGGGGTGGCAGGGAGGTACACTGCTGCCCTGCTGGACCGATTTTTAAGAGAGCGCTGGCAGGGGAAGGCTGCGGGGGTGGGGTGTGTGTCAGTGAACCCTCCCCCACCCTTAAAGGTGACCCCCCCACCTTCGAACTGGCCCCTGCCTGTTCTGTGCACATCCCTAATGTGTAGCACAAGCTAGACAAAGGCAACAGCACTAATGTAACTCCTTAAGGAAGACTGGAAATTCCAGAAAGAAGTCCAGAAGCCTAGTCAAGAGAGTTATGAGGGAAATGCTTTTGTGAATCTATGTAATCATAATTAGTCACTGATGAGTTTGGTAATGTACATTGCTCAGAAGAAACTAGAAAGGGTAGTATCTGATTAAAGGAGAAAGGGTATACTTAGACAAGGAGTCCCTAGCTGAGTCAATCTTTCATACTTTTCTTGATTAATTAGACTATTGAAATAGAATAAGCAGTGTTGCTATAAATTCATCACCATGATTCTAGGTTCAATTTGGAATGTAAATATGGAAATAATTATTTGGATGTCTCTTGTGAAGCATGAGTCTCTTGGAAATGTCTTAGAATTGCAATTAATTGGCTGTATTTGAAGGCAGCCTATTAATATTGCGATTAAACCAACAGAAATGGTGTTGAACCCTTTCTCTTCTTGGAAAATAATGCATTGAGAAAAGCATTCATGACGTTAAGTCTTCCAAAGATAATAGTCACATGATGAATCAGTGGTCCAAAGGTATGAGCTTCACAGCAGGATATAGCAGACAAGAATAGAAGTTAGCAAGTAAATGCAAGTGTTTTACTAGATGCATCGCTATTGCCATTAAACATTCAAGGCAGCAATTCAGAAAATCTCACTTAACTTTCAGGTCAAGTAAAATTATGCCTTAGAATAACGAGTGCATGTGTATATAACATTGTTGGCTCAAAGCAGTGGATGTTTTATTTAATAAGCTTTTTGCCATGAATATACACCTCTGATGTTGGATATGCAGAGCCATTACACAGTGGTATTAGTGTGTGCTGGCTAGGGATGTGCGAACCGGTTCGGATCCGAACCGCTTCCGGTTCGGCGGCTCGGATTCAAACCGAACCACCCCTGGTTCAGTTCGGATTCGAACCAAACCGGGGGTGGTTCGTTTTGAACCGGTTCAGACTGGTTAGGATCTCAAAAAGTAGCTAGGATGCCCCTAGCTGGTTGCCTCTCCTCACACTGGCACATCTGGGAGGTTACCACCTTTGGGTTCTTACCACTGTAAAAGAGGGCTACTTCATAGAGTTGACCAAACCACCCCCTCACCGCTTCCTTCCCACTCCAACTTCCTGCCTTCAGCATAAACATCAAGGCCTGCAGGGGGTGATTCAACACGTGTTAGCAATTGGAGTCATAGAGCCTGTCCCACTAGATCAGCAGGGCACGGGTATTTACTCTATAATCTTTACAGTACCCAAGAAGGATGGCTCCCTAAGGGCGGTGCTGGACTTAAAACACCTAAACTGCTTCATGCGCAGGAGGAAGTTCCGCATGGAATCCCTAAGATCAGTTGCGGAAGCACTATAACACCTAGACCTCCTTTCCTCCATAGACCTCAAGGAGGCATACCTACATGTGCCTCTACACCAAAACAGCCACCACTTGCTGCGTTTCCTCTATGCAGGAATCCATTATCAGTACAGGGCCCTCCCATTCGGCCTGTCATCAGCCCCATGCAAGATCCTGTCTCCGGTGATTGTACATCTCCGCCTCCAAGGTGTGAGGATTTATGCTTTTCTGGACAATCTTCTTATAACATCTCAGTCAACACAGGCAGCCCAACGGGACTTACAGTCTACTCTACAGGTGCTCAAAAAACATGGCTTCCTGATCAACAGGGAAAAGAGCCAGTTTAGCCCGGCACACCAACTTCTTCACCTGGGGGTCCTCATAGACACACAACAAAACACAATGCTCACTTCCAGGCGCCCCTCCACTAACAGAATTTATCAATATACATGGAGGGCCTTCCTGCGATGGTCTGCACGACATGGAGTACCTCGGGGGTGGGGTTGGCTACCACGTCTCCTACAGTTTCTTCAAGATGGTCTGGACCTATCAGCGAAAACCCTCAAGCACTAGCCCGCTTCCTTGGTGGGGCTTATCTCAGGGACTTCTAAACGATCCATACAACATCATCCCCACTTAAGACGTTTCCTGAGAGGCACCACTCTCCTCTCACCTCTGGTGGTTCATTGTTTTCCTGTGTGAAACCTGCATATGGTCCTGAAAGCGCTCCAGGGTCCTCACTTTATACCTGTGTCCACTATACTGCTACACCTACTCTCTTTTAAACTGGTTTTTCTTATTGCTATTACCTCTGCCCATAAGGTCTCTGAGCTCAGGGCCTTATCTCTCCATAAAAACCTGTGTGTTTTTTCCACAGACTCTGTAAAGCTTATTCCAGACCTCTTTTTCTGTCCTAAGAGCCAGCGTGGTGTAGTGGTTAGAGTGCTGGTCTAGGACCAGGGAGACCCGAGTTCAAATCCCCATTCAGCCATGATACTTACTGGGTGACTCTGGGCCAGTCACTTCTCTCTCAGTCTACCCTACTTCACAGGCTTGTTGTGATGAAAAACTTAAGTATGTAGTACACTGTTCTGGGCTCCTTGGAGGAAGAGTGGGATATAAAATGTAAAATAAATAAATAAATAAATAAATTTTCTTTTCATATGTCACAGGACGTTATTCTCTCTTCCTTCTGCCCTAAGCTGGTTCACCTGGCAGAGAAGGCCTGGCACAAACTGGACATCTGGAGGTGCCTTAAAACATATGTGAAATGCTCAAAATACATTAGGATGCTGAATCACTTTTTGTTTCCTTTTTACCTCGCACCATGGGCCAGGCTGTCACCCCCGCCACATTGGCTAGGTGGTTAAAGGCATGCATAGCTCTAGCCTATGAGTCCCAAAACCCCAGGGTGCCCACTAAGATGTTTGCCCACTCTACCAGGGCTGCAGCTACATCTGCAGCTTTCTCTACAAATGCCCCAGTACAGGATATTTGCAGGGCAGTCACCTGATGGGTGCCATCTATCTTTACTAAACACTACAAGTTGGATGCCTTCGCCTAGGCCCGAGCAGCTTTGGGGAGGTGGGTTCTCCAGCATGTTCTCCGTTCAGAGTAGGCGTGGGGCTCCCTCCCTGGTTGGACTGTGGTATGTCCGCACACGTGAGACACCCTTGGTCTGCAGCAGCAGAGAATGGAGCATTGGTTACTCACTGTGAAGGTTTCTTCTTGCTGCTATATCCAAGGGCGTCTCAGGCCACCCTGCAGCACCAGTGCTTACTTTATTTATTTATTATTATATTTATTTATTATTAAAACTTTTATACCGCCCTTCCAAAAGGCTCAGGGCGGTTTACATTAAAACACCTTAAAATAAGTTAATAATTAAAATAAAAATTATAAAACATAACAATGATTAACAATTCATAAAACTACAATTAAACAATCAAAACAATTTAAAAACAAATTTTAAAAAGCTGAGAAAGCCTGGCTGAAGAGATGTGTTTTCAGGTGTTTTCTGAAAATTGCCAGAGATGGGGAGGATCGTATCTCAGCAGGGATCGCATTCCACAATCTCGGGGCAGCAGCCGAAAAGGCCTGTCTCTGTGTAGCCACCAAACGAGTTGGTGGCAACTGGAGACGGACCTCCTCAAGTGACCTCAGTGGCCGGTGGGGCTCATAGCGAAGAAGACGCTCTCTTAGATACCCAGGACCTAAGCCGTTTAGGGCTTTATAAGTAATAACTAGCACTTTGTATTTTGCCCGGAAACCTACTGGCAGCCAGTGTAACTCCATCAACAAAGGAGTAATGTGGTCTCTCCGAGATGACCCAGAGACCAACCTGGCTGCCGCATTCTGGACCAACTGAAGTTTCTGGACTACGTACAAAGGCAGCCCCACGTAGAGTGCATTACAGAAGTCCAGTCTGGAGGTTACCAACAAATGTACCACTGTTTTGAGGTCACTGATCTCAAGAAACGGGCGCAGCTGGCGTATCAGCCGAAGCTGATAGAAGGCACTCCTGGCCACTGCCTCAACCTGAGAAACCAAGGAGAGACGTTGATCCAGAAGTACTCCCAGACTGCGAACCTGTTCCTTTTGGGGAAGTGTGACCCCATCTAGAACAGGCAGATCAAAATCGTCTCCAGAGTTCCGACCCCGCACAATAAGTACCTCCGTCTTATCTGGATTCAGCTTCAGTTTATTCTCCCTCATCCAGCCCATTACTGCTTCCAGGCAGGCATTTAGGGAGGATATGCCAACTCCTGAAGAAGTTGACATAGAGAAGTAGATCTGGGTGTCATCAGCATACTGGTAACACCCAGCTCCAAATCCCCTGATGATCTCTCCCAGCGGTTTCATGTAGATGTTAAAAATCATTGGAGAGAGTATGGAGCCTTGAGGAACACCATACCTAAGCTCAGATTTTGAAGAGCAACAATCTCCAATCGACACCATCTGGAATCTATCTGAGAGGTAGGAGCGGAACAACTGAAAAACAGTGCCTCCCACCCCCAACCCCCTCAGACGTTCCAGAAGGATACTATAGTCGATAGTATCGAAAGCCGCCGAGAGATCCAAGAGGACCAACAGAGTCACACTTCCTCTGTCCATTGCCAATTGGAGATCATCCATCAGGCCAACCAAGGCAGTCTCCACCCCATAGCCCACCTGAAAACCAGTTTGAAATGGGTCTAGATAATCAGTTTCCTCCAAGACCGCCTGGAGCTGAGAGGCCACCACCCTCTCAATTACCTTGCCCAGCCATGGGAGATTGGAAACTGGCCTATAATTGCTCAGCTCTGAGGGATTTAACGCAGGCTTCTTTAGAAGAGGTCTAATAATTGCCTCCTTAAGACAAGGAGGCATCCTGCCCTCCTTCAGAGAAGCATTTATGATTTCTACCAGGCCGCCTATAACAGCCTCCCTGCTAGATAGAACAAGCCATGTTGGACAAGGATCAAGAGGACAAGTGGTAGGCCTCACCGCTCCAAGCAGCTTGTCCACATCCTCAGGAATAACAAACTGAAATTGATCCAGCGGAATCGTATAAGAGGGGTTGTCGGACACCTCCAGTTCAGACATCAGATTAATTGTGGAGTCTCCATATAGGTCGGCCCGAATCCGAGAGATTTTGTCTGCGAAAAATTCATTAAACACACCACAGCGGGTAACTGATGCCTCCAAATTCTGGTTCAAGGGAGAGGGAGCAGATACTAGTCTCCTGACAACCCTGAACAACTCCGCTGGACGTGAACTCGCAGAGGCAATACGGGCAGAAAAGAACCGCTTCTTTGCCGCACGTATCGTCTGAGCATAGATCTTTAAATGTGCTCCATGTCATAATCTGTCGGATTCGAGTTGAGTTTTTCTCCACTTGCGCTCCAGTCGCCTACCTTGCCGCTTCAGCCCCCGTAGATCTTCCGTATACCAAGGGGCCAATTTTGAAGCAGGTTGGAGGGGACGCTTAGGAGCAATTGTGTCTACTGCCCTGGTGAGCAAGTTGTTCCAGTTTTCAACCAGGGCATCAACAGGATCACCTGCAGAGCCAACATTAAATCCCTCCAAGGCTTCTTGGAATCCTACTGGATCCAGTAACCTCTTCGGGCGGACCAGTCTAATAGGCCCCTCGCCCCTGCGGAGGGATACTTTACAGGGATACTCTGAAGGGTTAGTCTCTTTTTGCTTTGATCTGCTCCTGCATATTTCTTCCTCCTGTCATCCTAGGCCTAGCCTAGACAGGCACCACAAGACTTTTCCCGTTTCCCATAGGTAGTTCCAGTTAGTTTGGATTTGTTGGTCTTTAGTTAACACTAGTTTAAAGTGATTTTTTTCTTCGTAGAGGTGCTCTTCGCCTCTGGTCCTAAAAGAACTGGGGAGGGGGTCATGTTCCTCCCATACTTAAAAAGCCTATCTTAATTTGCATAGTCCTGCCTTCTAGAGTCACATGGAGGAGCATAATCCTACATGTGAGATGCCCTTGGATGCAGCAGCAAGAAGAAGCTTTCACAGTGAGTAACCAATGCTCTATTTTGCATGGGTTTTTTGGGGTGTTTTTTTTTGGCAAATTCAAACTCACAATAAACCCGTGTTAAAGCCTTCTGTCTGGAAATGCTCCAGTTGAAGCTTCCAAGTAATATTTAAGGTCAGCTTTGCCTATCATGTGTTGCAGCAAAGTCTTGAAAGCGTGGATCAATTTAGTAAGGGGCAGCGGGGGAGCCTTATTATGTACAAACAGAAAAAGACACTCCAAGCACAGACTTCAGCCTGCTTTCCAAAAAGTGGTGTTTGTCCGGAAGTACCACCAGGTTCTTTACCTCATTAGGTAGGAAATAGACCTGTGCCAAGTTCTGTTGCTGGACTTTCTAATGACGTATGAGAACTGGTAATGCTAACAATCAAGTTCTGCCAGTAGTTGTCAGGGCAATTTGGCCTGATTTTTACATTCAAGCAGCCACATGGGTGGCTACTGGAATCACAGTTAGGATAGTAAAGCACACTAAACTGTTGGTGTGAAGCAGTTCTCCATATGGTTGTAACTATGCCAGTGCAACCCCCTGCTTTTTTTTTGCTATGCATTGACTGCAATGCATCTTCTCATGCTCATGCTTGTCTACACTGTGAGTTTACTAAGGGTCAGTGCTGAACTGAAGATGATTTTAACCAACCTCAGACAAGCAGAATCCAAGCTGGAAACACATTTACAACCTGCTTTGCAGGTTATAGGAACTGGATGACTTGCACAATTGTGCATTTATTTCTTGGTATTTTTCTATGAGTTGTGAATATTTGGACAACCTGTGAGGATGGGAAATATGCAAAATTGTCAGTGAGGTGGTAGGAAGGAAGGATCCCTATTGGGGCTGGTGCTTTTAAAGTTATTCATAACTGATCTGGAGCTGTGGGTAAGCAGTGAGGTAGTTAAGCTTGTGGATGATACCAAATCATTCAGGATGGTGAAAACCCAAGCAGACTAAGAAGAGTTCCAGAATTACATGGCTCACCTGGGTGAATGGGCAAGAAAATAGTAAATGAAGTTCAGTTTGTATAACGCAGTGCACACTGGGACAACAACAACAACAACAAAATCCAAAGGTATGCTGACACTGACTGTGAGTCTCTAGGAAATAGTTTTCAGGAACTTAGCAAGTAGCTCAGCAAAAATGTCCACGTAGTGCGTGGCAGCAATGGAAAAGACGAATGTCATGTTATGACTTATTAGGAAAGAGGTTGAAAATAAAACAGCCAGTATTGCAATGCCCTTAACATCTGCGATGCAGTTGCTTTTGGAATATTGACTAGTATGATGTGCAGTGAAACACTGGCATTTGGGACTCACTGGGGCTGCTGTGCACATGGAAGCTACTCCAGGGGTGTTGTGCGAGAGCACACTTGCACAACTGCTTAAAACAGTGTGTGTGCAGTTGTGCAGCCCTACTACCAATGGAAACATGTTTACAATGGCAGTACCACTGTGCAACTGTGCATGCATTATTGTAAGTCATTTCACAAGTGTGCATTTGCACATCACTGCTTGAGCTGCCTTCCATGTGTGCAGCAGCCCCAGTGGTTTCCAAATGCTGTCATTTCGTTGCACAGCAGTGTTGTGCCATGCAGGCACGGTTCTTTTCTTGGGTCCAAGATGGGGAGACATGCACACGCAGGCAGAAGGTGAATATATGTCATTTTAATCTGAGAAAGATAAAGAGGTCAGAGGCTTAAATCCCTCAAAACACACACTACTGGGGAATCCCATTGTAGCAAGGGATGTGGCTTTTGGCAGTGGTCCGAGGCCCTTGCGCACTAGTCCATCCATCAGTGAGATCCAAGTAGCAGTCTAAAGGGGCTGTCTTTTATCGTTGCTGGCTAATAGACACATATGCGCAAAGCCTGGCCAACGCAAGGTGCACTGAGAGACAGTATAATGAGCAAGGTTCTCCCACAGAACGCTGATAAGGCAATGCAGCTAATTAGCTCACTAAGCAAAACGAGCTCAAGCAGAGATGAGAGGGAGAGAGGATGCTTTATACAAGCCACTCACTCTCAGGCAAGATGGCTGTCCCATGCCTTCTACACAGGGACTGGCACATGCATTACAGTACATTTCATGGGTGAAATCCTGATATAGACACTAAACTTTCCCTCCTTGTGATACAGTGGGCTTGCGCAAGGAGATCTTTCCCTACCATGTCACTGCAGTCAGTCATTGTGTATAGTTCTGGTTGCCCCATCTCATAAAGGATATTGTAGAGTTGGAAAAGATGCAGAAAAGAACTCTTGATCAAGGGAGTAAAACATCTTTCCTGTCAGGAGAGGCTAATGTGTTTGGGGCTTTTTCATTTAGAAAATAAGCATCTAGTTGGAGATGCATGGTGTGGAGGAAGTGGGGAGAGAAATGTTTTTCTCCCTCTCTCACAACACTAGAGCTTGGAGTCATCCAATGAAATTGATTGGCAGCAGTTTCAGGACAGACCAAAGGAAGTGCCTCTTCACAAAATGCATAATTAACATATAGAATTGAGTGCCACAAATGTGGTGATGGCCATTGGTTTACATGGCTTTAAAAGAGGATTAGACAAATTCATGGAAACAACCTTGTGATAGCCAAGATATCCGGCCACCTCTACTCCACCGCTTAGCAGTGGGGATGGAGGAGTCCCAGAATCAGCTGGGGTGCGGCGAGACAATAGCAGCATGGCAGCTCTTTCCCCAGATGCCTCCATGCCAGCCCATGGAGCTTTGTCTAGCCCGGGTGATCAGACTGGCCACTGGGACCTAGATGCGCTGTGGGCATCTCCTGATGACAGCAGGAGGCCAACACCATTGGGTGGTTCCAGTGAGGCCAGTGGGAGCAGGCGGAGGGAAGCAGGGTTGGAGGAGAGCAGCAGGGAGGTAGGTATGGGAGATGATATAGAGAAAAGATAAAGAACTAATAAAGCCTTGGGTGGGGTGGAAGGGAGGGGTGACATCTGGATGTCTGGCCTGCAATTTAAGGAAGGCAGGGCCAATGATAAGGGCAGGCTGGGGTTGGAGAGTTCTTGGGTCCTCTGGGAAGAGGCCAGAACCAGAAGGGCACACAGGAGGAGGAACCGGGTGGTATCAACCCTCTGTTCTGTCTCTGAGGCCTTGCCGGCAGGGTGGCTAACCCTGAATTGGCAAAAGGGCGAATACCAGGACTAACCCTAACCGAAATGCCTTGTTGAAGGTCAGTGCACCTCTGAATTCCAGTTGCTGGGGATAAACAAGTGGGGAGAACTGTAGCCTTTGTTTCTTGTTTCTGGGCTTCCTGGAAGCATCTGGCTGGCCATTGTTGGAAACATGTTACTGAGCTAGTTGAACCCCTGGTTCCCTCTAGGAGGGCTGTACTTATTCAGTAGATGAAAACTACACCGACAAAGCCTTAGGGCTGCCTTTTTGGCAGGCGAGAGTCCAATGCTGCCTTATGATAGGGTTTGCATATAATGGCAGTAGTTTGAACAGCAATCATATTCAAAGTGGTGCAAGTCCTCTTGACTAACAGCAGGCATTTTTCAGCTTGATACTGTATATATGCTGCTGTGTAAAAAAAAAAAAAGTTCAGTTTTACTTTGTACATCATGATGCCACACAGAGTTTTTAATCTACTTTTTATATGTGTTGATACATTTTATTAAATCTGCTGAGTTGATTTGCTGTAAGAGGAGATCGGTTCTTATGCTTGAATTAAAGCAGTCCCATTTCCCCCCATTTTCAGGTGAAGAGCATACAGGATGCCATAAGAGACAAAAAGCAGAATTTTAATTTCCTTGGGGAAGACATTAAATTGGTTCCTTCTGTTGGTATTTTCATTACTATGAATCCTGGTTATGCAGGTCGCACAGAACTGCCTGAGAACCTGAAAGCTCTTTTCAGGTAAGTTATAGGCTTAATTTATCTTAGATTTTGTGATATTTTTGACTGCATTTCGCTTTAGCGCCTTAAAGTGCTTGCCCCATTACCCCAGCAATAGTCATTGTTACTTGCATTTTATGGATGGGAAATTGATGCTGAGATGTGGTAGCTTGCCCATTTTCAGTTCAGTAAAGCCATAACTGCACTGGGAGCTGAATCTGGGTGTCACAGCAAGATGTCCAGCCCTTTGGCTACAACGATCTACATAGCTAGATTATTCTACCTTGACAAGAGCAGGAGAAGCAGGCACAAGATGCTCAATCCAGGATTTAGTCCAGTGCTTGAGCTTCAGGTTCATGAAGGAAAGTGGCTAATCTTGGGTTAGTCTTGGAGGCCTCAGGCTGCATTAAGCATATGATCTTTAGTTTGTGCCTTTCAGCAAGGCCCTATCTGTTGGAGCTAGGATTCTGGCAGTATCAGCTCTCAGCTGCAATGTTTCATAGTGACCACTGGGGTTTTTTAGGGTCGTGGATAAAAGTGCTGGACTCCTCCCCAATTTGTTCTTTCAGTGTTAGTCTCCATTTTGTCTCCAGAGATGGCTGTTTGTTTAGTCTCTCTCCGCTTTCAGCCTTAAGCTCAGCTTTCCTATCCTTTTGTAACTTCCAAATAAATCCTTGTTCTTCAGACTTAAAGAACTGTTTCCAGACCTCTTGCTTGGCTGAATTCTCCCCAAACTGGCTTTGCTCTGCTATTTGGGGACTGAACTGCCATTCATCCCCTAAACTGTCTGAGCAAACATGTAGGATTGTTGCTATTGTGCACCTAATGGCACAGTGGGGAAATGACTTGACTAGTAAGCCAGAGGCTGCCAGTTTCTAGGTGGCCAGATTTGGCTTTAAAAAAGCTAAATTCTGGCTTATGGCCCATTTGACCCACGAGTATACCCCTTAGGTTCTGGCAACTCTGGTTTGAATCACTATATCAGGCAGCAGTGATATAGGAAGATGCTGAAAGGCATCATCTAATACTGCATGGGAGATGGCAATGGTAAACCCCTCCTGTATTCTATCAAAGACAACCACAGGGCTCTGTGGTTGCCAGGAGTCGCCTCCTATTTGACGGCACACTTTACCTTTATGTGGATTTTAAGAAAGTACTTTCCAGTTGTTTCTGTGTGTGAATATTGTGACATTCTAGAAGTTGAAAAAACAGCTTTACCTTTCTCCTAGGCCATGTGCAATGGTTGTACCAGACTTTGAACTGATCTGTGAAATCATGCTGGTGGCAGAAGGATTCATAGAAGCTCGGTTGTTAGCTAGAAAGTTCATCACCCTTTACCAGTTGTGCAAAGAGCTATTGTCCAAACAGGTATGTAGTAGATTTCATTTGTTGTATAACGTCAGATAATAGTTGTAAGAACATAAGTACAGCCCTATCTAGTCCAGCATCCTGTCTCACACCGTGGCCCACAAGATGCCTCTGGGGAGCCCACAGGCAAGAGGTGAGGGCATGCCCTTTCTCCTGCTGTTGCTCCACTGCCCTGCAATTGGTATTGAGAGGCATTGTGCCTCTGAGGCTGGAGGTGACCCACAGCCACCAACCTAGTAGCCATTGATAGACCTGTCCTCCATGAACTTGTCTAAGCCCCTTTTAAAGCCATCCAAGCTGGTGGCCATCACCACGTCCCATGGCAAAGAATTCCACAGATTAATTATTTGCTGTGTGAAAAAGTACTTCCTCTGGTCGGTCCTAAATTTCCCGACCTTCCATTTCATAGGATGACATAGAACATTGGTTCTAGTGTTGTGAGAGAAGGAGAAAAATTTCTCTGGTTAAGCAATATGGACAGATTTTAGTTTTGTGTACAACCCAAATGACGCATCTCACTTCCTAATAATAGTACCTAGCAGTTGCATAGCACTTTTGCATGTTTGTTTGTTTATGAATCAAATTTGTACACTGCCTCAAACGTTCATCTCTGAGCAGTTAACAATAGCATATGTTAACCATTAATGTTGATGTGCTAATGTTCATCCCTTGCTTAAGAACACCTAGTGAGTTCACTGCAGAAGCAAGATTTGAACTGGAGGCTTCCTGATTCATAGCTCACTCAGCCATCATGTTACACCAGCTTCTATATCCTTTCTCTCAAAAGCATGTTACAAGATGGAGTGGGAACAGTTGTTCTTGATTATATAGTTTCCTGCATGATTGCTTTCCTTTGCCAAGTGCATAGGGCAGAGAGAGGGGAGATGGACGTGTGTGAGTCTTGCTGTTCCTGAAATGGGGATCTTTCAAACACAACACTAGTTCCCTTGGATTTCTAGGTCAGACCCATTGGGACTTCACCTCCTTGCTTCTTCCACCTCATTGGCTCTGTATTGACTGCTTGCTGCCTAGGGAGGCTGGGCTTTCAAGTCCTCCCAGCAGCAAGCTGAGGATCAAAGGTAGAATAAGATGAAGGTTAGTTCCTTCTCTTTTGATAGCATGCTGTGATCTGCAGATACATTGGGCCTTACGTAACGAGTTGTACTTTGGTGTGTGGGTTAAGTATATATGAATGATTTCCTTCTCTCCACTTCCCTCCATTAGGATCACTATGACTGGGGTTTACGTGCGATCAAGTCAGTCCTGGTTGTCGCTGGATCCCTCAAGAGAGGTGATCCAGACCGCCCTGAAGACCAAGTACTGATGCGCTCTCTCCGGGACTTCAATATCCCAAAGATTGTGACAGATGACATGCCAGTGTTCATGGGTCTAATTGGGGACCTCTTCCCTGCTTTGGATGTCCCAAGAAAGCGAGACCCCAGTTTTGAATCTTTTGTGAAACAAGCCGTGCTGGAACTCAAGCTGCAACCAGAAGACAACTTTGTTCTCAAAGTAAGGACCTGCCTTTCCCTTTAGCCAGTCTTCAAACCAAAACACTGCTATTTTCTTACTTAACTTGAAACAGAGTCTACGGTGTAAATGGGTTTGTCATGTGTAATGGTATGTGTGCCATTATATCCAGTATATCTCAGGATCATTTTTAAAAATGTATTTTCTGTAGAGTCTTCTGTGGTTGACTCTTGGTCACCCTTATTGTTTTCTTATCCAGACCTGATTTCTCCCTCTCAGGTTTGTGTGCTGTTTTGGAGTCAGATAATTTTTTTTAAAAAAGGAATGCGAATATAGGCAGTTTTCTCTCTCAGCTCTCAGGCACCTGCCTAAAGTAATCCTACATTTTTGTTACAGAGTGGGAGAGACCACCAATACCCTCTGCAGCAGAGGCATTCTCTAGAAAAAGCCTAGCTCACAGGTAGAAGCATGGCTACACCCCAGGGAGAGGATCGGTAATTTATCCAGCTGTGGCTCACAATCGGCCCCACTTCATGCTTTAGTCTTCCTGGCTCAGTCCTTGTAACCAGTCCTTTCCCAACAGGAACCCCCTTTCCCTTTTACTGCTGGCAATGGTTTTGGTGGCAGTATGAAAAAAGAAACCAGCTTTATTCAGACTGACAGACGGACAACATTCTCTTTCCTAACTTTTGAGAGGAGAACAGCCAACTTGGGGGATTTTTAACAAGTGGGTGTGGACATTGCTATGAAAGCTGTGTGCAGGCTTTAAAGTTTGTAGTTTCAGGCTTTGCAAACTTGTGTTGGGGTGCTATATACGTTGTTGGGTGCCTTCTAAACAGAAGGCAGTACAAGGCGGGGTGCAGATATGCCTGGTATGTGGCAACCTTTATCTCTAGGGCACATGCTAAGTGGTGCACTGGAAAGCCTATGTGGTGGGGGAGGATTGGGTGGGGGTTTCCTCATATCCCCCCCCCCATTCTTTGGGAGCAGTGGCCTGTGCAAGGCCATCTTCCCCGGTATTCCCCTTCACCTCTGAGCAGCCCAGGCATGAGTGTGGCTGCTGCGCTGGGTCCCCTTGCACAACAACCTTCTTCTTGCGAGGCAAGGAGCAGCTGGGGGCGGCGTGTTTCTGGACATGTCCCTGGACATGTCCCTTGGCTACAAGGCTCCTGGTCTGGGGTGGTGTGTGGTGCATGAGCCTTGTCTTGGTGCGAGCCTTGAGTAGTGGCAGCTGTGGGGCTGTACCAGAGGGCCCTTCTCCCATTTGCAGGGGACCCTGGATTGTCAGGTGCAGAAAGGCTTGTGGTGGGGCCATGGGCTCCACGTGCATGGAGGGGGGGCCAGGATTGCTACCCTGGGATGCCTGCTGGGCTGACACCCATCATCCCTGTACATGGGCCCATGGAGAGGGGCGGGTGTCTGAAGGGCGTATCACACGTGGATGTCACGCAAGCAGCCTGCGGAACCCTGAAGGTGTCTTGCAGTGGGACAAGGGGCATTCGGGCCTGTGCATGTCCCTGCAGGGGAGCAAAGAACGGCCCTGTGCTCCTTCAGGGGCCAGAGGCCCACTAGTGCGGGCAGGTAGGGCCCAGGCATCAGCAGCTGGGGTTAGTAGAGCGGCTGCTGAGGGGCAAAAGGTGGTGGCTAGTTGGCAAGCCATTCTTTGGAGTCAGCCATGCATTCGAGGTAGCTGGTGTAGCCTTCGAACCACCTCTCAGAAGCCTCGTCAGACCACTCCAAGGCACCCACCACCGTCACGCATCACCTCTCTTGTGGTGTACTCGCAGGCATGCACTGTCTGATCTGTGGCCTCCTGGAAGACCCCCTTCTCCTCCTCATGCCTTCTCCCCCTCTCATGTCTGTTTCACGCAGCACATCACACGTGGCCTGGGAGCTCTCTGCATGCGGTGTGGCCAGGACTTTTGCAAGCTGGAGGCTGATAACATGCCTCCTGTTGTGCAGCTGGGCCATGTGCTTGGTGTTGCTTATTTGTCAATCATATTTCTATACCGCCATATATATACATCTCTAGGTGGTGTACAAATTAGAAAATACAACAGATATTTTAAAAACAGTAAAATTTTCAGTTAAAAGCCTGAGAGAACAGGTATGTCTTCCTCCTGAAAAACAGAGAAGGGGATGCTCTTATTTCAACAGGGAGCATATTCCAAAGCCCCGGGGAAGCCACAGAGAAGGCCTGGTCCCGAGTCACTACCAAACAAGCCAGCAGAAACTGTAACTGGACTTCTCCAGATGATCTTAATAGGCAACAGGGTTCATGACAATGAAGGTGCTTTCTTACCTACCCTGGACCCAAGCCATTGAGGGCTTCATAGGTAATAACCAGCACTTTGTATTTTGCCTGGAAACCTATTGGCAGCCAGTGCAATTCTTTCAAAATCAGTGTTATATGGTCCCTTCGGGTTGTCCCTGAGAACCATCTGGCTGCCACATTCTGTACCAATTGTAGTTTCTGAAATATGTACAAAGGCAGCCCCACATAGAGTGCATTACTGTAGTCAAGCCTAGAGGTTACCAGCATATGAACCACTCTTTAAGGACATATACCTCCAGAAATGGGCATAGCTGATGTATCAGCTGATGCTGATAGAAAGTGTCCTGTGCCCCTGTTTGATTGACCTAAGAAACCAGAGACAGTTTGGGATCCAGGAGCTCTCCCAAGTTACGAACCAGATCTTTCGGGGGTGGGGGGGTGTAACCCCATCCAGAACAGGCAGATCTAAACCATCTCTCAGGTTGTGACCCGTGACAGTCAGTACCTGTGTCTTATTTGGATTCAGCCTCTGTTTGTTATCCCTCATCCAGTCCATTACCACCTCCAGACATGCATTTAGGGAAGTTATGGCATTTCCTGATGAAGTTGGTATAGAAAAATAGATCTGGGTGTCATCAGCATACTTATAGCATCCGGCACCAAATCCCCTGATGACCTCTCCTAGTGGTTTCATGTAGGGATGTGCACGGACCGTGGAGGCGCGGTCCGATGCTGGGGGTGGTGGTGTTGCTTTAAGGGTGGGGGGGTTGTACTTACCCCTTCCGCTGCTTTTTCTCCTCCGGCGCTCCAGTTTTTAGGGAAATCTTTGGGGCGGCAGTGTTCCTCCCTGCCGCCCCTGCCCCCTTGTGGCCGTTGGCTGTAATAAAGTACTACTACTACTACTGCTAAAAGCGGAAGTAACTTCTGCGCATGCACACGCTGCCAACGCATGTGTGCACGCCGCGCATGTCATCAGCGGGCGCATGCGCAAAAGTTACTTCCGCTTTTAGCAGGCAACAAGGGGGCAGGGGCGGCAGGGAGGAACGCTGCCGCCCTGAAGATTTCCCTAAAAACTGGAGTGTTGGAGGGGGAAAAGCGGCAGGAGGGGTAAGTACAACCCCCCCTTAAAGCAACCCCCCCCCCGGCGTCAGGCCACCTATGAACCGGTTCGCAGGCCTCTAACATGGCCTGTGAACTGTTTTGTGCACATCCCTTTTTTCATGTAGATGTTAAAAAGTATTGGAAATAGTATGGAGCTTTGTGGAACTCCATACTTTAGCTCTCGCTTTGCAGAGAGGTAAAAACAGAACCACTGTAAAACTATGCCACCCATTGGCTTGCGTGGGGTGGATCCACGAGTCCTGGCTGCTCTAGGTTACTGGCACTGCTGGTTGTTCTGGAACTGGTAGTGGCTGGCCAGGTTCCTCTTTCTCTGGTGATGCTGCAGGGAGGAAGCATGGAGAGGGAGAGCACCATAAAGATTTAGCTAAAACAGATCCAGTGGCATGTCCTGCCTTGGCATGCTATCAGGTCAGGGAGTTCTCCCCCCCCCACCAGTGGGGTGTGCCTCATCCCTGGCCTCCCCTTATCCTCCATCCAGCTTCTGCACCTGCCACTCTCCAGTGCCATCCACCTCAGATAGGAATGTTCTTTAGTCAAGGGCAGATAATGCACCCCACACATGTACCCCTCTGCCCCACTCTGTCCCATGTCGTACCCCCTCACAACCCCCCAAACATGGGACTAGCACAGGCACTCCACTACTATCTTTGGGCAGCACCTCACCCCACATCGCCTCACCCCGCACCCCAGAACACCAAGCACCATTTCCATCCCGCTAACAGTCACGTGTGACACCCCCCCCTCTCCCTAGAACACCAGCCACCAATTCCACCCTGCTACTATCCACGGGTACCACATCACCCCCCGCACCACTCTCACCACCACCAAGCACTGCACGGCCCATAGCAGTGCACCTGTTCACTCACCTGGCCAGTCTGACAATGTGTGACCTTGATCCCCGTGGGTGTGCTGGTAGGATCCTGCACCTTTAGCCACCATCTCACGGGCCAGTGGTACCCAGACTGCTGTGTCGACCTCCGCACTGGACATGACATCAGGTGGTATGTGGACAAGCATCTCCTCGGAAAGGTCTGCTCCTGGACCTTGGTCCCGGGAGCTGCCAATTCCAAGTCCTCTCACCTGCAGGTTCTTATGCTCCAGCTAGGAGGACTGGCTGTCCTTGAAGAAGTGGGTTGGGGACAGTAGTTGAAGGTCCCCTATCTGGGTCTTATTATCTCCTGACTTGATGGCATAGAGGGCCGATTGGAGGGGATGTCCAGCAGGATCCATGAACTGGACAACCATGGGTTCCCCATGACCCCTGGCATCCCTGAAGGTTTCCCCTGCCCTTGGCACTCCTACCTGCTGTTGGGCGCTGAAGGTGTGCATGAGGGGCCAGGGAAGGCACCTTGTGGACACCTCCACCACCTGTGAGAGTGTGGCAGGCATGGGGGGCAGGCAGGGCACCACATTTGTCACCACTGGACCACCACACCAGGCAGGGGAGGATGCAGTCCCAAAAGAAGGGGCAGTGTGCTATCACCCCGGGACCTAGGTGCAGGTTGGACCTTCTGTGGCAAGAGGCACAAAATTGGTCATGATCACATGAGGCACCAAGGATGTGCCCTCTGTTCGCACAGGGGTGGTGGAGGCAGTGGCCAGTGGTGCTGGGGCACTGGCTGTGGCAGCCAATTTTTGAGTGGGCCAGCTTACCTTGAGTGGCTGTAAGGGTGGATGTCTGGCTGGCCCTCAACCTTCTCCCTGGCATCAGGTACCCAGTCCCCACTGTGGCCCCCGGGTTGACATACCTCCTGTCCAGCAGCACTGATGCCAGCACATCTCAGTGGGCCATGGTCCTGAGTTCAGAGTTGTGCATGGTCACCTCTTTGCTTTTTTTTTTGTTGAGGCACTGCAGCCTCTCCTTCCACTGGTTGGCAGTGCAATGGTACCCCAAGAGAGCCAACTGGTTGGAGATCCAGCCATAGCTGGTCTCATTGTGGAACTGGTTCTGCAGTTAGTTCCTTCACTCCCTCCACAGTTCCACAAAGACTCTGTTCTCAGTGTTGATCCAGAGCTTCACTCTGACCTTTCTGGAGGTGCCCATGGTGCTGGCCATGCCAGTGCCATCAGTTGATGTTGTGACAGCAGAAGATTGCTGGGACTCCATGGCTGTTTAGAGCAGCTAGGCGTCCGCATGAGGTTGTAGGCCACCAAACTCCTGTGGTTGCATCACTTGCAATTGGGACACGTGTATGTAATGGACCGGCCACCATGTGCACACTCGTTCAGGACTGGATGTGTGTGGGTGTGGCCAGTATAACTTAGCTCAATGTAGGATAGGGCCAGGTGCAGGGACATTACCTTCATGCTCTCAAGTCCTCATCAAGAGTGTCTACTGCAGACATTCCCCAATAGTGCCATAGAGTGGATAAAACAAAGGGGCAGCTGCAGGGCAATAGATAACACAAAGGACAACTGGGGTGGATATTGATGACAGATTCATTGAGTGCTTGTAGGGAGGAACAAGGCTGGGGCATGAGCATGGCAAAGGGTGGCCTTGGAGGGCTCCTGGCTATCATGGAGCAAACCCCTCATCCAAGCACCCCCAAAAGTGCAGTGCTGTGTTGTGTACATCTGTATTGTCTGGAGTAGTGAGACATTTGCACCCGTGGGTGGGACAGCCTCCCCACTGTTCACTGTACCTCTCTTTCTCCCCTCTCCCAAATCTAGGGGGTGGTGCCCTGTTGCCCATTTCCCTCTTGACAGTGGTGGGAAGACTGGAATAGCTGAAAGGGTAGTGTCTCTTTAAATACTCTGTATGCATCACTGGTGCCAAGAAGAATGTGGAAGAGGAAGGGGGATGGTGGGGGCATGGCGCTTTAGCCAAAAGGCAGCCATCGACAGCCACGGCTTACATAGAGCTACCGTGTCCCTGGGTGGGTCTGGGCTGCCCTCTCTATTATTGCGGTTCCAAAAATCGGCACAAAACTGCGGTTATGGCCGTGACATAACGTGACATAGGCTCAGACATAATGCTTTGGTGGACAAACTTCAGGTCTTGGCAGTGAACCTTACTGCAAACCGATTGTTCAAATTGGAGTTTGGTGAGGCAAACCACAGGTTGTTTTTGTCTTGAAACTGCGGTTTCACAAATTTGAACATAATAGAATTCCAACCTCTGCCCTGTTTAACTCCGATTTTGCGTTTCCATCCAAATTTGGCCATAGTGTCAGAAATAAACATTATTTAACCAAACACAATGAATTGTGTATTGGCAGCCAAGATGAAATAGGTAGAAGGAACATTTTGTGAGTGCTAGTATCTGTTTAATGACTGAGAAATGAAGCATTGATTTCATAGGACATTGGATGAAGTATAGCCTGCACAAGCTATTTGTAAATCAGTCAGATACCAATCACTAAGGGGGAAAATCTGAAATCCTGAGGAATGTCAACAAATTGCAGGGATACATTTGGTCTGACCTCTGTCTTTCTTCCAGAGAGTATGCACACTAGAGACTGTAAGCCATCTCCTTGTCTAGACTGACTTTACTATTTATTTATTTATTTATTTATTAGATTTATATACAGTGGTCCCTCTACTTACGAAATTAATCCGTTCCGAATGCACATTTGTAAGTCGAAAAGTTCGTAAGTCGAAAAGCGGTTTCCCATAGGAATGCATTGGGAACGGATTAATGCGTTCCGGAGCCTAGAAAAAAGACCCAGACCCCCAGTAAGGCTTGCAAACTGCACAGGAACATTTCTTTTCAAGAATAAACAGGCAGTAAACAGGCAGGCAAGTCAAGGAAACCGCATGTAAAATTCGTAAGTCGAGGAAACCCCATCTAAAAATTTGTAAGTCGAAAAAACCGCATCTAAAACCGGATCTAAAACTGCCGTTTGTAACTCGAAAAATACTTATGTCGAGTAGTTCGTAAGTCGAGGGACCACTGTACCGCCCTTCCAAAATGGCTCAGGGCAGTTTACAACACGATAAAAACAATTTAAACAAGTTAACAGTTAAAATCAAACTATTAAAACACAATAAAACCAATTAAACAGCTAAAAAACCGTGGAAATCAGGGCATCAATTTAAAACAGTTTGTCAATCATTTAAAACCCTGGAAAGCCAGGCCAAACAGATAGGTTTTAAGGGCTCTCCTGAAGGACAGTAATGATCTCAAATTACGAATTTCTGCATTCTACAGCTCAAGAGCACCTACAGAGAAGGCCCGCCTCTGTGTCGCCACCGGACGAACTGGTGGCAACTGGAGATGGACCTCCTCAAATGACCTTAACGTGCGGTGGGGATCATGTAGAAGAAGGCGCTCTCTCTTATATGTGCTCAGTAGGTTAATGTTGGTTCAGTGAAGATCTGGCTTTGTACATCCCTTTATTCAGAAGAATTATTTGCCTTGATTTGTGGCCATTCACACTGCATATTGTGAAAAACCATTTTGTTTTTGTCAGTGTTGTCAATGGTTGGCCCATTGTAGAATTTAAGAGCTAAACATTAGACATTCCTTGTGAAGTCCCGTGCTAACTTGGCAAAGTTAGCAGGTGACTACCCCTGTTAACTGCCCCTGCTAACTTGGCAAAGTAAGCTTTGCCCTAAGCTACCCAAAGTACCCAAAGTTACTTTGCCCAAAGTAAGGTTTGCTGTAAGCTACCCCTGCTAACTTGGCAAAGAGGCACCGTTTAATGGGGTGATTCTCTTTATTTAGCAGGGGGAGAGTAACTGGCCCGATCCACCCCCAGCACAGTACTTCCAGTGACTGTTGCTGGTGTCTATCTTATGTTTCTTTTTAGATTGTGAGCCCCTTGGGGACAGGGATCCATCTTTCTTATTTTATTTATTTATTTACTAATTAATTATTTATTTCTCTGTGTAAACTGCCCTGAGCCATTTTTGGAAGGGCGGTATAGAAATCGAATGAATGAATGAATGAATGAATGAATAATGTGTTGTTGTGGATTTTCATTGGGAGACCATTGTACATGGTTAATAAAATGAGACACTGTGCAACTGTTTTAGTCCACAGTGTGATGTTCTTTTTTCTCATTGGCTCCTCCTACAGGTAGTGCAGCTTGAAGAGCTCCTTGCTGTTCGGCACTCTGTCTTTGTGGTGGGCAATGCTGGTACAGGCAAGTCTCAGGTGCTGAAATCTCTGAACAAGACCTACCATATCATGAAGCGGCGGCCTGTATGGACAGACCTCAACCCAAAAGCAGTTACCAATGATGAGCTCTTTGGCATCATAAACCCTGCCACAAGAGAATGGAAAGATGGTAAGAGTATTCCCATATTTTAAAACCCAATAAGAGAGGAATGTTCCCATTAACCTTGCGAAAAACCCCAAAACAAAATACCTCGCCCCAAAATGTTTGCTTTGAGAGTTCATCACAAGTGTGAAGTTTTTATTAACACAAGTTAAGAGTGTTTACAATGTACTGTCTTACCTGTCTCTGGCTTGTTCTGTTTTCATAGATGAGGCTTTCATGGAAAGTAATAACTCTTTGGCTCTCTGGTGTGTTGTGCAGCAAGGCTGCAATTGTTCCAGCATATTTCTTTCTCATCTGAACTTTCATATAGGCATCTCCAGAGAGCCTTTTAAAAATCTTCTTAATTTCCTGACTTTGCTAGCCCCTGCGTCTTGCCTTCCATTATCCATTTAGGTTTTTCAGAAAAGTATATTTATGTGTATGTAAGCTTTCAAAATGTATCACTTGCTATGTGGTAGTGGTGGTGGGCCTCTGAAATATGACTATGCCAGGAACAAAATTGCTGCATTAGAATTTATCAGGAGGTTTGATTCTGTTCATTTTGGCTTGAACAAATATGCAAGTTTCTTAATTCATTGCATGTGTTAAGTAACTTAGTCTCGGAAAACAGTATCACCTATTATTATGGATGTAAATTATTGTACTATACTTATCTCATGCATTTAGCATCATGTAAATATAGGCACCATTGTACTTCTAATGTTCCATAAACATTTGGTATCATCACTCACAAGCCTGGGTCCACCCAGTAGAAAACCATTGCTAATAGAAAACCATTGTTCCTGTCTCAATTTCACCTAGCATAGCCAGGAAGCATTATCTAGTATTACTGCTGTTGGGAATTTTCAGTTACAGACATCCTGTCTTTGAGGTCATTCACACAGTCAAAAACTGTGTTCTATCCAGGTTTGGGAGCTGTGTGTGCTCCCAATTTTTGGTTGTATGGAAGCAAGGTGGGAGGAAAACCTGGGTAGCTTTTCTTCCTGCCTTGCTTCCACACAGTTATTTCTACCCTGGTTTTTCTCTTACCTTGCTTGCACACAACTGAAAATTTGGAGCACACACAGCTTCCAAACCCGGGTAGAACACAGTTATTGATTGTGTGAATGACTTCTTTGTATTATCACTGCACAGAACTTCCTTAGCAACACAATATAATGCCTATAGCTCCACAATATAACCCCTGCCAACTGAGCAAAGAGACACCTTTTAAAAGTGATGATTCTCTTATATTTAGCAGGGGGAAAGCAACTGGCCCTACCTAACCCCAGCACAGCATCCCTCCAGTGGCTGTTGCTGGTGTCTACCTTATATTTCTTTTTAGATTGTGAGCCCTTTGAGGACAGCAGACCATCTTCTTATTTATGTATTTTCCTATCTAAACCTCTTTGAGAATTTTGTTGAAGAGTGGTATATAAATATCCGTCCTCGTCGTATAGTGTAAGTGCAGATGGGGAGGTTTTATCAGATTTCTCCTTCCCTTGGAAATGCCCTGCCCCACTCAAAAATATGCCATAGCAACATAGGAAGCTGCCATATACTGAGTCAGACCCTTGGTCCATCTAGCTCAGTATTGTCTGCACAGACTGGCAGCGGCTTCTCCAAGGTTGCAGGCAGGAGTCTCTCTCAGCTCTATCTTGGAGATGCCAGGGACCTGAGGGTTCATCCAGAAGTAGTTAATTTGTAAATGGGCTCCTTTGAAGACCCCTATATATAACGAGGCGTGTGCAAGCTGCTTCGGCTTGAAGACTCACCCTTGAACCGAACCGGCCCCATGCCAGTCCGAGTTCAAGTCGAGCCAAGCCCAACTCAAAAACCTGCTTCACAAGCCGGTTTGAGGGGCTTGCCCGGTATCCCTGTAAAGGGGGAACCAGCAAGGATTCCCCTTAACAAGTAAAGAGTCACTCATTGGAGGTCACTCTAATGGCGGCATGCATGCGTGGCCTGCCCGGCCTGTCATTTGAGAGGTCAGCAGGGGTGTGTGTGGAAGGGGCCCCTGCCATGGCTGCCGTCCCCACCAGTGGCGGCGGCTTGTTTTTTAAGGTAAAGACTACCTAAGATTACCTTTTCCCTCCCCCCTCCACATTTACCATCACAAAAGCCCTTTACTTGGAAAGGGGGAATACTTGCTGGATTCCCCTTCGCAAGTATACCCTTCGAGCCCCTTGAACCGGCTCACGAGGTGGTGGGATGACTGGACCGGGAAACCCGGCTCTGTGCACATCCCTATATATAACCATAGCTTGAATAATTTTTATTCTTATTAAGAGGAAATATAAAATTACATCTTTTTCATCTTGACTGGTGGTTTAGACAATCTGTATGTATTTCACACATGGATTAATACTAGACATACATGCATTCGTTTTGACCTTTGGGATCTGTACTGCACCCATTGCTGGGTGGCATAGCCAAGATACCTGGCCATCAGATACCCGCCCCCCCTTTAAGAAAATAAGCTAATTGCAACACCTTGCTTAGATTTGACAGTTCACACTCTAAGTATATTAGCCATAATCTGCTTTATGTCCAATTTCTAAGAATTAGACACAGCTACTCTAATTATTTTCTAGAGAATCAGATAGACTACAGTATGACCTGCGTCTTAGAGGTTATCCCTCCTGCATATTACACAATGTTAGAACCAGTACTGTACATCACCATAGAGCTGATCTGCTTCAAAGCATGTCTAGACCTAAAACAGAAATGTTGGTCTGTTATCTTCCATTTAACTGTATAAGAACTCGTCTTGGTAGATTTGTCTACAAGTACTGGTGCCTCCTGGACATTCCAGGCTGTCATAATAAATCCATCATGTCATAAAAAGTACCAGAAATATTGCCAGTAAGAAGTGGACAGTAAGAAACAATACTTCAATCACTCATAAAAAAACAGGAACATGCATGTTTGCCTGGATCTGCCCCACCTCTGGGCCATTATCTATGTGGCTGTTGTCAATATTGCTGTCACAGAGGTAGATATAGAGACTTTGTTAATTCCAGAGATGTACTCATCTGTTGGAATTTTACCATCCACAGAATTCATTCATTCATTCATTTGGTATTATTATCAAGTACCCTTGCTGGGTTGTTCTGTTTTGGCAAAACTACTAGACAACTAAAAAAGAGGACTGGTGGATGTTTCAGCAATAGCATACATAGTTAACATAGGGACCCTGAAATAACACTGGCTGAAATTCAATCATAGACATTTAACACCAAATCAGAATTAAAAGTGGCCGAGGTTGGAACTCCAGTATGTCCATTTGCACGAAAACGGTTATGCACAGTTATGGGCCGAAAGCGACCTCGGCAAACTCCAAATTGAACCTTTGGTTATCTCTCAGGTTTGCTGCCCAGACCTGAGGTTTGGCCACTGAAGCGTTACGTTCAACTCTGGATGCAGCCATAAATGTGGTTTTGTTTTAATTTTTAAACTGCAGTCATAGAGGCAGTGGTGCAGACCTGCCCAAGGATGTGGCTGCTCCATTCCTTTGGCATTTCTTGCTGGCAGCCTTTCAGAGAACCAGCCCCGCCCCTCCTGTCAGCTATGTGGCTATGGAGTTGCCAGGCAACAGGGATGCTGCGATGCTTGTCCCATACTTGTCAAAATATCAAGTTTCACAGTTGCTCGGGGGCATTCCCTCTCCCCACTCTGACCCTTGCTCAGACCACCTGGCAAGCAGTAGGAAAAGTGCACGGGATGATAGGATGGGCACTAAGTGCTTTGTTCCCCAAGAAGGAAGTGACAATGATGTACGTTCACAAGCACAAACTTGTGGGGGGCAGGCAGCTCTCCTGATGGGGATAGTACTTGGGTGATCTGTTGTTTTTATCCCATCAGGTGCCAGTCCTGATCCTGGGCTGGAGTGCTCCACGGAGTGTGTCAAGATTTCCTTAGTCTCGGGCAGTCTGTTTGGGGCAATCAATGCAATTGCATTTTCAAAGTGTGCAAGGAGCATGCCTGGCCACGAGCCTTGTGGGGTGCCAAGCTCTGGAATGAGCCCTACCACCTTTCCAGGGCATATAAGGCTTGCAGAGGGGGAAGGGGGCTACCACTGGATGGTCAAGAGGTTGGGTGCCTTTCCTTCTGTATATGTTATGTCAGGTGTCCCTATGGGCGGGACTACTACAGAAATTGGGGGCATCTTCGAGGAGGTTGAGCTGTCAGGGATAGCCAGCCCCACATGCTCCATGTCATTCCGCTTAATGGGGAAAGGGGTGCCCACGGTTTCATCCCTTTCATCATCACTCCCTGATTTAAGGTCAGAAATATTCACTGAAAGCTTCCTTCTGCGGGTAGTCAATGCCTTGGAATTGGGCTGGGCACACATTCCAGGGTGGGTGTGATTTAGGGGTGGAGCAGCAGTGATTTGAAGACATTTGGGCAGATTGAAAGTCTATCTCACTATCTGGTTCCATGTCGGATCCCAATCTTTCTGGCTGACAAACAGAGGTGTAACTAGGGAAAACGGTGCCCGGGGCAAGCACTGAAATTGCGCCCCCCCGTGTCCCCCTCCTGCCTCCACCCCCAACATACATCTGACTGACACACATGTTTCAGAAAACTTTTATTTTAAAAATTTAAAAAATTACCAAAATTACCAAAAATTTCAAAATGCACTACATACTTAGGTTTTTCCTCACAACAACCCTGTGAAGTTGGCTTGTATCTCAAACATCAGAATTATGATGCAATGATGGTTATTATGATTATGATGCCCCTCCCTCACGCCCTGGTTCTGTTCCTGACTTTCCCTTGTGAGTGACTGTATTTTAACAAAACGAAAACCAAGGACTCCAAAGTAATTCGAGGGACTAGGGTGATAGTGCTAAAGACTCCTTATTCTCCCGTTGATAAAGAAAGACTCCCCTTTTCCAAATCCGCGCGCTATTTACACCAGAAAAGGTTTCAAATGGAGGGGGAAGCATTTATGCGTTTATGCTTTGTTTTATGTTACGATTTCAAAGTTAGAAAAACTATAAAAGGGCCATTTTAGAGAAGATATGCACTGCCTTAGTTGCAAATGCTGCTTTTTTGAGATTCCCTGCAATTGAATAAAGCGATAATATACACCTTTGCTATTTAAATTGGTTGGAGAGTATTTATGACAATAAAAAATGAAATGGCATTTCAGATGCAACATTGGTTGCCTAAGACCACTCAGATTTAACTAATCTTCATCACATTGACAAAAAGAGCAATTAAAATTAAAATCCATGACTAAAATCAAACCACTTTGGGGGTGTTTTTAATGAAAGGTGGTATATAAATTTAACAATAAATGTTTAGAAGTATACAGTATACTTTCACCCCCTGCCCAACCTACAATTAATTCCAGCTTATTTTCAAAGGGCTTCTAGTTTTATTTACAAATTGCTTGGCAGCACCAATGTTTAAGTAATCGCTAATTGCTCCTAATGATAGTTTTACTTATTGTTAAATTTATATACCACCTTTCATTAAAACATTCTCTGTTCATCTGATTTTCAGTCTGGTTAATTAAATTGGTGGAGGTTTAGACTTTCCTGATGGGCTGAAACAGCTAATCCATTTTGATGATGACATATAATTAAATTAGCTTGCATTACATAGTGAAAAAGTCCAGGAAGGGAGAGATGGGGGGATGTGGAACCCAAGGTTCCACATCCCCCCATCTCCCCCTCCTTGAACCTTTTCAGTTAAAACGTGGTTAGATTATAGGGGAGGAAGGACTTGAATGAGCAAAAAGGGGAACTGGTTCGGGCGTTCAGGAAGTTGTTCAGAAGAGGGAGTTGTTCAGGAAGTTTGCTCTGGTGCGTGTCCTCCTCTCGACGAATGCGCGACTGGTGGCAGGGCGGCGGGGTGCGCCGGGGAGTGAGAGTCAGAGACTTGGACTACGAAGATGCCACGGCGCCCAGTGCTGGATGAGCAATGCCAAAGGGGGGGCGCCGGGACCGGGGGAGGGGGACTGCTCTGCAAAAAAAAAAAAAAATTAAAATAAAAAATATTTTTTTTCCGGCAAATCGGCGGGGGCACTTTTTGGCACCCCCTGCCAAGTGGCGCCCGGGGCATGTGCCCCCCTGCCCCCTATAGTTACACCTATGCTGACAAAGTCTCCCTAGCAGGGGTTCTGTGGTTTTTCTGGCTGCATTTAGCAGCAATTTGAGCTGTTTCAAATCTTCCTGGATAGATGTGTGTAGTTGAGATTCTCCAGTCCTTAATGGGTTAATTTGGAGTGGCTTTGCAAGTCTATAAGGTTTATTGGGGTTGTAAGCTGTAGCAGTAGCCATCACCCTCCCATTTATCAGTGGTCTTATTGCCTGATCAAGGAAAACTAGAGAGCCATATATTATTCAGCAGAGGCACTGATCTGAGCACAAAATTCTGATTGGCGTTGTTGACTTGCTATTACCTTTAAAGCCCTGAATGGCTTAGGTCTGGGCTACTTTAGAGAGCGCCTTCTTCTGCATGATCCCCTTGCATGTTGAGGTCATCTGGAGAAGTCCATCTGCAGTTACCACCTGTACGTCTGGTGGTGATTCAGAGCCAGGCCTTCTCTGTAACTGCTTCTGGACTATGGAATGCACTCCTGGCAGATATCCATAGTTTAGGCTCGTTGACCTTTAAGAGAGCCCTAAAAACTTACTTGTTTGGCCTGGCCTTCCAGGGTTTTAAAATTGTTTTAAAGTATTTTTTAATTAGTTTTAAATGGCTCTGAACTGTTTTAAAATTGTTTTTATATTGTTTTAAGCAGTTTTAAATGGTGTTTATTTTTATGTTTCTTAAACTTGTGCACTGCCCAGAGCCTTTGGATGGAGCGATCTAGAAATGAAATGAAATAAATAAATAAATAAATAAATAAATAAATAAACAAACAAACAAACAAACAAACTCGAATTATGTCAGACGGCAAAACATTCTCTTCTTCCACTGACACCTCCCTCACAAGAGTGGCAGGCCATGGGGGCTCTAAACAGAACCAGGTTGCTGTGTGGAGGGAAGCCGTGGGAAGGGGTACCCTGGAGAGTGCATTCCTCATCTTGTGGATTATGGCCAAGCTGCCGTGGAAATGTACCCCCTGCCAGCCTGTCTGCCCAGGAGGACATGTGTGCCTTTGCCAGTGCCCTGGAACTTCCACCCCACTGTCCATGGGGAATAAGGGTGGGGATGTTTAGGGGGATCTGTTTCACCTTTTACCAATGGGAGTTGAGGGCCCCACACAAGCGGCTCCTCCTTGCATGCATTGGTGGGTGGACTGGCTCAACACGCGAGGTCACAGTTCATGGGTTGGGCAAAGCCCTTACATGAGCACAGCCTTCCCCAGTAGACTGGCCCTCTCATGATCTGCCAGACAGCAGGATTTTGGTTAGGTCTGCATGGACTGCTTTGCGGGGGTTACCCCTTGTAACATCTTCCCAGGTTACTGTAGGACAGACCCCTAGCATCCTATCCCCTCCCTCATCTACATATCCCCTCCTAAGAAGTCTGAATGTTCCCCTCCCCTCCCTTAAAGTGGAATAGCAACCCCCTCCTGGACCCCAAGCGCCCCAAGAATTCATGCATGTGTAGGATTATAAGGGTGTGAGACTACTTTGGGGGCAGTGGTGCCCTCACTGGCAGAAGAAGCTTTGCCATGCCATGGCGTGGAAGGGCATTGCAGGGCATTGAAATGGATTTAAATGCCCTTTCCCTGCTGAGGGCAGGCGGAGTGCTCTGAAAATGCATGATCACACTTGGCACATACCCTTCCAGATCATGGCCAATCGCATCCACCCTGCCGGTGTGCTGTCGCTTGGCCTACAGTCTGGCCATGTAGGTTGCAGGGAGGGGCTCCCCCTCTCCTGGAGTTTGGCCAGCCACCATTTGGCAAATGTCTGTGGCACGATTTGGAGTTACAAACCGAAACCTCAGCCACGTTTAACTATACAGTAGTTTGCCATTATGTGTGAACCCACCAACAGTGACAAAGATCTGACCTTTTGAGCGGCTGAACAAGTTCCTGTTCATAATGGCAAGGTTTTACTTGTAAAGAAACCTGCTGGATTTTAAGATTAGGCTGTTCGGCATCTCATGGGTTAAATGAAGATCTAGATTTACTACCTTTTCTAAACTCAGCAGTGTGCAGTTCATCATTAAGCGTCCTTCCCTATATAGAGATACCTTCCTGTACTAGTAAATGAGGACTAAACCTTGCAGGGAGGGTTCAGCTTCTCTGGTAATGTTATTCTTCAGTTAGTTCTGTCTCAGTAAGTGTATTTGTTCATTTTAGTCTTCAGCTACTTAGCTTGGGATGATTTAACTGTTTCTCTCTCTCTGAAAACCTGATGTTTAAAGAATGCCTTTTCAGTGTTTGTATATAACATACTAATGTGCCAGTATATTAAAATAGATATTTTGTATTTATTTTCTTTTGTAAGATTATTTTTCTTGGTATTTATTTGTTTACAGCTTATCTAATTTAAACTTTACAGGATTTTGTTAGCCAGTAAGGTTGTTCTCACGACCAGCTCTACTCAGTCTAGGGCAGCCCTACCTGGGTACAGCCAGCTGTGAGAAGTTCTGGGATAGGTCCCAATCCTGGCACTCCATGATTGGGTAGCCTAGGCTTTTTTAAAACTTATAGTGGGATGCAAGTGTGCCCTTCCACCCCACTCCCCAGTTGTGTGAATACTTGGACTGTCTGCAGCCCAAGCGTTCACAAAGTTGGGTTGCAAGAGCGCATGGCAGCAGGGACATCCCCCAATGCACTGTACTACTAGCATGGTGCATTGTGGGATACTGGAGGACTTCCTCCTCTGGCTCCCAGCTCTATCACTTGGTGTGGCACCACTCGTGTTCTGCAGATGCAGTGGAGCCTACTGGGGAGGGTAGATCATGTGCGAGGAGGCAGTTAGGAGCCTGCCTCCCCACCAACCCTCCCCAGCTCGGTTATGAGAACGGCCTTAGTATGTAACAGATCGGGATTATATATTTTGCATATATTGTCCTGTGCCAAAGTCACTCTTTGTACGGGAATCACAGATCAGATTGGCAGAAGTGTGAAACAAGACTAGAACCACTACTTTATATAAATTTTAAAAGCTTTATTAAACTGAATAGTAACATAAGGCAAATTATACTTTAAGCAATCCTGGTGTGTTAAATCATATCTAGCTATGTGACAAATGCATGTTCAGTCAGTACTACAGCTGGCAACAAGCTAAAACATTCTTAACCTTGCAGGAGGGAAGGGAGGGAGGAGAGGAAGGTACAGGGTGGCTGGAGAGGTGGGGAGAATGGAAAGTAATTCAGGCAAGCTGAACCACCAGAGAAGGAGGGAGGGAGTCGAGGAAAATCAGGTAGGCTGTTGAAGGCATTTTATCAGATCTCGGCGTAAGGTCAGGTGCGTGGCTGAGGCTTGAGTGTTGCTTATGAGAGCTGGGGGTGGACTTGCAGGTGGCTGGCATGTCTTCGAGAGGCAGCTTGCAGCTCTGGAGCAAGGATGGAGATGTTAGCTATGCCCCAACTCTCTCTCCGCAGAAAGAGTTGCTGACAGAACTGCGTCTTTGGTGGACTCCTGCTTAAGCGGGGTCACCCAGCAGGGTCGAAGGTTTGAGCAAGGAAATTGCTGAATTGATGCCTGAAGCCCCTCTAATCTTATAGTCATTTGACCCTCTGATCTGGATACGGGGGTTCATTGAACCAAGCTAACATCCATCATGAGTCACCATACATGTCCATGGCTCAACCATAAACGTGGATTATCATGACAAAACAAACACCATTCTAAGAGGAGGCTCACAGATTATATACATTGGTTTCACATGATATATATATTTTATCAAGAGGAAACTGTTTTCTGGTGTTCTTGTGAGCGGATCTTGGGAGATGAACAGGCCTGAAGAATGTTGTGCAAATCACAGCTTTTACTATCCTTGGTGCACCTTCTGTCTGGACAAGGTGTGAAATACTGGGAAGGAGGAAGAGGGCAATGGGGGGGAGTTTCCAGGAGACAGCAAGTAAAGGACATTTGAGTTGCCAGCTAGCTTATAATGTTACAAGTTAAACATAGTAAAGGAAAGCTGTATGTGAAGCAAACGGGCTTTGGTCTGTCATTATAAGTCATTGATAGGCATACTTCAAGGGGATATATATAGACAGTATGCTAACACATCAACAGAATATATTTCCTTAAGGAAAATCAGCAATAAAATTAAAACTCTGACAAAGGCACCTTGGGTTGTTTTTTTCTTTCTCTGAATTTAACAGTTCACTGAGAGTTCAGCACATCTTTGCCCTGAATTCTGTGACTGGGTGAGCTGAAATGGCTGCTGTGGATGCAGACCTATTTTCTAGCTTGGCCAGTATTGGTCCTTACCCACAGGACAGGCCACCATGCATAACAGTATCCTTATAGTCTCCTGAAGAAGAGATAGTGGCTGACATGATGCATAGTCTCCCATTGCTGGTAAGGAGCCATCATGCCAGGGCTGCTATGCAACTTCAAGGGTTGCCCTGACCTGACCGTGTATAATTGGGGCTACTGTAGAATGACTTCAGAGAGCTGCCTTTGAAGTCATTCTACAGCAGCTCCATTGCTACAGTGTTGAGGCTATGCAGCAGCCCTGGTGGGTCCTTACTTTCGATGGGAGAGTGCACATCATGTTGGCCACTGTCTTGAAATGCATTGGGACTGCTAGTGATTTCCCCTCCCATGAAACTGTCTCCTGTGCCCAGAGGCTTTGTTTTTGTGGTACTGCCCTCTTATTTATTATTTACATTGCTCTGAGAGATAGACACTAGCTAAGGCTGGAGTTTTGCATCCTCTTTGGGCTTGCCTGCTGCATCCCTGATGAGGCTTATTATTGGAAAGTGTGTGTGAAAGAGCAGGTCAGGAACACAATGGGCTGATAGGTAAGGTGTGCTCCTGCTCTGGTGATGTGTTTTCAGCTGGGCCATGAAGAGAAGGTATGCCTATATTTATGCTTTCCTTTGGGGTTAATGATGAAACTGTAGAGGAATCTGGGGCATGTCCTCATGCCCATAAAAATGAATGGTCTTCTTGGGAGGACAAAATATTTAAGAGGGTGAAGGCAGCAATTACTTGTGGCCTTGGGCCGCTTCTCATGTTAACTGTAGAAGCGAGTGTTATATGTTAACATGTAATATGTACCTGTTCCTGCCCTGTAGTGTGTGCACACCATATGAGCACACTGTATGACTGATGCAGGTTGCCAGGTACACAGGGAATATTCAATGTGTACTTCTTTATTCTGTAACAAGTACAGCAATTCTTGACACTCAAATACTTAGTGTACCAGCCTTCACAACGGGCTTTCGTAAAAATGAACATGTTGCACAAACAGCAAAAGGGCAGATTGTTCACTGTGTGCACAGTGTCATGTGACTCATTCGCAGAATAAATCTGTGAACCTTTGATTAATGTTCTGTCATTTTGCTGAAGATAATGTCAATTTCAAGAAAAGAGGGAGAAGGGCAAAAACATTATAGGAAACACTCTTCTTATTTCCCCCTTCAATTTGGGTGTGCAGAGTTTTCTTTTTAGTTTATAATCATTCCCAGCTGTATTAAGTGGTATGGGATTATTGTCAATGGCATTATTTGATCACATTTATTCATTACTTCCTAAAGGAGTTTACTCATGTCCTGTTGTTTCTGTAATTATCAGATTTAACTGTGTTTCATTTTTACTTTGCTTGTTTGCATGCAAGCTCAATAAATCCTTGTCAGTTATTAAAGAGAAAGACAGTTATTAAATTTCTTAATTTAAAGAAATTAAAGTCCTCTGAGAATCCCACTGAGTGCCAGTGATGATGTCTTTAGGATTGTTTTCATCGATCATGCGAGACCTGGCCAATGTTACACATGATGGCTCCAAGTGGATTGTCCTGGATGGTGATATTGATCCGATGTGGATTGAATCTCTCAATACAGTCATGGATGATAATAAGGTAAAACACAGACATGTATATACTGGAGTATGTAGAGTAATTTATCTTTTGCCAAAATTAAACTGGTAAACTGTAGGATCAAATTGCTATTGAATAATTTCAAAACTACATTTACATCAAGAAACAGGGACCCACCCCCCAATTTCATGGATGCACGCATACACATGAGCACACGGAACAGGCAAAAATTATAAGGAAGTGTTACCTTTTGTGAATTTTAAGATGAAAGTATCTAGATAGTGCAAGGAGCACACATTGCAGCCAGTACTGAAAAGGACAGGTGTTATTTCTGGGTTTCCTGTAGAAGCAGGAACAATGTTCTTGCTGATGGGGTTGAGGAGATTCTTTTTTGTAGATCTTCTTGATCATAGGCTTTCTCTCTTCCAAATCTTGGGTTTCCACTAAATGAAGAGTCTTGCAGGGAAGATACAGTCACTCCAGCTACATTTAAGTGAATCCAATCCATTTCAGAGCAGCTGCTATGACCCACAGTGCTTTTTGTGTTTGCAGCCTGACCATATCCATCCTTTTGCAGGTGCTAACTCTAGCAAGCAATGAAAGGATTCCTCTCAATCCCACCATGAGACTGCTGTTTGAGATCAGTCACCTGCGAACTGCCACCCCAGCCACTGTCTCCAGAGCAGGTAGTTGGCAGGGAGAAAAAGAGGGGAGGATGGCGTTTTCTTAGTAGAAAGTGAATGGCTTTTGCTTTAACCTATGTCTCATCAAGGGAGCATCTGAGGGAAGATGGTTATGTACCAAGTGTGGTTTGCAAATTGCTTGATTGGAAGTACACAGTCCTCAAGTCCCATCCTGACCTTCGTGGTGCTGCTGCTATTGCCTAACTGTGAATGTTGAATTGTGTCATTATGTTATGACTCCTGTGAAGAATGAGTTTTGTTTCAGATTGTCTATCTGCATAGTGTTACAACACGTGGGGCTAGACATGTGTGTTTTAAGGGGCCTTTGCAGCAAGGGCTAACCCATGTGTAGATGTGGGAATGATATCAATGGGGATAACAAGCTTTTAATGCAAAATATTCACATTTATTGAAAAGCAATCAAAATATATGACCTCATTTAGGGAATCAATAAAAATAGACGTCTAGTTGTAATGCTAGTAAACCAAATCACTAACGTGGGGAATTTGAGAGACTAAACTTGCTTGCATGAATATCAACACAGAAGAGCAATGCATTCAATAATAACTGCTCAAATGAATGATATAACCATAGAGTTCTGGGAGGTGTGACTCCTAGCGAGTCTCCTGGATGTTTAACTGCTAGCTTGGCAATGCTATGTGGGAATGGTTTCTGAGACAAGCAGGGAGTTCATGGAAAAGATAAACATTGATTATGGGGAGTCAAGGGGTTATAAAAGGAGGGGATAGGCAAAACAAGTTAATGCAATGCAGCTGAGGTAGATAAGGTGACTTAAATCTGCAGCATTTGCATGTTAGTTTGAGAAAGAGCAGGAGGATGGGGTTAGAGAGAAGACGAACACGAGAGGGCAATCCTCCTGGGTTGGTCATTATAATTTAAGGTGTTAGTGAATCAGGTCTGGATTGACAAACATATGGTGAAGCTGGAGGTCAGGATGGACAAACTTGTGGTGTAGCTTATGGTGTAACCTATTCATTAAAAAGGATCTAGCCAATACAGGGAGAGCACATGGATTGTTTTTTGTTCCCTTATGGACAAAGACTGGTATATTCTACTGCTTCCTCCACCTCTGACCACCAATGCTCCTGATCAAATAAATACTAATTAAGGGGTCCCTAGACGGACTCCACTGATTTTGGTAAAAGAAAGAAAAGGGGGGAAAGGGAGGGGAGAAGGAATCCCTGTCCTAAATGGGAGATTGTGGGAAGGGGTTTTAGATCTACCTGACTTGTAACATTCATGGGCTGGAACGAAGCTGGAGAACTGCCTGGTGAGGGGAAGCTCTGGGTAGCTAGGTTAACAGCTTATGAGGGATTGAGGGGCCCAAAAATAGTGATTTAGCTCTTTGAACTAGAGATTCTCAGGGTGGGAATCTCTGGAACTCATCCACACACAACATGCATTCTGTCTGAGCTTTGCATTGGGGTGGATGGTCAAGGTAACGAAAATCAAGACAACTTTGCTCCCCAGGAACAGCAGCATGAATGATGTGTAAATAGATTCATGAGTAGGTCCACAAACTGTGCAAAGTACTAACCCTAAAAGGAGGGTTTTATGCCCTAAACTTGAAGGGGATCACTTGACAAAGGGGGTTGAACATCTTCCACCTTATTCCTATTCAAGAAGGAGCAGTAGGTTTTTCTAAAGTGAGATTTTCTTTCTGAGTATCGCTAATGGGCAGTGACGAAGTCTTGTGGTTGAGTTTATTAGTTTGAGAGTTTCAGAATATGGTCTGAATCGCCGAGGGGTAGAGGTCACTATAGGTGTGTGGCTCTCCTTTGGGATTTGATCTGTTCATGAGGTTCTAGTCCTCAGGGCTAATTCAGTTAGTAGTAGAAAATAGTTTTCACGCTTAAGAGGGGGAAATTGCTCTGCTGAGGAGTTTCTTTACTTGTGATAACCTTTAATTTCTTGGGGGAAGATATTTTTAGTATATGCATACCAAACTTATTTGTGGTTGTGGTTAAGTTCCTTCTAGGGTCTTCTACAGTCATTTGATTTACTCAAAGACCTGATCAGCCCTTTTGCATCAGTATCAAGCATAGGAGAGGGATACTGATGCCAAACCTTCTATCTCATTCCATTGCAAAATGTCTTTTTCTCTTGGGTCTCTGGTAATGCCAGTGTGGGCCTGAAAAGTCTTAGTACTGCCTGGGAGACCCATAAGCATATAGTTTGGGCTGAAAAGGAGGTTACTTCTAACAATAGCACATATCCAAACTTGTCACTCCTTGGGAGGGGAGCACTTGCCTTGTGATCCATGGTGGTGACGAATATACATGTTATGTTTCTGTCTCATTTTTACTCTGTTTCCATGCTATAGATGCAAGAGTATCAGTGGTAGATTTCTGTTTGTTTTTAGTGTAGGGCTTCCAGTTCTCAGACAAGCAAAAAGTCATATGTCCACTAACACTGGGCCAGTTCAGATAATACTCTGACTGATTCTTGCAAACACTTAGGGAAGGACCATGAGCGCACACATCTTCCCTGCAAAAGCAGTGCTTTGGCATGCCATCCCCTAGCTGTGCAGGGTGGTGTTTCATCTGAACTGACCCTCTAAGTGCAGTTCAAATTAACTGACTGCTAGGAGATATGTGATTAGGCAACGGTGTGTGCTGGGTGGTGATGGGAGCCATATTTTCAAGGAACGGCCGGAGCATCATCTGAACAGGCCAACTGTCAGTTAAAAAAATTGGGGAATGCCTCCATTTTACTTGTTTTAAAAAGCATAGGTGAGGCAATATTGCCAAAAGAAGGATGAGGGACACTATCACTTGGATTTGTTAGTGTACAATTAAGAATAAAAAAAAAATGCTTTAGGAACAAAATGAATCATACATAATAGGGGGATATTTCGTCCAAAGAGCTACATGCCGTTGAGTTCGCAACCACATGTGATTATTTCCTTTTATTTACCCATAATTTAGATCTAGAAAACATAGGCAGCCCTGTTGCTAACTTTGTTGCTTTGTGCCTCCAGGAATCCTTTACATCAATCCCGCTGATTTGGGTTGGAATCCCCCTGTGAGTAGCTGGATTGACAGACGGGAATTCCAGTCAGAACGAGCTAACCTGACCATTTTGTTTGACAAATATTTGCCAGTTTGTCTGGACACTCTTAAAACCAGGTACTGTTAAGCAGAACTAAGAGTGACTTTACAGAATCTGAAACCCACATGGCCTTGTTTGTTGCATGTGCATCTCTGGTTCTCACATATTTTCAAATGTCTCCTATCACACACTGTTGTGTAGTCAATCTTCTTTAGCTTCCCCAAATGGTTTCTTGTTTGAACACATTCAGCTTCATTCCATGCTGAAGAGGTAAAAATTTATTTGAAGGAATTTAGCTTCACTCCATGATGAAGAGGCCAGGAGAGCTTTCTTCCTTCTTGTCACAATGAATGAATGAAGAATGGCTTCATTCATTCAAGGGATATCTCTTTGCATGTAAGCTGCTTCTTCCTTTGGAGGATACATATAGGTGAATTATAATTTTCCACTATGTGGCTCTCTAGTGGTGTTAGTTGTGCAGAAGCAGTATGGTGACACCTAGTGACAGAAACCAAATCTTACAGTACTAGTATACAATACAGGTTACCGGGCCTGATCATAAGACCAATTTGTGGAGTAGAAGCTCCCAGAAAGTCTGACAAATCCCAGTTGCCAGCTTATGGAGAGCAACTTCTTTGTACTCATCACCATGCACAGGATTCAGTTTTTTGGCACAGTACTGCAAACACTTAAAACAAACAGACCTTTATGGTGGGATGCCAAAAAGTACACCTCCTCTGCATGTGGAGGTGCCAAATTCAGTCAGCAGACTATAGACTGAAGGTCAGAGTAAAAGTAAAGTGTGCTGTCAGGTCGATTTCGACTCCTGGTGCCCACAGAGCCCTGTGGTTTTCTTTTGGTAGAATACAGGAGGGGTTTACCATTGCCTCTTCCCGTGCAGTATGAGATGATTATACATGCTGGTTTTTTGAAGTGTTTATCCTATGCCTAATGCACACCCAATAATTATGAAAACAAATATTCAGAACCACAATTATCATGGCAGAAGAGTTTTGGAAGTACTTCTTCTGCATTGTTGGAAAAGTGAATAAGCTGTAACATGCTTTTCCAAATTAGGTGTACAACACACACACACACACACACACACACACACACACACACACACACACACACACACACACACACACTTTCCAGACTTACTGGTCCTCAATGCCATGATGGAGCCTGATGTTACAAGTGAGCCAAATGGAGGCTTGGAATGGAAAAAGTTTTTGAGGCTACAGTACCATCTTTCACAATTGCAGCAGCCAGCGGGGTTAAATTTCAGCCCATGAATAGTGTAGGCAGAGGGGAAAGGTCAGCTGGATGCCTTGTGTAAACTTCATGTGAAGCTCTCAGGATGAGCAGGAGATGGTTCCAAGACAAGTATATTTTGTACAGCTGGCCTTTCCAATAACTATAATTATTTTGTAGCAAACTGCAGGGTTCTTCCGGCTTCACATGTCTGTAAATGTAGCCTAAGCCCATGTAAAATATGAGATGAAAGGGCTTATTTTATTACTCTGTTATTTGAACACTTCTGAACTCATTGCGTTTGTGGCAAATCAGTGCCCTTAGCAAGGCTTCCATTTCACTTCTTTCAAGAGGATCAAAGTTTTAAAATGGCTCAAACTTATGATTACAGTTATTACTTGGCTGCGTGCTGATGGTATTTTATTCCTCTCTGTAGCAGTGGATAAGAAAGATATACACAATGAAAGTAAAAAAATGTTAATGTTCGGAAAGAGGATTTATATGCCTATCTCCTGTATTGTTAAATGGCAGTCATGCTAAATCCAATTAAACTTCATACGTTTTCAATTCTCCCATTATAGATTTAAGAAGATTATTCCAGTTCCTGAGCAAAGCATGGTTCAGATGTTGTGCTATCTCCTTGAATGCCTCCTGACCAAGGAGAATACCCCTCCAGACTGTCCCAAAGAGCTTTATGAACTTTATTTTGTTTTTGCTGCTGTCTGGGCCTTTGGTGGTGCTATGTTCCAAGATCAGGTAAGAAGAGATTTCTGCACAGCAGATAATTAATTTTAGCTTCACGTTTTTTAACCAGCACCTGTGACTGGTAGAAACCAATGCCTCTTCCTGGATAATTTCAAGCAGATTTCCCCTAAAGTAAGAAGTGTGACAGCAGCACTCACTCCCCGCCCCCCAATTAGAGAGACCACTAGAGATAATCAGATGTGGGGACAGGGAACTGCTTCCCAGTTGATCATGTTGGAGGAACCCAGAAGTGAGATCTGGGTTGGGAGAATTTACCCATGTAAATCAAGTTTAGTTATTTGGTAGTTGTGGGGTTAGACTTACTGACTAATTGTGCAGAGCAAGGAACTGCATGCAGAACAAATGCTGTTGTGCTAGTGCAAGAGGACGGCTTAGCTGCACAAAAAATTGGGATTGCACAAAAGTGCAGCTATGTAAATATTCCTATTGAAATAAGTGAGGTGCACCACAGTTGCACAACCACAAGCATGCTTGCACTAGCACAACACTAGTTTGGAATGCAAGCTCCAGACTTAGTGCTGCAAGCTAGCACAACCATTTTGCGCTAGGATAAAGTCTTTCTGCATGTGGTTTGTTGCTCTGGATTATCAGCCCTTTAAACTCTAGTAGTGCACCTCAAGCTTTTAGTCCAGCAGGAACTTCTAAATTCAATCCCAGTTTTGCTTCAGATGAAATTTGGTGGCAGCTCTGGACCTGCAGTCCTATTATGAACTCATCTGTGTAAGCTGTATGTTACAGGAACTCATTAGTGCTTCTGCTTCTGCAAAACATAGACCATTTCCTTGAATGTCAAGTTGCCACAGCTTCTGTACAAAGAAGATACTGAAATACTGTTTATGTGCTGGCTGGGGTGGGTTATGATGCACATTCCTTTCTCCTTCTCCTCTTCTTCTTCCTTTCAAATAGTAATCAATTTCTGCCTGGAACCAATGACCCGAAGGGGTGCGGGGGAAAGAGCCAAATTCCAAGCAGTCATTTCTGATGTGAACTGGTAGATTCCAGTCCATTTCATTTGCTAGGTGACATGGATTTGGAAGCCAGGACTTGTCATATTGAATTTCTGAGTAAAGAGACAGGATGCTACAGGAGTTAGTGGTATGAACCCACAGCTTAGCAGTTGCTTGGCTCAGTTTGTAGATCTGCTTTGGGGGCTTCCCAGATGACTTTGTATTAGTCACATCAGCCTTTCTGAAGCTTGTGCATGTGGACTACTGTTTTCATCTTTCCTCCCAAACTATAAAATGGGAGCCAATACTTCTTGGTATATTGATGCACATGGAAGATGATTATATAAGATATTTGAATACTTTCAAGGTTGTCAACCTCAGCTAAAATTCTAAATCTCTTCCTTGGTTTTTTCTGCACCCAACTGAAACAAGTTGTTCTAGTAAGAACTAATCTGCCTACTTTCCTTTCACTATCCCTACAACTGGACTAAATTTGATCCAAATTGGTTAGGCAGTTCACAAGTTAGCCCACTTGGGCCTCAAATATTCATGTGTCTGCTATCTTGAATTGGGGTGGATGACATCATCACAAACTGTGCATTTGAGGTGTTCCTATGTGTCCCTACAACTGTACCAAATTTGGTCCAAATCAGTTCCCACTTGCACCTCATATATTCACATGTCCGCCATCTTGAATTGGGGTTGGTGACATCATTGTGAACCATGCCATTGATAACCACGTCCTTGTGTGTCACTCATTATAGCTGTACCAAATTTGGTTCAAATCGGTTAGGTGCTTCAAAAGTTAGCCCAATTGTGCCTCAAATGTTCACAGATCTGCCATCTTGAACTGGGGCAGATGGCATAATCACAAACCATGCCACTGAGGTATCCCTATCTATCCCTACAGTTGTAGCAATTTTAGTTCAAATCGGTTAGGTGATCCACAAGTTAGCCCACTTGCGCTTCAAAAGTTTACGCATCCACCATCTTGATTTGAGGGGGATGACATCATCACAAACTACACAACTGAGGTGTCCCTATGTGTCACTCATTACAACTGTACCAGATTTGGTTCAAATCAGTTACAGTCCACAGGTTAGCCCACTCGTGCCTCAAATGTTCACACATCTGCCATCTTGAATTGGGGTAGATGACATCACAAACAATGTCTATGTGTCCCTACAACTGTACCCAATTTGGCTTATATTGGTCCAGGCATTGCTAAGTTGATGGAGGTCGTGGGAGCGACAGACACCCGGACACCAGGAATGCCAGGTGATCTTATAAGCCTACTGGAAAGTAGGTTAAAAAACTGGTGAGCCATAACCAGTTTGTTTGTTTTACTATTTGGGTTCTGGATATACTGCAATCCTATTAGAAGTAGCAGCTCAAGAGAAGTCTTCATGGGAAGAAGATAAAAGGGTTGTTTGCTTAGCTTCTGTTTTAATCAGAAGCGAGGGCACTAAAAGTCTTTCTTCTCTGCTGATTTTCCAGTCTCCTAAAGAGTTTTCTTCCTCATAGACACATGGGAACAGAGTATATTCTTCATTACTTTTGACTGATTTCATGGCAGGAGGGAGGAAAGGAGGTGCTCCCCCCATTTTAATTCTGCATCTAAATTAGCTTTATTATCCAATTACTTATTTAATCCTGTTTTTCACCTCTGTTATTCTGTCATTAATTTGGTATTTCATATAATTAATTCAGGCCTGGAGCAGTTTCCTCATTTCTGTATTCATTTCCTCAATTTTTGATGACAGGCCTTGGAAATTATTGCTGTTTCGGTTGCTCCACTGTGTGCTTGCTGAAGGAATTTCTAATGGAGAAGATTCTTCATACATTGCAGGAGCATATCTTGTTTTCCTAACACCTAATTCTTAAAATTGCCATCTCTAAGATGATGTAAGATGGCCACTGTCTTGATTCTTTCTGTGTGTGACTTCTTTGAATAAAGACATGTAGGGTATTTATCATCAATTACAGACATGCAAATCACAACACATTTTAATTTAATTTAGATTCATTCATCCTTAGTTTTTCTTTACAGGAGAGCACTTCTCCTTTGAGCTTGCAGTTACAGTGTGAATGGCTATTTCATTTTGTGTCAAATAGTGCCACTTATCGTCTTTTTTTTGCTGGGTTTTGGGGGTTTTTTTTAGCCCTCTAGGTTGTCTTCATAGTTGAACCCTTGCACATTGTGGATTTTTAATAATCTCAGATTCCTAATTTTCTGCTCCACCACAGTTTTGCATAAATTAGGAGACCATATGGCTTTGTCATGCACGATAACTTCATACTGAAGAGCCTCAAACAGTAACTTTCTTATCTGTTCATAGGGGGGTTTCTCTATCTACTCCACCACTCTTAGTTCTTTTTCTAAAGCCATCCTCACCTCTTCCTTTGATGAATGTGCCCATTCCTCTTTTTAATGAAGCTTTCTAAGCCTAGTGGCCATTACTACATCTTGTTACAATACATCGTAGGAATTCTTTTGTTGTATTGAGAGACTTAGAGAGCCCTTTCTCATGATCACGTGAGAGGACTTCAGGGCAGGCAGTAGGGAAGGCAGCAGAAGCTTGTCTTTCTCACAGATGATCCGACTGCCAGGCCTGGGAGGGACAGGGTGCACGTTCCTGTGCATCCATACACATTGTTGCTTCCCCCAGCAGCATGGAAGTGCATGGGTTGGGATGGGTCATCCTGGCCTCCAGACGTCCCACAGTGCACCGTGCGAGTGCTGAGTGCATTGTGGGGATACCCCCCAGCGACAGGAGAGTGCCCGTCAGTGTTGCAGCATCCACTGAAAGCAGTGGGTGCTGCACATGATCCAGATAATGGGGCTAAGGGAGCTCTTGCTCCCTTAACCTTATTTAGGAGGCAGGCTCCCTATGCAATGTTGTATCTGAAATGCCACCGGGATTGGGGACGGCTTTCTTAGTCCAGTCTTTGCTGCATGTGAGAATAGCCTCGGAGCATTTCCGAATCAGGTGTTTAGTCTGGGTTTATCAAACTTTGTATGGGTGGGTTCTCATGATATCATCATCCATCTATTGCCAATGTAAACTTTCCTTGCTCTTAAAATATCACATTTACTAATGCAGAAAATCCAACTTTTACAACAGTAGTCCAGCTGTGCAATGACCACACATGTGGCACGTTAGTGCTACTGTTCTGTGTTTTTTGAGAAGTGCATGCAACAGAGCTATACAACAGATCACAAGAGAGACAGGAGGGATGAAAGGGGAAGGGTCAGTCTATTGCAGGGGTGTCAAACTGAGGACCTCCAGATGTTGCTGGCCTACAACTCCCATCATCCCTGGCTACTGGCCATGGTGACTGGGGATGATGGGAGTTGTAGGCCAACAACAGCTAGAGGGCCACAGTTTGACACTCCTGGTCTATTGTGTTCCAAGGACACACCCATATCTCTGTTTTGTGGAAGGAACATTGCAATTCTGCATGTGACTGTGAGCATAAAAGCAATGACTGGCGGACGCTACAAGGAACATGGCTGAAAATGTCCCTTAAAGTCCATCAGATCAAGTATGCTTTGTCCAGGAAGATGCCTCTGGCAAAGCATGCTGGAGATTGCAACCTCCCTTGTCATTTGTCTCCAGCATCTAGTAATTAAAGGTATACAATGTCTGGACATGGAATGCAATTTTTTTACTTTAATCCTAACCGTGTTACAGCTGATGACCATTGCAAAACCTAAGCTAATAGTAACTGATATACCTATCCTAGTGCTGCAGTTATCTCAATTTGGAGAGGTAGGGATTAGCATTCTTCGGTGTTTGTAGGATCCAGAGTGCTGAAGCAACTCATCTGTCTCATGACATTATTCTCTCTTCTGCATTGGGCTTGCTTTGCTCCATGATAAAGTGGAGCTGCATTTTGAGTAGACTCTGGCATTGAGCTGCCCTTGGTGAGGTCCAATTAATTTCCTTGAAATCATAGTGTTCATTTAGAACTCTTCAAGATATGTAAGTCAGTCAGGGGTGATGGTTGATGCTTTTGGTTCAACTTGTTTTACACTGTAGGTAACGTAGATGAAGCTATAACTTTTATTGTCTCAATTTTGGTTGTGGATAGGGTTTGCAAAGCTTATTCTTTAAGCAGAAAAAAGAAACAAACAAGACATTCTGACCTTGTGTACACTGTAAGATTAATATGCAGCGTTGAGAATGGTGATCACTTCATGTACATAATGTTTTAATCACAATCCTTTAAACACAAAATGAATGATGAATCTGTGTGAGGGGAGAAAAGTGTTAGAGACAGCCTGGTCCAAAGCTATACAGGTATTCTTAGGTACATGTGACTCCAATATAACTATAAGGGCTTTCTTATTAATTTCAGTGTTGGGAATTCATTAGAACAGCCCTGCTGGATCAGGGCCAAGGCCCATCTAGTCCAGCATTCTGTTTCACACAGTGGCCCACCAGATGCCACTGGGAGCCTACAGGCAGGAGTTGAGGGCATGCCCTCTCTCCTGCTGTTACTCCCCTGCAACTGGTACTCAGAGGCACCCTGCCTTTGAGGCTGGAAGTGGCCTATAGCCCTCTGACTAGTAGCTGATGATAGACCTCTCCTCCATGAAGTTATCCAAACCCCTCTTGAAGCCATCCAGGTTGTTGGCTGTCACCACATCTTGTGGCAGAGTTGATTATGTGTTGTGTGAAAAAGTACTTCCGTTCGTTGGTCCTAGATTTCCTGGCAATCAATTACATGGGATGACCCCTGGTTCTAGTGTTATGTGAGAGGGAGAAGAATTTCTTTCTGTCCATTTTCTCCACACCACGCACGATTTTATAGACCTCTATCATGTCTCCCCGCAGTTGTCGTTTTTCTAAACTAAAATGCCCCAGGTGTTGTAGCCTTGCCTCATAAGAAAGGTGCTCTAGGCCCCTGATCATCTTGGTTGCCCTCTTCTGCACCTTTTCCAGTTCTACAGCGTCCTTTTTCAGATGTGGTGACCAGAATTGTACACAGTACTCCAGGTGTGGCGGCACCATAGTTTTGTATAAGGGCATTATAATATTAGCAGTTTTATTTTCAATCCCCTTCCTAATGATCCCTAGCATGGAATTGGCCTTTTTCACAGCTGCCGCACATTGAGTCAACACTTTCAATGAGCTGTCCACCACGACCCCAAGATCCCTCTCCTGGTCAGTCACCGACAGCTCAGATCACATCAGCATATACTTGAAGTTGGGGTTCTTCGTCCCAATGTGCATCACTTTACACTTGCCAGCACTGAAGTGCATTTGCCACTTTGTCACCCACTCCCCCAGTTTGGAGAGAATCTTTTGGAGCTCTTCACAATCAGTTATGCATTTTACTACCCGAAAGAGTTTGGTATCATCTGCAAATTTGGCCACCTCACTGCTTACCCCTACTTCTATGTATAAATTGCACCAGGCAGGCAAGTCACCATGCGGTCAACATGCAGGTCACAAACCCATCTCTCTATCCCTCTAATGATCAAACCACCCACTACAAGGAGTTTGGTATCATCTGCAAATTTGGCCACCTCACTGCTTACCCCTACTTCTATGAATAAATTAAAAAGCACCGGTCCAAGTACAGATCCCTGGGGGACCCCACTTCTTACTTCCCTCCATTGTGAAAACTCTCCATTTATACCTACCCTCTGTTTCCTGTCCTTCAACCAGTTAGCAATCCACATATGTACTTGTCCCCTTATTCCATGACTGCTAAGTTTTCTCAAGAGTCTTTTATGATGATCTTTGTTGAAAACCTTTTGAAAGTCCAGGTATGTCAGCTGGATCACCTTGATCCACACACTTATTTACACTCACAAAGAACTCCAAAAGGTTTGTGAGGAAAATTTTACCTTTGTAGAAGCCATGCTGGTTCTTTCCCAGTAGGGCCTTTTGTTCTATTCGCTTTACAATTTTATCCTTGAGGATGCTTTCCATCAATTTGTCTGCAATGGACATTAAGCTAACCGGCCTGTAATTTCCCAGATCGCCCCTGGATCCCTTTTTGAAAATCGGTGTTACATTTGCTACTATCCTATTCTCTGGTACAGAGCCTGATTGAGGGGATAAATTATATATTTTAGCAAGGAGGTCGGCAATTTCAAATATGAGTTCTTTGAGGACTCTTGGATGGATGCCATTCGGCCCTGGCAATTTGCTAATTTTCAGTTTTTCCAGACAGTTTAGATTATCATCTCTTGCCACTTCTGTCTGACTCCGTTCTTTAGCCTCCATCCCCGAAAAGCCTGGTTCAGGAACAGGTATATGCTCAGTATCTTTTTCTGCAGTGAAGACAGACACACAGGACACATTTAGCTTCTCTGCAACCCTCCTTAATAATCCCTTTCACTCCTTCATTGTCTAACGGTCCAACTGCCTCCCTGGCAGGTGTTGGGAATTCTCTCTGGTAAGAGAAACCCTATTTCATTATAGCAGAGTGCACAGAGGCACAACACAGCGGAATTTAGTTAGGCATGTGTGTATGCTGAGAGTAAAGTAACTTGGAGCAAGTTCATAGTTTCAAATCAATGTAAGTGGTATTTATTAGAGAACTCCATTCTAGATAGGAAAGTGAGGAGATAGGATCTCTAATCTAGCTAGCTAGCTGGATGCAGATGGATTCTGCATCTATGCACACATGGTGCAGGGGAGAGGAGCTTCCATGTTGAAAGGTAGAAGGAAGGGAAGTGAAGGAGGGAGAGAGGAAGGAAGTGGCTGGAAGGAAGCCCCTGAGATTAGCAATCTATAAATCAAAGGGATAGTGTCCGAGCAGTAGAGAAGGGATGACCAATGTCTTGACTCTCTAGCCGTCTGACTCACTAGACTGTTCTCCCATGTCATTGAGACAAGAGACAGCGTATAGTCCTTCACTTCCAACAGCAGGTTTCCTGCCTCTTATGTATTTAAAGAAGTTTTTGTTATTCCCCTTGATGCTTTTAGCTAAATGTTCCTCAAACTCTCTTTTCACCTCCCTTATTGTCACTTTGCATTTCTTTTGCCATAGTTTGTGTTCCTTTTTGTTCTCTTCATTTGGACAGGCTTTCCAATTTTGGAAGGAAGCCTTCTTCCCTTGTATGGCTTCCTTGGTTACCTGTTAGACATGCTGGCATCCTCCTGGAGTTAGTGGTACCTTTCCTCCTTCTGGGTATACAATCTAACTGGGCTTCTAGTATTGTGGTTTTGAGTAAATTCCATGCATTCTGGAGTGAAGTGACTCTCCTGATTTTCCCTTCTTGGTTGCTGGAAGCCAGGGGACATCTCATTGGGTTATCCCTCCCAGGAGCTCTGAGGCAGGACAGAATTTGATTGGAAAATTAAATAAGTCATGCCCACACGAGCCTGAGGGGGATAACTTCTCCCCAGTTCTTTCTGTCCTCAGCAGCTCCAGGCAGCATTTTCCTTCTCTCCCGTGCACCCTGAGCGTTTTTTCTCCCTTCTTGTTCCTTCTCCCCAAAAAAGCTCTTCTCTCTTCAGTCTTTTTCTTCTCCATTTTCCTCCTCAACTAAATAAAACAAAATAAAATAACCGACTTGCTCATTCCTTCTTACCTTCCCTCTCCCCTCCTTCCCCCCTCTTCTTTCCTCTGTTGTATGAAGCGGCCCCCACAGGGCAGGAGGATAGTTTTGGTCCCCAGGGGACCTTGGCAGAAGGACTTCGGATCCGGGTGCTTGCGGCCCTTTCACGGCCCGTTTACCGCTCTACAGGCCCAGCCACCAGCAACAATGGCCGCCGAACAGCCGCCCGATTGCTCTCCTGACGCGCTGCCGGCAGCCATCTCGGCCACTTCCCAGCCATCCAATTGCTCCACTGCCGCAACACAGGCAGCTTCTCTGGCCACTTCTCAGCCGCCCGAGGCCCCTGTTCCTCCTGCGTCGGTGCCAGCCACTTTTCAGCCTCCTGCGCTGCATGCCAACAAAAGCACTGCGTGTCTCCTGCCCTTGGGCCACAAGACGTGCTCTACCACGGCCCACCGCAGGGAAGAACTCTGATCCACAAGGGACGTGGAAGAGGTCCGCTTTAGGAGGCACCCCCTGGCTAATCCGCCTCCAACCTCTGAAGAAATCTGGGCCATGTCTCTACAGGCCCAAAGACTAAGGTAAACTGAAATGGCGGCCTCCTCTCAGGACACCTCCTCAACTGCAAGTACTTCTAATGGGGGTGGGGTTTGGGGACAGAGGACACCATTCTTCCTCTCCCCCTGGCCAGGCGAGCCCTAGATTCAAGTCACCTGCTACTTCCTTGGGCCCAGCGAGTACAGGGGCTGCTACCAGCCAGAGCCCAGCCATCTCCCATCCCAGGGTGATTCCTTCAGAGTGGCAGGTGTGGTTTAAGAATGCAATTATTGACACTATACAACAAGTTAGACCACCCAAGAAATCTAAGGCAAAAGAGACAAAACGAAAAGCCAGACAGAGGTCTCCCAGCTCAGACTCCTCTTCTAGTGCTTCTATTAGCCCTACGCCCAGGAAGGTTAAGGCTAAGAAAAAACATATTGAACAGCCTACCACAACCCCCACTGATTTGAACCCTCATCCTTCTGAGGCCTCCGACCATGATCGGGAACTCCCGCTAGATCCTCAGTGCCCTGACCCTGATTCAGACAATATCCCTGATAAGGAGGAGGGCAAATGGTCAGATGGAGAAGGGTAGGACTCTTCACCAGTTTCCCAACATCTATTTGTGGCCGAGGACAACTCGCCACTCATGAATAAAATTATTAAAACAATTGGCCTACATACAAAACCCACACAGGAGCCCGACCCCACAACGAAAGGGGATCTGGTTTTTCCCAGGGCAAAGGCCAAAGATATGTTATTACCTATGCCCAATTTGTTTTCAGATGTGGTCAAAGATGAATGGCTCCTGCCGGTGTTGAACTGTAGACCTATGGCAATTGCTAATAAATTCTACTCCTTCCAACAGAACACCTCCGACATGTTTAAGACCCCAAGTACGGATGCCCCGATAGTCCAACTGGTATACGGTTCTCTGGTCCCTAAGGATGGTGAGACCTCCCTCAAGGACTTAGGTGACAGAAAGGCAGAACTGTCTTTCAAGCGTGTGCACTACAATTCAGCCTTAGTTACTCACGCCACCTCGGCGGCTTCAATGGCAGCTAGAGCATCTCTACTCTGGGTGGATGATCTCCTTAGCAACCCTTCATCTGATCCAGTATGCATGCGCCAACAACTACTAAAAATCCAAAAAGCACAGGCCTTCATGGCTGATGCTACTCTGGATGCAATTCGTTTCTCTGCCCGAGTCTCTGCCGCATCAGTGGTGGGTAGGCGCCACCTCTGGCTCAAAAATTGGCAGGTAGATCCCACCTCAAGGATCAACCTTACCTCTGTTCCCTACGATTCCACAAAATTCTTTGGAGAATCTGCCTTACAGGATGTACTGATAGAGTCCAAGGAGAGGCGTAAGGCTATGCCATCCTCCGCTCCAAAGAAGTCCGACAGGCCTCCATTTCAAAGACCCCTGCAATATCGGCAGTCTAACCAGTTCATTCGCGGCTTTCATCCCTTCAGAGGCGCAGACAATAGAACTCAGAGGGGATTCTGGAATAGGTCACGACAACCCTTCAGAGGATCTGGCTCCTTCAAGCACGCTCCTCCTTCCAAGCCCAAACAACAGCAATGACGCAAGGCCTACCTGGCACGGGGGGCATTTGTCCTTGTTTCTCCAGGCCTGGGAAGCTTCAACCTCAGACAGTTGGGTTCTAGACGTCATCAGACATGGCTACAGAATAGAATTTCACTCCCTGCCCTCCTACAGGTTCCTCCCAACATCAAGATCTCGATTTTTCACAAAACACTCCCAGATGCTCCAGACCATACAACACCTGCTAGACATCAGGGCAATCGAACCGGTATCCACTCTGGAGGAGGACAGAGGGGTTTATTCTATTCTCTTTACAGTACCAAAGAAATACGGCACAAAAAGAGCTGTTCTAGACCTAAAGCAGCCAAACAAGTCAGTACGCCGAGATTGCTTCCGCATGGAAACTCTAAGGTCAATCTCGGAGGCTCTCCTCCACCACAATCTCCTAGCATCCATCGACCTAAAGGAAGCTTACTCCATGTCCCAATCCACCCGGACAGCAGGAGGTACCTTCACTTCAAATACGCATGCCGACACTTCCAATACGTGGCCCTTCCCTTCGGCCTGTCATCAGCCCCTCGCATCTTCACAAATGTCCTAGCTCCACTGGTGGCCCACCTTCTCATGCGAGGGCTGTGTCTTTTTTCATATCTTGACGACTTACTTCTACAGTCTCGCTCTCATCAGGAAGCCCAAGTGGACCTCTAGTCCACGTTGTCAACCCTGGACCTCCATGGGTTCCTAGTGAACCAAGAAAAAAGCCAGTTGATTCCTTCTCACCAACTGCGTCATCTAGGAGTCATCATAGACATGAAGGCGGCCTCCCTGCCCCTACCTCCGGACCGCCTCTTCACCTTGCAGTTGGAGGTCAGGCTAGTCCTATCAACTCCTAAGACTCCCCTCAGCATGCTAGCAAAGCTCTTGGGGCTGATGGTGGCCACTATAGACTCCGTTCCATGGGCTCGTTTTCACCTGCGTGAGCTCCAGTGGTTCCTACTTCCATATCAGAAGGCAATAGCCAAGAAGTCCAAGATCAGTCTGAGCTTTCCACGTCAGACCAGGTCCTTGCTTCAATGGTGTTTGGTAACCAACAATCTTCTCCACGGCAAGCCTTTCCTGGACCCACCCAGGGTAAGTCTATCTACCTACGCAAGCGACTGAAGTTGGGGAGCCAACAGTACACAGATTCCCTACCTGGGACTTGCATGTGGTTCTTTGTACCCTTCAGTCACAGCCGTTCGAACCGATCTGCACCATACCCATCCGGGTTCTCTTGTTCAAGTTGGCCTTCCTTGTGGCGATTACCTCTGCTAGGAGAGTATCTGAACTTTGAGCTTATCTGTAAATAAATCTTTCTGCATTTTCCTCGAAGACACTGCCTGCTTGATTCCTGACCCCTTCATTCGACCGAAGGTAGCATCCACCTTCCATTTGTTGCAGGACGTTTTCCTTCCTTCCTTTTGTCCTCTGACTCTGAATAAGGCAGCTTCCTATGTTCCAAATGTACCTGCTATTCTATGATAGCAAATTAGAGTGGATTCATGGTGTCTCATTGAAAATCTCATTTGCTAGTGAATCCACACTCAGAATACCTCAGAAACATCAGAACCCTGTACGCCATGGGTTAGCAACCCATGGGGGTGGTTGGCACCCTATGTGCACTACACCACCACTCGCTCCGGGCCACCCCAGCACCCCCCAAGTGCACTTATGGGGCTGCTATACCTTATGAGGAAAAACCTTAAAGACGCGTAAACTTCAACAATTCACCAAAATCAGCCCTCTGCCCAATCACTCTGCAATTGGGGTGGTAGCCTCCACCCATTAGGCACTACCACCCCACCCCACTCTTTTGGCCCAGATCCCAATCTGCCCCAAAGACACTAAAACTTCAAAAATTCACCAAAAATCAGCCCTTTGCCCAATCCCCCTGAAATTTGGGTGGTAGCCTCCACCCATTGGGTACTACCACCCCACCCCACTATTTTGCCCCTGGGACCCATTTTTTAATCTGAATCGATTCGGATTCAGATTAATTCGGATCCGAATCAAATCAGGGGTGATTCTGATGGGCCATATTCGGATACAAAACAGAACAGGGGTGTTTCGGTTCGGATCTGAATCGAAACACCGAAAATCTGAATTGCACACCCCAATCACCATGTCAAGGATTGCTTGGTTCCATCACAGGATTATTGTCTGGATATCTGGTAAATTACGATTATATCACATGCAGATCTTCTTTAAATAGCAATAGCACTTACACTTATATACCGCTCTATAGCCGAAGCTCTCTAAGCGGTTTACAATGATTTAGCATATTGCCCCCAACATTCTGGGTACTCATTTTACCGACCTTGGAAGGATGGAAGGCTGAGTCAACCTTGAGCCCCTGGTCAGGATCGAACTTGTAACCTTCTGGTTACAGGGCGGCAGTTTTACCACTGCGCCACCAGGGGCTCAAATGTGGGTTGTTAATAAAGTTTGCACTAGTGGTGTGTAAGCAAAAAAACCTTGCCTGAATCATTCTTCCCATGCTTTTTCACCTTTTTTTTTTTTGCCGACCTGGCCTGGTGAGGATTCCCCTTTACAAGTAAAGGGTATTCCCTACAGTAAATGGGGGAGGGGGGAGAAAAGGTAGTCTTTACCTTTTAAAATTAAGGTGGTGGGGATGGCAGAGACAACAGAGGTGGCAGCGGGGGCTCCTCAACCCCACCCCCAGCTTCCCAAATGACAGCCTGGGCCAGCTGCAGCCTGGGCGGCGGCCATTACAGTAACCTCCGCACATGCAGAGGACATTTGCATCACCATGTAAATGTGGTGGTGCAAATGGCACCTGCCCATGTGCGGAGGTCATTCTAATGGCCGCCGCCCAGGCTGCAGCTGGCCCAGGCTGTCATTTGGGAAGCTGGGGGTGGGGTTGAGGAGCCCCCGCTGCCACCTCTGTTGTCTCTGCTATCCCCAGTGCCTTAATTTTAAAGGTAAAGACTACCTTTTCCTTGCCCCATCTTTACTGTGGGGAATGCCCTTTACTTATATTCCCTGAGCCGGACTGAACTGGTTCTTTGAACCGGGAACCGGTCCGGTTCGAATTCAGGCCAGCACCTCCCCTTTGGGGGCCAGGCTGGTTTGAATTCAGGTCACCCAAACCAGGCCAGCTCGATGTTGAGCCTGCCTCAAAGTGAGTCAGCTCACACATCCCTACTAAGTATGAAGATAAAACTTTGCCATAGTCAGTAGGATAACCATTGAAATTACAACAAGGATTTTTTGTTGACATCTTTGGGCTAATTCTCCTGTGAACTCATGAAGCTGCCTTATGACAAGTCAGACAATTGGTCCATCTAGCTCAGTATTCTTGGCCATTGTAACTGAGGATGATTGGAGTAGTAGTCTAACAAAATCTGGGGACCCCAGGTTGGCATCCCCGGTCTACATTGATTCTCCAGAGTTTCAGGCAAGGGTCTTTCCCTGCCCTACTTTGAGATGCTGGGAATTGAAGCTGAGATGTTCAGTGATGGAGCACAAGTGCTCCATCACTGAACTATGGTCATTCCTCTGTATCAAACTCTCTTTTATCCATAGACATGGTGAATTCTTATTTTTCGGTGAGAGAACAGTTTTCATTCCAGGCATGGGTTGATACCTCTCCTATAATGATTGTCAATGAATTTTTTAAGTATCCATGTGGTTTTCTGCTCTGTTAGTGCCAACGGAGTGTGCTAAATCCTCAGAAAACCTCCCTGTTCACTTCAGGAATGTTCTGCAAGGTGAATATGGACTTCTGATCAGGTAGACTTTCAGAACTGCAGTGTTGCTCTTCACAGACATACTGCACTGTTGCTCTTCACAGTGGACTCCATGTTTCTTTCTTTGCTTCTCTGTAAATGTCAGAACTAAGGATCCGGAGTGCTGCAGTCTGAATAAGAACAAGCAAAGATCTGGTGAAAAATGATCCAATATAAAATCTGTTTATTGCTCACTATAGAAATTGCCCTTAGTTCTGACCTTTTGCTACTGAAATGTCAGAATAAACAATATGAATGCCTTCTCACTATTGCAGGCGGGTAGGTGGGCAGCAAGGTCTCTTTTTAAAAAACAGGCATAGAGGTAGGAGCATTAAAATCAGCAAGCCTCCATTACATGAGCCACTGAAATTTATCACTGCTCTAGCTGTATGGGTTGCTTGAATTTCTCCAGTTTAACATTATTTTGGCGTAAAAGGAGAGTCAACTTCTCTCAGCCTTTTCTTCTTTCTTATCTCTTAAGATATCTAATGTGATGGGGATGGGGTGGAGGGGTTATAAGTCACCATTACTGTTTATCCCTTCTTTGTTTTTTAATGACAAATACAAATTTTAATAATTGTGGTAGAAAGGAAGGCATTTGATGGGCTGGGCTGAAAGGGTTTGGAGCAGCAGCAAATGTTCCATGGAAAGGCTTCAAGATGTGTTTAGTCTGTGGCTGTTTATTTTTTATACTGAAAAGATGTGGGGAGCAAATGCCCCCTTTATAACCAATACAAAAGCATTGCAGCCACGTGGAAGCTGAGGATCATAGCTGTTTTGATAAGGATGTGCAAATTGATTTGGGTACAAATTGGTTTGTACCCGAATCTAGCTGATTTGGATGATTTGGAGACAAAACAAATCACCCCTGTGGCCCATTGGCTAGATTCGAGTCCAAATCAAATTGTGCCTGATTCGATTTGAATTGATTCGAGATTCAGATCTCTCCTATTAATTCCCCCAGATTCCCAGCATTCATTTTTTTCAAAAAAGCTATGCTCTAGCCCTTGTAGAAGTGGAGTTATGGAGCAAAATGTGTGGCCACTATTTTTCAAATGTTTGGATTCTTTGGTGTATTATAACTTTCCCTCAATAAATCCCTATGAGGATTCACTACACACCTTTATTTTTTCTATTCATTTTGACTGTCTTTTCAACAGTGCCAGCTGTACCTTACTCCCACCTTCAAGGCAGTGGGGTACTACTCAGTTTATGTTCTAGCGTCCCGTCCCCCCAGCGTGTAGGCTCTTTGGTGTCTAATAACCTTTCCTCATAATGAATCCCTATGAGGATTCATTAAAGAGTCTAAACACCTCAAAAATTCCTAAATTATAAACTGAGTAACCAGTGGCTTGTGGGTTGGGGGGTAGTTGGAACATGGGATGCCACTAATTCCACACCCCCACCTGCAAAGCAGTGGGGTCAAAATGAACAGAAGAAATGAAGGTGTCTAGTGAAGACACCAAAGAATCTAAACACTTCAAAAATACCTAAAAAATAAACTGAGTACCCCAGTGTGTGTGTGTGTGTGGTGGTGAGTGGGGGTGTAGTTGACACATGGCAGTTAACAGTTGGCACTGTCCAATGATAGTCAATATGAACAGAAGAAATGAAGCTATATAATGAATCCTCATAGGGATTCATTATGAGGAAAAGTTATTAGACACCAAAGAATCTAAACAATTCCTAAAAATTAAAATGAGTACCCCACTGCCTTGCGGGTGGGTGGGTGGGGTGTAGTTGGCACATGGCAGTTGACAGTTGGCACTGTCCAGTGACAGTCAAAATGTACAGAAGAAATGAAGGGGTGCAATGAATCCCCATAGGGATTCATTATGAGTAAAAGTTATTATACACCAAAGAATCCAAACACTTGAAAAATAATGACCGCACATTTTGCTCCATAACTCTACCTCTACAAGGGCTAGAGCTCAGCTTTTAAAAAAAATGAAAGCTGGGGATCCGTGTTAGGGTATGGCAACTTCAAATCCCCATTGTTTCCTATGGAGAAATGTTCAAAATCAGTAAAAACTAAAATAATTCATTAAACATCAACCAAGTGTCCCACTGCCTTGAAATCTGGGTAGTAGGTGGCACCCATGGGGACCTACCCACCACCCAAATTGGGTGCCCCTAGGACCTTGTTAAGTGGTCTGAATAGGTCCGAATCTGAATCAAATCAAATAAAATACAAATCGAATCTGGGGTGATTGGGGGTGGTAGATTTGGATAAAAAAGAAATCAGGGTGATTTGGGCACAAATTGAATCAAAAAAATTGATTTGTGCACATCCCTATGTTTTGATTCTTATGGAAGTTCCAGCCTAAAGAATCCTTTACATTCGGAGTGTGTGGATAGCTCAGAACATAGGAAGCTGCTTTATACTGAGTCAGACCCTTGGTCCATCTAGCTCAGTATTGTCTACACAGACTGGCAGCTGCTTCTTCAAGGTTACAGGCAGGAGTTTCTCTCAGTCCTATCTGGAGATGCTTATAGGGAACGACTCCAGCTGCTGTAGGTCAGTTGTCATTAAAAAATCACTGTTCCCTAGTGAAAGTTAGATAGCCTCCGTGTAATGAACTTGTGGCCTCGGCTGATTTGCTATATTGGAAAAGTGTCTACAATCAATAAATCTGGGGGAAATAGTCCGTAAAGAATCTGGTGGGAGTGAGAGAGGTTGAGCAGGCAGCAATGGCTGGTTCAGCATGTATCATTTTCCAGCCCTATATCTGAGTACAATTCTAAGCGTAATAGATTTCTCCTTGTAACACTTTTGGAGAGTTGGGAGTGAAGAAGTAGGAGCAGGGATGCTACCTGTACTTAGCAACTAAGGGTTGGTCTACACATGCACATCAACAATTTGATTACTGCATGTGTGAATGAGCTATCATGGATTAATCACTTCAGAAAGAACTTTACATGATTGTTTTATTGCTGCTTCTGTGTGTTTTTATCTGTCTACAGTTTTTATGTTTGTATTTTATATATTTTTAATCAGATTTGTTTTCATATTTTTAGCTTAATATTTTAAACTGTCATTTTTATTATAAATTTTTAAACTTTTGTAAACTGCCTTGAGATTATTTTTAATGAAAGGCGGTATATAAATTTAACAATAGATAGATAGATAGATAGATAAATAATAAACACTTTGTATCACCTTACATCATCCCAAACACAAGACTTTTCAATGAGATTTGTTCATACTTAAATGCTGAGTAATCAAGTGCTGACACACTTAATGGCACAGTGAGGAAATGACTTGATTAGCAAGCCAGAACTTGTTAGTTCAAATCCCCGCTGGTATGTTTCCCAGACTATGGGAAACACCTATATCGAGCAGCAGCGATATAGGAAGATGCTAAAAGGCATCATCTCATACTGCGTGGGAGATGGCAATGGTAAACTCCTCCTGTATTCTACCAAAAGACAACCACAACATTGTCAACATTGACTCGTCGGCACACTTTACCATTAATCAAGTGCTGAGTAATCAAGCAAGTTATGTAAATGCATGTGGGAAGAGGTGAATAATTTGAATTTCCTTTTGTTGGTCCTAAATTTCCTGGTCTTCAGTTTCATGGGATGACCTCAGGTTCTGGTGTTGTGAGAGAGGGAGAAAAAATTATCTCTATTAAATGCCTAATTTTTTATACCTCTATCATGTCTCCTCATCCTCTTTTCCAAACTAAAGAGCCCCAGATGCTGAATCCTTGTCTCATAAGGTATTCCCGGCCCCTGATCATCTTGGTTGCCCTCTTTTGTACCTTTTCCAGTTCTACAGTGTCCTCCTTAAGATACAGTGACCAGAACTGTACACAGTATTCCAAATGTGGCCACACCATAGATTTGTATAAGGCATGATAATACTAGCATTTTTATTTTCAACCTCCTTTCTAATGGTTCCTAGCATGGAATTTGCCATTTTTCACAGCTGACATGCATTTTCAATAAGCTGCCCACCATTATTTATTTATTTATTTATTTATTTGCTTTGATTTCTATACCGACCTTCCAAAAATAGCTCAGGGCAGTTTACACAGAGAAATAATAAATAAATAAGATGGATCCCTGTCCCCAAAGGGCTCACAATCTAAAAAGAAACATGATAGACACCAACAACAGTCACTGGAGGTACTGTGCTAGGGGTGGATAGGGCCATGACCCCAAGATCTCGCTCCTGATCAGTCACTGACAGCTCAGACCCCACCAGTATATGTGAAGTTAGGGGTTTTTTTGCCCCAATATGTATCACTTTACACTTGCTTACACTGAACCACATTTTCCATTTTGTTGACCACTCATCCAGTTTGTAGAAATCTTTTTGGAGCATGTCACAAACCATTTTGGATTTTGCAACCTTAATAGTTTGGTGTCATCTGCAAATTTGGCCACTTCACTTCTTACCCCAAGCAAGTAGCTACATTAGAATCCCACACATCAGTCAGTTAGTGCACTCTGTGAAGATATTTCAGACTCATTGTAGTAAATAGAAATACTCTTCTCCTGTAGGTGGTGAACTGGAATTTGCCCCTTCCTATTAATTTCTTCTGTACGTCATGGTATTTTACGATGGCTGTATGATTAGTAATGTTGGGCTTATAATGCCAATGTGCCTTTAGAAAGAGCTATGGAAAAGTTGCATCCAGACTACTGCTTTCTGCTTTGGACATTTCAGTGTATGTCATAGTGAACTGGAAGTTCACAGTGATTGATGGAGAAAGACTTAGCTGCATTGCTTGATGTGAGCCTCCTGCTTTCTTTAGTTAATCAATTGGATTGCCTAATTGTTTACACAAGTTTAATTATGTCTGATGGATCTCACATCAGGCAGTTCTTATCATGGATAATTATTTGTTAAGGGGCATGAGAATATGAAGATAATCTTGAAAAAAGATGAAAAGAAAATCGCAAATGATAGGGAGCTATCCTAGGCTGTGAAAGCAATTCCTTTGGAAGAGATGGTAAAAGGACTTGAGGATAAGGCTGAACGTCAGAGTGAACCACCTGTCGTCATTTGTGCCGGTGATTTAACTGAGAGAAACCTATCCACATAATTATTTGTGTTTGCATTTTAAAACCTCTTTTCTCAAAATTTTGCTTGATAGCTTATAGACTACAGAGTTGAATTCAGTAAATGGTGGGTGACGGAGTTCAAGACAATCAAGTTTCCTTCCCAAGGGACAGTCTTTGACTTTTACATTGACCCGGAAACAAAGAAATTTGAGCCTTGGTCCAAGCTCATCCCCAAATTTGAATTTGATCCAGATATGCCATTGCAGGTAAGTGATTTCTCTCTCTCTCTCTCTCTCTCTCTCTGAGAGTATGATTGAGGTAAACAAAGGTATCATGCAGGAGTATGTGAGCATATTGTCTCTGTTAATTTGTATTCATTAGTACTGAAGTGAAAAAACAAATGTTTCTTTATAAGAATAAAACCAATGCTTTGCCTACTAGAACAGGCTTGCAACCAATTGTTTAGGGAGTGTGGGCCTTTTTTGTTTTTGTGCACCAGTAATCTGCAGCTCTGCTTTTCACACTCTCCCCACTGTGATGACGCTACATGCAGCTCTGCTTCTCCCTCCTCTAGCTGGAGCTAGGATGCTTGGAAAATGTTCATTGGGGAAATATTGTTCATGTAAAAGAGTGTGCTGGAGCATCCCTTCTGCATGGAAGTGAGGATTGATGGATGGCTCTGTCCAAAGTACTAAAATTGCAGGATATTTGGATCTTTTCATACAGTGTGTTTTCTAGCCATCTTGACTATAGAGAAAAGCTTGACATTGACAATATGGAATACTCTTAACCACATTTTGGCAGGCCATATACACTGCAGTGAATGGAAAGTGTGGTATCTATGAATTTGAGGACATTCTGTTGAACAGGGATTCTGGCAGGAAATAAGTCCCCAATTAGTTCATTTTATTTACAGCTGTTTATTTTTTTTAAAAAAACTATATATGCAGTTTGGGGACTTAATTTGCAAAGTTTGAATATTTTTTATTGTCAGGTTTGATTTATCTGCTTTCACATCTGTATTCTAGGCTGGAGTTAAAATTTTCTGGAAGCCTAGATCTCTGCACCCTGGCCTGCAGGCCATGTGGGACAGAGTCTGTCAAGGGGAAAAAGACTCCCCAGAGAACAGCCTGTGATCCACGACCTTAGCTGAATCTCTCTGCTTTTGTTTCAATGCATGGGTTTTTGCTTGTATGTACTGAGGTATTTGTCTAGTGACATAGAGACATTCCTGCAACTGATTCTGATTCCATCTGGTGGAGATTAGTTAAATGCAGTTAGGGTCAGCTTTAATGAGAAAACAACATCGGCTTATTCATCACTCCTTAAGTGAATTGTGTGTGAAATTTTACACACACACACACACACGCACACACACACACACACACACACACACACGGCAGGGTACTCGGGGTTCTCATGAAACATACTCCTCTTGCTGATTTCTTCCTCTGCTCATTCCTAATTCTGCCAGCCACAGTTCGGCATCCTGCAACAGACTTTGCAAATCTAATTCTCATTTTTCTGGGTCAGGATGTTCACAAGGGATGCTAGCAAGACAAGCAGCCATTTATTTTGATGTTATCTGATACATATTGCATGCCTTTATTGCTGTCAAGGGTTATGGAATTACTAATGTCTCAAATTGGGGTCCCACAAACAAAATGTTTGAGAACTACTGCTTTTCTCAATGCACCAGGCAAAGGTAGTATTTGCATAATCCATTCTCCACATACCAAGTCCTTTTCCCCAGGACAGATTGTTGTTCCTGAGCTATTGTGATTATTGGATGCAAGTCTAACCTTGAGTTCCAAGCCAGTAATAATACTTAGCATTTGTATAGCGCTTTTGTGTGTTCAAAGCCCCACACACAGTGGGGCCATTCACATGACTTACTGGGTGGGCAAGTCTTCACAAACCGTGCCTTCCCACCAGAAGATCGACCTGACCTTGGTAGGAGTGCAGAGTATATTCCCAGACTATCAGTGCTGCTCCATGCAGTGCGGAGCAAGGTGGATCGCTCTGAGGCCAGGACTTGTTATCTTGGCTTCCACTATCCCACAGTGCACTGAGCACAGTGCATTGGGGGATTCCTCAGGGACGGGTGCTCTTGGCGCCCATCTGTGTCAGCGTGAGCTGCAAATAAGCATCCCAGCAACCGGGTTAAGGGCGTTTTTGTGTCCTTAACCTCAGCTAAGAGCTGGGCCGTGGCACTGCTGGGATCTGTGTGTATCCGGGCATCTGGCAGTTCTCATGGGCAACCCAGCTTAGAGTTGTTTGTTTGTGAGAACAGCCTCAGTATCTTATTGTAATTCTTACATCAACTCTGTAACATAAGCAGCTATTATTATCCTCATATTGTAGATGGGGACTGAGGCTGAAGGGCTTGTCAGAGGCCATCTAATGGGTTAATAGCAGAGGCAAGCGGCTTCCTGTGTTGTAGTTCAGTCCCTTGGCTAGTGTGTTTACACCAGCTCTGTAGCTACACAACGAGAGATGCTTTTAGTCTGGTTCTGTGAGGCAAAAAGGATAATGGACCTGGTTCTGTGAATGCTGCAGCCTGACATGAAACACTTTGGACAGGATATGTAGCCAGTCAACTCTGCCTGGAAAGGTTGTTGCAGGCATTTTAAGCATGAATATGCAGCTATCAATGTACTGTATCATTATCATGGTTGGGTTGTCAGAAGGGAGGCTAGGGCTGATGGCATACAGTACCCACTGCACATTTCTGGTTTGCCCTTTTTATTTATTATAAATGTTTTATACTGCCTTAGTAGTGTTTCCAGTGTGGTATACAAAGCATAATGAGCAATAAAAGCAAATAAAATCAAAATAAAACAAAACCCACAACCCTCAGTTGTGATAAAATAGCAGTGGAAACACTCACACTGCCTCAGCATGTGTGAAGATCATTATAAATGCCTCTCATTCTCTCTTCAGGCCTGCCTGGTACACACCAATGAAACCATCCGTGTGCGTTACTTTATGGATCAGCTCTTGGAGAGACGTAGACCAGTCATGCTGGTGGGAAATGCAGGCACAGGAAAATCTGTGATTGTGGGTGATAAACTGTCGCTGTTGGATTCTGAGGAGTACATGGTGAAGAATGTCCCCTTTAATTACTACACCACATCTGCCATGCTGCAAGGTAAATTTAATAGGTGAAATGACAGAGAATTTAGTAAAATTTAAAAAGGCACTTAAGACAGAAAAAGCTCTCAAATAATTCATGGAGAGAATTGTGCACTGAGGCATTTTAAGTATGTACCCAAAATTAAAATGGGTCAGTAGAGATAATACCCAACATGGCTAAAAGGTGTGATAAGTAAGAAGTGTATTTTTAATAGGTTAGCTTTGCGGTTTCAAGATGTTTACAAAAAACAATCAATGAAAACATAACTTAAAAGTCACAGAGAAACTGGAATCCTTTATCTAGTGGAAGAGTAATCCAAACATAAAAAAGAGAATAAATTTGGAAACATGTTACTATAACTTTCAGCCTGAAGAGACCTTCAACAGAAGTTAGCTAAATTGTAAAACTTAAAGAAGGATTTTCAAAAGATTGCAGAGAATCATGCCAGAGAAATGGTCTAAACCTTAAAGCACAACAATGCATTCAAAAGTACAATTTTGTTTTTAAAAGGACAAGTCAAATTCATGGGAATTAGTAGTCTGATAATTCTGACATGGTCAGGACATGCATCTACTTGACCCCTGATGTTCTGAAACTTGAAGGAATATACAGGAAATTAATTGCTCTGTTGGTGCTCCTGTTTCACCTGCTGCTTGGCTACAATTGGAGGTGGTATCCTGAAGTCAGTGGACTATTGAACTGACCCAGTGAGGCAGCTCTTAAATTTGTGTTCTGAATGTATTTGAAAAAATGAGTAGTCCATCCTGTACTTTAGTGGCCAGCAGCTTGATCTATGCCACTGCAATATGTGGAAAAGTGCCCTAAGATACTATTTTTGCATTGAATTTTCATACACATCAGTGCCAATATAGTTAAAATGTGCCTAAGTCTCAAGGTGAGATGGAATAGTTGAGGTCCTTTTTAAATTTGTAGATATTATATGCCCAATGCATTTGAGCCACAAGATATTACAGTATATGCTACATCATGTTGGACATACCTGTATAATATCTACAAATAATAAAAGGATCTCATACATTCCATAGCATCTTGAAATGTGGTCTCTTTTTTGCTGATATTTTTGTGGATGCGTCCTTGGTTTTTTGTGGTTTTCTAAAATGTGCCTAAACCAGGATTACAGGTTGCAGTCTCACAGCAGACTGCCAATGAGTCTGGAGGCATCTTTCTTTCTCTCTATTGCAAGAAAATTGGCAAAAAAACCCCACCCCAGTATTAGTGGTATGACACAAAATAAACTGAACAAGATTTACTGAGTGGAGTATGATGGGTGGTAGAGAGCCACATGGAGACTGGGAAATGTGAGACAATTAAGAAATACTGGGAAATTGTTTTGCTTTTGAACAGATTTTGGGATATAAAATCCCAGAGAACCTAGTTGTGATCAGTTTTACCTATCTGCAAGGGACTGTTGAGGCTGATAAAATAATCTGAAATGATTGCTGATCTCTTGGCAGCTACTAAAACGTCAGTTGCTAGTTACTGGAAAAAATCGATTGTGCCACCGATTTCAGATTGCATTTATATCATATAGGATATTGCAGTTCTGGCTAAGATAACTTACTGTGTTCACATTTGTGAGGGTAGGACTGTACAGAACAAATTTATACAGAAATGGTCTGTCTGTCTCCTTCTGGAATGATAAATATCAGGATAATACTCACCCATACGCACTGTTTCCCTCTAATTTAATTCTTTTATACTGTGGAATATTTTGGGATATACTGTGGAATATTTTCTTAATATTTTGGGATATGTTTTTTAAAAATTATTATATCATTTTAAAAAAACATATCCCAAAATATTAAGAAGTATAAAAGAAAGAGAAGTACAATGCAAGGGAAAAGGCACAGTTCCACAGTATAAAAGAACAACAGGACCTAACCTATGGGGTGCTGCTTCACAGAAACAGCTTCCTGTGTGGCACCTTTTTAGTGGCAATCTCACTGCCAGTGTAATATTTGAACTGGGCCTTATACGGTGAGGTTTTTTGGCTTTTTGTAGCACTGGTTTTTGGCTCTAATGAAACATGCTAGCTCAATATTTGAGTGGGAAAGGCGACATATGGGAACATGGACACATCAGTAACTCATAACATTTGCAGCAAGTGAATAAATTGTTCTAAGAAATATTTAGGGATGGCAAGAGCTGCAGGCAGATTGTTACTTCTTATGGCCTCCTCCATCTCTAAATAATCTGAGCTGGAATCCTGGTCACAGTTTAATAAATGCCACAAACAAGCAAGGAGGTTTGATATAGGACATCTTTGTGTGAAATGCCCTAAAAAGGAGGTATGTTCACGTGTAGTCTTATGTCAGTGATATGTCCATGTTACTATAGGCTGTTGTCAATACTGTAACATTCAGGGGCTTGCTTGTTTGTTATGCACCAGGGCTGTTGTGGGATATGTTACCTTTCAGCCTAGGGACATGGGATCTGTTCAGATGACAATTGTCTTTCAGAACCTGTAGACACATTGTGATGTGGATTGTGGTGGGATCAGGAGGTGCAGAAGCCTGAGATCAGATATGTTTTTGATCTCATAACTAATACAGGTTCTGGTATGTTTGTGTGGTTAGTTGGTTTGAACAAGCTCACTTTTGCCTGTTTAAAACCTTGGTGAAGTACTATACTATTAGGTAAATTGTATGCCTGGGGGACAAATGCTATTCCTCTGCCTTAATTCTGGAAGCATGGCTAACAAATCTTGAAGGCCTGCCCAAATGTAGAGAACAAAAAGCAACACAAAGTCTCAAAAAAGAATTGCAAGGAGACAGTAAGAGAGTTTGAGGAATATTTAGGTAAAATCATCAAAGGGAATTTCAAAAACTTATTTAAGTGCACCAGAAGCAGGAAACCTGCCAGGGAGGCTGTTGAATCATTAGATGATGAGAGTGAAAGGGATTATTAAGGAGGATATGGAGATTGCAGAGAAGCTAAACAAATCCTTTGCATCTGTCTTCATGGCAGAGGATACTGAGTGTATATCTGTGTCTATACTGAGCTCCTTGTAAAAATATATAACTCATCACTATAATCAGGCTCTGTACTGGAGTACTGGAAAGTAGCCAATGCAACACCGATTTTCAAAAAGGATCCGGGGGGATCTGGGAAATTACAGGCGATTAGCTTAACGTCCATTGCAGGCAAATTGATGGAAAGCATTCTCAAGGATAAAACTGTTACGCATATAGATGAACAGGCCCTGCTGAAGGAGAACCAGCATGGCTTCTACAAAGGTAAATCTTGCCTCACTCATCTTTTGGAGTTCTTTGAGAGTGTCAACTGATGTGTGGATAAAGGTGATCCAGTTGACACATTACACCTGGACTTTCAAAAAGCTTTTGACAAAGTTCCTTATCAAAGACTCTTGAGAAAACTTAGCAGTCATGGGATAAGGGGACAAGTACATGTGTGGATTGCTAACTGGTTGAAAGATGGGAAACAGAGGGTAGGTGTCCCCGTGTTTAGGGTGGAGGACTTCTCTAGATAAACTTTCCACCCTCTCACACTAAATTATAGGCATGGACATTGCCTAAGAGTTGGGGAGGAGGGAAGTATATTTTCTCCACTCCTTCTCCTATCAGTGGGAGCCAAAAGCCTGAACTCCTCTCCGGGAGTCCACCAGACCAACAAACTTCATCCCTGCTGATCGTCTCATCTTCGACAGCCCATGCCTTAAAAAAGCCCTACATTCATTCATTCAATTTCTATACCGCCCTTCCAAAAATGGCTCAGGGCGGTTTACACAGATAAATAATAAATAAATAAGATAATAAAATTTAGGACACTCCTCCCCCCTTCCAGCTTGCTCCTTCTTCCCTGGCCAGACAAGTGGATTGGCCACCCAATTCCTGGCCTCCCAAGGGGCCTTGCTCTCCAACTCCACCTCCTTCATTAGCCTTTCTACACCCGTTTGAAGCTGTGGAGCTGATATCATCACTATTCCATCTCCACCATTCTGCTGCCTCTGGGGCTGCACCCACCCATCCCCCAGCAGCTGTTGCAGGCCTCTCTGAGCCCTTCCTGATTTCGGAAAAGTAATTACTGGGGTTTTCCTGGTGTCTGGAGCTCCCTGCTTCTCTGGCATTTGACTGGGTAAACAACTTTGTCTTGTGGAGGAGGGTGGGAAACCCCAACCGTAGGAATAAATGGACAGTTTAGAGAACTATCCATTTATTCCTACTGTCGGGGTTTCCCACCCTCCATTTAGAGAAGTAAGACATGGGGTCCCCCATGGATCTGTACTGGGACCAGTGCTCTTTAACTTGTTCATAAATGATTTAGAAGTTGGGATAAGCAGCGGCCAAATTTGCTGATGTCACCAAACTATTTAGGGTAGCGAAATCCAAAACAGATTGTGAGGAGCTCCAGAAGGATCTCTCCAAACTGGGGAAGTGGGCGACAAAAGGGCAAATGCAGTTCAGTGTTAATAAGTCTAAAGTGATGCATATTGGGGCAAAAAACCCCAACTTCACAAATATGCTGATGGGGTCTGAGCTGTCAGTGACTGACCAGGAGACAGATCTTGGGGTTGTGGTGTACATTTCATTGAAAGTGTCAACTCAGTGTATGGCAGCTGTGAAAAAGGCCAATTCCATGCTTGGAGTCCTTAGAAAGGGGTTTGAAAATAAAACTGCTAATATTATAATGTCCTTATACAAAACTATGGTGTGACCACATTTGGAGTACTGCGTACAGTTCTGATCACCATATCTTAAGAAGGACATTGTAGAACTGGAAAAGGTGTAGAAGAGGGCAACCTGATCAGGGGCCTAGAGCACCTTCCTTACAAGGCAAGGCTACAACAGCAGGAGGTTTTTCATATATGGCTTTATGCCTCAGGGTATTCAAAGAGCAAATCTGCTTCGCAGCAGATTCGCAAGATGTTTACTTCGGGGATTAAACTGGCAGTTTACATAGCTGTGGGCTCCTCCTGCACTCCCTGCAATCTTTCTCCTCTGTGCGTTCCTAATTTTTGTTTAGATTTTTCCTCTCCAACCAATCACATCCCAGGAGGAGGCGCCTCCCTTCAGTATTAGTTTTTTTTAGTTTTGACAGTCAGCTGGATGTCCGCAAAAGTGACAAGTCAAAACAACAGAACTTAACCCCAACCTGCAGTCTCCACTGTTAAACTTCCAAATATCTGCATATCCAAACACCTAAATATATATGCTGTGTTGTTATGGTGACCAAACTTTGAAGACACACATTTTGCTTATGCTTGCATTTAACTCAGGAATTCCTCATCCCCCCCACCTTCTGGACTTCATAGAATTGCATCAATCTGCCACAACCCCTCCCCCTGCCCCCAGCACTTGCAATTGCAAATCACTCAAAGAACACACCAGACTGAACTCTCAAACTCTCCTTTACTGACACCTGGGTGGATTTACAGAAATCCACCCAGCAGGCATTTTTAAAAAAACACATGGAAGTGCAAGTAAGCCGAATTGTTGGCAATGGCCCCTCCGCACATCAAAGGTAAATGTTGGGGTTCCCCCCCCAAAAGCCACTGGAAATACAGGATTTTAAAAAGCCGAACATACTTTTGGCTAAGCCAGAATGCCCAGCCTCATTTTTTTGGGGGGGGGGAAGAGTCATTCATGTCTGTACTGATCCATGATACGTCGGGATAAATACAACTAATATGTGGACTGGCACACTTCAATCCGGAGTGGATTTGAACTGTAAAGTCTCCTGTAGGGATGTGCACGAAGTTTCTTCGGCACCAGCGAGAGTAGTCCTTTAAGGGCGGGGGAGGGTGCACTTACCCCTCCCACCGCATATCCCCCGCCGCGCTCCGTCACTGTTAAGCCCCTCGGGGCGGCAGCGTTCCTCCCTGCCGCCCCGTTTCTGTCATTGGCTGGAAGTGGCCAGAAGAAGCAAGTGCGCGTGCGCCCATTGCAGCCGTGCACGCACCCGTCTGCCGTGCAGGTGCGTGCGCACGATGGGCGCACGCGCGCTTGCTTCTTCTGGCCACTTCCGGCCAATGACAGGAACGGAGCGGCAGGGAGGAACGCTGCCGCCCCGAGGGGCTTAACAGTGACGGAGCGCCAGCGGGGGATATGCGGCGGGAGGGGTAAGTGCACCCTCCCCCGCCCTTAAAGGACTACCCCCGCCGGTGCCGAAGCACCGAAATGGCCCCCGGAGCCGAAACGTTTTTGAGGCCTCCATAATGGTCTCCGAAACGTTTCGGGCACAAGCCTAGTCTCCTGGAGCTTTTTAGTTTTAGAAAAAAAGACAACTGAGGAATGACATGATAGAGGTCTGTAAAATCATGCATGGTGTGGAGAAGGTTGATAGAGAATTTTTTTCTCTCCCTCTCGCATAACACTAGAAATTAGTCAAGGAAATTATAATTTCTTTTTAAAACTGACTCAGTTCTGCAGGATTATAAAACTTTGGCTGACAGCCAGAGTAAGTACTCCTAAATAGTCCTCTAAACTACTTCCTGAATAGTACTAATCAACAAGTTAGTCTGAATGTCAACCATTATCAGCTATTGCTGCCCAAAAGGCCATCTGTTCCTGGTTTTACCTCTTGATTCAGAGAAGACCTCTGATCATTTGGAGAGAACCATCTTGAAAGGATATTTAGATGCCGCAATGTGTTTATATCTACAAAGATTAGAATCGTTTGGACAATAGTTTTTCCTGTGACACTCTATGGATGAGAAAGCTGGACTTTGAAGAAAGTCCAAGATAGAAAAATTATTGACTTTTTGGCTTTTGAACTTTGGTGCTGGAGAAGACTTTTGAGGATACCATGGATAGCCAGGAAAACAAATGGATCATAGAACAAATCTATCCAGAATTTTCATTTGAGACACAAATGATCAGGCTCAAACTATCCTATTTTGGACACATTACGCGAAGACCCAGCTCCCTTGAGAAGTCTATAATGCTGGGAAAAGTCGAAGGAAAGAGAAGAAGAGGATGACCAGCAGCAAGGTGGATGGACTCTGTTACGACCACAATGAATGCACCACTGAAAGATCTTAAAGGCCAAGTTGAAGACAGATCATGCTGGAGAGAATTTATCTATGTGGTTGCTAAGAGTCGACACCAACTTGATGGCACATCAATCAATCAATCAATCAATCAATCAATCAATCAAATCTTGACTAAACGCATCCGCCTCATGTAGTTTGGCCTGGGCTTCCTCTGAGCATGTGAGGTTTTATACCGGTATCCAAGGACATAAGTGAAAGTGAATGGTGTTTGAACCCATGACGTTCAGATCTGGAGAGGTAAAAGGCAGGGGTGTCCCCTTTCCTCGCTGTTATTTGCCTTCTCTGCATAGCCTCTGGCAGAGGCAATTCAGAACAGTTTTCGGGCTAAAGGAATACTAATTGGTAAAACTGAATACAAAATAGGTTTAGTTGCTGATTATGCTATTAGCTAGCTCTGTAACCCTGAGGCTTTACCAGATGGGGTGTAAGAAGCCTTGTTTGGCCTCAGGGTCCTGAATAAGTTATGATACATCTGAGCTGATTATGATTAACATTTCTCAGGGTGCTCTTACTGAGAAATAGCTAACCCATATATGTTTGAATGAATTAGTATTACATGGAGGCATTTAGGAGTTCAGGTGACTTCAAATCTGAAGGTCTATTTAAAAATAACTCTCAAAATTATGACATCTATTCAGAAAGACTTTGTGGGATGGAAGTTCCTGAATCTTGACTGGCTTCTATTCAGACTAATAGTTTCCCCAATAATCTTGTTTGGCTTTCAGATACATGATACTCATTTCTGTATTTCCTGCGGTTATTGACTTGTGGCAAAAGATGCTTGAAACTTTCATTTGCGGGGGGGGGGGGGGGAGCCAGAATAGTATGGTGTATGCTAAGACATTCCCCAGATAAAGGTGAATTGGACAGATTCATGGATATACTGGAAGAGAGTGAAAGACCTTCTAAGAATAAACTTTGCCCTGCTCCCATTCTTGAGCGAAACATAGGTGAGATTATTTGAGACACTATCCGCACATAAATCTCTGCCTTAGAAGCATATGAAAAATGTATTATGCAAGATGTTTGGATATTCTCTTTGGGAAGGTATACCCTCTTATGTATTTGTCTGGGGTAGAGGTTTAGGTGAAATTCTTGATCTAAGTAGATGGTCCTCTTCTTTGATTCTCACATCCTTTACATCTTTCCCCAAGAGCAAGGGGAGGTCACTTACAGTTATTTATACCATCTGGTAGAATACGCTATCTATACAAAAGTTACCCAAACCTGGGTTGGAAGTGCTCATATCTTCATGGATGATGGTCTTATCCCAAACCGCAGAAGTTCTGATAATATTTTGGCTCGCATTAAAAGGATTAAAAAATAAACCATCCATCTGGATCCATAGATAGTACTTTTTAATGACTGACTCAGAAGATATCCCTACACTTAGAAAGAGGTTAGTTGCTTAGTTATTGACTGCAGCTAATTAAAGCAAACACAGCAAATATATGGAAGGGTATCACTGTCCCACAGGTCAGCAGTTGTATGAACACATATGGGATGTGCTTGTTATGGACAGAGTTACTTCTCAGCTTAAGGCATGGCAAATGCATATTATAAAGATTTGTTCCTTTTAAAATGTCTTATTTTGTAGTTCATAGATTCGCTTAAAGCATTTTGTAGAAGATCGGCAAGGCTGAACATTGTTAAGATATGTATTAGACAAATGCATTTCTTTTTTGGGGAAGGGGATGGGTTTGAAATAGTTTACTATTTATTTATTTAATGCTTGTTTAGAATCCATAGCTATTTCATGGTAAGGGAAAGACTGTCCCATACCCCCTTTCTTATAGCACTACACCGGTGACTGTCACACATGTCATTATATAGATAACTAGAGATTCTGCTGAGTGTGGTATTACTATAGCCAACCACGAAGACTTCTTGCATTTTTAAGCACTGTTGTGATCTGATATATGCTAGAAAGTGAGTTGGAAGGCTCTACTATGTAGTGATTGTTTATGGGCATAGAGATTTTATGTGCTTCTTTAGTTCTGTGTCCTGACAAGTGCTTCCCATTCATTGCAGTGAGAGGTACCTGAGCTGCTCATGCAAGAGGTTTGCAGGCAGATTGGATCTCAATCATTTAAGTGGTTGAGGCATATTTTGTATATGAGAGCAGATGAGTTGTTGCAAATAATTTCATGTTCCAGAAGGCAATGTGATGGAAGGCCCTGTGTGACACCCAAGAGCTTTATGTTTCTGCAAAATGTTTTGTATTGCCTTGCATGGTCATGGTGCTTAACAGATTTTCAGATGCAATTAGTTGTAGAACATAATGCGTTTAATCCTGGAAAGATTCTGCAAAAGCCATTGAGGCATCTAAATCTCATTTCAAGCTATAGAGCATTGTGCAAGGTTTCTTCATGTGGCAAATTTGCCCCCTGAGAATTCCACAGAAACGGATGTCTCCCAGCCCATCAGCTACTGGGAAGCATAGCAGATGCTTAATAACCCTAAAATGCTATGACTTTTTATTCCAGTATAATTGGGATCTGAGTGTTTCTGTGCTAGAGATATGTGGCTTTTGATATTATTGTGAGAGACATTCTCAAATTAAAATGCTGCTTTTACGAACATGTCATTTGATCTCTCAGTAATTGCATTTCAATTTGATATATCTCTTGCATACTTGCTAAATCCCTAAAAGGGATGTTTTCTGTGTTAATTAAGCTCTAATTAAATGCTTATTTGAAAGACAGTATCGCACTTTCAGAAATCTCAAACTTGGGGGTGGGCAGCATTGTTGAAAGAGGAAGAGTCTGCATTGACAGAGGTGTTATCTTTCACCCAGCACTTCAGGTTCTTTTGTGCCTCAAACAGTCAGAAAATGAGAAATCAGATGGATTCTTAGCAAATGTGCTAAATGTGAAGTAAAAAGCATTTTTTAATAACCTGTAAATATAATCAGTGTAGTGAAAAGCTAATGATAAATCTTGAATAGCTTGTCCATGTCATTACTAAGAAGCTCATTGCCTATTACAAGATACAGATGTTTGGAAACATTTGGTTCATGTAGGTTCTCTGTAACTATGATGAAGTGTTACTAAGAGCTGCTGTTTTTGTAATGTAAGAGCAAATTAAAAATTTGTACCTTGCAATGTATGTATGCTAGTGCAAGTGTCTTTTCCAGCCCAGATACATGCACCAGAAAGTCCTAATGTATTCACCCAGAACAAATAATACCTGCACCATACAATTAGAGTTTGAGAGGAGGTTTTGTAGCCCATCTAATTCACCCCACTAGCTGATTCGGGAAACACAGGCTGCATTCACATGTAACATGAAACCACAGTTAAATGGGGCAGAGGTTGGAACTCTGTTATGTCTGAATGCATGCAACCATGATTTCGCAGCAAAAGTGACCTGAAGTTTTTGTCTTACCAAACTTCAGTTTGAATCTTTGGTTTGTAGTGAATGTCACCGTCATAACCTGAGTTTTTTTTAGCAGCAGCAATATGTCTGAACATAGACGGCACCATAACCACGGTTTTGTTTAATTCTTGGAATTGTAGTAATAGAGACAGTGGCACAGACCAACCTGGGATCATTCCTATTCCATGCTTACGGCACTTCTCACTGGCCTCCCCTCTGTCTCCGATCCAACAAAGCAATTGCCCGGCAACAGAGACACCGCCACATCCCATCCCAAGCCTGTCAAATAGGAAAGACACACAGGAGAATGCCCTCTTCCTACTCTGTCCCTTGCTCCCCCCTCCTGGCAATCAGGAGAGAAATGAGACGAGATGGCAAGACAGGCACTATTTTATTTCTTTATTGTTAAATTTCTATACCACCTTTCATTAAAACAGTCTCAAGGCAGTTCACACAAAAGTTAATGTGCTTTGCTCCCCTGAAGTGACAAAGATGGCTGTTCACAAGCATATGCACTCGAGGTGTCAATATAAGCAGGGCAACCCCATTAAAGTGCTGGCCGGCAACATATGGCAGAGTGGTGATACCTGGCGTAGCGTTTATAAGGCAGCCCCAACCAGGACTTCTTTAATGTCTAAGGTCTATTTTTAGTACACTGATGTTGGGGAAGGGGGCCCTAGCCCCTTCCCCTTCCCCTTGGGGATACTTGTGCATTCCTTAGGCTTACTTATAAGAAGGGTCAGACAGCAGGATCAGCATTGCCAAAATTGAGAGGGGAGATTTCTCTTCTGTGATGAGGATGGATGCTGTTCCTGAGTGAACCGCTCACTCATGAGAGTGTAAGGCCATGGGAGAATCCCTTAACAACTCATGAGATGAACTGTCTGTGGGGACAGGGGTGTTGGGTCAAAATTGCCAATAATGTGGAATGACATCCCCTTCTCCCACAGACTGAACTCTCACGAGAGTGTCAGGCCATGGGGGCTGGATGCAAATGTTGCCCAGCTAGGTTGCTCTATAGAAGCAAGTTGTGAGGTTGGGTACCCTGGCAACAGCTCTCCCTGTCTTGGCGGCTGTTGTGAGGAAGCTGTCAAAGCGCGCCCTCTGCCAGCCCGTCTGCCCACTTGAACATGTCTATCTTTAGTTTTGTCTGCAATGGTGACCCCACTCTACTGGGGTAGCTGCAAATCGGGGCTCTTCTCTTCCGCGATTTCCCAGGGCAGCAGATCTGCATATGATTCTGGTCCAAACCCAGGGAATGTGAATGAGAGTAAAGATCCATCTCCGGTCCCGGTGTTTCCCCATTCTGCTCACCTGGCGTGTCAAATTCTCCTTTGGGTGTGTGGAAGCCTTCCCTGGAGAGCAAGGAGCCTCTGTGCAAAAGTTCTATCATTAACCAGAGAAAGCAAGAGCCCCACATATGTGCCCCCCCTTTTGGGGTTATCTTAACTCATGAGTGTGCAGTCCTATGGAAAACAGGTTTTTGGTGAGCCTAAGGTCCTCCCCAGTAGACTGGCCCTCTCATGAGAGTGCTAGTCCTCTGGAGGCAAACCACCATGGGGGCAGGAGTATGGTGTGGTCTCCATGGACTGCTTTGGCAGGATGAACCATCGCACGAGCATCCTTGTTCAGCGGGCCAGACCCCAGGATCCTTTGTCCTTCCTCAGATAGATATCCCCTCCTAGGAAGAAAAATTATTTATTTTTAAATAAAATAAATAAATAAATATAAATATTCCCTCCTAGGAAGTCATTATGATCTTTCCTTTCCCTTTCTGTTTCCTAACAGGAAAATAGTGCCCACCCAGATCCCCCCCTCCAGAAAAAAAAGTGCTTGTGTGAGATGGTTTTGTTTCAGGGCTCTTAGGAAGGTGGTGGTACAATCACTGTCAGATGAAGGGCTTGCATGGCATGATATTTAAAGAAATTTAAATGCCCTTTCCTTGCCAAGGGCAGCTGGACCGTACAAAAAGGCACAATCACACTCGGCACACCCCCTTGAAGGTTGTGGCCAATGGCTGCTGCCCTGGAGAGATGCTGATGCCTTGACCACAGTCTGGTACAGATACGGAACTTGCTGGGTTGTGGCCTCGGCAAACCAGGAAGAGGGAGGGGTTCCCCTGCCCTGAAAACAAAGATTGCTGTACCTCAGTTGGATGAATTTCTGCAATACGGTTCACAGTTTGAAGAAAAATAACCGGGGCTCCCGCAACCTCTGGTTTCGTATTACATATGAATGTGGCCACAAGAGCATTCCCAACAGAGATTTGTCCAATTCTTCTGGAAGACCTCCAGAAAAGTCATCTTCAGTGAGGTCTACCGCCCTGCTAGATAATTTCATTGTCTCACTTCTCTTGCTGGCTGACACTGACATGGGCAGTCCTGAACCACTTGTGCTGCTGTGGGCATCTAAAACGTCTGCGGTGTTTCTCAAGAACACTCTTGTGCTAATACTTAAAATGGCACACGTGCAATTCTACAATGCTATACCCATTGGAAATAATGGATGTAGCATCATGCAATTATGATTACAGACGTCTAAGTATTAGTGCAAAAACTCTCTGGCACAACATGTGGTGTTGCTTTAAACACTCGCAGCAGTTCAGGCAGTTCAGAATCAAGTTGTGCTGAATAAGGTTCAACCAAAATCTTTCCCCCAAGGTTCAACCAAAATCTATCTTCCTGTACTTTAGTCCTGCCCCCTGGGACAGGGAAGAATGGGTCCTATGTGATAGTCCTGCAGGTATTTGAAGAGTGCCATCATATGCCTCCTCAGTCTTTTAGTTTTCAGGCTCAGTGTACATAGGACTGGTTTACCCCATGAATCAAATGTGAGTTTGATGGAAACCAGAGATTCCCACTTTGTCCACACCTGCAGAGAATCTTGTGTGAACCCAAGATTGTGTGGTTAGAGTGTTGGACTAGGAGTGGGGAGACCCGGGTCCAAATCCCCATTCAGCCATGATACTTGCTGGGTGACTCTGGGCCAGTCACTTCTCTCTCAGCCTAACCTACTTCACAGGGTTGTTGTGAGGATAAACTTAAGTATGTAGTACACTGCTCTGGGCTCCTTGGAGGAAGAGCGGGATATAAAATGTAATAAATAAATAAATTTCCCTAGCATGAAGCTGACATGGCCAAGCTGACTTCAGATCCAAGATTACAGATCTTGGCTATGTTTTGGGTTGATGCATTGCCAAACAGAGATCAGTGGAAAATCCTGGGTTCCCACAACAGACTGTGCAGCGCAAGGTGGAAACTTCTGATTCCCGTCAAACTCACATTAGAGTCATTGTTGTCATCATAGATTGCTGCTGGATGCCATAAACACAGCAAATGAAGGAGGGAAATGGGTATCAAGTGTTGCATTTTGTAAAATATAACGTACTATTTACCTGGGTGATTTCCCCCTATCCTTCTGCATAAGTGTCTAAATTGTCTGTGGCACATTTCTTTGACATCAAACTGTTTTCTGTTTCATCTGTTCATGCGTAAGATTTGGCATCTCTGAGTGATGACCACTCAGAAGCTTGAGTTGTACAACTTCCAATTTCATTTCAGACAAAGTGGTACCTTTCGGTGACACATAGCTTCAGTTTGATTAATGTTGTGCAGCCTAAACTAAGCTTTCATCTAGCTTCACCTTCTTGGTCACTGGCTTTGTGCGCTATTTGTCCAGGTTAATCTCCCATTTCTTCAGCTGACTTGCTTTGAATTTGAATAGTCTCTGCATTACTCCAGACAGCTTGTCAATGATCATCTGGGTAATAAGCAATGTGAACAGATGTCCAAATACCAAAGCATCTAAGTCAGTCATCTTACTGAAGAAATAAGGTTGTGTTCCAAACCTTTGAGGAAAAGCTTCATAATTCTGATATACATCTTCTGTGGTCCTAATTTGCCGCCCCCATCCATTGAGTTTCTTTTTGTGCGTGACCTCCTACTATTTCTGATAGGCTAAAATATGGTTCAGAACCAAAAATAAAGAGATCAATATCTTGGGTGAATAATATTCTGTACCATAGAATTATTATACTACTGAAAAATGTGGCTATGCTGCTATGAGGTATTTTTGTTGACCAATTCCATGTAGATGGTTTCATTTCAGCTTTTTGGTCTTTATCTTATCTTTCATTATAGGCTGCTTATATTCCCCCCCCCCCCCCCAAGTACACTCAAAATATTTTTTTCATTCTGCTTTTATGTTTGCATGCAGCAAACATGTATATTACTAGCCACATTTTTATTACGGATGTACTTGCCAGGGAGCCAAGACTGGTTGTGTTTCTCTACTTTGTACACACATTGTGGCAGACACATTAGCTGTTACCTAATGTGGAATGATGCATCCAGCACTTCCCTTTCTTTCCCAAAAGAGCCCTTAATGATCTGGACCCTGATATCTGAAGGACGACCTGCTTCCAAATATTTCTGCCATAAAAAGAGATAACATATCTAAAAATGCTTGTAAATGTACGATATTACATGTTTTGGCTGAAAAGGCCCTCTTCAGGGGCAATTATATTTTTTAAAAATCTGATGAGATCCCTGTGAAAAATGCTCCTTTCTTACTTGAAGCAAACTGAAACTAGTTTGCTAGTTTCTATCTATCATTTATAAGCATCTTGAGAAGTCTTCTCTCTTTTTGTTGGCTCGTTAGTGGATACTTCCTGGCTTTTTTGTGCTTTCCAAATGTTTTTCCCCATTAAACAAGATAATCAGAGGAGGCTCTCCTCTGAGGGAAGCTCAGTATTCATGGACATGGGACAGGCCTTCTTGGTCATTGCCCCCAGGCTTTGGAATGCTCTCCCAATGGACATACAGAGCCCTTTCTCACAATCCTGTGAGTGGGCTTGAAGGCGGGTGGCGGGGAAGGCTGCAGCAGCTTACCTTCCCTGCAGAGGATCCAGAACAATTACTGGGCATGTGGATCGTGCGCCCAGATGAGCCATTGCTGTTTCAGGCAACATGGAGGTTCGGGGGAATGGGACACCAATGTGAGTATGTAAATGCATGGTACATTGTGGGGATCCCCCTGGCGATGGCCGGGAGCCTGCGTCTGTGTCCGTGCTGGCTGGGAACAGCCAGCACGGGCCACCGAGCAGTTAGCCCAGGTTAAGGACACGCTTGCTAGGTGGGTTTACTGCTGAAAGCCCTGCAGCTCCCGGCAGTTCTCATGGGTAGCCAAGCCCGGGCTTAGCTGCTCATGAACGCACAGCCTCTCATGCTTCAGCTTCCCCCCTTGCCTTTAAGAGGCAGATGAAGACCCGGCTGTTCACTCAGGCCTTTGATCACTAAGAGGTGCTGTTTTCTTTTTAGCTGGCGGCGATGCTGCTTTTTTATTTTATTGGGGTTTTTTGGTTGTGTGTGTGTGTTAATTTTTTTTATAGATGTTAAGGTTGTTTTAATATATATGGTATGAACCAGCTTGAGATAATTTGTCATGGAAGTTAATATATAAACTGAACAATGCTTTTTGTGGTATCAGCATATTGTGCATTCTCTCTGCGCCAACCCCCTGTAGCAACAGTCAATAATGTGGGACTCTTTTACCATTTATATATCTCATTGAGATTGCTAGAGGAACTCAAAGTATTCTTATTTGGGATTTTTAACCTATCATAAGCTGCTTTTGTATGTTATATTATAATTTTAATGTTCTGTAATTTAACAAAAAAATTTAAAAAATAAATGTTCAAAAGATGTAGAAAGCATGTGGAATGAGGGTAGGAAAATATGACATGATGATCCCACAGCACATATTTACCTTACTACATTTTATGGGGAGAGAAGGGGTACTAGATGCATGCTTGTTGCTTTCAGTGCCATACCAACAATTAGTTTTGCCGTCCTGCCCTAAGATTTGATGTAGCCTTCTTATCCTCCTTTTTGTACCACCACCAGCAGCATAGCAGCAGCAGCAGGTGGTGGTGGTGATACCACTCCTTCTTTTATTGGCTCTTACCCAAATACACACACCTTTGGCCCTAATCGGAACCTGGTTACATTTCTGGCATATATCTATTGGCTTAAAAAATAAATAAATCTTTTATTTGCTTGCTATTTACTAAGCAGTATTTACAGCTTGCATTGTACAAGCGTAGTTATGCTCTTGGCTGTCAACTGAAATGCTTCCTCCTCTAAACCAAGGATTGTGAGTGAGTATAAAACGAATTCCCCTGGAGGTTTGGCATCTTAAATTGAATTCCATGTCCCCACGGTCCCGCCCCCCAAATCCCCGTTATCTCTATTGTGATCATGTCCCCTTTGGCTCATTGCCTAAAGACTGTAGTTTGGGTGATGTATTTTGTTTTCTTATCTTTCTTTTCCTACATTCAGTCACTCCCAGCTTTTAAATATTGCTAAAATGTGTTGTTCTCTTTCCCTTATGACTGTGTAAAGCCTTTGCTCAATTGTTCATCATTGCTTGTGTCAAATCTTGTAATGCTTTAATTTGAAATTTTCTTTCTCATTGCCATTCTCTTGTTTCTGCCATGTTTGGGGGTGCACATATCCTTTTCACTGAACCCCAGCATCAGCATGAATGTAGCTTCACTATGACAGACATCTGCCACTTTTGAGCTGTCTTTTAGTACAACATTGGCTAGTTAGCAATCTTGTAATATTTGAATTAACACTGTGACTTATGAAAACATTCTGACAGCTGTTCTAGAGAAACCATTGGATAAAAAGGCTGGAAGGAATTATGGACCCCCTGGCACCAAGAAGCTTATCTACTTCATTGATGACATGAATATGCCTGAAGTAGACACTTACGGGACAGTTCAACCTCACACACTGATCCGTCAACATCTAGACTATGGGCACTGGTAAGCCTCTTTCTTGGATGGGATGGCAAGGAGCCATGTGGAAACATTTTGCATTTAGGATCATACATTTTCCCACTTCCTGTTGATGGATATACTAGCTTCTAATCCAGCTCTAATGCACCACTGAGATTCTAATGCACCACTGAGAGACCTTAAAGGCCAAGCTGAAGACAAATCATCCTGGAGAGAATCTATCTATGTGGTTGCTAAGAGTCGACACTGACTTGACAGCACTTAATCAATCAATCAATCAATCAATCAATCAATCAAAATCCAGCAATATCTCTCTGCTTGAGATTCCCTTCTTGTTGATTTTCTCCTCAATCAGAACGTCTGTTTACACACAGCCCTGTGGCAGTCCCCTGGTGCTACAATATCAGATCAGCTTAGGACTGCTTCAAGGAGTTCCCACAGTATTGCACTAAAAGCAGCTACTCTTTTCTATCCTGATGATATGGCAAATGTGATGATATATCTTGGTGATGTTAGCCCTTTGAGGAAGTTTTCTTATAGGATTTATCTATTTATTTATTCTGTTTGTTTACCACTTAATCTAAAATGGTTCAGGGCAGTTCACAATAAAAAAATTAAAAAATTAAAATGTTTAAAATGATAACGTGAAGCTCATTAAAGCCAAACTGATGATGGTATTAACTATTATAATGCATTGTTACGATCTTTGACATAGATCAGACATGGACAAGTATTATCTCTGATGCCTTTTCTTTGCAAAGATCTCAGTTAAAAGCTTCAGATATCATGAAGAAATGGCTCCAGTCAGCGAGGTAGCAAATGTTCTGCCTTTTTTTTTTTTTGGCCTCTTCATCTAGATTTGACCATGAGAGAGAAACTCCCTCCTCAGTGAGCCACTGGGCAGGTTAAGCCTTTTGTCCCAGTTGCTACTTGCTTCATCTCTGTTCCCAGGAGAAAATCCCTGGGAAGTTATACAGGCTCTCCATTCCTTTGTGACGTCTGTGCATGGTTACAAGGGAAGAATTGTGGGGCACTGTGAAGTTAACAGCTTTTAGAGTTTCAGCACCATCAGTGATGAACATGAATCTTGGAGAGGTCATAGTAGGACTTAGCCAAGACTCTCTAGACCATTATGTGTAGATGCCATCATGGAAATGTGATGCTCTACTTGAGATCGAGCCCCTATTGTGCTAGGTGTTACACAAACATATGTGAATCCCCCAAATTGTGCAGTCTGTGCTGAAATATTAATTGAAAACAGCTGGGATACAGCAGGTGCCCAGGTCCCACCAGGCATGTTGCTTGAGACTTGGCAATGTCCAGCAGGCACACTGCTGTTTGTTTGTCACTAATAGGCTGTGATTAGGATGATGCATTCTTTTTTTCTTCTGGTAAAGGTATGACAGAAGCAAGCTGTCCCTGAAGGAAATCATGAATGTGCAGTACGTGTCTTGCATGAATCCCACAGCAGGAAGCTTCACTATCAACCCGCGCTTGCAGGTATTTCTTGTTCCCTGCCTAGGAGAAGGTTTCATACTAACTTTGGGAGCAGCACTCTGGTGGAACTCTGAGCAGTATTGTTCCTTGTTGACTGGCTTCTGTTATTCTTCTCTTTCTCAACTCCTCCTACATTAGGAGATATGCCTTCCAACATAGATCTCCTCAAAGCTTTGCCTGATAGTCAAATCCTTGATTACACAACACATCTCCCATTGATAGGAAAGGAGCATGGGTTTTGGGGTGTGTGTGCGTGTGGTTTGTATACAGGTTCCTGGTGAGCAGCAGTTAATTTTAAATTGTCTAGTTAATAAAATATTTTCTGGGTAGACACATTTTCTAGTGTCCAGCACTCAGGAATTATGAAGAATGAGGTATATATGGGGTTGTGGAATGTTAAACAGTCCTCTAAATCCTGGTATTGGACATTCACATGTAACATGCATCACCATCTCATCTGTGCTTTCTTTAACTAGATTTACTAGTATTGATTTGGACTGCTGTCTGTAAGTTCCTCTGTGTAACTGATGATTTTTTAAAAAACCTTTGGAGATAGGCACATGAAAACTCTGAGATTTGTTATTTCTAGGAAAAAGTTGCACAAATGAAAGTAATTTCATTCAAACTTGTCTTATTTTTTCACACACAATGCCTGTGAGTCTATGTTGTGTGTTTCTTCATGCAGCGCCACTTCAGCGTGTTTGCCCTCTCGTTTCCTGGGTCAGATGCTTTGTCCACCATTTACAGCACCATTCTAACACAGCACCTGAAGCGGGGGAACTTCTCTGGGGCTTTGCAGAAGTCTTCACAGCAGTTAATAAATCTGGCTCTTGCTTTGCACCTGAAAGTGGCAGCAACATTCCTGCCAACAGCTATCAAATTTCATTACAACTTCAACCTAAGGGATTTCTCCAATGTCTTTCAAGTAAGTAGCATCTCTGTTTAGGGGCTCACCATTTGTTCCAGTGGGGGTGTGTGTGTGTTCTCTTAGCTTGATCCGGCTTTGAAATTGAAGGGAGTGATACTGGCTGTTTAAGATAATTTTTCTTCCAAGTGTCAGTCTACAGAATGGCAAGCAAATTAGAGAATGCACTGTCCACCAGAATAGAGACCAACATTCTTTCTTGATGTTTCTGTACTGGGGCAGGTTTCTCCTGTTAATGATGGAGAACTGGGCAGCTGCCCCTAAACCGAATATATCTTGGCATATATAGATCATCCTTTGCACCTTTTGTAGATGTTAATTAATTGTGGCATGAATAGGAGAATGGGCTGCAAGATACGCATTGCTACAGAGATGCATGATGGTCAGATGGAAACTTCCCACATCTATAAAGCAAGAAGAAGCCCTAGCAGGCACTTGTTAACTGGAAAGAAGTGGGTTTTGTCACTATACCCAATTATGTAAAGGGGAAGAGTGCCCTGGATTTATGGATTTATTCCATCTACTTGAATATATATCACCATCTACTTATGGATTTATTCCATCTACTCATTTATTCCAGATGGATTTATTCCATCTACTCGGCCCTGTAATTTCCTTAATCCTTGAGATCATTTGTTTGTTCTTTTTCTGAAAATGCTTTAGATTTTGTAGTCTATCCATCTGCACAGTTGTTGTGCCACAGAGATGGCAAAGGAGAAGGTTTTAAAAATAATCAGCAATAAATATGTTTGTGCCACAAGACACTCAGAGTTCTGATTGTCTTTCCACGTAGTTGCATTAAATGCCTCTCATTTTGATGCTGGCAAAAAGATAATGCTAAAATTGGTTTGAGGCTATAATTTTCCATTTTGTAATTTGTTCAGTGTTAGACACCAGAAAGTGTCTAACTGGCAGAAACTCCTTTTAACCTCCCATGTTGATGCAAATGCAGAAATGTTAGTAGTAGCAGCCCTTTAACATCCCTTTTAATCCTAGTCAGGAAATCAAGTGGTTCAGTATTTAAAGGTTTTGAATAAGTCAAGGATACTTGAGGATTGCACTTACAATTGCTATTTTCTACTTGTCTGACGTGTTCTTAATTTCAGGATGTTTTACACAAAATGTATGCAAATTGAAGCACTCCACAGTCACTCCACAGTACTTTTTGCACCTCTGTTGTTTCATCAGTGCCCATGCCAAGATGAGTAAGCAGAATTTCCTTTGTGATCTGTCCTATACATTCATTCATTATGCCCTCATATTACAAGCTTGCTGTCTGGCTTCCCAGACAGCAAGCTTATACTTCCCTTGTAAGAACAGATTCTGCAGCTTAGGGGTATTTCTGGATCTGGTGCTGCTCATAAGAATACAAGAAGAGCACTGCTGAATCAGACCAAATGAATGCATCTAGTCCAGCATTCTGTTTCTAACAGGGACTAACCAGTTGCCTCTGGGAAGCCCAAAAACAGAGATATGAATATCCCTCTCCTGCCCTTGTTCCCCTGCACCTAGTATTCAGAGGCATCCTGTCTCTGAACCTGGAAGTAGCATAAAGCCATTAAGATTAGTAGTCACTTATTGACAGACTTGTCTTCCATGGGTTTGTCTAATTCCTACCATACCTGGGATGGGCAGGTGCATCAGGCAGCCCTCTGTAAGGACAAGCCAATGGTCAGGAATCAGTCCGTCAGTTCAGTCAAGATGAAGATCATGCAAGCAGTGGGTCAGAAGCCAATCTATCAGGAGTAGGCAAAAGGCAAAGTCAAGCAAGCAGGGTGTCAGAAGCTAGGAATTCAAGAGCAGGCACAGGAACTAGGCAGAACACTTCCACAACCAAGTTGCTTCAGCAACAGCTCACTCGGGACTTATTTGGTGCAGACCCAAGGCTCCAGGCTTAGACTTCTCCCCTCTCTTCCAGAGACTGCAGAGGCTTTAAAAAGGCTGGGACCTATTTCTCAGATGTAGGCTCCTACTGTAGGGGTATGTATGTGACTCCTCTACAGAGGGTCAAGGGAGTGCTCAGATTCAGAGGATATTGGCAAGTATCTTCTGGGTGTGATGGAGGTGGTGACTCCAAGGGATCTGGTGTCTACTCTGGTGCCTCATCCCCTGGGCTCTCCTCATCCACTCCTGAGAAATGTGGCTGCAGGGCCAGGTTCATGACACTTACAACTCTCAAGGCTAGTGGTCATCACCACATCTTGTGGCTTGGAATTCCCTACTTTTAATTATACTCTCTTGGAAGAAGTACTTTCTTAGAGGGATAAATCCCAGTAATGAAATGTGATGGCAGCTTTGTGTCTGTTTATTTTTTTCTCCATAGAAACAGATCCGTTTGTCCTGTGAAGACAGTAGAAGGGCACTGTTGGCAAATAACAATATATATCATGTTGAAGAATGAGCAAGTGAATGAGGTCCCGATAGTATAGCTGACATTATTAATGGTTCTGTAATGGTATTGCCTGAGTAGATATGGGGACAGAGTTGGCATTGGGATTTGTGCAGGGTCTAGTCCCTGTGTTTGTGTCTCTCTAGTTTGTTGTTGCTGGTGAGTAGCCTTTAGGACTAGAGGGTTACCTGTAAGCAAGGACAGGCCTCCCATCCAAGGTCTGTGTGAAAGATATGTCATCATACGGATTTATCTGGAGTGTGTACCGTACCTGAGACAAGGATTAGTTGGCCCTCAAGTGACTGATTTTGTATTTCAGCTAAGGCTCAGCAGCAAATCCAGTTCCTTGCTCTAAGGGCAAGCTGCAAATGGGAATAAAATGAAAAGGGGCAATGTTGTTCCCACAAAGAAGAGCCAGGTCATATTGGGGAGAAGAAGACATCCCATTTCAAAGGCCTAAGCCTTCAGGAAGAGAAGAAGGATGTTATTCTATTAAGTCCACTTCAAAAATGGGTGCAGGGCTATCGTACGTTTTGCAGAGATATGACCTTTGATTTCAATAAAATTATTGAATGAATAATTTGGCACAGGATTAAGGGCAGTGGCCTAAAGCTGCAGTTAAGTATGTTTAGTAAGTAACCTCCTTGCCATGATTTGATTTAACTTCTAGCAACATGCTGCTAAAATGCAGGCCACACCATTACCTGACACAAAATAGACTCTCCTGCACTCTAGTTCAATCACATTCCTACCATTTAGTTGTGTGAGGAAAAACACCTTGGGAATCAGAATGGGTGATCACTTAGAAAAAAGAAAAAAAAGAACACCCAAACAAATAAATTTACTTTAATATGGCAGATCTCTTGAGGAAATAATAATGATTGTCAGGTTACTGGGGCATGTTTACAAAACACCCTTTAAAACTGCACAGGAAAGTGTCTCTTTCAAAGAGAGGTCAGTTGTAACTAAGTCCACTAATGATAGCTAGAGATGACATTAATTTAAAATAATAAACTTTTATTTCTTAATTCCAATGATTTATTCAGAAATTGTAAGGTGCAATTGGAAGTACCTCGGTCCTTTCAGTTGCCCCAAGATGAAGATCTGGTTGCAAATTAATAAATATCTTTCCCACCAGGGGAGGGTAGCTCAGTGGTAGAGTACCTGCTTAGCATCTAGAAGGTCCTGGGTTCAATCTCTGACATCTCCAGGTAGTCACTAGGACCCCTGTCTGAAACCCTGGGGAACCAGTACCAGTCACTAGTCTGCAGACCGTATTGAATCAGATGGACCAGTGGTCTGACATAAGGCAGCCTCCTGTGTCTGACTAAATTTGAAACGCTTGCTCCAGCAATTCTAATTGTGAGATTAAGTGCAAGCCAAACACAAGGCACACACATTCTTTTCTTAGCCTAAACCAAGGCGGGACAAGGACTGCAATGAGCAAGCTCACTCTACAGACTCAACATGGGTTTACAAAGCATGAGTAAAGGTGGTGTGGGCAGGAGAACAGAGAATGTTTCTTAAGCAAGTCCAGGACTATGATGATGTTGATGTTGTTGATGATGTTGTTCTGGTCTATGACTGTAATAAAGTGTAAGTAGGACAACGATGATAATAATTGTATGAAATCCTCATTAATGGTGTGGAGGCACAGTACGCAAAGTGCCTCTGAAGTGTTTAGTAATTCAGAGTCAAGCTGTGTGCACAATAGGGTGATCTTTGTCAATCCTCTCTCCCCCTGGAAGTGCTCCTTGCAACACAAAAGAAGGTTTCTGAGGACTCTGTAACTCGTCAGTTCGCCCTAGGACCCCCTCTCATGTATTGTAAGTTTGGTTTGTATTGGACTATAAACACATGGATTATAAGGGGGTAATGCTAAAAATGTGAATGGCTGCCTTGTTGTTTCTAGGGATGTGTGCTAACCGCGATTCACAGCATGATTCGAAACACATCCCCAGCACCTTTAAAACAGAGGAGAACAGGTGCATATCTGCTCCTCTGCCACTCACCACCACTTCCTGTATAGCCGGTGCTCCAACCCAGCTATCACCACTTGCCAGTGGTTCTCTCCTCAGCTGCTTTTGTGTGCCAGTATCGTGCAAGATGCAAGTGCATGGTGATAGCTGGGGGCGGGGGGGAGCGAGTGGCGGCGGAGGAGGTATGCACCTGCTCTCCTCTGCTTTAAAGGTTCTGGGGTTGTGTTTTGAATTGTGCTGCGATCTGCAATTCATGCACATCCCTAGTTGTTTCATCAAAGTAAACAAAACCTTCAGTGAGGTCCCCTAGGACAGGGGTAGGCAACCTTGGCTCTTCAGCTATTGTTGAACTATAACTCCCATCATCCCTAGTCATAATTTATTGTGGCTGGGGATTGTGGGAGCTGTAGTTCAACAAAAGCTAGAGAGCCAAGATTGCCTATCCCTGCCCTAGGAACTCCTTCCATGTACTGTAAGTTTGATTTTTATCGGACTGTAAGCATAAAAGAGGTACACAGACACACAGATCTCATAAGGCTTTTTCCCTTTGGGAAACAGGTGGAAAAAAAGTTGAGGTATGAATAAAAGGTGTATGTACCTTTTGCGAGATGCATCTTGTGCAACTGTTTTTTAATGAGCAGATGAGCATCCGCTGAATACAGCCTGAAGACATTTCAAGGTAGTCATTACCGTGCAAATCAAGACTAGAATAAATTGACATTGCTACAAATTCACATCTTAGTTGTACAGTTCGACCTGTGAATGTGTCCACACACAAGCAACCTGAATGTCACCTGCATCTCTCTCTTTTCAGGGTATTCTGTTTTCAACCCCTGAATGTTTGAAGATTCCACAGGACTTAGTAAAGCTGTATTTGCATGAATCCAACCGTGTTTACCGAGATAAGATGGTTGATGAGAAAGATTTTGTCCTCTTTGATAAAATGCAAATGGAGACTGTGAAGAAGTTTTATGATGTAAGTGACATAGGCCCAGGTCATTTGCTTTTCTGAGTGAAAAATCTTCTTCCCGTGCTGAAAGAACAGATGCACCTCCTACACCATGCTCCTAGCATAATGTGTGATGTGGTTATTCCATCTTTATGCTCACAGGCCTGAATTGTATAATTTATTTCTCTCAAAGTGGGAAAAGATTGAGCAGTTGATTCAGCTCTCTCTGTGTACAGCCATCTATGCTGAGTTCCTGCATCTTATGTTACATGATCATTGTGACTGATATGCTTACTCCTCCACTATGGGAATACTTTTTTTGTTCGGGGTACCTAAGATGTTGTGGGGGGTGTCTGTGTGTGTGCATGCGCATGGGTTAAATCAGGCATCCCCAAACTGCGGCCCTCCAGATGTTGCTGAACTACAACTCCCAGCATCCTTAGACACAATTTTTTGTGGCTGGGTATGCTGGAAGTTGTAGTTCAGCAACATCTGGAGGGCCGCAGTTTGGGGATGCCTGGGTTAAATTAACACAAGGCTTGTTACAAAGACATTTTTAGAAGTAAAATGATGAGCTGCATGCATAGACATAGGCATGTCTCTACAGATGTGGGGTTAAAGTCTGTACTTGTCTGGAAGGGATTGCAGAGAAGGAACATGGGCATTTAAACCAGGAGATGGCACTGCCTGGTAACTGCTGGGCATTTTGTTCTTTTGCTGAGTTTGGATGGGTTTCAAATGGAACATTGTGTTTCACTTTTGTTCTTCTTCATTAGGAAATAGAGGAGACCCTGGAGCAGACTAGGAAGTTGAACATGTTTTGCCATTTTGCCAAAGGGGTAGGAGAGCCCAAGTACATGCCTGTTCAGAGCTGGGAATCCTTGAACCAGATCCTAGTGGAAGCCTTGGAGAACTACAATGAAGTCAACGCTGCCATGAGCCTAGTGCTGTTTGAAGATGCCATGTGCCATGTGTAAGGGTAATATTGTGTTTTGGAAGGCTTGTGAGCTGAACTTTGTCTTCCTTGGGGTTGGGTTCTGTGTGTGTGTCTGCAATCCCACCTCAAGATGAGGGAGCAATGAATGACCAGAGTATTTAAAAGCAGTCCCTGAGTTATCTGTCTGAGCAAAGGATACTAAATTTATTGTTTCTCATGTTCCTGCTGTAAAATGAAGGGTTCTTAACTTGTGGGGCAACATTAGTCTTGTTCATCAGTTCTTGCAAAATCCTTTGGGTCCTTCAGAGAAAGGCCTTTGTAGGAAGTGGATTTGTGGAGACTCAAAAGAATTATCAATTCACGTCTGTAAATATGTCTGCCTGATTAAGGACCAATGAAATTTGCATTGTTGTTTGCCTCTATCCCTTGGGCTTTATGCAGGTCACATTGTATAAACAACAGACTGAGAAGCAGGCACTTATTTGTAATATATTAGGTAAGAGGAGGGTTTTGTAGGTGTGTAAATATGTATTCCCAAATGTGGCCTCTTCCAAAATGTGGTGACTACTTTTCAGCAGTAAATGGGCTTTGTTTTAGTTGCCTGAGAAGCAAGTCTTTAAAAAATGCCACCCCACCCCAAGCTGTTACAAAATGATACTTTTTCATTAGAAAGGAGCAGGAGGGGCAGTCTAACTGTTTTTGCAACTCCAGGCAACAAATTCAATCACTGTCACAAAAGTGAACAATGCATGCAATCCTTAGCTCTTGCTGCTGTTCCTTTGTGTTCTGGGGAGTGCAGCATCCTTTCATTTCCCGCACCAGAGGGCCTTGATGTTTAATACAATCATAGTACTGTCTCATGCCACAGTGCTTTTATTCCCTTTGGTTACCAGCGAGCATTTTATCTTCACTGGTTTTGTGCAGACCAGGCTGTACTAGAATCTGGTGTTCAGTGCACAAAAGCAAGTACCCACAGTAACTTTGTGTCCATGGCTTGTAAAAGGAAGGCATTTCATCTGTCAGTTTCTCCCTTATATACCCTTTACATATTAGTCAGGTACCAGGCCTGCTCTGCTCTTTCACATTGCAGCATGGCTTCAAAACCAGGGTGAAGGGTCCTTGTTCTCCTGTGAAGAGCGCAAAGCTGTGATTAAGATGATTCACACAACTATGTTGGGGGGTCTGTCTTTCAACCAGGGTAAAATAAGGTGTTTTGTGGGGTTTTTTGGATGTTTTTTTGGATGAACTCATCACATTATATCCTGCGTGCTAGCAGCAACTTTTGCTTATAAGTTAATGGCTGAAGGCAGTCTTGTATGACCTGTGCACATACTGTATTTGATGGAAGCAGACAAAAATCTCCCCAGACTGAAAAACTCAGACTGGAAACCCCTGCGAAGGGGATCATGTGAGTTGGCCCTCCCCTTACGTTTATCCTAGATCCGGAAAGGTGCTTCATATGAGTTTGCCTGTCGGTTTAAGATATGCGGAGATTGGAGCCTGCTTATAGCTCCTTCATGATTAAAGTTGCTTTTTGTTTATTTGTTTAGACTGCCATGTGAATCCAGTGCAAGGCCATTTCAATGGCAGCTCCAATCTTCTGGCATTCTTTGCTTAAGGATATCCATCTAAACCTATCCCTGCAAAGTTTTCAAGATCAACTGCTTATTTTTTATTTATGCAGGCTTTAATATAACACTCTTTTTTAAAAAAAGCATCTGTATAGTCTTGTATCTTATTTTCATTCTTCTCCTGCAAACATGAGCTGTTCAATGGTATTTGGTTTTATTGTTTGTGTTAGTTCTATTGTCTTGTTTTTTGCGTATTGGTTTACATAAATTCAGCCCTGAGTGCCTTGCCAGTTAGGTGGTTTGTAAATGGTTTGAATGAATAAATATCTCTTTCACTGTTAGTATGAATGAAGTAAATGTTAGACACACAAGAAATGAAATAGGTTTAATAGCTGAATCACTTAGCTTAAAAGTTCAGCTCCGTCTTTGCTAACTGCTAATGTTTTTTTGAGCCCTTTCCTTGATGAGAATTGTTTGTTGCTCCGAGAGTAACAAATTACACTGTATGCAGGCAGTCAGACATCAGTGGTGCCATGTGCTGCTTGAAAGTGTAATCAAATGAACGGATGGAATGATTTCTTGGTGATCTGGTACATCTGCTATATATCTGGGGATCATAGTGACTGTGAGACAAGAAAAATGGAGGATAAAGCAAAGTCTCCCAATGCCATAATGAGCTGCATAACTCGCATCACACCCAGAGTGCACCATTAGAGTAGGCCAACCCCAAATCTATGAAGAAGCATAACTCCCCCATTCCATCATGCAGAATCGTACACCTAAACTGTTTATACCTTACCCTCAGTTGCCATCTTAGAATGCTGTTAAATGATTGTTTGTTAGCTTTTGTTCTGTTTTACACCACTCAGAGCCTTTGGATTATTAACGTGTAATAAATAAATAAAGTAAATAATTAATAGGCAGGAACCAGATAGAGGGTCCAGCACACACAAACCTTTTTGAATTGTCAGTGATGTGCTAGAGGTGCCAATTTGATGAATGGCCATTTGCCTGCAACTGGACATAAGTTAATGTCTGAAAGTATGTTCAGTATGTTATAGACTGCACAGGATATCTGAAATGAGGCATTGGCAACATATAACGTTGATTAGATATACCAGCTTATGTAGATCTTTATAATATTTTCAGTAGTTTCCAAGGAAGCAGAATTACGTTTGGCCCATGTTAGACATGTGGCAAAGACTGACGTGTATAGTTAAAATTAGCATATGAACTATGGATGTACAGAATGGGCCACTTTGAGTGTTTCAAGCTCCAAACAGGACACCCTCTAAGTAAAGGGCCTGTTTCGAGCTTGGAGAAGAACAACCCCATTTCAAGCGAAACATTTTGACATTTCACGTGCTATTTTAGAGGCCTGTTTCCCCTTTGCTGATTGGTTTTCTGGCACTGGCTTCTGATTGGCTTGCGATCTTTTTTCTTCTTGGTTGACACGCAAAACATCTCTTTGTTCCCCATTGGTAGCTCCTAGGGACACCAGAGTGGGTTGTGTGGTAGGACATGATGGGTGCTACCTACCATCCAACCCACAAAAGAAATGGGCAAGCGGGCAATTTTTAACAAATTTGTAATTTTCCCCCCAACCCCCCATAGGATCCTATGGGGGTTTGGGGGAAAAGTTAAGAATGTGTTTAAAACAGTGTGCTTGCCCTTCTATTTAGTGGGTTGGGTGGTAGGTAGCACCCATCACACCCTACAACACAACCCACTTTGCGTTGGTGTCCCTAGGAGCTACCGATGGGGAACAATGGGGTGTTTAGAGTTTCCCCATTGTTCTCTAGGGCCGAAACACTCGAAGCATTTCCAGTTTATTCTGTCAAAACAACTGGTTGGACTGGTTGTTTTGATTAAACATTTTGGCCATTTGTTTTGAGCTCAAAGCAGAACACAAAATCTGTTTCGTGCACTACCCTGACATGAACTTTATTTAAGAGAAAAGAGTGATGAAAGAGGACTCCGAATACTACGATGTTGGTGTGGATTACCATGTTTCTATTCAGGTGACATAATGGGTTGAGGTTTTTCACCCAGATCTGAATTTAACAGGTTACTCCATTGCTATATTCTGAAATGTACCACAGAGGGGGAAATAAAATCTTACTGCGTCCCTTTCCATTTAGTTGTCGGATCAACCGTATCCTAGAATCTCCCAGAGGAAATGCACTGTTGGTTGGTGTGGGAGGAAGTGGTAAGCAGAGCTTAACAAGATTGGCAGCTTTCATTAGCTCACTGGAGGTTTTCCAGATCACCTTGAGGAAAGGCTATGGAATTCCTGACCTGAAGGTGAGAAGCTCGTAAAGGTGGGGATAAGAAAAGAAATCAAACGTCCTTGTCTTCCAGATCATGCTTGTAATAAAAAATTCACAGTAAATGTTAATGTGTTATGGTTATGATGTACAAGAAAAATAATTTACTTGCATTAAAACTCATTAGTTAATGCTTTCTTAGATTTTTCAAAGATCCATACTTGGAGATGTTAATATCCACAATTTAACAATGGCAAAGACCAAAATAATAAGAGCTCAGCCAAGGCTGCAGAGCGGTACATGAGGCCCATCTTCCATAAACCTGCACCACCTTGGAAGGCACATGGAATGGGAGAGGCTGCTTGTTTGAAAGTGTTCAAGTCAGAGTCTCCTGGTCCATGGAAAGCTAACAGAGATAAGTCTAGTCCAGAAGCTCATTACAAGCAGAAAGCTTTTAATGCTTTCAAGCAAACTGTGCCCCACATGCATTCTGAGATGTTGCTGTCTCAAGGTGATAGCCACAAGCCCTTGTGGATCTGCTCTGTGAAAGGCCAGTCAAAGGGAATTCATCATGGAATGGCAAAACAAACCATAGTTGAATTTAATTAGAAGTTCCTTTACTTAGAATATTTGAGGTTATAGAGGAGTGTGTAAAAATATTCAGGGGAAAAAATCAACCTCTCTTTGTAATTAGTGATCCTCCAATCAAAGAAGTTTCATAAAGAGCCTTTAAAGGCTAATATGACTCAGACTATAATGTTCACTTTTGGTATTATGCTCCTTGGTGTATTATAACCTGGGCTATGTATTTTATATTTTTCCTTCATATGGTCCCATGTGCTGTTGTGTGTACAAGAATAAATGATAGGAGGATAAATTTGATTAGAAATACATGACTATGTGGCAATACCACTATGTTTGGTGGAGATTCTGGATTTAGCTGTCAACATGGCTGGAATCTTCTTTTCTCATGGAAGATGACCCAAAATTGGATGCTTAAAAATAAACATGCTTTGCCTTTTCTTTCACCTACAGGCAGACCTAGCAGCACAGTATATTACAGCAGGAGTGAAGAATGTGGGTACTGTATTTCTGATGACAGATGCTCAAGTGGCTGATGAGAGGTTTTTAGTACTGGTAAATGACTTGCTTGCTTCAGGTATGTATCTCAACCATTTTGGTTCCATATGTATACAGGAGCAAATCAGAGTGCATATATACAACAGATTCGCTCATATTTGTAGTCTCAGCCCTGTTCTCAAGTGCCCACATTTAATCATCATCATCATCATCATCCCCCAGTGAGGCACTACCTTGGCGTGGTTGTGGGGCTTGTGTGCTCTGATGAAGGTGAGAGCTATGCCAGAGTTCCAACCATACTGGACAGGTCTCACCAGAGGAGCCAGACAAAGAGTGCCTCTCCCATCAACAATATGGTGAGATGTAACTTTAATAAATCTATACCGGATCGGTCGTCGCCCGGGTCAACAAGGACTGCACCAGATGCTATAGTCCCTGGACATCTGGTGGCAAGTGGGCAACAGGACTCAGGATCTTCAGTTGAGCAACCAGGGCTGGAGACAGCAAAGTTACTGGAAGAAACGTCGCTTAACTGAAAAAAATATATGAAAAATGCCAACAAGGAAATAATGATCTGCTATTACACGTCTAGTCCAACTAGAAGAGGTTATTTAAAAAGAATGTACCAAATTTGGAAAGAGAAGCATCCAGATACAGAAATAACAGAACAAAGGCTAGCAGACCAGAGAAAATTCATAATAAGAAATAAAGTATTCACAGGAGTTGAGCTGGAAGAACTGCAAAGAGCAACACAGGCTCAAGATATGGAAGAAGAATTATCACCAATTGAAGAAGTTGCTCAGGCGCAGGTGGAGGAGGTGTTGGAAATTGAGGATGCCACTCTTGCTGAACTGTTTCAAAATCAAAACCAGGCAACCTCCCCTTTGCCTTCACCTCAAAAACCCAAATGCTGTTTAACAGAAAAGCAAAAAGAACTAAAGCAAAAAATAACTGACCACATGAACCAAACAACCACCAGGGTTCGACTTCCAGCTCTAAAAACAGTTGCCAAAAAACAACTTTCTCAGGCATTAAAAGATGTCAATGCTGCACTTGCAGAAATAACAACCAATAATTTGCAAGAAACAAATCAACTAATGTACAGTGCAGCAACAATAACAACACATGAGCTCGGATATAAGATCAGTGGACCTGTCAAAAAAGAAAGCAGTACATCACGTAAATGGAAGATTAGATTAGAAAATAAAATCTCCAGGCTTAGATCATATGCTAGTAAATTGAAAGATATGAAAGACAAGAAGCTGAAGAATGAAGACACCAAACAGTATCTAATCCAAAAATACCACCTAGATTCAAGGAAAATTAGAGAAGTCCTGGAAATAATAAAGCAGCAAATAACAGCAGTGTCAAAGAAGATTAGCAGATATGAAGCCAGAATTACACAACACAGGCAGAATCTCTAATTCCAGTCGAATCAGAGACGTTTCTACTAAAGCATAGAAGGAGAAACTGCAAGAAACGTAGAAACACCAAATAAAGAAGAAACAGTGCAATTCTGGGGGAAATTATGGGACAATCCAATAGATTATAATAAAAAAGCAGGCTGGATGAAAGAGGTCAAAAAATGTAACCAACAAATGCAAGATCTAATAATAACACTAGAATTAATAAGTGAAAGAGCAAAGAAAATTAAAAATTGGACTGCGCCAGGCGACGATGAACTGCATGGCTTTTGGCTTAAACACCTAACAAGCCTTCATAAACAACTATCAAAACAGTTCAATCACATTATGAAAGGCGGTGATATTGAACAATGGCTAACAACTGGGAAAACTCATCTCATCATGAAAGACCCAGCAAAAGGTGCAGTTCCAAGTAATTATAGACCGATAACCTGCCTGCCAACCATGTTCAAATTATTAACTGGAATAATAGCAGATGAAGTGATGCAACACTTATTAACTAACAAACAGCTTCCAGTTGAACAGAAAGGAAATTGCCCGAACACCAGAGGCACAAAAGACCAGCTGCTGATTGACAAAATGATTTTAGAAAATTGCAAGAGAAGAAAAACCAATCTAAGTGTTGCATGGATTGACTACAAGAAAGCCTTCGATTCATTGCCTCACACATGGATACTAAAATGTTTAGAAACAACTGGTGTCAGCAAAAACATTCAGATATTTATTAAAAAAGCAATGAGCAGGTGGAGTACACAGTTAACAATCAATGGCGAGGCACTTGGACAGGTTAGCATTAGAAGAGGCATTTTCCAAGGGGACTCACTATCCCCTCTATTGTTTGTAATCGCCATGACCCCACTTTCACAAATACTAAACAAAACAGGCCTCAGATACCAAACATCTAAAACATCCAGTAAAATCAACCATCTGCTGTACATGGACGATCTGAAGTTGTATGGAAAGTCCCAGTCAGAAATCGAATCACTGCTAAACACTGTCCGTATATTCAGTAGCGATATAGCAATGGAGTTTGGACTAGACAAGTGTGCTGCATTAATAATGAAAAGAGGAAAAATAACAAAAACAGAAGTAATAGAACTGCCCAATGGAAGCAAGATCAAGAACCTGGAAGAGAAAGAACCTTACAAATACTTGGGCATTCTCCAGGCTGATAACATTGCACACACTGAAGTTAAAAGAAAAATTGGAAGTGAATACAGTGGTCCCTCGATTTACAAACTACTTGACATAAGTATTTTTCGAGTTACAAACGGCAGTTTTAGATCCGGTTTTAGATGCGGTTTTTTCGACTTACAAATTTTTAGATGGGGTTTCCTCGACTTACGAATTTTACATGCGGTTTCCTTGACTTACGAATTTTACATGCGGTTTCCTTGACTTGCCTGCCTGTTTACTGCCTGTTTATTCTTGAAAAGAAATGTTCCTGTGCAGTTTGCAAGCCTTACTGGGGGTCTGGGTCTTTTTTCTAGGCTCCGGAACGCATTAATCCGTTCCCAATGCATTCCTATGGGAAACCGCTTTTCGACTTATGAACTTTTCGACTTACAAATGTGCATTCGGAACGGATTAATTTCGTAAGTAGAGGGACCACTGTACATCAGGAGAGTAAGAAAAATCCTCAAGTCTAAACTCAATGGCGGGAACACCATACAAGCCATAAACACCTGGGCTATACCTGTTATCAGATACACTGCAGGAATAATAGACTGGACCCAGGCAGAGCTAGAGACACTAGATCGTAAGACCAGGAAAATAATGACCATCAATCATGCTCTGCACCCCCGCAGTGATGTAGATAGGCTATACCTCCCGCGCAGCTCAGGTGGAAGAGGAATGCTGCAAGTCCATCAAACAGTAGAGGAGGAGAAAAGAGGCCTTGAAGAATATATCAAGGACAGTGAAGAAGATGCACTTCAAATGGTCAAGAACGAGAAACTATTCAACACCAATGAAACAAAGCAGGCCTACAAGAAAGAACAAGTCAAGAACCGAGCCGAAAAATGGAGAAATAAGCCCCTGCATGGTCAATATTTGCACAATATAACTGGAAAATCAGACATCACCAAGACCTGGCAATGGCTTAAGAATGGCAACTTGAAGAAAGAAACAGAGGGTTTAATACTGGCTGCACAAGAACAGGCACTAAGAACAAATGCAATAAGAACAGAAGTCGAAAAATCCACAACAAACAGCAAGTGCCGCCTTTGTAAAGAAGAAGATGAAACTGTGGACCACCTGATCAGCTGTTGTAAGAAGATCGCACAGACTGACTACAAACAAAGGCATGGCAAAGTAGCAGGGATGATACACTGGAACATCTGCAAAAAATACAAGCTACCTGTAGCCAAAAATTGGTTGGACCATAAAATTGAAAAAGTTGAAGAAAATGAAGATGTAAAAATATTATGGGACTTCCGACTACAAACAGACAAACATCTGCCACACAGTACACCAGATATAACTGTAGTGGAGAAGAAAGAAAAACAAGTTAAAGTAATCGACATAGCAATACCAGGGTATAGCAGAATAGAAGAAAAAGAAATAGAAAAAATCACCAAATACAAAGATCTACAAATTGAAATTGAAAGGCTGTGGCAGAAGAAGACCAAAATAATCCCAGTGGTAATTGGCGCCCTGGGTGCAGTCCCAAAAGACCTTGAAGAGCACCTCAACACCATAGAGGCCACAGAAATCACCATCAGCCAATTACAAAAAGCAGCTTTACTGGGAACAGCCTATATTTTGCGACGATATCTATAATAACCAACAGTATTGATGATAAAATTCAGCCGTCCCAGGTCCTTGGGAAGGACTCGATGTTTGGATAAAACAAACCAGTCAATAACACCTGTCTGACTGTGTAAATAAATAATAATAAAAGTCGAAAAATCCACCGAGCAAAAGTCAAAAAATCCATCGAGCAAAAGTAGAAAAATCCACCACAAACAGCAAGTGCCGCCTTTGTAAAGAAGCAGATGAAACCGTGGACCACCTAATCAGCTGTTGTAAAAAGATCGCACAGACTGACTACAAACAAAGGCATGACAAAGTAGCAGGGATGATACACTGGAACATCTGCAAAAAATACAAGCTACCTGTAGCCAAAAATTGGTGGGACCATAAAATTGAAAAAGTTGAAGAAAATGAAGATGTAAAAATATTATGGGACTTCCGACTACAAAAAGACAAACATCTGCCACACAATACACCAGATATAACTGTAGTCGAGAAGAAGGAAAAACAAGTCAAAATAATCGACATAGCAATACCAGGGGATAGCAGAATAGAAGAAAAAGAAATAGAAAAAATCACAAAATACAAAAATCTACAAATTGAAATTGAAAGGCTGTGGCAGAAAAAGACCAAAATAATCCCAGTGGTAATTGGCACCCTAGCTGCAGTTCCAAAACCACTTGAAGAGCACCTCAATACCATAGGGGCCACAGAAATCACCATCAGCCAATTACAAAAAGCAACTTTACTGGGAACAGCCTATATTCTGAGATGATATATCTATAACAAATGACAATAAAATTCAGCCATCCCAGGTCCTTGGGAAGGACTCGATGTCTGGATAAAACAAACCAGTCAATAACACCTGTCTGACTGTGTAAACAAGAAATAATAATTTGTCAGGAAGCAGTAATTGTCAGGAAGTAATTGTCAGGAAGCAGTTTCATTCACTCATTCATTCATACCCCCTCTTGTGTTGTGCATGTTCTCGTGCGCGTGCGTACACACACACACACACACACACACACACACGAACAACCCTTTTCTGGATTCTTGAAATATGTCTTTTGAGAGTTATAGAAGACATTTGGTAGTAGGTATCCTGGATATATTCAAGACCTGCTTCTGGAATCATGCTCTGCTGGCTGTTTGTATCAGAGGCAGATCTACAACTGAGCAAATGTGTGCAATGAACATGCTCCACTGCTAGGGGGAGCCATGTCCAAATTTCCAACATCAATTATAATTTCCCCATAGGGATAAATGAAACTCAAAAAGATTAATAACTCCTGAATGGCTGGACAGAAAGCTCTGAAATTTCACATGGTGTTCCTGCATGATGGTAGCATTAAATACGTGGATGTTCAAGGAAATAGGTCCACCCATTGATTTTAATAATTTTTAAAAGTGTTTTATATATTTTTTATTATACCATCCATTATTATATTATATTCATCATTATATTCATGATGTTTCATGGATAGCATCATGTTGTGCCCATAATTTAGCAGTATTTGGTGTTGGTGCTGTTTTGTTGCCATTGCTTCTGCCTTGGCTGAGAGAAAGTTATCACATCAGTGATCTGGGACACTGACAAAAGGCACTTCCTACCCCATTGTACTTTCATTGTGCCACACTGATGCTTCTGTGTTTCCTCCTTTGATGTCTTTGCCTGAGAGGTGCCAGCAGCCTCCATTTGCTTTCTATCTTATGCCTTTCTATCTTATTGGGTACTTGCAGTAGATCAGCAGCAGGGCTTCCTTGAAGTGGCTCAGAGTCTGAGGTTAGGCCTGGGAGGATCTGGCAGGCAATCAGGAATCAAGGGGCAGGAGTCAAAGCTAGGAGTTGGGAACCAGGTGGTCTGACCAGGATTGTGAAGCAAGCTGTAGGCAGAGCCAAAGGTCAAATCGGCCAGATAGTTAGAAGCCAAGGATCACATGGTAAGTGAGAGGTCAGGACTTGAGTCCAGGGTCAAGTTGGGTAGACAAACCAGAAGCCAGGGTTCAAGTGGTAAACTGGAGGTCAGGAGCAGAGTCAAAGATCAGGGAAGTAAAGCCGGAAAGACCAGACAAAAATCATGCAGGACCACAGAGACCTTGAAACTGAGGCAAGGCTTGGTTTGACAGGTTATACCCTTCTTGTTGTAAGAAGAGCAAATGTCACACGATGGGTTTGTCAGGGTCTGGAAACTCAAAAGCAGACTGCAAAGCCTCAACCCAGGCAGAATGTGACATCAGGTACAAGGCTGGTCTTTGTGGGCTTAGCAAGAGTCCCATGGAAATGCAAAGAATTAGAGTTGTTCACTCTGAAATTTCCCCTGTTGCCACTTAATAGCCTTATGCAGATGTGCAGCTTTATCTTGAAGTCATGGTATCTTGACATGGTATCTTGACTTTATCTTGAAGTCATGTGATAATTATCACAGCACTGAAGTTATATCCTTTTTTTCTAGGAGAAATTCCTGATCTTCTCCCTGATGATGAAGTTGAAAATATCATCAGTAATATGAGGAATGAGGTAAAAGCCCAAGGACTGATGGATACCAGGGAGGCCTGTTGGAAATTCTTCATTGATCGTGTTAGAAGGCAGCTCAAGGTAAGTCTCTGATTGGCAAGATACAATAATTTGCTTACATTGTCAGGGCCAAACAAGATGATAGGTTAAATGCATCATCAAATCCCATGTTTTGGATCTGCCACATCTTTTTAAGCAAAAGCAGCCATAGGTTCCTGATCCAGAACAAGACTATGACACAGAGGAAGGATAATTCAACCATGGTCATTTCATTTTTCCATTAAAAGTTACTCCTAGAAGTTGTGGCAGGTAGCAGCTTCAAGCGGGATTTTTCAGCAGACAAATAGCATAATAAAAGGATTTAAGTCCCCTGCCTCTGTTCTACAGTCCCAGTCACATAAAGAAAAAGATGTGGGGAATCCCAAGTATGGGGTCCACCACTTTTAATGTATTTTTTCGTTTGACCCTGGATTGTGTGTGGAAATGTAAAGTGTCTTATGCTTCTGAGAGCTATTTCTGATGGCAGGCTTTTTAAAATCATTTTATTAAACATTTCCTCTTAAGTATTTTCACAGCCGTTTGAGTGCTAAGAAAATGCTATATCCTTGCAGTAGAAATGCTGCTTTGAGAGAAGATGTCCAGATACTGCACAGCACATGGGTAAAAACTGCACACTTATTAAAAAAGAGAAAGAAAAAGGAGGATTGCGTGGAAAGTGCCTGCTGTTTTCTGTGCTGCAATTCTGTCATGCCTTTTTGGAGAGCTTTATCAGTCTGTTTCTAGCATGGCTTTCAAACCATTAGGTTAAGTCATACGTCCCCAGCCTTTTGTCGGGCTTTCCTCATTCCTCATTGCCCATTTCCCCTTTCCTCAGGTTGCTCTTTGCTTTTCCCCTGTGGGAAACAAGCTGAGGATTCGCAGTCGGAAGTTCCCAGCCATTGTGAACTGTACAGCAATAGATTGGTTTCACGCATGGCCTCAAGAGGCTCTGGAGTCGGTCAGCCTGCGCTTTTTGCAAGGGACGGAAAACATTGAGGTAACAGCTTAAGGGCTGCTTCACACATTTTTCTTCACATGTTGGAAAACTGTTTGTTTTGTCACAGATGTGTGGCGCAGAGGGTGTCTCTTTGGCTGTGTGTACGTGTGCTGAGGAGCCACTGCATTTGAGCAGCCCCTCACTTTGTTTTGACAAATTTGGCACTGTCCTGTTGGTGTACTTTCTTCATCTGCCAGGCTGGATTGTTGACTCCATATGTGAGATGAGGTCAATATGTCAAAATACCTCCTCAGGTGCTTTCACACTCGAGCCCCTTGAATGTGTAGGAACTGGTGTTCGCACAGCACGTCAACACCTGAGGCCATAAGTTCTGGGTCAGTTGTTAGGGTGTGTTCACATGTTTAGTAGAACGCACATTCTACTGGGGTGCACATTCAGGTGAATGTGTGGACAGCTGCCAGACTGTGAAGCTTCCTTTGCAGTTCCTGATGCTTTATGGCAACACTCTCCTCAACACATTTCTGGCATGTTTTTGATAAAGAGTGTAACCAGTGACAGGCTTCTGAATTCCTCACACTGGATTTGTGGTGTCAGGCTGTAATTGGTCTTGCAACTCTCCAAACCGCAGAAGGATTTTCACAGCTTGTACAGCAGTGCCAGAACCCACCCTCTGCAGTAATGTTCCATTTCCGATGGGCTGTAATTCAGAAACATGCAGGATTTGTTCACCATTGTTTCTTGCAACTCTCCAAACCGCAGAAGGATTTTCACAGCTTGTACAGCAGTGCCAGAACCCACCCTCTGCAGTAATGTTCCATTTCCGATGGGCTGTAATTCAGAAACATGCAGGATTTGTTCACCATTGTTTCTTGATGGAATCTGCTCTAATGAGAGTACAAGTCATCTGCACTGTACATTACAACTCCTCCCAGGGTTCACATCATTAGCTTTGGACAGGGAGCTTGTGCTGCATTTTATGATCAAACCAGATCAGAACAAAGGGAAATGGACCCCATGAGCAACTGATTGGAGACACCACCTATTGTTTCTCAACCGTAGCAGTGCGTCCAGGAAATGAGAACCCTCCCAGGGGCCTTGTGTGTGTGTGCATCCATCCATAAACTGCTGTAAAAAATGATGTGCAAGGTTGTGAATGCTTGCATTTAGGGTTCATGAGAGATCGGAAGTAGGTGAGCTTTGGACCAATCCAACACATAGTTAAGTCCCATTACAATGAATGTGTTTGCCTTACTGCACTGCATTCTTTTCTTGTATTAATTATTCCTGGAAGCAGGAACGGCTTTCTTTTGAGTTGGCTATTTTCCACAAAGTTTAATGTCTGAATTTAGATTTTGTACACCATGTCTTTTGCTCAGTCACACTGCTATGCATTTTAATGGATATGTTTTTCTAGTTGTGTGACATGGAAGGTATAAGTTTAATTAGCAGAATCTCTTTTTCTAATAACCCTACTGTCCCTTCAAAACACTGCCCCCCACCCCAAACTCTTAGCAACTTCTGTCCTCCTTCCTCCCCAGAGTCATTTTGGAGGTGAAGGGAGGAGGAGACCACTGGAGAGGAGGAGGCTCAGAAGCAACATGCTAAAAGGTCTCAACCTCTGAACCTATTCTGCCTTCCTCCCCTTGCAGTCTCTTTGGAGGGGGAGAGATAACTCTGCCTTCCTTCATCCCCAAGTTGACCAGTGTAGGGAGGGACTTGCCGCTTCTTTTTTTGGCTGAGGGCAGGAAGCTCCACTGACTTCATTCAGCCAGCGCAGTTAAGCCCTGGGCAAGGCCAGCACATGCATGCTGCCCTCCACCTCTGGGAATATTAGAGGGCATCAGAGGGAAGTGGATGTTTGTGCGCCACCTAGGACTGGAGTCAGTTTGCGGGGCTTGCAGGGAAGGGAGGGGTCATTTCACACTACCACCCCCAGTATTCTTCTGCAATGGTAGGGGCTCTCTACAAGATCTTCTCCTAGCCTGTGCTTCCCTTGCCTGGATGCCTAGTCAGGGACCTACTTTACATGATATGTAGAACTGTCCCCTTGAGAAGACTTACCTTGCAACACGTCTTATGTCCGTCTGGTCTGGTGAAGATCTTTTTATTGCCCAGGTCTTTACATCTTTATATCTGAGTTTAGATTTGAGAAATTGCTGGTCTCGTTTAGCCTGCTCTGCTGTTTTTAGTCAGCAAGCAGCATCCAGACGAGCATTTCTATGAATGGAATGTTCCACTTGCAAAGAGAAGAAAGGGTGATTTTCATCAATCCCTTTCCCCTCTATAGTCCCCCTGCCCCCCCAATGCATCCCTGAGGGTCATAGTTTGAGGGGTGTGTGGGCACAGGGTGCAGAGGGAAGGGAGGATGGACAAAAATCACCTCTCCAAGCCTTGCATGAGCAGAATGTCTTCCATTCATTGAAGTACTAGTCTAGATGCTGCCTGGCATTTAGTAATTGCTTATTGCTTTAAAAATCATCTGTAAGTTGCTCTATAATTTTAAAATGACTGGAAGTTGTGATATTAAATATTATAAATGAATTAAACACATTCTGCATGCATACAGAATTACTTGAAATATTTTGATGCAACCTGATCACGTTTCAGGCAAGAGTGCCAAAACCCTAGCAAGTTCTTGAGAAGATAATTGCTAAAGTCAAGCACTGTAGTTTGTTGAAGTGTAGAGGCCTAGTTATTAGTCTACCTCATATAAGGCATACCCATCCGGCACTTAGTCAAGCTGCTTTGTTACTTAGCTTGCAAGATTCTGTCTTCCTTTTATTTTAAGGCTTCAGTGAAAGAATCTATAAGTAAATTCATGGCTTATGTGCACACCAGTGTTAATGAGATGTCCCGTTCCTACCTGAGTAATGAGCGCCGTTATAACTACACCACCCCCAAGTCGTTCTTGGAGCAAATCAAACTCTATCAGAACTTGCTGCTTAAGAAGGGGAAAGAACTGACAGCAAAGATGGAGCGGCTGGAGAATGGTCTGCAGAAGCTGAGCAGCACATCTGCACAGGTGAGAAGGCCCCGCTTATTCCAAAGTAAGACGCTGGGGAATAGTGCAAACACTGTCTGTGGACAGCAGGAAATGATTGTCCATTTCTCTCTCTTTCCTTCTTTGTTATGCAACTCCTTACCATTGGGGAGTGCATATGGGGAGTGTATATAGCAGACACATGGATCCTTTCCGATTGAAAAGTGGGGAAGCTGTTCCCTTGCTGTTGCTTCTGTGTTGAATGAAGGAGGCTAATATCAGTGTAAGATCTTACTTATGGAATCCTAGATAGCAGGAATGAGAACTAGGTAAAGGTAAAGTGTGCCGTCAAGTCGGTGTCGACTCCGGAGGATCGCAGAGCCCTGTGATTATCTTTAGTAGAATACAGGAGGGGTTTACCGTTGCCGCCTCCCACGCAGTATGAGATGATGGCTTTCAGCATCTTCCTATGTAGCTGCTGCCCGATATAGGTGTTTCCCATAGTCTGGGAAACATACCAGTGGGGATTCGAACCGGCAACCTCAGGCTTGCTAGTCAAGTCATTTCCCCGCTGCTCCAGAACTACTAGTTCTCAATTCTAAGAACTGTTGTTGGGTTTGTTGGTCCCTCCCCAAGGCTGCAGTGGAACCCAGATGTGCCTGTTGGGGAGGGGATGAAGGGCCAGCTTGCCCTGCCTCTGCTTTTGTCAGATGCCCTCATCTCCATAGCATTGCATCATGCTGCTTTCAAAGACCAGATGGAGTGGGTGGACCTATGGGCTGATTCAGAAACTGGTGATGTGCCAGAATGTGGGATGGGTTCAATTCTTGTTCTGCATGATCTTGTTCCTTTCACTCAAGCAACTGCTATGTTTCCAACAGAAGGGAGATTCTGAGCACTCCCCGAAGACTATTTCAGTGTCATCCTTGGAAAATAGATGGAATTATTCTTGGCCTTCCAAACACCTGGTGTACGTTGCACTCTTACTGATAGTACAATGGGAGGAGGGCAGGTGGCTGGAGAGCATATCTTGGGCAGCTGAAAATCCTACAAGCATCCAGAAATACATTCTGAGTGGCCATTTTCCCCCTTGATGAGGCTTCTTATAGCTGTGCTGTTTCTACTGTAAGCAGTTGATTATTTCATGATGGAAACTTGCATATTTCATGGCACCTTGTCCCACAAGTAGATGTTTTACAATTAATCCTAAAATATTTATGAATGTAGGAATGTAGCCTTGTTGTCTTGTGTGATTTCTTTTTTTAAAAATCTGCAATGGTTGTGCACAATAATACAGCTTGAGCTAGGATAATTAGGCTTGGTGTTTCTTTACCAGGGAACCAGAAGGAAATGCAGTAAGTAAAGCTCAGGAAGAAGCAGCTGGATCTTTCCAGACTGAGTCCTTGCAGTGGGCCAAAGAGCCAGCATTTTTGGAAGAGCAAGGCAGACGCAACTTCCACAGTAGGGGTCAACAGTTGGAAACTGTTGGGCCAAAATATGGTTTTATTGCTGCTCATCCTAAGTTATGTAATATGCAAGGTTTATGTTTGTATATTGGTTTTGTAACCCACTTCACTTCTCAAGACATACATTTTAAAAGTACATAAATCTGGCCTACTGAGAGTTGCTTCCAGAGGCGTAGCTAGGGGAGACGGGGCCCGTGTTCATCCCTCTCTCTGGCGGCCCCCCAGAGTGAGGAAGAAAATGAAGAAAATAGGGAGGGATGGAGCTGGAGGGCCCTCAGGAGCTGGGGGCCCGTGTTCTTTGAACCCTTTGCTCAATTATAGCTACGCCCCTGGTTGCTTCCTTCCTGGCTCTCCACTTGCCAGCCTAGAGAGAAAAAAAGCAGTGGGAAAGTGGTATCTGTGGCAACTGACCAGATGAGTATGGGCTACTGGCTCCTCCATTCAGCACTCTCTTTTTTAAAGTGACCCTCCCAGAGAGCAGGTTGCTAACCAGGGATGGATATGGGCTCTTGAGCCAGTCATTTCCCATGGGTTCAAGTCGGTTTACGGTGGACAGAATATAACTGCTAATATTCAAGTCTTCTTTGGACCAAGTCTCGTGAAACGTTAAAATATCCCATTGTTGCAAGAAGGTGATAAACTCCATATCAGACCTTTTCCCAGCCCACCCAGCTAGGTTCCAACTAAGAATTTTCCAGTCAGATTGCCAACAATTTACATTACCTTCCTCCATTTCAGCTCAGGAATATAAATCAGATGAAGCCTCTATTGGTAAAGATTTGGAGTGTGGACAGAATATGAGTAGTGGTTCAAAAGAAAGAAAGTCTAGGTTTTTTTTAATTTTTGTATTTTAAAGGCCATGCTTTGGAAACTGGAAAGTTTTCTGAAGTAGAATAAGGTGGCGGGTGGGCGGCATTCCCAATATGATTTGAACTTGGGAGACCCGAGTTCAAATCCCTACTCAGCCATGATACTAGCTGGGTGAGTCTGGGCCAGTCACTTCTCTCTCAGCCTAACCTACTTCACAGGATTGTTGTGAGGAGAAACTCAAGTATGTAGTACACTGCTCTGGGCTCCTTGGAGGAAGAGCGGGATATAAATGTCAAAATAAATAAACAAACAAATAAATTTTCTCTGGGGTTTCATCAGTTGGTTACTAACGGAATATAACTGACTAAATATAACCTTTCTTGTAAGGGTGGCTGGTTTATCTTGGGTACTTCCTCCTTCATCTGTTTTGAATCTTTAGATCATTGCTCTATTTTTTTTTTCCTGAGCTCTTCTAACTGCAAAACAATGTTTCTTTTTAAAAGTACCTTGTGATGGAAGCCACCTGGTCTATCAAAATACTTGCACCTTTCCTGGAAACCTTTGTTAATTTGCCTCCTGCAAAATTTCTTTGGAAGACTATCACTCTCCTTGTTTCTAGAGAGGTGGGAAGTTCCTTCTTTTACAGTGGGAACATCTCTGAGCAGGAGATGCTTTGGGGCAGTCATTTGTTTTCAGAACTTTTCTCATATGATGGTAAGAGAGTTGGGTTCCACTTGCCTTCCTGTTTCTGAGGTAACCTGTTAATGTTACTTTTATTAAAAATACTTCTTTGAATTCCAGACTTTGGTCTCTCCTGCTGTAGCAATTAAATGCTGACCTTTCAGATGTAGTACATATAGTCCGAAGCCTGGCACAGGCAATCAGATTAAAAGAGCCTGCTGACAGCCTATTGAGCATGCTCTCTGTTTCTTAACACTCATATTTGTTGCTTGGGATTTTTTCTTTCTGTCTCTTTGGAAGTCACAGAGGGCTGGTCGGCTTTGTTCTCCTTCCCATCCATAACTGCAGACCCATCCAAATTATTCCCATTTCTCAGCTGAGGTACTAGAGACCTCACATTCTGATTAGTTAGGGCTTGATAGGACTGGTTATCTGTGTTAAGGTAAGTGGGGATGATATGGCTAACCCCTTGATCTTATTGTCTCAATCTTGATGGCTTGCATATAGAAACAGAAACAGACCAAAACTAGATCACTGAACTGATCATGTTTGTTCACACCATTGTTTCCCCTTGTAGTATATTGCTCGTTTCTGCTCCTTTTCTGCTCAGCATCTGGAGGTGTTTTTATGGCCCAGTTTTGCTTAACCCTGGAGACACATATAGCTCCATTTTCCTCTCCTTTCCTTTCCATGCATTTCCCCAAGTTTACACTTTCTTACCCATCATTTCCCTGATCCAAATGGCCTTCCAAGTGGCATTTCCCTTTGCAAGATTTCAAATGCATGTTCAGAAGGGCAAACATGCATCTGAAAAGCCATTTGAGGGGGGTGACTTTTAGAAGGCAAATGGCTACTTGCCCCTCCCCACTACTTCTCCACTTGTAACGCCTACCACCCGCCAGAGCCTCTTTTCTTGTTTAAAAGAGTTGGTGGGCTGTTGTTATTAGATCTGTAGTGGTCATCTGAGTTCTTGTCCCACCTCATGGCCCTAGTGGGGCACATATGAGAGGAGCAGAGTGGTTCTGTCACCACAAGTCCCTGTTTCCTCCAGTTCTACTCCTCTGACTCCTTCTGGATGCTCACCATGGTGACCTCCTTCATCCCAGGGCTCATCACCCTCAGGCTCTTGCATTCACCGCATATCATAATTGGCCTTATTGTAAAATATCCTCCGGCAGCCACTACAAGACTAATGAAAGGCCAAAACCCCATCTTCTGGGAGCTCATCCACCTGTGAGGCTACCCGACAGCCAGCATCTGATTTGCTACTTTTTATTGTTTGCCTGGTCAGCTGTATGCCTGCTATGTCAGCCGCTGTGTCAGTCAATCCTTCCTGTTCTGGAATGGCTCCATCTCCTTGATGATGTTGCTGTGGGAATGTTCAGCTGGCCATCGCCCATGGCACTCCACATATGTGAGAACAGCAGAATACATCAGACTGCTTCTGATAACTCAACTATTAGTTCCTTATAACTCACTGGAGAGGCCCACTGTATAAAACTTAAGATTGGTTTAAAAACACACATAACAACGACAACAACAACAACAGCCCACAAGCCCATCTTACCTACAGCAGTTCATCTAGGCCTAGGAGTGTTCAGGCCCCTGTGAAGATCATATGGGCCCAACTATTGTCACAGGTTTCTGCTGCAAAACAAACAATTTCCCTCAGTTTCCCCATATGACCTTTCTTTATCCCAATACTTCCTTGGCTTGGTAATGTGCAACCTTGTCACACTCTTCCATGTGTAATGTTTAGTTTGGGTCTGAGATATTCACTATTTGCTTTTAGTGGGTGATGAAGTTTGTGCTTAAAGAAGTTCTTGCTTTGTTAGAGGAGCTGTACAATTATTTTCCATTGCATTTTTTGGCTTCCATAGTTTATGCTTTCAGTTTGCCTTTTTTCAAATGTAAACTCATTTCTTCATATCTTGGGCCTCTTGTTTTTTAGTTCTTTTGTTGTTGCTGTTGTTGCTGTTGTTAAGTCTTTAACCTTCAGGGTTTTGTTTATATATTCTATTGCATCTCACAATGAGAGCCACTGGATTGCATTTACATCCTCTCCTTTTATGTAGCTGTTATAAGGATTGTGTAGAGCTGACAAGTCAATCCCTTGGTTGCCTCATCAGAGCACTTAAAACCCTGATAAACTTTCTATTCATACATGTATTCAGCATGCAATTACTTATCACAGACTGAAGGTTATAAGCCATATCTGAAATCAGCAAAAACTCCTCCTTCAATTTCTCCTAAATCTCCAAAGATTTTTAAAAGAACAAAAAGTTGCTGCTGAGTTTTGCTGACTGAAGTGCTTACGCACCCCCAGCAAGCGAAGAGTAATTTTGCCTCCTCCAGCAGAACAACAGGAGATGAAAATGGATTAACCATTCAGCAAAGGAATATACAAAGGCCAGGGCTCAACTCAGAGCTTACACAAAATGCCTGCCACTTACTTTAGGAGATTACAGGGTGTTTCAAATCTGTGCTGAAAATGGCATGGAATCCCAGACCAATTATATGTCTGCCTTTCCCCACAGGTAAAGGTGTACCCTGGAGCTCTAGATCTTGCACTTACAGGTTAAACGGAAAGATACTCTGTTCTATATAACACCATCGTGGTTTTGTAAAGGAATTGAAGCTGATGCTTTCAGAGGCTCTGCAGGGAACTGTTCATTTAAAACAATATGGCTACTAGGGCAATCTTGGCATTAGTTCTTCAACTCTAGAGTGAGAAAGTCTCCAGATAGGTTGCTTTGTGTGTTCAGCCAACAGCCTGTGTTCTACAATTCCTGTTATGACAGAAACTGCATCATCAGCCCCGTATGAATAGGACTCTGAGAGAGGCTGTGTGTGGCATGCAAGCGTAAGTGTGGAAAAGGAGGAGAAGAAATGCTTGTTCCCAAATTGCCTGCAAACTTGGAGTTAGTAAGCATCTTGTTTTATAATAACTCAGCTGAAAGGCTGCAAAATCAGCTGACAGATTAGTGCTTTAGAACATAAGAACAGCCCTGCTGGATCAGGCACAAGGCCCATCTAGTCCAGCATCCTGTTTCACACAGTGGCCGATCAGATGCCGCTGGGAAGCCCACGGGCAATGGGTGAGGGCAAGCCCTCTCTCCTGCTGTTACTCCCCTGCATCTGGTATTGAGAGGGCAGCATCTTGCCTCTCAGGCTGGAGGTGACCTATCAGGATACCTTCTACTCCTACAGAATTCAGCTGCCAGGAAGTTCAGTGGATGATCAGTGACGATGGTTCACAATAGCCCTATTCAGACATTGTGTTGTACAAGTGTACAGAAATATGTACATTGGTACATGTTTTGTGTGAATGAATGCATGTACATTAAAAGTGAACTTGAGTACACACCCCTCAATGCATGGTACAAATAGGAAGTGTATTTCTGTACAACATCCTGAGGCTGCTCTCACGTGCAGCCAAGCCCTGGCTTGGCTGCATGTGAGAACTGCTGGAATCATGCCTGATCCCGGTGGCGCTTTGGTGGCAAACCGATCTAGGGAGCCTGCCTCCTAAATGAGGTTAAGGGAGCAAGGGCTTCTTTAGCCCCATTTTCCTGATCGAGTGCAGCGCCACCTGCTTTCAGCCAACATTGCAACACTGATGGGCACCTGCCCATCACTGGGAGTATCCCCACAATGCACCACACACTCGCATGGTGCATTATGGGAGCTCTGGGGGCAGGGACAACACGTCCCAACCTCCGCACCTCTGTGTAGCCAGGGGAAGCAGCGGACTGTCTGGGTACACGGGATCACGCACCCAGACCCTCCCAGACCCGGCAGACAGCTTCTGCTACCTTTCCCACCACCTTTCCCACCTGCCCTGAAGCCCGCTTATGTGATCATATGAATAACTGTACCTGTGTACAGATCTGTACCAGTGTTCCCTGTAACAGGGATTCCCAGATGTTGTTGAGTATACTCCCAAGTATTCACAGCTGCGATGGCCTTTGACTGAATATTATGGGAGTTGTAGTCAACATCTGGGAATCCCTGTTAAAGGGAACAATAATCTGTACCTGTGCACACTGTGCATTCATCATACAAGTGTTGAATGTAACATGTGAATAGGGCTAATAAGAACATAAGCTACAATATCCTTCTTAAGATATATGGTGTCCAAAGCTGTACGCAGTTCTCTAGATGTGGCTGCACCATAGTTTTGTAAAGGGCATTATAATATTAGAAGTTTTATTTTCAACTGCCTTCCTAATGATCCCTAGCATGGAATTAGCCTTTTTCACAGCTGCCACACATTGAGTTGACACTTCCAATGAGCTGTCCACCACAATCCCAAGATCTCTCTCCTGGTCAGTCACTGGCAGCTCGGATCCCATCAGCGTATATGTGAATCTGGTGTTTTTTGCCCCAATGTGCATCACTTTACACTTGCTTACCTTGAACCACATTTGCCATTTTGCTGCCCACTCCCCCAGTTTGGAGATATCTTTTTGTAGCTCCTCACAATCTGTTGTGGATTTCACTACCCTAAATAGTTCAGTGTCTTCTGCAAATCTGGCTACTTCGCTGCTTACCCCAACTTCTAGATCATTTATGAACAAGTTAAAGAGCATTGGTCCCAGTACTGATCCCTGGGGGACCCCACTTCCTACCTCCATTGTGAAAACTGTCCATGTATTCCTATTCTCTGTTTTGTGTCCTTCAACCAGTTACTGATCCACACATGAACCTGTCCCCTTATCCCATGACTGCTAAGTTTACTCATTCTTTTATGTTCCTCTCTTGTGAGATTAGGAGCACAGAATCCTTATTTCTGATGTTTCTGAAAGATGGCACACCACACATTCAGTAAAAAGGAAGGCTATTGCCTAGAGATTGGATAAAAACACTTGTAACTTGCTGGAATGTTAACACAGTGAAATAATTGGTGTTCACCTTCCAGCTCACCAATCCGGTTCTGAATATGTATCCCAAAAAAGCTCAGAATGAGTGACTGATTCCAGGCTTTGTCCTTATTCTATATAAGGCGTGGTCAACTAGCTCTAAATTGAAGTAAAGGTTTTTTCCTTCTCCTCTCCTGCCTACCCCCTGCATTTTTCAGATGTCCATCCATCCTCTGTAAATGTTACATGATGCTAATTCTGTGCTGTCTGGCTTTGCACCTTCCTTGTTCCAGGTAGATGATCTTAAGGCAAAGTTGGCAGCCCAGGAGGTGGAGCTGAAGCAGAAGAATGAAGATGCAGACAAGCTGATCCAGGTGGTGGGCATAGAGACAGAGAAAGTCAGCAAGGAGAAGACCATTGCTGATGACGAGGAGCAGAAAGTAGCCCTGATCACGCAGGAGGTTCAGCAGAAGCAAAAGGACTGTGAGGAGGACCTAGTAAAAGCTGAGCCAGCCCTTGCAGCTGCCCAGGCAGCTCTTAACACCCTCAATAAGGTACAGGCCACATACTGTAGAGCAATTTTTCACATTATGGTTGCAGTTCCATCGAACACTTAGGGACTTCTGCATAGGACCACACAGTTCTCTTGGCTAGCGGGCATATTTCTGTTGAGCTAAAAAAAAAACTTGGAGAAGTTTTCTTCATTTATCACTCAGTCATGAATTCATAGCAACGAGTTACCTTAGCACAGAAAAATTTTCTATTTATTTTGGCATATTCCAGTGTTGTGTTCTGTGCTTATGGCCTCATGTTTTAAAGAGGTTCCCTGAAGATGGAACTGTTTAGAACCAAATCAATAAGCAGGACTTGAGAGAAGATCTAGAAATCTACCCAAGGAGCCATCTGGGAAAGGTTTTGTGAATAGTTTGATTTCTATTTTTGAATAATTTAGGTGTGAAGTTTTTGTTGGCTGTTTATGTAGATAATTAGTTGTATGCTTTTCTGTAAACTGCTTTCCATTCCCTGTAGGAAAGGTTTGGTAGGCCTGACACAGTACTGGGCTCTCCTTGGCGAAAGGCTTTCAAACAGAGGCTAGATAAGCCTCTGTAAATGATGCTGCAGTGGTTGGACTAGAAGACCTCAAAGCTCCCAAGTGTAACATTCCATGATCTTGTAATCAATTTCCATGTGTTTGCACTTATGTGGTGTGGTCAGCCTATTTGAGGTTAACCTATTTGACCAAAACATTAGGATTGGAAGAGACTGCTTTTGATGTTCTAAGCACATTTAAAGGAAAAAACCTAGGTCACTGCCTATCTATATCTGCTAATAAATTTAAATGTCTGTGCTGATTTAATTGTTCACTGCCTTGCATTACAGTTAGACTAAACCAAGAAAACTCTTAAATGCCAAACTACTGAAAATAAACAAATAAAAGGCAGCAGATTTCCATTTGATTCTCTTTTAGGAGCCATGGTGTTTCTGTGACAGGATCTGTTTGTCTGGAAACAAAATCCTAATGCAACACGAAAATGTTTAGATCCTGTCAATTTAGGTTTCATGCTGAAACTATATAACATCTCATTAAGGCAAGATTAATGGGAAGCCTGGAGCTTCCCTGGAGACTGAGGTGGCAGCGTTTCCTGAGCACCAGAAGCCACATCCTCCTCCTCACCTGCGTCAGAGAGTTTAGCCCATCCGTTGACATGAATAATCAGCAAATAATAAGCTCTCTTTGTGTGTGTGTGTGTGTGTGTGTGTGTATGGAATTACAGCCAGTAACGCCGATGTATTTACATTGTGCTTTCATATGGAGCAGTAGCAGAGGAAACAAAAGCACACAGCTCTGTAGCAAAAGACAGTAAGAGGAGAAGGAGGTAGGAAGAAAATATCAGGAAGAGCAGGGAGAGGATGATATTGAATGTCAACATAGATTGCTTTGTGTTTGCATTTCTGTAATATTGCTGTCTAATCAATTTTAGTCAACCTCACCTTTAGCTTCACCTCACCTCGTGGAAGGACTGTCCCTATTCAGCATTCCCCCAGTGCTTTGTTGTGTTCTGATCTGTTATGATCTGTTTGCTCGATAAAGCAAGCAAGTGGCTGCTTTGCCACACATCCAGCTATGGGGTGCTTTCAGTTGGTCACTTGACTGCTAGACTAAAGACCCCATTTATAGAAAGGCTTTGCCCCTGTGCCTCTAGGGAGGTGGAAACCACTGAACTTGTACTTTTGTCTTGCCCATTTTATAAAGATAGCTGGGAGAAGCTCATATTTCCTCTACTTGCTAACTACCTTGGCCACTCCAGTCAAGTCTACAGTAAGGTGCTGCTCTCAGATGAAAAGCGAACCTTCATGTACAATGTTGCTAGGTTCTGCACGGCAGCATGCAAGATCCATTAGACCTTGTCTGCCAGCCCGTAACCTGTGATTTGAACTACTGACCAATTTATTCTAACATGCTTTTTAAAATACTTTTACTATCTTAGATGCTTTTAACTTATAGATATATATGTACTTACGTATTTAACTATGTTTTACCTCCATTTTACTAGTCATCCCATTAGAGTTGTATTCCCCTGTAGACCAATTTTTATATAGATTGCACTAAATTACTTATATTAGTCAGTTGTTTTACTAGTCTTATCAGCTATCTTCCCTTTTTTTTTTTAGTTTCCCCACTTTTACCCTTTGGTATATCTTATAGCTTATTTTAAATATTTTATACTTTTTAGACATGTTTACAGGTGAAACTTGAAAAATTAGAATATCGTGCAAAAGTCCATTAATTTCAGTAATGCAAATTAAAAGGTGAAACTGACATATGAGACAGACGCATTACATGCAAAGCGAGATAAGTCAAGCCTTAATTTGTTATAATTGTGATGATCATGGCGTACAGCTCATGAAAACCCCAAATCCACAATCTCAGAAAATTAGAATATTACATGGAACCAAGAAGACAAGGATTGAAGAATAGAACAATATCGGACCTCTGAAAAGTATACAGTGTACTGTGCTTGATTGGCCAGCAAACTCGTCTGACCTGACCCCATAGAGAATCTATGGGGCATTGCCAAGAGAAGGATGAGAGACATGAGACCAAACAATGCAGAATTGCTGAAGGCCGCTAATGAAGCACCCTGGTCTTCCATAATACCTCATCAGTGCCACAGGCTGATAGCATCCATGCCACGCCGCATTGAGGCAGTAATTGCTGCAAAAGGGGCCCCAACCAAGTACTGAATACATAAGCATGCTTATACTTTTCAGAGGTCCGATATTGTTCTATTCTTCAATCCTTGTCTTCTTGGTTCCATGTAATATTCTAATTTTCTGAGATTGTGGATTTGGGGTTTTCATGAGCTGTACGCCATGATCATCACAATTATAACAAATTAAGGCTTGACTTATCTCGCTTTGCATGTAATGTGTCTGTCTCATATGTCAGTTTCACCTTTTAATTTGCATTACTGAAATTAATGGACTTTTGCACGATATTCTAATTTTCCGAGTTTCACCTGTGTATTCAGTGATAGTTGTATGCATTTACCTGTGCTGGTCTTTGACTGTAATAAAGATTGATTGATTGATTGATTGACTGCTAGACTGCTGTGTCCTGAAGGTTGTGTGAACTGGCTTGTAGAAGTTACCCCAGAAATTAATGTTGTATCACTGGTTGGGATGATGTGCACACACAGTTCCCAAAGGCATTTTCTGAAGTAGAGCTATTGTTCTGCAGCTGGTACTGTGGGTGGCTGCGGCTGGCTTACTCCCCTTCATGTTGTCAATCCATTTGCAGAATAATTCAAAACCCAAAGTACAGGAAAATGCTGTCTTTGTGGCCTTAAAACAGATGTCATTGTTCCTAACTAGCAAATAAATGAAAGTGTTTCTGCGTCAGGTAGACTCCGCTGTCAGACCAATCATTCAAATCTTTGTTCAGGAGTTGGCATTGCCGGAAGGGTTTAGCTGAGGGCTAACATGTGGATACTTTGCAGCTGTAACCTCCTCCTCCTCCACAACAGTGTCTTAGGTAGAGGGCTTCAACTTGACAATGCAGCTCAAGCTGTTCTCACTGTAGGACTTGCTGCCTTCACTAATGATGACAGAGGCATGTTTTACCAGAACTACATGAAGCAAATTCGGATAGAGCATACTGGGGTCTGGAAACTGCTTACGCCACTTGTTTCATTTTATGCAGATTTGTTGAAGCTTCCTCAGGTTCTGAGTAGATAACTGAATGTTCAGCTCTGCTGGAAAGTGTGAATTTGGAATCAGAGGTCTCAATGTTTTACCCCAAGGCAAAGCCCCTGAATGATATAGATTCATTTACCTAAAAGGTATATGTGGACAGAAGCTACTGCTTTCGTTTTTCTGGTTTCCTCCCATTGCTTGAATTATTCTCCCACATCCCCAGAGCATTTTTTAACTTTTAAAAAAGTGTTTTGTGTGCTAAAAAAATAAAACACCAAATAAGACATACAAGCAATACTTTAAACAATTTTTATAAGGATGGATAGTCTGCTTTAAGGTTGGAAGAAAGGGAAAACAGAAGATCAAATTAGTGTTTGAATAGGTAGCAAGTACATCTGTCATTTGCAGTAGAATGGCAGGGACAACTTCATGCAGGCTTACTCTGCAAGAAACTATTTCTCCTCTAGTGTTTAGGTAAATCTGTATGCTCACTTAATTAGTCCAAATGGACAAAATAAATCAGCAGGGCTTCCATAGTCATGACCAGTGACCATGGTTCTTAATGCCTCCCCCACCCAGTATTTCTTCCCATGCTTCTAGATGACCAATGCAGCACGAAACCAGCCCTGGGAGTTCTGCTCACAGCAGGCTTTACCTGTTTTCTGGGAGGCTTTACTGCGAACTCAAAGTTATCCCACAAACCCAATGCAAAAAGTGGATATTTTTTACCCCAGATATAAACTGGGCTGCACTCTAACACATGGTGAAAAACCCAAATTGTGTGTTAAGTGCTCCACGATAGCTCGCAGGGACTTTGGGTTAAATCTGCCCAATATGTGAATGGACCTCCTCCATTCTGGAGGAGATGTGAGCTATGGGGCTTTAAAAGTCCTGTGTGGAAAACTTCCTGTGGGAAATGCTATCTGGACACAAACTTAGTATAAATTCAGCATATAGGATTCTGTACTGAACATCATGTCACGGGTTCCAACCAATCAGTGCTATGCAAAACAGGCTTCTGCTGCAAGCTTTATCCTCATATGTCTTACCAAAGTAGATGAGTGCACTTACTCAAACTATATACAGGTGAAACTCGAAAAATTAGAATATCGTGCAAAAGTCCATTAATTTCAGTAATGCAAATTAAAAGGTGAAACTGACATATGAGACAGATGCATTACATGCAAAGCGAGATAAGTCAAGCCTTAATTTGTTATAATTGTGATGATCATGGCGTACAGCTCATGAAAACCCCAAATCCACAATCTCAGAAAATTAGAATATTACATGGAACCAAGAAGACAAGGATTGAAGAATAGAACAATATCGGACCTCTGAAAAGTATAAGCATGCATATGTATTCAGTACTTGGTTTGGGCCCCTTTTGCAGCAATTACTGCCTCAATGCGGCGTGGCATGGATGCTATCAGCCTGTGGCACTGATGAGGTATTATGGAAGACCAGGGTGCTTCATTAGCGGCCTTCAGCAATTCTGCCTTGTTTGGTCTCATGTCTCTCATCCTTCTCTTGGCAATGCCCTATAGATTCTCTATGGGGTCAGGTCAGGCGAGTTTGCTGGCCAATCAAGCACAGTACACTGTATACTTTTCAGAGGTCCGATATTGTTCTTTTCTTCAATCCTTGTCTTCTTGGTTCCATGTAATATTCTAATTTTCTGAGATTGTGGATTTGGGGTTTTCATGAGCTGTACGCCATGATCATCACAATTATAACAAATTAAGGCTTGACTTATCTCGCTTTGCATGTAATGCGTCTTTCTCATATGTCAGTTTCACCTTTTAATTTGCATTACTGAAATTAATGGACTTTTGCACAATATTCTAATTTTCCAAGTTTCACCTGTATGTCTGTAGACATCCATAGATCAACATGGAGATTGTTCTAGTCTCCATGTGGCTTTAAGGGTGACATAGTACTGACTCAACACACCCAGAGATGCCCTAAAGATATCCTCACCATGTGACCAACTTTTGATAGTCTTACACTGCACATATACTTTAGTATGCTCTGCCACTCAAGTCTAAAGGAGATTCCTCTATAGGTTTCAGTGTCTTTGGGGTTGATTATGTAAACAGCATAAATCTATCAAAAGCTTATCAAGGCAGGAATCCCCAATGTGGAGCACAGTTTGCTCTGTCAGGGCTATTATGTTTGCTGGATGTCAGCATCATATGCACATTTCTTCACAGTTAGATGTGATAGATCCTTGGCAGGATTCCTCCTCTGGCATAAAGCCAATCCCTTCTGTGTGCTTATATCTGTTGCAAAAATCTCAATGTGCTGGAAGGTGCCTGCTTAGCAAACTGTCCCATGGTGGGTAGGTAGAATTCCCCTTCAGAACTAGCCTCCACATGACAGGAGAGTCTTACATTGATGGGCCTTTTCCAGCTCAGAGTTTTTGAAATTGCTTTGAGGAAATGCATGGCCCAGGTTAATAAGACGCTGGTGTCATGGTGGTTTTGAAAATGTTTGGCTGGATTAATGAGAAAATAAGTAAAACATCTTCCCAGCACAGAACTAAAGACAAGCTTTTACATAGTTACTTTTCTGTTAGGATTTTGTCTATTTTGATATCGGAAGGACAAGGCAGTGCAATACAAAGAGCATAGAGGTGTGCATGTGCACAAAAGAATATTTTTTGAAGGGAAGAAGAATGCTAACATAAGTGCATTTCTCATAGATAAAGGTAAGCAAGTGTAAAGTAATGCACATTGGGGTGGATTCAGGTGATACAGAACCCCATGATGGGCATCTTTTATTATTCATTCATTCATTCATTCAGTTTTTATACCGCCCTTCCAGAATGGCTCAGGGTGGTTTACAATAAAAACAAAAACATTAAAATCAGTTAACAATTAAAACAGAAATTATAAAACAGCGTAAAACAGCAACTATTATTACTATTATTATTATTATTATTATTTCAATTTCTACACCGCCCTTCCAAAAATAGCTCAGGGTGGTTTACAAAGAGAAGCAATAAATAAATAAGATGGGTCAATTAACAATTAAATCATCATAAAACTGCAATTAAACAATCAGAACAATTTAAAAACTCTGAAAAACCAGATTACAACAGTAAAACTATTTACAACTATTTAAAAACCCTGGAAGGCAAGACCAAAAAAAAAAAAAAAAAAGAGGAAAAAAAAGGTGTTAAGGGCTCTCCTGCAGGCCAATATATAATTCAAATTGCAAATTTCTGTAGGGAGTGCATTCCACAGTCCAGGAGCAGCTACAAAGAAGGCTCACCTCTGAGTCACCACCAGACGCACAGGTGGTAACTGGAGACGTTCCTCTTCAGATGACTACATGGTAGCTATATTCTTATCTTACCACATGGTGGCTATATTCCCATGGGGAGCTTGACTCTGTTTAATGACTGGCCAGATGGAGAAGTTGACTTTGTGTTGCCCTCATTACCAAATAAAAATGGAGAGAAAGATGGTGGTTTTTCCAAGGGCATGGAAAGGTCACCTTCATTATATAACCTGTTGCTGCTGGCAATTGGCTCTCTGTGTGGATGCAGCCACTGCCTAGTGGGATTCTAAGGGGCTGTCATGCAGTCAAAGGTGCTCCTACCCCTGGACTTCTGTGCCGGGTGGTCTGGTCCCCCAGCCAAGCATGACGATGCTTAATTTGCAGGGGAGGAGGGGGGCCTCCAAAGGCCTTTAGGTCCATGCTCCAAAATTACCAAGGTGCACCTCTGCATACAGTTCCATATTGTCTAAATCCACTCTGAATTAAACCAGATAAAGCTCTATAAGGCAGTCATCTTTATCAGAATTGTCATAAGCTACATATCAAGCCCCACTGCAGCTCTAGAACATGCATTGTTTATTTTAGGGCATGTTGATCTTTTTTTGTTTGCATTTTTTCCCATATCAAGTAAATCTGTAATCTAATTGTGCATTTTTGATGGACTGTGAGTTGGTTGAAATGCTGAAGGAACATGACTGGCTCTCATCTAACAAGCCAGCAGAAGCCCCTGTGCCACTAGAGGGATTCATTGCTTTCTGTTGGATGACTCATAATATTTAAAATTCAGAGTGCTGCTCCTGGCTTCAAAGCTTTGCTCTCAGATTGATAGCTCTGGAGCCTGACTCCATTACTAGCAAAGCAAAAAGAAAACCCATTCATTTTCATCTAACAACCTTGTTTTTCCCTTTCAGAACAATCTGACAGAACTGAAGTCATTTGGATCACCGCCTTCCGCTGTCAGCAATGTCACTGCTGCTGTGATGACACTCATGGCTCCAGGAGGGAAAGTGCCCAAGGATAGGAGCTGGAAAGCAGCCAAGATGGCCATGGCAAAGGTGGATGGCTTCCTAGACTCCTTGATCCACTTCAACAAAGAGAATATACATGAGAACTGCCTCCGAGCCCTGCAGTCTTATCTGCAGGATCCAGAGTTCAATCCTGAGCTGGTGACATCCAAGTCATATGCGGCTGCTGGTCTCTGTTCCTGGGTCATCAACATTGTGCGCTTCTATGAAGTATACTGCGATGTGGAGCCCAAGCGGCAAGCCCTCAACAAAGCTAATGCTGAACTTGCTACTGCCCAGGAAAAGCTGGCTAGCATCAAGGCTAAAATAGCAGTAAGTCCAAAAGTACAAGTCATCATGAAAACACATTTCTGTTAGTATTGTTCTATAATTCACTAGGCAGAACCAAACTCTCACCATTTTGATGGGCCATTTTGCAGTACAATTTGTGGATATGTGGTATATTGTTTGAGAAGTTCCACAGAGTTGAGCTCCTTACTGCCTCAGGTCATGAGATAAGGTTTTATCTTGGAACAAGGTGAGGAAGTTCTCATCTTCTTTGTTCAGTGTTTCTTGGATGATAGTACTTAAGTTAGGAAGGGAAAGGTTGTGCCGTCAAGTCTGTGTGGACTCCTGGTGACCACAGAGCCATGTGGTTTTCTTGGTAGAATACAGGAGGGGTTTACCATTGCCATCTCCTGTGCAGTATGAGATAATGCCTTTCAGCACCTTCCTGCTGCCTATATGGTGGTGGGAGACACCAGCGGGGATTTGAACCGATAGCCTCCCACTCTCTAGGCAGGTTACTTCCCCAGAGGTGATTCTTATTTTTATCTATAATGGAGGATATCATGGTTTTTGTGATTGATGAAGCCTCATTTTGTTCATTTAACTTTCAAAAAATTCAAATTTAATCATCTTTAATCCCAGTTAAACTATTAAACTTATTTAAATTTAGACATAAATTGGAGAGGCTGCCGCATTATGTTGCAGGAAAATCCTTCAGAACCTTGTCCTCCTGTTTAATTCAGCCTCTTGCATTCATCCTTCCATCACATTTGACAGAGGATGGGGTGTCTTGCTGAACTAAAAAGGATTAGACCAGGTTCCCGCAATTGAACTTGTTGCCTGACAGAATTAAGTCAAAATCAACGAGGGTGTGTGCTCAAATAAGCTTTATTCCATGATCATGTCAAGAGTACAAGTCAAAAAGTCTGACAAGCACTGTGCCCCGATGGTATGCAGTTCCAAGTATATAGAGAGTAGAAAAAAGCAAGCAAATCAGTAAATACATCAATACATGTCATTTGTAATTAAACATATGCTTTCCAGTGGTCCCACTTAGAGCCTTGGAAGCTGAGTTACTACTTGGCCTTTCTGCTGACCTTACTCCATATCAGTATCTGGTGCCAGCTATGTTTCTTTTTGTTGAGTGAGGAATTTGGCTCATGATGTGTGTTACATACCTACATAATCTGCTGACAGGTTCTGGTATTTGTTACCTCTCAGCTGGTGGACCTCACATTCCTGACTTGAACAATTTTCTTTGTTCAGGCCTAGTGGCTCTTCATTTTGTTCAGGAGCCTGAACCAAACTTTCAAACTTTCATACACTTATTTGTAAGCCTATATTAAACATTTCTTTATCAATTATTCAAGACCACTTATAAAACTGGTCTTACAAACTAGGACAGGCTTTGTATAAGACAAGCGAGTAAGGGTGTGTGTAAGATTTATTTTATTTTTTATGGATTTACAAATAATTCTTATCTAAATGAAGACAGATAAGATCATTCTCTTTATCCTGACAACTCACTGTCTTGAGATCATGAAGGAGCCTCTGGCCATTCCCATGAGCACAGAATTGGATTCTAAGTACTGCTTGGAATATTGCTTTTCTGCTGGAGCCCCCTGAATAGCCACTCATGAAGGTTGGGGGACCCACTGGGATGTCGTTTGCAGCATGGCAAACTGCAGTTGGGGTGGGGGAGCTGGCAGAAACCAGGGAACTGCTCCTTTGTGTGAGTGGAAGGCTTTCCTCTTGAGCTAGGGCTCCATTTGGTCCAAGCCAATGCTTTGTATATTATATCAATGTCATTAGGGATTATGTAATCCCATTGTATTGAAATTATTCATCTTTAAATTTGGGAAAATAGGAAGCTGCAATTTTTATATTTTGTTTAAAGTATTTGTATCCTGCCCCTCCAGTGCAATAATGCTCGAGGCAGCTCACAACAATAACAAAATCATAAAACAGATAAAACAATGGAAACAGTATGAAGTAAAAAACAAAACAGATAAAACACTAAGCAGTGTAAAGTTAATAGATAAACTAAAACACACCCAATTAAAACTGGATATTAAAACATTTTTTAAAACCCCATTAGATACAAGCTGCAGTAAAAGACATTAGAAACTCTCTCTAGACAAATGAGTTTTAAGATCTTAAAAACAAACAACCAAAAAACAAAACAAAACAAAACAAACCCTGAGGGAGGGTACATGGTGAACTCCTTCTGGGAGGACATCCCAGAGGTAAGGGACCACAACCAAGAAGTCACCACCAACCAAATCTCAATCAGTGGCAGACCTGTGAGCAGGGCCTGAGGTGATGCACAGAGGGTCCTGGCTGATTTGTATGGATGAACATGGTCTGACAGGTACCCTGACTCCAAGCCATGAAGGACTTTACAGGCAAAACCAGCACTTTGAATCTAGCCAGGAAGCAGACTGGTAACTAGTGAAACTTCCACAGGATGGATATAATATTTAAGAAGTGACTCATGCCCTGAGCATCTTTATGGTAGCATTTTGGATTAGTTGAAGCTTCCAAATTATCTTCAAGGGCAGCCCCATGTAGAGTGCATTTCAGTAATCCAGTCTGGGTATCAGCAATGCATGAAGGACTGAGGTCAGGTCTGACTTCTCCAAGTAGGGCTGCAGCTGGTGTAACAGCCATACAGTACATCACTCCACAACCTGTGCTCCAAAGACAGCATTGGGTTCAGATGTACACCTAAGCTGCAAACTTTGTCCTTCAAGGGCAGTGTGACTCCCATCCATAAGGGCTGTCCACGTAATCAGACCGTTTGTCTGTCTAGCTCAGTACTGTCTTCGCCTACGTGGCAGTAGCGATTCAGGACTTTAGGCAGGATTTTTTCTCAGCCTTACCTGGAGATGCCAGAGATTGAACCTGGGACCTTCTGCATGCTAAGCAGATGCTCTGCCGCTGAGCTCTGGTCCCATCCCCAACATGCTCATTGGGCAAAAATGGCTTGGTTAGTTATTATGAGTTATAGCAAAAATTATTCATGATAGTTAATAATAAAAATAATGATAAGTATTTATAAAATTAAAAATATCATCACCCTACCCTAAATCAACTTCATGAATTGCCACAATGAGGCTATTCCCACGATCAGCAGAAATCGGGCTAGGGGAGCCTAGCCCGATTTCGGATGATCGTGGGAGCCCCCAGGCTCGCAGCTGAGCCTGGTTGCCTCCTGGCGGTTAACCCACCTAAGTACCCCTTCCCTTAAACAGGGTTTGCAGAGCAAGCATTCCGCAAACCCAGTTTTTCTGATTGTGAGAAGCCGTGGCTACTCACGAGTAGACCCCCGGAGGGGAGGCGAAAAGCCGTCTCCTGGCTCCGGGGGTCTCTCTGCTCGCGCAGGGCATACTGGAGCTTCCAGGGGCTGCGTGGCCCCCAAACTCCCCAGCCCCCGCTGGCTCCGTCACTGTGCCAGCAATTGTGTGGGTGGCCGATCTGGCCGCCCAGGGCTCCTGCCCTCCCCACTTCCCTTCCCAAACTGGGTCTCACTGATTGGAGACCCGATCCGGGTCTCACTGATTGGAGACCCGGAGTCTCACTGATCATGAGACCCGGCTCTGTGTATATTCTAACCCCAACTCCCCCCAAAACTGACTCCTCCTTTACCCAAACATCGCAACATAACACAGCATGGAATTGGTAACTGTTGGAAACTTGCCAAATCTTCAGTTGGGAAAGTTATAGATCTGCACTGTACAATAATTCTTTGGCAGATTACAATACAGGGACCAACCTCCAGCTTCCCTGGCAATTATAATCCAACAGAAAATGATGAGAAATATGGTGACAATAGAGGGCTTACTAAATCATTTTTTTAAAAATTTCCCCCCAGACTTATTCACGTTGGAAAGTCTTCAAATGTATAAGCCATTGTAAGGGAAGTGTAGACCTTTTGCAGTATGAGCAACAATGAAATAAACATACTTCAAAAAGTCAATGGGTTTATTCTTTAAAGATCTTTAAAGTTGTGTTTGGGGTTTCTGGATGTTACAATAGTATTCATAACCAATGCATGTTAAAGGGAAGGTACTGTGTGCTGCTATTTGGTCATTTGTTTTCTAGAGAGTGACTCTTTTCATTTCACTTGGAGAGTGAATATTGCAATATAGGTGTCAGTAGTTGACATCCAAAGTGACCTAGTGAGGACTCAGTGGGAGCTGCATCTTCAAAGCTGGAGTCTGCTCATAATGCAGCCAGAGACCTTCCCAACTGCTGCTGTGTCCACATGCAGGGGAGGTGGAGGAGTGATTTTGGGTGATCTTCGCTGTCTCTGGAAGTGCCCTGGGTTTAAAAAAAATGGTTCTTAGGGCTGTGCAACCTTTAGGGACATATTTTCAGAAGGCATAGGGCAGCAAAGAGTGCCAAAAATAGCACTCCCTCATGAACAGTAGGGATGTGCATGAAAGGTTTGTGCAGGTGCCGGTGGGGAGGAGAGCTGTTCCCTTAAGCAGCAGGTTTAGCAGGTCTTTTCTTGCTCTGCTGCTGCCCCACTGCTTTTCCAGGCATGGCACTTGCTCTCCCAAAGGCTGCCCGTGGCTGTGGCACTATTCCCTGCAGGCTGTGCACAGCGTCGGCACGCACATGGCTGCTGCGTTGCATGGTGGCCTTTTGCGCAGTCAGCATGGTGTATGTGAATGCCAGTGCCGCACCACACAAAGCCTGCAGGGAACAGAGCTGCAGTCACGTGGTGGAAAGCAGTGAGCCAGCAGCAGAGCAGGCAAGGATCTGTTTATCTGCTTCTTGAGAGAACCTCTCTCCACCCTGCCAAACTGGTTCAGCTGTGGGAGTCCAAGTTGGTCTGGCGCTTCCCAAAGGAAGCACCAGACCGGCTCGTGCACATCTCTAATGCACACAGTGATCGTGGGGAAGCTCTCCACAGCTTGGACATGTCTTTATGGTGCATCCATGCTGCATTGCTCTGGATATCAGCCAATGTGAACAGATGTAGTGATCGTGGGGAAGCTCTCCACAGTGTGGACGTGTCTTTATGGCGTATCCATGCTGCATTGTTCTGCATGTCAGCCAATGTGAATAGTCTCAGTTTTGGAGTTTGTAACGACTGCCTGAGAGGCAGACATTCAACAAGTGAATTGGTTCTCAATATGGTGATTGAAAAAGAGATCTCTACCTTTCACACAACAGTTAAAGGCAACCTGATTTGGCCATGTTAGGGTGATTCTTCTATGTTTTTAAAATTATTTTTTTGAAAAACTTGTGTACCACCTTTTTACATTACTGTAAAAATGGGCAATAAAATAAAAGTAGTGAACAGCAAAATAAATCTTGCTGTTTTTCAGAATTGTTAGATAAATGGTTATAAAAGTACAGGCGCACATCCTTTTTGAAATGGTGGAGGGAAATTAATTTAACATTTAACAGCCATTTTTAAATGTTACAGCTGTACAATTTATTGGCAAGGAATGTTGTGGTTTAGACAGGCTATATTTTGTATTCTGTGCAGGTATTTGATCAAGTAACTCCAGATGCCACTAAAAATAATAATCCTCTTTTCATATTCAGGTTTATTTTGAGAGTATTGTTCAAGCAGTGTTAAAATGATTCAGAGGCACTTAGCTTTAAGCTGTTTGTGCTGGATGCAGATAAAAATCAATTGTTAACTTCAGTTCTTTTTTCACAGAAGTAAAATGTTCCAATAACTTTGGGAACAGTCTAATTTTGATGTATAGTGAAAGGAGGAAAAATATGATCAGATATGGATAGGGTGATGATGTGATGGCTTTCATGAAACCTGTTAGATCACTGAAGCACAGCTAAAGGGGGCACTTTTGCATGGGCCTTTAATTATACCCATCCTACTAACCCCTCTCTGGAGCTATCATACAATCACCCCTTCACATTCAACTTGGTAAACAAAATTGATAAATGAGCAGCATTAAGACTGGAGGCAATCATCTCAAGGGCAAAAAGACGTAAGCTGGAAAAGAGGCAATTGCCCTCTTTGCTTTATGCTTTCTATGTGAGTTCTTGTCAAGAGGCAGATGTTATGATGTAGAAGATGACAGAGCTACTGTACCTTTAACAGTACGATAGCAGGAGGCTTTTCAGCAGCTGCAGCAGCATTTCTCAGCTTTGCACTGACAAAATTCACTTCTCTACATAATTAAACTGTTAAAGTCCAGGAGGCCTCATCCTCCTTTACATCTAGTTACACCTGTATCCAGGGGTTACGACCAATTTTAGCAATTTAATGTGTTTTAAGCTGGAAATAAAGGCCATTTAACATCCATGTTAGAAGTCAAAAATGCAAAAAAGCAAATAGTGAGTAAGGTAAACTTTGCCAACAGTGGAAGTAACTGGCTGTTAGCAATAGCAATAGCACTTACATTTATATACCGCTCTATAGCCAGAGCTCTCTAAGTGGTTTACAATGATTTAGCATATTGCCCCCCATTATTCTGGGTACTCATTTTACTGACCTCGGAAGGATGGAAGGCTGAGTCAACCTTGAGCCCCTGGTCAGGATCAAACGTAACCTTCTGGTTACAGGGCGGCAGTTTTACCACTGCGCCACCAGGGGCTCTGTTGTTGGAGGGGTAATGAATTCCCCTGGAAAGCCCCAAAATGAGCCTAGATGGCCTGCTGCAATAGTTTAATGGGACTGACGCATGCCCTTCAGATGCAGCTCATAGCTGTGTGGGAAGACAGGGCTGATTACATCATTTTCCCCCATGGGGTCAGGATTCAGTAGTCCTATGCCTTTATAGGATGACACTGGATGAATATTTCTGACCATAATAAAATCATTATTTCCTATCCTGTGTGACTTGTTTAAGAACAGAGAGGGCCAACAGAGAGCGCTCTTCCATCTGACCCCCGCAAAGTATCCCCAGGCTAGTACATGTTGATGCACAAACTCTAACAGCATTACTTCAGGATGTTTTGTTTTTCTCCTACGGTTTTCTTCCTTTCACGCTACAGCACCTTAATGAAAACCTGGCAAGACTCACAGCCAAATTTGAGAAAGCCACAGCGGAGAAGCTAAAATGTCAAGAAGAAGCTGAAGCCACTGCGAAAACCATCTCCCTTGCAAATCGACTGGTAAGAATAGTTGGATGAGGCTTGGGGTGTGTGAAGAGCAAATTGTGGGTGGACCTATGAAGGACTTCTGCTCTGCTTTTGGTGCTGTATGTAGAACTGGAAATGCTTCTAATGCTAGAAAATGTGTACAGGTCTGGTTCTAAATGAGCACTGAAAGCAGTCTAAGTTAGTTTTGCAGTAAGAAGTAATTAGTCAGTCAGAGCATTATAGCTAGAGCACCCCTTTCTTCTTTGTTCTTTGCTTCCTTCTGCTTTTCTAGGGGTATATTGAACAGCTTCCAGTAATTGAGGGGAGAAATAAAGGGACAGCCAAGACTTGTGACCTCTCAAATGAATGGTGGTATGTGAATAAGAGAGAATTATCATTGTCAAATTAGTGAGTCAGTGTGGGAGTAGATTCAGCAGAATTAAGAGACTGGTGTAAACACAGTTCGTGCGAGTATTAATGCTGTCTGACGGCTTAGGATTTATACATTGGATTGTACTAGACTAGGCTTATGTGCAAATGGCAACAATGCACATCATTACATTCATAGCCTTGGAATCATGTGGCAACAATTTTCCATTCCGTTCCAAATGCCATTCTCATATTTTCGTCATTCATATCTGATGGCAGTGTATGTCTATGTTGTCTGGTTTTGTGAATGATACATAGCTGTTGGCATAGCAGCCATTCACCAACTCCAGCTGCTGTGAAAGGAAACCTTTAATTTCAGATTTTAATGAGCATATGGGATTTTAATGAGCACTGTTTGCCCTTTATCTTTGCAATAAGTCTCTATTCAGGTGTATAGCTCCATCATGTTGTATTCAGCAAAAGCCCTGCCTTGCTTGTTAAACAAGAAATAAAAGGTGAAGGGCTGTTGGTTGCTTGTGGGTTAGAATATTGTACTGAGTCAAACACGTTTTCAGCAATTCAGGGAAAAAAAAAAACCCCAAACAGGTCTATAGCATCATTAGGGCTACAGTCGTGAAACCACGGTCTCCATCGTATCTCCTAACTTCAGTAGCACAAATCTAGAGTAAGTTATATTGGGACCACAGTTTATAGAAACGAGTGCTGAGTGCTGAGCTCCATTGCCTTCAGTGTAACCAAACTAATATAAACGCAAGTACAGTGGCTGAAGTAGTTTATAGAATTTACTGTATGCAGTTTAAAAGTATCTTACTCTTAATGGTGATCTTCTTTATCAGTATTTCCTTCATTATTTCTAAAATGCTTCAAGATATTTAGGCTGGGACAGGGAGGTATTTGTTAATGCAGTGAAAATTATCTTTCACTATAGCTGAAATGTCTTTCCTGTTCTGGCTTAAATGATGTTATGGCTAATTTAAACTGAACACATTCATTCAAAGTCTAGCCTAATTAAAAAGTTGAACATTAAATTTCATACAGATAAATGCGGCATCCTAGAATAATTAACACAAGCGGCAAGCAGTAAGTATGATACTTTTTCCCATCATGCTTTTCCAGCACCAATCTTGGACCATTCTTCATTTCACCAGCAAGTGGAGCTAGTAATTTCCACATTCACTTTTGAGTTTATTTACAAAGGAATTAGAGTTTAGCTTTGAGGCTGTTACCAAACTCACTCATAGAGAAGCCAATTAAAAAGTGAAAGAAGGGAAAGAGCAATAACAACTAATTAGCATGGAGGGTGATCTCTTAATTAAGATGGAACTGGTAAAATGGAAGATTTTGTTTGGAACCCAGATGTGGGACATTTTTCAACCTCAGGCTTTCTATTTTTAAGTCTGACTTGTCCTGCTTGGCACCTGTGTGATTTGTGCACTTTCTGACCAATTTAGACAAAATGAGGGTGTTTGTATCCCAAGCACAACAGAAAATCAGAGACTTTGAACACTAACTTCCTTTGTACACATGCAAAGCAGTAATTCAAATGCCAGACAGAACATTTTTGTGGTCTGCAGAAGGGGAATGCTGAAGACGGAAACAGATTTTATTTTTGTATTTCTGGAAGCAGATATAGAAGCTATTCCCATGAACAGTAGAAAGCGGGCTAAGGGAACCTAGCCTACTTTCTACTGATCTTTGGAACCACTGGGCCCGCAGACGGGCCCGGTGGTTCCAAGGCGGCTAGCCCACCTAATTCCCCCTCCCCATAAATGAGGTTAACAGAGCAAGTGCTCCGTTTACCTCATTTTTGTGCTTGCATGCAGCCGCGGTACATAGCGGCACAAGAGTAGAGCCCTGACTGGGAGGCTGCAACCAGCCTTCCGGCCTTGGGAGTCTCTCCAGAATGCTCTGTGTGCTTGTGCGGGGCATCCTGGAACTTCCGGGGGCCAGGCGGCCCCTGATCCCTGCAGCCTCCACCGGCTCTGTGACGGAGCTGGCAGTTGTGTGGGCGGCCGATCTGGCTGCCCAGGGCTTGGAGGCTGCTGGTCTGTGATTAGATCAAAGCCAATTTGAGCCATGTCTCAGTCCTGGAATATGTGGTCTTAGTTAGGAAGCCCGCGTGTTCAGTGTCTGGACTCATTCTTGAAAGATGTGGAGTCAAAATAATGATGGACTTTTGAAAACAAGCAGAGTGTATTTTTCTCAACATTATGTTACAGCACCCTGCCTCCCACACATCTGAGATATATGTGCTGATTTGTATATTATGTATATTAATTGTGCAATTCCTTTTGATCAAAGCACAACTGGTACAACTTCTTGTAGAAGCAAATGTTAAAGCTTCAATCTGCCAGATCCGATTACATATTATTCTTCATATGCACATTATAAGATTTCAGATCCGTTGGGTTCTGCTGCTAGGTATGCATCCTCTGTGATTGATGTATAATCATCTCCTAATGAACAGTTGCCTTTTTCAATCATCAAGATTACTTGTATTATTTTGATTCGTTTGAACCAACTGACTCAGGAAATTGAGTACCTGAACAGAACTCTCCTCCTATAGTGGATGTGCATTTTCCTTGATTTGGGAGAGCAGCGTGGGTGATACCTATTTGGATTTCCATTTGCCAAGTGCTATGAGAAGTTTGCTTTGCTTTCTGGTTCGTTCAAACAAACAAAAAACAACCACCCCTATCTGCCAATGGGATAGTAATTGAAGAACTCTTGTAATGCTAAATATCTTGTCATGTCATAGCATTTTCCATCTCAAAATATGTCAGTCAGAATTTTAGCTAAGTTAGCATGCTATTTTTGTGTTTTTTTTATGAAATATGAACTACTTCATATTCTAGTCTGCTTTCTCTAAATACATAATTGGTTTTTGCTGTTTAGGAATGCTCTTTTGCACAATGTGTGTTCTAAAACTATGACCTCACAATGAGGCTTCTCTTCTTTCTTTATAATTTATTTCCACAGTCGTGTCAAAAGAGGATTCTCAAGTTTAAAAATAAATAAAATGAAATTATAATTAAAAAAGCAATTGAGCAGTAAAAACAATCTTCAAAACCAACAGCGTAAGTGTGAATTAACCCAGAAAGTGTGAGAATGCAACATTTTAGATCTGGCCTCTCTCCAAAGAGCATGTTCTATAACAAGGGTTCCCAGTTTTGGGTCCCCAAACATTGATGGACTACAACTTCCATCATCCCTACAATTGCCAAAAGCCATTGGAGTGTGGGATGATGGGAGTTGTAGTCCAACAACATCTGGGAACCCAAAGTTGAGAACCCCTGTTCTATCACTGTGGTGATGCCACTAAAAAAGATACTGCCTTGGACAGTACACAGATCAAAGCCTCCATTTTCTGATTTTAAATACTGAAGAAGATGATGTAATGTTTTATATTTTTGAGGAAAGGAGAGGTGAGATTGGAAAGTCCCTAGGGTTTAAACTAGTACAGGTTTCTCATTGGTTTCAGGCACTCCTTGTGTAGTGTAAGCCAGAATTCATGGATCCTGATTACATAGATCCTGTGCCAGACACCATGGATGGCATAACTGAAAAGCTTAGCATAACTGAAAGGGTTCAGCAAAATGATCACCAGTGATGTGACTGTTAAAACACTGCATGTTTTTCAGAGATGCAAACTTTTCAGTTAATCATGAGTTGCACACACAACTTTGTGTTAAATGTGCCTCCTGGAAGGGTAGTTCCCTTTAACAAAGCTCATTTATCTGTTCAATTAGAAGAAAGAAGCCCGTAAGGTCTTACTTCTTAATGCTGCCTAGTGCAAAGTTGTAACATGAATCAAGTGATGTATCTATGCAGGTCATAAATATGACCATTTTGGCATTATTTCTATATTCCTGAATTTCTCCTTTGTGTCCTCTCTCAGTAAAACTTTGCTCTTCTGGATCATTAACCTATGTTTGCAGGCTCTTGTCTATCTGTATGTTTGCTTCTGTGACAGTGGAGAACCCTAAAAAGGCTGGGTTGGATTCTTCTGCATAGGAGGGAGGCTAACCACCAACACACGTCTTTACATTTGGACACACCTGAATTTTACTAACCAGCTATTTCCAGTTATTAACTAGCTATTTCCAGTGCTAACCAGCTATTTCATTTTTATGAATACAAACTGATATGGTAGAATGGCATCAGATGCTTTGGATTAAACATATTTTTGAAATATGGTTAGCTTATCTCTGAAGTATTTTTAAAAAGTCACCCCTAAGCTGAGTCCCAGTGTGACAGCCATCTTGGCTCAACTAGGCCAGGCCCTGGATCCTTGGCAGGATAAAGATATGTTGCATTACGTTTGTTGGGGGAAAATTGATTCTAACATTCTCCTCAACTGCACATCGGAGTTTCTAATCTTTCTTCACCAATATTCATTTGTTTATACAATTGCAATATCTTCAATGTGACACCTAGACAAAAAACCTGTTTTCCAAAAAAGAAGTTTCAAAAGTAAAGAAAGGTTAGGGGCCTTCGTGGCATCACTCATCTCCAACAGTAATTGCACAATGTAGAAAAAGCCCTTGGAGCTGCAGATTTGCTGATGGAAGTGTGAACTCTTCCCACATAGGGTTGCCAGGTCCAGATGGTTAAAAAAAAGTCGATATCGGTCACACACAAAATGGAAATAGAGGACACTTCCACCTAAAAAGTCTCCATGATGCATAAAATTTGCATATTTTTATTGGTATTATATATGCATATTTTGATAAAAATTGGGTAATTTGAGAATAAGTACAGCTGACCACTGTGCAGCTGATGACCAGGTGAACTGTATGTCTGCTCAGTCTGCTCTCTAGGTGCTGTTCTCAAGGCCCCTTCTTCCTAAGCGTAAATTCATCTCCTGGTTAGGTTTACCACCCACACAGTCCTCTGTCCTCCTCGCCCACAGGTCACCCAACCTGCTCTCCCCAGCCAGCCCAGCAACTTCACCTCTTGGCTCAAAGCAGGGCAGCCAGCTAGCTGCCAAGCCAGTCTCTCTGCATGTGGCACAGTGGTGCGTGCACGGTCTCCCACTCACCTGCTGCTGTCTACTACATACATTTACATACTGCGTTTCAACAGCATGTTTCACAATGGTCATCAAAGAAAAATAAATAATAAAATGCTCCCCTATCCCAAAGGATTCACTATCTAAAAAGAAGCACAAAGTAACACCAGCATCAGCCTCTGAAGGAATGCTGTGCTGGGGTTGGACAAGGCCAGTTGCTCTCCCCATGATAAAGATTCACCGCTTTAAAGTATGCCGTCGAGTCGATTCGACTCCTGGTGCCCACAGAGCCCTGTGGTTTTCTTTGGCAGAATACAGAAGGGGTTTACCATTGCCTCCTCCTGCTCAGTATGAGATGATGCCTTTCAGCATCTTCCTATATTGCTGCTACCCAATATAGGTGTTTCCCATAGTCTGGGAAACATACCAGTGGGGACAGGGGCGTATCAAGGTTGGAGTGGGCCCAGAGACAAGATTTTAAAATGCCCCCCCCTCACTGAAGCTCAGCTCATGAAGCTTATATATATATATATATATAGAGAGAGAGAGAGAGAGAGAGAGAGAGAGAGAGAGAGAGAGAGAGCGTGCCTATGTGCCACAATAGAACATCATCCTAAATGATTTTTTTAAAGGTTTTGTAAATTGTGGATCATGCAAGTCATTAGAGAAAGATGTGCTGTTCTAGTAGCTCCAGGTCTTAACACTCACATCAATTTCGGAGGATGAATGCAACTGAAGGAAGCCCGGGCGGGTGTGCGGCTGGGGGAGTCAGTCATGTCACTTGCCTCGGGGGGGGGCAAGGCAATGGGCCCCCAGACAACTGTCTCCCCTTGCCCTATTATAGTTACGCCCCTGAGCAGGGATTCAAACTGGCAACCTTCTGCTTGTTAGTCAAGCATTTCCCCGCTCCGCCATTTAAGTGGTTTCACCACTTTAACAGGTAGCTTTTTACTCAGTTAGCAGGGGTAACTGCTGAGTAAAGTTAGTTAACTAATTGCTAACTTATTGCCCCCACCTCATGAAGAAGCAAGCAAGCTGCACCTTCCAGGCCCACCTATCCGTGCTCCTGCATCACGTGGCTCTGCAACCTGCCACTGAAGCACAGCCTCCCCTCTGGCTTCCCCATTGGATGGATGGTCAGTAGGATGCCAGCAGGAGAAGGAGACAAAGGAAAGAAAAGCTGCTCATGAGAGCAAAATGTTCCAGCTGCTCCCATAACTTCAGACACAAATTTTTAAAAAGTTGTTTTGTCCCCAAAATAGTCGCATGTCTTCCGCAAAGGTTCCTAGGTGGCAACTCTATTCCTACTTCTTCCCAGGGTGTATCTATTCCTACTTCTTCCCAGGGTGGATGAGGAGATAAGTCACTCATTGCCAACAGAAGATTAGCATTCACAGGAATGAAAAATTGCTGAAATCCAACTTCATTTCCTAGAGCCTTGTTGTGCAGTATTTGTTTCTCCACCACTCCCAAAATATGGGATTTCCTGTTTGTGACACACAACAACTGTGCCAGAGTGCAAAAAATATGTGTATATGACATGCAGGTGAAGGCTAATTTTCTACTCATCGTTTTAGGTTGGAGGCTTGGCCTCTGAAAATGTGAGATGGGCGGAATCGGTGAAAGACTTCAAGCGGCAAGAGAGTGCATTGTGTGGTGATGTCTTGCTAATAACTGCCTTTGTCTCCTATCTGGGTTACTTCACGAAGAAATATAGGCAAGACCTGATGGACTGTGTGTGGAAACCATATTTGCGCCAACTAAAAGTGAGCATTTGTCGCATTCTTATGTGCATCTTATAGAATCTGTTTTGAGCTATGGACATCTGTATAGTTCTGAAAACATGACAGGATGTTGCTTGTGCTGGACCAAGATCTAGAACTGACTTTGAAAGGGTTCAATTTTTCTGGTATTATAGTCCTTGGAGGGAGATTTCTTCACCTACCCAACTTGCTTTGAATGAATAGTTGGGGTGTTTTTCATTTTTTTTTAATATTAGTTTGTTGTGTTGGAATTTCTGATTCTTCCTCATCCTCCATTTTTGTTTGTTTCTATCCATTATTGTTATCGCTGAAATGTCAAGCAAGAATATCACAAAAGCTGACATAGCTCTATATAATGTATGATTATTTCAGTGAGAAATAATGCCTGAAAACATCTTAATGGTTCCAGTCCCAAGCCCTTCTGGCTAAGATCAGCTGGCTCCCTGGCATGTATGCTGTGTCTTTCTAGAACTGCTAACACTGCCCTGAAGCACAACAGCAAACCTGTGAATGTGTTAATTATGTTGTGCAAAAGTACAAGGTGTAATCTGATCCTGTTCTATCAAGCTGTCAATTTAGCCTGCTCCAGAGCTCATTATTTGAAGTTTCTGCCCCATTGGTTGGTTTGCACACAAAAGAGCATAACAAACCATCAAAACAGGAGTGGGGAGGGCTAATTGTGAAAAGTTGGTTTGGTTATATTTCCAGTAACTTTCTACTTCTGGATTCTAGGCTAAAGTTTGAAACCATAAATAAAGCATGTTCTGTGGTCTATTTGCTTGAATACCAAGAGCGGGGATGGCTTTTCCATACAACAAGTGAGGCAGTTGCTTCAAGCTGCCGATTATTGGGGCACCAGCGAAGTGGCAAGATATCCTTGTGCCCCCTGCTTTTTAAAAGAAGGAGGGAAAGAAGGAGAGGAGGGTGCGCACAAGGGGGACCTCAGATGCCTAGAGGCCCTGAGCCGCTACTGACCACTGGGGCAGACAAAAAAGAAAACCATTTTTTAAAAAGTCTTATGATGTTAGTTTGCAAGTTACTTAGGAGTGTAGTAATTTGGAGGAGGCAGCCAGAAGCATCCTAATCTCTCTTAAAGGAAGGGACATGAGTGAAACTGTGGCTCAAAAAGATTATCCTCTGCCAGAAGCTTGTGTTTACCCCCAGATGAGAACACGTTGAAAAGGATGCTCTCTTTGGATGTATGCAGTGAAGCCAGAATGGGTGTATAGTTTCTTTCTAAAGTTGCAGAAATGATGTTTTCCCTTTATTTTGTTTTTGTGCCACCCATTGTTGCTGGTTTTTTAAAATGTATTAATTACATTTATATCCCACCTTCCCTCCAAGGAATTCAGGGTGGTATACATAGCTCTTCCACCACTTTTATCTTCATAACAACTTTGTTAGGTAGATTAGGCTGTGAAATACTGCTTGGCTCAAAATCACCAAGTGAGCTTCATGGCTGTGTGGGATTTGCCTAACCCTAACCTGCCTAAGACTTGGGTAGTGGGCAGTATACAAATACGTGAAATATATAAATAAACATGAGTGTCAAAATTCCATTTTTCTTTGTTCAGTGACATGTTTATAAATCCTGGTTTGTAGAGTTGCCATCTCTTTTTTCCTCCCTCACAGGGCTCTTGTGGTTTTTAACAGTTATATCATAAGCAGAAATTTTAGCAGCTGAAGCTTTTGCTGGCATGTGGATTCAGAAATGGAGAATGAGACATCTGCTGAAATTCTCTGCTATTTGCAGTTGTTAAAGACATAGGAGCCCTGCCAGCAAAAGCTGGCAACATTTGTTGGTAAATTGTGTTATAGGTATTCAGATTGCAATAGATTTTGGGATTTAAACATTTGCATTTGTAATCAGCTTAGTTCCTCTCTATTTGGTAATGACTGCTTTCTTTCCATTTTGTCCTTCATTCTATGACGTTCAAAAATTTGTATGTTCCTTTTACCAACAGTTGTTGATCCAGAAAGGGGAAAAAAAATCACCTTAGCAATTTCGTATCTCTCATGTTGTGAGGTATACCATAAAAAATCTAACTATAACGTGACCCCAAGGTTCACATGTTATAATCGGATAAGATGAACAGAACCAGAGACTATATAAAAATAACCCACAATTCTATAAGGTCATTGACACCACTGCTGTATGTGGGGGTGGGAAGGCAGGATCGGTCCTACCTCCCCCAAGACTATTGTGGCTTTTTTCCAGCGGTTTAACTCGCGGACCCACATGATCCGCACTGCAGTGAGTGGCATGGACATATGGAGGCTGAGGAAACTAAGCCCAGCTTCCAGAAATCCCACAATGCCCTGTGTGAGGAGAGTGGTACATTTTGGATTTGCCTGCTGCTGGATGGTTTTGCTGCCTGGCTATATGAACACTTGGGCTGCAGGCAGCCCAAGCGTTCATATGGCCGGGGAGTGGGGTAGAAGCCCTTCTACTTCACTGTAAACCTGGGTACAAAATCCGGGCCATCCTGATGAAGAGCAGTGGGATCAGGACTGATCCTGGTGCTGCTCACATGCAGCCCTACGAGGGTAGTGCTGCTTGTGTGAGTGGCCTTAATTATTTTGAACTCTTAGGAGTTTTAGATGAAAAAAACCAAAAATGTCCTCCTTGAATCCTGGGACTTTACTTCTGATTTTCCACTTTACAGTTGGTATTTGAAATTAATACATACATGAAAATGATCATGTGACACATTTTAGTTAGAAAAAATAAAACGTTGTACATGTGAGTATCAATGACTTTATGAAGAGCAAATGAGAGGAAATTAATTTGGTTTGAAATATTTGAGAACAACCATCCCAAGGACTGATTGTACCTTGGAACTAGAGAATGACCCTGTATAATCCCTGATTGGTTTGGGTGCTGTGCACAATGGCTCAGAATGGTACTGTGGGATATGCTTGTCATTTCTTTTCACTGAGCTGCAAGGTACTTTGTGCCTTTTGTTTTTGTCCCTTCCACAATGATACAGCAGGAAATGTGGAAGCACTCTTGAGTTGTGCCTCTTTGCTTAAAAACAGCTAGGCTTTAACTATCATAAGACACTGCGTGCCATATCCCTAACTACAGAGCCTCACTATTATGTTACAGAAATGGAAACATAAACTCATTTTGTCTGAACGTAGAGGCATTTGCTCTTGTCTGTAAGTCATGTGTCTTCTACTGCCCCAGGTTGCAATCCCTGTGACTCCCTCTTTGGACCCTTTGATGATGCTGACTGATGATGCTGACATAGCAGCCTGGCAGAATGGCGGGCTACCAGCTGACCGCATGTCCACTGAAAATGCCACCATCCTTACCAACTGTGAACGCTGGCCACTCATGGTTGACCCCCAGCTCCAGGGCATCAAGTGGATCAAAACCAAGTATGGTGAAGGCCTTAGGGTGACCCGGATTGGCCAGAAGGGGTGAGCAGGCATGACTGTGCAAAGTTGCAATGAAAAATTGATGGTCTTCAATTGTAGTGTCAATTTGATGTATATCCTGCTTCAGACTGTAGGAGCCAATTACATTTGCAGTAAAGCTCTCCAATTTGGCAGCTGTAGAACTTTTGTGTATTAACCTGCCTTTTTCATTACCAAGATTATAGAGATTTCTGATTAAACAGGGAGGAGCTGTGCAGAACTCGACTTGGTTACCATAGAAACCTCACTGAAACTGTTAGTATACTGAGGAGGAGGAGGGGGGAAATGAAGGAGGTTTGGCTGCACTCTGGGTACCAACTGGCTATGCGTGCGTCACACTGCAGTTTTCAGCACCGAGGATTTGGTTTCTGTTCTCCTGGTTTATCTGTAATACTACTTGGCCTTCCAGACTCAGGCCTATGATGGGGCAGGGATCCTGCAGGCTATGCTGTTGCAACTCCTCAAAAGGAAAAGTCTTTGGGAGGAAAAGAAATTGAGTTGCAGTTGTTCCCCTGTTCAGAAGATTGCTTAAGGAATTGTCTTCCACAGGGTATAGTGGGTATAGAAAATATTTCAAAACAGGCAAGGCTTACATGGGAGGCTAATTTATGTTCGGGTTTTTTGTCTCTTTGAATAGGGACTGTTTAGGGTTCTCACTGTGTTTGATGACAAATCAAGTCTATAATTTCATAGTCCTTAAAGAAATCACGATGTCTGTTCTGTTTTGTTATTGTTAGCATGTTTACACGCTCTGTTAATGTGCTTGGCTCGGGTTGTGTGCTTCTAGTAAAATATGGTAGGGGCAGGGACACTGTTAGGCATGGACCTGGGGACCCAGGTCTGTGTGCCTACTTTCCTAGAGGGCCCCATGATTTTCCCCAAGGGAAAAAAGGACCCCTTTTATATTGCCAGAATGGATTGGCCTAGAGTTCTGAAATTTGGCACAGATGTAGGACAAGTTAGCAGGACTCTGTGTTCTGATTTTGAAGCTGATCAGTCAATTTTTAATGATTTTTTTTAAAAACAAAAAACCCTCCGAAAATGTCTTATAGTGGCAGAAACTTACAGAAACTCCTGGAACTGAAGCCTCTCCTTGGACTATCATTGTGAAGGAATCCCCATGTGAAGGAATCTGCCCTTTGCCTTCATAAAGGCAGCATCCTTCTCAACCTTTACATTTCCAGAATGGCTGGGCTTAGGGTTCTGAAACTGGGCACACATGATGTCCAAAATGACAGGACTATATATTTTTATTTCAAGGAAATTGGTAAATCCTATTATTTTAAATGATTTTCCCCTACAGCAGTAAAGCTGGCAGAAAGAGTTATCTCTATCGACAGAGTACTTCACATCTAGTGAAAGTGGAATTGTTGCATCTGAATAAAAAACAAAAATGCACTATGCTCAAGTTGCTTTGTGATCCAAAAGGTCTGCATGAGAACTCTGAAGCAAGGGACATGTGTTGTGTCCCAGTTAGTTTGTGAATGGTTAAGAAGCTATGAGAATCCATTGGGGCTTTTGCAGGGGTCCCCCTGTAAGCTCATTAGGTCCAGGGTCCAAAATTAGCTAGCTCCAGGGTATGGGTCATAACCTGCTCTAGCTAGGAAAACTTGACTATCTTGTGTTAATGCAAAGCAGCTTAAATGAGAAAAACAAAACAATAACAAAACAATTTCTTGCAATATCCCTTGTGATATCTGTATATTGCCATCCTTCGAGCAGCATGTTATCACAGCTACTTACAAAGAACAGCACAAGAGCAATGAGAGACAAGAGGAAACAAAACCATTGTTGCAGAGTAATTACTTATCTTCTACAAGTAATTGCACAGGAAGCTTAGCTTTAGTTGCAGGAAACAAGAGCTTGAACATTTATTATTTCTTAAACATTAGCTAACAAACAAAACAGTCTCTTACTGTATGTAAGTGAGAGAGAACCTCTGTATTTGAATTCTAAGCTAACAGGAGGGAGGAACTTAGTCTCCACCCGCAAACCCAAACATAGACACAAAACATACAGACGAGCATGTCCCTAGACAAAAGCAGAGACAATGCCTATCTAGTAGGCTTGAGCCTGAAACATTTTTGGAGGCCATTATAAAGGCCTCTGAAACGTTTTGGCTGGGGGAGTGGGTTCGGAGTTTCAGTGCTGATGGGGGTGATACTTTAAGGGTGGGAGAGCGTGTACTCACCCCTCCCGTCACATTTCTCCTTCCAGCGCTCCATTATTTTCAAGCCCCTTGGGGTGGCAGCGTTCCTCCCTGCCGCCCCGTTGCCCTCATCATCCGGAAGTGGCCGGAAGTAGCGATTCCGCGTGCACGGCAGATGGACGTGCACGCGCACGCAACAGGCGCATATGCGATCGCTACTTCTGGCCACTTACTGCTGATGAGGGCAACGGGGCGGCAGGGAGGAATGTTGCCGCCCTGAGGGGCTTGAAAATAACAGAGCGCTGGCGGGGTAAATGTGGTGGGAGGGGTGAGTACACCCTCACCCGCCCTTAAAGTACCACCCCTGCCAGCGCCGAATCACCTTCGGGCACATCCCTACTATCTAGCAAATTCCAACAACCATATCAACAAGGATTTGCAGCAAAGGGTCCTGGGCCAGCCATTCCCCTTGAATAAAATGTGCATATTTTTAGATCTGCTCTCTGTGTCAACAATCCTGTTGAATTAAGAAACTGGATTTCCAATTTCAGAGCATGCCATTCATGATGGTCTATATAAATACACTCCCCTCCCGAAAGAGATTGGATGACATTTTATAGAATGGCCTGTTGAATATAGGAAAGTGGTGTAACCTATAATTCCTAAATAAAATATATAATTCCAGTGACATTGCCACCAAAGACTCTTAAATGTTGTCCGCATCTGATTTGTGTTAATTTAATTCCTATGACCTGTAAAAAGGGCACATACCTGAACTGTTTGGTTCAAATCCTAGTACTCGTAATGTCTGCATGTGATTCTAGAGCTTTCAAGAATTCCAACCTATTAGGTAGGATGGTCTGCCGGAAAAGGCTATTGGATCCAATAGGATTCCAAGAAGCCATGGAAGGCTTTATGGTTGGTCCTGCCAGTGATACTTTCGATGCCCTGGTTCAGACTTGGGATAATGAACTTACTAGGACAGTAGACATGATTGTCTCTAAGCACCCTCTCCAACCTGCTTCTATATTAGTCCCTTGGTATACAGAAGAACTATGTGGGCTGAAATAGCAAGGTAGACCATTAGAGAGCAAGTGGAGAAAGACTCAGCTCAAATCTGTCAGATTACAGAGTGCATTTGAAGATCTATGCTCTGGCAATGTGCGCAGCAAAGAAGCAATTCTTTTCTGCCTGCATTGCTTCTGCAAGCTCATGTTCAGTGGAATTGTCTTGCGTTGTGAGAGGGCTAGTACATGCCCCTCTACACTTGAATGAGAATTTTGATCCATCAATTACCCGTTGTGATGTGTTTCATGAGTTTTTTGGATAAAATATCTCGTATTCAAGCTGAACTACAGTTACTGCAGAACCAACTGTGGAGGTGTCCAGCAGTTCCTCTTGTATGATTAAATTGGATCAATTTCAGTTTGTGACTTCCAAAGATGTGGGCAAGCTGATTGGGACACTTCACCTTACTACCTGTTCTCTTGATCCTTGCCCTATGAGACTTATATGATCTAGCAGGGAAGTTATTGGAGAGGGTCTTGTTAAGATTAATGCTTCTCTGAGGGTGGGCAGGATGCCTCCTTGTCTCAAAGAGGCAATTATTAGACCACTGTTGAAGAAAGCTGCATTGGATTCCTCAGAATTAGGCAGTTAAAGGCCTCTCTTCAACCTCCCATGGTTGGACAAGGTGAGTGAGAGGTTGGTGGTGTCTCAGCTCCAGGCAGTCTTGGAAGAAGCAGATTGTCTGGACCCATTTCAAACTGGCTTTCAGGCATGCTATAGGGTTGAGATGGCCTTGGTCTGCCTCTTGGCTGATCTTCAACTAGGAATCAACAGGGGGAGTATGACTCTGTTGATCCTTTTGGATCTCTTGGTGGTTTTTGATACCATTGACCATGGTATCCTCCTGGAGCACCTGAAGGGGTTGCGTATCAGAACCACTGATTTGCAGTGGCTCTGCTCCTATGTCTCAGGTAGGTTCCAGATGGCGTTGCTTCGAGATTGTTGCTCTTCAAAACGAGATCTATTGTATGGGGTCCCGCAGTGCTCCATTCTATCTCCAATGCTTTTTAAACATCTACATGAAACTGCTGGGAGAGATCATCACGGGATTTCATGCAGGGTGCACTAAATATGCAGATGACACCCAAATCTATTTCTTCATGTCAACTTCATCAGGAAATGGCCTAACTTCTAGCGATGTGCCAAAATGCAATTCGACATTTTGAATCACGGGCACCTCCCTTTAAATTCAAGGGCTTACACAGCACTTTTAAAGCAGAGGAAAGCAGGTCCATACCTACTCCTCCTCCACTCTCTGCCATTGCCATTGCCGCTATCCTGGCGCTCCACATGCACTGGTGGGCCATCCTCCCAGCTGCCTCTGTGAGCCAGTGCCTTGCAGGAGCAGCTAGGAGATGCCCCGCCTGCACGCGATCATCGCTAGGGGAAGTGCCAGGATGGCGGCGAGTGGAAGAGGGGCAGGTAAAGACCTGCTTCTCCTCCACTTTAAAGGGGCTTTGTGAGTTTTCTAATTTAAAGGGAGGTGCCTGCAGTTCAGATAGCCAAATTGCGTTTCGGCACATCCCTACTAACTTCCCAAAATGCCTGCCTGGAGGCAGTAATGGGCTGGGTGAGGGAGAAACAAACTAAGGCTGAATCTAAGCAAGACGGAAGTACTCATTGTGGGAGGTTGGAGCTTAGATCTGCCTGTTCTGGATGGGGTTATACTTTTCCAGAAAACAGCAAGTATGTGGTCTGGGAGTACTTCTGGACCCAAATCTCTCCCTCACCTTGAGGCAGAGGCCAAGAGAGATTTCTGCTAGCTTTGTCCATTTATATCATCTACATTCATTTCTGGAGGTAAATGACCTTAAAACAGTGGTGCATATTCTGGTAACATCCAGACTTGACTACTGCAATGCACTCTTTGTTGTGTACATAGTCCAGAAACTGAGGTTGAAACAGAATGCAGCAGCCAGGTTGGTTTTTGGGGTTACCCAAAGTGATCATATTACACCCATTTTAAAAGCACTACACTGACTGCCAATAAGCTTCCACTCCAGGTGAAATACAAAGTGCTGGTTATTGCCTATAAAGCCCTGAATGGCTTGAGTCCAAGGTATTTAAGAGAACACCTTCTTCTTAATGAACTCCACTGCCTATTAAAATCATCTGGGGAGGTCTGGTTGTGGTTGTCACTGACTTGGTTGGTGGTAACTCAAAACAGGCCTTTTCTAGGGTTTACCTGGGACTTTGGAATGTGCTTCCCAATGAAATTATAGCCCCCACCTTTCTCTTGATGTTTTAAAGAAGGACCTGAAATCATACCTGTTTAGTCAGGCTTTTAGTTTATAGGTTTATAGTTTTAGAGTTTTTATCTGTTTTTAAATTTGTTTTAATTGTGTCAAAGTTTTAATAATTGTGTTTTTAGATTGTGAACTGCTCAGGGACTTGTGTATGGGGTGGGATAGAAATGTGTTAAACAGACAAACAAACAAACATTTGTCTTCAAATTGTCAGTGGAATGTTTTTCTTCATTTTCATATCTGTATACCTTGGCCTGCAGGAACCCTGAGGAAGTGCAAGGCAATTTAATGCCAGTGATTGGGGAGAGAGGGACATAATAGGTTAAAGGACCCATGTAAATGTGTCACGTGGTGTGACTGTGGCTCCACAGAATTTGCTTCCAGTTAAAGGCACTTGGTGCTGACAGACAGTTCCCTGGACCTATTCATTTTTCTAAACAGGATCCTCTTTACATACACACTTACAGTAGGCACTAAAGCCCTGTCCTATCTTGCAGGTCTATGAAAGTAGCAGAACCTCCACATTTTAAAAGGGTAGAATAATAATTGCAAAGTGCAGGCAAAATGTTCTCTCATTCTCTTCCATCTCACGCACATGCACAAATCTCACTGTTTTACTCTGGGGTTGTTTTTCCTGTTCTCCCTTTTCCTGTTAACAATCATTACTGGTGGTTATGTTTTCCATATGTCACCCCAGTGCTACCACTGCTGTCTTTCCTAGGTATCTGGACATGATAGAGCAAGCTCTTGCTGCTGGTGAAATCGTTCTGATTGAGAACTTGGAAGAATCTGTTGACCCAGTCCTAGGTCCATTGCTTGGACGAGAGACCATCAAAAAAGGAAGGTGAGATTATGGTGGATCAGATGGTCATCATCTTCTGAATGATGAACCTGTGTGAGTGCTTTCTGTGGCATCCTGCTAACCTGCATCACTGCCTCCCCGGATTAAATATAAAAGGGCAAACAAGACAAGTGCATATGTGTCTCTTTTGCCCTTTTATGTCTAATCTGGAGAGGCAGTGATGCAGGGAGCCCAAAGCAACAAGGTGAGGAAATAGCCTTGATTAGCAGGCTGTTTCCTCCAGTAGCAGTGAGGGGAGGAAGCTGCAGCAGCCGAGAGGAGGAAGCAGGAAGTTCCTTCCCTCACAGCAGATTGGCTGCCTCTTTTCTCTCCTGGCTGGCTGGACACTGTAAGTTTTTATTTTTATTTTTTAAATTAACTACCCACAGTGTGTGCTCTTTTTTAGCCTACTTTCCAGTAAGCTTATGAGATCACCTGGCATTCTGTGTGTGTGTCTCTGTGTGTGTCCTTGTGTTCCTCCTCCCCCATCAATTTCCCAGCACCTGGACCAATATGAACCAAATCGGGTACAGTTGTAGGGACACAGAGGGACACCTCAACGATCTAGTTTGTGATGATACCATCCACCCCAATCCAAAATTGCGGTTGCGTAAGCTTCCACAAGTGGGCTAACTTGTGAACCACTTAACTGATTTGAACCAAATTTGCTACAGCTGTAGGGACACATGGGGATGCCCAAATGGTGTGGTGTGTGATGATTCCATCCATTCCAATTCAAGATGGTGGCCGTGTGAACATCTGAGGTGCAAATGGGCCAATTTGTGGATTGTCTAACCCATTTAAACCAAATTAGATACAGTTGCAGTGAGTGACACACAGGGACACCTCAACGGTGTAGTTTGTGATGATGTCATCCACATTGATTCAAGATGGCAGATGCGTAAACTTGTGAGGAACAAGTGGGCTAACTTGTGAACCACTTAACTGATTTGAACCAAATTTGCTACAGCTGTAGGAACATATAGGGATGCCAAAAGGGTGTGGTGTGTGATGATGTTATCCACCCCAATCCACGGTAGTGGTCGCGTGAATGTCTGAGGTGCAAGCTGGCTAATTTGTGGACTGTCTAACCCACTGAAACCAAATTTGGAACAGCTGAATGGACACATAGGGATGCCCCAATGGAGTGGTTTGTGATGTCACCCACCCTGATCCAAGATGGAGGATGCATAACTGTTGAGGTGCAAGTGCACTAACTTGAAGACTGTTTAACTGATTTGAACCAAATTTAGAACAGCTGTAGTGAGTGACACACAGGGACACCTCAATGATGCAGTTTGCAATGATGACATCCATCCCGATCCAAGATGGTGGATACATGAACATTTGAGGTGCAGGAGATCTAACTTGTGGACCTTGATTTGCACCAAATTTAGTCCAGATGTAGAGACAGTGAAAGGAAAGTAGGCTGATTAGTTCTTACTAGAACAACTTGTTTCTTTTCTTTTCTTTTCTTTTTTGGTGGGGGAGGGGCATGGCTGCCACTGGCTACAGCACTGCTTTAGACCAATAATTTTAAAGTAATTTGGCACGTATATTATTTCAAGGCCCAGTATAGTATTGTAATGATGACCTAGAGTGATATATTGCCCCAGACCCATGCATATGTTAACACCTTCTGGGAACTGTGTAATTAATTGTGTTAGGTTGACCTGCAGGTAATGGCAATACAAATACAATAGTCCTTGTTTCTCTTTTAGGTACATTAAAATTGGAGATAAAGAATGTGAATACAATCCCAGTTTCCGTCTCATTCTTCATACAAAGTTAGCGAACCCCCATTACCAACCTGAAATGCAGGCACAGTGCACCCTCATCAACTTCACTGTGACTCGAGATGGCCTGGAAGATCAGTTGCTAGCAGCAGTTGTCAGTATGGAAAGGCCTGACTTGGAAGAACTGAAGGTATGCTATAAACTGCATGCCTGAATGGAATATTTTCTAGTTAAGCCTTCCTAAATGCTCCAGCCTGCTGATCATGGAAGCGGGCACAATCATGCTTACATTTTTGCTCAGACGAACTCTGTAAACATGAAGATTGTGAGTGGGAGGGTGACTGACAGGCTGGATTTCGGACCCTCTTGGAATGCTCTACTTGTGTAGAGTGGTGTTTTAGGTGAATGACTGAATAGCATCAGCGCAATGCACTTCAGTGGGTGGTTGTGAGGATAAAATAATTCTACAAAAGACTAAAAGAGATATTATGGCATAAGCTTTTATGGACAAAAGTCCTCTTCATCAGCTGTGATATCAGTTGGGGGACATAGACACACATGAATGAAAACAGTGTATCCAAAAAGCAATGATATACAAGAGGTACAATATGTGACATTTCTAAGTAGGTCCAGGTGTATACAAGAAACACAATAAATTCTATATTCTTTGTCTAGGGCAGTAGTTTTCAGACTGTGTTCTGAGTAGGGGGTGGCATGTGCATCAGAATTTCTGATTCTAACAAAAACACACCTTTTTCCTGTGCTGCATGGAGGAGGATGCTCCTGGCACAATACCTGCCATCCATCCATTCATTCATTCTCTCTCTCTCTCTCTCTCATTCTCTTTTTCCCAGCAGAATTGGAGGGTGTGAAGGGGATGCCAGGAGGGTGCAAAGGGCATGTCAGGAAGGCACTCAGGGACATCTGAGAACTGTAGCTCCTTCTAGCACTTTCTCCATGGGATAGCATGTCCTTCTGCCACCCTTCTGGGGTCCCTGTGTGATTTCCTGGGCTTCCCATGCGCCTCCAGTTCTGTGGGAAAGGCCCTCCTGGCACCAGAAATGGCAAGTGCTGTGCAGAGTGCCCACCACATGGCAGTACTGGGATAATAAATAGTGCATTTTTGTCAGAATTGGAAATTCCAGTGCAAACCCTGGAGTTATTTGGAAGCTAATTAAGATGTGTTCCTCTGTGAGAAGATCTCTCTCTCAATCTCTCTCTCTCTCTCTCTCTCTCTCTCTCTCTCTCTCTCTCTCTCTCTCTCTCTCTCTCTCTCATATTTCTATACTGCCTGACATGTGCACCCCTAGGTGGTGTAATAAATTAAAATACAACAAATATAAAAAGAGGATAAAATGATTAAAACAATTTAATGATATAAAGCCAATTATAATTAATTAAAAATCTGAGAATACAGGTCTTTTAAAGGGTCTTTTTAAAAACAGCCAGAGATGGAGAAGCACCTGTTTAACAGGGAATGCATTCCAGAGCCCTGGGGCAGCCACAGAGAAGGTCCAGTCCCGCATAAGCACCAAACGAGCCATTGGTAGCCATAACTGGAACTCCACAGATGATCTTAATAGGCAGGAGGATTCATGGCAAAGGAGTCCCTCTCTTAAATACGTTAAGGGCTTGATAGGTAATGACCAGCACTTTTAATAGAAACAGAGCTGGAAGGAACTTTGTTATATTTGTACACCACCCCAAACTTCTGTCTCTGGGCAGTTTACAGAAACGTAGAAAAAAATTAAATAGAAATTAAAATCTTAAAACCACTAAAAACCACAAGTTTTTTGAACTTTCAGAAGAGGGCAACCAAAATAATCTGGGGCCTAGAGCGCCTTTCTTATGAGGCAAGACTACAACACCTGGGGCTTTTTAGTTTAGAAAAAAGACAACTGCGAGGAGACATGATAGAGGTCTATAAAATCATGCATGGTGTGGAGAAAGTGGATAGAGGGAAATTCTTCTCCCTCTCCCATAACACTAGAACCAGGGGTCATCCCATGAAATTGATTACCGGGAAATCTAGGACCAACAAACGGAAGTACTTTTTCACACAGCACATAATCCACTTGTGGAATTCTCTGCCACAAGATGTGGTGATGGCCAGCAACCTGGATGGCTTTCAGAAGGGTTTGGATAACTTTATGGAGAAGAGGTCTATCAACGGCTACTAGTCGGAGGGCTGTGGGCCACCTCCAGCCTCAAAGGCAGGATGCCTCTGAGTACCAGTTGCAGGGGAGTAACAGCAGGAGAGAGGGCATGCCCTCAACTCCTCCTGTGGCTTCCAGCAGCATCTGGTTGGTCACTGTGCAAAACAGGATGCTGGACTAGATGGGCCTTGGGCCTGATCCAGCAGGGCTGTTCTTATGTTCTTAAGTTTATTTAAAAAGCTCGGTTGAATAGCTGTGTCTTTAGAGACTTTCTAAAAAATGGTCAGAGATGGGAGGCCCTTATTTCAGTAGGGAGCACATTCCAGAGTCTCAGGTGGCAACAGAAAAGGCTTGTTCCTGCATAGCCACAAGATGAGCTGGTGGCAACTGCAGATGAAACTCTTCAGATCAGGGGCATAACTAGGTGGGAGTGGGCCCTGAGACAAGATTCTTAAATGCCCCCCCCGCCGTAAAAATCTTTTTTAATGACTTCAAAAGGAAGATCGGGTAGGCGCTGGTGGGGTGGGGGAGAGCATTGAACTGGTTTGCGCATCCCTAGTTTCCAAACACTCTTTGAAGGTAGTCCCACAGACAGGGCATTGTGGTAATATGTCTCTGTGGACATATAGAGTGAATGAGAGCTTCTGCAACAGTACATTTGTTTGGTATTGAAAATGCCCCAGGGACTCCTGTGTGTTTGTTACATACTGGACCGCTGATAAAATGTGGTGGTGCTCTGAAGAGAACAGTGGCTGATGTGAGAAAGCCAGGAAGCACCAATGCAGTGAGAGAGAGAGAGCAGGCTAATAGCACTTCCCAACTTACTGGATCGGTGCACAGGGGAGGGCAAACTTTTGATGACCCCTTCCATTCCTCCGGTAGCCCTTGGGGACATACTTCTGGGTGGTGCTCAGGGGGAAAGGGGAGACTGTCAAAAATTGCCGCCTCCTCAGTGCAGTCAGTTGGAAAATACTGTTAGCCTGCTCTCTTGCTGCTTCCTTGCTCTCTTATGTAAAGCAGTGATCTGTTGCAGTAGTGGGGAATGGGGAGAAAGGGCTATATGCTGACAGTCGCACAGTTGGAAAGAGAAAATAGACACAGTTCTCTACATAGTAAAGAACTAACCTATGGAACTCCCTGTCACCCAATGTAGCCATGGCCAAGAGTAGAGGTGATCTTTCCTGCCCAAGATACGGTCCACGTCTATTGGCCTCTTAGAATAGCAGGAGCATTGCTGAACACTGAAAGATTCAGCTTCCACACGAAATAAGGCTTCCTGTATTTATCAGTGCCACACCAAAAAATTATCTTCCCTCCCCAGCCCGTTTTCCATGCTTCATAGCTGAACATTTTATAACCTGCAACCCCAACCACCCCCACTCCACATTTTGAGGCGGGCTACAGGCCTGGGAAACTCAGCTCTGCATTGGCTGCCGCTGGGGAGAGAAACGGTGCCGCGGAAAAGCCATCCCCAAGTTGGTCGCAAAGGTGGCATGTGTGCGGCGAAGTCCTTGTCTGGAGCTCTCCTCCCCGTGGTGAGGGTGGAGGGAGGAAGCAAGCAGAGGGTTAAGGCGAGGGAGTGGGGTTTCCTAGAGAGGCTGGCTTGGCGAGAGGCCCTCCGCGAGGACGGCCCCCTCCCTCCGAAGGCAGCCTTGGCTTTAGAGAGCTGCTGGATGGTGAGTGTGCAGCAGCCAGAGGGGAAGGTGCCGGGGGCGGGGGATGTTGAGAAGATTGGGTGGGGGAGAGCCTCTGAGGGGGCCCCCCAACGCAGGGGCCCCGAGACAACGGCCTCCCCCTGCCTAATTGTAGTTACGCCCCTGCTTCAGATGATTTCATTGGACAATGGGGCTCATGGTGAAGAAGATGTTGCCTTAAATATCTGGGGCCTAAGCTGTTTAGGGCTTTATAGGTTAAATCTGGAACCTTGTAATTTCTCCGGAAACATGTCGATAGCCAGTTTAGTTATTTTAATACAGGAGTAATATGATCTCTCTGTGATGACCCAGAGACTAACTTGGCGGCCACATTCTGTACCAATGGCAGTTTCCAATCTACGTACAGAGGCAGCCCCACATACAACGCAGTGCAGTAGCCAAGTTCCTTCTGGGGAAGTGTGATCCCATCCAGAACTGGCAGATCAAAATTGTCTTCCAACTTCCAACCCCGCAAAATAAGTACCTCCGTCTTATTTGGATTTGTTGTTCGATTGTTTGGATTCAGTCTCAGTTTGGAGATGACTGTTGGAGTGAATTTTAGGACACCCACAGTGTGGCCCAACAGGCCTGGGCAGCACACAATGAGGCTGCTCATATGGAGTGCTGGGTTCCTTACAGATTGCAACACTCCCACCCAGCCGAACTCCACTCTTAAGCCCAGCTCTTAGCTGAGGTTAAGGAAGTGAGTGCTCCCTTAGCCTGGCTTCTGGGATCGTATGTCTCCTTGGACTGAATGCAGCCCAAGGAGACACAGAGATAGTCACCTAGAGTGCCCATCTGATGGGGGGTTCCATCAATGCACTACACTCGTGGTGCGGTGCATTGTGGGATATCATCTAGAGCAGTGTTTCTCAAACTTTTTGGAGTCAAGGACCGCTAAATTCTTCGTGCAGAGTTTCAAGGACCGCTGCATTCTTCATGCGCAGTTTCCCGGACCAGCAGTTAGTAAAGGGGTTTCAAGTCTGTCTATCTATCTATCTATCTATCTATCTATCTATCTATCTATCTATCTATCTATCTATCAGACTTCTATACTGCCCCAAACTTGCATCTCTGGGCAGTTTAGAATGAAAATAATATAAGCATTAAAATAATTAAATTTGGAATCTTTTGCAAACATGGAATATTAGGGGTTCTTAACCTTGGGTCCCTCAGTTAAACTCCCATAACCCCCAACAACAATGGCATTTGGCCATTATGGCTGGGGATTATGGGAGTAGAAGTCCACCAACGTCTGGGTACCCAAGGTTGAGAACCCCCTGAATCTAAAAGCCTGGGTGAACAAATTTGTCTCCAGTATGTCTGGAGTGGAGGTGCTTGTGATTACTCAATGGGGAGGGGATGTTGGGCCATTAGAAAAATTCAAAAGCTACATGGGGCCAATGAAAACAACATACAAGCAAGCCCCACTGATGCAAGAGGGAAACAGCGTTCCCTCTCAAGGCGCCTCGACCACAACAGGCAGCTGGGTTTCAATGAACCAGCCTTTGGCTGCAAACAATGAGCATGCAAGAACCAGCAGCCCTTCAAGTGGCGCCCACTGCCATACTTTTTCCTCCATGCCCCCGCACCGCATACAGTTTGAAGCTGTAAAGATAGGGAATAAGATAGCTGTAGGAAGATCTCAGCAGCACGTGGAGGTAAGGCACAAGAAGGGTCCCATGCCTCCGTGATACTCTCCCTCTTCCGTGCCATGTGCAAAATTGAGGAAGTGAGTGCCTTGATTTCAGTTGGGGGGGGTTGACTCCCAGTCAGGGACCGGCACTCAACCCTTCGGGGACCGGCAGCGGTCCAGGGACCGGTGGTTGAGAAACACTGATCTAGAGGCCAGGATGCGTCGTCCCAGCCTCTGGAACTCTGCATTGCATGGTACAGTGAAGATCGCCTGGGAGCACACTCTGCACTCCCAGCAGCAATTTATTTTTAAAAATCATCTGGGGGGAAGGTGAGTTGGCACAGCCTTCCTCCCTTGCCTGACCGGTTGTGTGAATGGCCCCTACATGAGCTGAGCATGAATCTCTGCAGCACCATGCAGAGGTTCTGTAGCAGACAACATTCATGTGGGAAGAATTTCATGGAGTTGAAAAGCTTGAAAAGCTTGAAAAGCACAGGTCCTGAGGATTTAGTCTTCTGGCCTATGCCTCCAAGGTTTAGGTCCTATTGAAAAATTGTAGCAAAAGTACACAGAGCCTGTTTTGCTTTGTGTTTAATTCAGAAAGTTGACATTACCAAAGAGAGGAATGCTAAAAACTATTGTTGTCCATATATTCTTCTACGCTGTTAAAACGCCCAAGAGCAGCCTCCAAAGCTTATAGATTAGATTCATACATGCACCAACCATGTCTTTGCTAAGTAGAGAGAAACAAATTCAGCTAAGTAGCTGGGAGAAAATCATTAAACACAGAGAAGCAACATGCTCTTTGGTCAAAGTAACCAGAGAACCATCTTTTGCGCTTTAATTAACTAACCAAAATAACAGATTTACAGTTTCACATTGTCTTTCCACAAAAAGACCTATGGCTAATACACACCCTTTCAGTTACTTCACAGGAATAGCTTTTGTAAGAGCAGCTAGAATAATAGTATTTTTAGCAAATGGTATTTCCAACCTAAAGTGATCTTTGGTTAAACAGACAATAGGACCTTGTGTACTTGAAACAAACACCATCTCTCAGCATCCTAATGCTGAACCTTTCCATTAGCTTAAATGGAAATGTTTAGCTTTAGGTCAGCTTGGGTCACAAGACTGTAATATCATGTATGATATAAACATCTTGAGATGTTTTATGAAAGGCAGTATTAAAACTGAACAATAACTAAAGTAAAAAATAAATACTACAGAAGGATATGGATGTATATCTACATATAACAGGGCTTCCTGGAAAACTACTCTGAACTGAAAGGGTTTCATGCCATTTTGGTGAGTGTGTTAAGGGAAGGTTGCATTTGGATAGGAACTGAGATGGTAGAAATACTGTTTGATTCCTGAAGTCCTGAGCACTCATTAGTTTGCAACAGCTTCAGATATGAGACTGCCATAGGGTACCATATTTACTGAGGGTGTGAGCTGGGAAATCTCTGGTACCAATTTTGCTTCAACCACAGACGTACTACAAAGCTTTAGGCACGCTGATGGTAATGAGCTGTCCCTCAATGAAAGCAGTTACTTTGCATGCTAAAGGTCCCAGGAAGTTTTTCACACCCGGCTGTTAGTTCGCATCTCCTCTGGAAAGGAGGGGGTGTGTTCACATATGGGCCAGATTTACCTTTAAGTTCCTGCAACTTCACACAATTTCACACAACTTCAACTTTACCTTGAAGTTCCTGCAACTTCACATACAATTTGGGTTTTTCATCATGTGTTAGAGCAGGGTTTCTTAACCTTGGGCCCCCAGATGTTATTGAACTACAACTCCCATCATCCCCAGACATGGCCTTTGTGGCTGAGGATGATGGGAGTTGTAGTACAACATCATCTTGGGGTCCAAGGTTAAGAAACTCTGTGTTAGAGTATAGCCCAATTTATATCCAGGGTGAAAAAAATCCATGTTCACGTTGGCTTTTTGGAGCAACTTCAAACTCACAGTAAAGCCTCACAGAAAACCCACGGTAAAGCCTGCTGTCTGGGAGAGCTTCAGGTTCAATCCCTTACATCTCCAGTTAGGGCTGGGAAAGTCCCCGTCTCCTAACCTTGGAGAGCCACTGCCAGTCACTGTAGGCCATGGACTTTTAAAATTTTTGCCTCTACATACCTTGTATTACCCATCAATCTCCACCCCCTTCATATAACATATTTTCATAAGGGCCCAGTAAAAAGAACTTTATTCTGGCTCACCAGGAAGTAGATTAAATTCATTGCAGCAGAGTTTTCCCACGAACCACCTGGACTTGCTCCATGGACCCTCAGGGCATCCATGGAGTCCAGGTTAAGAACTTCTGGTGTAGACAAAACTGAGTTTACCAAAGAAAGGACATCCATCATGTGGTGGTTTGAGGAAATGTTCACTGTAAAAATGAAGATGACAGTATATGTTTTTCTGTCCGAACTTCAACTCTTTACAGTCTGATCTCACAAAGCAGCAAAATGGATTCAAAATAACTTTGAAAACATTGGAGGACAACTTGCTGTCCCGCCTCTCCTCTGCCTCAGGGAACTTCCTGGGGGACACAGCTCTAGTGGAAAACCTGGAAGTCACCAAACAGACAGCTGCAGAAATCGAAGAAAAGGTAAATAAGCAAAACTGGGTCTGAAGGGAGAAAACGTAACTTACACATGAAGTTTGTGCTGCAATATACTGAGATAATTTGAATATTTCAAATGCATCTTGCCCTGCAGATTGGAGACTTAAAATCACCACAAAGTTGTATGCTTTTCCATTCTGGCAAGATCAGGGAAGGGTTTTTAATTTTTAATTTTTTAGAGTGCATGTGCATTAAATGGGCAATTTAAAGCAAAGTACAAATAGCAGCATTGGATGTAATGTAAAGCCCATAAAACTTTAGCACTATAACAAGATGCTTTAAACTATTCTGGTTTAGTATCAAGGCTTTTTTTAAAATTTAAGTTCAGTTAATTCAACATGCATTACATTTACTCAATTATACTAAGATTTTAGCAGAGGCTGCATGACAGGATCTGATGAAGTTTATGTGGTCCAGATTAAGTTGGCCGGAATTCAGCAGTTTGGCAGTGATGCTGATCCCCTGGGTGAAAATTTGGCATTTAAAACCATCTACTTTGACAGTCATCTGACATAAATAATTTGCCTTGCAAATATTGGCTGCATCTTTCATGTGCAAGGAGCTTTGTGCAGCTGTGGGAGCATGTCCTGCCAAGTTCTGTTTCTTTACAGACTATTAATGTTCCTGGGCCATTTGTCTGTGGGGTTCTCCTGTTGAGATTTACATCATAGGGACTGCTGGGGTCGGGGTCCTACGTTTTCTCTTGAGACTCTTTGTCACGTAACATTGTAAAATAACCCGGCACACATCTTTGTGTTAAGATGTGCAAAAGTATAATATGGGAAGGAAAATGCAGGCATTTGTTTCTAAGGGCCTTGCTAAGAGAAAAAGGAAACCCAGTGGAAATCAGTTTCATTATGACCAGGTGGCAGGTGATATGGCTAGGAGGAGGCAGGTAGGTAGGAGACATGCTTGACAAGCGACATGGAGTTTATCTAAACCAATCAGTTGAGGTTGTGCCTTTCCCATGTAAACAAACAAAATTTCCATAAACAAAATGGACTGTGTCACATCTCCATGGTTGATTTTGCCTTTACTTTCCAGGTCCAGGAGTCCAAGGTGACAGAAACAAAGATTAATGAGGCAAGAGAGCATTACCGTCCTGCAGCAGCCCGAGCCTCCCTACTGTATTTCATCATGAATGACCTCAATACCATCCATCCCATGTACCAGTTTTCCCTAAAGGTACAGCATTTGTGTGTTTTTCAGGTATCTCACACTCCCCAGGCAATTTAAATTGTGCTAAATCTTAGCACATTTGAAGGGATATATCTAAGGAAAATACCCACTGTTCTCATGGGTCCACTTGTAGGCGAACCCTCTTCCTATAGTTGATGGTTGAATTTCTCTAGAAGCTCTGTGTTTTTTCCTAAGTAGTAGTAGTTGGGTGAATTACAGGATGCTCCCAAATTTACACTCTCCCAGCTGAAATTGTGCAGTCTTCTGCCAGCAAGCAGTAAGACATTGTTTCTGCTCTAAGAAATGTACTATTCAGAAAACAAACTGGGCCATTCCCTGCAGATACAGAGCACAAAAGAACATGGTATTGCAAGTATTATATTATACTGCAACCTTACAAAGGGGGTACTTCAAAGGAAACAGTCCCAAAGGTAAGACTAATGTTTATGATACGGGTGACCTATGGCAGTGGCAAATGATGTGCCTATTGAGAACAGATGTATTGATAAGAGAGCATACTCATGATGGTTTTACATGATATGACCTTGTCCACGATAGACTAATGAGTATCCTGTAGTTATTGCTATATTGATTTGAAAAAAGCTGTATTAATCTAAAAGCAGCATCCCACATGAAATTGTTTTACAGATTGCTGTGTCTTAGAGCTTGTACAGATAATTTGTTTTTGTTTGAGAAATGAGAGTGCAGTGTAGCACTTGGGTTACAGAGGATATATGTATCTTCCCTTCAGATTGCACTTCCATTTCAGGAAATCTGACTGTCACGCTTACTAGTGCAATTTGATTTCCCTTTCATTTAGAAGAAGCTTGTTTAACATTGAGATTGGTGTGTACAAATGTAGCTATGTGACTATTGCAGGTACTTACTGGGTGGTGCCCATGGTATCACTGATGGCAAGAGAGACGAACCACTTCTTCCCCCATTCCTGTGCAAATGTTGGCATTATTAAAAGTACTTTCCAGGCAGAGCATTTCTTTTCTATACTGCTTGTGTGTTCATGTAGTCTTTTAAAAGAAAAAAATAGCAACATATTCAAAGAAGGCTACCCTCTCCTCTCCTGTAGGGATGCTCTTTTTTTGAAGGTTGTTCTGTCCTTGCCTCCCCCAGGTCCTGGAGTGCATGCCTCCCATTTTCTTTAGCAGGCAAATAAGTGTGTTTCCCCTGTAGAACGGTTGATGAGGAAAATTTACCATGCACCTTGTATGTGATCAGAAATTCAGGGCAGGGCATTTAAGACAAAACACCTTATCTAGTGATACTGGTTAGATGTACACAGTCCTGGGAAATGCTTGTCTGTATATATCTCTGGTCTTCTAATTCCATGGAGCCAGTGTGGTGTAGTGTTGGACTCGGACCGGGGAGACCTTAGTTCAAATCCCCATTCAGCTGTGAAACTAACTGGGTGACTCTGGGCCAGTCATGTATCTCTCAGCCTAACTTACCTCATAGGGTGGTTGTGTGGATAAACATAACCATGTACACTGCTCTGGGCTCCTTGGAGGAAGAGAGGGATAGAAATAAAATATAAAATATAAAACAAAATGAAGAGAGTGGCAGAAGAGGATGTGAACATATGTACTCCCTTGCTACAGTTCTTGCTGGTTTCTCTGACTTGTGGCTCCTATGTGGCCACTGTCTGGAGCCTAGAAGAAAATACTGTTGCACTTCCCTTCCTGGACTCTGCCCTGTGCAGCTTTGTGTAAGTAGCACGGAAGAGGATTGCTGGTAAGCTGTCTCTAAAATGTCACATTTCCTGATCTGAGGATCATACAGAAGGAAACTTCTGGATTGGTTGAGTTGCATGATTTGACTTCTGTTAGAAAGTAGCAACAGTAAGTATGACAGAAAGGTCTCAGTATTATTTTGAAGGGGTCCCTTTGCATTTTAAAGCTTTCAGGATGTGGCCAGTTAAAAAAGAAGTTGCTTTGAATCAATTAACTTCGAAGATTGTAAACTTTTTGCAGAAATCTGCTGATAAAGAATTCATTGTATTAATTCCCCTCAAGAGATTTGTGTGTCTTTACAATTTGCAATAACTCAAGTTAGAGAAGGCTTTTAAAGAATGCTTAAAGAAAGCCTTGTCCTATGAGTAATTTAGTAATATTGCTTGCCTAGATATAATACCTCTAGAAGCCAGTAATAATTTTTTCTTTGCTGAGACTCTTCAAATCTCAACTCCCCCCCCTCCTCAGCAATTTCCCAAGAGTTGGTGATGTGTACTGCCTTGCTATTTAACTTGAGAAACAGGTTTTTACCATTTTTATTCAAATTCTAATCTCATCCTCCTGCTCCCTGGTATCTCTTGATAATCCTTTTCCACTCCTATGTTGATCAGTTATTTGTTTATTTTTTGTTGTTTATTTCTCTTTCTGATAATCTCTATTCTAGCAGGAAGGCCCGTAAGGGGACCTTATATGAAAAATCAAATTCTTGCAGCCTGGGATAGTCTGTGCCTGATGGCTTGGTTGCAGTAAAGATAGAAATGTGTTTCTGTTGTTTGAAGTTTATCTTGCCTTTAGAAGGGATGTAATGAAAGGTGAATTTTGCCTGGGGAGTTCAGTCCTCTTCAGATGATCATTTTCAAAGAAGTCAATTCTCTTGTCTGGGGAAAGTGCATACTTCTTCTTTCTGTGAAAACCTTATGTTCAACATTACACCTTCATTTGTTTCAGTTTTTTGTCTGGCTTTGGCTGGACAATCTGTTCTGTGGGATGTCTTAGAAATACAGACCATACATGTTCTAGGTACATATAACTGGCATAATTTGCATATTGTTTTTTAGAAGCATATTAAATGTAAGATTACAATTGGCAGATTTGTTTCAAAGGCCCTACAATAGTTTAATTATGGAATTTGTACCTGTAATTGTAGCTTTGAATCATCCTTTGAAAATCTTTAGCTAGAGAAGAAATACAAGATAATACAATAATTGTTTTTTAAAGCTATAGAATAGACTAAAATCATGAGAGTTCAAAAATATAATTAATTTGGCCTTTGGCTTGCTCGTCTATTTGTTCCAAATCACTTCGAAGGGGTTTGCTTTTTTTTTTTTTTTTGGCCATTACAATTTCAAATGTGTGTTTGCAACTGTGGGGGCTAGGAATATCAATACTGTTATGCATTGAGAGAGTGTGTAGCTGTTAGTGAAGCTGCAGGCAGTAATTGGCTGAGCTGATATGATGACAAAGAATATTCCACTGAGGGACTGAAGTTGCCAGCAATATATTTTCCACATTCAACTTTTGTGAGAGAAGTGAAAGATCAGTTTGACTGGGAAAACCCCTATATAATGGCAGAGGTACACCTAGATAATTTTGGAGCCTGGACCTAAGGGCCTTTGGAGTCGTGTCCCCCCACCCCCGCTGGGCAAATTAAGCATCATTATGCTTGGCCAGGCAACCACACTACCCAAGACAGACTAAAGAGGATTTGGGGGACCCCAGGGGCTGTGGAGGTCCTGGACTTTGGACCAGAAGTCAAGGGATAAGAACACCTCTGTATAATGGGCACAGAAATAGGAAGTTAAGTGGGAGGCTTGGGTAGAAAATGGATGAAACAGGGGGAGAGAAGGGTGCTGTGGAAGAACCACACAGGACCTAAGCACGAGAGCAGGTGTAAATGGTTGGAATGCAGGTGAATAGGAGAGTGGCCTAGACTGTGTCCTCAATAGACAGGGAGGCTGACCAGGAGTCAGGGTGGCTAAAGAAAGTGTCTAGTTGGCAGCTGGCTGAAAAGCAAGGACCTGAGGAAACAAGTAGAGTCAAGAAAGGATGGGCTATGGAGAAAGTAGTGCTAGGACAAAACATTATGACGGGCCCTGGGACAAGGACTGTGATCTGTTGGCACAAAAGTAAGGATACAGGTAGGCCAGGGAGCTTTGGAGCCTTGGGTATTGTGGCCAAGGAGGTATAAAGTTGCCAGGTCCACATGGAAGGGAAAACATCACCAAAACCAGCTTCTCCCATCACTGCAGCACTATGGTGATAAAAATAACCATGACTTGAATTCTGGTAAAGGGTCAGTAGATTTGTAGACCTAGAAACCCTAAAGAGGCAGCAATGCCCAAGAAGTATTGAGGTAGGATTTCACATATTGGTTTGAAGTAACAAGTCAAATCTGTCATGGCATGAAGAAGGAAATGTTATTGCAAGCAGGCACCCATAGTGTGTGATAGGAGACTGTAGTTAATTATCTCCCTTCACCATGGTGGTAGCTCTGCTTTTTAGCTGGTGCTGCTTTTGATGGTGGCAGGCAAAGTAAAAAAAAGAAACGTTACTTAATTTTGCACTCCCCACCTGCTCCTTCTAAACCAATAAGGAGACTGCAGCAGCAGCAGTCTCCTTGTGGAACTATATAAGGTCTATTTTTTTAAAAAACCAGCAACCTGAAAACTGGGATCTTTGGGATTCTGGCCAAAGCCTTGTGAGCTCTGCAAAAGTGTCCTGGAGACTGCATGTCACTAATACCACTGTAGCCCAGCTGCACCCACAGGATTTCATTTTGTATTCTATGAGTGTTTATTTAAAGGATGGAGATTGCTGGGGCTACAGGTCACTATTGGTAAGATATTCTAAAATCACTGGTTTGCTTTGTCCATAATTTCCAGTGTGGGATGGAGTCCATACAATACCACTATTAAAGCCTGATGTATTTTGAGATCTATTGTAGAATCTCTCCATATAAATTATCCTCCCTCTCTCCACCTAGGCATTCAGTGTTGTCTTTCAGAAAGCTGTTGAAAGGGCGTCTCCTGATGAAAACCTCAAAGAGCGAGTTGCCAACCTCATTGACAGCATCACCTACTCTGTATTCCAGTACACAACCCGGGGGTTGTTTGAATGTGACAAACTAACATACACAGCTCAAGTCACTTTCCAGGTAAGCAGCCGATCCCCTACACCACCTCCTGTGCAGTTTCCATTGGTGGGCAACACACTCTGCTGCTCATCAGCTACTCTGTGACTCTTCCAGTGACAGGCAGACTGTAGGTTTCATATCTCTTTTTGTAAGTAATGATCATACTTGTGCTTTTGTTATTAAGACTGCTTAACTTATATGGCCTGCTTGTTTAGCTTTACATGTACAGCTCAAACAGAAACAACTGCAAAATGTCTGCAGTTCTAGCACCATCCTCCCCATTCCTAGCACCTTGGAGGGTCTTGCATTTCCTTTTGATTGAATCCTGGTAGAAATGCTAATTTTGACCATTCTGGATTATCATTGCAGATACTTCTGATGAATAAAGAAATTAACACCACAGAACTTGACTTTCTGCTACGATATCCTGCCCAACCAGGAGTCTCCAGTCCAGTAGACTTTTTGTCAAGTCAGTCCTGGGGTGGCATCAAGGTAGCTGTTGTGACTCAAACCTATTATAGATGTAGCCAGTGGATTATACCTACAATTAAGAAGAGCCTAATCTTCCATTGTTTTGTGGTAGCAAGCATGAATTGTTCCCTTTGCTATGCAGGGTCCACCCTGGTTGCATTTGAATGGCAGACTACATGTGAGCACTGTAACATATTCTCCTTAGGGAATTGGGCCATTCTGGGAAAAGCACCTGCAGGTTTGCATGCAGAAGGTTCGAAGCTCCCTCCCTAGTATCTCCAAAATAGGACTGAGAGAGTCTCCTGCCTGCAACCCTGGAGGAGCCACTGCCAGTCTGTGTAGACAATAGGGATGTGCAAAATATTTCGGGCACAGATCGATTTGTGCCCAAAACGAGCAATTCCGGGTGATTCGGGTCCGAATCACCCCCGATGTCCCCCGATACTTTTCGGGGCCGAGCCAAATCACCCCTGATTCGTGCCTGAAAAATTCGGGTGATTTGGGATGGCGTCTCTTTGAATTTCCCGCCTTTTTGCCTCCATTGATTTGAATGCAAAAAGGTCTGATGTGACGTCAGCTCGAATTTCGGGTCCCAGGGACAAAATAGTGGGGTGGGGTTCTAGTGCCTAATGGATGGAGGCTACCACCCAAATTTCAGGGGAATTGGGCAAAGGGCTGATTTTGGGGAAATTTTTGAAGTTTTAGTGTCTTTGGGGCAGTTTGGGGGCATAGCGTGGGATCTGGGCAAAAAGAGTGGGCTGGGGTGGTAGTGCCTAATGGGTGGAGGCTACCACCCCAATTTCATAGTGATTGGGCAGAGGGGCTGATTTTTGGGGAATTGTTGAAGTTTACGCGTCTTTAAGGTTTTTCCCCATAGAGAAGCATTGAGGTGTCAGCAAATGTATAGCTTCATAAGGGGGGGAAAGGGGTGGCCTAGAGCAGTGTGGGGTTGGTGGTAGTGCCAGGTAGGGTCAAGGAAGGGTTAAGGAAGCTACCTGAATTTTTTCAAAGGATTTGGGCAAGGGGCTGATTTTTGGGGAATTGTTAAAGTTTACGTGTCTTTAAGGTTTTTCCTCATAGGGTATACATGGAGCTTTCAGCACCCCCACCACTTGGGGGGTGCTGGGGTGGCCCAGAGCGAGTGGTGGTGTAGTGCACATAGGGTTCCAACCACCCCCATGGGTTTCTAACCCATGGGGTACAGGGTTCTGTTGTTTCAGAGGTATTCTGAGTGTGGATTCTATGATAGCTAATGAGATTTTCAATGAAACACCATGAATCCACTCTAATTTTGCCCCTGGGACCAGTTTTTCTTACCCGAATCAATTCGGATTCAGATTCGGATTTAATCCGAATCCGAACCGAATCAGGGGTTATTTGGGTAGCCCAGATTCAGGCACAGAACAGAACGGGGGTGATTTGGTTCGGGTCCCGAACCGAATCACCGAAAACCCGAATTGCACACCCCTAGTAGACAATACTGAGCTAGATGGAGCTGACTAGGTTTGGCTTTGGTATATGGCAGCTTCCTATGTTCCATTTCAAAATAATATTTCTGGTTATTTAGGCCCTTGCCAGACTCCTGCTGCTGGAGCTGTTATTTTCTAGCCTTAGACCAAATTCTTCAAGCAATTTTTAAAGGAAATTTTTTTCTCTGTTCTCCAGAAAGAGGCTAGCAAAGATTATTCTAATATGAATGAGAATATTAAGAATGACTTGTGTCTCACAGCATAACACTGGTGTTGTAGAACTGCCTGTGTTGCTCTGACGCATGTGACGATGGTGCTGTGCAAGAGGGCAGTGCTGAAACTAATGATCTCTTCTGTGATTGCATGTCTTGTACTACATTCACTGGCAATAATGGAAGTCGCACATAATATGTGACTGCATAAGAGGTCAGTAGTTCTGGTGCTGCGCCCTTGCATGGTCATCAGCATGGTCAGTTCTGCAACACCCACTTTACATTGCAGGGCATATCAGCCAATATCTATATATGGCTTTAAAAAAATAATTCACAAAGTGGTTTATGTGGCAAAGGAATGAAAAAGTGGCTTCTTGTCCCTAAGGGGTTTATTACAATTGAAAATAAAATAGTTCTTTGCCTACAGGTGGCCCTCGTTATCCGCAGGGGTTCCATTCTGACCTACAACCATGGATAATGGAACCACGGGTAATGAAATCTTGAGTCAATGGGAATTGGGGGGTTAGGTTCCTTGAGGTTAAAAAAAAGGCTAAAAAAATGGGGGAGTAGGCAGTAAAAAATAAAGTACTGTACCATGCTCTCCTGGTCTCCAGCTGTATTGTAATGGCCCTCAAAACCCCAATTCCTCTGATTTTCTGCAAAAAAATTGTGTGGGGTTGTGTGTTTTTTTAAAGGAGAGCCACAAAATGGCTCTGTGCTGCAAAATGGTGACCAGAAAAGACAATGGAAGTCATTTCTGGCCACCCAGGAACTGTGGATAGGCAAATTTTGCCTATATTTTGAACTGTGGATAATGAGGTTGGATCTACATTTCCCGACTGCAGATACGTGAAACCATGGGTGTGCAGGGACTGCGGATAACAAGGGCCACTTGTATTCAGATTTGCTTTCTCACTGGGATTTTTTTCTTCTTCTTTTGCTCTTTAAAACTGCAACAACACAATGCCTTAACTATAAATGTTTCAGGAAAATTTTGCCTTTTACTGGTGCTGTATTACCTGATGGAATGTGAACACAGTGATGTAATGTTAGCTTGACCCTTTTAACTCACCCTTCCTTTCCCTTTTTTCCCTTCTTCCATTCTCTGTTTGCAAATGTTTATAGTATTATCTGATCCATACTGTTGGGATGCCATGTTACCTGGTCACTTGGGTGGCCCTATGGAGGCTGGAAAAGGGTGTGGCAGCCCTCCTCTGAGGCTTTCGTGCCCTTTAGGGGGCAGTGGGGATGAGAAGGGCCCAGGCTGGTTGGATCCCAGTGGGGTTGAAAGAGCAAGGCAGGAAGAGCTGCAGGAAACAGCTCTAGGGAGACAGCTAGAGGTGTGGCAGGAAACAGGAAGTGTGGCAGGAAACAGGTGTGGCAGGAAACAGGAAGCAAGGTCAGGAAGGGGGTGGGGCAGGAAGTAGGCTTGAAGCCCTGTCAGCTCTGCACTGGGGTATTTAAAGACAAGGCAGCTGATGAGGAGGAGCTCCTTCTGAATATGGGAGCCAGGACTTCTCCAGGAGAGGGAACTGGCTGAATGCAGCAAGCCAGGAGGAGGACTCAGGTGACAAGCTAACCTCCTCCCCTGCCTGTTCCCGAGGCTGACTGTTTTGAGGGGTGCTCTAGTCATTCTGGAGTTCAAGAAGGGCTAGGAACCCACCTCATCCCCAGGGAGTCTGACACATATGTACTTAAAATCTGGAATAAGCCTAAACTAAATAATTACATTTGCAATTTAGCAATACAGAATTGCTAGTATTGGACAGATAACTTTGAAACATATATGAACAAATTTATAAATTTGACCTGAGGGAAAATTATGCTTCTAGGAAATTATAAGCACTGAGAGATTCTATTGAAAATGATTAAAGTCTTTCTTCAGAGTCTCAGTCTCTTTGGAGACAGAGTCTCAGTCTCTTTCTGTTACAATGAAATGATGTAAAGAACACCTATAAAAACTCAAATCAAGAAACAGTAACAAGTGATATATTGAAACACAGTATTGAGAAGATCATAAAGATAATTTAGGAAAGTTTAGAACATCACAGCACTGGAAAAAGAGCTGGAAATGGTGCAGAAGAGGGCAACCAAGATGATCAGGGGCCTGCAACACCTTCCTTATGAGGCAAGGTTACAGAATTTGGGGCTATTTGGTTTGGAAAAGAGGTGACTACAGGGAGACATGATAGAGATGTTTAAAATTCTGCATGGAGTAGAGAGAGTGGACAGCGCTCTCTCTCTCTCTCTCTCTCTCTCTCTCTCTCTCTCTCTCTCTCTCTCTCTCTCTCTCTCTCTCTCTCACTCCCCCCCCCCACTAGAGTCAGGGGCCATCCCTTGAAACTGAAGGCCAGGAAATTTAGGACTAACAAAAGGATGTACTTTTTTAAACAGAGCCTATTTAATCTATGGAATTCCCTGCCACAGGGTGTGGTGATGGCTACTAGTTTGTATGGCTTTAAAAGGGGCTTAGACAAATTGATGGCGGAGAGGTCTATCAATGGCTACTAGTCTGGTGACTATAGGCCACCTCCAGCCTCAAAGGCAAGATGCATCTAAATACCAGTTGCAGGGGAGCAACAGCAAGAGCATTTCCAGATGGGGCTTTTATCTAACTTCTCAGAAATGGAGGTTGTGCATTCACATGTTGGCCAGATTTACCCTGAAGGTCCTGCGAGCTATCAAGGAGCACTCTAGACATGATTCGAGTTGTTCATTGTATGGTAGAGCATAGCCCAGTTTATGTCTGGGGTAAAAATTCAACTTTTTGCTTTGGTATTTGGGGGCAAATTTGAACTCGAAGTAAAGCCTGCTATCTGGAAATGCTCCAGGAGAGAGGGTGTGCCCTCACCTCTTGCCTGTGGCCTTCTTCGAGGCATCTGGTGGGTCACTGTGTGAAACAGGATGCTGGACTAGATGGGCCTTGGGCCTGATCCAGCAGGGCTGTTCTTATGTTTTATCATGTTCCAAATAGGTCATATCACAGATATGGTAAAATCAAATTATAACAATAAAAATTAAAAGTATCCCCCAAACCTGACAGAAATACTCACTTTAACAGCAAAATCAGCAAACTGTTTTGCTCTACCCTAACCTAACGAAGCACAAAAAATGCTCCACCAAAGCCAGATTAATTTCCTCTTTGGAAAAAGACCCACCAATTGTATGTTTGTAAGCCAGACTCCCATCAACATGTACAAATGAAAAAAGAGGAAAAATATTTTTCTGCTTCATCCATTTCAGAAGAGTGTTTAACTCTGTCTGACAACTTGGAGTTGAGACTGAAATGGTTACAAAATGGAATGGTTGGAAAAAAAGATACAGTCTCATCATATCTGTGTTCCAATCCATCAAATGCAGGATATGAATTGGAAACAAGGCAATCAAACAAAATAGAAGTGTAAAACAGAGAAGTAGCCTCAGATATGCCTGTCTTCAGTCTGTACATCAATGACATCCTGACTTCACTGGAACAGTAATCAAATCCTGATCTATGGCAAAATGACTTGCAAGTTGTGCATTGTTTGCACATGACATAGTCCTACTACTATCATACAAACTGGAGAGAACAGGAACAATTTAGCAGCTCTATGAAAACTTCTGAAATGCAGAATGAGGAAATCAGTAAAATCAAAATAAGGCCAGAATCGGAGCCAAGCAGAGTTCTGCTACAAAACAGTTAAGGTGGTTTTGTCATAAGTTTGCAACCTACATGATTTGGCTAGACAGAGGGCCTGTTTGGATGTAATTTCCCCCCTGACATTAGTCCCAGGGAGATACTGGAAGCAGGGCTTAGGCTTGTATGCTCCTTCCACTCTCTTTAAAGAGGGCTTAATTTCCCAAATAACTGTGACATCTTCAAATAACTGGGATCTCCCTGTAGCAGGAAAGTAGTTAGGAAGGAAGACCCTGGAAGTGCTCAAGACTCTCTCCCAGAGTCCCAGATTCTCCTGGGTGCTTTCCAGATTGGACACTACAACAATGTCACTACGTGTCCATTAAGTGTGCTTCTGAACTACCTGTGTTTTGACATCGCAGTCCCTGCGTTGTCAGCAAGGTGCCGTTCATATTTCCAATGCCTTATTTCAGGTTTTATTGCTGCATTACAGTCCTATAATGTTGCATGTGTGGTGCAAAAGAATGTTTTATGTTTTCAATGCGATCTGCCCAAGCCAAAGCATGTTGTAGCAGGTAATCTGGAAAGCGCCCTTGAGGGCAATTGTGGGAGAAAAATTAAGTTGGAACAGACCAGGAGATCCTTTTTTTTCCTTCCCCCCTTCAATTTGTTTTCTTTTTTTCACACAATAATTATGTACCCTGCCTCGACAAAGTTGTTCGAGGTGGCTTATGAGGAAAATATAAAAATAAAGATACAGCAAATAGTAATAATAATGAATAAAGAACTATACCAAAGCTAAAACACAGCAGCAGATAAAAAGACCAGGTTAAAAATCTAGTTTAAACTAAAATAACCATTCCTAAAATTGCAGAGATGAGCTTGATATGCAAAGTTAAAATGCCTGGATAGAAAAAAAACATTGCTACCTGGCCCTGAAAGGTCATCAGCATAGGTACCAGGCACATAGGCCGAGGGAAGGCATTCCATAGATGGGTGGCTACCACATAAAATAACTATTCTTTGGTTACGACCACCTGTCCTCAGTAGGTTGGGAAATCCTAGAAGGACATCGCCAGATAGTTTTTAAAGCACAGGCAGCTTTGTAGGGGGGTCCTTGATGTTGGAAATTCTCCGTGGTGAGAGAATCCCTTTCTCATTATAGCAGAGAGCACAGAGGCACAACACAGCGGAAATTTAGTTAGGCATGCGTGTATGCTGAGAGTAAAGTAACTTGGAGCCAATTCATAGTTTCAAATCAATATAAAAGACATTTATTAAGGAACTCCATTCTAGATAGGAAAGTGAGGAGTTAGGATCTCTAATCTAGCTAGCTAGCTGGATGCAGATGGATTCTGCATCTTCTCTACACACATGGTGCAGGGAGAGAGGCTTGCCATGTTGCAAGGTAGAAGGGCAGGTAGGGAAGAGAGAGAAAGAAAGGAAGTTGATCCCTAAGAGTAGCAGTCTACATATCAAAGGGATAGCATCAGAGCAGTGGAGAAGTGATGACCAATGTCTTGACCTTCTAGCCCTCTGACTTAACTAGTCTGTCCTCCACTGTCTGAGACAAAGAGACAGCGCAAAGTCCTTTAACTTCCAACACTTGACATACCTTGGTCCCAAGCCATATATGGCTTTAAAGTTAGCACCAGCATCTTGAATTATATTTAGAATTGCATGGTGAGTCCCTGAAGCTATTTCAACACTAGCAAAAGGTGATCTATATGGCCCGTGCCAGTCAGCAGCCTAGTTATTGCATTTTGAACCAACTGAAGTTTGTGGGAGGACTTAAGGCAGTCATATGTACAAAACATTGTATGAATCAAGCCTGAATGTTGTCAGGGCATCACTGGCTAGGAAAATGTCCCTCAAATGGGGAAGGGTTCTAGCACTTCTGTGAGAAATATGTTTCAGATTATGTGGTTTCTGATCCAAAAGAGATGAGAAGAAACTGCTTGATCTTAAAAGGGAAAAGAGGTAGCAGTTTGGGTATTATGCTGGGATGCCAGCCATTGGGTCAGGAATGGGCAGCTATGAACAAAAAAAACCACAATGTAGGTTGGGACCCAAATTCTGGATGTGGATATCTTGTGAGAAAGGATGTCATCTGCCCACCTTTTTGCCACTCCTTGCCTTGATAATCTTAGGGGCATTTCTTCTCTTTATACTTAATTATGTTTTCATGTTATTTAACTGAGTATTTTGAATTTCATTAAGAAATAACAAGTGGAGAAGAAGGGGGCGGAAGCATTCCACATTGTGCAGATCCTGCCAGGCTGTCACAGTGATTTTGGTTGGATGAATTCAGGCTGTATTGCTCTCTGCTTAAGGATATCTTGTTTCAGAAGAAAGTTATTCAGACTCCAAGACCAAAACAGCCCTCTTCATCTTTCCTGAAAAAGGCATTTTTTAGAGCAAACATCCCATGTCTATTAATCTTTTGTTCAGTAGGAACTGTTTTAGATATTTAGACAGGTCTGCCTTTATTTTTAGCCCTTACACAGACAACTTAAAAACGTGTTAAAGTTATAAAATAGAAACCAGTTCAGTGCTTGAGCATATAGAGCTTCAGAGACAGGCTGGCAGACACATACATGTACATTGTTACTTATATTGTCCAAGAGGACAGGCAGCCCTCCGTTGACGTAAGGGACCTGTTGGGGCTCCAGTGCAACTTGAAATTTATTTATTTAATTTATTTAAAATATTTATACCTGGCTCCTCCAGTACACTACTGCTCGGGGCAGCTCACAACATAATAAGAAGATACAATGTAAAATAAGACTAATAAAGTTAACTAGGTCAGGGTTTCTTAACCTTGGGCTCCCAAATGTTGTTGGACTACAACTCCCATCATCCCCAGACATGGCCTTTGTGGCTGAGGATGATGGGAATTATAGTCCAACAACATCTGGGGGCCCAAGGTTAAGAAACCCTTAACTAGATTAAAGTTAAACAAGTTAAAAGACCAAGCTAAAGCCACATTTAAAATTATATTTATATTTAAAGTTTCAAATTTAAAGTTGTTTTAAAAACTAAAAACTGAAACTATAAAAAGAACCTACCAGATAGAAACAGAGCAGCTCTAAACAAAGGCAGCTCTAATGGTGTAATGTGATGGGGCTGTTGCGGAGTGACTGAAAACAGCTTCTGGGCAGCAGTGTACCTCTCCTTCTGCTAGTTCCAAAGGAAGGAGTACTGCAGTGCTGCCCAAAAGTGGTTCCCAGTCATTCAGCAATAGCCCTGTACTACACCAATGGGACTGCTTTTCAACGTGTTCAGCAGCCCTAGCAGGTCCCTTACATCGATGGAGGGCTGCCCATCATCGCTGACCATTATGTCCTAGACAGTAGCAAAATATGACAAGAGGTGTTTCAGGTCAGCTGATGAGGTTCTCCTTCCTATCATCCCCCCACCCCAGAAGGGAGTAGTTTCAATAACTATGCCATGGTATAAGTGCCATGGTTTGTGCCATGGCACTTAAATGGTGCCATGTTCATGATTTAGGTGCCAAGCAGTATTAATGTGTTCCTGATCTGCTGCCATGATTTAAGGTTGTAAATATCGTTTAGTAAATTAAACATTTAAATTTTTGAAATCTTATTATTTTTTCATTTAACCATTAACATGGTCAGCTCTGATTTAAGACAGAAAATCCCTCCCCACATTATGGAGAAGAAACTGCCCGCAGCCTCCAACCAAACAAAACCACCTGTTTCAGTTCACTCACATCCACATATTATACCAAATATCCACATTAAAAGCACCTCTGTTGTGTGTCTGTTAAAAATGTATAGAGCACTAACCTGTTAGTTAATTCTGCAGACATTGCACTGGAAATTACAGCATATTTTGACAGTATTAGCAGTATCTTGTAGGTTACTGTGATTTTTGGAAACTACTGTAACTATGAGAGTCTGCAAGTCAGTTAAGTGGGAAGATAGAGTGATCGATGGAGCGATCAAACCAGGCCATTTAAATGTTTGCTGAAATTGCTAACTGGTGAGGCTCTTCTTAATGCTTAAATGTTTAACCGTTTAGTGTTTAATATCCCCAAACATGATCATTTTTAACCAGAAGATTAGCATCACCCATGTGCACTACATATCTTCCTTTCTCTGTTTCTCCTGCCACAAGCAAGACTTCTGTAGTTTCCATTTGAGACCCTCCAGTTGCCTGGCAGGGCCCTAGCTTTTCTTGATCCTTCTCCCTTCTTGTATCTCTGTCTCCGTTTTTGTCACCAGATGCCGGAGTTCCTTGAAGCAGGGACCAAATTCCTAGCTCTGACTTCTTTCTCTGATGCTTTCTTTTCTGAATGTAAATGCTGCACCCAGGATGAGAGAAGCTGGCTGCTATGAGCTGGGAGTACACCTGGTTAGCTTGGATTATTCCCCTCCACCCTACCCTCCTCACATCCCAATCACTCTCATCTTCTCTTTCTGAAAAGAAGAATTTTCATTATGTAGATATGAAAAAGCAACTGAAAAGGCATTGTTTAATAAATGTGGTGTTGAATAATGAACTCTAAGTAGTGGATTCAGCTTTCAAGGGGGAGAACGGCTGCAGAGACAAAGCTGCATATTAATGCTGTATTTATAATTTTGCAGAATGCAGATGATAAGATTGTATGTGTGGCTAAAAGATAAAGGAGCAATTCATGTCTTGCACATTGAGAAAAAAAACCTAGTATTTTTTGACAAAGGAACAGAAGACTCTCCCTTTATACTTTAGAGTCTTGTAAAGTTTCCATTCTCGCTGAAGATTGGTTTTGACACAATCTGCTGCATATGTGCAATGCACGTTGAATTTTGCTAATGCTGTCACAATCTTTTGATCAAGATAGTCTGATAGGACTGGCCACAGCTTACTTGTGCACCCATGTTTAAAATATTAATGTGATAGGATCAGAGTAATAATTAAATCTCTCCCATTCTAGAAATATAGATTATTTTTTAGAACATCTCTGATATAACACATTGATTACTGCTCCCTTGAACATCTTTATCTATTGTCCTCTGCCACTTTCCTAGGAGCATTGCGATATCTTTGGTATTGGTGTTCTTCCCCCACCCCCAGTGGATGCCCACCTATAGATGAAAGACCCTAGGTATCCTAGCAATAAAATACTATAAAGAAATGATCTGAGCTGTTGGTGACTGACCAGGAGAGGGATCTTGGGGTTGTGGTGGACAGCTCATTGTAAGTGTTGACTCAATGTGCAGCAGCTGTGAAAAAGGCCAATTCTATACTAGGGATCATTAGGAAGGGGATTGAAAATAAAACTACTAATATTATAATGCCCTTATACAAAACTATGGTGCGGCCACACCTGTAGTACTGCATACAATTCTGATCACCACATCTAAAAAAGGATGTTGTAGAACTGGAAAAGGAGCAGAAGAGGGCAAACAAGATGATTAAGGGCCTAGAGCACCTTTCTTATGAGGCTAGGCTACAAAAATCATGCATGGTGTGGAGAAAGTGGATAGAGAGAAATTCTTCTCCCTCTCCCATAACACTAGAACCAGGGATCATCCCATGAAATTGATTGCCAGGAAATTTAGGACCAGCAAACGGAAAGTACTTTTTCACACAACACATAATCAACTTGTGGAATTCTCTGCCACAAGATGTGGTGACAGCCAACAACCTGGATGTGTTTAAGAGGGGTTTGGATAACTTCATGGAGGAGAGTTCTATCAGTGGCTACTGGGCTATAGGCCACCCCCAGCCTCAAAGGCGGGATGCCTCTGAGTACCAGTTGCAGGGAAGTAACAGCAGGAGAGAGGCATGCCCTCAACTCTTGCCTGTAGGCTTCCAGCAGCATCTGGTGGGCCACTGTGTGAAACAGGATGCTGGACTAGATGGGCCTTGGGCCTGATCCAGCTTGGCTGTTCTTATGTTCTTAAATATAGCATTGTAATGGCCCCATGGGAGGAGGTCATATGTATCTGAAGTAACAGAACATCTGCAAGTCATCATGAAAGGATTCATGTAGTTTGTTTGTCTCAGCCTGGCTGCCAAAAAGTTGTGATAAGGGTAGATGGGTATTTTGTATCGCACTTGAGATCTACTTAGAAAAGCCAACAATTTTTTTTGTTTGGAGGTAGGCCTCTAAGTAGTGAATTTAATGACTCTTGGTGATCACCAGAGGGATCACCTGTTACAGTTAAGCAACCTGTTTTTACTTTTTTTTCTTTAAAAATTACATAAAGTATCAAATCACCAATCATATTTGTTTGAACCTGCAACTCAGTGCTGGGCAAATAAAGCAACTATGTTGTGGGCTATCCCAAAAGTGGTATGCCTTGCAAGAGCTCCTTAAACAAAGCTGTGGAAAGTGGACTTGCATTTACCAGTGTATTAAGTAAGTTAAATTGACATCCCAGTTATAATGTGATGATATGAGAGTGATTCTGTGTGGTATATGGGTCCAAGCTGTTTCTTATATTCTTTCTTTCTTTCTTTCTTTCTTTCTTTCTTTCTTTCTTTCTTTCTTTCTTTCTTTCTTTCTTAATATTTTATACTGCCCAATACTTGTGTATCTGGGCGGTTTACAATTAAAATCATTTAAAACATTAAAGCAATTAACAATTAAAATCATGTAAAAGATTAAAAAAAATTAAAACCCATTATTAAAATTGTTTAAAACTATAAATCTAATTAACAGCCTGGGTGAATAAATGTGTCTTCAATGCCTTTTAAAAAGTTGCCAGAGATGGGGAGGCTCTTATTTCAACAGGGAGCGCATTCCAAAGTCCAGGGGCTGCAACAGAGAAGGCCCGTTCCCGAGTAGCCACCAGATGAGTTGGCGGCAGCCGCAGGCGAGCCTCTCCAGATTATTTTAGCAGGCAGTGGGGCTCATGGCAAAGAAGACGTTCTCTTAAATACCCAGGGCCTAAGCTGTTTAGGGCTTAATAGGTAATGACCAGCACCTTGTATTTTGCCCAGAAATGTATCAGCAGCCAGTGCAATTCCTTCAACACAGGAGTAAAATGGTTTCTCCTAGATGACCCAGAGACCAACCTGGCTGCCATGTTCTGAACCAACTGCAGTTTCTGGACTACATACAAAGGCAGCCCCACATAGAGTGCATAGCAGTAAACCAGCCAAGAGGTTACCAGCAGATGTATCACTTTATTGAGGTCATTCATCTCAAGAAACGGACGCAGCTGGTGTATCAGCCAAAGCCGATAATAAGCACCTCTGGCCACCACCTCAACCTGGGACACCAGGGAGAGGTTCGTATCCAGAAGCACTCCGAGACTGCTTACCTGTTCCTTCTCAGGGAGTGTGACCCCATCCAGAACCGGCAGATCAAAATAGTCTCCTGAGTTTTGACCTTGCACAATAAGTACCTCCATCTTATCTGGATTCAGCCTCAGTTTGTTATCCGTCATCCAGGCCATTACTGCCTCCAGGCAGGCATTTAGGGAGGTTATGCCTTCTCCCAATGTTATTGACGTAGAGAAACAGATTTGGGTGTCATCAACATATTGATAATACCCTGCATCAAATCCCCTGATGATTTCTCCCAGCAGTTTCATGTAGATGTTAAACAGCATCGGAGACAATACAGAGCCCTGAGGGACACCATACAAAAGTTCAAATTTTGAAGAACAACAGTCTCTGAGACACCATCTGGAATCTGCCCGTGAAGTAGGAGCAGAACCACTGCAAAGCAGTGCCTCCCACCCCCAATCCCTTCAGACATTCCAGAAGGATACCATGGTCACAGGGACGTAACTACCATTAGGCAGTTGTCTTGGGGCCCCACTGCCTCAAGAGGCCCCCCAGACGAAAATCACATGACTCTCCGCCCACCCAGGTTGCACCCCCTGGATCTTTTAAGTACCTAACAACACCTTTGTAAGGGAGAGAGGAAGAGTGATGGGATTTTCCATGCAAAAAGCTGGCATTAGCAGGTATGTTGCGAATTTCTTCTAAAAATAAATAAATAAATCTTTCCCTGAGTGTATTTCCATTTAAAAAGTAGTGAATTCAGCTAATTTAAGTGGGGGGGGGGAGAAAAGGAAAAGGAATGAAAGAATGAGCAGAGAGGAGGAGGAATTTAGGTGATGTGAGGTGGGTGCAAGGCTATGTGTGGCTCACCAGAGGTGCATCAGAATCTAATCTGGCCCACCACCAAATTTTAGTTTGACACCCCCTAGCATAGTGAATTTGCAAGAGAGAGAAGATCCAAGCCCCAATATTTATATGGGTGTGGAATCTTTTATGGGGGGGATTCCTGTTGCACCCCCTGTAATTTCCTGCTGGATCCGCCCCTGTGAACTAGATATTCACCATATTCATAATGGGGATGTGAGTGTGTGTGCATTATATATTGTGAAGTGTGTTTGTGTGTGTATATCAGCGAGGGGCCCATTTTAAAACTGACCATTTTAAAATCTTGTCTCTGAGCCCACTCTAACCTTGCTACGTCCCTGCATGGTCAATAGTATCGAAAGCCGCTGAAAGATCCAAAAGAACCAACAGAGTCACACTTCCTCTGTCAATTCCCAATTGGAGATCATCCATCAGGCTGACCAAGGCAGTCTCCACCCCATAGCCCGCCCAAAACCCAGTTTGAAATGGGTCTAGATAATCAGTTTGCTCCTAGACCACCTGGAGCTGGGAGGCCACCGCCTTCTCAATCACCTTGCGCAACCATGGGAGGTTGGAGACAGGCCTGTAATTGTTTAACTGAGGGATCCAAGGCAGGTTTCTTCAGAAGTGGTCTAATGATTGTATCCTTAAGACAAGGAGGCATCCTGCCTTCCCTCAGAGAAGCATTTATAATCTCTTCCAGGCCCTCTACAACAGCCTCCCTACCAACTCCAGCCTCAGAGGCAGGATGCCTCTGAATACCAGTTGCAGGGAAGTAACAACAGGAGAGAGGGCATGCCCTCAGCTCTTGCCTGTGGGTTTCCCAGAGGCATCTGGTAGGGCACTGTGTGAAACAGGATGCTGGACTGGTGGGGCTTTGGGCCTGATCCACCAGGGCTGTTCTTATGTTCTTAAGGGTTTGCATAGAAAAATAAGTAATAAATAAATAAGATGATTCCCTGTCCTCAAAGAGCTCACAATCCAAAAAGAAACACAAGATAGAAAACTGTGAGATACTGGGGGTCAGTTGGGCCTGTTTCTCTCCCCCTGTTAAAAATGTCTGCTGTTGACAAGGAAAAACCATTTGGACATGGCAGACCTCCGTGCAACAGCATCCCTTGTGTCTCTCTCCAGGAAGCTACTGCTGCGGCTTTCAATTCCTTGCTTCTAAGACTCACCAACCTCAGTCTGACAATCTAGAATGGGGCCATGGGCATGTTTTCAAAGTACCATATAAATTAATGATGCTCTAGACAATGCAGCTTTTGATACAAAAGAATCACATCATTGAAGGATAAGCTGGGGAATGATTGGCGGGAGGAGACTGAGTGAGCTTGTCAAATGCTATATTAGTAATAAGGGTGATTAACATGTAGATCTTGCATGACGTGTTGATTGAAGTTTTACATACCCATTATAGCATTATTTTTACCTTCATTAGACTTGTACTCATGAGTTGAATAATTCAGTTAATGCAGCCAAACAAAAAACCAACTCCAGCAGATGAATAATATAAAGCAAAACAGGAAGATGATGCTAAATAATTCTTTTTCTATACCAATCTTTTTCAGTAAACAGCTTTCCCCCCAAATTGAATAGTTATCCGACAGTTTGAACCCATTGATCCATGCCACCCTGATGATGTTGTCTCTGCGTCCCATGCTCATAAGTGCCTGTGCCTTCCTAACTACTGGCCAATTTGAAGTTTCAAGGAAACACTACAGGACACTGAACAGGGGGATTAGATAGATTTTTTCCAATCTATTCTTTCCACTGTATTCTTAAGATACTTAAGATGGAGACAGACTGCAACTTAACACCTAAATTGAAAGTACTGGATATTTGTCCTGAATGTTTAATCAGTAACTTTTCTCCAGGCACAGTTACAAAATACATTGGTCCAAAACTAGCACAAATAAGCCAGTACAGCTGATCTGAACTCCCGTTGCTGATTAATGGAACAATGTGTGGTTGGTGATTGTACTATCTAGCTGCTTTTAACGTGAACGTGGCACCTTGTCAGAGCAACTATTGTATGGAAACAAACTAGATGCCATCACTGCGTCTAGTGATGCAGCAGTGAGGGTAGAGGCACTGCATTAGAGCTAAAGATAGGTGAAAGTAGTAGCCACCAGCACAGCTGTTGAAGAGTGTTCTGAGCTACCACTGCAACTAAGGTTAATTCCCACAAAAGTCTGTAGGAGACTTACCTTGAAAGGTTTGGAGCTAGGACCCTGGCAGCATCAGCTCTCAGCTGCAATCTCTCATAGTGACTACTGGGGGATTTTAGGGTCATGTATAGAAATGCTGGACTCCTCCCCTCTTTTTTCTTCCAGTGTTAGTCTCCGTTTTGCCTCTCCAGAGAAGGCTGTTTGTTTTGGTCTCTTTCTTCAGCCATAAACTACATCTGAGATTAAGCTGCAGGCTTTTTCACATTTGTTTGTAACATTTTCACATTTGTTTGTAACATTTTCTTTAAATAAATCCTTGTAGTTCTTCAGTACTGAAGAACTGGGCTCTTGGCTAGTGCCTGAGTTGGCTGACCCTAGGTACTTGCCTTGCTCTCATCGCTTTGCATTTTAGCAAATATTAGTGGGGTAATGAGATTATTTGGATTGAGATTATGATTGGCTTAACTCTTTCATCAATGAAAACCCTCACTCCCAGTTGCTATTTACTCCATAAGAAACATACAATTCCATCATTTTGTTCATTAGGCTCTTCTAAACACATTCTGACAATGGTCATACTAAAAGCATTAGAAAAGTGTATAAGGCTGCCTGAGTATATTTGCCTTTTATGGGATTGATTCTGTTGTCCTGTATTCCATCCCTTGTTGCACTCTATATCAGAAGCCTGCTTCTCCAACTTGAAGGAATCTGAAAGAGGGGCGTGAGACTGTTGGCATGTTTGTGTTGGCTTGAAATCTACACCTTTTTCTAGTCTCTATATCACAAATCTGCTATATCATTGGAATATGTAATCTGCTGTCATTTATCAGTTACTATTTGTTTCCATAGCCTACACACACACACACACACCCCGCTTTGTCTTCCTCTGTTGTAAACTTTTACTTGATTTTAATTCTAAAATTTAAAAAGAGAAGTTAATATTTTTACAAATTCATTCATATATCAAAAACATGGATATGTTCTATTGTTCCACCCCATATGAGCAGTAAACATATTCCACTGTCCTACATATTGTTCGTGCTTTCAACTTAGTCTCCCTGCACCCACACTTTCAGCCAAATGTAATAGTAGTAGATTGACTGAAGAGCTCCACAGAAGAGTGATCAGAAAGCAGCGCTCCTGGGCATACATAGCCAGATAAAGTATGGCTGTGTGGACATTGCAAGGTTAGTTTAAAAGCTGAGGGGTAAATAGCCACTGTCCTACCGAAGGAGAAAATGAGACTGAAAGCCTCAAGCCCAGAAAAGGGATGATGTTCCTGTCAGTGAATAATCTGAAGGGTATTTTCTGGTAAATGTATTTGGGGGGAAAACGATTCTCTAAGAAGTTTGCAAGGAGTTCCCTCCAGATTCTGGAGGATTTAAAACATTGTCAGTGACTCACAGTAAAACCTCTTCCCCAAGATTGAATGGGGGGGGAATGAAAATCTTGTGCAAAAAGATACAACTGGATGTGAAATTCAGAGCCCCCAAAGCTCATGAGTTGCTAGCAGCTTGTGTCTCCAAGAAGTATCACACATGGTCACACATGTGGGGCTTTGAATCTTCTTTCCTTCTTCTCCAGGCACTGTCATCCATGGAACAATTTCGCAACTTAGATCGGGACATTGAAGGTTCTGCCAAACGCTGGAAGAAGTTTGTGGAGTCTGAATGTCCTGAAAAGGAGAAGTTTCCTCAGGAATGGAAAAACAAGTCAGCTTTGCAGCAACTGTGCATGATGAGAGCCATACGGCCTGATCGCATGACATATGCTGTCCGGTGAGTGCTGTTCACAAGATGGCTTAGCCATCTCCTTGTCCAGTAATGCAAAAAAGGTAAGCTTTGGGGCAATGTGTCCACAAAACAATAAATGAGTCATAGTACAATTCCTTAAGTGTCTTGTCCTTATATATTCATATTCCTGGCTTAGAACGAATCATTCTTAATGCATTTTCAATACATTTCCCCTCCCTTCTTAAGAATGATTCATTCTAAGCCAAGAATATGAATATATAAGGACAAGACACTTAAGCATTTGTACTACAACTCATTTATTATTTTGATCAGAACAGACTCAATCAGTGATGTCCATTTTAACCTCAGCCACATTCTGCATTGATTGCCATCTACAGGATGCTGATGATGTACGATCTATCATGGTGTTCCAGCCTGTCTCCACAAATAAATTCTCTTCCAGTCTTTCAGGCATCACCTTTCAGATATCATTCTTTAACACAGAGCTTGCCATGTCCAGACCCCAAATACATGATCTCTGTGTATTGCAAATTGATATGAAGTTTCAAAACACCAAATTAAATAAAAAATAAATTTATTTATTTATTTAACACAATTTTATACTGCCCCCATATGCAAGTCCCTGGGCGGTTCACAATCTGAAAACACAACAATTAAAACATTAGCACAATTAAAACAGTTTAAAATACAGATTAAAAACTCTAAAGCTTTAAAAATATAAACTAAAAGCCTGACTAGACAGGTATGTTTTCAGGTCTTTCTTTAAAACATCCAGAGAAGGGGAGGTTCTAATTTCGTTTGGCAGTGCATTCCGAAGTCCTGGGGCTACCCTAGAAAAGGCAAACAAACTGGTGTGGCGACTGCAACCAGACCTACCCGGATGAACCTAAGAGGCAGCAGGGTTCATGAAGAAGAAGGTGTTCTCTTAAATACTTTGGACCCAAGCCTTTATTGGTAGTAACCAGCACTTTGTATTTTGCCTGGAAACTTAGTAGCAGCCAGTGTAGTTCTTTTAAAATGGATGTAATATGATCTCTTTGGACAAACCCGGAGACCAACCTGGCTGCTGCATTCTGTACCAACTGCACTTTTCGGACTATGTACAAAGGCAGCCCAATGTAGAGCTCACTGCAGTAGTCAAGTCTAGATGTTACCAGCATATTCACCACTGTTTTAATGTCATTTATCTCTAGAAATGGACATAGTTGGCGGATCAGCCGAAGGTGATAGAAAGCCCTCCTGGCCATTGCTTCAGTCTGAGAGACCAGGGAGAGGTTTGGGTCCAGAGGTACTCCTAGACCACGTACCTGCTCTTTCTGGGAGAGTGTAACTACCTCCAGAACAGGCAGATTGAAGTCTAATTTCCGACCTCCCACAATGAGTACTTCTGTCTTGCTTATATACAGCCTCATTTTGTTCTCCCTCATCCAGACCATTAGCACCCCCAGGCAGGCTTTTGGGGAAGTTAGGCCATTTCCTGATGAAGCTGATATGGAGAAATAGATCTGGGTGTCAACAGCAGCCTGCACCAAATCCCCTGATGATCTCTCCCAGCGGTCTCATGTAGATGTTAAAAAGCATTGGCAATAGAATGGAGCCCGGCGGGACCCCATACAATAGCTCACATTGTGAAGAGCAACTATCTCCAATCAACATCATCTGGAACCCACCCGAGAGAATTTGTGAAACTTCACTCTAAAAAGTTTTATTTATATTCATATAAATATAAGTTTTATTCTATTATAAATATCAAATATGATGCAAAACAAAATTAAATGCTATTTAAAACTTACATTTGAATGTAAGATGAAATAATTTTCATTTTCAAGCCTAAAACAAGACATACTTTCTTCAAGTGGGAAAAAAACCTTTCAGAGCCATTCATTGTGACTACTACTATGAAAGGAAATAAACTTTCTATTTATTTAGTTAGTTAGATTTATATGTCGCCCTACTCCCATAGGATTCAGGGTGGTTTACAAGCAAACGTACACAACAACACAGTTTCATAAAAATATATCTTACATAGCCTCATAAACCACAACCCCATACAATACTCATTCCACATGACATAATAACCATGGATTACAAGATCACTTTACGACCAGCTATCTCAGCGACCGCACACCCGGTGGAACATTTTAGTCTTACATGCCTTACGAAAGGCCAACAGATCATGGAGAGCTCTGATATTATCTGAGGCCACCACTGAGAAGGCTCTGGCTCTAGTTGATTGCAATTTAATATCCCTAGGGCTCAGGATCACCAAGGCATTACTTGTGGCTGATCTCTAGGAAAGAAGGTTTACTTGTGGAAAGAACTGTGCATCAGTGTTAGCTATCTCCAGTTTTTGGTCAATGCTTAGCACAATGAGAACCATATTATGTCCTGATCAGGATGTTTTCTGCAACACTAGTTTTATTCTGGTTGCATTTGGTGGTTGTGTGACTGCATTTTGGGGCCAAACTAGACATAACTCTAATCGTAGCATTTCATCATTAAAACAGGCCAATAGCAGCTTCCTTGTTGGGACAAATAGCAGCCATGGGTGGGGATGGGGGTGGAATCTGGATCAGGATCAAACAGGGGGGCAAAAGATTGAAGCCCATTCTCCTCACACTGCCATCCTGATCCAGATTAGAACTTCCCGTAGCTGCTAATTACATTAGAATCAAACACACATGGGACCAAATCATGTGATAAATGTCACATCTATTTTGGTCATTTCTCTTTAAAAGAGAGTTTGGCCCTTATTTCTCTTTGAAAGATAGTAAGCTGAATCCTTACTCTCCTTCTCTACCAAGGTTACTGCCCATTTTGCATCACATATGCCCCCTGAATGTAGAATAGCTATGTATAGTGTGAAGTTCTATAGTAATTAGAAGGGGGTAGGTCATTTGATAATAATGGTCACAATATTTTCAGATCATTTGGATGTTCTTTACTTCCTGTAGGGTTTATTAAACCCTCGAGGGCTTGGATATCTCCCTCCTTGGGGAACCTAAGCTTTTATGAACATGAACTTTCACCGGCCATTAATTAAAACAAAGCTTCAACCACTTTGAAGTTATATCTTATGAGTTTGATGTTTTATTGCTCTTTTTAATTATTGTTTTTTAAATAAACTTTTAAAACTTTATGTGGGACATTTCACATTCTTCTTGGTGAGATCCTTTGGTCCAAAGAGGTGGAATATTTTAAAAATGCATATTACATACTTTGCTATTATCATCATTTATCTCACTCTTCCTTGTCCTTTATAAAAAACAAAACCACTTTTAATTCTGACATTCTCCTAAGAATTTGTTTCTATATCTCCTTTAGAAATTGTTGTATGGAACCTTTTCTCTCAAAAGAAAGAGAGAGAGATGGTATATGCAGAAATCCATGCAGTCTGTCAGTGCTCTTGGTGGCTTCATGAATAGCAACCACATGCAGTTTAGCACATCCCAGTGCAAGACACCTGCCTCCCCCATCAGTCTTTCAAATGTTAAGAATAAACCATTCTAGCAGAAGCAAGCTCTATAATTTATTGCCATTTCGATTGCTAAATTGTTTATGTCTGGTATTTCTTAGAGTCTGTACTAAAATGAGGTCTTGAGGCATTAGTTGTTTGTTCTCCTCCACCCCCCCCCCCAAAGAGAGAGAAAAATAGAGAGAGTTTAGCTGATGCTGGTTGTTAATGTAGTTATAAGTTATTTAGTGAAGGCGCCTGAGCAAATGTAAACTTCAGGCAGGCATGTAAGAGTAGTACAAGGGCTTCAAGAAAAGCAAAAGGTCTTTTGCTCCGTCAGGACTTGTTTGTTTTTCAACATCTTAGTCTTCTATTGGCTGACATTTGATAATATCCCTGGGCTTGAAGGTTCTGATTTGGCTTTCAACAGCTACATGGTCCCTACAAAATAATAATTCTTCACTCATGTATTGTAAATCACAAAGTAAGGAATCATTGGAACATAAAGACTTACCCTTTGCTCCAAGAGAAGGTTTTGTATATTTTAAACATCTTTTACATATCTCTGTTGAAAACCTCCAGTGGAAGGGATCTTCCTTGCACATGTAGTGAAAAAAAAAGTTCTTGTCTCACCTCACAAGCAATGCCACCCCCACAAACAACAACACCATCACCACCAAAAAGTGTTTTATCTGGTATTTTTCAACATAAAACAAAACATTTAGAAACAAACTAGAAATGCAGCTTTTAATATAAACATGGTAAATAATTTCCATTATAAATAATAGAAGTACATCAATAAAGACATTCCATACTAAAAAACAATATTTTAACAAATGTTAAAAGCATTACATATAAAGTTCAACTTTTAGTACCTTATAAATGCACTGTTAAAATATAACTATATAAAAATACTTCTAATCTTTCTGGTCTAGTTTAGTTTTTCCTACATGATGTATCCATATAATATTAAAAATGGCATCCAGCATTCTGAGAAGAAACACCTATATTTTGGGTATGTAGAATTTTTTAACTGAGAGGATAATTTCTTGAATTACCAAATCATTTAGTCTCTCAAACCAGTCCCTTGTTTTCTGAGGGTATTTTTTCTTTCCATACTTTAGTCACCCAAAAGCAGTATGAATTCTTTTCTCAAAATGGGAATAGGCATATCATCAAACATATTTAGTAAGACCTTACCTGGATCATAAGGAACTATCACTCCCATTATAACATGTTGCAAAACTCTATGCCAAAAATAAGACATGTACGGCTTCCTTCACAAGTGATGGTTGGCAATGATAAGGTAAAATCCCAGCCATATTTGGGGATTCTGTCTGATAGGTTGGGTGGACCTATCAGGCAGAATCTTCCAAAGCATTCTGGAGACGCACTTACACCTAGAAGAAGAAAAGACTATGCCTGGCTACAGGCCTCTAGGCTTCAGTGTGTCTGGATGGCATTGTTGGCATGTACTAGCACCTATTGTCTCTTTATAGGCTACAAGTATTTTCCAGCCCGTTAATTTAACGGGCGCTAGTCTCCGCCCTCAACCGCCACCTCCTCCCGCCCGGGCCCACCGCCTGCTTCGGCTGGGGCCAGCGCCATCGGCCGGGCCAGGCCCCCCACCACCTTAGGCCTCCCACCTCAGGCCCCCCGCCAACTCAGGCCTCCCTTACCCTCACCGCGGCCGGTCCGGTTCCGCCGCCGCCACCTCCGGCCTTCCCGCAGCGGCTACAGCCGCCAGCGGGCCCAGTCTCCCTGCCGTGGCTGCTCGGGCGTAGCGTGTTTTCTGGCCGAGGCGGTGGCTCCGCCGCCGCCTCGGCCGGCTTCCCTCGCCGTCTCCTCCCCCCCCGCCCAGCTTCGGCGGCGGCTGGGCTGGTCCCGCCGCTGCCACATCTGCCCTTCCCGGTCCCCGCTTCTCCTGCTCCCGGTCCGGGAGCCAACATGGCCGCCCGTGTTCCTGCGGCCGTATCTTTCTCGGGTGTTCCCAGAACGGCCGAGAAAGACACGGGCAGGGACACGGGCAGACACTTTAGCTCTTTATTATAGAGGATGGTTACACGGTATAGTTAGGTGTCTGCACCATCTCTCCCAAATAATCCAAGGAAGTGTGGGTGACTGTGTGCAGTCTGTACTCCTACTGCAGAACCTGGTCCAAGGCCTTGAATGTCAGCATCCATGCATTGCCATGGAATTCAAGGTGGAATTCCATTATGGGTACTATAGTACAAAGGTGAAGGGGCGGGGGGACCCAACTAATGGATCAGGAGAGGAGAGCTGGTCTTGTGGTAGCAAGCATGACTTGTCCCCATAGCTAAGCAAGGTCTGCCCTGGTTGCATATGAATTGGAGACTTGATGTGTGAGCACTGCAAGATATTCCCCTCGGGATGAAGCCGCTCTGGGAAGAGCAGAAGGTTTCAAGTTCTCTCCCTGGCTTCTCCAAGATAGAAGAGCAGAAGGTTTCAAGTTCCCTCCCTGGCTTCTCCAAGATAGGGCTGAGAGAGATTCCTGCCTGCAACCTTGGAGAAGCCGCTGCCAGTCTGTGAAGACAATACTGAGCTAGATAGACCAGTGGTCTGACTCAGTATATGACAGTTTCCTATGTTCCTATGTCACAAAAACTTTTATAGGGGAATTTGAAAGGAAATGGCATACAAGCACCACCAGCATCAGACCTTTAAAGATCTCTTGGACAAATCATAAAGCATTTTTTTTTGTTAATTTGGAGGTGTTGTGAGTATTGTGGTTGCAACTTTTTAAAAAAAGCGTGTTTGCTTGTGTGGGTTGCAACTTTTGTCATCTTCCTGCCTCTAATATCTCATACCGTCATAGTGCACCCCTCTGGATAATGACTAGAGTTATGGCATTTTAGATATCCGCTGGATTATTAGCGTTACCCCTACAATTACCTAGTTAGTTTCTAGTGTTTCTTAGCGATTTATCTATATGAGGATTTTGCACCTTGTGCCCAGTTAATCTGAAGATTTAATGGTTCTAAATCTTGTAACAGTAAGCAGCAGCAGCAGCAGTGGTGCTGTTGGTATTAATGTTAAGGCCCCTGAATGGAAGCATTAAATGCATGGGAGATTCTGCCTTTATATTCTAGTAAAAAAAAAAAGGTTTTTCCACTATTTTCTGAAGGTCACTAAATCAGGTGGTATTGAAATCTGGGGCAGGCAAGGCGACTGAATGCACATATGCCTCTGATGCAGAAGCTTTTACCACTACCACTGTGAAGATGGAATCTCCATCAGTGACATACCAGATGATTGGTCAAGACATGTTTAAGACTATGACCAGCAGCTCATTTACCTGGAGGGCCACTCTGAAGAGGGAGTGATGACCATGTGTGCTAGTGCCTCAAGCCCCAACCCTCTAACATGACCGGCTGGCAAGTTCTGTTAACCCAGCTGTCACTTTGTCCTCCACACATCTCTTGTTGCTAGGCTGGGAATTTGTGAGGGGGGGCAATCCCATGGAGCTCCAACTACTGACCCCTTGTCTAAGATAACTAGTTCTCAGACCATACAGGGTGATATAAATTACTTTTTATTAAATTAACCTCCACACTTGATTTTATAAATACATTGTATGCGGTCAGTTTGTATTTCCTGAACATTAATTGCTGCAGCAATTTCTTCAAACAGAGATTTTGTGGAAGAAAAACTGGGGAGTAAATATGTGGTAGGAAGATCCCTGGATTTTGCAACATCATTTGAGGAGTCGGGACCTGCAACCCCCATGTTCTTTATCCTGTCACCTGGAGTTGACCCCCTGAAGGATGTAGAGAAGCATGGTAAATAAACTGTATGAGTTAAATGTCAGTGTGGAAATGCTTGTGGCATTATTGGGAAAGAAGCTTTCTCTAGCAGTGTTTCCAGGGAAAGCAGTCTTTACTTTTTGGAAAGGCAGCTTCTCTTGGCATCACAAAACATCAGCATGCCAAGGGGTGGGTTTTCCCTCCAATCATTTAGTTGGGTAGTAAGAGCCCTCGCTGGGTAGCATCTATAATAAACAAGGAATGCGAATCCTGGCAGCTGTATTGTTTCTGATGTGCATCTATCGAGCTTTTCTTTTTCTGTTTCTGTTTCTTAATTTCTCACTTTTCTTAGTTAAGGACCAGCTGGGGAGGGAAGATCTCACATTTGGCCAGTCCCCCCGCCACCCTCTATGAGGACTTTATAGCTTGCCAACATTTACGATTCCTTCTCCCCCCGCCCCGGCCGCAATTTAGGGCTGAGAATGACAATCTGTGGAAATTCAGTCTCTCTATCTGAACATCTTGTAGGCTGCATCACAGTGTTTTATGTTGGTACCCTAGTAACTGAGGTCTGAGGGTCAAATGAAATATGACATATGTGTGGATCATTCTCTCTGTGTGTATGTGTGTGTGTGTGTGTGTGTGTGTGAGAGAGAGAGAGAGAGAGAGAGAGAGAGAGAACTTCTGCAGAAAGCTGCAAACTGGATTGTAAGAGAGCTGGTCTTGTGGAAGCAAGTAAGCATGAATTGTCCCATTTGCTAAGCAGGGTCTGTCCTGGTTAGACTACATGTGTGAGCACTGTAAGATATTCTCCTTAAGGGATGGGAGCCACTCTGCATGCAGAAGGTCCCAAGTTCCCATCCTGGTATCTCCAATATAAGGCTGAGAGAGACTCCTGCCTGTAACCTTGGAGAAGCTGCCACCAGTCTATGTAGACAATACTGAATTAGATGAACCAATGGTCTGACTAAGTTAATGGCAACTTCCTATGTTCCTAAGATTTCATGATGGGCATGGGCCACTGATCTTTCTTATGGGGCTATTTTTCTTATTAATTCTCTCTCTCCAAGCTGCATTTTGAGGGGGGAAATATGATTACCTATATATTTTCCCCTACAGGGGAAAAAATCAGCTCAGAGGGGGGAATTTTGATGAGTAGAATAGTCCACAGAGAAAGAGATAAGCAATTGCAGTTTCCAGCAGCTGCTTTTTGAGGGGAAGACATCCTTGGGAGTAAGCTGAGTGTTTCATGTCACTTTCTCCTGATTCACACATTCTTAATTGAAGTGTCAAAGTCCTCCTCAGGGTGTGCAGAATTGCCTCTAGTGTTTTTTTGATGGTATAACCTTTTCCTTGGAGCAAGGATTAGAGAGTTCCAAATGCTGTAGCATCAGTTAATGAGTTGGTTTAATTGGGACTGAAAAGTTCTCCTGTAGTTGAGCACCTGGTATAAAACATTTACTGAACTTATGCTTATATACAAAAGCCAACTGAAATCATAATAAAGCCATTGTGCTTTTACTGTTTTCTCATAGTAAACCATAGTTAAGCCATTGTGCTTTTACTGTTTTCTCTTTGGTACTTGGTTTGTTATCCACCAATTAGTTGATACATGATACTCTTTTCAGAAGCATCACATAGAAATGTTGGCTAGATAATAATTCTGCTCCTGAGTCCTGTGTGTATCATGGTCCTGTAACTTACCTGTCAATGGAATGAGGCAACTTTGGAGCTTGAAGGTCCAGTATAGAGCTGTAGGAGAAGTGATTCTTTTGCAGACCATGTGTACAACTGCCCATGATTAAACAGATACACACTTTCAGTGCCATGTTTATAGCATGAATATTGTAATTCTTGCTGTATCCCTCTTTTTATCCTTCTTGTTTATTCAAACTTATTGTGGTCCCTCACCTGATATTTTACTTTCTTTAGGTTATGAGAAGTCTAAGAACATTAAACTAAGAACAGCAGCGTATAATTACTATTGAACTATTGGTATCTAGTCCCTTTAGGGGTTTGAGAGAATCTTCTAGACTAGCACTAGCACTATATCTTACAACTCTTATTTATACAAAATATTGTTGGGCTTTTTCAAGGGCCCGCTTTAATGCCCTTCCCTCAGCACTATTGGAAGGTAGATTCCATCATCGGGGGTCAAGAAATGCTGGCTCAGTACACCAGCCAGACAAAATGTTTTACTCAGATGGTTACAAGAACTATTATTATTAATTATTATTATTAATTCAATTTCTATACCACCCTTCCAAAAATGGCTCAGGGCGAGCCATTTATTATTTATATAATAAATAAATAAGATGGCTCCCTGTCCCCAAAGGGCTCACAATCTAAAAAGAAACATAAGATAGACACCAGCAACAGTCACTGGAGGTACTATGCTGGGAAGGGATAGGGCCAGTTACTCTCCCCCTGCTAAATAAAGAGAATCACCATGTTCAAAGGTGCCTCTTCGCCAAGTTAGCAGGAGTACCAACTATGTTGGTATATTACTTGTCATGACTTTTTTTCACTTGTCAACTGTATTCTCTCTAATTTTTTTCATTTGTGTGTGGAATGAGTTTTGTTCTGGTCAGCAGTATCAAGGCAGTGTGCACACACATGCATTCAAAGGGGAGCCTTCCTGATTCAACCTGAGCAGGATCTAAAATTAACTGAGCAAACATAAAAAACCTTGTGGGTGCATGCATGTGCACACGCCTTAGGAGGAACACTGCTTGTCAGGCATAATTTTTCACTTGTCACAGACTAGTAGACTAGTGGATTTCTTGAGCTGGTCCATCATATACCTATTTTGCAATGCCAGTATTCATGTGGTTCTGGTGAGATTGTGCAAATATTCCATGTCCTTCTTAATGTTTTTATCATAACCTGAGGTTTAACCTGATTTTACCTCTATTAAATAAATTTCCAGGACATTCAGATGACTTTTACATTAACTTTCTTTTAAATGATAAGGATTCTTTTGTGATTTATAAAGTAGTCAAATGTTGTTTTTTTAGCTTCTAAGGGTCTATTGATAGTTTCTGTTTAGGATATTTGGGTCAGTGTTGTATGAGTATTTATACAAATGTTTTTTTCTTTTCTCTTGTTTTTTTGTTTTGCTAGTTTCTGACCATAATAAAGATCGACTGACTGCACTATACATTAAAGAGATTTGGAGTTGGAGTAGGCAAAATTAGATAATTTTGCCAGAGGTGCTTTGGAAATAATTGTGCTGGTGGCTTTCTGCAAGGATAGTTGATAGTTACTCTCTTTTGCATGGAGTTTGAGATTTGAGGTACTGGGATTTGCTGGTCTGAAAAGCTTCTTTTTCTCTTTCAGGGAAGAAACTTGGGTACACGTTTAACAACAGGAATTTCCACAATGTCTCACTTGGGCAAGGCCAGGAGATAGTGGCAGAGGAGGCCTTAGACCAGGCTGCAGCAGAGGGGTATTGGGTTATCCTTCAGGTACTTGTTTTTCTTTTGTTTTGCAGAAGACTTCTATTGAGCCCCTGGTGGCGCAGTGGTAAAACTGCCGCCCTGTAACCAGAAGGTTACAAGTTCGATCCTGACCAGGGGCTCAAGGTTGACTCAGCCTTCCATCCTTCCGAGGTCGGTAAAATGAGTACCCAGAATGTTGGGGGCAATATGCTAAATCATTGTAAACTGCTTAGAGAGCTTCCAGCTATAGAGCGGTATATAAATGTAAGTGCTATTGCTATGTAAGTGCTATTGTACTTACCTCTGAGTCATCTGTTGCAAGAACAGGTTAAATCAGCAGTGACTGACAGCTGGCTTTGCATGACGAAGCAGATTGTCAAGAAGATGAGCAACCTCATTAAGCCCAGAGGCCTCCATACTAGAGTTGCCAACTGTCCTGGATTGGCTGGGATGTCCTGTATTCCAGGGGTGAAGTGCTCCCCCCCGCGACTGGGATGCTATTTACCATGTCTTTGGGCTGGTGCAAGGACAGATGGCAACTTTTAAATTGCCTGCTGGTGCCAGCCAATGCAAAGCTCTCCCCATGAGTCCACAGCCATTTGGAGGCTCTCCAGAGGATGGGGAAAGCCAGGCTGCTGTTCTTCTCCCACATGATTATCAGCTTTCGGTTGGGTGGACAGGGATTCCATAAGCAGAGGAATGTGTGAGGTCGGGATGTGCATAAACTAAGGCTTGTGCACAGGTTTGGTGCTGCTGGGATCGGAGAGAGCAGTGAGCAGCAAGCAGGATCTTTAAAAATGAGAAGAACAGGTCTTTACTTGCTCCCGCTGCCCCATGCAGCTTCCTGCTACGATGGCGATCCCCTCAAGAACCTGTGCAATGCAGGGGGAGAACAATCGCAGCAGGAAGCTGCATGGCGTGGCGGAAAGCAGGTAAGGACTTGCTCTCCTCTTTTTAAAGATCCCACTCACCACTCCACCTCAGCGACACCAAATCTGTGGATAAACAGATGAGTTCATGCCTGTCCCTAGTGTGAGGAAAACCACACTGCTGTCTCTGTGCTTGCCTGCCAGGCTGCACCCCTGTGCCTTATCATCACTGCTACCCAGTGGACCTGCCATCTGCCCTGCTGCAATCACCACTGCTGTGCCTCAGAGAAGGTGCATGTGTGCGACTATGGGGTGTATGTGTGATCTATTCCCCCCACCTTAATATATCTGGAATGGCTTGGGTCTAGGGCTTTGAAATCAGGCACAGATGTAGGGCAGGGCTAAAGGACTGTGTGTTTTGGATTTGAAGTGTATTGGTCAATCCACTATTTTTAATACATTTAAAACACTCCCCCCCCCAAAGAATCCTATAAGTGGCTTGCTTCAAGCCAGAAAATTGCCAAAATTTCTGGAACTGAACCGCCCCCCCTTGGATTAATCCTCATGTGAAGGAATCTGCCCTTTGCCTTAATAAAAAAGGGCAATGCACTCCACTTTTATGAGCAACCCTTTAGATCTTCTGGATTGGCTTGGCATAGGGCTTTGAAATAGAGCATAGATGTAGGATAGGGTAGCACTAGCATATGCACTTAATTTCAAGAAACTAGGTCATTGCACTGATTTTTAATGATTTCCCCCCTAGTGTATTAAAGCTGCAAGAGAGCTACCTCTATCCATAATGTACTTCACAGCTAGGGTGGAGCTGATTATTTCATCCGAAAAAACAAACAGCAATATTTGTCCACAGGCAATCTGAAGCCATGGCATGGGGCCTGTGTGGGTCCCGTGTCCCGTGTCCCATCCCCCCCCCGGCTTTGCACCAATGATCTTTCTTGGTTTCACAAACATTCTGAAACCATGGCATGGGGCCTGTGTGGTTTTTAAAAAATAAGTCCAGCATATTTTTTATTTCCCATACAAAAGCACTATATGTCCAGCAAGTTGGTGTGTAATCCAGGGAGGTGTATGTTTGAACTTTAAAGCAAGCCTCCTTCTGCTGCTGCACTCCTCTCCAGCCAAGTGTGTGAATCAAGAATGCTGTGTGAAAATATGGAACTTTTTACAAATGCATTCTGTCCCAGACCTGTGGGTTTGTGGTAAAGCTGTGGGGATCCATTGGGTGTTATACAGTTATTACCCTGGGCAGGGAATGCTCAGTTCTGCATTCGGTGTGTGTGAATAGTTGAGAAGGGATGTGGATCCATTGGGGATTGTGCAGTTTCTTCCCTGGCAGGGTTGATTTGATGTAAATCATGATTTAAATTGTGATTTAAATCACTTTACAGAAGAACTAAATTTTAATGATTTAAATCACTAAGTCAGGAAGATTCTCTTTAATCACCATTTTTCTAGTATAAGTACCTTCTTGTTGTCTAATATAACGTTAGTATATATTCAAAGGTAGATGTAGGTTTCATTTTTAGAATGTAGGCACACTCTATAATAGGTCTACACATCATTGTCATTGAAAAGGGTGTCTGTTGTAGTTCAGATGTTCTTTGTCCTGATGGCTGCCCAAGGCCAAAGCTTATGTATACTTGGAAAATATATCAAAATTTTGTGCCAACATAACCCTAAATTCTGCATCAAGAAAAACTGAATTCTGTGACACTGTAAATGTTATGGCAACTGTGCATATATTTGTTGATTTTCAATGGTTTATGATTATCACTATGAGGAGGAGCAATGAAGCCTGAAACATTAAAGCCCCTCTGACCACTGTGAATCATGCTTACCACCTTCCCTCCAAAAAACACTTCTGAGATTCCACCAGGCACTGCCCACACATTTGTCAGTTTATATTCATACACTTGAGGACTCCAAGTTTGCTTTTTAAAAAAGAGGGGGTGGCGGAGGAAATACAAGATTCTCAAGAAGTTGACTTCTTTTCCCAATACCCACTTCTTCACTTGCATGGTGTTCTGGAGTTTTGGCCTTATCAGTGACTGCCCCCACCCCCGCTGCTGTTTCCTTGGGTGCTTTGGCACCAATGGGAGCTTCCCTTCTGAGAGACATAGCAGCTGTGGGGATGGGAAGGACTTGGATCAAGACTGCAGGTTAAAATTCCCTTTTCTCACATGCCACTGTCCCAATCCTGATCAGCCCCTGTCCTCTATGATAGTTATTTCATTTTGAAAAGACAACCACACAGGACCAAGTTATATGTTTAACTTCCAAAAAACTGCAATCTGAAGAGCTCATACACAAGTTGGAAGCAAGAGCTTACTCAGCCTCCACAGCCTCCCGAAGACTTATGTCATCTTTTCAAATAGGATCTCATGAGCTAGTGAGACAACCAGCAGGAAACATGGGTGATTCCAGCAGCATCACCTGCGGGCCAGCTCTTGCTTTCTTTGGATAAACCACCATCCCCCCCCATTCACCAAAAGGTTCCAATGAAAAGGGGCAGGCCACCAAGAGCTGGCCAGCAGGTGGAGTTGTGGAAATCACATGAGGTGTCCCTGCTTGACCATGACCAATCTGAGAGATCCCACTGGGAATTAAAATGCAAGCCTCTGGGAGTGTGTGAAGGCTGAGTAAGCTCTTGCTTTCAACATGTGCACTAGTTCTTCATATAGTGCAGTTTTTGGCTGCCTGGAAAAGCCCACAGTTGCTCAACCCTAAGAAACTGGTAAACACAGAAGGTGAAATTCTCAGCCATTTTTTGTTTACAGTCCGTCCAGTGACTGCAATAACTTGCCAATTAACAATGTTCTAATGATGTTGAAGCATTTGGGGGGCTCTGCAGACTAGAGGTCTATAGGAGGCCTCTTCATTGGCAAAAGTCCAAACAATATTCTTATCCCCAGCAGAAATGTGCCATTTATATCACTTTAACAATACTATATCTACTGAGTGTCAAGAGAGCAGTGGTCAAAGCGACCAGTTTCAAAAAGGCTAAGCTGGCCCCATGGCACATCAGGCTCCTCTAGCTGTTACATGACAGTGCATGAGGCTGTGGATTCAGTTCATGCAGAGTGGTTACTCTAAGGTAGAGCCATCTTGTTCAAAATAGTGAAGCTTTCTAGGAAGTTTGTGTCTAATGTGCCACTAAGAAGCAGTCAGAGGATGCTGATAAAAGTGCTTGGAAGTACAGATCCTTCCTCTTTGTTTTTTGAAAATTTGGGAGCGGCTTGTTGTTATTCAATGGAAGAGTGTTTTACACATTCAACAGTTTTGTGATGTACTATGTGTAAATCCTAGTCCTTTCTCAAAACATGTGCTCAAGTCTAAGGAAGTCAGACAACTCCTCTGTGCCTTGTTTTCCCCATTTGCAAAGCATGAATGATTCAATCACTGGTGCATTTTTCCATGCTCTGTATTTCTCTTCCAGTCCAGTGGGCTCAGCAGAGATGGTAAATGAGATGGAAAGGTGCTGTATATGCTGTTAGTGTTGTGATTATTGGTGGATTTAAACCTGGATTACACTGAGCCCAGGATTTGTGGCTTTACTTCAAAGTTTGTTCTAAGCTTGTATTGGTGTTGGGAGGGGGAATGGAATCTTGCAAAGGCGACTGTTTAAGTACTTTTGTTTACTGCGGGATTGTGTCCTGTCAGTATTTGACTTCCCAAAGTAAGTATGAGGCAGAGAGTAGCCATCCAGGCATTGTAATACTGTACCTTGTGTGTGGATAGCAGTGGGCTGTTACTTGGGACTTCTTAAAACCCTTCAAAATTGCAGCTACATCTTGTAGTTCCTCCTTCCGTCTCCCTCCAAATTCCTGAGCAGTGTGTCCAGTAGGATTTAATGCATGTGTACAGCTGAAAGACATCATGGAAGCCTCCAGCCCCATGTTGGAGCTCTAACTGGGTATCTCTCTGTAAATGCAGTGTCCTCCCCACCCCAGAATAGTTCTGGCAGTCATGTGAGAGAGGCAAGTGGCAACTTTGATTTCCCACACCCGTGCCCATGAACACAATCCCTCATTGAGGCTGTTCTTACAATCAGCCTAGGAAAGCCAAGCCGAGTCATAAGAATCGCCGTAAGATCACAAGAACCTCTGGGAGCTGCACAGCTCCCAGCGGCAGTACAAACCCTGGAAAGAGGCCACCCTAGCCCCATTTTTTTTAATTGTCTGCCAGCCCTGACCACTTGCAGCCAGGGCTTGGAGACTGCGGGGCTCCTGACTGGCATCGGGGGATCCCCATAATGCACCACACACTTGTGCAGTGCATTGTGGGAATTATGGGGGTGGGGCGATGTTTCCCAGCCCTCCACGCTGCCGGGTGCAGCCGGCCATTGTCTGGTCAGGTGATCCACCTGCCCAGCAAGAACAGAGGGATTGTCTGCAGGGAGGTAAGTGCTGGCAGCTTTCCTCCCCACTTTCCCTTGAGCCCTTTCTCACTGATCGTGAGAAAGGGCTCATTCTGTACCATAGCCTGGTTTCTACTCTGTGTTCTGCTTCCATAACAGTTTGGTTGCTGCGAGGTACTACTTGCTCCCATCACCATTCTGTATTCATAGAGCTTTCTGCAACCCCTATGCTAAAGACCTACAGCTTAGCCTCAGGACCAAATGACAGTGCAAAGGTGTCTCTGCACTATCCACCTTTGCGTTGTGTGGAGGAGTATATGAAGCTGATGCTATGTTTGACCATTGACCTAAACTTTCTCTCTTAACTTGAAACCCTGATGCATGAGAAAATAACTGCTGCTAAATAGGGTAAATACCTTGCTTGGTATCCACTCTTAGCTTGAAGAGTTCAGGCACTAGATCTTCCTAATTTAACCAACAATCTTCATCCATTAGTCAGAATGTCACCACCTTCACTCAGTGATTGACTTAATTGAATTCCCGAGTGCCTTTTCATTTTCATACATTGTTGCTTCACTGAGCTGGGTTCATGTACTAAATTAAATAACAATGAGCTGTTCAACCGGAGCAGTGCACTAACAAAAGCTTGGCAGAGATTTCCTTATCGCATGTTAAATAATTGGATTACATGTTAAGCACTTGGGGTAGAGGGGATGAGCTTTTTTCACAAGCACGCCAAGGCACAAGACATGTATCACAAACAAACAAACAAACAAACAAATAAACAAACAAATAAATTCAAGGTGACCATAATTATTTGCCATCCACATTTGAATGCTGTGATGTGTATCAACTACGCAAATTAAATGCAGCTGCATATGCTTGCTTATTTTAGATGCTTGTATCCTGCTTCTTCAGCCCAAAGGACTCCTAGAGCAACAAAAACAATAAAACCCAATATAGCATAACATTGTAAAAATGCAGAAGACCAGCAGTAGTTAAATAAAATAAAAACTAAAACCAGAAAGATAAAAACAGGTCTAAAATGGCTGGGCAAACGAAAAGGCACCAGAAAGACCCTCCTACCTTGGGAAGTTGTCCCAGAATTGGAGCATCACAACTAAAAAGGCCCTCACTCCACCTCCAAAAAGCAAGATGACCTCTAGAAGGACTCTGAAGCTGGTTTCAATATTTGGGTAGGTTCATCTGGGGAGAAGACATTCTTTAAGGTGCTTGCTTTGCATATTTTATTCTGCTTTTGCAAGCCATTGAGAGAGACAGTGAGCCATGCTTTGCTGGTCGCAGGAAATGAATTTGATCCTCCTGTTGGGTTCTGAAACTCCATCAGGCACTGTCCACAAACCATCTTTGCAGCCTAAAAAGGTTGGGACTGGGAGACTGGGACCACAGCTGCAGGGGAAGGATTATAGTCCCCCTGCGCTTGCTGTGACCCCCATCTATATTGCTTTCTGTATTGTTGTTTACAGCGGCAGGGAGAAAGCAACCAGAGACAATGACAGGATTAAATTGCATCTAGTTTGGCCTTGTTACTCTTGACATTGAATCCTAAACGCAGCACCACTTCTGCACATGTGTGCTACACTCACATTGTGGAATACATGTAAATCCTGTCCATATACTACGGCCATTGCTTGTATCTCTCCTCTTCCTCCTCCTCCTCCCCCCCCCAAATATTCATGTTGTATCTGGAGTGCAACATTTATTTCAAGGCTGTATATTTTGATTTCCTGCACTTCTGTATTAATTGAAAGTAAAACTTTCTTTTTCTTTTGAAATCCATGACAAAGCCATGTATGTGGCGGGGGGGGGGGGATTGTGGTCTCCAGATCTATCAGACTTGCATGCATTAGACCCAGCATCCCTTGCCACTCACTAACTTGTTCCAAAGGAGACCTCTGTGAGAGTAATTTGGTACCTTGAAAATGAAGTTTGTGCAGATTAGGGGCTTCCTCTAGCTCTATGTTAGGTTAAGCATATGAGCTACACTGAGCTCATAATGAAGATCACATGGAACTCATTCTCATTCACTGGTTCACAACATGGCCCATTGTCTCATCCTCACATCCTCCAACAATCTTATTTCTGAGCCTTTCTGGACAGTATGATGAAGCACTTCCTAAGAATGCATTCCACGTGGATCGTTACTGTGAGAGAAATGGCAACTTGGAAAACAGTTGTGTGAATTGGCATTTATCCTTAGGGAGGATAACTGGAATAGAACACCCTGAGGAAGATGCCTTCTTTCCCTTCCAGAAAAAGACTTGCTGGGAACATGAAAGAGGGAAACTGGTTTGCACCAACATTTGGGGGACTGTTGCACTGATTCTCTCCAGCTAGGGATGACAGCTAGTTCTACAGCCTTGTAGAACTTTTACAGTGTTGACTGGAGTGGGAGAGGATCTGTGATGACGAAGCAAATTGCTGGTTTGTATGGTACTATTTCCAGGAGTTACCATAGCAACTCCTACGTCTTTATGATACACATTTTACCTTCTAAGATGCACAAGCTTAAATATGTTTAGAAGTCTTATTTTCAAGAAAATTCAGACACCTACGCATATTGTTTTGGGGTGTGTGTTTTTGCTATCCCCCCTTGGACTCTTTCCCAGTCGCTTACATATGCAACCTCGTTGCTTAGATTGCTATATACAATCTGCCTGGCTGACAAGAGCACACTCACATATGCTCCCACTCCCACTCCCACCCCCAGCACTGTACAAATGGCAGCTGTAGTTTTAAAAGGTGTGTGCATTTTGTGGCCATCTTCAAAATGCAAAACTAGGAATAGATGACAGGCAAATATCTTTACTGAAAACACACTGGGGCTTCTGATGAATTTCAGGATAAACATGGCATCCAGAAAAGTTGGCACTGATGGAGAAATGGCAAGCATTTATTGTGTGTTGCCTTCATGAACAATGCCCATCTATTTGTGTTGTTTTTCAAGCACCTTTTTTCAAGCCTCAGACAGAGTACCACACATTAGGAAAGAAGGGGACAGGGGCAGCTGCTTTCAGTCTGAAAAGACTGCTATATACATGCTTATTCTGTATAGTCACAGAGACTGTGATCCTGGAGGTGGAACTTCTTTGGATCCAACCTGCAAGTGGAACTTCTCTGTTATCTGCTATGGACAGGGATAGAACCTTCTGTGCTCAGGAGCAACATTAATCATTGCTGGCAGTGCATATGCATCTCTGTATTGTTGGTAAGAGAGGATGGACAACATAGGGGAATATTACAAATTGTTTTTTCCTTACAGAAAAAAATAGGTTAAATTACTAAGTCTGCCAAGTAGGAGAATGGGGATTCTGTCGTTGAGAGAGCAGTTAGAGAAGTATCCAGCTAGGTAAAGGCCATCGAGTCGGTGTCAACTCCTGGAGACCACATTGCCATCTCCTGAACAGTATGAGATGATGCCTTTCAGCATCTTCCTATATCGCTGCTGCCCGATATACTGTAGGTGTTTCCCATAGTCTGGGAAACATGCCAGCAGGGATTTGAACCAGCAACCTCTGGCTTGCTAGTCAGGACAGTTTAATTTTAGATGACCACACTTTTCCTTTAAAGTGTGCTGTCAAGTCGGTGTCGACTCCTGGCGACCACAGAGCCCTGTGGTTGTCTTTGGTAGAATACAGGAGGGGTTTACCATTGCCATCTCCCGCGTAGTAGGAGATGATGCCTTTCAGAATCGTCCTATATCACTGCTGCCCGTTATAGGTGTTTCCCATAGTCTGGAAAACATACCAGTGGGGATTCAAACCAGCAACCTCTGGCTTGCTAGTCAAGTCATTTCCCCGCTGCGCCATTAGGTGGCTTTTTCTCTTTACCTTTACTTAATTGAAAAGCGCAGGACAAATTCTTTTCCAGCCCCAAAACATCAGGGATAGATAAAACTCCTTTCTTTCAGCTATCTAGTATTTGGCCATTGTCCTCTGGTCCTCCATCATTTATGTAAAAAAACTGGCAAAAGAGATTTACTTGTAAATCTGAGGGAATGGGTTTCCCCTTAGCAGTAAAAGTTGCTTTAGTGGAGTAGCAAAATGCTTCCCAGTGTCCATGCATGTGTTGCTCTCTCAACACTGCTGAGTGGCAGGATCATCTTGGGATGCACAAAGCTTCTTGGCATCCAGACAATATTATACAGTCACATCTCATCAAGGATAGGAAACTGAATCAAAAGATCTTTTAGCAACTCATGCAGTCAAAAGAAAAAACAGCAGATATTCCCGGATCATTATGGTGGAGGCTGCATTCCCATGATTGCTTGTGAGGCCAAAATAATTTAAGCTACTAAATGATCCTGCTGTTTAGGAGGGCCTATTGTTTTCTGTCAGATTTTGCCCTTCAAACTCTGGGGACTGAATACTCTCCTGCTTGTGCCTGCATTTCTCTTTCCTGTCTTAATTACTGGCGAGTGGCAGCATCAGTGTGCTTGCATTCCAGGCTCTGTAAGATTTCCTTGTTTTGGTTTGATTGAAGTGTGAGAGAGACCTTGCTGCACTGTCAGATTTCACAACAGTCTTCCTTCCAGTCTGCTTCAGAAAGGTGTTCTGTGCTCTTGTTCCTGCTCCAGTTATCCTACATTGACCCAGTGCACACAGTCCTGGGCTCATGCCTGGAATTCAGTCATGTGAATTGACTGTGTATCCAGGCACTGAACATGGTAAAAACTCCATGCTCACGTCCTGGTTTTTTTAAATATACGTCCACGTTTTACTGTGCAGCTACAGAACACACTTGTGCAGCATTGGCTGTCTTTATGCTGGCTTGTTAAAAAAATGAAAAAAAATCTGGATCTACGTTCACAGTAAAAAAAACTGACATTGTGCAATGCACAGAAATACAACTTCAGTACAATCTACCTGCATATCAGAGTTTTCCAAGAATTATGTGAATCAGCATTGGGGTTACAATTATTGAGAAAGATCCAGCCCATCCAATGTTGGGGTGTTGCTGGACAAGGGAGGAGAAAGCTGGTGTTCTGCACTTATCCAGTTTCCCATGGCCATTTAGTTATTTACTTAAATACTGTATGTGTTTCCCATATTATATTTATAGTATATTCACCCATGTCCACTGGGCAGGTGGAAAGGAAGGAAGAGAGGCAGCAAAAGCTGTGCATGTGTGTGCGCGCGCACATGCACACACAAGCATGCATGCTCTTGTGAAGTTATAACCTGCATGTGTGAAATGGCTGCCATCCCTGCTATTGCCCAGAGTGTGTGATTGGGGTGGGGTGGGGAGACTGCAAACATGTGAATGGTGGTGGTGTGGTGGTGAGCATGGACAAAGGGTGTGGGCAGCCAGTAAGGGGCAGCTGTGCTGTCTGTCTGTCTGTCTGACTCCATCCACTTGCCCATTCCAGCCATCAGCTGAGCCACCCAGCTTAGCCTGAGGTGAGCCCATTGGTTACCAGCCCCTGCTGACCTGCTTGCCTGTCTGGTGTCTGTCTGGAGATGAAGGAAGGGTGCAGCTCAGCCTGAGGAGACACCCAGCAAGAGGGGAGCGAGCAGCAACCAGGTTGGCAGGGGGAGGGACAGTGTCCCCTTAGTGTGTGAACCAAAAGAGGGGGCCAGTCGCTGTTTGGATGCCATGTATGTGTGTGTTTGATGAGGGGCTGAGGGAAGATGTTTCTGTTTCCTACATGCTTCATTAACTGGCCATCTGATGCATGTTTGTCTTTAACCTGCAGTCTGTGGCTTGGATCGTGTTATAATCGGCTCTAGATGTCAATTATGTGGGGCTTTCTGAGTTTCGATCTGGGGGCGGGGGAGCTGATGAGATGTATAGATAGATTGCTAAGTGACATAGGGATTGTAAGCATGTGCAGCCACATAGATCTTAAATGAACAGAGCTGTGGTTTGACATTCTGTCCCTGAGTGTCTCCAGCTCCCCACAGGCCTCACCTCAGTGCCAGAATCTTTTGTTTTCAAATTTACCAAGCAAGCCTACGCAGCTCAACTGAATCAAGCTACCATTCTGATGACTTTGGCCACAGGCACTGAGGTGCTCTGAGCGGACATTGACTAGCATCATCTCCTACTAACCAACCAGAAAGAGGCTAGGACTTTAGCTCAGTGGTGGAGCATCTGCTTTGCAGTCAATCCCTGGCATCTGCTCCAGGCTGGGCTGGGAAAGACTCCTGACTGCAACCTTGGAGAGCCACTGCCAGTCAGGGTAGGCAATCCTGAGCCAGATGGACAAATCTCTTACTCGGTAGAAGGCAGCTTCCTATGTTCCTAGGAAAAGGAGAAGCAGTTTTCCATCAAGTGAGTCCCATAACATTTCAGACACAAGCAACTCAGTCATGTGCACTATTACCAGGGGAGGGGCAATATGTATCCAAACACGGATCTCTAAGCATTTGAATTTGCATGTAATCCATACATGCAAGCTTGTCCGTAGACATAGACACTGTGGGTTTCTGCCCATTTGAGTCATGTGACTGTCAGGAGGACTCAAACTTGTGGCTGATCCTCAACTTGGAGCCCTAGAAGCCAGGCAGAGATTCAGTTCATGCAGCACCTCCAAGCTTGGGCCAAAGGATGGCACTACAGGGAAACAAAGATGATATGCAAAAAAAGGCCCCTTGGACAGCAGGATGCCACTAGGGATGTACACGAACCGAGGTTCGTGCACATGTTCGGAACCAAACTGGTTCGGGCGAGGTCTGAACCACTTTGGTGCTGTGGGGAGGGGGAGGGCAAGCAGGAGCTTTAAAAAAAAGAAGAGCAGGTCCTTACCTGCTCAGTGCTGTCACATGCAGCTTCCTGCTGCTGCAGTACTTGACCCAAGTACTACATGGTATCTGCACTGGAACCCGCACATGCGCAGATGCCATGTGTGTGGTGGTGCCATGTGGGGGTACTTGGGACAAGTGTTGCCGCAGCAGGAAGCTGAATGTGGTGGTGGAAAGCAGGTAAGGACCTACTCTCCTTTTTCTTAAAGATCCTGCTAGTCCTTCCCTCCCTTCTGTGCCAAACCAGTGCATGAAGCACGGTTTGTGCACATCCCTATATACCATAGCATGTCATATGGTAATGCCTGACCCCCTGTAAAAGCTTCCAGTCAGGCTTGCTTTTGATCTCAGCAGTGAGCACACTCAGCTATGGTTGTTTGTTTTTCCTCACCATAGAGCTGCCATGCTTTGACTCTTTGCTCTCAGGTTTGCCTTGTTACAAAGACCTTGCCTGCCTGACTTGTCAGGAGCTGGGGGTCTGACAATGACACATGTTCCAAAAAGACTGTGACATAGAGATAGCCTTAACTTGTATTACTGATAGGATTGTTCTGTCTTTTGTTCTTGGCTCTCACAAGAACCTTCATATCTGATGTATCCTCCAAAGCTATGCTTACTCTGTAATCTGAAAGTAACACACAACCGCCCATTCCCCATTCTGGAAGGTCTTCAAAGGCCTGCCAAGATAAAGACTTTCTCCACACCTTTCAGTGATTCTTCCTTACACAACAGAGTCAGATTATCTAATTGATGTCTCTGTGTATGTCTTAAAGCTATCCTTCTGATCTGTGAGTCCCGAAAACACACATTGCTGAAGAAAATGTAAATTCCATGATTTCAAAGTTTTCTACCATTGTTATGAAACCTTTTGAGTCTTGCTTTTGTAGGAAATTTAGATTTGATAGCCTAAATAAATTGGGAAACAAACCAGGATTGCTCAGAAGCCACCTGTTTTTGTAAAGTCATAATCTGCTCTTTGTTCTTTTCCATTTTAAAAGAGATTATTGAAAATGCTTTTATGTCTGATTGACACCTGACAATATGGCATCAGTACTGCATTCTAGGGTTTGTACAAAATGGATTTTGCATTTTGTTTTGAGCTTGCACCAAAATGTAGATGGCCAAAACGTTTTGTCAAAACAGTGGTCAACCTGGTGGTTTCGATGGGACAAAACTTGAAATGTTTCAAGTGTTTTGGCATAGGGAACAATGTGGAAACTTGAAACACCCCATTGTTCCCCATGAGTAGCTCCTAGGGATATCAAAGTGGGTTGGGTGGTAGGGCATGATGGGTGCTATGCACCACTCAACCCCCAACAGAAATGGGCAAGCAGGCGATTTCAAACAATTTTTTAACCTCCCCCCAAAACCCCATAGGATCAGAAGCTAGTGCCACAAAACCAATCAGCAAGGGAAAAACAGGCCTCCACATTGGCACCTGAAACGTCAAAACATTTCAAATCAAACCAGATTGTTTTGTTCTGAGCTTGAAACTGGCACTTTATTTAAAGTATGTTCTGTTTCAAGTTTGAAACAGAACGGCCTGTTTCGAGTTGAAATATTTTGCATATCCCCTCTGCTTTCTTGAGATGGAAGTCTGATCTAGGTTTCTAGTTTCTGATAGAATAGTTTTATGATCTGGTTCGTGATCTGTTGAAACCATTAGAGTGGGTTCTGCGCCTGCGCGGAAGCCTCTCGGTATCGAGTTCTACAGCTCCTCTTCAGCGCCTGCGCCCCGCCCCACGTGACCACGTGGCTATTTAAGGTGGGAGGAAGCGCAGGCACCTCAGTTCCTTTTCGACCGCCGTAGGGATCACTCGTGATTTTTGCGGCTCTTTAGTATTGGTTCCTTGCTATTGCTTGTAGTTCTACTAGTTTTGACCTCGGACCAGTTTATGATTACTCTTTTGACTTCGGATTTGGCATTGTTTGAATTGTTGGATTGACCTTGGACTGTTTTTTGGACCTGCTGTTGCGTACTGTTTTCAAGCCATCGAAGGAGGGGACGGATTTTAGGACTATTTGACGTGGACTGGTTAAAGGAGTGAGTACGATGGACACCCCAAGGGAAAAAAGACATTTAAGCGCTGCAGTAAGTGTTACGCGAAATTGCCCTCTCAGGATGGCCACAATCTGTACCTGATTTGTTTGGGGGAGGCCCACCTAACCTCGACCTGCAAAATCTGCCTGTCTTTCTCTAAGCAAACCAGGAGAAATAGAGAACTTGGTTTGAGAGCAGCTCTATATGACGACGCGTTATCTGCCCATTCTACATCGGCTAAATCTCCACAAGGCTTGAGGGCTCTGGGTTCAGCCCAGTCTAAAACCTCTATGCCCACCAGTAAGACCCCTAAGTCCTTGAAAAGGCCAGGTGACAAAATGGCGTCTGCAGAAAAACACGCCAAAAGATTGCTGACCTTGACACCGTCGCCAAGCTCGGCTCAGGAGCTGGATGCTTTTTCGACGTCGAAGAAATTGGCTCTGACACGACCCTCGATGCCACAAACATCGTCTTCTGGGTCGATTCCGAAGGATACCGCTCTGTCAACGTTGACACTGCAAGCATTGACTTCAGTGTCGATACCGAAAGATACCTCTCTGTCGACATCAATACCAGGGCCAGATGGAACTTCGACACCGAGGACATCGGGAGCATCGGCGTCGATACCGAGAGAGGTTTTGCCTTCGACGCTGAGAGCACCATCAATATCGATGGAGTCAGCAGAAAAGACCCCGTCGACATAGGCACCTAAAATCCCAGCATCTCAAGATCTAGCACCGGTGATGACCCCGATCCTCTCCCCATTGACATCCAGAGACGGTGACCGTCCATCGACGTTGAACACACTGGCTATCATGACCACATTTACTCCTCGATTCCAAGTCCCGATGACCTTCTCTATGGAAGAAGATGATCTCTCTGAAGGGGAGCCGGCTCCACTAGATCCCCTTCTGAAAATGCTTGATTCCACAACAGCTACGCCCTTGACTTTCCATGGGTTTCCACACTCGGATGATAGTGGGACTACCCCTTCAGCCCCAGTTCCTGGGCTTCTAACGTCTACGCAGCTCGCCAATTCTACACCGTGGCACACGTGCGGATTTAGCCATGCTGTGTCTCCGTCGACAGAAACAGCTTTACCAGGAGTGGCTTCGCCAGGATTTGCATATGACTACCAGGAGGATAGGGTGTGGAGATCCGTAAATACAACCAGGCACTGCATCGACCTGAGCCAGAGGCTACTCTGCTTCCAATACACCCACTGGCAATGGGAGAAACCCAGGCCTTACCCACTAAAGTATTTAAAACAACTTCTACTCAGACGCCTCACACGATTGTTATTAATAGAAGCTCTCACCAGGCTACAGCCATCTACCAACTCGGCAGTGCAAACTGAAGCTTTGGCAATACCACCTTCTCCTCGCCCGACTTCACCAGGGGCCCCACCTTCTAGTCCGATTCATTCCGACGGCGACTCACGGGGTAGTCACCATGGCTCCTCAGATTTCGAGTCAGATACTGAAACAGTAGAGGCTGACCCTTCCCCGGACGTGGCTACTCCAGCCCATGTATCACCAACTGAAGAACTTAAGGCATACCACTTGCATGTGAAACAGATGGCATCAGCATTGGGTCTAGATCTCTCTTTTCAACTGAAAACCATAGATGATCCAGTCTATAATTTCATGCGGTGATCTCAATCTTCTCAGCCTGTCGCTTTGCCGCTACTACCCATAATATCTAACGTGGCACAGTGTGCTTGGCAAGTTCCTCATACATCTACTCCTACGTCAAAACGCCTAGAGGGACTCTACCGCATACAGGAGCAAGATAATATGTAGCTATTCAAACACCCTGTCCCCAACTCGTTAGTAATTGACTGTGCAACCACTTCCAAGTTGGGGAGAAGACATACTACCCCAGGTGATAAAGAAGGAAGAAAATTGGATGTCATGGGCAGGTAGCTATATTCTACATCCTGTCTTTCTGTAAAAGTGGCGAATTATTCGGCCTGTATGGCAAAATATGGATATTGCATTTGGGAAGACTTGGAAAAGAATTGGGATGCTTTATCCCCGGAAGAACTGAAACTAAAATTCCGCAAGATGTTACAAAAAGCAGCAGACCTCACCTGCCAACAACTGAGTACAGCTAAACATCTGGCTGAGTCAGAGTCCAGGTCAATTACCACAGCAATAACACTGAGACGCCACGCATGGCTTCGGTCTACCTCCCTTCAGCAGGACATGAAGGGCAAGATAGAGGGACTGCCTTTCGATGGCAAAGGCCTGTTCTTTGAGGAGACAGACGCGACCATGGAGAAAATGAAAAAATTAAAATTTACAGCAAAAACTTTTACTTCCACTTCTACAACATCGTATGGGAATAAACAAAGATCCTTTTATTGCCCTCGTCCTATGTATAGACAGCAGGACGGCCGCGACTACTGCAAATCATACCAACCTTACAATAAACGTGGTAACCAACAAAAAGGAAAATTTTGTTCAAATCAACGAAAACTGACTGAAGAAAACAAGCAGTGGCTTTGAGATCCAGGACAGCCCACCGCATCACCTGGTACCGCAACCTTACTCGCCTTCCCACAACATCGGGGACAATGGGGGACTGCTTTACAACACTCGTGTGTCCTCAATAGCCACCAACTACATCAGGTTGGCAAGTCATGTACAAGCATGGCGCCTCATAACATCAGATCATTGGGTGCTAAAGATCATTGAGTATGGTTATGCGATAGAGTTCAAAGCTCACCCACGCTTCCGGGGTGTTCGCTTTACAAAGGAGACACCAGCCCTATATCAGGAGGTGTAGGAACTCTTGCACAAAAAAGCTGTGGTACCAGTGCGATGGGCAGAGAGGCGGGAGGGATTTTACTCCTGCTATTCTCAAATTCCGAAGAAGGATGGCGGGATACGACCAATAATGGACCTCAGACATCTAAACAAGTATGTCCAAGTAAAAAAGTATCGCATGACAACGTTACAGGATATCCTACCGCTTCTGCAACAGGAGCGTTGGCTAGTGACGTTAGATTTGAAAGATGCTTATTTTCATATAGGAATCCATCCATCCTTCAGGAAATATCTTCGATTCACTGTAGGAAGTGCAGTTTACCAGTACCTAGTACTACCATTCGGACTATGCACTGCCCCACGTGTCTTTACAAAGTGCATGGCAGTAATAGTGGCCCACCTAAGAACAAAGGGGCTGAAACTTTATTCTTACCTCGACGATTGGCTCCTATCCTCACGAGACAAAAACGAGTTACTTTCGCAGATACAATACATGCTGGCCCTCCTCCACGACCTTGGAATACAGGTCAACTGGAAGAAGTCCAACCTCATTCCAGTACCCGTCACAACATATATTGGAGCTGGGGAGAGCTTTTCTTCCAGAGGACCGTTTCCAAACCATCGCATCTCTGATACATGATTTTCAGGTCCGCCCTTCACAGCCAGCCCGTCAAATACAACGCCTGTTGGGCCTAATGGCCTCTTGCAAGGCAACAGTATGTTACACCCGTCTAAAGATGAGGAAGTTGCAAATGTGGTTCCTCTCTTCCTTCAACCTAATGAGAGACAGCCCACTAAAAAATCTTCTGGTTCCCAGCCCAGTCTTACACACGCTGTCCTGGTGGACTCAGAAGTCCAATATGCTCAGAGGAGTACCCTTCCAGTCTCAACCTCCGTCGGTTTGGGTAACGACAGATGTTTTCCTCAAGGGTTGGGGTGGCCACTGCAATGCCACAACGACTCAAGGCCTCTGGACACATGCACAGTCTCAACTACATATACACTTTCTAGAACTGTTGGCAGTCTTCCTTTCAATGAAGGCCTTTCTGCCAATGCTACGCGGCAGAGTTGTTCAGTTACAGCTAGACAACACAACAGCGATAGCCTACCTGAACAGACAAGGAGGAACAGTCTCAAGGTCTCTGTGTGCCCTGAGCCTGCAAATTTGGCACTGGTGCATCAGGAACAGTATTACGCCGCTGGCCATCCACATCAAGGGCTCAGACAACATAATAGCGGATGGCCTAAGCTGTTCATTCTCGATGGAAGCTCAACACAAGTGGGAACTGAACGACACTTATTTGAGTCAGATATTCTGCCTTTGGGGGCGACCAGAGACCGACCTATTTGCTACGTGACACAACACAAAATGCAAACTATTCTGCTCAAGGGCGGGTCACGACCCTCGGTCCTTGGGAGATGCCTTCCAGCTGGACTGGTCAGACATTTGGAGCTATATGTTTCCCCCTCTACCACTTGTAGGCAGAGTGGTAGCACGCTTACTGATGGGCCACGTGAAGTGCATCCTGATCACCCTGTGGTGGCCGTGGCAAGCATGATTTCTGCATTTACTCAGACTGACTTCGAACACCTTTCGGAGACTTCCCGACCAGCCGGACCTCCTGATTCAGGAAAACGGCCGCCTGTTAAATCCGATCGTGCAAACATTACAACTAACAGCCTGGAGAGTCAGCTCCTTAAACGGATCATGCTAAACCAACGCAAACCATCTACGAGGCACAGTTATGCGAGTAAATGGAAAAGGTTCACCATCTACACTTCTCGTCACGCGTTTCGCCCTAAAGAAGCCACAGTCCATGAGCTTCTACTTTATATGACTTCTCTTAAAAAGGCAAAACTCTCAAATGTATCTATCAAGGTTCACCTGGCGGCTTTATCGTCCAGACATCCAGGATGGGATGGCAAGACAGTGTTCTCCCATCCCTCCTGCAAGAGTTTCTTGAAGGGCCTGGCCAACTTATACCCCCCCTGTCCGCAAACCACTTGAACAGTGGAGTATCTCACTGGTCCTCTCCGCTCTCACTGAGCCCCCATTTGAACCCATGCATTCTACGTCCATGAAACTAACGTCGTTGAAGACTACCTTCCTAGTGGCAATCACCACTGCGTGCAGGGTGAGTGAGCTTATGGCTCTCTGAATGGATGTCCCCTATGCTTCTTTGTACCCAGACAAAGTACTCCTGCGACCTGATATCTCTTTTCTTACCTAAGATTGTCTCGGACTTCCACATCAACCAGGATGTTGTACTGCCCACTTTCTTCAAATCTCCAACCACACCGCTGGAAAAGGCTCTGCACTCTTTGGACATTCGCAGGGCTCTTCTCTACTACCTTTCTATGACTAAGCTTTTCCGATTATCAAAAAGGCTGTTCATCTCCTATAAAGGAAAGAACAAGGGGCAAGTATTATCTACACAGCGACTGTCACACTGGCTAGTAGAGACTATCCGTCTAACGTACTCTCTACAGAACATACAGCCCCCAAAGGTCATCAAGGCACATTCCACTAGGGCATATGGCGCATCCGCTGCTAACCTGGCTGGCATATCCTTTCAAGACATTTGCAAGGCTGCTACGTGGTCATCTGAACAGCCATTCGTAAAGCACTATGCCATAGACTTAAGGTCTGCTGTGGAGGCGAATTCTGGGAGGGCTGTCCTTAAGAGGGTATTGCAATAACACTACTGTTCCCTCCTCCTTACAGAGCTAACTAGTCACCCACTCTAATGGTTTCAACGGATCACGAACCAGATAGACAGGTTGCTTACCTGTAACTGTTGATCTAGTAGTGATCCATTGATATCCATTAGACCCTCCCAAACCTCTCCTCCGCAGTAGTACCTGCCTTACGTAGTAGAACTTATCTGCTTACCTGACTGCTTCGCGGTCTTCAAGGAACTGAGGTGCCTGCGCTTCCTCCCGCCTTAAATAGCCACGAGGTCACATGGGGCGGGGCACAGGCGCTGAAGAGGAGCTGTAGAACTCGATACCGAGAGGCTTCCGCGCAGGCGCAGAACCCACTCTAATGGATATCAATGGATCACTACCAGATCAACAGTTACAGGTGAGCAACCTGTCTTTTTCATTTAGCATCTTCCATGAATGACTGAGTTAAAAAATAAATTAATTTAATTAGCATGCTGTTTAATTAGCATGCATGTGCTTTGTTTTTCTTTGTGTTTTTCTGCTTTTTATTCTGTATTCTTGCTAAATATAGTTTGTTGAAGTATCTATTGTTTTGCCTGGGTGGTTCTTCTAGGCCACTCCATGCCTCTTCTAAGAGATGGTTCTCTCACATGTGGTATTTATTTTCTTCACATAGTTTTACATGATCACATACAGAAATTCTTAATGAGACGATCTATTTACACAAGAACAGCTATAGTAATTTTCAAAATTGCAACTGAGTCTGTGTTCTCACAGTCATGGCAATCCTGATTAATAACTTAACCAGGATTGTTGAGCGCAGCGGAGCTGGTTGTGAGAACAAAGATTTGCTGGACAATCCTGGTCAAACCACTGTGATTAAACTGCATTTAATGCATCCTGGTTATCTACTCTGATTAATGAGATTTAATCACAGCAGTTGACCAGGATTGCCTGGGAAATCTGCATTCTCACAACCAGCTCCATGGTACTCAGCAATCCTGCTTAACTCTTTACGCAGGATCGCCATGATTATGAGAATGCAGCCTTCACTTTATTGCTTCATTCCACTGCAGGAATATTGAAGATGTATGTGACCTTTCACAAAATCTTAAACAAGAGAATGACAATCAGCTGGTGGGGTGGGAGCATCTCTGGTCTGAATGAATCCAGTAAAATTGGTGACACAGCATGTTTGTGAAAACCTCTGTTAAGCAGGATGTGAAATGTGATTTTCTGGTAACTGGCTCGGATTTCAAGGGTGAATTATTTGATTGAAAATTATCAACTCATTTTATTTCAACTGTCTATGGGAACTTTGTTTTGTCTGGAGGAAATAATGTTACTTCAGCAGCAGTACATTATTCTAACAAACAGAATCCCTAAGAAAACAAACACTCTGAGCTGTTTCCTTAATTGCTAGTTATTTGTCTTGATTATTTTGCATTTCAAAGTGTATAAAATCTGCATCCTTTTATGCATCCTTTCCACAGCTAATGTCTGTGGAAGTGAATTACAGTGCTGAGAGCTATTAGACAAGGTGCATACACTTGAAGCTGGAGCGGTTGGAGCTCTTTTCACCTTCTGGAATGAGATCTGTGGTGGCTGCTGTAATAGCCAGCTGAGCGCTAACCTCCTTTTCTCTTGTTAGAACATCCACCTGGTGGCCAAGTGGTTGAGTTCCCTGGAGAAGAAGCTAGAAGAGCACAGTGAAGGCAGTCACCCAGAATTCCGTGTCTTCATTAGTGCAGAACCTGCAGCTTCACCTGAGGGCCACATCATACCGCAGGGCATCCTGGAGAACTCTATCAAAATCACTAATGAGCCTCCAACAGGGATGCATGCCAATCTCCACAAGGCTCTGGACAATTTCAACCAGGTATTGGTCCACCCCAGGGAGACTGCAGTGCTTTGTTGTAACAGCCAGGTAGGAAGTCAGACCAGTGTATCTGTGTGCCCAGCAACACATAATTAGTGTTGATGTGGTCTTGTGCTATCTTTTGTGGGGGATAGAGAGTGACTTTGTTCAGACCTACTGTAATACAAACTGACTGCCATGTTGCCTCTGGGCCCTGGAGCTCTTCTGATTGGAGCTCATGCCTGTAGAACTGGGGGCATGAATAGTGTAATGTCCTACAGTTCTCTTACATCTTTTCCTGTACACACTTCGGAGGCATTTCTATGCATCCCTTAAAATACTTACCTTGTATTTGTACTTGTGCTGTGTATTGCTGGTTTCCCTGGGGCAGGGAAGCGTCTATGTCAGGCATTGTGGCTTGAGCGTACATCCTGAATTGCTTCTCTGTCAGGAAAAGGACTACACACACACACACACACACACACACACACACACACACACACATGTTCACAAAACTGCTAGACTTCTACAACATTTCTCTTATCCTCCAAATCCTGCTGAGAATGGGAGCAGTGGCTTCATACCTCATTCAACTCTTTGAACTACTGTTGATTAGTTCAAGTGCAGTTTCAGAATCAGAGTCACCTGAGTCACCTGATCCACTTTTATATAGAGTGTTGTTTGGTATGGCATCAACATCATATTGGTGTTTCAGGTTTGCAGCTAGAAAAATGTGTCAGGCCAAATGAGGATAACGCGCATTTGCCCTAAAGCTATGACTCAAGCCTTTGTTTCACTTTTGCTTCCAGAAAAGATGCTAATTCCAAAGGCTTGCATTTGGGGCATGCTTTCTAGCACATAACACGAGTACCTAGGTCCTGGCTGATTGCCCACTCCTATCTTGTGTTCTGCAGTTACGACTATCATGAAGAGTCAAGGAGCACTGGCCAGAATCCCAAGTGAGGGGTGTACTCTTTCTCTTGAATTTATGGTATCAGAAAGTTATAGAATTGTTGGGCTGGAAAGATTCCGAAAAGGTCAAGTAGAGCAGCTTTCTCTGTTGAATATCATTCAAACCATTGCTTGCAGATTAGTCCATGCGTTATCTACTTGTTTACTTAAGAGATTCATATCCTACCTGTTTCCCAGTAGAACTCAAAGTGGCTAATAACAAAGTTTAAAACCAATGTAAACAATAAAAACATGAAAATTACAATAAAACAGACAGGAATGGAATTAAAACCCTCAAGTTAAAAAATAAATTGATTGAGCCAAAGTACAGACAGAATACATGATTTGCGGGACTTGGAAAGCCTGTTGGAACATTTGTATTTTCAGTTTGCAGTTGATGACCATTAGGGAAAGTGGAATCTACTCTCATAACTTGAGTGGCAAATGATTCCAGAAGATGGGGGCAGCCACTGAAAAGGCCTTCTTGCACAATTCCATTAAGCTAGCCTCAGAGTGGATGCACAAGAAGCCCTCTCTAACAAGTCTTATGGGTTGGGCAGATTATTGTGAGAGAAGGCAGTCCTTAAGATAGCTAGCAGCTTGAATCGCACCCAGAGACAGTGGCTGATACCCAGACTTCTAGATTATGCCCCCCCCCCCAATATATATTCCTGAGGATTTTGCAGCCTTCAGGGATATACTTTTGGGATTCAAAGTTGGATTTACATGAAAGGGGAGAGCAACAAAAATTGATCCTCCTCCATAATGTTTGCTGCTTCAGTGTTTCATTAATCTGGATGTCAATCAATGTATTCAAAGAATACCTCCTACAGTAGGCTGTACCATGCCAGAAGCAGAGTACAGGAACAACCTAAATGGACCACAGCAGAAGTGCCTATAAAACAGGAGGAAATAGAGCAAGTGAGATGATATTTGTTCATCTGCACAAGTTCTGGAAGCAAGCTTTCAAATTCATAGCATGTAAGCATTGAGGCCAAAAATAAAAGATAAATTTACTTATATGGATTGATAGTAACCTTCTTCTTGAAATAGGAAAGTTAACTGGGCAAGAAATAGTTTGTAATCCATTTTAACAAAAGTGCATATTAAAGATTGCAAACAGAGAATGTGTTTAGTATGTTTGGGCAATCAACTGTAGCACCCTCATCAGCAAATCTAACGTAAAGGGGACAATGTTTGTAATTTCAGATATGACAATTTATTAGATGCCCCAGAGCATGTGGATTTGGTCACCTTGCAATTGAATAGGCCACTGCTGAGGACCAAATATAGTGCTCCCAAAGAAAACACCAATAACCTTTCCCATGTTTGCCTTGTAGGACACCTTGGAGATGTGTACCCGTGAGAGTGAATTCAAAAGCATCCTTTTTTCCCTCTGCTATTTCCATGCTGTGGTAGCAGAAAGACGCAAGTTTGGACCACAGGGCTGGAATCGTTCATATCCCTTTAATGTTGGGGACCTCACCATTTCAGTCAATGTTCTATACAATTACTTGGAGTCTAGTTCAAAGGTAAGCTCCATGCTGTATATCCTCAAGTGCAAAAGTAGTGGCTGACATACTGTGCAAGCATATGTAAGCTTAGTAATGCTGCATTTATACAAATTGTGTTACATAAGAGTAAGATCATTATTCCCAGTGGGCTTACTTTCATGTAACACAATATGCACAACTTCCATAAATTGTGTAAATGCCACATTGCTAGGTTGATCTACTCTTGTACAATATGTCAGCCACTGTGTATCCATTCTAAATGCTTATTCCATGATCACTGGTGGTTTGGCTCTGGCAGCTTTATAGATGAACCTTTTGCGGGGGGGGGGAAGGGGGCCCCTCCTAACTACCAGAGGGGTTCCAGGAAAGGACATGTCTTTCATCTTCCCATTCCTATTTCTTTGAAAGTTCTGCCCTGTATATGTCTCCAGTATGACATTTTCTATGAAAATATTTGGAAATGTTTGACTGCCAAGATAAATATGTTCAATCTTGGGGAAAAGATATATTTTAAGTAACAATCCTCCCATCATTTCCCCTTCCCCTCACCATACATACACACAGTCTGTTCCACAGTCTGGGCTTTTTTGAGTGCATCTCCAATGTACTGAATGAAGCTGTTTAACAGTGACATTATGTTCAATTTCTTAGAAAAATGAATGGGTGAAATGAAAGCATTAGCTGAGACGTAAGCTTTAAAAGGCCACAGGATGAATCTGCTGCTAGGGAGCAGGGCCTCTTAAAGACACCTTTTAAAGTGGTAGCTATCTTATATCTATGTACCTTTATGGCAGGCCTGCTCAACTTAGGCCCCCCAGCTGTTTTTGGACTGCAACTCCCATAATCCCCAGCCACAGTGGCAATAGCCAGGGATTATGGGAGTTGTAGGCCAACATCTGCAGGAGGGCCTAAATTGAGCAGCCCTGCTTTATGGCCACTTATATCTGGGGGTGGGGAGCAGTTGTCCCTGTTCATCCCAGCATTGTATCTCTCCAGTGGCTGTTGCTGATGTCTGCTTCATGTTTTCTTTCTAGATTGTGAGCCCTTTTGGGATAGGGAATAATTTTCTCATTATTTTAGCTGAGTAACACTTTTGCATTGTGAACTTGTTGAAAAGCAGTATTTAACTACTGTTGTTACTACTACTACTACTACTACTGAGCTGCTTGTCTATTGTTTAGGTTCCCTATGATGATCTGCGATACCTCTTTGGAGAGATCATGTATGGAGGACACATCACGGATGACTGGGACAGGCGCCTCTGCAAGACCTACTTGGAGGAGTTCATCAAGCCTGAAATGCTGGAGGGAGAATTCTTACTGGCTCCAGGATTTCCCCTCCCAGGGAACATGGACTACAATGGCTATCACCAGGTAGCCCTGCCACTCACACTGTGTTCACCCTGTTCATGTTCGTTTTCTCTCTAATGGCCATATGAGAGAGTAATTAGGAATGGCGAGTTTCAAGTCCAATTTGTTGCTTTTTCTGGTGGATAGGGTTGTTTTTTTTCAGTTGACTGTTCACAATATCCTTTGAAGAGCCCAGTGTAATGATAATGTGACAGTTCATACTCATTTAGTTCATGCATAAATAGAAGGAGCGTTTCTTTCTCAGACCAGAACAGTCTTAGTTGAAATTGTATCTCTTTGTTCAAAAGGGACTTTCAAGTGCTTTGGTGGTGGTGGTGGTGATTATCCTTCCCATTATTACTGATTGTATTAATTCCTTTGTGTATAGACTACTTTTCTTCAGTGTGCTTGGAGGCAGTTTTTATCATAAGGTCTGGAGGGAAAACTTCTAGAGCCTCGAATATCTACTTACTGGTTCACCTTGGGCAGGGATGTGGTGGCAGCAGAATATGGAGAATGAGACTGTTTTTGTGTTAGAAAATAAATGAACATGTAATCATTTTGTGAGGGTGAGGGGTCTGCTTTTTAGCCAAGAGCTCTGACTGCTGCCAAACCACACACCAAACTATTTCAATAATAGTTCAACCAACTATTTCAACCAACCCTTTGGTAGAAATATATAGCCAGGGCCAGGTATCATAACTGCTAATTTTGATTTAGCTGGGAATGGCCTGATTATTAAAATTTTCTAGCTCCAGCTTTGGCTTAGAGATTCTGTAGAATTATGGGTATTTGATAGGCATAAGTCCTCCTGTTAAAAGTGTTCCATTTCTGGAGATAACCTTAAAACAGGGGTGCATATGCTGGTAACATCCAGACTTTATATCCAGACTTGACATCCAGACTAGAGCAATGTGTTCTACGCTGGGCTGCCTGTTGTATGTAGTCGAAAACTGTAGTTGGTACAGAATGCAGCAGCCAGGCTGGTCTCCGGGGTTGCCCAAAGAGATCATATTACACCCATTTTAAAAGAATTACACTGGCTGCCCATAAGTTTCCGGCAGGTGAAATAGAAAGTGCTGGTTATTACCTACAAAGCCCTAAATGGCTTGGGTCCGAGGTATTTAAGAGAGCGCCGCCTTCTTCATCAACCCCACTGCCTATTAAGAGCATCTAGGGAGGTCCGGTTGTGGTTGCCACCAGCTCGGTTGATGGCGACTCGAAACCAGGCCTTTTCTAGAGTTGCCCCGGGATTCTGGAACGCACTTCCCAACTAAATTAGTGTTTCCCCTTCTCTGAATATTTAAAGAAGGATCTGAAAACATACCTGTTTAGTCAGGCTTTTAGTTTATAGTTTTCAAGCTTCAGTTTTAGAGTTTTGGTTGTATTTTAAATTGTTTTAATTATGTCAACGTTTTAATTGGTTTTATATTGTGAACCACCCAGGGACATTTTTGTATGGGATGGTATATAAATGTACTAAATAAAAATAAATAAATATGGTGACTGATATCTTGCTGAGCATAGATGTGATTTGCCTGCCCAGTATATAGATGATGCCCTGCCTGCTGAATCTCCATACCTTTATGGCCTCCACCCCAATGCAGAAATTGGCTTCTTGACCCAGACCTCAGAGAAGCTGTTCCGCACTGTTTTGGAGCTGCAGCCTCGTGACACCAGCCTGGGCGAAGGTGCAGGGGCCACTCGGGAAGAGAAGGTGAGTGAGGGGCACACACTGAAAACATAGCCATCAGCCTGTGGGTGACTTTGGCCTGTTGGAGTTCAAATGCTATCCAGCTCTGTACTCATGGGGAGCGTACACAACCAATTCAGCTTCACTGAGTCAGTCGATATCACTGAAGAGCCATAATTTGTGCCAAGGAAGGTCCTGGAACTCTGTAATCTGGTGCTGCAGTGATTCCTCTTTGTGGACATGGTAGAAGGAAGAGACTCCTGAGTTCTGCTGCCTCTCAGTATAAATTGCGATGGATGTGCATGCAGAAGAGCCAATACAATGTATTTTATGTGTACGCTGGGCTCCGTCTTGAACATTAAATGGGGAGCTGATCCAGATCATGGCTTCTCATGTTCCTAGTTTGCTGCTGCAGTGCATAACCAAAGAATGGGAAAGTATCCAGGGGGACAGGTATTGCTCCTCTGACACATGCTTACAGTGAATGGGAAAAGGCAGTATGCAGACTGCAGAGCTTACACTGGTCTCTGTGCCAGTTATGTGGACAAGTGAGAACCTGCAGAAGCTGGAAAACCCCTGGAATTTGGGGGGGTGGGAACTCTGAAAAAAATTCTCCAACTCCCTCGAAAGAAAGCAACCTGGTCAAGCTTAAAAAGGAGATTTTTAGCATGCAGTTTTCTTCCCCTCTCCTCACCCAAATCACTTCTTAGCTTCTGTATGCAGGCTGTCTTAAGTTCTGCTAAGGAAAGTTTTTACTCTCCTTAAGTGCCAGGCAATGCTTAGCAAGGCACAAGAACATCATTATATGATTGATGACAATGATGGGGTGGGGGAAGAAAAAGAACTCTGAGGCAGGGAATACCCCATAATACACTGGAACATAGGAAACTGCCATATACTGAGTCAGACCATAGGTCCATCTAGGTCAGTATTGTCTATACAGACTGGCAGCGGCTTCTCCAAGGTTGCAGGCAGGAATCTCTCTCAGCTCTATCTTAGAGATGTAAGGGAGGGAACTTGGAACCTTCTGCTCTTCCCAGAGTGGCTCCATCCCCTAAGGGGAATATCTTACAGTGCTCACATGTAGTCTCCCATTCAAATGCAATCAGGGCAGACCCTGCTTAGCTAAGGGGACAAGTCATGCTTGCTACCACAGGACCAGCTCTCCTCTGGAGAATGGACTTCAGAGTCTTCTGTCCCATATAAATAATATATGGGTTTTAATGAGATTGTCCAAAGTCTGATGACCATGCTTCCAAACATAGCTGAAGGGAAACTGGGAACTGGTATTTTCTTGTCTTGTTCACAGTGTACTGAGATAGTTCACCTTAACATTTCATTTAAAATAATCTCCCACATTTGTCAATAATACATGAATAAAATTGCTCATAAATGATGCAATACGGTATATACCACTGTTTGATTTTTATTTTTATAGCCCCATTCATCTCACTGAACTAGCCCAGCCTCAGAATGAGGCACAGGGGAGAATGAGAGAGAGATAGAGACAGAGAGAGATCCTGCATAATATGTGGCCATTACTAAATTATCTCTATAAAAGAGACACTTTCAATGCTTGTAAGTATTTAGGTTATAATAAACCATGGGGTGGTTTGATTTAGCTTGGCTTCACTGTCCCAGGCTTGGTCAGCTTTTCCAGTGCAGGTTGCCTTGTCCTCTCTCCTGACATTCACAAGCAGTTCTCAACAGCCCACTATCACTTTCCTTTGGCATGTAGGTGAAGGTGCTGCTGGATGATATCCTGGAGAAGCTGACCGATGAGTTCAATATTATTGAGTTGATAGCCAAGGTGGAAGAGAGGACACCATACATTGTTGTTGCATTCCAGGAATGTGAGCGAATGAATCTCCTTACTAGTGAGATTAGGAGGTCACTGCGGGAGCTGGACCTGGGGCTGAAGGTTAGAGGCTCTCTTTCTTTGTTATGTAAGCTTGAATGCCATTGCCGAGGCAAGAGAAGAGAACCTCTTGTAGGCTGCAGTCCACCAGTAGAAGAGCAGTGATCTATGAGATGATATGCCAAGAGCACAAGTCGTGTAAAGGACGCCTAAGCTACAGAAAACAGGCAAATACATCGCAATATCACTATTTTTGAAAATATCCAAATGACAGAAATGTGGTGCAAATGAAACCCAATGATGTGAAGACCTAATGATGTGAAGACCTAGAATATCAAATTTATCATGTTATAGTAACAATAGATAAGCTAGTAGAAGCTGGCAACTGAATAACTGGCTATTTAAGTTCTAAACAATGTATGAAATTCACCCTTCCTCATTGCCCCATTAGAGCTGTCGCATAGTGTAATGACAGTAGAAGCAAGAGCTGGCAGAGTTCCTGTGTTAAGGCCTAGATATTAGGGGTGTGCAATTCGGGTTTTCGGGTGATTCGGCTTGGACCCGAACTGAATCACCCCTGTTCTGTTTTGTGCCCAAATCTGGGTCACCCGAATCACCCTTGATTCGGTTCGGATTCGGATTTAATCCGAATCCGAATCAATTCGGGGGGGTAAAAAGGGGTCCAGGGGCAAAATTTTGCTATGATACAATGAGAATTCACACCTCAGAAGTTTTTTCTGAGGTGTGAATTCTCATTCTATCATAGCAAATGAGATTTTTTTTCAATTAGACAACTCTCATGACCCCACTTTCACTTTTTCACACTCTCTATTACTATGAATAATATGAGGAAGTAATCAATTTAGCACACTTCACCTTATGAAGACAAAGCTCATAAAAATAAATTCACCAAAATTCACCCCTCTGCCGAATCACTCTTAAATTGGGGATGGGTGGTAGCCTCCACCCATTAGGCACTATCTACCAGCCCACCCCACTCCTTTGGGGCAGATCCACTTTCTGCCCCCAATCTGCCCCAAAGACACCCAAACTTCAAATATTCCAAAAAAATCAGCCCTCTGCCCAATCCCCCTGAAATTGGGGTGGTAGCCTCCACCCATTAGGCACTACCACCCCACCCCACTCTTTTGGGGCAGATCCACTTTCTGCCCCCAAACTGCCCCAAAGTCACTAAAACTTCAAAAATTCTCAAAAAATCACCCCTTTGTCCAAACCCCCTGCAATTGGGGTGGTAGCCTCCACCCATTAGGCACTACCACCCCACCCCACTATTCTGCCCCAGGACCCACTTTCTGCCCCAATCTGCCCCAAAGACATGAAAATTTCAGAAATTTCCCAAAAATCAGCCCTTTGCCCAATCCCCCTGAAATTGGGGTGGTAGCCTGCACCCATTAGGCACTACCACTCCACCCCACTCCTTTTGCCCAGATCCCATGCTATGCCCCCGAACTGCCCCAAAGTCACTAAAACTTCAAAAAATCGCCAAAAATCAACCATGAACCGAATCACCCGAATTTTTTGGGTCCGAAATTCGGGTGATTTGGCTCGTGCCCGAAAAATATCGGGGGACATCGGGGGGGATTCGGTTCGGCCCCGAATCACCCGAAATTGTTCATTTCGGGCACAGATCGTTCTGTGCCCGAAATTTTTTGCACATCCCTACTAGATATAGCAGCCTAGACCTCCTTGGCTATTTAATAGGGCCTTCTGTGTCTAGGTCCTATGTGTATCTTTGCTCCCGCTCTACTTTCTCCTGGGTTCCTCTTTTCTTCAGCTCCATGGCTGGGCTTCTGGTGAGTTGCAGCCTACAAAGAACCATGCAACTCATTCTGTAAGGAAGTTCAAGCTGTTGGGTACACCTCAAGCTCTTTGGATCCTGGTCCTTGTCTCCACTACAAATTGTTTCCTCCAGTTCCTGCTTTTCAGGCCACTGGCTATTTTAGCCCCTGCTAGCTCCAGCCTCTCTAGCACACCTCTCCCCTCCCCAGCCTACAGCCCCTCCTGATTCTAAAGCGTTGTAGAGTTTCTTTAGAGCCCTCTCTCTGATTAGCTCCTGTCTTCCTCGATTCTCTGTGTCCTTTTCCTCAGGCTTTCTTGATCTACCTTTCCTTCAGGTTTCTTTTTCTCTGTCCATTGCCTTGCTCTGCACCCCATCCTTCAGCCTCCTTTCCTCTGGGACATGGACATGGACATGAACATGGATGTCCCTGGTTCACTGCAAATATTTCTGAACAAGACTGATAAATATGTTGTTTTGATATTTTTGCTGTATTTTATCCCAGGCCGATGTCTTATAGCCTCATGCTCTTTTTTAATTGACACTTTTTAAAGGGTGAATTAACCATGACCAGTGATATGGAGATCCTGCAAAATGCCATCTTCTTAGACACAGTGCCCGAGTCATGGACCAGGAAGGCTTATCCTTCCATGGCGGGTCTTGGTGGCTGGTTTGCTGATCTTCTCAACCGTATCAAGGAGCTGGAGACATGGACAGGGGATTTCATGCTCCCGTCTGTGGTGTGGCTAGCAGGATTCTTCAATCCACAGTCTTTCTTAACGGCCATAATGCAGTCCATGGCCCGAAAGAATGAGTGGCCACTGGACAAAATGACTCTACAGTGCGATGTGACCAAGAGGAACCGTGAGGAATTCACCAACCCACCCCGGGAAGGTGCCTACGTCCATGGCTTGTTCATGGAGGGGGCACGTTGGGATATACAGGTAAATATAAGCATTAGGGATTTGTTGTTATATGGTAAGTTGCTGCAGCTTGTAAGAAAAGGATGCTGACTATTTATTGTTACCATTAAACCAAATTCAAGGGTTCCTTGTGCATGTGCCCCTTCTACTTCTCTGGATGGAAGCTGTCAAAATGTTTTGTATGGTAATTCCAAGGAAATATTCTGCATGTCTTGCAACACGCCAAGGTATGCATTGCGGGTTGCTCAAGCCATCCAATCCAAGATACAGACACCAGATTTGTGGGGGTCACGTGTTGTCTCTTTCTTTATATGACTAGACTACAGGAAGGTTGCCATGGCTGGTGTTTCTGCAGGTTTATGCATGGGGTCAGCACATTAGTATTTCTGCTAAGCGTGATAGTATCACTCCTTCAACAGCCTGGCTTGTGTGCCCTTTGTGGGGAACCAACCTAGTTGTTCAATTTATGTTGTTACTGGGGCTCCATGTGTTTGTGTGCATATCTCGGCAGTCCTGAATTGCTGGCAACCTCTCTTGCTGTGCCCATCTTGTCAACCCATCTTTTTTGTGCGGATGGACAAGGGGTGCCCATGAGATGCAGGGGAACACAGGCTTTCTCCAATGTGGTTCTTTCCCTTTAAATGGATGAATGCTAGGGACATGGCGTCCCTGTTGGCAAGCAATAGCAGAAGAAGTGTGGAGACTATGGAGAGCAAGGCAACAGCTCTGAGAGGTGGCCAGAGAGAGACACGGCCGGCATAGAGCTGACACATTTCTGATCTGGTCTGAGCCTCTCTATGGTTTTGGGAAGAGCCAAAGCACAAAACCCAGGTTACAGTGGCGGAAGAATTCAGACAAAATAAAGGCCCTTTGGAATTTGGGGTTTCAGCAACAAAATTCACTACAAACCAAAGGTTCAAATTCAGGTTTGGGGTAAAAAACTGACCCGCGGTTGGGTGATGAAACTGCAGTTTCACGCATTCGGACGACCACAAACATGAACCTATGGCACGTTTGCCTCCGGTCTGGTGTTATGTCTGAATGTGACCTAAGAGAAATGTGCCCACCTTCAGTTATATCATAGGGCACAGCTCCTGCCACTGGGTGTCGGTAGGCTAAGACTGTTACCAGTCACGCGGGCTGTAGGCTACAGAGAGTATATAAGGGGACTTTGCCTAGGTTTTAGCTCAGTTGGGTCTGCGAGCTTGCTCAAGCAAGATCAAGTCAGGGACAGAACAGCTCTTCAGTACCCAGGCAAGGGTGCTTCCCTGAATGGTACCCTTTGGGCTAGCTCAGAGACTGCACAGTTTCCTGGAGTCTTTAAAAAGGCGTCTCATGAACCTAGCATCTAGGACCTGCAGGAAAAATAAATTAAAATTTTAAGGGACAGTTGAATACACACACACACACACAGACACACACACACACACACACACACACACACACACACCTCTCCTCTCAGTAAGGACCCTAACTGAAATGAAACTAAAAATATTATTTTGGCTCAGCTCTGATTTGTGTACTCACGATACCCTTTAATTTCTTACTCCCTCACACCACAATCCTGGTCAGCATATTTCAAATTTGTTGAAATATTTGAATTTTTGAAGAGGGAGGGAAAGCCAAGTTAGTTTGCATAATTTACTGTGATCTCAGAATTAGCATTTCCTTCATGCCTGATCTGTGTTGGTTGGTCGATTGATTGATTGATTAAGTGCCGTAAAATAGGTGTCAACTCTTAGTGATCACATAGATAGATTCTCTCCAGGATGATCTGTCTTCAGCTTGGTCTTTAAGGTCTCTCAGTGGTGCATTCACTGCTGTTGTAATCAGATCCATCCACCTTGCTGCTGGTCATCCTCTTCTTCTCTTTCCTTCAACTTTCCCCAGTATTATGGACTTCTCAAGGGAGCTGGGTCTTCGCATAATTTGTCTGAAGTATGATCGTTTGAGCCTGGTCATTTGTGCCTCGAGTGAAAATTCTGGATTGATTTGTTCTATGATCCATTTGTTTGTTTTCCTGGCTGATATGTGTTACACTTGTGTAAAATTGGGATTTCTCATACTCCCCCCACCACTTGGCAAATAGTAACACAGCCTGTTTCAAAATCCTGCCAAAAGGAGCAGCTGGTGCTGTCAGCCTTAGAGCTAAAAGGCTTATTGGCTCTTGTCCCATAACTGATGGATCCAAATCAATGGCTTTCTTTTATTCCCTAGCCTTGACAGATTCAAAGCACCAGAGGTCAGAACCATCTCATTGGTAGGTTTACTGACCCTGCATGAGCCCCAGCAGAGAAAGAAACAAAGTGGTAGTGGCCACAGCCAACTGTAGAACTTTCGAAGAGGAACAGAGTATGCTGAAAAAAATGGAATAGCATGGAGGAGTGTAGCTTTAATCTTATTTCAGTTTCCTAAAAACAGAACAAGATATGTGAGGGAAGCACATCTGATCCTACATGACAGGACTGTTATTACTACTGTGCCTGTCCAAGACATCAGCCTTATAGTGAAAGCAGCACAGTTTGGGAGCTTAATTGGCATCTTAAACAAGATTTTAAAGAGCTATTTCCCAATGCATTCCCTAGAAGTATTTCTTATTTTGCTGCAACATGCCAAGTAATAATAATTATATTCCCTCTCTGTGCCTGAACATTCATATATTTTTCCTTTACAGTAGCAAAAGGGGGGAAAGACATTTCTGTACTGCTCAAATTGACCCACTGATTCTGCATCCAGTAGCTGTGATAGCTATGCATACATTCTTGTGGGACAAATGTGAATGGCAGTACTGTATAAAGAATTATTAACTCAACCATATTCATCCAGTCTCTCTGAGCTCCATATCAACTAGAAATTAATTCTTTTGTAAGAACATGAGCTCTGAAGTTCAGGATAATCACTTTGGGGAACTATTCCACTTTAGAAAAGAAATTTAACTGTAAGGTGATGGCTCTACCCAAAGACAACAGTTCCCCTACTGCCCTCTACTCAGAGGAATCTACTATATTTATGTACACATTCATGTTACGGTGTGGGTGGCTTACAGTTATTATCAGCTTTTTACTTAACACCAAAATCCAAACAGGTTTTATAAGAGTCTAAATTCCCTACAAGTCCAAATTTGCCAAAGGCAGATTAATTCTATGTGCTGAGAGCCTTTTCCCTTATTGGAAATAAGACTGTATTCCTAAGAGAATGACTTCATTCGAGTCCCTTCTCTCCTGTGCCTTTGCCTTCCAATGATGGCAGAGGGCAGGGTTTCTGAGGCTGGCAGTTTTGATTAAGCTAGACACTGAGAGGTGCAGCAATGGCATTATAATGGGAGAGGTGATCTTCCCTACATAGGTACATGTAGGGGTGAATAGATAGATTTGTGGAGGTCCAGGCAACATTGGGATACCAGTCTCGGGGGTGGGCAGATGGTTGTCTGAACATTGCATTACCTAATGATCCTTCTGGCAATTGCCAGATGCATATATCTTCCCCGGCACATGAACCAGTGAAGTGGGCTTTGCACAACTTATCAAGTGTACATTCATGGCAAGCATGTATTTGCTGCTGTCTATTGTGTGAAGCAGCCCCAAGAAGCAGAGGGCGGAATAAGTAAAGGCTGCTTGACTTCTGCATCAGCTAAATCCTTAGAGTAATTCTAAAGATACACCAGGGGATCAGATGTGCTCAACTAGTGAATCTAATTCCCAGAACCCATATGGTGTCCTTTAGCAAATGGTGGAACTGAACACATGCAACAAAACCCCAATGACTGTTGCTTGTAAGGAAAAACTGTCCAGGAGTTGGCAGTCTGGAATAGAGAAACAGCAGCATTAACCGCCCCCATCCCCACCTGCTATTTTTCTGCTGCTGCAAGCCATTTTTCTCCCCTCTGGAATTCTAAATATTTTGTGTGGGGTGTAGCTATACAGGGGTGTAGCTTCTAATTAAGCAGATGGGTTAAAAGAACCCAGGCTCCCTCAGCTCCCCTCTCTGTTTTCTTCATGATCTCCCTCACTCCGAGGGGTCTCTGGAGAGAGGAGCGAACACGGCCCGTAGCTACGCCCCAGGTCAATATGTGTTTGTAACTCTTTGGGGAGTTGGGGGAGCAATAGGGGGCAATTTACAGTAGAAGGGCAGCAGTTAAGCGCGCGCACATATACACTACACTGCTTATCCACACCTTCTCAAAGCTGCTTTTTCCTTAGAGTTTTGTTGCACATATTTGTGTGTAACAAGTACTTTTGCTTGTACAAAATTCGTGGCAAAAATGCCACTATTTTTTATTGCCCTTAGCTTCCCCTGCTCTCTCTTGGTGGAAAAGTCACTTGGCCACATTTCTATGTTCTAGAGCCAGTGATGTAATGGGTACAATGCTGGACTTGGCCTGGGGAAGCCAGATTCAGATCTCGATTCACTTGGGCCTGTCATGGTCTCTCAGCCTGACCTACCTCACAGGGTAATTGTGAGAATAAAAGAGAAACTACTCCACTTCCACCACCATGAGTTTAGTTTAGTTCAGCCAACCATGTGCATGCTTGACTCTTATTAATTCTAGTAGGGAGGAAATTTTTAGCTGGGTCCAGCAGATTCTAAATGCCTTGTTGAGAGAGGGAGTGGTCCCAACTCTACTGAAGGAAGCTACTATTCAACCACACCCAAAGAAACCTAGTCTGGACCCAGAAGATGTAAACTACTATAGGCTTGTGGTCAATAATCCCTTCCTGGGCAAGGTGCTTGAGCATGTAGTGGCTGACCAGCTCCAGACACTCTTGGAGGAAATGGACTACCTAGATCCATCTCAATCAGGCTTCAGGCCCAGCTTTGGAAAAGAAACCACTTTGGCCACTCCGTGGGATGACCTGTGCAGAGACAGGGGGACTGCAACCCTATTACTTCTCTTGGATCTCTCATTGGCTTTCAATACCATTGACCATGGTATCCTTTTGGATAGGCTGGCAGAGTTGGGTGTGAGAGGTAGTTTCCATGGAGGTAGTTTCGTTCCTACCTCGAGGTCCATTCCCAAAATATGGTGCTGGGAGGTTACTGCTCAATCCCTTGGCAGTTGTGCTTTGGGGTTCTGCAGGGTTCCATTCTTTCCCCTAAGCTGTTGAACATTTACATGAAACCGCTGGGAGAGGTCATCCGGAGATTTGGCCTGAGGTGTCATCAGTATGTGGTTGGCACTCAGTTGTATCTCTCCTTTTCATTAGATGCAGGTGAGGCAGTGACTGTCCTGAATTGGTGCTTGGATGCAGTAATGGACTAGATGAGGGTGAATCAATCCAGACAGGACAGAAGTGCTGTTGGTTGGTGGTACCTCTGCCTGGGTGAATGATGATCAGCCTGTTCTAGATGGGGTTGCAATTCCCCTAAAAGAATAGGTTCACTGTCTAGGGGTACTCATTGATCCAGCACTGTCATTAGAGGCCAGGCCTGTAACCAGCCTCCAATTCAAAGTGCTGGTTCAAATTGGGACAGGCCTGTAACTTATCAGGCCTGTAACTTATCTAGTCCCTCTGCCTCCTTTGGACATTCCAGCACAGATGGAGTGCAGCCTGCTTGTCGGCTGCCAAGTTCCAGCTGGCTGGTTGCCAGCCTCCCAGATTGCTGAGTCATTCCACCTGCTGCCTGTCCTTGGAGCTGCTTGTGAGGGGAGTGGTTTTCAGGGCTTGTAGGCTTAAAAGCAAGGAGGCTCGCCAAAGGCGTAGCCATCGGCTTGGCCGCCGGGCCACCTGTAGGCAGCCGCCAAAGGGGACTGGCCTTTGGGGCTGGGCCTTCGAGGGTGGGACTGAGGGCTGGGGGGTTGGGTTAGGCCAGGCCTTTTGCAGACATGTGTTTGGGCTCTCTTGAGTGGGATGGTGCTGGGGCTGTGCCTGGCAGTTTGTGGGCAGCTATTACTGTGGTGGTGGGGAATAGAAGAATTGGTGCTGACAGAGCAGCTGGCCATTACAGGGGAAGGGAAAGCAGTAATTTAGTAACTGTTTCCACTTCCAACTGCTCTGTCAACTCTCAGGCCTTGGGGAGCAACTCCAATGACCCACAGAGTCTGGCCTTGCTCCTCTGCAATGCCAAGTCGGTTCAGAATAAGACCGAGATTGTCCACAATTTGATCGTGGATGAGGGAGCTGGCCTGGCATGTATAACTGAGATCTGGTTGGGGGAGGCGAGTGGTCCAATGTGGGCTAAGCTTCTCCTACCAGGTTACTCTGTCATGGAGCAGGCCAGGGGAAGTGGGCGGTGGGGTGGAGTGGCTGTGGTCCATAAGAATACTATTTCCCTTACTAGGGCCCCTATGAGACAGTTGACTTATACTGAGTGCGTATTTTTGAGGCTGGGAACTTGGGATAGATTGGGGATTCTGTTGGTGTACCGTCCACCCCACTGCCCAGCTGACTCCCTAACTGAGCTGACGGAGCTGGTCTCAGAGTTGGTGTTGGAGTCTCCTAGACTTTTGGTGCTGGGGGACTTCAATATCCACTTTGAGGCTGGCTTCTCTGGTGTGGCTCAGGAGTTCATAGCGGCCATGACAACTATGGGCCTATCCCAATTAGTTTCTGAATGAACTTATGTTGCCAGCCATGCACTTGATTTGGTCTTTTGTTCCGATCAGGGGGGTGTTCCATGGGTGGGGGATCCTGTGGTTTCTCCATTGTCATGGACGGACCAATACCTGGTTAAAGTTGGTCTCACAGCCGCAACCCACCCCTACAGGGGTGGTGAACCTATTAGGATTGTCCGTCCAAAAAGACTGCTGCAGTGGGATTTCAAAAGGCCTTGGAGGATTTTGACGTTGGTGTGGCCGGTGATTCTGTCGATGCCCTGGTGGGAACCTGGAACAGGGAACTCATCAGGGCAGTAGGCATGATTTCTCCTAAGGATCCCTTCCGACCTGCTGCAAAAATGGCCCCTTGGTATACTGAGGAGTTGCGGGGGCTGAAGCGATTGGGTAGACGACAAGAGTGCAAGTGGAAGAGAATTCAGTTTGAATCTGACAGGATGCAGCATGTGACCCATTTGAGGACTTATGCGGTGGTGGTGCATTCAGCAAAAAAGAGCTTTTGGTCTGCGCGCACTGCGGCTGCAGGTTCACGCTCGGCGGAGCTATCCCGGGTTGTGAGGAGTTTAGTTTCTGCTCCTTCTACTTCCAATTAGGGATGTGCGAACCAGTTCAAATTCAAACCAGGGTGGTTCGAAGGTTTGAATTCGAACCGAACCAGCCATCAGGTCCAAGCTGCAGGTTCTAATTCGAACTGAACCAGGGGGTAGTTCGGTTTGAACTGGTTCGGACATCCAAATATTGGCAGGATGGTAGCTGGCACCCAGGGGTACCTGTCACCCAAACCCCAAAGCAATCGGACACTTGTACGATTTTTTATGAATTTTTGAAAATTATTTTTATTTTTTAATCATAGGTTATAATGGGACTCGAACCAGGCCATTATTCCTTATTGTGGAGCACCCATGGGTGCCAACAACCACCCACATCCTGAAGCAATCGGACAGTCCTACGATTTTTAATGAATATTTGAAATATTTTTAATTTTTCTCATAGAGTATAATGGGACATGATCCAGTCCATATCCCCTATTGTGGAGCACCTAGGGGCACAAAAGCGGGGTGGGTGGTAGACAGACAGGGGTGCCTACCACCCACAAAACCCCAAGGCAATTGGACACTCCTCTGATTATTGGTGAATTGTTAAAGTATTTTTGAATTCCTCATAGAGAATAATTAGGATTGCAGCAAATGTATAGCTTCACGTCGGGAGGAAAGGGGTGTCGTAGAGTGGAGTGTGGTGGGTGGTAGTTCCTAGGGTGGGCAAGGAAGCTATCAGAATTATTTGAAAGGAATTGGGCAAAGGGCTGATTTTTAAGTGATTTTTGAAGTTTACGCATCTTTAAGGTTTTTCTCCATAAAGAAGCATGGAGCTTTCAGCAGCCCCATAAGTGCACTTGGGGGGTGCTGGGGTGGCCCAGAGCGAGTGGTGGTGTAGTGCACATAGGGTGCCAACCACCCCCATGGGTTTCTAACCCATGGGGTACAGGGTTCTGTTGTTTCTGAGGTATTCTGAGTGTGGATTCTATGATAGCAAATTTGAGTGGATTCATGGTGTCTCATTGAAAATCTCATTGAGAGGGTGGTGGTCGACCAGATCCAGGCAGTCTTGGAGAAAACTAGACCCATTTCAAACTGGCTTTAGAGCTGGCTATGGGGTTGAGACCTTTACCGGGGAATCGACAGAGGGAGTGTGACTCTGCTGATTCTTCTGGATCTCTCAGCTGCGTTCGATACCATTGAATATGGTATACTTCTGGATCACCTGGGAGAGTTGGGGATAAGGGGCACTGCCTTGCAGTGGTTCCACTCCTATCTCTTGGGTAGATTACAGATGGTGGAGCTTGGTGACAGTTGCTCCTCAAAACAGGAGCTGTTATATGGAGTCCCTCAGGGCTCCATTCTGTCACCAATGCTTTTCAATATCTACATGAAACCACTGGGTGAGGTCATCAGGAGATTTGGTGCTGGGTGCTATCAGTCTGCTGATGACACCCAAATCTACTTCTCCTTTTCATCTTCAGGAAATGGCACTCGTTCTTTAAATGCCTGCCTACAGGCAGTAATGGGCTAGATGAGGGATAACAAATTGAAGCTGAATCCAAGCAAAACAGAGGTGCTCATTCTGGGAGCTCAGAATCTGAGGGGTGTGTTAGATCTCCCTGTGCTGGATGGGGTTACACTCCCCCAGAAGGAGCAGGTGCGCAGCTTGGGAGTACTCCTCGACCCAGGCCTCACCCTGGTATCTTAGATGGAGGCCGTGGCCAGGAGTGCTTTCTATCGGCTTCGGCTGATTTGACAGCTGCGCCCATTCCTTTAAGAGGATGACCTCCAAACAGTGGTGCATCAGCTGGTAACCTCCCGGCTTGACTATTGCAATGAACTCTATGTGGTGCTGCCTTTGTACGTAGTCCACAAACTTCAGTTAGTTCAGAATGCGGCAGCCATATTGGTCTCTGGGGCAACCCAGAAGGACCATATTATGCCTGTTTTGAAACAGTTACACTGGCTGCCAATATGTTTCCAGGCAAAATACAAAGTGCTAGTTATTACCTTTAAAGCCCTGAACGGCTTGGGTCCGAGTTATCTTAGAGAGCACCTTCTTCTACATGATCCGCAACGCACATTAAGGTCATGTGAGGAGGTCCATCTCCAGTTACCACCAGTTCGTTTGGTGGCGACTCAGAGGCGGGCCTTCTCTGTAGCTGCTCCTGGGCTGTGGAATGCACTCCCGGCAGAAATCCGCAATCTGACTTCTTTATTGACCTTCAGGAGAGCCCTTAAAACCTTCCAGGGTTTTTAATCAGTTTTAATTGTTCTAATGCTATAACCTGGTTTCCAGGGCTTTTTAATTGTTCTGGCTGTTTAATTGTTTTTAATGATGTTTTAATTGTTAATTGATGTTTTATATTGTTTATATTTCTGTTTTAACTGTTATTGGTTTTAATGGCTTTGTTTTAATTGTAAACCACCCTGAGCCACTTTGGAAGGGTGGTATAAAAATTGAATAAATAAATAATAAATAATAAAATAAATAAGCAAACAAATAATTAATATAACAAATATAATAATAATTTATTAGCTCTATAGGGGAAGTGCGGGATACAAATGTAGCCACAGTAGAAGTAGGAGTAATTCTGAAGGTGCCTTTTTTCCCTATCTTACCTTTGTTGAAAAGCTGTATATAAATATTGGCCATAGTCCTCATAGATGGGTGTTTTAATATGCTTTGCTGTTCAGTTGTTTATCATTGTTTTTATTGTATGCTTTAATTTATGGCTTTATAACTTTTACTGTAAAGCGCTTTGGGAAAGCTGAAAGTCGGGATTAAAATGTTTTATACAAGGATAATTCAATATTCCTGTACCAAGCTCCACCTATGCATTCTTGTGCTATTTATCTTAGCAGAGAGAAAGTGGTGTGTGCAGGTGCAGACACACCTACACCCAATTTTACACCAAATGAGCTTTCCAAACAACAGGAATAGTTGCCTCCAAGTCAAAGCTTCTTTTGATCAGCAGGGTGATAAGCATGTAAATAAAAATATGAATTAATACCATGAAGTGATCTGAGAGAGTTTGAAAACTTTGTCAGTCTAAAAATAGGAAGGGATATTTCATGGAAAATTGATTTCCTTTGTTTCTTTCCAACAAGGTGCCTGCTTAACAAAACACACACACACACACACACACACACACACCCCACTGAAAAATTAAGGATGTATTGCAAGTTGCAGTAAGTTGCAACACCAGCTCCCGGAAGAGATGTTGTTGCAAGGATTATTTTGTGTTTACTCACTGCTTGTTTGGAAACCTTAAGCTCTACAGGCACTATCTATTATCAGAGTTACTTTAGTATAACAATATACATATTGTTTTTTCAAGAGATCAAGGTTGCTTACTGTTGTATATCCATGTCAGAATGCAAATTATTTTCCTAGAAGTTAATATGCTGATCAGAGGGTTCCATCTTGATATATACACCTTCATCATTATGCAGCGCAAACATAAAGAAGTTAGGCCTAATGTGTGAAATGAATGTATAGTGAGAGGTAATCCTTAAAGAATGAGTAGTTTCCCCACCACCCCTTGTTTCATTATCTTTGGTTTCAAAAGGATGTCTCCAAGAGGTAGCAGATGCTCTCTCTCCCCACCCAAATGTCGCACTATCCCTTTGACTTTTTCAGCTTCCATTCATAGTTTAGTATTAAGATCCTATAGCATGGACTATGTCTGAAGCCTCCTAATGGCGCAGCAGAAAAGCAACCTTTCTAGAGAGCAGGAGGCTGTTGGTTCAAATCCCTGCTAGTGTGTTTCCCTATATCAGGCAGCAGCGATATAGGAAGGTGCTGAAAGGCATCATCTCATACTGCACAGGAGGAAGGCAATGGTAAGAACACTCCTGTGTTCTACCAAGAAAACCACATGACTCTGTGGTTGCCAAGAGTCACCACTGACTCAGTGGCACAACCTTTCCTTTTCTTATAGCATGGACTAAAAAATGTTAGAAAGTATGGAGATGATTAAATAAGTTTCATCCACTACCTCCTATCTTCCATAACAGCAAGCAGAAGCCATTTCTACTCCAACTACTCAAAGCCAAGCCAAGCCACCCTGCTGCGGTGCCTCTGTTGGCTAGGGGTAAGACTGGCCTCATCCATCCATGTGTGGGAGGATGCAGTGCAGAGACCTTTTTTCAGGGGACCTTCCCCTCCTGGTCCCCTCCCCTCCCCAGGCTTTTGCTGGCCCTCACATCTCCTGCCACATGGTCTTGGACAACAAAAAGAAACTAGCCTGGGAGGACCAGACTGGAAGGTTATGCCTAATCCAATAACAGTATAGTGTAAAAGGAGAGTCCAGCCTTATTTCTGTGAAAAAGTGGTAAATACAATTTTTTTTAAATGCCAAGCAAACAATAACGAATAATTTCAGAGCTTTTAAGCAAACAAAATACCTCAAAGAAAAGCAAATATTGCTTAGCTGTTATGACTTCTGAAAAATCATGGTCAAACTTTCTGGATCTGAATGGAATTGCAGGGAGATTTGCTGATTCTCACAACTTCAGGTCTATCCAGCTTTATTTAAAAGATAAAAAAATGATTGACATGATTTAACTACATTCAGTAAAGTATGTATTTATTGTATATAGCAAGACCCAGGCTCCTCAGTAATGGTCTTTGCCATCCCTTTGCTCCCCCAAATTACCTTGGGGTCACCCCCTTTGCTTCTCTTTGTTTTCCTCCCCACTTCTAGAAGCAAAGAGCTTTACCCTTAGGCAGTGGGCAAACACGATGACTTCTGGGAAACTGGTTGGTCCATGTACTCTCTTATTCACAAAGGTTAATGGTCTTAGCCCCTGCTAACTGAGCAAAGAGGCACTTTTAAAAAATGGTGATTATCTTTATTTAGCAGGGGAAAGCGACTGGACCTTTCCATCCCCAGCAAAGCATCCCTTCAGTGGCTGTTGCTGGTATCCATCTTAGGTTTCTTTTTTAGATTGTGAGCCTTTGGGGACAGGGAGCCATTTTATTTATTTATTTACAGTATGTCTATGTCTATCTATGTGTACATATCTATGTATATACTTTGGGAATCTTGTTGAAAAGCAGTATATAAATATTCATTGTATCTGTATTGTTCTTCTATTGGTTCTAGTACCACCTGGGCTATGTAATCCCCTAGTATCCACCGTTTTTTTATTTTTATTCTGGTCTCCACTCACATGGGTGCTGATGTTAGAGTCTAGAATCATATAATTTAGAACAGAAAGAGTTCTTGGAGGTCTTCTAGTACAAATCCCTTCCCCTTCACACCAATCCAGTGCAGCAAATTCTAGCTTGAAGTTTGTTACCTACCTTGTGTTTGAGCTATCCATATCTCTAACTGACCAGTCAGCTCTTTCACCTTGCTAGTGATAGGTACAATGTCAAGATTCTGCTTTCATCTTAAGCAAACTATGTTACATGGAAGATCCATGACTGGATCACCTGATATTTTGATTTTTGCTTAAAATCAATATGGGATACCCCTCCAAATTTAAATGGATAATCAGCATTAGGAGAGGGGATGTTTAACCCTTTCCTTCTGCCCATTTTCTTTATCGAAATTGCCCTCCTGAAGCAGCTGTTAACCATTTTGGGGAAACAGGTGCGATGATGAGCATCCAGGTACAAGACTCAAATTTCCACACATTGAATGAGTGTTAGCTCTCTGAGAGACAATTAACACTTTATGTGGCTATGCAGCTTGTTGTGAAGAGGCCATAGGATAGCTCCATTACCAGCAAAAGTCTCACACATCAAACTCACATCTACCGAGATATCAGTCAGCACACTTTCAGAGGCTTTGTACTGGTATGGTAAATGTGAGTTTGTCTTGCAAGCTCAGTGTGTAGTGAAGCAATCACATGGCTGTTTTGCTGTATGCCAAAGTGTGCACAAATCAACTGAACCCACATTCTCAATAAACCAAGCTGCCCATTTGAACTAATGTTGAGCAAATGAATACATGAGGTGGAAGAAAGGTACAATTCGGATCAGCTTTCTTAGGTTCAACCATTCCAATGAGCTGGCAAAAAAGCAGGTCAGGGAACAGGCAAATAAAAGATAATGGGATTCTGTAAATTCTGGGAAGGACTAGCGACAGAGGGATGTGTGTGCTGCAGTCAGGATTCTAGAAAGGTTTGGAAATATCACCTCACATTTCCTTGCTATCTTCCACAGACAGGGTTACTTGCTGATGCCCGGCTGAAAGATCTAACTCCATCAATGCCAATTATTTTCATCAAAGCCATCCCCGTTGATAAGCAAGACACTCGGAATGTGTATCCATGCCCTGTGTACAAAACCCGCCAACGGGGCCCAACCTACGTCTGGACATTCAACCTGAAGACTAAAGAGAAATCTTCCAAATGGGTTTTGGCTGGGGTAGCACTCCTCCTCCAGATCTAGACTCCAATTCAGAATGCTCTTTTCACAACAGAAAAATGACAGTTTCTTATTTAGAATGTTTTTCACATCATAAATTAATATCCAGTGGTGGTTCTGCATATATGCTCATCACATGATGAACATAGCATCAAGAGATGTCCTACATGTGTGAACAACCTACAAATCACAGTTTGAACATATGTATAATCTCACCTGATCTCATAACTAAGCTTTCTGATGAAACCAATCCACACATTCAGCTATGAGCTATCATGTGTTGAATTACTAAGTGATATACCTGCTTATGTGAACCAGCCTCAACAATGAGTTTAAACTATCATTTGCGCTTGTTTAACCATACTCTCAAGAAATATATATACTTTTACAATGTTGTAGGTTTTACAAAGGTGGGTCCCCGTTTTATGAGTAGATGTCACCATGGGAGACTGCAAGGGAAAAGTTACGTCTGCTGACTTTTTCTTATCACAAAGGATTTTATAAACTCATCCAAGCAGGCATTGTCCTGTAATTGAATAGTGCAACTGACTTAGCAAGATTGATTTAAAGAGGCTGCTGGGCGTTGAAGCTTTTGTGAGGAAATAGGCAGGTGATGATCCTCCATTGTACAATGAGAGTGCTTCCCTTTTCTTCAATGGAACCGGTCATTTACGCTGTAGAATGACATACTGGATTGTCCCACACACAGAGAAAAGATTAATTCTACTTCAGCTTCCCCTGAAAAATGCTTATCTTGCCAGACAAAGCCGGTTAAAGATTTGCCCTCACATTATAACTACGTCTTGAGGCATAAAGGAGCCCAGTTTGACACCTTTCTTTACAGATTGTTCATTTTTACAGAAGATTACACTCTAGGAATGCTGAGAAAAAGTAAGTTTTCACAGAACTGCTGCAGAATGTAAACTTGCACCGAGGAAAGGTTTCCCACTACAGTATATTTCCAAACATTTCAGAATGTGTCAAATTTCCTAGTAAAATTTTATTTGTGTGTTATTGTCTAGAAATTGCCTTGTTCTTGTTTCACTAGCAACTGTATTCCCACTTCTGACTTATTGAACTATCTGCATGTCCATGGAGTATGTGGAAGGGGAGAAGCTGATTTTTTTTTTTAAATAGATTGCTTTCTTGTCTTTCCACACTGTTTGGGTCCACCAAGGCAGCTCACAACCACAGCCTTTCAAACAGGATTGCCCCACAAAGGACAACACTGTAATAACATTATGTCAATAATTGAGGCCATTGGTTTGTTTCTGTGTGATAGTGTTTGTCAATTGCATGAGCCATAAATTTGTTTTTAGATTGTTTTCCCTGTTGCTTTTCTCACAGACTGGCATGTTTCTTATAATAAACAATGCACTACAAAACAAATAGGGTATCATTGCTGTAAATGTCAGTATTCAAACTTTTCATTTTCCTCTGCGGATGCTCCATGTATGATCTTGACTCTGCTGCCAGCTTAGTAACTCCAGAGATTCAAACTCTAGTCTTCTTGACATTATCTGAATATCTCTTGGTTAATTGAAAATAACAAACATTATGGACCTGTTTAGGTGATCACTGGGAGGGCAGGACGACTGCTGGGCATGGCATGCTGTGCTGTAGCTTGAAGCGGTGGGCAGTGAGACACATAGGTGGCATTGCATGTGAGTGGGTTGCCAGGCAGAGCATGGCCAATGGTGTGGGGGTTGGGAGCCATGGAGTAGGAGCAAGGTATCAGAGCACCGGTGTGTAGCATCCACACCTGGTGCAGTTGGCTATGGTGGTCACATGGTGAGGGCATGCTGCGTGCAGGCAGCCAGAATAGTGAGAGAACCAGGTTAACATGATCACTGGATAATCGTTTGGAACATCCTGAGATCAGCCACCCTACTTCAGATCTTAGATGACTGATGCTGGTTTTCACTTAGGACAACAAAAGCAGAGAATTCCAGTGTGATGCAGGGTCACATGATTATATCAGTGTGGGTAAACCGCATCCAGTCATGACACCTGTGACTGTGAGAACCCTTCCTATGAGGAACTTCATCACTGTTACTAAATTTCCAGTACAATTGAAGCAGATAAGTGTAATATCTTCCCCCAACAGGTCACCAAGACTGTCAGTGCCTTTTGGCACTGCCTGGAGGCATTTGCTAATTAAGGAAGCTAGTTTAGCTGGTGTACTGCTGGCCATTTGGGAAAGTGGACAGAATCAGCACAGCTGTTTGAACCCATGGCAGGTGTCTGATCTGGCTTCTGGGAGTTGTCTTGATAGTAGGCAAAATCATCTACGTTTGGTTTGCACTTCTGCAAATTCATGGAGTGGTTGCTGCACAGCAATCCACAGCTGGCCTGTGAGATTGTTGGCAGTACAATGTGTTAGAACTGGAAACGAATCAAAGGCATTGTTGGTACTTGGCCATTCCATGATTCACCACCATTTTATTTTCTGATGCTCTTATTTAGATATGTAAGAATCCCTAGTGCAGACACAATCATAATGTTGTGAAAGCCATCCCAGATATTTACTAGCAAAAATAACTCTGAACAAGTTGTTCTATTAAGAACTAATCAGCCTACTTTCCTTTCACTGTCTCTACATCTGGACTAAATTTGATGCCAGTCGAGGTCCACAAGTTAGATCTCTTGTGCCTCAAATGTTCATGTGTCCGCCATCTTGGATTGGGGTGGATATCATCATTACAAACTGCACCATTGAGGTGCCCCTGTGTGTCATTCAGCATTCACGACAGCTGTTCCAAATTTGATTCAAATTAGTTAGATAGTCCTCAGATTAGTGCACTTGTGCTTCAAAAGTTCATGCATCCGCCATCTTGGATCAGAGTGGGTGACATCATCACAAACTACACCATTGGGGCATCCCTATGTGTCCATTCAGCTGTAGCAAATTTGGTTCAAATCGGTTAGACTGTACACAAGTTCGTCCACTTGCACCTCAAAAGTTTATGTGCCCACCACCTTGAATTGGGGTGGATGACATCATCACAATCTTCACCACTGAGATGTCACTATAGCTGCAGCAAATTTGGTTCAGATCAGTTAAGTGTTTCACAAGTTAGCCCACGTGTGCCTCAAAAGTTAATGCATCCGCCATCTTGGATTAAGGTGGATGACATCATTACAAATTACACCATTGAGGTGTCCCTATGTGTCACTCACTGCAACTGTACCTAATTTGGTTGAAATTGATTAGATAGTCCACAAATTAACCCACTTGCACCTCAGATGCCCATGTGGCTGCCATCTTAAAATGGAGTGGATGACATCATCACACACCATGCCATTTGAGCATCCCTATGTGTCCCTACATCTGTAGCAAATTTGGTTCAAATTGGTTAGGCGGTTCACAAGTTAGCCCACTTGTGCCTCAAAGATTTACTCATCTGCCATCTTGGATCGGGGTGGATGACATCATGCCATTGAGGTGTCCCTACAACTGTACCATATTTGGTTCTTATTGGTCCAGGCGTTGAGAAGTTGATGGTGGGGGGACACACGGACACACACACAGAATGCCAAGTGATCCCATAAGCCTACTGGAAAGTAGGCTTTAAAAAAGGCCTGGCATTGGAGAGAAAACTGCTTCCAGCAACAGACTTGTAGCTCCACTGGCATTTCCATTGCAATAGGGAACAGAAGGGGCATTTGGGGGATTGGAAGGGGACCTAACAGCATAAAAACAGCCCTGCTGGATCAGGCCCAAGGCCTATCTAGTCCAGCATCCTGTTTCATACAGTGGCCCACCAGATGCCGCTGGAAGCCACAGGCAGTTGAGGTCATGCCCTCTCCCTGCTGTTACTCCCCTGCAACTGGTACTCAGAGGCATCCTGCCTGAGCCTGGAGGGGGGCCTGTAGCCCTCCAACTAGTAGCTATTGATAGACCTTTCCTCCATGAAGTTATCCGAACCCCTTTGGACAATTATGACTAGTTAAGCCAAAGGCATATATGATGCAGGTTTGTCTGTCTAATTCTCTGCTTTAAGCTGTAATGAAAACTATTTTTTTTAAAAACAAAAACCATTGGCAATAATGAAATTAACATGGGCAAATGCTAGTAGGGTGCTGTGGCTAGCTGGCTGAAATCCACTGCCCAAGTTCACTCTGTTGAACAGAAATGGCTAGAGGCCTTTACCTCTCTCTGTTTGTCACCAATATAAACATTATAGACCCTTCATGGCACAGTATGTAACACTGACACATTTAGAGCCCCCCTCGAATTTGAATTAACAAGGCTTGGATATTAAATGCCAGTTCTGATCCAGCTAGTTTAAAACCCTTAATTTCCAAAATGATTCATAGCCTAGTAGTTATTCTACTATAGATTCCACAGAACAGCAGAATGCAAGGTTACCAAAGGCCTTTTTCACACTAGGACTGAGAGAAACACTTCACTTCAGAGGCTGCCTCAGAGCTCCAATTCGGGGGGCGGCATCCTACTTTGCTTCAAGCTCTCCAAAGTGATGATGTTTTGGTCCCACCCCTAAAAGAGGACCTGACGGCAGGCTACACGATGCTTTCCTTTAGCTTCACTCTTGATAGTGTAGGATCAGGCAATCATCTTCCACCGCTTGACCTTTAAAATGACTTTTAAAAAAAATCCTCTGGAGTCATAGGAAAATAGGAAGCTGCCATATACTGAATCAGAGCATTGGTCTATCTAGCTTCACAGTTCTTCACAGTTCTTCACAGACTGGCAGTGGCTTCTCCAAGGTTGCAGGCAGGGATCTCTCTCAGCCCTATCTTGGAGAAGCCAGGGGAGGGAACTTGAAACCTTCTGCTCTTCCCAGAGTGGCTCTATCCCCTAAGGGGAAGATCTTACAGTGCTCACACTTCTAGTCTCCCATTCATATGCAACCAGGGTGGACCCTGCTTAACTAAGGGGACAAGCCATGCTTGCTACCACAAGACCAGCTCTCCTCTCCTGAGTTGTGGGAATGGCATGTGTTCTCAGAGGAACTCGGGAAGCTGCCTTGTACCGAGTCAGACCACTGGTCCATCTAGCTCAGTATCATCTACACTGACTAGCAGCAGCTTCTCCAAGGTTTCATGCAGCAATCTCTCCCAGCCCTACTTGGAGATGCCAGGGATTGAACCTGGGACCTTCTGCATGTAAAGCAGATGCTCTACCACTGCTCTATGGTCCTATCCCTGGGTGAAATGTCATCTTGATGCTCTTAGGAACTGTAATCTTTTCTGAGGCTGCAGCAGTTGCATCTCTAGCAAGTAACTGGGGGAGGTGCACGTATTGAATTTCTGCCTCACTCATCCCTCCCCAGCCCGATACTGAGCTGAAAGACCAAGGCAAACTGTGGCTGCATAAAGCCTAATTTGTTAAACCAGCATAATATACAACAGTGTTTCTCAAACTTTTTGGAGTCAAGGACCGCTAAATTCTTCGTGCAGAGTTTCAAGGACCGCTACATTCTTCATGTCCAGTTTCCCGGACCAGCAGTTAGTAAAGGGGTTTCAAGTCTGTTTATCTATCTATCTATCTATCTGTCTATCTGTCTGTCTGTCTATCTATCAGACTTCTATACTGCCCAAAACTTGCATCTCTGGGCAGTTTAGAATGAAAATAATAATAATATAAGCATTAAAATAATTAAATTTGGAATCTTTTGCAAACATGGAATATTAGGGGTTCTTAACCTTGGGTCCCTCAGTTAAACTCCCATAACCCCCAGCAACAATGGCATTTGGCCATTATGGCTGGGGATTATGGGAGTAGAAGTCCACCAACGTCTGGGTACCCAAGGCTGAGAACTCCTGAATCTAAAAGCCTGGGTGAACAAATTTGTCTCCAGTATGTCTGGAGTGGAGGTGCTTGTGATTACTCAGTGGAGAGGGGATGTTGGGCCATTAGAAAAATTCAAAAGCTACATGGGGCCAATGAAAACAACATACAAGCAAGCCCCACTGATGCAAGAGGGAAACAGCGTTCCCGCTCAAGGTGCCTCGATCACAACAGGCAGCTGGGTTTCAATCAACCAACCTTTGGCTGCAAACAATGAGCATGCAAGAACCAGCAGCCCTTCAAGTGGCGCCCACTGCCATACTTTTTCCTCCATGCCCCCGCATCGCATACAGTTTGAAGCTGTAAAGATAGGGAATATGATAGCTGTAGGAAGATCTCAGCAGCACGTGGAGGCAAGGCACAAGAAGGGTCCCATGCCTCCGTGATACTCTTCCTCTTCCGTGCCATGTGCAAAATTGAGGAAGTGAGTGCCTTGATTTCAGTTGGGGGGGGGTTGACTCCCAGTCAGGGACCGGCACTCAACCCTTCGGGGACCGGCAGCGGTCCAGGGACCGGTGGTTGAGAAACACTGATATACAAGACTGTACAAAGCCTTTGCTTACATGGTGCAGAAGTTAAGGTGACCACCCTAACTTGCAATTTCCATGCCTTTAGTGCACAAGCGAAAACTGTAAGAACCTTCACTCTCATTTTAAACTAAAGAGGTTTTTGATATTTTAAAATGGTTTTATAATCCTCATTACAATTGCTCAGTGACCATCCTCACAACAAAGAGAAATGTAGATGGTATCTACCATAGTAATACCCACACAAAGAGGTTTTAACATTTTATTATGCATGTATTTGTTTTTTATTAGTACACTGAGACTTTAGCACATACGGTGTAAAAATGTTTTTTAAAAAATTAAGAAAAGGCGAATGCCAGCTATTGAAAAATAAGAGGAGGAGAGCCTGACAATGAACTGCAGACCATTCCATGGTGGAGGTGTAAACAGCTTATGCAGGTTCCAGTCTTGCCAGTCAGCTGTCTGGTGAGGAAGGAGAAGACGTGGTGGGGCTGGATCGGTTTCCCAGCACTTTCTCTCAGCTCACCGGCAGAATTTTAGCCTTTTAAAACCATTTCCATGGGAACAGGACAGTCCCCTGTTCTGGCACGGCAACCAGAACATGCAGGCCAAGCATATTCACAGAAATGTGGGGTTTCGCCAACTGCATGACCAGTCGTCTCACCGACTACTACTCCACTATGAGATTGGCCTACATAGTGATGCCTAAGACAGAGAGAGTGACAGCAGTGCTTCCTGCCTTCACTGTGGTGACTTGTGGGTAAAAATAAAGAAGAAAGATGACACCTCTCACCACAGTTCAGTCACACGCCTCCGAATCACTGGCAAATGTCAACCCCCCACAGTTGACGCAATGGCTTCCCAACCTTTCTGAACAAGGTGATGATGGCGGAAGAGGACTTATTTTGGTTCAGTCAGGGGCGCACCTAGGTAATTTTGAAGCCTGGACCTGAAGGGGGGCAAGTTAATTGCTTGTTAATTGCTTGGGGGCAAGTTAATTAAAAAAAAAACCTTTTAACTGTCCACCACTGTTTGGTGGGGATGACCACTCGGGAGACCAAGGCGGTGGTGGTGGCAAGAGCTCCCTCCCTGAGCCTGCCTGCCTCCCAAGACAAGGATTCTTAGGGAAACATACCAAAGGGATAGTGTCAGAGCAGTAGAGAAGGGATGACCAATGTCTTGACCCCCTCTAGCCCTCTGACTCACTATTCTGTCCCCCTCTGTCATTGAGACAGTGCAAAGTCCTTCACTTCCAACAATGAGAGATTGGCCCATTTTGGGCCTATTTGGGGACTCTGCACATGTGCGTGCGTGCACAGAGAGCCCCTAAATCAGCCAAAAATGGCCCAATCTGTAATTTCGAGGCAGGCAGGCTCAGGGAGGGAGCTCTTGCCGCCGCCTCTGCCCCCATCGCTGCCTTGGTCTCCCCTCGAGTGGCCATCCTCACTGCACAGCGGTGGACGGTTAATAGGTTTTTAAAAAAAGTTTTAAGTGGAGCGTGCGTGGGGCAGCGGCAGGGCTCTGGGGAGCCCACCCAAACATTTGGAGGCCCCTCGAGACAGGAGGCCATGGACCTAGTCCCCAAGGTCCATTTTAAATCTGCCTCTGGGTTCAGGTCTCTTTTCATCAAACATCTCTCAGGACCAGATAGGACTTGAAATAGGAACTTTCAGTCTGTATGCTTGTGTCCTTTGTGGTGAGTCAATCAAGGAAACAGCTGAACAGAGGGCAGCAGGGGATAGTATTGTTCCATTCAGACTCCAGTATGGCTCCATCGCCAGGTAATCCTTTGGATTCTCCCTGGGCTGGCCTAGCTATAAATGCTTTCAGATCAGGCCTGGACTGAGCCACTTTCAAGTTTGGGTCTTGCCTATCTGGCCTACTACCACCTTGCATCTGCCTCCAGCCTACCTGTTTCCTCTCCTATCCTTGGTATCGTGCTACTTTTGGACAAACACCCCAATTTCAATTCAAGCAAAATTGTTGTTTCTTATGGTAAAAATGGTAGTGGTTGCCCTGGATGCCACATTCATTCTAGAAGGATTTTTCTGGGCTATGAGGTGAATTTAAATCCTGTCTGTTTAAATCTGTAAAAGAGAATGGGAATGAAACTCAGGTTACCAAAAACCTGGACCATCCATGGCAGGTGGGGAGGCAGTGCCTGAAGAGCAAGTTCTGCAGAATTAAATAGTGAGGGAGACTGGGGTGCATCAGGGACAAGTGGGATTTATTTCTTAATTTTGCATTTGGCACCCTCACACTGAAAGTGGCTGTGGTTCCAATCCAATCTCATAGATGGATAAATGCTATACATAATTTATAGATTATTTACAACACAAACCTCTCAACTACGGGCATGTTTCCTACTGTGCAAGGATAACTGGAGTGCCTTTATCCTGAAATTGGCTCTTAGACTCATGCAGTTTATTTATTATGAGTAGTTTATTAAATGCTTCTAATTGGCCAGACAATTCAGCGCATGCATTTAGAAATGCACTTAATTTAAAAATGTTTCCTGAGTGTGCGAGGTCTTTTGCAGAGATCAGAGCAGAGTTTCTGCAGTCAATAATGTGATGGTTTTGGTCTGTGAATAATGTATATTGAAATAATGCATTAATGTAGCCCACTGCTGGGTATAAATATGTTAAACCTCAGGAACTGGGTTTGAGAAGCAGAAGCGTTACTAACAGCACAACTCTATGCAAAGCCCATTGTGTTAAGAGAGATTTACTCCCATTTAAATCTAAAATGGCCACCACATTTTAGGAGTATAGTAAAGTGTGCCATCAAGTTGATTTTGACTCCTGGCGACCACAGAGCCCTGTGGTTGTCTTTGGTAGAATACAGGAGGGGTTTACCATCGCCTCCTCCCACATAGCATGAGATGATGCCTTTCAGCATCTTCCTGTATTGCTGCTGCCCGATATAGTACCAGTGTGGATTTGAACCGGCAACTTTCTGCTTGTTAGTCAAGCATTTCCCCGCTGTGCCACTTTAGTACTGCACTTAAAATGGCCACAGGAAGCATTCTGTTTGATCTATTCTGTGAATCTTGTATCTCTGCTCCTTGATACCAGTGTTACCCTTCAGAATAACAAAGGTTGTTGTTTACCTCACTTATCTTCTATCAATTTCCTTTTCACTTTGGCCTGCCAGCATGGTGCACAGGATATGATGCCTGCAGAGGGGAGCATGGGTTTCTGAGAAGGGAATACTGAAACTGTAGTATCTCTATACTCTGCGCAGGAAGGGAGTGAATGCATGAGCAAAGAGGGAGTGTGTTGGCATGGCAAGTAGCTCTGTGAGGAACTGCTGGAAAGGGAGAATCCTGCAGCTTTGTCAACAATAGTTCTGGACTTGTAGCTAGAGAGATGCCCCCACCCAAAGAAAATTAAAAGACCAGTGTCTCACGTAACACAGATGGCCCTGCCAAACAGGAGGTTCTATACCCAATGGAAAAACCAACATTTGTAACTAGTTTGCTTTGCATTGCAGGGGTTGCAGGAGGAAAGCAAGCAGTTTTGTCATGGGCAATAGCTGAAGCATACTCGCATGTCATGTTTCACTGAAACTGATGGCTGTCTCTAGGACTGGGGCCTTGATCTTTTCCTTCTAGTGTGTGTGGTTTTTTTTAACTTCAGTGAAAATTTTTATCAATAAAAAACTTTCTGGTACAACACTTTCATATTGGCAGTTCTGCTCAGGTAAGGCAACTGATGCCACTGGAACTATAAATAAAATAATCTATTTTATTTATAGTACTATAAACGATAAAGGAACTATAAACTTATAGGAACTATAATTAAAAAATATATGTTTATTATACAGTAGATTTGTGATTTTATTTAAATCATCTGCATTTACAGACAATTTGACTTTTAAATGCTCACTGGTGGTTCTCAAGGAAGAAGGCAGACACTACACATTGGATTATTCAGATTGTCATATATATTTAAATCGAAGATTTAGTAATTTTGTAACCAGAAATCAAACTAGACATTCCAATTCCAATTGTTAGAACTTTTAGAGACTGTTGTGGGTCCATGATCGTGACTACTAATGTCACCCACCTACACTGACAAACTTCTGGGAAGCTTCTGATTTTTCACATATGTTTTGTTAAAGTTGAAGACTATATCAAGTAGTCCTTATGGAGACCTGGCAGATTTACCATTCTATTTTTATCCCCCCCTTATTAATATTAAAGGGATCATACTGTGTGTTTTTTTCTGGGAGAAAGAGAAATCTTTTTCAGGCATTCTGTTAAGAAGACGTGGGTGGAATTTGGGTGTTGTTGTGTACACTTTTACTGTGCTCTGAGTACTTAATGAGCTCTGCAATTAATTACAGTAATAAGATTATTGGTAAGAAGTGGCAGATTTAGAGAAGGATGATTAGATAATTAGAGATAAATTGCTGTTTGTGGGACCTTATTGAATATGTACTGCAGATTGTCTGGCTTTGAAGAGATAATTGAGTCACTGATTAATGAGAGTTTGGCAGCAGCCCTGACTTCAGCTCCACTCACCTGGGTGAGATTGTGACTGTCACTATGACAAAAAAGCAGAACCTGGGGGAAAAGTTGAATATGTGATGACTTTACTTTCAAATTCAAATAGTGGATGAGATAGATAAGGTGGGGATGGTTAGTCTGTGTCTCAGGCTAAATTGGATGCTGAGACAGCTTTTTGTTTTGAATGCCAGTGTTCAGTAGCTTTCAGATTTTATTCATTCAGGGGAGGTTTTACATATTAACATGTCTGCTGAGGAGCTGTATGTCTTGCCAAAAGATTCTGAAGAATGCTTTAGGGGGCACGGTCAGTTCGTCTGGGCACTGGCTGGCCCTATGGGCCTCGTCATCATCCCTCCGAGAGCTGAGAATGTACACTAGAACACAACAGGCACTCCACTGGGTCTGCACATTGCTGGGAAAGATCAGTCCTGGTGGGCAAGTGTCTTTCAGGTAGTTTGAACTCTAGCGTTCCCTTTTGTGGTCAGTGCTGTAAGTGAAATGAAGCCATGAACCAGTAAATGTTACTTAACAACTCCTGCAGCAACTTACCTTACACGGGTTGCTGCCTTAGGTTTCAGTTCTCAGCTAGTGTTTCCCCGAAGGACACCCACTCATGGAGCACTTTTAGTTCTTTCTATCTTCATTCATTCATTCATTCATTCATTCAATTTCTATACTGCCCTTCCAAAAATGGCTCAGGGCGTTTTATATCAAAACAAAACAATTAAAATCAATTAGTTAAAAACAGAGACTATAAAACACCACAAAACAATTACCAATTAAAACATTCAACACGGTTTTAAAACCCTGGAAAACTAGGTTACAACAGATTAAAAACATTTACAACAATTTAAAAGCCCTGGAAGGCCAGGCCAAACAGATAGGTTTTGAGGGCTAATAATGAATTCAAATTGCAGATTTCTGCAGGGAGTGCATTCCACAGCCCAGGAGCAGCTACAGAGAAGGCCCACCTCTTGAGTTGCCACCAGACTCAGTCTGGTGGTAACTGGAGATGGACCTCCTCATATGACCTTAACATGCTGTGGGGAACATGAAGGCACTCTCTAAGGTAACCTGGACCTAAGCTGTTCAGGGCTTTAAAGGTAATAACCAGCACTTGGTATTTTGCCCAGAAACATATTGGCAGCCAGTGCAACTGTTTCAAAACAGGCACAATATGGTCTCTCCGAGTTGCCCCAGAGACCAATCTGGCTGCCGCATTGTGAACTAATTGAAGTTTCCGAACTACCTACAAAGGCAGCCCCACGTAGAGTGCATTGCAACAGTCAAGCCAGCTGATGCACCACTGTTTTGGGGTTGTCCTCTTCAAGGAATGGATGTAGCTATGGAAGTCAGCCAAAGCTGATAGAAAGCACTCCTGGCCATAGCCTCCACCTGAGATACCAGGGTGAGGCCTGGTCCAGGAGTACTCCCAAGCTTCGTACCTGCTGCTTCCCAGGGGGAGTGTAACCCCATCCAGCACAGGAAGATCTAACTCATCCCTCAGATTCTGAACCCCCACAACGAGCACCTCCGTCTTGCTTGGATTAAATTTGTTTCAATTTGTTATCACTTATCCAGCCCATTACTGCCTGTAGGCCAGCATTTAGGAAATGAACGCCATTTCCTGATTATGCTGATGAAAAGGAGAAGTAGATTTGGGTGTCATCAGCATACTGATAACACCCTGCACCAAATCTCCTGATGACCTCATCCAGCGGTTTCCTGTAGATATTAAAAAGCATTGGTGACAGAATGGAGCTATGAAGGACTCCATATAACAGCTCGTGTTTTGAGGAGCAACTGTCACCAAGCTCCACTATCTGGAATCTACCTAAGAGATAGGAGTGGAACCACTGCAAAGCTGTGCCCTCTATCTCCAACTCCCCTAGGCGATCCAGAAGGATACCATGGTCGATGGTATCGAATGTCTCCAAAAGATCCAAAAGAACCAAGATCCAAAAGAGAGTCACACTCCCTCTATCGATTCCCCAGTAGAGGTCATCTATCAGGTCAACCACGGTTGTCTCAACCCCATAGCCAGCTCTAAAGCTAGTTTGAAATGAGTCTAGATAATCAGTTTCCTCCAAAACTGCCTGGAGCTGGTCAGCCACCACCCTCTCAATCACCTTGCCCAACGAAGGGATATTGGAGACTGCTAAGGGGTCCAGGGAAGGCTTCTTAAGAAGCAGTCTAACCATTGCTTCCTTCAAACATGCAGGCACCCTCCCCTCCCTCAGCGATGTATTTATGGTATTAACTAGGCCACCTCCAACAATCTCCCTGCTAGATAGAAGCAGCCAAGTTGGGCAAGGATCCAGAGAACAGGTGGTAGGCTGCACCGCCCCAAGCAGCTTGTCCACATCCTCAGATTGAAACTGAGCCAACCTAATACTGCAAGAGAGATTGCTGGACACCTCCTTCATAGACGCTGCAGAAATAGCGGAGCCTAAGTCAGCCCGAATACAGGATTTTGTCTGCAAAGAACCCATTAAAAGCGTCACAGCAGAATATTTCTGGGTACTGATCTGAAGCAGAAAGAGCAGAAATTAAACTCCTTACAACCCGGGATAGCTCTGCTGAACGCGAACCCGCAGACGAAATGCACGCCTATAAAAAACCCTTTTTTGCTGTATGCTTACTGCATAAGCCTTCAAATGGGTCCTATGCTGCATCCTGTCAATTTTGAGCCAAAGTCTCCTCCACTATGTCTTCTCTACTTTAAAAGAAAATATTACTCTCTGTATAAGAGTTCCCTTATCACTCTGCCTCTTGATATAGTCACGGGCAGCTTGGTATCCAAAACCTTCTTTGAAGTCCCTAGACCTAAATGAAAAGGTTTTGGACCAGGACCAGTTTGGGAGGGGCGCACAAAAAAATAGGGGGGCAGACAACCTGCAGACTGGAGCACTTAAATTTATTTGTAAAAAGTTTAGGGGATGGGGAAGCAGAGAGGCAGGCCCGCCCTAGCCAGTTCCATCCCCGCACCCCTGGGCTATGGGCCTGGCTAGAACTCACAAACTGTGCTGGTACACACCATGCTTTGAAAATATAGCAGTAATTTACTGATTCCCTTATGCTGTTTTCAAGCAAACATAACTTCCATATACTTTGAATAGTAATCAACCAGAAGAAGGGAACCTTTCTTTTTAGATGGAAATACATTCATTCCCAAGGTATCCCAAATTCTTTTTAGAATTTATTTATTTAATATATTTCTATACTGCCCAAAACTTGTGTCTCTGGGAGGTTTACAATTAAAATCATTTAAACATTAAATCAATTAAACAATTAAAATCATTAACATTAAAATCATTTAAAACCCAACATTAAACGTATTAAAACTATAAATCTAATTAAAAGCCTGGGTGAATAAACAAAAAATAAATATGAATTTAATGAGGAAATATAATCTCATTCTTTTTGGTTTTTATTTCTGAAGTCTTCAGTTTGAGTACCTGGGCTTGGCGAATGAATAGCTTCTTCAGACCATCTTTTTTACAAAGCTTAGATCTCAGATGACACATATGTGGTATTCAGTGTCAGACAACCAGACTAGCACTGGATGTAGTGTGCTGAATCCCAGAATTCACTGGTAAAACTAGCGCTGGAAGTAGTGTGCTGAATCCCAGAATACTGCTTTGCTGCCATGGGAGTGGGGAAGGGAGTGGTTTTTTGACAGTCTCCCCTTCCCTCTGAATGCTGCGGTGCCTCCTGAAAGTATGTCCCTGAGTGGGTGGGAAGGAAAGATGGGGCCATGCCAGAATATTGCCTCCGCATTGCCAGGGGAAGCCACAGTGTTCAGCTGGTGTTTTGTTAACCTGCCCTGAAATCAGAGGTTGGATTGCATTTAGTTGTCACCAACATTGGGAAGGTTTACCTGTGAATGTCACACTTCTGGGTTGCTGGCTGGGGAAGGAGAGGAAGGCAGAGCTCCGACCACTTCCGGGGCCCACTCCAACCTTCCTAAGCTCCTACTTGTACATCAAAATCTACTGCCTGGAATTTCAGCTGAGCTGTCTTCTCTTTATATTTGCAATTCAAGCCACATTTACCAAATGCTTGCAGTCTTCTCCCAGAATATGTACATTACTAATCTGACATTTTAATGTTGAAGTGGTTCAGCTTGCAAAGCTTTATAAATTGTTAGAGATATTGCATTAGGGTTTGTTTTTTTTGTCCTCTGCCAATTCTAAAATCCACTGTTTGGTTATCAGTTATGAGGAGATCAACATACTGCTTCAGAGCTGACAAATTCAGTGCGTTGATAAAGAAATAATGTAAGTTTTCATCTGCTTCTGGCAGTATAAAATATATTATCTTTGCCTTGACCTTTTTTTGGTTCTATGTGTAAATTTGTCATCAAATTTACACATTTTAGCAAATGTACGCTTTTGAGTTAAGTTACTCTCTCTCTCAGTAATCTGACTTTCAGTCTGTCTGACTATGACACACACAATGCATCCCTTAAAAAGTGATCCATACAGTTTCCGGCTCTCCGCTTTAAATCAGTCACATATGGGTTGGTTCTTTGTCATTCATTCTGAGCTCTAGTGAAAGATTTGTGCCTTTCATATATAACATTTCTTCTAGGTGCACCATATGCTTCAAATTTATAAATCAAAATGTGATTTCCCCCTTATCTTCATTGTCATCAAATTGAAAAGAATTAAGTATCTCCTGTGTTTCTTCAAATACCACATGAAGAAATGGTTCTGACTGAAGTCTCTCATCTTTTATATCTGCTCCCCATGCAATGCCATACAACTGCATTTCTTGTTTCCACCCTCTCCAGCTCTCTGTAGCATATTCTTCAAATATCAACGGCCTTGGAGGCATTAGCTGGTTTCTTCTTGCTTTTCAGTTTTACTACCAGTGACCGACACCCAGTGCAGGCTGCAGATCTGCAGGCGTCTTTAGCATTCCTGCACTGAAGGCTTCTTTGTGCAGCAGAGAAGTGGGTGCAGGGTGGGAAGCCATTTTTGCATCTCTCACTCCCCTCCCTCCAGAAGCCCTGCCCTCGTGTATAAATATGGTCCTGAGCATTTCATGACCCTCAGGAACATATTTATACGAGTGGACAGGGCTTTAGAGGGAGGGGAGAGATGCAACAATTACCCCCACCCCCCGTCCCGTCAAATGCACAAAGAAGCCTTCAGCTCAGGGATGCTGAAGGCTTCTTGCAGATCTGCAGCCCTCCTGGATATGCACTGGATATCAGCCAGTATCTTTTCTGGTACCAAGTTATGCGGTGTGTTAGAATGGGAGACAGATCCTCCCTGACGTTCATTTTCTTGGTTAGGTAATTTTCTCACCAGACACCAGAAATCAGTGTCAACAAAGCTTTATTTATGCTAGCAAAAAACCCTGAGGGCTCTGGGAGTCCCTCCATCATTATATAGTCAGCGATAAATAGCTTTCACACCTGCGCATTGTATACACAAATATACATTGTATACTTTAACCCTATAGGTTCCGATTTGCTTTCAAGTGCCACACTTCACATTTACATCTGGCTTGTGGCCTTGGTTCCCGCGCCCCTCTTGGGGCATTCCTTTGACCACTGCCTTCATAAAAATACCTTTGAAGTGTGGGTATATATACTAACAACTGCAATCGCCATTTTATAAGGCGTATATCCTAGTTAGCTAGGTGCTATTCAAACTACTCGTGCTCTTTGGCTGCTAAAGCAAATTGCAAATAATATTCCAACGGGTGCAAATTTTATTTAAAAATGCCACCAGAGATTGAAATGTCTCTTCATAAAGCAGATTGTAAGAGAGAGAGAGTTTTCATTAAACCTGGCAACTCAGAGCAATCAGTAAAGAAAAATAACTTCCCTCATGTGTCTAACTTGGTCCTAACTTATTACTTACAGGTCTTTTCATTTCTCCAGCAGCTCTCAGCCTGCTGCTTCCTGAGGACATTCCTGGGACAGAGCTAACTAACTGAGCAAAGTTTTCTTCTCCCCAGTAGGTGGCTGAGTGTGTAGTTCCTACCCAGTCCTCTGGATTGGCCCTTCTGTCTTGAATTTCCCGGGCTTTTTCCTTATTAGGATAGGAAAGGCCCACTCTCCCAGAAGTTGCTCTAAGTGAGGCCTGGTCTTGTGAGGAGAGCTGGTCTTGTGGTAGCAAGCATGACTTGTCCCCTTAGCTAAGCAGGGTCTGCCTTGGTTACACATGAAAGGGAGACTAGAAGTGTGAGCGGAGCACTGTAAGATATTCCCCTTAGGGGATGGAGCTGCTCTGGGAAGAGCAGAAGGTTCCAAGTTCCCTCCCTGGCATCTCCAAGATAGGGCTGAGAGAGATTCCTTCCTTGGAGAAGCCGCTGCCAGTCTGTGTAGACAATACTGAGCTAGATAGACCAATGGTCTGATTCAGTACATGGTAGCTCCCTATGTTCCTCCCTCAAATCCTTCCCTTCACTACAGAGTGTCACTTGGGCCTTTCTAGGTTAGAAAGGTTACTGCTTTTAACACCGTTATGTGGGAGCCAACCACCTAATGACTAGCAAGCCAGAGGTTGCCAGTTTGAATCCCTGCTGGTATGTTTCCCAGACAACACCTATATCAGGCAGCAGAGATCTAGGAAGATGCTGAAAGGCATCATCTCATACTGGGTGGGAGATGGCAATGGTAACCCCTTCCTGTATTCTACCAAAGACAACCACAGGGCTCTGTGGGTGCCAGGAGTCGACACCGACTCAACAGCACACTACCTTTACCTTTAAACATATTTCCTTAAAGGGGCAATTCTGTTACTAAGAAATCCCATGTTTGTTTCTGGAGGAAAAAATACAGCATATTTTGCCCCGCCCCACCATGGCTAGTGTGCAACTTGCCTCCTGTGCCCTGCCAAATGAAGTACTTGTTGGATGAGGAGGCCTTCCCTTCGCAGCACCTTCGCGATCTCCGTTGCAGGTTTATGCAAGAAAGGATCTTTCCAGGCTAGAGGATTGCTCAAGACACTAAGTGATGACCTTTGATCCTTGATGCAGCAGGGAGAAGCTTCTAAGCATGTGAAGAGTTCAGGAGGAAGAATGTCCTTTGCCTCTGGGCGTGTGATGTGATAGCTACATCATCATGCTACTTGTGCAAGGCTAGGCATGCCAGGATGGGAGTCATGCAGAGGAGAGGGAGGTGTTGAGAAGCAGATCACCTGAGAGTGTGTGTGTGGGGGGAAGAGGGGGCATCGACAGAGGCTACTCAGTCTCCCCAGAGTTAGAGGTGATCCACGACAGTGTGATCACTGTTGCTGGGTTATACTGAGAGTAACATATGTGGTGATGTGTCACCTTCCGGTCTTCATGGGAAAAGGCTGCATCAGCCCCTGTGTTGTATGTGAGACTGAATGCGCTCTCCTAGAACACTATTTGCTCATTTCCCCTCACCCCACCTTTCCTTATAATCTGTATGTGTTTAGGGAGCTGACCCGACAACGATGGACCCAATCCACTGGGAAGCTGCACAACTCCCACTCATTTAAAATAGAGTTTGCCCAGGAGAAGTTCTCAGGGGATCGTGCCCAGTGTGTACTCCTGAAAAGACCAGAAATCTGTTTGGGAAGTGTTGATTGCGACCAGCTGGGTGCTGTTTAATTCTCTGCTCATCTCCCTAAAAGGCAGAAACCAGCTTGCATTACTTTATATCACATAATCCTGCTGGGAAATTAACTAGGGAATGGCAGAGGTGATGAAATACAGGCCATAGGCTGCTCTCAGATGAAGACTCCACCGCCATACACAATACTGCCAACTTCTGTGCTGCAGCAGTCGACTCCACAGGGCCATAACCTCTCCTGTCCAGAGGGACCGTGGGCTGAGCCTACAAAACCCAGTCTTAGCCTCAGCTCTCACACAAGCTATTGTAACCTCCTTTTAAGTGCATACTTTTAATTTTTCCTGTGTAACTTTAAACATCCTTACCTATTTTTAAGTACTCTTAAGTACCCTTCTGGCCTACTGTTTATTAGGATGCAGACTTCTCTCTCACAAACAGTCTTAGTGCTGTTTTTACAAATTTTAAATATAAGATTTAAATTTTCTTCCACCTTATTACTACCCTACACTTCTATAGTTTCATAACAGTAGTTTTATATCTCCCACCCCCTGCTTGTATCTTATGTATTTTATTGCTCTTATGCTTGTCTAAGACCCAATAAAGATTGATTGATTGACTGATTGATTGACAGGCCACAGAGGACTTGCCTGATTCATCAGGTTATGAATCTCTAGTTACAATGTGCTGAATTCTGCAATGCAATTTTCTGGCAGGGCTCCTCTGCTTTTTGACAGCTGCATAGCAGACAATTTCAGCAGGTGAAGTTTTGTTTAGCATGGAGATGCAGTGATGGAAAAAGTGTTATCTGCTGAATTTCCTTCTATCATGCAATAGTTAGAATAGTTATCATGCACAGAAGCCTTACACAAAGAAACGTTGCCAATCCTAAAATAAACATTCATGGCTATAACAATGTATTTACTAAAGTATTTCACCCACTCATTTAGCCCAGTTGGTCTGCAAGATTACTTATGATCTAATTTTTAAATTACACGTTATAGCAACACTAACAAATCTGTTTTGAAAAATTAGTTTGTGCAACATGAAGTCACACTTCCCGATTGCCTACAGATACCAAAATTTGCATACACAATCCTGCCAGTTAAATGAGCTAAATGTCCTAGTTTTTACACTGGAATATGCTGGGTGAAAGGTTTAAAAGTCTTGGTGGGGGGTGTTTTAGAATAAATTCTGAATATAATAATCATGTTTTAACTGTTGTTGTTCTCAACCGATTTTAACCACTCAGTAATCAGATCAATAATTGCAGAAATAAAACACACCGAAGAGAAGCAGAAGATCTTTCTCGGATTCAAATTTACCATATGTGGTAATTATTTAATACAATTAATAATGTTTGAAGTTGAAAGCCTACACATTGCAAATGAATTTTTTACTTCCCTTTTGCAATATGATTAAGAATTCTGTTTATTTATTTATTTGTTTGTTTGACATATTTTTATACCACCCCAAACTTACGTCTCTGGGTGGTTTAGAACTAATCTATTACATATATTTAATGTATTTAACTTTCCTATAAGTGTAATCTACATAAAATGACTTTGCCTGGTCAATGATGGGCCTCACCTGCTAGTAATTAATGAAATCAACATTTCTATAACGTGGATGCTGTAGCAGTTTCCTGCGCTGAGCAGGAGCTTAAAAGACCTCCAAGGCCTCTTCCACCAGTTCTCTGTCCTTCAGAGACAATATTGTGGGCTGATCTACTGAGGATGTATAGGGATTGAACCAGATGACCCTTAGATCTCTTCTAGTCCTGCGATGCATGTCTGTTTTATGTTGTAAGAAAGAGTGCAGTTTGGATTGCTGGGTGGGTCTGTGAACTGCAGCAGCTTCAAGATGACCTCGTGGCATCATCCCTGCTGCTATTCCTCTTGCCACTTGCTTTTGCTGGGCAGAATGACTAGACCTGGCTTTGCTGTGCCTGTCTGATAGCGTCACCAGGCTGCAGTGAAGGTCAAGCAAGGATAAATCCCATATTCATTTATCCTGGGCTTCCAGCCTTTGCCAGCAACTGTGGGGAAATGCTGTAAAAAAACGTCTGTCTCGTGTCATAAAGCCTTGGCCCAAGAGAGTGAAGCAGTGCCAAAGAACATCCACCAAGCAGTTTGTAACAAGAGTCCAGGCAGATGCCAGACACAAAATCAATGGGGTGCCCTTCAGGAGAGCTGCACCTGCAGAGGCCTGTGAGCTGAAATGAGAACCTGTTCCTGATCTGCTTAGGGCCGAACTTTGGGGGGAAAGTAGCCAACAGGAAGGTGGCATGTTGCTACTAGTTGGCTTCAGAGATTGGGGAACTCTTGATGCAACCCCGCTTCTAGGCAGCTTTGATTAAGCAGGCCCAGAACTGACAACCACATCTGCTTATTTATATGCTGCCTTTTCATGTTACCGTCTGCAGAGTGGCTCACATAAAGTAAAACACTAGAACTCATGGGCAATTCTAACAGTAATCATATAAACCAATGGCATACAAAACAGAACAATAGTACATAGGAAGCTGGTTACTAGTTGGACGGCTACTAGTTGGAGGACCATAGGCCACCTCCAAGCTCAGAGGCAGGATGGTTCTGAATACCAGTTGCAGGGGAGTAACAGCAGGAGAGAGAGCATGCCCTTAACTCCTGCCTGTAGGCTTCCAGTGGCATCTGGTGGGCCACTGTGTGAAACAGGATGTTGGACTAGATGGGCCTTGGGCCTGATCCAGCAGGGCTGTTCTTATGTTCTTATGAAGCTGCTATATAATGAGTCAGACCATTGGTCCATCTAGCTCAGGATTGTCTACACAGACTGACGGTGGCTTTTCCAAGGCTGCAGGCAGGAATCTCTCTCAGCCCTATCTTAGAGATGCCAGGGAGGGAACTTGGAGCCTTCTGCTCTTCCCAGAGCGGCTCCATCCCCTGAGGGGAATATCTTGCAGTGCTCACACATAAAATCTCTCATTCATATGCAACCAGGGCATGCTTACTACCACAAGACCAGCTTTCTCTCTCTCCCCCACCCCAATTTTAAAAAGCACATAAGGGAGGGGAAACCTTTGAGATGGCTACTTGTGCCATTGAGCATCTGACCTGGATGCCAACAAGGAGTCATTACACAATGGGAATGTGTTGCATTTCCTGGTGCAAAAATTTGAGATCAGCATATTATTGCCACAGAGTTGAATGATGGCAATGAACTTCAGAGCCTTACAAGGAGACTGAACAATTATGGCTTAGAGTAAAAAGTGATGCTTGTCTAAGAGCAGACATTGATTTGTTTTCTGGGGTTGTTTTTGTCGACAAATAGCCTGCTTTTCAGGCAGTGTCCAATGCTACGCCTGTGAAACTCATGGCCAGGTATTGTGGCCACTGGTATAGTTTGAACTTAGAGAGGTTTTACCTATGCTTCATGAAACTGGCAATCAGTGTTCAAGGACATGTGTTTCAGAATGAAGCTATTTGCATGACAGTCTTTAAATGCTTCAAGCCTTGTGCCATGTGTCTTTGCCATATGTAGCATATCTACTCCACCTGCACATTCAGAACTGTAGCTTCTGTGTTTTTGTGGGGCTCATCTAGGCTTCTGTTGAACTATGCAAAGGAAGAGCTGAACGGAGCTGCTCAGGAGGATGCCTAGCTGAAGTTATTGTGGCATAGTTGACTGCTGTGTTTTATGTTAGCTGGAAGTTTTTCACATGAGGCTTTTAAAGCCCTTTAACTTGCATCTCCTCCGGAATGGAGGGGGTATGTTCACATATCTGCCAGATTTACCCCAAAGTCCCTGCGGGTTATTGGGGAGCAGTTCACACACAATTCGAGATTTTCACTGCACGTTAGAGTATAAAAAGTCCCTGGAGAAAATAGAAGCATCGGTGGAAATGACCACTTTCCATTTGATCCTTTCTGGATGGTTTATGAAGCTGCTTTGTACTGAGTCAGGTCCAGTGGTACACCTAGGTAATTTTGGAGCCTGGACCTAAAGGCCTTTGGAGCCCCCATCCCCCCCCCTACACACAGAGAGAGAGTATTTGTTAATACATGAGTTCTTGAGGGCAGAAACAACAACGAGACTCACAAGAATGTAAGAAGATAAAACAGGTATATTTATGCAAATATGCATTAGCAGAGACATTTCAATGCGCAACATAACATATTCCCCACTCCCAGCAATGTCTTTAAATTGGAAGTCATGCTCAGTTGCCCTGTGCAGGTCTTGGTGCAGCATGGGCCAGTTGCGCGGTGCCGCGACCATACCACTTGGGGCAGGCTAAAGAGGATTCTGCTCGGAAGTGCAGGGGAAAGAGTGCCTCCGGTCAGGTCACTGATCCATCTAGCTCAGTATTGCCTACAGTGACTGGCAGGTCATCAGATAAATAAGAGTCTTTCGCAGCCTTATCTGGAGATGCTTAGGACTGAATGTGGAACCTTTCTGTATGTAAAACATCTGCTCTGCCATTAGATATAGTAGATACCTCCTCCTCCATCATTCGGTGTCTACTTTTCTGTACTGGCACTTATTAGTATGTTCGTTATTGGAAACTGTGAGTTTGCTTCCTCTGGTAGGTGTGTGGAGTGAAAAAAGAAAGCAAACCCTGCACATGTGGAGCTGTGCACTTGTGCAGGTGACATAGGTTACGGCGTCCTCCCAGATGCCAGCCTGGAGAATAATTTGCTAATGCCATGTAGAAAATGCGTAGACCTCCAGCTGATGTGTAAGGCAGCACAATAGCTTTGAACATACTTCATGGCTCCCCTTTGAACATACTTCATGGCAGAGCTGGGGGTAGGCAGAAAATAAATTGCCATCAACCAAGGCTTCATTCAGTCTGTTTCTATTGTGCTTTGATCCATCCAATTATCTGAGAGGAGGCTGCCTTGGAAAAGTGGCTTTCAATCCAGCAGGCCAGCTAAGAAGTAGAGTTTTGGCACCTGCTGTTCTTGATGTTGGGTCAATGAGGAAAGGCAGTAGGGGGACCAGCCTTTCGAGAGATGATGAACTGCATTGATTGGTGCCTGACAGCCACATTATCTGAAATGGACTGCAGTGAGGAGGAATAAGAGAGGTGGAAAAAAACAGCAGAGAAGGGCTCTGGGACACCATGCATGTCAGGCACAAGTGTGTACAGCAGTCCTCTTGTGTCCAAAAGGGCCCCTGAAGCATGGAAGCAACAAGCTCCTTGATGTATTCCAAGCATCAGCCCCACCCAAGCACTAGAACAATAGAAGCATGCGTTGTTTCTCCCCTGGAGGTGGATAGACCTAACAGAGATGAGTCTCATTTAAGAGACCCTGGGAAAGATGCTGATGGTGATTCTACCGTGTCTTCCCCCAGCAAATGTTGATAGAACTCCCTGTCTTAACAGCAGAGTCACTCTAGCCTGTGAGCTTGGTGGGAGTTGATGTCCTTCCGACTGGGACATGCACAGTCAATTTCATTCAATAAATGCCTTTCCATTTCCTAACCTGGACTGGGCAGAAGGGAGCAGGTGGGGAGGAGGCAAGAATGGGAAGGTTCTTGTAAAATGAATGTTAATCAGAGTATCTTTAGTGATTATGTATGCACATGGATCTGTAACATTTTGTGTACTTTTAATGGGAATGCAGCCGGGGCAGGGGGAGTGTGTGAGAAGATAGCAGGGCTGTTCTCATGACTCTAAACAACAACAACAAATGTTTACATACCGCTCTTCAAAGTTCTCAAAGCAGTTAATATAGAAAAATAAATAATATATATAAGTAAGATGGTCCCTTGTCCCCCAAAGGCTCACAATCTAATAAGAAACACAAGGCAGATACCAGCAACAGCCACTGGAGAGATTCCGCCCCGCCGCTAAATATGAGAATTGTGCCACTTTAAAAGGTGTCTCTTTGATCAGAATTGGAGGAGTGCCCAGCCAGGGCAGGAGAGTCATGTGTACTCGTTTGCAAAGATCAAAGTAAGAGAAGGGGAGAGTGATCGTGTGCAAACAGGGTAGGATGGCTTTTCGGCCATCCTCAAGAAAATGCTGGGGCTAGGATGTGGGTTGGGCCTGCCCCTTGACCACGTGATCACTTTCCCCTGCTCTTACCTTGATCTTGGAAAACACACAATGGCTGACTGGGAGTGCTCACAGCTCTCCTACCTTGGCTGGGTACTCCATCAACCCTGTAGGGTCATGCTCTTGAGGTAGCAAGCATGAATTGTCCCCTTTGCTAAGCAGGGCCTGCCTTGATTTGCATATGAATGGGAGATTGGAAGTGTGAGCACTGTAAGATCTTCCTCTCAGGGGGATGGAGCCGCTCTGGGAAGAGCAGAAGTTCCAAGTTCGCTCCCTGGCAGCATCTCCAAGATAGGGCTGAGAGAGACTCCTGCCTGTAACCTTGGAGAAGCTGCTGCCAGTCTGGGTAGACAATCCTGAGCTAGATGGACCAGTGGTCTGACTCAGTAGAAGGCGGCTTCCTATATTCCTACTCCATTGTGAGGGCTATCTTCTTGATATGCCTTCTTCATGAGACACAGAAAGACTGTTCTCACGAGCAGCCTAACCCAGGCTAAGGCAGCCCATGTGCAGCACCGGGATCCGTGTGGGTCCTGATGTTGCCTGCCAGCCTAACCCAAAGCCCGGCCTTTCGCTGAGGTTAAGGGCACGAGCATACACGTAACCCTGGTGCCGGGATGGTGTCTGTCTGTGCTCAGGCTGCTTGCACCTAGAGCAAGCATCTCATTGAGGCATCCCCCATTGCATTGCACTTGTTGTGCGCTGCATTGTGGGATATGTGGAGGCCAGGATGCATCGTCCTAACCTCCGGAGATCTGCACTGCATGCTGCAGCACAGATTGTGTGGGAGTGTGGTCCTCGCTTCCCACCAATGTTGTTGGATTCTCTGTGGGGGAGTATGTTTTGCACAGCCTCCCCCCCCCACCCTCCCACCACCCCCACCTCCAGGTCATGTTAATATCCTTATAATTTCATTCCTGCCTGTGTGGGAAATTTATCAGCTGTACATTTTCTTCCTCTATACAGGCTCATGTGTATCCTTTTGATCTCTGACATGACTTACTTGTGCCTTGCTGTTTGAAATCTTTACTATGAACTGTTTTATTACTGTAACCCGCAGCAATCAGTGTGCTCTCAACCTAACAACTAATTCAATTGCGGTTTTATTCATTTAATTTCCTCTAGCGTTTTTGCTAGACCTGGTTTTTCTTTTCATAACCAAATAGCAATGCTTCTATGTGGCAACTGCAGACATCTCTTTGCTTGCACTTTCTCCATAGGCTGACTATGCTCATGCAGTGGCTATTCATTATCTGTGGTGTCTCAATGCATGAAGTGGGAATAAGTTGAAGGGACAAGCCAGTTTTGTCTCCCCTGCAGCCCAAACATGGCTACCTACAGTTGCTGACATCCCTTTGCTTGCACAACTAATAAGAACGTAAGAACAGCCCTGCTGGATCAGGCACAAGGCCCATCAGCATCCTGTTTCACACAGTGGCTCACCAGATGCCACAGGCAAGAGGTGTGTGCATGCCCTCTCTCCTTCTGTTGCTACCCTGGAACTAGTATTGAGAGGCATCATGCCTCTGAGGCTGGAGGTGGCCCACATCCACCACACTAATAGCCATTGAAAGACCTGTCCACCATCAATTTGTCTAAGCCCCTTTTAAAGCCATCCAAGCTGGTGGCCATCACCACATCCCATGGCAGAGAATTCCATAGATTAATTATGCCCTGTATGAAAATGTACTTCCTATTCTCGGTCCTAAATTTCCCAAACTTCAGTTTCATGGGGTTACCCCTGGTTCTAGTGTTGAGAGAAGGAGAAAAAACATTTTGCCCACTCTCTTTATTCCATTCATAATTGTATACACTTCTATCACGTTTCCACATAGTCACCTCTTTTCCAAACTAAAAGGCCCCAGATGCTGTAGCCTTGCCTCATAAGGAAGGTGCTCCAGGCCCCTGATCATCTTGGTTTCCCTCTTCTGTTTTGGAAGTTAAGGACTTTGCGCTGTCTCTTGTCTCAGACCGTGGAGGACAGACTAGTGAGTCAGAGGGCTAGAGGGTCAAGACATTGGTCATCCCTTTTCTACTGCTCTGACACTATCCCTTTGGATATGTAGATTGGTATTCTTAGGGATTAACTTCCTCTCTCTCTTCCCTACCTGTCCTTCTACCTTGCAACATGGCAAGCTCCTTTCCTTGCACCATGTGTGCAGAGAAGATGCAGAATCCATCTGCATCCAGCTAGATAGATAGATTAGAGATCCTAACTCCTCACTTTCCTGTCTAGAATGGAGTTCCTTAATGAATGCCTTATATATTGACTTGAAACTATGAATTGGCTCCAAGTTACTTTACTCTCAGCGTACACGCATGCCTAAGTAAATTCCGCTGAGTTGTGCCTCTGTGCACTCTGCTATAATGAAAAAGGGATTTTCTCACTAAAGAGAATTCCCAACATTCTGCACCTTTGCCAGTTCTACAATATCCTTCTTAAGATACAGTGACCAAAGCAGTACTCCAGATGTGGCCAGAACATAGATTTGTATAAGGGCATTATAATATTAGCATTTTTATTTTCAGTCCCCTTCCTAATGATTCCTAGCATGTAATTAGCCTTTTTCACAGCTGCTGCGCACTGAGTCGACCACCACAACCCCAAGGTCTCTCTCCTGGTCAGTCACCGACAGCTCAGATCCCATCAGTGTATATATGTAGTTGGTGTTTTTTGTCCCAATGTGCATCATTTTACACTTGCTTACATTGAACCGCATTTGCCATTTTGTCGCCCACTCCCCCAGTTTGGAGAGATCTTTTTGGAGCTCCTCACAATCTGTTGTAGATTTCATTACCCTAAATAGTTTACTGTCATCTGCAAACTTGGCCACTTTGCTGCTCACCCCAACTATTAGAAGTGCTAGAGGTGCACCTAGGTAATTTTGGAGCTTGGACCTTTGGAGGCCCCCCGCTTTAAGTTAAGCAGAATTTTTTAACACGTAGGTTCTTGAGGGTGCAAACCACACCACCCAGGGCAGACAATGTGGAGGGATTTTGCTTTTTCTGCTGCATTTTGTTTGTTTGCTTATTTATTTATTTATTTGAAACATTTGATATACCGCCCACTCCGAAGACTCTGGGCAGTGTACAAAAACATGCAAAACAAGACAGCATTAAAATTACATTCTAAATAAAACTACAATAACTAATGGGGGGGGGGGGAGAAATAGATAAACTACAGGGTAAAAGCCTGGCAAAAAAGAAAAGTCTTCAATAAATATTTAAAAATCGACAAGGAAGGAGCTATCATTCTAGTTATGATAAAGTTCAGCCTGGCTTATAAACGCATGTCGTTCTTGATTTCTCTATACTTAATTGCTGTCCACTCAAGTCGATGGTTGGCAGTTCATTGTGTGACCTGACTCATTGAAAAGCATCACATTTGAGGTGATATGTGGTGATCATATATCACCTTGAGACCAAGGTGGCGGATCTGGAGAAGCTCAGAGAGGCATGTGGATGACACCTTCAGGGACGTGACAGAGACATCCCACTCCAGGGCTGATAGCTCCTCTGCTGTCAGGGAGAATGAAGGTCTTGGGCGAGGAGGACATCGGTCTGAGGAAGAGGGAATGCTCCTTTAGAAGAGACCCCTTCCATGGATGATGAGCCCATATCCTCTCGCACAGGGGATACTCCTCCGGGGTGTGGGGGGCTCCTTGTAGTGGGTGATTCAATCATTAGAGGTATAGAGAGATGGGTTTGTGACCCGCGTGTTGACCACGCAGTGACTTGCCTGCCTGGTGTGAAGGTTGCAGACATCTCACAGTGTCTAGATAGGCTCTTAGGCAGTGCTGGGGATGTCATGGGCAGTCATGGTGCACAGCAGCACCAATGATGTGGGGAAATGTAGTCGGGAGGTCCTGGTAGATAAATTTAGGCTGATAGGTAGTGTATTGAAGTCCAAGACCTCCAAGGTAGCAGAAATGCTACCTGTTCCATGCGCAGATACAGTGAGACAGGTAGAACATTGGGGGTTCAATGCGTGGATATTGGTGCCGAGAGGAGGGGTTTAGATTTGTTAGGCACTGGGATACATTTTGGGGCAAGCAAGGCCTGTACAAAAGGGACGGGCTGCACTTGAACCAAGATGGAACCAGACTGCTGGCGCTTAAAATCAAAAAGGTTGCAGAGCAGCTTTAAAAATGATGCCTGGGGAATAGCTGACAGGAGCTGGGCAGTATCGGGTTTGGCAAAAGCCATCCTTTAAAGTGTGAGGGTGCAAAGGATTCAGATAAAACAGAAGAGGACAGAGCAGAACTGCATAAAGAGCAAACAGGAGCCTGTGCCAGTGGGTCAAAGGGTCAAAAGAAAGATAGCATATATCAGGTGAGAGATTCAGCATATAGGTGCCTATATGCCAATGCCAGAAGCCTTTGAGCCAAGATGCATGAGTTGGAGTGCTTGGTTGCTAACGCAGAAATGGATATAGTGGGCATAACAGAAACATGGTGAAACAGTTAGAACCAGTGGGACACTGTTATCCATGGATATAAACTCTATAGAAAGGACAGGGAGGGGCGCCTTGGAAGTGGAGTAGCACTGTATGTTAAAGAAGGGATAGAATCTAACAAGCTAGAAAACCTAGGAGGTCTGGAGTCCTCCACAGAAATCCTGTGGGTGACAATACAAGGCCTGAAAGAGAATGTGCTACTGGGGATGTGCTATCGCCCTCCTGATCATAATGCCGACAGTGACTGGGAGTTGCAGCAGGAAATCAGGGAGGCGTCAAGGAGAGGCAGGGCTGTGATAATGGGTGACTTCAATTCCCCACACATAGACTGGGTAACTTCACAGTCAGGTAATGACAAAGAGGTCAAATTTCTAGATACGCTAAATGACTGTGCCCTAGAACAGTTGGTCTTGGAACCGACCAGAGAGAAGGCGACCTTGGACTTAATCCTGAGTGGCACCCAGAACCTGGTGAGTGTCATTGACCCTTTAGGGAACAATGTCAGTGTCATTGACCCTTTAGGGAACAGTGACCACAGTGCGATCAAATTCAGCATACATGTGGGGAGAGAATCACCAAAGAAGTCTAACACAGACACTTTGAATTTCAGAAGAGGAAACTTCTCCAAAATGAGGAGTATGGTGAAAACTCTTAATAATCAACTTGTGGAATTCTGTGGCATATTCTTATGGAATATGCCACATATAACTTGTTCCATATAACTTGTGGAATTCTGTGGCATAATCAACTTGTGGAATTCTCTGCCACGAGATGTGGTGACAGCCAACAACCTGGAAGGCTTTAAGAGGGGTTTGGATAACTTCATGGAGGAGAGGTCTATCATTGGCTACTAGTTGGAGGGCTAAAGGCCACCTCCAGCCTCAAAGGCAGGATGCCTCTGAGTACCAGTTGCAGGGGAGTGACAGCAGGAGAGAGGGCTTGCCCTCAACTCCTGCCTGTGGCTTCCAGGGGCATCTGGTGGGCCACTGTATGAAACAGGATGCTGGACTAGATGGGCCTTGGGCCTGATCCAGCAGGGCTGTTCTTATGTTCTTATGATTAAATTGGTGATGGTCCACTAATACGTGCAATGTACCACTTACCGTTGCAATTGTCAAGTCATGAAAAGTCATGTCTAAACCTGCTCATTGTAAGTAATGTATGTTACTTAAGTAATGTATGTTACCTAAGATATTCAAGAATCCCTTCTTTGTATTGCTTCCCTGGTGTTATTTTAGGATAGTGGCACCAAAATAGCCCCTGGATCTTGATTACGTGAACAAATCTCAGGTCTCATCATAGCCAACTTTTTCTTGCTTTAAAAGCATTGCTAAGCTGTTGCCTTAGTATTTGGCTCCCAAGTACTAATCCACTGTGATCATCTGGGATGCTGGGTTCCTCAGCTGCTTGTTTGCTTTCTCTGTCTATCTGCCTCTCATCATGTGGGCCTAAGCAAAGCCTCTTTCCAAAGACATAGCCTACTGCAGTGTCAGACAGCATAAAGGAGGTGGGGTAGGAAATGCTACTAAATAATAATGGAACTCACACAAAAACACTTTAGCTAGTCATGGCAGGTTTACTGCGATGCCTGCATTCATTTTAGGACTGCAATTCTTCTTTCCCTTTTTAACTTGTCATCACACACTACTGTGTATATACATATACATACAGCTTGCTAACAACTAGGGAGTCTTTTTTTCTGGCAGGACCCTGTGTCTGTAACAACTGTATAACAAGCAGAAATTCAGCAGATTTTCTGGCAAGCAGATGTAAGGATGGGCAAAGTTGCATCTGCTGAATTACTGATGGTCTCCTGTCAGAGAAAAGTTGGCATTTTTAATCCAGAGATCGGCAGGAGGCATACTGTGATCTCTCTCTCTCTCTCTCTCTCTCTCACACACACAAACACACACACACCTCTGTCTGAATACACAGCAGCACCATAGCAACACCATATCTCCTCTAACATGCTTGTTTCAGACAACTCAAAACCCACCATAGAAATTCTTATTTGAAATGCTGCATATTGAGACACAGTGGACCAAACTACATGAGATGTTAAGTCTTATTAGGATGAGGGGCTTGTTCTTAACTGAGTAAATAACAGCTGTATTGGGACCATGTCAGGAGATAGGTTGACTAATAACCCCCTCCTTCCATGGACTCAATACAGTCTGATTCCCTGCATAAACTGTTTAAGGGTGAAAAGCTCCCATTTGTACCAAACCCTTTGGGTAAGGGTTTCCAAACATTTCTGATGATGTCGGTGGATTATGGAAACTGCTGCTTTGCTAAACTCTGAAGAGTATAGCTCCAGTAGGAAAGCTGTAAATAAAAAGAAGCAAGCAATGCTTGCCTGAAGCAAAAGCCTTGAATAAACAGAAGTACACAAGAGAATCCCTGTGAATGTTAATCCTACAGTCATGTCATCAATATTTCATAACAAGCACTATCCAATACTGTTGAAAGAGCTTCTACAGTGATGGCCAATGTGGGGATTTTGCCGTGGACATTGTCTCTGTTCTTTGTATGGGACATGCTTGTCTATGTTTGAATATGTCTAAGTGGCTTGGGGGTGGAGTCACAGTTTGTTTGTCTGCCCCTCACTTGTATTCAATTCAAACTGAGAGGTTCTCTCTCTCTGTGTAAAGGGACTATTAGTCTGTTTATTGTATTCCACAAAATGAGCATATTTGCTCTTGCAAACTCTCTCTCTCTTTGAATCTTTCCTCCTTCTGGAGTAACAAAGAATGAAGAGAAACAGTGAAAATGGGATTCTGCAAATAAGCATGCCATAGAACACGTATCTTTGACTGTAAGTGATCAGTTATTCTATCATATATAGAAGACAAAAATAAAGCAAGAGAGATGTGGGAAAGATTGAAGGAGATCTTTCAACAAAGAACCACGAATAGTCAAGTTTCTCTTATGCTGTTGTGTAATAAAAGATTCAGAGAGGGAGAAAGTTTGCAAGAGCACACATGCTCATTTTTGGAATGGAAATAATTAAAACTCCAGGAGATAAATATGCCTGAACTAGCAAAGTTTGGACTTGTACTTAATACCTTGCCTAAAATATATTTTTTTACTAATTAAAGAAAAGGTGACTTTGAGTTTTGTGTCAGAATGTTTCCAAGAGTTTAATTTGAAAAAGCAAACAGAAAGGGGGGAATCAGTTAAAATTGAGCCTACGAAGTTACTGATGGTAGGCAATGTTTTATATGTGGAAGCACCTTGCATTTAAGGAATGCATGTCCTAATAAAGAGCAAGGGAATGATTCTCAACAGAGAAAAGTATTTAAGAGAATGTCTGGGTATTTAAGAGAATGTCTTCTTCACCATGATCCCCATCGCCCATTGAGATAATCTGGAGAGGTTCATTTGCAGTTGCAACCAGCTTGACAGGTGGCCACACAAACATGGGCCTTCTCTGTTGCTGCCCCGAGACTCTGGAAATTAGAGCCTCCCAATCTCTGACAAATTTTAAAAGGTACCTAAAGACTTATCTTTTACCCAAAGATTTTTTAATTTGACTGTGGATTTAAATTGTTTTAAGGTTTTTATTTTTGGTGTTTTAACTTGTTTTATTGTTGTTCTAAACTTCCCAGAGAATAAAGTTTGGGGCGGTATACAAAGTTTGGGGCGGTATACAAATTTGATAGATAGATAGATAGATAAAATGGGAATACAACTAAATTCCAGAAAAAAAAGGACTTTCTAACAAACAAAGTTGCCTATGCAAAAGTGAAAGCAACGAAAATAATGCTGAAAATGATGAAAAATTGTGTGCTGCAAAAAGAAATCATCTGCAGGGTTGATGCAAGTCAAAGTAGATCCAAAATAAATTTGGATAGTGGAGCTACTTCAGATTCCTTCAATAATTTGCAAGATTTCTCTGAGATAAGCATGGAATATAAAAGTCCTATATACCTTGCTAATGGGCAAAACATTTTTGCAGAAGGGAAGGGGACAGTTTATCTGAAGTGTAATCTTGGTCCAAATAGAGTTAATGAGTTTGTATTCCAGGGGCATACTATGTTTCAAGTTTGCAAAACAGTTTAATGAGTGTAAAAACAGCCACAAGGCATTGATATAGAGGTTTTTTTCAGAAGGGAACATTGCTTTTTTTTTGTAGGGGTGTGAACAAACTGCTCAGTAGCAAACTGGTCTGCCACAAACTGGGCTGGTTCGATGGTTCAATTGCAATCTGGACTGGCCTCCAGGAGAGGTGGGCTGCTCCACAATCAAACCAAACTAAGCCTGGACCATGGCAGACTGGTTCACTGCCATTTAATAGTTTGAGGGGCTACGCTTGTAGCAAAAGGGAATCCTGGCTTGAAAATGCTTCTAAAGGGTGGGATGGGTGGCCCTGAGAAGGTAGATGTAAGGTGCATACTGGTCTTCAAAACCCCAGTGCTCCCCTCAGCAGCCCGCCCGTGCGGTGTCAGTGCAGTTCCAGTATTGATGCCATGGAGGTCACACAAACAGACTGTACACATCCGTGGAGGCCAGGTCAATTCTGGAACCATACCACCACCACATGGGCAGGCTTCTGGGGTGAGCGTCAGGGTGTCAAGGACGGGTAAGCACCTTACATCTATGTTTATAGGTGCCTCTCACCCCCGCTGCCACCAGCTGCCCTTTAGGATCCGGAGAATCCTCATTGGATTCCCCTTTACAAGCACAGCCCCTTGAACCACCGAACTGGGTGGAGCCAGTTTGAGCCAGTTCAATCGAACCAGTTTGCGGACCAGTTCAAATTTTGTCTGAAATCGAAACGAATGGCAAAAATCAGTCCGTGCACATCCCTATTTATTTTCAGAGGAGGAAAACTTCCAATGAAAGGCATATTGAAAGATGATCAACTATATGAAATAGACTGCAAAAGAGAGCAAGCTAATGTTGCAAGTGAGTGTGCACACAAAGATTGCATGAGTTTATGACATCACAGATTTTGGCATCCAAGCAAGGAATGCATTTCAAAATTATTAAAGGAACAATTGGCAAGAAGCCTACAAGTTAAACTATGCAAATCTGAAGTCAAATGCATTGAATGTGCTAAAGTAAAAAGCATCAAGGGGAACATATTCATCAACCACAGAAAGGCAATCCAATGAGGTTTTGGATTTGATTCACAATGATATTTGTTGGCCCTTTCTGGTAAAGACACCGGAAAAGAATCTCTATTTCCTGACTTTCATAGATGATTTTTCTTGCTATACTTACACTTACCTACTCAAAGAGAAAAGTGAAGTGTTGCTAAAACTTAAAGAATATGTGGCTAGAGTAAGCAACAGATTTGGAAGAAAACCTAAGACTTTGCACACTGATAATGGTGGCGAACATACTGGGAAAGATATTGAGCAATACTTAAAAGAACAAGGAATTAAACACGAGAGAACAATACCTTATGCTCCAGAGCAAAATGGAGCGGCAGAGAGAAAGACCAGAACTGTGATGGAAATGTCTAGAAGTATGCTGCTTGACTCAGGTCTGGAAAACAGATATTGGGGAGAAGCTGTAATAACTGCAACTTATTTGCAGAATAGACTTCCAGCTAAAACTAAAGGAGTAACACCCTTTGAACAGTGGAATGGGACAAAACCTAACTTACATATTAGGATATTTGGATGCAAAGCACATGCATATATTCCTAAAAAACTAAGAAGAAAATTAGATTGCAGAAGTGAAGAAGGAATATTCATAGGTTATGTACTAGCAGAAGCAACAGAATACTTTATCATACCACAGAGACTGTGCAGGGTTGCGTATTTTGATGAGAGGAAAAAATCAAATTCCGATGTGATGTCTGTTTGTGATGTGAAGAGGCTGAACAGCAACCATAACCACAAAATGAGCAAATAATCATAGGCTATGATATAATATACTCAATGGTGAAAGGGAAGTATGTAGTACACCGCTCTGGGCTCCTTGGAGGAAGAGAGGGATATAAATAAATAAATAATAAGATTGAGATGGAACCAGAGAGATCCAATCAAGAAGGGGAGATCGAGATGGAACAAGAAGTGAGGCGCTCAAGCAGAATTAATAAACAGATTCCACCTAAAAGATTGTCATTGGCATCCAAAAAAGAGAAGTGCCAGAACCTACAGATTGGCACAAGATTGAAGGCATGCCAGATTCAGAGACAACATTGCTGCTGTCAGGAAAAGGAAAGATTGCATCACACCATAAAACAAAACAGGGGATTCAGAATTCAATAGGGGAGTTTTGGGATTTTGCCATGGACATTGTTTCAATTCTTTGTGTGGGGCATGCTTGTCTATCGTTGAATGTATCTATGTACTGACTTGGGGTAGAGTAGCAGTTTGTCTGTCTGCTCCTCATTTGTGTTGAATTCGAATACAAATTGATTGGTCCTCCTTCTCTCTGCACAAGAGATTGTTAAGTCTGTTTACTGTTTTCTTAACCTATGTTTAGTTAGTTATAAATATCAAACTCTTGTTTCTCAGTTGGCTTCCTGTTCAATTACTTACAGAGGATAAGTAATTACTCCGTAGCAGCCAACCCTTTTTGGGGAAGTGTGGCACAAGTCAAGTCTAAATGATGAGAGCATGCTACTCTGCTGTGCATGGCCATCATATGCAGCAGCCCCCTGAAGCCCTGGCATTGGTTTGCATCTAATCTTGTGAGCTGGGGAGAGATCTGCAGTGTAGTGCGAGAGGCAGGCAGGAATGTCAGCCTGGCTGTATGCCACAGAACAGGCTCAAGGACTCCTGAACCTGTCCAGCCAAAATGCCCACTGCTGGTGCCATGTGGCTCTCATGTGGCAGATTGGTCACCCATGGCCTACTAGGAATGACAAAAGTGCAATTTCCTTTGCTGATCTTCTGGAATAGATAAGACATTGTTGGGAGAGACATGGACCAGTGGCTCTGACTGAGGTTACAAGGTAACCTCAGCATTGACCTACGATACCAAAGTCAGTGCAGTAGTATATCAAGCTACGAAGTCAGAGTACAATGAGATCTATGAATGTGACATTGAGTGTCTTTTGAGAGTAAGGGACTGATTATTGAAGAACCTTAGCCATAAAATAAGTGGGGTAGATGCCTGCAGGCTTGTCTTATACCTTGGCTTCTCTTTGGAACATATGAAGCTACTTTATCCTGAGTCAAACCCTTAGCCCATCTAGCTCTGTGTTGTCTACACTGCCTGGGAGTGATTCTCCAGGGTTTCATACAGAGATCTTTTCCCACTCTACCTAGAGTGGCCAGGGACTGAAGTCAGGACCTTCTGCATGCAAAATATGCACTGTACCACTGAGCATTTGCCCACTTTTTTCTATAATAGCAGGCAGCAATGCCCCCTGAAGGTTTTACTTCCTTGAATAGCCTTTCAGGGATGGTAATGTGGGATCATAATTCCTTGTGGAATGTTGTGCAGACTGGGAAGGAAGTAGAACCTTTGCGGGAAATTTTGTGAGTTCTCTGATGTAGACCACCCCTGAACTGCAACAACAGAAATGTTTGCCTGTGTGTTGCTACTGAGTTTGCTGAAAGGTTGTTGTGCATGCATTATCAATCTTGCCTTTGCATCCCTGCCTCCCCCCACAATAAAGAAATCAAAGCTTCTAGATGCAATACAGCAACTTAATGCAAATTTGACCAAGCAAGTAAAAAAAGAACACTCTTAAATTCAAAGCATTTATTTAATAGTTCCTCTTCAAACACATACACACGTCTGTCTGTCTGTCTATATCTATCTTAGTCTCTGCTTACAGCTCAGCTCAACTTAGGCCCCTCCAGCTGTTTTGGGACTATAACTCCCATAGTTCCCAGCCACAGTGGCCAATAGCCAGGTATTATGGGAGTTATAGGCCAATATCTGCAGGAAGGCCAACGCTGAGCAGCCCTGGCTTACAGAGTTTGGAAAGGCAGCCAAAAAAGATGGCCTCTGAGTTTCTCCAATGTGTATAAAAAAAGAAACAGAGGTGTTTTTTTCTGTTGAAATTGCTTTATTTCTGAATCCATAAATATTTGTTACTGACAAAAGTGGAAAAAATCCTTAAGACTCTAAATTTTTACTAAACTGGTAATAGTTTTTGTTTACAGTACCTACAGAATGTGCTTTTACAGGTAAGTATAACAACAAGGATAATACGGAGAAAAACAAGTCACATACTGCTTGCTGCCTTGAAGCTTAATGCGTAACCAAGAGTCTGTGCAAAGATACAGATACAAATGTACTTTCTCATCAGAACTACTGGAGAATAAACATGGATTCCATACACTGGGCTAAAGCACAAAGAGGGTCGGACATTCAACCTTCCCCTCAGGAAACTGTATCCCCAAACAAAGCTGGTTACAGTAAGTATTGGCTTCCTTGGAGGCTAGAAACTCTTGCTCAAGAATTCCTTGTCAGCTTGTGGGATGAAGGCTTGGAGAAGCAGTTGCAAAGCATGTGGTTAGAGCAACACAGTATGGCGCGATCCTCGCTGTTTGCGCCCACGGTGAGAATGCCCACAGATCATGAAGGGTCACAAGAGACACCAAATGCCATTTTGCTAACTAATGAGATTATGGATCTTTATCCCCCTCCCACCCCCCAGATTTACATAAATATCATTAGAACAGAATTTATCTGTCTCCCTTCATCCCCACATGCCTTCAGCAGATGAAACAGAGGTTTTAATGTATTGTATCTGCTGCCTCTACAACTCAGTGAAGACACCTCGGATATCAGGCTCAATCGTCTGTTATTTTGCAACGAACATACAACACACAGGTGGTTGTAATGTGAGACCCAACCTCATCCAGAATTATTGCTAAGGCTTTTCAGGGAAAATACCTAATCTAGCTTTTCAGCATTTCCTGAAATTTTAGCCCCTATGAAATATGAACACAGGAAACTGATATGAATCAAAGAACCTTCAGTGGAGGTCTGAGCTTGTCTGCTAAGGAAATTCAGAACAGCTAATCAGTCATATGGTAGAATTTTTTTTTTAAAAAAATCTTAACTTCATGAAGGCTACTCAGTGTCCAAAAGAGTGGTTCCTGTGAGAAGGTAACTCCCATATAGGCAGAGAGAATCAGAATAATGGATTCAGGTGGTTGTTTTGAATCAATAATGCTGATTATTCACTGACCCATAATGCTTTGCATGCTACTTCCAGCCCCTTTCTAGTCACCTCACTGTAGTGAACCCTCCACTCAACTCTGGTTCCCAAAGATAATACATTGATTGCACATCCTTGCCACTTATCATCTCAAGATGAGCCATGGCTGGAAGCTTATCACCACGGGGCTTTTTTTCTTTGCTTTTGGTTCACTTGATTTAAACCATGTGATCATGAAAATAAATGAGAAAGCAAAGTAAGTTAAGGGGTTCATAGTTCTCTAGACAAGTGATTCCATCCAGGAGCCCAAAGATTCTGGTTGCCCCCCTCCCCCGTAACCTGCAAGGACATAATTTCCATTTACACATTCCCAGCCCCTCAAAGCAAACATTTGGAATGATTTGGCTATTCTGCGGTAGCTCTCTTTGCTACAATGAATGCTCTGTGTAGGCAGTGGGATATGTAGGTCCACGAGTGGGAGCTGCACTTGGCACGTGTTGCCTGGAGGTGCTGGGAAGCAGAGTTGGTGTCCACAGTTACATCTGAGAAGGGAAAGCATAGCTTTTGCCCTTGAAACTGCCCCCCCCACCCCCACGAACCTGTGCAGTTTGAGAGTTGAACATCAGAGAACACATGGTGTGGGGGCGGGGGGAGAGAAAGATTAACCCTGTTCAATAAAACACAGACTGCAGCTTTTAGGATATAACATTTCCTGTAGACATGGATGGTGCACATGGTTTTTTCTTTTTCTGAGAGCTGTTTCCTATCTGTTTGTTGTGAAAAACTGTATCATGTAGGACTTTAGTTTGAATGTGTTTTTCTCTCTTTCTGTTTTCATGCTGATAAATACTTGAACAGAACCCAGCAGAAGGTAATGCTGTTTGGGCTATGCAGAGCTGCCTACTCACTTGTAGGATATGCTATAAAAACAGGTGGAATCAATCAAAGCTGCTGTCTTAGGGCCTCTTCACACATATAGGCTTTCACATGTATACCTAAGACATGGCAAGGGTCTACTTCACAATGCAATGTGTGAATGCAATAAACATACAGTATGCCATGCAGGTAGAGTTACCAAAAAAAAGACATGTGGGCACCTGTAGTGGGGCATCCTGGCTTCCTGTCCTCCCCTGCTGCCTCACCTGCCTGCTACTTCCTGGGTTGGTAGCAGCATGCAAGGACTGCCTCCTCTGTACTCCTCCTCAGTACGGTGTATTTGAAAAGGAGGTTGAGATGGAGCAGAAGAGGCAATGTGGAGGAGAGGGAAGTGGTAAACTAGAGTGTCTCTCCCAAGACACTCTACCCACCACTTTCCTCCACAGACGTGGTGAGGATAGGGCATGTAGGTGCGACTAAGGCAGCAACTACTCCCCCCCCGCTGCCCCTGACAATCTGCCATCTGACGTGACTGCCTCTGTGTGCCTCATTATGAAGCTGGCCATGCTTACCAGTATTGTCAGGTTCTCACCCTGTTGAGTGTACGATTATGTAGGGAGGAGCTGTGCATGTAGCCAGAAGTGTCTTTGTGGTTTCTACTTCCGCCACTTGCACAGGGGAATAGGCAAGCTCACTTTTCAATTTAAAGTGGACTTGCCTGTTCAAATAGCTGCAGTACAAGCACCTCCCAAACCTGCGGCTGCATGTATGGAGCTTTGTAGAATTACAGCACAAGCCTCCTCCTCCTCCTCCTCCCCACTATCCATGCACTGTTGAGGAAACCCTCTAGTGGAGCATTATTTGGAAACCTGTAGATTTAGAAGTATCTAATAACACATCAAGGAACTCTGTTCTGCTTGGAATATGGACATTTTCTGTTGTTCTCCTGAGTAAAAGCTGAGGAGATGGCTTTTGAAAGGCAGATGAATTCAAGGAAGTAATGAAACCTGCGGATGTGGAGTTCGCGAGAGAACAATGTTTATGTCATCAGAGAAAAGGGAGAAGATGTGTATTATTTACTTGGATTTCCCCACCAAGCTAAAATCTCTGATATCATATCCACCTTGCACTTTCTATGTCACAGATTGAAATTGGCCCACTGTAGCACTGGAGAATGTTAGGGATGTCAAACCCCCCTGCCTATCTATGATGACTGAGCAATCCTTAGTTTAGAATTCATACCCCCTGCAAATGCTGCTCTTTCTGTCTGTTGGTTTCTGAGCTCATAGCTGCAATTCTGAAGCCTATGGCTGATGATTGACTTCCTTGCTGGATGTTCCATCAAAATGATAAAAGTTAGTCATTACATCAGTCACATATTTAACTGGGTACTGATTTCCCCCCAATTTCAACCACTGTTGTTGGAAGGAAACATCTGAAATAGTATTTAAAGAATAAAATGAAATAAACAGTACTGTTGTCAACTGCTCTTAGGGTTAGGATGTAAGACCGAGGTAATGGACAACATTTCCTCTAAACCTACTCCACTGCAACTTCATTTAGCCAAGAAGTAAAAGAGCTGGAATTACCAACCCTTGAAGGACACTCTGCCTGGCTGCACTGCTCACAAGATATGTGCTCCCTGTCTCAGCAGTGTGCAAGCAATCGGAAACTTCACTTGGGGCTAGAGATTAGGATGCCCTGCATCTCACTGCAAATGGATTGGAGACTAGAATTCCAGCTGAGCACCAAGCTTCAGCCAACTTCATACCAGAGCAGAGCTCTAAATGCTAATAAAGACAAAGTAAACAGGGCTGCTTGCTTCATCTATTCACCTAGAGCAACAATCAGAACACCTCAAGCCATCATGTTCAAGTGTCCGCCAAATCCCAGGCAGATGGGACATCAGGAATTTCACTGGGGGTACCACTGCAGCTCTGTATTGTAAGGAGGGTTTGTACTGAAGGCTGTCCTGGTGATTTCTGTAGGGCACACTAGCTGCTGAAAGATTGAGGATCTCTTCATCTGTTACACAGGCAGCATAGTTCCCACTGAAAACTGCCTCTGCAAGGGTGAAAGCTGTGCTACAGTCAAAATGTCCCAGCAACTGTGTGGATCCCCTGCGACACACAAGCAGTTTCTGGCAGCAACTATGGTGTTTGTGAAACATATGAAGAAGGCCCAGCAGACAGGAGCAGAGTCCACTACTGCTTTGCAGATTATTGTGTAACTACAGAAGGTCAGGAGAAGGTCTGAAAATGGACCACATAATATTGGCATCTATACATTCTCTCAAACAGATTTGTAGTGACCTCGGGAAACACCTAAGAAAACAGCCCAGACCCCCTCAGCACTATCATATGTGTCCCTGTGCTGCAATGCTAAAAAAAAATATCCCTTTGCTCATTGCATCAGTGAGTCAAGGGCTTGCATCACCTCTCTGATATGTCACCCATGTAATGAATGACTGTCTCTTGGTTTACATTATGGAAAATGGAAACGACACATCCTGTACAGATGGCATCAAGAGGGCACAGGGTCCTTATCCTTCTGGGGAGGAACCATGGTAGTACTGCCCTTGCAGGTAAAATGCTTTTATTGACCATCTTATTGGGCACCAGAGATTTGAAGACAACTACACTGAAGATAAGGAAATGGCACATATTATAGAGTGCTCAGAAAAGACTGCCTCTCCCTCACCTTGTTGTGGCCTTACCTGTGAGCATTACAATTGTTGTTAACTAGTTCAAAGCTTATGTCTGTGGCTTGAGAGCAGCAGGACATGAACAGTAACTAGATAAGGCCATTACAGCTTCTGTTCCTTCCCAGCCCAGTTTCTGTTAAGTAAAGCACAGTATTTGTTATGGCTCCACTAGCAGTCTGCAAACATTTAACATGCCAGAAAAAAAGCAGACCTGTGGCTGTTTTTTTTTCTTTTCCCCCTGGTTCTATAAATGAAGTCATGGTACTAACCAACCAACCAACCCCCCCCCCAAAAAACCCCACCAAAAAACCACGGTATCCTCCTTCATGCAGGTGCCTCTCTGAAAAATGCAGAGAGAATATAAGTCCACCGTGCAAAACCACCTGCAGAGAACTCTGATGAAGGGGAATTCCAGGAAAACCAAGAGTTCTTGATCAAATGCACATGTTTAGACCATTAAGCAATGTGGGTGCTTAATTCCACAAGAGTTCCAGATGCCATTGTACAGAATTGGCATGAGCATTTGTAACATGGGCGGGGGTGGGGGAGCAAGTACTTAATGGAACATTCCACAAACCCCATACAGGCCTGGTCACCACATTCAATCATTGAATCAGAGCTCAGGACCAGGCAAGGAAATGGGGTGTGTCTATGTACAGGACATGTTAATTAGAATTAACATGTCCCCAATATGCAAAATCCAACCAATGCTGGACCTACAAACGTTTGTTTGAAAGGTTTTACAGACACTCAGTGTCTAATTACCACTGCACAATAGGTGTACAATGTGCCTAACTGGTATATGAGATGCTCAAGCATCTGCTGGATGGGATTAAGATGCAGCAAGACTGGGACTCCAAAAAATGTTGTTGGGCCACTTGCCGGGATGAAAGCAACAACAAAAGTTTGAAAGAGGAATCTTTCTAAAAGAATGCTGCACAATGGCCAGTCCTCCTTAGGAGTGGCCAATGTTGTAATCAAGCAAGAAACCAAGTATAGACTGTGCTAATGACGAGCTCTTCAGAACATGATCATTAGGTTACAGCTACTCTACATCTCTCATGCCTTGCTGTCTCTTTCATAGGCACCATCTAGAACACAAAATGGAGGCCATTCCTGTGTTTAAAAATGGGTGAGATTTTGGTGCCTCTTGATACTGAGAAGCAATTTTGTCTCTTGTCTTTTATTATTATAATTAATTAATTAATATTATTATTATTATGTACATACTGGGAATTTACAGATGTAAAGATGGATGGAAGAAGGGGTGGGGGTGGCGAACCCTTAGTGGCAGAATTGTGCTTATAAACAAATCCATCTCACTCCTCCTTCCATCTAGAGGGCTGGTATTCTATAGGCACTGGAGTAGTTCTGTTTCACAGTTACATGTAAAACCATGTGGCTTCCAAACTATGGCAACCAAAGTCACTAAATCTATTAGCTAGGTAATAGTGTTTACCAATGGAATTTCTCCAAGGACCAGAAAGACCCATGACTACTTGAAAATGGGTTACCACCTTCTAATGTACAGGATGGATCTTAGCTGGGACTGCCCTCAGCCAAGACTATTGTCAAGGAGTAATGGTAAAATTCAACACCTGGCAAGCACTGGGAACATAATAGGATCCCACTGTGCCAGACCAGAACACTTGTCAACTTGGCTATATTATACCAACTGTGTGTGAGGTTCTTCTCTGTTTGTTGTGATGGGTGTAGCAGTCCTACCTTGGTAAACAAGGGAGAGTAGCTGCAGATAAGTCCTTGAAAAGAGCCATCATCTGGTATGGCTTTCTTTGACAGAAACTGAGCTTGTCAGGCAATCTTACCTGTATCTCTCCCTGTTCAGGTTTTGTTTTTTCCTTCTTGTGTCAATAACATGGAGATGAGTTTTCAAAACAACACAGACAGGACTGTCGGCAGAGTCTGTCTTTTCAGACATTGAATTAGAGGTTATCTTGGCCATAAGGCCACTGCAGTGTAGGGCACTGAGGCCACCCCAGTCCATATGGTTTATCTACAATGCACAGTGTCTGATCAAACAGTCACCTCTGTCTTGCTGGCTGTGCGATAATGGTGATGGTATCCTGGGATATAATGTAGCTGCTCCACTGTGTTGTGCCGCCGGGAGGCGAATGCCTGGCGCTTGGCAGAAGATTGGTTCATACTCAAAGTGTTGTACAAGTTATTTGAGGCACTGGGATGGGAGTGCATCTTAGTCATCCGGTAACGATCTAAGACAGGTGTAGAAACAAAGACATCGGAGTGTGACAAAGCCCGTGACATTGATTGATCTCCAAAACCCGAGTGCTCTGGAGATAGCAGTGGGTCTTGGGAATGGAGGCGCTCAGTGGACAGCAGCTGTTCATCAGAAAGGATCCTCTCGTAAGACATGCTGAATTCCTCTGGCATGACCCTCTCTGGGGACAGCACCCGATCCTGGGACATGGCTCTCATCACACGGCGTGGCCGCTCCCTTTGGGTGGTCTGTTTCTGGGAAAGCTGGATGACATTGAGAGGGAGGGTCCCTCTTGCTGCTAAGTCTGGAAGGTGCCTCTTTCTTGAGTAATATTCTTCAGCGTCCTTGTCAGCTGCATGAAGAAAGGAAATAGAAAATAAAATGGAAGGACTGCAATACAAGGGTGAAAGCAGAGAACATACCTCTTCTGTGATACTGTCAATGTACAGTGCAGACAGTAGCTCCTTTATAGAAAGCAAGCTAGGGGGTTGTCATTGCTGGTAACCAGTTTCTCACCTTGAGGAATATACCACCCCGTGTGAATAAATGTCATATGGCTGACATAATGCACAGCCATATGGATCCACTACACAACACACTGAGTCTGCTGTGGACTCATAAGGCAGCCCCTATGCTGTAGGGAATGTGCAGTTGTGCAAGCAGCACTGCCACAGTTCCTCCCATTCATGGGGGAAACTGCAGTAGTGCTGCTTGAGGAGCCACCCATTCTCTATAGCATCAGGTCTGCCTTACAAGTCTGCAGCATACTCAGTGTGGTGCTCAGTAGATCCATACTGCTGCACATCATGTCAGACACTAAGTGCATCTTGTCACAATGAATTGTGGTATAATAGAGAGAGGTGGCTGTCTGTATACTTATATCTGATTAATTTCCATGTATCATTGTTTACTACAAAACAATTTAAAGAATAATAGAACAGAAAGCAGAAGAAGAGCATAGCAACCCCTTTGAAAAACTTAATGCACACACTTTTATTTCAATCTCAGTAGTGACTGAACCCTCCAAGCATGCTATGTTGACCTGCTGAACTATGAAGTAATGCGATCTTTTTGAGGATTACAGAGTGTCACCTCTTAACTTAAAATATGTTTGGGTTAAGGGTTTGTTCCTTTACTGCTTATATAATATCTGGGAAACAAACCTAATTTTGTTACAAACTAGGCCTGTAGCCAAAGATTAAGTTCACATCAATGTGCAGAATTCAGCCGCCTGCCTCCCTAACGCTTCTTGGCTGAAAATGTAGTTCTGGCACCCAAGTGAAGAAGCACTTATTGCTAGGACATCACTCCAGGCACCACAGTCATTGGATTCCACAGTAATTGTATCATTCAGTAATTGTAGTCATCCACTGTTGCAATTGAGAGAAGGAAAAGCTGGTTTCCTAGCTGAAGGATTCCCAAAATACATAGACACATTGAAAAATGTATGACTTTTAAAAAATGTATTTTGAAAAACAAGCTAATCCAGCTATAGCTCATAGTCCAGTTATAGTCCAGTTTTAATTCCATACTGTCTCCAATGTTTCTAACATCTATATGAAACCACTGGGAGAGATTATCCGGAGAGTTGGTGCAGGCTGTTATCAGTATGCTGATGACACCCAAATCTATTTCTCCAGGTCAACATCAGAAGAAGAAGGCATAACCTCCCTAAATGCCTGCCTGGAGGCAGTGATGGGCTGGATGAGGGATAACGAATTGAGACTAAACCCAAATAAAATGGAGGTACTTATTGTGTAGGGTCGGAACTTGGGAAATAATTTTGATTTACCAGTTCTGGATAGAGTCACACTTCCCCAGAAGGAACAGGTACACAGTTTGGGAGTGATTCTACCTCTTCCTGGTATCTCAGGTTGAGGCAGTGGCCAGTGCCACACTGTGGTGTCCTAAAATTAACTAAATAGTCACCTCCAAACTGAGACTGAATCCAAATAAGACAGAGGTACTTATTGTGCAGGATTGGAACTCAGGATACAATTTTGATCTGCTAGTTCTGGATGGGGTCACACTTTCCCAGAAGGAACACGTACACAGTCTGGAAGTGTTTCTGGATCCATACCTCTCCCTGGTATCTCAGGTTGAGGCAGTGGCCAGAAGTGCTTTCTATCGGCTTTGGCTGATACGCCAGCTGCATCCATTTCTTGAGGTGAATGATTTCAGAACAGTGGTAACCTCCACACTTGACTACTGCAATGTGCTCTATGTGGGGCTGCCTTTGTACGTAATACAGAAACTGCAGTTGATACAGAATGAGGCAGCCAGGTTGGTCTCTGGGTCATCTTGAAGAGACCATATCACTCCTATATTAAAAGACTTACACTGGCAGCTAATACATTTCCAGGCATAATACAAAGTGCTGGTTATAAACGATAAAGCCCTAAACAGCTTAGGCTCTGGGTATCTAAGAGAATATCTTCTTCACCATGAGCCCTATCGCCCATTGCAATAATCTGGAGAGGTCCGTTTGCAATTGCCACTGACTCATCTGGTGGCCACACAGGGATGGGCCTTCAAGACTCTGGAATACGCTCCCTGCTGAGATAAGAGCCTTCCCATCTCTGACAACTTTTAAAAAGTATCTAAGGACTTATTTCTTCAGCCAAGCTTTTTAATTTGACTTTGGTTTTAAATTGTTTTAAGGTTTTTATCTTCTGTGTTTTAGTTTATGTTGTTGCAAATCACCCAGAGATAAAAGTTTGGGGTGGTATACAAATTTGATAGTTTAATTTAATTTAATACTTGTAGCAAGTCCCTCCCCACTACAAGAGGTTTTACTTACCAGGACATTGATTTGGTGCAGGAAATATGTCATAGTACCTCCCCAGAAGTGACAACAAGGAGACTTTGCAGTGATTAACATGGATAAGGAGAAACACATGAGATGTCTCTTGCTGGATTGTACCATTTCAGACTGTAGGGGGAATATCACATGTTTGAATGCTCCCACAATAAATTAACATGAAACTAGCCTATCAGAGAAAAGGCGGACTTAGAATGTTCTCCTGGATGTGGCAGCCGTGTAGGGAGCATTTTATGAGTAGGACCTCTAAAACATTCAGCCCCATGTCTGCATTCTGAAATGGCATAACCCAGTAACAGATCCATCCAGGAAGGCTTCTACTTTCCTATGCGTTTCTGTGTTGTTAATCTTGTCTGTTTTGTATTGGACAGTCTGAGCAAGCAAGAGGTAAAATGTTGTGCTCTGAAAACGTGTACATCAAGAGACTACAATCCAGAAAGATGGCTGACATTCTGCGCAGAGGAACGCCAGCATAAGGGACCTGCTGGGCCTGCTGCGCCATGAGAAGGGCATTCCTGACAGTGTGGCACAACAGGTCAGGTTGCACAACAACTTAAAGCCGTGTCCATGCATTAGTGCAGTGCTACTTCCATTGTATCCAGTGGAAATAGCACTGCACAGTTGTACAGATGCTGCTTTAAATCATTGGGCAACCTGACCTGTTGCACAACATCAGGAATGCCTTTCCCATGGCTCAGTAGTCCCAGCAGGTTCCTTATGCTGGCATGCTCCTGCATGGAAGATCAGCCAATGCTGGCTAAGGAAGGCATATATCTTGACACATTAGCACTGGACAAATTAATACTTAGGGGGACACAAGCAATGTTACCAGTGGTAAGGGCAAAGTATTAATCAATACTACAGCAAGGCATAGATGCTGTGAAGGCTGCTGGATCCCATGCGAGGTGGAGAAACTGTCTGAGAGAATTTTACTCCTTTTAAAATGTCATTCTGGAGACATTTCAGTTCTGACCAACAAGGTATGTTTGTTTGTTTGAAATATTTCTATACCGCCCAAAACTTGCATCTGTGGGCGGTTATACCTCAGTGATAAGCAAGGTTCAGCTGAAGCATGACTCTTCAGAGCCTCATTTGTAGACTATGAAGCTGAATACAACCCCTTTTGTTGATTTCTTGGGAGGGGCACAAATAGGTTCTCTAGGAAAGGGACAAATAAGGGAAATATGAAGAAATTGAAAAGTGTTTTGGGCGGAGATAACTGCAACTTAGTTTTGGTGGCAAGGGATCTCCTTTATTTTTATTTTTAAATTGATACTGTGGTGGCAGTTGCCACAGCACTTGAAGTGCTGGTAGTCTTCCTGATTGCCATTTATTTCCACAGACTGCACCAGGGAATGCTGCTACATCATGACGTAGCATTGTTCCCCGTGTATCCTGGGGAAATAAATGTTGGCTGGCAGGAGCCAATCAGCAAGAAGATAACCAGATTTTTTCAAAGATAAAAGAATAAAGGACTCCCACCACCTTTGCCACCACCACAAAGCTGCTCTCATCCTCTCATCAATGTCACCCACACCTCTGAATGTCCTCAGGGCACCTCCCCATCTCTCCCCCAAATCACTGAATGCCCCCTCTTTCCTTCCTGTGACTACACAGCAAAAATGGGGAACCTGTTCAGATCAGCTCTACATGCAGCACAGCAACACACAGACAGAACTGTCTGCGTATGGCTGGGCAAAGTGACTCTCCCTGTCTTCCTGTATTGTACTGTAATAACTTGCAGCTCAGTGCAGGAAGGCAGGCGAGATTGCCTAGGCAATTGTGACAACTCTCTCTCTCCCCCCCTGCTCTGTTATACAAGGAGCCATTACAAATTGCAAGAAGGTAGGGGAGCGTCTTGTTGCCAAGGCAACCAGGTAACACTCCCTGAGGCTATTCACACGATGGAGGAAAACTGGACTACGGGAGCCCAGCCCAGTTTTCCTCCATCATGAGAACCACTGGGCTTGCGGGCGAGCCCAGTGGTTCAACGGCAGCTAGCCCACCAAAGTAGCCCTCCCTTTAAACGAAGTTAGTGGAGCGGGCACTCCAGTAACCCCGTTTTTCTGATCGTGAGTCGCTGTGCCATGGCAACTTGTGAGGAGACCCCCGACTGGGAGGCTACAACAAGCCTCCCAGCCTCAGGGACATGCTGGCACTTCCAGGGGACATGAAATGAAGAGTTCCTCAGTCAGTGAAATGAACCCGAGAGTCTGGGTCAGGATGTGTAGCCTTCAGCTCAGGTTGAACTACCTGCCCCAAGAAGAGTGAAAGTAGGTATTCAAGGATGAAGGATGCAAAATGACCAAACTGAATTTTCACTCTCCTTGAATGAAAGTCAGGTGGCCTTGACAGAAAGAGCTAATAATTTGTACACTGCATTTTTAATTCTGCTTTTCTTCCAAAGAGCTCAGGGCAGTGTATATTGTTCACTCATTTTATCCTCACAGCAACCTTGTGAGGTAAGTTAGGCTGAGAGATACTACCAAGCTCACCCAGCAAGCTCTAGGGTTGAACAGTCAGGAATTTGAACCCAGCTCTCCCCAATCTTGATCCAACACTAACCACTCCACCACAGTGACTCTGAATGTTGTATGTTTGGTGTTGTCATGCTTGATATCGTAAAGGTTGGTAAATTTGAATCAGTCTAGAAAAGAGGCCACTGAGGCAACCCCTGTGCATGCTGTCACCAGCCCACTATGACAGAGTGGTTTGTCTCTACCTGAAGCTCACTTCAACGGGAAGTGATAATGAAAAAGTGTCATCACAGCAAATATGCTACAGAGCAAGAGAGAAGAATTTTTGGCTCTCACCCTAATCATGCACACTGAGCAGCAAGATAATGAAATGAGCAGACACCTACTTAATCTCTTCAGGGAAGAATATTTACTTGGGTTAGTCTTGATCGCAGTCTCATAGGATGGTGGGAGGTGAGAGAGGTTCTGGAAGGACCTGGAGAAGGAGAGATCGTAGGGCTCAGTGGCAGAGGTGAGGATATTGTTCATCCGTGGCTTTTCTGTGTGTGAGAGAGAGGAGGGGGGGAGAGAAAGAGACAGGGCCATAAGAACAATGAAAGAGTACACGGTGTGTGATGGTTCAGTTACACCATCAGATCTCCCAGTCTTGTATCACAAAGTAATTCAAGTTGACACTCGCCAAGCTGCAAACAAGAAACCCAGGGCTTTGTTTCTTCAGTGTCCATTGCAATTATTAATGAAGGCAGAGTGTGTTGCTTCACAGCCCATGGAATGCTGGCTCTTTTGCCAAGCGGATGCTAGGAAGACAGACATCTTGTTAGGTAAGAACAGATGTAGGTGAACAAGCCAGTTAATTGCAATGGGACTACTCTGAATAATTTTCCTCACCCTGTTAGCCACTGTTCTTTATATAGATAATTAGCTTGCAATTGTGTTAAGTAGTTTGAAAGCTGTATTGGGGTTCTTGTCCCACATGTCAGGTGGCCCAGTGGGATGTGCTGATCACAGTGGGATGTGCTGATCTCCATCCCATAAGAGCCCCCTCCCCTCTCCCATTGCCTCACTTCTCCTCATGCAGCCTTATGCCTCCTTCTGTGAACCAGGAACAGCACTACCTGCCTGCCTTAAATGCTTAGACAAATGGTCCTTCATTACTCATTTTTGAGGAATCATTATTAAAATATTATTGCTCTTAATTATGGCAATAATTACAATCATTATAGCTAAAGGGAGTCCTTGCATGCTTTCCATATAAACTTGATGTAATTTTCTATTAATCTGCACCACCGTAATTTGTCATCTCACCATTTTGGGAGTTATTTTTAAATCAGCAGAGCTACAGGTTGGCTTGAGCTATTGGAGAGACGTGCTGGCTGCAATTCAACACGAGTGATTTCTGTGAGCTCATGCATTGAACTCCAGATTAGATGGCAGCCTTTGGCTGCAGACAGAAGTTCTGGGCTGGAGAGGGTGACTCAATTTTCTGAAGAAAGCTGCCCATACTCTCATTTGCCCCGAGACTGCCTTTTTGAATTGAAATCGAATAACTAACTAACTTTTCTGCACCTATAGAAAGCCAAGCCTCACTATAAGAGCAGCACAGCACAGAACCCAATCTCCCCCCCAGTTCTTGTCCCAACAACTCCTGACATCTGGTTGCTACAACCATGCTCATCCAAAACCATGTCAAAATTCTAGTGGTGGCTCAATATCTCAGTGCAGCCTGCTCATACTGGCATCCTCCTCTCCATTTAAAAAAAAAAGAGGGAGGGCAAGTAAGGCATCTTGCTGTCATCCCAATAATCTGCTGTCTGAAGTGATTGCCTCACCTTGCTTCATGGAAGAGCTTCCCCAGCAAGATTCTAATACAAAGCAAGGACACCTGCTTCAAGACAACTGCTAGGCCCCATAACTCAATCACAAGAGCAAACACTATGCATGCAGATTTCAGGTTCAGTCCCCAGCATCTCCACTTCAAAGAGTCTCATTTAGCAGGGCTCAGAAAGACCTCCGCCTTAGAGAGTCATACCGTTCCGACTATCAGTACTGGACTAGATGGACCAGTGATCCAACTCTCTACAATGTAGCAAAATATGTTCAAGGGAGAACTGGTGAGCTGAATCAGAAGGGATTAGAAGTCACACTGAGGTCATTCTCTCTTTGGCTGAATAGGAAAATACTGTAATGAAAGATGCTAGTGTTATTGAAAAGTTATCCTCTGTTGCTGGATTGCCACGGCTACCACACATTCTGCACTTCTGCAGGGGCCTCTGGATCACAGATGTTGGGCAGGTATTCCAGGAGCAAAAGTATAAATGGTTTGCCTAAAGACCTAAGACTAGGGCTCTCTGGGACTGGATTCTGCAGGTTCCCTACATGAAACAATACCTGAAATAGTGCCAACAGGGCTGACATGCAGAGTCAGGTGAAAAAGACGTGATGCCCCTGCAGCCCTTCTCAATCTAACAAGGTTTTAATGCACAAAAACTGGGACAGCTGCCAAGATTTCACCTAGAGGTATTTGCTTAGGGTTCTGATGCTGCAAATTCAGAGCATGTGCCTCCTCCATCCCTGCATGAACACATCTAGATCAGATCCCACACCTTGAAGAAGCTACAGAAAAGTACTGGTAAGGACTGGATGACAGGATTTATTACTGGCCAGCTATGTAGGCAGTCATGCAGATTAAGACCATTCATTTTGCTACTCTCTCTCTTTGCCACTCACAGTCAGGAGAGCTTTCAACATCAAAGGGAGCAAAGAGGCCCCATAGGTCCTGCCACCTCTTCTAGGAAGGCAGCTTTGTTTGGTATTGAAATCACATCCCTTTGTTGCAAATCAGATCAGATGACTGCAGCCGGAGTTTAAAATCGTCTTTCATCAATCCAAGCCAGAGGAGAAAGGCCTGTCAAATTATAACATTTCTATCAGACCCAGGTGCTCAGGTATTAAAACAGGCAGAGATAAGAACATTAAAAATAGCAGCAGTGAGCAAATCCTGAGATAATGGGGAAACAAAAAGGACATGGAGGGTCACTTCACTTTGGTGTCTGTTGCGGAGCAGGCTCATGTGGAAGCTTCCAGGGGCCACAATGGCCGGCCTGGTGACAGGACAGCTGAGACCTTAAACCATTGCAGGGTAAGGATTAAAAATGAGCCCAGATATTGGCACTGCACGCAAAGCCCTGGATGTTCTTGAGTGAGATGTGATCTAGCCCAAGGAAGTCAGTGATCTGTGCTTTAGAAGCTCCAGATTCTAAGAGCATATTTTAGATGTGCAGAATTTTGAATATTAGGAACACAGGGAGCTGCCATGAGACAGAGACCATGAGGCTACTCTCACCATGAGATCACGAGGCTATTCTCACATTGGGGGGAAACTGGTTTAAAGGAGCCCAGCCCGGTTCCCCCCCATCAGGAGAACCACTGGGCTTGTGGCGCAAACCTGGTGCTTCTCTGGCAGCTAGCCTACCAAAGAAGCCCTCCCCCTAAACGGGGTTAGCGGAGGTGCTAGCGGAGGTGCAAGTGCTCCGCTAACCCCATTTTCCTGATTGTGAGTTGCCATGGTCAAGCTCCACGCCATGGTGACTCGTGAGGAGACCCCCACTGGGAAGCGAAAACAAGCCTCCCGGTCTCTGAGGTCTCCCCAGGATGCCCCATGCACTCACGTGGGGCACCCTGGGACTTCCAGCCCCCAATCCCTGCAGCCCCTACCAGCTCTGTGACAGAGCCGGTAGTCATGTTGGTGGCTAATTCGGTTGCCCCGCAACAAGAGGCTGCTCGTCTGCAGGGAGAGCGGGCTTGCCGCAGAGCCTGGTAAGGCTCTCCACAGGTCCATCTAGCTCAATATTGTCTACACAGACTGGCAGTGGCTTCTCCAAGGTTGCAGGCAGGAATCTCTCTCAGCCCTATCTTGGAGATGCCAGGGAGGGAACTTGGAACCTAGATATTCTTCCCAGATCGGCTCCATCCCCAAAGGGGAATCTCTTACAGTGCCCACACATCAAGTCTCCCATTCATATGCAACCAGAGCAGAACCCTGCTTAGCTAAGGAGACAAGTCATGCTTGCTACCACAAGACCAGTTCTCCTCTCCTCGTACATAGGAAGCTGCCATACAGTATACGAGTCAGACCATTGGTCTATCTAGCTCAGTATTGTCTTCACAGACTGGCAGCGGGCTTCTCCAAGGTTGCAGGCAGGAATCTCTCTCAGCTCTATCTTGGAGATGCCAGAGAGGCACTTGGAACCAGAGCGGCTCCATCCCCTGAGGGGAATATCTTACAGTGCTCAACAGCAGCTGAATTAAGTAGCAGGGGAGAAGATAACCCTTAGATAAGCAGGGTCGGCCCTGGTTGCATGTGAAAGGGAGATTAAAAGTGTGAGCACTGTAAGATCTTCCCCTCAGGGGATGGAGCCACTCTGGGAAGAGCAGAAGGTTCCAAGTTCCCTCCCTTACATCTCTAAGATAGGGCTGAGAGAGATTCATGCCTGCAACCTTGGAGAAGCTGCTGCCAGTCTGCGTAGTCAATACTGAGTGAGATGGACCAATGGTCTGACTCAGTATATGGCAGCTTCCTATGTTCCTATGATAGCAATTTAAACAGTAGAATGCCCACAGCTCTTCTGAGCTACACTGCAGCAGAGCTTGGTCTGCCTCCCTCAAATCAAGTGGTTGGCCAGTATTTCCTGGCTACATTAGTCACAGAGTGTCAAGCCTGGGCACTTTCCAGACTAGACCCTACAAGGATCAGGACGAATCTTGGAAGTGTGCTTCCAGACTTCCTGTGTTGTGACACTGCAGTCCCTACATGGACAGCAGGGTGCCGTTCACATTTCCAATGCTTTGTTGCAAATTTAATCGCTACGATATAGAGCAAGGATGTCACATATCAGGGGTGAAAAAGTTGCTGTTTTGGGTTGTTAGTTGCTGCAAGACTGCTTCCCCTGCTGTTTACAGCCTGAATGCGACTTGCCCGAATGGAGGCATTTTGCTGCTAATGAGCAGCTAGTCTGGGAAGCACCCTGATTGCTGTCTGTAAGAGTTCTGGTGTCCATCACATCATCTGGAAATGACTGCCCCCTGCAATTCCCTCCACTTCCAACTGCGTTCTGCAAGCACAAACAGGAAAGTGCTTTAATGCAGTTGAACACATGAATATCACTGTTACCTCCCTGACACTTCACTCCAAAAGGATTGATTGATTGATTGATTGATTTACTTTGTGCAAAAAACTCAGTACCCAAAGTTGAAGTGATACATGTCTTCCTATCACCCCCCGAGGCAGAAAGGGCTGGGAAAACATAAGTGCTTGCAAGTTACCCTCTAGCAACTGTTTTTCTTCCAGTGATCAATTTGTGTTCTGAATACTTCTGCCTGCATCTAATAGTCTGAGTCCATGATGAGGCAGCAGCTTCCATTTACCAGGCAGCAAGAACCATTGATTCAACATTACATTTTAAACAGAGACTTTGCTAGCATGGAAGCATTGCCTCCACTCTAGGGCAACAGAAAGGAATTGTAGTCACATTCCATAAAGACAAGTGATTGGCACGGCATCAGGAATATTGAAAACAAATATGACAAATTTTTATATACCACTTTTCAACAAAACTTCCCAAAGTGAAATGAATGAATGAATGAATGAATGAATGAAATAGCTCTCTATCCCCAAAGGGCTCACAATCTAAAAAATAAAACAGCCACTAGCAACAGCCACTGGAGGGATGCTGTGCTGGGGATGGATAGAGTCAGTTGCTCCTACCTACTAAATAAAGAGAATCACCACTTTTAAAAAGGTGTCTTTTTGCTCATTTAGCAGGGGTTATAATAATAAGGGGTGGATAATTCTGCAGCTGTATCTTTCAAGTACTTATGTTAATGATGCAGTTTAAATGCAGAGAGGAGACATCAGGGAGAAAACATAATTCTGCTACAGATCTCTGCATCAAAATGAAACAAGAACTGTTATTTACACCCTTATAACCTGGAAAAAGAAATGGGCACATTCATAGATGTATGTGTGCCATTTGAGGTTACTTGCATGAATGAATGAACCTTCACAAATGGGGAGAAGCTGTTGTTAGGAACACGTGTAGGTGCAGAAGGTCCCCAGTCTGAATCCCTAGCATCTCCAGTGTCCTGTGTAATAGGGCTGGGAAAGACCTGAGACTTTGGAGAGCCACCAGTTAAGGTGGGCAATACTGAGCAAGGTGATAGAAGGCAGCTTCCTATGTTCATCTCAACCACTACAGAACAATCTGAAGCACAATGTTTTTTCAGTGGTTCCAGGGCACACATTCAGCTGTGCACCATCAAACAAAGAGGTGCATATTTGTGTGTGAACTGGCAACAGATATAAATATGGAGGAACATGATACCCCAAGCCTCTAATAAAAGTGGTCTGAGGTCCATCCAGTGGCACACCTAGGTAGTTTTGGTGCCTGGACAGCTTCTGCCACAAGCCCCCCCCCGGAAACCTGCTTTTGGGGGCCTCCTGCCATCTCGTGCCCGCTACAGTGCGCTGAACCTCCAACGTCCCCCCCAAATTTTAGTTGCCATGTGCGTGGCCAAGGGGTGGTGGCCGGATGCGGGGGGTGAGCCAAGCAGACCTCCACTCCCATGGCAGCAGCAGTGGTGGATGGAGCAGCCACTGGGCCTGTCCGTCTGGCCCAGCGGCTCATGAAAACTTCGAGGTGCTCCAGTGCATCAGCGCAGTTGAAATAGATCGTCACAAGCCCTTGATGTCATGGGCTTTTGACGATCTATTTCAACTGTGCAGGCATGCTGGAGCACCTCACATTTCTCAAGGGTCCCTGAGCTGGACGGAAAGACCCAGCTGCTGCTTTGGTTGCCGTTGCCACGGGGTGGGGTGGGGAGGCCTCCTTGGCTCACTCCCTGGCCGCCACCCCTCAACCGCGCATATGGCGGCTAAAATTATGGGGGGAAGTCGGAGGTTTGGTGTGGGGTGGCAGGTGCGGGGTGGTGGCAGGAGACTCCCTTGGCCATTTGGAGGGGTCCCTGGATGTTGGAGGCCACTGGGTCCATCTCAGGCCAATGATCAATGAACATTAGGAATGTGCGAAACGTTTCGGGCACAGAACAATCTGTATCTGAATCTGCCTGTTTCAGGAGATTTGTGCACAAAACAAATCTCCCATCTACAAGTTCCGAAAGATTTAGCTCCAAAACAAATCACCCAAATTTTGGAGCCAACGGATTTGTTGTTTCGGACCTCCATTTTGTGGCGATCTCCATGTAGTCTCCATTTTGTGTTTGACATCTATTTGAATTCCCCACCCTTTCAAGCTTCAGATCAGTGAATGAAAGCATGGGCTGACCTGCAGACGATTCCCTCCTGGTTCCAGATTGGCTCTTTTGGCTCTTGCCACTCCTGACTGACCCCACATTGGCCAGGGGAAGGGTCGAAGAAAGGGCAAGGTGGGGGGAGTTCAAGGAGGGATTTTCAATTAGATTTAACGAGGCAGCAGCCACCATTCTGCCTTTCTGTCTCATGGGAGAAGAGAGAGAGAGCTTTGCCTTGCCTTGCCTTGCCTTGCCATGCATTTTGCCTTCTGCCTTGCCAGCCTGAGTCCAGCCTGCCTGCCTCTGCTGCTGCATGCCAGCCTGGGAATTGATTATATCTGCTGCATTGCTTGTTTTTTGTTCTTGAGAAGAAGAGAATTCTTTTTTCACCCCCTTCTTGCTGCTGAGAAAATCACTGGCTGCCTGTGCCTGCTGTGTCTGTGCCAGCCACCAGCCCCAGCCCCTGTGGCCACTGGCCACCTGGCCCCAGCTTCCCTAGGCTTTTGCCCGAGCCTCCCCACCCACCCCAAATCTGAAGACTGAAGTGAAGGAGAGGAAGATTGAAGAAGAAAGAGTAGATTCAGAGACCAGACCACAGAAGTGGACAACTGGACACACAAAGTGGGCTAGACTGAGTGAGTGTACCCCATTTCTCTCTCCCCCCCCCTCTCTCTCTCACACACACACCCCTCTGGAATTCTGTATTCTTGGGTTTTTTCCTGTTTGGAGGGAGGTTTTGGGTTCCAGTTGAATTCAAAAAGTTGTGTGTTGTTTAATTTAGAAGAAGTTTAAACAGGGGTTCTGTGTGAGAGGGATCCCCATTAGCTAATTCCTACTAGGTGGTTAGAAGGATAGCATAGCCTTGTGGTTTAAAAAAAAACCCAGTTCTGTCTTTCCCCCCATTCCAAATACCCCCCCCCATTTTTTTTTTTAAACTGAAGCCTGTCCTCCAGCGATCTGTGCCCATAATATATCAGTATTAAGAGTCTCTGCCCAGCAGCCTACAGGCTCTGAGTGGGCAGGAAGGCACAGACTCTAGCCTCCTCCCTGCACCCACTCTCATTTGCTACCAGAGAATTTACACTCAGGACACCTCAGAAGCAACAAAACCCAGTACCCCATGTGCTTGTGGGTATGGGGGTGGTCGGCACCCTATGTGCACTACTCCACCACTCACTCTTGGCCACCCCGGTGCCCCCCAAGTGGAGTTATGGGGTGGCTGAAATCCCCATTATTCCCTATTTCCCTATGGGTAAAAAAGCTTAAAGATGCACAAACTTCACAAATTCTTTAAAAATTACCCCTTTGCCCAATTCCTTTGACATCTGGATGGTAGCAGGCACCCACTGGGGCACTACTGCCCGACCCACTCTTATGCCCCCCAAACCCCCTTTCAACCCCGAATCTGCCCCAAAGACATGCCAGCTTCAAGAATTCTTTAAAAATCAGCCCTTTGCCCAATTTCTTTGAAATCTGGGTGGTAGCTTCCTTGCAACCATTGGGCACTACCACTCACCACAACCCACCCTGGGCCACCCTGGTGCCACCTCATCAGGGAGTTATAACTAAGGCTGCTGAAATCCTAATTATTATCTATGGGGAAAAGTGTAAAGTTGCGTAAAGTTCAAAAATCATTTAAAAATCAGCCCTTTGCCCAATTCTTTTGAAATATGGGTGGTAGCTTCCTTGCACCCATTGGGAATTACCACCCACCATACCCCACTCTGGGCCACCCTGGTGCCCCCCCCCATGGAATGACAAGGTTGCTGGAATCCTCATTATTCCCTATGGGGGAAATCTTAGGGATGCGTAAACTTCAAAAATTCTTTAAATATCACCCCTTTGCCCAATTTCTTTGAAATTTGGGTGGTAGCTTTCACCCATTGGGCACTACCAACCCCCCCCCCTTTTGGCCCTGGGACCCTTTTTAAAAAATCCAAATCAATTTGGATTCAGATTCAGAAAATTTGGGTACAAATTGAATCAGGGGTGATTCGTGGGGTCAGATTCGGACCCAAAACAAATTGAGGATGTTTCAATTTGGGTACAAATTGGGGAAAAAAATCGATTCGTGCACATCCCTAATGAACATGTGCTCTCCTTCTGCCAGATAAAGGTGGCCATGGAGCACTAGCAATTGCTAATATGTTGGTGATTGTGACATGCTTCTCGTTGTCTTAAAATGTAAAGCGTACTTCCTTTTCATGAACTCACCAGCTAAATTTTTACTATTTACAGCATGTCCCGAGCTTTGGAGGAGGCAGAGGAAGCCTGAGCATATCCACAGAGTTTGTATTTCAAGGTTGAGCAAAACAGTGACTTGCTTACTTTGCATGAAGCATGTGAAATAAAGCACCCTACATTTATGTAACAGACATGCATGAAATCAGTGCAGCTTCTCATCAGCTGTTTTGCCATGCAGTCAATCAAGAGCTGGATGGAGTGAGACTGCAAACCAAAGGCCACCTTGGATCTTATTTCCCAATATTTAGCAGGATATTCTGGAATGGCTGGAGAAGTTGCTTTATGCATAATGTAGTTTGGTGCCAAGGTCAGTGGTTTGATAGGTTTCTGTTGGAAGGGACAGTACATGCATTTTATTAGTCATTCACTTATCTGAACACATCCTCAAACTGGGAAAAACCCCTACATAGCTAGCAGCTATTTTATTATAGACTTGCTGTGTGTGTGTGTGTGTGTGTTCGTGTGTCTGGAGGAGGGAGCACTTGAGGATGCGCTCAAATGCCTATTTTTTCAGGAATAGCAACATTCTTGTTAACTAGCTTTCATTCATGTGTCTCTGCATTCCTTATGCCAGCATGGCATGCTTCATGAAGTTTGCATCTCTTCTCTTTTAAAGATTGTTGTTGTTGTTGCTGCATTAATGTAAACCGCCCTGAGCCTTTTGGAAGGGCGGTATAAAAGTTTTAATAATAAATAATAAAATAAATAAATTATTGTTGTCGTCATTGTTCTTTACATAGCACCACAAGTGTCCATATTGCTTTACAAAGTAACATAATGAAAATCGACTTGTGTAACTTGCATGGGGGCGGCAGGGGGCGGGGGGGCTAACAATGAATTGTTTCCATAGCACTTCTTTTTATTTATAAATTGGAACATTATATATAATTTTAAATTTATATAACTATTTTACTGTATTGTGTAAAGTAGTTAATACTATAAAAAGAAAACAAATCAAAACTCCCACAACCAGGAGCAATTATTGCAATTGTCTTTACATAAAAATATTAGTACCATTCTTTACTGCCTTTCATGTATGGGAGCAAAAGAGTAGCTAGCATCAGGGCAACTGATATATGAATCTCTCCCCTTCTCTTCCCCTTACTTATTTTAGTTGCATCCGGCCTTTTTTTCAAAGTACCCAGAGAAGCATTTTAGCCTCACAACAACTTGTTGAGGTAGATTTGGTTGAGAGATTATGGCCACCTTAGGGCGTAATGTGGAATTATGGGTCGAATGGACCCATGGTTCCATGCCCCCTACCCACACTCTCCTGTCTGAATTCTGGAGAGCTGCCTCTCTGCAGTCAGCGAGACTGCAGTGAGGTGTGGGAGCTGCCTGCCGGGGCTTCCTTCTTTGATAAAGGACAGCCCCAGCAGGAGCAGCAGCAGGAGGAAGGGAGGAGCTTCCTCCCTCAACTCCGGTTGTAGAAGGGGGAAACTGTGGTGCCAGTGTTTGGAAGTAACGCTGGCACCACCAAGCTGGAGTTGAAGGTGGCAAAACTTACAGATAACTGTAGGTACAAATTGGAGTCTGGGGAGGAAATCCGTGGGTCCATTTTTTGGCTAAACTCTGGTTGCCCACAATTGGATGTACAGTTTACGAAACTGGAGGTGAAGGGACCTCTGGTTTTGTGTTATGTGCAAATGAGGCCACCAATTTGACCAAGGACCCACAGGGAGCCTCCCAGGCAAGGATCTGTGATTGCAAGTCTTCTCTCAGAGACATATGCATGATTGTCTGCCTCATACTACATTTTCTTAGACACTGGCATTATTCAAGCCAACTCTAAGAGTATTCCTATCAGGACACTTCATGGGAAGGAATGCAATGTTCAGAGTTACCACAATCATGCAAACGTCATAGGTTCCATTCCTCGGCAACTCACAGATATTTTTGAGGTCAATCCAGTTCCCACTTGTAGGCAAATGCAGGCCTTTCCAACATATTTGCACAACAGGATTATGGTTAGCACAGCTAACATTATTTGTTGATTATGCAACAGGCTATTATTATTTATCATTTGTTTATTATTTATATTTTTATGCCACCCTTCATCCAAAGACCCTAGGGTAGTTAACAACAAGATAACAACAATAATATAACATCAATTCAAATAAACTGCTAAAGCAAAAACACAGCTATGTTAAAAAGAGAGCCAGGGGCCACTCATTGGCCAAATGCCTGTTTAAAAAGGGCAGTCTTCAGATTCCTATCCCAATTGAACATTTGCTATAGAACTCTAATAGGACTTGGAATGGTTTTCAATTTTTCTCCAGTAAGAGGAGAAAAGGCTAGCACATGTCTCTTTCTCAGCTCTAGCCTCTTCTGTAGTACAGTTCAAAGGATTCTGTACCCATTCAGAGTGGTTTCACATAGGGATGTGTACGAAACTGGATTCCCCAGTTTGGTTCAAGTCTGAACTGGGCTCAAACCCAACCAGGCATGTTCAGTTTTGGCACCTTAAATGAGGGGCCTGGCTTGGCTCAAATTAGACCCAGTTTGGGCCCAGTTTGGGGGTCCCAGGGGCTTTCCCCCTAATGGTGGACTTACCACCTCTGAGGCTCGTGGGGTGCCATTGGTGGCCATGAGGGTGGGTCTCCAGTGGTTCACCCTCCCCCCCAGTCTCCCATGGGCTGTTTTTGGCCCATTTTGGGGCCATTTTGGCCCTTTGGGGGCTGTCCCAGCCCTTTCTGAGGCCATGCTGGAGGCTGCCGCACATGTGCATGGGCCATTTGCATGGCCGGGTCATGACCTGGTCATGCAAATCACCAGGGTGCATATGCAGCATTCTCCAAAATGGCAACCGCCACCTCAAAAAGGACCAAAACAGCCAAAAAAGGAGATCTGAATGGCTCTTAGAAGACCAGAGGGAGACTGACGGGGGTGGGGGAACCATCAGAGACCGACCGCAGCCACAGAAGCACCCCCTGAGGCCGCCAAACCCAGCGGTAAGTTAATTTTAAAAAAACACAAAACAACTATGGGACCCCTGAACCAGCCCCGAGCTTTGATCGTCAAAGCAGCTTGAGGTCCAGCCAGTTCACACATCCCTTGTTTAATGTGCTATACACCAGATCTGGACTTCTTGATGTACACTGATGTTTGCTACAGCAAACAATGAAAGTGTGGTCAACCTACCCATGTCACTTAAACACTCATCTACACATATCTGGGTACATGGATACAGCCAGGGTTTCCAGATGTGACTACATGTTGGCTTCTAAGAGCATCTTGCTGTGTTTCTTTGGCTTTCAATTTTGCCTAGATGTGCACAAAAGGAGAATGCACATGGAAGTGAACCTAGGAGGGTTCAGTGCCTTAAGCACCTGTGGATTAACAGGGATTAACAGAGAGGCAGAGGAGGCATCTGCCTACGGTGGCAAAATTTGAGGAACGGCTCTTCAAATTTTGCCATGCCTCTCTGTCTCTGAGGGCAGCAGTAGGGGGCGAGAGGAAAGTCCCCCTTACTTTAATTTTTTTAAAGCCGTGGCGGTGGCAGTAGCTGCTGCGGGGAGGGGAGGCGACTGGGTGACGGGAAAGATTCCCCCTTTGCCCCCTAAAGATCGCTGCTGAGGGCCCGATAGGATGAGGCACAGTGATGGTGGCTGGTTGCAGGGAGGGTGGAGGAAAGGAGGGGAGAGTGAATTCCTCCCAAGTGAAAGCACACATGAGGCAGGTAGGAGGGTGGTTAAATGCAGTGAGTGAGACTCCTAGAGAGAGCACAGGAGGGGGACTCAGCATGGGAGGATGCACTTCCCTCTTCTCTCCCCAGTTTGCTTTTTCTAACGTTGGCATTACCTCCATCCAGGAACCAGGTGGGTGCAAAGTGCAGGTTGGTGGCAGCCAGCAGGGGAGGGAGGCTGGGGAAGGCCTAGGGACAGAGGCTGCAGATTTGGAGGGGCTGGAGGTAGTGAAGGATCCCCACCTTCTTGGTCCTGCTTCTGCATAGGGGAACTGCTTCTCCCAATGCCTCTCTCCCCCCCCCCCACCCCAGCCATAGCTTCAGCTTCAGCAGACCTGAAGAAAGACCTACAGGACGATGATCTGAGAGACAGAGATTGGGATCAGAAAGGTTTAGGAGAATTAAGAAGTCTCTGCTTCCTTTCTGGGCAGGATTATCCAAGGGGTAAAAAAAAAAAAAATACCCCGAGCGAGTTGAAGGTTGTATTTGCATGAAAGAGGGACTGTGCATTGGGATACACACACACACACACCACACCACACACACACACCACGCTTCCTGCACAGTCCCAACCCCTTGAGAAAACATGACCTTGGGGATTCCCACCCACAGTATCTGGGGAAAGCAAAGGGCATGTGGGGTGCAGGGGAGGGGGTCCTTCCTCCTCCTCTCCTCCCGTGAGCTCTTCTGCCGCCCACACAGTGATGGGCTTTTAGAGGTAAAAGAAAGGGGGCACTCTCCCCTCCTCTCCCCCACCCTCCCTGCATCCAGTCACCCCCACTGCACCCCATCCCACCGCCCTCAGCGGTGATCTTCAGGGGGCAAAAGGGGAAACCCTTGCCCAGTCACACCCTGCTCCCCACCGCCGCTGCTGCTGTTTTTTTTTTAAAATCAAAGTAAAGGAGGGGGAGTTTCCTCTTGCCCCCTCTCCCCGCAGTACTGCCACTGCACAGTGACTGGTGTTTTTTTTTTTTAAGGACAGCAAATCCTTTTTGCCTATAGGTGGCAAAAAGGTTAATCTGCCCCTGGCCTTAAGAGCCGCTGTCCTTACCCATTAGCCAGTTCAAGCTGCGACAGTTCTGCAACCAGTGGGCTGGAAGGTGGCCCACTGCTTCTAAAGTTCAAAGCCTGAGTCCTGCAAAAGGCAGCAGCAGGATCTGCTCCTGTGCCTCTGATACAACACGAGGAAACCCAGGGGATTGACTGAGTTTTGATAAACTGGGCTTGTGGTGGAACAGCGAATTGGTGAGCAGGTTTATCTGGAGGCGTGTGTGGGAATGAATGCACAGTCTTTGTTCATATTTATGTCTGGCATAGGTTTGGCACAGCCCTTCGACAGGGAACATCTGTGCCTGTCATACCCAGCAAGAGCAAATGATGCCACCTTGGATGGATATGTGCCTGCCTTTTGCTGCTCAGCCTCACTCCCTGTCAATTTTAGCTCCTTTCAAGCATTGCTTGTCCCTTCCATGCCCTCTTCTGTTTAGCCATCTCAAAGATCAGATAAGGAGCATGTTCCAGTCCCAAAATATGTTTCATGGAAATAAAATGAATTTAAGTAAAAGGGAGCATTTTGCAGCATTTTCCTGCACACTCCTTCTGTACCCTCCCAGAGCTACCTGGTGAGGTCAGAACGAAAAGACCATGGGTTGAGAAAAACCTAGAAACACTGTGGTTCTGCCCTGCTCAGTTGCATACCCCTGCATAAGAGAGAGGGTGCAAGTGACATGAGACTCCTTCAAGCGGCTGAGGGACTCCCATATCCTCAAGGTACCTTTGCACCTCTCGAGCAAAGAACAGATTGAAATAGGGCTAGTCATTTGCCCATTAAGGTATGAGTCTCACATTCCAAATGACACAATAAAGTCAGCATGAAGTGACTTCTACCTGCTGTTTGCACACAACAAACTTTAGGGCTTTTCATATGATCATATGGGGTTTTGTGTGTGTGTGTGGGGTAAAGAGTTCCTACCCTGTTTCCCACAGATGAGCAGACCCTCTGTTTGGGTCTGCAAACTCAGCTCCCTGACCACCATGGGAGCCGCGGTCTCCATTTCTGCAAATGGGAGCTGGCAGGGGACAGGGGGGAGGTCCTCTGAGGATCAGCAAAACCTCACCATCATGCTTTGCGCTTCCAGGAGACTGGCAGTCCTCGTTGCATCATCCGCTGCTCTCTCATGGGCCAGAGGTGGACCCAGTCTTACTGAAGACATCATTAGGAAAGGACTGTAGAGTGTGCTGTGCTGAGCGGCACAGTCAGGCACATGGCAGTCTCTGTAGGTACAGCTCTCTTTTACAAACATGGCCATTCGCTCCCGGGAACCCCTATAAATGGCAAATGCACCCACACAATCAACACACCGAGATAGTGTGTCTGCTACTTTCATCCTACCACCTCAATAAAGAACAAGGTACAGGATCTGGGCTTCTCACATTTTGAGTGTGCTGGGTTAGAGGGATTTGCATGGGTTCTTATGAGCCTGCAAACCTGTTGTGTGAATAGCCATATTGTTGTTCTGAATGCATACCCAACTCATGTCACTGATATTCATTTACCACGTGAAAATTGTTCCGAATGGAAATCATGGTGATTTGCCATGTTAAAAATGTATTATAATGAATTGGAGTTTTTGATTATGAAGGCTAGCTGGCTTACTCTTTTGTTAGGCAGTTTACTAGCTCATAGATGAGGAGGCCAATTGACATTATCACATGGTGAATGAATGGTTGAGAGATTGCCCCACACATCTGAACGTGTGTGTATGTGAATGGTTCTCAAGTATTCTTCTGAGCCATAGAAGCATATACTGAAAAAGAAAGCATGTGACTGGTCAAAGGAATGATGGAGCAACTTGTGCTATAAGGTGGTCCAATTAACAGGCATCAGATCCCAGCAGCAACAGAAGAGTTGGAAAGGAATCTGGGTTGTGCAAAAGGCAGAGCAGAACAGCATTAAGCACTGAGTCTCAAAAGCCGTGATTCATGGAGAACTATGAATGGAAGAGATGTGTGAAGCTGTCAGTGCTGCTGTTACAAAGGAGGTCCCTCTCAAGATATGGCCCATGGGTGAGAAGGGACTCCTGGACAAAGGAGCTTTACACTCATTTGAATAGATCATCCAGATCTTAAATGAGGCATGCATTGCATTGTGCAGAACTGCTCAACAGAAGTATCCTGTATGAGATTTCTATTTACCCCACAACTGGGATACTACTTTGCAAGCACACAGGAACGTCCTTAGGGCAGGGCGACTGGGGCAATTACCCCGAGCTCCGCTCACACAGACCCCGCTCTGGACACACTGCAGTGCAGCCTGCCCCCACTCTCCTCCAGGCCCAGTCACTTATCTTTCCCCGCAGCCTAGCCGATGCCGATCTTTTGTGTCTGTGTGAAGCTTGAAAGGCTCCCAGGCAAACTGCTAGAGCTCCCTCTCTCCCACCTCTCAGTTGTTTGGTGGGTGGGTGGGGCTTCCAGAGAGGCCTCCATGCAAAGCCTGAAGCTCAGGAAAGAAGCAAGCAAGCAGGCAGGCAGGCAGAGACAGAGAGTATCCAGAACCGGCAGATCAAAATTGTATCCCAAGTTCCAACCCCACACAATAAGTACCTCCATTTTATTTGGATTTAGTCTCAGTTCTTTATCCCTCATCAGGCCCATCACTGCCTCCAGGCAGGCATTTAGAGAGGTTATGCCTTCTTCTTCTGATGTTGACCTGGAGAAATAGATTTGGGTGTATACTGATAACACCCTGCACCAAATCTCCTGAAGATATGGTTTCTAATTACGAATGAATACATAAAATAAGCAGGACATTTCTCCCTGGAAATGCAATCTTAAAACAAAACAGGCACAATGTTTGTAACACACTGCTGACTGTGAAATTAGGAGTAATTTTCATACCTCCTGGGGACTCCTGTCACTTGAGGCAATGCTGATCCTGCTGCCTGGCCCTTCTCATGAGTAAGCCTAGGGACTGCATGTGTTCACCCAAGGGGAAAGGGCTGGGCGGATTGGTGCTGTCCTTTAAACCCGACCCTGAGTATTGCTGCCCTGCCATATGTTGCTGTCCCAGAGATCTAATGGGGTTGTCCTGCTTATCTTGCCACCGCGACTGCAGGTGCTTGTGCACATACATCTTGCTCATTTCATTTTCTGAGAGCTAAGCACATAGTGCCCATCTTGCCATCACGTCCCCTTTCTCTCCTGACTGCCAGGAGTGGGGAACAGCAGACAGAGTGGGAAGAAGGCATGCCCCTGCGTGACTTTCCCATTTGACAGGCTTGGAAGCTTGGGATGGGACATGGCGGCATCCCTGTTACCAGACAACTGATTTCTTAGGTCAGAGATGGGGGCAGGGGCGGGGGCGGTCAAATGCTCACAGAGGTGGCCAGCAAAAAGCACTGCAAGCATGGAGTTGGCGCAATCTCGGGTGAGTCTGGGCCACCCTCTCTATTATTACTGTATGAAACTGCAGTTATGGTGGCGTCCATGTTTGAAGGTCACACTGACACCACAAAACCTTAGTTTGGGGCAGCAAAGCTCACTACAAACTGAAAGTTTAAATTAGAATTTGCTTTTGCTGCATAACTGTGGTTGCACGCATCCACAAATTCCAACGTCTGCCCCATTTAACTGTGGTTTCAAGTTATGTGTGAATGCAGCCTCTGGATTTATCTAGGATGGAGTCAGGGGACTGAGGACACCAACCTCCTCATGCATGGGATCCTGAAGGCTGCTGGAGAGTCATCTGGGGTCCATTGTGAAGATACTATCCTGGATTTATAGTATTAAGTGGAGTTTGAGGCTTTACATAGAAAGTGGAGCAGAGCCGTGTGGGGACTTGCTGGATGTTTTTGTGCTGCAGCTGCTCTTTAGGATTGTGCCCTTTGTGCCAATTCCAAGCTTACTTTTGATAACATGGCAGGCCATGGGGGTGGGGGGCAAGGGGAACAATTGTCCCAGATCTGACACATGGAGGGGGCCCCATCCAAAGTATGGTTCAGTATTTCAAATGATCAGATTGATCCTTTTCATTCAAGGCAGTAAAACTAATCAGTTAAACTATAACCCCAGGATCAAGAGTTATTTCAGTATTTTGGGTCATTACATGGGTTCCCAACCTATGGTACTCCTGATGTTGCTGAATTACAACTCCCATAATCCTCAGCTACAATTTATTGTGGCTGGGGATTATGGGAGTTGTAGTTCTGCAACATATAGAGTACCACAGGTTGGAACCCCTGAGTCATTACATTGACACAGGATTCAGTGAGAAGAAAGTGGGGGGGGCCTCAAATGAACATCCTGCCCCTTGCCCCTGGCCTCTCAGAGTCTTAAAAAGGCCCTGCATGACAGTAATCTGACATATCACTCCAATGGTTAAAAATGTCACATGGAGATAGGTAATACATGTCACATATATTAACTGGTTTTTCAAACGCAGGTTCTGCTGAAGTGCTCCACGACCTTCGGCATACTTGTGCTTTAGGAAGCTGCCTTATCCAGAGTCAGACCAACTAGCTCAGTTCCATTAGTCCACCTAGCTCAGTTCTGCCTGGTAGCAGCTCTCTGGAGTTTCACATTCCGGCCTTTCCCAGCCCTACTTGGAGACACCAGAGACTGAATGTTGAACCTTCTGCATGCAAAGCATGTCCTTTGCTACTGGGCTACCACCACCTCCTCCCATTTTGGAGGTATAGTGTGACAACCCATCAGACTGGTTTTGCTATCCCTGAAATTGGGAAGGAGCCAGCGTGGTGTAGTGGTTAGAGTGCTGGACTAGGACCGTGGAGACCCGAGTTCAAATCCCCATTCAGCCATGATACTAGCTAGGTGACTCTGGGCCAGTCACTTCTCTCTCAGCCTAACCTACTTCACAGGGTTGTTGTGAGAAAAAACTCAAGTATGTAGTACACTGCTCTGGGCTCCTTGGAGGAAGAGTGGGATATAAATGAAACAAACAAACAAACAAACAAACAAACAAACAAACAAACAAACAAACAGTGTCCAGACAGGAGTTCCTGAGTGATTGCTCTTGCCATGTGACATTGGAGACATGGGAGTGACTCAGAAGAATACTTTCATGTGCCAAAAATCTTAACTTGGCAAATGAAATGCCATGTTGTTAAATCTGAAACAGAGAGAAGAAAAGCTGAGATGATACAAGGAATGGATACAAAATCACGATTCTTCCTTTTATAATCACAACACTGCACCTGCATTTTGTGACCCATTCCACTCATATGAAATGAAGAAAGTTATATTTAATATTTCCCTTTGTTAAATACTTAAGGAGAACACGTGTACACTCAGCCGCTCTGTACTGTTTGTCTTGACTGAGATGTTAATGCTCAATCTCCCTTGCGAGCACACAACATGCAACCGTGTATGCATTGCCTCTAGCAACTCAACACACCTTTGGCCTGATGTATCTTCGCAAGAGTGCTGCAGCTCTCTACAAAGCCAAACACTCTGCTTGAGGTGACCACTTGCACTTCCACAAACACTTGTCCCTTGGTAGGCAGGATAGAGCCAGGATGACCTAACTATAATTAGGGTAACAACAGCTGGATAGATGAGATTAAATACAATCCCCTGGTCAATTAACAGTCATCTCTTTGTCAGAAATTCAGATAAAGTGGAGCAGAAGCAATCTCAGCCACCAGGCTTCTTCTTTCCTCCAAGGGAAAATGTGAGAGGCTGAAGCCCATGGACCTGCTTGAAGGCTGCATTTTGACTGCTGCTCTGAGGGAAGTGCTTGCGCGTTACTTTTTGCTCCTGCTTTGGGGCACAACAGAAATCCTCCAGGGATGTATGACCTGCTTCCTCTAACAAAATTGGCTTCCAGACTTAGTCATGCTTCGCCGTCCATGTGCTCACACATGGACACCAACACAAAGAAATACACCATCTGCATTCACAGCCATCTTGTATGCTTTGTGAAACAACATGGCAAAGCATACCACATTGCCTTGTTACTGGCAAGTGAGGTGTTTGGAAATAAGAATAGCAGCTCACAGAATATTAAACTTGGGGCACAGAGGGAACCAAGGACAAATATGGTCCACTTTACATCTTTGAGCATTTCAGGCATCATCTAGATGTCAAGACTACAACTGTGCCAATAGTATTGAAGATGTGGAAGAGTGACCCTGCTTTCTAGATAGGGATGTGCACGGAACCGGCAGGGGCTGGTCAATGGTGGGTGGTGGTGGATCTAAGGGTGGGGGAGGATGTACTTACCGCCCGCCCCGTCGTGTTTCCTCCACCGGTGCATGTCTTGCTAAAAGCCTGTCAGGGCGGCAGTATACCTCCCTGCTGCACATGGAGGGGGCCCCATCCAAAGTATGGTTCAGTATTTCAAATGATCAGATTGATCCTTTTCATTCAAGGCAGTAAAACTAATCAGTTAAACTATAACCCCAGGATCAAGAGTTATTTCAGTATTTTGGGTCATTACATGGGTTCCCAACCTATGGTACTCCTGATGTTGCTGAATTACAACTCCCATAATCCTCAGCTACAATTTATTGTGGCTGGGGATTATGGGAGTTGTAGTTCTGCAACAATATAGAGTACCACCACAGGTTGGAACCCCTGAGTCATTACATTGACACAGGATTCAGTGAGAAGAAAGTGGGGGGGCTGAAATGAACATCCTGCCCCTTGCCCCTGGCCTCTCAGAGTCTTAAAAAGGCCCTGCATGACAGTAATCTGACATATCACTCCAATGGTTAAAAATGTCACATGGAGATAGGTAATACATGTCACATATATTAACTGGTTTTTCAAACACAGGTTCTGCTGAAGTGCTCCACGACCTTCAGCATACTTGTGCTTTAGGAAGCTGCCTTATCCAGAGTCAGACCAACTAGCTCAGTTCCATTAGTCCACCTAGCTCAGTTCTGCCTGGTAGCAGCTCTCTGGAGCTTCACATTCCGGCCTTTCCCAGCCCTACTTGGAGACACCAGAGACTGAATGTTGAACCTTCTGCATGCAAAGCATGTCCTTTGCTACTGGGCTACCACCACCTCCTCCCATTTTGGAGGTATAGTGTGACAACCCATCAGACAGGCCCTGCTCTGATGTTATCCGGAAGTAACCGGAAGTAGCAGCTGTGACTGTGCGTGTCACTCTTGTGCGAGCGCACATTGTGTACATCGCACGCAAGCAACACATGCAGTTGCATGCAGCTACTACTTCCAATTACTTCCGGATAACGGTGGAGTGGGGTGGCAAGGAGGTATGCTGCCACCCCGATGGGCTTTTAGTGAGACGTGCGCCAGCGGGGGAAATGCGGTGGGGGGGGCGCGGAGTTCATCATCCCCTGCCCTTAAAGCCACCCCCCCACCTTCGAACCCTCAAGCCAGGCAGCGTTCAAACTGGTTCGGAAGTTTGTAAAAAAGGGTCTTCGAACCTGTTTGTGCACATCCCTCCTTCTAGGCAGCACCTTCAGGTTTTCCTGTATTGCTTTCTCTCTATTTCTAAAGGGTACTCACCACACGATTGAGAATTCTGGAAGAGCAGGGTTCCCAGTCACAGGGAAAGAACACTACATGTGGACAGATGCATGCATGTACATACCATGCAGACATTCAACAGAATGCACACAGATAACCCTTTTATGCATGTTCATTCAACCTACCTATGTCACTCCTGAGAACAGTTTTTGTCAGTTTGGGGACAAAAGGCACCACAAGAGTCCAATTCTATTTAGTTTTCTGTTCAGTTTTGGTCCATATGGATAGTTGCAGGAAGCTTTCTTTTTCATTTGAGCAGACAGAGTGCTCTCTGCATGCTAATGTTGTACTATTGTGCTAGAAAAGCTTGCCTTAGCTCAGCCAGTCAGTAAGTGAGCCCACACTGTATGACTCAGTTGCCCCATCATCCTTGAATTGTGGGCACATGCTTGAAAACTCAATACAGGTCAGTCCAATATGTTTCTACAATCATTCTTCATTTGCTTACCTACAGCAAGCATTAATCAATGCAATAATCTCATTATGAACTTCTATGATCTGTAGGAGGGCCAAATCAAAGGGATGCACAATTTGCAAACAAATAACTAAACTGTCCTTTGTAAAAGTATCATAAAGGCACCTCATTGATGGGTACTAAAGAAGAAAAGCACTGGAATTTCAGAGGAGGTGTAGGCTACTGGTATTCTTGATAGTTTCCCCCTAAATGCATTTTTAAAAGCATGTTATGAGAGAAATAAGATTTAACTCTTGGTACTACAGTTACTCCCAATAATACAATATTTACTAATCATTCAAAGTTTGCATGGAATTCTCAGATGGGGGAGAAAAACCCAGACCAGTTGGAGTCAAAGTAGAATTAGCACAAATGTGATTTAAGTGTTTATCCATTTGAGTGAACACAGATAGAGAACCCAAAGATTTAGAACTGAAATAAATTTGCCCCAAACACTCTCAGCAGAATACCCCTTTGTGAATTTTTACGTGAATATTTTTCCTAACAATACCAACTTCATTCATTCATTCATCCATCCTTTCATTTAACCAATCAAAACCAATGAACTTTGCATTTTGATGGCAAATTTTCATTCCAAAATCAGAATGCTGAGGTCAAACCTTCACATGCAGATCTCAATGCTGACTTGTAAGAATCTGATGGATGTTCAGATTCTATGAAATAACTTTTAGCTGTTTTGGTGGTGCCACCACTGGGGCAAAGAGGCACCTTTCAAAGTGGTGATTCTTTTTATATGTATGCAGGGGGGAAGCAACTGGCCCTATTCAGCCCCCGCACAGCATCCTCTAGTGGCTGTTGCTGCTGTCTCTACTTTGCATTTCTTTTTAGACTGTGAGCCATTTGGGGACAGTTAACCTTCTTCTCATTGTTCTTTTTCTATGTGAATTACTTTGAGAACTTTTTGTTGTTGAAAAGCAGTATATAAATGGTAGTAGTCGTCTCCTTCACCCTACAAAATCAAAGGAGTTGGAAGAGTTCTTGGAGGTCCTCTAGTCCAGCCCTCTGCTGAGTTCAGCATCCCTGGCAGATGTCTGTCCAGAGTAGACTCTGTTTGAAAACTTCTAGAGAAGAAGAGCCCACCACTGCACAAAGCAGATTGTTCCTCTGTCAAACAGCTCTCATCAAATGGAAATTCTTCCTAATGCCAAGCCTAAGTCTGTAATTTCATGCCATTGGTTCTAGTCCTGCCCCCAGGAGCAACAGAGAACAAGTCCCCTCTTTCTTCAATGAGACAGCGATCATCTCCCCACTTAGTCTTCTATTCTCCAGGCCAAACATACTGAGCTCCTTCAACTGTCTGTTCCCCATAGGACTTGGTTCCCAGACCCTCATCATCTTGCTTGCCCTCCAACCTGTTCCAGTCTATCAACATCCTTCCGGGATTGCATCCTTCTTAAAATGTGGGGCCCAGAATTGGACCCAGTTTTCCAAGTGAGGTCTGAGCAGGGACAATTACTGCTTGCGACTGGGACACTATACTTCTGTCAATGCAGCCCAGGATTGAGCGACCCCTGGGGCTCAGTCTGGTAGTCTGAGAGGAGACTACCTGGCTGTTTGGGTCAGGATGCAGAACCTACCGCAAGAACTTCCTTTGAGTGCTTTGGGTTGAGTCCGGGATCAACTTTAGCCAACTTTCAATCCCATTATTCCCTTCAGCCAGCATTCTGCCCATCATGACTCTTCCTGACCTTAGAATTTCCAGGAAGTGCTTGCACACACACACACACACACACACATACACACACACTCACGAGATTCATAAGACTGCATATCTCAGGCCAGTAATTGTCATTCTGTGTCATGAACACACAAAGCTGTCAGAGGATATATTTAAAAAGTGGTCTCCTTGAGCAGAGCTGTCATATGCAACAGCCCATTCTCATGCAGGTAACTGCCTATCAGGTTTACCACAGTGCTATAGGATCCTAATGAGATGGAAACCATTTCCCAGGACACTTATTTCTAAAAGATTTTTAGAGAAGGGTATCTGACTGTCTTTTAGAATCTTGGTCTTTGCCCAACACCTGTACTTTTGCCACATGTAGGGAACGACTTTTCCAGAGACATCTAGACCTCAGACTATAAGGCCTGTGTAGGAAAGTAAGGCTTTAGGGGAGGACTAGGTCTCACTTAATGTATGTGCTTGGAGGTTTGGCTTTCCTAATAAGGAAGAAAGCTCTAGAGGATCAAAACTAAAGGACCAATCCAGAGGGTTAGGTCTGACCCTAGTCCTGTCTGACTTTGAGGGGCTGCCACAAGCAGGGATTCGGGAGCAGCAAAATTCTTCTTTTCCACATATAAGTTGGGGAAGAGGAGGCCAGCCCCTTCCCCTTTTGGTGGGTTCATGCCCCCCCCCCCACTTACTAATGAGCAGGTCCATGTGGTTGGATTGGCAATGTTCCACCATCAGAGCCTGTGCCAAAAATCATGGCTCAAGAGAGTGCCAGGCTGCCAGGACACCACCCAGACAACTCATGAGAAGGACCATCAGAAGGGAGGGGAGAAAATTGCTGAGCAAACTCAGCCATGATACCTGAAGGCAAAACAACCACTTCTCCCACGGACAGCCCTCTCCCAGAGAGTGTCAGGCTATTGGGTCTCTAAATAGAGCAAGGTTACTTTTTGTATGGTGGCTGTCAGAGTGATGCCCTGGAGACAGCTTGGGTGCCATGGCCAAGCTGCTATAAAAATGTGCCCACCAGCCCATGTGGAGGCGTGCATGCCCGCCAGCACCTCCCATGGGCAAAACAGCCATCTCGGGGAAGGTGGAAACCAGGCTCCTGGGAATCACCGCACCTGGAGAGCTACATATGGCGCCACATTGGGCCTGACCTTGGAATTTTGAATGGGTTTAAGGGTCCACGCTGCAGCCCCTTGTCAGCTCTGTCCATGGAAATGTTTGGGGTGGGGGTGCTATTGGCGGGCTTTGAAAGGCAGCCCCCCCCCCCAGGGATTCCCTAGCAGCCAAGTTCTATCTTTTTCACTGGTTGGGAAAAAGACTGGTTGGGAAAGGGGCAGCCAGCCCCTTCCCCTTTTGGGGGGTTTGTGGCCTCCAGGCTTACTCATGATCAAGGCTGGTCACCAGGGTCAGTCTTGGGTCAACTGGAATCCTTTTTCAAGGATCCAGCCACCCGGCCCTGGGACACACTGGCCAGGCATGAGAGGGAAAGGCCATGGGGACACCCCCAGACAACTCATGAGAAGGAGCATTCAATGGGGGGGGGGGAATGCCTGGACAAACCATAACTGATTCAAGAGGGCAATACAACCCCTTTCCCCAACAAGATCTCACTCATGAGAGTGTCAGGCCATGGGGGGGCTCTGAATAGAGTCAGGTTCTTGTGTGCAGGCGAGCCTAATGGAGGGCTACTGCAGAGACTGTGTTCCTTGCCTTGGGGAATGTGAGGACACTGCCACAAAGCTGTGCCCCCTGCTTTCCTGCCCATCAGCCCATGTGTACATTTGCACCCCTGCCAGCACCCCAGAACAGTCACCCATGGTGGCCAGGGAACAGGGGCTCTTCTCTCTCGGGAATCCTCACAGCAGGACAGCTGCATACATCATGATGATGGACCTGGACCAAGAAATTTTGAATGGGTTTAAAGTTCCGTCCTGTTGTCAACTCCTCCCTCCTCTCCACACAGGCACCTGGGCGTCTAGATGGCCTTTGGAGCATCTAGATGGCCTTTGCGTGCATGAAAGTCTGCACAGGGGAAGAGGATGGGGAGGTAGAAGGGAGATCTGTTCTAATTTCTTTTTACAACAAAAGGGTGGGGGAAGTGGGGCCCAGTCACTTTCCTGGGAGGTATGGTTTACAACCCTGGCTTACTCATGAGCAGGGCAAATGGGATAAGAATTGTTCCAGTTTTTGGAGTGATTCTTCCTCTGTGATAGCCCACGCAGACTACACTGGAGACTATCAGGCCATGGGTGCTCTAAGCAGAGCTGGCTGTGTTGCTGTGTGTTGGAAAGTGGTGGGCAGGGGTATCACAGAGACTGCTTTCCTGATTCTGGGGCAGCAGTCAAGGTGCCACTGAAACAAGCCTCCTGCTTGGCAGTCCACACCTGTGCACAAGTGAACCCTCACTTACGACCCCTACAGTGTCCCTGCTGCCCCAGGGCTTGGGGAGAAGAGGAAAGTGTCCTCTTCCATGATTCCCTGCACCCACTTATCTGTATACAGTGCAGATGGAGCAGACCCAGGATTTTTAAATTTGTGCAAATGCACAGTCCCGTGGGCACACTCCATGGTTATGCACACACCCAGTCTATGGCACAGGGGGTGTCAGGGGCATGTGCAAGGCTTCAGAGGGATTTGGGGAGAGAGAGAGGGAGTTGGGGGCCCCACTAAAGCAAGGCCTTCTTGGATTCCCTGTTGGTTAAGTGGGCTGGCTGTATTTGTGAGCTCGCAGTAGGCAGGAGGGGATTTGCCCTTTTACTGGCAAGACCAGTCTACATCCCCAGTAGACTGGCCCTCTCACAAGATTGCCAGCCTGCCCGGCAGGAAGCTGCTGGACAGAAGGAATTTGCTTGGGTCTGGATGGGTTGCTTTGCTCACCCCTCATGACATTTTCCCAGGTTATGGTGGGACACGCCCCACCCCAGCATCTTTTGCCCTCCCCCATCTGCATATCCCATTTTAGCAAATGTGGATTTTCCTTTCCCCTCCTGCAATGAAAGTGGAATTCTCCCCCACCCCCGGCCCAAAAACCACAAGGGAATTCATGCTCGTGTGGTGCTTTTGGGGGTGGGGCTACTGGGGGGGGTGGCGGCAGTGCCATGGCTGGCTGAAGAGGCACTGGAATTACAGGGCATTTGAAGGGCTTTCAATTCCCTTTCTAGAGGGTGGGCGGAGCGCTCCAACAATGCACAGTCGTGCTTGGCACACCCCTTCTAAATCATGGACAATCATGGCCGAGCCACTGACATGGTAATGGTTTGCCCACAATTGGGCCGTGGAACTGGTTGGGATCAGCTTTGGAGGCTGAGCAGTGGAGAGAGGCGACCTTCTCCTGAAACCAGAGTTTTGCTGGCTATGGCTTGGTGAATGCCTGTGGCGTGGAACGTCTGGTTGTGGAACCCCAGCCACAATTAACTGCAGTTAGCTGTTGCGTCTGAATGTGGCCTGAGTTTAACTTTGTGTTTTGAAAAGCATCTCAGGCCTTTGCTTTCCACTTGTACAATTTACTTTGGATATAACATAAATATTTGGCCTTGGTGCTAGATATTGCCAGCCAATTTTGCAGCTGGCGTTACCTCTCTTGTCAATGTTGATGGAAAGGCCAGAAATTGGGGTTACTGTGTTAGTGAGAATTACTTGTTATTTTAGTTGTGGAATGATGATTGCCAATGCTCAGCAATAAAAGAGATAATTTAGCAAAGTGCCAAGGTAACCTTTTCAAGGCTGTTTGTTCTCCCAAGCCATTGTGCTACAGAAGCACCGGTCTAAATACAACACAATTTTCATGTACAATTATCCCAGAGTTCTTCACCAGGGATGATGTAGCTACAAAAGCAGTTAATAAATGCCAGCCTAGGGAAAGAAAAATTCAGAGAAACCATGCACAGAGAAGAGAAAAGCATTCACATGGTATTTGCACAAGGTTGAAGGGCTGACATTGACAACTGCATATTGGGGGCTATTGCAGACATAAACAATGCAGGGACAACAATGGCTCTTGTGCCGCCAAGGAAAAGATGGCAAAAGAACAAAGGAAGAGCAAAGAACTTGGAGCATGCAACAGGTAAACCAAGACCAAGGATGTTAGCAGGGAGTGCGTAATATTGCCTTGAATGGAAAGACAACAAAACTGACTAGGAGCCAATAGGGAAGTCTGAGGAGCAGTGTGCTTTGGTTTTGTACATGGTTTTCATTTTCATTTTCCCTTCCTTTGGGATGTGTGAAAAAGCCAAGAGCAACTTTCTGTCTACAGAACAGCTTCAGAGAAATCAGCTGCAGTAGCCCAATAGGCACAAAAGGACAAAGGCCTCCAGTGCACTCGGCAATCAGCTGAAGACCAGCTGGGATGAGGGCTGAGGAGATGGTGAGGGAGGTCAGAGGTGGAGAAGCAGCCTTGGATTGTACTGAAAACATCCAAGGGAAGAAAAATAAAAAGATTCCGGAAACACAAAGGGGGAAAACTGAGATTTGAGGACTTGGGATAGGATGATGGGATTCAATAAAAAGGGGGAAGAAAGTCAGTCAACGGAACTTGAATCACAGTTGTCACTTGGAAGAGCAGGGATTGGGAAATGACTTGGCATTCTGGGGGCTATAAAACAATGTCCCAGGAGAAAAAAAGGGGTATGACCTTAAAAAAAAAATCCCGAACTGATAGGGCAAGAGGGGCAGCACTCTAAAGGGGCAGGAAAGCTTGCACAGGCTGCCTGCTAGGGATGTGCATGAAACATGAAACATCCTTGCTGCCTGCATACCTCCAGGCTCTGGGTCTCAAGCAGCTGGCTGTGAGCTCTGAACTAGGTTTTTTATGAAAGCTGCACACAAAACAAAATGATTCAACTTTGATGATGAAATTCTGTCATATCTAGGGAAGCAGGTTCTCCTCTCACTGTGCACCTTCTAAGCTCAGAGCACTACAAATCAAGGCACTCTGTGATAACAGCTGGGGAAGAGAGGGAGACATATATAGTTTCTATATATATGGAAACACAGAGCAATGCTCTGTTTTCTGCATATGAGTGACTAAGCCATATGTAAGTATACCGCTTATTAAATATGGTCTTACGTCATGTAATACTATCAATAGAATGACTATTTCTCTTGCAAGTGTCATGTCTTAACACATTCTATTGATATTAGTTTGGTATCTGTGCCAGTAAAAGGATTACTGGCAGACAGAGGAAAGTTACAGCCACAGTAACTTTGCTCTTTGCTTTATTGTCTTACCGTTAGAAGGTATCTGGTTTGCACTGCTTAATATCAGATGGTTATAATTTTGCTCTTGGTCATCTGAAATTCACAGAAAAAGAAAACTGCTTTTTAGGAACCGATCACAAGGCTCTAAGGACCTGCAGGTAATAATTATAGCTCACAATATTCATGGGAAATCTCTGCATGATTAAGGAGAAGAATATGCTTAACAAAGCGGAAGTGTCTTTCATGTTACTCTCTTAAAATTTCAGATGCAAGAGAAACACCTTAATGAACAACAGCACCCGTTGTGCTGAGACCACAAACTGGATATTCAGCAAAGTAAGAAGCACATCCAAATAATAAGCCAACCATGATATAGCGTTTAGCAGCCAGCCTGTGATCTAGAAACATCCTGGGCTTCCATACCTCACTCTGCAGATGCTTATAATGCAATTGTGGTAACTGGTTATTTTTAGGGACAAAGTGCTAGAGGGCCTCTAAACAGAAATTGCTTGAACTAGCTCCACATGGCAAGCTGTTGGGGAACTTTGGCCCTCCATGTGGCTTGTGCAGTTTTCTCAGGGCTACCTTTTATTTTTATTTCAGCCATTTGTGGTTGCATGGAAGACTCACTTCATCTAGACATAGTGGGCTGCTATGTGAAAGTGGCTCATCATGTGATGACAGTCACCACATGGAGCACTTTAGAGCAGTTTCCATGTGACGACATATGTACTACTGACCCAGGTCACAAGCCTACCACTGGCCCAGAGCATAGTAAACTATTTAATTTGCAGCAAAGCTCACCACAAACCCATCCCTTCCCCACAGTGTTCTTCTCTCTGCATTAGCTTCCCAGTAATGGCAGATTCCAGCTCAAGTTGCTTGTCTAGGTATACATACTGGTAAAGAGGCTTTTTCTGCCAGAAAAGCTGAGTCTTAGACTAGGGTTGCCAGGTCCAGAGGGGGGAAAGTCAAAATCCAGCACAAAAAAAGCAGAAATAGAGGACACTTTTCACCCAAAAAGTCTCAAAAAAGGTCTCCACTTTGCATAACGTTTGCATAGGTTTATTGGTTTTATATATACACATTTTGATTAAAAATTGAATAATTTGAGATTAAATGCAGTTCACTATTGTGCAGCTGATGACCAGGTGAGCTGTATGTATGCTCCGCCTGCTGTCTAGATGCAGAGTTCTCAAGGCTCTTGCTGCGTAACTGTAAATTCATCTCCTGGTTAGGTTTACCACTCACACAGTCCTCTGCCCTCCTCCCCCATGGATCACCCAACCTGCTCTCCCCAGCCAGGCCAGCAACTTCACCTCTTGGCTCAAAGCAGGACAGCCAGCTAGCTGCCAGGCCAGCCTCTCTGCATGCAGCACAGTGGTGCATGTACTGTCTCCCACTCGCTTGCTGTTCTCTATGACTACAAACATTTATGTACAGCTTTTCAACAGAAAGTTTCACAGTGGTTTTCAAAGAAAAAAAATAAGATGCTCCCCGGTCCCCAAAGGGCTTACACAGGGGCATAGCCAGCCCGCCGGTGGCCCGTGTGCGGCCGCGGTGGGCGCCCCCATTAGCCCCGCCCCCCCATGTCTGACGTCAGACATGGGGGGCATGGTCTGGCTTCTGGACGGAACCTTGAGGCTCCGTTCGGGAGTTGCTCTCATGAGCAGCTTCTCTTCCTCTGTCTCCTTCCCCTTCCAGCTGAGAAACCAGAGGGGAGGCTATGCTTCAGGGCAGGTTGCAGAGCCATGTGATGCAAGAGCATGGAGAGGTGGGCCCAGCAGGTGCTGCTTGCTTCCTTCATGTGATGGCAGTGGCAGTGGTGGCTAACTTTAGTTCACCTCTGCTAACTGAGTAAAAAGGCACCTTTTAAAGTAGTGAATCTCTTCTATTTATCATGGGGAGAGCAACTGGCCATATCCAACCCCAGCACAGCATTCCTTCAGTGGCTGGTCCTGGTGTTACCTTGTGTTTCTTTTTAGATTGTAAGCCCAGGGGTGGAGCCACCATTGGGCCAACGGGTTCAAAGAACCCGGGCCGCTGACCAATCAGGAGCATCTGATGTCAGACGTGGGGGTGGTAGTTTAGCTCCCGAGCGGGGGCCACGCGGCCCCTTTGGGAGCTAAACTAAGGCTGGCGCAGCATTTGCAGCGCCAGCCAGGAGCGGCTTTTCCCTGCAAAGGCAGGGAAGAGTCGCTCCTGGCTGCACAGCGCCACGCGGCCCCTTCAGCAGTTAAACTAAGGCTGACGCTGCCTTCGCAACGCAGCCCAGGAGCAGCCGCTTCTGTCCCCAAAATAGTCTCTATTCCTCCTAATGCAAAAAGAAAAGAAAAGTCATTTAATAGTTTCAAAATAGTTTCATGTCCTCTATAGAAGTCCCAAGTTGGCAACCCTATCTTAGCCATGAACCACAAACCCGGACAATGGTTTCCTTTCCTTCCTTTCCATAGTTACAAGGCAACTTGAAGAGTGTCCAGGCATCTTGGATGCTTGCTTTCTCTACTGCTGGCAGCACTGTGTTACAGGCTTGTTTCCCCTTGGGAAGCCAACTCAGTGCAATGTACCTTCTTGCTATTACACTGAGGATGAAGGACAAAGGGCACTGGATGTTGACTAGGCAATCAGTTCTTGAATGGTTCAGGTCAATGCTGGATATCAAGCTACATTAGTTGCCAGTGCTCACTGGTAAGTGGAAACATAGACGCCAAATGATATGGAAGAAATACAGCAAGGCATCCTAGTGATGCCGGTAAGCTATAAGCCAACTTTCTCACCTGCCCAAATACAAAATGGGGAACCAGGGAAGGCAGTTGCTACTGTTCCTTATCTTGTATCTGCATAAGTTTGCAGACAAGCAAGTACACTTACTGCCACTGATTGTATTATCTGACAGCAGAGCTTCATGCTTTACTTTTAATAGGCCGATTTCTTGGCTCCATGCAGGATTAAATTGCCCAAGGGGAAATACTGTGGAGCCAGATACCTTAGCACATTTCAGATGTTATCTTAGAGACAGATGCTGACTAAATATATGTATATTTCGATATAAAGACAGTGAGGAAAGGTAAAGAGGATGCAGTCCAAACATCTTTAGCATTAAGGAGTCATTGTTAAGATAAGCTAAATATGAATACTAATATTCTAATATTTTTCCTGCAGTGCGCGCGCACACACACGCACATGCACACACACACACCACCTGTTAAGGAACAAGTAGGTCGTGATTCCCTAGGATTAAGATTTTCCTGCTGACTGCAGTATCAGTTAGAGATGAACTATATAAAATATTGTGGCCTGTAGCACTTCAGTTTCTCAAGTTGTGACTGAAAACAGGCATTGTTAGGGGATGTGTGGAAAACAACATTCACTAGAGTCAGAGTCGGTTCATATGTTTAATGCAGCAGGACAAGAAGAAGGATGAGTGATTTGCCTTTCTGTTTCTGTTGCAAAAGGAGATGTGGGACACACAGTTTTCTCCATGGTGATGACCTCTCTGGTGGTCTCTCTGTGGAGAAGATCCATAAGTCCCACTGCCTGAGAGGCAGAAAAATAGCTAGTTGAATTACTCATGCTTCCTCTTTTGCTGCTTTTTTGAACCAATGGACTGGCTCTCAGAATAGCTATGATGAAAGCTTTCATCAGGTGTAATTTGCCCAACCCTAGAAAGGAATGTCAGAATATTGTGTCTAGGTTTGTCACATCAAAATGTCACACTCTGGAACTGGAACTGTGGTGTTGCAGATCTGTAATGGTCTGTTAAAGGCAGCCAGAAAGTGTTATGAAACTGTGATGTTCGGGGTGGGGAGGGGAAAGAGAACATTTCTAGGTCTCTCAAGTGAAGGATCATTTGATACCTCCAATCAGAGATGCAGCTAGGTGATTTTGGACCTTGGACCTAATGAGCTTACAGCAATCCCCCGCCCCGGCCCAGCCCCAGCAAAATAAGCATCCTTTTTGTAGATATACATTTCACAAGAAGTCTGGGCCAAAGTGCAGGACTACACAACCCCCAAAGGATCTATACATCTTCTAGATCTTCACCATAAACCCACAGATCTGGGCCAGAGTGCATTTGCCACAGACAAACACACACACAAACAAACTACACAAGCCCCAATGGATTCACATAGCTTCTTAACCATTCACAAACTAACTGGGACACAACATGTGTCCCTTGCCCCACAGTTCAAACACAAAACCAACTTGGACATATAGTGCATTCATAAGGGGGGTGGGTTTAAAAGCACAACACACACTCCTTGCTTCAGAGTTCTCATGCAGACCTTTTGGATCACAAACCAACTTGAGCATAGTGCACTTGTTAAAAAAAACTTTGTTTATTCAAATGTAACAGTTCCACTTTCACTACATGTGAAATACTCTATGGATAGAGATAACTCTTTCTGGCAGTATTACTGCAGTAGGGAAAAATAATTAAAAATCACAGGATTGATGAATTTCCTTGAAATAATGGGGGTGGAATGATGGTCCAAGGGGTCGTGGAGGATTTAGTTTCAGAAGTTTTTTGTAATTCATTCTGTCAAGTCATTCTGTACTTGGCAAATGGAGCCAATGAAAGTCTTGGATGTTTTTACACCAAAAAGAAAAAAAAAATAATGCTCTCTCCTTTCAACTGGAGCTTCTTTTTTTAATGGCAGAGAAGGAGTCAGGGTTATGGAAGTCCTTCTGGAATTGAATCTGCCTAAGGCTTAGAGTGGATCAAATCAGACTTGACTACCAAGCCAAAGGTTGCAGGTTTGAATCCCCGCAGGTATGTTTCCCAGACTATGGGAAACACCTTTATCGGGCAGCAGTGATATAGGAAGATGCTGAAAGGCATCATCACATACTGCATGGGAGATGACAATGGTAAACCCTTCCTGTATTCTACCAAAGACAACCACAGGGCTCTGTGGTTGCCAGGAGTTGACACTGACTCGTTGGCACCTTTACCTTTATACCGCTTGCTGGTTGAAAAATTCCATTATATAAGGATTTGCATATTAATTCCACAAGTTTTCCTTCTTGCACCTGGTTCTGTCTGTGGTCCCTAACTGGTATCTCCAGTTAGAGCTGGGAAAGACTACTGTCTGAAACCTTGAAGAGACACTGCCAATCAGTGTAGACAATAAGGTTGTTCTCACCAGCAGCCCAACCCAGGCTAGGGCAGCCCAGCCTTGGTTGTGCTGCTCGTGTGGAGTGCCAGGACCAAGGCCAATCCCAGCACGGCCCTCGTGGGCAGTCTAACTTTTGACTCTAGCCTTTAGCCAGTGTTAAGGGCACGAGCGCACCCTTAACCCCAGGACCAGGGTCATGTGTGTGCTCAAGTGCACACAGCCTGAGTGCACACACAGTTGGGCAGCAAGAGTGTCTAGTTGAGGGAGGATCCCTCAATACACTTCACTCCTGGAGGGATGCTGGAGAACTTCCTCCACTGGTTCCCTGCTCTGCTGCTTGCAACGGTGCTGCTCATGTGCTGCGGCGAGCAGCGGAGCAAACTGGGGAAGGTGATTATGTGCAGGGAGGCAGGCAGGAACCAGTCTCCTTGCCCTCCCTCCTCAGAGAGGTCATGTGTATGACCTCATTATTGAGCTAGGTGAACCAATAGTCTGGCTCAGTATAAGGCAGCTTCCTATGTACATGAGTTTGGGCAATACCTAGTTCTACCTTGCAGCTGGTCAATTTTGTGCCATCATGTAGCAACTTTGAATGGCACGGTTACACTGTTTTTGGTGATGCTGACTGTGATCACCACCAACATACAGCACCAATCCACGTTGTTGTACCAGAACAGGGCTGCTCAACTTTGGCCCTCCTGCAGATGTTGGCCTACAACTCCCATAATCCCTGGCTATTGGCTACTTTGGCTGGGGATTATGGGAGTTGTAGTCCAAAATAAGCTGGGGGGCCAAAGTTGAGCAGGCCTGTACCAGAACAACATCCTGGGTATAACATGGACAATGCCATGAATACAGTAGCAATTGTGTTCCATTTTAAACATTTACTTCTTTCAGTGGCTCACAGTAATCTTACATTCTTGCTGCCCCGTGTCTTTAGTAACTCTTGGGAATCCACCTTATATTGTAAAAGTGCAATTTTTAATACAAAGAACAGAATGAGCTTCCAACTCATTTTTTTTGTGGAGGGGTGCGTGGGAATTGGTTGACACCCACAGCAAGGAAACATCAGTGCAGTGAGAGGAGCAGACTAACAGCACTTCTAGATTAATTGCACGGAGGAAGGGGCAATATCTGATGACTTCCCTTTCCTCAGGAAGCCCCCTATGCCACCCAGAAATGTCCATGAGAGCCCTCAGGGACATATTTGTGAGTGGCATAGAGGGCTTCCTGGGGCAAGGGAGGTAGTTGAAAACCACCCTTTCCCTGGGCACTTTCCAGATTACACCCTACAACGGTGTCACTACGTGTCTGTTAAGTGTGCTTCCGTACTGCCTGTGTTTCGACATTGCAGTCCCTGCACTGTCAGCAAGGTGCTGTTCATATTTCCGATGCCTTCTTTCAGATGTTATCTTTGCCTTTTAGTCCTACAACACTGCATGTGTGTCGCAGAAAATTAGCTGTATTTTCCCGTTGTAGGAGGGTTGCGCAAGCTATTTTTCAAAATGATCTTGTGAAGCTGAAGCATTTTACTGCTGAAAGGCATGTAAATGCCCTGGTGCAGTTAGTCTGAAAGTGCTGTTAGTCTGCTCTCCTCACTGCACTGGTGCTTGCTTTCTTGTTCTGGATGTCAGTTACTAAAATTACAGACCGGTCCATGAGCCACCTTTAGGGTATCTAGCCTGCCCCACCCCCGTCTAATCAAATTTACGAAATTCCATTTGTTAAAAGGTCTCTTTCAAAAACTACCCATTAAATTAGTCTGACTTCCAGCTCTTCCCATGCTGTTGCTGCTCTCTCTGCATTTCTTGTTGCACTGCTGACCTCTATGCAGCACTTTTGCAGGCTATGATAAAGAGTACTAATCGCAAAGAGTACACATTGCAGTAAAGTCCTTTAAGAAATGGTGGCAGATCCTTCTGCCTCTTCTCACATATAATGAGATAATTTTGCTAATGGTGGTGTGCTGGCTTGGAGCCGGCCAGGGAAAGGGAAGGCTGTTGTGCAGCCCTACCGCTGATATGCTGAGCTCACATCTATCTGCTGGGATACTCCATTAAGGAAATAAAAGATTAATAGGGCTCTTGGTTTTCCAAAGATAACAATAAGAATTCCCTGGGCGCAGCTGGAGGAGACACTGAATAACAATATCAAGGGAGGGAGGGAGGGAGGAGGGAAAGAGAACAAGAGGAGGATGCAGTCATTTGGATGCTGCCTGCTGCAGATCCACTCAGAATGCCGAGAGCTGCACAGCACGGTGTGTCCAATGCTACGACTCATTTCCAGAGTAAACTGTCTAGGAGCTGGACAGGCAGACTCACTCTGTTATGTTCAAAGAGCTTTTATATCTCTACAGTGGGAGATGATTGCTCCTATCAGAATGGAGTGATATAAAAGTAGTTCAACAGGTTGAATTCTGGCTCTCTTGGCAGCAGCAACAATAATCTGCCCTCCTTTCTTCCTCACATCTTTCTTCTTTCACATCTTGACATTAGTTTGGGGGCGGGGGGACACCATCAAAGGCATTCAGTATAAGATAGCTGTTTCTATTCTCTCTCTTTCTTAGCATTTGGATATTACCCAGCATCAACAGATCGTGGTTCTGCATTAAAATGTTATTGTACTGGTAACAAGAGCAGGGACACATTTCAAGCTGAATTGAATCCACTTGGGCTTGTTTACAAAGGCAGGACAAGGGATTAAGTTGGTCTTGTGGTAGCAAGCATGAAATGGGATTGGTATTAGGGTTGTGCATTTTTTTTCTGTTTTGTTTTTGGCCTGAATCCAAAACACCCCCCATTTTGTTCTTTGTTCGAAATCAGCCCATCCAAAACACCCCCATTTTGTTCTTTGTTCGAAATTGCAAAATCCGAATCCGAAACATTTTGGATTTTAAAAAATGGCCCCAGGGAAAAACTAGTGGGTGGGTGTGGTAGTGCCCAATGGGTGGAAGCTACCACCCACATTTCAGAGGAACTGGTCAAAGGGCTGATTTTTGGTGAATTTTTGAAGTTTGAGATTTTCCCCATAGGGAATAATGGAGGTTTCAGCAAAAGTATAGCTTCATGTTGGGAGGAAAGGGGTGGCCCAGAGCAGAGTATGGTGGGTGGTAGTGCCCAGTGGGGGTAAGGAAGCTGCCAGAATTATTTAAAGGGAATTGGGCAGAGGGCTGATTTGTAAAGATTTAATGGAGTTTACACATCTTTAAAGTTCTTCCCCATAGGGAATGATAGAGATTTCAGAAGCCCCAAAACTGCACTTGGGGGGCACCAGGGTGGCCCAGAAGGAGTGGTAGTGTAGAGCATAGAGGGTGCCAACCACCTCCATGGGTTGCTAACCCATGGGGTACTGGGTTCTGTTGTTTCTGAGATGTTTTGAGTGTAGAATCTCTGGTAGCATATGACAATGGATTCATGGTTTGTTGTTGAAAATCTCATATGCTACCAGAGAATCTACTCTCAAAACACCTCAGAAACAACAGAACCCAGCACCCCATGGGTTAGCAACCCATGGCAGTGGTTGGCACCCTATGTGCACTACAACACCACTCACTCTCAGCCACCCCAGTGTGTCCCCAGGTGGAGTTATGGGTCTGCTGAAACCTCCATTATTCCCTATGGGAAAAAAACTTAAAGATGTGTAAACTCCAACAGTTCCTAAGAAATCAGCCCTTTGCCCTATTCCTTTGTAATCTGGGTTGTGGCAGGCACCCCTTGGGGCAACCCAACCCACTGTTTTGCCCCTCAGACCCCCTTTCTGCCCCAAATCTGCCCCAAAGACATGTAAACTTCAGAAATTCTTTTTAAAAATCAGCCCTTTTCCCAATTCCTTTGGAATCTGGGTGGCAGCAGGCACCTATTGGGGTGCTACCACCTGACCCACTCTTCTGCCCCCAAAGCCCCCTTTCTGCCCTGAATCCACCCCAAATAACATCAGCATCACACATCAACAGCAGAGCTTTGCAAAGAACCAGGCAGATTTCCAAAGGTCATGCACATCCACATCCCCCCCACCCCAGAAATTCAATTGATCTACACACAACAGTGTGAAACAACAACAATGAAATGCACACTGCCCCACTGGCCAATAAGGGTAAATTTTACCCTTAAATTTCCTTAAAAGGAATAAGGAGCCAATTGCCAGCAGATCAGCCCATGCTTTCGCTGGCCAATCTGTGGGCTGGAAGGGCTGGAAATTCAAACAGATGTCAAAACTCAAAATGGAGACTGAAGGAGAAAGACTTTTCACAATTTCAAAATGGAGTTCCGAAACAGCCAAAACAACAAAGCGTTTTGTATCCAAAACAGGGATGTTTTGTTTTGGCTACAAAATGTTCTGTTTTGAGCATTGGTTATTTTGTTTCAGTTACAAAAAAGCCAAAATGACCTGTTTTGGGCACAAAATGTTTTGTATCCGAAACGAAACGCACATCCCTAATTGGTATGTACATGCTGCTGATACATCTCATCAGCTGTCTCTTGCCGTATTGAACCAATGAGGACTAAAAGCACCCTTCTGCCTTCTTTGTATGTTTTGCAACTAAGAATTCCCATGTTGATTCCTGTAATGCCTTGGGGCTTTCTGCCCTCAGCTTGATAGTCCTCTTTCCCCCACAGTCTTTGCATGCCTTGCCAGCCAGCTTACAGTTGAGAAGCTAGTCTGGGGTTGGATTTAATATGGCAACAGAAATTAAGGCAGTTTGCTCCTATTTTTTCTAACCTGAAATAACTGGATGTGAACTTCCCTTATATCCTCCAGTTTCATGACAAGGCAGAGCTAAGGATGTTATAAAGAAAATGGTAAATTCATTGGCTTGCATACTGTGCAATGAGTCGCCTAAGTTACTTAAAACCTCGCCAATGCAGTTTGAGGGAAGGCGGGGAGATTCTGTGGCTACAAAACAGTCTGTCCTCACACTCCCGCTATGACTCCCATTATTCCCAATGGGAGCGGGAGTGTGAGAATGCTCTCCTTCATAGCCACACAGCCTCCCTGCCTTTGCGCGCCGTATGGGCAGGGTTTAAAAGGGCCCAGGAGCAGCAAGATGAGCTTACCTGCCATTTAGATAGGTGATTTGCTGTATGGCATGTGAGCCACTGGGAATATGCCACTTGTTCCTTACAAATACTGGTTGCATGTTTCTGATGCCTTCCCCCAATGGAGCATCATGTAAGAGAATTGTGGCAGTTGATACGTGCAGTATGTATAAGCTAAGATATTAGAAATGATTTATGGGGAGATTCCATTCAAGCAAAGGGTTCTTTAGAAAGGCTGAAACAATTTGTTAGGTACTGGAATTGACTGAACCGGTTTGAACATTATGTAAAGAAGAGTAGGGTTTGAGATACTGAATTTGCTAAGTGATTATAATTCATGCTGATAATTCCATGCTGATTTTAAATTTATAAGAACATATTGACAGAAAAATTTTGTAACCTGACATGATTAATCTTTGTCCAGACTCTACCCTCTGTTGACTGTCTTCTGTACCAAACACCCATTCAACTTCCAGTCACATTAAAACAACTTGCCTAGTTCTGGGAGTCCCCAAAGACCTACTCACTTCAATGGAAGAAGCAGGCGCTCAGCATCTCTGAGGACTATGCTATGTGAGAGCTGGGGGCTTCCAGCACCTTGCAGCATGAGGCTTTTAATTAAGCAACTCAGATCAGAGCATTTTGACAAGTGTTGTGTGATCTGAAGATGCCAGGCAGCCTTTCATCCTCACTCTTGACAGAAGATCTTTTCAGATGCTGATGTATTGATCTGAACTTTGAAAGCAGCCCTTCTTTCTCAAGGTTGAGACTGACAGTTCTAATTTGCAATATAATTCACTCCCTGAGCCTTCCAATCCCAGGTTGTGGGCTCCTGGTAATTGATGAAGAAAACATTAAATAGCCCCAATGGGTCCTCATTTTGTTTTCCATTGAAGAGTAATATTCCCTAGAAAACGGTCCTCCTCATCTCACCAGGTTTGTTTCCAGCCTTCCTCTTGAGACCATGCGCCTCCATGTTCTCTACAGCATACTGCCTTCCCCCGCCCCCACCCCCCGCCAGTCTCAGTGATCTTCTACATCGTTGATAGCTAAACTGAAATGAAATGGATTAATTTTGATTCAGCACAGAAAACATAGTAAGTGTCAGTTTCTTCAGAGTGGGAGCTGTATATTTTGTGCCCTGTCTTTGCTAATAAAACCAACTAAAATGGAGAGCTAGGATATTTGCAGTTGTCAAATGTGCTACAGGGTAAATGATGTGTCTGAAGCCAAATGTTAGTTTTGGTTGGTTTTGTGGCATCTTCACGGAGGAAATTAATTACTAGGAAAATAAGAAAGTAATACTAAGGAACTAACGCCATTTGGTAAAAAATATTGGTTTTTGTTTGCTTGTTTGTTTTCATTCATTCATTCATTCATTCATTCATTCATTCGATTTCTATACCGCCCTTCCAGAAATGGCTCAGGGCGGTTTACACAAAGAAATAACAAACAAATAAGATGGAACCCTGTCCCCGAAGGGCTCACAATCTAAAAAGAAACAAAAGACAGACACCAGCAACAGTCACTGGAGGTACTGTGCTGGGGGTGGACAGGGCTAATGTTTTGCTAATGATTTCCTTGTAAACCCCATGTTCTCTTGCCATCTTTTTTTTTAATCATTTGAAATTCACAGCTAAGCAGTGGCTGAGGCAACAAATACGGATTTATCTCCACTAATGAAGAAGAGTCATCACATGCTTGTTGCTCCATTGTGTGCAACTGGAGGAAACATAAAACATGTGCAAAAGTGCAAGGTTCCTGTGTTTCCCTGGGCTGGCAGTTCAATCCCCAAGCAGCTCCAATCAGATGCATTCAGTATTGTTAATCAACTGTTTGAGGTAGGAGAAGAATAGAATGCATGAGATCTACATGTAGAAGAAGGCCTACATGCTCACAGATATGCAGATGTGAATACACATGTGGAAATGTACACTTAAGCATTCATATTGCAATACTCATCTGGGCTTTACTGAAATGGCTGGATGTATCTTTTGATGCAGGTGGGAATGTACATCCGTGCCAAGTAACTTCTATGAATTACTATGTAATAATAATAATAATAATAATAATAATAATAATAATAATAATAATAATAATAATAATAATTCTGGCATCCCAGGTCCTTGGGAAGGACTTGATGTCTGGATAAAACAAACCAGTCAATAACACCTGTCTGACTGTGTAAAATAATAAATAATAATAAAAAAATTTCTGCGATGATATCTATAACAATTGACAATAAAATCCAGCCATCCCAGGTCCTTGGGAAGGACTCGATGTCTGGATAAAACAAACCAGTCAATAACACCTGTCTGGCTGTGTAAACAAGAAATAATAATAATAATAATAATAATAATAATAATAATAATAATAATAAGGTCTTTCATTATGAGATGAGTTTTCCCAGTTGTTAGTCATTGTTCAATATCACCTCCTTGCAAAATAAAATGTGATCGAACTGTTTTGATAGTTGTTTATTAAACACCTAACAAGCCTTCATAAACAACTATCAAAAGAGGTCAATCACATTTTGCAAGGAGGTGATATTGAACAATGGCTAACAACTGGGAAAACTCATCTCATAGTGAAAGACCCAGCAAAAGGTGCAGTTCCAAGTAATTATAGACCAATAACCTGCCTGCCAACCATGTTCAAATTATTAACTGGAATAATAGCAGATGAAGTAATGCAACACTTATTAACTAACAAACAGCTTCCAGTTGAACAGAAAGGAAATTGTCCGAACACCAGAGGCACAAAAGACCAGCTGCTGATTGACAAAATGATTTTAAAAGATTGCAAGAGAAGAAAAACCAATCTAAGTGTTGCATGGATTGACTACAAGAAAGCCTTCGATTCATTGCCTCACACATGGATACTAAAATGTTTACAAACAACTGGTGTCAGCAAAAACATTCAGATATTTATTAAAAAAGCAATGAGCAGGTGGAGTACACAGTAAACAATCAGTGGCGAGACACTTGGACAGGTTAGCATTAGAAGAGGCATTTTCCAAGGGGACTCACTATCCCCTCTGTTGTTTCTAATCGCCATGACCCCACTTTCACAAATACTAAACAAAACAGGCCTCGGATACCAAACATCTAAAACATCAAGTCAAATCAACCATCTGCTGTACATGGACGATCTGAAGTTGTATGGAAAGTCCCAGTCAGAAATCGAATCACTGCTAAACACCGTCCGTATATTCAGTAGCAATATAGCGATGGCATTTGGACTAGACAAGTGTGCTGCATTAATAATGAACAGAGGAAAAATAACAAAAACAGAAGGAATAGAACTGCCCAATGGAAGCAACATCAGTCTATTATTCCTGCAGTGTATCTGATAACAGGTATAGACCAGGTGTTTATGGCTTGTATGGTGTTCCCGCCATTGAGTTTGGACTTTAGGATTTTTATAACTCTCCTGATATATTCACTTCCAATTTTTCTTTTAACTTCAGTGTGTGCAATGTTATCAGCCTGGAGAATGCCCAAGTATTTGTAATGTTCTTTCTCTTCCAGGTTCTTGATGTTGCTTCCATTGGGCAGTTCTATTCCTTCTGTTTTTGTTATTTTTCCTCTGTTCATTATTAATGCAGCACACTTGTCTAGTCCAAACTCCTGCTCCTGCTCCTCCTATTATTATTATTATTATTATTATTATTATTATTATTATTATTATTATTATTTCCAAAGGTTCTAGGCGGTTCACAAAAATAAACTCAAGAAAAACAAAATAAAACAAACTGTTAAAAAAAGCAATTTAAAAATTTTAAAAACCCCAGAGATTACTAAAAGTCTGGCTGGAAAAAATGTGTCTTAAGGGCTCTTTTGAAGGCTGGCAAAGATGTTCAACCACAAATGCCTATAGGGAGCGCATTCCATAGCTCGAGCTCTACTAGAGCTCACTCAATTGAAGCAAACGGGACAGCGTATAAATCCCCTCTTTGGCATATGTGTTTCTTCCTGTTGGATTGGAGAGCAAATGTAGGAAAGATTGAGGCTGTTCTCATGAGCAGCCAAGCCTGGGCTTGGTTGCCCATGAGAACTGCTGGGATCCACATGGATCCCAGTGGCCCCACAGCACCAAACCCAGGGCCGAGGCTTGGCTCTCAGCCAACGTTAAGGGCTCCCGGGATCGTGTGTCCTCCTGGGTTCATCTGCTTGCAGCTCACACTGACAGAAAGATGGGTGCCCAGAGTGCCCATCCCCTGGGAGAACCCCCCCAGTGCACTGTGCTCAGCACATGGTGCACTGTGGGACTCTCAAAGGCTGGGATAACAAGTCCCAGCCACTGTTGCTCCACACTGCCGGGAGTAGCGTGGAGAGTCACCTGCTTCTCCTGGCATTTCGAGGTGTGTGGGGGTGTGGTTTACATGCAGCAGGGCTAAGGGTGGTCATCTGGGAGAAGGTAGGTTGAACCCTGCCTCCCTCACAAACCCACCTGGCCATGCACATGGTTGTGTGAATAGTTCTGTTGTTTTTTAAACCAAAATATTTCTAGAACATCAAATAAGCAAGATAGTCTGAAAACATAATATTGGATTCATTATATACCCTGGGTTGTATCCTAAGAAAGTTAGGATTCCTAAGTCCCATTGAAGTGATTAGGACTAAAGGTAATCACAACTAATTTGTTTCATTGATTTCAATGCTGCTTAGTCATGACTAACTTTCTTAGGATGCAGTCCACAATACACGATTTATGTGATGCTATAATTAGATAATAGTATCATATCTCTCTCTCTCTCTCTCTCTCTCTCTCTCTCTCTCTCGATGTACAGAAAATAGCACTTGCATTAGAATTTCCTTGACACTGAGGACCCTGGAATAGAACAATTTTCATACATAGAATGGTATCACCAATTTGCAGGAAAAGTATATGCCCATGTATAAACCATTAGGTGCAACAAATGCATGCATTTAATAAGTATCAGAGACAGGGCCTTTTCAGTGATGGCACCACAGCTTTGAAATTAGCTCCCTAGGGAGATTCATTACCTCCTCTATATGCTCTCTGTTTTTATGTGTGCTTTAAAAATGCTCCTGTTTCATAAGGTTTTAATGGACTGGATTTTAACTGATGCTTTAGATCTGCTTACTGACCGGTTTCATTGTCTGTGTCATTTTATTATTATGCATTTTATATATTTCATTGTTCTTAAAATCTGCTATCTGCTGTATATGGACAACATTTGAAAGGTGGGATTAAAACGCATTAAAACCCTGACTTTTGAAAGGTGGGAAGAAAATGCATTACAATGTGAATAAATTTCACCAAATGTCCAAAACAGATATGCATGCAATTATCACTTGCGACAGTGTATGTTTGGGAGAAACCTTTTATTTAACACAGAAGTGATATCACAGTTGCCCTTGAACATAGTGCAGCCAGGAACATGACCAAAGTGACCACCATACAGACTGCAAGGCGTTCCCTTCAGTCAGCTCATGCTTTGAAATGTTTATATTCACGTATATTTTAGTTAATATTTAGGCAGTTAGTAGAGGATCTCAAAGCCCTATTTATATGATGAATATGACCAATATTTATATACGATGAATGCCCCCTCCCCTTGCCTTGTGCTGAGCGGAGGGTGATTTGTCCCAGCCCCCTTGCACGAGGCCCCAGGATGCCTGTGATTGGGCTTATGGGTCTTTGGGGTGGGGCTTAAATGGCTGCTTTGGTGTCTCCCCACTCCAAACTATCAATCTGGAGTGGTCCTGGCCTGTGCTAAGGGCCTATTAGTCTGCTGAGCGGGGGGCTATTGGGCCTAACAAACGCCTAGAGCTTTAAAACACCGCTAGTTATGCCTCCAAAGAAGGCCAAGGGTAAAGCCGGGGACCAGCCAGTTAGGCCCCCTAGGCAGCCTGCACCCCAGTCTTCCTCGTCTGATGAGGATGATGGAAAGATGGCTCTTATTCATAGTCTCATTCAGCGCATGGAGGCGATTGAGCACGCTAAAACAATTCCACCTGAGAAAGGGGCAGGACCATCTGGGGTGCCTAGCAATCCCAGGAAACGCACATGGGGTATGGCTAGGGCACAGCTGCTAAAATCTTTATCTGATAGATTGGAGGTGATAGAGCGAGGGACACCAGCGACCAGGCCAGCTGACCCCAGTGACCCAGCTGACCAGGCTGTGGCGGTTTCTGGAGAGACCAACACGGCAGTGGCGGAGCCTCAGAGAGTGGCAGGACCCACTATGATGGAGCCAGCAGCGCCTACCCCCTCGGGTGAGCATGAGACAGTTGCACCACACAGTGGTACTGGCCAGTGGCCAGTGTATCCCTGGCTGATACCTGCCGCCGGAGGTTGGGGCATCACTCCATGGTGGGCACCAACACCACAGCAGTGGGCTTCGTTGCCAATGTTAGGGGCCCCTGGGGCGCCAGCCAGCACACAGGGAGTTGCAGAGCAGGTCTGGCAGGGGGCCATGCCACCCTCTGGGGCAGCTTCAGTGAGTACTGCACAGTAGTCTGGCTTCTACCCCAGGAGGGTCCTGCCTTCATCCCAGCATGCCCCGTATGGGGCTGTGGGCCTTCCCTTGGGGGACCATTTATTGTCTGTGACCAAAGAGAAGATTCTAAAAGGGGAGTTTGTAGACATCTTTTCACTGCTCTTTAGGGAGCCTGAGGTAAAGCACAAAGAAGGGGAGTCATGCAGAGACCACGAGGCCATGAAGCAAAAACTTGTGGGGAAAAACTGGAACAATGGGCTTTCGGGCTTCACAATATACATGGGGGTTGTCCTGAGTCAGCTAGGGAGCCAAATTTAGTCAAGTATCTGGACATCATTCATAGGGCAGTCTCTGACTTTGTGGGCACTGACTGGGTCCAATATGACGAACGTTTTGGGATGTGGGTGGCACTTGACACCACCCTGCCTTGGAACATGCCCCTCCTGGAGCTCTGGGTACTGATCATGCCCCGGCATGCCCGATAGAGGGTGATGGGTCTGAAAGCGGACACCTACTTTCCAAACCAACAGCCACAGCACCCCCATCCGGGACAGGTCAGCAGTAGGTTCAACCCCGCTTGGTGTGCTGGGAATACAATAGCAGCAGGCAATACAGCAGGCCAGCGTGCAGATTTAGGCATACATGTGGAATGTGTGGGGCCAAGCACCCCAGTTCCACTTGCCCCAGGGATAGGGGCTGGGGGGCTGGCTCTAGAGTCAGGCCAGCACCCCCTGCGGGTAAAGGGACCCAGCCCAATTAACCTGGGGGTCCTTGAACAACTGTTGGTCGCTTATCCCCAAAGGCAAGCAGCTGCCCTACTGAGTGCAGTTTTCTGAGAAGGCTTTAGGATTCCATCCACGTCTTGTTGGGTGGCCTTTACATCTAGCAACCTTAAGTCTGTAATTGGCATGGAAGCAGTGGTGACTAAGAAAATCAATAAGGAGGTGGCAGCTGGGAGGGTGTCCGGCTCCCTTGATAGCCCCCCCCCTTCCCCAATTTGAGAGTATCGCCTCTGGGTGTGGTTCCTAAGAAGGCCCCAGGTGAATTTCGCCTAATACACCACCTTTCTTACCTCAAAGGGTCTTCCGTTAATGACAGAATACCAGACCACTTGTGTTCAGTACACTACACATCATTTGATGTGGCAGTCAATATGGTGAGGGAAAGTGGGTGGGTCGGTGCCTTGCTGGCAAAATGTGACATCGAATCTGCCTTTCTCCTCTTGCCCCTGCACGCCAAGGATTTTGCCTTGCTGGGCTTTGCCTGTTCGGGTAGATTTTACATTGACCGGGCACTCCCTATGGGTTGCTCGGTCTCATGCATGGCCTTTGAGGCCTTTAGTATGTTTCTTGAATAGGCAGTCAGGAAAAGGGCAGGTTCATTGTTTACAGCGTTTTTCCTTGATGATTTTCTTTTTGCCGGAAAGGGGAATTTCATAGATTGTCACTATGACAGTGCTTTATTCAGCTAGCTAGGGAACTGGGTGTCCCGTGAGCGCAGGGCAAGACCGAGGGGCTGACTACCAGGCTTTCCTTCTTAGGAATCGAGCTGGACATGATGGCGAGCTGCTCATGCCTGCCATTGGACAAATTGGCGACAAAAAAGAGACCTAAGATGGACACCAGCAACAACCACTGGAAGGATGCTGTGCTGGGAAGGGATAGGGCCAGTTGCTCTCCCCCTGCTAAATAAAGAGAATCACCATGTTTAAAAGGTGCCTCTTTGCTCAGTTAGCAGGGGACACATTTATGTGTAAGGCACTTCTGTTTCCCTAGGCATTTAAGTTATTTGGATCTTCTTTTATTGACTGCATTCTTTTAAAATATGTGTATTCCTGCTTTATACAATCACAATTTAAAATATATATATTTTCTGTTGTTTTGTCCTTTATGGTTGTTCTTATTGCAGTTTTTATTGTATACTCTTTTGCACATTATTTACCACTAGTGAATTTAAGCCCGTTAAATTAACGGGCGCTAGTAGACCGCTATTGCGGCTCGCTCTTTGGGGCTGGCTGTTCCCTTCTCTCTCCTGCCCCACTCTCCCTCCCTCCCTTCTGTCCCACACTCTTGCCTCTCTTCCCCTCCCTCCCACTCCACTCTCTTGCCCTTCCTCCCCCTCCCACCCCTCTCTCTCACCCTCCCCTCCCTCTCAGCGTCCTGCTCCAGTCCGGCGATCAGGAAAGTCCCGCTGCCCGGTTCCCTCCCACATTGTCATTACACCCGTTGCCTTCACGGGCGCAAGAAGAGTGCCGCCGCCGCGGGTGGGCAGGCGGCCGGGCCCAAGAGTGCCGCAGGCGCCGCGGGCGGCTGGGTGGCTGGGCTGAGAGTGCCGCCGTCACTGTGGGCGGCCGGGCGGAGAGTTCCGCCGCGAAGAGTGATGCCGCTGCCACGGGCGGGCGGGCGGGCGGGCCCGAGAGTGCCGCTGGCGCCGTGGGGTGGCCGGGCGGAGAGTTCCGCTGCGAAGAGTGACGCCGCCGTGGGCGGGTGGCCAGCCACGCCTGAGAGTGCCGCCGCCGCCATGGGCAGCTGGGTGGCCGGGCCAAGAGTGCTGCCATCGCTGTGGGCAGCCGGGCGGGGAGTTCCGCCGCTGCTGCAAAGAGTGCCGCCCGCCGCTGCCGCTTCTGCCCTCCCCAAAGTCCCTCCGTTCCCGCAGCCGCCGCTTCCGGCCTTCCCGTGGCCGGGCCGGCCATCCAGCCAACATGGCCGCCTGGTGCCTGCGGCCGTATCTTCCTCGGATGTTCTGGGCATGCGCTCCATGCATGCCCAGAACGGCCGAGGAAGACACGGGCGCAGAGACACGGGCGCACACCCAGGGCTTTTATTATAGAGGATAGGAGAATGAGGAAAAGCAGGTTGTATGAGTGAATAAGTGAATGAATGAATGTAAGGAAACAAAGCTAAGAGGGTGATATTGAGGAAGTGCAACACACCTAGATGCACGTACGAAGCTGCCTGCCTTATACCAAGGGGACTGATTTGGTATAAGGCACTTTAATCTTGCTCAGTATTGCCTGCATTGATTCGTTTTAGTCAGAGTATTTCCCCACCCTACCTGTAGATGCCAGGGATTGAACTTGGGATCCTCGCATAGAAACCTTTAAAAAGTATTCTGGAAATTCTTATGCTGGTCTGTGACCGTAATAAAGATTGATTGTTTGAAAATTCAGCTGCTCCAAAATGTGGCAGTCAGCATTTTAACTGGAACAAGTTGGTTTGGAACTTTAAAATATATATAAAATATACTGTCTTCTGGTTCATTCTTAAGCCCAATTCAAAGTACTGGTTATAACCTGTAAAACTCTAAATGGCTTGAAAACAGGTTACGTGGAGGATTGTTTTCTCCCACATGATCCTGCCCATCCTTTGAGGTCCTTAGGGCAAGCTCTGCTCCACGTTCTGCTGCCATTAGAGAGACCTTCTCTGTTGTGGCACTTGAAGCTGTGGAACCCCGTTCCCAAAGAAGAGGTTGACACCCCCTGCCCTGTTATACAGCTGATCAGGGGTGTAGCTATAATTGAATGGGGTTGGGAGTTGGGGACGACAACAAATGTCCCTGGACCCATGAGGGAGGGGGACCTACTTGCTGGGAAACAGTCTGCTATTCACTCTCCCCTCCTGCCTTCCTGACTGGCTCCTGATGGGAGAATGGGGATTGTGTGGTATTATTTGCATAGGTGCAAGAGAAAGGGCATACCGAGAATGTTGTGTTTTTCACCATGTCTATATAGTTCTTCTGCAGCAAAGATACAGGGAGTGGGAAGAAGGCGGCAGGGGGCCCAGGGGCCTACCTTCATTTCTTGTCTCAGGGTCCACTTCAACCATGTCTCTGCTGCTGCTTATCTAATGTTATTTGTCCTGTTTTGTTGCTTTTATTTGATTATAGCAGAGGTTCCCAACAGGGGGTACTAGTACTGCTAGGGGGTACATGGAGTGCTCCTGCCTCCCATGTTGCAGCCATGCTATTTGTTCCCCATCTGAGAATTGCCAGCTTGAAGCCAACACATTCTTGCAGAGGGGGCAGGAGGAGAGTGACCCTCCTCCTCTGCTCCTGTTTGGCTGGATATATACTGAAGCTCAGCATACCCCTCCCTTCAGCCTGACCGAGGGTTTCAGAATATTAATACTATGTACTCCCACTGAAAGTAATAGGACAAGTTTATTTGTTCCATTGATTTCAATAGGAGTACTCATGAGTAACTCAGTCTGGCTGTAAACCAGTCTTATATCTGTTACATTTAAATTTGTATGTACAGATGCACATTTACATACTCTAAAAATCTCTATGTGGTTGAAGGTTTGTAACAGAAGGGATTTGATTGATTGGTTGAGCCCCTGGTGGCGCAGTGGTAAAACTGCCGCCCTGTAACCAGAAGGTTACAAGTTCGATCCTGACCAGGGGCTCAAGGTTGACTCAGCCTTCCATCCTTCCGAGGTCTGTAAAATGAGTACCCAGAATGTTGGGGGCAATATGCTAAATCATTGTAAACCGCTTAGAGGGCTCCGGCTATAAAGCGGTATATAAATGTAAGTGCTATTGCTATTGCTATTGCTATTAAGTGCTGTGAAGTTGGTGTCACCTCTTAGCGACCTCCACCTCCTTGCACCAATAATGTAATCGATTTGGTTTCTGTGTACTCCTTCTGGTGATGTCCATGTGTATACGTGCCGATTTGGTTGTCTGAAGAATGTGTTAGCAATGAAGATATCATCGGCTTGGCAGAAACTAAGAAGTCATTCTCCTGCTTCATTTTTGTTTCCTAGGCCATGCAGTCCGACTGTGTTTTCCTCCTTACCATTCCCAACGTTGGCATTCCAGTCTCCAACCACCACCAGCACATCTTGCTTGCATGTTCTGTCAATTTCAGACTGAATTTGAGCATAAAACTCATCAGCTTCCTCTTCTTCTACATCAGTTGTTGGGGTATAGACTTGAAAAACTGTTGTGTTAAAATTTAATTGCTATTAGTTGGTCACTGACTGTATTGTACTGCATTGTACAGAAGGGACACACATGTTAAAAAAAAGACTGTGGATCCTGTATAATAATCCTGGATTATAGATTTTTTTTTTTTTTTTGGTCAGCAGCCTGTAGCATCTGGTTATGTTAGAAAGACAGAATATCAACGTTTTCTTATCAATTTCCTTTGCCTTACACCTGATGGCACATTTCTTATGTTATATCATGAATACAATATACAAGAAAAAAGAAAATAAGACAGAAAACAGCATTTGCCACCAATTCTATGTTATGTGTTTTGGGCATCTCTCTGTATAATTCTCTAATGCGTACCAGTGGCTAATCTTGTGTGTGGCAGCTCTCGCAAGAGTTTGGGAGCAGAAGCACTGTGGTGATTGGGCAATGGAGACTCCATGTGCAGATAGGGAGGAGGAGCCTGTGGCACCATGGTGATTGGACAGTGTCGGTTCCATACACAGATAGGGAGGAGGAGCCTGTGAGAACAGAAGCACCATGGTCATTTGGCAGTGGGAATTCCATATGCAGATAGGGAGGAGGAGCCTGTGGCACCATGGTGATTGGACAGTGTTGGTTTCATATGCAGATAGGGAGGAGGAGCCTGTGCTGATAGTTAAGGTCAATTTGAATGCAACTGTTACTGGTTGGAAGATGTTCTTGATTGTAGAGGGGGGGGATAGATATAGATATAGATATAGATATAGATATAGATATAGATATAGATATAGATATAGATATAGATATAGATATAGATAGTGCACAGGGGTCTGCGAAGAGAGGGGTCGTGAGGGAGGAAAGAGCCCCTTCAGGAGAAGGAGGCTGCCACTGTGTGAATTAGATGAGGAAACAAGACGAACAAGATCTGTTAAGTCAGGAAGGGAGAGAGAAAGAGAGAGAGAGTGAAAGAAAGAAAGAAAAAAGAAGGGGGGGGAGAAAGAAAGACGGGAAGGGTGAGTGGAGGACAGAGAAATAGAGAAAAAGAGGGGAGAGGAAGAGAGAAAGAAGGAAGGGTGAGGGACGGGCCCGAGCCTGTAAGCGGCCTGAGGGGAGGAGCAGGAGCGGAGCTCAGGTGAGGGTGGGGAGGTCTCTGGAGACAGGGGGCTGCAGCCAGCAATGCTGCAACCGCAAAAGAGGGGGATGGAGGAGTGACCAAGAGGGGTGAGGGGGTGGAAGCAATGGGATGGAGGAGCAGGAGTGCAGCTCAGGTGAGGGTGGAGAGATCTCTGAGGTGAGGGGGGGCTGTAGCAGGGGGTGAGGGGAGCAATCAAGTACTAGCATGCAGATGCTTTGCATGGGTTAAGCTAGTTCTACTAATTTCTGATAGTATTTCTGGGTAGTGTGGGAAGCAGGACACCAACAAGAAATCTGAGTTTATTGTGACCCTGTGTAACTCTGTGTCAATGGCATTCTGGTTTTTGATTCCTCAGATAATGTATAAAGCTGTATTATATATACTTACACTCCAAAGGATGAAGCTGCTGAATAAGGAAGATTTCTGCCTCACTGTGTTGTCAATTTGCATTTGTGAGACAGGGAACTGATGCAAAGTAAAATTTGCAAGAGTCATCATAATCATAAGAAACCAAGCAGGCAGCTTCTTAGGTCTAATCTTTCAGGTCATTTGGCATTTTAATAGTTTTTAATATGCATTGTGTCCTATTCAGGCAACTAATGATTGCCAAATTAAGGTTGCCAAGGTTCAATACAGGATAAGGTACAGTGTCATTGATAGTTGCACGATAGGCAGAAATTTGGTAGGTGTGGCTTTTCTCTTCATAGTGCTGCAGTGGAGGGAGAAGCAGCACTTATTGAAAGTTTCTTCTTTGCAGCTGTTGAAAAAAATATGATCCTTCTCTCTTAGCTTTAGATAATTAAGGCTGCAGTCCTATTCATACTTACTTGGGAATATATCCCACTAAACTTACTAAGTCCTCCTTTTGAGTAAACATGCACAGGATTGTGCTGAAAGCTCCACTGTTTAGCAACAGCAGGAGAAAACTACTGCCTTCAGGGGCACCTGGTTGTTCATCATGGAAGCAGGATGCTGGATGAGAGGGACCTTTGGTCTGCTTTAGCGTGGTTCTTCTTATTTGCTCATCCCAAGTACATTTTCACAGTGGTAGCTCATACAAGCAAGTCATATGTTTGTCATCTCAGAGCTAGGCAAGTATTATATTGTTAAGTATCTATGTCTCAGGTAGGCATCATTAGCTTTGGACCATCTCTGTAGGACTGAGACATGTGAAACCCATGAAACAAGATGGCTCCCCCACTCCCAACATGTTCCATACAATTGCATTGAAGTGCAGAAGAAACTGAGTTTTAATTAGGTGTTTGCTATGGATTTCTCTGGAAAGGGCCTTTAGTATTTTCTTCAACTCAATAGTGCAACTGAAGGTCAGGTTTGACGTGGGAGTGCTGGCAAAATCTGTTGAAGGAAGAGGGCTTTCTCCAATAAAAGGTCAGCTGCAGAGCAACTGTTATTTTGTAAACTTTCAAAATGTGAGATTTGCTTTACACTTTGAATGATCTGCTAGCTCTCACGGGAAGTAAGTAATCCGTTCATCTGCCGAGAATATGGTAAAAAAATATTGTGGTATCTATCTATATAAAGTACTCTGGCGATGTGTGGCACACGCTTGTGTGGCACACTGGAAGTGCCTGGATGACATGCTGGAGGTGCCTGGAGTGCAGAGCTGCGCGGGTGTCGAGCCTTGTCAGAGGCGGTGGCGGCGATGCTGCTGCTGCTCCAGGCATGGAACCTCCCGTTGGGAGCCACTCTGGACCTGCGAGGAGGAGGAGGAGGAGGAGCAGCAGCAGCAGAAGTGGAGGAATCTGGGGCTCAGGTAAGGGTGGGGAGGTCTCTGGGGTGAGGGGGCTGTGGTGGAGGGCAAGGAAAGCAATACAGTACTAGCGCGCAAATGCTCTGTGCTGATCAAGCTAGTATAATTTATAGGTTGTACAAGCCCCCTCCACAGCATTCTCCGAGGGAAAGTTGACACAGAACCTTGAAACACAGGCAGAAGGTCTAACTCTAGGGCTCCAGTTTCTTGAAAAATGCTTTGAGGACTGTGTGAGCTTCTTTCTTGTGACCTGGCCTTGCTAGGCTAGTTCGTTGTGGAAAAAGTGGAAATGGCGCAACACAGGCAGCCATTATTAGTCAGCTGGGACTTGGCTCATCAAACTGGATTCCAAAATATCCTTTGCTATTTCTACGTTTCGACCTGCTTCTTAAACTTTTGAGGTAAATCTTCCATTTGTGCCAATGACCACACTTTCAAGGGCTTTTGCTCCCTGAAGCATTGTAGAACAGTTGCCAATGGAGAGAATTCTCCCTGGAGAGCACCTCAACTAATGGGAACTAATCACAGATCTCTCTGCAGGAGCTGGCAAACATTTTGTGCTTGCCATGGCAGCAGGTGTATGCCTGGCTTGCTTCTTAATGAGCATCCCAAGGAATAATTCTCTCCGGTTTATAGAATGGAAAGAGGTCAGCTTGTGGCTAGTTATGGTTGCTTCTGTGTTTAGAACCCTTGGGTATATCATGCTGCTGGGTCTGAGTCTTCAGATTTTGAGGTCACTCACATGACCTCCCGCTGCTGCTGGGGAGGCCTGTGAGCAAGGCAGAAGTTCACCTGCCTTCCCCAGCAGACGAGCGGTGTCATCTTTGCCTTCACCATGGCATGCAGTAAGTGACAGTGTAGTGAAGGCAAAAGCTGAGAGCGGGAGGACTTCCTCCTCTCACATCCCAGAGTGCCCCGCACCACAAGCATGGCAGCTGCTCTAATTAGAGCCACCACTGCCGCCACACTTGGCATGGCTGTTCCCTCTACCCAGCTCGCTGCCAGAAATGGTGGCAGGCCGGGGGAGAAGCCATTTACCCAGGGGCGATAGTGCACAAGATCACCTACCAAGGTAAAACAAACCATAGGTTCGTTTTATCTCAATGGAACCCTGGGTAAAAAGACAAGGCTACCACGTTCTGGAGCAGCCGGGAGTGGAAGGCTCCCAGTGCTCCAGACAAAATGAGCCAGCAGGGTGACTGAAGGCAGCTTGTGTCATGTGAATAGCTTATCGTATTATTATAAAGGGTTGTCTCTGAGGGTCAGTTCACACAATTGAAAACTATCTTTGCTGAGCATTATTATGCATTATTGATTGCTGCATAGACAAGTGGTTGCCTAATTATGCCATTGCATGGCTATATTGGTATTCAGCCAAAAAGGAGGTAGGTGGAAAAGGCTGCCTTGTAATGGGCTAAAATCAATATGACTTCATATAACCCTGATCAAGCATTCTGACTGTGCCGATACTCAATATATATATTATCTAGGACTGCCCCTCGATCTACATGCATTCATTAAAAGGCTGAAGGGAGGTGGACATTTTATCCTTTATTTATTTCAGGACGTCAAAGAGTACTACTGTGGATGTCCCTTACTGTAAAATAGTGCAGTTGTCCCATAATGATGAGCATTTTTGGATGTCTCCTAGTTTTGATTTGGCAATCATAGTTGTTACAATATGTATAAAGTGCTTTTCAAGGGAAAAAGTTATCAAAGGAATTTACAAAGCAAAAGGAATGAGAAGATGGTTTCATGTCCCAAAAGGCTCACAGCCTAAAAAGAAATAGAAGGTTTCAACAGCCACTGGGAGGGACATTATGGTGAGTTGAATAAGGACAGTTATGGGTTGTTCTCTAATTATTTCTAGCACCTTTTGCCCACCCCATAGAGTCTCACTGCTGCATGCTTCTGTCTTAATGATACATTTGGGCAAACACAAACACTCTGCACTTTAAGGATGTGAGCTATCACAGCTACTTATTAGCTTAACCAAGACTGAGACCAGAGTTCGAGATTTCAGTGCTCCACAAGAGTGAGTACACTATAAGCTCTAGTCAAGGTGAACATTAGACTTGACTTTAATCAGGTAATTACATTTTGCTGGAAAAATAATGGTTTTTCACATCTAGATCCCATTGCCTCTTGGACCAACTGCAACACTGTGACTATGTAACTCTTGGTGCTCATTCCAAAGAGGCAAGGTTTCATGCTATGGCATCATTTCCACATTTATTTATTTATTTGTTTATTTATTTAGCCATCTATCTATTTATTTATTTATAGATTGATATACCGCCTTTCATTAAAAACAATCCCAAGGCGGTTTACAAAAATTAAAACACATATAATAAAAATGAGTTTAAAGTATTTAGCTAAAAATATAAAAACAAATCTGATATTTAAAAATATAATATATAAACACATAAAACTATACATGGATAAAAACACACAGAAGCAGCAATAAAACAATCATGTAAAGGCCTGGATAAAAAGCCAAGATTTAACCAGCTTTCTAAAAACTGTGATGGAGTCCGAGGAGTGAATAGCCACTGGGAGAGCATTCCAGAGTCTGGGGGCAGCAACAGAGAAGGCCCTGTCCCGCGTGCATGACAACTGAGCCTCCCTCATTGTCGGCACATTATGTGCTTAACTCTGGTTGTCCCTCCTTAACTGCATTCTTTCTGGTCAGCACACAAATACACACTCATTCACTCACTCTTGTTCTTCATGACGATGAGGAAATGGCTGCCTGTCTGTCCCCATCATTGCTCTGAAATAACACATATACAAAATAACAATATACAATAACAAAGTTATTGTACTGAGGACCTGGCAGCGTGATGCCATACTTTCTGAAATGCCACTGAAATAATGGCACAGTTCCTGGACAATGATAAGAGCTACTCTTCTAGATTAATAGGTGATGAGATAGTTCCTGTTTGTGTGGTTGCCACTGCACTGCTTCTGAGTAACCGATACATTCCACCTTCTCTCTGTTTATTATCCATCTGACCTTTACTTCCTCTACAATCTCTGGGTGAAAAGAGAGGCTTTGAAAACAGGTACTACTGCAAAAAGCTGTTGTTGGAAACAGGCTATAAGGTTCTTCACACAACCTAAATCCCTGGTGGCTAGGGAGGATTGAGTGAGTATGCCTACCTTCCCCCACATGAATAACAGCTTGTCCATGCTCTATTGCACCATGCACCCACACTATCAGTGCAGCAGAGATGCTCTGAAGGGGATCAGGAGGAGGAAGTCCTCCAGTATCCCGGCTGCCCACGTTAATGCAGCAATTCCTGGCTTCCTGGCCACTCTTTAGGCAGCATTCTATGGTTTCAAGAAAGCTGGACTGCTGGGAGCTGCTGTACACAGCCCCAATCACACAATCAGGGCTGTTGAGGTAAGATGGGGCTTTGCCCCTCTTACCTTAGTTAAAGGAAGGGTAGAAGAACAGGGTAGCTTTGCTCTGGAGCAGTAGGGTAGGAACGGGTCCCATGGCTCCACACGACCCTTGCTACCCAGGTTTTCCTGCTCGGGCTGTGGCTGGTAATGTGAATGACCTTTACATATATCAATATATATATATATATATATTTCTCTATGGCGTACCCATCGATAATCCCATGTGTGCCAGCTCTCGCAAGAGTTCGCGAGCGAGCTGCTGGCAGGGGGAGAGGAAAGTGGTGGTGCCAGCAGACAGGCTTGCAGGTGAGTGGGGAAAGAAAACAGGAGCGGGTGGGTGAGGAAATAAAATGGTGGCAGGCCGGTGGAGAAAGAAAGCGGGGGGCGGGGTAGGGGAGAGAAGTGGCAGGTGGGCGGGGAATGGAAATGGTGGGGGTGGCTGAGAACAGAGGGAAAACTGAGAGGGAGGGGGGAAGGAGAGGGGAAAACTAGAGACACAGATGCGCTGACACAGCTAGTATCTATATATTTAATTCTCTAAGGCATACCCAAGGCTAATCCCATGTGTGGCAGCTCTCACGAGAGTTTGGAGAGCTGCCGGATAAGCTAGCCAGGGGATGGGTGGGAGGAAAAAAATGGCGCAGTGGCAGTGGCTGGCCAGCTGGTTGGTGGTGGGGGGAATGGTGCCAAGAAAACAGCAGCGATAATGGACGGAAGGGGGTGACGGGGAGGGAGGAAGAAGGAGGTGGCAATGGATGGGCGGGGGAAAGAAGGAGGCGGTAACGGGCGGGCAAGGGGGAGAAGGAAGCGGCAGTGGGTGTGTGTGGGGAGAAGGAGGTGGTGGCAGGTGGGGGAAGAAGGAGGTGGCAATGGGCGGGAGACAAAATGGTGACAGCTGGGGGTGGGGGCCATGGCTACAGGTGACAAATTAGAAGTGCAGATGCTCTGCGCCCAGCCCAGCTAGTATATATATATATTTTCATTGAAAAAGCAAACCATATAGATTCTAGAAGTTGCGTAATACTTGTGCAGTTTCCCACACCCCTCCACTTTCACTGATACACAAAGGAACAACCTCAAGATCCTATGTGCAGCAGCTTTTAGGAATGGGCTATTTGGTCCAGTGTCTCCTAGTTGGGCAGTAAAATAGGGTCCACCTCAAACACAGTAGAAAGCTATGCATACTCAGGGGACTTCTCAAGCTTGCAGAAAGAGGTCCAGAATCAGCACATGCCACCCTTGGGCAAATGCAGGGGGCCTACCACCAGTGCCACCCAGGTCCCCATTTTCCTTCCTCCTGGGCCCCTTTACATGTTATCCAGTCCTGAGTGCCAGGAGGGAGAGTATTATGTTTTAATTCACAAATTTTAATTTGTGTCTGGCCGCAAAGCAATGATGCTCCATAGCAATGCTACATCAGAGTGGGGCACTTAAGCATTGAGAACACACGTTCCCCCTCTCCTGTCTGTATGAGACTCTCAGGAATTCTACTTCCTAATTAGGTTAGAAAGAAACTAAGAATGGTAGTGACATCTGAACCAATCAATCATGGTTTATTCTAATCAACACCCTTGAACATAGGGACAAAGGAAGCTGCCATATACTGAGTCAGACCATAGGTCCATCTTGCTCAGTATTGTCTACACAGACTGGCAGCGACTTCTCCAAGGCTGCAAGCAGGAATCTCTCTCAGCCCTATCTTGGAGATGCCAGGGAGGGAACTTGGAACCTTCTGCTCTTCCCAGAGCGGCTTCATCCCCTGAGGGGAATATCTTGCAGTGCTCACACATCAAGTCTCCCATTCATATGCAACCAGGGCAGACCCTGCTTAGCTATGGGGACAAGTCATGCTTGCTACCACAAGTCCTAGATATGAACTCAAGGTGTGAAGTGGGTTATGTACCTATTTTTATTACAAGAAAGTAAGGACATAATAAGCCTGGTTGGTTTGGATGTTACTACCAAACGTGGTTCCTTTCTAACCCAATTCAAAAGTAGAATTCCTGGGAAGCTTGCATGAGCAGAGGGGGGGGGAACACACACTCCTGGGGCTCAGGGATGGCACATGGAACTGGGCTTTAACTGTGGTTTCACGCAGCATCTGAAACAGCCCATTGGATTAGCTAAGATGACCATGTTGTGTTCTAAGAGTAGGAGTTCATTGTGGTTTTTGGTTCAGAAGAGCAACCATAGGAGGAAGCTGTCTCAGTCATGCATGGCCCTTTTTGCCCTTCAGAAGTAGAGGCTCTTCAAAGCACAAAATATTGAAAAAGATCTCCACATTCCTCACTAGTATGACTGCCAAACACCATTTTATGCTAAAAGAGTAAGCAAGGCCTGTTCTTAAATCCCATCAAGACTCAGATGAATATTCAGACACCTACTTTCAGTTTCCTCTCATACTGTTGCATACTAATTGAAAACTCAGCAGTACAGTGCTTCACCTTAAGAAGCATGACCTTGACTAGTTAGGAGGAGGTGACATGACTCACTAGCATCAGAATCATTGGACTGAAATGCCCTAGCAATGGTCAGTTCTGAACCACCCCTTTCCTCCTCTTCATTTTGAGGAATAATTAACAGGCAAAGTCTCTGGGGTCTGAGGTGTGAAGCATTAAACGAAAAAGGCTAAATTAGGGTGTTCCAACTCTTGAAAGTCCTTCGCTTCTTTTCCTGGGGGTCCTAGTGGCTTGATATGCACCAGTCTGATAAAGATCAGAGAGCTGTGGTTGCTTGCTCCTTATGGCTAAATTTAAACTATTGCTGGAAGCTAACTTTGGAACCATATCTCTGTGTTTTACAGCTGGCCTAATAAAAGTCATCAGCAGAGCATGTTAACCTAGTTAAAAGACATTTTTATTTCTTTTATTAGACTATTATATCCATCTGTACTTAAACTTGGTTAAACACTCTGTTAGCATTGCTCTGGTATGATTCTAAGTTCTCAATTGCCCCTTAATTTCAATTCTATATTTTGATTACTTCTGTACATTTTTTTGAATTAAAATTTCTAAAATAAAGACTTTTTAAAAGGATTCAGTTGCCCGACAGGTGGACTTTTTACCTTTGTTAAAGCTACTGGTGTAAATTGATAAGACATCATAGGAACATAGGAAGCTGACTTATACCTTATACAGTTTTTATGTTTGTATATTTTGAACATGGAATTGAGCTCTGGAACAGGCTAAGATGCCTACTAAGCTGGCCACTCCTCCACTACCTCCTACTATTTTTCCTAACTCCACCGATCTCTTTCCGTGAAAAAAATAACTGTAATTGTCAGTACTAACTCAGTTGGTCACTTTGCCACTGTAATTTCACTACACCATGAGAATTATGTTGGCATAAGGGATTGGATAGCAGTCTTATTGTCATCCAGGTGGCCTAACTTCAGGCTATGCCTGAGCAGGACTGAAGGTGCAATCAGGCATAGGAGATAAGCAGAAGGGCACTCTCCAAGACACCCCAGATTTGCAACACCACTGCATTTCATTGCAAATCTGTGGACACACACTTTCTTCCTTTTCTGAGAAAGAGGTGTTTTTGTTTTTGTTTTTGTTTTTTTAACATTTATATCCTGCTCTTCCTCCAAGGAGCCCGGAGCAGTGTACTACATACTTGAGTTTCTCCTCACAACGACCCTGTGAAGCAGGTTAGGCTGAGAGAGAAGTGACTGGCCCAGAGTCACCCAGCTAGTATCATGGCTGAATGGGGATTTGAACACGAGTCTTCCCAGTCCTAGTCCAGCACTCTAACCACTACACCATGCTGGCTCTCTGGTTTTGACATTGTTCCCCCCCCCCAAAAAAAACCTTAAATCTATAGGCTTTTCTCTCAAAAAGGTAATTCAATAAATATTTAATTTAAAAGAACAATAACATTCTCCCCATTTCAGTTTAGTTAATTTGCACCCAGAGATGAATCCAGAAAGCAGATTATTTTTGGATCCAATTCTTCAATAGCAGGCTGCTTTTTTAAAGCTGCAAGCACCTGAGCTTCTTTAATGATCTGAGTAGGGAGATGCTCAAAAGTTATCAAATTCAGCTTCCCAGAGAAATGAAGTTAACAGGAACTATCACTGGGTAGCATAGAGGGAGACTTGGCATGTGCATTCAGTTCCTTCAATTAAATAGCCCTCAAAAGAAATTCATATTTTCATCTCCAAAATGATCTAACATGAGAATCACACCTAGAACATAAGAACAGCCCTGCTGGAACAGGCCCAAGGCCCATCTAGTCTAGCACCCTGTTTCACACAGTGGTCCACCAGATGTCTCTGGGAAGCCCACTGGCAAGAGCTGAGGGCATGCTCTCAGTCCTGCTGATACCCCCTGCAACTGGTATTTAGAGGCATCTTGCCTCTGAAGCTGGAGGTGGCCTATAACCCTCAGACTAGTAGCCATTGATAGACCTGTCCTCCATAAATTTATCTAAACTCCTCTTAAAGCCATCCAGGCTGTTGGCTGTCACTACATCTTGTGGCAGGTAATTCCATAGGTTAATTATGCCATCTACTCCTAATAGCTTGAAAAAGTATTTCCTTCTGTCTGTCCTAAATTTCTTGGCAATCAGTTTCTTGGGATGACCCCTGTTTCTAGTGTTATGTGAGAGGGAGAAAGAACTCTATCAACTTTCTCCACACTATGCATGATTTTATAGACAACTATCATGTCTCCCTTCAGTCATTTTTTTTCCTAAGTGAAAAAGCCCCAGGTGTTCTCGCCTTGCCTCATAAAGAAGGTGCTCTAGGCCCCTGATCATCTTGGTTGCCCTCTTCTGCACCTTTTCCAGTTCTAGGATGTCCTTCTTAAGATATGGTGACCAGAACTGTACACAGTACTCCAAGTGTGCCCGCACCATATAAGGGCATTATAATAGTGGCAGTTTTATTTTCAACCTCCTTCCTAATGATTTGAAGAATGGGATTGGCCTTTTCCACAGCTGCCACACTGAGTCCACACTTTCAACGAGCTATCCACCATGATACCAAGATCCTCCTCTTGATCAGTCACTGACAGCTCAGACCCCATAAGCATATACAGGTGAAACTCGAAAAATTAGAATATCGTGCAAAAGTCCATTAATTTCAGTAATGCAAATTAAAAGGTGAAACTGATATATGAGACAGACGCATTACATGCAAAGCGAGATAAGTCAAGCCTTAAAATGTTATAATTGTGATGATCATGGTGTACAGCTCATGAAAACCCCAAATCCACAATCTCAGAAAATTAGAATATTACATGGAACCAAGAAGACAAGGATTGAAGAATAGAACAATATCGGACCTCTGAAAAGTATAAGCATGCTTATGTATTCAGTACTTGGTTTGGGCCCCTTTTGCAGCAGTTACTGCCTCAATGCAGCGTGGCATGGATGCTATCAGCCTGTGGCACTGATGAGGTATTATGGAAGACCAGGGTGCTTCATTAGCGGCCTTCAGCAATTCTGCATTGTTTGGTCTCATGTCTCTCATCCTTCTCTTGGCAATGCCCCATAGATTCTCTATGGGGTCAGGTCAGGCGAGTTTGCTGGCCAATCAAGCACAGTACACTGTATACTTTTCAGAGGTCCGATATTGTTCTATTCTTCAATCCTTGTCTTCTTGGTTCCATGTAATATTCTGATTTTCTGAGATTGTGGATTTGGGGTTTTCATGAACTGTACGCCATGATAATCACAATTATAACAAATTAAGGCTTGACTTATCTCGCTTTGCATGTAATGCGTCTGTCTCATATATCAGTTTCACCTTTTAATTTGCATTACTGAAATTAATGGACTTTTGCACGATATTCTAATTTTCCGAGTTTCACCTGTATGTGAAGAAATTGGGGATTATTATTATTATTTCTTGTTTACACAGTCAGACAGGTGTTATTGACTGGTTTGTTTTATCCAGACATCGAGTCCTTCCCAAGGACCTGGGATGCCAGAATTTTATTGTCAATTGTTATAGATATCGTCGCAGAATATAGGCTGTTCCCAGTAAAACTGCGTTTTGTAATTGGCTGATGGTTATTTCTGTGACCCCTATGGTGTTGAGGTGCTCTTCAAGGTCTTTTGGAACTGCACCCAGGGCGCCAATGACCACTGGGATTATTTTAGTCTTCTTCTGCCACAGCCTTTCAATTTTAATTTGTAGATCTTTGTATTTGGTGATTTTTTCTATTTCTTTTTCTTCTATTCTGCTATCCCCTGGTATTGCTATGTCAATTATTTTGACTTGTTTTTCTTTCTTCTCGACTACAGTTATATCTGGTGTATTGTGTGGCAGATGTTTGTCTGTTTGTAGTCAGAAGTCCCATAATATTTTTACATCTTCATTTTCTTCAACTTTTTCAATTTTATGGTCCCACCAATTCTTGGCTACAGGTAGCTTGTATTTTTTGCAGATGTTCCAGTGTATCATCCCTGCTACCTTGTCATGCCTTTGTTTGTAGTCAGTCTGTGCAATCTTTTTACAACAGCTGATTAGGTGGTCCACTGTTTCATCTGCTTCTTTACAAAGGCGGCACTTGCTGTTTGTGGTTGATTTTTCGACTTTGGCTCTTATTGCATTTGTTCTTAGTGCCTGTTCTTGTGCAGCCAGTATTAAACCCTCTGTTTCTTTCTTCCAGTTGCCATTCTTAAGCCATTGCCAGGTCTTGGTGATGTCTGATTTTCCACTTATATTGTGCAGATATTGACCATGCAGTGGCTTATTTTTCCATTTTTCTGCTCGGTTCTTGACTTGTTCTTTCTTGTAGGCCTGCTTTCTTTCATTGGTGTTGAATAGTTTTGCGTTATTGACCATTTGAAGTGCATCTTCTTCACTGTCCTTGATATATTCTTCAAGGCCTCTTTTCTCCTCCTCTACTGTTTGATGGACTTGCAGCATTCCTCTTCCACCTGAGCTGCGAGGGAGGTATAGCCTATCGACATCACTCTGGGGGTGCAGAGCATGATTGAGGGTCATTATTTTCCTGGTCTTACGATCTAGCGTCTCTAGCTCTGCCTTGGTCCAGTCTATTATTCCTGCAGTGTATCTGATAACAGGTATAGCCCAGGTGTTTATGGCTTGTATGGTGTTCCCACCATTGAGTTTGGACTTGAGGATTTTTCCCTAACTCTCCTGATGTATTCACTTCCAATTTTTCTTTTAACTTCAGTGTGTGCAATGTTATCAGCCTGGAGAATGCCCAAGTATTTGTAAGGTTCTTTCTCTTCCAGGTTCTTGATCTTGCTTCCATTGGGCAGTTCTATTCCTTCTATTTTTGTTATTTTCCCTCTGTTCATTATTAATGCAGCACACTTGTCTAGTCCAAACTCCATTGCTATATCGCTACTGAATATACAGACAGTGTTTAGCAGTGATTCGATTTCTGACTGGGTATTTGCCCCAATGTGCATCACTTGACACTTGCTTACATTGAACTACATTTGCCATTTTGTCACCCACTCACCCATTTTGGAGAGCTCCTTTTGGAGCTCCTCACAATCTCTTTGGGATTTAACTATCCTAAACAGTTTGGTATCATCTGCAAATTTGGCCACATCGCTGCTTACCCCTGCTTCTAGATCATTTATGAACAAATTAAAAAGCACCAGTCCCAGTACAGATCCATGGGGGACCCCACTTCTTACTTCCCTCCATTTAGAGAACTGTCCTTTTATACCTACCCTCTTTCCTGGCCTTTAAAAAGTTACCAATCCTTACATGAACCTGTCCCCTTATCCCATGACTGCTAGGTTTTCTCATGAGTCTTTGATAAGGAACTTTGTCAAAGTTTTTTTGAAAGTCCAGGTATATTATGTCAACTGGATCACCTTTATCCATACATCAGTTGACACTCGCAAAGAACTCCAAAAGATGAGTGAGGCAAGATTTACCTTTGCAGAAGCCATGCTGGTCCTCCTTCAGCAGGGCCTGTTCTTCTACATGCTTAACAATTTTATCCTTGAGAATGCTTTCCATCAATTTGCCTGGAATAGAAGCTAACTGGCCTGTAATTTCCCAGATCTCCCCTGGATCCCTTTTTGAAAATTGGTGTTACATTTGCTACTTTCCAGTCCACTGGTACAGAGCCTGATTGTAGGGATAAGTTATTTATTTTTGCAAGAAGGTCAGCAATCTCACATTTGAATTATTTAAGGACTCTCGGGTGCATGCCATCTGGCTTTGGCAATTTGTTAATTTGTAATTTTTCCAGACAGTTTAGAACGTCATCTCTTGTCACCTCTGTCTGACTCAGTTCTTTAGCCTCTGTCCCTGAGAAGCTTGGTTCAGCACCTTTAGAAAGGAAGTGTTTTATACCCTATAGGAAATAGGGATGAATGAACTGGAGGTCAGTATAAGTGTGAAGGTGGGCGGAAATTCTGGACATTTTTATGGAGAAGGGAAAACTCCAACTTTTAAATCAAACTCCTGTGACAGTACTTTGAGATGGCCCATTGGATTTCTGCATTTTCCTGGAAATAGGCAGGAGACTGCAGTAAGCTGTCCTGAATGCTACTCCTATCACATCCATAACCAGAATCTGGAAACCTTACAGCTCTTGCTAGCCTCTTCCTGTGGGATGCCTTGCTTGGCTGTGAATCTAGGGGTGAAAAACAGGCCATTTGTGGGAAGAAGCAAGGCAATAGCCCTGTTCAGACATTATGTTGTACCTGACACTTGCACATGTTTTTGTGTAAATGACTGTACCTGTGTTCATTTTAAAAGTGAACCCGGATGTTCCTATGTTCCAGTTCTCTCAAATGTATTGTAAAGATAGGAAGTGTACCTCTGTACCTCAACACCAGAAGTTCTACTGGAGCCCCAAGAAATGTAAATCCAAAAAACCTAAAAGAGCTATCATAACATGTGAATAACTGTACTCAGGCACCCCGTATACTCTTTGCACGAGTGTTTAACATAACATACAAATAGGGCTAATGTAATGGCTAAAAGTGCATGGGCAGAGGAATTGATATTGTGAACAGAGCAGTTGGCTCTAAGGAATATATTGTGCAAATTCTGCTGCGTATTCTTAGGCATTTTCATAGCCTTAAGAAAGTGCACAATGCCACAGCTGCTATAAATGGATGTATAGCCCTCTTTACATTGGCAATGCAAAAGGCTGTTTGTGCTTCTTATGGATTCCGATAATTTCAGAGCATGGGATTAACCCCAAGGACACCACTATGATCTCTCTGGATTTACCTTGCACCCAACTAAATAGCAGGCTATTTGGGGATGGGTGGGAGATTGGTGTCACATGTACCCATCTTATCAACACTCAGAGTCTAATTTCATTCCTTCTCCCAATATTTCTTGTATATTTGCCAAAATCTCTACTCTTTTCCTTTAATCTTGCAGACTTCTTGGTGTTCTTGCCAAGGATCTGCCCAAATCCTCTCTGGATGTTTGTCTTCCCAAGGTGAAATTTCCTGAACTTGGTGGCAAACCGAGGTGATGGGTGGGTGTGGGGGGGACTGGTTGCCTCAAGTTTTCAACATTAATTGAATGCTGTCAAAAGCATTCTGCACACCAGACTCACTGAAGTGCACAATGCCTGCCACTTAAGGCCTGCCAAATGAGTTGAGTAAATGCTAAACTGCAAACATCAACCTTCTTCCTTCCGCTCCCCCATTCTAAGCCTCCCTTCTGAACACTCTTTGTGGGATGGACTGATCTGTCAAACATCCCATTATGGGCAATTCTGTCTGAGAACTGTGACAATCTCCTTTTAATTGGATCATGCTGCAAACCTAGCTATCAGTCTGGGTAGGGGGTGACTGATATGCCTTTATCTTAGATTCACTTGTGCACTTGCCACTCCAAAGTCCATGGTTTTCCCTGCACATGTTATCCTCTCCCCATCCATACAGATACATGTGTGAGAAGGTCACTCTGAATCACAAGTATGGAAATATCACACCACTGAAGTCACATTCAAACACACTGCTCATGATATGAGATTCACTTCCCTGTGATGCGAGAATCACTAACCAACACCAGGATAGCACTTTTAAAAAAGGGAAACCTCTGGGCTGGGGAAACTGGGATGACTATTGGATGGGATCAAAACGCACAACTGCCCCCACCCAAATTGCCCCCACCCAAATGATTTTTGCAGGGCTGGCTCCAGGTTTCAGGGTGCCTTCAGCAAACTGCCCTTCAAGGGGCCCTCCTAACTGGGTAGACCCCGAGAGATTGGCTCTGCCACCATGACACAAAGGCTCTGAGCACAGGGGTGATATCAGGCATCAGCACTGGGCCCTTCTGAAGGCTCTGTTGACAAAGCAAAGTTGACTCCCTGACGCTGGCCCTGGATTCTTGTGTTCTCAAGCATTGACTGGAATGGCATGGGAAGATGCCACAGGAAGCAGCTGCCAAGCAACAAGTGTAACCGTATGAACAGGGCCTGTGTTAGCTCCATGCAAGCAAACAGTAATAGCCCTGTTACAAGTGCATGATGTGGTATAATAGGGACGATGAGGTATAACATGCATAGGGAAAGCTGCAGGCTGTGGTGGACCTATTCAGTTTCTTATTCTACCCTTCCTCCAAAGAGCTCAAGGTGGTCCCCACTTGCCTTTACAATATCCCTGTAAGGTAGGTTAGAGAGACAGTGACTAGACCAAGGTAATCAGTAAACTTTGGGGCCGAGAGATATCCTCAGTCTAAATCCAGCACTCAGACCACTGTTAGCACACAAAAAATCACCTTCGTTTCATTGCCTTGCATTTGCCTCTCCCAGCATACATGTATAAAAAACCCCTAAGTGTGCACATGCAATCCTTTCCCCCTCTTTAAAAGGAGAATTGTGTGGTTTCTGTGGCTGACAAGGGGCTACTGATCAGCTTTGATCTCATAGGCTCTGGTGCCCATCTTAATCAAAAAAGAAGAGCTGGACAGAGGAAGTCTTGCCTCCCCTTTTACTGCCTGACTAACTCTCTGATGCACACACTCAGACACACAATCAGCCAATGTGATTAAATGATACTGACAGTTAGGAGATAAGCACATCTAGAATACCCAGCAATATATTTTTGCAACTGCATTTTGCTGTTGTTTTTCTAAAGTTGTTGGGTCAGAATCTCAAAGTAACTTATGAACACGCTGATCTTTCATGAACCATGAGGTTGCTACAGTTCATCACAGTGGCCACCTTCAGACATCACGCCAAACTGGAGGCAGCCAAGCCAGAGGTTTGGGTTGTGGTCGTCCAAAGGCAGGAACCCTAGGTTTAGTTCCATGCCAAAAGCAGCCCAATTCTGGCCACAAACCTGAATTGTAACCCTCAGTTCCTCTTCGGTTTTGCTGCCAAAACTTCCAGTCAGACAGTGGCAGCATGCCGTCAAAATTCTGTCGCTGTTTGTAACTGAGTTGAGGTTAGGAAGCTCCTCCCTCTCTCCCTCTCTAGTTGGCTGCCATGGCTATCTGTCATTAGAAGGAGGAAGCCTGTGCAGCCAATTCCTCCCTGCTTTCAGGCTTCCAGACTCCAGATCAGGATCATCGGGGAGCATGGCAGCGGGAATGGGGGAAAACCATGGGTCCATTGGACCTGTGGCTTGCCATTATGTGCAAAGGCAGCCATAGTCTAATGTATGAAAATGATGCCAAGGTTTACACCTGTAGAACTGCCTGTGGTGAGGGGGCCACCTCAGGTGACAGACTGGTGGTGGTGGAGGAGATAGGGCCTCAGGGACCAAAGGGGCTGCATGGAAATCCTGCCCCTATGCTCTGATGCACGACATGAGCAAAGCCGGTCCCAGGATCTCAACAGATTTCTGAAAAAGTTTATGTAGTTAAATTGGTTCTTTTTCTGTCTTTCTAACATCTAGCCACTATACTTGGCTGTAAAATATGTTATACGTCCCAGGAATATAACACAGCATGACTTCCCTGGTGGACAAGAATGGAAGAGGCAGAGTGAAAGAGATGGGGTGGAGGGAGAAGCTGACATGCATAGTTGACACAGATAGCAAGTCTGAGCCCACAAATCAAATCCAAGACCTTTCAGGCCAAAATGAAAGAGCAACTCATATAGCAGGGAGCTGCATTTGGGAGCATTAGTTGGAAGTAGACTGCAAGCTACCTGAAAATCCAGGTGTCCTTCAGTACCCTTAGCTCCCATCTTTGTCTGAGAATATATCTGGCTCCACCAAATGGAGGAATTGCAGCGCAGACTTCACTGAGAGGAGGGTGAGTTCCGCCTTCATCATAAAAGCATCCTGCAGCAAAAGAGGCTGCTGCCTACTGACTGCTCCAACTCCAGAATGCCAGAGTAATCCATTTATGGGAGTCATTCAATAACCAGCAGCATCCTTGTTTGCATTTGAAAGCTAAAAGCCAATGCTGGAAAGTAATTAGGAACACAATGCAGACTGACTTGTTCAATTACATTACTTTGTCCATCTCAAGCAGCTCCCTGAACATCTAATCTATATGAACTCTCTCCTTGGAATGGATCCTCCTCTGACAGCTCGTGACACACACTGACCTTCCAGCCAAGGGAATGTGGTTTCTCAAGCACAGAATCCCTAGTTCTAGGGCCAAACTAGATACATTAATTGAGTCATTGGAGCCTGTAGGCTTGTTTTTTGTTTTAATGTAAATAGCAGTTGAATGGGGCCAGACTGGGACTGTGGCCGAGGCTTTCACCTTGCTCCCACTGTGGTCCCAGTCCTGATTGGGGCCCCCAACATTGCTCCTGTCCACTGTGACCTTCCAAGCTAAGCATCAGGTGATAGAGGGCAATATTTAAGTTTGTTTTAAGAGCTATTGATGGCAAGAACTAATTGATTGTACCAGGTGGCAATATATTTCCAAAATCATGTTGGAAACAACATCTGACATTGCCAAGATTCCAGGAGATCTGTGCCGTTTCAGAAGCATGAGTGGTTTTTTGCATAGGCTGGGCTGAGCTCATGTTCTTGTCTCCAGACTGAATGAAGTGTATGCATATGAAGCCCCTGTTAAAGATGCTCACATCAAGGTGACAGAAATGACCAGCAGTTATTAGACCCTGCTGGATACTGAAGTTAAAAACGAAGCATCATTACAGCAGAGGAGACCAAATGCTATTCCAATGTTAAACTTGACAGCAGCCCTTGTCACAGCATCAATTTTAAATAGATTTGCCAGTTTATTATCCCTTCCAGACATGCTCTGCCCACCACTCCAGAGAGCACAGTGTAGGAAACACAACTCTTCTTGATATGGAAAAGGTGTACCTTTGGTTCCTTCCTCTGCCACAAGTATGTTGTCAGCAAACTGCCACTAGAGGGTGCAAAGGCTCCTTTTCTAATCCCTTGCACAGCAAAATCTGGTTCCCCTGCCCCCATTTGACTGCCTCCCTCCTGTGCCTGGGTCCTAGGGCGTTACTTTAGCCCATTGTTTTGCAGACTTCTGTTCCTTTCTCCCCTCAAAGAGTCAGAGGATGAAAGTCTGCTAAAGCAGACTTGGTGGTTTCACAGCAGCAACGGATGAAGATAATCAGCCATCTCAGTTAGCAGCATTGCTGTACGGTCACACTACAGATTGCTGGAGTCGGTCTGCCTCTCCTGTGGCTCATGTTCCAACAATATTCTGTCAAGTCTAGCCCTGAGTTTGGCCCAATTTACACACGACACAGTGAGCTGCTTCATGTTTAACCCAGGCCCTCAGCCTCTTAGCCTCTAAGTGCTGGCTGAGCAAAGAGGCACCTTTTAAAAGTGGTGATTCTCTGTATTTAGCAGGGGGAGAGCAACTGGCCCTGTCCATCCCCAGCACAGCATCTCTCTAGTGGCTGGTGTCTATCTTGTGTTTCTTTTTTTGATTGGGAGCCCTTTGGGGACAGGGAGTCATTTTATTTAATTTTATTTATTTATTTCTGTCTATGCAAGCCACTGTGGGAACTTTTATTGAAAAGCAGTATATAAATATTTGTCGTATTTGTATAAGTCTGCAGAGCTAGAACATGGGAGAAGTGTCAGACTCAGCCATGGATCTCTGGCATGCTAATAATGCTTGCATACACAAGGCAGCCCAGTTAAAGAAGGCACCAGCTGGGTGGAACACCACACAGGTATGCTTTTCTTACATGCTTGGCATTACACTTAAACTGGACCCTTGTGATGCAGTCTGAATTTTGTCAGCACAACAAAGGAGAAGAAAACAAATAGTGCTGCACCATGGAGCGCATGTACTGCTCTCCCTCTTGCAGAAGAGTCATTTCTAGTTTCGTAGCTTCCTTCTCCCTATTGGCCTTCAAAGCTCAGATCAATGCAACAGCACGGGTACTTCTCCAGGTTTGTTGCCTTGTAATGGACTTTCTCTGTGGGATATAACATTAGGAAGAGGGACATGAATCGATGCTTGGTAGAGTTTGGTTTTCAAGCACAGGATATGATTTGGAGCAGAATTTGAAGCACTCTGCCATATGCACATCCCCCTGTTGCTCAGACACATGTAAGACCAGTACTGCGCGAAGATTCATTCCATTCCCTTTGTTTTAACTTGGACACTCTGGAAAGCCTCCTAACCTTTGTCAGCATAATGAACATTCCCCAAGAATCAGCCCATTGTGTCCTACTTCCAGCACCTCTCTCTGGAGTAGGAGTGCCTTCTCTCCAGAAGAAAAATGCTAATTTACTTATGTATTTATTTAAATATCAATTTCATTAAATGTCAAACAGACCACTGCCCAGCAGTGAAGCTGATTATAACAACTTAGCAGGCAATAAATATTGACAATCCTATCCAGTAGTGGCCTGATTAACTTTCAAGAAATCCTTGTAACTATGATGGTGCAACAGATTTCTGCCATGCTTTGAACAGTTATACACTAGCCACTTTACTAAGATCTCAGTTGCAGTCAGATAACAGCAGCTCAGAGTCCAATTCCACCACACAGTCCTTTCTCTACTTTTCCCTTCCGAGAAAATGAAGTCCCTTGCCTTGCCACTTAGAACTTGCAAACTCATAGTACTTTCCCTAGTCACTGGGTGCTGAACCTCTTCATGCCAACCTCCAAAGTGCGCAGACCAAACATGACCATCTTGAGGCTGTTATCTTTTGACAAAACAATACCAGGATAATCAGCCCCACCTTAAAATCAAAACCAGCCCATTCCTTACATTGTTTCATCAAAAGGAAGTCTCAGCCTACATCATTTCCCACAATGGAACTTTCTCATATCATATACTGTAGTTCATTGTTTCACAGTGACAAACCCTGGTTTCCAGAAGCCTTGGTCCGGCCCATCCTCTTTCAAGGACTCTTCTTCCTGTCAGCTTTCTTGGCATTCTGCTGCAAGAGCCCTACCCCGTCCCCCAAGCAGAAACCAAATCTGAAATGGAGATTTTGATTTATGCAGGATTATTAAAAAGGAAGAAAAACATAGTCACTGATTCAGATAGGCAGGGCAGATCATGTGCCCTCCTCTAGGTCACATTCCCTCCTTCTCCAGGCTTGAAAGGTAAGAGTATAGTCTGGCTAATATAGCAATAATGGCAGCACTTTTGCCACCCTTAACTCTGGTTTTGTGGTCCCAGCATTATGTATGAATGCTGGTACCACAGTTTGGGGCCCATGGAGTCAGAGTTGAGGGAGGAAGCTCCTCCCTCCCTCTGGCCTGATTGGTTGTGCGGGCTGTCCTGTCAAGAAGGAAGCCCGCTCACCTCCCCTGCCTCTCTGCAGTTTCAGTGACTGCAGAGAGGACACTCTCCCTGTCATCTGAATGCAAACAGGAGAGTGGGGGGAGGGAGGCATGGGGCAAGCTACGTCTGAACTGGGTGAGTCTATGTGTCTCAGCCAACCCAAAATGCTACAGTGTATGCCTTTTTTTTTGCAAACATTTGTATTTTTATTGCTTTCCATATGTTTTCTCCTCAAGTACATTATTTCACAGAGTCTCTAACACTACTGAAATCTGTCCAGATTTCACTTTAGATAAAAATAAGTTAAAAGGAAGGGACTGTAAAACCACCTCTGATTAGGACATCTTCAAACTGGACTGATGTCTAAAGCCCACAGCAACTCCATTCTGACCAGGCATCGCTGTGCAATTGGTAAGAAGCACAAGTGGGAAAACTGCAGCCCTTTTTGCCCAACAGCACAGTGCCTGTTTCCACCTCAGTCCTCCCCTTTTGGAAATGTGTGAGTGCAGTCACAATCCTCTCGCCTCACTGCCCAGGCATGGGCCACAGATGGGCCTGAGCACTCCTCCAGAAGATGCCTTGAGGCAATGCATGCTTCTCCATTTTGCTTTGGAAGAATGAGCATATTCGCCTTATGATATCTGACACAGTTCTGCAAGGCCTGCAGTGGGGGATGCTTCGGAAAGGAATAGAACAAGCCAGGCTTGAGTACGAGATGCTAAGATGGCCTCAAGAGCAGCCAAAGTGTATGGCGGGCAGGGAGGCGGCTGATTTTCTCAAGCTGTAGCTGTCCCCCTTTTCCCCCTTGACAAGGGACAGGTCATTGGATACAGCTGCCTTTGCATTGTCCTCAAAACCTCAGTCTTGATTCTTCTCCATTTCACAAACGTAACCCTTTTCAGGGCTGTACTCTCTTCATATCCATGTACATGGGTGAAAGAGGGGGAGGGAATGTAACAAGGTAAGATAAAAAGACGGTAACTTCCTGTTGCAGGGATGCAAGCAAAATCTGATTTTGCGCTCTCTCCCTTCTCCAGTCCAAGCTCCAGAAGGGCAATAAGCAAGTGTTTATGCAGAAAGTCTTTGGGAGCGGCTAGTCCCATCTGGCTGAGTAAAAACAAGCATATAGTTGTGCAAACATCCAACGGAAACTGCCTTTTTCCTGGCAGAGTGAATGTGGGCTTCCTCACAGGGTTATCCCACAAGGCATGCTACAGCAGACTGCCCAGGCTGACTCCAGTTTAGCACGCAGCTAAAACAGATACATCTGCTGGAGGCTGTTTGTTGTGGAGCATGTTCATGAAGGTCAAAAACAAGGCGAGGGTGTCGGCTGAACCCCAGTAATAACCTATCCCTGTTTCCAGTAATTGCCAAATGTAGGCATTTGCATCTCAGAGAGCAGCATGCTGGATAACAGGCAAAAGGAACAGCAGAAAGGCTGGCAGTAGACCCCAATAAATCTGTGCATTAAGAAGGCTGGCGGACCTTCCATAGGGCCAAGTGAGCTTGCCTCAGATAGTAGATATCTTAATCTGCTATCTGAGGTGGGCATCTTAGCCCCCTGATTTGAAAAAGGGGGAAAGACTGGGAGGAGGGTGCACATGAGGGGTGGGGCTGGGGTTGGGTGACATTTGGCATGCTGCCTCAGGAGCACAGAAGTCTTGAGCTGCCAGTGTTCTTGCACAGCAACAAATAAAACAGACAAAGGTGGATTGGTGAATGCCACTCCAGGGCCAATAATAAGGAATAACTCTATCTTCTGTGTCTTGAGGGTAGGCAGATACCCAAGGATAGAAAATAGCTGGTTACCCCAGGTGCCTTGTGTCATGTGAATAGCCTTAGTATGGTGTACATGCTAACAGATACAGTAGCTCTACTTTGTTGTGTCAATGAATAAGGCTCATATGTCATGGCCATCTTGGCACACAGTCGCCTTGGTATTCTCAGTCCCTCATTCAGAGACTGTGGGCTGCTTTACAAGAATGATTTCCTTATGTGGATATTACTTCTGGGTAGGAAAAAGTGGATACACCATTGTGCACTCATGTCTATTGCTTTGTGCACACATAGTCAGAAGCTGCAACTGGCTTCTCAGTCCACGGACACTACCGTGTGTATTTGGCAAACCAGGCATATGGACAGTCATCCTTTTTTTGGCAGTGTATAGACTTTTCCTACATGGATGGAAAATAACTGTGTGCAAAGTAGCCCCTGTGCTGCAAGAAGACCCCAAAGGAGAAAGCTGAAGCTTTCAAACCTGTTGACCTAGGTTTTGCCTTAGCAACTGACATTGCCTTAGCAGAGTTCTGCACAACTGCTTCATTGATAAAAATATTTCAATATTACCTCTCTGGCCCAGAAAGGTGAACTGCTCATGGTGCATACAGGTTTGTTTTTTTTTTAAGTTACTTAAAATAATATTAAAACTGCCCAAGAGCAGCAGCAGCAGCAGGGCAACAGCAGCAAGACACAATTCACAAAATCAGTGAGTGGGAGAAATAAAGATCAGTCAACTGAAGTCAAAGGCCTGCCAACATTTAAAAAGGGCCCAAGTGGCAAAATGCCATTAAGGAAGGGGCTAAAGTAAATGAATCTTCCAAGGCAAGGAGTTCCAGAGAGTTGCTGACATACTGTACAATGTTCCACACCTTTCCATTGGAAATAATTGCTGTCCAGTATGCAACTGTGTTTGCACAATTTTTGAATTTAGTGCAAGTGAGCTCTTGTGCAACTGCATGCACATTTTACAGTGCATGCAGAATGTTGCGCAGTATGTAAGCCTGCAGACACAGCACCACAATAATAAAGGCTCTCTCTTGTGTCCCTACAAACTATGCCTTGAATGGGTTGGAGATATGCAGGAGGGGGACCTCTTCTGTTGAGATCTGGGCAGGCTTGCATGGGAGAGATGGACCTTCAGGAACTGGTGACCTATCATGCTGAATGAAGACTTCTGGCTATGTAAGGCAGACTTCCAGTTGCTTGGCAATTCCTGTAGGCAACTAAAACAGGATATCAGGCTGTCTTTTGAGTCCCTGATGGGTTACCATACGTGGCTGGTGGGCTGTATTTGGCTTGGCAGGTCACAAAGTGTGCAAGTCCACCTTAGAAGGAACATGAAACATGGGAACAAGATCCCATTCCCCATCATCACAGGAGTGATGGACAACACAATGGCTTCTACCATGCATGTTCTATTAAATGCCTTCAAAGAATCAGGGGTCAAGAAATGTTGGCTCTGTTCACCAGACAAATTTGTTTTACTCATCAAGCTATGTTGGTACATTACTCGTCAGGATTTGTTCCATTAATCAGGCATCATTTTTCACTCATCACAGACATGAGACTAGTGGATTTCCTGAGCCCTGGGCATCATAGTCAAATAAAAAATAGGCACACAAAGGTACCTTTCTGTGTCCCAGCATGGTATGGTCCTGTTTACACCCCAGCAGAGTCTCATGGAGGATCAGCATTGCCTTTCTAAACTCTTGCAGCAGAGGAGGGGAGGTAAAATGCCACAACTTCCTTTGACAACTTGCTCCTCCCCCAAACAATATATAAAATCAATTTCAAAAAGAATGCTTGACTGTCCCCACACATTCCCTTTTAGATCCCTCTGGCAATTCTGGAGCCTACGGCAAGAATCCTGCTTTCTTGTGGCGCATGGCTGGTAAGACAAAAATAGTCAGTTAATTATTTATACATACAATTATCACTGGAGCCAAAATCTGCTACAGAACCTAATTAAAAATGCCAAAGTTATTCCAGCCCACTTGTTTACTTGGGCTTCGGGAGACATATTTTCAAAACAAAGGATCAATTAGCCCTTATTTAACCTCCTTGTGGTTTTTCTGTCTGATGGGGAGCACAGTAGACCAGTGTGTGAGCAAGGCCAGCAACATTGCCAGAGTCTTTACACCAGAGTCTGCCTTGGAGAGGGTCTCACTCCATATGACAACTTTCGGGTCAAAGGATTGCTTCTTTTTCTTCTATCATACCAGACATGCACAGAGGCGCAAGTGAGGCTTACTTAACCTGGGTTTGGAGAACAGAGGGGACATTTAGGGCTGTGGGTGCCCAAGTGGATGTTCAGCTCCCAAAAGCTAATGGGCCTTAAAGCCATGCTGTTTCATGTTTTTCTCCTCTAGCACCTGGCATGAATAATTTCTACACTCAGAGAAAATGGGAGCCCTCAAAAATTATGATGGTAATAATGTTGTTTTTGTCATGTGTGAAAGGGAAAGTGGGAGCAAGGACCTCTTTCTCTCCTTCCCTCGAAAAAACACCCTGTTTTTCAGAAGACTGTGAGGCTCTGCACACGATGGAGGAAAACCTGGCTAAAGGAGCCCAGCCCGGTTTTCCACTATCATGAGAACCACCGGTCTCGCAGGCAAGCCTGGTGGTTCAACAGCGGCTAGCCCGACAAAGTAGCCCTCCCTTTAAATGAGGTTAGCAGAGCGAGCGCTCTGCTAACCCTGGTTTTTTAAAATCGTGAGTTGCTGCGGTGCAGCTCTGTGGTGCAGCGACTCATGAGGAGAACCGCAACCAGGAGACTACAACAAGCCTCCTGGCGTCGGGCGGGGGGTCCCCCCAGAATGCCCTGCGGACTCTATCCCTGCCGCCCCAACCAGCTCTGTGACAGAGCTGGTAATCGTGTGGGCAGCTGATCCAGCTGCCCAGGGATGGCTCAGCAATCGTCTGCGGGGAGGGGTAAATTCACCTGCTCTCCCCGCAGACTCACCCAAAGCTCTTCTCACTGATCATGAGAAGAGCTTCCTTGTCTCCTCATATGGGTTCAGTTCTTTATGGCCCCACCTAGCACATCCCTTCAGGGGACTGGAACTCAGGTGTTTAAACTATATCAAGTATACATTTCCTTAGTGCAAAGATTTAGGGTTGCCAGATGGTTCTTTCACTCTGAATTCCCGATGTGATTATTTTGAACCCCCTCCAATTATTTCCATGTTGGGGGGGGTGTCTGGAGTTCTGGGGCCAACTGCTGCCAGCACTGTGTGTTGGCTCCACCTCTCACTACCTGTGGCTCTACCCATCACCTGCCCTGCCTAGCACTGCCCCCCTCCCCCGCCACAATCCCAGGAACTGCCAGCCACCACTGTCTTTAAATGACACCGTGAAGCAGAAGCTACACAAACTTTTTTTAAAAAGGGAAATGTTTATTTTGCAGGGAAATTTGTCATCTGGGGTTGCTAAATGTTTTCATGTAGAAATTAGCAGACAAAGGACATGCTTAAAAGTCATTTGAGAAGTGATGACATTTCTGTACTAAGCAGCCAAGGTCATTTATCAGGCAAGACTGCTCTGCTTTATGAATGGGAGTCTAGGAATAACATACAATATTGGCTCACTTGGAACTACTTCAGCATATGAGCTGTATTTTTACTAGGAAAAAAGTCCAATTGAATTTAGGATCAAGTTATTAATCAGATTTTGCTCCAAAGTCGAATGGATTTTCTAAGTGTAAACATATTGCCAGGGGCAAATTCACATTAAAAGGATTTGTTTTGGATTTACTCAATATTGGATTGCAGCAAACAAATCTGAGCATCTTAACAGCATCTGTTTTGGTTTCATTTTTATACTTCATAATAAGCAGAAATATTGGTGGACCCTGAGGAACACTCATTAGACTGGCTTTGGGTAGGGCTGCCCTTGCTCTCCCTCATTGGTGCCTCTGCCTACAGCCACAGAGGAACTTTCAGTAGTAATTCTGCCAGCAAAGCTTTGGGCAAAGAGTAACTGTTATCTCAAACTATGTTTTGAAGCTGGGAACATCTTGGTATGAGGTGTGGATGGCATTTATTCTATGCTTATTTTATAGATGCATTGCCCTGCCAACTTATTGGGGGGGAAATACTCGGATTAGCATACAGATCACTAGTTTTACATGTCTCCATGTAATTGGGAGCTAGACTCCAGACACGAAGTCAGTCTTGCAGTTAGAATAAAGGCCTGTGTTTAAATACAAACAAACCTCCCTGAGCAGCGTGAGCTCTGTCTCCCCGAATGCCTCTGGCCCTGCTAATAACATGGAGCTGTTTGATGCAGTGTCTGCTACAGAGAGCAGTTTCACCCAATGATAGTTATTTTGGAAATTGCCAGCATGACGAACTGCTGTCTGTAAACACTAAAACTCTCTACAAATGTCATTTGACTTCTCTTTTATAAAACAGGCTAGCATGAACTTGTTGTTCAAATATAGTCAGAGGCCTAATCCAGACATAAAGCTAATCCATGGTTTAGTACTACTTGAACAAGGGAACTGCTAAAGGGATATGACTGAGGCTTATAAAATTATGCATGGTGTAGAGAAAGTGGATAGGGAGACATTTTTCTCCCCCTCCCATGACACTAGAACCAGGGGTCATCCAATGAAACTGACTGATAGGAGATTTAGGATGGATAAAAGGAAGTACCTTTTCATACAGTGCTGATTTGAGCTAGCCGTTCCATAGATGGGGCCTTCATAGCTATGGAAACTGGTTGTCTTATGGCAGAATTATCATGCTGAACTGGTATTACTAAAGGGAAGCAACTTTCTCCACTGCATTTCAAAACGTGCATCTTTGTCCACTACCTTTGGTTCAGGAGGTTTGTATAAAGTTGGCTTTGATATTCTTCCTGAAGAAAACCAGCAAAGAAAATAATGGGCCAGGCATGATTTTTACTTGGAAAACAAAGCACTGGTTGGACTGTAAGGATGATGCATCCCTAGAATGTGCCTCAGAACAACTCAGTGTGCACAGTACAGTACATCCCTCAGAGATGGGAGGACTGGAAGAAGCAGATGGTGAGACACAAATGAAATTTTAAGCTGAGCAAACTAATGTGGCATGAAACAGAAGTGAGCAAACTCGAAGACATCATTTAAGAGGTTAGATCTGGGAATGATGGGTGGAGTCATCAATATTTCCTAGGATGCTTGCGCATGAGAACAATCCCTGCAGAAAACAGAGTCCTGGAATTCAGAGAACATTGTGGTGGCATGCACATTCTTTTTCTGTACACCTTGGAGTTGGTGCATGCTGTGGTTTTCAGACTTCTAGCTGTGACCATGATGTGCCTCTTTCCCTCATCCTCCACACTAACAGTCACACCCAGGCTCTAAAACTCTGTCCTTGGAGAAGCTTGTCTTGCCCTCTCCTTACTTACATTTGCTGATGTCTGAACACATCTTTTGTTTTGGCAAGCTTTTCACCTGCGATGTGTTCTTAGTTTACAGCAGAAAGATGGGGTATAAATACAACTAAATAAAATGATAATAATAATGGTTCTCTGAATACTTCTCCATTGAGTTGCGTGGTGAAAAGGGAAGGATGTGTAGATTCCTGTGCCAGACTCCATTATCCCCAGGAATTTGTGGTATAGACCAGCCAAGTGTATGGTTCTCTTGATCCTGCTGCAACTGCCTTCCATCACTGCCTATGGAGGCTCCTCCTTTGGTGCAGAGGCGGTGTTGCTCCCCTCCTTGCCAGCCCCACATTCTTGCCAGCCCCTCACATTCTCTCAGTGTGTGTGAGTGGTAGTAGTATTGAAAGGAGAGGTCCTTGGCAAAAATTCTTTGGACAGGTTTGTGATTTATATAGTTTAATTTTCAAATCTGATAAAAGGGTTCTCTCAAGTAAATGTTGCATAGAACTGCAGCCAATTCTATACAGTTTATTCCAAGTAAAACTTTAATTATCTCATTGGGGCTTATTCCCAAGTAACTGCTGTGTGCATAGGATTGCAGCCCAAGGATATATCCCAGAAATATTCATATTGTCAGAAATGGAGAAATAAGGCTTGCCTTTTTAAAAATTTAAGTATGTACTGTGTGTGCATATTTGTGAGAAGCATGGAAACTAGTGGGCCCTGTGTGCAGCCAAACATATCTTGATATTTTTAAATGGTATGAAATGTGTGTATGCAGCTGCTACCTGCAGATAGGCACTCAAGACACTAACCGCCTAACCTTCCGTTGATCTTAGTCCAGCCCTGTATGGGGTGAGGACAGTGGCAGATCCAGCGGAATGGCAGCCCGTGTTCCTTCTGCTGTGCCCATGCTGCACACACCCATGACACCCATGCATGTGATGTAATGTGCAAAGGGAGTGTGGCCCAGGCTCCAGAGAGCCTGTGCAAGCTCTCCAGAGCTCATCGCCAGCTGGTGTTTGCTGGCTGTTTGCATTTTTTATTTCCCTTTCTCTCCCTCCAGAGAGGGAGAGAAAGGGAAATAAATTATTGTTATTTATTATTATTGATTACACTTCTATACCACCCCATCCAAAGGCTCTGGGCAGTGCACAACAAGTAAAACACAACAACAAACACCATTTAAAAGCAAATAAATTAAAAACAATATAAAAACAAATCTAAAACAATTCCAAACCATTTAAAAACAATTAAAATACTTAAAAACAATTCAAAAACCTTGGAAGTCCAGGCCAAACAAATCTTCAGGGCTCTCTTGAGGGCCAGCAATGAACCCAGACTATGGATATCTGCTGGGAGTGCATCCCACAGACCAGGAGCAGCTACAGAGAAGGCCCAGCTCCAAGTCTCGCCACCAGATGTACGAGTGTAAACTGGAGAAAGACCTCTCCGGATGACCTCAACATGTGAAGGGAATTATACAGAAGAAGGTGTCCTCTCAGGTAACCCAGACCTAAGCCATTTAGGGCTTTAAAGGTGATAACCGGCACTTTGTATTTTGCCCGGAAACATACTGGCAGCCAGTGAAGGTGTTTGAGATATAATTATAATGGCATAATATATCTCTCCGGGTTACCCCAGAGACCAGTCTGGCTGCCGCATTTTGAACTAACTGAAGTTTCCAAACTACCTACAAAGGCAGCCCCATGCAGAGTGCATTGCAATAGTCAAGCCTGGACGTTATCAGATGATGCACCACTGTTTTGAGATTGTTCTCTTCAAGGAATGGACACAGCTGTTGAATCAGTCGAAGTTAATGGAAAGTGTTCCTGGCCATAGCTTTCCTCTGGGATACCAGGGTGAGACCTGGATCCAAGAGCACTCCCAGGCTGCGTACCTGTTCCTTCTTGGAGAGTATAACCCCATCCAGTACAGGAAGATCTAACTCATCCCTCAAATCCCTATCCCCCACAATGAGCACCTCCGTCTTGCTTGGATTCAGCTTCAATTTGTTATCCTCATGCAGCCCATTACTGCCATTAGGCAGGCATTTAGGGAATGAATGCCATTTCCTGATGATGGTGATGATGATAAGGAGAAATAGATGCAAATAGAAATAAGGAGAAATAAATGCACCCAGCAAGCAAACGCTAGCTGGAAATGTGATCTGGAGGGCTGGGGCGGGCTCTCCGGCAACTGGGCCATGCCCCATCTGCATGTGACATCACACACAATGAGGGCTCCAGTGGCCCTTTTGATTGGCAGCCTGGGATCTTTGAAACCTACTGCGAAATGGTGGCTCTGCCCCTGGATGAGGAAGTGAGGGCTGAGATTGCAAACAAGAAGGGAGAGAAGTGAAGACAATGCTGATATAAGACAGATGGAGCTACTGAAGAGAAGAGGCATGGAGACGAGAGAGAGAGCGCGAGAGCGAAGGCGAGAGAGAGCGCATTGTTACTTTCCACACTGACACCTCCAATTAACCAGGAAACATAGGATTCCTTTACTCACAGCCAATCAATCAATTCAATTTATTGCGGCCGGAGGCCATACAGAAAACATACAAAATAAGAAAGATTAAAAACAAAATATACCAACAATAGTATGGTACATAATAATAAACAGTAGCTCCTAAAATTTGGATCTTAAGCAGGATCTTAATCTAATAGCAACATAGAAGAATTTCGCCACCACCTTAGTAATCTTGTTATCTCGATCCTCGAGACAGAAATTCAAATAAAAGGGGTCAGCTCTTCCTGGGAGATGCTCTAATAGGGGGAATATGAGCTCTTTCCTGGTATCAGAGTACAGGGAACAATGAAGCAGCACATGCAAAACTGTTTCAGGGAGGCCTGCACCACAGGGGCATAGGCCATAATCTGACAATTGATTGATTGATTGATTGATTGATTGATTGATACTCACAGCCAATCAAGGGGTGAATTTAGCACTGAATTAGCACCAAATAACCTGCTGTAATGTAGGGGTGTGCACAGAACTTGCTGGCCCGGTCCGATTCGAGTCCAAATTGGACTCGAACCAAATCAGGCCAGTTCAGTCCATCACCCCCTCAAACCCACCCCCCCGGTCCAGGGGGGGTTTGAGCTTTTTTTTTAAAAAATTTAAAACTTACCCCCTCTGGGGGAGTTGTCCAAGGCAGTGGCAGGCAGTCCGCGGAAGCTCCCTCCCACTGGCCTCCGTTAAGAAATCAGCCATTTGGCATGGTGGCCATTTTGGAGACTGCCACACCTGTGCAATAGACCTCTGCGTGGCCTGGGGTCATGCCAGGCCGATTTCTGAAGTTTTAAAAAGTAAGTTTTAAATTTTTTTAAAAAAACCACACCAAAAAACCCGTGAACCCGGGGGCGGGGGGTTCGGTCTGGGGTCAGACTGAACCGGGGGTGGTTTGGTTTGGCCCCAAACAGTCAAACCAAACTTGTTCAATGTCGAACGCATTCGATATCGAACCTGTTTGCACATCCCTACTGTCACGTGCTGGTGTGGATTTTGGTTGAGACAAGTAAACAACTTTACAGTTGGAGAAAACAATGGGCTGGTTCTTTCTAACATAGGGTTGGACCTGCCTACTATCAGCCCCACCTATGCTTACCCCAGCTCCTTATCCTCCCCTCCACCCGCCCCCTGCTCCAAGAGGCAGCAACTGCCACTGATCACTGCCATCTCACAGTCACTCTTCTTCCCATCTGAACTCGTTTCTGCCTTCATGCCTCAGTGGCATGGGATAATAGGTGCTTTTAAGGATGATACCAGATGTACCAACATGGGTTTTTTGCCCCTGTGGAGTGAATGTGGGTTTCCTCCACCACCACTCTTCAAATGACATTTGTACCTGTCTCCACAGCAAATGCTGGCTACTTTTTCAAATTGCCCCCTCGCCATTCATTTGTGTGTTGTTTTATTGAAAGCATTGCTTATTATTATGCAAGCAACCTTTTCTTAGCGGGAGCCTTGTGCACCCCTTTTCTTCCTGCCTCATCAAACAGAGCTCTCCTACTTAGCAGGAGCCTTGCACACAATCACTTCCCCCACTTCCTACCCTGCTTTTTGCATGCCCACAATCACAAAATGGGAGTGCACTTGTCTTAGTGCCCACCCACCCCAAACCCCTATTGTTCATTTTGTGCTGAAAAAACTGTTCTGGAGATATGGTGCTTTGTGATGTCACAGGTGCCCACAATATATCTCTATCGCTATCTCTATCTCTATCTCTATCTCTATCTATATCTCTGTCTCTAATCTATATCAACCAGGAAGTATATAAATCTGATAGATAGATAGATAAACCAGTGTACTGCACAACCCTATTTGCTTCTAAGTGTCAGAATTTGTTTCCCCTGAACTGGATCTTAAAGAGAAGACTGTGTACGTGGCAACAATATGGTGCTTTCCAGAACTGGGTGGTTCCTATTTTTATGAACTAAACTTTCGCTTAGAGTCACCCTAATTTCAAGATGTTCTTTGAGGTCCATGAGGTCCTTTTAAAAATATATTCAGTGGGCAACAAAGGCTGGAACCTTTGTTGGAAACCTGGAGTTCTCAGAAAACGTGCAGCAAGTTACAATACAATGTTTTCCATTCCCATGGCAAGCAAAGTACTCAAGCTAGAGGCCATTTTTCTGCCTGCAGGTATTTTTTTCATCAACTCTTTCGTTTCTACTCAAAAGGTGCATTCATCATGTTAAGCAAGGTTTTAACAAAGATATATTTCCTTCCCCTCTCTTCCAGAACTGCATTTAATTTCCCAAATGTATCTGTATGGCATATTTCAAGATGGGAATTATTTCTGCTGCTTTGGAGATGGCATGCGGGTGATATGTTTAGACTGGCTTTTGTTCAAAATATGATAATAGTAACGACTGGTTTGGTATTAGGTTGGCGGCTGAAGACCTTTTCTGAGATTGTGATGCATCATGTGTCATACAGGTATAGAGCAAAAAGGGGTCTACAAATGGGTCTTGTAGAGCTTTTGCCCCCCATCTACCTTTTTAAGATCCTTACAGATAAATGAGTGTCTCACAGAACAGGCCAGCTGCTTGGCCCAGTCCTTCAGTGTTGACTGTGCAGCCTCCTGTTTCCAGCTGCCGTTCAGCATAGCAGAGATGATTTGCTACACTTAATCTGCACAGAGGAAAGAGATGGTGGGACATCTCGCTCAGAGTCCAGGGGCTACCCAGCTGACCTTGCTACTGGCAATGGATGTGCTTCAAGGGGAGCTTCTGGTTAAATGTTCTGATGTTTTAATGGCTCTGGAAACCAGGGTTAGAAAAACAAGCAGCTCGGGAAGGAGGCCCCAGGAGATGGCAGTGGCTGCAGCTTCCTCTGGATGGGAAACAACTTATCTCTGTCCCAATGGCTCCTTCCCATTAGGAGCTCACAATGCTGGCAGAAGCCTCCTGAATAAAACATGGCTCCACCAGAACAAAGTCTGTCTAGAGAGCAAGCTGCCCATCTGCACTCCTCGCCACCCCTTCTCCCTGAGCTTGCTGTGCTGTGTTTATTTCCACAGGTCCGTCCTTCCTCTCTTTCCCTGAAGAAAGAAGGAAACTGTCACAAAGAGTTATCTTCTGCCATCACAGATGGAACTAGGTACATTCCTGCAGGGCTCTGCATAGATGCCAGTTGCTGTGCTGTTGCCTCAGAAACATGCTCAAATACCCTCTTTTGCTTTACAGGTAGGATGCCTGCAGCACTGCCACACACTGTCAGCAGCAGCTAGGGATAGACAGAATAAACCCCAGGGAGGAAATCTGTAGAAATATCTGCACAGTGGGAAGTTTGGTGGGGGGTGGGTTGCAGATGGAGGAAGGGATTTGCAGAATTAGTCCTCCATTCTGTCAAAATCCACACCTTATTTTGGAGTGGTGAATTGTGCATGTACAATAGTTTCTGAAACATGTGTAATATTAATGCTATCAGGGCCTTTTCGCTCCTCCTTGCCAGGTCTGTACAGAAGGCTTGAGTGTCAATGAAGGTTGATGAAATCATCAGCCCATGCCAGCACACAGAGGCACTCTTACCCCTGGACTTCGGGGCCAAAGTCCAGGGACTCCACACCCCCTGGGAGCCCCCAAATCCTCTTTAGTCTGTCCTGTGTGGTGTGGTTGCTGCTCCACTGGCCTGTGCTGCACCAGGTGGCCGAGTGTGCAGTTGTGATCTGTGCAAGGTGCTTTAGAGACAGTGTGGGGAGTGGGGAAAGAAATATGTGAGATGGGAATATGTTGTGTGTTGAAATGTCTCTGCTAATGAATATTTGCCTGAATATACCTGTTTTATTTTCTTACCTTCTTATGAGTTCAGTTGCTGTCTGTGCCCTCTAAGACCCACATGTTTAAAAATACTGCATGTGTCATGGTGTGTGTGAAGGGGGATGAGGCTTAACTTATTGGGGGAGCCTCCATTTGGGGGGGGGTTCCAGTGGGGTGGGCGGGCTCCAAAGGCCTTTAGATTCAGGCTCCAAAATTACCTAGGGGCACCTCTGTCAGCACGTCAGGCCTCAGTCAAGAACTAGCAAGACCCAGCTGGAACCTCCTGCACAATCAGCCAAGTCAGAAGGAATGCTGGCATGTGGATCACTGATGACATTTGGCCTCACCTGAGTTGTTGGAGCTGCAGCCTTGGGATGATCCTGAACCCATTGCTGTGCCTTGATTCTCAGGTTGTGGGAGCAGCCAGGAGAAAATGTAATGATGGCTAATCTGTGGCTGTAGCCTATTACTTTGAGGCCCAAACAACTTGTCACTCACACATGTGCATAATGGTAGCCTGACAGGCTGATTAGATCAGCAAAAACTACTTAGCATTTGGACAATCATGAATGATAGCATAGCAGATGGCAGGAGAGGGGGAAATATACATTTTAAACTCCAGTGATATGGGGATGGGGCAGAGGCGCTCTTACCCCCGGACCTTGGGGTCTCGGTCCATGGCCTCCAAAGGCCTGGGGGGGGGCCTCCTGAGGCCACGAGTCCTCCTCCCCGTCGCTCCCACGAAGCCGAGCCCCTGATATTCTAGCCATCTGTGTGGCTGGGGGGTGGGGGGTGATGCGAGTAGGCCTCACCACCACCACCCCCGCACCCAGTGGTGGTGGTGGGCGGAGTGGGAGTGGGTGCTGAGCCTGAATGTCCGTCTCAGTAGCCTCTGAGAACTGTGGGTTTTTCACTGTGCATTAGAGTGTTGGTTGTGCCGTCAAGTCGGTTTCGACTCCTGGCGACCACACAGAGCCCTGTGGTTTTATTTGGTAGAATACAGGAGTGGTTTACCATTGCCTTCTCCCAGACAGTATGAGATGACGCCTTTCAGTACCTTCCTATATCATTTCTACCCGATATAGGAGTTTCCCATATTCTGGAAAACACACCAACGGGGATTCGAACCAACAGCCTCCTGCTCTCTAGGAAGGTTGCTTCCCCGCTGCGCCATTAGGTGACACATTAGAGTGTAGCCCAATTTATATCTGGGGTAAAAAAATCCACTCTTTGTGTCGGTTTTTTGGGACAACTTTGAGTTCGCAGTAAAGCCTTCTGGTAAACTTGAGGTCAAACCTGTTGTGTGTAAAAGTCCCAGACGTGGCTTCTCATAGGCACTTTCCAGATTACACACTGCTCAGAAGTAAAATGATTTGGCTTGGCAGGATTGTTTTGAAAACGTACATAGCTTGCACAACTTTCCTACAATGGGAAAATACAGCTATTTTTTTGAGATGAACATGCAACGTTGTAGGACTAAAATGCAAGGATAAAACCCAAAAGAAGGCATTGGAAATGTGAACGGCACCTTGCTGACAGCACAGGGACTGTGATGTCAAAACACAGGCAGTACGGAAGCACACTTAACGGACACGTAGTGACACTGTTGTAGGGAAAGCACCTTGGTAATATGAATAGGTTTATTTGGCTACTATTACATGCATGGACCCCAGAAGAGGGGGTTCATGGGAAGGGAAGAGTCCATCCTGGATTATAAGGTTAAAAAAGACTATTCCTGTTCTGACCTGGTATAAGGAAGCGTCATATGGGTTTCAGGCCCATTCTCTAAATCCTTACAGGCAACCACAGTGCCTTGTTTGCTGTGCACCAGAAACAGAGGAGCTAATATGTGGAGAGGGAGACAGAGTTGAGGCTGAGAATGAAGGAGGTCAGCCCTGAACCAGTGAGTTTCTAGTTTTTCTACCATTCAATAATATTCATTAACTGAATATTAATCAGAGGTCAGAGGAGACATGGTTTTGTGGTAGCAAGCATGACTTGTCCTCTTAGCTAAGCAGGGTCCGCCCTAGTTGCATATGAAAGGGAGACTAGAAGTGTGAGCACTGTAAGATCTTCCCCTCAGGGGATGGGAAGAGCATCTACAGTAGGTTTCAAGTTCCCTCCCTGGCTTCTCCAAGATAGGGCTGAGAGAGATTCCTGCCTGCAACCTTGGAGAAGCCGCTGCCAGACTGTGAAGACAATAATGAGTTAGATAGACCAATGGTCTGACTCAGTATATGGCAGCTTCCTATGTCCCTAACTGTGTCTTTTTCAGTACAGTTGGGATCCCTTTTGAATTTGACTTTTAATTTAATTGTGAATTCATTTACAGCCTGTCCTCATCTTCTGAAATACAAGACGTTGATCATTTAAGTGTTCAAGCCTATGCATGCTAACTCAGAAGTAAGGCTCATGTAGTTCAGTGGAGCTTCCTTCCAAGTGAGTGTGCAAAGCTTTCAGCCAATTATATGCATATTTGTGCTGGCCTTAACCAGTACTGGGTGTGCTGCCTACAGCGGGTCATAAGGTAACACGATATATTCCCACACATACCTACATGCACACTCTTACTTCTTGTTCCTGAATGTCTGGCTAGTATTTTCTTTTCTTTTGTATAGCTTTGTATGGTTTATGCTATAAAAACTGAGGGTTGCTGCTAGTTTTTACAGGTATTTTACAGGTTTTTAATAATATGGGTATGCACAAATAGTTTGTTGCGGAACCAGTTTGGAGTTTCGATAGCAGACCAAAATGGGGACAGTTCAGTCCAGGATGGAACTGAACCAGGCCCGGTTTGGGTGAACCGGTTTGGCAACGAACGAGTGGCTTGGCAGGGGCGGTGAGAGATGTAGAAAGCGCCATAGCTGGCCAGCGCAGCTGCCACTGTTTGCTGCCACTTGCCCTCCCTGGCTTGCCCACCGCTGGCCCTCCCTCCCTTGTTTAGGAAGCTGCTCGCACAGTGTGGAGCAATTCCGACATCCATGCATGCACAGACATTATTTGAGCGGCATCCGCGCATGCATGGACGCCATTTGCATGGCAACACATATTGCGTGGCCATGCAAAGAGCCTCTATGGAGGCCAGCACTGCACTGCTGCCACGTGGGTGGCTTCCTAAATAAGGAAGGGAGGATTCGACACCACTCACCCTCCCTGGCTCACCTGCTGCTTGCCCTCCCTTCCTTTGTTTAGAAAACCACTCACATGGTGGTGAAGAAGTTCTGGCGGAGTGGTGTCCACGCATGTGTGGACACCATTTGTGTGGCCACGTAAATGCCCTCCATCCATCTATGGAGGCTGGAACCACTCTGCTGCCATGTGAGTGGCTTCCCAAACAAAGAAGGGAGGTCGAGCAGCAGGTGAGCCAGGGAAGGCGAACTGCGGTGAGCAACAGTGTGGGTAGCCTTGCCGGCCAGGTAAGATGCTTTCTCCATCTCTCATTGCCCCCACCCAGCCTCCCCAGAACTTTTAAAAGGGATTCCTCCCTGGATTCCTCTTTACAAGTATTAGGCTCCCGAACTGCTGAACTGGTTTGATCAAACGGACTGGACCGACTGGTTGGTTCAACCAAACCTGTTCGGCAGCATGCAGTTTGGTTGGAATTTGATCAAAGCGAACCATGAGCTCTGATTTGTGCACACCCCTACTTTGTGAGAGAGCTGATAAAATGCTTCTTCTCCCCATTCCTGTCATTAATAATGGTGATTTCAAGGAGGGATTGCCTTATTCAATTTCCTGTTTAAAATCTGCTTTTTAGATTTATTGTGTGTATATATATAGATTTTAAAATGTATTGCTATCCACTTGCAGCCTTTGGGATGGGATGGGCTACACATCCACATAAACGATGGCGAAGACACACTAAAGTTGTGTCACTGGGCCATAGGATGGGATGATCAAATGAGAGTTGAGAGCAAGGCCATGCTTTCCCATGTCAAATGAGGTCAGCAGCAGATTCTCCCAACTGTGCCTCTCCTCTGTCAGGATTCTGAACCTGTGCATATCTGGTGGGTGCTTGTAGTCTCTACCTTGCTTGGCTCCTTGAGCAGGATGCAGTCAAACAACCATTACTATCTTGTTTACACACAGGCAGGTTCCTGCCAGGAAACATTGGTTTCCAATTACAAGCTTAGACAAATCAAATGCCAAAGCAGTAAACTATCAGAAAAATTCCACAGAGTGTTCATTCATGGTGCTAGGCAGTGGTATCTGTCCCAGAGTTTGCAAGGCTGGACTACTATCCTGCTGTCCACTCTATTTCTGCCAGACATGAATGCAAAGGGCCAGTTGGCCTGCAGCATTATATTTGAGTGTCTTTTTTATGCCCTAGTGCTGTGCTCAATTTATTGTTGGGGGGAGATAAGGGAGACTTTCACGAAATCCACAAGCCTCACCCCCTCATTCCCCCCAATTTTAACAAAACTGTGCCCTTCCTGTAACCTATTAAAACAGTAGCAAAGAAGGGTGCCAATAAATGTAAAGCCACAGAAAATGTAAACCCACCCCCATCTCCCTCCGGCCTTCTTCTAATTTAAGCACTGTGATTGGGAGCACAAGCTGCTCACATTTTTGGATGTTTCTGGTCTTCTGGGTAGTTGCACTTGAAAAACCTCCAATTTTATACAGTAAATATGAATTTGTACAGATCACATTGAGTTGCTACCTCCTGGCATTTTCTTGCTGGCTCCTTGCTGATTTACCTGCTTTTAAAGGAAAGGTCTCTTCAGAGTTCATGCATTCTTGCACAAAAACAATGATAAATCCAGCTTGGTACTAGGCCCCATCACCTCCTCCTCCTGACCAGGACATGCAAGACTTGCTGCTGTATTTCTGCTTTGGTAGGGATAGCTGCTGACCTCATTTATGGAGACAAATATACTTTGCTGCCAGCAGCTTTTGGTAGCAGTCAATTTCTGTCATCTCCTCTGTGCAAAATAGCCAAGAAGACAATTTCACTTCCAGCCCATCAAAGTTTGTGTGAGAGTGTAGGGACAATAACCCTCTTGTATCACAGGGTGAATCTGGAGAAGCAGGGACTAGTATGAATGGTTTTGGTCAGAAGAACATTACACTTTTGAAACCGGGATATAGGTGATAGAAATATGAGCTTCACTGGGAGATTCCCATTAGAACATAGGAACATAGGAAGCTGCCATATACTGAGTCAGACCCTAGGTCCATCTAGTTCAGTGTTGTCTACACAGACTGGCAGCGGCTTCTCCAAGGTTGCAGACATGTATCTCTCTCAGCCTGTCTTGGAGAAACCAGGGAGGGAACTTGGAACCTTCTGCTCCTTCCTAGAGCAGCTCCATCCCCTAAGGGTAATATCTTACAGTGCTCACACATCAATTCTCCCATTCATATGCAACCAGGGCAGACCCTGCTTAGCTAAGGGGACAAGTCATGCTTGCTACCACAAGACCAGCTCTCCTCTGATCTGATTCAGCATCTGATTTGCTTCAGCAGATGAACACATCTGCTGAAGCAAGAAAAAAAATGATTTGAAATATTATATGCAGAAGTGGTGTGTGTGAATGTTGTTGTTTTCAAATATAATAATAATAATAATAATAATAATAATAATAATAATAATGCACCTAAAATGGTCAATAATGAGAAACTATTAAACACCAATGAAACAAGCTAGGCCTACAAGAAAGAACAAGTCAAGAACTGAGCAGAAAAATGGAAAAATAAGCCACTGCATGGTCAATATTTGCACAATATGTGGAAAATGAGACATCACCAAGACCTGGCAATGGCTTAAGAATGGCAACCTGAAGAAAGAAACAGAGGGTTTAATACTGGCTGCGCAAGAACAGGCACTAAGAACAATAAGATAAGAGCAATAAGAGCCAAAGTCGAAAAATCAACCACAAACAGCAAGTGCCGCCTTTGTAAAGAAGCAGATGAAACCGTGGACTACCTAATCAGCTGTTGTAAAAAGATCGCACAGACTAACCACAAACAGAGGCATGACAAGGTAGCAGAGATGATACACTGGAACATCTGCAAAAAATACAAGCTACCTGTAGCCAAACATTGGTGGGACCATAAAATTGAAAAAGTAGTATAAAATGAAGATGCAAAAATATTATAGGACTTCTGACTACAAAGAGACAAAATCTACCACACAATACACCAGATATAACTGTAGTTGAGAAGAAAGAAAATAAGTCAAAATAATCGACATAGCAATACCAGGGGATAGCAGAATAGAAGAAAAAGAAATAGAAAAAATCACCAAATACAAAGATCTACAAATTGAAATTGAAAGGCTGTGGCAGAAAAAGACCAAAATAATCTCAGTGGTAATTGGCACCCTAGGTGCAATTCCAAAACACCTTTAAGAGTACCTCAACACCATAGGGGGCACAGAAATCATCATCAGCCAATTACAAAAAGCAACTTTACTGGGAACAGCCTATGTTCTGTGACGATATCTATAATAACAGCAACAACATTGATAATAAAATTCAGCCACCACAGGTCCTTGGTAAGGACTCGATGTCTGGATAAAACAAACCAGTCAATAATACCTGTCTGACTGTGTAAACAAGAATAAATAATAATAATAATAATAATAATAATAATAATAATAATAATAATAATAATAATAGTTCTATACCACCCTTCCAAAAATGGCTCAGGGCTGTTTACACAGAGAAATAATACATAAATAAGATGGATCCCTGTCCCCAAAGGGCTCACAATCTAAAAGCATAAGATAGACACAAGCAACAGTCACTGGAGGTAATTAAACCACACAATATAGTCATAGATCGAAAACTAAGCTTGTAAGGAGAAGAGACAGGGAGGATGAGATTGTAAGATAGGAAAGAATCACACAGAGACCACAAAGATAAGGTATGGACAGGGTTGTATAATGGACATATGGACCACAGTAGGACCAACATCAAACAAGCTGTAATTAATCAGTCATGATAAGACTTCTACTAAGGATGTGCAAGCTGGCTAGCATCGAGCCAGGTTCAACATTGAGCTGGCCTGGTTTGAGTGGTCTGAGTTCAAACCGAGTCCACACCTCAGAGTGCGTGAAGCTGGACGTTTAGTGTGGTTGGGCATTTCCTTCTCCAGGAGGCTTTACACCAGAGGTGTAACTAGGGAAAACGGCGCCCAGGGCAAACACTGAAATTGCACCCCCCCCTCCACCCCCCCAAGCGCCCAGAGCCTTTGGATGGATAGGGCGGTAGTATTTTATAGTAATAAAATAGTAGTAGTATAAAATAAAATAGTAGTAATAATAATGTAATAAAAATAATAATAAATACCACAATTGTGTGTCCTCCGAGGCGAGGGGATGGCTGTGGGCGGTGGGGGAGCAAGCGGAGTCTGGACCTGTCCCCACAGTGGCGGCCGCCACCAGAGCAACGCCGAGGTATGCCGTGTGGCCCGGTGTCGCTAACCAATTGAGATGGGGCAGGAGCAGGGGTGAGCAAGCGGCAAGCAAGGTCCTTGACTTGCTGCGGCGGATGTAACACAGAGCTGCAGCGGATGTAACACAGACGCCGAAGCCTGCCATTCGGCCCGGCGCTGCCCACAGCCATCCCTCGCCTCGGAGGAGTTGGAGGACACACGGCAGCAGGCAGAGGGACAAAAAACTTTAGGCGCGCATGGCGGTGCCGCAGCGGATGTAACACAGAGCCGTGGCGGATGTAACACAGAGCCCGACGCCGAGGCCTGCCATTCGGCCCAGCGTCGCTTCTGAACTGCAAGGTGCACCTGCGCAGTTTCAAGCTTTGGCACGCAGGCGCGCCTTGCAGTTCAGAAGCGACGCTGGACCAAACGGCAGGCCTTGGCGTCGGGCTCTGTGTTACATCCACCGCAGCACCTGTGTTACATCCGCCACGGCACCACCGTGGGCGCCTAAAGTTTTTTTGTCCCTCTGCCTGCAGCCGTGTGTCCTCCGACTCCTCCGAGGCGAGGGATGGCTGTGGGCGGCGCCGGGCCGAACGGCAGGCCTCGGCATCTGTGTTACATCCGCCACGGCTCTGTGTTACATCCACCGCGGCAAGTCAAGGACCCCGCAGCACCCAGCAGCCAGCCGGAGCCAGGCAATGGGGGGGGGCGCTGGGACCGCTCATGGAGGAGGGGGCGTCACGCGCTCCTTTGCGCAAAGGGCGGACTGCTGCTGCTCTGGCACTGCCATTAAATAATTAAAAAAAAATTAATGGCACTTTTTGGCGCCCCCTACCAAGTGGCGCCCAGGGCACGTGCCCTGCCTGCCCTACCATTAGTTACGCCCCTGCTTTACACACAGGGCTTCTACCCTGAATCTTCTTTGGGAGAGAGTGTGTGCGTACCCTGAAGTCCCTTCGAGATCCTTGGATCCACTCCACACACAAATTGGGCTCTGTCTTGTGGATTCTAGCTTATCTTGAGTTATTTCTGGGCTTTTAAGATGTTGGTTTTAAGCTACGTTTTCTGAAAATGCCAGAGCAAATAGAAAGAGGCACTGACTTAGAATCATTAGCATGGTAAGAGGGACACTCTCTTTACAAATGCAGATGTAGCTCTTTTGTAATCTCCACCCCCCACCCTGGCCACCATTGGCTAGAAGGAAAACACGGATGCCTGCCATGTGAACTTGCATCAAAAGCAAACCCAAGAGCAGAGGGGAGGGGCTGCTTCCCTCAATGCCCCGAGTGTACTTCGAAGTGACTTCACTCAGCATTTACCCTGCAGTATGAAGCCATGTGTGAATAACTCCCAGGTGAAAGGACTCACAGTAGAGTCAAACTACAAGGGTGGTATTTTAAGCTAATGAATTCCCCATGGAACAGCCTAACACTCTGTCTCAATTACTTGCAAATACTTATGGGAAGAACATACTAGTGGAGTCTCATATGCCTTTGGTCTGAATAGGGGCACCATTTCAGACTGCAGTAGGGGGTGCCAGATTCTCACCAAGATTGGAGAGTCTATTCTGAAATATATTCAAGGGTAAATTGTACCAAAAAAGGTGTATTTTTAAAGGGCATTTGTTAAAAACACGCTTTATACCTACTAATAATTACAGCGATGTTATCAACATAGATCAAGTAATGGGATTTCTGCCTTTTCATGCATACCTACTATACCAGTCCATTTAATAACTGTTTGTAATGATTGCCACTCAAAGAAGTTGCTCACAAAATCGAAAACAGGGAATGCGTCAAGCTCCTGAGACTGCACTCAGGAGCATGTTGGCTAGACTGGCTGATTATTGTGGAAAGGAGAAACTGAAGATAAATGATGATAAAACAAAAGTAGTAGTCTTTGGTTGTAGTAACATCAACCATTGGTGGTCAATTAATGCCCAACAAATAGAACAATGTTCCTCTTTCAAATATCTGGGTATTTCCTTCCATTAGTTCCTTGCATAGAAGACACAACTTATCACTGTTTGTCATTCAGCAGGGGCCATTTTCAAGTCCTTCTAATCTAAAGGAGGTCAGTTAATAGCCCCTGCACTCAAAATATTCTGGTGCACCTCTGTCCAGGGTACAGCATCTCAGATGTTGTACGGAGTTGAGATTTGGGGGTGGAATGTGAAGGTTATTGCCCAGCTGGAAATAGTCCAGAACAATTTCCCAAGGGAGATCTTGGGCCTTCCGCAGGGCATCCCTGCTGCCTATCAAAGAATTTAGGTAGGATTACCTTCAGTCTCCATTAGAGTCCATCTAGCATTGCCAAGACATTTCATGAAGCTAGACAACCTCCCAGAACATCACCTAGTCAAATTTTGTTATTCACATGTTGTGGGTTAGAATCAATGGACCATCATCATCATACTTTATTTACGGTATTTGACCAAAAAAGAAATAAAAATCTTTACATAATTTACATAATCAATGGAACAAACTTCTTTCTTATAGCTTACAGTTGTACTCCCTGCCTCCAGTGGGGTAACTTAGATCTTGGAGCAGAGAAAATATGAGATCAGCTCCGTGAATAAAATTCCAGCAGAGATGCTGCCGCAGTGCAGTCTTCAAAGTTATCGCTTTGGTAGTATCGCTATTATAAGAGAAACAGAAGCTTCTCACATTATCCAGCTAACATTTCCCATCCACCACTGAAAAAGGCTTTCACAATGTTACGCTTCCAAAGTATGCCCATGGTATATCTTGAGAGGAGATTCTGTAAACTTCAAGTGGAATAGCGCCTCTGTCCCCGTGGTGCTGGCCAAGTGGAGGACATTATCCACTATGTTTTATACTGTCCCATCTATGACCTGATCATAGGGGTGTGCACGGAACCATCTTGCCTGGTTCAGTCCGGCCCCCAGAGAACCCCCCCCCCCCCGGTCCAGTCCCAGACCAGTCTGCGAACTTTTTAATTTTTTTTTAAAATTAGAAGTAAGTACCTGTAGCCCCTTTAGGGGCTTGTTGTAGCCACGGGGGTGGGGTGGGGCCATGAGGGTTCCCTCTCCCCCCGCAGGCCTCCCTCATCACTGCTGCGGCTGGGTCAATGTAGCCTTTTTGGCCCCTTCGGGTCTCCGTAAAGGTGAGAGGCTGCCATTTTGGCCGCTGCCGCGCATGCACAAATGCCCTCTTCAAGGCTGTAGGCCATGCCCGGCCTCGCAGAGGGCATATACGCATGCGCGGCAGTGGCCAAAATGGCGGCCGCTCGCCTTTATGGAGGCCTGAAAGGGCCAAAAAGGCTACACTGACACGGCCACAGCGGTGATGAGGGAGGCCGGCAGGGGGAGAGGGAACCCTCATGGTCCCCCCCTCCATGGCTACAACAAGCCCCCCAAAGGGGCCACAGGTACTTACTTTTACTTTAAATTCTTTTTAAAAAAAGTTCGTAGACCTGCCGTACCGGACCAGCTGTTCGGTTCCGGTCTGAACAGAACCGGGGCGGGGGGGGCGGTTGGTTCGATCACGAACCCTGGACCGAACTGTCGGACTACGGACCGGTTCTGCACATCCCTACCTGATCATAGATAAATTATAGATAATACAAGGGTTTGGATGCAGAATAATTGGCTTATCTTCTTGCCAATGTGTCTCTATATGTCAGTTGTCAAGTTGGCACTTTTGCTTTACTTTCTTTTAAACTCAGAAAGAAATTTATAGCTGCCATGCTCTGTCCCAAATTGTAGCATTGGTTTTAATTTAAGTAGACTGTTCCCTTGGAAGTAATTCTTTGGTATGCTAAGTTCTCTCTCTCTCTCTCTCTCTCTCTCTCTCTCTCTCTCTCTCTCTCTCTCTCTCATGTTATATTTTATGTTATGTTCTGCTATGCTATGCCAGCCACCTAATGGCACTGTGGGGAAGTAACTTGCCTAGTGAGCAAGGGGTTGCCGGTTCAAATCCCAGCAGGTATGTTCCCAGACTATGGAAAACACCTATATCGGGCAACAGCGATATAGGAAGATGCTGAAAGGCATCATCTCATACTGCATGGGAGGAGGCAATGGTAAACCCTTCCTGTATTCTACCAAAGACAACCACAGGGCTCTGTGGTTGCCAGGAGTCTACACCGACTCGATGGCACACTTCACCTTTATGCCATGCTATGTGATGACCTGTGGTCACAACAATAAACTTATTACTTACATACCAACTCACAGCTCCCAAACCCGGGTAAGTTTTTGGTTGCGTGAACAGCCTCAAGGTGTAGAATCAAGGTGTTGGCTACATGCACTTGGACTATACAGGAGAGAGCTGGTCTTGTGGTAGCAAGCATGAATTGTCCCCTTAGCTAATCAGGGTCTACCCTGGTTACATATGAATGGGAGACTAGAAGTATGAGCACTCTAAGATATTCCCCTCAGGGTATGGAGCCGCTCTGGGAAGAGCAGAAGGTTCCAAGTTCCCTCCCTGGCTTCTCCAAGATAGGGCTGAAAGAGCTTCCTGCCTGCAACCTTGGAGAAGCCGCTGCCAGTATGTGAAGACAATACTGAGCTAGATAGGCCAATGGTCTGACCCAGTATATGGCAGCTTCCTATGTTCCTATGTACCCTCTCCAGCCTTGAAAACGCTCCACTACCTGGTTTCTGTAACTCTGCAGCATCTGGGATGAAACACGTATCCAGAGGCATTACCTACCTTCACTTTCCCTGTTGATAACATCCTGAAGAAGGCAACAAAGCTTGGAGCTCTGGGCTCCTGCATGCAAGACTCTTTATGTGAGGCCACATATGGAACTAGCAGTAAACAGCTTGGACACGACTGTATTACTGCCTTGTTAAAAGCAGCCCAAGTATCTACAGGCAAAGGTTTCCGGATTATTCAGTGGCTTGGCTCTTGAGCTTCTTGAAAGCAGACATGATCTAGGCCTGTGAACTCTGAAGTTCTGGCCAGTGTGATTGGTGTATAGTTTCCTGAGAAGAAGTTTACATGGCTTGTGTGGGCTGGCCTCTGATAAATTGGTCCATGAGGGCTCAACACACTGATCCCTCTAACTGGTAGATAATGTGACTAAATGGGAAATGAATTGATCCTACCTACTGTGCTTTACATTTTGCTTGTTTGTTTTGGCTTTAATCTTTTCTGTGCCTTACAAAGCTCCTTTGAAATCTCAGTAAAGCTAGTGAGAAACCTGCCTATGCCTAACCCAAACATTTCTTTTTCCATTTCATTTTTTCTTGAATGCTTGAAATCTGAAACATAACCAGGCTATTTCCTCTGGGCAGGATCAAATGGACCTGCAAATGAATCAACACAGCTTCCCCAGACCACTTGTTTTATCTTTTTGCTCTTAACACCTGCATCTAAAGAAGACGCTAAAGGACTGAAAGTGGGCAAGACTTTTAAATGAGCAGTTGCTTGACTTCAGTCTTGCTTGGTCTGCTCTTTTTTTGGGTAATGTTAGAATTGCTGTGGTCCAACAGTGGACCGGGTCTCATGATCCGTGAGACCCGGTTTGGGGCGGTGAGCGGGAAGAGCGGGCTAAGCCCACTCTCCCCACTCACGAGTGGAGAGGGAGCCCTGGGCAGTCGGAACAGCCGCCCACATGATTGCCGGCTCCGAGATGGAGCCGGTGGGGGCTGGGGAGCTTGGGGGCCACGTGGCCCCATGAAGCTCCAGTATGCCCTGTGCAAGCACGCAGGGCATACTGGGGAGAACCTGGAGCTGGGAGGCGGCTTTTTGCCTCCCCTCCGGGGGTCTACTCATGAGTGGGCATGCCGTGAAGGCGTGCCGCGGCTACTCACGATAATTAAAACCAGGTTTGCGGAGCGCTCGCCGATTTTTGCCGATCGTCTGAATAGCCCCAGTGTATTTTAAACATACAAAGGAAGAGTGCATATTCAGGATCTGTTTTTAGGAGATGCTAGGCTAAAGGCATTTCCCTTGAGGCAGCAAGTATAAACTTAGTGATGTTGTATTGCTATTTGGATAATTTTGAAACTTTCTGTGAGGCTTCACTTCTGATCGATATGCATTCATTTGAGCACCAGAACAGAGTCCTCACTCACACAATTCCATGGGCAGAGGCCTTTGCCCACACAACGTGGATTCTGATCGCCTGGAGAGAGCCCTCCACTTGATCTGGAATGGAATGAAAGATTCCATTATCTCCTACCTAGGCTTTGGTCACTGATCCAGCCATAAGCTGCCAGATAGTGGCTAGCTCTGACCAAACCTGACAGTGTCCAACTAACTCCACTGTGGCTGCCTTTGGAGGCAAACGAGGTTTAACTTTTTGGTCATTGGAATGCTTGAAACTGTGGTTTTGTCACTCAACCTCATGTCGTTTTTTGACCCCAAACATTATTCGGACCTTTGGCTTGTAGTGAGTTTCACTGCTGAAGCCTACAGATCTGAAGGCAGCATTGTGTCATCTGAATTCTGCCGCCTCTGTAACCTGGGTTTCATGCACAAGCTCCTCCCCAATGGGTCATTAAAGTTCCTGTGGATGGTGCTGCTCCAGCCAACTGTATAGAGTGGTTCCCTAAAGTCTGCCTATATATGTGTGTGTATCCAAATGTTCAGGCTTGGCCCTGCTGGCTTGGAGGTACCCCAGACTGGTGCAGTACCACACACACTGGCAAAGTCTACCATCAAAGGGATATCCCCAAGTTTGGATTAAAAGATAGCCACTAGAATTCTTAAGTGGTTCTTTTCTCTTTTTTGTACAAACTTGTCGGGGAAGGGGGCCCCAGCCCCTTCCCCTTGAATGCAAGCATGCAGTCTTGGCCATACCTCATGAGAAGAACTGTCCTGGGTGATGTTTGGACAGGGTTGCGCTTGAAAGCCCAGTGTGACGATAACATGTGCAATACATGCACACTCCCTTATCCCAAGACCACCCTCTCATGAGACACGCATGTGGGCCAGAGGGCTGTTGTTGTTGTGGTTGCTGGATCCCTGCAAGTCCCGGGGAAGGGTACCCTAGCAATACCTTTCCTGGTCCCAGTGACTGCCGCAAACCAGGAGTCCAAGAACACATCCCTGACAGTCTGGTCTCCCCACAACATGTATCTTTTTTTGCCCCACTTGGCCACAAGCCAGAAAATCAATGTTTCATGGGAATCCTCAACTGCTATCTCAGGTGGTACAGCCCAGGCACAGGCTTGCCATTGATATACAGTCTAGCAAGATTTCCTGTTAATTCTGTGGAATTCTAGGAAGTGCTTGGCCAATGAAAATATATTCATAGCCGTGGTATTTCCCACCCATGCATGGTACTTGGCAGCATCTACACTCCCTAGGGGAGTAACTGCAGCGCAGCTGATGCCTGTCATGAGAAAGTTTAATGACACTGGCTGCCAGCAGGACCTTTTTAATGAAAAGGCCCCAAAGCTCTCTAATGCCACTTCTCTGTTTATGGCTGCATCCCCCCCAAGTCTCTCAGCAGACAACAGTTGCCTGCTATCTTTTTAAATACGCTCTATTAACTGCCATCATATTTTCATATTTCCTCTGGTAATATCCAGCAACACCTCTATAATTTAGTGTAATTTGTTTTTATTCACGATTATAACAGGGGTCATGGGAAAGAGGACACTTTATCCATTTTCAGCACTAAACACGCTGGAATGAAAGCTTTAAAATGGATGCTGTTAAGCAGACATGAAGGGATAATGAGAGATGAGGGGAAAGGGAGCAATCTCTTTCTTTCTCTGCAGAGAGAGTATTCCAGCAGTTCCTGGGCCTGGCAGAAGATGCTTTTAGGGCACATAAGACTACGGGTAACATTCAATCCTGTTGCTCTCTTAAAGACTGGAGGGCTGATGTGTCGTGCCCACTCCCCGACCCTCATCACCCCAGCAAATATCAGGTTTACCTGGTTATGAAGTCATACTTACTTCCCTGCTGCCTTTTTTTAGCCTACTTTCCAGTAGGCTTATGAGATCACCTGGCATTGTGTGTGTGTGTGCCCCTCCTTATCAACTTTGCAGCGCCTGGACCAATCTATATATTTATTTCTCCTAGGCATATCCGTTGCTAATCCCATGTGTGGCAGCTCTTGCGAGAGTTCGCAAGTAGCTGCTAGACTAGCGATGGGTGCGGAGAGAGAAAATAGTAGCTGCCACTGGGCCGGCAGGGAGGGAAAGCCAGTGGGGAGGGAGAGTGCCTGCCCCCAGGCTGGCCAGGAAGGAGAGCGCCCACCGCTGGGCTGGTGGGCGGGGAAGGGGAGCACCTATTGCTGGGCCGGAGGGCAGGGAGGGAAAGTGCCTGCCGTTAGGCGGGTGGGCGGGGAAAGAGAGCACCCGCTGCTGGGCCAGCCGCAAAGGAGAGTGCCTGCCTCCGGGCTGGCAGGCAGGGAAGGAGAGCGCCCATTTCTGGGCTGGTGGGGAAGGAGAGCATACGCTGCTGTGCTGGCCGGTGGGGAGGGAGAGCGCTCAGTGTCGGGTTGGCTGGCGGGGAGGGAGAGTGCCCGCTGCCGGGCCAGCTGGTGGGGTGAGAGAGCGCCTGACGCTGGGTCAGCCGGCAGGGAAGGAGAGCGCTCACCGTCAGGCCAGTGGGCAGGGAGGGAGAGTGCCCGCTGCCAGGCCAGCTGGTGGGGAAAGACAGCACCCGCTGCTGGGCCGGCAGGGAAGAAGGACAGAATGAACTAGGGGTGCAGATGCTCTGGGCCAGGTCAACTAGTATAAACTAAACCAGGTACAGTTGTGGGGAGATATAAGGACATCTCAATGGTGTTTTTTGTGATGATGTCATCCACCCTGATACAAGATGGCATAAACTCTTGAGGTGTAAGTGGGCTTGTGGACCATCTAATTGATTTGAACCAAATTTGGTACCATTGTAGTGAGTGACACATAGGGTCACCTCAATGGTGTAATGATGACATCCACCCCAAACCAAGACGGTGTGCACGTGGTTTGAGGCTCAAGTGGGCTAACTTGTGAACTGCCTAACCAATCTGAATCAAACTTGCTACAGCTGTAGGGATACATAGGGACATTTCAAACACATAGTTTGTGATGATCTCATCCACCCCAAATCAAGTTGGCAGACACGTGAACATTTGAGGCGCAAGCGGGCTAACCTGTGAACTTGGGAAACCTGTTGAAAAGCAGTATATAAATATTCATCAAATCCATCATAATGTGGTGGCGCACAGTGCTTGGTTTGCTGGCAGACAGCTGTTGCAACATTTTTGAGTTCTAACCAGAAGTATCAGCCCATTCCTACAGATCTCTGTGAAATGATATCCTTGTAATCTTAAGCCAGAGACCTGTCTGCAGGTTGCTGTTGCTTGTAGTGTCAATTTCAGGGCAGGGAAGATACACCAGTGCGGTGTTGTGGAGGGATTATTTATGAACCATGTTGTAAAACCTAAGTTTTGGGTGGTATATAAATTTGTTAGATAGATAGATAGATAGATAGATAGATAGATAGATAGATAGATTAACAGCCTTTGTCTGAAACTGGACATCTCCCAGATCTCAGCAGCCCACATTGGACTACTTCAGCTTTTAGATTATTTGCATATATATCCATACCTGCTTGCAAAGATTCTGAGCTTCAGAACTGCCTGTTTACTCTGCTTCCTCTGAGCCTACTCCTGCTGTTTTTGCCATGCTTTTAATTTTGTGAAATAATACATATACAACAACCCCCCCTCCAACATTCTTCATATCTAAAATATATATACACCAATACACCCAATGGGGGAAAGAGAAAAACATATTCTATGAATATAACTCTTCAAAATCCATACAGTTCATTAAAATTGGACCTAATAGCAATAAAATACAATAAAATAAAATCCTGTTATTTTCCATTTCATTAAAATAAACTTGATCAAACAATGCTAAGGAGCACATATTCACAACAGCAAATTTATCCATACAATGTTGCTTACTGGGCAAAGAGGCAACTTTTTAACATGGTGATTCTCTTTATTTAGCAAGAGGAGAGCAACTGGCCCTATCACCTCCAGAATACTACCTCCAGTGACTGTTGGTGTCTTATGTTTGTTCTTAGATTGTGAGCCCTTTGGGGACAGGGATCCATTTTATTCATTTGTTTGTTTGTTTCTCTATGTAAACCGCCTTGGAAACTTTTGTTGAAAAGCAGTATATAAATATTTGTTGTTGCTGCTGCTGCTGCTGCTGCTGTTGTATGGCAATCCTTTTGACAATTCCCAACGCTTGAAAAATCTATTATTTTTGATGCAAAGATAAATTCCATGCTTTGGGGATATATTTTTAACTGTCCTATATCGCTGTACAGTCAAACCAGCCAAACTGGTTCTGAGCAAATCCCAAATCTTCCATGGTTGGGCAAGGTGATTGGGCCGCTGGTGGCCTCTCAGATCCAGGCCATTTTGGATGATACAGATTATCTAGACTAATTTTAAACCAGGTTTTGAGTGGGTTATGGGATTGAGACTGCCTTGGTCAGCCTGATGAATGATCTCCAAGTGGCTGTCGACAAAGGGAATGTGACTCTGCTGATCCTTTTGGATCTTTCAGTGGCTTTCAATACTATTGACCATAGTATCCTTCTGGGTGGCCTGAGGGAGATGGGATTGGGTGCCACTGTCTTACAGTGGTTAAATTCCTACCTCTCTGGTAGATTCCAGAGGGTGGTACTTAGAGACTGCTGCCCTGCAAAGTGAGAATTAAAGTATGGAGTTCCACACAGTTCCATACTATCTCCAAAGCTTTTTAACATCTACATGAAACTGCTGGGAGAGATCATCAGGAAATTTGGTGCAGGGTGTTATCGATATGCTGATGACACCCATATCTATTTGTCCATATCCAGTTACATCTATTTCTGAAGGTACATAATTTCAAAACAGGGGTGCATATGCTGGTAACCTCCAGGCTTGACTCCTGCAATGCACGCTACATGGGGCTGCCTTTGTACGTAGTCTGGAAACTACAATTGGTACAGAATGCGGCAGACAGACTGGTCTCCACGACAACCCGAAAGGATAATATAACACCGATTTAAAAAGAACTGCACTGGCTGCTGATACATTTTCGAGTGAAATAAAAGTGCTGGTCATTACTTATAAAGCCCTCAGTGGCTTGGGTCCAGGCTTCTTAGGAGAGCACCTTCTCTGTCATCGATCCTGTTGCCTATTAAGATCATCTGGAGAGGTCCGGTTATTGACTTTGTTTGGTGATGACCTGGAACAGAGCCTTCTCTGTGGTTGCCCCGGGGTTTGGAATATGTTCCATGTAAAAAAAAGAACATCTCCTTCTCTGTCTGCTTTTAGGAAGACCCTTAAGACCTACCTGTTTTCTCAGGCCTTTAATGGAAATTAATTTTAAACTGATTAATTGTTTTTATCCTTTGAGACTGTTAACTTTTTATTCCGTGAAATTGTTTTTGCTCTGTTTTATATTGAGGCTCTCCACATGAGCAGATAATATAATTTGGATTATATTATGAATTCTTTATATTATGATTATATTATATTATAAAAATATCATATTAAAATATAATATAATTATGAATTATTGCTACAATTTTTGTGGTATCAGCTATTTGAAATAAATAAAAAGCTTGAAAAATGTGCCCAGGTAATTCTGCAACAAACAAAAATATAAAACATTCTGGTTAAGCTAGCAGCCCCTGGCTGGTTGTGCTTGCTTACTGCTCCTCCTCTTCCCCCTGGCAGATGGCTTATCTATATGCACATGCACTGCTCTAGCAGCAAGCAGCCACATGCCCCTCTTTCACCAGGGATGGAAGATGCAAGAAGGGCTCTTGTGGGAGCTCTAAGAAGAGCAGATTTTTCCACCTTCACCAGCTGTGCAGAGAGCCCTACGTATTTAATTAAAGACAATGTTTTGGCAGTCAAAGCTGTGTTTAGCAAAGAACTGGGAGTAGTATTGTCTCGAAGGGAAGTTAGGGCCCCCTGTGCAGGAGAATTGCACGTTATCCTTATTGCCCAACTGATAACTCCAACATGTCACCATGTAAAGCAGCAACAACTAATTAACTTCAGTTAAATGACTACATTTGTCTTGGAAGCTGTGGATCCCATTTCCACGGTCTGAGCACGCAATGGATGGAGAGATGCTGGGGAGACAGGCCAGGGGAATGAGGACAACTACTCTGCATTACATGATAGCCAGTATGCTGCCTGCTGTTTACATTTATCAAAGTGTTCAAACACTTTCTTGATAAGTTGTGGAAACATTGTATAGTTTTGCAAGCTGACCTTAGATGTAGCTGTCAGTTCCATACTCCAGTGTGATACCAATTTATATGGTCAAGTTACTGATAACTCTATCAGACACTATACTACCAGGGCGGCAAACTGCTGACCCATCGGCTGGATGTGGCCCATGGAGCTCTGCAATACAGCCCCCCAACAAGCCACTATCACCTCATTTCTCCAGTGTATTTCTCCCCCACCTCTTTGCTGTGATCTAAGGCTTCCTATGGCTGGCCGGTTCTGGCCACTGCTGCATTTCTCCTCCCCACCACTGGTGCATTTCCTCCCTGCCACCTTGAAAAGCAGTGGTAGACCTCCATGCAGACTGGGCACTCAGGTGGCAGTAGGAACTTGGCCGTGGCCAGCCTGGATCACTGGAAGGATGGAAATCTGGAACTGGCCACCATGTACCTCTGCCAGTACAGGGGAGGGAGGAAAAGAGTCTGTGGTGGAGGCGGCTGGGCCAGAGGGACTGAAGGGTAAAAGCTTTCTGCTTTTCTTGGACATTATGTGGTTTTGGAATTAGTGATCTGAATTAGTTATCTGATCAGGCGCGAGGCAACAGAAGGTGGCATGAGGCTATGTGCGCCCCCCACCCCTGAGGTGCATTGGAATCAAATCCAGCCCCGCACCTGATTGAATTTGAAACCCCTGCAATAGTATATATTTCAGATTTCTGTTAGGTATAAAATATTATATGTAAGTGAACCAACCAAGTTATCCTCATCCCAGTGACAAGAGTTATTCATTGTAGCCCTTTCACCGGGCCCCCAGTAAACGCTGTAAGATATCCCCTTAGGGGATAGAGCCGCTCTGGGAAGAGCATCTAGGTTCCAAGTTCCCTCCCTGGCATCTCCAAGATAGGACTGAGAGAGATTCCTGCCTGCAACCTTGGAGAAGCCTCTGCCAGTGCGTGTAGACAAGACTGAGCGAGATGGACCTGTGGTCTGACTCAGTATATGGCAGCTTCCTATGTTCCCCCTATCAAATTAACTCACTAAGATGGCTTTTGCCAGCTCTGGCCCTGGCATAGCAGTGGCAAATCTGGATGTTCTGCCTTGCTTTGTATGGGCAGTATTGCTACCTTTTCACTGCAATACTAGCTCACCATCTAGTTTTCCCCGTGAACACCGCAGTTTTGGTTGCTGTAGTGTAGAAATGCAAGGGGAACCATTTCATGCCCTCTGTGAATGATGGTCCCATATATACATGTTCCAGATTATGATGCGATTTCATTCCTGTGCCAGCATGATCCAAACCTATTTCCCCCAAAATAGATCAGAGTAAAATATTCTGATGGTGCATTCCCACCACCAAAGGCACAACTGGAGACTTCGAGCCATAGAGGAAAGTTTTATGTTCACTGTTTGTTTGCAAAAAAAAGTGTTTCGAAGGGCTATTCACCATTCATGATGGTCTCTAGTATGCTGGCATTTCCTTCCAACATTCCCTCTACCCTGCAAGCTCATTCAGCTGTGCAAGCTCATTCAGCATCACTGCTGAGAAGTGAAACAAGGATTTTTTGTGGAGAACAAGCTAAAGTCAACTTTTGCAAATCAATATATATTCAAAAACTTCTCTTTTCATGCTGCCAGCCACTGTGAGCTGTAGAAGCATGATATCCACTGACAAGTTATATTTTAGCTGGAGAGTATCAACAAACTAAATAAAAGTCACCAGAGAAAGAGACAGTTTGGCTGATTTAACAGTCCCAACCAATTCTGTAGTAATGGATAAAGAGGGCTATGGGTTCTTTATAAGTTAAAAATGGAAGATGGTATTTTCATTTCATATATAACATCTGACAGCCCTTGCCTAGGCACAGAGTTGGTTGGATTCATACCCTCCCTCCTTTGAGGAAGGAGAAGAATACATGCATGTTTGCACAAGCCCCCAACACAGGGTACTGTGTTTTCCTCAGTGAACATATGGTGCTGAGCTTCCCCACTTGTGTCAATGGACAGGGTTGTTCCATATGCACATCAATGTTGTTTCAGGGAGTAAAACCCAACCTATACCCCAGAATTTTTTCAGAAAATGTTATTAAATGCATCAGAACAAATTGACCCCCAAACTATCATCTCTCAGTTGCCTTGGACGACACCAGACTAACAAAGTACTTGTGCAAATGTATTGCGTAAGTGCAAGGCTGTTGTGCTAAGTTTGAAGTTTGTGCTCCAAACTAGTGTTGTGCTAGTGCAACAGGGAGTGCAACCTGTGGCATGCCTCATATGTTTTGCAGGGACTTTTGTGCAAGAGCACAATTCCAAAAATCTATGTGACTTCACACAGCTACATGATCTTCTTGCACAAATGCAACTTTATTTGTTGTGCATACACTTTCTTAGTCTGGATGGCGCTAAACTCAAGTAGCAGGAAATGCAATCCGCAGTCCTTAAGTTGCAATTAGTAGATACTTTAATACTAGTTAAAATCAACCTTCCATTCCTGAACTACCATGAAAATACAGCTGAAAACACAAATGGTAAAAACCCTTAACACATTATTATTTATTTATTATTTGCATTTTCTACCTTGCTCTTCCTCCAAGGAGCCCAGAGCGGTGTACTACATTCTTGAGTTTCTCTTTCACAACAACCCTGTGAAGTAGGTTAGGCTGAGAGAGAAGTGACTGGCCCAGAGTTACCCAGCTAGTATCATGGCTGAATGGGGATTTGAACTCAGGTCTCCCTGGTCCTAGTCCAGCACTCTAGTCCTAGTCCAACACATTTGCACAGGGTGGATAAAAATTGATGATTCCCCCTTCTATTTAAATATGATTTTTAAAAATTAATCAAATTTTTAAAATTTAAATTGGATTTTATTTTTTTATTTTTTTAAAAAAACAATGGATGAAAAAAGAACCTAGGTCAAAAAATTTCATCATGAATGTTAATCATCATTTCTAATTATAGTCTATGAACATGTTCACGGCAGGGGATGAGAAATAAGAGACTTGATCAGTTCTATTCTGCAGGTGGTGTCCATGCAGTGCACATACACAGTTAAGCCCTTGCCCTGCCCCAACTCTCTTTTCACTTGTGTGTACAGTGTACACAGGTATAGATCTGTACATGAGTACGGTCATTCATATATTAAGCTGAATGCAGGTACAGATGTACACTTCCTATCTGCACCATGCATTCGAAGGGCCTACTTTCAGGTTCACTTTTAAAAGGAACACAGGTACAGTCATTCACACAAATACATGTACAAGTATATAGGCTACATCAAATTTAGTCTGTTACAAGGAATACTGGCTTACCAAAAATAAAGTGGCAACTCTCCAAGGATGTCAAATGTGTCCAATGTTTTTCACATCAAGCATGCTGTCATTATTTTAGTGCTGTATACCTATAGGGTTGTATCAAGCATGCTGTCATTAGAGTTGTTTTTATTTTATTTTATACCTCTGTCACAGTACTGAGCCAAGAATCAGCAGAGCTCCCTTCCAAACAGCCTTACTTTGTTGCAACGCAGCAGTCGTATGGCACAGTTAAGGTAGTGTGTGACTGGATGGTAATGAAAGGTTGAGACAGCTGGGCAACACATTTTCTCACTCTGTAACTTTTCCTTTTAGAAGTGTTTTAAGCCAGGGTGTTTATTCCTTCATGCTCCCCCTGTTCTATAGAAAGTCAGCTACAGTCTGTCATAATTACAATCTCTTCCCATCCCTGCCTTTGTGCCGTTTGCGGTGTTGCTCCCCATGCCTGGAACATCCCCCCCCCCGCCAATCCCATTGCTTCAAAACCCCTTCAGAGCCATTGTGGCCTCAGCTTACCAGATTCTCCCTTGCCACTTGTTTTCCCCTCAGTGTGAGGAGGGAAAAAGAGAGGGTGGCGGCACAGAAGAGGCAATGTGCATTTATGGGTAGGCAAGTGGTATCCCACATATTAGATTTCTGAAACAGATATGGGGGGCAGGTGGGGGGTAAACTACTAGTCTAAGGGGGTGCTTGCCTCCACACCCTCTTGGGAGGAGACCTGATCTTGTGGTAGCAAGCATGAATTGTCCGCTTTGCTAAGCAGGGTCCACTTGCTTTCGAAGCACTGTAAGATATTTCCCTAAGGGGATGGGTCTGCTCTGGGAACTTCCAAGTTTCCTCCATGGTATCTCCAAGATAGGATTGAGAGAGACTCATGACTGCATCCTTGGAGAAGCCGCTGAGTCAATGGTCTGACTCAGTAGAAGGTAGCTTCTTATGTTTCTATGGAGCCATTCTTGTTTCCCCTTGACCCACAATGTCAGTCACTATACCAGTCCAGAGCCTTTCCTCTGCCTTTCCTATCTATTGTAGATGGTCAGGAATTATGCGCTGCATAGCATCTAACACTCCTCTGATACTATATACAGTAGATGTGAAGGAGTAATAGAAACAGCTATTTGTTTTTGTTTTTAAATACACAAATTGTTTTTAGAGACGTTCAGGTTAAATCCTGAAATCACACAGTTCCCACATATCTCTCACTAGACAAATAAGCACAGTTCTTCATCTACATATATAAACTGCTTTTCCATACTGTCAAAAATAATGTCCACATTATCAAATACAGTCTACCAGTCAGGAAGCCGATCGTAGAAAGAAAGAAAGAGTTAATTCAGTTGTCGTGGCTTAATTTTGTTGATGCATCTGAAGCTGTCAACTATCAAAAACCTATTTTAATTCCTTCATATGATGAGAATGCCCTTAGGACTTGAAACATTTAATGGGACAAGTGTGTGGGTCACCTTCATCACAGACTGTTGGTTACTGCCAGCAATCAAACTCACAGCATTCACCATCTGGTCCAGATGTTCTGCTGCCCAGGGCACTCCTCAGACACCCAGCTAGGGAATGTTACCACAATCTCCCCCAAGCCTGGTTGTTTGTATCAGAGGTGAAGGAGGTAGCATAGATCTTGCCCCCTCCAATTTGCTAATAAGCCTATAGATAGGCTATAGTACTGTAGCTCCTTGTGAAGCTTTCCAGGCTATCTCTCAGCGACTTCTACATTTTGGCAAAATTCCACATGAAGCAACACGCTGCCTTTTTCTGCATATTTAGGTGGGCTTCAATTTCTTCTCCAGTTTATTTGAGATGTACAAAGTGGTGAGCCTTGCCCCAGGTTAGCGCTGAGATCAAATGCTAGGCCTGTGGAAATTCAGATTTGAAAATCTGGATTTTATCTGTAATTGCCCAATATCTATAAAAATTGTTAAAATCCATTTTTTAAAAATGGATTGGTAAAGTCAGAATTAATATCAAAATTAATTTTGGAAATACTTTGGAATTCTGGAATTGGCAAAATGGAATAGGATTTCCCCCCATAGAAGTGAATGGGGAAATTGAAATCAATCACCAAAAAAACCCACTAATTAGTCCTAAAGCCCTGAGATTTGCCATTAGGGGTGTGCACAAAAGCGGGTTGCCCACTTTGATTTGAGTCTGAACCAGACTTGAACTTGATCGGCATGTTCAGTTTTGTTCATCCCCAAACATCCAGTTCGGTTTGGGGGGTTAGCAATTTTTTGTAAAAAAAATTTACTTTAAAAAGAAAGAAATATAACTCACTGCAGCTGCTCTGGAGGCTTGTCCATGGCTGTGTGTGTGTGTGTTGTCTCCAGAGGTTCCCCCTCCCTCCACTGGAATGGGCCGAAGACCGGCTGAACCAGGCTATTTGGAAGTAAATGGAGGCTGGCGGGGGAGGGGGAACCTTTGGAGACCTCCATCCGTGGCTGCAGACAAGCTCCCGGAGTGGTGGCAGTGAGTTATATTTCTTTTTTTTTAAAGTTTTTTTTAATGAACCCCTGAACCTAAACTGGGGGTTGTTTGGTCCATGATCGGGCCAAACAGGGACCAGCTCAGTTTGGAGGTGGTTTGGTATCAAACCACTGTACCAGCCCTGTTCAATGTTGGATGGGTTTGATATTGAACCATTTGCACATTCCTACTTGCCATGTGGGGAAGGAGACAGGAGCCTCTATAGTTAATTTGAAGAAAATTGGTCAACCCCCTGATATTTGGTGAATTTTGCAATTCTTTGTAAAAATGGCTAAAATGATGAAACATGGCTTGTTTCAAGCCAGAACCTATTTATTTATTATTTTTATTTTATTTATTTAACATATTTTTATACTGCCCAAAACATATGTTTCTGGGCATTTTACAACAAAACAAAATAAATGACAACAGAAAAAAAGTAGTTAAAATAAACAACAACAAAACAGTTAAAACATTACAACAATTTAAAATTTTAAAACAATGATTTAAAACAATGCTAAAACTATTAAAACAGTATTTAATTAAAAGTCTGGGTGAACAGATGCGTCTTTACAGATTTTTTTAAAATTGTCAAAGGTGAGGAGGCTCTTATTGCAGCACATGTGAGGGCCAGATCCTGATTGGGACAGTGGAGGGAAGAAAGTATTAAAACCCCTTTGTGCTGTGATCCCAATCTCTCTGTGCATGCTATTTTTGTTTTTAAAAAACATGGATGGGAAGCTTAAATTATACATACAGTGCCTTTTCTCATGATCCATGAGAAGGCCTTATTTATTTATTTTTATTTTTTATTTATTTATTTATTTATTTATTTATTACACTTTTATACCACCCCAAACTAGTGTCTCTGGGCGGTTCACAATGATAAAACAGTTAAAAACACATATAAAAACACATAAAAACAATTAAAAACTAAATTTAAAAGTCAACCACAGAATTAAAAACCTATTAAAAAGCTGAAAAAGCCTGAGTAAAAAGATGGGTTTTTAAGTATTTTTAAATAATTGTCAGAGAGGTCGGGCAGTGGGGAAGACTTCGGAAACTTACCTTCCCCATAGATGATTACCTAGTCCTGGCTGCATGGGCAGATTGCCCACCCAGATGATTGCTGGCTGCCCCTGGCACTGCGGAGGGTTGGGGGCCAGGATGCATTGTCCAATCCTACAATGCACTGTGTGAATGCACACTATGTTGTGGAGATTCCCCTGGTGCTGGTGGAGCCCTGCAGTCTCCCGGCACTGGCTTAAAGCAGGAGACACTGACAGACAATCAGAAAAAAACAGGCACTGGCAACAGCTCATGAGCACTCTTACACTTTCCCACCAAACCAGGCAGTGGTAGCAGATGCTGGAATTTGTCAAAAATGTAAGCAGTGTAACAGAGGTAATGTTAGGATATAAGATACCAATAGATTCAAAAATATTTTTGGCAAGTGAATAAAAACAGAAAGTGAAAAACTGATCTATTATATGACTTTCACTGCCACAATGGTATATGCTAAATAATGGAAATGAGAGTTTACCAAGAGTAGGAGAATGGTAAGACCAGTTATGGGAATGTACAAAGATGACAAGATTAGTAACTATTTAAGGACCGCAGAAGGTCCTTAAATGCATTCACCGTTAAAGACGTTCCTTCCATTTATATGATTCCATTAAAGGATAAATACATTTAATGTCAGGATAGGTAATCCATTTTCTTTATTATTAGGAAAACAAGAGTAAGGAAGTAGTACTGATTTGTTATTGTGTCTGATAATATATGCATATATACTTATGTTATGTTATATTATGTTAAATATATATTAACATATATATTTTTAGTTCTGATGCATTTTCAAATGTTAATGAACTTTTGTAAAGATATGTAGAAACAGGTAATCTGCATATGCTAACATTAAAAAAAAATAAAATATTTAATTTTGCAGTTTGGCAAAACAACCCTTTCTGACTTAGGGAGTTGGATAGGACTCTTAAGATGGGTGCCATTGCAGTTAAAAGATTTTGCCCTGAACTTCAAAGGCTCCTCAGGGATTTAAGAACTCAGAACCTACAGCAACTAAATAGGATTTGTGTGCCTGATTTCAGCAGCAAGGGAGGCTGTTGAACTGAACCCTGCAAAGAACTGCAACAAATAGGTCAAGCAGGTTAATTTGGCCCTATTAGCTTATATCTTCTGTTATATCTTCTGTTCCATATGAGAGCAAGCAATGGCCCCTAATCAGGCTACAACTGACCAGTTCATGCAATCCTCTTTCTTGCTCCATGCATTAATTGGTCTTTACTATTAGGCTCTTGTAATCTGACAGCTGTGAGCAATATAGGAAGAATGAAGAATGCAAAGTCAATTCCTCAGAAACAAAAACCAAAAACACAAAGCTGTACAATAACTGTAACAAAGTTTTGAAGAAAGATGTGAGATGATGAAGTGTGCACTTTGCAAAGAAGTGGATACTGGATGTGATGGGGAAAGGGACAGAGTGACCTGGAACAAAGTCTTTTAGGAACAGAGAATGATGGTCATATGAGAAAGAATAAGAAGCATGTGGATCTTTAAAAGGCATCAGTGAGCCAGGCTAGTGTCTCTCCAAATCTAGTGGAAAGATTCAAAATGGGAAAGTGGAAGAATGGAAAAACTTCAAAAGACAACTATTGGCAAATTTTGCCTCAGAGCAAGAGATCTGACATAAGATAATGTTGAACATAGGAAGTGGAGATGATTGTGAAGGCTTGTGGATTTTTAATGCAGAGGATGGAAGTGAAGTGAGATCTGAGGTGGCTCAGCATGGGCATAGTTTAGAAAAAAGATATGACTGCGGGGACTGGGAGACATGATAGAGGTCTATAAAATCATGCATGGTATGGAGGAAGTGGACAGAGAGAAATTCTTCTCCCTCTCACACAACACTAGAACCAGGGGTCACTCCACGAAATTGATTGCCGGGACATCTAGGACCAACAAATGGAAGTACTTTTTCACAGAACGCATAATCCACTTGTGGAATTCTCTGTCACAAGATGTGGTGACAGCCAGCAACCTGGATGGCTTTAAGAGGGGCTCGGATAACTTCATGGAGAAGCGGTCTATCAACAGGATGCCTCTAAGTACCAGTTGCAGGGGAGTAATGGCAGGAGAGAGGGCATGCCCTCAACTCCTGCCTGTGGCTTCCATCGGTATCTGATGGGCCACTGCGTGAAACAGGATGCTGGACTAGATGGGTCTTGGGCCTGATCCAGTAGGGCTGTTCTTATGTTCTTATGTTATGAGTGGTGAAGGCCATTTGCAAAGCTGCATTGGAAATGCATCTCTTATGTGTGTCTGGTCCGCTGCCAAGCACTTCCTGGCTCATATTAGTATTGTTGAGCAGTCCAAGGAACTTGTCTGCTAGCTTTCCTCAGTAATAAATATGTTAAATAACAACAACAACCCAGTCAATAACACCTGTCTGACTGTGTAAATAAATAAATAAATAAAAATAATAATAGGGAGAATTCTTGTTCAGCACAGCATGACATTTATGTTACCCTTGAAAAGCAGAGGAGCTCTCATGTGGGCAACAGTGGCCCATCCTAATGAGCTACATGGGTGGAGAATGAGATGTAGTTGCTTCAGTACTAGTAGTCTGCTATCTCTCTGTCTTCTGACCCTGCCCTGGCTGTAACTGAGCTGTGTGGGCTGCTCATTTGGCTGGTAGGGAGGAGCAAGCATTTACCTGGTTTAGGAAGGATTTCCCTCCCCAATTGGGTGAACGAGTAGCCTCTATTACAGCTGGGGTGGGCATTCTCTGCCCCTCCAGCTTGTTAGGACAGGCCACTAGTGCATGGGGTTCCGCAGGGATCTATTTTTTCTCCAATACTTTTCAATACCGACAAGAAACTGCTGGGCGTGGTTGTCCAGAGTTTCGGAATGGGTTGCTAATAGTATGCCAATGACACTCAGTTTTGTTCCTCCTTATAATCTGTGGTGGTGTTGTCCTTGAATAACTATCAGAGGTTGATAATGGGGTGGATGTGGTTGAGTTGATGGAAACAATCTGAACAAGATGAAGTTGCTAAAGGTGGGTGGTCCCAAAGCTGGAGAAGTGGTAGCATTGCCTGACCTGGATGGAGTTGCACTCCTTCTGAAAGAGCAGATTCATAGTGTGGGGATGCTCCAAATCCAGGAGTCATGTCTGGATTCATAGACAGAGGCTGTGGACATGATTGCCTTATTCCAGCTTCGGTTGGTATGTCAGCTGCAAACCTTCTGGAAAAGAGATCTTGTCTGTAGTTTATGCCCCGGTAACCACTCAAGTGGATAACTGTAAACTGGTGTATATGGGGCATGAAGGCAGTCTGGAAACTTCAATTGGCCTAGGAGGCATATTTAGTCTTATGTGATCACTGTAAGATATTCCCCTTATGGGATGGGGGCAGCTCTGGGAAGAGCATCTGCATGCTTGCATGCAGAAAGTTCCAAGTCCCCCCCGCCCCGGAATCTCCAAGATAGGGCTGAGAGAGACTCCTCCCAGCAGCCTTGGAGAAGCCACTGCCAGTGTGTGTAGAGAATACTGAGCTAGATGGACAGAAGGTAGTTGCCTATGCTCCATAGCCAGACTGGAGATAGGTGTTATCTGCCAGGAAATTATAACACCAATACTGAATGAGCCCCACAGATTACCAGTTTTGTTTCTGGGCTAATTTCAAAGTACCGGTTCCTACAGTATCTTTCAAGCTCTAAACAGCTTGGGTTGGGGTCTGGGATATCTGAGAAGTGCTTTCTCCCACCTGTACATCCTTGATCTCTAAAATCTAGTAATGAATCTTTGCTGTGGGTGCCACTTCTTTCAAACACTAAACTGCTTTCTTGAAGCTAATATAGCACTCTCTTTTGCAGCTCCTTGTTGTGGAATTCATTACTGCTTCTGATTCACCAAATTTGAGTGCCTGGCTTGTTTATATGGGCTATTATGACTATGCTTTTTAGGCAGGCTTTTTAGCCTTCAAGTGTGATGGTGTTTAGTTGAATTTCATTATTCTCTCCAATGTTAACATAATGTGACTGATTTAGCTGGCATTTCCCCCCTTGAAGTTTTATTATATACTGTATATTTCTGGATTTCAAAAATATTGTCCTCTGCTTTGAGAATTCATTTACATTGAAAAGAGGCATATATATCCTAATTAGAATTGAAAAGCAGAATATAAATCCTTAAATAAATGAATATTTATCTAGACTGTGTAATACTGCTGTTCAAAAATATCCATTTGCCTAATCACTTTGTAATGCTCTGGTCACAGACCTACTCTTCTAAGCTTTCCCCTCTTACACCATCTACCTTACCATGAAATAATATATGGGGTGTAGGATGCAATTTAAAGAGTGAAGGAAAGTTACAAAGTCCACTCTCCGAGAAAAGCCGAGGAGAAGAGATTTTAGTCAAATTTTCAAGACCCTGTATGAAAAGGATGATAAAACTTTTGTAGGTGAGTTGTTCATGACATGAAGCAATGGAGCGGGAAAAGAGAAAGTGACTACACATAGATTCTTTGTACCAGGACCAGACTGAGATACAGTAAATAAGAGAGGAACCCAATATTCAGTTAAGTGATGCACTGCTAGGGGCTACCAGATGCTGCTTTCAGAAGCAGTTGCAGCAACAACAGCTGCTGCTGTTACTCTCTTCTGGAGAATAAGAAAACTTTATACACTAGCATTATTTCCAAAGCTGTTTGACCGCCATCCTTTTGCTGGAGCATCTCTGAGAGTGGATCATGTACTGTGATGCCACTTAATCATCTCTCCTCTTTGAACCCAGGATAGATGGTGCTTCATGCTTGGGTCACCATGCTCCTGTGAACAGACAAGGCAAAGCAAAGCAAAGCGGTTGGGTTCTCCAGATAGTAGCTGGGAACATGTAATCCTAAGCAAAAAGAGGGAGATATTTCCTTATATAGTGAACTTCGGTCACACTTTTCCTTCACTTTAAAAGAGGACACAGTGTTAAAAAAGGAAAAGAGGAAAAAAAAGAAATGCAGAAACCTGAGGAAGAGAGGGCTGACAGACTAGCCTCTGTGATCCCAATACTAGTAGGGTCACCAACTCTTGAAATGGGGGGAGGGGCAACAGAATAGGCCCAAGAGTGGAGCCTGCTAGACCCAGAAATAGTTCCAGGGGCAGAACTTTCTAAGCCTGGAGGCAAGAACAGCAGCAGAGTCCAACACTAACCTAATGCTTGTTCTTACTAGTCCCTTGCAATGAAGCAATACTACCTGCACAAGTTATTAGACCACCACAGATCGCATCAGCACACAATCCAGCTAGAACTGTGCCACAATCAGAAAGCAGGAAATAATACACTACATGAAGAACAGATAGTAACTCAAGAAAATGAGCCAAACCTCAGACTACAGGTGAAGACACACATATCAAGTATATGGTCATGGAATGAAAATACAGGCAATATGGTACAAAACATCAATTCCATTTACAGTGCAGAAAAATCAAGCCTGAGAGATGACTTGGTCAAGGCAGGCAGTGCATCCATGTCAGAGAATTCTTAAATCCAAACTATCCTTGATGCCAGAGCATATCCATAGAAGAGCATTCTCGAAAACCACACAATACCACACAATCTAGACCAGGGACTCTCAACCTTGGGTCCCCAGATGTTCTTGGACTTCATCTCCCATAATCCTCAGCCCCAGTGACCTTTGTTTGGGGATTATGGGAGTTGAAGTCCTACAACATCTGGGGACCCAAGGTTGAGAACCCCTGATCTAGACCAAGGGGTCTCAATGTTGGGTCCCCAGATGTTATTGGACTTCAACTCCCATAATCCCCAGCCCCAGTGGACTTTGGTTGAGAATTATGGGAGTTGGAGTCCAATAACATCTGGGGACCCAACGCTGGAATCCATGATCTAGACTACAATTGTGCCACAATCAGATAGTTTTTAAAAAATAAGTACATATGGTGGATATAATTCAGGAAAATAATCCAGGTCACATACTACTGATGAAGTCATACACATATAGTCACACTCCCAGACATAAGAAACACTCAGATACTGCCCTATTCTCCTAAAATACAGACAAAAGAGAGATACATGGAATTCTTCCCTCAGTCAGGAATATCATCTATAGAACTCCTCTCACACACATACACTTACACTCTCATGCCAGCATACACGGTCCACATCTCAGGACATAAAATACCTTGAGCAGTGTGCCTGCTCCAAGCCTCTCTATCTCAGTTTTTCTGCAGCCTGCCAGCACCACCAGCCACATCTACAGTGCCACTGAAAATCTCGAGAAGTTAAAAAAAAAAAAAAAAAGACCTGTGACTGGGTTCACATATACCAAGACAAAACCCAAATGAACCCAAATGTATATATCTAGCATCTAAAAATATGTTATATTAAAAATATAAAATGGAGGTTTTGCCACCGAGGCATTACGTCCAACTGCTTGTGCAGTGATAAACGCAGTTTCTTGCTAATTTTCAAACTGTGATCATAGAGGCAGCGGTGCAGATCCACCTGAGGACATGATTGCTCGGTGCTTTTGGTGCTTCTTAGAAAACCAGCCCCACCCCTCCTGTCAGCTATGCAGCTATGGAGTTGCCAGGCTACAGGGATGTTGCCATGCCCCATCCTGGACCTGTCAGCCTGTCAACATCCCGGACCTGTCAGCCTGCCAAGCTGCACAGTCGCTTGAGGGAATCCCTGATAGCCAGCATGAGCAGGACATCCCCTCTCTGGCCGGGGAGCAAATATTTGGGGGGGGGGGGGCTCAGGAAAATTTAATGGATTTGAGGGTCTCTGCCACAGCCCGGTGTCCCCATCATCCATGCAAACGGTTTGGGTGGGGGTGCTATTGTCAGGGTTTGAAAAGTAGCCCTCCAAAAAGGATTCCCAAGCAGCCAACTTCTATTCTTTTCACAAGAAGGTTGGGAAAGGGGGGATCATGCCCCCCCGGGCTTACTCATGATCAAAGCTGGTCACCAGGGTCAGTCTTGGGTCAACTGAAATCCTTATTCAAGGATCTAGCCACCCAACCCAGAGCTCACTCGCCAGGCATGAGAGTGAAAGGCCACGGGGACACCCAAGACAATTCATGAGAAAGAGCATTGCAAGGGGTGGGGAGAGAAATGCCTGGACACACCATAAATAATTCAAGAGGACAATACATCCTCTTTCCCCAACAACACTTTCCTCATGAGAGTGTCATGAGGGCTCTGAATACAGCCAGGTTGCTGTGTGCAGGCGAGTCACAGAGAGGACTATCCCAGGGACTGTTTTCCTTGTCGTGGGAGCCACTGGCAAGGTGCTGTGGAGCCTGCCCCACTGCCATCCCCCCATCCCATATGTACATGTACACCCTCGTCAGCGCCCCAGAACGGCCAACCTGCTGTCCCATGGTGGTCAGGGAACAGGATCTCTCCTCTCCTAGGAATGCCCGTGGCAGGATAGTTGCATATGGTGTGATGATGGACCAGGACCAGGGAATTTTGAATGGGTTTAAAGGTCCATCCCGGTGTCAACCCCTTCCTCCTCTCCGTACACAGAAAGGAGAGCAAAGGGAGCGTCTAGATGGCCTTTGGGTCATGAAAGACTGCACAGGTTAAGGTGGGAAGGTTCAAGGGGGATCCAGTCTATTTTTTTTTAAGATGCAGGGGGTGCCAGGATCTCCTTTGGGGCACATGCAAGGCTTCAGAAGCATTCAGGGAGAGGGGTAGTGGATAATATTTTCTATTTTTTAACAAAGCGAGTTGGGGGCCCCACTAGAGCAGGGCCCCCTTGGATTCCCTGCTGGTTAAGTGGGCTGGCTGTACTCATGAGCTCACAGTCTGTGGGTGGGGATTTGTCCTTTTACAGGCAAAACCAGTCTACGACTCCAGTAGACTGGATCTCTCATGAATCTGCCAGCCTACCTGGCAGCAAGCTGCCAGACATAAATAAATCACTTGGGTCTGCCTGGACTGCTTTGCTGGGCTCACCCCTTGTGATGTTATGGTGGGATAGACCCCCACTCCCACCTCAGCATCCTTGCCCTCCTCCATCAGCATATCCCATTCTAGCAAAAGTGGTTTTTCTCCTCCCCTCCCACAAAGAAAGCAGAATTCCACCTCCAGCCCCCCAAACACTGGGAAATGTGTGCCTGTGTGGTGCTTTCAGGGTGTGGGGCTACTTGGGGGTGTGTGGGGCTACTTGGGGGGGGGGCGGTGCCATGGCTGGCAGAAGAAGCGCTGGCATTGCAGGGCATTTAAAGAGCTTTCAATGCCCTTTCCCTGCTGAGGACAGGCAGAGCTCTCCAAAAATGCACAATCGTGCTCAGCATGCCCCTTTCTAGATGGTGGCCAATCACGGCCAAGCCACTGATGTGGTAATAGTTTGCCCATAGTTGGGCTGTGGTGCTGGCTGGGATCAACCTTGGAGGCCAAGCAGCAGGGAGGGGCTTCCCTCTCCCGCAACAAGAGTTTGGTTTGGTGAACATCTTGGCATGAATTATTGTGAAGAATATGAACCTTGGCCACCTTTAACTGTGGTTAGCCATTACGTTTGAATGTGCCCTTAGCTGTTGGTTTGTTAATTTTTAAAGGGTTTAAAAATTTTGTATATGCATGCATAGTATACACATATATAAAGGGTTGGGGGAAACTCACTTGGCTTTGAAGTGCCGAGCAGGCCAGGTGAGGAAGCTGCACATGAGTGCAAATACCAGGCTGAAATCCTGATTCAAGGGGAGGGGCCATAACTCAGTGGTAGACTTTACATGGAGATGGTCCCAGGTTCAATTCTTGGCATTTCCTGGAAGAGTTAAGAAAAACCCTTGTCTGAAACCTTGGAGAACCACCGCTAGTCAGTGTAGACAATACTGACCTTGATAGACCAGTAGTCTGACTTAGTAGAAGGCAGATTCACATGTTCATATGAGATTGTGGGAACATAGCTCTCTGGCCATGTCTGAGGGTTGGGCAGCTGTGGCAGATAGGGATGTGCACAGAACCGGCTGCCACAGTTCGGTTCGAGTCCGGACCAGACACAAACCTGACTGGACCAGTTTGGTCCGGCACTCATTAGAACCCCTCCGGTTCAGTCTGGTCCGGGGTGGGGGTGTTTTGTGAAGTTTTATTTATTTATTTTTAACCTTTAGCCCCTTTGGGGGGCTTCCTCTAGGCCGTGGGGGGCCCCATGAAGATAGTGCCTCCCCCGCTGGCCTCGGCCTATTTTACTGGCTTTTTGGACCATTCGGGCCTCCGTATGTCGGTGCGGTGGTCATTTTGTCTGCCACTAAGTATGCACAACTGGCCTTTCCGAGGCCTGGCATGGTCCAGGGCCTTGGAGAGGCAATTTGCGCGTGCACGGTGGCCATTTTTATTTTTTTTTAAAAAAAATGGCCGCCATGCATGTGCAAAAGGCCTCTCCAAGGCCCTGGGCCATGACAGGCCTCGCAGAGGCCATTTGTGCATGCGTGGTGGCATAGAAAATGGCTACCACTCCGACATATGGAGGCCCGAGTGGGCCAAAAAAGCCAGTAAAATGGGCTGTGGCAGTGCTGACCGAGGCCGGTGGGGGGAGGGGGAACCTTTGCGGGGGGCTCCCCCGCAGCCTAGAGGAATCTCCCCAAAGGGGCTAAAGGGTTTAAAATATATATATCATGACCCCCCCAAACTGTCGGGGGGGGGTTTGGTAAGACCCCGGAACCATCGAACCAAACCGGCTTGACATAGAACCAACCCCCCCTCGAACTGTTTGCACATCCCTAGTGGCAGATATAGTAAGTGCCAGTGTTGGCAGCACAGCATTCAGGCCCAAGCTTGGAGCAGCTGCAGTTGGCTAGCTGGCAGGCAGCCCCACAGCAGCACAGCTTTTAGGTTTGGGGCTTGGATATTTAAGCTTGGGAAGGTGGCTGCGGCTGGCTGGTGCCTGCAACAAGAACTGCTGCAGTCAAGACTGGAGGATGAAGCAGCTACTTATGGCGAGACGTTGGCAATTCAAAGACAAAACACAAAAGAACCCAAATGTACATAACTAATGGATACAAATATATTATTTAGAATTGCAATACCTATGACATACTCATAACATAATAAAGTGTTTAAGATATTGTTAATTCAAAAATAAAACCAGTATCATCACAAAGTAAAAAGTGGAAATATATATTCTTCACAGTTCCACCAATAGCCAGTTTCTGTCTAGGACATAATCAGATACCCAGGTCCATTCCATAAAGAATCCAATGGTGCATTCTTGTTGTAAGTTCTGGAGCTGAAGAAGTCAAAATTGCCCAACACGTTTCAGCCAAAATGAGGCCTTCTTTGGTGGCATTGTGCCAAGTGAGTTCCTCAAGCAGGGCTGGTTTTCTAAGAGGCTGCCTATGAGAAGAACCAAAAGCACGGAGCAGTCACATCCTCAGGCCACCTCTATGATCACAATTTGAAAATTAGCAAGAAACTGCGGTTATAGCTGTGCAAGCAGTTGGACGTAACACCTCGGTGGCAAAACCTCAGTTGTTGGCGACAAACCTTAAAGATAACTGAAGGTTCAAACTGGAGTTTGAGGCAAACCGGAGGTAGATTTCAGCCCGTAACCGCAGTTTCACATGTTTGGGCATAACAGAATTACAGCTTTGGCCATGATTTACTGTGGTTAGCCATTATGTCTGAATTCGGCCTAAATATCATTGCTCATAGGCTTCCTGGAACTTAAGACATGGGTATGTGGCAGTATAGAAATGTAATAAACAAACAAACAAGTCAGAAACTATTTTTAAAAGAAAAGTGGAGGGGTGGGATGGGATGGGGGTGGGGGAAAGAGGCCAAGCAATTTGTTTCTGGGCAACTGGTCAGAATAATTATTTCTAAATCATCCATGGACATTTTTAAAACTAGTATTCCAATTTGGGCATTTCCCTAGTGGCATTTCCCACCAAATAGTCTCTTTGCATCCTCAGTTTAGCACAAGCAGGCCTCACTTATGTTTTTCCGTGAGTCAAAATGCCAATATTGGCTCCTATAATCAGAAAATGAGTAACTCTTTAGGGTCACCACAATCTTTGCTATTTTATGATCTCTTAACATGGGGATATTCTTTACAAACCAACAAAATTTGGCCTAATTTTTTTACATGGCTCCTCTTCCACAGGTTTGGAATGAACAGGAGTGTCATATCACACTTTAACTAGGATAAGAGAAAATGGGGGGTGGGGGCAGTTTCAATAGCCATTTTCAAATATCTGAAGGGCTGTCTGATATGAAGAAAAGAGCAGATTTGTTCTCTATTGTTCTTGAGGGCAGGACTAGAACCAATGGGTTGAAATAAATGAAAGCAGAGGAAGCATGCCCCTGAACACCAGGTGCTAGGGAACACCAATGTGAGGTGGGTGTTGCCTTTCTTCCTCCACTTGCAGGTCCCCAGAGGCATTTGGTTGGCCAACCACATGCCACTGCATGAGGCAGGATGCTGGACTAGACGAGCTCTTGGCCTGATCCAGCGACACTTTTCTTCTGTTCTTCTGTTCTAAATGACAAGGAAGCAGATTCAGGCTAGACATTAGGAGGAATTTCCTGACACTGCTTGGCAGTGGAACAGGAATAGAATTTTAGAGCTAGAATGGACATTTGAGGTCTTGCAGTCCAACCACCTGCTCAGTTCAGGCAACTGTTATAGCATCCCTGACAACCTCCATTTGAAAACCTCATGTGAAGGAGAGTCTACCACTGCTGCGTGTGGACTAGATAAGATCTCCAGGGTCCCTCCCAACTCTAAAATTTGATGATTCAGTTTGTACCTCTCCACATGGTGGGGATTCTCATGCAGAATGAATGATGAGTACATGTGCCTTCAGCTAATGAATAGCCACATTCACCTAACTGATTCCCCATGGAATCATACATTCCAGATTTTATGCTGCAAATGAGATTTGCATTTGGCTGGCTGACATCTGTGAGGAAGTGCAAGTGAGGTGGGGGCATCCATTACTCCAGAAGGGGTAGATAAAGTTTGTAAATAGCCTTTGGGCCAAGATTTATAAAATCATAACTAACTAACTAACTAACTAACTAACTAACTAAATAAATAAATAAATAAATAAGAGAATCCTAAACAACATAGGCAAGAAGCCAATAAGTTTATATTTAATTAGCTTAACTTGTACAGAGCATATGTGCACTAGAACTTTATTGCTCTCCTTGCCTATCCCGTCTTTCTCTCTTCCCCTCCCTTCTTTTTCTCTCTTTCTCTCTTCCTCTGCTTGCTCTCCCCCTTCCTTTCCTGAGTTAACCGATCTTGTTCATCTTGTTTCCTCATTTAACTCACACAGTGGCCGCCTCCTTCTCCTGAAGGGGCTCTCTCCTCCCTCACAACCGCTCTCTTTGCAGACCCCTGCCCACTATCCTTTTATATAGATAGATAGATAGATGATAGATAGATAGATTCTTCTCTACAATCTTCCCACCAGTAATAGCCGCATTTCAGCTGACTTTAACCATCACAGGTTCCTCCCCGCTATTTGCATATAGAATCCCCACTGCCCAATCACCATGGTGCTTTTGCTCTGTTACCTCCGATTGGTAAAGCACTGTGTGGGTGGGACTTGCCACGTATGTCCTTAGCCTTATATATATCTATATATCTAATTAGCTGTTTAGGGATGACAGGCATTTGGCCTACTGCAGTTCCTTCACTCAGATGGCATGTGTCCTTGAATCCTCTGAGCCTTGAGCCTTGCAGTAGGGTTAGCTCTGTCACTCAAACCCCTGTTAATATGCACCAAACTTCCTCTTACTTAAAGGAGTGAGCAACACCAACTTGCATCTCTCACCAGGGGTAGGCTCCAGATCAAAGCAGGGGGCTTGCTAAGGCCAAGGATGGCATCAGGGGTTGACGAGGTTGGTATGGGCCCCGGGGCCCACACCCATCAGAAGGCCCACCTGGCCAACTCCTGAACCCCCAGCACTAGCACCCACCTTTTTGCAGTGGCAGGGGTGGTGCATGTCAGCCAGGAGTACTGTGCTGCCACTGATTTATTTTGCTCCGTCAGCCAGTGGCTTTCTCCCAAAGGCTCCTTCAATGGGACAAGGGCCTTCTGGAGAAAGCTCATTGACTGATGTGAAGGATGGGAGGATCTGCCCACTGCTGCCAAGTCCCCCATTCCATTCACCTGTAAGCTTGGGGAGATACACCAGGAAAGGATGCATGGGAGACAATGAATTACCGGGGACCCAGCACTAGCAGGCCCAGTGCAGGGCTTTACCCTAGGGCCCCTTATAAGCTGGCCTCAGTGCTGGCTAAGTGCATTAATCTGCTTTTCTGAGGCGCTGGCCCTGGGAGAATGGCGTATGGATCTGAGATGCAAAGGTGCCAATAGGCCTCACTCTCCATTTTGCAGCTTTCCTGTCTGTATTGCCTCCTCCTACATTGTGCAAAGAATAACACAATCTGTTGCCCAGCATGTTTCAAGTATTGTTAATTCTTTGCAGGGGGCAACTCTAATTCAGTTTTTTCATAGAGAAAGACCACAACATGACAGGCAACAAATTATCTTCTCTGAACCTTGTGGTCTCTCCTTCACTTTTGTTCCTCCATTTCTCTTCCACCCTTGCTCCTTTATACCGGTGGTGCTTTTATGCCCTAATCCTTGCAACTACTGCAAAGCTGTGGCTCTAATCTCGGCCTTCATCTGGGTATCCCACTGGCCACTCCCTCTGTCTCCAATCAAGCTCTTCATGTGAATCTAATTATAGTAGCCTTGGATGTGGGCATGGTACAGCTCTGCTCATGGCTCCACTGGGAGTTATTCACACATGGCTTCATGCTGAGGAGTAAATGTTGAGTGAAGCCACTTTGAATCACACTCGTGGAACTAAGGGAAGCAGCCCTTCCCCTCTGCTCTCAGGTTTTGATTTGATGCAAGTTCACATGGCATGCCTCTGTGTTTTCCTTCTAGCCAATGGTGGGGGGAGAGTACTAAAGAGCTACATCTGCATTTCTAAAGAGAGTGCCCTTCTTATCAAGCTAATGATTCTATGTCAGTGCCTCTCCCTATTTGCTCTTTCAGAAAAAGTAGCTTAAAAGCTGCATTTAAAAAACCTGGAAATACCTTGAGATAAGCTAGAATTTGCAAGACAAAGCCCAATTTGTAAAAGCAGCATTTAAAAAACCTGGAAATACCTTGAGATAAACTAGAATTCACAAGACAAAGCCCAATTTGTGTGTGGAATGGGTCCAAGGATCTCGAAGGGACTTTGGAGTAAGTTTGGCTGGTGTGTGAACGCACACACGCTCTTCTGAAGGAGATTCAGGATAGAAGCCCTGTCTGTAAAGCCTCTTGGTTGGGGTTATCAGCAGGACAGAGGCAGATAGAGGAATGAGGGGATAGGTAAGGGCCTTGTAAGTGGCACTGACAGTCAAATTTAACTTCTGATATAAGATTTCTTGACAGAATGCAGTGAAAGTTTGAGAACACCAGAAAACTCCCCCAAGCAGCAGCTCCAGCTTGGAATCACTTGGTCTGGATGAACCAAGAAAAGCAGAAAAGCTGTGTGGATAAGCAATGTAGATAGAGAAGAGGACTGTGAAGTTGCTGAGCTCCCTGCTGAGTGCAAATATGCACTTGAAACAAAATGAAGGTGCCAGCAGAAAGGGGAGATCTTGCAGTGCTAAAGAAGGAGCGACTCTTGCCTAGTTTCAGGCCAGTCCCCTGCTCCTCTGAAAAGCAAGCAGTATTTAGCCATAAGGGTGGAAAGTAAGCTGCTTGAGTCACAGAAGCATAGAAGTATAAGCAGAAGCATAGAACTAGTTTGAGGCTATTTTGTCCATTCTTTTGTCCTTAGCAGGACTAATCTCTCCTAATAAACACCAAAGAGATTCCCGGTATCCATCTGCTATGCTAAGTTACTATGAGAGGTGTGATTTAATTTGCATTCTGAAAAAGCAAGGGAAGCATGTTATTCATCCTCCATTCCCCCACTAAATCAGTTCTTCAGTCCTATGGTTCAGGGCACCAAGGAGATAGAGATGGGCCTACCTGGTTTCATCTGAATAACAGAACCCTTAATTAGGTCTCAGTGCATAACAACACTAAGGGCTTCCCACATCAGTGTCTGCCTTCCCCCTCCCCAAAGGGGCAAAATAATAGTTTATTAAAGTGAGCAAATGAGACATGGGGCCAGAAAGGGAAAGCATGCCTGATTTCTGGCTGAATGACAGAATTAATCCCCCACTTTGTTTCCTTTCTCAAATGCTTGTGTGAAAAATCTGAACTGGGAATGTGGCTGGATTTGGAGGCAGTAGCACTAGCAGCAGAACTAGAGTGTCTGCTAATAGAGGGGAGCCAGGGGAGATGAAGAAGGGGATATGGACAACCAGAGAATGGAAAGCTAAACTGGAGCCATTCTAGGATGCAGCTCTCTCCTCTGACTCAGTTTGATTGATCTGCTGGTTCTATGTGGCTGTAATTTACAGAGAAGGGAAAGAAAGCGAGGCAAAAGGTGCCGTTTGCTGCTCAAGCTGCATGAGATCAGAACTGCTGCCAGGCTTTGTGTGAACTGACGGCAGCAGGAATCAGAATGTACTCAATCCAGGCCATATCTGCAGATGTCAGATTAGAACTGAACAACCCCACAAAAGTCACTGGCGTGGAACTGGCTCACCACTGCCGCCCACTGCACACTGTGTTATCGGAGAATCAATGCAACTCTGAAGTCAGCCAGATAAGCAGGGGAGTTGATGCTAATGAGAGGAGCTGAAGCCACTGATTTATGGCAGGCAGCGGTTTCCCTAGTTTGCTTACTGAAAGTCCACACCATGCAGCCTGGCAGCAGAAAGGCATAGTTTTGTGAGATAAAAAAGAGGCTGGGACTAGGTTGGGAGGAACATGGCTGGGAGCATTTTGAAATTTGAGAAACCCAGGTGTGTTAGATGAAAAGTTATGGATTCTCAGTGACAAAATTCTATTTTGATTGCTGGATAGGATTTGCTCATTTAAAGTTTTGCACAACAAGCATTAACCTTTAGCCTTGCATTTATTGCATGAAAAACAGCAGTCCAGATAGACTACTAGAGTGGGACGTGCAGATCTAACTACCTGGCAGCTAGGACATAACTGCAGTCTTGACTAATTAAAGCAGAAGTGTAATCCTGCTCCTTAAATGGTGTGCAATTCACACACAGCAGCCCAGTCCTAGCAGCTGGGCTGTTGTCCAAGCAATTCCCTTATTAAGAGCCAAATAAGCCCAGGTTGTATCTTCAATAAACTGCACCAAAATATACCTGTCTCCTATTCTTTATCAAAAGAAATAATTCAGAAGATTTAGTGCAATGAGCTTGCTGCTTAAAATAATAATAATAATGTGGAAGGAGAATTGGGGGGCAAGGGCAATTAAAATCAGAAGCCTTTATTACAAAAGCTGCACTTGGATTGGTTGCTCTACATTTCTTTAGTTTTCCAATCTGCCTTTCTAAAGAGATTCTGAGCCTAATAGCAAACTTTTTGATTTCTCTGGATTATCAGAGAAGGTTTTGTGTAATTTGATCATAGATAAGCTTTTACACTTCAGTGGCCACCTTTGCACTTAATGCCAAACTGGAGGGAAAGGGAGCAGAGGTTCAATTTTGTAGTTGTCCAGTTTTGTGAAACTGCGTTTTTGTTACGAGAGTGATTTAAGGTTTCTTTCTGTAATTTGAACCTTTGGTTTGTAGTGTTGGTTTCCACAAATGTGCAAAAATAGCAAAGTCCAGCCTTGGAGAAAACAGAAAAAGCATCAACCTCCTCCCTGCCTGCCTCAAGAAAATAACGAAATGCAAAAACAAAAGCTGGAATGGGTGGAAAGGGACGGTTGAACGGAGGTACTAAAACTATAGTTTTGCAGGAGGAGTGGAGAATGAAAAGTTTTAAAAACTTCCTTGCTCTCTTTTTCTCTCTTTCTCCCCCCACCCAATACTCTTTGTCTTTTTCCTCTTTCTCTGCTGCTTCTTTGCAAGTATGTGTTTTCCCTTTTTTGTGCAGCTTTGCGCTCTCTCTCTCTCTCTGTTTCTTGACTCCCACCTCACCCCCTATTTTACTCACATAGACAGTCTCTTTCCCCCCCTTTTATTTTAAAACTCAGCTCACTCAGTCAGATTACTGGTGAGCAGCTACTGTTCAGACTAGAGAGGTAGGGGCAGAGCACATGGTACAATACATGCTGGGTAGCCAATAGGCTGCCTGCTTGCAATTAGAAGGCAGCTCCTGAAGCAGGAAAGCAAAGTCTTGATTGGTTGAGACGCTCTCCCTCTCCTACACATTTCTAACATGCAAGCAGTAGGTATGGAGGCTGGCGGCAGCAGCCAGGAAAGGAGAGCTGGGGCTAGCTGACTGGGTGATCTGGAGGCCCCCCAGAGACAGTGGGGATTGTGAAGCCACAGTCCTGGTCCCCATGGGAAAGAATGCCCCTGATCCCAAGCTTCAAAGCATGCAAAAGGGAAAAGCCGCATTGGAGGATGCCCGCTGTCCACTGTGTCTCATGCCTGCCCCCCTTGGCAATCTGCAGAAAAAAGGGATGGTATGACAGGATGGGTACTTTGTGGAGAACTCTGCACAAATCGTGTGCCAGATAAGTATTCTCACAGGCATGTAGAGTCCTGGTGGCAGCATGAGTTGGGCAACACAGTTGTTTCCTCACAGATAACACATGCCAGGGAAATGATACCCGGGGCCTGAGTTGAAAAGCAGCTCCTGGAATTCTTGAGTGGCTCTGCTCTATTTTTTGTGTGCAAATTAGTAAGGGAAGGGGCCCCAGCCCCTTCCCCTTGGGTGCAAGCACACACTCTAGCACTATTCACGAGAACTGTCTTGCGGTACATCAGGCTGGAATGCTAATAATGTGTGACGATGTCCCTTCTCCCATTCTCTCATGAAAGTGTCAGGCCAGAGAAATATGAAATAAGTGGGTTGGAGAGCTTTCGCTGCCCAGGCCCATTGCTAGATCCCCAGAGAAAGGTACCACACCAAGATCTTTCCAGGTTGCAGCAACTGGTGAGCAGTAGGGCTGTGTGAATCGATTTATGGCCAAATCAATTCAACTTGAACCTGGTTGATTTGAGTGATTTGACCTTAAATCGAATCATCCGTGGGGACACAGACCAGATTTGAGGTCAAATCGAATCACCTTAGATTTGAGCTTAAATCGATTCAGCAATTCGAGTAGCCATTGAAATAACTTCTTCATAATTATTCCCTACAAAGAAGTTATTTCACAACCGAGAATCCACAACACATAAAAATGCCTAAAAATTCACCCTTTGCGCGCTTCCTTTAGGGTTTGTGTAGCAGTTGGTACCCAGGGGGGCCTGCCACCCAACCCAATTTGGTGACCCCTAGCCCTTTAAAATGTGGCTGAATAAATCCAAATCCAAATTGAATTGAATCGAATCGAATTCAAATAGAATCGAAATTGAGGAAAGCAGATTCGAGCTCGAATTGAATCAGGCTGATTGAATTCAAACTTGAATTGAATCACAAACATTGATTCATGCACATCCCTAGTGGGCAGCAGGAGTGAAAGTGCTCCCTCTGGCAGACTGGTTGTCCATTGGTCACATATGCATAGTGATATTTGCCCAGTATGGCCACCTGGCTTGCCAAGGATAACTGAAAATAGGGGCTCCCCTCATCCGTGATTCCTTGCGGCCGATCTGCATATGCCGCAACACTGGTCCCAGCCTGGGAATATTGAATGTACTAGGAGCCATCACCAATCTTTCTAGACTGAAATGGCCTGGGAAATGGAAATGAACAGGGAAATAGCCAGACACATGGAATGTCCCGGACTCCTTGGAAGTCTGTAGGGGTTGAGTGTAGAGGGGAAGATGAGTCCATCAGTGGGAACCTCTATAGTTGGATGCCCTAGCTCATGAGGGTGCAGTCCTCTGGTCTTCCTCAGTGGTCTGGCCCTCTCATGAGAGGGCTAACCCCCAGCCACCAAGCTGACACAGGGGCAGGTGTTGGGAGTTCCTGTGCTGCTTTGACCAGGTCTGCCATCACAGAAGCATATTTTGTCACAGTGGATCAGACCCCAGGATTCTTTGCCTGCCCTCATATACATATTCCCTCCTAGGAAGTCATCATGGAAAAGGATTTAAATGCCCTTTCTCTGCCGGACACACCCCCTGGAAAATCGTAGCCAATGGCTGCCCCCTGCAGACATCCTGACAACTTGCCAGCAGTCTGGCAACATGAATGCTATGGAGCATGCTGGGATGTGGCTGTGGCAGACCAGGGAAAGGGAGGGGCTCTTCTGCCCTGAAACCAGAGGTTGCACAGTCTGGGTTGGAAGCTTGTCTGTGGGATGATTCCTGGTTTTAGGATATAACCTCAGGTTTGTCAGCCTGTAGTTTGGCATCATCATCATCCATATATTTAAGTCTCGTAGACGTGCCTGTGGGGATGCGTCCTGGCAGCAACCCAGATGAAGTGTCGGATTGGCTGGGAGGCGGGAGCCGTTGGGATTGGCTGGGCGGAGATGGCTCGCAACGCGAACTGAGATGCAGCCGCGGGGGGAAATGGCAGCGGCGGCTCCAGCCGCACGTTAGCTCCCGCCGCGCTCTGTCGCTGTGAGGAGTCGGCGGTAGCGTCCTGGGCTGGGAGTAGGCGGGAGGCAGTAGAACAGACTGGCCCTGGCGGGCTGCCCAGGGTGAGGGGAACGGACAGTAACGGTGGTGGCAGGGCCTTTTTTGGCTGCCCGCCGCTTGGAGTGGCCAGGAGCAGCCCAGCCGCTGTGAGGAGGCAGCGGCTGGCTGCAGTTGCGACCGCCGCAGCCCGGGCTGGGAGGAGGTGGGAAGCGCTGCTGGCAGGGGTGAGTGGGCAACATGCGATAACGGCAGCGGCGGGGCTCTTTTTGGCTGCCTGCCACCTGGTGTGGCTCCGTGGGGGGGGGGAGGAACGGAAGCGGGGAGCACAAGTGAGCGCGGGGCTGGAGGGAGGGGGAGAGAGGAGAGACCTGGGCAGGAGGGGGAAACAGCCGGACCGAAAGCGCACAGATGCTCTGTGCGGGTCCGCTGGTCATTATTATTTATTGTTTACACAGTCAGGCAGGTGTTATTGACAGGTTTGTTTTATCCAGACATTGAGTCCTTTCCAAGGACCTGGGATGGCTGGATTTTATTGTCAATGTTGTTGCTGTTGTTATAGATATTGTCGCAGAATATAGGCTGTTCCCAGTAAAGCTGCTTTTTGTAATTGGCTGATGGTGACTTCTGTGGCCCCTATGGTGTTGAGGTGCTCTTCAAGGTCTTTTGGAACTGCACCCAGGGCGCCAATTACCACTGGGATTATTGTGGTCTTTTTCTGCCACAGCCTTTCAATTTCAATTTGTAGATCTTTGTATTTGGTGATATTATTATTATTATTTGATTTCTATACCGCCCTTCCAAAAATGGCTCAGGGCAGTTTACACAGAGAAATAATAAATAAATAAGATGGATTATGTGTGAAGGTGGCCTATAAGTGGGTAAAGATATTGGCTATTTCATTAGCTGGGATGTTGGCTTTCCTGAATCAGGCTTGTTCAATTCCTCAAAAGGCAGGAAGAGACCAAAGGTCACCTAGACACAGATTTTCCTTCAGTAAAGAAGACAGACAAGTATACATGGGACTAATATGACAGCACTGGGTGCCAAATATCCGATCACAGTTACACTGTCACTTAGGACCAATGGTAAGAGAAGTTCAAATGGCAGGATGTTTCCACCTGTTTTTGTTTTTGCACATCCTGACTATTTGCTGTGGAAAGTAGGATAGTTGCACAGTTCAAATTAAAAAATAAATAAATCAGGCTTCACGTACAAGAGTCCAAAGGAGGTGTTTAAAGAACCAGCCGACAGAGGTATAAAATCTCCCTCTCTGGCATTATATAGAAAGTCATCCCCAGAAAGATCCCACTGACTGCAATGCAGCCAAAGTTCAGAAGAAGAGATTTCTTTGAGCATATGCTGGATTGCAGCCATTCTGTTTCCCATCTGCTTCTGAAGTGTGTTACTTCTGAAGACTGCTGCTATCAAATTGAACAGAACCCCTTAAAAATGTTACAGAAGAAAGACACAAGTGTGCGTGTGCGTACACACACAGAAGATGGGCTGAATCAATCTGATTCAGTATTATCTCTCTGACTAATTGATGTTAATTAGATTCCTAATTAAAATCAACCAGATATGCATTTTGCATATGGAGTGCAGTCATAGTTGTTAACATTTTATGAGAAGAAAATTGGGGGAAGAGGGCAACTTCTAGGCCATCCTGTATTCTTTCCCACCCTCTTGCCAACTGGGAACAATGACATCAGGTTTCTACACCTTTGGGGGTTTGACTCTGTTTTTGTTGTATTTCTCTATATTCATGTGTTAATTCTTATTCTCATTGCACTGTTTTTTAATCTTTTCTTTCAGGCTCATGGAATTAGTTGTAGAACTTAAACCTCTCTTTGTGATACAAAGACTCTGCTTCAGTTTCTTGATGTCTGTCTGTCGCATTCTGCATACACTACTTTAGCTTTAGTTAGCCAGGCTATTCACAAGAGCAGTCCGATCCAGTGTAGAGCAGCCCAGCTTGGATTAGGTGGCTCATGTGCAGCACCAGGATCACTCCCGATCCTGGTGCTGCTGCGCTGCCTAACCCTACTTTTTGCCCCAGCTTTTACCAATGTGCGTTGGCACTTGGGTCATGTCTATGTGCAGTATATCTTCAAGCACACAGCATACTAATGACAGCATTTGGTGGCCACATATTCAGCTATATGGACTGCCTACAAAATTGAACTCTATACTTAATAATTAAGGCTATAATGTAAGCTCTGCCTCCCTCCCTTCCTACCCCCCCTTCTCTATTAGTTGGCATTTGGGTTTTTACATTTTTTAAAAATGTAATTGTTATACAAACTAAAAATCTTCAATAACAGAATTAATAACAATAAAATCTATTGCTCAATAGCTACATCATTACTGAGGAGCACATGGAACAGATGCACACCAGTACCATGCCAAACTCAGGACTCTTGATGTGGGATAACACACATGATTCTCATTGATGTTATGGCCATTGGGCTCCCAAAAATGTAGCAGGTTTTTTAATGTTTATGTTCTAAATCATGCAACAGCAATAGTGTGACATGCAGGACTGTCACCAAAGACTACTGAAAAAAAGGTAATACCCAGGCGTGCAGCCAGCCAAACAGCAGCCTGTGTTTGGCCCTGCCCAGTGGCCCCTCTAGTGGTGCTCCGTGTGTGTGACGTCACGTGCATGGGGGCGTGGCTCAGGCTCTGGAGACCCCCAAGCAAGCTCTCCCCTGCCCACGCCTGGGCTTCGGAGAGCCTGAGCGAGCTCTTCCCTCTCCCCATCCAGCAAGGGAAAGAAAGAGAAATAAATGTTATCAGGCAGCAAGCTCTGCCTGAAATGGACAGAGGAAAGCTCGCTCGGGCTCTCCAGAGCCCGGGTTACGCCCCCATGCACATAACATCACGCACAAAGGGGACATGGCCTGGGTTTGAGATAGCCCGAGCGAGCTCTCCCCCATCCATTTCAGGTAGTGCTTGCTTCCTGACAGCCTTTATTTCTCTTTCTCTCCCTTGCTGCAGGGAGAGAATGGGAAATAAAGGCTGTCAGGCAGCAAAACGCTGCCTGAAATAGAAGGGGGAAGAGCTTGCTCAGGGCTCTCCAGAGCCCAAGCCATGCCCCCATGCATGTGATGTCATGTGCATGGGGGCTTTCAGTGGGCTTTTTCATTGGCGGCCTGTGTTCTTTGAACCCGTTTGCACAATGGTGGCTCCATCTCTGGTAATAACTCTGGTCATTTAAGCCAAGTACATTTCATGGCCTCCATTTTTATTAAGAACAATAAGAAAGAGCAAGCTTTTTTAAAAAAGAGAAAGGTAGTTTTAAGATATATTTTTGCTAGCAGAACATTTCTTTAAGCCTCTGCTAAATTCAGTTTTGTAGGGTAGTACAAAAAGATTAATGTCAGTCTATGTATATATTTAAACTAGAATAACATCCACGTGAGTTTTATCTGTATAGACCTTTAGAAGAGCCCATTCTATCCCATTAAAAAAATTGAGACAATAAAGTCTGCGATGCAGGAGGACAAATTTTAAAACTAATTTTAACTTTCAGACTAATTAAGTGATTTATTTAAATTCTCAGGAAACACATTCTAAATTTGTCAGAGAGTAAGTGCCATCATTTTGGGGTAGGATACAACAATTTTTCATATGCAACAATGAGAATTATTACCTGGTTTTAAACAAAAGACAAAAGTTGACATTAATTTAGGAGATGCCCTAAATGCTTGCATAATTAATGATCATTATTTCACATCTACAAGTAATGGGATTAAACCATGAAGACAAGACTGTACTGCATATTAGGAAATTCATGGCAGTGAAATATCCCTGTTTGTAAGAGAAGCAGAAGTTCGATAATAGTGCCAGATATTTTAACTCTGCATTGCATTATGCAAAATCCTGTATAAACTATATTGGTTTGTTACAAGAAGCTTCTTGTTTTTGACATTTTGAGCTTCAGGATAATTCTGGGGTAAGTATGGGTTAAGGAACAGGCTAGGGAAGGATATCTGATGACACCCAAACCTGTTTCTCCATGTCAGCATCATCGGGAGAGGGCATAACCTCCCTAAATGGCTGCCTGGAGGTGGTAATCGGTTAGGGTTAGGGATAACAAACTGAAACTGAATCCAGATAAGACGGAGGTACTCATTGTGCGGGGTCGAAACTCGAGAGACGATCTTGAGCTGCCTGTTCTGGATGGGGTCACAGTTCCCCAGAAGGAACAGGTACGTAGACTAGGGGTGCTTCTGGATCCGAGTCTCTGCATGGTGTCCCAGGTTGAGGTGGTGGCCAGAGGTGCCTTCTATCAGCTTCGGCTGATACTCCAGCTGCACCCGTTTCTTGAGATAGACGACCTCGAAACAGTGGTACATCTGCTGCTAACCTCCAGAACGGATTACTGCTATGAGCTCTATGTGGGGCTGCCATTGTATGTAGTCCGGAAACTACAGTTGGTCCAGAATGTGGCAGCCAGGCTGGTCTCTGGGTCATCTCGGAGAGACCATATTACTCCTGTATTGAAGGAGCTACACTGGCTGCTGATATGTTTCCAGGAAAAATACAAGGTGCTGGTCATAACCTATAAAGCCCTAAACAGCTTGGGCCCTGGGTATTTAAGAGAACGTCTTCTTCATCATGAACCCCACCGCCCATTGAGATCATCAGGAGAGGTCAGTCTGCATTTGCCACCAGCTTGTCTGGTGGCTACTCAGGGACGGGCCTTCTCCGTTGCTGCCTTGAGGCTTTGGAATGCGCTCCCTAGTGAAATAAGAGCCTCCTCATCTCTGACAATTTTAAAAAAGTCTTTAAAGACACATCTGTTCACGCAGGCTTTTAAATGATATTGTTTTGATTATTTTAATGTTGTTTTTAGAATATTGTTTTTAAAAAATTTAAATTGTGGTTTTTTAAAAAGTTCTTGTTTTGTTTTTAACTAATGTTTTACCTTTGTTTTTATCTTGTTGTAAACCACCCAGAGATGTAAGTTTTGGGTGGTATAAAAATATGTTAAATAAATAAATAAATCCTTTACAATTTCCGGGGCATCCATAGTGCTTGCCATAAATGATGATTTATCTGAAGGAAACAGGCCCTATATTAATTCATTCAGTACATACCTGATGCCAGCACATATAGTGACAGGATAGGTTGTAAGTAAATTTGCTGCCAGTATTTTAACTGGTATCCTGGTAGATTTTTGCTGTTCTATCATTTGCAGATCCTGATCCAAAAATTCTGGTGACCGTACAGAAATCTGGCATACTTTTGACAAGCAGACTAATAAGTCACATTTACATGAATGAGCATAACACATTGTCATGATATTTCAATCATTTCAGCCAAATGCCTGCTTTCTCATGATATCATAAACTTTTGCCTGAATTATCTTCATTATAGTAAGCATAAGATTAATGCACAAGGTCAGAACCACCTGTATTATTATGATGGTTTATCCTTTAGCATAGTGATTCTCATTCTTGTGAGTTATAAACACAAGAATTATGATGGAGTCCTAAGAAAAGCTCATGATGCCGTGTGAACACATCTAAAACATAAATGTGTGGAAATAGCTTGAGAGCAGGGCAGATAAATTTAAAAGGGAAGACTTATTTTACTTTAAGGATGGGTAGTGCACAGAACCTACTCCTTGCAATCTCAGTTACCCAGTCGTCCATTACCCTGTCAAGGTAGGAACCTGAGGTTCATTCGTGGCCTCAAATGGAGATATATAATCAAGGCTTGAAGTTGGCTTGCCAAACAGAGTGCTGCTCCCACTCAGGTGTGTGGAAGTGCAAGGCAGCCTGTGAAAGCATTCAAGACTTCACTAGAAGACGCAGGCAGGGGGTGTACCTCTGGCTCAATTTGGCTACTTCAACAAACCAAGGTATGTGATCATCTGCACTGGCAACTCCAGGTTCCATATAGGGGTGTGCACAAACCTTTAGCTGTTGAACAGGTTCGCCTTGAATCGGGCTGGTTCAGCGGCTCAATCGCAGACTGAACTGAGGTGGTTCAGTCTGCAATTCAACCAAATCAAGCCTTGTTCAAGCATACTGGTTCACCATTAAATGGGTGGCTTGGCAGGGGTGGCAAGAGTAGTAGTAAGGTTCTTACCTGGCCAGCATGGTGCCTGGTGCCACTGCTCACCCCCCTGGCGTGGCCCTGTGAACTGTGTGTGACCTTAATTGCTGTGAACTCTGAGTTCAGAGTTCACAGCAATAGGGTCACTCTCACTGTTCTGTTTCAATGAATGAAGAGAGACTCCTATGCATTGCAATGAAAGGAAAAATTCTTTAATTTTTTTAAAAAAACACCAATAAATCCTACAAACTTGGGGCTGCCTGGGGGGAGTTGAGGCCCTGGCACCCCCCAAAGGTGTGAAATGGGGCATCCTCAAATCCCCATTATTCCCTATGGGAGAAATGCAAAAATAAAAAAAAAATCTTCAGACAATCATTAATAATCACAGGAGTGTCCGATTACTTTGGTGTTTGGTGGATGGTAAGCACCCCGGGTGCCTACCACCCAACCCAGTTTTGTGCCCCCTAGGTACTCCACATAGGGAATAATGGGCTAGTTCAAGTCCCCATTATATCCTATGAGGGGAAAAGTAAAAAAAAAATAATCAAAAATTCATTAAAAATTGTAGGGAACCATTTTGAATAGAACCAGGCTCTGTTTGGTTTAACTGGCATTGCCAATTCAATGCCCTGTTTGGGCAATTCGGACATGCATTGCCAATTCAATGTCCTGTTTGGTTGAAGTTCAAAACTTCAAACTGAACCAGTTCAGATTCAAACTGGTTCAAATTCAAACCTGTTTGCACATCCCTAATTTGTGTGGCCATGATGTCCATGCGTGCATGAATGCCGTGCAAATGGCCTCCCCGCATCTGCAGAGTCCGGACCCATGCTGCTGCTGCTACGTGGGCAGCTTGCTAACAAGGATTGCATACACTTGGGGCTATGCTGGGGTGGGCGGGCAAGCGGCGGTGCCAGACACCATGCCAGCTGGGTAAGAACTACTACTTCTCTAGCTGCCCCCACCTGGCTGTCCCTTAGAGGTTGCATTCCTAGAACCCCCATCCCTTTACTTGTAAAGGAGAATCCTCACCAGATTCCCCTTTACAAGTATTGGCCATTCGAACTGCCAAACTGGTTTGGTCAAGTGGACCAGACCAACCAGTTGGCTTGAGCAAATTGGTTTGGCAGCATGCAGTTTGGTTCAAATTCAATCCAAATTCGAACCGAACCACAATTTTTAGTTTGTGCACACCCCTAGTTCCCTCCATATCTCAGGCTGAGGAAATTCAGTTTCTGTTGTTACAGTATCCAGAAATTGGACTTTCTGTACACAACCTTGGGATCCATACAAAGGTGCCTAATCTGGCTTGACCTGTGTGTGAGAGGGAGAGGATGGGGCAGGAAAGGAGCACTGTTTAACATTGAAGCTAAGGGCAGCCCAGGAAGTCACGCTAGGAAGGAGGCATAGCTACTGCATCCTATCTCTATGGAAATCTGTGCAGGGCTATCTGACACCTCAAAAAACACTCTCCCTATGGCTCCCTCAAGCATTTTTCCTAAGACCTCAAACCAGGCATCAATACTCATTTGTCAGCACATCCTCATTTTTGCACCAAGGTGGCCCCCCGCAACCAGGTGTCCTCATTTTTGCACGCAGTTTTTCTTGCTGGATCTATCTAAGCCATAGAGTCAGCAAATCCCTCAGATTTTTATATTCAACATTTGGCTTTCCAGATAATCCCATTCTTCGGTCTAGCCCCTTTTAATTCATTTTTCTATTGCTTTCCATTGAAGACCATCCCCATTATTTTTAAACCTGGAAAGGGACTGCCTTAGTGTTTTTTTACACTATAAAAATCCCTGGCCAGAGAGCCCCTGGTACATGGGATCCATTACATGGCTCCTGTCCCTCTACTTTCCATCAGCACATCTCAGAGACATCCTTGAGAACCCAACTTCTCTCCATACTGGACTCCACTCCCTAAAGAAGCCCACCCCTTCTTCCATTCCCAGAAGTCTGTTTCTAAATATGTGTCCATTGTGGTGTGTGTGTGTGTGTGTGTGTGTGTGTGTGTGTGTGTGTGTAAAGTACCAACTAGCTAGGCTAGAAGGGTTTTGGATCTATTTTTCATTAGAAAAATGGGGAGAGGGATTTACTCCTTTCCACGTGGGGAATGTGATCAACTCCTCCCCAGAATAAAAAGAGAGCCCCCATAGGGACTCTGATCTGTAGAACTGTACAAAGATTGCAAGCTTTCTTTATACAGACGTCTTGTGCAGGCATACACAACCTGGTGGCATGGTGCTTGTATTAGGATAGCACTCTATAGAGAGTGCTTTTCTACAGCGCACAGAGGGCAGAACTTAGGAGTGAATTTTAGCTGATTTTCCCCAGCCAAGGATGTCTTTTTTGCAGGATGTCCTTTTCGAGTCAAATGACTCTACCCACCCAAACCCCACAAGTCATGGTCCCCAGTTGGCCAGTCTCTCCTAGTTCCAGTACAGTGGTTCATTCATTCATTCAAAATACTTATACCTTGTCCCTTCAGTATACTGCTGCTTGGGGCAGCTCACAATCACAACATTAATAAAATAGATACAATATAAAGCAGAAGATTAATAAAATTAAATAAGTTTAAAGACCTGGGTAAAACCACATTTAAAATAAAAGTTTCAGATTAAAGGTTATTAATACAAAACTAAAAACTAAGTACTAATTTTTTTTTTAAAAAAACCCACTACCAGATATAAGCAGCAGATAAAACATTTAAGAGCCTCTTTTAAAATGTGTTTCTTTAATAGTTTTTTTAAAAAACCACTGAAGAAGGGAGCATGGTAAAGCTCTTCTGGGAGGGTGTTCCAAAGCTGAAGGGCCACACTGAGGTGCTCTTACCCCTGGACTTTGGGGCCGAAGTCCAGGGCCTCTATATGTTTTAGGGGCCCCCAAATCCTCTTTAGTCTGTCCTGGATGGTGTGGTTGCCCATGGAGCATGATGATGCTTAATGCTCCAAAATTATCTAGGTGCACCTCTGAGGCCACAACCAACAAGGCCCTGTCTCTATTCCCTGGCAATTGGATCTCTGTTATTTCCCCTTCAGTGGCCCCTAGTGATACAAGGACTTAAACTTCCTCCACTTTCACTTCTCAGTTTGCAGCAGTCCTCCTTCATCCTCCTTCATTCACAATTGCATTCACATTTACATTGTTCGGCCCGCAAAGTAGACTCCATTGCTGGGAAGCCAGCCATGGCCTTCCCTTCATAGTAGGAAACTGGTTCTCACCACTCTTCCCTAGAATCTTTACTTGTATTTTCTCAGGCTTTCCTATCTATCCACTTTGTCCCTTCTGCAGATGGGCTCAATTTGCTTTCTTAACCCAAACTAATCTGAGTTCTCATCACTCTTCCCTTTGCTTTGTCCTCTGGTCCTCTGGACCATTTCAGTCTACTCTCCTTTCCAAGACTTCATTGGATCTTGTCTCTTCCCTCTCTCCACATTCCCTCCATTCCTTCAGATTGACTCAACACACTGTCTCTCCCCAAATTTGTTCAGGTCTCACTTCACTTTCCTCCACTTCCTTCCTAGATCTCCAGGTCGGTTCAATCGCCTTCTCTCTCCAAACGTGTTCTGGTCTGTCTTCCTCTTTCCTAAGCTCCTTCTCTGAATCTTTTCACCAACCTTACCTTCACTCTTCATTTGACCTGGCTCAGATATCTTGATCTCTCCTTCTCTCCCCCTCCCCGCCTGCTCCTCAGTATAGCACATACATGTAAATAGTATAGCAGAGGTTAAGTATTAGCACCCAGATGTGTCCATCTTGTCTGTCGTCTATCTACCTATCTATCTATCTATCTATTCCTTCAATTTCTATACCATCCTCCCAAAAATGGCTCAGGGAAGTTTGTGGAGAGAGAAAATGGTAGCCACCACTGGGCCAGTGGGAAGGGAAAGCACCTGCCACTGGGCTGGCTAGTGGTGGTGGGGAGAGTGCCTGCCGTCAGGCCGGCCAGGAAGGAGAGTGCCCACCGCCAGGCCGACCAGCAGTGAGGGAAAGTGGCCGCTGCTGGGACAGCAGGTGGGGAAGGAGAGCGCCCACCGCCGAGCCAACCAGTGAGGAGGGAAAGCGGCCACTGCTGGGACAGCAGGCGGGGAAGGAGAGTGCCCGCCGCCGGGTCGACTGGTGGGGAGGGAAAGTTCCTGCCACTGGGCCGATAGACGAGGAAAGAGAGTGCCCACCACCAAGTGGGTTGGCAAAGGAGAATGCCCAATGCCAGGCGGGCCGGCGGGAAAAGAGAGCACTCACCACTGGGCTGGCCGGCGGGGAAAGAGAGCGCCTGTGTCGTAAATCTGTTAGCTCGGCTCACCCAACAGGATTCACAACCCCTTCAGCACTCCCCCTGTGAGTTAACAGAAAGCAGCAGCAAAGGTAAGCGAAGGAAAATAAAAGGCCCACAAAGAAAAGAGTAAATGAATTAAGTCCCCCTGAACTGAACTAGGTACCCTGCTCTAACAATAACTGAGTAATAACTGAAAAGAAAACACAGAGTGAAGAACGAAAGAGCGAAGGACACCAGAAACAAGGAATTAATGGAACAAAGCAGGAAAGCATAAACAAGGGCACACTGAAATTCAGAAAAGCTATGAATTCAGGATAGCACACGGACTGCAGTCAGCGACGTTGCTAACAGCATCTGAGCAATTGAGAGACTGCTAAATATATATTGTTCAAGAGAACTAGCAGCCAATCAGGCTTCCCTGAGTCAGCACTTCTGCTTCCTCTTTTGTTGTCTCCTGCGCCTGCGTGACTCCCACTGAGCTTGCCTCTTAAGATGTCTTCTCAAGACAGGTGAAATCCCAGGCTCCTCCCCATCAGAAATTATGTCTGGCAGCTGTTGCGAATCCTCAGCTCCAGAGTCTGGTCTCCCTGCCAAATCCTGTTGCTGTGCCTCTGAGCCCTCACTAGCAGGCGAATCCTCCTGCTCTGACTCTTCTGAGTAAGAAGTCTGAGCCATGACAGCACAATGCCGGGCCAGCCGGCAGGGAAGAACAACAGGATGAACTAGGGGACAGATGCTCTGCGCCAGGTCAGCTAGTTAATAAATAAGATGGATCCCTGTCCCCAAAGGGCTCACAATCTAAAAAGAAACATAAGATAGACACCAGCAACAGTCACTGGAGGTATATTATGTGTCACAAGAGAATGCCATGTGTGTTCTAGTTTATCCAAGCCTCACTCTGTATTCAATAACATATATTTTTATTTGGATTTTAATCCAGCGGTTATGATTTTCTTGAGAAACTGCATGTTTTATAACCTCATCTACAAGTTCCCAAAGGGGCACAACAGAGCCCCTTCTTAACACTGTGTGATGTGTGAATTCACCCTGAGAGTAATTTTTTCCCAGGGTGGACTTTTCCTGGCCTGACAGCATGGCAAGTAGTTCATGAAGTGGGCATGAAAAATTGATGGCAACTGTTTGTGTTAGAAAAATCTGACCCCCATCCCCCTGTAAGAATATAAACAGTGTCATATTGGAACTAGTGTCCTAGATCAAGACATCTACACGAATGACCAGCGATACAAAGTAAAAGCCAGTTTTTAAAACCTTCTTGTTTTCTATGCTAAGGCTGCTTTGGTCCTTCAAAAAATAAATATTTATCTGTTCAGATCTACATTTCAAGGAGCTGCATAAATCTTCTTAATAGACTGCCTTATTGCTTGCTTAGTTCATGTTTTAAAGAGCTTCAAGCTCACTTAGTCTATTTGGGTGACTAAAGAGCTCTGGGCTGTTAAAGACTTTGGATTGACTTTAGGCTCACATACCTCCTGAATTTTTCAAGGTCTCAAAAGTCACTTGGGAAAGAAACATTCCTATTGTGGCACTGTAACCATCAGTTAGTGTGAGGTTTTGTGATGATTTGGAGACATACAACAAGTGTTCTTGTGCTTATATAGTACCTGATTTTGGAATTGTAAAAAATGACAATATCACAATTCAATATCACAGCAATAATTTTAGTAATCACACACATAATAAAACAATGGCTTCATTGTGTCATCACACATTATGACACAATAGCCTACTGTCAAAAGCACATCACTCCAAGAGTCTCTTCTCTCTTCTGACCTTCTAAGTAGAGTGGAAGGTGCCAACTAGAAGATGGCTGCTTATCCAAAAGGCGCTTATCCAAAAGGCTGCTTATCCAAAAGGGAGGCTGATGTCTACAACAAATCTACAAGACCAAGTGGATCCTCAAACTCTGTGGCCCTGCAGCCCAAGTTTTTAGTGGGCAGCATCCCCACTAATGGTGCAGAGGCTAGGGATGTGCAGAAACGGTCTGGCGGTCCACGGTCTGATGGTTCAGCCCAGGGGTTCATGAGTTCGTGATCAAACCGAACCCCCCCCCCTCTGATTCCATCCGGACCGGAACTCAACTGCTGGTCCGGTCCAGCAGGTCCGCAATTTTTTTTTAAAAAAATTTAAATCAAAAGTAACTACCTGTAGCCCCTTCGGGGAGCTTGCTGTAGCCGCATTGGGGGGGGGGGTGATGAAGGTTCCCTCTCCCCCCACCGGCCTCCCTCATCACCACCGCGGCCAGGTAAACATAGTCTTTTTGGCCCTTTGGGCCCTCTGTAAAGGTGAACGGTGGCCATTTTGGCCGCCGTCACACATGCGCAAATGCCCTCTATGAGCTTTGCAGAGGGCATTTGCGCATGTGCGCCGGCGACCAAAATGGCCACTGCTTGCCTTTACGGAGGCTCGAAAGGGTCAAAAAGACTATGTTTACCTGCCCGTGGCAGTGATGAGGGAGGCTGGCTGGGGGAGAAGGAATCCTCGCAGAACACCCCCCCCCCGAGGCTACAGCAAGCCCCTCGAAGGGGCTACAGGTAGTTACTTTTGATTTTAATTTTTTTTTAAAGTTCGCGGACCAGACAGGGAGGGGGGGTTTGATGGGGGCCGGACCGAACTGGCCTGGTTCTCGAACCAAACCAGGCCAGACGGTTCCATGCACACCCCTAGCAGAGGCAAGGTTTTCAAAGTGGATCTACAGCTTTTAATAATCCAGAGTCCCCCTATGCATGCGAGGGTGTAAGGTGGGGTGAGATTTTTTGCTGGGCTCTCCATCAACTTGAGGGCTGTCTTTGAGGGCTGTGTGACCTGCAGGGATTATTTAGGTGTGTTAAAGAGCATTTCTGCGCGAAGGGGAGGTCAGTGAAAATTACTCTTCGGCTCTCACAGTGGGACTTTGGATTACTGTACACTGTGGAGGTGCTTTGCACACAGTGCCTCCATAGTGGAGATGTCAGCCAGCGTGTCCCTCAGAGAAGCCATGTCTGAAGATTTACCTAGATAGGAATGTTGCTCATATTTTAGTCTTTAGTCCACTAAGTAGTTTTCTAAGCAGCACTGCAATTACTACAGAGTGGTGAATTCTTAATTAATTAATTAATTAATTAATTAGATTGTTATACCACCTCACCCAGATGGCTCCAGGCGGTTCACAAATACTTGGGGTGATACCACAGAATTATTTGTTGGTTCATCTCTAGTCAACATTTCCTTAGTGAATAGTTACTGACACACAGAGGCCCCATACTGTGATACACACTGGATCTGTAGATATACATCTCCTCAATCCTGATAGTGCCTATGTTACAATGAATCGTACAAAAAGTGCTATAAATTGATCCTGGTTAATAAAATGGACAAAATGTCTATGGATCATCATCATCATCATCATCATCATCATCCAATTTGATTCACAATAAAAGGTTTCCACTAATTCCAACTCCCTGATGAATCGCATTCCTCCAACTTTGCCTTGATTTCAATTTCTGGTTTAGAAAGAAAATCTATTCCAGGGCTTATTAAAGTATTATTCTGTCTGAAGATGTGACTCAGCTGGAATGTGTAAGGCAAGCTTAATGGGTGACCTATCAGGATCTTGACACTCTTTAGTGCTCCTTTTGATCTGAGAGGCTGCAAGTAACTTAAACCACAAGGATACTGTAGCACAGCTAGCTGTATAAGTGACTCAGCAGCAATAAAAGTGTGGCTGGTATTTCTGACACACACTTAATCTGTCATCACATTTTATTCACACATTGAGTGTTGCCCTAGAAACATTCCTCTCTTCAGATAAAGATTTCAGTTCAGGTTTAACAAGTCCATTATTGTCACTGGAAAGGGCATGGTCAAAAATTGGTTTGACTTTTCAGTGTGTGTGTGTGTGTGTGTGTGTGTGTGTGTGTGTGTGATATATAGCTGTGAGGGAGTCTGCTTCTCCCATCTCTGCCCCCGAAAGAGCAACTGCTCTGCCTGTTGCCCCAGGACCACTGAAGTGAGAGAAAGGACCTTCTAGTCTCTAGTAGGGATGTGCACAAATTGATTTTTTAATTCAATTTGTGCCCAAAACAAATCACCCCGATTTGTTTTTTTATCCAAATCTACCCCCTCCAAATCACCCCAGATTTGATTTGTATTTGCTTTGCTTTGATTTGGATTCAGACCAATTTGGACCACTTATCAAGGTCCTAGGGGCACCAAATTTGGGTGGTGGGTAGGTTCCCAAGGATGACACCCTACCATCCAAATTTCAAGGCAGTGGGACACTTGATTGATTTTTGATGAATTTTTTAATATTTACTGATTTTGAACACTTCCACCATAGGAAACAATGTGGATTCAAAGTTGCCATATCCTAACCCTAACATGGATCCCCAGCTTTACTTTATTTTTTTTAAACTAAGCTCTAGCCCTTGTAGAAGTGGAGTTATGGAGCAAAATGTGCACTCATTATTTTTCAAGTGTTTGGATTCTTTGGTTTATAATAACTTTTCCTCATAATTAATCCCTATGAGAATTCATTGCACACCTTCATTACTTCTGTTCATTTTGACTGTCACTGGACAGTTGACAGTGCCAACTGTCAACTGCCATGTGTCAACTACAACCCCCCCACACACACACCTGCAAGGCAGTGGGGTACTCATTTTAATTTTTAGGAATATTGAAATGTTTAGATTCTTTGGTGTCTAATAACTTTTCCTCATAATGAATCCCTATGAGGATTCATTATATGCCTTCGTTTCTTCTGTTCATTTTGACTATCAGTGGATAGTGCCAATTGTCAACTGCCATGTGTCAACTACACCCCCCTGACACACACACTGGGGTATTCAGTTTATTTTTTTAGGTATTTTTGAAGTGTTTAGATTCTTTGGTGTCTTCATTACACACCTTCATTTCTTCTGTTCATTTTGCCCCCACTGCTTTGCAGGTGGGGGTGGGGAATTTGTGGCATTCCATGTTCCAACTACCCCCCAACCCACAAGCAACTGGGTACTCAGTTTATATTTTAGGAATTTTTGAGGTGTTTCGACTCTTTGGTGTGTAATGAATCCTCATAGGGATTCATTATGAGGAAAAGTTATTAGACACACAAGAGCCTAAACACTTGGAAAACAACCCCCTAGAACATAAACTGAGTAGTACCCCACTGCCTTGTGGGTGGGAGTGGGGTGTACTTGGCACGGCAGTTGACAGTTGGGACTGTCAAAAAGACAGTCAAAATGAATACAAGAAATGGTGGTGTATAATGAATCCTCATAGGGATTCATTGAGGGAAAGTATTATACACCAAAGAATCCAAGCATTTGAAAAATAGTGACCATACATTTTGCTCCATAACTCCACTTCTCCAAGGGTTAGAGCTTGGCTTTGTTTTTTTAAATGAAAGCTGGGAATCCCGGGGAATTAATAGGAGGGATCCAAATCTCGAATTGATTCCAGTCGAATCAGGCATGATTCGATTTGTACCCGAATCTAGACAATGGACCACAGGGGTGATTTGTTTTGTCTCCAAATCACCGGAATCAGCTAGATTTGGGTACAAATCGATTTGTACCCAAATCAATTTACACATCCCTAGTCTCTAGTACCAGCCAGAGGAATTGGCTACCAGGTAGTCGCATCACTTCAGTCTAAGAACACCAGCAAAGTTCACCTGGCTCCCAACTGGATATAAATACCTGTTTACAACTCAGAAGTTCATCCTGGAATTGCCAGATGGATCTCTTTTCTGGTTTACTTTTCCTCTCCATTTCCATTCGTGTTTCTAATCTTTTAGTTTATAAGCAAAAGGGCAGGGCCTATGTTTCATTTTCATTCATGTGTAGTGCCAATGGCATTGTTATTGAAATTTCATTATGGTGAATTGCTTTAGAAGACAATTTTTCTTGGAAATGTTAGATTAAAATATAATAAATAAAATAGTAAAGGGACATGTTACTAAAACCCACTTGACTTAAACTTGCAGCAGACTAGTTCTATTTTAATAAATATTCTATCTACACATTACAAAAAGAACAAAATGCGGAATGCTTCCAACTTTTTAAATCAAATATGTTTGTTCATGAAGTCCTCTTTCTAATATTTGTACAACTCCCATACAGTAAACATGAGGAACTAAAACTCTGAGATAATTTGACCGCACTTTGGGTCAGATGTTCTTATGAAAGTCCAAATCCCAAAATATCAGCAACCCTCTGATATTTGGTGTTAGCAGCAGTGCTTGATTTGGATAGAGCCAGAAAAATAAAGTATTTTCAACATTGGCCCATACTGGGATATTCTGAAATCTACTGACATAAAAATGCTGCTATACCCAGAATCAAAAGACTCATTAGGCTTATTCACACATTCTCCATCTCGGTAGGAGGAGCACCCTGCCAGGTTAGAAGAGCCAGGCATACTCCCGATTGGCAGTCAGGTAAACAATGTAGGAGAATGGGTGAGTGATCTTGTGGGAGCTGGGTAGGACTCATTTTTGTCCACCTTCGGTAAAATGCTGGGGAGAGGCTGGGTAGGGTGTGCCCATCACACCCAGCTCCTGCCTCCCACACAATCACTCTCCTGTCCTCCTATGTTATTGTTTGGGTTTACATGACTGTCAATCAAGAGTGAACCCGGTTCTCCCACCCTGGCTGGGTGCTTCTCCTACTCAGATAGGGATTGTGTGAAGGAGCCTAGTGTTTTGTACTTAGATTAGAAAATAAACATTACGTTAATATTGTGATTTAAAAAAAAACAAAAACCCACAGGACTGATATTGAAAGCTATGACAAAAATGTCGCTTTGAAGAAAATCCATCAAGAGATGGCATTTTGCTACTGATAGACACGTTGCAATCCACTTAGGGACTCTTTTGCTCAACCTGGCCCCCTTACACTCAGATATGTAGACACTCTAGAACATAAGTATCTAAACAACAGTGGTGCTGCTGACACCATTTGTAATGTACTGCATTGTAAACAAGAAGAGTTCTGGCATATATTATAATATTCAAAGCTCCCTCTGATTTACCTCCTCCTCTACAATTATGCTGAACAATAGGGTCCATTTTAACTTTTTATCAGGCTCTAATGACGGATTCTAAGCTTTGATTTTAAAAATTACATCTAAATAACCACTTCCTGTGTAGTATGTGGAGTTCTGCTGATGTGCAAACTGCAATAAGGCTGACATTTGGAGGACGGAAAACCTTTTGGGAAGCCCTAAAATATCCCCTAAGTAGGTCGGCTCAGTGACCTGGATCTGTACTTTTAATACAGGAGTAGCCTATATTCTCACACACTGTTTGCAAAGGAGGGACCAATTTGGGGCTACAGATTTATTTTTAGCAGTTGAAATGTGACCCCTGGATGAGATCTAGAAATGAGAAAAATGGTGGAATTAACCAGGATAAATCCTTTGATTTCAGAATGAGAAGCACATGCCATTTGGCCTAACTAGGTAATCTTTTCTTAAAAGAATTTGGCAAGGCAGAATTCCAGTGCCAGCTTTTCATACAAAAAGACTTGCTTTATATCTTATGAGGTTTTGGGTTATTCATCCAAGAGGATTCGAGCAAATATTCTTACTTGGAAGAAACACATGCCTAAGGTGCTGGCATGGAAAAAGAGGGAGGGGCTGCTAGGCAAACACAGTAAAGGGGTGTTGTTTATATCTCTTTAGGTAACTGTGCTGCTGATGCCCTACAAAAGTGGCACAGACCTATCAGCTTTTGTGGCTCTCACCTAGAAGATGTAGAACATAATATTAAAGTAGGAATTTTGCTCTGTCTCTCTAGGCCCAATCATTTAATGAAATATTCTCTGCTGTGTTTTACAAACAATAATCATAATAAGCAGGGACAGATCTATGCTTGGGAGGCCGTGTTGCAAGAATATGGCCTCCCAGGGCCCCTTTGGGGGAAGATGATGTAGACCCTACCTTTCACCACCTCTGCAGCAGGCTCCTCGACATTCACTGCCTGCTGCCTTGGGACCCCTGCCCACCCTCCCTCTTGCTGCTGGCCTCCATAGCCCCATCATCTGTAGTCACCAGGGTCGGCTTGCTGTCCTTTGCCAGCCATAGTGTAATATAATGATGCCATTATACCTCACTGAAGCTGAAAAAAGTGGACGGGACCATAGAGGCCAGAGGCAGTGGGTGAGCGCAAGGGGGCAGGGTCAATTTTGGGGGGATTTTTGTTTTAAAAATTGTGAAATCTGGCTTGTTTCAAGCCAGAACTTTAAAAAAACTTCTGACACTGAAGATCCCCCTTGGACCATCATTTCATCAGCATGTGGAGGAATCTGCCCTTTGCCTTCATGAAAAGGGGTAACAGCATGCCTCCTTTTATATTTCCAGAATGGATGGTCATACAGTTATAAAATCTGGCACACATGAAGTCTACATTGGCAAGACTCTGTGCAATTTTCTAGGGATGTGCGTTTCGTTTCGGATACAAAACGTTTTGTGCACAAAACAGGCCGTTTCGGCTGTTTTGTAGCCAAAACAAAACACCCAATGCTCAAAACAGAAAATTTTGTAGCCAAAACAAAACGTCCCTGTTTCGGATACAAAAATTTTGTTGTTTCGGCTGTTTTGGAACTCCATTTTGCAATCACAAAAAGTCTTTCTCCTTCAGTTTCCATTTTGAGTTTTGACATCTTTTCGAATTTCTGGCCCTTCCAGCCTGCAGATTGGCCAGCAAAAGCATGGGCTGATCTGCTGGCAATTGCCTCCTTATTCCTTTTAAGCAAATTTAAGTGTAAATTTTACCCTCATTGGCTAGTGGGGCAGTGTGCATTTACCTTCATTGCCCAGTGGGGCAGTGTGCATTTCATTGTTGTTGTTTCACACTGTTGTGCATAGATCAATTGCATTTTGGGCGGGAGGGATGTGGATTTGCATGACCTTTGGAAATCTGCCTGATTTTTTCCAAAGCTCTGCTGTTGTTAATGTGTGATGTTGTTGTTATTTGGGGTGGATTTGGGGCAGAAAGGGGGATTTGGGGGCAGAAGAGTGGTTCAGGTGGTAGTGCCCCAATGGGTGCCTGCTGCCACCCAGATTCCAAAGGAATTGGGAAAAGGGCAGATTTTTAAAAGAATTTCCAAAGTTGACATGTCTTTGGGGCAGATTCGGGGCAGAAAGGGAGCCTGAGGGGCAAAACAGTGGGTTGGGTGGCAGTGCCCCAAGGGGTACCTGCCACTTGCCCTATTCCAAAGGAATAGGGCAAAGGGCTGACTTCTTAGGAATTGTTTATGCTTCTTTAAGGTTCCCCCCCCCAGGGAATAAAGGAGGTTTCAGAAGACCCATAACTCCACCTGGGGGGCACTGGGGTAGCCAGGAGCGAGTGCTGGTGTAGTGCACACAGGGTGCCAACCACCCCCATGGTTGCTAAACCATGGGGTGATGGGTTCTGTTGTTTCTGAGGTGCTCTGAGTATAGATTCTCTGGTAGCATGAGATTTTCAATGACAAACCATGAATCCACTCTCACATGCTACCAGAGAATCTGAATTTACATTCAAACATCTCAGAAACAACAGAACCCAGTACCCCATGGGTTAGCAACCCATGGGGGTGATTGGCACCCTATGTGCTCTACACCACCAATTGCTCTGGGCCACCCTGGTGCCCCCCAAGTGCAGTTATGGGGCAGGAATTATGGAGGTCCATCATTCCCTATGGGGAAGAACTTTACAGATGCGCAAACTCCATTACATCTTTAAAAATCAGCCCTCTGCCCAATTCCTTTGAAATAATTCTGGCAGCTTCCTTGCCCCCACTGGGCACTACCACTGACCCTACTCTGGGCCACCCCTTTCCCCCCAACATGAAGCTATACTTTTGCTGAAACCTCCATTCTTCCCAATGGGAAAAACCCTATACTTCAAAAATTCACCAAAAATCATCCCTTTGCCCAATTCCTCTGACGTTTCAGTGGTAGTTTCCACCTATTGGGCACTACCACCCCCACCCACTAGTTTTTTCCCAGGGCCATTTTTCAAAATCCAAAATGTTTCAGATTCGGATTTTGCAATTTCGAACAAAGAACAAAATTGGGGTGTTTCGGATTGGCTGATTTCGAACAAAGAACAAAATGGGGGTGTTTCGGATTTGGGCCAAAAACAAAACAGAAAAAAAAACCCAAAATGCACAACCCTACAATTTCCCCCCCAAAGTTATGGGTCAATCTGATTTATGGTGCATTTTTGAAATTTTCTTTAAAAGTGGCTAAGAATTGTGACATCTGGCTTGTTCCAAGCCAGATTTCACCAATTTTAGCTATTTTTAAACAAATATTTTAAAAAACCACCAAAAACCAGGGCATTGACCAAATTCATTGCAGGGGGCCCTAACTTCCTCCCCCACATGTGTGGAAAGTTTCAAGGCTCGAGGACCAACCAGTGATTTTGGGTTATTTTTTAAACTTCCCCATTCACCTCTATGAGGAAAAAAAATCCTATTCCATTTTGCTAATTCCAAAATTCCAAAGTATTTCCAAAATTAATTTCAATATTTCAGATTTAATTCTGATTTTCCAGATCCAATTAAAAACAAAACACCCCAGATTTAGATTTTACTGATTTTTACCAATTTGGGGGTAATTTCAGATAAAATCTGAATTTCTGAATCCAAATTTGCACCGGCCTAGTAGAGTGTCTACCCTCATTCTTGGGCACTGCACAACTCATTCAAATCTTATACTTACTCTTATATTTGTGGCTGCTTAGAATGTGAAAGCCCTTTGGAAACTGGCCACAAGAAGAGATCTCCTGGCAAAAGCAACACTGGATGACAAGGGTGGGGTGGTGGTAAGAGAGATGCATTATAGACCATATGCAAAGAGCCCCTATTGCATGTAGGATTGTGTACAAATTAGAAACATGCCCAGAATAAATGCTTCTGACTCCTGAAGTTCCTGCAGGTATCTGCTTTGCACTATTCTGCCAGTCACAGCTTTTAAATGGTTCATCAATTTTCCAAAAAGGTTTTTCTTCACAAAGAGGAGCTGCATTCTGATTTTGAAAATGATGTTGAATTGATGGCTGCTAATAAAGCACTCTTTAAAGGAAAACAGTTTATTGTCTGTTATATGGCCAATACATGAGAGAAAGACTGTGCAGTATTACTAGACAAAATGCATAACTCATGTTTTGCAAGTGTTTGGGGCAATTACTTTGAAGTTTTTTTTAATTGGGGGGCCAGACCTTGGACTACAAAGTCCAGCTGAGAAACCTGTTGCTTCTTACATTTCTTCCTTGCCTGTCTGTAGAGAATCACCAATGTGATGAGAAGCTCTGGAGATCACAGCTGTTTTCCTTCCTTTTCTGAAAGATACCCTTGGAATACTTTTATCTTCAAAGCATTTTAAAATTCCATTGTAGTTTCAGGGAGTCTAGACCTATATAAACAGCTGAAGCATCAAGCCTGGCTTTCATATAAAGCCATATTGCTGTAGACTGCTAAGGCCTTGCTTGTTTTCAGTACCCATTCTCCTTGACTTTCATAGAGTTTCTATATTTTGCAGTTTGCAGAATTAATGAATGCAACTTGTATCTGGGAGCAGGGGAACATGACACTCTAACAACAGGTAAATGCATTTAAGGTCATTGATTACAAAATGGGTTTTAAGTGAGCAAAACAATGCTGGATTGGAGCCGGAGCCAGGGCTGACAGCCTTACTAGCTACCAACAACCTGCTTTGCTAGTGCACTGGAGGTAATCTAGAAGTGAGGAAAGGGTCAGCAATGTGTTTCCTTCTGAGTCACTTCTGGAGTGCTGGCAGGGTGGGGACAGTCACCTGCTTGTGCAACAGCATATATGTGGAGGGGCTAAGGTGAGCCCCAGTAATGTGAGCCCCAGTAATATTCTTGCAATCCTACTTTACACATGTGTTTCGGTAGCCAGGATGTCATCCACTATGTGGAGATTCATGAGATCAGCTTCATGACAGCTGCCATGTATGACTGCTGATATTTTGTTACAAAACAGATATGATGATATTATTTACTTAGACGCAAAGAGGAATATAAGAGGTGTGTTTAACTTTTCTTGATCCTAAAGGATAATCAAAATCCCAATGTGTTTCAGACTATAAGGCCCTCCATCTTCAGGGGAAGATGATTTGATGCCAAATGTAGCTATGTATAAGAAGGAATACAAAAAAGACAACAGCTGCCTAAATTCAGAAAGTTCAAACCAAACTGATTTATTGGTTATATACCACATGATCAGGATTAGAAAAACATTTCATATTCCTGACTGCCAGCAGCAGACATTAGATGCCAGTCATGGGCAAGAGCTAGAAAACAGTTGTTGTTGTTGTTGTTATTTCGATTTCTATACCGCCCTTCCAAAAATAGCTCAGGGCGGTTTACACAGAGAAATAATAAATAAATAAGATGGCTCCTGTCCCCAAAGGGGACATTAGTTCATATTCTAACCACTTTTATAGACAATTGGAGAACCTGGCACCTGGGATTTAGTTATGTATTGCTTTGAGTTGATTTTTAAGCCACTCCTTAGCCATGTTCTCAAAAGTGGTGAAAAATAAAATGTACATATTAAAACAATCACAGAGTCCTGCTTATGATTCAGATTTACTTTGATTTAAAAAACAACTAAAATATGTTCTGGGAAAACAAGGGATAATTGGAATTGTTCCGCATTGCAGGCATCACAAAAGAGACGCGAGAGTTGCAATCCACCCCAGCTTTTCATGATGCAGTGTGTACAGAGCTCAGAGTGAGCAATGCAATGTTCTTTGTAGAAAGCAAAGAGGTTTTCAGATATTTGTCATGCACAATGGGCAAACGTGTAGCTGGTATATCAACAAGCACACCTCCACTACATTCATTAGAATGGCATACAAGCTCTCACTCTGCTAATGACATTTCCATATTCAACCAACACCTCTCCCCCACATTGTACGAAAAGACCGGTCTGTGTAGAACAAGCATTTGGGAAGCGGGGAGATAATGGAATCATGGTGGCAGTTTCCACCCCTGATCTACATGTGTTGGTTTGAAAATCAGAAGCACCTTCACATTCACACTTGTTCACATGTAGAGACCTCTCCATGTGATTAGTAACCATGCAGAAGGTCTACACATAGGCTTTCAAAAAATGTGGCACATGGGAGAAGCTAGGTAGATTAAAACCTTTTTGGGGTTCAAAAGAACAGTAAGTGGTAAACAAAAAACCCCCAAATATAAATCTCAATATTGATATATAAACAACTTAAACCACAAAGTATCCCACTTTAATCAAACGTACATAACAAACAAAACTATATTAATTCCAATGCATTGATCCCACATACTAAAGTCCCTCCAAGTATTTACACATTAAAAGCACATATAAAAAAATAAACATTTCTATTGCAGAAAGTATATAAACATAGCATCTAAAAAAGTGCAAAGAATATTTATTCTATGGTTCCCAGTCAGTGCAATACAGGTCAATATGGTGTATTTGACAGAGCTCCATAGATGTATCTCAAAACTCCATATGAAAATGTTGACTGTTTCAGAGAAATATGTCCAAAAATTAACCAAACACTCACCAAAATCCATATAAAAGTATCAACTGTATTCAGAGAGATATGTCCAATAATTGTTTACAATATGCCATACGTGTTTTGGTTGTTACTTCTATGTAAGTTTTGGCTGTATATGGAAGTTTCTGGGGAGCATTCTGTTACAGCATTATACTTGGAGTATATTGAGAAGAGTAGAATGCTTGGAATGTATTCCTTAGAGCCTTTACACATTTATATGTGAGGTATAGGATTTTAAGTTAAAGAGACACTGCATGTAACCCATACACTGCATTTTCATTTTTCATTTATGACAGTTACATTTGGGGTCAGTTGCTGACGGGCCTTAGTGATGACAAATCCTAAGGGGCATAGCCATATGTGGAAGCTTTTGGAAGAATCATACCTGGATTATATTGAGAACAAAATGAAGTCTTGAGTGTATTTTTGAAAGAATTCTTTTTTAAAAAAAAATATTTATATTCATTCATTATATAGACTGTATTGAAGAAATTTTGAATCAATGCCACTAAAGAAGACTGGGTAACAGCCAAAATGCATCTGGTGTATCATAAAGAATTATTGGACATATTTCTTTCTCATGTTACTGAGAAAGTTGCTTCTGCTGCTGTTACTGGCTGGAATGTTGCACATGGCCTTAAGCGAGCCCTTCTGATCATCCCGCACTGCTGAGGGAGTCAAAGGAAGCACTGGCAGTTTTGTGAAACAATGCAGAGCAAAGTTGCTCACCTTCACTTCAGGAACACAACTTCCACTGGAAACAATAGAAATTGTGCTTCCAAAGTGCCACTTAGCAACTTTAAGTAGTTGTGCTCTTGCACAAGACTGCAAGTGCTTCCTTAGACTGCTGCAGCAGTGTGGGCTGATTGGAAGCACCAGAGTGAGACATGTCAGGCATTGATATGATTGGTTTTCGTCTTACTATTATTATTGGCCCACATGATCTACAGGCTTAGACTGGTGTTTCTTATTGGCCTGTGCTGCTGCAGGCATGAGAGGAAGCAACAGCAGTCTTGTACAAAAGCATAAGTGCACCAACATTTAAAGTTCTATACTGGCACTTTGGAAGTGCAACATACGTTGTTTCCAATGTAAGCTGTGCTCCCAAAGTGTAAGTGTGCAACTTTATGTATTTGCGCATATGCTCTCTTGCACAAGACTACTGGCACTTCCTTAGATCCCTGCATGCTGCTGCTGCAGCACAGGCTGATTAAAAACCCTGGTGTAAGTCTCTCAACTTATGGGCCCTCATTACTATTATTGCTGTTATTATTTTGACTTCTATTAGTTCTTACCTGCTTTCATCAGGAGCTAGATTAAAGGATCAACATCCTTATAACTTAACATGGTCATAACCTCTTTCCTGCATCCAAAACCTCTTTACTATTATCTCAGTCATTTCTTCAAAGGGAAATGAATCCATTTCTCCTTTGCAAGTGACCGCTACAGTTTATAGCCTGCTGCTAGGAAGTCCCCTGAATGGCAACAGACTTATCCCACCCATTTCAGCTCCACTCAAGTCCCAGCCAATGATGTGATGAAGAGGAACCAAATTAGATGGCTGTAGCCTCTGGAGTTGCTGATATATGGGCAAAAGCTAATTAATTGAAACTTAAAAAGAAAGTGATAACAATCAAAACGTAGGATTAACAGGGAGAGCTTTCAAACAGATTTTCCTAGGGTTGCCCTAGAGAAATAATTTAGTTAACAAGAGAATGAAGCTTTAAAGCTACAGTTCAATTTTCTGTCTAAGAAAGAAGCCAGGAGCTGAAGGAATGTTGGGTGAGCCATTCTTCTATTAGCTAAAATCCTCCACAACAGATTGCCATTGACCAGGCCCCTCCCATACCTCATTTATTAAGTAGAGATGCAAAATAATGATCAGTGAGAAGACATTTAATCTGGTTGGCCTTACTACAGTAGAACACAAATAGCTGAAGATATATGAAGACGACAAACAAGACTTACACAGATGTAGAAGGCAGGAGAGCTGAACAGATCTTAGGTATGGGGGCAGTCCTTGGAGTCATGGGAGGATTTCCATCCCTCAAATAGAAGTGGGGAGAGAAAGGGAATTCTACTGACTTCTTTTAAAGGGTGTAAGGAGTACCTAGATTATGTGCCAAGATATTAACTTTTCTGTATAAATCATTTTGTTCAGATAATGTTTAACAAATTATCTTTTTGTGTGAGTGAGTCTATAAAAAACACATGTTAAAGAAAAATGTTTAACCCATGTTTAAGAAAATGTTTAATGCATATTAAAGAAAATGTGCTTGCCTGGTAAAAAAAAAACATGTCAGAAACTGTAATCATACTGGTCAGTTACTGTGAGCCATACTGCTTAGATTGCTTCTCTCTCTGCCAGTGTGTGTGTGTGGGGGGGGGAGAATGAGGGGAGGGGAATGCGATAGCAAAGCACAGCTTCCTAAATCCTCTCAAATTGCTCTTTTATTCCCTTCCCAACACACGTGTCTGTCCCCAACACATTTCCCTCTTGTCCATAAAGTTTGCCAGCCCCATAAAGCAGTAATAAAGGTTTCCATGTTTTTCTGTAATGTCTGATGCATGGACTTTCATATAAAGTAGGTGATGGGAACAGCCTTACTAAGTGATGCAGGTGCAGATGTAGTAGTATAACTTTGGGTGGGTTCTCACAACCTGCATGATTGCGTTGGACCAGAAATCAGGAGATTTTTCAGGGTGTGCATGCTTCCAATATCCAGAACCTGGAATTTTTTTGGCAATAACAGGGTTGGCACTGTTCTAGCCCGACATCACTGAAAATTCCTGGCTTCTTGCAATAGGAAATCCAGAACATTTGTGCTGCATAATTCTCCTAAGGGAAATTTCCCTCCTCCCCTTGTGGCAGGCAATAAAGGCAGAGGCGTAACTATAGGGGGGGCAGGGGGGGCACGTGCCCCGGGCGCCATCTTTTCGGGTCACATGGGGGGCGCCGCCATGACCATTTTTTTAAAAAAATTTTTAAATACAAATTTCTCCTGCTCAGTGCAGCAGCGCTGCAGCAGTCAAGGGAGCGCGTTGGCGCCCCCTCCCCCACGAGCGGTCCCTTCTGCACCTCCCGTGCCCCCCCCATTGCTTTGCTGGCGGCCAGTAAGTGGCCTGGCTTGGCGGCGGCGGGCGCCACGGTGGGCGCCTTTCATGCTGCTCACTGTGCCTGCCTGCCCACGCCCCCCCATTGCTTTGCTTGCGGCCAGTCAGTGGCCTGGCTTGGTGGCGGGTGCCTTTCATGCTGCTCACTGCGCCTGCCCTTGGCTGAGGCTCGCTCACTCCGTCGCTCGCTTAGTCTGGAACAGCCAGAAAGAGGCCCTCTAGTGGCTTGCCAGCCAGAGGGTCTCTAGTCAGTGACGCATGCATGCACGACTCGGCCGGCGTGCCGTGTTGTGCTGCGCATGCGTGCAGTGCGTCTGTCCTCCTCTGTTCGCCTGCACGTGGTGGCGCGGTCGCCGTCACGGAGGAAAGAGTGGTTGCTGGGGCTGGGATTGCACTGCAGCAGGTGCAGGCAGGACGATGAGGACACACACGGACACCCGCACAGAAGAAAGGATTCGGCGGCGGGCGGGTGGAAGCAGCAGACCAAGTGTCAGGGTGAGAAATTGAATGAGTTGCAAAAACTACAGAAGCCACATGTGGAAAAAAAAACATATTAAAGAATCAGGCTTTTATTTAGCTGCCCAACTATGGTTCTCAGATGCCTAACAGGTGTTAATGTTTGCATTATACGCTCCTCTCCCCGCCCCAAAAGAAAGAAAAACAATCATAAAGATTCTTTGGCACTCAATCTTAAATGCATGCATGTATATGGAACTGAGAGTCAATTCCCACAGCCTGGGTAGTACAGCAGTGTGAGTTGACGCAAGCAGTGTAACATTGCTGCCTGTGCATTGTTACAAGGTGTTTCAAGAGAGTTTTACCATGAGTTCTGCTTGCTGGCATGCTCGTTTTTGCACTGTGAAAGCTTGCCTTGTGATCTCAGTTTACGCTGAAGTGCTGCTATAACAGCTCCATGTCAGAAAAACCTGCAGTGTTAGCTTTAACAAGTGCCTGTGGTATCCTGCTAAAGACACAAAGTTTGGCAAGAAAAATGGGGGAGGGGGTTATATGCCAGGACCTTTGGAGATTGTCTCTTGCTTGTGAGGAAAAACCTAAGTAAAATGTGGTGTGTATCATCAATCATTTCATCATAATTCTGTTGTTTGAGATACAAGCCAACTCCACAGGGTTGTTGCTTGTGAGGAAAAACCTAAGTATAATGTAGTGTGTATCATCATTGCATCATAATTCTGTTGTTTGAGATACAAGCGAACATCACAGGGTTGTTGTGAGGAAAAAACACATGTGTGTCAGTCAGATGTATGGTGGGGGGGTGGGGGGGCGCAATTTCAGTGCTTGCCCCGGGCACCGTTTTCCCTAGTTACGCCTCTGAATAAAGGGGAGAGAGAAATGAGGAGTTAGATGGGGAGGCTGGTAGGCAGAGGATGGAAAACTACTCCGAGCCTCTTTGAATTAATCCAGCCAGTGATCTGAGTTCTTCCCAATTTTGAGAAGAAGTCAGATCACTTGTGGGCTACTCCAAGGTTATCTTTGAAGAATTCACACATCTCTTCTAAAAGATTTTATAAGCTGGCAACATTTCATGTGTGCATCCCTAGAGAGAATTTGCTTCTCCCTTTCAAAACATCAAGGCATTGTAAAAGGGTGTTGTCACTGTGCCTCCCACCAACCTCATGACTCTGCTGATCCTTCCTCTTTAGCCTACTTGGGCAAGAAGAGGTCTTATTTTGGCTCACAACAAGTGCTAAATGGGCCAAGTGAGAGGAGCAGAGGCTGCATTCTCTTGGTGCCTCAGGTCTTTTAGAGGAATTGGTGCAGTTCAGAGGTGGAGCTACCAGTGTTCCAAGGTGTCTTTGGAACATGAGCCACATAGCTCCAGGGGCCGTCTTGCACACCTTCCTCCTTCCCTCTCTGGCTGGCTGCTCCTGTTGCTGCCCCCCCATCTGCCTGCCGACCTCTGCCACCACCATCCACCTGCCTCCTCTTCCTTCTCCGTTGCCACCATCTGCCTGACACCTCCTCCCAGCTCCCAGGCAAGAAGCAGGAAGTGTTTGTAAGTGCAGCAGTGGCAGCTGCAGGTGGGGAGACAGCAGGAGTGACAGCGGGGGTGGTGCTGCGGGGACAAAGGCCCTCTCTTCCCTAGCTATGCCACTGGTCCAATTTCCCGGGTGTAACTATGTGAATGCTGCCCTGAATTCCTTGGAAGAAGGACAGAAAATAATGCAGTAGATAATAACTAATAAAATCTCCAAGTGAATACCTGATAACCCTAATATTGTTTAGGTTAAAAAAAAGTCACAAATACTCCCCTCAGGCTGATGTTAAACTGGAATAAACAAAAAGGCACCTGCAAGATATAGAGTTAAGTGCTACAACAGAGCCATCTCTACCTATCTGTATCTATCTAACCTATATAAAAGGATGAGCCACAAAAGGGAAGAAGGATTTTCATAAACACCAGGATTCAGCTTTTAAATGAAGCTTGGGGTATGCTGCAAAAGGGAATGAAAGTGCTCATCCATTGCCTGCCCTGAACAGGCTTGCTTTGCTCTCAGTGGCAACATACTGTTCACTATTTCATTGGCCAGGCTCATCCAGGTGACTTTCCAGGAACAACTTCCCTGAATCTAAGTCCACTTTTTTTTCACTCATTGGCTACACGCTACTGTGATTTAACCACATTCAGTAGATGATCCTTGATTCACTTGGATCACTCTAAGAAGGAGTAAGAACCAGAGAAAGAAGTGCTGCTAGTCAGGTGCAAAGGGAGGCCAGCACCGCGGTCCCTCTAGCCTTGCCCCCTGAGTCTGAGGTCAGATGCAGGGAGCGTTTAGCTATGCCCCCCATGTCTGATGTCAGACACAAGGGCGTGGTTCAGCTCCCATACGGGGCTGTGCAGCCCTGTGTGGGAGTTAGATCAGCCAGCTCTATGTTACAAGCGTGGTGGAAGTGAAGGCACGAAGTGTTGCTCCGGCCGCACTGCGAACACAGCTCTGGCTGATTTTGCAGCCCCGTATGGGAGCTAAATCACCCCCCCCCCACACACACACATCTAATGTCAGACGCAGGTGTGTGTGTGTCTGGGGCATGAGGTGTGGCCCCTGACGGGTGGCAGCCTAGGTTCTTTGAACCCGTTCGCTCAATGGTGGCTCTGCCCCTGCTGCTAGTAGAAATAAATGGTAATAAAAATGAATGGCCAACATCCTAACTAATGCTGTGCATGTGCAGCCAAAAGATGCATGCGTGCAGCAGATGTGCTCCCACTTCTCAAGCATGGGCATTCATGCACAGGGGGGCAATTTTGCCAATCCAGCCTTCCCCCAGAAGTGCTTTAGCAATGTTCAAATATGTCCCTGAGGTTGTGCAACCCTCAGGGATATATTTGCATTTTGCACAGAGTTCTCCTGTGAAAAGGAGAGATCAGCAAAATCATCCACCTTGTGCAAGCTCCTGCACTTTAGAACTGAGAGTGCATCTGCTGCATATGTGCTTCTTTTGGCTGTATGTGTATATTATTAGTCAGGATGCCGGCCACTGAAAAAAGTTGGACATTCATATTAAGTGGCTTGAGAGAATCTTTTGGCTCCCCCTGAAAGCACTACTTTTAGCTTAAACAGTGAAATGGGTAAATATTTGAAACAGTCAAATCCTATCCAGCTGCACATAAACATAAAACACTAGATTAACCATGGTTGCTATTTTTTTAATTTAAAAAAAAAATACTAATTTAGTCTCCCAGTATCTTTGTGTACCATGCAATAGAAAGAGGCACCTCTGTCTCCCTCTCCATTCCCTCCCCCTTCTCTCTTTCTCCCTCTATACTCTCTACATTTGCTAGCAAGTGATTCTGTAAGAAATCAATATTTTATGCAAGCGAAACTTTCATGTTAATGTTTGCAGAGAGCCTTATCATCCCCACCAGCTACTGAGCCCCTGCAATGCAGGCTTCTATTAATTCTGTAAAAGAAAAGAAAAAACAGCAATCAATAGAGATTCCTTGTGCATAATGCTCAGTAAAATTAGCACTTTGCCAACCCTGACTCTGATCTCCTGGAAAGCAGAATTCCCGCCAGTTTCTTCCCTTCTTTCTTCCTCCTCCTTACGGAAGGGGTGTTGCTAGGTACATAAAAGATCCAGGGCCTGGGCCCACAGCCCAACACCCCCCCCCCCCGATAATTAAACTCTCTCATATCCTCCACAAGAATTCTATGCTTTTAAAATATCTCTCTAATATTATAATACAGCACCTAAGAAGGTGGAAGCAGCAGAGAGCTAGGTGAAGCTAGGAGGTCTCTCTCATGCCTTGTGCAGATGCCTCCACTGCTGCTCTTACTTTCTGGAAGAAGTCATGGAGGAGGGAGATGGCTGATGAGATTCAGGGCTCTGAGCAATTCATTGAGGGCTGTGCCCCATGGCCACCCCCTAATGACACCCATGACACTGGGGGGTTGTTTCATCTGATTTTTCTCCAGAGGAAAACTGGTCAGGCCAACTGCTGCCTCCTGTCCTGTCACCTTCCCCATCTCCCTCTCCTTCACATCTGTCGGATCTGCCCTCTGCAGTTACTTTTCTCAAATCCAAAGCAGTTCTTCCTAGCTACCATATGTTTATTTATTATTAGATTGATAGAGAAGGAAGCTCTAAGTGAGGAGACAGAGGGCTGATTTTGTGTGTGCATTTGGGACCATGTTTGAACAGAGCAAGAAATAGCTGGTTCATGCAAAGCTGCCAGTGCTCTGAACTGGACAAATATCTTCACTGCTGCAAAAGATCCCCTCTTTTGCATGTGCAAATCTCTTCCTTGAAATTTAAGAAAATAAGGATCCTGCTGGATCAGACTAAAGGTCCAGCTAATTGGTCACACAGTGACCAATTCACTGAGTTCTCACAGTGACCAGTTAGATGCCTTCAGGAATAGAGCTGCCATAAGGAAAGGAAGGCAGGTCTCTTCTACCTTTAGCAGATGCACAGAAGAGGGAATTTCAGCCATTGAAGTTTTTTGTGTCATGCCCCCACATGACAAGCTGCACCTGCTGAAATTCCCTCTTCTGTGCATCTCTTAAGATACAGGAGACCTGTCTTCTTATCCATATGGCAGCCCTATCTAGGAAGCCAGAAGCAGGACATGTTGACAAATAGCCCTCTCTCATCCCATTGCTTCCCAGTGCATAGTTTCCATAGTACAGCCACCCAACGGAGTGGCTACTGTACTACGTTGTGGCAGGGCTCCTATGCCTTTAAGAGATTCTGATTGTGTAGATTTTAACATCACTGTAACTTCATGCCAGAAAAAGCTTTGTCTGTTACATTTATTATTATTAGAAGCATTTAATATACTGCCCACTCCAAAGACTCCAGGTGGTGTACAATGACATGTAAATAAGGTAACATTAAAAATTACAACCAAAATTACATTAAAAACAGCAAACTAAAATAGATAATGGAAAGGAAATAAAGTAAACTACAGGGCACATGCCCGGCGGAAAAGAAAAGTCTTCAGTAAGGATTTAAAGACCAGTAAAGAGGAGGCTAGACGAATCTGAAGAGGAAGAGAATTCCAAAGAAGTGGGGTAGCAACCGAAAAAGCCCTTTCACACGTCCTAGAACTCTGAACCTCTTGAAAATCAAGGACCGACAAAAGGGCCATCTGAAATGATCTAACAGAATGGGATGTAACAGAATGGGAGAGGCGATTCTGTAGGTAAAGCCCCGTAAAATTTCTATTTCTCGTGTAGCTTTTATCGGCACAGGAGCCCTGCCGGGGAGAAACACATTGTATTGGGTATGACTACATTTCCCAACACTGAAAATCACATTTCCTCGCTACTGCTGGAGCAGCAGATCATGCCTACCAGAGACCTCAGCTTCCCTCTTAGGACTGTGGACCTGGCCAATCACTGAGACTTGAAGTTTTGGTAAATATCCGTGAACTATGAGTGAAATAAATGAATGCGGTCCTCTGATAACATAGGCATTTGTAATGTGAGTTGAGATTTGCTGAGGAATAAAACTTTGCCCCCAAAGGTCTGGACAAAAAAAATTGTGACACTGAGCAAGATTTAAGCCAAAAAACACAAGTCAGTTAAATAGAACAAAAGCATTTTGAAAAGCTACTTGACTGTCCTTCCATTATTCCGAATGGAATTGCTAAATGTTCAGTTATTCTGAATGGAATTGCTGGAGTTGCAGCTAGAATCCTTGCCCTGCATGTTCTACAATGTTCTGGGTTCAGCTACTCAGAGGGGGCCTGAGGAGCAAATCTCGGAATAAGCTCACATTGAAAAGGACAAGGTTCTGTGACCTGCCAGGTAAGGAATTCCTGGCCTGTATGAACTGATGGAGAGAAAACAATCACAAGAAGTAAACTCTAAAGTATGTACACAAAACAGGGAGGGTCATGAAGGGAATGCAATAGGATCACACATTGCTCACTCTACCAGCAGAAAAGATTAAATCTTCAGTAATCTGTAAAGTTTCCACTTCTAATTAGCATCATGTATTCCTAATAAATCAAGGATCATTCTTTTTATCCACAGTGTTCCAACAGAAGGAATATACAGTTCATAGCATTAGTCACCCAGTTCTGATATTAGTCACTGAAGGGAGGAGAGCTGGTCTTGTGGTAGCAAGTATAAATTGTCCCCTTTGCCAAGCAGGGTCCACCCTGGTTTGCATTTGAATGGGAGACTACATGTGTGAGCACTGTAAGATATTCCCCTTAGGGGATGGCACCGCTCTGGGAAGAGCACCTGCCTGCTTGTATGCAGAAGGTTCCAAGTGCCCTCCGTGGCATCTCCAAGATAGGGCTGAGAGAGACTCCTGCCTCCTTGGAGAAGCCACTGCCAGTCTCAGTAGATAATACTGAGCTAGATGGACCAGTGTTCTGACTCGGTAGAAGGCAGTTCCCTATGTTCCTAAGACTTTAGTCATTGTGCAGCTGGTATGATGGAAGGAGGTCAAAAGGCAAAGCAGTGTGATGTGTCCTCCACTTTCCCAAGAGATAAGAGGTTGAGGGGGCAAAATTGCCGGGTTTTGTTTCCTTCTGATTGAGAGAGCATGCTAGAGACTTTGGGTGTCTTTGCAATATTTGCTTTCTTTACAAGTACAGCATACATGGAAATAAACAGACTCCTAGAGCAGGTAGCATAACACTGATCCTGCATCAGATCCCCAAGAAGCAACTGTACCCTGAAAGGGAAGCAAGGATGCTTCACTTTCACACAACTCCAAGAGAAAACTCCCATCTCTCAGTCTGACCATCTCCAGCTCTCTTCTTACATAATCTGCCAGGCATTTTATGCCAGGCAATCTGCCAGGATCAGGACATCACACATTTGGCTTCCATTAGAAAGTGACCTTATGCACATGTGGATGACCCAGGGTTCCTACTGTTGTGGAGTATGTACACAGGCCCCACTTCTCATGACAGCCAATTAGCATCATGGATTATCAGCATATGCATACGGGTGCATTGGCATCAGTGGTCAGAACTAGCTGAAGTGGTCCTGCCTCCTGTGTTCAATAAATGCAAAGGGGACTCCATGGGAAAAGGGCTTCAGCCTCTCCTAATTCAAAACTGCCAAATTCCTTCTATTCTCATACCACTACACTACAGCGCAGTCAGGTAAACTGTGCACTCAAGGAAAAAAAAAATCTCCAGTCATCAGCTCCATTCAGGAAATATCAACCAAGAATCCCACTCTGTGTATTAGGAAGCAATTAGCTAATAAAAGATGTTACAGATGCCAGCGTGGTGTAGTGGTTAGGACTGGGGAGACCCGAGTTCAAATCCCCATTCAGCCATGATACCTGCTGGGTGACTCTGGGCCAGTCACTTCTCTCTCAGCCTAACCTACTTTACAGAGTCGTTGTGAGGAGAAATTTAAGTATGTAGTACACCGCTCTGGGCTCCTTGGAGGAAGAGCGGGATATAAATGTAAAAAATAAATAATAAATAAGTAAACATCTGTGACACTAGTAAGAGATACTTGGCCTCTCCATGTCCTCAAGGGGAAGCCAAACCACCACCACCACCACTGCTACTCTAATCTACTTCTGCTTCTACTGGAAAGCTGCTATTTGTTTTCCACAGTCCTTATCATGGTAGCAGGACTAATGGGACCCAGTTTCTTCTTATCAGTATTTGGTGGAGATCAAGTTTCTACTACTAAACTCCCAGTTGCAATGGATATTAATAAAAATGCTCCCCATGGGCTGTGGAGTACTGGAGTATCAGACATATGCTTTCTTTACCTCAAACCCCATTTCTAGATTTCAGCCAGGAATACGATTGGGCAACCAGTACCTCAACGTGTATTTCTGATTCTATGGAGTTTCTAGCTAGTTATCCCCAAAACTAATCAATATTAAGAACTTTGCTATTAAGTACACTTCATTTTTTAATTGTGATTGTCTTTCATGAGAAGTGAAATGGCACCCTGAGCTTTAACTGAGGGCAGAAAGTAAAGTAAAGTATGCCGCAGACCATGCTCTCAAACATAAATTGATGAAATGTATACAATCAGTTTGTCCAATGTCTGGAAACATGCAGTACTGTACCCTCTTTGCTTTCAGCTTCTCTGTGGGCTCTATCTTTCTAGAGAAACCATCCTGGAGACAGAAATGCACTTTTGGTTGCTTGTCCCAGCAACAAGGATTTGGCAACTGAGTCTTTTGGCCATATGTTGCACATGCGGTTGGGGCTCTTAGTAGGAGAGGAGCTACAGAAGTTTTAGTTAGGTTGGTCTTTGATGTGATCTTGTTATATCTGATTTTTCACAAACCATTGGAGAAAGCAAACATCAGACAACGTTCAACTCCCAGCTTCCTCCACCCTCAAGGACCTTTCTTATAGAGCCTGATTCCCCTTACAGCTTCCCGTTTCATGTACTGATACTATCTCTCTGGACTTCTGGATTCAACTCTCATTTATAAGGATGCAGAAGCTGTCTAAACGTTGCCAGCAGAGACCTTATTTGAAGCCCAATCCTTTGTTCAATGTGCAGGCAATGGCATTCACGTTCACATGATTAGCTCACCTCTCAGAATTATTCATTGTTAATTTCCCCAAACTATTGAAATTCAAGAATATTAAACAGTTCAAACCTGGCTATTGATTCATGCTTGATTAATTGTTGTTGTCAGGTGTGACACAAGGGCTGACCAAGCTCAAGGAAGGGACAATCCTGGGGGAACACTGATGGGAACAATGTGATGGTGAGGATCCTGCCCTCCTCCAAGCTGATCTGTGAGTCCAGGCATTCATCACTGGGCAAGGGTGGCAGCTTGCCAGTCAGCATGAATAAAAGCAGGGCTGATGATGACAGGGACATCCTCTAATCAGGACATCCTCTAATCAGAGGCTAATAAAGGAAAAGGATCCTCACCTCAGGTATACAGAAATGAACATATGGGGCAAATAAGGTAGATGGCATAGGTGGAACTGGGGGGGCAGGCAGGGCACGTGCCCTAGGCGCCACTGAGGAGGGGGCGCAATGCCAGTTCCTGCCACCCCCACCCCACTGCCCACCTGCCCAGTCCCAGGGCCCCTCAGCCACTTGCCTCCAGCTCCGGCCTAGGATCGGCAATGAGGCCTAGGATGAGAGCGGCCTCCAAACTGCAGAGCTTTCTCTCCCCGCCTCTCAGCTGATCGGCAGGTGGGTGGGTGGGGCTTCCAGAGAGGCCTCTGAGTAGGCCTCCCTGAAGCCTGAACTCGGCAGGCCAAGCAAGCCAGGAAGGAGGAGGCAGGCAGAGTTCTGCAGCAGACCCTCTGCCCAGACCAGCCAGCATAGCTTTTGCCAGGTAGGCTGTGAATTCCTTTTTGTGGTTGCACCCCCCCCCACACACACACCATATATATGGATCTGCTTGCCATAGGGCTTTGATATGGGGGGGTGGGGGAGACTGAGAAGTCTCTGAATATTTAATTTAAAACAGACTGAAAAATTTGCTGGCTTTAAAAACAAAAACTACCTAAAAAGGCCTATAAGTGGCTTGTTTCATGGCAGAAATTTACAAAAACTTCTGGAACAAATATTATTTATTTATTTATTTATTTATTTATTTATTTATTTATTTTCTTTCATTCATTCATTCATGCATTCATTCATTCATAAATGCACTTATGTTCAAGTTGTTTTGCAACCCAGAAGGTCTGAGTGAGAACTGTGAAGCATGTGTTGTGCTTTAATTTTATTTTATTTTATTTTATTTTTTTTGTGTGTGAACTGCTCTCCAGTAACTTGCAGGGACTTCAGGGTGCATCTGGCCAACATGTGAATGCAGCACCTCCAGATGTGTGTTAAAGGAGATGTGTGTTAAAGGGCTTTAAAAGCCTCGTGTGAAAAACCTCCCAGAATCAAACTTTACTGAATTTGTTCAGAATTCTGAAAAAACAAACATAGGCTCACCCTGCATGGTTGAAAGTCTCCTTTGCTAATCTGCAGCGAGGGGGCCATTTTAATAATTAGCGTTGCTACACTGTGTTCTAGGCATTATAAGTAGCACAAATATATAGTACTCAATGTATATCACTATACACTGTGAAGTGTGCATGTGGTGTGTGTGTGTGTGTGTGTATTCAGTGAAATGTATTTCCAGGCAGCATACTTATTTTGAAATATCAGATGTAAATCCTTGGGGGCCTGGGGTGTGTTGGCCCTGGACTTTGAGGGGCTGGGGGCCCATTTTACCTTGCTATGCCCCTGGCGGTCACTACACATGGGTTTCTGCACAACACCTGCACAGAAGAAACTTCCATGTAGAAAATGTATCTCTTGTAAATTGACCCTGAATTTTCCATCCATGACTGGGATATCTGAGAGTTAGAGTCAATAATAAAAGAACAGCATACTGCTTGTGACAGGAAGGGGCAAATTACAATGATTTCTTAGTCTGGCAGGGGCTGGTTTTGGCCCTGGCAGAACTTGGCTGTCTGCTCCTGTTGCAAATTCCTCTGTCTAGTGTGGCAAACTAATGTATCCTCCTCCCTCTTGGTGTCAAAGTAAGCACTAGAGTGGTGAATGCACATATACCCCATCATGAGCCACCAGTCATCATAAGACAAAGGCTGGCAGGAATCATTCACTGGTTTATAGACACCCTCCCACCACCACCACCTTCTTCTTCCCCTATTTTGCTAGTCGCTATTTGGGCAGGTGATCCTCTAGGACAAAGTCATTTTTATTTTTTTAAGAATGAGATGAGACAGAGAAAATGACACTTTGAATCCTCGCATAACTCCTGACTGTTGTTCTAAGTCTTTTACAGAGATGGCTCATGTTTTCAGGTTTTGATCAACAACCATGTCTAGATGGTACAGTGTTCCTTTTAACAGAGATTTCCAGATATTGTTGACTACAAGTGCCATTATTCCTGTTTGGACAGGGGCGCAATTTCAGTGCTTGTTCTAGGCACTATTTTCCCTAGCTACGCCTCTGGTAGATGGAGGAGCTACTGGGAAGGAAGAGGTGAATGTCCTCTGGGACAGAGGATTGAACTGATCAGTGTATTTCTCTAATTAAAAGGCAGAGAATTATAGTTGCCCCTTAGAGTGGTCCTGTATGCATGGCCGATGTTTTAGGCCCACAACACATGAAAAGAGCAAAAAGGAGATCCAAATTGGTCACCGTTGTTCAGACAAATTATGATGGTGATGATGAAAGGGAACTACACTTTCCTGCAGGCTTTCAGATTTCAGACTGCAGCTGGAATCAGCTGGACATATCTCTGCACAGTCTGTGTTTTCAAAGCAGCAGCCAGAGAAGAAGTAAACATGGTGTCTAAAATCGTTCAATCCTTTCAGCAAGGACTGAAGTAAACAGTGATGGATCCTGAATATGTGTCACTCCAGGGAATAACATCCTATTTGGAGCTTGCCAAATTATTCAGCAAATATATTCATCTGATAGTACAACAAGGAATAACAAATTATCCCACTGATATTATATGATCAGCTACCGAATGCCTCGTTTGATTAATGGTGTGGGCCAACTCTTCTCATACACTTGTTGGTAACTCATTTTCCTTGACATTGACATATTAGTTTTGCTTCTGAAATAGCGATGTGATATTGTCAAGCAGTATCTGCTGACAGCAGCAGGCCTTGTAATTAAGAATGCAATGTACCCATGTTTATATGTATTCTCATGCAATGTACCCTTGTTTACATCTATCTATCTATCTATCTATCTATCTATCTATCTATCTATCTATCTAGATTAGATACAAGAAACACTAACGTTTGCCTCCTTTTTAGGTTTTTCCATTTGAACATATCTCAAATACTTTGTATGGGGTAGGTAGAGGGGGGTGGTTCTGGTCCCAAAGTGTATTAAGAGAACCTATAATAAGAGAGGGTAATATTAATAAGGCCACCACAATCCTGTTAAAATATAACTGAAATTTTCCCCCTGACTTCTTGTATTCTCCAAATTACAGGAATAACTACAACCTGTATTTCTGTATTTTTGAATGTAATTGACATATTACTAATACAGCCTGATCTTGAGTTTGTGGCTTCCTTACTTGAAATAAGCAATAAAGCTATTAAAATCTCATTAAAAGATTAACCTTCTATCACAGTCCTGAAGCAGCTGCAGCACTGCATAGAATCCGCAAAGGGAGACTGGGACTTGGAAAAGAAGCAAGTTGCACCATGCTATTCTACCTTTAAATATACCTGTACTGGTATAAATGGCCATTGTCCCATATGAGGGAGTTGAAGTGGATGAATTCCTTGATTCAAACTCTGAATGTGTGGTCCCAAATTTGGACATACCACAGGCTGTCTGGAAACCTGGATTGCGGTGATGGAACTCACTACAACCTGAAGGTTCAGATTGCAGTCCCAATCCTGAACCCTTGGTTTTTGTTGCCACACCTGGTTCCCTACATTTGGATGCAATATCTGCTGAACTGTAGGCCTATTCAACTTCAGTTCTGCGTTATGTGTGAATGCGACCAGTGAGGGCCACAGAGGCCTGGACTGTGCATTTACTGCATTATAAGGAAAAAATATTTTGGAAAAAGCCTGTAACAAACAGATTTAATTTGCCCATTTAACAAGAGGTTATTTTTTAAAGGAAAGTCTAGGATTTAAATGTATTTTAAAGACAAACAACAGCATTTTAAAATCTTACTGAAACAGGATTTGATTTTTTCATTTTTAAGAAAATAATTTATATCTACTTTCTGTATGATGAGTTCCAGAACCCACCACTTCACCTTCTCCCTATCCTCATCCTTCCATCTCTCCAGTCCACTTCAATAGCCATGATGTGGCTGCTCACACAGCCTCACTCCCTGCCCTGCCTGAAAACTCCACTCATCTGGGCTCTCCTCCCAGTTCCCTTGCTTGAACCCTTCCAGCTTGAACAGAACTGTCACCACCACCTTTTGCCCCCTTCTCCGTCTCATAGTACTTGCTCCCTGGGCTAAAGCGATAATAAAATGATGGCTGCAGTGCTAATCTTTTCACCTCTCAAGTCTTGGCTTTGGGGAGGGAGCAAAGCCTAGCCCAGAACAGCCTGAGAGTAGGAGGGTCTTTGGTCAGGGCCCCATGAAGTTTGACTGGGTTACTGCAAACAAGCTCATTACCATGAAGGAAACACTGTAGTAGACCATGCTAAATTGGAGTACGATGCTCATGCAAACTTAAGAATACAAATTTAGGTGAGCTTAGAAATGTTTATGCAAACTTGTGTCCTGCCATCTATATATTATCTTTGTGTTTAAGAGGTAACCAGGTCTTGTAAGATTTGCAGGAGCTAATTAGAAGCAGCATCATTAAAAGCATCGTCATGCCTTTAGGCACCAGTTATAACTTTTTTTTTGTTCTGCTGCACCTTTCAGCAATGTGCTTCTAAGTAACGTAAATAATGTTTGCTGCTCACCATTTCTTTAGTTTGTATGTTTTTCTAGTTGTCTGTCATTTTATTTATTTTTTTTTTAAAGGAAGGTATGAGTTGCCTCCAGGGTTCCAGTTTAGAACTGAAAGGCAGGATACAAATGCTTTAATTAATAAATCAAATGCGCTTTAATTTGGCTGGACATGCTCTTTCAAAATGGAGGATAAGAGACAGAAGATGAGGAGGAGAAAAAGAAATTACTCCTTGGCAGCCAGCATTCTTGAGAAAGGCTGATAATAAAACCCTTGCTGTTCTGGTGCGCATGGAGGAAAAAGGTAGAAGAGTAGACAATAAAGATACCTAAAGAGGAAGCTCTTCTCCAGGGGATTCAGCTGTGGGGTAAGATTGGAGTGGGCCAGAGTAAGTGTCAGTGGAAGAGGACCAGGCCACCAAAGAGGCACAAGTAATAGCAACACCCCCCCCCCAAAGTAAAGATGAAACTGTCTAAAATCACAATGCAGCATGCACAACATCAGAGCCCTGTTAATTGTTCAGATAATCTGAGAATCATTCACTCCCCAGAGCACTAAGAGGGAGATTTAGTTGACAAACACAATTGTAGGTGACAGTGTTCTGTTAGAAATAAATCAATAAAAATGCTAAGAATTTCTGGAAGGAGCTAATGAGCTCCACAATGGATGTTCAGTAGCACTGAAAAGCAGGCGTGTGGCTGCAGCTTTGGAGAGTAGGATTCTGAAGCATGGTGGGAGAATGAACCATACCTTGATAAGCCTCTAAGAAATGTCTCATTAGGGCCAAGCCATTCTAGTTTCTAGAAGCCATGCATGCAGATCAGTGGCTTTTACAGCTGGGAATGGCTGATGCCTTTGTTATTCAATGGCTCTTGCCTCCATGTCAACTTACTTTCATGCAGAAGCCCTGTCACTGATTCCTCTATGACTGGAATACATCTCTTCCTTGATATCTAATTACACAGTTTGTGCTGACCCACACTTAGCCCTGCATCCATTATAGCTTCTGAGCAACTCTCAGGAATGGCTTGTCTCTCAGCACTCATAAAGCCAGGGATGCGGTAACAAGTTAAGCAATTCAGTCACTGCACAATGTGTTTCCATGTACAATTTGATATCATGTCTCAATGGCCCTGAAGCATAAACGACTTCTTGTTCACCCTTACATTTAGTGACTCAGTTAAGTCAAGTCTCCATCTATATATCCCCTGTTTGGGAAATGCCCATTCCTCCACACAGAAACATCACATCCTGGGACTAATGATTATTGCTTTGCATTTTATTAGAAATAATTATATTTGTACTATAGTAGTCTGGCTAAATTTAGGGGATAGAGAGGGAAAGTTGCTTGATTTTTTGCTTACTGTGTGGGATACGTTTAGTTCACTGGGATGGGGAAAGTGCAATGTTCTTGATTAAGCCAAGAGGGATACCATATCTGGTGAAGTTTTCACAACCTCTCTTCTCCTAGGGCTCTCATGTTGGTGTGAATGCTCTCTCATTAGTCTCACAGCAAGGAAGGGTTTTGCCCTTGCAAGGATATTATTACTTTAAAAAAAGAAAGAACCAAGAACGGACTACCACAGTATTTAACAGCAAAGAGCAAAGAGCTGGAAGCCCCCATTAAAAAACATTGGGTAGTTTTAGACAAGCCATTTCCCCAACTACCTTGGGTAGTGTTAGATAAGCCATTTTCTCAAATCTTCAGCACCCACTCAACTGCAAATTAGGGATAAAAATACTTTTCTTCTTTACAAGGTTGCTGTACAGACAGTGATATGATGCATGTGAGAACCCCTTTCAAACAGCACTTTTCCTAAGTATTATTATTTTTTAATATATAAATAAATGAATAAATTACATAGGCAGATTTTCAGCAGCTTTTCAGAAGTTTTCCTGATATTGCATTCATTGGTAGATTCATATTAACTAATTAGAAAACTGGAAAATTATTCCAGGATGCAATGCTATATTTTACCTAAAAGGCAGATATGCATCATGGCATAAAACCAGCATAGAAAAATAAGCACCCTCTTGCCATACTTTGGATGCAACCAATACCAGCTTATATAGCTCATTTCCTAACAAAACTTATTATTAAAAGAGAAGTTACAGTGCAAAGCAGAGCTGAACACTGCAATGCTTTTTAAAGTATTCTACTTCAATGAGGATTAGAAATATAGCTCATGTTTATGGAGCAGCTTCACAAACATCAGCAGAAAGTGTTGTCTATCCTTTTCTACTGAAGTGCTCCCAAGCTCCTCCACTGAGGACATATTAAGCATGTCACTGCAGTGTGGGGGAGAGGAGATTTAAACTTCAGCCCTCACTGTAGTCCCAATCTTGATCATAACCACCCCCTCCCATTGCTGCTCTTTGTCCTTGGGAGATGCCCTGTCCCAAAATGAGGAACCTGTGATGCAAGGCTGAAGCACCCCAGATAGCTCCCAATGGGCCAGAGGTGGAATAAGGCCTTAAATACCTCCAGGCTCAGACTATCTCTCCCAGCCTTCACCTCCTTGCCTGGAGAACTGAGAGATTTAAAGCGGCAGTCCTCTAGCTTGAAGTCTAGCACTTCTCCATTAAGTTCCTCCTGGCCTGTTGTTGGCACTGTTGTCCAGGCTTGAGGAAGTGTGATGTACGGGATGTGCAAGAGGCCGGTTCACTGTAGAGTTCAGACTCAGACTCTGAAAGTACCTGATCAGTGGTCTTCCAGCCATCAGAGAGTTCCAGGGCTGAGACTAGGGCGGGCTCCCCTGGCCAGCCTGCTCCTTTCTCTTCAGGGACAGTCTCCATGCTACTTCTCAAGGCTGGGGTCATGACAGGAGAGAAGCTACCTCTGGCACGAATGGCAGCTTCCTTCCCTCAGCAAATATCAGCCACTGGGGTGGGGTGAGGTGGAGGTTAGGATTAGGGACTGCAGAGCAGGCCAAGTGGTTCAATCTCCTTTTTTCCATTCTGCAATCCTGATTCCATCCCTGCCTGTGGCTGATATTTAGAAAACAAAAATTGTAAGAGCTCGGAGCTTAGAAGATAAGGAGAGGAGAACAGAGCCACTAGGACAGATGCTTGATAGCTTGAACAAACTAGGTATAGCTAACAAATATCAGGGCCCAGTCCCTCACTTTGGACATCATTCATATTGACTGAAGGCAGAGGTGGGACAATGAAGAAGCAGGGTATGCTGATTAACTTTGGTTTCCCCCCACTCTGCAGATCAACCAATTTCAAACATATGCATACTATCTACACAGGCTCTATTCTCAGTTAGTGCAATACTTGACATTTTGCGGGGTGACTGATGTGATTCACATGCAGGATGCCTTTACCACTGCTGGAGCAATAAGGAACAGATAGGGGGTACCTGTGGTGCAGGCCTTGTCCTGAATGTATGAAGTTGTTGCCAAACAGGTTCCCTTAAGGCACAACAAAACTTGCAACAGGTGGATGATCCGGTGCTCTCTCTTTCATATTTTTTTTGCTTAGAGACAGCTTTCAACTCCTTCTACTGATTTTCCAAAGGCTGCATTTGTGTGTGTGTGTGCGTGTGCGTGTGCCAGAGCCACCGTTCTGCTTGGTGTTTAATTGCGAGTGTATTAACAACATTCACTCACTCCTGTGTGTTTTGCATTTGCAAAGTCATTGATGCAGAGATGCATCGATGGATTTGCATTCCTGCACAGACACACACAGTCAACCACATCCCCTGGAGGAGCAGGAATCAACTGTAAAATTATTTAATGGTGCATCTAGCTTCAACAAACACCCAGCAATTCTCCAGTGTGCACTAACTAGAAGTGCAGAGTATTAAAGGGAGCTTCACAGATTCAGAGCCTAGATTTGGATGGCTAATTGTGCAGAAGTCTCCAACTCCCTCCCCAACCCTTACCGCAGCAGAGTGATTGGAGCATGCCATGTCCCTGGCAGAGGGGGCAATCCTATATATTAGGACTGCCTGGCCTTATGCTTTACATGAATCCCTCTCACACACACCATTTTCTGCAGTCTGTTCTATGACAGGATTGAGAATATTGGGGATTTTAATATATTTGCTATAGGGAAATATTGAAATAGATAATAGAATGTAATTATCCTACAATGTTTCCCAATAGGGAAACAAATAATTCATCCTCTGTCTAATTTTACATGTTTAGGTCATAGATAAATAAAACCTCATCAGGGTCAAGCCCCAGAATTCACTTTGGAAGCCATTGTTAACTGCTGGAAAAATAACAGCACGCATTTGTTACAACTATTCTTTGATGACAAGTGTAAGCTCACTGGACAGGAATTATACCTGAGCATCAGCAGAATACCTTTCCCTCACTACTGAGAACTGGACATGATCCCCCTGCCTAAGGTTTAGGACACACCTCATCTTTATACTAAAGAGTTCTATCACACCTATCTCCCCATATCTCTCTCGCTCTCTCTTTTGCCTTTCTTTCCCCCAGGATTTTCTTCTGGAAAACCTTTAATTTGAATAAGTGGCTTGGGGCTGGCTGTGGCCCAGTTGATCTGCAGATAACAGAATCAAATAACTATGAGAAATATTATGTGATGCAATTTCTGTCTGTGCTTTGTTCTTCCTTAGCTAGTGATGCATAATTCCTGCAGTAAGTGAAAACTATCATTTGTTCACTGTCTGCACTGTCTAAAACCAACAAAGTTAAATAAACTCCTGTTTTATAAATGCTTCCCTCATAAACACAAACTAATCTTATGTAGATTTAACGAAGAGTGTATTCAGAATCAACTACATTTTCTCCTTTCCCTCTCTTTCCCTTCTGACTTCACCCCCCTCCCCTCCCCTCTCTACAGGATCCCTATTTCGACAAACTTCTCAACAACAAAAGATTACTAGATAGAATACAACACCTCAATTAAGGAAAATTACCAAATTTATCTCATCATTTCCTTGCCTCTGCACTTGCACTTTCCTTTTATTCCAATACTTATGATCTGCCCAACATGGTCTCTTCAATTCCAGCATGGTCTCTTTGATTCAACCAACCACACAGAAAGTGGAGCAAGTGCGTAGATGTGGCAACAGAATGGCTTAATCAGCCAGAATCATGAAATTTGATCTATTGGCAGACATTGTTGGGCAAGCTGCTGTCAAAGAGCCAGTGTGGTGTCGAGAATGATGTTGGACATGGACAGGAGAGACCTAGGTTCAAATCTTCACTCAGCCATGAAGCTCACCTTTCAGCCTAGCCAGCCTCATAAGGTAAAGTCAAAGTCAAAGTCAAAGTCTCTCTCTCTCTCTCCCTCTCCGTTATGTGTTTAATTCATGTGCACTACATTATGCTCCTTAGAGACAGAATTGGGTACTAATGGGTTGTATTTTCTAAACCATACTTTTTTTATTCCTGCCTCATTTTCTGATTTCTGAACATGTGTCTCTTGTGATTACAGGAGAGCTGGTCTAAAGACAGGATTGCTGGTCTTGTGGCAGCAAGTATGACTTGTCCCCTTAGCTAAGCAGGATCCACCCTGGTTGCATATGAATGGGAGACTAGAAGTGTGAGCACTGTAAGATATTCCCCTCAGGGAATGGAGCTGCTCTGGGAAGAGCAGAAGGTTCAAAGTTCCCTCCCTGGCATCTCTAAGGGCTTAGAGAGATTCCTGCCTGCAACCTTGGAGAAGCCGCTGCCAGTCTGTGTGGACAATGCTGAGCTAGATAGACCAATGGTCTGACTCAGTAAATGGTAGCTTCCTATGTTCCTATGATTACACAATTTTCTGACAAAGTTCTATCCCCAGAACTGTCCCCTTAGTCCCTGACTGCCTGGGTCATAATATGGATTGGTGTAACTCCAGGTCCAAAGTGTTCCTGGCTTTCTGGAGGGATTCATACGAGCAACTGAGCCTGTCTGTTTGCATGTGTCACAAACTTCAGCTTCATCTGCAACACCTTCAGCTGCAGTAATGAATACTAGAGCCATTCACATGATGATTACTAGGGTAGGAGACACCTCCAGGAGCTGTGCACACTCCTGATATTTGATCATCTGCAAGGGGAAAACAAGTTTGGAGGCTCCTTTCATGAGTGTCTGCAAAGCAGTACCTGGGTCAGAAGGCTTTTTGTCTTGCCTTGTTAAAGAGATAGGCACAGCTGCAGGGATGTACAGAGCCATGACCCAGCTGCTTTTTAGTTGATCATCACTTCTTCCCCCTCCTACCTTTCTTTTTACTCACAGACTGTCATAAAATGGGAGCATGCACAGCTCCCGAGCTTGGGTAGGACACATCTCCTACCCTAATTAGAACTGTGTGAACCAGCATTATGGGTTTGATATTTTTGTCCCATAACCTGCTAAACTGCTTCTAGGTAGAATAAGGAAAACACATTTTAGGCATTCATCTAGGTACAATATATGGGTGTGGGATGGGGTGGCAGATGGGATTCTGAAATATGTGGAGATAGCCCTCTGCACAAACAGCTGTATGTATGGGGCTCCTACCTGTTAATGAGTGTAGGCTGGAGGCAGAGCCAATTGCTGCAATGCTCCTCCCTGTGTGTCTGTTGTTTATGACTGAACACTTGAAAACAACTACTGTTTCTACAAACAGGGAGTGACTATAAATGGAAATGGAACAAAGCACTACAGCTATAGTTCTGGTGCTGAGGAGCAGTTCCTTAACAGTCCAGCAGTCAAAAAGACTGATTCCCGGAGTCTTACTTCATCCTCAAGTGAGAAATGTACAAGGCCTGGACTCTTCCTATATTTGCATACCCATCCACATGAGTTTCTGAGGACACACGATGGTTTCAGTTTTGGGTAGCCTTTTCTGCCACACACACAATGCTTGCCATTCAATCTGTGCTGTAAACTGGTTCCAATACAAAATCCCCTACAGAGGAAACACAGCACTCTTTAGATACCTTTTCTGTAGCCATGGCTTCTATAATCCTCACTCCCCATGGCGAATTGCTAGCAAGCTGTCTTTGTGAATTGGACATATTCTATGGCCAAGAATTAGCTCAAAAAAGGTTGCATCCCTCCACTGTTCCTGCCGCAAGCTATTAAAAAAGAGTGTTGAAGGCAGGCCACCTGCTGCAGAATAGATTGTACTTCCCCTTGTTTGGGCTGCATGCCAGGGACACGGAAACATCAGAAGAAAATTTGCCCCTGCTCCAAACATGTAATTTCAGCCCTGTCTACAGCATTTCAGTTTATCCTTTATGTGGGTGGCCTTGAGGAGATCATATCTAAAAGCCTTTTGTGTGTGTTATTCACACAGTTGGAAAAGTTACTCCCAGTAAAAGGTCTCTAAACCACAGAGAGAAGGAGAAGCTGACTGCTTAGTTCTACACATACCTTTAGGAAATGTTTGATCATTCAATACATTAGTATATTAGTAAATATAGTAACAGTAATAGTAAATCAGAGTAATGTACTATTTAGTACATTATAGTAACAATAATAGTAAATCAGAGCAGAGGCGTAACTATAGGGGGGGCAGGGGGGGCACGTGCCCCGGGCGCCATCTTTTCTGGTCACATGGGGGGCACCGCCATGACAATTTTTTTTTTAATTTTAAAAATTTTTTTTGTTAATACAAATGTTTCCTGCTCAGTGCAGCAGCGCTGCAGCAGTCAAGGGAGCGCGTCGGCGCCCCCTCCCCCATGAGCGGTCCCTTCCGTGCCACCCGTGCCCCCCCCATTGCTTTGCTGGTGCCTGGTGGCCAGTCAGTGGCCTGGCGCGGCGGCGGCGGCGGGCGCTTGTGAGGAAAAACCTAAGTATAATGTAATATGTTGGGGGGCACGGGGGGGGCGCCATTTAAGTGCTTGCCCCGGGCGCCGTTTTCCCTAGTTACGCCTCTGAATCAGAGTAATGTACTATTTAGTACATTAATTTATTAAATTTAGTGAAAGTAAATAACTTGAGTAAAAGTATTTGTAAATAGTATAGTAATAGTAAAATAGTAACAGAAGATTTTAGAATCGTAATAGTAAAATAGTAATAGTAATAGTAAAATAGAAATAGTAACAGAAGACCATCCTATTTATGTATTTATTTTTCTATGCAAACTGCTTTGAGAATTTTGTTGAAGAGTGGTATGTATAAATACTCATAGTACTACTACTACTACTACTACTACTAGTAGTAGTAGTAGTAGTAGTAGATCAGCTGTAATGTATACAACAAAGTAGAAAAGATAACACCAAGTCCAAGAGAACATCAGCATGGCTAACAATCAGAGTTAAGGATGATGTGAAAGATAAGAAGCCTGCCTTCAGAAAATGGGAATCTTTGCCAAATGAGAACAAAAAGGAACATAAACTCTGGCAAAATAAATGTAAGCTGACAATAAGGGGTTGTAACAGCAATTAGCTAATGGGAGCATCTGCCTTTTCTGGGAGACACTCTCATTGGCCAGACCATGAGTCAATGTACCAAGGGGCATAGAAAGGGGAGGGTGGATCTGTGTTTAATACACTAGTGGCTTCCCCTCTCCTTGCACCTTCCCCCACAGTGGCAGTGCACGTGTGAGCATGCACGCATCCCACTCACACAGCTTCATACATCCTCCTTCTATCCGCTGGGCTCCTACCAATGGAATGAGGAGGCACAGAGCCCAGCCAGTTGCTGAATGAGCTGGCTGGCGATGGATGGGCTGTGTGCACACCCTCCTTCCATTGGCAGGGAGCCCAGCCAATGGAAGGCAGAGGCACAAAGCCGGGTCAGCTGTAAAGGAAGTGGCTGGCAGTGGCATGCTGCATGTATGTCTTCCTTCCATTGGTTGAGGGCCCAGCTGATGGAAGGAGGAGGCGCAGAGCTGGACCAGCTGTGGAGTGAGGCAGTGGCAGCCCCTGCCAAGGGAGCTCAGCAGCTCCTCCGGATACTCCATGGTTCCCCAATGCAGGGCACAATGATTTATTTTAACCCGTCTGCTCTATTACAGCTCCACCCCCTGCTTGTGCCCTATTTCCATTGGCCACGAAGTGGCTGGATGGTCCTAGTTGGGCCCTCAGGCTCATGCCCAACTTGATCCGGCTGTGCCAGCCATAGTCCTTCAAATGTGGTTTCTACATTGTTATATTACCAGAGTGGCATGGGATAGGCCATTTCCATAATGTCAGAATTGGGCCTTAATACTTTCAGTTATGAGCTAGGATGCCAGTAGTCTTGACAACATTAGGCCCAGATGATCAAGCTAAGCTCAGAGTAATGATATGTCAAGAGTCCATACCAAAGCATCTGACTGGGTGAACATGATGCATCATACAGGGCAAGCAATGTTCTAAAGTTCGAAAGTCCACAACTGAAGACAGTGACTGGTAGACAAAAGCTACAGAGTGTTCAGGAAAGCTGTAAAGATCCAGACCACAAATAGTAGCAAGACAGCAATGAACCAACGTTGAAACAGTATCCACAGAATAGCCACACCCCCACTCCCCAATTTCTGGAAAATCATGATTTTTACATAATCATTCAAAAACAGTAGTTTAGGGACACAGCACAAAAGGTACAGTGGCTGGGCTAATCTGCCCCCACCCCCTCAGACATTTAAACATTGCTTTCTTCTGACAAAGCAATGCGCTGAGTTTCAATAAAACAAGGTTCAATATCTCTGGTGTCTGCTGTTTTTACTACTACCATTTGTATAGGCAGAGGAAGCTTATTCTGAGTCAGACTACTGGTTAATCAAGCTCAATATTATCTATTCCAACTGGCAGCAGCTCTCCAGGGTTTCAGATGGGTCCTCCCAGCCCTACCTGGAAATGTCAGGGATTGAACCTGGGACCTTTTGCATACAAAGCAGATGCTCTGCTACTGAGTTATAGCCCTTCCCCAGAAAGTAAGTACACTGCCTTCAGTGTGCATTGCATACAGAGTACAAAAAGGCGGGCGATTTGTCCTAAAAGGATGATGCTTATAAGGCTGAATGGAAAACTAATAGATGGAGTTTCTAAATGAGGAAATTGAGGAGGGGGTAAACATAAATCAGTATATGTTATTTTGCACTTTCATTGCATCAAAAAGACACAATATTGGGCCAGTTCAGACCAGGGCTGACCCAAGACTCAGGGGCACCCCAGGTGAAACCTGCCCGGGTACCCCTGCCACCCACCTGGGCAGCTCCATGCCTCCATCACCCACCCGCCCTCCTGGCTACAGCCTCCATTGTGGTTGAATGCTGCGGGGCAGGCAGGCAGGAGGGAGGGCAGGTGACAGAGGACATGTCCCTGCCCTCCTCACCGCCAGCTCCACCTGAAACCTTGCAGTGGCAGCAAGGAGGGTGGGCAGGTGGGTGATGTGGAACACCTGCCTGCCACTCTGCCCTCCTTGCCAGCACCACCTACACTCACCACAAACATGGCAGGTGGAAGTGGCAGCAGCAAGAAGATCAGGAAGGTGGGCAAGCAGGCAAATGTTCACCATCACCTGCCTACCCGCCACAGCAACCAAGGCTATGGCCATTGCTGCAAATGTGTGGGCGGGGATGGAGGCTGTGAGGGTGGCTGACCCTGGGTCCCACATGACAAGCAATCACTATCCCTGCCCACTTTGCATCTCAAGCAGGTGCTTCGTTCACTTAGCAGGCAGGGTGGCTCCGGTTCAGACAATACCTCCAACTTGAATACCACCAGCACCACACCACCAGCATATGCTCTTGATCTAAATGCTAAATAAATCCTAACAAGAATAAATTGTACATACATATAAGTGTTTTTTTAAAAAAATATATGGTTTATAGAGTAAACAACAATATAAACAACTTTACACAATGACCAACTTGGACATTATCAGGTTGTTCACATGACTGCTGGGACTGGGGACAGTTGGAGGGAAGGCCTGGAGGGAAGGCTGGGCTTGCCTCTTTCTGAAGAAGATAAAGGATACAGACCTACAATTTAAAAGCACTTTTTTACTTGGAGAATGCCATTGCTGTATTGGAGGAAGAAGCTATACAAGGGTTGCTCCAAAAGCCACTGAGGAAGATCAGGAGGATCGAAACGCGTTTGGCTGGCATAAAGGAACAACTTTGACTACACACTCTTCAGAGGAATTCCAACAATAAGAGCACAGACTTTTGGCAAGCTTCAATACGCACAATTGCAGTGTACTCTTTTATTTACATGTTGTAGGAATGGCAGTATAATTATTTTATGGAATTTAATTTGATTAGTGTTTTTATTATTGTGACTTCACATGTTTGCAATGTACATAGTGAAAATGAAATTGTGGTTTCTATGCTCATAACAGATCAGGATCTATAGAATATTACATGTGGTGGGTGGGTTGCTTTTGAGAGCTCGAAAGGAACTGCCAGCAGCCCAATCACCCATGCAACCTGGGTGTGAGGTAGAAGGCACACAAGTGTCCTCCTACCTAACTTTAGAAACTGGGCTACCCAGGGGAGGAGTGCAAGGATTGCCCCCGATTCCAGGGGTTCTCATGACCAGCCCTAAACAGGCTAGCACTGCCCTACCTGGGTAGGGCTGGTTGTGAGAACAACCTCAATACATAATAAATGTTTATAATACATTCTCTTGCAATATAGAACCTTTCCATTACATTCACTGCAACACCCTTCTGTTTGTAAAATATAATCCATATCTGGTATCCGCCAAACATGTTTTTACGATACAGTTAACTGATGAAGGCTGTACAGTTGAAACATGCTTGGCGGATACCAGCTATAGATTATATCATATCTCCAACTGGCCCTGCCCACCATGGGATTAGTGGTGTGAGCCCATCCTACTACTACTCCTAGCACACCATTCCACTTTCAAACACATTTATTAATTATGATGATGACGACAACAACAACAACAACTTTATTTGTTAGCCGCCTCATAACAAATTGTTCTCTGCTTCTACTAAAAAAACATTAAAGTAGTATTTAAGACATGTGAGAAAGGGGCTGTTTATGAACCCCCCTTTTAATTGTAAAAGGTGGAACAGTGCACAAGAATGGGGACATGTATGCTTCCATTCCTAATTGTGTGGTGGGTGAGGGCGATCAGATGTAAAGTCCTACCCAACCCATAGGTTTGTTTATCAATGGTATTTAATGTTACAAGTGAGAATTCTAAAGCATTGCTCTTAGCTCTGCAGTAACCCTTCTGGCCACTAGAGGCATGATAAGATGTTAATAGGTCTGTCTTGGTCAGTTAGGCCCAGTATGGACAACACTGCAACCCTCAGTTATATTCATCTGAGGCTGGCATTCTTCATAGTCTGAATGTGGGAAAATCCCACAACCTTGATTCCATTGCTACCTTCAAACTGAGGATTGAACTCTTGGTTTTAAGTTGGGTAACTTGCTGGAACCAGAGTTCCGCTTACCCCATTGTGTTGTTTGAATGGAGCATCATGGGGTTTGCACTCAAGCTCCTCCTGCAAGCATGTCCCCTCTCATGCTGGGCAAGTGACACATGCAGTGGAAGAGGGAGGGGGACTGCAAGTGGAGGAAATGGAACTGCAGCTGCCAAATCATCTGTGGTATGATTCTTGGCTTCCAAGGTTAACCTTGGGTAAACCTACCCTCTGTTTCACTTGTTGTCCGAATGGGCCCTTAGAGTCAGTTTGAACTGTTCAGATATTGAAGGTTAGTGCCTGTTTGGCTATGTTGTTTTATGTCTCTCTCAGTATCTGATGTTTTAGTTTCTTAATAAATCTCATTTGGTTTTTTTTTAACTCAACCTAATGTCTCCAGATAATCTCTTCGGCTAAAATTCTTTACTACCAGAGCATACTCTGCTGTGTGAAGATTTTAATGTTTCTCCTCACACCCCTCAACATTTAACAACAGAAAAATTAAAGACATATAAAACTGTTAGCAGTGGAGTTGTTGGAAATGTAATCTACCAAATGTGAGTTTTCTTCATATGATGACCAGTGTTCCCTCTCTAACAGGGATTCCAAGATGTTGTTGACTACAACTCCCAGCCTCCCCAGCTGCAATGGCCTTTGGCTGGGGATTCTGGGAGTTGTAGTCAACAACATCTGCAAATCCCAGTTAGAGGGAACACTGATGGTGACTCTGCAGGGGTTAGTAAATACTGAATGAAGGATCCTAATTCCCCCGCCCCAAATGTTACAATAAAGCTAATGACCAGTCAACAAGGTAGCGAGTGATATCAAATACTGAAAGCATGGGATATGGTGACACCACTCAAGAACGCAGGAGAGAGAAGAACAGAAGATCAAGAACTGATTGCTGAGGGTCCAAATGGAAAGAGGGGGTGGGAGGAGAGGAAGTAATAACTTCCTTTGTAGAAATGCTAAATTAGTTATTAGACAGGTAGGAAGAGAGCTGTTGAGGACAGAGCTATGGAAATCTAGAGGCATGCACAGAGTCAAGCAGGAGAAGGTGATCAACTGTATCAAAGGCAGCAGGGAGGTCATTCTGGAGGACAGAATAAAATTTTTTGAATTTGACAGTAAAGAGAATTACAACCAAAATAGATGTACATGCATGTATCCCATGGTAAACAATGTTACCTAGTTCCTTATTCATTCTAAGGCTAGAAGTACTTAATATGTGGTGTCTGCTCATGTTCATTGGAATCCAGATCTACATAACACCTTTTGGAATGTAAGGGCCTTGGACGCTGGTTGCGTAGAGAGTTTCTGAGGCTGCTACAGCCCTGATGACCTTGAAGTGAGAAAAGAGTCTCATGAATTATTGCAAAGCAAATGTCTAATTAAATTTTTCCATCACTCTGTGCTGAAACAATTAAAATGGGAAGGAGGGACTGGGAATGGAGAGAAGCAGCAGCTGTCTTTCCTATCAATACTGGAGCAGTCTGTCTCCCTGATTTTAACTCCCTTTTCTTTACTATGCTATGTCTGAGCACAAAAGGGTGTGTGTGGCTGCAGCTCAGTGATGGAATACATGTTTAGCAGGAAGTCCCAGCTTCAGTTCCCAGGTAGAACTGGGGGAGACTTCTGAAACCTGGGCTGCTGCTGGTGGTCAATGTACTGAGCTAGATGGACCAAAGTCAGATTCAGTATAAGGCAGTCTCCTATGAAAGGAAAGCGAGGAACAAGGGGGAAAGCTGATCTCTCCTCTTCCTGATGGCAAAGGCTTTGAGAAAACTGCTCAATAGACATTGTGTTGACATAATACACTGATATCCATTGTGATTATTAGTACCATTATATTCCCAGTGCTCTTAAATTAATACTGCTTCACAGTGTGTTTGGTTCAGTATAACATAGATGGAACTAATCATGCTAATGAACCACTGATTCTTCCTCCCTCTCTCCCTCGGTCCCTCCCTCTCTCCAGATTGCCTTTCAGAAATGTTAGTATTCCACTTCTGTAGAAATATTCCCAATTTCCCATGCACTGCGCTTGATTAATTAATTAATTAATTTTGTTTTAATATAAAAACACACATGCATGTCAAATGTCTCCTTTCTTCCTTCACATATAATCTGAAGTTGGGGGGGGGAATTGATCTGAAGCAAAAGCTGGAAGTGCAATCTGTAAAATCTGCATTATGGAAAATGCAGTGTCCAAGTGTCCTAAAAGCTGTACACTTCTGAAAGTTTTCGAATTACTCATTTCTAAATTATGGCCCCTTTATGAGTGATACAGTATTGTAAACCAATAGGAGATGTTATTTCATGCAACAATATTTCCCCATTTTCCTTGATAGCTTTTACATGAGTTGCTGACTGGTAGATTTGCCAAAGATCACTGTTGAAGAAAATATGCTTTTATCTCACACCCTCTCTGTATGCCCCGGTTATAGGGCATTTAATCTGCCATCACTCCAAACTGAGTTATACGACACTGAACCTGCATTTTATGTAAACAGTGGCCCACATGTTACAGAGTGTTACACGGGCATTTCCAATCAGCCTGTGGGCATCTAAGGGAGCACTGGTGGTCTTGTGCAAGAGCACAAGTGCACACATACTTAACATAGCACACTTGCACTTCAGGAGTGCTACTTCCATTGTTTCCAATGTAAGCAGCACCCCTGAGGTGCAGGGATGCTGCTTTATGTATTTGCACACTTGTTCTTTTGCACAGACCACTGGCTTCCTTAGATACCCACAGCAGTGCAGGTCAATCAGAAATGCCTGCATAATGTTGCAGAACTTGTGGGCCACTGTTCAGACTGTCACCACTCTGGCATTTGTTCAACTGATGTCCAAACCATTCTGACAACGGAGGGAGTTTCATACACGCTGCGCTGCATGTGTAGAATTTCTACATGTTCAAGCTTCCCGGTTAATTGCAATGCAAGGGGCAGCTCAGGGTCCATAAAGGCAAGGAGCTGTCTCCATTTGCTTTACCCAAGTAAATGGGTAGCCTCACACATGTGGCAGGGACCCCATGCCCTCAAGGGGTGAGGGGATAGTGTGCATAATTATTAGGTATATATATTGGTAAAGCTACTTGGGCCTCACTGACTGATTGATGGGCTGATGGGAGAATTGTTTGAGTATCTACCGATAAGCTCGAGCTCTGAAATGTCATATATATATATATATATATATATATATATATATATATATATATATATATGACATTTATTATACACAGACACAGACAGACAGACAGACACACACGTATAGTCCAAGTAACTTTTATTACCATAGGGCAGGGGTGGGGTACTGATAGAGGAACGTTTATATTTATCTCTCTCAAAACAGGGACTCAGCTGCTGTTTGGCATACACATAGCCTGAGACTGATGTTTGGCAGACATATAGACCAGGTAAATAGTTGGAAAGCATGATTAAAGATAAAATCATCAAGCATATAGTAGAATAAGTCATGCGGAAGAATCAGCATGACTTCTGCAAAGGTAAGTCCTGCCTGATTAATCTTTTAGAGTAATTTGACAGTGTATTTAAGCAAGTAGATAAGGGTGACCTGATAGCAAAGCCAGCTTCAGGTTTGAGGGAACTCTTGACAAGGTGCCCTTCATGGGGCCCCCTCCTTGGTAAGTCCCTCTCCCTCTATCTTGGTGCTGCTGGGAGTGGTGGCGGCTGTGGGTTTCTCTCCTGCATCTGTTACCTCATCCATTGCCAAGGTAAAGGGACATTCATTGCCAAGGTAAAGGGAGGAGACTCACCCAGCTGGTAGCCACTAGGGATATTTCGGCACGTCTGTTTCCAGGTGCCAAAACACTTCATGCTGCTCCAGCTGAACTGTTTTGGTTGGGGATGAGTGGACACTTTAAAGGGAGGAAGGCAGGTCTTACCTGCTCCTCCATTACACCTTCACTGCTCCCCTGTCGTGGTGCTGTTTGTATTAAGCAGCCAGGCTCTCTGCCCGGCTGCATTTGATTAGAATCAGGAATTTCCCTGTTCCCAGCAGGAAATGGTGTCTGAACATGTGCAGACACCATCTTGAGTGGTCAGAACTATGAAGGTGTAACTGAGGAGCAGATAAGACAGCCTTCCTCCCACTCTCTGCTGCCTCGGATGTGCACGAAACACTTTGTGCACATCCCTAGTAGCCACTCTCCGCTGTCTTGGACGTGCATGAAACACTTCATGCACATCCCTAGTAGCCACAGGCTTCCGACTGGGCTCTTGGCCCTTCTCCCTGGGGGACTCTCTCCCTGAGGCAGGCATCAGTAGCAGGCACTCAAGGGAAGTTGGGACCCTGGTCCTGGCCCCTAGGGTGTCATGTACGCTCTCCAGTATACACTGTATAATTCAGCTTTTGATAAAGTCCTTCCCCAAAGGCTCTTGAGTAAACTTTGCAGCCATGGAATAAGCAGACAGATTCTCTTATGGAGAACAGGAAGCGGAGAGAAGAAGAAAATGGACAATGTTAATAATGGAAGAAAGTGAGTTCCCCAAGGATCTGTACTGGGACCACAGCCCCCAATGCCACCAATGTCACACCCTAGGGGCCAGGACCAGGGTCCCAACTTCCCTTGAGTGCCTTCCCATCCCAGATGGGCATCAAGGCTGCATTCTTGCCCTGCATCTATACAACTTCTATATCAATGCCATGGTGGGTCATCTCAACAAATCAGATTTACACACACACCCCAAGCTCACAGAAAGACACATCTCTACCTTGTTCTATGAAGACAATGCAGCAACTCTGTTTTGGCAATCATGAGTTCACCTTGGTGGTCTCCCCGGGATGCCCCACGCACTTGTGTGGGGCATCCTGGGACTTCTGAGGGCCGGGTGGCCCCTGATCCCTGCCGCCCTTACCGGCTCCGTGACGGAGTCGGTAATCATGTGGGCGGCTGATCCGGCTGCCCAGGGATGGCTCCCTGCTCATCTGTGGGGAGAGTGGGCTTAGCCCACTCTACTCACAGACACCCTGCAGCCTCTACACACTGATCGTGTGGTTGTTCTTACAACCAGCCCTAATATTATAATGCCCTTATACAAATCTAAATGCAAATATTATAATGCCCTTATACAAAACTATGGTGCAACCACATTTGGAGTACTGTGTGCAGTTCTGGTCACCATATCTTAAGAGGGACATTTTAGAACTGGAAAAGGTGCAGAAGAGGGCAACCGAGATGATCAGGGGCCTGGATTACCTTCCTTATGAGGCAAGGCTACAGCATCTGGGGCTTTTTAGTTTGGAAAAGAGGTGACTACGAGGAGACATGATATAAATGTATACAATTATACTGTAAATGGAATAGAGAGACTGAGCAAAATGTTTTTTCTTCTTCTTTCACAACACTAGAACCAGGGGTCATCCCATGAAACTGAAAGCCAGGAACTTTAGTACCAACAAAAGGAAGTACTTTTTCACACAGCACATAATTAATCTATGGAATTCTCTGCCATGGGATGTGGTGATGGCCACGAGCTTGGATGGCTTTAAAAGGGTCTTGGACAAATTCATGGAGGACAAGTCTATCAATAGCTACAAGTCTGGCAGCTATAAGCCACCTCCAGCCGGTTTGAATTTGAACTGAACTGTGCCTGGTTCATTTCAAACTGGTTCAAACTGGTTCAAACGTCCAAAACTGGTTTGGGTGGTAGGCACCCATGGGTGCCAACTACTACCTAAACCCCAATGCAATAGGATACTCCTATGATTTTTTGAGGTTTCAGCAGCCCCATAACTACACTTGAGGGGGACTGGGGTGGCCCAGAGTGAGTGGTGGTGTAGTAGTGCACAGACGGTGCCAACCACCCCCATCGGTTACTAACCCATGGGGTGCTGGGTTTTGTTATTTCTGAGGTGTTCAGTGTAGATTATCTGGTAGCATATGAGATTTTCAGTGACAAACCATGAATCCACTCTCATATGTTGCCAGAGAATCTACATTCTTTGCCCAATTCCTCTGAAAAAATTCTGGTAGCTTCCTTGCCCCCACTGGGCACTACCACCCACCACATGCCACTCTGGGCCACCCCTTTCCCCCCAACATGAAGCAATACAATTGCTGAAACCTCCATTATTCCCTATGGGAGGAATTAAAAAAAGGGGGGGAAACTTCAAAAATTCACAAATAATCGCAGGAGTCTCTGATTGCTTTGCTGTGCCTATCAGCCACCCCAGTTTTTTGCCCCTAGGTACTCCACATAAGGAATAATAGGCAATAATAAAACAATCGAAAAAATCATAAAAATCATAGGAGTGTCCAATTGCTTTGGGGTTTGGGTGGTAGTTCACACCCATGGGTGCCTACCACCCAAACCAGTTTTGGAGCCTCTAACCAGCTTGAACCAGTTTGAATCAGGTTTGAATTTGAACCGAACCGGGGGGGGGTTGTGGTTCAAGCAAAACCAAAACTGAACTTCCCCACCTCGGTTCAAACCCAGTTAGAATTCTAACCAAACTGGACAAACTGGTTTTGTGCACATCCCTACTCAGGATTGCTCCCGATCATGCCACTCCTCTCCTGGTAGCCCTGATTCATGACCCAGGTTTAAAGTGATGTGGGACGACAAGCATGCACCTCCTACCTCACTTTCTGCTCATGTTGGTCACCATGCTGCTGGTAGCTGCTCCTGGGCTGCTGGAAGCCATCTTTATTATAGAGCTGGGTGGAAGGAGCATACAGGCAGCATAGTGCTTTCTCAATGCTCTGTGCTGCCCACATGATGAATTGTAGAATACCTTGGTCGTCTGGGAGCAGGAAGATAGATCCCTGCCTTCCCTCCAACTCCCCCACCCCAGTTTGGTTATGAGTATGACCTCCATAAGAAGCAATTTCTCATTGATACTACTTGACCTAATGCCAGGTAAGTGACATAATCTATATATTTAATTCTCTAAGGCATACCCATGGCTAATCCCATGTGTGGCAGTTCTCATGAGAGTTCAGAGAGCTTCTGGATAGCCATAGGATGGGTGGGAGGGAGGAAAATGGCAGCTGTGGCTGGCGAAGAAAATGCCAGCCGGTCGGCCAGAAAGCAGGGGTGGCAGCCAGAAAGTTGGGGGAGGGGAGAAAAAGCTGGTACCCGGCCGGCCGGCCAGCCAGCCAGCCAGCAAGTGGTGGGTGGGCCAGCCAGAAAGCAGGGGTGGGGGGGAAGCAGCCCACCCACCCACCCGCCAAGAAGCGGGGGATGGGGAAACAAGAAAAAGGCAGCATGCGGGTCGGCAGTGGTGGGTGAGCCAGCCGACCAGAGGCCCAGCTAGTTTGTTTTAAATTATAAACTCAGTAGGAGACAAACTCCTTTACTTGATAGTTTGTGTGAGAGAGATAGTTTGTGTGAGAGGCAGACTGTGAATGGCGGTGAGCACAAACGGAGGAAGACATGGAAGTAGCATATTTCAGTCATCAAGCCTGAATAGGCATCTTAGAAAAGGAAGAGACTGAAGTCTCTACATCAGGAACATTTGAACAAGACCATTTCTTCTAGCTAATGATTAGACACCATCTCCCTTTCCCTAACTGCACATGTATTGGGTTCTCAGTGGGTGGTTGTGATAACATCTCCAGCAGCTAATGAGCAGAGGTTTTAATGATTTGAAGCCAGAGATACAACTATCTCTTTACAAGTTTGCACTCTTTTTTGGGTTCTCTAGGGTCTTACCTAACAGCAAACTCATGTAGTAAGAGAGCTGCAGCCAATCCAAGTTTCTTAGAAATATATCTGTGCATTTGCAAATAGTTGTTTTTAGTGAAATGGAAAAAAAGAATCATACATATATTAATTTCATATTACACAAAAATGAAGATTAAAATCAAGAACAGTAAGTTAAGAAGTTAGTGTTTGGCAAAGAAAATTGCCTTGCATTATACTATGGACACAATTCCCATGCACACATGGGCTCTTGAGATACATTTACTCCAAGAAGTTTTTCACACCTGTCTTTTGGTTCGCATCGCCTCCGGAATGAAGGTGTGCATTCATATATTGGCTAGATTTACTCCAAAGTCCCTGCGTGCTATCAGGGAGCACTTCACACACAATCTGGGGATTTTTAAAATTGTGCATTAGTGTGTAGCCAAATTTATATCCAGGGTAAAAAAATCTACTTTTTGCTGTCTGGGAAAAGCCCCCGTGTGTGTGTGTCTTTTTCCCATTGGAGTTTAAAGCTGACCAATACCTCTTCTGACCATATGCAAACAGGGTTGAACAAATGGGTTGACAAACCCCAGCTGCCAGCTCGTCATTGCACCTAGAAATTCAGGTGTGTTATCTAGAGACAGGGCTGTCTGAATGGAAAGCTGGGGATGCTGCAGCCCAGCCAGAGATGAAGTTCTGATGGGGCCACCATTGCCAGTCACCCCTCCTCCTCCTCCTCCTCTCCTCCTCCTCCTCCTCCTCCTCCCAGCACTGGCAGTAGCTTCATTTTTTATACCTTGCATGCTGCTGACTCCTGGGAGGGAGAAGGAATGATAGTTGGCATGCTTGGCTGAGCCAGTATGAGGAGACACCTCCTGCGAGTAGTAGTAGTAGTAGTAGTAGCCAGTCTCAGAGCAACTGCTGGATGGGGTTCCTTTTACAAAGTTCCCCAGTGCATCCCCTGCCCCACCAGTGCCACAGCTACTAGTCCAAGTCCCTGGTTGCTGTCCTGTTTGTGTACTCTTTCTTATTTGGAGGGGGTGTGGCCATTCACTGGCTGGATATTATAGACAGGATTGGCAGCAGTGGGTGAGAGAAACAGACATTTAAAGTGGAGAAGGCTGAGTCTTTCTACTGTAGTCGCTTCCTGCTGCCATTGCTGCCTTCTCCCAGCAGCCGCTGCTGCTGCTGCCGCCGCCACCACCACCACCTATTGGTCCTCCTCCCCTTCTAGTTTGGGTTTTGCATTCCTTTCCACTAGGGTTGCCAACATTACATTGACCGACATCAGGACATGGGGGGAGTCGGAGGGGGGAGTCTTGGGGGCGGTGCCATCTAGGGGCTGCACTTGGCCCCAAGTGGCAAGGGTGCAGCCAGGTCCTCTGGAGCCAGCTGCGGGGCAGGCGCGTCTACGGGTGGTGGCTGCTGCTGCGTGGAGGTGGAGTGCGGGGAGGGTGGCGAGAGCTCTGCTTGCCTCCCAAACTATGGCAGTTGAGGTCGGGGTGGGGTAGGCATGCTGGAGGCAGTTGAAAGAGGTGGCAAAAGATCTTCTCACTCGGTCCACCTACCTCCCAAATGAGGCAGATTGGGCCAATTTCAGGCCTCTGCATGTGCCGCCGCACAGCAGCAGCTTTGAACATGTCAAAAAGCAGGAGAAATTGAGTCCCGATTGGGACGAGTATTTCTCCCCAGGAAATAGGGACATCCTGCACAATGCGGGACAGTTGGCATCCCTACTTTCTGCTCAGAATTTGAATGCAAATACAGAGCAGGGTGCCAAGAGCAGTCACTGGCTGATCTGCTGGTTCTCCTCAGGCAAAGGAGGAAAGTAAAAAATCATTAATCTTGTCTGTCCCCCCCACCCCCCGTGTGTGAGATTTCCCACCGCCAACAAATGCTTGAAAGCCATTGGCCTGGTCCAGAAGAACTTCAGCCTGCTGCCTCTTTTACAGGTGATATAGCTGGAGTCTTGCTATGAACACACCTGCCCCTATGTCAATCAAGGATGTGCCAACGTGTTCTCAGCATGTCCTTTACTTGTTTGTAAGGGTTGATCATCAGAATGGCACCTCTGCATGTACTGCAAAACTGACCCCTTCAGATGATCACCCCTTACATGCAAATAGAGGACATTCCGAGAACACGTTGGCACATATGTGCAGGAGAGTTCATGATGAAGCTCCAGCCTAATTGTGCATAAAAGGGGCAACAGGCCTAATCTAAACTGGCCCATTGAATATTTGTGTGAGTGTATGTATGCAGTACTCCAAATGTGGCCGCACCATAGATTTGTATAAGGGCATTATAATATCCACATTTTTATTTTCAATCCCCTTCCTAATGATCCCTAGCACGGAATTTGCCTTTTCCACAGCTGTCGTGCACTGAGATGACACTTTCAATGAGCTGTCCACCATGGCCCCTGGTCAGTCACAGACAGCTCAGACCCCATCAGTGTATATGTGAAGTTAATGTAAATCGCCCTGAGACATTTTTGGAAGGGCAAGATATAAATCGAATGAATGAATGAATGAATAAGTCCCCCCACCCGCCCATATGTATCACTTTACACTTTACATTGCTTATACTTGCTTACATTGCAATTTTGTCACCCACTCACTCTGTTTGGAGAGATCCTTTTGGAGCTCCTCACAATCTGTTTTGGATTTCACAGCCCTAGTTTAGTATCATCTGCAAATTGGGCCATTTCACTGGTTACTCCAATTTCTCATCTATGAATACATTAAAAAGCACTGGGCCGAGTACAGATCCCTGGGGGACACCACTTCTTCCTTCCTTCCATGATCTTGCATAGTGATGCAAATGGCCTCGTTACATGCCTGGAGGTTACACAAATGTCCTCCATGCATGCACGGAGGCTGGAACCTGCCAGCCTGCAGTGTGTGGGGGAGGAGAGCTGGGGGCCTGAGAGGGGCTTCCTCCACAGAGCTGCTGCCAGGAAGCCGCTGCCCCCACCACAACTGGTAGGTGCCCTTTCTCCCCTCAAACCCTATTTAGGTAGGGAACAAGGCCGAACCGGTTTGATCCGAACCAGGCCTGGTTTGGTTCAAATTCGGACAGGTCCCCTCTTTTAGGGGGCTGGTTCAATTCCAGCTCAAACTGGTCGAACCAGGCCAGTTTGAATCGAACCAGGTTCATTTTGAATCGGTTCTGCACACCCCTAGAGTAGCAAGAGAACAATCTAACAGAACTTCATAACTAACTGCACCAGTGCAGCAGAGAAGAGGCAATTTTTGACATCCTCCCCTTTCCAGGGAAGCCTTTGGTTCCATCTGCAAACATGTCCCCAAACGTTGTGCAACCCTCAGGGGCATATTTTTGGGTGGCACAGAGAGCTTCCTGCAGAAGGGGAGGGCATAAAAACTTTCTTCTTTCCTGCTGCACTTGTGCAGTTAGTTGGGAAGTTCTATTAGACTGCTCTCTCACTGCACCGATGCATCCTTGCTCTCTATGTCATCCATAGATAGATAGATAGATAGATAGACAGATAGACAGACAGGGTGATTGCAAATATTCCAGTGGAAGAAACGTTTTAATTATATAGTATAAATTTAACCATCCTAGCCTGAAGGTGGTGGTGGTGGTGGTGGGGAGCCCACCCTGACAGGCCCAATCTTGGCTTGTGTGGGCTTTTAACATTAAATATGCATCAGAAAGTCAAAGCTTAGTAGAAACACCACTGTGCATAGTTCAGCATGTGACAGTTCATAAATTGCACAGCCAGAGTTCTAATAATGGGACCTGCTGCCTTTTAAAAACCAGCCTGGCATTAAAATAAAGATAACTTATGTATGCAGAGGAGTCAGCACTTGCTTCCCCAGCAAACATAATATTAACAACCTTGGGCACTCGCCTGATCTCGTTAAGACCTTGCAAACCAGAGACCTTATGTAAATAAGCTAAGGAAGTGGCAAGACAGAATGCCTGCTGTAGTGTAGGAGTATTTCCTGTCTGGCAGGCATTGCAGGGCAAGAATATCCACTGGATTGATGTGACCCACAGATGTCAGTTTGGCTGGCCATAAAGAGCTGCCATTCCCTTTTTGTGCTGCAATGACTGCACTTCTCCCTCCTAGGGGTGTGCACAGAACCGGTTTCTGCAGTTTGGTTCAAATTTGGATCGAATTCAAACTGGACCATGGTCGGACCAACTGGGTGGTTCAGTCTGTTTGGTGGAACTGGGTCGAACCGGATCAGTGGTTTGGCGGGCTTATAAAGGGGAATTTGGTGAGGGTTCCCCTTTACAAGCAAAGGGATGGAAGAATCCTTGAAAAGTCTTCAAAAGGGCGGCCAGTGGGGTGTGTGTGGCAGTAGTGGCGAGAGGGCAGCTTTAAAAGTTCTCTTGACTTGGTTCTCATTGACTTGGCCTTCTCCTCAACGCCCCCCCCCCCCGCCCCATGCAGTCCAAGTGCACAATGCTCTCTCCAGCAACCTGCCTGAGCAGCAGCATGGTTCTGGCCGCCATGCATCCACAGAGGCCACGCAAATACTGCACTGCCCCCACACGGGTGGATTTCTGGATGGAGCGCCGCATTCTTGGGCTGTGCCAGGGTGGCTTCAAGGAGTGTTGGCAGCAGCCACCGGTCTAGTAAGAACCTTAAACTACTTTTGAAGGTGCCCTCTTGCCACTGCCCTGGCCGCCCTTTAGATGACTTTTCAAGGATTTCCCCACCCCTTTGCTTGTAAAGGGGAATCCTCAAGCATAGCCTCTCAGACCTCTGAATCATGCTGAACTAGTCCACCATGAACGGGGCTTGGTTTGATTTGATTGTGGAACGGACCACCTCTAGTCTGGTTCACAACTGAACCATAGAACTGGCCTGGTTCAAGGTGAACTGCTTCACAATCAAATGGTTCATGAATACCCCTATTCCCTGCTGCTAGAATAGGCAGTTGCCTAAACAGGGGGTTGGCATCAGAGGTCTTTAAGGTAGGAAGAAAAGGGTATATGAAAATGGAGGCTGAAAGGACTGTAGAACTAGGGATCACTGTGGGAGATGCAGCTGGGTCCCCAAGTAGTGTGGGGGGAGGTGTGGAAGAGCAAATAAGAGAGAGAGAGAGACACAGAGAGAGAGAGAGACAGAGAGAGACAGCATAACACTGAACAGCAGGGAAGACGATAGCATTGTGGGCGCAGAACTGATCCTTGTACAGCATGCCTGCACAGTAGAATACTGCTCATACATCCTCATGCTGATTTATTGATTGGATATGGCCTGACTCCTGTCTCTCCTGTTTCAACTGGCCATTTTTGACTAATTGCTGACTCTTCTTGTACTGATTATTCAAGGAGCAAAGATGGCATTAAGGAACAAAAAGTGGAGTAGCCAAAACAAAGCCTGCTCCTGAGAAAGCACATGGGAGTACTAGGGGGGCTAGTCAATGCAGCATCTTCTTTAACAGAGATGTCTTTACCTCGGCCATTTCCAATCTCTGTGACAATTAATCCTGTTAATGGGGAATGCACCTTCTAATATTCTTCTTCCTCAACTTCCTCTATGGTCCTCCTTCCTGAATCTTCATCGTGGTGGTTTGTTGTGAGAGGTCACCTTGCATCCCGCCTCATCCTGCCAGAGCATTCTGCTTTGAAATGTGTAATTATTCTGCTGAGATAATTGCCAAAATCATCTGTAGTCCTGGAGAGAACTTCAAAACCCCGACTTGTTTACCAAAGCAAATAATTCAGTTTAATCAAACATTATGTGATTCCTTCTCTCACTTCTCTTTATGGAAATGGATGTCAAGGCTTTAATATGTGATTCCTCCCACCCCCAAAGATGCAGAAATATTTGCTTGGTATATTTGGCTGGTTTCGTGTTGTTTTTAAAGAAAGGAGCCTGCCTTCTGGGTAGCTTTGGCCACAGGATGAGCAGGGACATTCTAGGAGATGTCCTCAGGGATGTAGTCATGTTTCAAGTGCCACACAGGGTGCAGCAGATGTTGATATTTATGGGATATGTGGCAGTGCTTAGAAGAGCTTATTAGTTACTCTGAGATGCAGCAACCTGTCTGCAGACCCTGCTAAGTGTATTGTGCCCCTCATGTCCTTGCATATTTCTCACCCTAGTGCAAGCAAAGTGCAGAAAGTGACTACGTGGTGAGTAGTAAGAGGTGCATGCCTCCCATTGGCATTCATGTATGCAAAGGCATTTAGCACTTGATTTCCCTGTGCATCTAAATCAAGGGCATGTGAAAGGTCATTGAGCTGCAAATGCTCTTGCAACACCTAACAAGATCTTCCAGGCTGGAAATGAAATGTCGCCAATTTTTCAGGGTTCCTCCAAAGGAGAAACTTTCAAGCAATTTCTCAGATGCTTTCTCGACATCTTGACAACATGCATGTTCATTACTGATAACTGCAGTATTGTGAATGAGACAGAACTTTCACCTCCCCTCATAGTACCGCTGACACTACTGTTTTTAATATTTACACATTAAGCTATAAGTAACCAAGTGTTGAGGAATCAAGTGACGAGAACTTGAGTGAAGTACGTGCTAGGGTTCCCAACACTCCATCGCCTGAATATGGGACACAAGTGTGTGTGTGTGTGTGTGTGTGTGGTGGTGGTGGTGGTGGTGGTGGTTGTCTTGGGGGCGGGGTCATCCTAGAACCCTGAGTAGCAATGCATTTGTAACAACAACAAAACAAGCCCCATGATTTCACAAAGCTTCTTGTTCACACAGACCATCCCATGTAGACACAGAGCAAGTGTCAGGTAAAAAAGTAAGAGAATCCCCCAGGTTTACACACACACTACATCCCTATACCTTCCCCACTGAAAGTCTCACTTAAAGGCTTTTTTATCTGCCAGAAGTGGTGAGTAGGTGAGCAGAAGTCTGTAGGTCTGTTTACAGTTCATAGGTAAACAATTAGCAACTTGCAAGATGTAAATAAAACCAGACAATTGCTCCTCCAAGTTTGCAGAGCAACTGGGGCTTTTTTGTGTGAACTTTGTTGTTTCTTTTACATTATAATATAGACCTCACCCAGACTTCAAAGGGCTCAATGCAAATGCATTGAGGGATGAGAGAGAGTCCCAGGCGCTGCCAATAATATGGGATCCCATTCAGGACAAGAGATTTTTGCCTCAGATATAGGACTTCCCGTATAATACCGGACTGTTGGGAATGCTAGGTACGTCTGTGTCTGAATGAGGTGTATGGCTTGTAGTGCTGCACGCAAAACCAAGCAGAAATTACTAGGCCAACTAATTTGTTTTTTTATACTTACTCAGAAAAATAGAAGCTACATAGAGAGGTCGTTCTCACAACAAGCCCTACCCGGGTAGGGCAGTACTTGCACAGGTAGGGCTGGTTGTGAAAACTGCTAGAATCGGTCCTGATCCCAGCACTCCTTCACCAGTAGCGTGGGTTTTGTACCTGGACTAAAAGTGATACACACTCTCCTCCCTCACCGATTGGTCATGTGGATGTTCTGGCTGCCAGCAGCCCGAGCTTCCATAGAGCCAGGCAGAAGGAACACCTGGGAGCATAGAACTCTCCCAATGCACCATGCTTTTCACACAGTGCATTGTGGGATACTAGAGGATTTCCTCCTCTGGACCCCAGCTCTGCCGATCTCCACTGTGCTGGTCATCTGGATGCACAATCGGCAGAGCAAGGAAGAGTATCTGGTCATCTGCGGACAGGCAGGTAGGAGCCTGCCTCCCCACTGCCTTCCCGACTCTGGTTGTGAGAGCAACCTTATTTTCTTACAAAAGTGACTCAAGTGTAGCAATGGTAACCAAGAAGAACAACACACAAGATTGCCAGTGGAACTGCACCTACTTGCCATTCTCCCTGACTTCCCTATTCTGCCTCACTCCTTTCGACAGGGCAATTGCTTTTTTACAGGTCTTAAGCTCGTCCCCTCCACAGACACTATTTTCGGGATACGACTTTTTGGTAGTAGGGCCCTATCCTAAAATACCTAAAACTAACACAGCTTTAGTAAGCTGTAGTTGTCTGTAACTTTAACATAATCTCTCCCCAGTCAAGTACTAAGCCTAGCTCTGCAATGCCACAGTGAACCAAGGCCAATGTCTTCAGGGAAGAAGGGGCTTGAGTTAAACTGCTATTGGCTACCAGTGTCAAACATACCAGCAACAGTTCCTTATATAGTAATCTATTCTCTAAAATAGACTGTTACTGGTTGAACATGTTTTATTTTCTTGTAAGTCCCACTTTTATAAAAAATACCATGCTACCATTCTGGACCGCCTCTCAGGTATAGGGATTGAGGAAGGTGCATTGGAGCAGTTCTGGTCCTTTCTTGGGGGTGGGGGTGGTTCCAGAAGGTGGTGCTGGGGGATGTCTGCTTGACTTCTTGGCATTTAGCTTATGGGGACAAGGATAAATATTATCCCCCAAGCTGTTTAACATCTACATGAAACTGCTGGGAAAGGTAATCAGGGGGGTTGGACTGACATTTCATCAATTACGCAGGTGACCCTCAGTATTACCTTTTCCTGACATCAGATCCTAGGGAAGAAGTGAATGTACTGAATGGGGGACTGGAGGTGGTGATGGTCTGGTTGTGGACTCAGAGATGCACCTAGGTGATTTTGGAGCCTGGACCAAAAGGCCTTTTGCGCATGTGTGCATGTGCACACACACACACACACACAGCCCACCACTGCATGATATGCTGCAACACACTATTGTTTACACCAGAACATGCTCGGGGAAAGCTGGAAACGTTTGTATTTTTATAATTAATTATGAATAATTATGAATAATTTTGTTATGGGGTGACTAACAAATAAAGTCGTCTCCTCCTCCTCCTCCTCCTCCTCCTCCTCCTCCTCCTCCTCCTCCTCCTCCTCCTCTTCTCTCCCCGCCCCCAGCACTGGCCTGCAAATAATACCTTTTGCACGAACAGTCCTGTCACTTAAATTAGCTGAATGTGCTAGTACTACTTTTTGTACTATTTTTTACACCAGAATATGCAGTACAGGAGAAGAAAGGGGTAAAATAAAAGGGAGATGAAAAAGAATGAGGAAAGGAGAGGAAAGGAAAGGAAGTGAGAAAACCAAGGAAAGGCAGAAAAGATAAAAGGAAAGAAGACTGAGTAAGGGCAGGTGGGAAGGAACGATGTTAAAAGCATGAGGAAAAGAGCCAATATTAAGAGGAAAGGAAAAAGCAAAAGGGAAGAAGAGGAGCCCATGTGATGGTGGGACAGGGGACAGAGTTTGGATACCTTGGGGTGTAGGACAGGACAGCTCAGTCTTACTGGAGATGGACACCACGGTGTTCCTTCCTCCCCCACTCCATGGCTGCCCATGCGCCTGCTGCAAAAGAGCCAAAGTGACGGCCACAGAGGCTCACGTAGGCATGGTTGAGTGGTGTGACTTGTGCTTGGCCTCCACTGGCAAACAGGACATGGTGAGGGAACAGGAAGTAGGTGAGAGACAAAATCATGTACGCAGTGGCTGAGTGAGAGTGCTAGCCAGCTACAAAGCCATTCCGCTGCGCTAGTGGACCAATGCAGAGGGTAAGATGGGTGGGCAGGAGGAGCAGTAGGCATCTCTTCAGCATAGGAAGAAATGGGTGGAGTGGGGCGCTGAAGGAGAGAAGGTGCTTTGGAGCCCATCAGTTGGCCAAGTTCTTCCAGAGAGGGGAAGCCAGAGGGAGGGATCCAGTGTTTCCTGGCAGCGGAGGCCGATCCTGTGTGCCAGCCAGGTGCCTCTGGCATCGCACAGGTGGCATAGGTGGCCCAACAGCTGCCCACCACTCCTCCGAACCCACCCAGGAGGGAATTTGAGGGTCTCCAAGGCCTGTGGAGGACTAGACTTCCACCTGGAAGTCCAGGGGGAAGGGCACTTCTGTGTGGGCTAGCAAACTGAGATTAAATCCGGACCAGACAGAGGTGCTGCTGGTCAGTAGAAAAGCCAATTGGGACAGGGTGATTCAACTGGCTCTGGAAGGGGTTGTACTCTCCTTGTAAGAGCAAGTGCATAGCTTGGAGGTGTTGCTGGACATGGCTCTACTTTTGGAAACTCAGGTGGAGGTAGTGGCCAGAGATGCCTTTGCATAGCTTTGGCTAATGTGCTAGCTACACCCCTTTCTCAAGGAAGCAGATATTGAGAACTGCCCTTGAGAACTGCGAGGTGCTCCAGCATGCCTGTGCACTTTGAACAGAGTGCCGACGCTCTAAACCTCTTAGGGATTTCCAGGCTTCTCAGCAATCCTGCTTCTGTTGTCTTTTTTATGGTTGTGGGTTTTTGTTTTCTGGTGTTTTATGGCTTTTACTGTTAAACTGATTTTAAGGTTTTAAATGATTTTAATGGAATTTTATTATATTTCAACTTTTGTAAACCGCCTTGGGGAACAATCACTCACTCAATCAATCAATGCCAACTGTCTGTAACAGTCAGTCAATCCACTGAACACTCCATTACCCTGGACACAGGGGGAGTTGTATGTTCTTGTTTACAATCTACTGTCTGGTTTGACCTCTTCTTGTGACCTTTGCAGAATTACACCTTTAGCTATTGGATTTTAGGTCTCATCCAGGTTCTTTTTCATTTTACTGACTACATGTGCAGGATAATTAACCATAAATTAAAGAGCCCCTCTATTAGAATGATAAACCTGGCCAGCATTTTAAAGTTTTTAGAATTCAGCAAGGCCCTTCTTTTGTTTAGCTGCAGGATAAAGGCTATCTGATTTTTAAATAATAAACTGAATACTATAAAAAGGAGAAATGGTTGACTGAAAAATGTTAACCCTCCTAAGGTTGCTATTGAGTAGCTGAGACTTGGTTCAAACACTGCATAAAACAGCACTTGAATTGGATGGGCTGCTCGTGCATCCCTTCGAGCAATGTTGAAATCCTGAATGTCTCTGGCATCACTTTTGCTATTGACTCAATGAGGGTTAAGAATACAACCCACCTTCTTTATTGTATGGCCCCAACATCTTGTTTCATTCTGTAACATTTTCCCTTGTAACCCCTTTCCCCTCACTGTTTTTTCCATTTAGCAAGGAGGGCATAATTGTACACTCTTTTCCCATAACCCTTCCTACATGTCTTATTTCCATCAAAATGTGACATCACTGCAATGTATTGTGAAGATGCCACCATATAAACTATATTTGATAGCTGCCATAAAAGTTCAATTCTGTAAGAGGTGTTGGGAATCAGCATGAGACTAATTTGCTTTTGTATATTTAATTTGTAATTGATTTCCAAGAAAGCAATAACATACATTTCTGTGATAATGATGCTCTGTTATTGTGGAATCATGAAATGAGAATGTCTCTTTGGAAGTTCTCATCTGCAAGGTATTATCCCTGGTTCTTTATGCAAAATGCTAATGAAGGCATTAATGGGACGGACCACCACAAAAAAAAATGCTTTCATTGCACTCAGGACATAGGGATGTGCGAATCGGCTCGAGGTTGAGCCAGTTTGCCATCGAACCAGGCCAGCTCGAGTGCCTGCCCTCAAGCTGGACCAGGCCCAGTTTGGCTCAACCTCAAGCTGAACCTGTGGAGCTGGCTCGGAACCGGTTCGAAGCCGGTTCAGGGGTTCTAAATTTTTTACATTTAAAAAAAAGACTCACTGTCAAGCCTGGGTTAATGGTGGTGGCCGCGGGGAGCCTCTGCCATTTCTCCCGCCCCCGCCAGCCTTCTCCCACTTTAAAAAGGGCTGGTTTGCTCCATTTTTGTGCCATTCCAGCCCTTCCTTTGCTGGCAGTGGCCATTCCGGAGGCCACCACGCATGCCCAAGGGGCCTCTGCATTACCTAGATCATGACCCAGCCACTTTTAGAGTGACCCTTTTTAGAGTGGGAGAAGGCAGATGGGGGAGGGGTAGATGGAAGAGGCCTCCCCGTGGCTACCACCACTGACCCAGATGTGGTGGTGAGTCTTTATTTTTTCTTTAAACTTAGAACCCCTGAACTGGCTCGAATTTGAGCCAAGCCGGGGTATGTTTGAGGGTCACAAAACTGAACATGCCCTGTTTGGTTCAAGTCTGGTCTGGACTCAAACCAAACCAGGCAAACCAGTTTTGTGCTCACTCCTATCAGGATACAGAAACAAAAGGCCCACCCTGATAGTATCACAGAACATTGCATTTACCCATTCTTTTTAAGGTCACTCACATGATTGCTCTGTGTGGGGCTGGGGAGGGCAGGGGGGGAAGGCAGGATCACACCTACCTCCCCCCCACCCCACCGATGATCTGTGCTTCCTTTTCTGCTGTGCCACTTGCACACCCACACAAACTGTGCTGCAATGAATGACATGGCCATATGGAGGTTGGGGAAACAAAGCCCAACTTCCAGAAATTCCATAATGCACTGTGCAAGGATTTCCCCTGCTGCCAGGCACTCTAGCTGCCTGGTTCTATTAATGTTCAGGCTATAGGCAGTCTGAAGGGTGTGCTTGCCCTTCTATTTCAGTATAAGCCTGGGGGGGAAATCAGGCTACCCCAGTGAAGAGTACCAGGATCAGGACCATTCCTGGTGCTCCACACGAGCAGCCCTACCAGGTAGGGCTGTGCAAGTCTGGGTAGGGCTGCTCATGTGAATGATCTCTTTTTCTATTCTAGTAGTTTTCAACCTTTTGCAAACATTTTGCACATCATCTTGGAACACGCATAAGTTCTGAGTCAGTCCACACAGTGCTACTCACAGGCCTCTGTTTTGCTGTGTACTGTGCAACTGAGAGTACCCCATAGAGTATGCCCAATATTCTCCCCTTTGGCTTTGCACTGAAGGGAAGAGTGGTAATAGTAGGCCAGCTGTCTTTCACGGAAGCTTCTCTGTTGTTACTGATCTTCTCTTTAAGGAATCCCTGATGAGCTTCCAAGGAGCCCCAGGGTTCTCCATAACATAGTTCAAAAGTCACTGCTGTAAGCATTTACGCTTTATTTTTTGTGACACCAGCCTTGCAGTCTCCAAGTTTGCATTCAAATCTTTTGACAGGGTCTTGCCTTCATGCCAGCTAGGCCTTTTTTCACAGAGCAAAATGTGCATGGATCACTTCATGACTTCATGGCATTTTACAATGAAAATGTCTTTTTAACTTTGCACAACTAATAGCCTGGCTCTTAAGATTTTTCTAAAGAAATCTAAAATGGTCCAGTGAGCTTTTTTGTATTTATTGCCAGCACCCCAATAGAGTTCGCTATTGTAATGTTTCTCCCAATGGTACATTATGTGGTACATTATGGTACAGCTGCCCTTGCCATTAAAACGCTTAACTGATAATGCTACTGCCATAATGGCAGTCAGAGGTGTTGTGAAGACCAAAGGGAGGGGAAGAAGCATGTATACCACCTTTGGCTCCTTGGAAAAAAGACAGGATATGAATGTAACAAACAATAAACAGGCCTGAGCAGCAGCACCAGCTTTCGCAAAGAGTTTACAGATAGGAATAATGTGTGGTGTAGGAGGCAAAAGTGAGCAATGATAATCATACAAAGGGAGACACGGGAGAGAGCAACCAGGCATGGGGTTAAAGAGGCTCCTTGGGCCAGGTCCTCCGGCAGCATACATACTCTATGGGGAAAAGGTGGTAGCTAACAGAGAATGGCTCCAACCCATCTTATAGTAAAGCAGACTTCTGAAGCCTCAGGATTCTAAAAGCAAATGGCCTTTCCCTGCTGATTTGGACAGCACCTGGCCTTCTGCAGTGCTGGATGGTGTGGGTTGACTGGGAAATGTTATTTTAAAGGAGCTTTATGCTAAAGGCTAATTATACAGACAATATGAGAAAAAGTAGCTGTTGGATTTAATGAGTATTTTAAAAATTGATAAGATCCTAAGAAACCTATAGAATTGGGATTGGTTTCAAATCAATTACAGATTGAGCCACAGTCTATGAATGTGAGGAACAAAAACAAAGACAGGCACAATCAGCCATTTTTTTTCTGACTCCCATTCATAACAGCACAATAAGAAACACAGCGTGTGCATGGAGTCAGAAACCTGTGGCTAAGACAGACTTCATTCACTGTTCTGTTTTGTGAAATGCGTTACCGAAGTTGGTAGCTCTAGCTTAGCTGCAGCTTCCCACTGGTCCTTTGAACCGACTTTGCTTTTAAAAGGCTTTTCTCATATTGTTCACTGTACACATGTTTTTGTGAGGCAGTTAAAAGCTTTGCTTTCATGCCTGTGAAACTGCTAGAAGCATTTGTGGATACCAAAGCCCCTCTGGATTGTTCACATTCTGAAGAACTTGCTCTATTCCCTAAATGTGAAGTGAAGGAAATGAAAGATGGCTGCCAGAAAGCTAGAGAATGGGGTGGGGGGGTATAGTTGGACTCTCACAACTGACAGATGATATTCTCATTAGGGGAAAATGGGATCCTAAGAATCTCTGCATGAGGACAATGGAGGGAGCTTCTCTACCTCTAATGACTAATGAGAGAAGACATCCCTTCTCTGCTCATTCTCCTTTAGTGCTTCAGGAGGAAAGACACAGTTTATGCACTGACAATTTCAAATTTCTGATAATCCCCTGGGCACATTGCATGCCTCCCTGACACTGCATCTACAAAGTCTTCCATGCACTGTGAAAATTAGTCCCTATTTCTTTCATCATGTGCATGCAGCCTGGTAGCCATCATAATCAGGCAAACAGCTGGAAGCATCAGTGCGACCTTGGCTTAGGTAGATTTGCTAGTGAAACCTGCAAAAACTGTTCAAATTGAACAGTTCAAACTGAATGTTCCGATCAATCGAAATTCTGCTCCAGAAATCTGGTGTCTAAATTTCTTTTGGAAATTTTCCTTGCATGCTATTTCAATGAGGAAGTTTGCACTGTTGTCACACTTACTTCAATGAGCATGATGTACTGTCATGATGTCTGCATTCCTCTGATACATTAGCCCTTCTGCATCAATACAGCATTTGTAATCTTAACAAATCCTGTATTACACACCAACTGCAATTCCATATGTATGATAATAAATCAATGATTGTACAGTTTTAAGAACTACCTGTCCCGTGATGTCATGCAACACTGGCTGAATTAAGTGTGCACATATGTAGCACTATATAATGTTTGTGCATGATGCAATGCAACTGCAACTGGAAATGAATGCATGGTAGCCTCCTGTTATCATCAGAAATAACCATGTGAAGCAGATTACACTGAAGAACAGAGACTTCCGCAAAACCATGGCAAAATTCAGACACAATACAAAACCAGAGATAAACAGAGGCAGAGGTTGGAACTCCATTATGTCCGAATTCATGAAACTGCTGTTTCGAGCCTAAAGTGACCTGCAGTTTGCCTCGCCAAACTCCGGTTTGACCACCAAAGCATTATGTCCAATCCTGGATGCCAACATAATCATGGCTTCATGCTGATTCTCAATCATAGAGACAGTAGTACAGACCCTCCTGGGAATGAGGCTGCTCCATAGCTACAGTGCTTCACACTGGCCACCTCTCTGAGCACTAGGCCCACTCCTCCTGTCACTCTCGCAGCTATGGAGTTGCCCTGCAATAGGAACGCCACCATGTCCCACCCTAAGTCTGTCAGCTTGTCAAGGAGCACAGTCACACAGGGGCATTCCCTCTTCACACTCTGTCCCTTGCTCCCCCCACCTGGCAAGCAGAATGAAGTGGCAATGATGTATGCCCACAAGCACAAACACTCCAGGTGGTAAGAAAAGCAGGGACGGAAACACATTGTGTGTGGGGGTTACCCAGAGTTGGGTTTAAAAGGCATCCCCAACCAGGGATTCTTGAGCATTTAAGTTCGATTTTTTTTACTGGAAGGTTGGGGAAGGGGGCCCCAGCCCCTTCCCCTTTGGGGGTTTGTGCTCCCTAGGTTTACCTATGAGCACAGCCATGTAGCAGGATCAGCATTACCATCAAGGGAGACTCCTCCTCTGTGATAATGATGGATGCCAACCCGAAGCAAACAAGAGAGTGCCAGGCCATGGGGACATCCCCTCACAACTCATAAGAAGAAATGTCAGAGGGGAGGGGAGAGAATTGCCAAGCAAAATCGCTAATAATGTGTGATGACAAAACAACTCCTTCTCCCATGGACTGCTCTCTCCATGAGAGTTTCAGGCCATGGGGGCTCTATATCGAGCCAGGTTGCTCTATAGAGGACAGCACCAGAGACAGATACCCCGGCGACTGCTCTCCCTGTCTTGGTGACTGCTGCCAAATATCTGTCAAAGTGTACCCCCTGACAGCCTGTCCGCCAATGTGGGCATGAATACCCTTGCTTGTGCCCCCAAAGGGTAACCTCGCTCTCCTGGGGTTCCTGGAAATCTAGGCTCCCCTCTCCCGCAATTTCCTGCACTGGCAGATCTGCATACGGTGCAATGCTGGACCAAACCAGGGGATTTTGAATCATTTAAAGATCCATCCACTCACCCGGTGTTCCCCACATCCGCACACGCAGCCAAGTTCTGACACACGGAGTCTCAAAAGCTCCTTTGGGTGTGTGCAAGGCTTCACAGGGAAGGATTTTTTTTTTTTTTTTGCAGTGCTTCTATTCCCTTTTACCATGGAGCAGGGCCCCCATTGCTGGATTAGTTCAACTTGTGAGCATGCAGTCCAATGGGAGACTTAGGGGTTACAGCTGCATTAGATTGGACCTCTCATGAGTGGGTTAGCCCACTGGCAGCAAGCTGCCAGTGGAGCAGGAGTGTGGTTTGGTCTGCATGGACTACTTTTACAAGGGGATTCCTCGCAACAGCATCCTAGGTCATGACAGGACAGACCCCTCCAGGATTCTTTGCCCTCCCATTTCATTTCAGAGGCGGGTGGACAGCTCTAAAAATTCACAGTCTTATGTGGCATGCCCCCTTCAAGATAATGGCCAATCATGGCCACTTTGCTGACATGCTGACACTTTGCCCACAGTCTGGCCATGCTGCTTGCTAGGATTGGCCTTGGTGGCTGAGCTGCAGGGAGAAGCTCCCCTCTCTGGGAATCAGAGGCTGGCAGACTGAATTTGGAAGAAACGTCTGAATTTGCATGCTGTCAGCACTGAGTTAGTACAGGGAACTGGAGCAGGGTGGAGAGTGCCTCATTCTCTCTTGTATTCTGAGCTCTGGGCATTGTAATGACATCACAACTCTGTGCTGTCTCTCTCAAATTGTTTGGCTAAGAAAACCCTGCTCCCTTACCTTAAGGAACTGGCTATTGCTGCTTTTGGATACCATAGTAGCTGGTGATACAAATAGAAAACATACTGTTGAAAATAGTGACATATTTGCCCCTTCCTTAAAAAACAAACCCAACTCCCTCCTTTCCCTTGCCTCTGGCAACATATGTTCCTTGTATGTTGACAAGCAACTTCATTTTTGATGTCACATTTTGATCTTCAGGTAATGAATCATGCCTGGCATTTATTTATTTTTATCAGTAAATGTACTTCTGTTGTTTTTTAATTTAATGCACAATGCTGTTAAAATCAACATGAGCACAAAGCATGATAACACAGAGAGTAATGAGCAGAATTTAATTAATATAAAAATGGGTAGTGGTTTCTTGATACCTTTATGTTCATTATTAGAGTCTAATGCTCCTTTGATAAAGTAGTTATATCAGTGCTATCTATATAGTTTTAAATACAAATCAGCCCTTTAAAAGATCTTCTGGAACTCTGGGTAGGGATGTGCTAGCCAGCTTGATTTGTTCTGCAGTTTGAATTGAACCAGCCTGGTTCGGGCAGTCTGAGAACTGGTTCTAAGAAATGCTTCGCATGCCGGTTCAGGGGTATACTTGTAAAGGGGAATCCAGTGAAGATTCCCCTTTACAAGTAAAGGGCATTCCCTATAGTAATGCTGGTGGGGGTGTGTGTGTTTACTTTTAACCTCATGAAAATGAGACCTGAACCGGGCCACAGCTGTTCTTGGGGAGGCTGGGGTTGGGATTTTGGAGGAGCCCCTGCTGCCGATGTCTCTGCTGCTGCTGGTTTGGGCCTATGCACACGTGCAGAGGTAATTTTTGGTGAGCTCCTTGAATGCTCAGAGGTCACAAAATGAGGCCCGAACCAGGCCACAGCCGGCCTCCTTCAGAAGGCCAGTGCGTGTGTGTGTGTGGGGGGGGAGGTTGGAGGAAGGCCCACTACCATTGTCTCCACTGCTGCTGCAGCCACCTCTGCTGCTGCCTCTGCCATCCCCACTGCCTCAAAATTAAAGGTAAAAAGTACCCTTTCTCTCCCATGCTACATTACAATAAGGAATGCCCTTTACTTGTAAAGGGGAATCCTCACCAGATTCCCCTTTACAAGTATACCACCCAAAGCAGCCAGTGAACCGGTTTGAACCAGATCAGACCCAGTGACTCAGTTCGGCTGAACACAAGACCTAACCAGATTAGAACCAAACTGGCCCAATGGGTGGCTCACACATTCCTAATGCTGGGCTGAAGAATGGAGCTTGATGGCCTTGAATCAACAGCACACACTGATTGTACTAGTCAGTTCTCATTCACAGGGCTTTCTGGTCCTGTGGTGGGCACTGTTTTTTAAATAAACAATGGACTGGACCAGTTATGCGACTACCATCCATAATAAGCTGAGTCAAGTTACTCTTCACTCCAGAAGATCAGCCATAAAGTTGGTTCTGTAGGAAAGGCTGGAACTCAGAAGATAGGGAGCCAATTATCACCATTCTTACATAACCCCCACCATTATCGGTTTTGGAAGACACTAATTATATATTTCAAACTGGTTTTAGAGTGAGTTATGGGATGGAGACAGCCTTGGTTGGCCTGATGGATGATCTCTACCAAAGAATGGATGGAGGGAGTGTGACTCTGTTGGTTCTTTTGGATCTATCTGCAACTTTCAATACCATCAGCCATGGTATCGTTCTGGGTGGTTTGGAGGATTTAGGAATACTCCTTTACAATGGCTCCATTCTTCTCTCTCGGTAGATTTCAGATGGTGTTGTTCAGAGGTAGTTACTATATGAAAAAAGAGCGATTGTATCGTGTCTGTCCCCTAGGGCTCCATCCTGTCTCCAATGCTGTTTAACATCTACAGCAAACCACTGGGTGAGATCATCAGGAGGTTTGGAGCAGGGTGTTTTCAATATGCTGATGACACCCAAATCTATTTCTCCATGACATCATTAGGAAATGGCATAACCCCCCTAAATGCCTCCCTTCAGGCAGTAATGGACTGGATGAAGGGTAATAAATTGATAAATTGGGTGCAAGAAATTCTTTTATTTACCTTTCTCTGCAATCACTGGTGGAACTACACTGTCAAAGACTTGAACCGCCCCCCCCATTTCTTAAGTAGAAGGAGGGTTACACTTAGGTGCAGTCTTATAGCTCTGTGTGTGCCCCATCCCCCTTTCTGGAGCAGGCATTGTGTGTCTTGGGTTGTGATGATAACCTTTCTCTCAGAGGTTGTATGAAGCAAACCATTGGAAGATGCTAGAGCCATATATATGTGGAGTTTCCTTCCTAAGGAATCATATCCAGAGATAACTATCCTAAGAGGAAATGTGTATGTAAATAGGATATTTATCAGTTGGAAATGAATGGAATTGAGAGTGTGTGCTCATTTTGAACAACCTGCCTGATGATCCAAATCCTTCTTTCAGCTTTTCTCAAGCAACCTGGAGCCAAATCTAAAAATATCTGAAGAATCAACTGAGCAGCCCAGCATAAATCTCCTTTCCAAATGTGGCTATTGGGCACTTTCAGTAATGATGATGATGATGATGATGATGCTTCTACATTAACATCTTTGTTTTCTATTCTTCTCTTTCTACTTTTGTGGCAAAGCCACCTGGAGGTTTCACATTATGTCATCTTTCCCTGTCACATTTTATTCCTGTTTAAGAGCATTAGAAATTTAACAAGGAACACAAAGATGAAAGATCCTGGCTTGCTCTAATGAGACTTAGAACAGAATTTGGAACAAGTTGATTAGAAGGTTCTCAGCACTTCAGGCACTCCATAGGGAATGGGACACTGTACGAGACTAATTAGACAGAGCAAATTTTAAAAATGGGCCTTTCTATGAATGGGTTTTACTCCTGAGACCAGAGGGGGAAGGGAATAGCAAGGTGTAGAAAGGTATTTTAATGGATGACAATTTAGCTGCATGTACACAAATACAGTGTGGGAGATGGCAAACCCCTCCTGTATTCTACCAAGAGAAAACCATATGACTCTGTGGTCGCCTAGAGTCAACACTGACTTGACAGCACAACTTTACTTACACAAATACATATTGTAGGAAAGCCCAAGACCTCAATGTTCTAAATGTGCAGAATCACAATGATCAGGATTTTGGTGTCAATCTTTATGAGGCTGTTTGGTGTCTCAAGGAAGCTGTACAACATTGGTTTTTTTTGAAATATGAAGCTTCTTGACAGGAAAAGAGCACTCTTACGTTTGACTTCCTTCTGAAACTTGTGCTCGGTCTCTTCATGTTCCTGCTTGCTCCCACTATCTTGGATAGGGAACATTTCAGAGGCAAAGCTGCTCTTGACAATAGTTGGGACAGCACCCGTAAGTGGCCATGTAAGAGTTACCAATCTTCCCCACCCTCAGTTAATAGCATTCTAGCATAGAGCACCATTAATGCTGCCTCTCCCCAGAATTTCCCCAGGAGGCCTAAAGCATTTAAACATCTAGTCTTTGTCTCTGAATAATTCTCTTCCTCACTGATAAGCAGCATCACATCACCAGACCTGGGTATGTGAGGTAAACATGGATCCAAAACGTTGGGAGAGAAAAAGGAGCTGGGGGAAGTTCCAGGGAAAAGGTGGCTGGCAGGGGAAGGGTTACACATTCCCTTTTCTCCTGCTCCTTCTCTGATGCCAACTGTCCTTTCTCAGGGGTGCTTGGCAATGGAGAAGCAGCCATTGGGGCTTTGTTATACACGGCTAAGGTGCAGTTTGCTCTGAGTTGTTCTATGGGATTTATATGCATTTCAGCATAGAGCATATTTCTGCCTTGTATATTGGCTCCATGTCTTTAAAATCAGATGGTGAGACCTCCAGGGTAGTGCATTCCTGAAGCTCTTCCTTCAGTGAACCACCCATTCACTTCAAGACTGGGGGTGGGGAGGGAGGCACCCCTTGTCACCATGACATTTCATGTGTCTCCACTGGTTCAACTGTAATAGGTAGGCAGGCAGTCCCTCTGTGGCTTCTAGTTCAAAACCCAGTGTTGCAAAACCATGTCTCTCAGATGCTTATCCACATTCTTCTTTATAACCTCCAATGAAGGTGATTCAATGACTTCCATATAGCTTGTTCACAACATGTTTCATTGCCCAGATGTTCCTCTGGAGAACTATTATTGAAATCAGACAGTTCCAGGATTACTACAGAGTAAATTGGATTAAGGATTGCAGACATGACTAGGAATAACCTAGATATTCATCCCAAACCTATCTCCTTTTACTTTAACCTTTGGCAGGCTTGTAAATACTTAGTGATTGGCACCACGCCTGCCTTTAATCTCCCTCTAGACTGATAATGTCCAGCACTTCCAATGTTTCCTTGTAGGTCTTAGCCCTTTTCAAGTGTTATGCTGTACATAAGGCCATCAGGACTGTATCAGCAAGCTCCATCCCTGCACTGATGCATGTTGTAGTCTCACCCTCACTGTCCACAAGTACAGCATGTATCTGGAGGGACACAGGGGCATAACTATAATAGGGCAAGGGGAGACAGTTGTCTGGGGGCCCACTGCCTTGGGGGGCCCCCCAGAGGCAAGTCACATGACTCACTCCCTCAGCCGCATACCCGCCTGGGCTTCCTTCAGTTGTATTCATCCTCTGAAACTGATGTGTGTTAAGACCTAGAGCTACCAGAACAGCATGTCTTTCTCTAGTACCATTAATTGACTTGCATCATCCACAATTTACAAAATCTTTTAAAAAATAATTTAGGATGATGTTCTATTGTGGCACATAGGAGAGAGAGAGAGAGAGAGAGAGAGAGAGAGAGAGAGAGAGAGAGAGAATGCTTTTTGTTACTACTATTCAGCCTCATTTAAGATTTCTTTACTTCATGAGCTGAGCTTCAGTAATGGGGGGGCATTTTAAAATCTTGTCTCTGGGCCCACTACAACCTTACTACACCCCTGCAGGGACACACACTGTATCTGAGGAGGAGGAGAAGTCCTTCCCACGGTCAAGTGCACAGTGTTTCCAGATTTTATCCTAGGTACAGTATCATCATCATCCTTATTGGTACAGTCACAGACCAGTAAAGGTATAGTATTTTTCTCTGTAGGCAAAAGCTGTACTTGTGGATGGCAGGGGCAAGAGGCAGAGGATGGGACAGGCCTTGAAAATGTGCTCCCTTTAACATCGTGACTGTACACAGCATACACAATTACATAACCCCTAAAGAGGGCTCTTTTGCATTTAACTTAATTTAATAGCCCATGTCAATCCAAGGGTTCTGGACAGACAAAAATGTGTTAATTATTCTCTCTTTTACACAATTGTATTGCATCTAACCATTGGTTATTACTATTAATTATTGAATTCTATCCCTGGACAGCAAAAGCCTTACAATGTTTCTATAAAATATGCACAAATCTGGGTTTTGGCAAGTCTCCAGGGCAAAGTTAAGAAGCAACCAAAAAGAATGTCTTTCTGCATGCTCTTGGGGTCCTGATGTTATGTAGATGATGTATTTAAGACAGCATTCCTTATCTTAAGCCCTATTCAGACATTATGCTATACAAGCATACAGATATCTGTACACTTGTACATGTGTTTGTGTGAATGACTGTACCTGTGTTCATTTTAAAAGTGAATCAGAACACAGGCCCTTCAAATGCATGGTACAGATAGGAAGTATATTTCTTTACCCGCATTCAGCATAACATGCAAATGATTGTACCTGTGTACAGATCTGTACCTGTGTACACTGTACACTCATTGTGCGAGCACTGAACATAACATATGAATGGGACTTGTATCGTGGTGCAACCTGGTCCTATCCATCCCCAGCACAGCATCCTACACTGGGTGTGGCTGGTGTCTATCTTAATGTTTCTTTTTTAGATTGTGAGCCCTTTGAGGACAGGGAGCCATTTTATTTATTCATTTATATCTATGTAAACCACTTTGGGAACTTTTGTTGAAAAGCGACGTATAAATATTAATCATATTTGTAGAGATGGTCCTCTAGGAAAGCTGGGCCCAGGTCATTTAGGGCTTCATAGGAAATAACAAGCACCTTGAATTGAAACCAGAAGGCAATCGTGCAGACAATGGAGCACTGGGACAATGTGTTCCTGGCCATTCATTCCTTACGTCAACCCACCACATTGTCATGTTTCTCTCTCTCTTCTTCTCTCCATACCTTTGTCACAATAGGCCTAACAGTGAGATGAGGCTCCCTTCTACCCAGCAGCTGTACCCAGCTGTTGAAAGAGGTAGGACAAAAAGCCCTCCAGCCCAGCTGCTGCCTGAGGAGAGATCATGAGGAGATTTGGGGCAGGATGTTATCAATATGCTGATGACACCCAGATCTGTTTCTCCATGTCAACATCATCAGGAGAAGGCATAACCTCCCTAAATGCCTGCATGGAGGCAGTAATGGCTTGAATGAGGGATAACAAACTGAGAGTGAATCCAGATAAGATGGAGGTACTTATTGTGTGGGGTCAGAACTTGGGAGACATATTGATCTGCTGGTTCTGGATGGAGTCACGCTCCCCTGGAAGGAACAGGTTCACAGTCTGGGGGTGCTTCCGGATCTGAACCTCTGTCTGGTGTCCCAGGTTGAGGCGGTGGCCAGAAGTGCTTTTTATCAGCTTCAGCTGATATGCCAGCTGCGTCCTTTTCTTGAGTTGAATGACTTCAGAACAGTGGTACATCTGCTGGTGACCTCTAGGCTGGATTGCTGAAATGCACTCTATGTGGGGCTGCCTTTGTAAGTAGTCCGGAAACTGCAGTTGGTCCAGAATGTGGCAGCCAGGTTGGTCTCTGGGCCATCTAGGACAGACCATATATCTGCTGTGTGGAAAGAACTATACTGGCTGTTGATACATTTCTGGGCAAAATACAAGGTGCTGGTTATTACCTATAAGGCCCTAAACAGCTTAGGCTCTGGGTATTTAAGATAACGTCATCTTCACCATGAGTCCCATCGCCTGTTAAGATCATCTGGAGAGGTTTGTCTGTGGTTGCCACCAACTTGTCTGGCTGCTACTCAAGAACGGGCCTTCTCCGTTTCTGCCCCTGGACTTTGGAATATACTCCCTATTGAAATAAGAGCCACCCAGTCTCTGGCAACTTTTAAAAAGGCACTGAAGACACATTTATTCACTCAGGCTTTTAATTAGATTTATAGTTTTAATATTTTTAACCTTGGGTTTTAAATGATTTCAATGTTGATGGTTTTAATATTTAAACGATTTAAAACATTTTAAGAGTTTAATTGATTTAATTTTTAAATGATTGTAATTGTAAATTGCCCAGAGACACAAGTTTTGGCAATATAGAATTGTGTGTGTGTGTGATTGTGTGTCTGTCTATCTATCTATCTATCTATCTATCTATCTATCTATCTATCTATCTATCTATCCACACACTGACAGATGTTAAAATATTGGGAGCATGCACAGCTCTCAAACTAAGGTAGGAGGCTTTTCTGAACTGCCCTACTATTGTCCATGTAGGCAATGCTCCTACATACAGGAGAAGGTTCCTGGAAGATGAAGAGGGGAAGACATACTAAGGTGGTTAAGAAGCCTCCCCTGGAGGTAAGGGATTCTGTCAAACTCTGCACAGCTGGGCAGGATTAAACAGTCCTCTATAGTTCTTTATCCACAACTTCTGCATGTTGCTGCAGTACCTTTAAGGGACTTAGCCCAACTGATTTGCCAACAGTGTAAAAAATTGTAAGGAAAACCTATAAATGTATTGTTGTAGTAGTTGTGTGTCTGTTAGAAGGAGAGAGAGGGAAAGAGTGTGAGAATCTTTGAAGATTCTCTTCTTTGAAGTGTGTAGTCTCTATGCAGCAACTCAAACAAGGGGAGACAGCTGAGCAGAGCATTTTATCTGCAGATAATTCCATCTCTCCTTTATGATGTTAGGTAGTCCTCAAAGTATTAATATGTCTCTTTCCACCAACTTATTGGCTGTGTTGTAAATGTCAGGTTGTACTGGGATTCCAATAGGAAATATCCCACCAAGAGTCTTTGCTTCCTTTTCAAAACTGAAAATTCCTTTGCTGAAGACATTCAGGTCAGTTCTACAAGCTACTACTTAGACTGGAGGCAATGCTACTTCATTAGACCACACCAACCCTACTACTACATCCCCTTTCCAAAGCTGCTGGGCATTGACAGTCTCAAAGAAGAACTAGCTACTTTCTTGGTGGATGAGTTCCTAATGGATTTCTAACACAGTACACAACTTTTCCTTTTAACATCACTCTGGTTCTATGTTGCCTTTAGTGAGCAAGTTTGGTTTGCTATATACAGGTATGGCCCTATTAATCAAGCCTTTAACCACAAGTAGGCTTTGCTCCACTGCTTGTCTGCATACTATGGCATTTGCCTCAATGGATTGGCATCAGTTAATGGGTTTTTAAATTGCTTGTTATTCAGATGGGTGCTTCATTAGTCAATGGAGCTGAGTGAATCACTTATAAGCAGAACATCAATCAAAATATCACAATTTTAGATAGTAAGTTGGTGCATTCTGGCTGACAGACCCTTTGCTCCAAACCTTTTGGAATTTCAAAAATATTGGCACAGATTTGAGTTCCAAGATGATACAACAAGCAAGGCAGACAGGCCAGCTGTAGACAAGAGGCAAGCTCTAATGAACATTATAAATGTAGTGCAACATGTGCAGTCAGAAAAAGAAAGAAAGAAAATAAATACTGTGCATATTACTAGTGATGGTGCTGAAGTTTGGAATTGAGAGGTTTCAGAAAAGAACTCCCCCAGATCAGAAAACAATGAGCCGTTACAGTCTGTACCCAAATTCTCCCAAAGTTTGGGTACAGTCTTAATGGCTCACCCCATTAGCAGCATTCCTTTCTTGCTGCCTGACCCCATCTTCTCAAAACTTACCCTAGCAAGGGGGATGGGGTAGCATGGATAAATTTAGTACAGGCCTCAACCTTGGGGCCTGAATGCTCCTATGGAGCATCCATTGATACTAGGGAACTCCATTCCTGTCCAGGTTCCTACTTTTCCAATATAGAAGTTTCATGATTCATTCACTGGATTGACTCTATCCTCATAATACAGTACAAGTGCCATTTTAAACTGATTTTTGCACTTTCTTGCTAGAGAGCAGTGTGTGTGGGGTGGGAGACACGTTATGTAAAAGAGTACCTTGAGTATCTTTTAAACTTAATATGTGGACATGTACTCAGTCACAACTAAAGGTCTGACTGCACTGAGAAATATGGGGAATGATCCACAGCCCCACTGCATCACACTGAAACAGTCCTCCTTCAGCTCTGATGCAAGAAGCCAATCCCAGGCAAACCCCAGGAATATCAAGTAGCTTGTATACTGCATAGCCCAGCAGCCATGCAACAACTGTGGACTTTATTGCAATAGATCTGAATGGCTACAGCTATGCCTGGCCTGGGTCTCTGTAAGACTGTGATGCTCTATTATATTACTTGTTTCTATTTATTTTATTTCACCTTTCTGCAGACAAAGCAGAGGCTGACATGTTCTGCAGCATAATGAGAACAGTGCAGAGTCCTCTGTTGCCAGATTTGGCTTTTTAAAAGCCAAATTTTGGGTTACAGCCCATTTGACTCATGAGTATACCCCTTAGGTTCTGGCCACACTGGAGACCTGCCTGTACTTCTCTGGGGCTCTCTCAAACATAGTGACACTGCTGCACAAGAGGACTGTTCTGGTACAGTTTACCTACCTGCAATTGCAGGTCATGTGCTACTTGCATTGGCAATAATGCAAAAAGCATTCGACCTCTGGTAGCACAAGTGTAAGCTGTATCAGAACAGCTCTCTGGCACAGCTGCAGTGTTGTATGTGTTCAAGGCCTGTAGCAGCGTGGGCAGGTCTGCACCACCTGCATTATACTGTGGGACATGTCAGCCAACTATTATAAAACAACCAACAGTGAAGGAGCAGTAACAATATTAAAAAGTTAAAACATCAGGGGGAAAACATTTTGAATGCGAAATGCCTGGTTTAGATTTAAAAATTCTTCACTGACAACCTAAAAGTGGGAAGAAGGAGCCTGTCAGATCTCCCCAGGGTGGGAATTCATCATTCTGTGATTCCTGCTTGCTTGCCCTATTAGCATGGGAGGCACAGCTGGGAGCAGTTGTGGAGCAGCTGGGAGCAGACTACTCTAGGCTCATTGTCATGGGGCTATTCCACACCTTCTGGATCCTTGATAAGACTGGGACACATGAGAATTAACAGTTTGTGCTGTGCTGGAACTGCAATGGAATTGCACTAGAAGATAGCTGGTCTTGTGGTAGCAAGCATGACTTGTCCCCTTAGCTAAGCAGGGTCCACCCTGGTTGCATTTGAATGGGAGACTAGAAGTGTAGGCACTGTAAGATATTCCCCTTGGGGGATAGAGCCACTCTGGGAAGAGCAGAAGGTTTCAAGTTCCCTCCCTGGCTTTTCCAAGATAGGGCTGAGAGAGATTCCTGTCTGCAACCTTGGAGAAGCCACTGCCAGTCTGTGAAGACGAGCTAGATAGACCAATGGTCTGACTCAGTATATGGCAGCTTCCTATGTTCCACTATGTTTATAGATTGTGCCCTTAATCTCTATGCAGGCATAAATGCAGTGGATAGCTTTGGGTAGGTCAGTTCCACATCTGTAAAATGTGAATTAAAACAATTTAACCAAGAATTATTGTGAGGATAAACAAGGATTATAAGGCATTTTACACAAATGGTTAATCACCGCTGCCACCACTACCGCCACCACCACCACCATCACCACTGCCACCACCACCAGTAAGTTAGGATCTACCAGGCACCTTCTTATAACTCTAAATCTCAGCAGCCAGTGGATAAAAGAACAATTTTAATAGCTTTAAAAGGATGTGGTGGTCTAAACCATGAAGCTATTTCTGTTACAGTAACTGCTGAGCTGAGCAAGCTGAGTTGCAAAGAGATTTTCAAGATTACAGAGCATTTAATCAGTAGTAACCTTTCCTGGCTTGTAAATTGGTTCGTTTGATTTCACTCATCTATTGGAATTACTTTTATGTAAATATATATTTTTCTCTGCTTCCTTTCATCTTTCCTCTTTTGTTTAAGAACAAAAGTCACAATTAAAAGAATGATAAAGACACAATCAGATTCTGGCTTCCGTTTATAAAGGAGAGCATTATTATCTCTCTGAGTGAATCAAGGGAGTTTAACAGCAGGATTTCCAAAGATGAATTAAACATTCCTCAAGCAGCTCATGTACAATGTGCTGGAACTCTGATTGTATTGCTAGCATTTCCTAAGCTCAGCTCAGCTCAGCTCAGCTCAGGTGAGGGAAGGTGTGGGAAGAAAAGGGAAATCCATTTTATAAATAACTGAACAGTCCCTTGGAGGTACAGACATTTCTCCTGGAAAAGCACAGCCTGAAGCAGCCATAAGACATGTCCTCACCCACAATTAAAAGTTTACTTGTGGTTTTTTGGCCGGATAGAGGACATCAGGGTAGAAACTAGTAGTAATGGAGAAAGCCTGCCTGTGAAGGGTTATAGAAAGCAAAATAACATGATTGTCACAAGCCATCTCAAATCCCATGTCATGTCATTCTTCATAAATATATAAACTGGGTGAACCAGACTTCAGGTCACTTTATATAAATATAGGTTTCCTGGGTTCCTGTCACACATCACTATCTTGCATGACCAAGAAATCAAACTCAGATTAATAAACAGGTAGAACAATACAGATTAGGGCTGGCTCCATTCTCCATAGCTCTCATAGAGTTTTATGGGACAATGGGTTGTAAATTGGGGGAGAGAGAGAGAGAGAGAGAGAGAGAGAGAGAGAGAGAGAGAGAGAGAAACCTGTCCTCTTCAACAGACACATCTACTTTTAAACCATGGTAAATGGGCAAGATAGCCTTGAAATATACCCATATTTCAAATAATTTCTGTCTTAAAATATGTTGAAGCAAGGGAAGTAAAAGTAAGGCAATTGCCCCTCTTTCATCCAGGGCAATATGCAATATCATAGCACCATGCTGCACTACACAGCCATTTGATCAATATGGTCAGCATCTCACCTGTCCTGTCAAACCTACTGTGGTACAGACAAGGCAGGCTGAATGTGTATCCCAGATGTCTGCACTAAAAAGTGTTAAGCAGTAATAGGGTCATAGTACAGGCATGTCCAAAGACCCACAAATACAGGGGTTACAATACAGCAGAGACCATACAATATATTTACTGGAGGAAGGTTTAGTGTGCCATGTATGTATATGTATTATTGGGAATAATGTGTGTGGTTTTTAATAGATAATAGTGGAATATTAATAGTGGAATAGTGGAACATTATGGTGGGTGGGAAGTTTTTCAAGAGACGGTATGTATTCTGCATACAATTGTACTTTGCATGCACTCACACTCCTCAGGGACCCCATGTGCAACACTTTATTTTGCCCTATAACTGAATGACAGCCATCTGTTTAAAATGGAGAAAGTGATGGGGTGTGTTTCTCTGCATTTTGTGGAGTCTGTTCCTCTTTGCTTCTTTTTGTACACTGAGGGACACCAGTGGGATATGAGCTAAACTTGATCTCTGCCCCAGTTGATCTCTTCAACAGACATGGTGAGAGGGCAAACTTAGTCTGAGGATTTGGGGGTAAACTGGTCACCCTGTTGTTTGCTATGTCTTTAGATCACTCTTTTGAAGGTGCTGTAAGGGGGACAGTGAGCCTGGTCTCACAATCAGTGAGACCCGGTTTGGGGAGCTAAGCAGGGAGAGTGGGCTAAGACCACTCTCCCCGCACATGAGCAGGGTGGGAGACCTGGGCGGCCAGATCGACTGCCCACACGATTGCCGGCTCTGTGACGGAGCCGGCAGGGGCTGGGGAGTTTGGGGGCCGCACGGAAGCCCCCGGAAGCTCCAGTATGCCCTGCACGAGTGCGCAAGGCATACTGTAGAGACCCCTGGAGCTGGGAGGCGGCTATTCATGATCAGAAAAACTGGGTTTGCGGCGTGCTCACTCCGCAAACCTGGTTTAAGGGGAGGGGTACTTAGGTGGGTTAACTGCCGGGAGGCAACCAGGCTCGGCTGCGAGCCCAGCGGCTCCCATGATCATCCGAAATCGGGCTAGGCTCCCCTGGCCTGATTTTGGTTGATTGTAGGAATAGCCTCAGTGTGGTTTTGATTTGATGTAGTATTATGTAGTTATATATGAATTCTGTTGTTATTTAAGAACATAATAAAATACCTTGCTGCATCAAGCCAAAGGCCCATCTAGTCCAGCATCCTGCTTCGAGCAGTGGCCTACCAGGTTCATCTGGAAATATGTCAAGAGGGGTAAAGATGGGCAACTTTCCCCTTCTGTTTGTGTTCTCTTGCACCTGGTGTTCAGAGGCATGCCACCTCTGATCCTGATGGAAATATAGAGCTATCAAGTCTAGTAACCACTGATATCCCTATTCTCCATGAGTTTGTCTAATCCCCTTTTAAACCCATCTAAATTGGTGGCCAGCAGCAAATTCCATAGCTTAACTACACATTGTGTAAAGTCATTGTGTAAAGATGTACTTTCTTTTGTCTGTCCTGAATCTCCCAGCATTTAGCTTCAATGGATGACCCCAGGTTCTAATATCATGAGAGTGGGAGAAAAATGTCCCTGTCCATTTGAATTACACCATGCATAATAAATATTAATAGTTTATATTACTATTATAATTATAATGTTAGTAATAATGAATCAAATTATATTGACCATAATTATATTGATTGTTTTATTTGTATTGCAGTTTAGTTTGTATTTTGAACTGCTACTTGATGTTAATTGGTAACTGAATTTTCACTCAGTGATTTAATATGTTAATTAATGATGTTCATATAATTTTCTTGCTCTTTTGGTTTGCTTTTGTAAACCACTGTGAGTGTCACTGCGACAGAAATACAGTATAGAAATTAGACATGGCTTAGCTATATGCACAAAGGCCTGATTCTCACAGATTCTAAACATGGCAGTAGAGGGTGCATAAGCTTGAAGCTTCCTCCTGCTATCCATTGCATGTTGACACTCTGTGTGAACTGGACCAAAAACTCCTTTAAAGTGTTCTTAATAGCTATTAAATACTGCAAAACCTACTGTAGGTCCTAAATGCAGCCTGCTTCATAGGTTTATTTAGTGCTAACAGGATAGTTGGTGCCGTAGAATTATAGTTCCTTTATGGATAAGAGGTCAGCTCAGCCTTTTTTGAGATCTGCTTAACAAATAAATATTCTGATATGCAGTGGCATCCCCTGCCAATTATGGCCAGCAGTCAAGGCAGGAAACCCATCACACTGGCCCAGTCTTCACAAAGACCTTATGGGAGGGGACTGACCCAAGGTATGCATCCTGCATTTCTCCATACATATTCTTGCCCTTTCATTTGACACACACAGTTCTTAAATGCAACAATGAAGCTATTCACACTCGCAGGCAAAACCAGGCTATGGAAGCCCAGCCCAGTTTTGCCTGTGCGTGCATACTGCTGGGATCATGCATGATCCCGGCAGCGCCTCAGTGGCAAACTCGCTTCCGGAGCCATCCTCTTAAACGGGGCTAGGAGAGTAAGCACTCTCCTAACTCCATTTTACTGATAGTCTGCCAGCCCTGGCTGGGGCTGGCAGACTGCGGGGCTTCCAGCCAACTTCAGGGAGGGGAAGCACTAATGTTAGTTAGAGCGTAGGTAAGGCTAGTATTTGGAAACACATCTGCATATGAGGCTTCAAGCTTCTTCTTCTGTGTGTCAATACAGCAGCTTTTCTGTTCACAAAGATAAGATGATTTCATTCAGTTCTCATGTGAAGGTGAGATGGATGCATTCCTAGATGCCTCATCTCTCCCTGGAGGGAATTTTCTCCATTGCTCTTCTGGAAATGCTCAAACTCCTCCTGCATATTCTTCCTGCCCTGCTCAGTGCTCTACGATGTCAGCCCATGAAATATCTGCAAGAAGACCTACTAAAAAGACTGTGTGAGCATGAAAGAGAATAAAGTTCTTTGCCCTTCTGCCTCTAGTGTGGACATAAGCCTCTAGTGTGGACATAATAAGATGATCCTTACTCGACTTGACAGTGAAGTTTCACTTATTGGTTTATATACACATATCAAGGAAAGGAGGGACAAATGCAGCTGGGACTGTTGCATTGATGACTAATGGCCTCATCTAAAATGCAAACAATTTGCTAGAGATTATGATTGAGGGCCAGAGCACACAGAGTGTCCTCCTTATCACTCAGCAATATGGTTTAATGGGTGATATGAAGGGCCTTAGAGTTTCCCCTCTGCCCATGCACTCAATCCACTTTCCTCTACCCTGTGATCAGAACACCCCTAGCAACTGAGGAGGGAGGGGAGCAAAAGGTATGGTAACTAAGAAGATCAAAATCACTTCCAGAAGCTCCTGCTGCTGAGCCAAATGGCTAGTCATTAATTCCTTTTAAAATTGCCAATTCCCCAACACCATGTGTTCTCATTCAAAGTGACAAGGGCTGAAACACATCATCTCCCCTACCCCCAGAAGCCCCAGAATTGCTGTCTCATCCTGCAGACAAAAGCCGCAAGGAAAGTTAAAGCACCATGGACAGCTCCATGGGACAAGGTGACCTGAAAGCAGTCAGAGGTAGACTGAGCTCTTAGCAGAGATGTATACAAAATGGATTTAGTATTCTGTTCTGAGCTCTGAACAGAATGCTAAATCTCTGGAATGTTCAGAGAGCCATTTAGGATTAAAAAATGGTGCTCTCCCCTGGCCTGTGCGCACACGCAGCAGCCATATGTGTGGTGATGTTGACCATGCAAATAAATGGCTGCAGCATGTACACAGAAACCAGAAGAGCACCATTTTGGAATCCAAAATGGTACTCAGAATGTTCCAACTGGAAATAGGCTGTTCCATTCTGAGCTCAGAACAGTCTCTTCATTTGAAGAGTATTCTGTTCCGAGCTCAGAACGCTCGAAATGGCCCTTGCTCTTAGATACGATTCAGCTCAGGCTACCCCTCCTGGGTTCTGCCTCCCTATCCAGAGAATGCAAGCCTTAAAGGGTCAACCTCCTGGAATCCTGCACTACTACTACTCTGTTCGGTCTGATCCTGCCTACTTTATTACTGGTTCTGCCATGGAGATATCAAGAAGTGCAATGGTGCATAAGGGGCTGACTCTTCAAGGGGCTCAGATTTCAAGGATGCCATTATTGGGCCCTGAAGGTGCTATTTCAGGTGGCTCCAGTTACACAGCACCAAAAGGTCCAGCACCAAAGCCCAGGACTGGATCTAGTGCTGGTCCTGTCTCCTCAAGGTCATACTCAGTCATTACTCAGGGCGGGGGTCATGACATGGAAAAGGAATGTGCTGAGAAATTTTCTTGCTTATACATTTATTCATTGTAAGAAGTAAGCAGTATGATTTATGTAAATGAAATCATTTTTGTGCTTGCTTAATTGATTTATTGATTGTCTTCAAGAAGTTACCTAATTAATGTAGGGGCAGAATGGCAGTTCAGTCCCCAAATAGCAAAGCAAAACCAGTTTGGTGAGAAAGCAGGAAAGCAAGAGGTCTTGGGACAGTTCTTTAGTACTGAAGAACTACAAGGATTTATTTAAAGAAAAGGTTACAAACAAATGTGAATAAGCCTGCAGCTTAATTTCAAATGTAGCTCATGGCTGAAGAGAGAGACCAAATCAAACAGCCATCTCTGGAGAGACAAAATGGAGACTAACACTGGAAGAACAAAGAGGGGAGGAGTCCAGCACTTTTATCCATGACACTGCCCCCCCCTCACAGTGGTCACTATGAGACATTGCAGCTGAGAGTTGATGCTGCCAGGGTCCTAGCTCCAACAGTTAATAGCATTAGTTGCAACTGTAACATGCTTCAAAGAAATACTGCGGAAGTTGCCCTGTGCTGTTTTCATGAACGTTATGTGACCAAGTTTGTAAAGTGTTCTCTACCTACAATAATTATTATAATTATTGGTATAATTATAATAATAATTATACCAATTCCAGTGAAATCTCCCATTAACAAATGTTGTCTCTGAATTGGAGAGATAGAACATAGGGCTGAGAATGACAAAGCACATTGTAGACCAGTCCAAAGTTCACAAAGATAGATATTTATGAAAACAAAGAGCAGATAATCAGGAAACCTCAGAGTGACCTCCCAAGAAAAGAGAGCAGGTTAGAATGGCTCATTCTGCTCCAGTTTGTTGCAAGTGCACACAGTAATGAGTTTTGCATAATTTTGTGATGATTGACTGTTCACTCATTGGGATGCCAGCTATTTCCAATTACCTGCCAATTCATAAAGCAGACAATATGACATGTGAGCTAAAATGCCTGTGCACAAAGTAGGGAATTATACATTTATATTGGATGCATCAATCTAGTTATGAAAATTGCAGCTAGCAGCTAACAAAGATATGTGAGGAGACATCTACAGGAACTTTTTAATCAATACACCTGGATAGTTGTTTCACAAGAGGAATCTCTCTCCACTGCCTTACAACCAAGAAGTCAGGGAATTCTGACCTAGTCGTTTGACTCAGGTTAAACAATTATAGAAAAATGGACCAAGCATAGCTTTGTCATACAACTATAGCTTCATATGGGTGCACAGCCAGTAAGTCCAGAGTGCGGATCATAGAAATATATCTGTTGAATTCTAAAGCTGGGAGGGACCTTGGAGGTCTTCTAGTCTTAGTCCAAGCCACTGCTGCATATGGTACAGGAAACTGCTAAGCAAAACTTATTTCAGACTGTCATCACAGAGCTGATCTGAGACAATGGTGCTGGCTGTCAGGGGATACCACAGGTTGAATACATTCTAGAGCAAGCTATATCAGTGGTAGCTGCTGTAGGGCTCAAAGCATGAGCCCTCTTAGATAGAGTGCTAAGTGATGAAGAATCAGTCATATATTAGGGAAGTGCTTGGGAAGGAGACTGTGCCTGCTGTGCTCACTCTGATTTTATGATCATCTATGAGTTAAAATATGGGAGGAGTCAGGGAAATGGATCATTTGCTAAGCCCCAGCTGGGTAGGCTGAGTACACTCCTACCCAAATTCCCTCCCTAGCTTTGAATTAAGGTAGGAGGATTAACTGTCTTACCCATCTGGGGCTTAGCAAATGATCAAGCTTCCCACCTCCTACCTTGTTCTACACTCACAGACAATTACAAAATGGGAGTGGGCACAGCTCCCGAACTTGAGTAGGATGAGTCTCCTACCCAAGTACTGATCATGTGAACTGCCCTGCTGTTCCTTCATTTATATACCTCAGGGACTGTTATTGCTCTTTCAGTAGGGTTGTATATGGATGGGGCCTGGGCCAGAGCTCTATGGTTCCCAGGACATAGTTTGGGACAGGTCTATAGGAGGAACCAAGTGTGAAGCCCAGTAGCTTCTGGCAGATCTACGGGGTGAAGCCTAATGGTTTCTAGTGGGCCCAAGACAGAGCCGAGTGCAAAATTGATTTACCTATGATGTATAGGTAGGTTAAACAAAACAAAACAAAAATGGCTGTGTCCCTTGCTTTTCAGCTAACTGGTCAGCAGGAAAATTGAGCAGGCCAGTATTTTTCTGATTGGTTGGAAACTGCTTAGCTACTTGGCTGCTCCTCAGTTGTTGTGAGGCTCTGCTGCCCTTCTTGTGTTGCCTTGTACTCAGGATGTTCTTCATTTGGTCTGCCTGGCCCTGCATTTCTGAAATAACAATCTTGAAAGCCCATGAGCCAAAGTTTTTATGCAGTAATAACTACTGGAAAAATAAACATGCTAATGAACTATTTTGTGGGGTACAAAACCTACCTCTACTCCATGCTGAAAGAGGTCAAAACATATCCCTTCACTCATTTCTAGAGATTACCTCTCCTTGTTTAGCTTTTCCCAATGAAAAGCATGACCTTCAAAACACAGTGGGCACTGACAGTATTCTAAAAAGCCTGTTTTCATTATATTTCAGAATAAATTGGATTTTGTACTTATAGCAAAAGACTACTGTTTTACATATACATTTGAAGTGTTCACCAATTGGTGTTTCCTTGTTTTCCCCTCTCTTTGCTGCTCCTCATTTAGCTTTTGTGGAGTAATGGAAGATAGGACTGAGGGGAGAAGGAGCCCCCCCACAGTATGTGCTGCAACCACATCTTTCCAAGTTACCATAGAACTACAGCCCTAAGCCTTCACAGTTAATTAATGCCAATCAAATTGACAGGCAGTGTCAAGTAACCAGGGCAATTAACCTTCTGGACTGGGAGAACCTTAATTGCCAGCTCTCTGTACTGGAAGTCCATGTGGGTGAGAGATCAGAGACTTTCCTGTGCACTGTGAACAACAAATAAGCACAGTGTAGAGTTACAACCCAGAAAACAAGCTCAATATATGTTGTTGGCTCTGCTGGAAACTTTCAAACTGGGCAAAGTCTGGCCTTGCATTTTTTCTTTATGATATAAATGAAATGCCTCCATTCAGTTCAGGTGACAGGCACCACACTTGCTTATGGTAACTTCTCTTAAAATACACCAATAATAAATACTACTAATACTACTGGTGTATACTTCTACTACTACTACTACTACTACTACTACTACTACTAAAATAAAAATACTGGTTCACATATTGTGCAATGGGGTCAGCTGGAGCACTGCCTGTGCTGCTGTGTGCACATAAACACCACCAACTGCACTCTGGCATAATGTTGCACAAACACAGTTGTGTAACAGGGCGCCCATGAGAAATAATAATGGCCAAGGGGTAGAGGAGACACCCCCCAGCACCACCTTTTGGGTGCAATCCTAAATGTAAGGCCAGAGCCATTGTATCACAGTGTCCCCAATTCCCAATGTGGAGAGGTGGCCCCAAAGGATACCATGGTTGATGGTATTGAAAGCTGCTGAGAGATCTTGGAGAATCACACTCGCCTCATCTATCTCCCCCCATCTCTCTCTCGGTGTGGGCCATCCACCAGGGAGACCAAGGCAGTTTCCATCCCATATCCATAATGGAAGCCAGACTGGAAAGGACCCAAGTAATCAGTTTCACCCAGAACTGCCTGGAGCCGAGATGCCACCACCCGCTCCAATACCATGCCCAAGAATGGAAGGCTAGAAACTGGCTGGATGTTGTTTAAGATGATTTGGTCCAAAGAGGGCTTTTTTCAGGAGTGGTCTAGTTACTGCCTGATTTAACATGAAGGGCACCCACCCCCCACAGATTCAGGGAGGCCTGCCACCCACTGACCCAGCTCCTTTCTGGTTGCCTTCACCACCCACGAAGGGCAAGGATCGAGCACACATATGATACACTTCCAAGCAGTCTGTCCACCTCCTCGGGCAAAACAATCTGAAAGGTATCCAATCTAATAGGACCCGGTGATACATTGGCAACATTCAGTTCTGGTTCTGCACCAGTCTTAACATCCAAGTCAGCCTGGATGTGAGCGATTTTACCCACAAAATGTAATGCAGATTAGTCACAGCAGGCTGATGAAGGTTCAGTTTGATGGTCTTTGTGGCCCTTGCTGAATAGCCCCCAAACCTCTTGAAAAAGCTCCACTGGATGACACTGAGCAGACACAATGGTGGCAAAGTAAGATTTCTTTGCCACCTTCACTGACATGGAATAGTCTCTAAGAGGGGCTTTAGCCTGTGTTTGATCATGTTCATTCTGGGTTTTCTGACAACGATGCTCAACTGGCCTGCTTCATCACCTGCAACTCTCTTGTATACCAAGGGCTACTTGGGCTCAGTGGGTTGGGAGAAGGTGCCTAGGCATAATTGTGCCAGCCGTCTGACTCATACTAGAGAGAGACAGGGCATCGGCAAGATCATCTGCTCTCTCTGTAGGAATATCCCCCAATAGGCTCCATAAGCATCACCTCAAACATCAGTTTTGTATAGTAATTAAACAATACAGAACAAATTCTGCCTGCATGTTTACTATCTAAAAAAAGACAAGATGATTAGGTGAGGGAAAAAGAAAGGCAGAGATCAGAGGCTGAAGGCTTAGGAGAAGAGAAACATTTTGTGACCATATTTAACACTTGTATGAAGGGAGCACTGTGAATGTAGTAGGACAGTGAGTTCCAGAAAAAAGGGACAGCAAGAGGGAACAACTAGAGGTGCGAAACAGAAGAAACTACCTGAGAGAAGAGTGTCAGAATATTAGAAATCCAAGAATGCAAAGACAGAGAGTAAAATAAGATTCTTCACTGCAAGGCCCAGGAGCCACTGGCGGCTTCCATCAACTCTAAGCATGGCTTCCTAATGGTTAGGCCTGTCTGCAGAAAGGTTCAGCTGAAACAGAATATTCCACACAGCCTTTCTTGCACTAAATAGAGGTGACTGTTCTCAATGCACAGTGCTGTGCTTTGCCTAGCGCTGGTGAGACTTCTTTAAGGGAAACAGAGTCCAAGCATCATTTTGGAAGGTGTGCATAGAGTGCTGGGAAGTGTAGGCATTCCCCATGCTTTCCCCATAGAGCTCTAGAGAGCCATTTCTCACTGCATTGACTTCCAAATTGGTGCTGGGGCTCAAAATAACCACTATTTTAATTCTTGAAAAATAGTGAGGGTCACTGGAGTGAAGAGATAATAGCCAAAGAGATAAAAGAAAAAAAACTTACATTGCTACTTAAACTGGATCGAGTAAGGAAATGGGAGCCAGTGACGGGGATGTAACAATGGAGATATATGGACAAAATGGAATATAGCCCCACTCCCAACTAAATGGGCAGCCAAATTAAAAACAGGGAAGACAGAATGAAGCTGAGAAAGAGACAAACCAGAAAGAAGGTAATTATAAAGCTAGAAAATGATTGAGAATAAGCATGCAGACTTGTTATCAAGTATACTAAGCAGAACACTTTACTTTCACTTTCCCCCTGCCCTTTTTGAAGGACAAGTGGCTTAGATATGTCATGCATGCTGTCAGTTATTGGATCTGCCTTGCACAAAAGGTAATGATATAGAGGCCGTGGTGGTGTACAGCTTGTGGCTTGGAAGTGACTGTCATTGTTTCACGATGGCATTGTTTTGCCAGAGGCAATCAGTTCAAATGTTGGATCAGATGCTTTGACATGCCCTAAATAACAGGGTGATATAAAGCAAGGAGACCACTGAAGAAGAAGTGGTAACACCAACTGATATAGAAATGGGACATTGCACTAATGGACATCCATGCTGGCTATAAGATGTTATAGGTGGCATTATTATTCTGAGGCCAAATCACAAACACTATTGAGTTAATTGCAATATGACATTACAGTGCCTAAAGAGTCTGAATGGTACTAAAGAGATAAACATTATGGTGGCAATTAATATCTGACAGCTGTGAAAAACAAATTCATTTCAAGGCATGCAGATACTCCTGTATGAGACACTGCCAAAATGTCCTCAGCTCAATTCATGCTTACTTATGATCTCAGATAACAGTGAAGTCCTCAGAAAACCACATCATTCCAGGCAAAAGTATGCCCAGATGCTGACTTGATAAAGGGGTTGTATGAACTGGCCCTGAAACTAGAGGACTTCAAGAGCACCAACATGTTCAGTTAGTTTTGTTAGTTTTTCCTATACCCTGTGAGGCCTCTGTAGCCTGAGGCTTGGTTTGGAAACTGGCAGGCCCTTGGCTTTTAGTAGAGATAAGAGTGCAGTTGGGTATTTATGTTTAAAGAGAGGTAATTTCAGATGGAGTTTGTGGACAGGAACATATTTTTCCATAGATAGGACTGCAGCTCATTTTCATTACTATCCCAGGGTGCAGATGAGGTGGTTGTGTAGTTTTGACACCAAATGGCATGTTCCAAAGATTGTGGGTTCAAGGTTGCTTAAGGATGGTTCATATGCTCAGTTTGTAAACTGCTTCTGTCTGGATTGCAACGTGATATTGTGATGAGTGGATAATCGGTCATTTGGATGACCACACTCTTGAACCTCTGGCACCTTTGCCTCTGGTTTGTCATTATGTTGGAAGGTAGCCTAAGTGTTTGTAGTTAAGAAAGCTAGACAATTTGTCTACTTTTGCATCTTTGGGGAGACATGGGCACAGACTATCACTGCAAACCTTCCTTAACAGCTGGCACACAAATCACTTTTTTTCTCATGTTATAAGATTCAACTTTTTTCCTCATGTTATAAGATTCACTGAGCATAAGCCAAAGGTGATTAGATATGGTGGTGTCCAGTATTCCCTGTAACAAGGATTTCCAGGTGTTGTTACCCAGATGATTCCCAGCATTCCTAGGTACAGTGGCCTTTGGCTGGGGATTATGGGAATTGTAGTCAACAGTTAGCCCCTGCTAACTGGGCAAAGAGGCACCTTTTACTGTGGTGATTATCTTTATTTAGTAGGAGGGGAGTAACTGGCCCTATCCACCCCAAGCACAGTACTTCTAGTGACGGTTGCTGGTGTCTATCTTATGTTTCATTTTAGAATGTGAGCCCTTTGGGGACAGGGAGCCATCTCATTTATTTGTTATTTCTCTGTGTAAACCACCCTGAGCCATTTTTGGAAGGGCGGTATAGAAATCAAAACAACAACAACAACAACATCTGGGAATCTCTGTTACAGGGAACACTGGTGGTATCTCCACTGAATATTCTTGTCATAGGAACTGGCGTACCCATTCTATATCATCTCAATGGACAGTATAAGGAGGACAGATATACTGATGCAATTTATTGAAAGCAGGAAGGATCCCAGTGGTTCAAGCCATGATTGTGTATTATTTTAAAATGCCCAGTGTAATGATAAAAACTTCCAATTCAAAGAATTCAGAGAACTGTACAGCTTAATGCCTTCTAAAATCTTTGCAATATACATGCAGATTTTCCTTAAAGCTTGTCATTGTATTTAAAGCAAATCTGCGCTCACCCAAAATCTAGACCAAACACTGAGGGACTCCTGTATTGTTTGTATGCCCATCTGCTCTATCCAAACTGCTCAGGAGCAGTATATTTTAATTTGAACCTGTTAACTCCAAATTAAAAATAGGATTTAAAATCTGAAAATGTAAGTATGGGAATACTTGCCTTGAGTATGGGAATTGGAGGTACTGGGTTGGAATGGATCCATTCCTTTCCTTCGGGGAGGGTCCAGAAGGTGGTGCTGGGGGACTATTGCTCGGCCCCATGGCCATTGGCCTGTGCGGTCCCAAAAGTAACTTTTGTAAACCGCCTTGGGATTGTTTTTAATGAAAGGCGGTATATAAATTTAACAATAAATAAACAAAACAAAACAAAAAATCCCCAAGCAGACAAAATCCCAAATAATCCCCCTCTCCCAATTAATACCAGTTTCACTCCGGCCACTTCAAATAACCCCAACAGGAAGATGCTCACGCTTGGAGGAGAACTGGTCTTGTGGTAGCAAGCATGACTTGTACCCTTAGCTAAGCAGGGGTCCACCATGGTCACATATGAATGGGAGACTACATGTGTGAGCACTGTAAGATATTCCCCTTAAGAGATGGAGCCACTCTGGGAAGGGCAGAAGGTTCCAAGTTCCCTCCCTGGCATTTCCAAGATAGGGCTTAGAGAGATTCCCACCTGCAACCCTGGAGAAGCCGCTGCCAGTCTGTGTAGACAGTAGTTCTGATTGCCAGGAAATTTAGGACCAACACATTACAACACATAATCAGCTTGTGGAATTCTCTGCCACAACATGTGGTGACAGCCAACAACCTGGATGGCTTTAAGAGGGTTTTGGATAACTTCATGGAGGAGAGGTCTATCAATGGCTACTAGTCGAAGGGCTATAGGCCACCTCCAGCCTGAAAGGCAGGATGCTTCTCAGTACCAGTTGCAGGGGAGTAACAGCAGGGCATGCCCTCAACCCCGGCCTGTAGGCTTCCAGCAGCATCTGGTGGGCCACTGTATGAAACAGGATGCTGGACTAGATGGGCCTTGGGCCTGATCCAGCAGGGCTGTTCTTCTGTTCTTAGCAAACAATAGGTTTGCTTCGCCTTCTGTCCCTCTGTTTGCTATCTGCCCCCCAGGACTGGCTGCTGTGCCGAGGTGAGGCTATGAAGGACTGGGGCCCAGGGGGTGACTTGGCAGTTTCCTGGTTTCCATCTGCCAGAGCTTGCTGCTCAGGGATATTTAGGATGCTACCAGTGGCGGTGGGCCCACCACTGGCGGGGTGGCCACTGAAGGAGCGACAAAGGGGGTTTCCCCTTTGCAGGAGCTACTTCTGGGGACAGCGAGGGTGAGGGCCAGGTCTTCTGGCCCAGGTATTTGTATGTAGGGGAGGCATTTAATAGTGGGGCTTCTGTATTAATTAGTCCTGGGTGAGATTGTTTTAGAATGTTTCTGGGCTTACCTGGAGATGGGGAGATAGGAGGTGTGTCCACTGACTGTGGGGCGGCAATTCCGGTGGTGGTGGGGAACAGAAGAAGGATTATTGGCAAGTCAGTGGGCCATTTCAGAGGAAGGGACTTGGAAATCTAAAAGCTGTTTCCCATTCCGGCTGTCCTGCCAGCTCTTTGACCTTGGGGAGCAGTGCTGACCACCCTTGGAAACTCAGCTTGCTCCTCTGTAATGCCAGGTTGATCTAGAAAAAATCAGAAGCCATCCATGATTTGATTCTGGATGAAGGTGCTGACCTGGTATGTATTATAGAGACCTGGTTGGGGGAGGCTGGGGGCCTGGTCTGCTCCCAGCCTCTCCCTCTAGGATACTCTGTTGAGGAGTGGGTGAGGGATCATGGGGAAGGAGGTGGAGTGGCTGTGGTCTATAAGAACAATATCTCCCTTACCAGGATCCCTGTTGAGGTGTTGGGCTATATCAAATGTGTGTACTTAGGTTTGGGGACCAGGGATAGATTGGGACTTCTGTTGGTGTACAGATCGCCCTGCTGCTCAACAGAGTCCCCAACTGAGCTGACGGACTTGGTTTTGGGCTTGGTGTTGGAGTGCCCCAGGCTTGTGGTGTTGGGGGACTTCAATGTTCATTTTGGGACCAAGTGCCTCCCCAGACAAATTGGTCCCAAAATGAATGTTGAAGTCCCCCAGCACCACAAGCCTGGGGGTCTCCAACACAAAGCCTGAGACCAAGTCCGTCAGCTCCGTTGGGGACTCTGTTGAGCAGCAGGGCGATCTGTACACCAACAGAAGTCCCAATCTATCCCTGGTCCCCAAACTTAGGTACACACATTCAATATGGTCCAGCACCTCAACAGGGATCCTGGTAAGGGAGATGTTATTCTTATAGACCACAGCCACTCCACCTCCCTACCCACGGTCCCTCACCTGCTCCTCAACAGAGAACCCGGGAGGAAGAAGCTGGGACCAAACCAGGCCACCGGCTTCCCCCAACCAATACAAACCAGGTCGGCTCCTGAATCCAGAATCAAATCATGAATGGTTTCTGATTTGTTCTGGACCGACCTGGCAAATCAAATCAATCTTTATTATGGTCTCAGCAGAAAATGTAGGGGTGATTACATAATAAAAATAAGATTAGATAAAAGAAATAATTGCATATAGAATAATACATCTTAAAAAGTTAAAACACTAAAATATAAGAGTAATTACATGTTATGAAGTACACATCAATACTAAAAGAACTAATATGCTAAAAATATTTAAATACTTAAAAATACTTAAAATAATAGGTAATACACCCATGACATGAGGTCTAATCGCCTAAAAAAAAGAAGTACAAAAAATACGTGAATTAAAAAAACATGAGAGGTCAGAAGTATATGTGATTCTGAGTGATAAAATTGATAAACAGCCTGGTTAAAAGTTACAAGGAGCAGTAAAGAGGGAGGCACGTAAGCAATTGTAGGACCTGCCCAAAGTCATTGAAATTCAAATTAAGGCTGCAAGGACTCGCTGCATGTCATTGGCCGGCGAATGCCGATCGCTGCCGCACAGAACCTGGCAACACTATATGTGATGGCAGGCTTAGAGTCAGTGAGTAACAGGGAGCTGTAGAATTGGCTCAGACAACCTGCTTATCAATAGAAGGATGAGGGAGGCGCAAATGTCTCTATAGAGTGAACAGTAAAGGAGAACATGCTCAGCAGTTTCAATCTGCACTAGGCCACAGGGGCATAGTCGCTCTGCAAATTTAATATTTCTATAGCGGCCTTCTAGCACTGCTGAAGGGAGGCCATGACAGTGAGTCAAAGTGTATGCCCTTCTGTGCTTTGGAACCTCCAGTTGGGTAAGGTATGCCACCAGAGAAGCAGAATATCTAAGCCCATCACTGGTGAGAAATTTTGGAGCACTGCTGAGATCAGTTTGGTGCTCAGTGTCTGTGATGTGCTGCTTGATGGTTAACTGACCTGGCATTACAAAGGAGAAAGGTGAGGTTCCGAGGGTGGTTGGCACTGCTCCCTGAGGTCAAAGAGCTGACATGGCAGCTGGAAGGGGGAATAGCTATTAGATTTCCAAGTCCCCGTCCCCTGTAATGACCCGCTGACCTGCCAATGTTACTTCTTCTGTTCCCCCCCACCACCAGAACTGCTGTGTATACGGCCCCCTTTTCCCCATCTCCAGCCAAAACCAGGCACATTATAAAAGAATCTTACCCAGGTCTCAACTAAAAACAGAAGCCAAACCATTAAATCCCCCCCCCACCCACATGGGCCAGGAAGCCTGGCCCTCACCCTCCCTGGCCCCCAAAGTGGTCCCCACTGGCAGCACCCTATATAGCCCTGAGCAGGCAGCTCTAGGCAGATGGAATCCTAGAAACTGCCAAGTAACCCCCCCCCCACTGGGCCCAATCCTGCAAAGCCTCACCTCAGCACAGCAGCCAGTCCTGGAGGGCAGATGACAAACAGGGGGGCAGAAGGAGAAGCAAACAGGCAGGTACCGAGTCCTTCACCCTGGGGTCTGCCTATGAGCAGATCTTGTCACTCCTCTTCTCTCTCCTGCAGGCTTCTCTACTTAAAACTACTGTTTTAAGTCTTTTGTTGTCATTTATTTTAACTAATGTTTCAACTTTTTGTTTGTTTGCTTGTTGTAAACCGCCCAGAGATGTGAGTTTTGGGTGGTACAGAAGTGTGTGAAATAAACAAACAAACTATGGCCACTACAATTACCACTACCTGGCACAGGTGTATAGGCAGTGGGGGGAGGGAACTTTGAAAGGAGTGTAGGGCAAGGAGGGGACATGACCAACAACCTCCTGTCTTTGCCCTATGCTGCTTTCAAAGTCTGAGAAGATTGGTTCAGGTGCTTCCAAAAGACCCTTTGCAGGGGGCATGGGGAGAGGAGAATAGGTTGCTGGCATTGTACCCTCTTTGCCCTGTGCTCCTTTCAAAGGCTTCAGGGCTCAGATTGGGAGCTCCCAGCTCCCATATGCAGGCTTTGAAAGGAACACCAGTAAAGTGTTGAAAAGAACACCAGTCTTCCCACCTCACACCCCTTCCAAATCCTGCAAGGGTCAGATCATGAGCTGGAAACTCCTGATCTGACCCTTGCAGCCTTTGAAAGAAGGGAAATTGTGAGAAGGGGCTGCTAACAGACTCACCCTCCTCTGCGCCACCCTCTTAAAGAATGGAGACGGGGTGAGGCAGCATTTGGCATCTTGCCTCAGACATCCAAGACTAGTTCTGTTTCATTGGGCCAGGTTTAGATGTTAAATGTTATGTTTTATATTGCAGGTGCTTTGTTTTTCTATTAATTCCAGCAGGACCAATTGATCAATTGTTTTAATTTTAAATTGGAAAGGTAATATCTGACTTCAGTCTCCCTTATGCACTTTCATTCTAACTTAGTCACCCAGCAGGGATAGCTCACGTTTTCTATTTATTGGACTAATTATTTGGGCCATCTTGTAAGAGCACACACCCACTGTATTCTCTCTGCCAAGAGCAGAGGGTCTGCAATCTCTTTTCTTCCAAAGATTGCTGGGGAAGGTTTTTAGCAACTCAGAGGTAATTGCAAGGATTCGGCAATACTGTGTAGACCAGCAACCAGGGGCAGATTAAGCCTTTTGCTGCCCCTAGGCAAGTGCCTATGGCAAGTGCCTATGCCCAAGGCAAGTGCCTACTCTGCCTATGCATTAATCTGCCACTGCCAGCAACACTAAAGCTATATGAAACCATTAACCCACGAAGTTTGAGTTTATTGTAGAAATAATCTAATAATTTTGATACCTTGTGAGTCACTCCATTGATCCCAAACACCATTGTAGATATTATTTTGTATGTGGTTAAGATGTAAAGTAGTTTCTCTTCACTGTCATTTTCCTCTTTTTGCTAGTATAGAAAATGAAAATGAAACATGAGCCTAACAGGCTATCACTGAGTGGATACCTGATTTTTACTTCATCTGGCTATCCTCTCAGGAGTGGGGGGAATGGACTGGAGAGAGAGGCTAATGGATTGTCTTCTGTGTTGCTTGACTTCATCTCATTAATCAGTTTCTCTGGCAAGTTCATTTGTGTACAGTACAACTCAAAGCAAAACAAAGTGCCCAGAGTGATTTGTGCCATTATGAATTCTTAATTCAAACAGGACAGCAGATAACATCTCCCTGAGTGCTGCTGTTATGCTGCTGCACTGGCCAATTAATTACTCTGTATTTAATCTCTGGTGAAGCTGTTTCAGAACCACAAAGATGAATCTTCTGTGTCCGTGCCAGCAAGAGAAGTTGTTCTGGATGCCTAACATGCTGGGGTGCCTCGGCTTGCACAGAACAAGCATCTCCAACTAGCAGCAGGTGAGAATTCAAAGCTGACATCCAGACTAACAATGTCTGCACAGAAAAGCATTGCACATACACAACAGAGATGGGGCAATTTTCACCTATCAGCCCTTCCTTATGCAGCCTATTGTGCATCCCCAAAAATATGTCCCCTCCCACACAAAATGTTTTCAGTGCATGCAACATTCGTCTGGACGTCAACTAGTGGACACAGCAGCATAGAGCAGTAGTAAAACGTTCAAGGAATTTTTCATTGTACATTCGGTGGGATAACCATACTGGGGGTCTTTGGGAATTTTCAGAATCTGAATATAGAATCACTGATGGACTTTTGGAACTTTCAGAATATGGTTGATTTCTATATGTCTTTCTTCAAATCCTTCTTCATGGTGGTTTGTTCTTCCATGATGGTTTTCTCCATGACCTCCTTCCCTTTTCCTTCTTCAATTTGTAAAGGCCATTTAAACACAGTGCATAAGACATTTACACTGAACAATGTAAATTTAAATATGCCACAGAATTTGCAAAGCCATGTATTGTATAGGTGCACTCATCAGGGGAACTATGATCAGTTGTTTCCTTTTGACTTTACCTTCCGTGACAAAACAGTCTTGTGGTCTGTAATCTGTGAAATGATCCTAAGCCCTATTGGAAGAGGGGTCTGTCTCCCTTTCATGCTCTGCTTTTTAAACATTACATTGTAATATTTGTTTACTTTTCTCTGAGATCCGTGCATAGAGTGGGATACATAACTCACTGCCAGGTCTTGGAAGCCAGTACCAGGTTACTATCCCTGCTAAATGAGCAGATACTTTAAAAAGTGACGATTCTCTTATATGTAGCAGGAGGAGAGCAGCTTCCCCTATCCAGCCCCAGCACAGCATCCCTCCAGTGGCTGTTGCTGGTGTCTGCTTTATATTTATTTTTAAATTGTGAATAAGAATGTGCAGAACGGTTTGATTGCAAACTGGACTGCTGTGAACTGGGCTGATTTGAGTGGTTTGATCGTGAACCACTTTAAACCGGTTCAAGTTGGTTCATCGTAATGACTGGCCGAGTTGATCAGTTCGACTGAACCAGTTTGCATACCCATGGTTCACTCCAAACTAAGTTTGAATTTGGACTGATCCACACCAAATGGTCCGTGCACACCCCTAATTGTGCGTCCTTTGTGGACAGGGGACCATCTTATTTGTGTATTATTTATTTTTCTATGTAAACTGCTTTGAGAACATTGATTGAAGAGTGTCATATAAACCTTTGTTGTAGTGGTAGTAGTAGTTAGCAAGTTAGTGAACTTGCTTGTACCATCTGTGGTTGAGAAAGAAGAACTACAGGCAACATATCTTAACTGTTCTGTGCATTTTTAAAAAGGTGACACGTGGTAGTGGAGATAATGACTGATGGTTATTATACTATAGTGTATGTTAATTATCTCAAGCCAAGATGTTAAAAATATAAGATTTAATGTTGGAGGTTTTAATTGGGCTGCGATTTGAGTTAATGATTTCACTTTCAAATCAGTTGCCATAATAAGCAAGAAAAGTCAGGAGTTTAAATGGAAACAAAGCTAATTAAAATAATCAGCTTGACTTTGATGGGAGTTGGCTGGGGCCCTTAAGTGCTAATTGATGCTAGATGAATGCAGGCCTCCTCTGCAGCCCTCAAAGAGGCAGAATTTACACCTTGGTTTAGTCTTGGCTATGCTGGTGCAGCCAAGGCTGTACTGAACAACTGCACTCTGAGCTCTTTTCTCAATTTGGTTTAGAAAGGACGTAAAATCTATTGTGGGCAGAGACAGTCCCAGGATACTCACAAAGGAACACGTGAGACCTTTTCAACTGCCTCTTAATGTTCCATTGTGCAACATCTGTTAAAGTATTATTAATGCATCATATAATATAGGACATTGCTGGGCCAACAAGAAGTGTTCTGATGCAAGGAAAAATAATAAGTTAACACACACATACAAGCCTCATGCTAATTTGAAGTGATCTCAGGTTTTCTCAGATGAAAAGTACGTATTCATTACAACATAACCATCAAACTCATTAGGGAACAAAATCACATTTTCAGTTACTGTAGTTTTTATTCAACAGAGTTAGATGATTACCCTCTCCTTTCAAGTTAACAATGATCTAGAGGTATTTTCTGATTTCCTTATACTGTAGTTACTTTTGTAAAATATCATGATCCGTCATTTGCATATAAGAAGCATCTTTATTGTATTCATTGCATGTCTGGCCTATTCTGTTAGTAGAAGCAAAGGGAGCAAGGAAAGAAATCTCTTTTAGTGCAGTGTAACATAGGCAAATGTTTCAAATCTGTTAGAAGATTTCTGAAATGTCAGTTCACATTCAGGCCTTGTGCTCATTGTCCTGATATACGGAATTCCCATGCAGCCGATTCCTCTGTACCCCAAGTCTTCAGGCTGCTGCATGGTATTCACATGGCACACCCAAACACTTCTCGGATAAGGACTCCTATGTCTGCTGGACACATTTAAGAAGACTACTTGGTAATTTTCTTACCCTTGTTGAGAGCAGAAAGATTACTTCTCATATGATTTTGGATTCCCTTGCCCCTCTTTTCCAAGTACTCTTATAACTGGAGACACTGAGGATATTCTCATGTGCAGTGGGAACCACGCTAAGGGAGCCTAGCCTGGTTCTCACTGCATGTGAAAACCACTGTGTGCCTCTCGGTGGTGGCATGGTGGCAAACTCTTTTGGGTAGCCTGCCGCTTAACTCGGGTTTTGGAAGCAGGTGCGCCCGAAAAGTGGATTAACTAACTGCTCATGTGTCACTGCGGGTTGGCTCCACGCTTCAGAGACTCACGAGCAGAACCCCAACCAGGAGGCTACAAAACCCTCCCAGCATTGGAGGGCTCCCAGAATGCCCTACACACTCCGAGAGGCCCCCGAACCCCACTGCCTCAACCGGCTCCGGTTGAATCAGGAAGGCCCCAGTCTGAATGCATGTGCACATACACTCAGGGGCATAACTATAATAGGGCAAGGGGAGACAGTTGTCTGGGGGCCCACTGCCTTGCCCCCCCCAGAGGCAAGTCACATGACTCACTCCCTCAGCCGCGTACCCGCCTGGGCTTCCTTCAGTTGTATTCATCCTCTGAAACTGATGTGCGTTAAGACCTAGAGCTACCAGAACAGCATGTCTTTTTCTAGTACCATTAAATGACTTGCATCGTCCACAATTTACAAAACCTTTAAAAAAATAATTTAGGATGATGTTCTATTGTGGCACATAGGTTATTTATATATATATCTACAACTATGCTGTTTGTTACCACTATTCAGCCTTCATGAGCTGAGCTTCAGTGAGCGGGGGCCATTTTAAAATCTTGTCTCTGGGCCCACTCCAACCTTGCTACGCCCCTGCATACACTGCCTTGATACTTCTGCCCAGAACAAAACTCATTCCACATACAAATGAATAAAATGAGAGAGAACACAGCTCTGCAGGCACTTTTTCTTTTTTTACTGCACACTTGTGCCCTGCTTGTGATAGTCTGTGGTCTGGACTGTGTAGGCTGGCCTGTAGAAGAGGGGGATTGGTGTGGAGTCCTACTTTTTAGCAGAGGATTAGACTCCAGTAAATAAGTAAAGTTAAGTTAAGTGAGTAAGTAAAGATGGTTTTCATGTCCTCTCCAGTTCTATGATTCTATGATCTTTGGCTGAAATCCTGATTAAATTAATCAAAGGAGGGCCTACTGAAATTAAGCAATCCTTTAGAGTTACCCCTGAGTAGTACTACTGAGTAACTTAGTCTGGATATCAGTCCTGCATAAAACACCAAGGGGGAAGGTGGTGAAGGGACAGCGAGACATTTTTAATGACTGCATATCAAAGCTAATCAAAATAGCTAATTACAGGATCCTTATACATACATGTATGTGGCAGAACATTTCAAATCCCAAATAAAATAAATCCCAAATAAAAATCCAGTCATCACATACAAAAGCAGAAGATGCATCTGCTGATTTCCTCCCATTAAAAGGGTTTGAAATTGCACAACTGATTCAGCAACAGTGCGGTGTTGTTTAAAAGCCCATGGCACACAAAGATGAAGCAGATCGATTTAACAAAACAATAGTTGCTTATGGAGCTTGATGTTCAAATTCTAAATCTCCAAGTCCCTCTTAGCACTAATATTCTCTTTTTTTATTCCTCAATTGCTCTTGAATGGAGGTAGAATCTGAACTCTTCACTTTCCAGCAGACCCTTCAGCATCTGAAAATTGGCACATTCTGCTTGGAAAGGTACAGCAGGTATAAACGAACCCTGCCTTGAGAATACCAGACCAGCAGTAAGTGGCTGGGGGTGTGGGGGGTGTGGGATAGTGGAGGCTGCATAAACTCCAGGCTTAGGGAAGGAGACTGTCTGACATGATATCAATATCCCAGAGCTGCTGTCATCTCACTTCCATCACTGAGAGACAGGCTCAGATTCACACTATGGAGGAGAACAGAAAGCTGAACCCATTGATCCCCTGGTTGCTCTCTGGCAGCTGCCTTGCGGGGTGCCTGGGACTATGCTGCAACGAGAGATGAGTTAATGAGCAAGAAACGCAGAAACCTGGACTGGAAGACATTTTACTTCTAGGAAGAACGGCTGCTTGGCCCATTTCTGGCTGAGATGTTTGCTGTGGCTTTACATGGCTGACTTGGTGGTATGAACCCATTTTGCTGCACACACGTATGGCCACCTGCTGCAGAGAGCCAGCCCGGCAGCTTCAGTGACATGGCAATGCATGAAGTACCAGCTCTGCTGAGTGAAGGGCCACCCTCCTATGTAATCTTCTCCTCACAGGCTCTCATTCTCGTGGCATATAAGGTAAGGATTGCATTTCAGATGATCTCTGCTCTGTGCAGGGCCAGAGTAGGCAGCGGCTGCTTCAAGGGCCGTGAGCAGAACCTCTAAAGACCCAGGAAATGACTGTGCAAAAGGCAGAGGCAGTTTGCAGTGGAAGGTGTAGCCAGACAGCCCAGGCCTGAGAAGTGTGCTGTGTTAGGGACGGCAGCCTCTTCCATGCTCTCACAAACTCTTCATACTGAAATAACTCATTTGATGCCTTATACATGATCTGCCTGGCTGTGTGTTTGAAATATTCCCAGTTTGCATTTCTGAATCATTACACTTTATACATGTGTAAATATTTGTTATCAGTATATATATTTCATAAGCTTTGCTTCTATATGTTAATTTGCACAAACCGCTCTCATCAGCACAGAGTCCAGCTACGGCTTAAGTGGAGGTAAGTGGCAAGCAGGGCCCATTGCAGCTGCTGCAACACAGTAAGGCAATCCTTACTCCACAGTAAGGCAATTGGGTAGGACAAGAGTGGCACACAGCTTCAGGAGCTGTGCATGCTCCCAATTTTCAGTTGTGTGTTAGCAATTTAGCAAAAGCCTAGGTAGGTGGAAGGGGAGTGATCATCTGTGAGAGAGAAGCTGAGTAGGATGGCTTTTCCTCCTACCTTGTTAAAGTGCTGGGTACAGGTGCTGCATAGGACAGTAACATCCTACCCAGCTTCCGTCACACAGACAATCACTCCCTTTCTTTCTACCCAGGTTTTCTGCTAGCACACAATCAAAAATTGGGAGCATCCACAGTCTTGAAGCTGGGTAGGTCACTTATCTTACCTAATTAATGATCGTGTGGACTGCCTTAGTGTCTGCACAGAGGTATAGCAGGTATGAACTGGGAACACCATTGGCTTGTACAGTCCACTAGAGGTCTTTGTGTACCTATACAAGCAAAGCCAGGTTCTCATCATGGCCATGCCATTTCTCCCTATTGAAGAAGCCCTTTTATACATTTCTCTTTTGAATGTACAATTAAGTCCACAGAAAATTGCTCATTTTTGCCAATAAACTAACAATTAATACTGACAGGGATGTGCCCAAATTGGTAATTTTGTGGTAGTACTAGAATCCCAAGTGCCACCTAATGGCGCAGTGGGGAAATTACTTGACTAGCAAGCCAGAGGTTGCCAGTTTGAATCCCTGCTGGTATGTTTCCCAGACTATGAGAAACACCTATATCGGGCAGCAGCGATATAGGAAGATGCTGAAAGGCATCATCTCATACTGCATGGGAGATGGCAATGGTCAACCCCTCCTGTATTCTACCAAAGATGACCACAGGGACCACAGGAGTTGACACCGACTTCACGGCACACTTTACTAGTATCCCAAAATGAAAATATTTGGAGAGAGATTATAATGCCTTAATTGTTAGCCCTTGCTATGAACCAAGTATGGTTTTGCTACTTGCCCTGTAGTGTCTGTTTTACAAGTTATGGCTCTATGTAGTTCCCTACATTATTTATATATAAAACATATGTTGTCTTGGATCCAAAGCTAGTGCTTTGCTTGTAGAAGCGTCTTCCATGAACTGAAGGATATCTGCGAATTGTGGGGTTAGCTTCCTGGAGGCAGTGGTGGTAACTTTCAAGACCACAGCTGGTGGGTGGAGGGATGGCAGAGAAGGCGGCCGCAGCTGTGGGGATGGAGGTGGAGGCACCTTCAGAGGCTGCTGCAGAGACTCCTTCTCCCTCCCAAGTGGCCGCACTGGTACCTTTTAAAACTGTGGAGATGGCTGCAGGGATGGCTGGGGATGGTGGCGGATGTGGCTGCAGAAGTGGAGATGGTGGTGGAGGCACCTTTTAGAACCACTGCTGTGCAGCGGGGATGGCTGTGGAGGTGGCCACGGAGGCAGGGATAGTGGCGGAGGCAGCAGTGGGGCAGCTTTAAAAGGGGCTGAGACAAATTCTTGGAGGACAGGTCTATCAATGGCTACTATTTAAGAGAACGTCTTCTTCGTCATTAACCCCACCGCCCATTGAGATCATCAGGAGAGGTCCGTCTGCATTTGCCACTGGCTCATCTAGTGGCTACTCAGGGACGGGCCTTCTCTGTTGCTGCCCCGAGGCTTTGGAATGCGCTCCCTAGTAAAATAAGAGCCTCCTCATGCCTGAAAACTTTAAAAAAGTTGTTAAAGATGTTGGAAGTGAAGGACTATACGCTTTCTCTTGTCTCAATGACATAGGAGGACAGATAGACTAGTGAGTCAGAAGGCTAGAGGGTCAAGACATTGGTCATCTCTTCTCTACTACTCTGACACTATCCCTTTGATATGTAGATTGCTAATCTCAGGGACTTACTTCCTTCCTTTCCTCCCTCTTTTTCTTCTTCCCTTCCTTCTACCTTGCAACATGCAAGCTCCTCTCCCCTGCATCATGTGTGCAGAGATGCAGAATCCATCTGCATCCAGCTAGCTAGCTAGATTAGAGATCCTATCTCTTCACTTTACTATCTAGAATGGAGTTCTCTAATAAATACTCCTATATTGATTTGAAACTATGAACTGGCTCCAAGTTACTTTACTCTCAGCATACACGCACGCCTAACTAAATTCTGCTGTGTTGTGCCTTTGTGCACTCTGCTATAATGAAAAAAGGGTTTCTCTTACCAGAGAGAATTCCCAACAAAAGATGCATCTCTTCGCCCAGGCTTTTAACTGATATTGTTTTGATTGTTTTAATGTTGTTTTTAGAATATTGTTTTAAAATTTTTAAATTGTTGTGTTTTAGTTTTAGTTTTTGTTTCTAACTAGTGTTTTGCTTTTGTTTTTATCTTGTTTGTAAACCGCCCAGAGATGTAAGTTTTGGGCAGTATAAAAATATGCTAAATAAATAAATAATGATAAATAAATACTAGTGTGTTGATTGTGGGCCTCCTCCAGCCTCAGAGGCACGATGCCTCTGAATACCAGTTGCAGGGGAGCAATGGCAGGAAAGAGGGCATGCCCTCACCTCTTGCCTGTAGGCCCCCCAGAGGCATCTGGTGGGCCACTGTGTGAAACAGGATGCTGTACTAGATGGCTCTTGGGTCTGATCCAGCAGAGCTGTTCTTACGTTCTTATGTTCTAAACTTGGCTCCCTAGCCTTAATGTGGGCTCCTCAGTACAATGGGGTAATTGCTGCCGCTATCTACCAGACCTTTATTCTCATGCCAGTAAATACCTGGAATGATGAGTATGTAGGACTTGGCATAAAATCTGTTCACTCTTTCTTTCTGTCTTAGCACAAGGCTGCCAAACTCTCCCCAAAGCCCCAACCAATTCCTGAAGTGATTAAGACAGAGTGGCTATTCTCATGCACAGCCTAACCGAGGCTAGGGATGCCCAGGCCAGGTTAGGCTGTGAGAGCCGCTGGGATTGTGCCTGATCCCAGCAGGCCAGCGCTGCCTAGCCCAGCTTTTAAGTTCAGCTCTTAGCTGAGGTTAAGGGAGCGAGTGCTCCCTTACCCCCCATCTACCTGCTCGTGTGTCAGCACGGGCTGCTTCCAGCCTGGCCACACACAGAAATGGCTGCCTAGAGCACCTATCTCTTGGGGAAATCCACCAGTGTAGTGTGTGCATCACACACTGCACTGTGGGCTTCACAGAGGCTGGGACAAGAAGTCCCAGCCTCGGATCAATCTACCCTGCTTCACACTGCATGGAGCAGGGCTGATTGTGTGGGAGCACACTCTGTGCTCCCACGTTGCTTACAAGGATTGTCTGGGTGGGTGGGAGGCAAGTTTTGGGAAGCCTCCTCACCACCCACCCTCCTGGTAGGTCATGTGAATGGCCCCAGAAGCTACTGTGAGTGTTAGGAAAAGATGCATTTCAGAATGACCAAGGTGCTTTCCAGATTACATACTACAACAGTGTCACTACTGTCCATGAAGTGTGCTTTTGTACTGCCTGTGTTCTGACATCACAGTCCCTGCACTGTCAGCAAGGTGCTGTTCACATTTCCAATGCCTTCTTTCGGATTTTAGCCTTGCGTTTTAGTCCTACAACGTTGCATGTGTGTTGCAAGTAAATAGCTCTATTTTCTCATTGTAGGAGGGTTGCATAAGCTGTTTACATTTTCAAAATGATCCTACTAAGTTGAAGCAGTTTACTGCTGAACAGCCTGTAATCCGGAAAGCGCCCAAGGGCAGCGATTTTTAATACATTTCACCCAAACCAGACAGTACATGGAAGATGGATATTTAAAAATTGTCCTAATTTCATTGTAAGTGTACAGTGTAATGCAGGTCCATTTTCTGAACAAGCTTACTTAGTTCAGATCAGAAAGCAAAAGTCTGCTTTTGACTGAAGCATAGGTTGATGATATGGATTCTCCAAATATCATCAGATAAGGATTTCAGGGTAAAATTAGGGATGTGCAGACTGGTCCAGCAGTCCGGAGGTTCAGTCCGTTGGTTCGGGGGTGCGGGATCAAACCGAACCACCCCCCGGTTCCTTCTGGACCAGAACCGAACCTCCGGAAAGGTCCGTGAGGTTTTTTTTTTAAATTTAAAATATTTTAAATACCTGTAGCCTCTTCGGGGGGGCTTCCTGTAGGTCTCGGTGTGTGTGTGCGTCTGTGAAGGTTCCCCTCTCAAATCACCGGCACGGCCGGGTAAGTTGAGTATTTTGGGCCCTTTCGGGCCTCCATAAAGGTGCACAATGGCCATTTTGGCTGCTGTATATGGCCTCTGAGAGGCCTGGCATGGCCTCCAGCCTCACAGGGGTCATTTGTGCATGCGCAACGGCCATTTTTGGAAAAACAAAAGCCGCCGTGCACCTTTATGAAGGCCCCAAAGGGCCAAAAATACTCAACTTACTCAGCCGCAGCTTTGATTTGAGAGGCTGGAGGCAGAAGGGGGAACCTTCATGGACACCCCCCCCCAATGGCCTACAGGAAGTCCCCCAAAGGGGCTACAGGTATTTAAACTTTTTTAAAAGACATTAAAAAAAAATTCAATGGGGGTTCAATGGGGGCCGGACCAAACTTGGCCGGTCTGGTTTGAGTCCAGTCCGGATTCAAACCGAACCAGGCCAGCCGTTCCGTGCACACCCCTAGATAAAATTCCAAATCCTCCAACTGCTCATAGTTTGGTATCCTTCAGGCAGGATGGAAGCTATTTGAGCGCTTCATTGAAAGCACCCCAAGATGCCCCTCTGCTTGCAAGTTTCCTGGGTTCAACTTGTAGATGGAACACCAAGCCTTATCATCTGACAACTTGCGCTTCAAATGCTGCAGAACCTACAAAGAAGAATTCCAGTCAGTGTCAACTATAAGCAAGATTGCTATCACTTCAAAATCACATAGACCAGCAGCTGAGCACCAAGCAGCCAGCTCAAGATTCTTTGCTTCATTAAGTATGCTCTGGTTCTGACTTTTGACAGAGCAATGTTTTAGCTACCTAAGATCATAAGAAAGAAAAGATTGTGCCGTCAAATTGGTGTCGACTCCTGGCAACCACTGAGCCACGTGGTTTTCTTGGTAGAATACAGGAGTGGTTTACCATTGCCTTTCTCCGGTGCAGTATGAGATTATGCCTTTGCCATTGTCACTGAAGTGAGCATCCACCTCCTGCTCCTTCCTATATCGCTGCTGCCTGATATAGGTGACTACAAATATATATTTACTAGGCACAGTCTGGGAAGCACATCGGTGGGGATTCATACTAACAGCCTCTTGCTCCCTAGCAAGCTGCTTCCCCGCTGTGCCACTGCAGCTGATCATAGCTCTGGTGAAATGGAAACGCTGGGTTTCCAAGATGACTCTTTCTCTTGTCATCTTTTATCTTATCGATTCTCCAGTGACAGAGAACTTGGAAAAAACCTAGTCTGGGATTCAGGTAAATGCAGTATTTGTTTTTGGTACTTGTATACTACTTTTCAGATGAGCTTCTGAAAATGATTTACATAAAAGCACATCAATAAAAACTCCATTCAAAAAGCAACAAAAATAACCACATGCAGTGATCTTTAGGGCCTGTCTCTTCTCTCTTCTCCTCAGAGCAAGATGACTCTTAAGTAGTTCTGTGGTGGCAGTCGTGGGAGGGGCCACCTTAGCCAAAATGCAGGGAGCTGAGTGGTAGCAGCTTCCCCTGCTCTGTCTCTTCTACCAGTTCGGGCTTCTGCTCTGAAGTCCTAAGCATGAGTACCCAGTGCACAATAAATCCCACTGTTCAATGGGACTTGAACCTTAATATGTGTGTTTAGGGTAGCAGTTTTAATCTCCGGTGCGGGCCGCCAGAGGGGCGGGGGCAGTGAGAGGTACTGTTGTGTAAATTTAATAGGAGCTTACCTCCACACCTGAATGCTGCTTTGAGCAACAGTGCACCTCCCAGTACCCCCTGCAGTGGGGGATCACCTCCACCACACACCTGGCTGCTGGCAGGGGATTGGCTTAGCAGAGGCCAGGTAAGTGGTGGTGGCGATCCCCCACCACAGGGAGTGTTGGGCAGTGTGCTGCTGCTCACTGTGGCGATAGCATAGGTAAGCACCTCTTAAATTTACACTTAAAAGTTCCTCTTCCCAGGTTTCTGGGAGGGGGGCGGTGAGAGGTACCGTTAAGTGCAAATTTAATAGGTGCTTACCTGTACTACCACTGCACCTGAGCGCTCCTAAAATGCACAATTGTGCTTGGCACGCCCACCCTGGAGATTGTGGCCAATCACAGCTGAGCTGGTGATGTGGTGGCGCTTTGCCCACAGGTTGGCTGAGGAACTGGCTGGGATTGGGCTGGGAGGTTGAGCGGCAGTGGGGGAGCTCCCCTCTCCTGGAACTGCAGTTTTGCTGGCTGCAGTTTGTTGAACATCTGCGGTGCAAATTGGAATTAGGGATTGTAATCCTGGCCACAATTAACTGCAGTTATCCTGTACGACTGAACTCGGCCCTTGTGTCTCTTGGATGTACTGGACCTTCAACCATTGCTCAGGATTTCTTAAAACAGATGTTCAAAGTTCTTATATTTCTGCATCTAGTTCATTGACATTTGGGAACATTTTGTCAGGTCTTGAATGTACGAATTGACTTTTGTGTATGTATTACGTAAGGTGTTTAGTTTGCACATTTCTCCTTTGACAGGCTATTGTTGCTGGGAAGCTGATATTCTCTCCCATTTCACTCATGGAAATGCTACTGAATATTCATTCCAAATCAGGTAAAGAAACCTCCTTTGCACAAACACACATGAGAAGCCCTGGCCAGCACTGTGACTTGCCAAGCTCAAGGAACTGTTTTAAAGTTCCTTTCCAAAAGAAATTGGATCACCTCATTATTTGCAGGCAGCATCTGTCTTTTTTTTCTTTTTTTGCCAGTAGATGCTGATCATCCTCACAGAGCATTGTACAAATGCGCAGACTGCTGTGTGCCGAGAGAAGGCTGTTATTATATCAATTTTCCACTTGAAAGCAACAATAATAGCAAATAAAGCCGAAGCTGCATGACACCCTTGCAGCATCCCGGGCACTTTTCCTCAGGCACTTATGCCAAATTAAGGATGAGAAGAGTGGATAAGGTGTCAGCCAAGCTTTTATTTGGCAGCATATTAAAACAGCCTATTGTGATAACCTTGGGAAAGAAAGAAGAGCTTGGCATGGCCACTCCTTGGGAAATTAAACAACATTAAATAACAGAGAGGAAGTTCTTAATACTTGGCAAGGGCATATCTTACACACACACACACACACACACACACACACACACACACACACACACACCCCTACACTGATACCAACAGTATTCTAGGTTGCAACTATGTTTGCCAGAACAAACACAGCTAGGAAAATGGTCTAGCAAGATCACACAACTAACCTTCCCACCTCTTACACCATGGCAGGGACCAGGCTTTTTCAGTAGTATAACCTCTTAGAAAGCAGTCTTCTATTTTGTATTTGTAAACTTGGTTATTTCTTACAGCTGATACCTTATGTTTATTTTCCTTAGTTTTCATGTTAACATTTGTAATCAACTTTCCCATTTAATCAATGTGATTTTGAATTCCAATGGTAGTATAATTGGCATAATCAAACCAAAGTTAAGCACTATTAGCTACTATTGATTTCAACAGTTTAGGAAATAGGAGCTTGCACCCTTCCCACTGAGAGATCAATGGAGCTTAAATACCTTTGATTATGACTGGATTGTTTTATTAATAAATTATAATATAATATAATAGTAATAGTTTTACTATTTTACTATTTAAATAGTTTTAATTGTAAACCGCCCTGAGCCATTTTGGAAGGGCAGTATAGAAATCAAATCAAATCAAATCAAATCAATCAATAAACACTGGGAAGAACAGGACACCATTTTCTATCACCCTGCCTCCAAACAGGATCCTTCACAATCTGATCATTCATTCTGAACCAACAGAGCATTTGTCATCTTCCCCAGATTTTCATCATTTGCAGATTTGCTCATTAAAAAACCCTATCCTCTATTTAAGTAATTGATTTAAAAATGTTGGTTTGTAATGAATCATGGTATGGGCAATTGCATGAAATGCCTCAAACATTTACAGTTTAGAAGTTGTGTGTCTGAAGGGAATAATCATTAGATGAACTGTAAATTTTGTGTGTGAATTGCACTCCCTGGGTCCCAGCCCATCATGGTTCTGTGCTAGGGGGCTATTTTCCCTCCATCCCTTTGAAGGGATGGAGCATAAGGAGGAGGCTGATTGGCCACTTTGTATAGGCAGTTTGGCTGAGTGGGGACAGGGATTGCTGCCTTAAGGTGGCCATGCTTTCCCCGCAATTCTAGTCATGTCAACACCCTGCACATCCACCTGATTTTGGGCAGTGCAGGATTAGCTGCATCTCCAATGGAACTGGGTAGGAATTTTTAGTTCTCATTCCTAAACTGGCTGCAGGGCAGGAGCTTTTTTGCCTACTCATCATTGCTTCATTGGCAGGCTTCAAGTATAGGCTTCGTTTGACCTGAGGCTTTCCCTACAGAAATAGCTCACCACTGGCAGTTTCAGTGGTGTATGGAGCATGGGATGGAAAGACATAGTGGATCTTGAGGCAGCAGACAGTGAAGGGAAGATTACCCATAAAAACCTCTTTATGCTCACTATCCCAGGGACTTGGAGAAGGAAGCCCCTTTTGGACACTGATGGGCTCATGAATGCTAAGGTTTACCAATTTGGGTGCTTATGTCACTAACAGGGCCTCTTACGCATACCTTTCAGGTGTGTGGGCAATGGAGAACAAAGGTCAGCTATATGACCTATCTTAAGAGTGGTGTCACCCATTCAAGGTGATAGTCTATGGTATGACAGTTCCTAGCCCTCACTTTGGCAGCAAGTATACCTTTACCTAGTTGGGAGAGACTGGCTTTAATTAGTGAAGAATATAAGTTAATAAAGCTATCACCCACAGTTCAATTCATTGACTTTGTCTCAAATCTTCATTCTGGGACTGTGGGGGCAAATGTATGGCTCATCTGTATGATTAACATAAATATCTTTACAGCCTGAATGCACTGAGTTCACTGGTGCATACTCCTGTGTAACGAGGGCCAGCCCTAGACCAAATGGTTTCCATTTGTTCCACTTCTGAATATCTTATTTTTTATTGTATTTGCAGCTCCTTTCACAACTTTGTCATATGCTCTGCATGCATGATTATGTCATCATAAAAGATGGCAAAACTGTATGCATTTGTTGACAAAGAGGTGACTAAGGGGAGACATGACTGAAGTGTATAAAATTATGCATGAAGTGGAGAGGGTAGACAGAGATAATTTTTTCTCCCTCTTCCACAACACTAGAACAAGGGGTCACCCCATGAAACTGAAGGTTGAAAAATTTAGGACCGACAAGATGAAGTACTTTTTTACACAGCACATAATTAATCTATGGAATTCCTTGCCATGGGATGTGGTGGCCACCAGTTTGGATGGCTTTAAAAGGGGCTTAAACAGATTCATGGAGGACAGGTCTATCAGTGGCTACTAGTCTGGTGGCTGTGGGCCATATCCAGCCTCAGAGGCAAGATGCCTCCCAATACTAGTTGCAGGGGAGCAACAGCAGGAGAGAGGGCATGCACATCCCTCTTGCCTGTGGGCTCCACAGAGGCATCTGGTGGGCCACTGTGTGAAACAGGATGCTGTACTGGATGGGCCTTGTGCCTGATCCAGCAGGGCTGTTTTTATGCATGGATTTGTAAATCTGTATTTTTTTTAATGCCATATATAAGCAAATAAAGACAATTTGTTTCCTTTATCCTTAATGTTAATTGAAATGTCTGGTGCCCCGTAAACCCAGTGCCCCAGGTGACTGCCTGCCCCTAAATCCAGGCCTATGTATTAGGTGTGCATATGATCACAATCATGATTCTAGCCATGTTAAAATAAGTCCTGGTGAGTTCAAAGGGACTTTCTTTGAGTAAATGTGCACAGAATTTCATATTTATAACACTTTACTTCCCATTTCCCTATATTTCTTTGTCTAAATTGCAACAGGTGAAAAGGGATATTATGAAGTTACACAGCAGCACAATCCAGACAAAGTTAAGTTCTTTTTAATCCAAATGATTTCAATGAGAGAGTCAAGCATGTTCTTTCTTCTTTCTTATTGCAAACAATGTTAATTAAAGTGCTAATTCTGACTGGATCATGCCCAAGCCTCTTACCATATTTCTTTCCCACTTCAAATTTGAGTTCTTTTGTTATGTTTGGTGCTTATCAGCAACTTCTTTTTTAAAGGACCTATGACTTCCCCACCCCCAAGGGTTTTGTTTTATTCTAAACTGGATGTTTGCACTTTTTAAAAAAAGCTCTTTGTTTTGCTTCAGAGATCCCAAATATTTGTTTTTGTTAGCATTGCTCCAAGTCACCAGCTCTGATTTCACATGATAGCGGTGATTACAAAGAGCAATTCCAAAAACATATCCAAGGACTCTCAGCTTAGTGTTGAGAGCCAAAACTGCCATAGCCACCCCCCCTCCCCCCCAGAGTGCCCTTTCTTTCTGTTCCATTAAGCATGTTGCAACTGTGAAGTCCTTACGGAATCACTATCCTGTAAAATACATGACCTCAGAGGGAAGTGTTTGGTTCACAGCTACCAAGCTTGTGATTCAGACAAAACAAAATGCATTTCTAGCCTGCTGTCCAACTGATTTGGGAACTATGGGGATATTCACATGCCTCCGGATATCCCACAAGGCACCATGTGATGAGTGCGGTTCGTTGGGAGCAGTGTGGAACACTATCTGTGTTTCTCTTGGCAGTGCAGATCAACAGAGGCCAGGACTCATTGTCCCAGCCTCCAGATATCCCACAAGCCACCACCTGATGAGTGTGATGCCTTAGGGGATCTCCTCATCATACGGGAAAGGCGGCTCACTACCCCTCACACCCATGTGCTCCTTTGGTGATGAAAAATGGATCCTCGCTCTTTGCTTATGAATGGGAGAGATATACTGCCATCATGTCTAGTTTGATACTGATATTCAGTCAATGCATCTAATTTAATGGGATTAAAAAATGTAGCATTTAAAAATGAAATTCTGATGATATGTAACACTGAAAGCACTGCTTTTGTGTCAGAGTGGTTATGAATTCCATGCATCTGCCTAAAAATAGAGTTAGATTCTGGGTTAGATTTACAAAGGGTCACTTTGCATTCCTAAATTGCCCCTAATGGGATTAATGGGAATGTGGCACTGGTTTTCAAGGCCGTTTCATACTTGACAATTGTCTTACAGACACTTCTGTCTAATTTGCTGTATGCCCATATGATCGTAACCAACTACTGATCACTGCTTCAGTTCTCACCATATGTACGCATTTGTAGCTTTATCACCCATTGTATAGGCGGGTTTCCCGTACAGAAGTGATTTCCATGTTAAAAATTCATTTTTGGGGGGTGAGAACTCAGTTACACTGAGTTCAGTGCAACTAAATCCACTTAATAGTGTGTGAATTGTAGAAGCATGAACCTGTACCTTTCATGTTGTATCATAACCTGTGCAGAGTATCATACCTGAAAGAACACTTTGCTAATGCTAACTTGGCAAAGAGGCACCTTTTAATGTGGTGATTCTCTTTATTTAGCAGGGGGAGAGTAACTGGCCAGTCCACCCCCAGCACAGTACTTCCAGTGACTGTTGCTGGTGTCTATCTTATGTTTCTTTTTAGATTGTGAGCCCTTTGGGGACAGGGATCCATCTTATTTGTTTGTTATTTCTCTGTGTAAACCACCCTGAGCCATTTTTGAGAAGGGCGGTATAGAAATCAAATCAAATCAAATCAATCAATCAATAAACCAGTCAGTTAATGATACTGAAAATGTGGGCAATGTATATTTATGCCTGACTCTCTAAGACAGTAATTACTGTTCCATATCTAATCTATGAGGCTGTTCACATGGGCAGCCCAGCCTGGATCCTGATCCCAGAACTGCTTCGGCCTCAAGCCCAGGAATTTACCCCAGGCTTTAAACTGGGTTTAAAGGTGTGAGCGTGCCCTTAATCCCAGGTTTGGGGTCGTGTGTGTGTGGGCTGGAGGCAATCCACACACACAGAGAGCTGGGTGGCAAGAGCACCTGCTGAGGGAGGATCCCTCCATGCACCGCACTCCTGGTGTGGTGCACTGAGGGATGCTGGAAGTCTTCTTCCTCTGGCTCCCTGCTTTGCCGCTTGTTGTGGCACTGATCGTGTGTTGGGCAAGCAGCAAAGGGACTAAAAGCCTCCATGTGTGAGGAGGCAGGCAGGAGCCTCCCTCCCCGCCAGCCCTCCACCTTGCATGCTTATTTGATCATGTATACAACCTTAATGTTAGCTCTCCCACTTCATGTCACAGTTTAATATCTGAGAGGAAATTAATCCTTGCAGTCATCATTCCTGGTACAAACTGTTATGCTGGCCTTGACCACAGTAATGCAAATTATTTTTTAGTAAATTTATTGTGTATATAGTTGAGACCTTCAGAAAGTAGACTGAGTGACGGTGCACCCAGCTATGATCCGAATCTTGCTTACAATCACCACCAAAAACAATATTCAGGCAAAATGTAACACCACCACCACCACGGCGAATTTTTATATACCGCTCTTCAACCAAAGTTCTCAAAGTGGTTTACATAGAAAGATAAATGATTCATCGATAAGATGGTCCCCTGTCCCCAAAGGGCTCACAAGCTTAAAAGAAACATAAGGTTGACACCACAAACAGCCACTGGAGGGATGCTGTGCTGGGGTCAGTTAGGGCAAATTGCTCTCCTCCTGCTAAATATAAGACAATTGCCACTTTAAAGGGTTCCTCTTTGCTCATTTAGCAGAGGTTATGCTCAGTTAACAGGCAACTCAACCTGGACACTTTCCAGATTGAACACTACCACAGTGTCACGACGTATCCCTTAAGTGTCCTTCCGTACTACCTGTGTCTTGACATTGCAGTCCCTGCGCTGTAAGCAAGGTGCCATTCACATTTCCAATGCCTTCTTTTGTGTTTTATTGCTGCGTTACAGCCCTATAATGTCGCATCTACGTTGCAAAAATAAAAATAAAAAAACTATATTTGCCCATTGTATGAGGTAATGGATTTCAACTGCGATTTTAAATCGGCACCACAAAATATCGCAGTTTACACCACTTTATGTGATGTAAAGCTCACTGTCTGGAAACCCCTGAGCATGCAACTAACTCCACTTTAACCAAGCAATGCAAATTGGCTCTTAGTCACCATTTTATTTTGCCTAACAAGGGGAACAGTATAACTTAAAGCTGTATGTGCTTTGATTAACCCTAACTGGCTCAATAAAATCTCTCTGCTTATGCTTTCTCTTTTGTTTCCTAGGATGAAAATAATAATCATTTTTTTTAATTGAACAAATAGTTCTTAATGTTCTGTTTGCCTTTTTGATGTTGAGAATGTACTTAAGTGCTCAAGGAACCGTGCTCCCATCAGCAATTTTCAATAGCCTGAGCAGAAGGTAGATGAAATCCTGCCTCCCCCCACTGCCCCTCCCCCACTGCCCCCTGTCAGTCATGAGTATAGCCTCACAGACTAGAAGAATACAATCATTCATATTGTAGTGTAGAATAAGTAGAGCCAATATGACAAAAGCAGGATATCAGAGATCACTCAAACAGGTAAATAATATCATGTTGTATGGTGTAGCAGTCACTGTGCCAGTGACCCACTTGGGAATAGAAGGGGTCCCCAGCCCTGCTTAAGTTATGGGGCAGATTATTACACGCATCTACTCTCAGGGCTGGTATAAAATGCCAGTTATAATGGTGGGATCAGGAAAGCTTATCTTGGGCACTGCTGTGAGATACTTCTGTGTAAGCTATCTTTACACAGCTGCTACTCTATGTAGGGAGCTATTTTGTATAGACACCAACATACAAGACTGGCCAAATAGTCCTAGTGGAATGGAGACAATGTAGGAAGACAATTCACATGGGTACTTTCCAAATTGCATGTTATCACAGTGTCGCAACGGGTTCCTTAAGTGTGCTTCCGTATTGCCTCTGTTTTGACATCACAGCCCCTGCATTGTAAGGAAGATGCCGTTCATATTTCTGATGCCTTCTTTCGGATGTTATTGCTGCATCACAGCCCTATAACATTGCATCTGTGTTGTAAAAAAATAGCTGCATTTGCCCATTGTAGGAGATTTGCCCCCTTACAACAAATCTCTAATGCGGTTTGAATTCAGTGCCACAAAACGTTGCAGTTTGCACCACTTTTTGCGGTGTAAGCCTTGCAATCTGGAAAGTGCCATGGTGAGCCAGTAGACAAGAAATGGCTTGATATGTGGACCAGCCAACACAATGGAGGCAATGACCTCTGTCTGGTGGCCAGATGATGTGAACTAGCTCCTGGAAGCAGAAATTTGCTAAAAGTCATTTGCTGAAGTGAACAACTTACCTAAATGGGAAATTATTTGGAGATCAAACCTGAATATTTTATTAACTGCATTACACCTTCCAAGAAAGAAAGTGGGCTGTTTTTTTACATTTACAGCCATATCTGAAAGCTACTTTTTGAAATCACCACTTTCTCCATAAAAATATATGGAAGTGGAAACCCAATGTTTTCTTGATTGCTGCTTCTATATGTTTTTCTAAGAAAAGTGGCAAGTTAAATATGCTTGGGCCACTCATGATTGATAAGAGGCATGCATATATTATTATCCTTGACTTTCTGTGCAGTATTAATATTTTCAGAAAGAATAAATGAACATTCAGCCATTAAAGCTCAGAATTTGTGTTTCTGCAGCAGTCAAAATCAAATGGAGATGTGCAAAATCATGCCTTTTCTTTATTAGATGAGGGGACAGAACCTGATCACTGTTACACCAAGTAGTTCAAGACATGCTTTTGAAAGAATACAATAAAAGATAGTCACACATTGGGAGATCTAGTGAGTCTAGAACTCTCAACTTCCAAAGCTGCTGTTGATGTTCTAACTTCTTGGATACCATACTATCTGTCTGCCACTCTGGCTTAATGACCATGGCTTGACTGGTCCCTTAATGCTATTAAAGCCCAATTACCTTCCTTTGTGGTTTAACATATGTGGTTTGCATTCTGCTTTCTCATTTGCATGGCTTTGCACCCATTTTGTAAATACTTTGCCAAAGAAGCATTATTTAACATTTCAGTGAATTCAGTCACTTTGACAATGGCTTAATGCCAAGTTATCAGGATCTCTCTATGGCTCACATCATTTTGTCTCCTCTGCACATTTAAAGTGGTCACTGAGCTGAAAAAAATCTATAACAAAGGACGTTTTTGCAATCCATCTGCAGGAAGTGTTAATGTCATCTTTAGATTCTGTTTGTGCCAATTAGGGCAAAGTCCCATAGAGAGGACTAGATAGATGATGCCAGCAAGAGCTGTGGCTGTTGCTCAGAGTCCAAGGCTCATGCTCATCATTCATCCTGCTAGTCACAGAGTTGTTCCAACAAATCCATCCATGCAACGCTCATTTTAGTGAAAACCTTTGGCCTGCTGCAGCTGGCAATAAATCACCAACATAATGAGGTGAAGCTGCTGTAGTGGAGCCTGCCCTAACAATGGTGACAGGGTCCAGTAGGCTCTATTAAGCAGAAGAGAGATGTTTGATCTGTGGTAGGTCTGTTGGGAGCCCAGGTAAGTGGCATGCTCAATGGAAGACCCCAGAGAGACTGCGGTTTACAGGAAAGTGAAACATTATAGCAGAAAACGTGCAGAAATCTCATAAGAGCACTGAGCTGGCAATCACTGATCAGCAGCTCTGTCCAAGAATGAAAACTTGTGTCTTCTTAAAAGGACTGAGCTAAGGGAAGAGTTATAATTGGGCAGACAGGTCCAAAGAACCTGCACTGTACTGCCTTCAGAGCCAGCTTTCCTTGCTACAGGGGCTGCAGTAGCCTCACTGACCTTCCCCTGCCTCCCCTCCTTTGCATGCCCAGTCACTCCTGCAGCTGGCTGCAGCTGTGCTCCTCTCCATGATGCCATACCACTCTGCCCTTCCTCAGCAGTGCATGGTGCTCCTGTAACCTGCTGCTGCTTCCCAGCGCTCAGCATTCTGATGATCGCAAGGCAGCTGGGAACAGGTACATTTGTGTGCACGTGCATGCATGCATGTGCTCTTCACTCCCAGGTGCTTTGGGGTCAGCACCAGCTGGAGGAGCATGCATCCACCATCACTGGAGCATGCCTCAGGAACATGCCTCCACTATACTGCGGCTCCGCAATTGCCGCTGCCAGGGGAGTCTGATACCAGGGTAGAGAGCCTGGCACCACAGGAGGGCTGCCTGTGAGAAGATGGGCTGCCCATGCCCTCCATGTGCCACTGCACTGGCTGACATTCTGTGCAGTAAAACCTCGGCATGAGCAAACTGCTGGGGCCAATGCACACATAAAAGGCAGTCCTGGGGCTGTTGCAGGGACAGGCTGTTGCAAAAATAATTAAAGCAGTGTATGGGCACTTAGGTTATGCTTCGCCCATTGCTTCCAATGGCAGTAGTATTTGAGAGGACCCTGTGCACTATTTTAAGACATTTTGCAACAGCCTGACACTGCAAAAGCCCTGGGGCCATTGACTTGACCCAGCTGTACAATGCTGTTAGAAAGAGTAGGACAGTTCTTCTCCTCTACACAGCTGAAAAGAGTTTTGCTTGGTCAAGGTTTATAGGACGATAGGTGTTGACTTTGATGAAGTTTGACACTTCATAGGTACTGAGGGTGGTGCTTGAGTTGGCATTTATTGACAGCTGATTTCCCCCTTCTTAAAATTACTTGTAGACAAGGGAAGCTACAACATGATGGATGGAACTAAAGAGCGGATTTTTGGGCCAGGGGAGCGGGGGCTGTTGCAGATGATGAGCAAAACCCACCCTCATTCTGGACACAGTTTTCAATTCAACATAGCTTTTGTTGCAGGCCTACAATTCATGAATCTCTATCTTTACAACTTAAATAGGGGCAAAATTAGACAAAAAATTCCCCTTGAAATAAATGGGAACTTCAACTGATATTTCTGCTACAATCTACACACCACTCTGGTTTTCCGGATAGTTAACAGGAAGAAATAACTGAGTAGCTGTGCTTGAGGCCATCACCCCTCCAATAGGCAAAGGAGAGTGCCTGTTAGCCAATTGTCTCTCAGGCCTGGCACCTGTGGGAACAGAAAGATTTTGCCCTGTGCCAAAGCCTTCCTCAGTCCTTCTCAAAAGTCAAGCCAGCCTGAACGTGTGCAGATAAGCTTCTACGAGAGTGACATTAACTAGCTAACTGTTCCCTCTGCATACAGTGGTTAATGTTGGGTGAGGACTGGGAGAGATTTGGTTTAAATCTCTGCTCAGCCACTAAGTTCCCTAGGTGACCTTGGGCCAGGCACTATCTTTCAGTCTAATCTACCTCAAACAGTTGTGAGGATATAAAGGGAGGGAGGAGCCATGTACATTTCTGAGCTGCTGGGAGAAGGGTGAATAAATCCAGCTCTGATTAACTGAGGCAGTTCAGCAGAAGAGAAAATTATTCATATTTGAATGTGTGTGGGGGGAAACCCCTAAAGATACATTTTGACTACCAAGGCTTTATGGAGTATCCAAAGTAGAAAATGAAAGCTTCAGAGAGTTGCTGAATATATTGGAGATTGGGGATTTGTTCTTAATGAAAAGCAGCGTACTCCACTATCACTTGTTTCCAATGAATGTGCTGCACAGCAGGATTGTGTTAGATACAAAGGAGTAAAATAAAACTTTTGTTAGTTTTCTGCTTCTAAGGGCAGCTGCTGCTCCACACAAAGCTTTTCAGTCTGCTGGAATGGGTTCTCATTTTACTTTAGACTATGGGAGTGACATAGCTAATGCAATAAAGCAGATAATTCACATTTTGTGAACCTATATTGCCATACACCAGAAACAGGCTACTGGTGAGGTACATAAACCTTTCACCTACATTGAGATAGTGACAACTTGAATGTTCATGATTGTCCTGCAGCAGTCAGTGGTGGTTCTGGAATAATCCTTTTGCACTGTAGCAATGATGCATGAGCTTTGTTTTGCTTGGCATTATTTTTCTTGTTCCACAGGAGTCTGTCATCAGCCTTCAGAACACAAGATAGAGAAGTCCAGGCTGTAAGCAACCACTGGAAGAATCTAATAAGTCCAGGTATGCTTTATGTTAACAAGCATTTTCCCAGATTAGAATGGTTTGTGCTTTAACTAATCTTATTCTTTCATGAGTGATTAGATGCTTGAGTTGAATTAATCCTATTATTCAAAGCCTCCACTTCCTGCTTCTTCCCCTTGTGCCATCCAGTCTGAGTTTCTTAGAATATTGCAGCGTATTTGAAGAAGGAATTTGTTCTATTTTAATTGGTGTGCAGTACAAATTAACTGCGACCCATTAAATTGAGATATTGTGTGCAGAGAATAGGGTTGCTCTACTAAGTAAAAACTGAAGTGTGCCTGAGTGGAATATTCAGTTTTTGCACTTACCCTGAGATAGAACCTTTTTCTAAAACAGGCAGCCTATGCAACAAATGAAATGTTCTGGTTCCCCCACTGCACTGATCAAGAATTCAGCCTGCCTCCCGTGTAAGACCTCCCCCTCCAGCCTGTAAGACCTCCTGACGCCTAAGCTGCTGGTTGCCAAATGGTATAGCGGGCAGGCTTGCACAGGGTGTATGTCATGACAGACCTTCTGAATGCATCCTCAGCTGGACTGTACGGTTTCCTGCAGCTTAGTCCTAGCTCAGGGACTCCATAGTTCCCTTGGGCCTAAAGCTGGGGAGCTTTTCTGAGCTACGCCCCCATCTGAATGGGTTTGGTTCAGCCTATAGAGAAATTCTCTTTCTTGTCATCCTCTGGGCTGAAGTGAAAGAAGAATGTTTGTGAGCTATACTATGAATTCTACTTTAAATGTGTTTGGTCCTTGATTACTGCTGGCCAGAGCAAGAAAACCTGGGGGTGGGGAATCTGGGAGGGAGAGAATTAGTATTCACAGCAGAAATGATCCAGCATGCTGGGAAATCACAGTAAGAACTTCAGTAGTCAGCATGAAGGGGATGTACTTGCTGTGTGTCCTTAATGCAAACCTTACTGGGATGTTTGGAAAGGATGGACTCTGATTAAGCTCCCTGGGTGATAGACACCCACACAGTCTTTTTGGAGTCTTTGCTATGTTCCCCTTCTCTCTCTCTCTCTCTCTCTCTCTCTCTCTCACTTGCAAACTGCTCCTGGCACCTTGGTTCTCTCTGGACTAGGAGTCCTTCTCCTGCCCTTATTCTCTTTACCAAGTAATTATCTCCCAGCACTTGCTACAACTGCAGCACTGTCTCCCCCAGCCCTAAGCACTACCCCTGAGCCAATACTAAAAAAAGAGCATTCAAAAAATAAAATAAAATAGTGAACTGAGAGGGAGAGAGGAGCTTCTGTTGCACAGGCCAAACCGTACCAAGCTCTTCAGTATGAGAGATCTGCATTTTCCATTAATAAAGAACATTAATTTGAGGATCCTTTTTTCTGGCTGTACACCAAGCTATTTCTGACTAATGGGTGCTCAGAGAGAATGAGTCAGCAAAGAGAAGTGACATCATCTGGGACCCCTATAAGTTTGCTAATGAATCCTAAGTAAACTTGGTGAGGAAAGAGCTGGATTCTTTCCTGCTTTCATTCCTTTCTTGTGAGGAATGGCTGATCAGTCACATGGCTATGGCTTTGTCTGGTGCTATTTGCATCTGCCCAAAAGTGGTCCGCTGCAAATGTCCACAGCACACAAGGGTCTCCAGTGTACATGCTCCAACACTACAGCAGTAGCCTGGTCTCATCCCAGTGCATTTTCATGTTTCCTTGTCTAGTCCAGTTTCAATAACACCCATGAAAAGGCCTTCAGCTGTCAGAAACTGTCTTCACATTAATTTTAATATCTACTCTGTCCTATTCCTAAAGCAAGAAATAGATAGTGGCTGACATCCTGACTGAGGAAGTGATGGTGCAGTGCTGATGATGCAGAGGATTAGAATAACAGCACTTCCAGACTCACTGTGCTGGGGAAGGAGTAATGTTTGACAACCTCCCATCTTGCAGGAAGCCCTTTGTGTTTGTGTCACACAGAAGTATGTCCCTGAGGGCTGTGCAGCCTGCAGGGAGATATGTTTGCGTGTCACAGAGGGCTTCTAGGAAAAGGGAAGTCATCACAAATTGCCCCTTCCCCAGTGCACTGGTTTAGTTAGTCTGGAAGGGATGTTATTCTCTGATTTTCTTGCTGCACTGGTGCTTCCTTTAGGGATATCAACCATTATCATTAGCTATTGCATTAGCACTTACCAGTAGTATTAGTAGTAGCAGTAATAATAACCTGATTAAAACAATATAGGATAAAGTAAAACAGAATTGAAATAAGCCTCCACCACAAAGTAGGAACTCTCCACGATGCTGATCATGGTGATGGACTGCAAATGAGATCTAAGTCAAGATGGTACCACACACCTCCAAGAAGTCCATAGAAGAGAAAACTCCAGAAGACCAAACCAAATGAGGGAAGCAACGTTCCATAACAGAAGACAGAACAAGCTTCTGTATGCAGAAGTGGAAAGCAGGTTTCCTACAAATCCCTCTAATGGAAGAAGGCTGAGTCTACATGCTCAGAACAATTCTATTCACTGTGAGATAAAAATCAACGCCAGTTTCTGCCTATTTAAGAAACAATATTTAGGTTTCATTCCCATGCCAATCCTGACCCCAAAAAGTAGAGGCTACAAAGCATAATCTGCAGAATTTGTTGCCCTCTGGGTGACATATTGCTTTCCATGTAGAAGCCACTGTTGTGAGCAGTTGCACATTAGAGTTGCACATTAGAGCAAATATCAAAGCACCTCAGCAGAGAGAGGCCTTTGTGTTCTTTGTGCAGTGCAGTGCGGTCCCAACTTCTCCCTCCAGGGTACTCTGTTTAGGAGCAGGGGAGGGGAAGTGGGCAGGGATGTGGAGTGGCTGTGGTCTGTAAGAATAACATTGCCCTTACCAGGATCCCTGTTGAAGTGTCAGACCATATCAAATGTGTATACTAAAGTTTGGGGACCAGGGATAGATTGGGACTGGTTGGTGTACTGATCGCCCCGCTGCTCAACAGAGTCTCTAAATGAGCTGATGGACTTGGTCTTGGGCTTGGTGTTGGAGTCCCCCAGGTTTGTGGTGGTGGGTGACTTCAATGTTCATTTCGGGACCATCCGTCCTGATCAGCTCAGGAGTTCATAGCGGCCATGACAACTATGGGCCTGTCTCAAAGGTCTCAGGACTGATGCATATTGCTGGTCAAATGATTGATTTGGTCTTTCACTCTGATCAGGGTGGTGTTCCATGGGTGGGAATACTGTGATTCCCCCATTGTCATGGATGGACAACTATCTGGTTAAGGTTGGACTCACAATCACTTCCCACCTTCGCAGGGGTGAGGGGCCTATTAGGAAGGTCTGCCCAAGAAGGTTACTGGATCCAACAGGATTCCAAGAAGCCTTGGAGGGATTTAGTGTTGGCTCTGCTGGCAATCCTGTGATGCCCTGGTGGAGAACTGGAACAGCAAACTCACCAGGGTAGTAGACATGATCACTCCTAAGCATCCTCTCTGACCTGCTTCAAAACTGGCTCCTTGGTATACAGAAGAATTATGGGGCCTGAAGCGGCAAGGTAGAAAATTGGAGCACAAGTGGAGAAAGACTTGACTAAAATCTGATAGATTGCAACATGGACCACATTTGAAGATCTATGGTCAGGCAATATGTGCAGCAAAGAAGCAATTTTTTCCTGCCCATATTGCATCCGCAAGTTTTTCAGGGTTGTGACAGGGCTAGTATGTGCCCCACCTCTCTTGAATCAGAATCTGGAACCATCAATTACCCACTGTGATGTGTTTAATGAATTCTTTGTGGAACAAAATCTCTCATATTTGGGCCGACTTAGACTCCGTCTCCACAATTACTTCAGTGTCTGATGTGGAGGTGTCCAGCGACTCCTCTTGTATGGTTAGGTTGGATCAGTTCCAGTTTGTGACTCCTGAGGATGTGGACAAGCTGACTGGAATGGTGTGGCCTACCACCTGTTCTCTTGAACCTTGCCTGATATTGCTTATACACTCTGGCATGGAGGTTATTGTAGAAGGCCTAGTAGAGATTATAAAAGCCTCTCTGAGGGAGGGCCAGCTGCATGCTTGTCTTAAGGAGGCAATTATAAGACCACTTCTGAAGAAGCCTGCATTAGATCCCTCAGAGCTGAGCAACTACAGGCCTGTCTCCAGCCTTCCATGGCTGGGGAAGGTTGTCTCCAACCTTCCATGACTGGGCAAGCTGGTAGTGGCCAACCAGCTCCAGACAGTCTTGGAGAAAACTGATTATCTAGACTCATTTCAAACTGGCTCTCTGGAGGTCTATGGGATGGAGACTACCTTGGTTGGCCCATGGATGATCTCCAATTGGCAACTGATGGATGAAGCGTGACTCTGTTGGTCATTTTGGACCTCTTGGCAGCGTTTGATACTATCAACCATAGTATCCTTTTGGAGCATCTGAGGAGGTTGGGAATGGGAGGCACTGCTTTGCAGTGGTTTCACTCCTACATCTCGGACAGGTTCCAGATGGTATCTCTTGGAGACTGTTCTTCAAAATCTGAACTTTTGTATGGTGTCTCTCAGGGCTCCATATTGTATCCAATGTTGTTTAACATCTACACAGAACTGCTGGGAGAGATCATCAGGAGATTTGGTGCAGGGTGCTATCAGTGTGCTGAAGATACCCAAATCTTTTTCTCCATGTCAACATCATTGGGAGAGGGCCAGTGTTCTCCATGTGGGCTAAAATGCTGACTAGCAAAGCGTGTGTGTAAATAGTACCTCTGAGCATGCATCATGACTGCCCTGCAGCTCCATCAGTTTCTTTACACATGCATTTTTGTGCAATGGACCCACAGGGTGCTTGCTCTTTTGCGCAAAAATGTGCACATAAGGGAACTGATTGAGCATGATGCATCAGGACTGTACCCACAGCTCTGAGATGCTATTTACACACACACTTTGTTAGTCAGCATGCCAGCCAAAGATTTTATCTATGCATGTTAATTCTGTATGTTCTTAGATTAACACCAACAAATCTGTATTTAAAATATCTAGAATTTTGGGATTTGCATGTCAGAGGAAAAGGTATCTCAGTCTTCAGCAATCTTCCCCAGTACAATGTCTTCAAAGACTGCCAGGGAAAGTTTAAAAAGGTAACAAGTGGGCAAAGCGTCTTTATTCAATTACCTTCAAAGCACTGTTCTTAGTTGATATTATGCGCCCTGGGCCTGATCTAGTTGTTTGGCATGTTTGCCTGGAGACTGCCCAGGAATGGCCTCTTTTTTACAATTTAGAGAGAATAAACTAGCCAGGTTTTGTGTTGGTGCTTAATTCAGGATAGCAAACATAGGAACAGAGGAAGCTGCCATATACTGAGTCAGACCACTGTTCCATCTAGCTCAGTATTGTCTACATAGATGAGCAGCAGCTTCTCCAAGGTTGCAGGCGAGTCTCTCTCTCGGCCCTATCTTGGAGATGCCAGGGAGGGAACCTGGAACCTTCCGCTCTTCCCAGAACGGTTCCATCCCCTCAGGGGAAGATCTTACAGTGCTCGCACATCAAGTCTCCCATTCAAATGCAACCAGGGCAAATTCTGCTTAGCTAAGGGAACAAGTCATGCTTGCTACCACAAGACCAGCTCTGTTTATTTATTTAGATATTAGATATATGTATATTTATTTATTATTTATATATTTATTTAGATATTAGATATATTTATTTAGATATTAAATATTAGATATTAGATATAAATATATTTAGATATATTTAGATACTTGAGTAATGCAAAATGGGAGTCCATGCAACTGATGTGATGTCTTTGTACCCATTTCTTATCAAATGTAATGGTCCACATCTCTTGGAATATGACATCCAATAGCATAGTACCCAGCAGTATATGTCCTCACTGGCCTATATGCAATATGGGAATAATTATACTTAAATGTTTGTTGTATGGAATACATCAATATAATATACACACATGGACAAATTTGTTGGTACCCTTACAGCTCATTGAAAAAGTGTTTTATGCTTCCTGAAAAGCGATTACATGAAAAGAGATTGTCCCATGTATACCTGCATGCCTTTGATATGTCAACGAGTAAAGCAAAGCAAGTGTGAAAAGAGAGAAAGTATTGCTTATTGTACAAAGATATTCTAAAGTGGCCTGGACACATTTGTTGGTACCGCTAGAAAATATAATAAATAATTGGATTAGAGTGATTTTTCAAATTAGCCGTTTTCTTTAATTAGTATCACACATGTCTCCTATTGTGCAATCAGTTATTCAGCCTATTTAAATGGAGAAAATTAGTCACTCTGCTGTTTGGTATCATTGTGTGTCCCACAATGAACATGGACCAGAGAAAGCAAAGGAGAGAGTTGTCTGAGGAGATCAGAAAGAAAATTATAGACAAGCATGTTAAATGCAAAGGCTATAAGACCATCTCCAAGCAGTTTGATGTTCCTGTGACAACAGTTGCAAATATTATTAAGAAGTTCAAGGTCCATGGGACTGTAGCCAACCTTCCTGGATGTGGTTGCAGGAGGAAAATTGACCCCAGAATGGGCAGAAGGATAGTGAGAATGTTAGCCAAAACGCCAAGGACAACTTCCAAAGAGATACAAGCTGAACTCCAAGGTCAAGGTCCATCAGTGTCTGATCGCACCATCTGTTGCTTTTTGAGTGACAGTGGGCTCAATGGAAGAAGACCCAGGAGGCCTCCACCATTGAAAGAAAATAATAAAACAGCCAGACTGGAATTGGCTAAAATGCATATTGACAAGCCACAGAGAATGTCCTTTGGACAGGTGAGACAAAACTGGAGTTTTTTTTGGCAAGTCACATCAGCTCTATGTCCACAGATGAAAAAATGAAGCTTTCAAAGAAAAGAACATCATACCTACTGTGAAACATGGAGGAGGCTCGGTTATGTTTTGGGGCTGCTTTGCTGCGTCTGGCACGGGGCACCTTGAGTCTGTGCAGGGAACAATGAAATCTCAAGACTATCAAGACATTCTGGAGTGAAACGTACTGCCCAGTGACAGAAAGCTCTGTCTCAGTCACAGGTCATGGATCCTCCAATAGGACAATGACCCAAAACACACAGCTAAAATCACCCAAGAATGGCTAAGAACAAAACATTGGACTAGTCTGCAGTGGCCGTCTATGAGCCCTGATTTGAATCCTATCGAACATCTATGGAAAGAACTGAAATATGCAGTCTGGAGAAGGCACTCTTCAAACCTGACACAGCTGGAGCAGTTTGCTCAGGAAGAGTGGGCCAAACTAGCTGTTGACAGGTGCAGAAGTCTCATTGAGAGCTACAGGAATTGCTTGTTTGTAGTGATTGCCTCTAAAGGTTGTACAACAAAATATTAGGTTAAGGGTCCCATCATTTTTGTCCATGCTATTTTCATTTGTGTTATTATTTGAAATATCCTATTGCATCAAAACTCTAAAGTAAAGTCTGTTTTTTGTTAAATGTGGAATAAACAATGATGGGTGTCAATTACTTTTGTCAGTTTCAAGTTATTTCAGAGACAATTGTGGGTTCTTTTTTCATGGAGGGGTACCAACACATTTGTCCACATGTGTATGTGCAGTGCTTTGCACATACAAAAAGTGCTGTATATAATCTAAATATTATTTGCTATATCTGAAAATGCTATTACAAGCCAAAATGCTTAGAATTTCAAAATTATTAAGTTTCCAAGCCATTGACAAATAAGCATGTTGGATCCAACTCCCAGTTGGATCACAATACACCTTTCACAAGGGAAGAGAAAGCTACAACATTCTTGTAGGAGGAAAGCTAAAGTATACATAGTGAGCTTCTGGGTCAGGTGGTAAGCATTTTGGTTCCAAATATGAGCATTTCATCCCGGATCAGAGCTGGGAGAGTGGAAATGAGTAGACTCCACAAGATTCTCATGTTGTCTGCCAGGAAGCACTGGTTGACATCCAGACTAAATGCTGCACCAACGTGCCAGTGATTTCTGTTATGCAACAGGGAGGGACATCTTTGATGATCTCCTCTTCCCTCTGCAGCTGCCTGTGCCTCCTGAAACAATATCCCTGAGGGTCCCTCAGAGATATTATATATCTTATAGCACCTCAGAGGGGAAGGAAGATAACAGAAAATAGCCTGTCTCCTGCTGCAAAATGGGAAATGCTGGTGGGTCAGCGCAGCATTAATCTGGATGTCAGCCACTGAATTTAATCAATCATGTTCAGAGAGTTGGGCAAATGGTTCCCACATGTACTGCTGAGCAATGATTGTGCAGTGCAATTGTAAGCATGTTTACACCAAAGTAAGATTTGGATTGAGACTGTTGTGCTGGAAGATGGTTTTTAAAATTGCCCATGTTTTCTCATACCCATGTTTTCCTAACAGGGCAAAGAGCAGCTTGTGGGTGGATGATTTTCATTGAGAAAACAATGCATATAGGCACTGATTTTCATTGAGAAAACAAATGCTCATATAGCAGCTAATATGTTTTACAAACATTTAAAGACATGGGAGCTCTGATCATGGATCTCTGTCATCTTGTCTAGTTTGGCCTTCTGTTTGGAAGCTAAACCTTTGATTCTGGCAGACTTGATGACAAAAACTGGCTAGCGTTTGGTCAAAAAGAATATAAAAATTAATATGTTGAGTGAATATATCATATTTCTGCCATAGTTAAGTGTTTCCTTGAAAGTTGGCTTTCCGCTTTTGCTACTTCTCAGCGGTGATCTCAGAACATGAATTCAGCTGCTCATCTCTTATGCTATCACAAAGAAAAGGAGGAGAGTCACAAAAGCTATAATTTGGGCCAGGATGAATATTTCAGATGTTGGCCAGAAAAGCTGGGGGGAAGTTGGAGTTTTATTGTTACCTCCACATTCAAAAATTTTCTCTTCCATATCCAGGAGTTAGGAAGCACTCTGTACTGACCTAATGATATTTATGACCATCATATGAAGAGGCAAAGGTATCATTTATGCCCCCCTCTGCGTTTGTAGGCGTATGGGAGCCAGTATGGTGCATGCTGGGGAGACCCAGGTTGAACTCCCAGTTCAGCCATCAGGCATCTGTATCTGTATCTAACCTATCTCTGAAAGTGCTTCTGATGATAATTGTGATAACTGTAACACACTTTGCATACAGAAAAATGCTATTGAAATGTTACCTACACTAGAAAGAATAGTTCCAGCACAGTATACCTTTAGTCAGAGATTGAACTTCAGTGATCAGTTTCAGGGAGAATGCTGCTTACCCTGCTCTTGGATAAATAGCACTTACATGTCAAAAGGGGAGTTCCCTGGGACATTTCTGTGAATAATTCATTGTGCAATGGATAAGAACTGATGCATGTTATTGCTGTCATCTGTTTGGTAAGTGGCTTGTTTCGCTGGCAGTATGGAACTGTTGTGGTGAAAACAGCAAAGCCAAACTCGGGCTGTGCATGCAGTTCTCTCCCACGCATTCTTTGCATCTCAGCTGAAGCCTTGTTTTGTAACACAGAAGCCTAAGTATTAAAAAATGCCCTCACTTTAAGCTGCAGTAAAGATAATTGATGGAGAGTGGTGGGGTTATTTTATTGTGGGGGGAGTGAGGAGGAAGGCGTCCAACATTCCTGTGCCTTTTTTTGTTTTTACAAATCTATCAGCTGAACTATCCATAAAGATGCTAACAGGCCTAACGTGCTGCAGAAAATGGGAGGAGGCAGCAGCATGGAGAGAGACAGGTGGTGGTGCCTTCTGAAATCCTTACAAAAAGACTGCACCAGAAACCTCCTCTGATATGCTGGAGATCACCATCCCCATCACTCACAGATTGTCAGGGCTGCATCCCAGACACACACATGCGCGGAATTCTAAGCACAGCGAGCCGCTTCCGGGACCTTGCTCGATAAGGCAAGAAGCTGCTTTTGTTCAGAGCTGCTCATCCTGGGGCTGGAGGTATAGCAAAGAGACGAGGAAGGCAATAACAAGGGATCCAACACTGTTTCTCATTTGAGCATGCAGCTCAATAAGTGGATGACGTAAGAGTGCAGTAGAGGTGGCGACGGCGGCAGCAGCTGCAGCAGCAGCAACAACCACCCGGCGATGTCCCTGAACAGACAGAGGAGCTCTAGACAGCAAAGAAGAGTTGGGGGGAGGAGGAGGGGGACCTGGGGAAAGTCATCAGGATACTGATTGATCACTATTTCACTCTCAGGCACCCGAAAGCCATGTTGCAACTAAAATGGAGGCATCGAATAAAGAGCGGACTGGGGATCACTCAGCTATGAGATGAGATGCAAGTGGGCCATGTGTGTCCTATGCAGGTCAAGATCCACATCAGCACGTGGCATGTGACAGGAAGTCAGAGGACTGAAGTGCAGTTCCATGCCAGGTCCTATGGAGCCAGTTTGGTTTCAGAGGTGCAGCATCCATCGTGACATCACAGTGCTTAAACTATGGTCAGCCAACCTGTGTTCAAGGCAGAAACTCCACTTCTGAGATACCACTTGGGAGAATGCTTCTTCTCGTCCTCCTCTAGGAAAACAGTTATTCTTTGTTTCTCCCACAGGAGTGCATTTGTGACTCGCATCTTAGATACATGAAATGGCATGGACAACAGCAAGAAGATTAGCCAGGATGGTCTGTAAGAGTTGGGAAGAATACCTACAACAAGGCCTGGAGGCGTGTTGAAGCTGAGCGAAAGTTAAAGTACATCTGTCTGCCCAGCTCAAGTGTAAAAAGAAAGAGCGCCAGATTCCAGGCCTCATTTTAATTGTGCAGCTCATATGAGTCTTGGGGATGGAGGAGACAGAGCACAACCATTACTCCTGAAGATGGGCCCATTCCTGACAGATTGCCTCTTGTGATGTGGATTTTGTGTATTGTGGACTTGTGGACTTCAGTGTAACACATTGAAGGAAAATCAAGAGAACACCAGCAACATTTCCACTTTGGTCCAGAACTCTGAATCTAGACTGCAGCAAGTGGGAGCTATCTCTACTATATCCACAGTAAGTAACATTTGAAATGGAGTAAGGCTACAATAATTTCCCTGAATTCAGTCATAAAACTGTTTCAGAAGAAAAATATATGAATATAGGGCAAATAAGTGTATACCCTTTACTGTAGGGGAAACCCCTTAGAATGGAAAGAACACCAAGGGTGAAATGTTATGCACACTTACTTGGGATAAAGTCCCATTGAATTCAGGAGGCAGTATCAAGACTAGTTACTTATGACTAAGCGTCACGGAAATCAAAGAGACAAGTTTGTCACAATTAACTTGTTTAATTAATTTCCATGGTATTTAGTCATAGTGAACTTAGTCTGGATGTTGCTCAGGGAAACTTACTTCTGAGTAAATATATGCACTAGGCTGACTGAAGAAATTGTTATCTACAATGAAACTGGATGGCTGGTGTTTAAACTGGCTTAACCTTTAACCTATTAGAATATGTTCCCAGTCTTGGTCCAGTTAACTTGGGATTTATACAAAATATTCTTTTGGAGAATGGTTAGCAGTTGTTGCACAAAAAGATGAATCCTCACAGTCAGTAAGGGCCTAAAACCATTAAGTTTGTAGTAGACCAAATGGTACTTCCGTGATCTAATTTGGAAAGTCTATTCATCAACCCAAAGCTTTGGTTCTTTTTCAGGCATGCTGAAAACACTTGCCTTAGAATAACTTATTTTGGCAATGTACCACCAGCTGAATTTTGTGTATGCAGTATGGCCACAATCCTACACAAAGCTAAGGTCACACTAAAATCAAACATGCCATCTTTCGTATTGGGTTGTAACTGATATGTGGCAGGTATGTTTTCTTGGATCTGTTTTGAGTTTGATTATTTCAGTCAGGCTGGATATTCACTGTCTCAACTGTTCTTTGTAGAAATACAATTCTGGGTGTCCCTTCCCTTCTCAGTACTCCCAACCTGAGGGTTCTACTTGGCCATATTATACCCACATTCTAGCCACAAGCCTTTAATTCATGAAATTAATTGGCCAGTGTGTGGGGCTGTTCTCACACGCTGCCCAAACCAGGCTAGGGCAGCTAAGCCCAGGCTTGGCTGCCCATGGAAATGACTGGGAGCCACAGAGCTCCTGGTGGTGCCTCAGCAGCAAACCCAGCTAACAAGCTGGGGAATTAAATGAGGTTTAAGGGCGCACTCCCTTAACCCCATTTACTTGACCACGTTTCAGCGGCAGCTGCTTTCAGCTGGCACTGAAACACTGACGGTCGCCCATCCGTTGCAGGGCAGATCCCCACAATGCACCATACACTAGTGCAGTGCATTGTGGGATTTTTCTGGGGGCTGCACCTTGCCTGGGGCAGCAACAGATTGTCTGGGTGGATGTGTGTCGCGCAGCCAGCAACAACACGAGGATCATCTGCTTGGAAGGCGAGCTGCTTACCCCACTCCTCGCCCTCAAGCCCTCTCACACGATTGTGAGAAAAGGCTCTGAGTCTTGGGACTTGCAGAATGCAGAACATGTTGTGGTTGAGCTATATGCAGTAATTAGATGTCTGATAATCATTTCTATTTAAAGGGAAAACTATTATTCCTTGATACGAGCCAAGGCTGCTTTAACTAGTGCCATGAGTTCCATTTTCAAAGCAAAGGCCTGCTTTCTGTGCAAATGGAAAACACTTCTCTCTCCAAGCCAGTTCTCAGCATCCAGTACCAGCATTCCAGTTTGTCGATATTCCATTGCATTCTAGCATGACCAAGCAACATAGCCTTTCTTCTTAATGGCTAGGGTCACCCAGGAGAGGGGAACAGGTTTAGCCATGCATACCCTCCAACATTTCATGGATGGAAATACGGTCATACTTGCAATACTTCTGCTCTCCTCCCACAGGACCACTGCCTAAGGCCTCTCCATTCCTCTGGCACTATTCCACATTGCTGAAAGCTCTGTTCCACCTGCTGTGTATTGTATTCATTTACTTTGCAAAAGCTTGTTCTCCACTGATGTAAAAGCCAAGATAATGTTTGTGTTAAAGATTTGCTAGAAAAAGATAATTGCCCTTCCATACGTTATTGGCAGTTCAAAACATTCCCTGGCATCTGCAGTGAACATAAGAAGCTGGCTTGTACTGAGTCAGACCATTGGCCCGTCTAGCTCAGTGCTGTCTGCACTGACTGGCAGCAGCTCTTCAAGGTTTCAGGCAGGAGTCTTCCCGAGCCCTGGGAACTTCTGCATGCAAGCAGATGCTCTACCACTGAATTACAGCCCTATTCCCTAAGGGGAATACCTTACAGCAGACAGTGCTCACATGCCATCATCCATCCAAATGCAAACCAAGGTGAACCCTGCTTAGCAAAGGGGGACAATTCATGCTTGCTGCTGCAAGGTTGGCTCTCCATCCCTAACTACCACTATGAACTGCTACAAATTAACTAGTGCTTACTGCTCCAAACATTGGAGCATGCACGATAAACATGTTTGTTCCACAAACTGTGAATTGTCCTTGTGAATACTAGAAATGTGAATCCATTGCATTCCCATTGTTGGGAACAAACAGAAAATGAAATAGAAATGGGTCCCATTCAGTTTATCTTAATTCATTCTGAAAACAAATGACATATGTGCCATTTGTTCTCATTCTTTACTCCTATTTGTTTGGGGGAATAAGTACCACAAGATCAGCTGTCCATCTCAGTGTGAAATAACAGCTTCTGTGCATTGTAAAGTAGTGCCGTTGAGTTGGTGTCAACTCCTGGCGAACACAGAGCCCTGTGGTTTTCTTTGGTAGAATACAGGAGGGGTTTACCATTGCCATATCCTGCCCAATATGAGACAATGCCTTTCAGCATCTTCCTATATCGCTGCAACCTCTTGCTCCCTAGGCAAGTTACTTCCCCACTGCACCATTAGGTGGCTTCTGTGCATTGTACAGTACCTTAATGTTAATGTGCATGAAAATGAATGCATGTGCATTAGAAACATGATGCATCCCTCCCCCTTTCCTGATTTCACTGCTAGATACCAGGCAAGGGGATTGAACCATGAAGGATGTCAACTCTAGCAACTCGCATTAACATGTTAACAGGACATTTATAGAAGGCAAAAGTAGGGATGAAGCAGACAGCAACTGTCATTCTGAGTAAAATACTCAATAGTACTACTCCGGATTTACTCTAAAGGACTACTAAATTTCAATAGGTAAATTGCCAGGATATCAGGCTTGTCAGGATGTCAGCCTGTGATTTACCAGGAAATAGTTGCTGATAAATACAGACAGGCCTATACTATACTGAAGTTCAGCCACTTACTTTTTCCTATACAGGAATGGAAATGGGGAAATGTTAATTGTGCATCAGAGGGCAATATTATGATGGGTACAAAAACTGCCTACCACCTCTATGGTGGGCTCAGTCTCCACCAAGAGGAGTACGATATGAAGAGAAGGTATGTCCCTCCACAGAGCTGGGTGGAAGAGAGTAATATGTCTGCAATGGCTGCTGTCCTGCCAAACCAAAAGTCAGGTTCAAAAAAAGAGGGGAGGGAGGGATGCAGCTTCTGGGTTAGGAAGAAGGAAGTGTTTATCATTTCCTTCTCATGCCTGGAATTCACGTAGGGTTGCCAACTGTCCCTCATTACACAGGAGGTCCCTCTTTTCAGGGATGAAATGTTAGTCCCTATAGAGACAGCATTTGTCCCTCATTTATTCAATAGCATATAATTCAATTACATATACATCAATGATACTCAGGCTCTTGATTACCACTGCATACACCTCCCAGCCCCCAGCCCCCAGTCAGCCCCTACAAACCTGTGTCCCTCATTCTGGCAATGAAATGTTGGCAACCCTAAACTCACGTGAGATTTAGGGGCAGAAGGTCAGAAATGGGTTGTTTTGAAAAGCAGACCTGGCCTGCGCCATGTAACGCCCATGGAAATTATCTTTCCACCCACTTAAGATTGTAATTCTGTTCCAAAATGGGGTTTGTCGGCAAAATATGTTTTCTATAGACATTTGACATGAATCCAGAGCTATTCAACATGTTCATTAATAACTTGGGTAAAGATGTGGAGATCATCCAAGGTGCAGGAAAGGAGGAATTGCAAACACTATGGAGGATGGGATTACAATTCAAAATGATATTGGAGCAACTTGGTTATATGCCACAGAATGCACTTAAAGAATTGAAAATAGTGAAATACTACACATGTGGGGGGACCCCATATTTTTTAATTGGAAAAAAATAAAGAAAACTAGTCAGCTTCTAGCATTCCTGAGAAGACTTGAGGGATTAAAGAAGATCACCATCTGAATGAATAATTAGTAGGTGCGTGGGGGGGATGCAAATATTGGAATAATGTGTCCAATTTTGATTACTATATTTTGAGCAGGATGCATTCAGACTGGGGAGGATTCAGAGAATGGCTGAGTTTGTAACCTGAAGTCAAACACATATTTATAGGAGACTGTTCTAGTAGTGAGGATCTCTTGTGCTTTGCGGGTACTGTACACGACAGTACAATATGCTGTACAGCTCCACAGTTTGCCATCCTATTACTATTTAGGCTATCTTTGTTCCTTGAAAGCATTGCTGCCTCATACTTCCACTAGTCTGCCACTGACAACATACTTCAGCAAAAGTGTGGCCCCAGGGACTATTCTCTAAACTTCAGAAAGGTTTTGAAGAAGTCATCTTCTGATGGCATGTTTGTCTGGCAGCAAGATCCAGCCTCAGTTTAATATCATTGCAGGGCTTTGCCCCTCCACATCACCCAGTTCTGCTTCTTTGGAACATTTGTCCTGGGCTTTCTTGAAAAGGCAGCTAGTGATAGACTTGTAAAAGGAGAGGTGTTATTTAAGAGTACTTAACACTTGGGTGAGAGAGGTGAAGTGGTTCTTTGCTCCAAACTGTCACTTCTATGCAGATTCTGTTTGCAGAGATGATAGTTGGCATACTCTGCTTCAGAAGAGGAGAGGAAGACAATTTGGGGAGTTGGTGGGACTATACTCTTGTTGGCCTCTATACACTGTTGGCCTCTATACTCTATACACTGGCAGTCCACAATACTTCTTGCTAATCATGGGCATATTTGGGTGCCGAAAGATGAGCAGTGCATAGCCCGGCTGAGCAGGCATAACATGTTATGAGTTAGTTGCCTACATTTAAAACAAAAAATGATGTTGAAGACTCCTGTGTGTCTAGTTGACTTTGTCAACTCTTCCCCCAGCTGCCCTGAAGGTGTCTGAAAGGCCCTGCAGCCACTGTGCCTCTGGAGTGCAGCACCTCTGCACACTCTCTATACTCTTTATGAATTCCATTACTGCTACTGCTAAGCCTCCAGTTTTTGCTTGCTGCAAACTGTGGGTCAAGAAGAACCCAGCACAATGCCAGGGCTTCCCAAAATGTGGGACTGGAGCATCTTCTCCCATCCCAGGCATAAGAATGGGTGGGATGATGCATGCTTTGGAGCACTGCAAAGGTATTTGCAGTGCTCCAGCAGTGAAGTCCCTTTATGATGAACGTGTGACAAAATGCATGTATGGTTACTATATTGATGAACTACCATTTGTGACTGGTGCATGTGATGCAGACATAATGATCCATTCTAGTCTTATGATTCCATAAATAACTACCCCTATACAAAGATTAGACCTACTGCAGCTAGCACTCATAATATTAACATTTTAACTATTAAAAATGCTGCAGTATCACCAGCAAAATTTCTTGTATTCCTGTTCATTACTGGAGAAGTAGACAAGAATACATTAGTCACATGCCAAGCGAAATGTTGTTTAATTGAGGAGACTGGAGCATAGACCTCAGAGTCAGAAAATCTGGCACTCACCCTCCACATATACGTTTTGGGACATGTGGTTAGGTATGGGCTCTTTGTGACACACACCACTGAATAATTATTCTGATGGAAGGTATAGTTCTTCTCACGAGCTCTTTGTGCCCTTTCCACTTCAATAATGATAAAGCTTCATTTCACATATCAGGTCCATAATGGGTATCTCCAGAAGGAAGAGTTGTAGGCTGATTGATTCTTCACGTTCCTGATCAGAGACTGGAGCACAGTCTGTCACGAGGGTTCTCCATGGCTCAGGGAAACTACACACTACCATTTTCTGTCAGTGGTATTGGCCATCCATACTTATATTGAATCAATTCATATTCCCCATCAAATTAACTATGCCAATGAAGAGGCATGTGACTCATGTCAAATCTCTAACACTTCAACATCATCACAAAAATCTAATAATATGCAAATTACAATACTACTTGAGCCAACTAGAGTACCAATTCTGAGCTATCCTTTTTATATTTTAAGTTTTATGGGAGTAAAGCCTAATAATTAACAGAAAGTGATGAGCGCAAATCTCAGAATATGGGACTAATACTATGTGTATTGGAACTTTGTCAGTTTTTAAACCTAAAAATCTCACACATGATTTTAAACAAAAAATCTTGTAAGATAGAGAGTGATCCCCAGAAACAGAAGCCATGACCATTCAATAAAACAGGGAAGTGTTTTAAAAGCATGTGACTATTGCAGATCAGCTTTCATCCATCTGGGGGGTGGGGGCCACAAATGAAATAACAAGTTTGGGCAATGTAAACATTAAGAATTGCACTTTTCTCTGATTCCATTCTGTATTTTCTTTGCCACCCAGAGAGGGGTAGGAATTATTGGTGTCATCACCCCAATAGAAAAATCTGTACTTATATAGATGAAAAGGATATTTCAAAACTAAACAGCATCCCCACAAAGGGATGCCCATGGTCCAGAAAAAACAGCTAACATCCTCACCTTCTTTCCTAGTCCACTCCCTGCTGATTTGTGTTACAATGACCTCAGGCATCTGTGAACTATCTGACTAGTGTTTCAAACTGCACCATGGGCAACCAAGTAATAAGTGGCTGTTATAGAAACTGACAAGGCTCCAGCCAATTCCTTAGGTACAAATGACTCAGAAACTTGCTAGTGTTCAGCTTCAGTGACACAGGTGTCTGATCTCGGTTCCTGAAACTGATAATTGATTAACAGGGCAACCTGAATGTGTCATAGAAGGTGTAAAATGTTCACATGCTTAACCTGAGCAGCCTAGCTGTTTACAGGATGACAAGGCAAGAGTTAAACATTCTCAACTTTGTGAGGCCATCAGATCTCAGTTCAGCCAGTACCTGCCACATCTCTCTCTCACACACACCCCACTCTGTGATAGCTATACAAATATGAAGCATGATATTGTAAATGAGATTAAAGAACCTGTGAGATCTGCAGTCTGGAAGTCCTGCATTCCACAAACCATGCGCCAGAACCAGAATACTAGTGAGATAAATGAAGTCATTGTTTGAGCCAGAGTCTTTATTATATACCCCACATAGCAAAGCAGCTTCCAGTATGTTATCAGTTACTTGAAGGAATTCTCAGTTTGGTAGGAAGAGGCAGGACTATTTCAGTGTCTTCCCCCCGCTTTCTCCTTATCCTCAGTGGGGTATCTCAGCATTGCCACAATACAGTAGACAAAATGCAGGCACGGAGCAATCTGTTGCAGTCACGACCACTGTGGAGTTAGGATGTGAATAATACAAGTCCTATCTGTATAGGAAGGAACATGTTTATTCTTGATTACATGATATGAAAGTTTTAGCGCTGCAGTTAAAAGCCGGTGTGTTTGTTCCTGCTGTGGGAACTTTGACAATGCTGGTCATCCCAGATTCACTGGTTAAAATAAAGTTATTTGCACTTCAAAAGTGGAAGAAGATTTTCTGCAGTTTCTCTGCAGCATCCAAGGAGCCTGCTATGAGGAACATGACCACCCCCATGAATATTTCAAGAGAGTTAGGGACTGGTTAAACAGAAATACTGGAATGCAAATCTTCAGGTAAGGGAGAAGTAATCAGTGGGAATCTTTAAGGATCGTTCCTAGGAATCATTTTATTCTATCATTTCCTTTGTAACCAGAGTAGTAGAAAAAAGTGAGTGTTGCAGATGAGATCATGATAGAAGGCACAGTTAAGGATTGTCTAGATTATTTAAACAAGTTGTTCTACTAAGAGCTAATCTGCCTAGTTCTTTCACTATCCCTATAACAGGACTAAATTTGGTTCAAATGGAGTTCCACAAGTTAGACCTCAAGTGTTCATGTGTCTACCACCTTGAATTGGGGTGGATGACATTATCACAAACTATGCCATTGAGGTGTCCCTGTATGTCACTTACTACAACTGTACCAAATTTGGTTCAAATCACTTAGGCAGTTTACATATTAGCGCACTTGCGCCTCAAATGTTCACACATCCATCTTGAATCAGGGTGGATTACATCATCACAAACTACACCATTTGGGTATCCCTATTTGCTACAGCTGTAGCAAATTTGGTTCAAATTGGTTAGGCGATTCACAGGTTGGCCCACCTGTGCCTCAAATGTTTATGCATCCGCCATCTTGAATTGGAGTGGATGCCATTATCACAAACAACACTGTTGAGGTGTCACTATGTGTCCCTACAACTGTACCTGATCTGGTTCATATTGACCAGACATTGAGAAGTTGATGGGGGTGGGGTGGGAAACACACACACATGGACACACGGACACACAAAATACTGGGTGATTTCATAAGCCTACTGGAAAGTAGGCTAAAAAATAGAACACACTTGCCCTGATGTCACTAAATGACATCCCGACATGCTGCTGGAATGTCCTTTTATCACTTGAAAGAGGCAATAATCTGATTTTCCCATCTACATGCACTAGAGGGGCAATTCAGATGAACACCCCTCTCATGCAATTAAAGGATGTCTGATAGTGCATCAGGATGTCCTTGAGCAATGTCAGGGCAGGCATATTCTTAATGTGTCCCTGCCCCCAACATGTGAGCTGCCAGATGCTTGTCTGAACATTATATGATAATATAATTATCATATGTACATGATAATGTAATTGGGAAATTAAGAAGGAATTCTGTTGTCAACAGCAAGTGAGCAGTGGAGGGAAGCTGGGATCCTGGTTAATCACAAGGCAACTATATGTTATACTGGGATGCAGTATCAGTGTCATGGGCTTGGGGAGGTTGCTAAATACATTGCCCACTGGTTCTTCCTTCTAAAGTCATTGCAACAGACAGCAGGTTAAAAAAAAGATGTACTTACTTTCTTCTATGGATTAGGAAGCAAGAAAACCAATTGCAGAGATGGCAAATAATTCCTATCTATTTTATTCATGTTAACAAAAAAAAGAGTCTTAGATATAGAGGCTATTCTCACAATCACTGGGAAGCCCGCTTCCCAGTGATCGTGGGAACCACTGGGCTCGCGGGTGAGCCTGTTGCTCACAAGGCAGCTAGACCACCTAATTTCCCCTCCCCTTAAATGAGGTTAATGGAGCGAGACTCATTTTTTTGCTCATGTGTCACCACGGCACACAGCAACACATGAGTAGACCCCCCAATCAGGAGGCTGCAGCCAGCCTCCCAGGCTTGGAGGTCTTTCCAAGATGCCCCATGGGTTCACGTGGGGCATCTTGGGACTTCTGGGGGCCACATGGCCCCCGATCCCCACAGCCCCCACCGGCTCCATGATGGAGCCAGCAGTCATGTGGACGGCCAATTCGGCCATCCCAGGACTGATCTTTGATCATCTGTGTGGAGAGTAGGCTAAGCCCGCTCTCTCCGCAGACCCAACAGAAGCTCTTCTCACGGATTGTGAGAAGAGCTTCATAGTGTTCTTTACACAAAAACAGTTAATGCTGGGATAGGAATTCCATACCTACCTGTCTATGATTAGGCTCCCCCCCCCCGAAACATCTTATGGATGCTAACCTATGTTGAAATTAATTCTTGGGTTAAGACGGAAGTTTCTGATCAACCCTCTTATAGAATTAAAAGCTTGCCTCTAATACTAGATTGGATTATCATGTTTAATGCAACAGACAATTATTTTCTGAGTGCCACTTTCAAGAGTTGGGTGATATGGCATAAGAGAAGAGTTTAGCACCCCTATATTCCCTTCTCATTCCATTTTTTGCCACCCTAAGTTTAATGGATTGTTTACAGCTCCTTGACTGATGGAAGCTGCTGATCTGGAAGCTGCCAGATTAAGTAACTTTTACCAGGGAGGAAATCCTATTGACTTAGAGGCTATGGGGAATTTTTGGGTCCTCTAGACTGCACATGGATACATCTTTTACAGTGCAGATTCTTCATATACACCCCAGAAATAACAGCACAAGCTAATGGATAAAAAACAAAATTTGAAATACTGGTTTTGGCAGCCCCGTATACCCTTAAAGATGTGGTTTCAAAATAATATGATTTGATTATAAACCACGCATTTAACCCACTGCCTAGTCCTAAAATATCTTGGCAAAATGACTTCTAACAGGAAATCAAAGATCAGGAGTGGATGAACATATGGAAAGGGAAGCCAGTCACTTCTTCTTCAGCCCAAATTAAGGAGAAATTTCTCAAAGGTTTCCATAGATGATACCTGACCCCAGTAAAAATAGCATACATCCCAAAAGACTGCTCTCTGCTTTGCTGGAGTGGTTGTGGGATGAAGGGAACTTATTTTCATCTCTGGTGGGCCTGTCCTAGGGTCTTAACCTTTTGGACTGAGTTATTCACAGAGATGTGCAGAATCACAAACTGAAGAATAGGATTATGCCCCCAGCTGGCATTAGTAAATGTATTTTCTGGGGTCAATACAGATGTGACATTCAAAAAATTAATTGTGTTTATGGTAACTGCTGCCAGGTTAGCTAGAGCCAAACACTGGGGGTGGGGGGAATCAAACCTGGTCGATGGACTTGTGGTATATTCCAATCTCAGAAAAGCTAACCCATATTATTTGATCCTGTGCAAACCAGATGATAAATGATTCTTTTTATGTAATTTAGTCAGATTTTATTCTTTACACCAATTGGGAAAATTATGATTGTTTTCCTATCACAGACACTATTAGAATGTGGATGGATTGATGAATTGTGGTTTGTTGTATTATGCTTTGCTGTTTGTGTTTGGATCAATATTGTTTAGTGTTGTAAATTTGTTTTAATAAAGATTATTTTTTAAAAATATCATTAGCTATTAGAAACATTAGCTGACCACCACACTAACACTGCATTAGCACACACATGTTGCACTAGATAGTTCTTCTAAGTCCAGACTAGTGTTGCACTGATGTAACAGGATGCATTTGCACAAACTGTGGAGTGCCTCCTGCTGTGAAACCTCCACCTATGCTTGTTGCACAAGGGCAACACTTGTACCAGTGGCTCAGGACTTCAGGAGATTGTACAACTGAGCTCAGCTATGCAATCTCCTTGAATATGTGTATCTTTGTTCATTGTACTAGTGCAATCTTCATCTGGATGTCAGCCAATGATTGGCTATCAGGCCCAGTCAAAATATATGGGTCCCCAATTAAAGTATTGACCTTAGAATTAAAAGCAGTGGCGGATTAGAGTATACACAATCTGAGGGTGGGTAGATGAATGGGCAGGAATCTCTTAGCTGCTTATGGTCAATAGTCAGTTCTTGGGAGTGTTCCCTCATCAGCTAATTGGTTGTATTATGTGCAAAGAATTCAGTTGTGACCTTTCCTTAATCACATTGTTGAAATATTAGAAATAAAGTCAAATAGACCGGACTCTGCACAGATCTAACAATTCAAATCACAACCTAACAGATCCAATGATACAGTAAATGCAAAAAAACCTGCCAAACAAAAAACAAAACAAAATGAAATATATAAACTTGGACTGTATTATAAATTATAGCATCATATAGAAATAGTAGTTGATCGGATCAGGGGTGGAGCCACCATTGAGCAGACAGGTTCAAAGAACCCAGACTGCCACCAATCAGAGGCCACAACTGGTGCCCAAGCCTCAACCCCTGTGTCTGATGTCAGACGCAGGGGGCGTTTGGTGGTGGTGGGGCACCGGCGAGAGCAACATGGGTCATAAGCTGACTTCCTCCACCAGTGGATCATATGAAGTAAAAATTAGGGATGTGCATTTTGTTTCGGGTACAAAATGTTTTGTACTTGAAAATGGCATTTTTGGTGTTTTGTATACAAAACGAAACACAGAATCCATTTCTGAAGATTTTTGTATCCAAAACAAAATGACTCTATTTCTGATCCGAAAGTTTTGTATTTCGGAAAACCTTTCAGATCTCCATTTTGAGATCGCTAGAAGTCTTTCTCCTCAGTCTCCATTTTGAGTTCTGACGTCTGTTTGAATTTCCTGCCCTTCAAGCCTGCAGATTGGCCATCAAAAGCAGGGGCTGAACTGCTGGCAATTGCCTCCTAATCCTTTCAAGGAATTTTAATGTTTAAATCCACCATCATTGACCAGGCAAAGGGCAAAGAACAGCAAGGGTGGGGGGATTTTCAGAGGGGTTTTGCACCAGGGTATTTATTGGGGGTGCAGGCACCATTTCTTCCTTTCTGCTGCCTTGTATGTGAGAGAAAAGAGACCTCTACTGCCTGATTCCTCAGCCTTGATGCCCCTATCATCCACCATTGCTTCTAGTTGCTCAGCGTAACTGCTATTGTCCATCATTGCCTCCAATGCTTGCTGCCAGGCTGCTACCTCTACCCGTGCCACTCTCTCCTTCATTTTTTGCTTTTTCTTTTTAGAAAGAGAGATTTGGAAGAAAGGAGGGTTTATTATTATTTTTTCTCTATTTTATACTTCTTGCTGCTGAGAGAATTATCACCCACAGCAGTGGACTACAGAGAGACCCAGCGTTTGAGAAGACTGAGTGAGGGTACTCATTTATAATTTTCACACACACACACACACACACACACACACACACACACACCCATGTCTCTAATCTTGATTTGTGTATTTGGGTGTTTTTTTCCTGTTTGGAGGAAGGTCTTGGTTTTCCCTTATCACATTGTATCTATCTGGCTGCTGCTTGTTATTGACATTGTATCAAATCCATCTGTCAGTAGAGTTACTATTTTGATACATCGTTCCATTTGTGTCTGATTCTGTTAAATTCCCTGCTTTGGAAACCTAGTTCTTTGCACAATGCTGCTGTTGTTGGTGTGCTGTTAATGTTCTTTGGGTCAGATTCAGGGCAGAAAGGGGGCTTTAGGGGCAGAAGAGTGGGTGTGGTGGTAGGAATTGGTTATTACAAAGGCATTGGTCAAAAGGTGGACTTTTAAAAGGATTTGTGTCTTTGGGGCAGTTTGTGTGTCTTTGGGGCAGATTCTGGGCAGAAAGGGGGCTTCAGGGGCAGAAGAGTGGGTTGGGTGGTAGTGCCCCAATGGGCAGTGAGATTACAAAGGAATTGGTCAAAGGGCTGATTTTTTTTAGGAATTGTTGAAGTTTGCATGTCTTTGGGGCTGATTTGGGGCAGAAAGGGGGCTTCAGGGGCAGAGGAGTGGGTTGGGTGGTAGTGCCCCAACAGGTACCTGCCCATAATCCAAGGTAATTGGGCAAAGGGCTGATTTTTATGGAATTAATGCAGTTTATGCATCTTTAAGATTTCCCCCCATAGTGAATAATTGAGGTTTCAGCAGCCCCATAACTGTACTTGGGGGCACTGGGGTGGCCCAGAGCAAGTGGTGGTGTTACAGGGTTGCCAGAACCTAAGGGGTATACTCGTGGGTCAAATGGGCCGTAAGCCAGAATTTGGTTTTCTTAAAGCCAAATCTGGCCACCTAGGTGGTGTAGTGCACATAGGGTGCCAACCACCCCCATACCCACAAGCCCATGGGGTACAGGGTTTTATTGTTTCTGAGGTGTTCAGTGTAGATTCTCTGGTAGCAGATGAGAGTGGATTCTTGATTGTAACTGAAAATCTCATATGCCAGCAGAGAATCTACACTCAGAACACTTCAGAAACAGCAAACCGAAGTACCCCACGGGCTTGTGTGTAAACTTCATCAATTCTTTTAAAATCAGCCCTTTGCCCAATTCCCTTGAAATAATTGTGGTAGCTTCCTTGCCCCCATTGGGCACCACCACCCACCACACCACACTCTTGTCCACCCCTTTCCCCCTGACGTGAAGCTATACTTTTGCTGAAACCTCCATTATTCCCTATGGGGAAAATCTTAAAGATGCGTAAACTTCAAAAATTCACCAAAGACCAGCCCTTTGCCCAATTACTCTGAAATTTGGGTGGTAGCTTCCAACCATTGGGCACTACCACCCCACCCACCCATTTTGCCCCGGGGCTCCTTTTTTGATCTGAGACATTTTGGATTTAGATCACAAAAATTCAGCCCGAAAACAAAATTGGTGTCTTTTGGATGGGTTGAACAAAAAGGGGGTGTTTTGGATTTGGTCTGAATCGAAACAGGAAAAAACCAAAATGCACAGCCCTAGTAAAAATGCTAATAAAACATGTGAACACTAAACAGCATCCAGTCAAAAGAGAATTGTATAGTCCATGATATATGCCAAAACAGAAACCCAGTGAAAGCAGTTTCAAACTGCTTTATCAAGTGTCCATGTGTAACTTTGTATTGTCTCCCATGAACATCAACCATATCTTCACTATGACTCCTGAACCATATTGGGAAGAACTTTGGAAGACATGTAATAAATCCTCTTCATATGAAACTTAAATATCTTCTCTTATGATACAACATATCCTATAAAATATACATATTTCCACCCATATACATCAAACTAGTACTAACAACATGATATACTACTTTTAAAACACATTTTATTCATACTCCCTTATTAAATCCAAAACTCAAATAATGTTACATGACCCTAAATGGCTAATATTCATTGATTAACATGTCTAAAAATTATTGGAATTACAAAACATCTTGTGAATAAGCCACAAAAACCAATCAAAATTCCATAAGATAATACACTAATTCAAAGTGATTAAATCTGAAAAGTTCTTCCCCCTATTGATAACACATGAGTTCCTTCACTGACTATAAATATACATACAATCCTTTAAACATGATTATCCCATCAATCAACCTGTCTAGACTGATCTTCTCATAAATATATAACATTAAATGCCAAATTTATATAATCATTTCATAGAATAGTGTATCTCACAAAATTCTGTTGTAACTTTACTTCTAAGAGTCTCTGGGAGACTGAGTTGCTCACATGTAACAAGGCCTATTTATACCAACTGTGTGAAATCAAAAATCTTAAAGGGATAGAACTCATTTATATATTAACAGCCAGAAATAGTCTCTTGAATATATATAAAATGAATCTATTATAAATATGAAGATAAATCTAATTGCTTATTGAGACCCATAGGGGAAATAGACTTAAGAGTAAAATCCAGAAGGCTTTCCTTTGTACCCTCAATTTTAAAGACAAATCCTCACTTCTTCTTATATTGACTGTCACTTTTGCTATGGCAAAAAGCGTTATTGTTTCTAGTAAGTGTCTATATTTAACAAAATGAGCAGTAAGGAGAGCCTCCATATTCATAGTTTGAATCTTACTATTATGTTCTATAGTGCAAATCCTTTAAGGTCTGCTAATCCAGCATACATGAAAAAAGTCCACAGGGATAAACAATTGTACAGACAATATCAGTGGATTGGCATGTGGTGAAAGTTTTTAATATAATCTTGTCATCAGCTGGATGAATGAATTCTTTTATTTGTAAAGGTTCATGGCAACACGTACAGTGTCCACATATCCAGTGTCCCCACAAATTGGAAACACTGACTTGTGACCAGAATATATCTGAATGAAACAACTGGTCTTTTAAACTGTGTTTATGCCAATATCCAATGCAAGGGAGAAGAGTAAATCCCGGTAGGTCTTGAATTAAATGCAAGTGCTTAAAAATAATACGTCTCATAGCCCATGCTTTGGAACTAAACTCAACAGACCAATATAGTCTCGTTGGTTTGTCCCCATTTTGCTGTTCAAAATGTTTATTTCTAGGAACTTCATCAGATTGTTTTTTAGCCACCTCTATGATTGCTGAGGGTAGCTTCTTGATGTTAATGTGGACGATATGCAGCTCTTTGTTGACCAAATATTTTTGGAGATGTACAGTTCCCTTCCAGTCTTGAACATTTGCCATATGGTATGTTGTCTTTAATATGTCTAGGAAGAAAACTGTCATAATGTAGAATAGAATTCCGATCTGTAGGCTAATGATAATCTTTTGTCATGATTTTACCAAATTGTTTGTATATCCATACATCCAAAAAGATATCTGGTGTATCCATACATCAAAAAAAGATGACTGGGTTAGGCTGTGCATGAAAGCTGCTAGGATCGGGACTGATCCTGTTGGGGAAGCCCTGCCAAGCCCCATTTTAAAACCTGGTTCTTAGTCATGGTTAAGGACTTGAGCGAGCCCGTAACCCTGACTCTGGGGTTATGTGTTGGTGGGAACTATGTTCAGCCCCAGTGGACACAGAGATGGGCATCCCACAATGCCTCACACACGTTGCACAGTGCTTTGTGGGATATCCAGAGGCTGGGATGCATCGTCCAGGCCTCTGGAGCTCTGCACTGTTGCACACAGTGCGGATCATCTGGGAGCACAGTAGGGTGTGTGAGAACCTTTCATCGCCAAACCGGTTTGGTGGATCGATTGCAACTGAACCGGGGTTGGTTCAGTCCAAAATCAGACTGGACCAAGCCTGGCTAGGGGGGAACTGGTTCAGCAGCGAAGGGGTGGTTGGCAAGAGATGTAGAGAAGTAGCAAGGTCCTTACCTGGCTGGCGCAGCTGCTGGCGCTACTGCTTGCCCACCCCGGGGCAGCCCCAAGCGCTCACACAACTTTGTTTCTGAAGCCGCCCACGTGGCAATGGCATGGTTCTGGCCTCCACGCACACACAGAGGCCATTTGCAGGCCACACAAATGGCCTCTGTGCATCCATGGACACCACTCAGATGGCCTCCGCGCTTCTGTGTATGCCACACAAATGGCCTTCGCACATCCGCGGAGGCCAGAACCATGCCACTGCTGCATAAGTGGCTTGAGAAACAAAGCTTCACACGTGCCTGAGGCCATGCCAGGGAGGCAAGCGGCGGTGTCAGTGACTGCGATGGCCAGGTAAGGACCTTTCTTCCTCTTTTGCCACCCCTGCCTGATTGCCCCTTAACGTGTCCTGGACTCCTCCCCACCCCTTTACTTGTAAAGGGGAATCCTCACCAGAGTCCCCTTTACAAGTATTAGCCATCTGAACCGCTGAACTGGTTCGATTGAATGGAGCGGCTGGTTGGTTCGACCAAAACAGTTCGGTAGCATGCGGTTCAGCATGAATTTGATTCAAATTTGAGCTAAACCACATTTTTTGGTTCATGTACACCCCTAGCATGGTCTGCACTGCCAGCAACAGACCAGTGCTTGTTTGGGTGGAGTGAAGATGAGTTTAATCAGCCTTCTCCCCCCCACCCTACCCATCCTGCCATGTCATGTTAACAACCTCACTAGTTATTTATATTCTTGTCTTTCATGAGTTTCTCATTTCCCTTATCTGAAGTATTACATTGTTTGCCACACAAATTAGTGATGATATAGTATCTCAAATGTGTACCATGCGTACAATCTTTTAGCCTTGCTTGTTTCAAATTTAGGGCATAATACATACAGATAGTTGATTTCTATGAGCTTAAACACAACAAACTATGTTGGAAACTTAGAGCTGTGTTTTAGTTTCATTCTGTTATTATGCAAAAGGTTAAAGGAGTGTCCATTATTTACATTTTTCCTGCCCACTTATAACTTTATATACTTCAGTCATAGCATATGCTCCTCTTGCCTTCTCTTTTCTACAATAAAAAGTCATGTAGGTCAGTCATTTGTGTGTTTACATGGAAATAAGTCTCACTGTTACTGTTTTTAATTTATAATAGAACAAAATATATGTGCTTACTCTCAGGCAGGTATGCACAGAAGATTAAATAATTTGTAATCTTCCTTCTTATAAAAGGTGTCCCAGAAGCCTGATTATTTTTATTCCTCTCCTCTGTACCTTTACACACACACACACACACACACACACACACACACACACACACACACACAGTGTTCAAGAATGTAAGCGATTTATACAGAACATTATGATCTCTCCGGCATTATTTTCTATGTCTTTCCTAATAATCAATACTATTCTGTTTGCCCTTTTGGTTGCTGTAGCACCCTGAACTGACATCTCAGCAGGCTCTCTACAAAGGTTTTGAGATTATTTTGCTTGGTGAGTGATAGCTAATTCAGTAGCCAAGGTTGAACTGGAATTATTTTTTAGTGTGTATACATAAATATCATGAATGGCGTCCTATTTATTTTCAATATATACAGTTTCATTCATTTTGGGACCATTTAGGATCTGCACCATACATTTTGGAATTTTTTCAGATGATACTGATTCATTTTGGAACTCCCACTTTTTTCAGGCACATCACATGTTTTCTGCTTTTTAAGGTTTTTGTTTTTGTTTAGTTTTAGTTTTTTGTTTTTTGTTTTTGCTGTTGCTGCTGCTGCCTCAGCAATCACAGGAGTAGCAATGTGCTCCTGTTGGGATCATACGGAATACCATATTGCCCTGGCATACAGCAGCATCATGGGGCAGTGTGGACAAAAAATAGCTGTTGCCATAAAAAATGTTAAATGCCTGGGCCACAAAAGCAGATGTTTCTGGCCTGGGAGCTATCTTAAGCAAAAATTGCCACAGTTTTACTACGATGACAACTATTACTACTACTACTACTACTACTTATAAACCTCTCTTCAACAAAATTCTCAAAGGTTTACATAGAAAAATAAACCATACCTAAATTTAGCCCCACTGTTCCAGAACAATGCTGCATCCTGGGCCAGTATGGGTATTGAAGAGGCTGCCCACCATGCCCACCAGGAGGCAGCTGCTCATTGAAACTCCTGCCAACACAGGTAGCTGCAAAAAGCAAGATAAAAGTAAGAACTCCTGAAGTGTGTATATACATATGTATTTTGTGTATATGCAGTGGTCTCATTCAGTTCATTTTCCTGTTCAGTATTTGGCAACTACATTGTCATATGACATCACTCAAAAATGACCCCAATCCTAAATGCAGCCCCTATTTTGTGGGGAAATGGGTAATCCTGAAAACTATTGTAAAGGTCTCCCATTTAAATATGATCATAGCCAGGAATTTATAAATTTGCATGTGGCATGTGTGTGTCACGGTATGCATGTATAGGGTGCTTATCTTGTGGGTGGAGGCAGGGGGTGACCATTAGGTCCAGGTTCCAAAATTACGTAGCTGCACCTCTGAAGGTGGCCTCAGGGACCTTAAGCTGGAGTATTTACCCTACAAGTCTGGATTTGGCTAGGACCATCCACAGCCCCAGGGGCGTAACTATAATAGGGCAAGGGGAGACAGTTGTCTGGGGGCCCACTGCCTTGGGGGCCCCCCAGAGACAAGTCACATGACTGACTCCTCCAGCCATGCACCCACCCAGGCTTCCTTCAATTGTATTCATCCTCCGAAACTGATGTGAGTGTTAAGACCTGGAGCTACCAGAACAGCATGTCTTTCTCTAGTACCAAATCTTGTCTCTGGGCCCACTCCAACCTTGCTATGCCCCTGCACAGCCCTAACCTGTCCCTGACATCAGTACAGAAGTTCATCTATAATTTTGCCTTCCTTTCTCTAAGTGTTGCTATGTGAGCTCTCTGTTAAGTCTTTACAGTCTGATTTAGCTGTAGTTACCAGCACTAGTTCCTTCTTTAAATGCTGACATATAAGTGGTCAAACCCTTTCTCTCCCAGATCCTCTGCAAAAGAGGATACCCCTCCCCCCTCCCCCCCCCTCTGCCGGCCACTCTATAGCTCCCTTCATTCTGAGAATGGGAATTTTGCTCCTTACTTGCTATTGTTTAACTGTTGAGCCATAAAATAATGCTACCTTTTACTGCATGACATTTTCACATTTTAGAAAAAGATTTTGGTGAAATTTCCCCAAACATTTTTTATTCACACCCTAAAAATGTGCTATTTATATTTGCTTCTTGCCCTTTACAAAATCTGGGTAGATTCTTCCCTAATAGATCATGGGCAGAATCCAGGTTAAATTATGACTAAGCACCATTTCAGTCAGTGAGACAAATTAGTCATGACCAACTCCCATTAATTTGAATGCCTGACATTCTGAATAAATTTATTTGAGGAAGTCCCATTGAAATTAAAAGGCATGCCAAATTTATCCTTTAAATTTTAGTTGCTCCCTTGAGTAAACTTAGTCAGGATATCAGCCACTGGGACTTAGTCATGACTAACTTAGTCTGGATCTTGCCCCATGTATATTTATATTTTTTTACTATAATGTATAATGGCTGATTTTATAGCCTGAAAGCAAAATATGGGGGGAAACTTGTAACTGAAATATAATGTGAAGGAGGCACTAGAACCACAGAACTGATGCTTCAGATGTTTTCATGCCAATAACCCTGAAACTACCTACTTGCATATTTTAACTGTAGTCAAGCTTCTCCTGTATGAATTGATCCTTCTTATTTATAATTGTTTGGATTTGTCCCTGATATTCTGGTGAAGGGAGATGCAAAGGATTCAATTTGATTCTCCACTATTCATGGGGACTCCCTTTTGCACCTTAATAGTCCAGTGACTTCCCTCTCCCAAGTGTTTGTCAGCTCCATTTACTTATTAGAGACACACAGTGGCAATTCAAATGTACACAATGAGGTGCTTCATATGACCCATGTGAAGTGCCAGATGGGGGTTGGCGGGGAGAATGGGCTTAGCTTGCTCTCCCTGCACACAAGCAGTCCTGCAGCCCTGGGAGACTGGATCGGCCACCCACAAGACTACTGGCTCCGTCATGGAGCATCCCAAGATGCCCCACACGAGTGCGTGGGGCATTCTGGGGTGACCCCCGACACTAGGAGGCTGCTTGTAGCCTCCTGGTCAGGGATCTACTTGTGTGTTGCCATACAACGCAGTGGCACATGATTAAAAAACCAAGGTTAATAGAGCACTTGCTCCGTTAACCTCATTTAAAGGGAGGGAGAATTAGGTGGGCTAGCCACCTTGGAACCACCGGGCTCGCCCGTGAGCCCGGTGGTTCCGATGATCACTAGAAAGCGGGCTAGGCTCCCTCAGCCCACTTTCTAGTGATCGTGGAAACAGGCTCAATGAATCGTGTACACAATGTCCGTACACAAGTGAAGTACTTTTAGGTTTTGATCTGCATCATAACCACCAATGTCTGCTGCTTCTTTCCTCTCTTATTGATAGGTGTCATTCATGAAAGTTAAGAGCATTTACTCCCAGCTTTAACACTAAAGCTGAATTTGCTGGCAAAGGTCCATTATTGGCACCCTCAATCACTTGCTAAGAGTGCCAACTTCAAAATAAAAAACTGTAGGACTCAGAACACTGAAAGTGCAGAGTTAGCACTAAACACTGAAAGGCCAAGAAACGAAGCTAATTCTAACATCACCTGGCAATCATCCAGCTTCAGTTCTGCCCTGTGATAGGATGTGTGAAGAAAACAAAACCAAACTTTAAAATGATCAAAAAATTGACAAAATACTGAAATGTTTGTCATTTCTTTGGAGGTTTCACTTTTATTCTACTGAATCTAGATACAGCAATAATTTTAAACTGTTTAATTGTTTCACTCTGTGAAATTGTTTTAATTGTTTTATTCTGTATAATTTTTAAAAATTGTTTTTATTCTGTGAAAGTGTTTTAATTTTATTTTTATATTGTAATTTGGATTATGTAGACCACCATATGGCAATATATAAATGTGATGAATGAATGAATGAATGAAATAAGTAAGTACATAAGTAAGGGTGGCATATAGTGTTAGGATGAGCAGAACGTTGTATTTCCTAGCTGTGTACCATGTAGACTGAGGAATACTTTTTCTTATAAACTGCATTTATCAATGCTGGTATCCCAGAGTTTATAAACAATATAATACTGACATATATAGATGGTGCTTTCTTCTCTTCTCTGTCAGATCTTTCCCTGCTAAAGCAATGCACTCATGGGAGCATATCTCTTGTATCTTTATGGTGTATCTGCCAGATATGCAGCTGCCTCTGAGATAGACATTCCCTCCCTCCTGTTCTCCTCCCACTGGCCCATGCTGAGCAAGCTGTCCAGACAGTGCAGTTAAATAAACTGCCATGTCAAAAGTGAATGGAATGAATGCCTTCTTGCTATAGTGGACACTTTCAGTGATGCTCACCAACCATGAATCACTCTTCCTCCCTCTTCTAGCCCAGCTAAGCTGCTTGCAACATATACAGTTGGCTGGAGAATATGGATAAGCTTCTATTAATTGGAAATCAGAATATAAGAGATCTTGTGCACAGAGAATGCTTATAAAAGTAAATAGATATTACCCAGAATGACAATACACTAATTCACTGGGATGGAGATGGCTGCCATTTGATCACCCCATGCCAATGTGATATTGCTAACAAATGTTAAAGATGGCTGTGAACCTATATGTGAAAACCTACCCCCCCCCCGCCCCTTTGTATTGCTTATTCATAGGGAACTCTGGTTGCTGCTATGAGACTGCCTCTTCGAGCTTTCCTTAATCACATCCAGCTGTAACACATTAACTGTTTAATGAACCAGAGTTGTTTGAGGCTACTGGGACATTTGATGAAGTGACACAAAGAAAGGGGATCCTAGTTATACCTCTTATAGGTACTAGCAGTGAGGATGCCCTGTATTCATGTGAGCTGAGCCTCAGTAGTAAAGGTGGATGCACAGGGAAGGAACCTAGAAATACAGGCATTTATATGATTTTACATCTGCACAGTGGCTTTTATTTGGTTGATTTTATTATTTTAGGTATACAGTGGAAATGCATTTGACATCATGAAAATGACCTACAAAAGGGGGAAAGTGTAATATTGTAAGATGGCATGAAGGAGGCACACCAGTACCATGGACAGCACTCATTGCAGGGATGAGGACAAGAAAGATAGGGGTGAGGGAAGTCGTTTTGCCGGGTGATATGAAGAAAAACCCTTATCCAACTACTAACTTAGCTCACACATTTTGAAGTTTTATATGGGGCTCTGTAGATAATTCACCAAATCAGCCACCATATACTGAAAATAATAGGATATGTGTATGAGAGTTAAGTGTGTAGGTGGACACAGAATTATTTAAAAGTCAAATTTAATGCTTCGTTTGTACTCCATCATCCTTGTTCCTCTCTATTCTGCTGAAATGAATGCTAATGTCTGCACAACTTGTTGGGTATGGGAATTTCCAGCATATCCATCTCCATTTCTGTCTCTTATCTTCTTCCATTCACCGGCCTTAATCTTCCTCTCTGCTCCTTCTCTACTTTCTACGGGCATTTGTCTCCATATTCTGCAAATCTTCTGCTCCAACTCCCTCTTACTTTCTGTTTTCCCCTCTCAGGATATTGCTCTGTTAATTTTGCATAGGTGGTAGCTCTCCTGAACTAAGGTATTACTGGCTTATGGAAAATACAAGAGCAACAAGGAGCAACTATCTCTTTTATAATTCCATGGTGCTTGCTGCTGATTAATGAAGGCTTTCATGTATTCCTTTAGAGAGAATTCTGTGTTCCTAATGTCTATGGCTTAAATAGGAGTTGCTAGAATGCTAGAAACTGGATATTTGGTTTTGCTAGCCTTGCATACAGTGTCTGATACAAACTGTAAGGTGATGTTTATTTTTTCATTGCTAAACATAATTTGAAGTATATGTCTCCAATTTCAGAAAGTATGTTTCCTAGGGATGTGCAAAATGTTTCTACATTGAAATGTTTTTACTTGAAATAGGCTGTTTCGAGTGTTTCGAGCTTGAAAAAGAACACCCTTTAAATAAAGAGCCTGTATTGAGCTTGGAACAAAGCAACCCTGTTCCAATTAAAAATGTTTCAACATTTCAAGTGCCATTTTGGAGAACTGTTTTTCCCTTGCTGATTGGTTTTCTGGCACTGGCTTCCAATTGGCTTGCAATCTTATGGTGGTTTTGGAGAAAGGTTAAAAAATTGTTAAAAATCACCTGCTTGCCCATTTCTTTTGTAGGTTGGTTGGTAGGTAGCACTCATCATCCCCTACCACACAGCCCACACTGGTGTCCCTAGGAGCAACCCATGAGGAACAATGGGGTGTTTTGAATTTCCCCATTGTTCCCTATGGCCAAAACACTGGGTTTTTGTTCCATCAAAACAACTGGTTTGACCGCTGTTTTGATGAAACGTTTTGGCCACCTGCATTTTGTTTAGTGTTCAAAACAAAATACAAAATCAATTTCATGCAGATCCGTAGTGCTTCCTAAGAAGTAGCAGTACTGTAGAGAAAGTTTGTGAGTACAACATTCTGTTCAAGCTCTATCATTGTACTGTATAGGTACATCGTTTTACAAGTTTTCTGAGGTGAGCTGGATTGGGCCAAGTCCTCTCAGACCACCCTGGGATTGGAGCCTAGTTATCTGTGTGTCTGTTACAAGGATCTCTGTGTGGGGCATGTGTGGGGCCTTAGCTTCTTACCCTGTTCTGAAGGAAATTTTCTATCCAATGCCCCTTGGCATTGGAAAGGGGAAAGGAGCAACTGTCATATGAGAATCTATATGGGCAAGTATCAGCAGGCAGTAAGATAGGCTAAAGGGAGGGAAAGGCAGAAAGTGAGGCCTTCTGGAAAACCTGAGGGGAGCTGACAGAGTCTGAGATCTCACTTCAGTGCAGAATAATATTTCTCAGCCAACAACCTCACTAATTGTGAGGAGGCACTTCAGACAAAGATTATCCACAGCATTTAGCAATCCAGTTGTATGAACAGGAATGGGGGGATTTTCACTGATCTCTCCTTCCCCTGGAATGTTCTTTATCCATAGATATGTCCCTGAGGGTCACACTGCTCCCCACAAGGGATGGGAGAAAATCCCCCTCCCTGCCCACTCAGCAGAACTCTGGTATACTAAATGTTATGGAGGCACTTTACATGCAGTTCCCCCACATGGTTAGTGAGGATGTTTATTTGTTTTTTTCATTTATTTTTCACATTTGTAGACCACCCCAAACTTCCATCTTTGGGCAATTAACAAAAACATAAAACAGATTAAAAATGAAAACTTTAAAACAATTTAAAACCACATGTTGGCCTCCATTTGGTAGTGTGAATCTCCAGAAAATCACCTTGATGATGTAGTAGGCACTTGCATTATTTTTATCTGATACTTCAAAAACAAATAAACTCAGTGGCAAAAACAAAACAAAACCCTTCATTGTGCAGAGTTTAAGCACAAAGACAGGACAATTTAAATGTCAAGGAGAAAGAAATGCAAAACTGAGCAATTCTTGCTGTCAACAGCCAGTCATGCTAGCCTTGATGAAGTTTTTCTTTTACATAATCATATAGATCCAGCAAGGATGGACCAGTGGCTTGGAACACAGAACACTTGCATTCATGTTTTGCTAATACTTTGAAAAAATGAGGAGGGAAGTAGGGAGGAGGAAGAACCCTCTCAAACAGGGAGCTTATAGTTCTGCAGATTTAAAACCATTATTGTTTATGTATAGACATAGCTACAAGGGAAGCCTGTGATCCATCAACCAAGTACCAGTCAGGACATCATAAATCTGCATTTGCTGCTTGCTTGAGATTCCAAAAGTTGGGAAGTAGTCAGACACCTAGCAGGCCCCACCATGGTTGGTGGACTGCATTCAACTCAGATCACATGTTTTGTAGGCCTGATGAAACACCACACCTAGTAGTTCAACAAACTCAAACTAAATCTGAGAGTCAAAACACTTTTTAAAGCTTCCCACTAATAACAGAGATGCATTACTCCCAACATTATCAATTGGTGCCTTTAATCTCTTTGGCCAGAGGACATGGCTCTGATGTACTTGATGGGCAATGGAATTTCTAAGTCTGTATTGATAGTTTTTGCCTTTGGATACTTTTTAGGATGGACCATCAACAGTAAAGGATCCAGCAGTCAAAAAATACACCACAGACTAGCACTTGGTAGGGCTGCAATGAAGGCCTTGGAAAAGATATATAGATGCCATGGGACATGTCTATACCTACAAAGATTCGAATCGTTAGGACAATGGTTTTTCCCATGACACTCTATGGATGCGAAAGCTGGACTTTGAAGAAGCAGGATAGAAAAGTATTGATGCTTTTGAGCTTTGCTGCTGGAGAAGACTTTTGAGGATACCATGGACAGCCAGGAAAACAAATAAATACATCATAAAACAAATCAATCCAGAATTTTCACTTGAGGCACAAATGACCAGGCTCAATCTATCATATTTTGGACATATTATGTGAAGACCCAGCTCCCTTGAGAAGTCCATAATGCTGGGGAAAGTTGAAGGAAAGAGAAGAAGAGGACGACCAGCAGCAAGGTGGATGGACTTGATTACGACAGCAATGAATGCACCACTGTGGGACCTAAAAAGCCAAGTTGAGGACAGATCATCTTGGAGAGAGTCTATCTATCTGGTTGCTAAGAGACAACACCAACTCAATGGCACTTAATCAATCAATTGATGCACTGACATTTACAAAGCTGAAATTTTCTTCATTCAGTTCCTAATGTTTAGCATAGATAGAGAATTTAAAATATTGCTTGTAAACTCTGTACTTTTAATTGTGCATTGTTTTAATTATATTGTAAACCATTTTGAGCTCATTTTAATGAAAAGCGGTATAGAAATTGAATAAATAAAATAAACTGAGAAAATGGGCCACAGGGTTTATGAACTGTGTATTTGTGTAGTGTGAACCATGCTTTTAGTTTTCTCTCTCTCCATATATTTTTAAAACATCACCATACTCTAAGGCAATTGCCATATGAATTAACTTTTCACAGCGTGCTCTTCCCCCCCACCATACATATATGGTAAAGATCTGGGCGGAGCATGGGAAACAGAGTCTCTTCTTTGACAGCCTTAAATGTGTATTACTTTGTACTGCACACACTCCAGGGAATGGAAACAGTACAAGCAAATTGAATAAAGCAGTGGAAGAATGTGCACCACATTTTTTAAAATATTATGTGATTAGCTTGAGCATTCACTGCCAGCTTGTTTCAGAAGCTGAGAGGACGACCCTGTTGCAGGGAGACCCTACCTCACCAGCAGCAGGTCTGTAGTTTGAGAGCACTCAGATTGATTATGCTGGAACAAGAGCACATCTCCATCCCGTGGTCTGGAGAATATGCTTTGCAACAATTTTATAGATTGCAATGTCAGGCTGAGATGACTCATCTAGCAGAGAATCATACCAGAAACACAAATCACCATAACTCTGGAACTTGTGGAGTGTCCTAACCCTGAATTCATCTGTTTGGTATCTGTGGTATTTAGCATGTCATGTACCCCTGTTTCCATCCTCAAATAGTCTCTCTACTGATCTGTTACTCAGCCCTTGGAGCACAACTGTATCACAAGAGATAGCTGAAAAACAGCAACACTGTCTTACATCAAGAAAATACTAACACAGACTCACAGACACATTCAGCTGCAACTAACGCACCACCAAACACAGTAAATTAATGTGAAGTGGAAGCCACTTGGGATAAAGCCAAAGCATGAAGCTGCATTTTTCCAGAGGGAGTTATATCAAGCAACAGCAAGGATGGTAGCTTATTTACTGAAGCTGCAGTTAGTTTGCTGGTACAGAATCTCCTCTTTCTACGGGCAACATTACAGAGCTATTATAGCCAATACAACTATTTCAGCAGAAATATCAAGAGACATGCCTGCAATTACAGCATCTGAAGCAATGGGGTCAGATAAGCAAAAGACACTCACACATACAGCTATGACATTCACATGCAAAATAGCAGGATTCACCAATGGGCTAGAATGTGTATTCATCAGGCCCACCAGCTACATCTTTACTTGTAGACAGATTTTTTGAAATGTTTATGCATTTAGGTATGACTGAGAAAATAAGATCTGCCCTGCTGGATCAGACCAAAGGTCAATCTAGCTCAGCGTTCTGCTTCCAGCAGTGGCCGACCAGGTGTCTTTGGGAGGCTCACAAGCAGGACTGATAATCTGTAAACATGTACACAGCTCAACCTAAGTCATAAAGGCCAGACCAATCAGACACAGAATACAGAATTCTTACACCAGACACAGCTATGCAAGCAGCTTTGCCAAGTCTCACAGTTCAAACATATGAACCTGTCCCCCAGAATAATTAAGACATTGTTAGATTTAGGCTGCAATCTGAAACAGACTTACTTGGAAGAAAGTCCCACTGAAATGAATAGGACTTAAACATGTTTAGTAAACATGTTTAGGTTAGGGACATTGAAAAAATAAATTCAAGCTCTCTTGTTCGAGCTTCTGAGAAGGTTTGTTTTTAAAAATATATATTTTCAAGTGACTGGCCTGGAGGACATGAGCATTACTTTTCTAAGATAATAATGTTTGAAAATAATAGTAATTTTAATGAATTACATGCAATAGAAAACTCAGCATGGGGTGGATTCAGTTTTGAAAAGGCTCCTAATTAAGCAGTGAGAGTTGGCAATATTAAAGAAGCTAGATAGCAAACACTCACAGCTCATTCAACATTTCCTGTCACCTACATGGCCACTATTGCTCAATTTTCTCCTGTCTATCTCTCTGCCTTGTCAACCAAGACAAAAGATCCCTTAGTTTCCTCAGTTGTAGAAAGAAAGAAAGAAAGAAAGAAAGAAAGAAAGAAAGAAAGAAAGAAAGAAAGAAAGAAAGAAAGAGTGAAATGACTGGGACACAAGGGCAGATGCTTCTGGCCTGAGAGCTTTCTTAGGGATCCCAATGGCTAGCTCCATTGACACTGGGAAAGCTGTAGGGATGCCTGTGCTTTCCATCCTTGCTTTGCTCGAAATCTGTCATCCTTGGTTGAAATTGCAGTGTGTCCCCACACACAACCTGTTCTTGTAAGAGTGGCTCAGAGGAAGTTCATCCAAGTCCTCTTTCTGAAGTTTGGTTCCTTGTTTATGTGTTGTGTCCATCCCCTCTCAGATTTGTGCTGTACTTTCTGTGTACCACCCTGCCCCACAGGAGAGTATAATCCCATGGGCTCTGCCTCCACCTTAGTAAACTTTATTTGAACACACAAAACATAGACAATACACACATATATTGGTTCTTCTGTGACAGTTCCACAGAAATCGTACTGCTTTGGATGACATTTGTGAAGAAGGTTTTCTTCCATTTGGTTAAACAGCAAGAAACGTCAGAAAAAGAAAGCTCTTTGTTTTACAGCTTGTGAATGGTGAGCATCCATGAGAACAACAACAATGATGGACATATGAAACCATATATATCCACAAACAGTACATTGTTTGTATAGAAATAGTATCTCCATATACATCTATATAAATTTACAACAGTCTCACAGTGAGTCAGCAGGAAACAATGTTGGGTTATCAATGTGGTTTGCACTTGCCCAGCAGTACAGACCAGCATCAATGCACTAAATGTGCCACAGAGTGAGATGGACCCTGGAAGAGACTTGATGGTCAGCTAGACGGGAAGTAGCATCTTAAAACCAATGAGTGGCAGAGCACAGAGAGGGCTGCCCCTCTTTCCTTTCAAGTCTTTCAAGGAAGTTAACTCACTCTTCAACAGTCTGAATATGGAATGTCCACAAGAAAGTTAAAAATAATAATACACACTGTGGTGTATTAGAAACCCCACAGAACTAGGCAACAGGAGTGGTTAAAAGAAAAGTCATCAAGGTTCTGGTAACAATGAGCTCCTGAATATCAGTTGTGAGCATCACCATGACTCTGAAATGGTATGAATACTGTATGTATAATTTGCTATTTCACATCACCACATCAGCACACTCAGCATTGTACTGTATATACAGGATGTTACACAGAACATACACAGTGCAGAATATGGGTACTGACATGTTATCAGATTTGTACAGTGTATTATATATGTGCATATATATCTTGATATCTCTCACAGATTAGGTAGACAGACACACAAAAATATATGACCCTTAAGGAAATCACTTTATAAAATACTTATCATATTGGGGGATAGTATATCTAAATACAGTGCACTCCAGTTATACTGAATAAGCTGATGCAAATTCAATAGAAGTAGTGAATAATATGAGTAGTAACCTTATGGCATAATGTACCAGGAGCATCTCTTGCAGAAGTTCAGTTGAAACTGTAGAAGAGAAAAGCTTGAAGAGATTTTAAAAAAAACAACAACACTGCTCCAGTGACCTATGAATCCACTGGCACAGTATAGATCTGCTTATAGATTCCAGGTTCCAAAAGCAACAAGTAGAGAACAGGTGAACCACGGAACGTACCTAAAAGGCAAATATCTTGAGATGACTTATTCAAGCAAAGCAAGCTATGCTGCAGGGGAAAGGAAAACAAAACAAAATTCCCAGGTTCACCAGACAATTTTCAAGGAAGCCCTTAAGCCAAGATTCCCACTGAGCTATACAAAATAAATAGGAACTCTCCTACCTCTGTCCACAACCTTTGGAGAGACTGGCTTGGAAGTAGGACAAGGAACCTCTGAGGCTGCCTCAAAACTATATAGTTATGCAAGGAGAACTGTAAACCTTTTGCTCAGTTGTGCAACTCCCATTCATTTCAATGGGACTTGTGTAGGAGATGTTCCTGGTACATTTGGCCCATTGCCAATAGCATCAGTACCAAACAAGTTGTACAAACATTTGTATGTGTGTAGTATACAAGTGCAGTATAAGTGGAGTGCACTAGCTCCCAAAGTAGCATCCTGCTTTTAGAACGATGCCCTCTATCCATCCTATGGTGACATCCCACCCCTTTTTATTTCCTTGACAAACATGATGGCAAGACAGGCAGTTTGCATTCATGCACTCAGGAAAACACAGAACAATATACACTGTCAGACTGTAAACAGCAATTGCAGCCTGCCTGCCTGCTGTTCTATAACCTCCCCTGACCCTCATACTATCCCTCCCTCTGCAGGATTTAAGAGACTGTCTATGGCACTTTATTGAACCTGCAACACTGTGTGCCAGTACAAATCTTCTGTCTTTTGCACTAATTCTGTTATCTGGTGTCACACATAGCACAGCTTCCAAGTGAAAGATTGTATTCAAACTCATCTTTTCTATTTAGCAAAAAATGGTTTCCACTGTACCCTTGCTGTGTCCTCTTCCTAACGTGACAAATCCGGAAGAGATGAAATTATGGAAATCTGGACCTCCACTTCGATAAATATCCTTTCCATAGTGACCTGCCAAGGAAAGATGAGAAACAATATATCACCTTATGCAATACATCCTGGTCTGCCTTCAACAAAAGCCATGGTTCCTGACCTTTCCCCTCTTAATATCCCTTCTTTGTTTTGTATAGCACCTATTCACCACTGGGATTATGTCAGTATTTACAAAGTAGTAACAGAGCACCAGCCAGAGCAGTAGAAGACCACTTACCGAGGCTGTTCTCATGAAAAGCCTAGCCCAGGCTACGGCAGCCTAGCTGGACTAGGCTGCTCATGTGGAGTGCCACCCAGCCTAATCCCACTTCTTAGTATGGCTCTTAGCCAAGGTTAAAGATGTGAGCGTGAACTTAACCCAGCTGCTGGGATCGTGTTTCTCGTCAGGATGCATGCAGGCTGAGTAGACACAGAGATGGGATCTTCAAGCACCCATCTGATGGGGGAATCCCCCAATGCACCGTGCTCGGTGTGCAGTGCATTGTGGGATTCTTGGAGGCCGGAACGAGTTGTCCCAGCCTCCAGAGATCTACTTGGCACAGTGCAGATCATCTGGAAGTGCGGTCCATGCTTCCAGTGACATTTAGGATGTAATCTAGTGGGAAGGTGAGTTGGACCCAGCTTTCTACTCCCCCTGCCACCCGCCCATGTGAAAGGCTTCACCATCTGTGAGAATGGTGTTTCATGGGCAATTCTCCTGCTAAAATCTTATGCCAAGAGATTCAAATTATGATCCATTTGGAGTGTGAAGTTTAAGCCCTCTGACTGTATTTAGGGAACAGTCACATTTTTTAGCACTCCCTATATTGGACATCACCTGTAGACTCTAGAACTCCAAGTGGAAGCAAGTTTTGCCAAAGCGTGGTCCCTTTGGTATGTTTTGCCAAAGGGACCCCACTTTGGCAAAACTTGCTGCCACCTGGAGTTCTAGAGTCTACGGGTGATCTCCATGATTTTGTGAATCAGGAGTTTGTGAATGGTTGCCTCCATGGTCATTCTTTATCTTTGTATAGGAAATGAGAGGAGAAGTGTATTGATTAAGAACAGCCCTGCTGGATCAGGCCCAAGGCCCATCAAGTCCAGCATCCTGTTTCAAACAGTGGCCCACCAGATGCTGCTGGAAGCCCACAGGCAGGAGTTGAGGGCATGCCCTCTCTCCTGCTGTTACTCCCCTGCAACTGGTACTCAGAGGCATCCCGACTTTGAGGCTGGAGGTAGCCTGTAGCCCTCCGACCCTCTTCTCCATGAAGTTAAACCCCTCTTAAAGCCATCCAGGTTGTTGGCTGTCACCACATCTTGTGGCAGAGAATTCCACAAGTTGATTAGCATTGTGTGAAAAAGTATTTCTATTTGTTGGTCCTAGATTTCCTGGCAATCAATTTCATGGGATGACCCCTGGTTCTAGTGTTATGGGAGAGGGAGAAGAATTTCTCTCTCTCCACTTTCTCCACACCATGCATGATTTTATAGACCTCTATCATGTCACCCCGTAGTCGTGATAGAGGTCTATAAAACCATGCATGGTGTGGAGAAAGTGGATAGAAAGAAATTCTTCTCCCTCTCCCATAACTGATTGTCTGTGGCTTTTGTGGTTTCTGATTGTTCGGATTGTTCTGATTCTGAATTTGTTCTGATTTCAGAACTGATGGTTCTGAAATTCTGATTGTTTGTGGCTTTTGTGTTTTTTTCCTTTATTTTGATTTTGTAAGCTGCCATGGAAATATTTATACTCAAGAGTCGAATATACATTCATAAACTAAACTAAAATAAGTGGAGCGAAACGCCTCACAAGCCCAGCCCATGTGTTGCAAACTGTTACTGTAGAAGATGATGGCACACTGGAGCACTGTTGAAACCTCTGTGTGTGTGTGTGTGTGTGTGAGAGAGAGAGAGAGAGAGAGAGAGGGAGGGAGGGAGGGAGAGAGAGGGAGGGAGGGAGCTGAGAGTAAATGAAGGTGCACTAGTGGGCTTCTGTTTCAAGCAAATACTACGGCTGCTATTTCTTTTTGTCTTTCTTTCTAGGCAACCACTCAAACTTGAGGTCAAACTGAAGAACTAAACACAGACATACTGGAAACAGATCAGCTGGCTCCCCACATCTCTTTGCCTCCTGATAGTCCCAAGAAAGGGTCATTGCAAAACATCATTTGCCACAAGCATCTTCTTCTTCTCATAGCTGAAATCACATTCCTCTGGGGAAAGTGCTTCTGTTGGCTGACACATGAGACACTCTAGTGATTTTATATATTTCTCTATACCATCCCTACTCTCAGGCTATCAGCTCTTTCAGTGCAAAACTATGGAGACATGAACACTTACTTTGAGAAAGGCTGGGAGGCAGGGGCGTAACAAGGCTGGAGTGGGCCCAGAGACAAAATCTTAAAATGGGCCCCTCGCTGACACACACACACACACACACACACACACACACACACACACACACACTTCACAATATATAGTCATGTGATTTGCCTCTGGGGGCCCTCTTGAGGCGTGGGGGCCCCCAGGCAGCCGCCTCCCCTTGCCTAATAGTAGTTACGCCCCTGCTGGGAGGGGCACCCAGGGACCAACATGCAGCAGCTATTATAGAGGTATATTTGTTTTTATTCCACTAGTGATTACCAATATATTGTTCCTGCTGCTCTCTCCCTCTGGCCAAAGTGATCAGGGGGGCAGAAACAGGAGACACAGTCAAGGGAAAATGGCAGAAACAGGAGACACAGTCAAGGGAAAATGAAAATCCATGGCTTATGTCACAACTCATTTCATACTTATTGCGGTGCTTCTCCTTGGTGGGCCACTCACACCAGAGGGCTCACAGGTCTCAAAAGGGTGTGGAGGAGCTTTCAAGCACTCTGGTCCTCCTCCACTTGCCAGGGAGAGGGAATGATCTGCTCTGCACTGGGAGCCCATACAGGCCGCCTCCCTCCATCTCCACTGGCTTCCTCAGCACTGGCTCAAGGCCCGTTATATAGCTCCTTGCAACTCACATATCCAGCTTACAGCCGCTGAACAGACTGCTCTCCAGGGTCCCACCTCCTCTCTCCCCATGTCATCATGGAGGGTCTATGCAAAGGGGCATGGCCTGCTGCCTCCCGGCTGCAGCCAGGTGATGGCCTGTCAGGCCAGCCCAGCCCAGTGTGGCTGGCCTCCCAGTTTCCTTACCCTCCCCGGCCTCTGCAAATGGGAGCTGTCAGCTCTGCATGGGGTCAGGCTCATCCCAGCCGTCATTTCCTCCACTGCTTGGCCAGGTAAGTGCCTCACCCTGATGGGGGCCAACAGGGAAGTCTGCTGTCTCATCAAACTATGAAAACCATATCAATTCCAGATGCATGTAATTATGGTTTGTACGCAGACATCAAGTTATATATTTGGTTTGTCTTAGGCATACCTGCTCTCCTCAGTGGTGGTGATCCACAACTACACCACAAGCATTATGCCCAGCTCTGCTATCGAATACTTCACACAAGTCCTCTCCCCCAACTCTATTTATCAGCTTACATGATTGTTGTGTTCTGCAGTTTCCTGTGACCCAGACACCTCTGATAATGACCCTGAGGTACAATAATCTGCCTTGGAGGTTTCACATCCTCTGAATCTGCTATACTTGAGAGCCAGAGGAGGAATTCCCCATAGATATTTCTGAGAAACATTGCCAGGCTCTAAACCTGGGACAGGTGGTGCAGACATTTCGGATCAGGTGTGATAACTTAAGAGTACAATTGCATGAATGCCACGCTGAAGAAGCATATATAATATTTTCTTGCCAGATATAGCTTCTCTGACATCTCTGGTGAAACTCTCTCTTGCTCAACTCTGCCCCCTGAAGACTACAGAGGTCCTCTGCAAACTCCAGCTCTCCCTAGCCCTCTGTGGCTTCTTGGCCCACTGGAACAGGGTACCAGCTCTTTGTTGGGTCCTACTTGTATGGCAGCCAATGGCCTAAAGACTAGGCCATTACTAGACAGCACATTCTAACAGCAGGTACCAGGACAAGCACAGCAGGATCTGTTACTGGTTGCCACAGTAATCTACTGAACCCTAGATGTCGTACCCTGGGGTGAACCCACAGGTACAAGAGACAGTTCCCAAATCCTTTGCAAAGCTGCAGTCAGAGACAAGGAAAGGGAGATGGTTTATCTTACCTTAATTTCATAATTGATAGAGGTCACACTTGCTCTCCTGTGTGTGATGCAGAGTGGGAACAAGAGTTCACCTGACCTTCCAGTGCCTGCCCTACTTCTGCTGACCATCCAAGTAGTGGTACGGCATTTGAATAAAATGTACACATGTGTAAAACTGAATATTCCATCTCCATGTGGTAGACAGCTAGTGGTGTCTGAGGTGGAGCAAGCATGCTGGGTGGGCAGGGAATAAAGTGTGCTCTTATTCCCAACATATAGTGGAACAACCAAGGTCTATGTTGTCTGATCTGGCCCACAGCCAAAGACAAGCAGTGAATTATACTTTCTTTCAGTTTTTTAATAAGCAGCTTGGTCGTAGATGTTAACAAGATGCTCAACTCCTGGGAGCACACTTACATCCCATCCAGCTATTGATCACTGAACTTCAGCTGATGGACAGTGCTAGATTACAAGAATTTAAGTTTTTAGCCTGGTTTATTTGCTATGTATCTCAAGGGGGAAATCCTGTTATAATGGGTAATCAAAAGGCCATTTATTTCTTTGCAATCCTTGCCCAGGACAATACACCAGCGGAAGAGATGAAGTTCCATTTGGGGGCACAGAGAGTATAAATGAAATTCCCTAACTGGATTGGTGAACACCAGTTCCCACCTATTCAGTTCCAGACTACCATGGAGATGTGGAAGGATTCTGCAAAAGAATAGTGGGTTAGCAGAGCTGCCTGGCACTTTGCTATCCAGCACCAGATCAGGAGTGCACTATGATGACAGATGGTCATCAGGGATATAGGCCTCATCCACATTATCTATCTGCATGTGAGAGGGGCATTTGCCCCTACCCAGAGAATACTTCATATGCCTGCCCATGTCATATATTGTACTTTAGCTTTCGTGCCTTATTATCTTCATAAAATAACTGAATTGTGAGACACGGCTTCCTTCTGATTTTGTGTGGAAACAGAAGCAGTGAGTAGCATAAGGCATATTAACTGCTTGCACAGTGATGCAAATAGCTCACCCATCTGGTTCAATTCCTGTGACACAAGCCCACTTTCATATGTTCTCTTTGCCCTATGTAATCCAGGCAGGAATAAAGGTTGCAGACATGGATTTACAGGCCCTAAAGACACTTCTGTGTCTTTAATAATAGCCTAAGGAGTAGAAATTAAGCAAGTGTAGTTTTTCCTGGCGTGGAAATAACAGCAAATACATAATAGTAGAATAAACTTTAGAAAAATCTTCGTGTCCTAAGCTGCTGTCGAATAAATTGGAGCAACAGCTGTAAGAATAGCCTTTATAATGTGTCTGCCCTAGCTTACACTAATATTGCTCATTTTCCTTTGTTGCAACCCAGTAGAGGTAGAGAAGAATCGGGGAGCTGGTTCATGTTTGCATGTGTGATGTACTTGAACATATGTGTGGAAAGCTGTGAGAGAGTACAGAATCAACTTTTTGTATAGCAGACCCAGAGACATTTATGCACAGCAGGTTTTGCTGTAGGTTTACGGGGAGGCATTACTGTGAACTTGAAGTTGTCCCCAAAAACCACCACAAATAGTGGATTTTTTTTACCCCGGATATAAATCAGGCTACACTCTAATGTGCAGTGGAAAACCCGAATTGTGTGTGAACTGCTGCCTGATAACCTGCAGGGACTTTGGTGTAAATCTAGCCAATATGTGAATGCATCCCCTCCATTCCAGAGGAGAGTTAAAGGGCTGTAAAAGCCTAATGTGAAAAGCTTCCCCATAAATATTCACATACTTGTTTTTTCCTTCCTCCTCTGGCCCCCGCCCCCGCCCCATGCACACTCACATGTACATGCAAGCACAAACACATGGGAAGGGTGAGGTAGTGGCACTCTACCCTCATCTATGGACAAATGGCCATTGGTTCAGCACGTAGTTTTAGACCTTTTTATATTTCACCTCCCATACGGAAACTTTAACTTTCCACAAGGAAACCATAAGGTCAGCCTTAACTGTAAGACATGCTAAAGCTGCCCTGTAATGAAAGTTAAATGTTATTGTTTTTAAATGACTAACACATTCTTCTTCCAATTGAGAGTAGCTGCCCAGTTCCGTTAATATGTCTATGAGGAGTAAAATGATTTTCTGCAGTGCTACTTGACTGAGGTTGCATCTCCTGTGTCTATCCTATTACTCACAACCAGGCTGGCTCCAATTGCTATGGTTGGTTCTCCTGAGATCAATTCAACTCTCTCTTTCTGTCTTTCATCTCAAATGGCAAAAAACCAGGTGCTTTTGGAAGACAGCTGTGCCACACTGGGAAAATAAGCTTTGGTTTTAGAGTTTTTATTGTATTTTAAATTGTTTTAATTATGTTGATATTTTAATGTTTTTACAATCTGAACCGCCCAGGGACATTTTTGTATGGGGTGGTATATAAATGCGGGTGGGGGAGAGAGGTTACCCCATACATCTTTCTGCTATTATTTAAGAGGTGGAATTAAAATCACAGAGGAAAATGATTTCCTCCCCTTCAGAGGATGGACAAACCCATGAGTGGATGAGTCTTTTGCTCACCATGCAACAAAAGCTAACTTCTTGAGGGCATTTAGCTCAAAAAAGAAACACTCCATTGCCAACACACCCTAAGTAAATTGCATAAGGAACAAAGTTGGTTACAAATGTCAATTATATTCCCAGCTTGGGAATAATGGAATTATTAGAGCTGAACTAAACTGCTGTTATCCACCTTTCAGAAATGTTATTCCTAAACACAGGTTACAAAACCATGGACTCTCTGAATACTCAAATTCAAAGTTAGATATTTGCAATTTGCAGCAGTGGAAGTAAGTGTGTGTGTGTGTGTGTGTGTGTGTGTGTGTGGTGGTGGGGGCTTGTGCATAGATCTGCCACAAAATATCTTGGGGAGAAAAGAGCTGCCCTACACTTTCAGCTGCCCACTCAGCTGGTGGTTTTCTTTCCCAGTAGTTGGACCCTGTCAGTGGTTTGAGACAAACCTTTTAAACAGCACAAAGAGTCCTTCTAAGAAGGTGTGGGTTTCATGCATGCCACAGGAAGGAAGGAATATGTATTTATACTGTCAATCAAGTGTAGCCACTGTTGAGATGGTAGAGAAACAGCTGCAGCTCACAGCCTACAGAAAATTAATTCCACAGAGCAAAGGAAGGGCATTTCAAGTGCAGAGGGGCTGGCAGGCAAAATTGTTATCACGGCTGCCTACCAAGAATGACCTCAGCTTGAGGAAAATGATCTGCCTAGAGAGGGCTGGACAGTGCAACTTCCTTTCCTGCAGGGTCTTATTGGCAGTCAGCTTTAACATTTTTCTGCTTTGCCTTTGTTGCTAAACCGGGAGTGTAAATTAGCACAGATGGCAGGGATAAGAATGGATACAAGCAGAGGTTCTGGGAACCACATTTGTTTTACTGAAACACTGAAGTTAGTTTTTAAAAATATAACAAGACTGGCACAATTCAGGGGTCTTTTTCAGGTTTAGCGTCTTCTGCCTCAAGACTATGCTTCTCAGTCCATAACTAGTAGGAAACTTGGCAGAATACGTTCCAAGTGTGTCAGATCAGCTGGGCCATGTTGCCAGAAAGCTATGTTTCAGGGTCGCACTGCACAGCACCCGTCTATCGGATGCCTTGACAGTGCTAGATCATGGAATCCTGATCCTTTGTGAACTTTGCACCCTACTAGGGATGTGTGGTGGCAATGGGATGGCGGCAGCGGATGCGGGGGCAAGATAAAGTACAGTATATTATTCCTTAAAATACAATGGATGGTGCAGTGGAGATGGTAGGGAACTGGATGGCACGGTTCCTCCAACCAGGCTGCCATATCTCAAGCCCAGTCATGGTGCAGCCTGTTTAGGGTTTCTGTGCAGGTACAGATGTCAGTGTTATGGTGGGTGTGCCTGCGCAGAGGCCCTAAACAGGCCGCAGCATGAACAGGCCTGAGATATGGGAGGTTGGCGGGGAATGGAGGAGCCCTTGCAACCTCTGCCATGCCATCCAATTCCTCGCCATCTCCACCACACCATGCACTAGATTTTAAGGAATATACTGAATATTTCCTTTCCCCCACCCCAGCCACCGCCATCCCATTGCCCCACTGCCACCATTGGCTTGGTATAGTCAAAGCTATGCAGATCCATTGAAATGGAAATAATCCAATCAAGGGAGGAATCTCCCTGCTTAAGAAATAAGCTGAACAGCTCTCAAGCAAGAGTGATATATGCGGCACATTTTTCAACCATTCTAGGGGGCTATTCCCATGATCAGGTGAAATTGGGCTAGGGGAGCCTAGCTCAATTTCGCCTGATCATGGGAGTCACCAGGCTCGCAGGTGACCCTGGTGGCTTCCTTGCGGTTAACCCGCCAAACTAGCCCTCCCCTTAAACTGGGTTTGCTGAGCGAGCGCTCCACAAACCCGGTTTTTAAAATCATGAGTAGCCGCAGCACAGATCCACGTCACGGCTACTCATGAGTAGACCCCCGGCCGGGAGGCTGAAAAGCAGCTCTCTCGCTTGCACAGGGCATACTGGAGCTTCTGGGGGCTGCACGGCCCCCGAACTCCCCAGCCCCTGCCGGTTCCGTCACAGAGCCAGCAGTTGTGTGGGCGGCTGATCCAGCCACCCAGGCAGGTCTGCCCAATCATCTGCAGGGAGAGCGGGCTTTTGCCGCAAACCTGGCAAAAGCGGGTCTTACTGATCGTGAGACCCACCTCCAAGTTAATAAATTGGCTGATGAAGACAAGGAAAGGTTGATTGTTAGCAAACTATAGGAGCATATCTTTGCACCTGGAAGACACCGGAGGTTCAAGATAGTAAACAAACACTAGCCCACCTCACAAGCTCGTGTCCACATCTGGCCTTTGATCAGCAAGATACTTTTAGAGTGATTGCATCCAGCCAGCAATAGACACATTTTTTATGCACAGGAACAACTTGCCATCCAGGGTGGGAGAAGTCTCCTGAGTGAGTCAATACTTGCCTCAGGACATGTTTTTGGATCCAAATACCCTAGCGAAGCCATAATGGCTAAGCTTAGAAGAAACTTCATAACCCGGGACTGCTGGATGCTGGAAGAAGCTACTGTAACTTTACCTGGACTTTACTGAGTCCCACAAGTGAGCCATGGTTGCTGCTGCCCACCTTTTCCCCACTTCCACCCCACACTTTACCCCAGAAAGAATCAGGTTTGCCCAGCCAACGCACATTGAAACGCACCTAGGAAGGATTGGTAAGAACTTCTTGCCTCCCTCTAAGCTGTCCCTTTGCTTCTATTTCTGTCTCTCTTCCACGCTCTTAAGGCATTTTTACATTGCAAGCCTCTAAGCAGGCTCTGATCTGGAACTGCTAACCCCTGCTAACTTGGCAAAGAGGCACCTTTTAATGTGGAGATTCTCTTTATTTAGCAGGGGGAGAGTAACTGAACCTATCCACCCCCAGCACAGTACCTCCAGTGACTGTTGCTGGTGTCTATCTTATGTTTCTTTTTAGATTGTGAGCCCTTTGGGGACAGGGATCCATCTTATTTATTTGTTATTTCTCTGTGTAAACCACCCTGAGCCATTTTTGGAAGGGCGTTATAGAAATTGAATTAACAACAACAACAAAAACAACAACAACTCTAGCCGAATTGCTACAAGTCTATTCTAAGACTTTCGCTTAGAACCTTTGCTAAATTGTGTGTATTGCCTTGCCTAACCAAACCCTCTTTTTGCTCTCTGTATCCCCATTTTTACCTTTAATAAAACTTTGAGACTATAACTACGCCTCTTCATTTCCCCCCAAACACCGAACTTGCTTACATTGATACTGAAGCCAAACTGCTCCCAAAGCCAAGCTAATTTTCCCACTTTAAGCCAAAGACATAGTTGAGCTGTTTAGCCAGCACCTTGGAGCAATAGCCATGGGCAGCAGTACTGGGAGGTTTCGGTCCAGAAGTCAGGACTGAGAGCACCAGGAGCAGTGTGTTGGTCAGACAGATGAACAGGAGTTGAAGGATCAAACAGGAGCCAAGAGCCAATACACACCAGAAGTCAAGCCACCTGCCAGGTAATCCACTAAGAATCCGAACCAAGGATTGAGACAGGAGCCAAGAACATACAGGTCAAGCCAGTGAGTAGTTCAGTCAGGGGGTTCAAGACAGGAACCAAAGTCAGAGCCACCCCAAAGGTCAAATCAGATCAGGAGTCAGGAGCCAGAAGGATTAAGTAGGTAGCAGGAGTCACAACAGGCCAGGAATCACACCAAGGGATCAAGAGAAGTAACTAGGAGATGCACCAGAATCAGACAAACCTTGATACTGAGGCAAGGTCTTCCCCAGCCAGGAAGTTTTGTTATACTTCTTGTTCCAGAGAAGACCAATGAGTAGATGCCTGGGGTGTCTCAGAGCTGCAAAAGCCAAAGAATCTGCTTGCAATGTGGCCAGCTTACAATGTGGGTAGCATTATGCTGAGCTGCAGAGAAGTCAGGGCATGACATAGTGACATTTCTGAATTATTCTGGCAAAGCAAAAACTCTTCCTTGTAACTTCTTCAGAACTCAACAGACTGACAAGGTAATATGGTTGATAATTTTACTGGTCTAGTGTATGTTTTGTCAGGTAGCCAGTATTGGGGGTCTTAAAAATTTTATGTTCTCCGATTCTCCACCCATAACCTCCAGAATCTGCTCTGACCTCACCCTAACACCAAATGCCCTCTTGACTCTACTCTTGCCCTGACCCATCAGATTCGATACTAATAACAGCCATTTTCGGACTACAAAAGGGGATTAACTGGCTGCACGAGCCGTGTAGCCACTGGGATCAGATGCAATCCCAACGGTTCACATGAGTGTGCAAAACTGGGCTGGAAGCCTGGTTTTCCATGCTCATATGAATAGCCTCATGGTCTAGCTTGGCACTAGGCATCTCAGAGAATCCTCAGTATACTCCAGGAACTGCATATCTCCAAAGTTCTTGTGGATGTTATGCATACAGTGGTCCCTCTACTTACAAAATTAATCCGTTCCGAATGCACATTTGTAAGTCGAAAAATTCATAAGTCGAAAAGCGGTTTCCCATAGGAATGCATTGGGAACGGATTAATGCGTTCCGGAGCCTAGAAAAAGACCCAGACCCCCAGTAAGGCTTGCAAACTGCACAGGAACATTTCTTTTCAAGAATAAACAGGCAGTAAACAGGCAGGCAAGTCAAGGAAACCGCATGTAAAATTCGTAAGTCGAGGAAACCCCATCTAAAAATTTGTAAGTCGAGGAAACCCCATCTAAAAATTTGTAAGTCGAAAAAAACGCATCTAAAACTGGATCTAAAACTGCCGTTTGTAACTCGAAAAATACTTATGTCGAGTAGTTTGTAAGTCGAGGGACCACTGTATGTCCAAGATTATACATGTGTGCACACATTTCATTTTCAACAAAGTTCACTGTCCTAGCCCTAATGATTCCACAAATGGGAGGAGATGAAAAAGGCCTGCTGAAGGATCAGAAATCTTGAATAGTACTCAGGGGCGTAGCAAGGTTGGAGTGGGCCCAGAGACAAGATTTTAAAATGCCCCCCCCTTACTGACACTCAGCTCATGAAGTGAAGAAATCTTAAATGAGGCTGAATAGTGGTAACAAAAAGCATAGTAAAATTTACATACACACACACACACACACACACACACACACACACACACACACACAATGTGCCACAATAGAACATAATCCTTAATTATTTTTAAAAAGGTTTTGTAAATTGTGGAGGATGCAAGTCATGTAATGGTACTAGAGAAAGACATGCTGTTCTGGTAGCTCCAGGTCTTAACACTCACATCAATTTCGGAGGATGAATGCAACTGAAGGAAGCCCGGGCGGGTGCGTGGCTGGAGGAGTCAGTCATGTGACTTGCCTCTGGGGGCCCCCCCAAGGCAGTGGGCCCCCAGACAACTGTCTCCCCTTGCCCTATTATAGTTACGCCCCTGATAGTACTTCTGCACACTACTCATTTTATACATTTTTTTTAAAAAAGAACATAGGGCCAAACAATGTGATTAATGTCACACCTGGCTTGGCCCAGAGCTTGCAGCTTGAGAAAGTTTATAGGATGTTCTATATTTATATAATTGCACCGGCACATTTAATCTTTTGTATTAAATCCATACGGTCTTGCAAACATCTCTTGTACCCATATCATATTCATTCTCTCTCTCTCTCTCTCTCTCTCTCTCTCTCTCACACACACACACACACACACACACACACACACACACACACACACACACACACACAGAGACACACCTGCTGGTCTCCCTGCTTGGTTGACTCTTCCATAAATGAACTCTGATGCTTTTACATTCACATCTCACATGCCCTTCCCCTGCATCTCCCTATTCCTCCTCAAATCTCTTCTCTGCTGCTCCTTCAGGGGCTCTGTATCTACTGTGATAGAAGGCTGCCGAGAGAGGGTGCTCTGGGCCTTATAGCAAGTCAACAGGAGTGCTGGAAAGGGTTTCCTTTGCTACTCCCTATTCCTTTCCCACTCATCTCTAAATTTCTCTATTATCCTGAACACGATGCCTGATGAGAGGCTTCCCCCCACCTCACAGCACTTTGAAATGCACAGGATAATAGATAATAGATCAGGAATCCATATGTAATTGAATCAGGAGGAATTAACAATGCCACCAGGGTATGAAACCATAAGGGATAAACAACTGTCTCTGTGGTGCACTGGAGGTCAGACACTAAACATAATGGCTTATATCCCAGAAACTGTGGTGATAAATGAGCGATCTGCTTATGCTCATTTAGCCATATCTAAATGAGACTGAACTTTGTAATAGGTAGACAATAATAATGATGCTTATCATCATAATAACCCAAGTATTTATACTTTTAACATTCCATATTTATACCAACTATTATTTACTGTTTCCATTTATGGACTCTTGCTATAAGAATCCCAAATGTAATGCCTCTTCTCAGGGTGCAAATTGCAATATATACCCTAAAATGCTAAGGGATGAAGGGCAATGTTTAAATATTTATTTCTATGCCAGGTTTCAGGGTGGGGCTGGTGGGCTGCCATGCAGTCTTTGGCATGAACAGGAATAATTCCTATTCCCCAAATTCCCAAAGTTCCAGATACATTGAGAAATCTTTCAAGGTGAAAATGTGAAAGTGCTCGCGCAGGGCATACTGTAGCTTCTGGGGGCGGCACAGCCCCCGAACTCCCCAGCCCCTGTTGGCTCCGTCACGGAGCCGGAAATCATGTAGGCAGCCGATCTGACCACCCAGGGCTCCCTCTCTGCTCATGTGTGGGGAGAGCGGGCTTAGCCCACTCTCTCTGCGTACTCTCCAAAACTGGGTCTCACTGATTGTGAGACCCGGCTCACTGTGTGGCATGAGAAGAACTGTCCAGGGCAACAAAGGGATTGGTCAAAACCACTAATAATGTGTGATGATGTTCCTTCTCCAAAAGACCACTCTCACATGAGAATGAAAGGCCATGGAGACACTCATGCACTATTCAAGAGAAGAACCATCCTGGGGTACACAGGGACTGGGCAGAATCACTAATAATTTGTGATGATAACCCTTCTGCAGAGGACTGCTCTCTCAGGAGAGTGAAAGGCCATAGAGATACACAGGTAGGCTGGACAGCAGATACTGCCCAACCTGGTTGCTCCACCAGCAAGCCATGGGGATGAGTAACCCGGCAACACTTTTCCATCTTGGTGATTGCCAAGAAGAAGCAGTCCAAGCCAGCCCTTTGCCACTCCGGTCATCAATTGGCACACATCCATGTTAGTTTTCACTAAGGATGCGCACGAATTGATTTTTTTAATTAGATTTGTACACGAATTGAATCACCCCTTATTTGTTTTAGGTCTGAATCTGGCCAGCTAGCACAGTGGCAATTTGTTTTGTCCACAAATCTCCCAAAACAAGTAGATTCAGGTACAAATCGATTTGCACAGACAGTAGGCAGTGATTCTCTCAGCAGCAGGAAGGGGGTGTAAAAAAATTCTCTTCTCTTTTCCTCAATTAGGAAAGCAGGAACAAAAAGCAGGGAATCCACTCCAGGCTGTAGCAGGCAAGGCAAAGCAAAGCAAAGCTCCTCTGGCTTGCTCGCTCTCTTCTCCCAAGAGGCAGAAAGGCAGAATGGTGGCTGGCTGCCTCCTTAAGTACATTTGAAAATACCTGCTCTGAACTCCCCCCCACCCTTGTCCCTTCTTTGACCCTTCCCCTAGCCAATGCGGGGTCAGTCACTCCTGGCAACACAAGATTTGAATGGAAATGAGCCAATCTGGAACGGGGGGGGATCACCATCCAGTCATTGCACACTGTAAGTCACAAATCTGAAGTTTGGGAGGGTGGGATTTAAAAAAAAAAAAAAATCCTGACACAAAATGGAGACAGTAAGAGAGATCACCACAAAGTGGAGGTCTGAATCTACAAATTTTTCAGGTCCGAAATCTGGACAATTTGTTTTGGATCCAAATCTGGCCAGCAAATTGTGGACCATTTTGTCCACAGATCACCCAAAATAGGTGAGCTGTTTTATGTTTTAACAGTTTATTACTTTATTTGACCAAGTTCGCTTTTATGTAAAGCTTGCTTTTATGTAAAGCTTTTGTATTTTGTGTTTTGCTGGCCGAATGACTGCAACAATAAAGATTTGAGATTTGGTACAAATAATTTTGTACCTGAACTTATTCTCAGATCCCTAGTTTTCGCCTGGCACAGTGACCCTACACTCCTGGGATCACTGATAATCAGGGCTCCCCTCTCCTGTGATTCCCCACAGCAGCCAACCTGCATACTCCACAACGCTGGTCCAAACCCAGGAAATTTGAATGAAAGTAAAGATCTATTCCCAGTCCTGGTGTTTCCCTAGTTTGCCCACCCTGCACCGCCCAAACACATGGGGCAGCCACTACTCCTTGAGAGTATGAAAATGTTGCCTGGAAAGGAGGGGGTCATGGTGTACAAGTTCTATTATTTACCAGAGAGAACAGGGGGTGCACACAAGTGAGGCCCCCTTGATTTGGATGGCCTAACTCATGAAAGCACAGTCTAATGGATGACTGAAGATCTTGGAGACTCTGGTCCTCACCAGTGGACTGGCCCTCTCATGAGAGGACTAATCTCTGGGTAGCAAGCCGATGGAGGGGCAAGAGTGTGCTTGGGTGTTCCTGGACAGCTTTGCTGGGGTCTGCCATCACAACAGCATCCTTGGTCAAGTGGATCAGACCCCAGGATCCTTTGCCCTCCCTCATATACATATACTTCCTCATATATGTATGGGGCTGCCTTTGTACGTAGTTCGGAAACTTCAGTTAGTTCAAAATGCGGCAGCCAGACTGGTCTCTGGGGTAATCTGGAGATACCATATTATGCACGTTTTAAAACAGTTGCACTGGCTGCCGATATGTTTCCGGACAAAATACAAAGTGCTGGTTATCACCTTTGAAGCTCTGAACAGCTTGGGTCCGTGCTACCTTAGAGAGTGCCTTCTTCTGTATGATCCCCATCACACACTGAAATCATTTGGAGAGTCTGTCCCCAGATACCACCAGTATGTCTGGTGGCGACTCAGAACCGGGCCTTTTCTGTAGCTGCTCCTGGCCTAAGGAATGCATTTCCAGCAGATATCCGCAGTTTAGGCTCACTGTCAGCCTTTAAGAGAGCCCTAAAAACGTATTTGTTTGGTCTGGCCTTCTAAGGTTTTAAAATGGTTTTTAAAAGTATTTTAATTGGTTTTAAATGGTTTTAAATTGTTTTTGAATTGTTTTTATATTGTTTTTAGCATGGTATCTTAAATGGTGTGTGTTTTTATGTCTTTTTAAATTTGTTGCACACTGCCCAGAGCTTTTGGATGGGGCAGTTTATAAATATAACAAACAAACAAACAAACTTACTCCTAGGAATTCATCATGATCCCTTCCTGGAGAAACAGGAAAATATTGCCCCTTTTCACCACTCCATTGCCAGAAATTATGCTTATGCAAGTCTGTTTTGGTCTGGGGCTCTTACGAGGGTGGCAGTGCAACTGCAGTCAGAATAAAGGCTTAAATACCATTTAAAGGGATTTAAATGCCCTTTCCCTGCTGAGGGTGGGTGGTCCATTCAAATAAGGCGCGATTGTGTTTGGCACGCCCCCTTGCTGATTGTGGCCAGTGGCTGATGCCCTGCAGTTGTTCTGACACCTTGCCCACAGTCTGGTGATGCAAACACTACAGAGCTTACTGGGATGCAGACTTAGCAGACCAGGAAGAGAAAGGGGCTCTCCTACCCCCACACTGGAGGTTGCTGGGCTACGTTTGGACGAATGCCTGCAATGTGATTCATGGTTACAGAAATTAACCTTGGGTTCTTCTATGCACTGTTTCCCATTACATGTGAATGCAGCCATAGTCTAGTGCATGAAAAAATGGATCTGATTTGAATGTACAGCAAAATCTCATGATATGGGCTTTCCTGTTCTGTACCATCTGAAACCCACTAATCAGGTGAGAGATTTCATGTTTGAATGCCACTATTCAAAAATATTCCTCCCTGCACATAGAAAACCAGCATGTTAAAGAAAAGCCTGACTTAGAACCCTTCTTCCTTATGTGCCTGCCTCCTATACATCAGGAGAATTTTGAAGTACTTTCAGAAAGGAAGAAGGCTTATGAGGTCAACATGTCTGTGTGTCCCTCTCTGATTGTAATTGCAAACATAATTGTAATAGGTTTTACATATGATTTTTACTACATATGTAGATTAGTTGTTTGTACAGAAACTGGGATCTTAGGTATGTCTGCAACCAACAAAAGGAGGAGTGGATCACAATAAAATATCCTGTTGGAAAATTCTACAGGTTTGCAGTCAGAGTTTTTCCCCTCATACTTCTTTTAACTGGAAGAATCTGTTGTGCTGATTAATCCTATGGTGCTCGCTTCAGCAGCACATATATTAAAATTGGAACAATACAGGGATTAATCCTGGGACTCTAATGTTAGGACTTCTTGGTGTATCTCTGGAATTTCTAGAAGACATTGAGCTTGGACTTTTAGAGGCTCATGAGGGAACTAGCAGACTAACTTCCATTCTTAAACAGCTATTACACTGGCAGTATGTGGCAAACACATCCACCAGAACACCAGCCCAATTAGCTAAACTGCCTTTGTCAGGGGTTGTCATTTTCTTGGATTTTGCTTCACCTAATTTATGTCAATCTGTCCAATTAAGCCCCAAAGTTGTTCCTAGTTTTTATAACTTTCCAAGAGGAATAAAACCTTCCCAACATTTTTACTGAAACTGGCTTACGAGCCAGGAAAGAGTATTCTATTGAAAAAGTGCAACTAGAAGAGAACCTGTCCTGTACAACATCTCAGCTAGGGGAAGGTTACTACAAAGGTGACACTTTTATATACTCCATTTTCCCTACCTTCAAATGACAATGGAGTCTGCCAAAAATGAATGATGTGCAGAAAATTAAGTAGATCCACTTATTGGTATATGTAGTTGAATAACAGATAGAATATGACCCCGAAACTGGGTGATAAATTTTGTGCCTACTGCAGTTTTTCAAGACAAATTAAATATCTTTTAGTTCATACATGATGTGTAAGCAATCAAGAGCGGGAGCACACAGTGACAAATGCATAACACCCCTGTTCTAAGAAACTTCGAGGCATTTGTTTCATGTAGTAATAATTGAATAATTGTTTCATGGAGTTCAGATATCTTTCCTCAGACTAATACTTCATGTTCATCCAGCACTCAAGCCACAACGTTTTGGGAATGTGACACACACACCCCCAGTAAAAGTGTAATCTGGGTTGTGTGTGTTATGTGGTTGTGTGGACGGCACAAGCATCACAGTAGGACAGTGCCCATGACATCATTGTAACCAGCAATTCATTCTTCCCACTCTCACCTCTATATTTTCAAACAGGACCAGATTCTGACAAAGAGCAGTGGGTCACAGTAGAAATCTCCAAGGTCCCCTACAATTCTAAAACATTATGTGATTCCACACTGGGAAGGTCTAGAAAGGGTTTTTTTAATGAAATATTATTTAAACTGAATTATTATTAAGAAATTATCCAGCAATACAACATTTACCCACAGTAACACTCCAGTGTGGGGATACAGTATTCAAATGGGGTTTGTGAGCCCTTTGGGGACAGGGAGCCATTTTATTTATTTATTTTATATCTATGTAAACTGCTTTGGGAACCTTTGTTGAAAAGTGGTATATAAATATTTGTAGTATTCGTCGTAAGTACCCCCCAATGTTGTTTTTATTGTTGTTGTTTAGAGCTAAAATACAAATGTAGCTAACCTTCTTTATAATGCTGTCTCACCGAAGAAAGAATCCTCCCCATCAATTATGTGGGGATGGATTATTACACTGGACTGGAGTTTAGTGGTGTGCACAAAACCAGATTTGCTGGTTTGGCTCAGTTTTGGCCTCGTCAAGCTGGACCCAGTTTGAGTTTCAAATCAAGCCGGCTCGACTGTCTCAGAGCTATACTGGTAAAGAGGAGTCCAAAGCTGATCATACATCCCTACTGGAGTTAGTGTTAGTGTTGCCCTAAGAATAAGATGCGTTAAAAAAAAATTGGCTGAAAGGACCTAAATGATTTGTGTATAGTTACTGTGTTGGTACAGGAAGGTAGAGAGATTTAAAAAAGATAAGTAGGTTATTAGTGTCTGTGAATGGAAGTGCTTTTTCAGGTAGAAATTAAAAGGTTAAAGCTTAACCTCAAGTTAGATTCTGACATTACAATTTGAGAAATGTGCGCAAAACAAATCTTAGGAAAAGGGAGATAGTTTTCATCTTTGGAAAATTCTTTGGAAGTCCCTGCATCGATAAAATAGGTTCGTTCCACACTACTTATATAGTCTGGAATTGCCATTCTTTGTTCATCCATTTTAAAAGGAGAATCCAAACAATGTTGTTGCCAGTTCATTGCATTCCAGTGTTTTTTGTGTTGTCCTCCCATCTTTTTTCAGGCTTAAGTTAATGCAATTTTAAAAATTTAAAATGCAACCAAACTGCCAGCCTATCCAGTGTGAATCTGCAAAGTGTTACTGAGGGAAGGTGCAATTGTTAGTGTGATCACAGTGTCTGCAGTCCATAGGGAACAGCGGCCAGTATCCTGAGTAATGCTGTACATGAACAACCTAAAAGCCCAAACATGCATGTGCCACAGATGCACTCCTGCTTCTACAGGATTGGCACCTGCACAGGGGGTCAATTTTTGATCTACTTTCCCCCCCAAAGTGCTCTGTGAAAGTGTCTCTGAAGGTCACATAGCTCTCAAGAACATATTAGTGGGTTGCACAGAGTGCCTCTGGGAGATGGGGAGATTGGCAAAACAATGGCAGAAGCAGGAATGCATCTGTTGCAAGTGTGCTTGGGGGGGCGGGCTGCGTACATGCAGTGTTAATCAGGATGTCAGCCACTGTCAGGGCTGGGATGTCCTGTTCTCCTTCATTCCTCTGACTGAAGCATGACACAACAGCATGACACAACCAGAGCTACAGACATAAATTAGATCAAAATATGCAACCCATTTGACACTGAAAGCTGCTTTTAAAATATCTCATGAGTTGGAAGCCTGTGCCTAATTTGCGATTTTACCTACTTAAGAATACCCATGAAATCTGTCTGTACATTGCAAGTTAACAGATTGCCTTTAAAGCTCTCTTGCCATGCATCACACCAGGCTTTTACTCTGAGCTATTTGTGCCACTGGTACAGAATAACATTTCAGGATCCATTTGGCAACATAAGTCCTCTGACACCACATTCTGTACATCTACTAGCCAGCTGGTGTTGGAGGAACCCTAATGCATCCAGACTCAAAATGTTCAAATATGTCGAGCCTTTCAAACAAATACGGACTTTCAAATAATAGTCTAGATATTCATATATCCAGACTTGTTAGTCATGATTATGCACCACTGAAATCAACAAGGGAAGCTCATCATGACTAACAAGTCCCATTAATTTCAATGGCAATCATGACTAACTTAATCTGAATTTTGCTCAATGATATTTGAAAACATCATAGCATTGGCATCCTTTTCAATGACTATTGCATCTTCAAAATGTTTCTCTGCAGTTTCAGGGGGTCAACACATTTTTTTTTAAAAAAAATCAGATTGGTTAAGCTAAGCTACTGCTATGGATATATTATAATTCTTGGATGACAGCAGTAGCATCATCATCATCATCATCATCTATTGCACAATTAATGTAATAGCAAAACACTAGGAAGAGGACAAGTACCAAGAAGCTTACAAATTAAATTTCAAGGGAGGGTGAGGTAACAGAGGAAAGAGAAGAAAGTGGGAGGGGATGAACTAAATTTGTACAAATGGAATTACATGTTCTTAAGGCACAGGAGATTATGACTAAGGGGCTGAGCCAAAAACTTCATGAAAAGAGGTAGGTTTTGTGGAAGGATTTCAGCGAAGAGAGATATTACATGTTAGATTTATGCATGCATTGATGCAGCAACCTCTTACATTCTGTTTGCTTACTTTTTGTTATTAAAGCTACTTTGAGGCTTGGCTCTTAAGATCTGTCTGTGCAAGAATTGCCCCAGAGCTGTCTTTCTACTGACTTGTTTGAATCCTTCAATTAGGTGGCCTTGGAACATTTGCTCAATCAAAGGATCTCTGTTTCTATGAAAGGTGGAGGCAGCACGGCTCCACTATAGTAGACTGAACCCACTAATTGTTTGTTGCTTGCTTTGAGAGTAGAGTAGATCTATTGGGATACAGAAGTGGACGATGTGTAGGGATATGGGGCACAGCAGCTGCTAGTGAGTGGGACAAACAGCCAGTTCCCAATACAGGCCTCGGAAAGGGGTTGCTTTTGCGTCTAACCTGCTCTCCAGTCATAAGAGACTTGGGATTTGACTCTATAGTAGGGATGTGCAAAACGTTTCGGGCACAGAACGATCTGTGCCTGAAACAATCAATTTCGGGTGATTTGGAGCCGAACTGAATCACCCATGATGAGACCCAATAATTTTCAGACCCGAAATGAATCACACCTGTTTCGGGTCCGAATTTTTTGGGTGTTTCGGGTCTTCTTTTTGTGCCCTAGAAAAGTGCCAGCCTTGTCTTCTTCTTCCCCCTCCATTTTCAGTTTGACGTCTCTTTGAATTTCCCACCTTTTTGCCTCCATTGATTTCAATGCAGAAATTGCTTTCCTTTTACTTTAATTTAAAAGGTCCTGGGGCCAAAAGAGTGGAGAGGGGTGGTAGTGCCCAATGGGTGGAGGTTACCACCCCAATTGCAGAGGGATTGGGCAAAGGGCTGATTTTTGGTGAATTTCTGAAATTTTAGTGTCTTTGGGGCAGATAGGGGGCATAACGTGGGATCTGGGCCAAAAGAGTGGGGTGGGGTGGTAGTGCCTAATGGTTGGGGGCTACCACCCCAATTGCAGAGTGATTGGGCAGAGGGCTGATTTTTGGTGAATTTCTGAAGTTTACGCGTCTTTAAGGTTTTCCCCCATTAGGTAGAATTGGGGGTGTATCGCTTCACGTCGGGGGGAAAGGGGTGGCCTAGAGTGGTGTGGGGTTGGTGGTAGTGCCGGGTAGGGGAAAGGAAGCTACCTGAATTTTTTCAAAGGATTTGGGCAGAGGGCTGATTTTTGGTTAATTGTTGAAGTTTACAAGTCTTTAAGGTTTTTCCTCATAAGTTATAATAGAATGGAGCTTTCAGCAGCCCCATAAGTGCATGGGGGGGGGGGTGCTGGGGCGGCCCAGAGCGAGTGGTGGTGTAGTGCACATAGGGTGCCAACCACCCCCATGGGTTTCTAACCCATGGCGTACAGGGTTCTGTTGTTTCTGAGGTATTCTGAGTGTGGATTCTATGATAGCAAATGAGATTTTCAATGACACACCATGAATCCACTCTAATTTGCTATCATAGAATCTAAACCTTAAAGACATGAACCTGAAATTTGGGAGGTAGCCTCCACCCATTGGGCACTACCACCCCACCCCACTCTTTTGGCCCCAGGACCTGTTTTTCTTACCTGAATCAATTCAGATTCGGATTCAGGTAAATCCGAATCCGAACCAAATCGGGGGTGATTCGGGTGAGCAAAATTCAGGCACAGAACAGAACATGGGTGTTTCAGTTCGGGTCCGAACCAAAACACCGAAAATACCAAATTGCACACCCCTACTCTATAGCTAGCAATGAGGAAAGTTTAACTACTTATCTACTCAACTTCTTGGATCATACAAACAATTGATAGCTTTCCTAGAAAAACTCTGTCACCTAAGAAACACAACTAAGGAGGGAAACCCTACCTCACTTTAGTTCCAAATGATATAGGCCCTCTCCCCCAGCTGCACAGCACCACCACCACCCCCGCCCCAGTGACTATTGCTGGTGTCTATCTTATGTTGCTTTTTAGATTGTGAGCCCTTTAGAGACAGGGAGCCACCTTATTTATTTGTCATTATTTCTCTGTGTAAACTGCCCCAAGCCATTTCTGGAAGGGCGGTATAGAAGATAGATAGATAGATAGATAGATAGATAGATAGATAGATAGATAAATAAATAAAAGCTTGATAAAGTTATGAATAACAATTATCACAATTGTGGCCAAACTACATGGGAGATTTATTATTAGACCTCCCAATAACTTTTTATTTTCTTAAGAGCAGTCATAGGGGGACCCAATGCACATCACTGCTTAAACCTTGCGGGGAGGGGCTTAACCCTTTTGCCTTACCCAGATTCCCTGATATGTCACTCTCCCAGAGCAGAGGGGGAAACACTGACATTCATGCTGTGCCTTTAATTTCCTTCTTAATGACTAATAACTGCTCCAGGGTGTGTGTGTGAGTGTGAGTGTGAGTGTGAGTGTGTGTGTGTGTGTGTGTGTGTGTGTGTGAGAGAGAGAGAGTGAGAGAGAGAGAGAGAGAGAGAGAGAGAGAGAGAGAGAGAGATTACACATCAGAGAATTGGTTCAGGGAAGAGTGTCCTTACGATGTAGCCCTTAATCAAATCACCCCTACAACTACTTTTAGGGGGGAAATGAATTTCTTTTTTTTTATTTTTCAAACAACCATGGATCTCTTGCATCACATGCAGACCACTCAGTTGGTTCCTTCCATCCTGTTGTTATTAGGAAAGCTGTATTTTCTCTTAAAATAATGTTTTCTTTGTCCTTCCCCGTCTTATTCAAACCAGAATCAGAAATGGCTAGAGACATGGATTTGGGCCATGGATCAGAAAGGGATTGAAAATAAAGTTGCTAATATCATAATGGCCTTGTACAAATCTATGTTGTGCCCACATTTGGAGTACTGTGTACAGTTCTGGTCACCATATCTCAAAAACGACATTATAGAACTAGAAAAGGTGCAGAAGAGGGGAACCAAGATGATCAGGGGCCTAGAGTACATTCCTTATGAGACAAGTTTACAACAACTGGGGCTTTTTAGTTACAAAAAAGATGACTAAGGGGAGACATTATAGACATTTATACAATTATGTATGGTGTGGAGAGAGAGAAATTTTTCTCCCTTTCTTATAGCATTTGTACAAAGGGTCAGCCCATGAGACTGACTCCCAGGAAATTTAGGACCAACAAAAGGAAGCACTTTTTCACACAGCGCATAATAAACCTATGGAATTCTTTGTCACAGGATATGGTGACAGCCACCAACCTGGATGGCTTTAAGAGGGGCTTAGACAAATTCTTGGAGGACAGATCTATCAATGGCTATTAGCCTGAGGGCTATAGACCACCTCCAGCCTCAGAGGCAGGATGTTAAACAGGATACTGGACTAGATGGGCCTTGTGCCTGATCCAACAGAGCTATTCTTACCTTCTTAAGAGCTATTCTTACCTTCTTATCTTCCCTTGAAGATGTTATTTAGGTGCATCTTACTTCATTCACTGGATCTATTTCCATGTTTGGAGGTGAACCTTGTCATATTTGAACCTTGTTCAAAAGAAAAGCAATTGAGGAACAGACATGATGTGACATGAGAGTCACATCGTGAGAATAGCCCCAATGTCTTTTTTTAGATGTGGTGACCAGAATTGTATGCAGTACTCCAGGTGTGGCAACACCATAGTTTTGTATAAGGGCATTATTATACTAGCAGTTTTATCTTCAACCCCCTTCCTAATGATCCCTAGCATGGAATTGGCCTTTTTCAATTCCATGCTAGCTCCCAACATCTTCTATTTCAAAAAGCAACAGCGACATCCCTGATATGGATTAGGACCATAGCACAGATTGTGTGTGTGTGTGTGTGTGTGTGTGTGTGTGTGTGTGTGTGTGGTGGTTGTTTGTTACCCTTGCCACCATTCTGATGCCTTGCTCTAAATTACCCCTGAAGTAGCTATTAGCCACAATAGTCCTGAAGCTACAATTTGTGCCTATAGGTTTTTAGCTCCATGGCCAGCAACAGCTTATAGGCGCAATTTAACTCAGGGCACATGATGGGTAGAAAGGGTTAGATGCCCCCTCCCTCTGCACTATGGCCCTCACCCAGATTGGGATCCCTGAAGCCACTTTTTGAGACAAAAATATGTTGGGAGTTTCAGGCACAGAACCTCAACATCATGACCAGTTTGGCCCTGAGTGGGCAGGTTCTCATACTAAACAAACCCCCCGTTTTCCAGGAAATCTCAGTTCCTGAGCTGCACAGAGCTTGTCATGAGAACTCTGGAATTTTTGTCAATCGCAGTTCAGTGGTGAAAACACATGCCATTTAACTAGGATTGTTCAACATAGAGCTGAACTCACCTAGTCAATCCTGGTTAAATATCAGATGTTTGTAGATTATCCCCTAATCTGGGATCAATGAAAATGTATGAGTTCTCATGACACACTTCACAGGAGCACTGTTCCCTCTAAGGCAGGCGCATGTGTGCGCACTCACAAGTTTTTGGATATCCTCTCAGTTCATTTTAGATCCCGCTCAGGTTTAATCAGGAAGGCCCCATTCTGAATGCACGTGCGCACACACCGCCTTGATACTGCCGCCCAGAACAAAACTCATTCTGCACAGAGATGAAAAAAATTAGAGGGGCCACTGCACAGGAGTATGAGTGGCTCAGTGACTGGGATTTTCTGGTAAGCTGGGTGGTTTTTGATTGTGAGAACCCACCCAGTGATGAAATAGTGTGACCAGATACACAGGCGGGTTCCTGTACTTATAACAGAAATCCAGAACAGGGGGATTTCAGCAGCAGCACCTTGTCTTATGGAAGTGAGAAAAGCTGCACCTACTGGAATTCCCTCTTCTACAAAACTCTTAAAAGCATCTTTGATGCTCATCACCCTATGAAGGTGAGAAACAGGAGAGATTATCCAAGCTTAGGCACCATTCAGCAAAGATACAATGAACATTACAGAAGTGTTGTACACAGTACAGGATGTTCTACATTTTGTTTGCTGTGACACTCACAGCCTCTTCATGAGCCCAGGAGTCCTGTCTGACTGCAGACCAATGCATGCACATGTTTGAGAAGGAACTCTGTGATTGGTGAGAAGGTAGGTGGGGACACACAATCTCAACAACATTCATAATCAAACACATTATTGTGGTTTCAGGGTGGGCTGAAACATTTCATAAAAGATACACACACACACACGCCTCTAATACAAATAGGAGAGCATCACTGACTCCATCCAATCTAGTTAAACTGCATTTATGTGGTATCATATAAGATCCACAGAAAAATCCAAGGATCACAAGACATCAGGAAGTTGAATCTTGCCCCATATTTGACTGTTGAACGTAATTATAAAGAAACTGCCCAGGAAGGCAGGGGGAAAAATACATACGCCACCTTAGGACATAATACCAGCCACCTTGAGATTATTTTAATGAAAGGTGGTATATAAATTTAACAATAAATAAGCACCAAACCGGAGGTAACCAGAGCTGCCAGAAGTTCTGTTTTGTGTTTGTTTAAATGCATGAAACCACAGTTTCATCACCCAACTGACCCGAGGTTTTTGACCCCAAACCATAATTTGAACCTTTGGTTTGTAGTGAGTTTCACTGGTGAAGCCTCAGCTTTGAAGGTGGCACCGTGTCATCTGAATTCTGCTGCCTTCATAACCTGGGTTTTGTGCTCTGGCTGCTCCAGAAACCATAGAGAGGGTGGCTCAGACAAGCCCAGAAATGCATCAGCTCTATGCCTGCTGCACTTCTTGCTGGCTCCCTCTCCGATCAGTTGCCTCACCATTTGCAGTCTCCTCACTCCTCCTGCCATTGCCCAGCAACAGGGACGCCATGATTCCGTATCCCAAGTTTCAATACATGTAAAGTGAGAGAACCACACGGGGGAAAGCCCATTTTCCACTGCATCTTATGGTCCCTCCTTTGTCAAGCCACACAAAAAGGAAGGGATGACAAGACGGGCACAGCAGGAGTGGTCTCCAGAAATAAAGGGCTGCATAAGTATGTGCACAAACACATGAAGCTCCGGTGACACCAGCAACTGGGGAATTTGGTTGTTTCCCAACAAAAATCACAAATGCCAGGGGAGTGATACCATATCACTTGGCAGAAATACCAATATGCCAACCCCATGAAGAAAAGTCAGGCTGCTTACATGTAACAGTAGTTCTTGTAGTGGTCCATTGTTCTTCACACTAAGGATGTTTTTGCTTGCATAGACCATCTCCGGGGAACCTTCTAGAGCTGCTAGAGCTTTAAGCAGTAGCGCTGCCTTCTGTAGTGACACAACCCCCTCAGATATTACCTCCCTCAGTCCCTGACTACCGCGGATTACCTACAACCAGGTAAGTGACCGCTACAGCTGGGAGGAGGGAGTGACATGTAAAGGACTGCTGTTACAGGTAAGCAACCTGACTCTTTTAGCAGTGGTCCTATTGTCCTCCATAATACAGAGATTAGCAAGCTACATACTAGGATGATGGGGGGTGGGGTGTAGTGGACATCTACTGAAGGATGGATTTCAGGACTGCTGCCCCAAACTGCGAGTGTGCCCGAGACCTGGTATCCAGAGCGTAATGTCTGATGAAGGACAGTGAACCTTTCCAGGTTGCTGCTATACAGACATCATCCAAGGGAATCTCATGAAGATAAGCTGTAGAGGAAGCCATAGCAGTGAGATTGCTGAAAGGGCCTTGTGTGGTGCAGATAAAAGGAGAGGGCACACTTGACATTTAACATATGCCAGGAATGTCCTTCTTCTGAGGAGGGTGAGGGAAAGAACACAGGAGGGCAGATGTCCTGAGAGATGTGGTACTGGGATACAACTTTGGGTAAGTATTGCGTGTCCAGACATAGTAGCACATTTTCCTGCTGAAAAGTAAGGAAAGGGGTGTGTGGGGGGGTGGGGGTTAGCTCTTAGTGCCCTTAACTCTGATACCCATTCCTATCACAGACCTCCTTTAGAGTAGAGTATGTGTTTATGGGGGCTAGAGCACCACTGGGCTATCAGGGGAGGCGCTGATGGAACCCAGAAGAAAGCAAGTGGTAATTGCTAGTAGGAAGGTTGTCTTAATGGTCAGCAATTGGAGCAAGAAGCCATGGGCTCAAAAGGTTTCTGCATCAGTGTGCATAAAACTAATGTTAGGTCCCAAGGCAGAGCCAGCCTCAAGGCTGACAGATATAAATGAATCAAACTTTTGAAAAACTTTTTAACAGGGTCTAACGAGAAAATATGGCCATGGGGTGTGTTAGCCACAATGGCTGCTAAGTGGACTTTTAACAAAGGAACAGAAAGATTCAAACTTTTTAAGTGCAACAGGTAAGAAAAGATAAACTCCAAGGAGGCCTTGGAGGGCCTTGGGGCCCACAAGCTTGGTTGCAAAAAAAAGTGAAATGCTTCCATTTTGCAATAAGAGTGCTGTGTGGATGGCTTCCTAGCAGCCTCTATGACATCCAACACAGAATGATCCTGGATTATCAGCGGGTGATTCTCCATGCTGTGAGATGAAGGCTCCAAATGTCTGGATGAAACACCGACCTCTGCTCCAGGGTAAGTAGTTCCAATTGGTTGGGTAGCTTCACATACTGGCCCTTGGAGAGGTCCAGGAATGCAGGGAACCAGGCCAAACGGGGCCATCAAGGGGCTATCAGAATGCAATCGGATGAGTCTTCTCTGATCTTTCGCAGTACTGTAGGTATGAGGGTAGAGGGGGAAAGAGGTATAGTAGGGCTTCATTCTATGGTAGCAGAAGAGTGTCTTCCAATGAATTGCAATAGTGATGTGCCCTGCTGCCAAACTGTTATCAATTTTTGTTTTCCTCTGTGGCTAACAGATCCACATCTGGGTGACCCCACGATTGAACAAGGACTGGACCATTCGTGGGATTGCACATGCTGAGCACTGTTGAGAGTGTCCGCCCACACATTCTCTTTCCCCATGATGTGTATGGCAGATGGCTAAATCTGGTGCTTGATGCACCAAGCCCAAATATCCATGGCCAGGTGGCAAAGTGCAGCTGAACACATCCCACCCTGACAATTCAGGTCGGACATCGCCGTGATGTTGTCCATCATGATCAGCACCGAGGTGCCCCTCAGAAGAAGTAGGAAGGCTTTCATAGCCTTCCAGATTGCCAGCAGTTCTGAACGGTTGATATGCCAATCTTTCTCTTGCTTGTTCCAGAGACTGGTTACACTGTGGCTGGTGCAGCGGGTACCCTAACCAGAACTGGAAGCATCTGTGGTGTTTGACGTCGTAGCTGGTGGGTGATAAAGGGTCTGCCCTCAACCAGGTTCGGAAGTCTGAATCACCAACGAATAGAGTTGTGCACAGTGGTTGAGAGAATCAGTGTGGGCAGTCGTCTTGGGGGCAGAATACTGATAGGAACCAGTGCAGCAAGGGTCGCATTCGGAGATGTGATAGATGAAGAATTCTGGCGGTAGAAGCCATAAATTCTAACACTTTTTGAAAGGACTTTGCTGGGTGTTTCCTGGAGGCCAGGATCCTGTGCACCATGTTTCTGATGTGGGGCGTCAAAACTCTATGGATCTTGTGGGAGTCACTTCTGATTTCTCCCAGTTTATGCACAGTTCTAGATAGTTCAGGAGGTCCTGTGTAATCTGCATATGATGATGCAATTTCTCTTTGATCTGCACCACCACGAGCCAGTCATCTAGCTATGGAAATAGGTGGATGGCTTGTTGGTGGAGGTGTGCCACGACTACTGACATACATGTGGTGAAAACTCTTAGTGCTGTGGACAGACCAAAGGGTAGTACCTTGTACCAAGAGACTTTGCTCCCAATGCAAAAATGGAGATACTTCCTGTGTTGTAGTCTGAGCGAAATGTGGAAGTAAACGTCCCGTAAGTCTATGGCCGTGAACCAGACATTGTGTAACAGCAGTTGTAGAATTTGGGCCAGGGTAGTCATATGGAACGATCTTGAATTGATAAGATGGTTTCGGCCACAGAGATCTATAATGGGCCTCAGGCCACCATTCCTTTTCTGGATCATGAAGTACCACGAGTAAAACCCTGTTGTTGTATTGGTGCATAATCACTGGATGGCATTCTTGTGAAGCAAGGAGCTCACCTCCTGTCACAGGGTTGGGTTGGACTGAGTACAATGTGTTCCTGAAAAGGGTAGCAGGGTGTGAAATTCTATAGCGTATCCCAGGGTTTCTTAACCTTGGGCCCCCAGATGTTGTTGGACTATAACTCCCATCATTCCCAGAAATGGCCTTTGTGGCTGAGGATGATGGGAGTTGTAGTCTAACAACATCTGGGGGCCCAAGGTTAAGAAACCCTGGCATATCCTAAACATATGATAGTCAGTACCCACTGGTCCTTGGTGATATCCTCTCAGGCATTCGCTAATGGGAGCAGTCTGGAGGCAGATGGAGTGTCAGTCCCTCTTGTTGTGGGATGGCTACAACATACATTGAATTTGCTCTGAGTGAGGTCTATAGTCTTCAGAGGCTTGGCCTTTATCACCATATATAGGATCCTCTGGGGAGGGCGAATCCAGATGTGCCTCAAGGCCATTGTTAATGGTTGAGGCAGCATCCAAGTCTGAGTCAGAATCAGGGCCTGTCTCTTGTGTAGGGGGAACAGTTTTGGCAGTTGCAGGTGGTTTAGTTGGGTGCTGTGGTGCTGCTAGGTTCTGAGGCATAGAAACAGATTTCCCTTTTTTATTATTTTGCTTTTTGGAATCTGCATCTCTAGGCAGTGATTTGGGAGAGCTAGACCTGGATCATGATTGGGACCCATGTCTCCTCGGGGGTCCATAAGCATGCTCCCATCTTCTGGACTCCATCAGCGCCTCCCCTGATAGCCCACTGGTGCTCTAGCCATCATAAACACATACTCTACTCTAAAGGAGGTCTGGGATAGGAATATTCTGGGTAGCGTACAGAAAAAGACTGGTGCCAATCAGGGGAATAATAGTGTCCCTCCCTGGGCCGATGCTTGTATGAGCGCTCCCTCTTGCCCAGGAGTCCCCAATCTCGGTACCAGTACTGGAGCTATCCTCATTGCAATCCCAGCATTGGTTACCTCCCTCTGAATAGCAATCATGATTGTGTTGCTCCTCCTCCAAATTTGACTCCTCTAGTAGTGGGGAGGTAGCTATAGAGACCATCACTGGTTTTGACAGCTCAAGGTGTTTCTTTTTGTGGTACTTATTTGTGCCTGCTCCCTCTGATGCAGCCAGCCATTTGGGAGCCTTTGAACTTGATGTCAGCAGCTTGGGTTTGTGTGCATCCTTCCTACCTGTACTGTGGGCAACGGGCTGTCTCTGGTGTCTTCCGGCAATGTGGAGTCCTCCCCTGAAGGGGGAGGGAGTTCTCCAGAGGATGCCATCCCACAGCTAGTAAGGTGCTGATGGGATGATGCCAATGTGGGAGGAGGCTTTAGAGCTATTGTAGTGGAGAGAGCCCTTTCCCACAAGAGCGCTCTGAGGCTCGATGCCCTATTCCTTCTGGCCTGCTGAGTAAAGGCTTTACAAAATGGGCAGATATCCATTCGATGGGTCTCCCCCAAACAGGCCAGGCAACTGTCATGTCCGTCAGAAATGGGGAGATTTGCGGAGCAGGAGACGCAGAATTCAAAACATGGCTTAGAAGCTATAAAATGCCTCAGACTCCTAAAGAGAAAAACGGCGGGAGGTGGGGGGGCAGGTTTACTGAACTACGTGAACATGCAAAAGGTGAAAGCAAGGAGTAGAACAAGAAGACAGAAAGTTAGAATAAACTGAAAATAAACACAGATGAACAAGGGGAAAAGGTCAATACAGTGGTCCCTCGACTTACAAACTACTCGACATAAGTATTTTTCGAGTTACAAACGGCAGTTTTAGATCCGGTTTTAGATGCGGTTTTTTCGACTTACAAATTTTTAGATGGGGTTTCCTCGACTTACAAATTTTTAGATGGGGTTTCCTCGACTTACAAATTTTACATGCGGTTTCCTTGACTTGCCTGCCTGTTTACTGCCTGTTTATTCTTGAAAAGAAATGTTCCTGTGCAGTTTGCAAGCCTTACTGGGGGTCTGGGTCTTTTTTCTAGGCTCCGGAACGCATTAATCCGTTCCCAATGCATTCCTATGGGAAACCGCTTTTCGACTTACGAATTTTTCGACTTACAAATGTGCATTCGGAACGGATTAATTTCGTAAGTACTTTCGTAAGGACCACTGTATTAAACTTAAAAAACAACAACACAACAGCTCAGAACTCAGAATGAGAAAAAAATCCAAGGCAGAAAGTCCTCCAGTGTCTCTGTCATGGAGGTTGGAAGAAGACTACTCTGTGAAGAGCAGACAAAGCTGAGGAGGGAGCAAGCTTTTCTAAACATCTAGCCTTTCCCCCTTCAAACTAACTAACAGGAAGAGGGGAGATTTTCAGGGGCTGGTTCCTCTTTAAGTCTTTAAGGGGTAAGTCCGTGTGTGTGTGTGTGTGTGTGTGTGTGTGTGTGTGTATTATTTGCCAGGGCTAGAAGTTGCTAGGGCTAGCAAACTCCAGTGTTTTACTTTGTCCCTGCCTGGAGGGGGTGGAGTCAGTTAGGGCTGGGGGAGGCCCCACATTCCTTTGACATTCCTTTGACTCACATCCTGTGTCTCAGTTGCAAGACTACTTTGTGAAAAGCAGACACAGCTGAGGAGGGAGCAAGCTTTTCTAAACATCTAGCCTTTCGCCCTTCAAACTAAGTAACAGGAAGAGGGGAGATTTTCAGGGGCTGGTTTCTCTTTAAAGGGTTGCAAGACTACTCTCTACATAAGAGGTGAAAGCCTGAGAGCATAGCAAATGGAGCATAGTGAACAGGGATAGCAAACAGGATGTAGGAGTTTTGCGGGAGTTTAGTGGGAAGTGTGTGAGGGAGCCTGGAACAAGCCCCTGTGATCACAAGGAGTCTGGTGGAGAAGAGAACATAAGTACAAATCCCTCCCTCATATCCCTCATATTCTTGGGGAAAGCTGTTGGACAGTTAAATAGCTGACCATTACAGCTGAGACCTATCTTTCTAATAAACTATTTAATAAACAGATAATAATAAACAGATAATAAACTACTTCTAATAAATTATCTCTACATACTGTAAACAGCCAACAAAAACAGTATGAAGATAGAAAGTCAGCAGGGGAAAAGGCACTTCCCAGTGTATGGCACAGAGTGCCACAGTTATGACTATTTGCCCCATGGGCAGAAGTCATGGGTGTGTGCTCGGTGCAAGGAGCTCCTGGCTCTTAAAGAACAAATTCATTCCCTTGAGACCAAAGTGGTGAATCTGGAGAAGCTCAGAGAGACAGAGAAGCATGTGGATGAGACCTTCAGGGACGTGATAGAGGCATCCTATTCAAGGGCTGGTAGCTCCTCTGTTGTCAGGGAGAATGAAGGTCTTGGGCAAGGAGGACATCGTTCTGAGGAAGTGGGAAATGCTCCTTTAGAAGGGACCCATTCCATGGATGATGAGCCCATATCCTCTCGCACAGGGGATACTCCTCTGGGGTGTGGGGGCCTCCTTGTAGTGGGTGATTCAATCATTAGAGGGATAGAGATATGGGTTTGTGACCCGCATGTTGACTGCACGATGACTTGCCTGCCTGGAGCGAAGGTTGCAGACATCACACAGTGTCTAGACAGGCTGTTAGGCAGTGCTGGGGAGGAGACAGCTGTCGTGGTGCACGTTGGCACCAATGATGTGGGGAAATGTAGTTGGGAGGTCCTGGAAGCCAAATTCAGGCCGATAGGTAGTGTATTGAAGTCCAGGGCCGCCAAGGTAGCATTCTCAGAAATGCTACCTGTTCCACGCGCAGGTAGACAGAAAGAGCTGAGGGGTTTCAATGCGTGGATGAGACGTTGGTGCTGGGAGGAGGGGTTTAGATTTGTTAGGCACTGGGGCACATTTTGGGGAAAGCAAGGCCTGTACAAAAGGGACGGGCTGCACTTGAACCAAGATGGAACCAGACTGCTGGCACTTAAAATCAAAAAGGTTGCAGAGCAGCTTTTAAAGTGACGCCTGGAGAACAGCCGATGGGAGCTGGGCAGTATCCTGTTTGGAAAAAGCCATCCTTTAAAGTGTGAGGCTGCAAAGGATTCAGATAAAACAGAAGGGGACAGAGCAGAACTACATAAAGAGCAGAAGGGAACCTGTGCCTGCTGGTCAAAGAGTCAAAAGAAAGATAGCACACATCAGGTGAGAGATTCAGCATATAGGTGCTTATATGCCAATGCTAGAATCCTCCGAGCCAAGATGGGCGAGCTGGAGTGCTTGGTTGCTAATGCAGAAATAGATATAGTGGGCATAACAGAAACATGGTGGAATAGTGAGAACCAGTGGGAAACTATTATCCCTGGATATAAATTCTATAGAAAGGTCAGGGAGGGGTGCCTTGGAGGTGGAGTAGCACTATATGTTAAAGAAGGGCTAGAATCTAACAAGTTAGAAAACCCGGGTGGACTGGAGTCCTCCACAGAAACCCTGTGGGTGACAATACAAGGCCTGAACGGGAACGTGCTACTGGGGATGTGCTATCGCCCTCCGGATCAAAACGCTGACAGTGACCGGGAGTTGCAGCAGTAAATCAGGGAGGCATCAAGGAGAGGCAGGGCTGTAATAATGGGTGACTTCAATTACCCACACATAGACTGGATAAATTTATTTATTTATTTATTTACTTACTTACTTATTTACTTACTTACTTGTTTATTTATTTTATTGTTGAATTTATATACCGCCTTTCATTAAAAACAATCCCAAAGTGGTTTACAAAAGTTAAAAAACATACAATAAAAATTAAAATTAAAATATTAAGCTAAAAATATAAAACAAATCTAATTTAAAAACTATAAAATACTAACATAAAACTATAAATAAGTAAAAACACATAGAAGCAGCAGTAGAAACAGTCATGTAAAAGCCTGGGTAAAAAAACCAAGATTTAAGAAGCTTTCTAAAAACTGTTATGGAGTCTGAGGAGAGAATGGCCTCTGGGAGAGCATTCCAAGGTCCGGGGGCAGCAACAGAGAAGACTCTGTCCCAAGCGCATGACAGCCAAGCCTCCTTCATTGTAGGCACCCGGAGCAGAGCCCCCTCAGATGACCTTGTCAGGTGGGCAGCAACCTTTGGAAGCAAGCCGTTCCTCAGATACCCCAGGCCCAAACCATTAAGGGCTTTAAAGGTCAAAACCAGCACCTTGAATTGGACCCAGAAACGAACTGGCAGCCAGTGCAGCTCTTTCAGGATGGGTGTGATGTGCTCCCACTGGGCAGCTCTGGATAAAACCCTAGCCGCCACGTTTTACACTAGCTGCAGTTTCCGGATATTCTTCAAGGGCAGCCCCACGTAGAGCACGTTACAGTAATCCAGCCGTGACGTGACTAAGACATGGGTAACTGTGGCCAGAACTGCCTTCTCGAGAAAGGGACACAGCTGACGCACTAGCCAAAGCCATGCAAAGGCACCCCTGGCCTCCACCTCCACCTGAGCTTCCAAAAGCAGAGCCGGGCCCAGTAGTACCCCCAAGCTGTGTACTTGCTCCTTCAAGGGGAGTTCAACCCCATCCAGAACCGGTAAAATCTCCTCATAAATTCACAGACAGGTGAACAAAGAGGTCAGATTTCTAGATACGCTAAATGACTGTGCCCTAGAACAGTTGGTCTTGGAACCAACCAGAGAGAAGGCAACCTTGGACTTAATTCTGAGTGGCACCCAGGACCTGCTCTGTGATGTCAGTGTCATCGACCCTTCAGGGAACACTGACCATAGTGCCATCAAATTCAGCATACATTCAGGGACAGAATCACCAAGGAAGTCTAACACAGACATTTTCAATTTCAGAAGAGGAAACTTGTCCAAAATGAGGAGTATGGTGAAAAGAAAGCTGAAAAGGAAAATCAGGAGAGTCACTTCACTCCAGAGTGCATGCAGTTTACTCAAAACCACAATACTATAAGCCCAGTTAGACTGTATACCCCAAAGGAGGAAAGGTACCACTAAGTCCAGGAGGATGGCAGCACGGCTAATAGGTACCATCAAGGAAGCCATAAAAGGGAAGAAAACTTCCTTCCAAAATTGGAAGGCCTGTCCAAATGAAGAGAACAGAAAGGAACACAAACTCTGGCAAAAGAAATGCAAGGTGACAATAAGGGAGGCAAAAAGAGAGTTTGAGGAACATTTAGTCAAAAGTATCAAGGGGAATAATAAAAACTTCTTTAAATACCTCAGAAGCAGGAAACCTGCCAGGGAGATGGTTGGACCATTAGACAATGAAGGAGTGAAAGGGATTATTAAGGAGGTTATGGAGGTTGCAGAGAAGCTAAATGAGTTTTTTGCATCCATCTTCACAGCAGAGGATACTGAACATATACCTGTTCCTGAACCAGGCTTTTTAGGGATGGAGGCTAAAGAACTGAGTCAGATAGAAGTGACAAGAGATGATGTTCTAAACTATCTGGAAAAACTAAAAACTAACAAATCATCAGGGCCGGATGACATCCATCCAAGAGTCCTCAAAGAACTCAAATGTCAAATTGCCGACCTCCTTGCTAAAATATATAACTTAACCCTGAAATCGGGCTTTGTACCAGAGGACAAATGTAACAGTGAGAGTAGCAAATGTAACACCAATTTTCAAAAAGGGATCCAGGGGCAATCCGGGAAATTACAGGCTCGTTAGCCTAACATCCATTCCAGGCAAATTGATGGAAAGCATCCTCAAGGATAAAATTGTAAAGCACCTAGAAGAACAGGCCCTGTTTGGAGTGAACCAGCATGGCTTCCGCAAAGGTAAATCTTGCCTCACCAACCTTTTGGAGTTCTTTGAGAGTATCAACAAGTGTGTGGATCAAGGTGATCCAGTTGATATATTATACCTGGACTTCCAAAAAGCTTTTGACAAAGTTCCTCATCAAAGACTCGTGAGGAAACTTAATGGTCATGGGATAAGGCGACAAGTACATGTGTGGATTGCTAACTCGTTGAAGGACAGGAAACAGAGGGTAGGTATAAATGGAGAGTTTTCACAATGGAGGGAAGTAAGAAGTGGGGTCCCCCAGGGATCTGTACTGGGACCGGTGCTTTCTAATTTATTCATAAATGATCTAGAAGCAGGGGTAAGCAGCGATGTGGCCAAATTTGCAGATGATACCAAACTCTTCCAGATAGTGAAATCCAAAATAGATTGTGAGCAGCTCCAAAAGGATCTCTCCAAACTGGGGGAGTGGGCGACAAAATGGCAAATGCAGTTCAATGTTAGCAAGTGTAAAGTGATGCACATTGGGATGAAAAACCCCAACTTCAAGTATACGCTGATGGGATCTGAGCTGTCAGTGACTGACCAGGAGAGGGATCTTGGGGTTGTGGTGGACAGCTCATTGAAAGTGTCGACTCAATGTGCGGCAGCTGTGAAAAAGGCAAATTCCATGCTAGGGATCATTAGAAAGGGGATTGAAAATATAACGGCTAATATTATAATGCCCTTATACAAAACTATGGTGCGACCACACTTGGAGTACTGTGTACAATTCTGGTCACCACATCTAAAAAAGGACATGTAGAACTGGGCAACCAAGATGACCAGGGGCAGAAGAGGGCAACCAAGATGATCAGGGGCCTAGAGCACCTTTCTTATGAGGCAAGGCTACAACATCTGGGGCTTTTTAGTTTAGAAAAAAGACGACTGCAGGGAGACATGATAGAGGTCTATAAGGTCATGCATGGTGTGGAGAAAGTGGAGAGAGAGAGATTCTTTTCCCTCTCACACAACACTAGAACCAGCGGTCACTCCATGAAATTGAATGCCAGGAGGTCTAGGACCAACAAACGGAAGTACTTTTTCACACAATGTGTGATCCACTTGTGGAACTCTCTGCCACAGGATGTGGTGACAGCCAACAACCTGGATGGCTTTAAGAGGGGTTTGGATGACTTCATGGAGGAGAGGTCTATCAATGGCTACTAGTCGGAGGGCTGTGGGCCACCTCCAGCCTCAAGGGCAGGGTGCCTCTGAGTACCAGTTTCAGGGGAGTAATGGCAGGAGAGAGGGCACGCTCTCAACTCCCGTCTGTGGCTTCCAGCGGCATCTGGTAGGCCACTGTGTGAAACAGGATGCTGGATTAGATGGGCCTTGGGCCTGATCCAGCAGGGCTGTTCTTATGTTCTTATAACTATGGTCCGAAGTTGGCCATAGCCAAGGTGCTGGGAAATCAGTTGCCCTGAGCTTGCAGCAACAAAGGGAAGGACAGTCTGCCCTAGTCAACCAGAAGGTCAGGGATTACTGGGAGCACCCTCTCCATCCCAGCAGGAGTATCAGCAAGGGAAAGACCTTTATTCATGACCTGAACAGTGTTTGAGTATGTTAGAACTAAAGACCTTTACTATGGATTCATAAAGAGATCTCTCTCCTCTGCCTTTCCCCTCCACTTGGTTTATGTACAGACTCTATAGGTACTCTAGAAGCAGCAGAAGCAGCAGCACCACCACCACTACCTCCACCACCACCACTACAACCACCAGCAGCAACTTCCAGATCAACAGCCATCTGTGTAACTCCAGAGCTCCATTATATATGGTGCCACAGAAACACATTACAAAGATGATGAAGACATTATTTTTGAAAATATGTATAAACTACTTTTCAACCAAAACGTTCTTAAAGCAAGTCCTAGCAAAAGGAATGATAAGATGGTTCCCTGCCCCCAAAGGGTTAACACCTTAAGAAGGAACACAAGGAAAGCACCAGAAACAGCTACTGGAAAGGATGTTATTGCTAGATGAATCAAGACAGTTGCTCTCCCCCTGTTCAGTATCATAGCCACCCACTTTAAACAGTGTCTTTGCTAGTAAGAAGGGGTAATATAGCCCAAGCCCAAAGATAGCCCAAATCCAGTCCAGTGTTTGATGTTTGACTAACCCAAATGTTTGACTAACAGAGAACAATTTGTTTTGGGGTGGCTAACAAATAAAGCTTTGTTTATAATAATAATAATAATAATAATAATAATAATAATAATAATAATAATAATAATAATAATAATAAATTGTTTACACAGTCAGACAGGTGTTATTGACTGGTTTGTTTTATCCAGACATCGAGTCCTTCCCAAGGACCTGGGATGGCTGAATTTTATTATCAGTGTTGTTGCTGTTATTATTATAGATATCGTCGCAGAATATAGGCTGTTCCCAGTAATGTTGCTTTTTGTAATTGGCTGATGGTGATTTCTGTGGCCCCTATGGTATTGAGGTGCTCTTCAAGTGGTTTTGGAATTGCAGCTAGGGTGCCAATTACCACTAGGATTATTTTGGTCTTCTTCTGCCACAGCCTTTCAGTTTCAATTTGTAGATCTTTGTATTTTGTTATTTTTTCTATTTCTTTTTATTCTATTCTGCTGTCACCTGATATTGCTATGTCGATTATTTTGACTTGTTTTTCTTTCTTATTGACTACAGTTATTGTGTGGCAGATGTTAGTCTGTTTGTAGTCAGAAGTCCCATAATATTTTTGCATCTTCATTTTCTACCACTTTTTCAATTTTATGGTCCCACCAATTTTTGGCTACAGGTAGCTTGTATTTTTTGCAGATGTTCCAGTGTATCCAGTGTATCATCCCTGCTACTTTGTCATGCCTTTGTTTGTAGTCAGTCTGTGCGACCTTTTTACAACAGCCGATTAGGTGGTCCACTGTTCAATCTGCTTCTTTACAAACATGGCACTTGCTGTTTGTAGTAGTAGTAGTAGTTGATTATATTATTATTATTTACACAGTCAGACAGGTGTTATTGACTGGTTTGTTTCATCCAGACATCGAGTCCTTCCCAAGGACCTGGGATGGCTGAATTTTATCATCAATACTGTTGGTTATTATAGATATCATCGCAGAATATAGGCTGTTCCCAGTAAAGTTGCTTTTTGTAATTGGCTATATTATTTCTTGTTTACACAGTCAGACAGGTGTTATTGACTGGTTTGTTTCATCCAGACATCGAGTCCTTCCCGAGGACCTGGGATGGCTGAATTTTATTATTAATGTTGTTGCTGTTATTATTATAGATATCATCGCAGAATATAGGCTGTTCCCAGTAAAGTTACTTTTTGTAATTGGCTGATGGTGATTTCTGTGGCTCCTATGGTGTTGAGGTGCTCTTCAAGGTGTTTTGGAATTGCACCAAATTTGTAGTAGTAGTAGTAGTAGTAGTAGTAGATTATATTATTATTAATTATTATTGTTGTTGTTGTTGTTGTTGTTGTTGTCATTGTTATTATTCCCAGCATAACAATATGCACTGATGTGAACCTTTACAATTTGTTCTGCTGACTGTCCTGCTACCACCCTCACCCACGGTGTACAGAATGTGCTGCACACAAATTCACCTCTACATCCCTGATCACTTTCCCTCACATCTCCAGTCTCTTCTTTGTATGTCTCACAGTGCACAAAGCATGCCATAATATCAATTTATTTCCCTCACACCCCCAAGTCCTTCTTCCTACAGCCCTGGGCACCCATCCAGCCACAATAACCTCTCACCTCAGTCTCTGCACCAATTTCTACCCCAATCTATTCTTCCCACAGTTCTGTGTACCAGCTCTGTGCACCAAGTTCAAATTCCTTCCCCACAGCACCATGAATCAATTTCTCCCCAGCCCCTATCTTTCCACCCTCCCTACATCCCAATGCACCAACCTATCTCCCCCAAACTGGCATGCACCAATCCTTGCCTCAGTTTCAACTGCCATTTGTGGCAGTGGCAACTTTCCCTATGCACTCACACTCTCTGCCACTTTATTCCCTGCCCCCTGCCTTTTCAACAGGCAAGGAGTGACACGAGATCAACTCAAGGGGCCTGAGTGGCTCAAAGACAAGATCAGCTCAAGGGGCCTGACTACTGCCATAGCCAGGCTGACTGCCTGCATAGCCAGGATCTACCTCTGCCAGTCCACTGCTTGAGGTAGCCACGTCACCATGCCTCATTGATGGGCAGGCTTTGCCTTGCTTATTCATGTAGTGCCTGGATTCTCAAGCCCTATGCCAGCACAGGTTTGAGGGGGTCAGCACAAAAGCTTCTGTGGGGTGGGGCAGGTGACTCACAGTGTGAGCTTTATTCTGCCATTTCCTCTCCACACTTCACTAGGGCTAATCATTCATCTTAACAAATTATTTCAGCCAAATAAACCAAAGGCTCATGCAGTCAAGTGGTATCCCATATTTCAGCTACTTAACGGTTTACTGCCCAAGTTGTCTCAGGCTGCTGAGACTCTAAATTACACACGCAGGCAATGATGCATCACAGTGCCCAAAATTAACAAGAGCAATGTTTACATTTGCCATATTGGGAACTTGGACAGGTTGCCTTGACACTTGGGAGCTGCTGTTCTGGGGAGCTGGTGGGTGACACAGCAGATGCTGTGATTTCTGTTACCAAATAATCAAATAGTAAAAGGGGAAATGCATAGGGCTGCTATCTGTTCATCCATCCTCTGTAGCTGTACCTCTATAGCTTGATCTACAGACATTAGCCAATGGTAAATATTAGGCTAGTTCACATGATCATTAATGGGGAAGGAAAATTTCAGAGCTGTGCCTGCTCCTGTTTTAATTGTGTGCTTAAGGAAGGAGGCAGGGGAAGTGGCTGGCTGTGTGCGAGGTTCCCACTGAGTAGGAGGGCTCTGTCCTACCCAGCAGCAGCACCCAGCTGCTTAATGGGATAGAAAGAAACACCTATTATTTCCATGTTGTGGAAGGCTTTAAATGCCAATTTTGGCAGTACAAGCTGCTATTAATGACACAGGAACAGACCTTTTTCTGGTCAGCAGGAAACCCTATAGTCATATGCATATGAAGTTTAAAGGTAGCATAGTTATTCCCTGCATTTCTTTGAGTTTGGGACAACAGTAACCACTTCTTGCACTGACTAGATTATCAGAGACTTGTCTAGGAACCAGAATAAGTAAATAGCTAGGTGCAGTTGTTGGGTAGGATGGAGCCCTCCTACACAGTGCCTGGGAGGGTAGATTCAGAGAGTTGATAACCTGTAACTGTAAAAGGATGTGACTGAAAGCCTTACACATCAGTGTAACAGCAGACCAGCAGAATAGGAAGGTAGGTTACAGTGAAATCCTCTGGTGTTTACTCAGAAATTAGCCTCACTGATTGAAATAGTACTTATTCCCAAATAAATATGTATAGGACTGCAGCCCAAATGGCTCCAATGTATTTAGCAAGGTTACTTTCTAATGCAAGTGCATTGCTCACTTCCACCATATACACAATACACAGAAGAGGTTATAAACTGATGCAGTTCTACAGATTTGTAACTCCTTCTTGTGGCAAAGAGAAGAAGGGTATCACCCAGCTAACACTGCTTGAACGTAGGACAATGTTTGTGGTGGCTTGGAACCAGACTGTAAATCTTTTCTTCCCCCAATAGCTAGCATAATTTCCATTGATGGGGAGTCAATTAATCAAGGTGAATTAATTACAGCCGAGCTTTGCCAGCTAACACTGTATCTTGGGCTGCCTACATTGCTTTGGGCATAACCCAAGGGATTCCTGGAATGATACAGCAAAGCATTAATTCTTCCCAACACTGGATCTATGAAGGCTCTATTCTACATCCTCTGGGCAGAAGACTCCTCCCTGCAATGCTTTCTAGTCCTGAGAAGAGGGCTTGGTTCCCTCACTCAAAACTGATTCATCATGTTGTGCTTCTTAAATTTGTACACTGAGGTGGCTCTAAAGGACCAGAAGTAGATGAGATAGAGGATCCCATAGGATCTTTGAAGTGTGGGCACCAGGTTGTCCTTTGGACCATAAAGGAACCAACTGGACTGAGACACACATTTAAGAGTTCTAAAGAACATCTGAATGCCTGCTCAGAAAGCATGTGGGCAGAGAGCAGACAGGTTTGATGGGCATTGTTGAGCCTGCTAGAAGAGCCACATCCTGAAGCTGATAGAAAGCACTTCATCAACATGGTATTTGAAAGTCCAGTTTCAAGAAGTATTTTGATTCAGGGAAATCAAGGGTGACATACCTCTGCATACCACACCCATTGGCAAGTAGCAAATAGGCTAAGGAGGTAGGACCAAGCATTATAGACAATAGGAGAGGCACAGTAACCATGAGGACAGATGCAAAAAAAGCCTAAGAACAGCATGTGCAGGGACTGTTCTGAAGTCCTGCAACAGGCAGAAGCTGCAATTTGTTTAATGTAAACATGGAGGGAAGCAAACTGCACATATTTTAAAATGAACAACTAGAGGAAATAAAAGCAACAAGGATCAACTGATTAAATTAGTTCAAGTATCTGCTGTGCGGGAAATGACTTGATTAGCAAGCCAGAGGTTGCAGGTTCAAATCCACTCTGGTATATTTCCCAGACTATGGGAAACACCTATATAGGAAGCAGCGATATAGGAAGATGATGAAAGGCATCATCTCATACTGCGCAGAAGGAGGCAATGGTGAACCCCTCCTGTATTCTACCAAAGACAACAGGAGTTGACACTGACACGATGGCACACTTTACCTTTACCTATCTGCTGTGGAGACAAAATAGGGCAAGTTCTATAGGAAATCTCTCTTCTCCCTGCTCCACTGAACAGCACTGGCACAGAAGGAGAGATCTGTGACTTTATTACAGGCATGTCTTGGCTCCTCAGTGAGGATTAAGTCTGATTTTTCATGGTCTTTCAGGTCCTGCGATATCCCTGTTCACACAGGCACCAAGAAGTTGAAAAGGAAGAAATCCTTTAGCAGTGAAGTGAGGCGAAATGGGTATTTATAGCATGCACTGTGCCCTCTAGTGTTCAGATAAAAAAACAGCACAGAATTCCCTCAATGACTCAGATGACATCCATGCTTGAAAACCATGTGCCCATAGCATATCTTCTAGTTTGTGCCTATAACTTGGCCCCTCTGTGGTGTCCACATATGATGCTACAATTCAGGATTAAACTGTTCCTTCCTTAGGGAGAGGATGCCACCTTCCACATTGTTCTGATATTCAACAATACTGCATTGTGTGACCAAAAGAATTGTGCTGCCATGCACAGTGAGAGGAAGGAGTTTTGTTCAGCTCTGTGCAAGAATCTGCTGCTCAGGAAAGGCTGTAGGGTGGTTCACCTATGATGCAAACACAATCTCCAAAACAGCAAGAGTTGGATCAGTTGAGGCATTTGAACAGCTCCTATTTAAGGGCATGGGGGCAGAACCATGAAGTTGCTTCCTTCAGTGACCTCACACATTCTTCATGGCTCACCTGACATCCTAACCCTCAAGTCTAGATCCTTGTTTACTAGAGTGATGTGACTGCTAGTTTCCTGCGGCTTGCTCTAATGTTGCTCCAGTAACATTTGTGATATGTGTCATATGTGTCATAAGTATATGTGGGCCAGCAGTCCCTTAATGGATGTTGGTGACCCCATGTGATTCAGTCTTCAAAATGTTGCCATTGTAGGAGGGAATCTAGCTGCTAGGAGATGGCAACCATACTGCTACAATAACATTTGAATCATTTCTCAGATGCACCCAACTGTGTCCAGCTGTTAGGATCTGGGTTTGGCAGTTAAATCTTCATTGATGCTCAAGGCAGGTGGCCTAAATTATGTAGCTCCAGGCTTTTGCTCAGTTCGGAGCTTAGTGGCTGAGAGTTGCATTGTAGAATACACCATACTCTAATTCCTAATTGCTTGGTTTAGGCTTCAGGCTTCTGTTGTTTGACTGGCTTCTTTGGGAATTAAAAGGGTCTTTTGAAAAACAAGAAAAACTTCTCTTTTTATGTGCACATGCCTACTTAGACTAGACTGCTTGTTTCTCCTTTCAATTTTGTTTAGGGCTGCACAGAAACTTCACCAAGCAAGAAAATACAAAAAGGGGTCTTTAGGGGGACCTGAAATTGTCTTACGAACCCCTTGTATGTTTACTTTCTCCATGTTTTGTGCATCTGTTCACTGCCCATCTCATTATTTTCTCTAATAAATCATCTTGTTGACAATGTGACCCTAGTCAATCAGGGCTAGAGTGTTGACATGACAGCACCATGTAGCCAATCAAATTCGACTCTTGTGATAATCTCACAAAGCCAAGTTAGAGTGAGAGCTGTTCTCCCTGCTATCACTCTGTATGGGTGATCCCAGGCAGATGCGGATAACAGTGGCAGCAGCATGATGATGTCATACCACATAGATAATTGATTTGGCTATGTTACATACTACGTCACAATAGTAAAACACCAGTTCAGAGGTAGGGTGATGTTCCCCACTGCCACTGTGCCACTCTGAGTGGATGTACACTTTTGTCCTGTTCACAGTCCTGCAATCACTGGTCATTTTTGCAGGGAGTGAAAGCTTTTGTGAAAAATGCTTCCTGTTTTTGCTCAGCTTTAATTCTGCTTCTTCCATATAGCTGGTGCTTCTCTTATCTTTACCAGAACAGGTCCTTTGAACCTCCTGTTGAAGAGCCTTCCTGTGTATTATGCTCTGCAGGTCTTCGAGTCCTCCATAATCAGTATGAACAGAAATGTTTCTCCTGACTTTTCTGTCTTACTTATTCTTGGTCAAATGAATCTGAGTCCTAATTCTGTAAGCTCTGTCCTGAGAGACAGTACTGGGTTAAATAATTTTTGGGCCAAGTTCACATATCATGTGGAACCTGAGGTTCCTCCAGCCCAAGAAATGGAGAGAATCTGAAGTTGATGCTACAAATGATGACATATTTGATTTATTGTAAGCAGCCAATTTGGGCCAGAGGTGAGGCCCTGGATGGGCCTTCTGGTGAGGCCCTGGATGCTTTTCCCAGCCAGCCTTGCGCTGTTCTTTGACTGGCAAGCCTGCACTACCTCATCTGCCTTACAGCCATTGGTCCCAATTGCAAAAGGGGGCTGGTTAGGGATGTGCAAACCAGCTCAAGTTAGAGTCAGTTCAAATTCAAACAGGCTCAGTTCAAATGCTTGACCTAGAACCAAACTAGACCCAGTTTGGTTCTAGGTTGAGCTGAGCTGAGGCAGCTGAGCTGGTTTGGATGCATTCCGAAGCCCCTGATTGATTGACTGAATAAGTGCCATCAAGTCAGTGTCGACTCTTAGCGACCACATAGATGGATTCTCTCCAGGGTGATCGAAGCCCCTACTGTGCAGAAAAATTGCTTTAAAACCCGTACTCCCAGTGGCCACAGTGGGTGGGGGAGGGGGGAAGATGGCAGCTCCCCTGACCCCTGCTGCTTCCCCACAAGTCCCAAGGGCTGGGGCCAGTTTGGGCCTTCTTTGACCCGTTTCTGTACAAATGGTCCATGCATATGCACAGAGATCAAACAAAGGGCTTCCATGCATGAGCAGAGGCTTGAAATGGGCCAAAGAAGGCCGAAACGGGCCATAGAAGGCCCGGACTAGCCCCAGCCCTCAGGTCTCATGGGGAGGCCATTGAGGGTCGGGGGAGCCACTGTAAATATGAAAGCAATTTTACTGAACAGTAGCGGCTTCGAAATGGGCCCGAACCAGTTCTAATTCAGACTGAGCTGGGTTCTGGTCCAGGGTGTGGGTGTGGAGGAGAGTGCTGAGCCGGTCTGGCCCAGTTTGAATTTGAACCGAACCAGGAAAACCAGTTTTGTGCACACCCCTAGGGCTGGCTGACCTTGAACAAACTAGAGTTTCATGAAGATTGTGGGTGTAGAACCAACATACACTTCACTGGGAGCAGCAAGTAGTTTGGCAAGCTAGTTTCAAACCTTGGTTACACATCTATGTTTGACACCTTGCGTGAACTTCAGGTTCCTGCCTTGGTGTGGGTTCAGATGGTCACAGACAAGTCAATTACTGACTTTGCAAGTAGGTTTGTTTGTTTGTTTGTTTAACACACTTCTATACCGCCCAAAACTCATGTCTCTGGGCGGTTTACAACAAACAAACAAAAAGCTAAAACATTAGTTAAAATAAATGGAAACAACAACAACAACTTAAAACTGTAGTTAAAACTAAATAAATTACATAGTAAAAGCTAAAACATTACAACAATTTAATTTTTTTAACAACATTTTTAAACGATGATAAACTGTTAAAACAATATTTAATTAAAAGCCATTTTAATTAATGGGTGAATAGGTGCATCTTTAAAGACTTTTAAAAGGTTGTCAGAGATGGGGAGGCTCTTATTTCAGCAGGGAGCATGTTCCAAAGCTCTGGGGCAGCAGCGGAGAAGGCCCATCCCTGAGTAGCCACCAAACGAGCCGGTGGCAACTGCAGACTGACCTCTCCTGATGACCTTAATGGGCGGTAGGGTTCATAATGAAGAAGACATTCTCTCAAATACCCAGGGCCCAAGCCGTTTAGGGCTTTATAGGTTATAAACAGCACCTTATATTTTGCCGGGAAACTTACTGGCAGCTAGTGTAGATCTTTCAATACAGGAGTAATATGGTCTCTTCGAGATGACCCAGAGACCAACCTGGCTGCCACATCATCATCATCATCATCATCATCGTCATCATCATCACCACCACCACCACCATCATGCTATTGACACACAGTCTACCAGATATTATTGACTGGATTTGGTACTTTAATTATCAGGCCCTTTCCAAGGGTCTAGGATAATATTGACCATGCAGTGGCTTATTTTTCCATTTTTCTGCTCGGTTCTTTACTTGTTCATTCTTGTCGGCCTGCTTTGTTTCATTGGTGTTTAATAGTTTCTCATTATTGACCATTTTAAGTGCATCTTCTTCACTGTCCTTGATATATTCTTCAAGGCCTCTTTTCTCCTCCTCTACTGTTTGATGGACTTGCAGCATTCCTCTTTCACCTGAGCTGCAAGGGATGTATAGCCTATCTATATCACTGTGGGGGTGCAGAGCATGAATGATGTTCATTATTTTCCTGGTCTTACGATCTAGCATCTCTAGCTCTGCCTGGGTCCAGTCTATTATTCCTGCAGTGTATCTAATGATGAGTATAGCCCAGGTGTTTATGGCTTGTATGATGTTCCCACCATTGAGTTTAGACTTCAGGATTTTTCTAACTCTCCTGATGTATTCACTTCCAATTTTTTCTGTTAACTTCAGTATCTGATGTTATCAGCCTGAAGAATGCCCAAGTATTTGTAATGTTCTTTCTCTTCCAAGTTCTTGATGTTGTTTCCATTGGGCAGCTCTATTCCTTCTGTTTTTGTTATTTCCCCCCTGTTCATTATTAATACAGTGCACTTATCTAGTCCAAACTCCATTGCTATATTGCTACTGAATCTGCGGACAGTGTTTAGCTGTCTGCATATTTAGCTTTATTATTTTTTGTTTACACAGACAGGTGTTATTGACTGGTTTGTTGTTGTTGTTGTTGGTTTTTTTGGTTGTTGTTGTTAATAATAATAATAATAATAATAATAATAATAATAATAATAATAATTCAATTTCTATATCACCCTTCCAAAAATGGCTCAGGGTGGTTTTCACAGAGAAATAATAAAGAAATAAGATGGATCCCTGTCCCCAAAGGCTCACATTCTAAAAAGAAGCATAAGATAGGCACCAGCAACAGTCACTGGAGGTACTGTGCTGGGGGTGGATAGGGCCAGTTACTCTCCCCCTGCTAAATAAAGAGAATCACCACGTTAAAAAGTGCCTCTTTGCCAGGTTAGCAGGGGTTAACTTGAGGGGCATTCTGAAGCAGCTGTACTTTCTGGACTACACAAAAGGACAGCCCCACATAGAGCATGCTACAGTCATCCAGTCTGGAGGTTACCAGCGTATGTACCACTGTTCTGAGGTTGTTTATCTCAAGAAATGGACGCAGCTGGCGTATGAGCCGAAGCTGAAGGTTCCACATTTGTGTGAACCCAGTCATGGAATCATGGGACAAATTTAGACAAAATACGAAACCCGAGATCCCTTCACCTCTGGTTTCCAAAGCTGCACATCCAAATTCAGCAAAACAGAGTTAAGGACGAAAAGGGAACTGTGCTTTCCCTTGCCAAATTCTATTATGAACCATCAGTTCATAACCCTTAACTCTGGTTTTGTGGTGCTAGTGTTACATCTGAATGCTTGCACTGCAGTTTGGGCCCCACAGAAATGGCGTTGAGAAGGAAGCTCCTCCTTCACCAGCTTGATTGGCTGTGCAGGCTGTCCTTCTGTCAAGAAGGAAGCTCCCCTGCCCTTTACTGGTAAAAAGTAAATAGTAAATATAGTAAAGAGTAAAAAAAAAAGTAAAAGTAATCCTCACCAGATTATCCTTTACCAGCGGCATTCTGAGCCAGCTCAGGCTGAACTGGGCCCGGTTCGGTCCGAGGCTGGTCTGGTTCAACCTAGAACCTGTTGAGCCAAGCTGGTTCAACGTAGAGCTTAGCTTGAACCGAGCTGGCACGCACACACCTAGTTGTAGTTCAGCAACAAGTGCCACAGTTTGGGAACCCCTGGTCAGAACCCCTGGTCTAAGTACTTGATAAAAAAATGTTAAAGAGGACTGAGCCCAAGTGAAATCTCCGCAGAACCCCACATGAAACCTCCCTCTGGTTTGATGAGGAGCCACTGATCAGCACTTTCTGAGTACTGTTTTCCAACCAGCTGTGAATTAACTTGATGGTATTATCATGTACTTGCCTTTGAGTAGGGATGTGTGAGCCAGCTCGAGATGAAACCGGCTTGCACTCAAACTGGCTTGGGCCTGGTTCGGGGCTGGTTTGGGATTTTTTGTTTAACATGAGCCAGCCACACAAATGGCCAGAGCGCATGTGCAGTGGTCTCCAAAGTGGCCACCGCCAACACAGATAACCCAGAATAGGCCAAATATTGATCAAAATGGGTCATTTGAGACTGGGGGAGGCCCGCAGGGTGGAAGGGATATCAAAATATCATGGGGAACTTTCTCAAATTTTTTGCTGGATTTAAAATTAGGGATGTGTGAGTCAGCTTGCATCCAGCCAGGCTCGACATTGAGCTGGCCTGGTTCGGATGGCAGGGGCGGCTGCTGTGGTGGCTGCTACAATGGCGGAGACTTGGGAGGTGGTGGTGGGGGCTCTTCCAACTGCCTCCAGCTGCCTCCCAACTATAGTCTGGGCCGACTATCATTTGGGAGGCAGGCGGGGCGGTTGGAGGAACTCTGCCACTGCCTCCCAAGCCTCTGCTGCTAATGGCAGGGCTTCACTTTAAAGATGAAATAAATCTTCTTCCCCCCCCGCCCCCACTTTAAAGTTACAAGGAAATCTTTAGTCTTTTAAAGCTAGGAAATCCTCTGTACTTGTAAAGAGGACTCCTAGCTGGATTCCCTTTACAAGTATACCCTCCAAGCTGGTCCGTGAGCTGGCTTGGTGGGATCATGGATCGGACCAAAACTGTCCGGGCTCAAATTAGTCTGAGTCTGAGCTCTGGGAGGCTTGAACCCAGTCTGGATTCGAGCCAAACCAGGCTAACGTCCAGCTCGCACATCCCTATTTAAAATATATTATATCTACAGCATCCCCACAATCACCAAACTACTAATCAGATGTTTTAAAAAAGAGATATAAGATAGTTTGGCAGAATTTATTCTTGACAAATCCATGCTAATCATGCAGCACGGCGCTTACAGATGGTCTACTTTATCATCAGTTCTAGTATCCGCCCTAGTACCAAAGTCAGATTGACTGGTCTATAGTCTTCTGGATCCTCTTTTCTTCTTTTTTGAAGATTAGGACATTTTACTCCATATTAGTCTTGTGGCACCTTGCCTGTTCTCCAAGATTTCTCATAGATGATCAGCCACAGTTCCGAGAGCACACGAGAAAGCACTCCTCACCCATTCTTTTATAACTCTAGAATGCACTTCATTCAACTCTGAAGATCTGAACTCTTTTAAGGTAAAAAGGTGTTTCCTGACCAATTCCTTACCAATCTTGAACTGCAATCCTGACCCTTTACCATTCATGCTAATTTTTTGAGGTTGCACACAGTTCCGTTTATGAGAGAAGACAGAGGAAAAACAGAAATTGAGAAGTCCTGCCTTCTCCTTATTACCACTTAACATCTAACATCTTGGCTAAGAAGCAATCCCATCATTTCCTTTCCCTTCTTTTTACTTCAAATAATGCCTGACATTGGGGGTGGGGACCATGGGGCACAGGCCCCAATGAATTGCTTAGACCCCTGAATCTCATCAGCCCAGGACTGGGGTCTCAATTAGCCTGTCAGATTTCTTTACCCAGTAATGTTTTTGGGTGGACAAGAAGGTAATTTCTCATTATCCTCTCAGATTTCAGTACTGAGGCAAGCTTTTCTTATGAGTAATGTTTTCTAATGGGCTAGACCATAGGTTTTCAGTACCCTGTCCAATTCCAGTACCACGGTAAGCTTTTCTGATGGGGCCTGTTTTATGATGGACTAGACTGAAACTTTTCATCACACATGCACATTTCAATATCAAGATAAGCTTATCCTATGGGTAATGTTTTCTGATGTACTAGATCATAATTTTTCATTATTATGATGAAGGAACCATTGGTCACTTGCTGTGACATTTTTAATGACTTTTTTGTGGATAAAATCTCTCAGATTTGGGCCAAGCTGGATTCCACAGTTACTGCAGAGTCTATTGTGGAGGTGTCCAGCAACTCCACTCATGAAGTTAGATTGGATCATTTTCAGTTTGTGATTCCTGAGGAAGTCGACAAACTGCTTCAGACTGCACATCCTACAAACTGTTCTCTTGACCCTGACCAACGTGGCTCATATCATCTGATAATCATATTATCAGAGATGGTTGAGGGAGGGCAGGATGCCTCCTTGTCTTAAGGAGGCTGTTATTAGACCACTTTTGAAGAAAACTAAACTGGATCCTTCAGAGTTAGCTAATTACAGACCTGTTTCTAATCTTCCATAGTTGGGCAAGGTGGTTGAGTGGGTGGTGGCCTCTCAGCTCCAGGCAGTTTTGGATGATGTAGATTATCTAAACCCATTTCAAACTGGCTTATGTGTGGGCTATGCGGTTGAGACTGCCTTGGTCAGCCTGATGGATGAGCTCCGATTGGCTATCAACAGAGGGAGTGTGACTCTGCTGATCCTTTTTGATCTCTCTGTGGCTTTCACTGCCATCGGCCATGGTATCCTCCTGGACCATCTGAGGGAGGCGGGATTGGGTGGCACTGTTTTACAGTGGTTCCACTCCTGCCTCTCTGGCAGATTCCAGATGGTGTCACTTGGAGACTGTTGTTTGGCTAAGCGAGAACTGAAGTGTGGAGTTCCACAAGGCTCCATACTGTCTCCAATGCTCTTTAACATCTACATGAAACTGCTGGGGGAGATCATCAGGAGGCTTGGTGCTGGGTGTTATCAATATGCTGATGGCACCCAGATTAATTTCTCCATGCTGACCTCATCAGGAAATGGCATATCTTCCCTAATGCCTGCCTGAAGGCAGTAATGGACTGAATGAGGGATAACAAACTAAACTTGCATCCAAATATGATGGAGGTACTGACTGTGCGAGGGACAGCACCTGAGAGATGGTTTAGATCTGCCTGTTCTGGATGGGGTTATACTCCCCCTGAAAGATCAGGTATGTAGCTTGGGAGTGCTCTTGGACCCAAAGCTCTCCCTGGTTTTTCAGGCTGAGGCAGTGGCCAGGATCACTTTTTATCAGCTTTGGCTGATATGTCAGCTATGTCAGTTTCTAGAGGCGAATGACTTTAAAACAGTGGTACTGTACATATGCTGGTAACCTCCAGGCTTGACTACTGTAATTCACTCTACATGGGGCTGCCTTTGTATGTAGTCCAGAAACCACAACTGGTACAGAATGTGGCAGCCAGATTGATCTCTGGGACAACACGAAAGGACCACATAACACCAGTTTTGAAAGAACTGCACTGATTGCCAATATATTTCCAGGTGAAATACAAAGTGCTGGTTCTTACCTATAAAGCCCTTAATGGCTTAGGTCCAGGCTATTTAAGAGAGCACCTCCTTTGTCATAAACTCTGCCACCTGTTACAATCTTCTGGAGAGGTCCAGTTACGGATGCTACCAGCTGGTTTTGTGGTGACCCATGACCGAGCTTTCTCTGTGACTGCCCCAGGGCTTTGGAATATGCTCCATACTAAAATAAGAGCATCTCCTTCTCTGTTTGTTTTGAGGAAGAACCTCACGACTCTCCTGTTTCCGCAGGCTTTTAATTAGAATTAATTTTTAATAATTTTAAAACTTGTTTTAATATCTATTTTATTCTATTGTTTTTATTGTTATGTATTTTAATTTGTAACTTTTAAATATTTTAAATTTTGTACACCACCTAGAGATGTAAATATCAGGCAGTACAGAAATATGATTGATAAATAAATAAATAAATCTGTCAGAGTTGGTATTTTCAGTAATATTTTCAGTAAGAGCATACTTTTTCATTACTCTGTCAGATTTCAGTTTTTTCCAGTGTCCATTCACATTTCAGTGTCAGGGAAAGCTTTTCTGATGGGTAATGTTTTGTTATGGACTAGATTGTAACATTTCATTACTCTGTCAGATTTAAGTACTGGGGTAAGCTTTTCTGATGGGTAATGTTTTTTGATGGACTAGACTGTAATTTTTCATTGCTCTGTCGGGTAATACAGAGCAATGACTGGAAAGAGAAAGACTGAGCATGCTCTATTCTTGCCAGCTCACCAGGAATTTCACAGAACTTCGTATTTGCCTTAATAAACACCATTGTAGTCTTTCCCTCCTTGTCTTTCAGAGTTTTTTGTGTGCCACATAACACAATCGACAAAACCTGATGCTTTTCTGTAGCATTTGGATTTGTTTTGTACCTATTTTAAAGAAGATAATAAAATCTGACCGGAATTGTGGACAGAAAAAAAGAAAGCACTTCCTTTAATCATACTGTGCATGCTCCACTGCACATGCTCCATGGCATAGGATAAAAAAAAAATCTGACAGGTTAATACATTTTTTTGCCTTGCATCAGCCTCCTCCGTGACCTCTTCCATAAAGGAAGTGCAGCTGAAGAGGTGCGTGCACAGAGCATGGGAGAGACCTCCTAGCCTCATCTAGTCCTCTGCTGCTTCCACCTTCAGAGGTTTTGTATTTATAGATTAGAGACTTTTATAAAACATTAAAAAAAATTCTTGGGGGGATATGATTGAGTTTAATTATCAAAATGGAGGCTGTGGGCCCAGGCCCCAACCATTTAAGCCCCTAGCAACATCCCCGATGCCTGAAAAGGCTCTTTTTTCTTTTGCTCTTTCCATCCCTTGTCAGCCTCAGCTCATTCTGAGCTTTAGTTTTTCTGACACCATCCCTCTGGGCTACTTGTTTATTTATGTATTTATCATATTTATCATATGCATGCATATATGTATGCATGTATTTGTATTTGTATTGATCTTTGATGAACTGTCCCCTGCTAACTGAGCAAAGAGGCACCTTTTTAATGTGGTGATTCTCTTTATTGAGCAGGGGGAAAGCAACTGGCCCTATCCACTGCCAGTGCAATACCCCTCCAGTGACTGTTGCTGGTGTCTGTCTTATGTTTCTTTTTCGATTGTGAGCCCTTTGGGGACAGGGAGCCATCTTATTTATTTATTTTTTATTTCTCTTCATAAACCCCTCTGGAAAATTTTGTTGAAAAGCAGTATATAAATATTTTTTGATGTTCTTTCCTTCCATTTCTTTTTTTTTGCCTTCATTTTTATTTTCATCTCAGTGACTTAGTACTTGTCCTATACGCCCGGCCCAGGGCCTAATCTGAGTCCCTGCTTTGGCCTGAGTACTGAATGCAGTCCAGAAAAGATATTTAGTTGGATCCTTGCACAAGCTGATTTTATTTTAAACAAGGACTAGCCTTCTTAGGCTTTCTTTGGGGGGCCAACCTTGGCCTAGGCTGGCCTGGTCTGATGTCCCTAGCATTTGATTGCCGGCTGTGCAGCATTCAGCCACCAAACATCTATCCCTTATCTCCAGAACTCACTCAGTTTCATAGTCACTTCCACTCTTAGAAAATCAGAACTCCAGAGCAGATAAGCACAGGCAAGAACTAAAGTGAGCAAGCAGAGTACCACAAGATAATTAATTCATCATTTCTTAGGAAATGCTCTGTAATTTCCAAACAGCAGAATCACAGCAAGGGAAGCTAAAAGCAGAGACTGCAAAGGGGCTCCTTCCAGAGCCTCTCCTCTACACAGACAAAATCAGGCTATCTGCCACTTTCCTCACATGGCAGTCCTCATAACAAGATGTCTCTTCTGGGACTGCACATTCCTTGTGGGCAGGACACATTCCGAGAGTGATCAAGCTATGACACAAGACCCACCAGCGGCTCTTCTGCTTTTCATTTTCAGCTCCTGACATTTCGAGGAAGAGACAGTCCAAGAAAGGAACTTGCCCTTAACACTGCCCTCTCCTCCTCCTCCTCTTTCTCAATCACATATAGGATAAGTATGGAGAGGGGCCTGAGAAGAGAATGAGGTGGCAGCAGTATGATCCTTGAGCTCTCAAGGTAGCAGAGACATAATAGGCAGATGAATGGCCTGCTCTCCCTCTCCCTCCCTCTTTGTGTGTGGGGGGGGGGGGCGGGGAAGGAGGGAAGGGTGACCACAAGCTGTGATTTTAAAAACAACAACAGTGCTGAGGGTTCTGAATGTGGAGAGGGAAAAGTGACAGGTGAGCTGACCAGGATGGATGGAGAAGCAGGAGAAGGGAAAGGGAAGAAAGCAGAAGTGACTTGGCTGCAGCAAGGAGGTGGGTTGGGCGTTTATAGCTCTCAGTAGCCACTTGAAATGTTGCTCTGTATGGTGCTAGGTTTATGAATTTTCAGTCCTCCTGAAAGATTCCATTTACATGCCCTACATAATTGGCTGCATCTGAGATCTCATTCTCAAGAATTTGTTACAGCATCTGAACTGGAGAATGCAGCAAACTGGAAACATCAGTGAATGGAGTGACTGTACAGTCTCAGTGCCCAGCCCTGAGGTTATCACAAGCTGGACAAAGCCAACATGTTACAGTTACAGGAATTAGATTCCATCAAGGCCCGGGCCCTTGTTCAATCTGCATACACATTTTTCTACCATCTCATTACAGGGTCAGTTGTAGCACCAGCATGAACTACCTACTTGCTCTATATAACAATGATGTGCATGATGCTGGACTAGGGATGCCAGGTCTAGATGGTGAAAAAAACCTGATATCCATCACCAAAGCAGTGGAAATAGAGGATGCTTTTCACACCAAAAAAAGTTTTCAAAAAGCTTCCACTTTGCATAAAATTTGCATGTGTTTATTGGTATTATATATGCATATTTTGATAAAAATTGGATAATTTGAGAATAAATACAGCTCACCACCATGAAACTGATGACCAGGTGAGCTGTATGTCTGCTCAGTCTGTTGTCTAGGTGCAGAGTTCTTAAGCCCCCTGCTACTTAACCATAAATTCATCTCCTGGTTAGGTTTACCACATACACAGTCCTCCTCTCCCATGGGTCACCCAGCCTGCTCTCCCCAGCCAGGCCAGCAACTTCACCTCTTGGCTAGAGGCAGGGCAGCCAGCTAGCTATTAAGTGATCTCCCACTCACTTGCTGTTTTCTATGACTACAAACATTTATATATGGCTTTTCAACAGAAGGCTTCACAGTGGTTTGCAAAGAAAAATAAATAATAAGATGCTCCCCTGTTCCCAAAGGGCTCACAATCTAAAATGAAATGCAAGGTAACAGCAGCATCAGCCACTGAAGGAATGCTGTGCTGGGGTTGGACAAGGACAGTTGCTCTCCCAATGATAAATAGAAGAGATTCACCACTTTAAAAGATGCCTTTTTACTCAGTTAGAAGGGGTAATTGCTAACTGAGTAAAGTTAATTAGTTAACTGCTAACTTTTCACTGTTGCCACCACTGCCACCAACACCACCACATGAAGAAAGGAAGCTGCACCTGCTGGGCCCACCTATTTGTGCTCTTGCATCATGTGGCTCTGTAACCTGCCATGGAAAAGAACCTCTCATCTGGCTTTGCCATTGGATGGATGGTCAGTATGATGCTGGCAGGGGAAGGAGACAGAGGAAGAGAAGCTGCTTATGAAAGCAAAGTGTTCTGAGTCAACAAAATGTTCCAGTTGCTTCCCAGAACTTCAGACAGCACAACAAATGCAAAAGTTGTTTGTTCCCCCAAATAGTCTCTATTCCTCCTAATGCAAAAAAAGTCATTTGGTCCAAAATAATTGCATGTCCTCTATAAAAGTCCCTAGTTGGCAGCCCTATGCTGGACAGAGCCCCTGCCAAGTGAATACACTCAGGGTCAAACCCTGACAATGCCTCAGTCTAAACAGCCCAGAATATTCCAAAGCAGACACATACTTTTCTGTGCATTAAGTCTGATCAACACTGGAAACCTCACAAAATACTGCCCAGATTCCTCCCAAGGTCTCTTCACTGGGCAGTTAAATCCCTCGATCCTGGGAATCCATTATCCAACATACTAAAGATGGCATTGTACAGCAGAAAAGCAGTCCTAAGCAAACAAATATTGTAAGGAATGGGAATGAGGTCAGGATGTAGGAGTTGAGAGGAGACAGAAGAAATAGCATAGTTGTCATGAGGACGGGGGGAGAAAAATTGGGTTAGATAAAAAGGAGAAATTAAAAGGATTTCCAGTAAAAGGCTACTTTAGCAGCACATATCCAAGACTGCACACCCTTGTATTCTTCTCCAAAGCTTGTTCAAAGCAAAATGCAATAACTACCACTACTAGTTCCATATTAACAATCCCTATGGTGCCATAGGACCAATTCTTGTCACATGTACACAGGGATTTGTGGCAGTAAATGCTATAAAAAGTGATGCACCAATACATATTTGTAAGCATGTAGGGACATTATTTGCTGTGGAGACCTGAATGGTTACCGTTCCCAGGCTACTGCACATTTCAAAATGTATATCTCTGCTTAATGCTTGACAGTTTTACCCAGGACCATAGGAAACAGCCTTATACCATGTCAGACCCTTGGTCCATCTAGCTCACTATTGTTGTCTACACTGACTGGCAGCAGCTCTCCAAGTGTCTAGGCAGAAGTCTTTCCCAGATGCCAGGGACTGGCTCTTCAGCCTTCATTCCACCCCACACTGCAAGACCAGCTCTCCACCCCTAATTGCTACAACCTAACTACTGCTTACTGCTACAAACATTGGTGTGTGCATGATAAACATGTTTCCCCCTCAAACTGAATTGTCCTTGTAAATACTAATGGTGTGAATTCATTACATTCATTTTGGGAATAAAGAGGAAATGATCCGAATGGGCCCCATTCTCAATTCATTCTGAAAACAAATGCCAAAGGAAACAAATGAGAATGGGTGGCATATGTGTCATTTATTCTCATTCATTACTCCCATTTGTTTTGGGGGCAAGAGGGTCTTACTGGTCCCCAACTCTTTATCTGTTTTACACTTGGCCACTCAGGCAATGGGCATGTTGAAACATGAAATAGATGGATATTGTTTTGTGGGCATCAGTTATCAGGAAAAAGGGACTGCTCCTGCCTTTTAAAGAACAGCCTATTTGAGAATGAGCGTGATGAAGGGCCAGTTTAATTCATGTGCCATAGAAGGAGGAATGAATTAATCATTCAAAATGAGCAAGATGGTTACAGTGGAGGCATTTTAGATTTGAGTCCTCAGGTCTTGGCACTGGCATCCTGTTTTACGATGATGCCATCAACAACCAGCTCCACTAAATAAGAACATAAGAACAGCCCTGCTGGATCAGGCCCAAGGCCCATCTAGTCCAGCATCCTGTTTCGCACAGTGGCCCACCAGAAGCCACTGGGAGCCTACAGGCAGGAGTTGAGGGCACGCCCTCTCTCCTGCTGTTACTCTCCTGCAACTGGTACTCAGAGGCATCCTGCCTTTGAGGCTGGAGGTGGCCTACAGCCCTCCAGCTAGTAGCCGATGATAGATCTCTCCTCCATTATAAGAACATAAAAAGGTGTAGCTACAGACTACACAAAATTATTTCCTGCTGCCCCATTTTAGAAGCTCAAGTGAATAAATCCCACTCACCTTTTAACGACAGCACTTAAGTCTCAATAAAACCCAGTGCACATATTGTACAACCTACACCACTAATTCTCTGAATTATTGCATTTACCCAATTGCAGCTAGTGACATTAGTGACCATATTCTGCCTGCCCTAGAGCCAGAGCTAATAAGCAACTATCTAGATATCTGAGAACTGTTGTGACTAATTCATTATTTCCTTCCAAGCCCTACATTCAGAAAGCATTTTAGCAACAGAAAGATTTAAATGAAGGAGCTGTAATTCAGAGCAAGAGAATTGACCCAGTGAAGTACATGGCATCTGTTTGTCTACCTGTATTCTGTATGTGAGGATAGGGAAAATGCTGTTTCTTTCCCCCTGACTTTCCCACGGCCAGCCTCTGATTACCATGTCCAATGCCTTCAGGAGATGGCACATATATACTCTGTGCATTTTGCAGCTTACATACTCAAACTGAAGCTGGAAAAACCATAAGGGCTCTGGAGTAGGTGGTGCATAAACAGAGTGATATTATGAATACAGATTAGGGGTATTCCTACAAGGCCTGGCAGAGACACCCAGCCTCCTTTGCAAAACCCACAGACCAACAGTCATACAGCTCAGTTCTAGCCCAGGGTTCAGTGTGTCCTCCAAAGTTATAGCTCATGCCTTCCATTTCTCTCACTTGTGAGAAAGCTACAGCTACCTGGAGTAAAGAGCCGCTACCTGGAGTAAAGAGCCATAGAAATTTCAGTCATGTAAGGCAGAGGAGGGAGGAAGGAAGAAGTGGAATGGTGGGATCTATAGATATGTAGATTGGAACCATATGTCTGATAGCAGGAGTTTCTGTGCTATCACATGCCCAATCTTCCTTCCTTCCTTCCTTCCTCTTTCTTTCTTTCTTTCTTTCTTTCTTTCTTTCTTTCTTTCTTTCTTTCTTTCTTTCTTTCTTTCTTTCTTTGTGTGAGGCATGCATCTACAACCCACATACTTCTAATCTCCCTCACAAGTCTTCCCCCAGAGACATATGCTCCTGGTAGTTTCTTCAGGCACAATCTGGCTTGTAGTCTTCTCCACACCCTGGTATTTCCCCCTGAAAATCAACTCAACAGATCATCAAGAGCTTGCACCCAAAAACTGCACCAAGAAAAGCAGAATTTTGCAAAATACATATGTTATACAATGTGCTTATTCTGCACAATCCATTTTGCTTCTGAAAACCATGGAAAGGGACAAACAGCTATGCTCAGATTTTGTTCCTGATAGCTGGAAACATACTGGAAACGTTGTTTAGCCCCACTCTGCATGGTCAGTTCTGAGATTTTACCAGGCATGACCTAAACACTTTCCAGTCCATCACCATAGCTATCAGAGCTAGAAGCTTGCTTATTTTTTGAAAAAAGAAAATGTATCTTCTCAGAATGCTGAATTGCATGCCTGATGTAAAATCCTGCATTTATCCAGTGCAGAAATGGCATCACGGAACGTCCACAGCCATGACTGTAGAAAATTTGGCTTGCAACTTAGGGACAAGCTGTCCCATTTCCCCAATTGCCCTTCACTAGCTCCTTCCGCTCTCCACTCTTCCTGCTGGAGGGTATAGGCTTGTTCATATTCACTCCTGGAAGCAAGACTGAAATTAATATCTAGTTCTAACATGCTCAGGCTGCTGAGGCCATACACATGCTCCCTTCTTCTGTAAGGGATAGATCATGTTGTGCAATGAAGCAAGCAGCTCCCCAACAGTGGGACTACTATGTGCTCCCCCTCCTGCCTTCACACACACAGTTCGTCTGTCCACCACATAACAGGATTCTCACTGAGAAGAACACAAGGCTCCTTTTCGTATCAAAGGCTCCCTTTTATATTAAGCATCCTTTTGCTGTCCATATGATGCACCTCTCGCCATCCCTTTCTGTCAGCGAAGCCCATTTGCCTTCTGTGCTCTCTGCAGTTGGCTGTGTGCACAGAGCTAGCAGAGTTTCACTGTGATGTTTTGTTTCAAAGTAAATCTATATTCTTAATCCTCTTGCTCACTCTCTTGCTACTTTTATTAGTCTCTCTTTTTTATATAAAAAAGAGATATTGTTACCATAGTAACCCACAATTTCCTGATATCATTGAGGACGATAAGAGCTCTGATGCCAGGCTTCATAGCTTTGGGACCACGCTCTGCAGACTGAATGCTAAATTCCTTCCTAGAACTTGGGCCAGCAATTTTACCCCTCAGCCCACAGACTCTTAAATGTGGCACAGTGGCTCTCGAGAGGAAGTGCAATTCAGTTTGTGGGCTTTGCAAATCCAATGGGACCATCTTAGACAGCTTTTCAATATGGCACCAATTGTAGGATGTATTTCATACTGAAACAGCCTAGAAAGGCTAATGGTCAGAGAGCAGATGCTCACCATTCAGCCAGATGCTTTCATGTTTTGAGGTGTGTGTGTTGGGGGGGTGAGGGGTGAAGCTCAGTTATGCTCATTCTGAAAGCTACATCCTGCAAAGCAATACAGCATGCTTGTGCATCACTCTCACAGAGTTTCCACAGCTGTGCTTACATATGATGCAGGGAATGGCAAGCTCTGGGCTCTGGGCAGCATCACAGGCCACATTTGGGGAGGGAAAAATCTGTGTATAAAGTCTTCTGTATTACCCTTCCAGGTGGGTTTTAAGGCACCTAGAAGTTTAGAAGACTCCCGTTTAGCTCTGCCCTATGGCAGGGATGGGGAGGAGATAGAAAGGTTGTGCATACAACCAATGTACCTGGTGGGGCGGAGGGCTGGCGATCAAACACGATCAATCTCTGTTTACAGGCTCTGCCGCTTGTGCAGCACATGAGCCATGCTGCAGCAAGTGGCAGAGCAGGGAACTTCAGGAGGAAGTCCTCTGGCATCCCTCAATGCACCACGCCATCCCTTAGCTGGGCGCTGCCGCCGTCTGACTCTGTGTGTGCTCAGGCTACGTGCAGCCCGAGCACACACACAACCCTGGCACTGGAGTGAAAAGCCAGCTTAGCCAGGTCTGGCATATTTTAGGCCAGAAAACATCACATGGATCCTTTTCTAGAGAGGTAGCTGTGTTAATCCTTACCAACAAAAAGAACAAAAAGTCTTGTGGCACTTTAAAGACTTAAACACTTACTGTAGCATGAGCTTTGGTGGACTATGTTCATCCTTATGTATTCTACGTTCCACTGGCTCATAGTAATATAAGTCAGAAAGCAAACACAGAAATACATTATAAAAGCTCATGATCTAGAAAGCTATCTCAGGATTTAGACATTCATGGCTTTGGCTTTTTTGTGTTTTTAGCAGCTAGAAATCAAGTTGCTTGCAGTCTTTTGGGTTCATAAGAAAACTGGGTGGGAGGGGCTTATACAAGCTGCCATTTTAGTCATGCCCAGTAAGTAGGGCTGTTAGGTATCCACAGATGGGTAAGTAGCGAGATAGACTTGGTATCCAGAGATATGAGCCCCTGGTGGCGCAGTGGTAAAACTGCCGCCCTGTAACCAGAAGGTTACAAGTTCGATCCTGACCAGGGGCTCAAGGTTGACTCAGCCTTCCATCCTTCCGAGGTCGGTAAAATGAGTACCCAGAATGTTGGGGGCAATATGCTAAATCATTGTAAACCGCTTAGAGAGCTCCGGCTATAGAGCGGTATATAAATGTAAGTGCTATTGCTATATTGCTATTGCTATATCCCAGTCAGTTTTCCCTCCAGAGGCACTCTTACCCCTGGACTTTGGGGCTGAAGTCCAGAGCCTCCACAAACCCTGGGCCCCCACAAATCCTCTTTAGAGACAGAGGGGGGAGTGAGGAAAGAAACATGTGGGATGGGAATATGTTGTGTGTTCAAATGTTTCTCCTAATGCATATTTGCATAAATATAAACAAATATACCTGTTTTATATTCTTACATTCTTGTGAGTTCAGTTGCTGTGAACCCACATGTTAAAAATACTAGATATGTCATGCTGTGTGTAGGGGGATGATGCTTAACTTGCAGTGGGGGGGGGATTGAACATGGGAGGGGGCCCCTCCAAAGGCCTTTAGGTCCAGGCTCCAAAATTACCTAGGTGCACCTCTGGTTCCTTCTAAGGCATGCACACGTACACGCTCACAAGTTTTTTGATGTCTGTTAATTTTAGATCCCACTCAGGTTGAATCAGGAAGACCCCACTCTGAATGTACATGTGTACATACTGCCTTGATCATGCCACCCAGAACAAAACTAATTCCGCACGGACATGAAAAAAATGAGAGGGACCACTGTTCCCAGTCCATCACTGCCCACCTTATTTGCTACCAGCTGCTAAATAAAGCCAACATCAAAGGAAAGAAAACCTGGCCTGCACACAACTGTATTTTCTTTTACTTGTATTGCCTATTTCCATAGTTATAAGGTAGACTAGAAGAGAGCTCTTCCAAATTTGATATTCTTCCTTCTAAATATAGAATTTAAAATGTCATAAAGTTCTGCATCAGTATTAATCGCTTCCACGTCCACCTACGAAGAGCTCAGTCCCTGTTCTCTCTTATTCTGCCATTTTTTTTGGGGGGGGGAATCCCTTCTGACTCTTATTCCTGCCATTGATGGCTCATCCCATAGTAAGCTTATCATTGTGTATGCTATGTATCTCCTGCATTCTTCTCCCCATCCCATTTCTGTAACACATACGGAGGCAGTTCACACAACATGGGCTGCCTGGGGGAACCCAAGTGGCTCATGTCATCTGGAGCACCAGGAGCCCTCTGGTCTCAGCTGCTCCAGATATGGGGAGCCCAGATCACATACCCAGGTCTTTACGGAGATAGAATGCATCTACTGTTCATTCTACCTACACACAAAAGGTTGCCAACTAGGGACTTTTATAGAGGACATGCAATTATTTTTGGGACCAAATAATTTCTTCCCCTTCCTGCTGACCATCCATCCAATGGGGAAGCCAGAGTGGAGATTTTGCTTCAGTGGCAAGTTGCAGAGCCAGGAGAAGCAGGAGCAGGTACAGGTGGGCCCAACAGGTGCAGCTTGCTTCTTTCATGTGGTGGTGGTGGCAGTGAGAAGTTAGCAGTTAACTAACTAACTTTACTCAGTTAGCAGCTACCCTGCTGAGTTAAAAGACACCTTTTAAAGTGGTGAATCTCTTCTATTTATCATGGGGAGAGCAACTGGCCTTGTCCCAACCCCAGCACAGCATTCCTTCTGTGCCTGATGCTGGTGTTGCCTGGTGTTTCATTTTAGATTGTCAGTCCTTTGGGTCAGGGGAGCATCTTATCGTTTATCTTTCTTTAAAAACCACTGTGAACCCTTCTGTTGAAAAGCTGTATATCAAGAGAGAACAGCAAGCAATTGGGAGGCCGTGCATGCACCACTGCCCCAGCATGCAAAGAAGCTGGCTCGGCAGCTGCTAGCTGGCTGCCCGGCCTCAAGCCAAGAGGTGAAGTTGCTGGCCTGGCTGGGAAGAGCAGATTGGTGACTTGTGGGGAAGGAGGACCGAGTGTGTAATAACACTTATCAGGAGATTAAAACTTACGATTAAGCATCAGGGGCCTAGAGAACTCTGTATCTAGACAGCAGATGGAGCAGACACACAGCTCACCTGGTCATCAGCTTCACAATGGTGAGCTGTATTTAATCTCAAATTATCCAATTTTTATTTTTTATCAAAATATGCATATATAATACCAATAAACATATGCAAATTTTATGCAAAGTGGAAGCTTTTTTGATACTTTTTTTTTTAGTGAAAAGCATCCCCTATTTCCACTTTTTAGCCTACTTTCCAATAGGCATATGAGATCACCTAGCATTCTATGTGTGTGTCCCCCGCATCAACTTTTTAATGCCTGGACCAATATGGACCAAATTGGGTACAGTTGTAGGGACACATAAGGACACCTCAATGGCATATTTTGTGATGATGTCATAGACCCTGATCCAAGATGGAGGATGTGTAAATTTTTGAGGCACAAGAGGGCTAACTTGTGAACCGCCTAACCAATTTGAATTTGCTACAGCTGTAGGGACTCATAGGGATGCCAAAATGACATGGTGTGTGATGATGTCATCCACTCCAATTCAAAATGGTGGCCACATTAGCATCTGAGGCGCAAGTGTGCTAATTTGTGGACTGTCTAACCAAATTTAACCAAATTAGGTGCAGTTGCAGGGAGTGACACACAGCGATACCTCAACGGCATAGTTTGCAATGATGCCATCCACCCCGATTCAAGATGGTGGATGTGTAAACTTACATAGGAACATAAGAAGCTGCCATATACTGAGTCAGACCATAGGTCCATCTAGATCAGCATTGTCTACATAGACTGGCAGTGGCTTCTCCAAGGTTGCAGGCAGGAATCTCTCTCAGCCCTATCTTGGAGAAGCCAAGGAAGGAAATTGGAACCTTCTGCTCTTCCCAGAGCGGCTCCATCCCCTGAGGGGAATATCTTACAGTGCTCACACATCAAGTCTCCCATTCATATGCAACCAGGATGGACCCTGCTTAGCTAAGGGGACAAGTCATGCTTGCTACCACAAGACCAGCTCCCCTCTCCCTGAGTGGAGAGGCACAAATGAACTAATCTGTGAACTTGTGAGGCACAAGTGGGGTAACTTGTGAACTGCTTAACTGATTTGAACCAAATTTGCTACAGCTGTAGGGACACATAGGGATGCCCTAATGGTGTGGTGTGTGATGATGTCATCCACTCCAATTCAAGATGGCAGCTGCGTGAACATCTGAGGAGCAAGTGGGGTAATTTGTGGATGGCCTAACCGATCTGAACCAAATTGGGTACAGTTCCAGAGAGTGACACACAGGGACACCTCAATAACATAGTTCATCCACACCGATTCAGGGTGCAAGTGGGCTAACTTGTGAACCGCTTAACCAATTTGAAGCACATTTGCTGCAGCTATAGGGACACATAGGGACACCTCAGTGGCATAGTTTGTGATGATGTCAACTACCCCTATCCAAGATGGTAGATGCAGGAATGTTTGAGGCGCAAGTGCACTAACTTGTGGCCTGTCTAACTAATTTGAACCAAATTAGGTACAGTTGTATTGAGTGACATACAGGGACACCTCAGTGGTGTAGTCTGTGATGATGTCATCTACCCTGAATCAAGATGGCAGAACCATAAACCTTTGAGGCACAAGTGCACTAACTTGTGGGCAGTCTAACTGATATGAACCAAATTTGCTACATAGGGATGCCCCAATGTTCTGTGCTGTTCACCGCCTGGCACTCATGTGGGTGTGCAAGAGGTGGAGTTTTGAGGAATCTGCTGCTCATCTGCAGGGAGGCAGGTAGGAGCCTGACTCCTCAGAAGCCCTCCCAATGCCCAGGTAAACCGGTCGTGTGAATGACCTTATAGAGTATTAGCAACATGTTGATTTTTCATTCATCATATGTTAGCTTTTTTTTGTTTCCCAAAGTGGCCCGCCTATCTATGAACAGCAGCTCATAGTCAAACATGAGCCGACATGTAGGACTTGCACATTCTTAACCACTGCTGAATCATAAGCAATCCCTGAACAGAAAGACAGTGGTGAAATCATCAGTTTGTAGGCTGGGGTCGGGGGAGCAATTTAACAGGTTCTTTTTGATAAGCAATTTTTAAATGTTCATATTTCCCCCTTAAGGAAACCAGTTTTGGGTCCTCTGAGCCCTAGCAAGAGCCAGAACAGCCATATACCAAAATGGGTCTCTCCTCTCATCTTCTAGCACAGAGACAGCTGGTTTTGGCTTTCATATCTCTTCTCACCTGTGTAAGGATTAAAGGGGAAATGTTTCCCAAGCTGTTCAACCTTGCGTTTGGCTAGTCATGTTCATTTAGACTTTTTTAATGACTGAGGGCATCTTATATTCTTGTTTTGCATGCAGTCTGAATTCAGAATATGCCCCCAGATAGAAGGAGTTGCTGAAAACAACACTTTGAACATGTTCACATCAGGAACATCCAGAGTTAAATGGCTTATTAAAGACCTTCCCCAGCTATATCGGGCTAATCAGAGGTCTAACTTGTGTTACATCTCTCTCGGCCCTATCTTGGAGATGCTGCTAGGGAGCGAACTTGGAACCTAGATGCTCTTCCCAGAGCGGCTCCTCCCCTTAAGGGGAATAACTTACAGTGCTCACACATGTGGTCTCCCATTCATATGTAACCAGAGCAGACCTTGCTTAGCTAAGGGGACAAGTCATGCTTGCTACCACAAGACCAGCTCTTCTCCCCCTGTTGCTTGCTGGATTCAAAGCTTTAATCCTGTCAATAGGTTGTTCTTCAGATACAAAGGTGCCAAAGGCCTGATGCTGTCTGCTGAAAAACAGTGTGTATCCAAAATGCAGCAGTAGCTGCTCAGGACCTTGGACCATGCTAGCATATAACCTAGAATGGAAGACATACACTAGATGATTGCCAAGCTCCTCTTTGGCATGCCACCACACACCCACACGATCTGTACTGCAAAGATCTCAGAAGGCTGGGACTCATTTCCCCAGCCTCCAGGAATCCCTGAATGCACTGTGCAATGAATGCACTGTGTGATGAACATGGTGCATTGGGGGATTCCCTCGGGATAGGCCCAAGGCCTATATAGTTCAGCATCCTGTTTCACACAATGGCCCACCAGATGCCTCTGGGAAATCAACAGGCAAGAGATGAGAGCATGCCCTCTCTCCTACTGTTACTCCCCTGCAACTGGTATTTAGAGAGAGGGATCTTTCCTCTGAGGCTGGAGATGACATATAGTTCTCAGACTAGTAGCCATTGATAGACCTGACCTCCATGAATTTATCTAAACCCCTTTTGAAGTCATCCAGGCTGTTGGCTGTCACTATACCTTGTGGCAGAGAATTCTATAAGTTGATCATGTGCTGTATGAAAAAGTTCTTCCTTTTATTGGTCTTAAATTTCTTGGCAGTCAGTTTCATGGGATGACCCGTGGTTCTAGTGTGGTGCGAGAGGGAGAAATGTTTTTCTCTATCAACTTTCTCCGCATCCTGCATGATTTGATAGACTTTTATCATGTCATCCCTCAGTCATCTTTTGTCGTGACCCAGTCACACCGATGCCCAGTGTGCATGTATGGTGGCATCCAAAATGGGTGCCGCCAGTGCAGAGGCCCGGAATTGGTCAAAAACAGCGCAAACTGGGCCATTTGAGACTGGGGAGAGGAAGGTGGGGGAGGGTAAACTGCAAGAGACCCCCCCCAGCCATGGTAGCACCCGCCCCCCAGAGTGTTTTTTTTTTTTTTAAATCCTACTTTAGAACCCAAGCCAGCCCCAAGCTGGCCGGGGGTGGGGTTCTGCTTGACCTCGAGCTGAACTGGGCCTGGCTGAGCTGAACTGGGCCTGGTTGAGCACCACTGAACTGGTCTGCCCTCAAGCCAGACGAGTTCGATGGCAAACTGGCTCAAGGTCAAGCCAGTTTGCACATTCCTAAGAAAGGTGCTCTAGGTTTCATCTTGGTTGCTCTCTTCTGCACCTTTTCCAGTTCTACAATGTCCTTCTTAAGATATGGTGACCAGAACTGTATGCCGTAATTCAAATGTGGCTGCACCATAGTTTTGTATAAGGATTTTATAATATTAGCAGTTTTATTTTCAAACCCCTTCCTAATAATTCAAAGCATGGAATTGACCTTTTTCACAGCTGCTGCATATTGAGTCAACACTTTCAATGAGCTGTCCACCACAACCCCATGATCCCTCTTCTGGGGTCAGTCACTCAAAGTCACTCACTCGCTTGGTCAGTCACTCACAGGTCAGTCTCCAGTAATGTATATGTGAAGTTGAGGGGGTTTTTTTGGTCTCAATATGCATCATTTTACACTGGCTAAAATTGCGTTTGCTATGTCCCTATATGCCTATGTCCCTAACCACATTTGTCATTTTGTTGCCCACTCCCCCAGTTTGGAGAGATCCTTTTCGAGCTCCTCTAGGCTTTGGTAGCTTATAGGCAACTTGCTAAAGTAAGAAACCTTTCATTCCAAACATCTGGAAGGTAACTTGAGCCATACATGTTTGTCAGAGTGGGAACAGAATCCAATATTGCCTGACCACTGGGAGTGCTAGGAACATAGGAAACTGCCTTGTACCGAGTCAGACCACTGGTCCATCTAGCTCAATATTGTCTACAAAGATTGGCAGTGGCTTCTCTAAGGTTGTAGGCAGGAGTCTCTCTCAGCCCTATCTTGGAGACACCAAGGAGAGAACTTGGAACCTTCTGAATGCAAGCATGCAGATGCTCTTCTCAGAGTGGCCCCATCCCTAAGGGGAATATCTTACAGTGCTCACACATTTAGTCTCCCATTCAAAAGCAAACAAGGAATGGCCCTGCCTAGCAAAGGGATTCATGTTTGCTACCACAAGACCAGCTCTCCTCCCCTGCTAAGAGAGAGGCAGTTTGGATTTAACTGTTCATATTATTATGAATTTTTCAGTTCAAATATCACCTCATAGGAACATAGGGAGCTGCCATATACTGCATCAGACCATAGGTCCATCTCCCTCAGTATTGTTTCTACACAGACTGGCAGTGGCTTCCCCAAGGTTGCAGGCAAGAATCTCTCTCAGCCCTATCTTGGAGATGCCAGGGAAGGAACTTGGAACCTAGATGCTCTTCCCAGAGCGGCTCCATCCCCTGAGGGGAATATCTTACAGTGCTCACACTTACAGTGCTCACACCTCAGATTTCAACTTACTGGGTAGACTTAAGCAAGCTGCTGTGCTTCAACCCCTTTGCCATCTGTAACATGCCACATAAATAATAAAGGCCTACTTTGCAGGGAAGTGAAAATTTGCAGGGGAGTGATTGGAAGAGTGCAAGTGAACTTCTTGTGAGCACTCAGTAAAATCACAAAATGAAAGCACTAAACTTTATTAATATCCTAAAAAAAAGTGACAGAGTTTGCCTGGAAAGGCCCAGAACTCATGAAAGAGGAAGCATGGAATACTATCTTAAGTTTGCAAACACAGGAGACAGAGCTTTAATGCAGATGTTGGGACAATTAATGCCTCTGCAATGGTGACAAAGGAATACTGATAGATTGACCAATTAGAGAGATTTCTTGTAATCCTAGATACACCACCATGTTTTACATCTAACTCATAACTCATGTTTTACATCTGACTCATCTCATACGTTAAATAAATAAATAAATAAGCAAGCAAGCAAATGGTGAATTCCCTAGATGGACGTGCAGAATGGATAAACCACTTCCTCAAGTGAGGCCTACTGCTCATTCTTTCTTTCTTTCTTTCTTTCTTTCTTTCTTTCTTTCTTTCTTTCTTTATTTATTTATTTATTTATTTATTTGATTTTTATACTGCCCTTCCAAAGTGGCTCAGAGCGGTTTACAATTAAATATGATAGGCATGTGTGTGAGACCGCTCTCCGTCAGCTGCAATATTTTTGCTTTCCCAAATCTTGGCAATGAAAAGATTAGGACAATGCCAGTATCTGTTTTTCATAAATCCCGCATTATTGTTTTGCATCATGCATGCTTGCTGCATGCTCAGAAGGCTTAGTTGTGTGCATGTTTCCTCTTTTGAAATGCTGACTGGTTTCTTGTGAACAGTACTGTGATTTGCTGTGGTACATGGCCCTGGGCAATTACAAACTGTCCCTCATTCAAAGCAGTAGGCTGGCTATTTTCTACCTTTCCAAATTAATGCATTAATTGAACAAGCACCCTTCCTTCCTACCTACCTACCTACCTACCTACTAACAGTTTAGAAACCTATTGCTTTAAAACACTTATCTTTATCTGCAGGTATAAAGCTTTGGGGGGCAAAAATCATGACTATTTGCTGAACCTCTAATCTCTAATTAATCTCATCACTAAAAAACTGAACAACAGCTCCAGAAAGCACATCTCCCTAACCTATTGTGAACTCTACAAATGAATGGAGAAAGTGAAATTCACTTGCAACAGAACCTAATTTCTTTGTGCACAGCTCTTATTGAAATGACAAGTTTTGTCACATCAGAGCTGAAGCTCAGAACTCTACAAAATATAGTGTTTCTCCCTGTTCCAGACCTGTTCATCAACTTTAAATCCTTAAGTTCAGAAAAATCTGCAAGGGTCATTTCCCTCTTTATTTTTACTAGACCTAATTAAATTTTCATATCGCTCCCAACAGTCTGACCTCATGCTACCATAATTTCCACTTTTAGGCAGGCACTCAGGACTTTGTATATCCCCATATGCTTGATTCTTCTGTATTGGCTGAGTTGCAGCTGATGTATAAACTGACCCCAGAATTTTGTGTTTGAGGTGATTATAAACGTTCTGCTGTGGTAAGTGACTTATGACAGGCAGCTAATTCAGACAGGGAAGTCATCACTTGATGTTGCAGTTATCAAGTAATGAGCTAGTATGTGTGGAGAAATTTTTAATGCACACATCCAATCAATATCTTTGTAATGCCGGGATGACCTCCACATGCAGCTAAAGAGTACATTTAGCTTAGCTTACCTGGCATCCACAGATAGGAAAGAAAATAATTCTGTGAAAGACTGGGTCAAACTCTACAGCACAGAATCTTGCAGTGAAAAGGTGCTCCCTAACTTAGCCCATTGGGTCCTATCCCAATGGTGCCTTTGCACAGTGCTGGGAGTCTGGAGTGCAATGGGCTCCTTCAAAAGAGTCAAGCTGGCTCAAAAACTCATGGTGCTATTACCTCTTTAAAGTCACCTGCTTTGACCTCCCAAATCACCAGAGGCAGGAGAACTTTACCCAATGACTCTGGTGTCAGACTCGATCATTTGTGACTGAACTGGGGCATCTTGCTCTACATAGCATCCCATTATAATTGTAACCATTCATGTAATGGAGAATACAAAGTGCATCCTATTTCCCAGGAGGTGAAGTAGCACTGAATTCAAGACAGTGCCTGGGTGAGGATTTGGGTCACTCTTTTCGATGGGAACATGTGCCACAACTCAATGTCCCTGCATACCCCACCAAAGTATTTTGTAGTATTTTTTGGTTTTGTCAGTTGTGCCTTTACTCCTTTCTATTATAGCAGAGCCAAATAACAAAATGTCACTGTATTCCCCTTATAATACCTTCATGGAGAATTTCATTGTGGCTCAAAATGTCTGCAGGGCATGATGACCTCCTTCAGCAAAAGCAATTGTATGCCTAAAGAACAGTTGCACCTGTGTCTTGAAATGAAGGCCTCCTTCAACCCCTTCCTATGAGTCTTCAGATATGGTGCTCAGAACATCATCCCCTTATGGGATTCTCAATGCTCCATGTGCAACTCATTTCCCATAAATCACCACTAAGTGTGTTCACAGTGGTACTGAAGAAATGGAGTGCTTACCTGGGTTGCCCTTGAAAGTGCGCACTGGTGTGTAGTGGTTTTTGGAGGATGTTCGAATTGGTGTGTTGTCTTTGGGAGAGGTATCTATAGCCGAGATAGTCTCTCTTTCACAGTGTGCTATAGGGATTGGTCCCTGCTGCCGGAGGATATCAGCCAGAGCCCTGGAAAGAAGGAGGAAAGATAGTGCAAAGTGTTCACACAGAGCAACATGAACACCAAGCAGGAGTTATTGAACTTGTCTCTATGGGACACAATGCTTTCAGTTTTTCAGAACATAGGGGGATATAGGAATTAAACTTTCATTCTCTGGTTTATGTATACATCTGTATAAACACTAGAACCAATGAGGACTGGAGAGCAGAAAGAGAATGGTGTCAAAGTCCTCAGCACATTGTGAACTGCCTTCTACTGTGCCAGACCATGGAGTGTCTGGCACTGAGTGGCAGCAGCTCTCCCGGATACCAGACAAGAGGTCTTTGCAAGCTCTGCCTGCAGATGCCAGGGCTTCAAGCTGGGCTCTTCTTCTTGCAAAGCAGATGCTCTGCCACTCAGCTAGGGTCCCTGCCCATCAGAGAAGGATCTTCTGCCCTGGCAGTTTCTCATTTACTGGAATCAGTGCTCATGGGTGGTTTGGAATGCATGGGCAAGAACCATAATATTGGAAGGAGAAGCCACTGTAAAGCTCACCAAAAGACCTCATGTATTCTATGGGGACCCCTGTATGGTATTCCAGTTAGAAAATGCTATTCACATGCGCAGCCCTACCAGGGTAGGTCCACTCGTGTGAAGCACCAGGATCAAGGCCAATCCTTACCGCATCAGGTAACCGGAGGTTTTACCTCAGGCTATTACCTAGTAGAAGGGTGAGAGCGTGACCTTCTACTCAGATACCTGGTCATGTATGTGTCAGGCTGCAGGCGGTCTGAACACACACCGAACCGGGTGGCAAGAGCTTCTGGTGCAGTCAGTGCACTGAGGGATGCCGGAGGACTTCTTCCTCTGGTTCCTTGCTCTGCTGCTCGCTGCAGTACAGCTCGTGTTAGAACTTTGATTGTGTGGGGGGAGGCAGGTAGGCCAGCCCATGTCAGCATTTTCAATCAAGTAAATGACCTTACAGTATTATATTATTACACTACAGTATACTATAGTGTAGCATGGCATTTTGTGAGACTTTGTTGATAATAGTGAACACATTAAATTATGTGAAAACCTCTCCAAATGCCCTTCTTTTCAAATTGTTTTCTTTAACAGCTTGGGACAGGTACTGGCTGCAGCAGCAGATGCAGCAGGAGCGTATGCTTCCTCTCAATGTGGTATGAGCGTATGCTTCCTTTTCCACTCTCATCTTAGACACTAGAGAAATGCCTATTGTAGGAGTCTCCTGTGGAGAACTATAATCATGTAGTGGTTCCAGGTAGTATCAGTGTTTTTTAAAGTGTTTTCCAAGCTTCTCCTCACTTAAGAGGATATATTGGTTAGTATCTATCACTATACAAGGAAGTGAAATGTGTGGTGCCATAACTTTAAGCTTGCCAATTCAAGTACTCTGCTCAGATTTCAAGGAAAAGCTGACAGAAAGTAAAGATGAAACATTGTTAACGTAGCCACCACTTTTTCTTAATTACTAGGACAGTTCTGGTTCCATGGTCAATAGGAACATTTGGCATAGATGACAACAGCATGCAAATAATGCACAGTTGTTACACAGTGGGTGGTCTTCCCATGGTGGGGGCACATGGATGTGGAACAGCAACTTCCAGGGAGGGAAAGGATCCTACAACAAGTGGTGTTCCTTTCTACTATCTAGGACCCATGTGGTTGGATTTTATTTTAGGAAAGACCTTCATTGATCCACACAGAGGTTGCTAGAGATTACTGCACTTTCATTGTCTGGTCATTCCAATGTGAGTGGAAAGAGCTGCTGCTTTGTTCTTATGATGCTTCCCTGTGATTGGTTTTAGCAGAAAAGTCAGAGACATATTGCTTTCTCCTCTTCCTCCCCACCCCCCAACAGTGGTGGGATTAGTACCCCAATCCACAGAATCTTGCAAATGATTGCATATCAGGATCTCTACAGGCTACCTGTGGAACTAATTATTCATACTGAAATGTGTGGACAAACAGAAAACAAAATAAACATTGAACAAACACTGTAGTGGTGACTTGATCTTGGTCACAATACACTAGTAATTTCTCAAGTGCAAGGCCTACTAAACAGCATGGGAATTGCACAAGAGCACAACTATATTAGCATATTGTATAAGTTAGCAGCATCTTTTCCATTTAAAAAGCTGCCTGAAAAAGCAATTATGTTTGAATTTGAATTCAAGCTGGTTCTATTTAGCAGGTTTCAGAACACAGTGAAGCTTATATCTTGTTTTGATTTGTAAACAGGATAATGTTGGGTTTACTTCCTCTTTCCCACTTTTCATTTTTACACAAATGAGCAGCATCCAAACTGTTACTGCCCTTTCCTTTTTCTCCTCTGAAAATCTTCAACAAATATTACAGAATGGCAAGGGGGAAATGTCAGCACATATCTAAGCACACAAATTGCATGTGGAGATGAGAAAAAAGAAATGGGTGTGAAGGAAGAGATCACCAGCATTTTTAAAACTTCACTATTTATCTGTTGAGGACCTGCATGGGGTTAAACAAGTTGTTACCTAGGTTTCTTATGAAAAATACATCTGCATGAAATGCTGCAGCAGGTAATAGCGTCAATACACTTCCCATGGTAAGCTGCTTTTGCAGACATTTGAAATATTTTGCATCTGTAAGACTCCATGGAACAAGAATGAAAGGAAACACATGGATTGCATTTTCAGTGTAGCCAAAAGCTACAAAGTCTCTTTCAAAGGCAGAGAAAGGCCAGGATTGCTTGGCTTGGAAGGAATGTGAGAGGTTTAAAGCTCACACAAGGTGATAGGCTCAACTCTCCTAAGTGGGAAAACACACTTATAGAGTCACCTTGTTACCAGTGAAGCTGGAAAACAACAAATTCCTTTATTCATTATGGTGATTGCTTGCAAGTGTTATATGAACACAGTTCATTTAAATAAAGCATTTCAGTTCCAAATCTGTTCCAGGTTGCAAACCATTCCCTTCCTGCAGCTATAAGGCACTGGCCATATGCAGAGGGAGTAAGAAGCATCATTAGCCATACTGGAAATGTTCCTCAACTTTCATAAAGTATCATGCTCATGGCTGTTCCAGAGGGAAGATTGCTCATTTACACTATATCATTCTAGATAAAATATTTGCAGTATCGTGATGCTCCATAGTGCTAGAAGCTGCCCACAGCAGGACAGAGATATGAGAGTTCTTCTGCTTAGAAAAATGAAGTTGTTTCCAAGATTCCCAGTTGTCATCTGATGGTAACCTAGGCCCCAAAATTATATACAACTGTGTTCAAATCACAATCAAAACTACTCTCTACTTCCAAAGAAAGCATCCCTTGCACTGAAGGATCTACTGCCAACCAGCTTCTCCAGATCAGCTTCTCCAGAATCAGAATTTGGGTACAAGAGTAAAGCACAGCCCCTAGAAGAGAGAAGATACGATGGGTAAAGGTAAAGTGTGCCATCAAGTCAATTTTGACTCCTGGCGCTCACAGAGTCCTGTGGTTTTCTTTGGTAGAATACAGAAAGGGTTTACCATTGCTTCCTTCCGTGCAGTATGAGATGATGCCTTTCAGCATCTTCCTATATCGCTGCTGCCCGATATAGTACCAGCGGGGATTTGAACCGGCAACCTTCTGCTTGTTAGTCAAGCATTTCCCCGCTGTGCCACCTAAGGTTATGATGGGTACAACCTCAAATTAACTCTTTGATTGCTGGGAGCACAGAATAATAATTGGAGGTACTGAGGGCATTTAATTCTTGAGGCAAAGCTGTTAAGTGTGCAGCATAATCCAGCTAGGAAAGTACACCTGATTACTACTACTACTACTACTACTACTACATTTATATACCGCTCTTCAACCAAAGTTCACAAAGTGGTTTACAAAGAAAAACACATAAATAAAATGGTCTCCTGTCCGCAGAGGGCTCACAATCTAAAAGAAACATAAGGCAGATACCAGCAACAGCCACTGGAGGGATGCTGTGCTGGGGCTGGATAGGGCCTGTTGCTCTCCCCTGCTAAATATAAAAGAATCACCACTTTAAAAGGTGTCTCTTTGCTCAGTTAGCAAGGGTCCTGTGTGATCATTCAGAGCACCATGAACAGAAGCAGAAATCAATCCCTTGTCTTTCATTGGTTCCGCCATCATCCCATGTCTTTCATTGGTTCCGCTCACCCTCCACTCTTCCTCACCAATGAAACATGCTTTTACAGGGCAGTGGAGGGCGTTATTTAGCTTGTGAAACCTTCCTATAGATATAAAAACAAATGGGAAAAACAAAACCATGCCCTAGTTTCAGGATTTCAAGTTTTTAAAAATTGAAACAACTGTTGCGGACCTGAAGGCAAATTGAGAGCTGCATTCTGCACCTGCACCCTACTGAGATGCATCCTACATTTATTTATAAGTACAAACATTTGATAGGATACACTTTCCAGAAGGTGAAAAGTTTAATTTAAAAAATTCCCACAAGATGTTAGAATCTCAGGGCCAAACTACATGGGATAGGCAGTTGTGTGAGTCTGAATGGAGAAATGGTACAGAGAAGGGATTGCTTAACCCTTTCACATCCTGCTGCTTGGCCACTCAAAGCTACCACCCCAAGTGGGGGACAGAGATGCTGTTGTAGTAGAATGTGGGAAAAGGAGCTTGGGGAGGGACTGATTTTGAGCAGCCCAATGCTCAAAGGAGAACTTGAAGTGAAGGGAAAGGATTAATCACCTCCTCACCTGCCACTCTTCCATTCCTGAGGCCATTTCCCCCAAGGACATTTTTTCATTAAAAAAAAAAAAAAGACCCAAAAAATCAAGGGAGAAAGACATGCAACTGAATATCAAGTCTAGTTTGGCTCTTTAAAAAAAAATCCATAGTGCTATGGATGCGAAACACTATCCCTAGGGATGTGCAAAACGTTTCGATGTTGAAATGTTTTCGACTCAAAATGGCCCATTTCAAGAGTTTTGAGCTCGAAACAAAATGCCCTTTGAATAAAGGGCTTGTTTCAAGGTTCGAACAAAACAACCCCATTTCAACATTTCAAGCACCATTTTTGAGGACTGTTTTTCTCTTGCTGTATTTTTTCCTGGCACTGGCTTCTGATTGGCTTGCAATCTCCTTGCTTCTTGGTTGGCTTGTTAGCATACAAATCAAGTGTTGTCATGGGCAACTGTGCCCCCATTGGCTGGTGGGGGGGAGGCAGGAGGGCGAACACAAAAGGAGTGAATTTTAAAATGTACTCAAAGGGACTGGAAGACAGAGAGAGTCCTTATACTGTGTCTCTCTTGAAGAAGATGATACATCTGGACAGGACAGGAGAGGAGGAAGGAAGGTATGGTTTTGTGGTTTTATTTTCTCAACAATGAGTATAATACGCTGTACTATTACTGCTATTCGTTGGATCTCAGATTGACAAAGGCAGAGCTTGGGTGCCAGCCTTCCTTGCACTGTGGTTTGTTATGTTTGTGAGATAATGTTGTGGTGAGAAATCATGGACAGTGGCAGCTCTGTGTGTGTAATATTTCTTGGTGATTGCTATGATGAGCTCCATGTCTGGCCTCTAGATTAACCTGTGCTTCACTCACTGCTCTGGTCTGCTCTGCATTGCAAAGTGTACTCAGTCAAAATGTGGCTGAAGTTACTCTAGTTGAGCTTATGGCTACGCTTGCTGCTAAGTAAGGGTGCTGCTGTGGCAGCTGTTGCAATGCTAGGAAGTAAGAAGTCATAATTGTGTGTGAGAGAGCAACTTGTGCCAATGTTGTTACACTGTGGCTGGAAGCGGATTCTGGGTCAATGATTCTTTTTTGGCCAGTTTTGGACTGTGTTTGAAATGTGTGTTTTGTGTTGGGAGGGACAGATTCCCTTTAACTGTGCTTCTGCAGTGTTTTTCATGGAAGGGTTGCAAACTGCATTGCAAATTGCAATGCAAAACTTGTGTGTGCAACTCTGTGAGTGCAAGTTGTTCCGATCATAGAGAACAATGGGGAAACTTGAAACATTCAAAACAACCCTCCTATGAAGGTTTGGGGGGAAGGTTAAAAAATTGTTTAAAATCACCCGCTTGCCCATTTCTTTTGTGGGTTGGGTGGTAGGTAGCACCTATTTGGTGTCCCTAGGAGATACCCATGGGGAACAGTGGTGTTTTTCATGTTTTCCCATAGTTCCTTATGGCCAAAACATCTGAAAATTTTGAGTTGTTTTATCGAAACAGGTGGCTCAGCCTATGTTTCAATGAAATGTTTCAGCCGTCTGCATTTTGTTTTGAGCTCAAAACAAAATGCAAAATCTGGTTGGTGCATATCCCAGGAGTTTGGAGCACTCCTCAAGGAGATATCTTGCTTAGCTACAGACCTGGGATCATGCAGCCCAATTCTTTGCATGTTAATTCAGAAGTAAATTCTGACTGTGTAGTAAGAACACAGTAATATTTGGTGCAGAACATCAGGAGATTTGGTGCAGGGTGTTTTCAGTATGCTGATGACACCCAAATCTATTTCTCCGTGCCAACGTCATCAGGAGAAGGCATAACCTCCCTAAATGCCTGCCTGAAGGCAGTAATGGGCTGGATGAAGGATAACAAACTGAGACTGAATCCAGATAAGATGGAGGTACTTATTGTGCAGGGTTGGAATTTGGGAGACAATGGGGCTATTCTCACGACCAACAAAAATCGGGCTAGCAGAGGCTAGCCCGATTTTTGTTGGTTATCAGAACCACCGGGCTCGCAGCCGAGCCCAGTGGTTCTGGAGCGGCTAACCCGCTCGAGAACCCCTGGCAAAAAGCAGGTTTGCAGAGCGAGTGCTCCTGCAAACCTGCTTTTTGCAATCGTGAGTAGCCGTGGCGCGCCCTCGCGCCGCGCCTACTCATGAGTAGGCTCCTGGCCGAGAGGCTTAAAAGCAGCCTCTTGGCTCGGGGGTCTCCCCAGTATGCCCTGCGTGCTCACGCAGGGCATACTGGGGCTTGCGGGGGCCATGCGGCCCCTGCTCCCCCCACCCCCTGCCGGCTTCGTCTCAGAGCCAGCCATCGTGTGGGCAGCCGATCCGGCCACCCAGGGCTCCCTGCCCGCTCGTGAGCGGGGAGAGCGGCTTAGCCCGCTCTTCCCGCTCACAAGACGGACCCAATGTTGATCTGTTGATCCGGTCCAATGTTGATCTGCTGGTTCTGGATGGGATCTCACTTCCCCAGAAGGAACAGGTACATAATCTGGGAGTGCTTCTGGATCCACACCTCTCCCTTATATCCCAGGTTGAGGCAGTGGCCAGAGGTGCTTTCTTTCAGCTTTGGCTGATATGCCAGTAGTGTCTGTTTCTTGAGATGAACAACCTCAGAACAGTGGTACCTATGCTGGTAACCTCTAGACTTGACTACTGCAATGCACTCTATGTGGGGCTGCCTTTGTATGTAGTTTTGAAACTGCATTTGGTACAGAATGAGGCAGCCTCCGGGTCTCTGGGTTATTTTGGAGAGACCATATTACTCCACTACTAAAAGAGCTAGGGGCTATTCTCACGATTAACAAAAATCAGGCTAGGAGAGCCTAGCCCGATTTTTGTTAATCATAAGAACCATTGGGCTCGCAAGCGAGCCCAGTGGTTCTTGAGCAGCTAACCCGCTCAAGTAGCCCACCCCTTAGCCTGAGCTCTCTGCAAACCCAGGCTATCTGCTCTTGAGTAGCCGCGCTGCAGCTCTGCACCATGGGTACTCACGAGTAGACCCCCGACTGGGAGGCAAAAAGCCGCCTCCCGGTTCCGGTGGTCTCCCCAGTATGCCCTGTGCACTCGCGCAGGGCATACTGGGGCTTCCGGGGGCCGTGCAGCCCCCGCTCCCCCCAGCCCCTGCTGGCTCTGTCATGGAGCTGTTAATTGTGTGGGCGGCCAATCCAGCCACCCAGGGCCCCCTGCCCGGTTGTCTGTGGGGAGAGCGGGCTTAGCCCGCTCTCCCTGCAGTTTCAGCAAAAGTGGGTCTCATGGATCGTGAGACCCTCCTCCTACACTGGCTGCCAATAAGTTTCCGGGCAAAATACAAGGTGCTGGTTATAACTTATAAAGCCCTAAACTGCTTGGGTTCTACTTATTTAAGAGGACATCTTCACCATGAGACCCACCGCCCACTGAGATCATTCGGAGAGGTTTGTCTGCAGTTGTCACCAGCTCGTCTGGTGGTTATACAGGGACAGGCCTTCTCTGTTGCCACCTCAAGACTATGGAATGTTTTTCATACTGAAATTAGATCCTCCCCATCTTTGACAACTTTTAGAAGTCCCTAAAGATTCATTTTTTTACCCAAGCCTTTTAATTTGACAGTGGTTTTAAATTGTTTTAAGGATTTCATTTTAATTTGTTTTATGTTGTTGTAAACCACCCAGAGATGGAAGTTTGGAGTGGTCTACAAATTTGAGAAATAAATTAAATAAATGAATAAGTCCCAAAGATGCATTTTCCCCAAGGGTTTGCATAAGACTACAGCCTCAGAGACTTCCCAAACTATCATTTTTAAAGACAATGAATGAATCACTTCCCATGTGTGGTGCACAGTCCAGTTATCCATCATTGTACTTCTGTTGCAAGAACATCACATTTTCCTAGAACTTAATGACACTATTTTCACAACCACTGGAAAATGGGCTAAGGGAGCCCAGCCCGCTTTCCAGTGGCTGTGTGTTGCAACAGGAGCCACAGAGCTCCCAGCAGCTAACCTCTCTAAATAATGACCACGTTAAATGAGGTTAGTGGAGTGAGTGCTCCAATAACCCCATTTCCCTGATTGTGAGTCACCATGACTCATGAGGAGACCCCCAATAGGAAGGCTCCCGATCCCAGCCACCCCAACCGGCTCTGTGATCACATTATCATGTTATCATGTGGCCATCACGTTATCATGTTATCATCCGGCCATCCAGGGCTAGCAGTAGGGATGTGCGAACTGGTTCTTACTCGAACCGGTTTGAATTCAAACCAGGGTGGTTCGAAGGTTTGAATTCGAACTGAACCAGGCATCAGGTTCGAGCTGCAGGTTTGAATTCGAACCGAACCAGGGGGTGGTTTGATTTGACCGGTTCAAACTGGTTAGAACTGGTTTGGACATCCAAAAATTGGTAGGATGGTAGATGGCACCCAGGGGTACCTGCCACCCAAACCCCAAAGCAATCGGACACTCGTACGATTTTTTATCAATTTTTGAAAATTATTTCTATTTTTTCTCATAGGGTATAATGGGACTCCAACCAGCCCATTATACCTTATTGTGGAGCACCCATGGGTGCCAACAACCACTCAAACCTTGAAGCAATCAGACAGTACTATGATCTTTTATGAATATTTGAAATATTTTCAATTATTTTTCTCATAGAGTATAATGGGACCAGAACCAGTCCATATCCCCTATTGTGGAGCACCTAGGGGCACAAAAGCAGGGTGGGTGGTAGACAGACAGGGGTGCCAACCACCCACAAAACCCCAAGGCAATTGGATACTCCTCTGATTATTGGTGAATTGTTAAAGTATTTTTGAATTCCTCATAGGGAATAATTAGGATTGCAGCAAATGTATAGCTTCACGTCGGGGGGGGGAAAGGGGTGTCCAAGAGCAGAGTGTGGTGGGTGGTAGTGCCCAGGGGGGGGCAGGTAGCTATCAGAATTATTTGAAAGGAATTGGGCAAAGGGCTGATTTTTAAGTGATGTTTGAAGTTTATGTTTCTTTAAGGTTAGCACTGAGAGTAGATTCATAGTTTGTCATTGAAAATCTTATATGCTACCAAAGAATCTACACTCAGAACACTTCAGAAACAACAAAACCCAGTACCCCATGGGTTAGCAACCCATGGAGGTGGTTGGCACCCTCGCTCTGGGCCACCCCAGCACCCCCCAAGTGCAGTTATGGGTCTGCTGAAACCTCCATTCTTCCCTATTGAGAAAAACCTTAAAGCCACTTGTGGGGTGCTGGGGTGGCCCAGAGTGAGTGGTGGTCTAGTGAACAGAGGGTGCCAACCACCCCCATGGGTTGCTAACCCATGGGGTACTGGGTTTTGTTGTTTACATCAATGAGTACATACCAGAACACACATTCTTTCCTTCCTGTTGGCCAGGGGGAGTTATGTCATTGGCACTAGTTGTGTCATAGGAAATACTGAAACAGGTCCCTGTGTACACTTGTGCAACGATATCCCACATGGCAGTCACACTTGACAGGCCATGCCCAAGCTACCCTGGCACCAGAGGTGGCATAGTGAGCTACTGCCCTCATCCCCACAAACCAATCTCCCAACGTGTGACAGTCTCCCCACGTGTCCCTCATCTGGTCTCCCCACTCCAATTACCTTCCAGGTAACCTTATTACTCAATGCCCAGCCCTTGACTAGCTGACATGATGACTTCCCTGTTGGAAGGGTCTGAGGAGCAGGGTGGAATCTTGGCAGTTGCTTTGGGTACACACATGGCTGAAAGTCTGAAGAAGACATAGACTAAAGATGCACAATATATGCAGAATGGAGTGCTGGGAATCCATGAAATGCAGTTCCATCTATTCTCATGACTTTCTCCTATAATTGTTCTTTACATTAAAGGGATACGATAATTCCATCCTTGTGAACAGAGTCTTTCAGAGGTTTTTACAGAGAGATGCAGGATTAGAACTAGAACTTAAATTCTAGAGGTGATCCACTGAAGAGCAAAAACTCTTTGTTGTTGTGGCTGTGTTATTGTAACTTTGTAATATTGCCTCTGTGCTTGTAATATACAAAATAGATGTCCGTGTACATTATATTCAAAGATATGCACTGATTCCAAGTGATGTACTGATGGGCTAAAACTATAGACAAGAGGATCCCAGCAGGTGACAACAGAGGAAAAGGGTGTCATGCTCCAATATATTTTTATTTAAACGCCTTAGAGCAGGGATCCATCTTCTCATTATTTGTAAAGCACCATGTACTTGGATGGTGCCAAGTAAATAAATGCATACAATCCTCAATAAAAGGTACAAGATCATAGCTGATGCTTGAATTCTACATGGTTTCATCCCTGAACAGACTGCATTCATTCATTCAAAACAAATAATTATGACTAAATATTAACATATTTAGGAATTAAGACATCCTTGAAGAATAGGTTTTTCTCTTGTTCACTGACAAGAGTGAACAAGCAGAATCACAACGCCTAATATCTGAAAATCTACATTTTCTCATATACTTCTGTTGAGGAAGCTGTGCACAAGGAACTGGTTTGCACATCCAGCACACTACAAGTACAAGAGAAACAAACTAATTGACTATCCTCTGCTGTAAACAAGATGGATATCACATAGTGTGTGATTTTCTGTCTGCACTTTATTTTGGTAGCTGAACTACTGAAGTAGGCAGGCTGCTCCAGGTGGGCTGGGGACTGCAGAAGAGGTGTCAGGTGATTTCTACATTTATGAACTTGACGGGGATTGAGGCTTTCTCAGTCATAGGGGTGCCTTATCAGACGGTGCATTTTCATTTTCCAGCCACTAAAATGTGTCCTTCTTATGCCACATACCTCCTAACCTGGTATCCCTTGGCATAAAGACAGAACAACAAATGCAACCCCTGCTCTTGATGAGTTGCTGCTTTCTAATTAAACCACAATGCTGTTTGTGGGCCATTTCCAAAAACCTCTTAAATGAGGGAAGTAAACCTCATATGCATCTGATGGAGATGACTATTCTACCACACACGCAATATGTGACATTTCAGCTGGATGCTTCCCAACTGCAAGAAAGAGCAATGGGAATGGTAAGCAAATATGAAGAGCTTGATCTTTCCAACCTCATCTCAAGAGAAGCCAAAGGCATCCTACTCACTTGCATAAGGGCTGCAGGCCTGGGCTGACTATGACACAGTATGGAAGGCATTTTGTGCCAATAATACATATTAGATCAGAAAAACAAATCTTGTCTAAGAGGATGCTTCACCTATCTGAGCAGATGGGAGAGGCAGGCTAGAACAGATACACATTCATATCTTCAGATGATGGCTTTGTGACACATCCAGTTCTGAATAAGAATGACAAGATAATCAAAAGCTGGGTTCTAATGCCAGGATCCAAACTTACTGTGGTAACTTCAGTAGGGCTGCCCAAATGTAGACAGGTGCAACAGCTGCAGGTCAGTATACCCTACAGGTTCATGGCCCACATAAAGCACAGAAAAATCGCTGTACTATGATCACAGGATACACTGAGGTTCATACAGATATGACTGAGAAATGTCATTGGAAAGACACCTAGATCTGGGTGGGAAACAATACTTATACAGAAGGTGGTATGGATGTTTCCCTGTATGAAGGAGGAGGAGGAAATGATTAAAGTAATTTTTGATTCCTTGGCACTATGATGTAAATAGACTGCTACAAGTAGAGAAGATTTGTATCAACATTACAGACTTATAACAATTCTATACCAGCTTAATCATTATGGTTTTCCTTAAGGAATTTTTGGTTGAAGGGAGTGCTGAGAATTCTCCGTCAAGAGATCTGAAGGACTACAGAACTACACTTCCAAGGATTTTAAGGAAGGATGAAAGATTAAACCAGTTTAATCTGTAGTGGAGATTCATCTACAGAGACACAAGCAGAGCAAGTGAGGGTTAAGGAGACATGATAATATAGAGATGGTACATGGGAGACCTCCTGTTTCCCAGAAGAACAAAGGGTCATAATAAACTAGGAGACCCTCTCAGTCATTTGATGCCAGCACATATGGAATAAGCACCAGTTACTGGCAACCTTCTCTTTATTTTCAGCTGTGCGAGGATCAGCATTATCCACAGCTTACCTCAGTATGAACAAAATGGTGGTCTCTGGAAAAAGGTGACCTCAAGTTTCTTCACTCTACTGCCATTTTAATGATATCAAGCCTGTTTCGTGAACAATCAGTTCCTTGTGTACTAGAAGGGGGATCTTTGACCAGTGGCCAGTGGAGCAACACTATTGCTTGCATGCACTTGCATTAACTGCCCCATTAGGATTCCTTGCCAAAGGGGCTGGGGATGGGAGGAGGTTCTACCATGTATTGACAAAAGTGAATGTTCAAGTATAGTGACAACTAATTTCATGAAAAACTCTCCTCAAAATACGATTTAAGAATAGTCCCTTCAGTCACACCAGTGCTCCTGGATCGGGCCTTTATGGTATGGATGTTGCTGAAACCCATCAAAGCCTTTAAGGTGATCATAGCCTCTCCTATACTCACTTTTTATGCTGCTTGGCCAGAGGCAAAAGGCTGTCAGAGATTATTCATGCAGACAAGTGGGCAGCTCACCTGAAAGGATATATCTCCCTTGGGACACAGGGAGAGAGGGCTGAGGAGCCGACTGCCAGGATTCTACTAAACTGCCTGCCATTCACTGGTGGTCAGTCTGTTATCTATCTCCAGACTGTCCAAGTGTCATAGGAAGTTCAAAGCACTATCTAAACAGGCAACACTTCATAAACAGAATCTGGCTTGGGTTATATACTGTGCTGTGTGTGTATGTTTCAACAGTACAGTGTTGAAAATTTCTCAGCTTCGTGAATGCTTATCACATCACAAAGATCAGGTGAAGCAAATTCTTATGCAATGTCCCACCTTACTGCCACTTCCCATCCAGAACCTAGACACATAAGCAGGCATGTACACATACCTTCCTTGTGGCATTATAGGGACTACCTGGAAGGATATGGCAGCAACAGAGATTGGAAAGTGGCCTGATCTAAAAGCTTTCAGCTGACATTTGAAAAATTGGTAACATTTGAGGGGTTATCAGACTGACAGTTACTGCAACTGACTGCCAACTTATTTTGGTAACACTTCCAGGCTTTATAGATGTATGTGCACATGTGCATCTATGCATCTGTGTATTTATGAATCTATCTATGTTCTATTACATCCGGCTTATGGCTGCAGATAAGGGCACACGTTGGTGGCTCACAATGTACGTGCTGAAAGCGTGGGCTGCAGGTTCAAGTGCTCTGATTACTCACAGTCATGGCTCATAATAAACAGGCATGATGAGGAGTCAGAGTAAAGGAGAAGTCTGTTCACTTTGCTTTGAAAGCAGGGTTAGGGAAAAAAAATAGGACATGGGATGACATTCATTGGAGTGTCATGTGAAATAACAGCTTCCTTTCTAGAGGAGATGTTGCAAGTCTCATTTCCTTGAGAGTTTATACACCATGTTTCTGGGTTTTGTCTTTTAAACAAAAAGATGGTTTACTAACTTAAGTTCCACAACTTGGTCCCAAACTTTACTTGCTACAGACCTCTGAGAGTTGTTCCAATAGTTAAATTTTATACTTGAGAATCAGTTCCCGAGCAGAAAAGGACACATGCACATCATTATTTATGACTGGCGTGCATGTATATAAATAGTGGCTTTTGCTTGCAAAAGTGGCACCCAGGAAAGTGTCCAGCTCTACGGCCATGCATTTTGCAGGCAAAACCTACTATTTGTGCAAGCATTCACCATTCACCAATGATGCAGTGCATGTGTATGTTGTCCTCTGGAACTGGTCATAGATACAAAATATATTAATCAGATCTCACTCTCCTGACTATCAGGACATCAGACATATTAAAGGTACAGGCTAGACAAGTACTTCGAAGTTCACTTTTCTAGCTATATACAAAAGTAATGAAATCATAGATGCCGTCCTTGCATGGCTCAGCAAAAGACTTCTGAATGTGAAGATGGAGTTAGCCCTGACATGCTTTAAGATTCCAGAAACAGCCAGTATGTCAAATGATACCAAAACATATATATTCGGAAATGTGTTTTTCCTGGCTCTTCTGGTTTGGTGACTGATTTTTTTAAAAAATCTGTGGCTTCTCTTCTATTTTTCTTATTTTTAAATGTTATAAAACTTTTAATATAAGTTGCCTTGAGTATTTCTAGTATAATGAAAAGGTGGGAGGAGGAGGAGGAAGAGAAGAATTATTATTGATCATCCACATGCTTGTGGGTTTTCACTTGTTTAGCTGAGGGGAGTACAGGACTCTGGGAAATGGGAAAAGGACAGTGCAACACTGTCACATTGCAAAGTTTAACAGGTGTGTGAGAGAGGTAGATCTATGCATAAATCTCAATCAAATTTTAAGCAGATAGAGCCAGGTTTTTTTAATACCTACAACTCCATTGATGTTGGCAGGTTTTCTTTTGATTAACAGAGCTTCAAAAAGCCCTGAATGAATGCCAACTTGTAATATTATTACTGAGTTATTTGACATGTATGCTACATTGCAGCAAAAAATTCAGAGAAAGTTGATTTCCAATAGAATCAAACTGCCAGAAATTTACTGTGGCTGACATCCAAACTAACAACGTGCTAGTGCAATGATGCTGTAGAGATTTTCATCTATTTCCCTTCCCTCTGAAACTGACCGTGACTCAAAAATATGTCTGTGAGGGTCATACAGTCCTCAGAAATATAGTTTTGGGAATCACAGTAGGCATCCAAGGGAAGACAACATGAATTAAGATTGCCCCTCCCTCCCTGCTGGACCAGTGCAGCACTAGCAGCACAGATGCTGCATTAGTCTGGATATGGGCCTGTGAACATTGTTCCTTATCAACGGTGAAGTATAATGATTAGTTGTATGAGTTTGCACAAACGCAGGAAAAAATACTACAAGGGGAAAATCAGGGTAAATGCAAAACAACAATGCTGGAACAAAAATGTTAAAAATATTTATGCAGTGCCTCTTATCTTTTTATCTATCTATTTATTTATTTATTTATTTACACAGTCAGACAGGTGTTATTGACTGGTTTGTTTTATCCAGACATTGAGTCCTTCCCAAGGACCTGGGATGGCTGAATTTTATTGTCAATGTTGTTGCTGTTGTTATAGATATCGTCGCAGAATATAGGCTGCTCCCAGTAAAGCTGCTTTTTGTAATTGGCTGATGGTGATTTCTGTGGCCCCTATAGTGTTGAGGTGATCTTCAAGGTCTTTTGGAACTGCACCCAGGGCGCCAATTACCACTGGGATTATTTTGGTCTTTTTCTGCCACAGCCTTTCGATTTCAGTTTGTAGATCTTTGTATTTTGTGATTTTTTCTATTTCTTTTTCTTCTATTCTGCTATCCCCTGGTATTGCTATGTTGATTATTTTAATTTGTTTTTATTTCTTCTCGACTACAGTTATATCTGGTGTATTATTATTATTATTATTATTATTATTATTATTATTATTATTATTATTAAACATTTATATCCTGCTCTTCCTCCAAGGAGCCCAGAGCGGTGTACTACATACTTGAGTTTCTCTTTCACAACAATCCTGTGAAGTAGGTTAGGCTGAGAGAGAAGTGGTTGGCCCAGAGTCACCCAGCTAGTTTTATGGCTGAATGGGGATTTAAACTCAGGTCTTGTGGTAGCTGGTCTTGTGGTAGCAAGCATGACTTGTCCCCATAGCTAAGCAGGGTCTGCCCTGGTTGCATATGAATGAGAGACTTTGTGTGAGCACTGCAAGATATTCCCCTCAGGGGATGAAGCCGCTCTGGGAAGAGCAGAAGGTTTCAAGTTCCCTCCCTGGCTTCTCCAAGATAGGGCTGAGAGAGATTCCTGCCTGCAATCTTGGAGAAGCCGCTGCCAGTCTGTGAAGACAATACTGAGCTAGATAGACCAATGGTCTGACTCAGTATATGGCAGTTTCCTATGTTCCTATGTACCCGGTCCTAGTCCAGCACTCTAACCACTACACCATGCTGGCTCTAGGAAACTATCTAGGAAACGCAATACGCAGACAGTAGAATATCAAGCAACTGAAGCTGATGTACATAGATCACATTCACCCTTAAAATGAAGATAACATGAATCCAGAAGTACACAATATTACACAACAGCCTAACATCCAAAATGAAAACATAGCTGGCAACTAGGGATGTGCACGAATCGATGTTTTCAATCTGTTATGTACCCGAATCGAATCACCCGATTTGTTTTGGGTCTGAATCTGGCAAGCTAGCACAGGGGCAATTTGTTTTGTCCACAAATCTCCAAAAACATGTAGATTCGGGTACAAATCATTTTGTACCCAAATCGATTTGCATAGACAGCAGACACATGCAGTGATTCTCTCAGCAGCAGGAAGGGAGTAAAAAAATTCTCTCTTCTCTTTTCCTTAATCAGGAAAGCAGGAACAAAAAGCAGAGAATCCAGACGGCAGGCAGTCAAGGCAAAGCAAAGATCTTCTAGCGCGTGCACGCTCTCTCTCTCTCTCTCTCTCTCTCTCTCTCTCCTCCCATGAGGCAGAAAGGCAGAATGGTGGCTGGGGCTGCCTCCTTAAGTACATTTGAAAATATCTCCTCTGAACTGCCCCCACCCTTGTCCCTTCTTTGACCTAGCCCCCTTTGACCCTTTGACCCTAGCCCCCTAGCCAATGCAGGGTCAGTCACCCCTGGCAACACAAGATTTGAATGGAAATGAGCCAATCTGGAACCGGTGGGGTCACCAATCTGAAGCTTGGGAGGGTGGGATTTTCAAAAAAATTTCCGGACACAAAATGGAGATAGCAAGAGAGATCGCCACAAAATGGAGGTCTGAATCTACAAATCTTTCAGGTCTGAATTCTGGGTGATTTGTTTTGGACCCAAATCTGGCCAGCTAGTACAGGGGTGATTTGTTTTGTCTACAAATCACCCAAAAGACGTAGATTTGGGTACAAATCATTTTGTACCTGAATCGTTTCACACACCCCTACTGGCAACCAAAATGATCTCAGCAGGGTGCAATGGTTGTGGGCAGAATATGCATCAGAGACCAGCGTCACATTTTCATCTCTTAAAATAGCGCGTTTAGTGTATGTTGGTCACCACAAGACTTTTGTTGTGTATTTGATCTCCAGTTATACTTCATCATAGAGAAACAACTAACAACCACTACATTTCCAGCATCTCCTCTGAAGCACCTACCCACCTTTTAGAAAATGATAGCCTAATTGCATGTGATTTATAAGAGTTAAACATCACAAGACAAAGGAGCATATGTTAGAAAGTAAAACATGGAGAAAATGGCAGCATTAAAAACAATAAGAAACTCATTTCTCAGCAAGCTTACCATGGTAAATTCACAATATAGCCCTGGTTAGATATTATGTTGAACATGGTGAATTAATGTACCTGCGTTCCTTTCAAAAGTGAATTTCAAATGCAGGGTACAGATAGGCAACGTACTGTTCTATGTGCATGGAACATAATGTGCATTGAACACTGAATAGTGTGAATAACTGCATATGTATACAGAACTGTATGTCCATACAGTGTACACAGATTGTATGCATGCTAGCATAATGTGTGAATAAGGCTTAGGTTCATAAATGTGTCTATCAAAGTAGCAAAGGAAGAACCAAAGACTTGTTTGAATGTTGTGTAGTAAGATAACATGAGGCAAAGTTATTTAGAAAAAAAGGAACTGTAATTCTCTTGAGCCCACATCGGTAGTATTGGCTCCTCCTGATCCAGCATGGCAGGAAGAAACTATAAATCTTCCATTAGGAATGGTATTGTGGGAGACACCCAGCTGCCAAGTGCCAATGCCATTCTAGTCAGTGCAAGCAGAAGTGTCACAATTGTGCCCAAAGTTACATGGGTCAGTTGTGCATCAGTGCTCATCCAATATGAATATGACTTAAGGATTTGCACTAGTGCAGACATACCCTAATATAAACTGAAACAGAGCTCAGGGGACAGAAGAATTCTAGTTTTGGAGGAATCCCAGAAATATCTGCCAAACATCAATCAGAGTTTTGGTATGAATTTAATTGCAGCAGAACCAAAAAATAAGCAACCTTGGAGATTACTAGAAGACAAAACCCTGACTTTGAGGATACAAAAGATAGAGTTGGCACATTTCAGGGATATTCATGAAGTATAGAAAATGCATCTTGTCAAAGATACCTGTGCAATTAGGAATAAATTTAATATAGCAAAGCAAAACGGTTTAATCCAGAAATCATGCCAGATTCTATAGGGGAAGAGAAAAACAGTGGCCAACATTCCACACACCGGAACATTGGCATTAGGGGCTATCTGGGGCTGTTGTGCAATTTGAAGTGTGCCTAGGCAGCTGCAGAATGAATGAAAACTGATTCCAGTCGATGTGATATGTTGTTGCGGCTGCCTTTCAAGCCATGCAATAGCCCCAGCAGGTCCTCAATGCCAGTGTCCCACTGTGTGTACCACTTGTGATGACATTAGTTACTTTTATTTTATGTATGTATGTACTTATTTAGTTAGTTAGTTAATTAGTCTGTCTGTCTGTACACTTCCTCAAACTCACATCTCATCTCTTTGGTAGTTTAAAACAAAGTAAAACAGAAACTAAAACAGTTCAAAACCACAATTCAGGTAAAAAAGCTTGGATGAGTAAATGCGTGTTGAGAGTCTTTTTAAAAGCTGTCAGAGATGGGGAGGATCTTATTTTGGCAGGGAATGAATTCCAAAGCCTCAGGGTGGTAACAGAGAAGGTCCATCTCAGAGTGGCCACCAGATGAACTGGTGGCAGCTGTAGATGGACATCTCTGGATGATCTGGGCAGAAGAGCTCATAGTGAATACAGTGAGGCTCTACACACAATCCATGTGTAGAGTCTTACCAGGCTCTGCGGGGAGAGTGGGCTCTCCCCGCAGATGAGCAGGGAGCTGTCCCTGGGTGGCTGGATCAGCTGTCCACATGATTACTGGCTCCATCACAGAGTTGGTAGAGGCGGTGGGGATCAGGGGCCACCTGTCCCCAGAAGTCCCAGGATGCCCTACACGAGTGTGCGGGGCATTCTGGGAAGACCCCTGAGGCCAGGAGGCTTGTTGGAGCCCCCCAGTCGGGGGTCTCCTCATGAGTCGCCATGGCATGGAGCCGCACCATGGCGTCTCATGATCAGAAGAACAGGGTTAGCGGAGTGCTTGCTCTGCTAACCTCATTTAAGGGGAGGGGTACTTAATGAGGTTTGCTACTGGGAGCCACACGGCTCCTGTTGCAGCACACGGCTGCAGGAAAGCAGGCTAGGCTCCCTTAGCCCACTTTCCTGCAGTCATGAGAATAGCCTCATTCTCTTAAATACCCAGGTCCTAAGCTGTTTAGGGTTTTAAAGAGTATAACCAGCACTTTGTATTTTGCCCGGGAACTTATTGATAACCACTGTAGTTCTTTTAATATAGAAGTAATATTGTATCTTCGAGAAGACCCAGAGACCAGTCTGGCTGCCACATTCTGTACCAACTAGAGTTTCCGGACTATGTACAAAGGCAGCCCCACATAGAGTGCGTTACAATAATCAAGTCTGGAGGTTGCCAGCATATGCACTACGGTTCTGAAGTTGTTTATCTCAGGAAACAGATGTGGCTGGTGTATCAGCTGAATATGAATATGTCTGCACTGTCTATACTTTATAATCATCCTTAGGCACGTAGCTATGTTTTTGTAATCTATGTTAGGAGACCCAGTACCTGTTTCGAGTCTACATGAAACTGGGCTAATCATGAGAATGCTATTTTATGTTTCACTTAATATGCCTGAAATTATGTCATATTTTCCTAAATAAACCTTCGATTTCTTTAACTCTTCTTTGTTTTGACCTAGGTAATTCAAAACTCCAAGCATGCAAACACACAGGATCACACAGAATAAGTGGCATAATAGAAACTATTTATATGTAGCGAGGTAGTAGTGCATAGATCTATGTTAGCTAATCTCACTTGTGAGTGCTGTATCAAAAACTCATCCAGAAAAATTCAGAGATAAATGTACATAGGATCACCCAGGAAGTCTTTGGACAAACCTCACATATTGTTGAACAGGGACAGTGCTGCTATATAAAAAAGAAAACAAGAGAATCAAGTTGTGAGGTGCACTCTTTTTTCCAGTGGAAAGGTAGCCTTTCATGACCTAGTCCCCATGACCTGTAATGTTGGATCAAGTAGCAAACAGGCCTGGTATCTGTCACAAAGCCCTTCAGATTGAACTAATACTCTTCTTCAAAGAGTTAAATAAGAATTGTCTCAAACCTTACATGCCCTCCATCAAATTCTAATTTTCATTAAATCCTTTATAATTCAGGACTTGATTCTGTTCCCACTAAAAACCATGGGAGTAGTACTGGATAACTAATGAGCTATTTTAAAAATCAGTTTTAAGTTTACCACTGAGCTCTTTGCAGCAAGTATTTTATTCAGCAGATACTCTAAGCTAAAATGGAACTTGCATTTGCTGGGAGATTGCCTAGCCCCAGATATTCAGCCCAATTTGAAATGTAACCAATAAGGTTGTACAGTCTTTCTGCTTCATCTGCACCCCAACATTTAATCACAGCTCACAGGAAGAGAGTATCCCTGTTCATGTAGAGTGAAATATATTCCAAAAACCATTTGGTCCCATCCACTTGTCCCAACCATTTGGTCATGCTTGAAGATACAAACATACACATAATAGAGGGAAATCTACAATACAGAGGTCTTAAAGCATTTAGGAGTATAGTAGCCATGGTCTCATGAGCAGACATGTACAGAAAAAGAAAGAATTCTGACGATAGAGTCCCTGACAGATGTGGTTTCACTATTTTTAAAAGCTGTAAGCAATATTTTTCCATAGACCATGCAGCCCTTAACAGCTGGATAAATGCTTCATAATATTTAAACTGGTGTGCCAGTGTTGAGCAAATTTAGAATAAACGTCTCTGAAAGGTATAATCTTTTGTAATCTACTGTATCCTAATAATAAAAGTCAATCAGCTTTTTCAAAGACACTTGAAGTCAAATTTTCCCAGTGCTCAGTCTGTCATTCATTCCTTCATACCCTTCATCTACATACAGGTGATTCATTTCACCCTTTAGAATTCATCTTTTAAAAAGCAAAGGAAGCATCAAAGGAATAAAAATGACAAGAAGTGTTTAGACAGGGCTGACAAGGCTCCCTATGATTTTGATGGGAGGTCTGCAACCCCCTGGCATCATACACAGCAAAAGGAACATGTGGGTAAGAGGAACATGTGCTAAGTTTCGAAATACATCAGGGATGCTATCCATCTAGTGGAGCATGCTGCTGGCTTAAGCACATGAGCCGTTAAAGCAAGCAGGAGTGGCTTCAAGTCCTATATGCCAGAGGCCCACATTCTCAGCTCTTGCTAAGCACCACCAAAGCCAATGCAACAACACTTGATTTATTAACCTGTTTTCTGATGGCATCACTTTTGGGATCCCACTGCTGTGTGATGATGTTATAAACAACCATAGCATACTGATTAAAAACTCCAAATTCAAATTCAATTCTAGCAGAAACCTTCAGAATACAAAGCTTTGGATTGCAGTGGAAGTCAGCAAGGAAGGTTCTGATTCAATGTGTGTAGCTGTGGTAACTTATACCAGCTGATGAGTTGCCCTTCACCGTGTATGAGACAGTAGGAGGATGAGAGAAATAAAACAAGAAATTGCTTTTAACTCTTACAGAACAGAAAAGGCAATAAATTTAAGCCTTTTGTGGCCTCTCTTGGGATTTTACTTAGAGAAACACTGCTATTATATTCCATGCATTAGCTAAAGTACACTTGCCTTTCAATTTATAAACTGTTGTCAGGTGGTGTTGTTGTTGTTTTTTAAACAAAACACAGTCTTTAATTGATGAGTTAAATGCTGGGTAAACATGCAAAAACAGCTTTTCCTATCTGTTAGGATTGTTCCTGTTACATATATAAAAAGTGGCTCACTATAAATTATTTTAAATTTTTACATCTGAGTGACACATACAGTATATTCAAAATGTAATTATCTGAAAATGTTCTGGGGTCCTATCTCAGTGATGCATGTCAGCTGGAGAAATGTAGTGACCATTCAGAGAGGTAAAATGAAGGGCAAACATTTGACTTTCCCCATTTCAAATGTATTTCTACTACGCAACATTTCCTAGGAAGCTAAAGAGCCCTTTTCTCCAGTTCTCTTCGGAAAACAAAACTGCTATGGGTCATCTTTCTAATTCAAGTGTTACTCCAGAATAGCCCAGTAGTGCTTAGAAATAGAAACATTTAGAGTGGAACTTGTAGCCACAGCAATTGAGAGAGAAATGTTAAATTATTCTCCTCCCCCAAAACATCATGGGGTACATGGCAGAGAGGATTGCTAACAGGGACAGTAAGATGAGTTCTGTAGCAGTTAGGGAGAAGGAAAGGTTGAACTTTCCTCTTTCTCTAGCACTTGGACAAATGAGTAGCTATTGGATATGCATAGCACAGTGGAGAAAAGATTCCATAGGGATTGCTAGTCAGAGAATTCAAGGAGTGAATATGCATCTGAGCAAATGTGCTGGGGGCTAGGTGGGTTGTGGTGTAATGAAGGGTGAAAAGGTAAGCAGTATGGAAAGGCAGTAGCAATAGTTAAAGAAAACAGATAAAGTTTTATAAGTTTGGAGAGAACAGATGGAGATTATGGACATTTTGAAACAGCGCAGCAAGTCTTATTCAGCTTGACCCATACAGGGGGAACTGTCCAGTGCTGAACAAAGAAGGTGGATGGAAACTTTATATGGGAAAAGATGGAAAGGACTCTATTCCCAGTTTGTGCTTATCTAAGGGGGTGTCTCTTAAGAAAGATGAAGAGATAAGGCAAAACCTATTTTTAAATTAGAAACATATATCTGCATTTTGAGAAGACTAATATTAAGCTGCAGTTCTGAAATGTGTAATGGAGAGTTCTCCCCTTCCCTGTTTCTGCTCTGAAAGCATTAACCATTGTTAGCTCTGGACAATTATGTTTTCTTATTTTGTGCCCTGCTTGGCATTATGTAATTCTGTGCTTTGCTGCTCTGACAATGTAAGTTAATCTAAATGGGCCAAAGTTGAACACAGCATGGAAGGTTATATGATGTAGCTGGTTTTAAGGACACGTTGGGGTGAGGTAGAGATTTCAAGACTTCACCAAGATGGTTGCAGTTAGCAATTTTAAAGGTCTTCAGATTTTGAAAATGTAATTTAAAGGTCTTTGTTTCAAAGCCTGTAAGGTCTTAATAATGCCAGGCAGTTGTGGAAATTGGGCTATAAAGTAATGCTTACTATTAAGGAGAACTGAGACACCTGCACTATCTACTTAGAAGGGGCTCCCCTGACTCTAGCAGGATACAGAGAGGGTTGTCTTGGATAAGATTATCTGTCTCTCCTGTTCAGCCTGGCCAGTTCAAATAGAACAGATTATTGCTTTGTTGAGTAGAATCTACCTCAGTTCTTCTTGCTACTGCAAGTGATGATGCTTAAACTGTAACTTTCTGTAACCCAAGTTTGAACAGGTTAAAAAATATAGCACCCCCTCCCTCCCTCCCGCTCTCTCTCTCTCTCTCCTTCTTTCTCTCTCTCCACATTATTATTTTGTCTCCCTGTAATTAATTCAGATTCTGTTATAAGCACTGTCATAATTAGAACTCATTTGAAAGGATTGCACTATATATCTTAACACCATCCAGTTAAAATCTACTCCTAGTGTCTGTTTGATTAACCCACATTTAAACCTAAGGAGAAGAGAAGTTTTAGAACATTCTTTTTTAACCAGAGTTGAAAATGAACATCCAGTCCTCAACATCATATCCTCTCCTTGTTGTGAAAAGGGTATTGCTTTCACTAAGCACATATACGAAAGGGAAAGAATAAGTATAAATGATATGACATGTATGTATGCATGTATATTTTTATTCATGGCTCTCCATTTTGAGGCAAGAAGATGCTGAGCAAAGAAGAGATTAACTGTCCTGGGAAGTAGGTGTTGCTCTCTCCAGTACCTGTACCTGTATGGCTGTGAAGCAACTTCTTTTGGAATCTCCAATGTTGCCTGGAGATAGGGCAATATCCTTCATAAAGGGTAGAGAGAGAGAGAGAGAGAGAGAGAGAGAGAGAGAGAGAGTGTGTGTGTGTGTGTATCTCCATCCCTTTGGGGGAAGGTTAAATCTCTCCTCTACAGCAGGTGGAAGGATTAGCTCAAGTACTCTAACGAGAACATCTTATTCCATTCCCTGAATGAGAGTAGGAAGGTAAGGAATCATCCATCTTTAAAGTGGCAAAAAGTTGGGTGTCTCAGAGACATTGTAAGTCTGGGTTTTACCAGCACCCAAGGTAAGTTTGGAATTGGGGCTATAAGGAGGCTTGTCTAGGGGACTGAATGTCCATCTCCTGTTCTCACATGTGTTCTTAAATTGAGAGTTATGAGTGTATGAATGCATTGGATGGGGGAGGGGAACAGTATAGGGGTCCACACCCTGTTCTCACCTGTGGATGTTCATCTCCTGTGGTGGCTGTCGTGCCTTGTCATAGGCCACCTTCGCAAAGATGCCTGCAATGACAACCAAGGCAATGGCCCCACATGAAATGTAGACGGTGGCATTAGTGTTGTCCTCATTTGGGTCATACCCATTGGATAGATCTCCCGGTCCATCATTACTGGTGGCAGGGGTCATTGGATCTGTGCTGGGGCGTGGGTCCTGGTTACGACACTTGTCCTGATTGAGCTTCTCAGAGCGCTTGTTGCAGCAAAAGCGGTAATAGCAGGTGCCGCAGCAGTAACGGAAATCCTTCTGTTGGGTGTTGTTACAGTCAAACTCCTTGTCCCACTGCCCACTCACATCAAAGTAGCCCATGCATGTTTCATATGCTGGGCTCGAGCTGCCTGCACTGCCACTGGAAGACACCCTTGCTGACCCTCCACCAGGACTGCGGCCACGGCTGCCCCCGCTACCAGCTGGCACAGAAGAGGGGGCTGTGCTGGCCAGGGTGTGGTTCAGTGAATCCTTGCCTGGCTTGGGGGGTCGCCGGGGTGCTGCTGCCCCCTGTGTCCGGTTGCCCTTGGGTGTCCGTGGGGGCCCAGCTGCTTGAGTGGTCAGTAGCAGTGCCAGGGCGTACAGAGCAAGAGGCAAGAGCAGAAGAAGATGCCTCCACCCCATGGTGAGTGGAAGGAGCAGAGTGGAAGGTGGAGGGCTCTGCCCAATCCAACACAATCAAGGACCTCGGCTCTGCCACTCCATGGATGGTGAACAGGAGCCTATCTGCAAGCAGATGGAGTCACTAGCGAAAGCTTCACTGGCAGCAGCCCGAATCCAGCCTTTGTCTCTGGAGACGCCTCTTCATCCCGGCAAGAAGCGAGAGGTGCTACTTGGCTGCTTCGGAGCAACGGTAGGCTCTTCTCCGCGTCCCGTCCTGATCGTAGCTCCTTCAGCGACGGGCTACAAGAGAGATGGAGATGTCAGAGGCTACCTGGCCCAGAAGAAAAGCGACTGGGGGTGGGGGGGGGATGGAGGAGGGGTGGAGATGTGTCAGGAGGGGATGTCGGAGCTGCCCTTCCAAGGGGGCCTACTGGGGCTGAGAGTGAAGCAGGGGAGATTCAGAGCTGCCCTCAGGAAGCCGAGGGTCTGCTTTCGTTTGGCGATAAGAGGACCTCCCGCTAAAGCTGGGATGAGTGCCAAGGAGGAGGAGGAGGAGGGCAGGCAGGCAGGTGCGGCTGCTGTATCGGGGCATAATCGCATCTCGGCGGAGAGTAGAACAGCAGCAGCTCCGACTACCGGGATGTCAGCCCAGGAGCTCGCCGGGCAGGGGATTCCCTTGGCACAGTCCCTGGCAAGAGGGACTGGCAGCAGCAGCAGCAGCAGCAGCAGCAGCACGAGAGCAGAAGCAGGCTCTGCACGGACCGCAGCACTCGCCGGCTGCGCCCCTTCCCCTCTTTCCTCCTCGCCCAGTGCCCTTGCCTGCCCCAGCCCAGCGCGCACTCCTTCCTTCACTCACCATGCCGGGGCGGAGCGGGAGCACTGCGGAGGCGCCGGGCTGGGCACCCTCGTCGCCGCGCACTGGCCGGAGCTGCCTGTGCCGCCGCCGCCGCCGCCGCCGCTCACACGGGCTCGAGAGGAGCTGCTGCTGCTACTGCTGCTGCTGCTTAGCGGGCGGGGAGGCTGAGCGAGGAGCCGCCGCCTCTCGCTGCCTCCCTGCTTCCCTCAGTTCCTCTCTAGGCCCGCCCAGTCCCAGCCCCCTGCAAAGAAGCAGTCGCAGCCCCGCGGCGCCAGGAGCCGACGGAGGCAGTTGGGGGGGGGGGCGGCAGGACAGAGCCCGCCTCCACCTTTGTGCGGCCGAGGCCCACACCGATTCCTCTCGCCACAGGTTCGACGCTCTTCATGGGGCGGAGGCGGAGGGAGCTGCTCCTCTCCCCCTTTCTTGCCCTGCAGGACTGGGAAGTCGCCTCCCGTCCCCTCACCGCCCGGAGGCGGGAAATACGTCGTGAAAGCCGCCTCTGGGGAGTGGTGGGCAATTGTGGGAAGTCCGTTGTGTGCTCACACAAGTTAAAGCGGGATAGGTTCGTCGTGGAGCCTGCCCGGGGTTGATGATTCGAGGAGAAGGTGCACGTCTCTGAGGTGCGCGGGATGCAGTTGTCCGTGGTGTGGAACTTTGTGTGAGGGGAGCGGGTTCCCTGGAAGAATTGTGCCGCATACGCAAGAGATGCTCACACCCTTGTGGTTGGTGAGGAACCAATACTGTACTCTGCACCTTCTCACTCAACTGTCAGGAGAGAAACACGTATGAATTAGACGCTCCCCAAGGGCCCACTTGGACCTAGAATCATGACCTGAAAGGGTGGGGAAATCCACCTATTCTCCCTCCGCCCCCGCCCGCCGGCCCGCCGCTGTAAAAGCCGATCTACCCGTTGCGCGGAATGGGACCGGTTCCCACAGCAAACACGCCTTCACTGAACACGTTCGGTGCGGGCAGTGGGATTGTGCCTGCTTCCTCTCCCCGCAGGGAACCCGCCCCCCCCACCCACCACGCCAAGGTCTGAACGAAGCCTACCTGCTGACAAATGTTCACTAAGTTCTGCACGTGAAACCCGGAGGACCTCCCTTTTGCAGGGTTCTGAGAAAGTCTAAGTGCTTTGCATAGATATATTCATTTCACTTACACTTGCAGATGACTGTGTGGAGGTCAGGGGCAGGGGCAGGGGGGGTAGAGCGAACCTGCTCCTCCCTACCACTCCACATCGACATTGGAGAACCTGCTCCTCCCCACCCACTCCACATTGGAGACATGGAAATGGCTGTGGTAGACTGGTGGTGGTTTCTAGAGCAGAGGTGCACCTAGGTAATTTTGGAGCATGGACGGACCTAAAGGCCTTTGGAGCCCGCCCCCCCCTAAAAATGAAGCATCATGCTCAGCTGGGCGACCACACCACCCAAGACAAAGTAAAGAGGATTTGGGTGGGGGCAGGGGCTGTGGAGACCCTGGACTTTGGCCCAGAAGTCCAGGGGGAAGAGCATCTCTGCTTCAGAGTCAGGAGGACTGTAGACACAGGGGTCTGCCCCCTCCCCCCAGGGACACCTCAGTCCATTCCCTGCATTTCAGCCCTTTTATATGTGGTTATAAAATAAGAAGAGTGCAGACAATATTTTATCTAGTTACTCACACATAGTTAAAAATGAATGACATTGCAAGGGTAAGGAAGGACAGATGAAAATGGTAAGTTCAAATAGGGATGTAACAGAAGGATGAGTTAAATTCCGCAACTATAGCTGCTATCCTGGTCCACTTCCTGGTCAGCCTGGGAGATTGCCATAACTGATGTTTCGCTTAATAAATCTCCTGGGTCAGGCTGAATCTGTACCTAAATGCAAAAACTGGTCCAGAAATTTTTTTCAGTAAACTGGAGCAGAACCTGAACATCTCTCAATTGCCTTAAATCTGAACTGAAATTGAACCCCTAAAAACAAAAACAGTCCTTTGAAGATGGTGATAAAGTTTCTTAGAGAAACAGCAAGAAGATGTATCTCTAGGGAAGAGAGAGAAAGGTGCAGGAGAGAGGGGCTTTGGACTTTGATAGTCATCCTCTGCCTTTGCCTTCACCTTAAGTACAAACTGCTTCTCTCAGATGGGGCCAAGAAATTCCACCAGTCTAATGAAACTATGGGCTAGTTTGGAATTTCTAAAGACATGTTCCAAACGATAAACTGAAAGTGACTTATTTTCACACTCGCTCAGAAACAGAAGTTGAAAACATCTGATTTATTCAGATTATAACCCTGAATAAGAAGCAATTGATCAAAGCAAGGTCCACAAGTATATTGATTGATACCTGGATTCTTGTATCAATGTGCCTCATCTCAGCAAAAATAAAAATAAGAACATAACATCTGCCTTGCTGGATCAAACGAAGGTCTGTGAAGGTCAGCATTTTGTCTTTAGCAACCACCGCCAAGGAGATGCCTCTGCTCACGAGCAGGTTGGGAAGGCAATAGGCTTCCCTCATGGTTTTGTTGTTAGTTCAGGGCTGATTTATGAGGGCTAAATTAAATGTTAGAGGGCAAGACAGGACTTTAAAACCCCCTCAAAAATTTCCCTCAAAAAATTAATGTGAGAGGCTGTGGGGAGGCATTTACATTTCTCCCCTGCAAATACATCCCCACCTGGTTGGTCATTAAATGTTATTTTCTACAGTCAGGCTCCAAAACAGGAGATGAGCATGGGGGCATTTGCAAGGGAGAATTGGCAGACCTTGGAGTAGTTAAGCAATCCTCCCCATAAGCAGCTGTACTTGCATTCTCTATTATCTCAGCAAATGTGAGTTTGGGGCCACCTATTTGTTGAGATGATTTGTTGATGCTGATGTTTCATGCATGCTATTAACAGAGGATGAATCAGCTTCTCTGAGCAAATGAGAAAAATAGCCCCCAAACTGTATTTTCCACCAAGGATGCTTATATTCCAGCAAAACGTTAAATGGTTATAATGGTTAGTTTCCCCACACAGATAGGTGCACATACACAGAACTAGTTCACACAGTCATTCTAATCTAGGTTTAATGTGGGTTACCAACATTTGCATGATTGTGTGAGGTGGGAACCTCAGATTCATCTTGGGCCATAAACCACCTTGGTCACTAACCCATATTAAACCTAAATTAGAACGATTGTGTGAACCAGGCCCCACAGTGCGCTGTTTCCCTCACACACATCCTCACCCATCATACACAATGGCATGCATCGGTGCAGTACAGCTCCTTACCAATCACCACACCTGAGAGGGACAAATGTTTACAACTTACTGAGTGTGTGAAGCTATTCACATATGCAAGCAAAACTGGGCTAGGGAAGCCCAGGCTGGTTTTGGTTGTGCATATATAATGCTGGGAGCCACGAAGTGGGGCAATGGCAAACCTGCTTAGGGAGCCCACTGCTTAGCCTGGGTTTGGGGTGCGAGGGCTCCCAGAAAGCAGGCTACATGATCATAGGCTACATGACCTACACAAAAGTAGCCTTCCGCCCTGTGTCCCCATAATGCACCGTGCACTCACATTAAGGAAGTTATGAGGGCCTCCTGGCCCCCAGAACTTCCTACTGCTGGCAGGAGCTGGGAACCATCTTTGTGAGCGATCCACTCACTCACTGAGGGAGAGATGATTGTCTGCAGGGGAGGTAAGCATTTCATGGCTCCCTCCCCTCACCCACTTAGAGCCCTTTCTCCGATCGTGAGAAAGGGCTCTGTGAGTTTTAGAGCTGTAATGACTGCAACATTCAAGATGACAAATAATCTATGATGTCAGCTCTTATATAAACATCAAATTATAAGTTTCTCCCCGCAAAATTTGACATTTGCTATAATATGCATACATCTTCTATTCACAGCCAATTCCAAGAGAGGGAAAAATATCTGTTTTTGGAGTGTGTGTGTGTGAGAGAGAGAGAGGGAGAGAGAGAGAGAGAGAGAGAGAGACTATAACCTTTTGGAGTTGCTGTGTTTATTAGAAAGGAGTATGGCAGCAGGAGAAGAAAGCGTGGTAGTCCTAGTCAATTTGGCAGCTTCCTGTAACACTTTCAAATATCTTCATTCTATAAATCCATCTTTGCCCTAGTCTTAGAGCAGGCTGTCACTTCTATTGCTGTAGATCCCTCCAAAGCTAGCAACATAGTTTGTGGGGGTGAGACCTGGCCACTGCCATTGCTAGGTGGGGGAAGAGTTGCTACTTCCTTCACAATAGTGCTCATATCTTGTGTGCAAAGATTGCCAGCTGCATGTAAAGTCTCTAAAAGGTAGCAGCAAACAATCTTTTCATTGAGAAGTTCCTGTTTTCCTTTTATTAATTTCTCATCTCTAGTTGTGGTTCAGGTGCAGAATTGCTGCTTATTAGGCTTTTTCACATGATTAAGGATAGGGTAGGAGAAGTCTCCTTTTGTGAGCAGGCGATCACAGACAGTGTATCCGACCTTGTTTTTAAATGACAATCAAATATTGGGAATGCACACAACTTCTGAACTAGGAGAAGACTCCTACCCTAGTTCAGAAGCTGTGTGCATTCCCAATATTTTATTGTCATTTAAAAACAAGGTTGGAGGCACTGTCTGTGATTGTCTGCTAAGCAGCAGCTGGATTGGAGGACATTCAGCAGCTGGATAAAGCTGGGCAGGAGGGATCATGGATGCCAACATTGTTTTTAACCATGTGCCTTCAAACCATTCCTTGATTTTATCATTCCTTGAGTTGTCACCACAGTATTGCCTACATAGATCCAAATAGGACATTTTTTGCCTACCCCGCCCCACCGCTCCAATGATGTCAACATGGTATCTTCCTCTAGAACAGGGCTTTTTCACACAAGACATCACTTTGGGTAAGAAAATAAAGATATCCCTTCTGCGTAGGAAAACTCCAATTGCCCTTTCTAAAATAAGTACAAATACATGGTTCTCCTACATGGAGTCATAGAAATTGTCATTTATGATACAGCCCTGAGACTGCAAAGCTTGTAAGGAAGCAAGACTCTCCCTCCAGTTAACTTTATGCTCAGTACATTCTGTCCAACCCTGCAAACTACTAATTACAGTAATTTGGCCCATTTCTCTCATCGTGCTTCAATGACATTGTAAATCATTTGTAATTATTTATTTAATTTTAATTTTATTTATTTAACACATTTGTATACCACCCCAAATGCAAGTCTCTGGGCTGTTTACAACAAAACAATAAAAACAACAGATTAAAAGATTAAAACATTACAACAAATTAAAATTTTAAATGTTAAAACTATTAAGAACACAATTAAAACAATATCTAATAAAAAGCCTGGGTAAACAAATGCATCTTGACAGCCTTTTTAAAAGTTGTAAGAGACAGGGAAGCTCTTATTTCAGCAGGAACTGTGTTCCAAAGCCTCGGGGCAGCAATGGAGAAGGCCTGTCCCTGAGTGGCCACCAGCCGAGCCGGTGGCAACTGCAGACAAACCTCTCCAGATGATCTCAATGGGCAGTGTGGTTCATAGCAAAGAAGGTGTTCTCTTAAATACCCAGGGCCCAAGCCGTTTAGGGCTTTATAGGTTATAACCAAAACCTTGTATTTTGCCCAGAAACTTATCAGCAACCAGTGTAGATCTTTTAAAATAGGAGTGATATGGTTTCTCCGAGATGACCCAGAGACCAACCTGGTTGCCACATTCTGGACCAAATGCAGTTTCCAGACAATGTCCCAAGGCAGGCCCACATAGAGTGCACTGCAATAATCAAGTCTGGCGGTGACTAGCAGATTTACTGTTCTAAGGTCATTTATCTCAAGAAATGGATGCAGCTGGCATATCAGCTGAAGCTGATAAAAGGCACCTCTGACCACTGCCTCAACCAAGGACAGCAGGGAGAGGTTTGGGTCCAGAAGCACCCCCATACTATGTACCTGTTCCTTCTGGGGAAGTGTGACCATCCAGAACCGGCAGATCAAAATAATCTCCCAAGTTCTGACCCTGCACAATAAGTACCTCCATCTTATCTAGATTCAGCCTCAGCTTGTTACCTCTCATCTAGCCCATCACTGTCTCTAGGCAGGCATTTAGGGTGGTTATGCCTTCTCCTGATGATGTTGACATGGAGAAAAAGATTTGGGTGTCATCAGCATAATAACACCCTGCACCAAATCTCCTGATGATCTCTCCCAGCAGTTTTGTTAAACAACATCGGAGACAATACGGAGCCCTGATGGACACCATACCGAAGTTCAGTTTTTGAAGAACAAAAGTCCCTGACGGACACCATCTGGAATCTGCCTGAGAGGTAAGAGTGGAAACACTGCAAAACGGTGCCTCCCACCCCCAACCCTCTCAGACGCTCCAGAAGGATACTATGGTCGATAGTATCAAAAGCCGCCAAGAGGTCCAAAAGGACCAACAGTCACACTTCCTCTGTCAATCCCCAATTGGAGATCTTCCATTAGGCTGACCAAGGCAGTCTCCACCTGAAAGCCAGTCTGAAATGGGTCTAGATAATTGGTTTTATCCAAAACTGCCTGGAGTTGGGAGGCCACCACCCTCTCAATTACCGTACCCAACCATGGAAGGACAGGCCTATAGTTGCTCAACTCTGAGGATTCCAAGACAGGCTTCTTCAGAAGTTGTCTAATAATTGCCTCCTTAAGGCAAGGAGGCATCTTACACTCCCTCAGAGAAGCATTTATGATCTGTACTAGGCCTTGTACAACCTCCCTGCCAGATAGTATTAGCCATGTTGGGTAAGGGTCAAGAGAACAGGTGGTAGGCCACATCACTCCAAGCAGCTTGTCCACATCCTCACGAGTCATAAACTGGAACTGATCCAGCCTGACCACATAACAGGAATCGCTGGACACCTCCGATTCAGACACTGCAGAAATTGTGGGGTCTAAATCCAAGTCGGCCTGAAGAGGAGAGATTTTATCCACACAAAAAATCATTAAACACCTCATAGCAAGTAATAGATGGTTCCAAATTCTGATTCATGGGAGGAGGGGCACTTACTAGCCCTCTCATAACCCTGAACAACTCTGCAGGACATGACTTGCAGAAGCAATATGGGCTGATAAGAATTGCTTCTTTGCTGTCTATATTGCCAGAGCATAGCTTCTTTAGCTTTTTATAATTTTCAGTTTTAATTTGAACCTAATGATTGTGGTTTTTAATCTGACAACTTTTTTCTTTTTTCTTTTCTTGTTTAATTTAGTTAATTTTATTACTTTTATTGTATCTTGTGTCTATCATATTGTTGTGAGCCACACCGAGCAGTAGTGCACTGGAGGGGCGGGGTGTAAATATTTTTAATAATAATAGATCTTCAAATATGCTCTATGTTGTAATCTGTCAGATTCAAGTTGAATCTTCTTTCACCTATGCTCCAGTCGTCTTACCTTGACGCTTCAGCCCCCGTAGTTCTTCCATATACCAAGGGGCAAATTCTGAAGCGGGTTGGAGAGGACACTGAGGAGCGATCATGTCTACTGCCCTGGTGAGCTTGGATCCAATATCCTTCTCTATCGGGAGCCATTAATGTTTTATCCATTTTATGTTAAATGTATTTAATCTATTTTATGTATTTATTCTTGCTGTTTTTTTAATATGCTGGCCTTGGGCCGAAATAAACAAATAAACAGTATAATATACTTCTCGGTTGGACCATTCTAATGGGTCCCTCACCCCTGCAGAGGTAGGGTGTGACTGTGGGTCAAACCGTAACCAGATGGTGGTCCGTCCATGACAACTGGGACATCACAAGAGTCCCCACCCACGGAACACCATCCTGATCAGAGTGAAAGACCAAATCAAGTGTGTGATCCGCAATGTGTGTCGGTCCCGAGACCCTTTGGGATAGGCCCATAGTTGTCCTGGCCGCTATGAACTCCACAGACAAATTGGTCCCAAAGAGGACATTGAAGTCCCCAGCACCACAAGCCTGGATAAATCCAACGCCAAACCCAAGACCAAGTCCGTCAGCTCATTTAGGGACTCTGTTGAGCCGCGGGGCGATCGGTACACCAACAGAAGTCCCAGTCTATCCCTGGTCCCCAAACTTAAGTACACACATTCAATATGGTCAGACACTTCCACAGGGATCCTTGTCAGGCAGAGGTTATTCTTATAGACCACAACCACTCCACCTCCTCACCCACATCCCCGCACCTGCTCCTCAACAGAGTACCCTGGAGGAAGAAGCTGAGACCAGACTTGGCCACCAGCCTCCCCCAACCAAGTCTCTGTAATAGATACCAGGTCTGCACCTTCATCCAGAATCAAATCATGGATGGTTTCTGACTTATTCTGGACAGATCTGGCATTATAGAGGAGCAAGGTGAGAGTCTGTGAGAGGTTGGCAGTGCTCCCCAAGGTCAAAGAGCTGGCAGGACAGCTGGAAAGGGAAACAGCAAATAGATTTCTGACTTCCCTTCCCCTGTAATGACTTGCTGACCTGCCAACTTTATTTCTTCTATTACTCACCACCACTGGAATAGCCACTTCACATTCAGTGGACACACCCCCTATCTCCCCATCCCCAAACAAACCAAGACACATCTGAAACACCTCAGACCTAAAAAACAACAGAAGCAAAAAATACCACCTGGCCCTTGCCCTCATTGCCCCCCCAAGCGGCTCCCACAAAGGGGCAACCCACTTTGGTGTCACCCCTTCGGTGGTGACCCCGCCAGTGGCAGGCCCGCCACCACAGAGCAGCAGCCCTTTTATATGCCTAGAAAGATGGCTAGTCTGGACAGCTAGTCCTCAAGAACTGCTGACTCACTCCCCCTGGCCCCAATCCCACACAGACTCACCCACAGAGCAGCAGCCACAGCCCCACACATTAGGGAGTACACAGGCTGCAGGCTGACAACAGCAGACAGCAGCTACACGGGCTCTCACCACTGGGCAGCAGCTGTCTCTGGGATGGAGATGTTAAGGTGTCCTCTTCCCTGCAAGGCTCCTGGCAACTAAGGAGCACATTATCATGTTTTATTTAGAATCTGAGTCTTTTCTTTTCTTTTTTGCCAAGGGATAACATTTTGGATAGTGAATATTTACTCAGATTTTCATGCACTTTGGAAAACCTTAAAAAAATTTTTTTTTTGTTCACAAAAATATGTTCACAAAAATATGAATTCAATCCAAATATGTATTTGGATTGAATTCAATGGCTGTCTGCACCAGGCTTCATTTATTTGTCTAAAAGCTCTGTGTGTGTGTGTGTGTTTGGGGGTGGGGGGGTGGGTTAATATTGCCCAGCAGTCCTAGGATTATGAGGATGGTAGGAAAGCTGCTGTAGTAGTGTAGTGGCTAAGAGACTGAGGACTTTCCAGGTTTGATTCTTGCCCCTGTTATGAACTGGGTGGCCTTAAGCAAGCCCCTCCATTTCAGCCTCAGCATCCCAGCTGCAAGACAGTGGTAGTAATACTCATTAACCTTACAGAGTTGTTGTAAGGACTACAATACAATGTTCCTGAGACACTTTACATACTCAAAAAGCACGGTTCAGAAATTATATGGCGGCATTCTGAAATTTTTAAAAGAATAACTATGATATTCAAGTCTGTACACTGAAGCCAAAGTCAAATAAACAATTACATTTTGAGTAGCAATGATTTTCATGCTTTCCTATCCAATCTCATGTGCATTTAAACTGTAAAAACATACAAAGCTTCATCATCCTTGAAAAATTGCAGGGTGGGTTCTGGGAACATTTCAGGTATGCAATGCAGTCCTATGCAATGCATGTCTATTCCCACTGCAATAAGTCCCAACTCTGTGTGTGTGAGACAGGGCTCTCAGTACTACTGGAAATCTAATGTTACGCCTTTTAAAGTGACACTAATGAAGCAATGACATTTCATGGTGACTGCTCAGCACAGACATTTCAGAGTCCTTTCATGTCACCACTTAACACAAAGCACTTCACATATGAAAGACTACACAGGGCAGGAAGGGGGGTTGTTATATACTTCATCATCTGTTCTCTTCTAAACAGAAACAGAATGGCCAAACTATGGTGAAGAATCATACTCTGTCCCATGCTGACAAAAGATGTGTGCATGTGGGGGGGGGGGGCGATTCATGAAAGGGGGTGCTTTCAGGATGGTCATTGCAACAATAACTTCATCTGATCTACCTAATCTGGTCACATATGAAAGACTACACAGGGCAGGAAGGGGGGTTGTTATATACTTCATCATCTGTTCTCTTCTAAACAGAAACAGAATGGCCAAACTATGGTGAAGAATCATACTCTGTCCCATGCTGACAAAAGATGTGTGCATGTGGGGGGGGGGCGATTCATGAAAGGGGGTGCTTTCAGGATGGTCATTGCAACAATAACTTCATCTGATCTACCTAATCTGGTCATCTGATCTCTCAAATTTTGTGGCTCACCTCCCATATTTTAAATAAAATGCTTTCCATTACAGAAATACAAGAACAAAAGTCCATGAAATAGGCATTGTGTAAGTTAGCAGTATTGACACTTTTGAACTTTGGTGCTGGAGAAGATTTTTGAGGATACCATGGACAGCCAGGAAAACAAAAAAATGGATCATATTGAGCCCCTGGTGGCGCAGTGGTAAAACTGCCGCCCTGTAACCAGAAGGTTGCAAGTTCAATCCTGACCAGGGGCTCAAGGTTGACTCAGCCTTCCATCCTTCCGAGGTCGGTAAAATGAGTACCCAGAATGTTGGGGGCAATATGCTAAATCATTGTAAACCGCTTAGAGAGCTCCGGCTATAGAGGGGTATATAAATGTAAGTGCTATTGCTATTGCTATTGCTATCATAAAACAATCAATCCAGAATTTTCACTCGAGGCACAAATGACCAGTCTCAAACTATCATACTTTGGACACATTATGTGAAAATCCAGCTCCCTTGAGAAGTCCATAATGCTGGGAAAGGTTGAAGGAAAGAGAAAAAGAGGACAACCAGCAGCAAGGTGGGATGGATTTGATCAGGACAGCAATGAATGCACCACTGAGAGACCTTAAAGGCCAAGTTGAAAACAAATCATCCTGGAGAGAATCTATCTATGTGTTTGCTAAGAGTCGACACCGACTTGACGGCACTTAATCAATCAAGTTAGCAGTGACAATGATAAACCATTGGCTTCTCCCTCATCAAGACAACAAGTCCTCCTCCTTTTGCACTGGCAGAGAACAAGCCCTGGTAGAAAGGAGTACACAGTGCAGTTGACTTAAACCCTGATTTGACAGTAGTGGAGGGATTCATATCGGTGGATTACTCCACCTGTTTCTTTGTGCAGCAACCAGGGTGATCTCTGGAGAACCTCCAGGCTGCTGGCCAGCTCATTCTAGAACTTGGCTACTGAACATTTGTCACAGCCAAAAACAGTGTATTACCACTGCCTGAGAAAAAAATATACACAGGGAAACAGGGCATAGCTCCTTCTTAAGAGTCTCCTGTGAACATTTGCCTACACACAGAACACAGAAAAGGACAACAGCCTAGCAACTCTTGCTTCAGTTAATATTTCTGTATTTTCTTGTTTTTCATTTGAAGTGTTTCTAACCTGTTACTGCACTCCATCTATATCATAACGAATGGGTCTTCTCTGTTGCCTGTTTTTTGTGCACTCTGGGGTGGTCACAACACTCACTCACTCATAGCCTAGAGTCTTTTGAGGAGGCGGTATACAAGAAAATACATACATACATACATACATACATACATACATAACCCTGCTGTTTGGAGTTCAGTGGTTTTAGTCATTTGCAGATTTGAGTTTACTTGCTATTTTTTCAGCTAAGGCATTCATAAACCTGTTGAGCAGTAATGGGCCCAGAGCAGACCCTGGTGAAATGCAGTTTGCAACCTCCTCTCAGTTTGACAATGGTCCATTAATTACTGCTTTATGGAAAGCCTTTTCCCTAATGCAGGATCTGCTTGTGATTTGGAGACATATTTAACATGGTACAGCCCCTGCAAACCAATCCTGCAGAAATGTAGATAATTGTAATTCAGCAGGTAGATAAACCTGCAGGACAGAGTAACTATGGGATTTGGATGCAGGGCTGGCTTGTTGCCATTCACTGCTTGAAGTGAACTGAGCTGCCCTGCCCCCGGCCCCGCCTCTGGATCACAGCCAGCACTGATGCCACTCCATCACCTTGCTGCCCCACCCCATCCCTTGCCACCCCACCCCACAGTGTCTTCACTGGCCCAGATGCCACCCTCTTTCCCATCACCATCGGATGCCACAATTGTTCCATGAGGCAGCAGTTAGCGTGCATCCAGCACTGGCAGGCTCATGTGCTGGCCTCACTTCTTTTCCGCTGTGCTAGCACTACTTCTCTTCCCTGCCCCTCTGCCCCACCATCTCTCCCTTCTAGCACTAGACTGGCCTGGAGACAAAGGGGAGACCTTGGAAGGGAGAAGAGAGAATGTGAGAGCTGACACTAGTGCAGCAGCAGTGAAGAAGAGAGACCAGCATGCAAAGCTGACAGTGCTGGATCCATGCTAACTGTTGCCTGGCAGTATGCAAGCAGTGGTGGTGCACCGCATCCATCAGTAAGGGGGAAGAGGGTAGCATCCAAGCTGGAGAGGGACAAGAGGTTGGGGCAATGGCACCAGAAAGGTAGGGTGCCACCCACAGTGAGGGGCAGAGTGAGGAGCCTACACTTGTCACCCTGTGGCAAATCTGCTGCCTGGTGCTGTCACTTTATGACAGAGCTGGCCCTGCTTGCATATAGGTGAGAGATAATAGGAAATAGAGAAAAGAACTGGGTGTTTTCAGAACAGTGATTCTCAAAGGGTAAGCCATCAGGGAGTGGGAGATGATGCAAGTCATCTTGAGCCTTCCCAACGTGTATCTTGTTTGGGATAGAAGCAGCAGGCCTAAACATCTCTTTCCAATCAAAACTATGCTAGAGGAGAAACTGTGTCCCTCACTATGTGTCCATTTTCAGAGGTATATGAGACAGTACTTCCTATTTAATAACAATTTTGTTTCTCAAGAGCTTCAGTAAAAGAATATTAGAGTTGGAAGGGATCTTGGAGGTCTTCTAGTCAGTGCAGGAATCTCTGGAAGATGCCTGTTCAGCCTCTTATTGAAGATCCCTAGCAAACGAGAGCCCACCACTGTACAAGGCAGACTATTCCACTGTTGAACAGCTCATACCGCTAGGATATTCTTCCAAATGCCTAATCTAAATCAGCTACCTCTTTCAACCCATCAATCAATCAATCAATCAATCTTTATTATGGTCATAGACCAACAGTCTCTCAACTCTTTGGTTCGACCCTCAGAAGCAATAGGGAACAAACCCTCTCCTCCTTCTATGCAAGAATCCTTCAAGTATTTGGAAATGTTTATCATATTCCCCCTCCCACCCCCAGTCTTCTCTTCTCCAGGTGAAACATATCTAGCTCCTTCAACTGTTCCTCATAGGAGTTGGTTTCCAGCCCCTTCACCATCATTGTTGCCCTCCTCTGAATCTGCCCAGTTAATCAATATCTTTCTTAAAACGTAGGGTCCAGAACTGACACAGTATTCCAAGTGAGGTAGGATGAGTGCAAAATAGAGTGTAACCATTACTTCTTGTGATCTGGACATGGTTAATGCATCCTAAGACTGTATTTGCCATTTTAACAGCTGCATTACACAGTTGGCTCATGTTCATTTGCCATCCACTGAGACACTTAGATCAGGGATGTCAAACTGTGGCCCTCCCTCCAACTGTTGTTGGCCTACAATGCCCATCATCCTTGGCTACTGGCCACTGTGACTGGGATGATGGGAGTTGTGGGCCAACAACAGCTGAAGGGCCACAGTTTGACAGTTCTGGCCTAGATCCTTTTTACTGATGCCAAGCCAGTGGTCTCCCACCCAATACTTTTGCATTTGATTATACCTAAAGAAACCAATCACATAAGGAGTGGTGGTGGGCTCTCTCTTCCTGGACATCTTCAAGTAAAGGCTGGACAGCCATCTGTTGAGGATGCCCTAACTCTGGATTTCCTGCAGAAATCAGGGCATTGAACTAGGTAACTTACAAGGCCCTCTCCAACAAGGTAACTTACAAGGCCCTCTCCAATTCCATGATTATATGACCATCTCCTTGATCCTGCTTGCCCTCTGAATCAAACAGGGAGGTCCTCTTACATGTCCTGCTTTTAGCTGACGTTCAATTGGCATGAACTGAAGACAGGACCTTCTCCATAGCTGTGCTTAGGCTATAAAACTCTCCTGCCTCAGGAGATCTAGTTAGCCCCCTCTTTATTGCTGTTTTTGCATTTTTGCATTTTGGTTTTTGCAAAAAGGACCTGCTTATATGCTTTTGATTTTAAATAGGTGTTTCACTTTGATGACTCTGGTTATTTCCTTTTGTTCTGCCTCTTTACCTCTCTCTCTATCTTAATAAGAAGTCATTTTGGGGGGTTAGTAGTTAATAGTTATTTTTTGGATATTGTTTTACAAAAAATTGAGGTCTTGGGCATGACAGAGTTGAAGGCCACTAGTAATTAATAGTCACCGTACAGAAGGTTTGATGTTTGGGGAGCAGCGATGTCCTTATCACAGGGCTTTGCACTGACATTGCACAGAATAATCAATTGAACAGGTGCTCTTTAAAGAGAGCAAACTAACTCTCTTTTAATGAAAGAAGCAAAACACAGAGAGGGCTGATGTGCCTCTCACATATTTATTTATTTTATTTATTTATTTAATTTATATATTGGGTGTATAAATCATCTGGACTTTTAATTTGCCATTTGCAGCAAACATACACAAGCATTTGATAACTTTCTTCATGTAATGTTCTATCTGTTTCAGCTTCATTGCTAAGTGAAGACCAGGTAATGTCACTCAGAAACTTTCTTTTTTGCTATTTTACAGTATTGGAGGTTGCATGGAGAAAAGTCACTTGTATAGATTTAAAAAGGCTGGCATTTCTTTGTTGGAGATACAGCAGTACATTTTGACAACACTCAGAAACTGAAAATATTGGGGGGGGGATCAAATTCAAAGTCAGATTTTGATATCAAAAGTTGAAATATTCGCACAATATAGTGAGATCTGAAGTGAAGATTATTTTAATTGGATTGTTGACTCAGTAATGTGGGAGGATGCTATACTATTATGTGATTGGATGTGAAAGGCTTGCAAAAGTAACATTTTTGACATAGAGGGTTTGTCTGTGCTTCAACGCTGTGGTTTGTTCAAGGATCCAGAATTCCAAACTACCAGACTGCTGTTTCACTGAGAAAGCTGTTTATTTAGCAACAATCTCTACTTGTTTGGCTTTTTTGGGTTTGCTTTTCAATCCCTGACAGTGTTTTTCTCATAAAGAAATAATGAGCACCTTGGCAATAACGTCAGAGGTATTCGGGTAGAGTGCCATAGCTCAGTGAAGAAGATCTTCTTCATAGCTCACTTTAATAAAGAAGATCCCAGGTTCAATCCCCAACATCTCCAGGTGGGGCTAGGAATGACTCCTGCCTGAAACCTTGGAGAGCTGCTGTCAGTCAGTATAGACAATACTGAGCTAGATGGCCTGACTTGATATATGGCTGATTCCTATGTTACTAGGTGTAATATTTGTCAAATATTTCATATCTGATATTACTAGCTTATATTTGATTTCAATATTTGGCAGTGTATAATAGCTAACATGGACTACTGTTCTAGAGTATTTGTTGACATGCAGTGGTGTTTGGTATTTAACAGTTGACATTCAAGGGTGTTTAGTATTTGATAGTAGACATGCAATACTCTTTAGTATTTTGTGGGGAATATGAGGTTGCTGGCGTGCATGTTATTTACTATTGCCAGAACTCTGACAGTATTTGATAGCTGACAGATTATGGCATTTAATATTTGACACTTGGCAAAAACTATACAACCAAGAGATTTGCTACCAAGCCAGGGCTAAATGGGTTGAAAATGAAGCCAAAAAGTATGCATCCTGTGCTTTGAATTGAACTGCCCAGGAAGCAACTCTGTAGCTTGGTGGGTGATGTCTCCTTCTGAGAGAAAAATGTCACTCCACAGGATATTAGGAACAAACATTATTAGTGGTATGGAAGGATGAGTACTTTGATGTCCATGAAAGGATGACTAGTTTTGACCTATTATTTAATTGTTTTTTCTAATTGGAATGATTTCTTCATATCCTGAATTTTAACTTACAATGCACCAGTCTGGATGCTTGTAAGCTATAAATGAAGCAGTGCTGCCAATATACATGATATTTTCCAGCTTTGTATGATGGAACTTGCTAGTGCCAATCTTCTTAAAAGGTGAATTAGCCCTGGATCAATAATCCGTCTGTAGAATATATCAAACAAAATCTGCTGGTGAGAACAAAATATCATGCCTAAAACTGATTAAAAGCTCATTAATTCCAATATTCAAAGATTTTAAAAAACAAACAAACTACTTTTGACAGCACAAAACTGTTCTTCCACATTTCAAGAATATTATTGAAAGGCCTTACATATTGGGCTGTATCCAAAGTTCTTTTTCAATTTATGCAAGAGGAGCGATTTTAACCACCCCTTCCAAGTTTTACATACGGTAGTTTGGGGGCTACAGAGGGAAGCTGGGACTGGTGAAAATCACTCCCCCCACCCATTGCATGCCAAATTTGTCTTTGGCTGTGAAAGAAAAACAGGATATAATTTATTCTTTATATATTTATGGGATACAAATGAAAGGTTTGGGACAGAATCCAAAAAAGCATACATGCATGTTTCTTGTACACACCCACTTTTTCCCTGAACCACCTGTAATGTTTCTGATCCCGTTACTATCGGCAACAGGAATGAGGAAATAATAATAATAAAAATAAATAAATAAATAAATAAATAAATAAATAAATAAATAAATAAATAAATAAATACAACCTTAATATGCAGAATGACTGAATAGTTCCTACAGCAGTCTCAAGTCTTACTCTGCTGTAACAACTCCATGTGACTTTAGGACATTAGTTAAATATTACATATACATTACATATTTAAAAATTACATACTGTGTTGATGACTAGTGTCCCAGATAAGGGAATGTGATGTCTCTACATTATAAATTCTATTACTATACTATCTCTTTGTCAAACACCTTGCTTCATACTCCTCAAATTGCTCTTTGAATTGTCTCATATTAAACAACAATGACAAGAACCCCAGTTTAATGAATGGCTATGAGAGCCAAAGGAGCTTGATTCAGATTCTTAACACTTACACACAACCTAAGATAGTTATCCATACCTTGTGCTGCAAATGCAGGCTACATTGAATGCCTCATGACCTACATCCTGTCTGCACATTTAGCTCCTAATTCCAAATGGGAATCCAGGCATGAAAGCTACTTCTGCATTTCATCATCTCTGCTGGATTGGGGCAAACATATATGGCTTCCTAAACAGATTCCGGAAGACTGCAAGACTCAGTCTGAAAGCTTAACCTTTTGCTCGAGTGAGTTAGGCATTGCACAAAAATGTCTGTACCTCAGTCAAGAGTTATCAATATTAACATACAAAAAAGCCTTCCTCCACATGGCACACACTACCACCACCAGAGATGTTGGCTTTGCTTGACTGAGGACATCATATTAGCCCATCTCCTTGATAATCCTGCACATAATTCTTCTAAGGAGTGGGTGGGTACATAGTAATCCCTTAGCTGGCCAGTTCCTACATTGTTTTGCTTATGAGGCTAAATTACCAGTCCTTCCAGAACATTGTTGATTTGGACAGGGATGTATACCCTTTGCTACAGATTTCTTTTGCAAGGTCTTTGCATCCCTCCATTTTACACATCCATTATACTTTCAGTGAATGAAAATGCAGTGGAGGAGAGCAGGATCATGATCACAGAGTGCCCTCCAAACCACTATGTGTTCACTAGACCATCAGTATGCACATGGTTTCTGTATGTGTGGCTGAGGACCCCCCCGCCCTTTTTTTTTTTTGCAGGATCCTCATCTACCTTTCTATAGTTTATGTACATGTAGTATGTACATGCCTAGGGACCATACAGATGATCTAGTTAATGTGTGTTGATTTGGAACATGGGCAGAGGCTGCCACCCAATCCCAATCCCTCCCCAATGTGTGGTCACTAGGCCTGTGCAAATTCAGATTAGAAAATTTGGATTTTATCTGAAATTGCCCCAAATCAGTAAAAATCAGTAAAAGTCAGAATGCCAAAATATCAAAATTAATTTCAGGAATACTTTAGAATTTCAGAATTAGCAAAATGGAATAGGATTTCCTCCCATAGAGGTGAATGGGGAAATTGAAAACAAAAAACAAAACAAAGATCACCTATTAGTGCTAGAGCTTTGAAACTTACTACACATATAGGGAAGGAAGTCAGGGCCTCCTGTAGCATATTTTATGAGAATTAGTCAATCCCCGGATATTTGGTGAATTTTTGAAATTTCTGTTTTCAGATGGCTAAAAATTGTGACAACTGGTTTGTTTCAAACCAGAACTTTACAAAATTTTCTGAAACTTAAGACCTCCAAAACTTTCTGTAAAGATCTTACTTGAAACAAGCCCGATTTCACCATTTTAAGCCATTTTAAAAGAAGATTTTCAAAAATTCACCAAAAACCAGGAGAGTAACCAATAGCTTTGAAAAAAAATAACATAGTGTCTTGTCAATGTGGACTTTATGTGTGCCAGATTTCACAAGCATCCATTTCAGAAATATGAAAGGGGGGCAACGGGGGCATGCTTATGCCTTTCCATGAAGGCAAAGGGCAGATTCCTCCACATGCGGGTGGAATGATGGCTCAAGGAGGGCCCTCAGTTTCAGAAGTTTTTGTAAAGTTCTGGCTTGAAACAAACCAGATGTCACAATTTTCAACAATTTTTAACAAAACTTTCAAAAATTCACCAAATAGGGAACTGAGCAAATTGCATAAGATACACTACAGGGGCCTTTCCCTCCTTCCACACATGTGGTAAGTTTCAAGGCTCTAGGACTAATAGGTGATTTTTGGTGATTTTTAAAAATGTCCCCATTGACCACTATGGGTAAAAACCTGAATTTAAGTTGGAATTTGGATTTTGATTCCAAATCCAGTCCAATATCCACTATTGCTAGAGCCCGTAGAACGTGAATCCAATATTTCAAAATTTGTATGGTCGAATCCATATCTGAATTTTCTGAACGCTCACAGGCCTATTGGTCACTAGCTATGCGAAAAGTATTATTATGGAGTTATCCTCCATATTCCATTCAGTGAAATCTCACTCAATCCCTCCAGTGGTTCAAGGATTGAAAGAAGTCCCATGAAGCCTCAAGTTTGCTAAATCTGGAATATGAGCAGCTACTAGAAATGTGTATGGCAACATTTTCATGTGAAAAGATATCAGCAGTGTCCCTTCCCTTTCTTTCTCAGGGCCAAGAATCCAGGTAAGATTCATGTACTATTTAACCTCAGTCATACAGCCCCTTTCCCCCTGACATAACAAGGCCATTCTGTTTTCCACTGACAGAATGTCACTAGCTATGAACTTCTTTGCCTGGCTCTGTCACTGCCTGTGGTTAGCAGGGAGCTGAGGCTAAGTGTCCAGATCAGTGACATGAGGGTGAAGCCTGTCACTGTCACAGATCCTTGTGTGGGTTTAAACCAACCAAAAGGAGAGGCAAAACTTCAAGCTGGTACTCAAACATAATGCTTTATTGATATATGTAAATAGCCTTGTGTGCGCTGATTACAAAAATATTTATTCAGTGGCACTAACATTATATATATGAAGACAAAATGCTAAAACAAAACTGATAAATGTCTGACTGCAGGTGAGGGTTATACATTCTATTTGATGGTCAGTTCCTTGGGGAAGGGATCTGTCCTTTCTTACTATCAGATCCATGGCCAGTAAATGAAAAACTGAGATCCCAGAAGCAGGCATGCTCCCAAGGAGTATGCCATGTGAGCCGGAAGGAAATTGGCAGTCTCCAGTTGGCAGACGCCAAGCCAACATTTACCCAGGATTGGTAATATTTAGGAATGTGCACGGAACCAGCACGGGTGGTTCATAAGCTGGTTCATTAGAACCAGTGGCAGTTCAGTTCAAGCTGTCGAAGCAGGTCAAATGGGGTTGTCCCAGTTCGATTGCCTTGCATGTAAAGGGGAATCTGGTAAGGGTTCCCCTTTATAAACAAAGGAGGATTGCCTATGTAAAAATGGGTTTGGGGGGCTGGCAAGAGGGCACCTTACCAGCTCTCATTGTGCTGGTTGTGGTGGCAGCCCCTATTGGCATTGCTGCCACTCCCCCAGCCCATGGGCCGGTGAAAATAATACTTGGTGTACAAGCGAGGCAATGAAGCTGGAACCGGGCCACCTGCTGTCCTGTGGTGAGGTGTCATGGCTTAGACTTTGGAATCAGAAGACTCAGAGCAGGAAGACTCACCTGCTAGTGAGCCACAGCAGCAAGATTTGGCAGAGAAACCAGACTCGATACCTGAGTATTCTCAACAGCTGCCAGACTTGAATTCTGATGTGGAAGAGCCTGGGATTCCAACTATAGTGAGACGAAGTATCAAGAGGCAGGCTCAGAGGGAGTCACGCAGGTGCAGGAGATAACAGGGAAGAAAGCCAAACTGCTGACTCAGGGAAGCCTGATTGGTTCCTGGTTCTGCTGAGCCTTATATATTCAACAGTCTCTCATGGCTGAGTTGCTGTTTGCAACTTCGCTGGCAGCAGATACTGTGCTCTTGGAATTATATCCTTTCTGTGTTCCAGTTTGTTTTGTCTATACTTCCCTGTATTGTTCCCTTAATTCCTTGTTCTGTGTCCTTCGCTTGTTTCATTCCTTGTTTTGTCTTTTCTTCCACTTATTACTCAGTTATTGTTAGAGGGGGGTACCTAGTTTCAGTTCAGGGGACTTAATTTGTTTACTGTTTTCTTTGCGAGCCTTTTATTTTCCTTCATCCAGTTCCGTTGCTGCTTTCTGTTTACTCTCTCTCCGGGGGTTGTAAATCCTGTAGGGATAGCTGGGCTATCGGTTCACGACATGAGGGGAGGGAGCACCAGCAGGGGAACCGCCCTGCCACCAACAGGGAGCTGCCACCAGAGCTAGCTCCATGAGAGCTGGTAAGGTGCCCTCTCACCTGCCCCCCGAACCCATTTTTACATAGGCAATCCCCCTTTGCTTGTAAAGGTGAATCCTTACCCGATTCCACTTTACAAGCAAGTCAATGAAGCCAGTTGAACTGGGCCGAACCGGTTCAATCCTAACCGGGTCTGGCTTGTTTTGAACTTGGACTGGCCCCCTCCTTTGGGGGGCCAGTCCAGTTTGAATTCGTACCAGTTGAATTGTTGGTTTGAGTCAAACCAGGTTAGATTTGAACGGATTCCATATCCTCCTAGTAATCTTAAATTTGAATCTTAAATTTGAAATTTGAATTCTACAAGTGCATCTAGTGAATGTATGTAGCAGGAAGAGAGATCACCCAGTGGTGCAGGGGGTGGGTCTTGCTGTCATGCTCCAGTTAGTGCTGTAACCATGTACAGCATGCATGGTTTGATAACTCCTGAAGACAAGTACTACAGCTGTGATTTAAATGAACACTGTGAGCAAGGTGTCAGTTTGAAGTATTTGAGGGGTTGGCACATTCTCAGCCGAGTGGCACATGCAAGAGAATTAAACACACACTAAGTATTATGTTCAAGACAGAAACCATGGGGCATTATGTGAACTCTTTCTTCAAATATTTAGAAAGGACTTGGCCATCAGAACAAAAATATTTGGCAACAAGTTGTTCAAACTTGTGGTTTCTAAATTGTGTACAAAGTTCTTTTCCCCCAGTGTACTGAATGTTGCATCCAGCATGCTTGTATTCTGTTACATATGCACAAGCACATGCACACACGCTTCATATATGTAAAAAAATTCATTTCAGATAATAACAAATAAGTCGCTTACCAAGAGGTGGGGGAGGTTCCTATAAGAGGACATTTACAAAAAACATTCCTGTATTGGACGAAAAGCCACCTTTTAATTAACTTCTTAGCTTGTGTTCTGCTGGGAAAGTCACTCTAACTGCCCCACCCTCTGCCTGTGACCAGTGTGGCTATTGTGGGGAGCAGAGTTGTCACTGGCCTCCTGCAAAGCTGGGTATGCATGATACTGTCTGCCGGTCACATGTTACAGCATGCCCAATCAACTGTGCATAGGGAGACTGTATTGTAAACCAGCCCCACCTGTTGAATGATTGGCAGGAAGATTGGCTCTCTCCCACACCCTTAAATCATTGAGCCATTAGCTATTTGGGGACAAGTAGGATTTTTTGTTTTTGTTTTCACCTGACTGGCACCTCGTGAGAACCTTTTCACCAACTCTTTCTTAAAATATCTTTATTGGTTGGGAGGATTGTTAGGGGTGAAGACTATTAGAGAGTGTAGTATTGGTTACACTGACAGTTGAGTGCAGGCTTGGGAAATAGTTTCATAAGAACACAAGAACAGCCCTGCTGGATCAGGCCCAAGGCCCATCTAGTCCAGCATCCTGTTTCACACAAGTGGCCCACCAGATGCCACTGGAAGCCTACAGCAGGAGTTGAGGGCATGCCCTCTCTTCTGCTGTTACTCCTCTGCAACTGGTATTCAGAGGCATCCTGCCTTTGAGGCTGGAGGTGGCCCTCCGACTAGTAGCCATTGATAGACCTCTCCTCCATGAAGTTATCCAAGCCCCTCTTAAAGCCACCAGGTTGTTGGCTGTCACCACATCTTGTGGAAGAGAATTCCACAAGATGATTATGCATTGTGTGAAAAAATACTTCCGGTTGCTGGTCCTAAATTTCCCAGCAATCAATTTCATGAGAGACCCCTGGTTCTAGTGTTATGTGAGCAGAGGCGTATCTAGGGAAAATAGCGCCTAGGGAAAGCACTGAAATTGCGCCCCCTGTCCAAACATCTGACACCCATCTTTCAGATTACTTTACCATAATATCAGCTCAAAAATACAAGTCAAGCTCATTAATATTTTAATATTTCAAAAACGATTTAGCAGTGGACGTAGCCAGACCAAAAAATGCCAGAAAATGACAAATTTCAGTATGCTGGGGCTCATGAAATACCCAAATACTACGTGGAGGTGTACTTGGAAAAATAAACAGAAGTGCCTATCTAATTCTCTACTATGCATTGTAGCATCACTATTACATAAGTTTTAAAAATAAATGGAGAATTTAGCTTTTCCCAGATACTCTGAAAATAATTAAAAGATATGCAGAGTAAACTGTGTCACTGCTTGGAATATATTCTAGTATTTCAGAAAGACAGGTAAAATGAGAGAAAGAGAGCAAGAAACTCCCAGTGGGTCTTAATACTAAGGATTTCACACTGATTCAAAGACAAACTCACCATTAATAGCCATATTATTAAGACATCACATTTAACTCACTTATCACAAGAAGCAAGTAAGAACAAATGAATACAATCCTAGCTCATAAGCTTCAGCTCAGTATTCACAAACCCTGATTCTCTGTACATAGTGCCAAACTGAATATATATAGAGTGACTTATATTAATTTTTTTTAAAATTACCTGTAGCCCCTTCAGGGGGCTTCCTAAAGGTTGTGGGGGGAGGTCTGCAAATGTTCTGCCTCCCCCTGCTGGCCTCTAGGGCCTCACAGGGACCATTTGAGCATGTGTGGTGGCCCTTTAAAAAAATAATAATTATTTTTTAAATGGCCACTGAAAACAAAATGGCCACCGCACATGCTCATATGGCCTGTGTGAGGACTGGCATGGCCTAGGGCCTCACAGAGGCCATTTGAGCATGTGTGGTGGCCATTTTGTTTTCGGTGGCCATTTTCTTAAAAAAAAATTTTTTTTAATTGTGCCCCCCTTCAAGTGGTGCCCGGGGCACGTGCCCTGCCTGCCCTACCCTAGATACACCCCTGTATGTGAGAGGGAGGAGACTTTCTCTCTATCTACTTTCTCCACTTCATGCATGATTTCATAGACTACCACCCCCACCTACTAGTTTTGCCCTGGGGCCATTTTTCAAAATCCAAAACGTTTCGGATTCAGATTTTGCAATTTCGAACAAAGAACAAAATTGGGGTGTTTCGGATTGGCTGATTTCGAACAAAGAACAAAATGGGGGTGTTTCAGATTTAGGCCAAAAACAAAACAGAAAACAAAACAAAATGCACAACCCTACTCGGGACCGTTGTATCTCTGTGGCTGCCCTGGGGCTTTGGAATATGCTCCCTTTTGAAATAAGAGCATCTCCTTCTCTGTTTGCTGTTAGGAAGACCCTCAAGATGCACTTGTTTTCTCAGGCTTTTAATTGAAATTAATTTTAAACAGTTTAATTTGTTTTTATCTTAAGATATTGTTTTTACTGTTTGTTCTGTGAAATTTTAACTGTTTTTACTCATTTATATTTATTGTATTTTTAATTCTGCCGGAATTACGGAATTTTAATTCCGTAATTTTTAATATATACTCTTCAATGAACTTCCTTCACCAGGATTAACTCTTTGAAACATTTAACAGACACAATGCAAGTTATGTACACTATATGCTATAAAGATAATTATTTGAATGGAGACTTGTCTTACCTTCAAATGGGTCTTGAAATTAGTTGTGGACCGTAAGAACCACTAATTACTGTGGATTTTCCAGATCCACACAGTTCACATTATGCTTTCACTTTCTTGCCTATCTCCTCTAACACTGTGAAATACTTCTCATGCAAAATAGTGCATTTTGCCAAATCACCTTCACATACTGTTAGTTTCTAAAACACCAGGAATCAAATATAAATAAACTAATTTTATAAGCTCATTAGTTTATACTGGAATACGCTTGGGGACATGTTTAAATAATTTGAGAGGGTGGTATTTAAAACAGAAATTCTGAATAATCATATTTTGTTATTTTTCTCAACAGATCGTTGAGAACTCAGTCTGATCAATAATTCCAAAAACAACATAATGCCCTGTTTCTTTTTGCTATGTTTCTCCATCCCCACCACCCTCAACCCCCATTTACCATTTTATTCACAGGGACAATCTCTCCCGCAACCCCTATCATTTTCAAACTTGACTGGCTGACCAGTCAGCAGCAGAGTAAAACTATTCAAACTTCAGGAACAGAGCACACAACACAAGGATGATAAGCAGCCAATGGACTGTCTGCTTGCAATAAAAACACAGTTCCTGAAGCAAGAAAGCAAAGCTATGATGTATTTTGGTTTCAGCAATGTATTTTAAAAATACAAAATACCTGAACAAATGTATTTTTGATCCAAAATACTTTTTCTGAAAAGTATTTTTGATACAAAATAGTGAAGTGTCAACATATGTATTTTTAAAACTTGTATTTTTGATACTGCCCATCTCTGGCTTTATTGAGGTCTGGGGGCAAAAATGCCACAAGAAAGTTGGCTGAAGGGCAGGACAATAGGTTAAGTGTATACCATACAGCCTTCCTTGTAGCCAAATGATATGTAAGGTAAAGTTGTGCTGTCAAGTCAATGTCAACTCCTGGCAGCCACAGAGCCATGTGGTTTTCTTTGGTAGAATACTGGAGGGGTTTACCATTGCCATCTTCTGTGCAGTATGAGATGATGCCTTTCAGCATCTTCCTATATCGCTGCTGCCTGATACAGGTGTTTCCCATAGGGAAACGTACCAATGGGGATTTGAACCGGCAACCTCTTGCTTGCTAGGCAAGTGACTTCCCTGCTGCACCGTTAAGTACTTCACTAATTTTTGCTGTTATAGATCAACATCTTAAACAATCAATAATTTAAAAAAACTTATCAGAATGCATCCTTCCTCCTTGTATATGTACTGAGCCATATCTCATCTGCATCCTTTCTAATACTTTAAAAATCCAAAGATGTTTGTACCAATATGCAACTGGTCAAGTTCATGCGTGAAATTATAACTTTTGTACACAGGCTGCCCCTCATATTCCCATGAATGTGTGGCATAATAAATAAGACCTTTTCACTTAGTGTAGTGTCGAGATTCAGAGCTGCCAAGTGCTATTGACTGGTCCAGACAGATTAAACATGAGTGCTGTTGAGGAATTTCACCCAGTGTTTGTGGGTACTATGTTAAGCAAATACATTTCCTATAATGCAGTGCAAAGTTCTGACTACCTTTGCCACCCCCCATCCCCCGCCCTTCACTTCAGTGTTGTTCTAATGGTGGAGTTATTACTGGGTGCATTTTAAAATGAAATACTTATAACATACATTTCTCCATCTTGCTCATACTTGTTTTTAACATCTATAGTTTGGGGGGCTTTATAGGCATGTTTATCTGACTTTCATTTCCTGAATGCATTTTCTGAAGCTCTTGGGGCTTCAGGTATTTAAAATATGCTTTCAATTTTGACTTCAGTTTGGCCAATCTTTTTGTTGCCTTATTTTCTTTAAATAAACATACCTATTAGCTGTAGTGGTGGTCCACACTACAATCAGGCTCCAAAGTCAACCTATAAGTAGTGGCTATTAAGAAGGCATTTGAAGAAGAAATAGAGGTGGTAATAACACTGCAAATGAAATATCCCATTAAGAGAATTAGATGAATGAACATTGACTTCCAGCTACATATTTATTACACAATGTGCAGGAACTGAGAGATGCTCAGACTCTTGAGAACCTAAGTAGTAGTTTTTTGTGTTGTTGTTTTTTAAAGGAGGAACTGACAGGACTTAATTTTATTACCACAATTGTGAAGACCCTGCGTACAGAGATCAGCCTGCACCATGATTAGTGCCCACATTTCTTTCCTGTATGGCTTAGCAGTACTCTGATAATAATACTCTAAATAATAGTGCTGCTGTAATATCTACAGCTGGCATTAAAAACACTACACCACCATCTTGTGCACATGCCTTTAAGATGCTTGTTTCTTTTTTCAGTGTGCGGTCATATGCCTAAAACTAGCATATATGTGTACGCTTTTGTAAGAAGGTCTGCCCTCAGACATCATGGGTACCCAGATCATATAGTGCTCATCCGATAGTGGGTACTGAAAGTCTCACAGTGTTCAAACTTTATGTTTCCTGAAGCTAGTCTTTTTTCAGCTACAATGGAAATCAAGTAGGAGTTACTTTTTCCTGTATGTGGGTTCAAGACTTTGCCAAAGACAGGCATTGGGGGAAAGAGGCATATGACAAGACCCTCCTATAAAAGAGCATGTTTTTCTTCAAATGAGGATTGCCCAACATTCAGCTCTGGATGTGGGTGAAGGAAGAGTTCCACAGCTAAACAGACTGGGGATGTGAAAGTGCAAGCTTGCCCCATAAAATTCCTCTTGCTCCTTTATCCATCTGTTACTTCACTCTTTTTCAGGTCCAGTAAATCAAACATGGCCAGCAGGGCCAATATGCTTCTGCCATTATCCTTTAAGGAGAGCCATAAACACAAGACACCCCAAGAGAGCTACCCAGCCCAGCTCCCTCTAATGCAAACTCAAGCACAGCCTTTGAAGTTTTCCCCTTGACTGGGGGATAATTATCTCCTTTTCATTATCAGGAATGTTCTTGCCCCCCCCCCACCCAGCAAATCAACAAATATTTGTGACAAGTTAGCACTCAAAGCCCCAAGGCACCAAATGAAAAGTTCCTTTCAACCTTGGCTGACTCTTGCCTTCACACACTGGTTAAATGTTTCAATAGCAAATGCTGCCCAGAACAAACTTTAGGGGAAAAGAGAGACAGGGAGTTTGCTTGCTAGGGACTCAGCGCTCCAGCTCATGTTACTGTGTTCTGTGCTTTGTTTAAATCCAGAGACACCAGGGTGTACCTTGGGTCACTTGCAAAGAGGCAAAGATCTCAGACAAGGGTGCTGTAGCAGCTGCTTGGAGTTTGGGGCAATATCGATTGGAGATTATCAACATTCTACATTTTTATGTTGACTTAACATGGATGAGACCACTTTTGTGAGTTACACAGACAGGACCGTAGTATACTTTACCTAAAATATGTCTGTTTACTTGGAATGTGTGACATCTCCTTCCCACATCTTCCAGGAACATGCAGTTAAAGCATGTAGGTGGTGTGATGTCATCATGCTGTTCCCACTCCATTTCTATGACTACATATAAGGGTGGGGAAATCCTGAGTGTTAAGATGTCGCAGCACACATCTGCAGTGCTTAAATGTGCCAGAAGACAAGGGACAGAGACAGGTTGCATTGGCCAGGTGCTTAAGTTAAAAGTGTACTTTGGACCACAAGTAAGCAGCACAGTTTTGGGGATTAAGCCAGTCTTGTGGTAAAGTAAAGGTAGAGTGTGCCGCTGAGTCCGTATCGACTCCTGGTGACCAGAGAGCCCTGTGGCTGTCTTTGGTAGAATACAGGAGGGGTTTACCACTGCCATCTCCCACCCAGTATGAGATTATGCCTTTCAGCATCTTCTTCTATCGCTGCTGCCCGATATAGGTGTTTCCCACAGTCTGGAAAACATACCAGCGGGGATTCGAACTGACAGCCTCTGGCTTGCTAGTCAGGTTATTTCCCCGCTGCGCCATTAGGTGGCTAGTCTTGTGGTAGCAAGCATGAATAAGCCTTTGCTAAGCAGGGTTTACCTTGGTTTACATGTAGATGGGTGACCACATGAGCACTCTCTGCTGTAAGGTATTCCCTTTAGGGGATGGGGCCATAGTGAGAGAAGAGCTGGTCTTGTGGTAGCAAGCATGACTTGTCTCCTTAGCTAAGCAGGGTCAGCCCTGGTTGCATTTGAATGGGAGACTACGGACCGGGTCTCATGATCCGTGAGACCCGGTTTAGGGCACTGAGTGGGGAGTGAGCCCTGGGTAGCCGGATCGGCCGCCCACATGATGGCTGGCTCTGAGACGGAGCCGGCGGGGGCTGGGGAGTGCGGGGGGCTGCACAAGCGCGCAGGGCATACTAAGGAGACCCCTGAGTGGGGAGGCTGCTTTTAAGCCTCCAGGTTGGGGGTCTACTCGCGAGTATCTGCGGCACCGTGACTACTCATGAGCAGATAGCCCAGGTTTGCGGAGCGCTTGTTCCGCAAACCCGGGCTAAGGGGTGGGCTACAGGAGCGGGTTAGCCGCTACAGAACCACCAGGCTCGGCTGTGAACCCGGTGGTTCTTACGATCACAAAAATCGGGCTAGGATTTAGCCCTATTTTTGTGATCGTAAGAATAGCCCCTACATGTGAGCACTGTAAAATATTTCCCTTAGGAGATGGAGCTGCTCTGGGAAGAGCATCTAGGTTCCAAGCTCCCTCCCTGGCATCTCCAAGATAGGGCTGAGAGAGATTCCTGCCTGCTACCTTGGAGAAGCCACTGCCAGTCTGTGCAGACAATACTGAGGTAGATAGACCAATGCTCTGACTCAGGATATGGCAGCTTCCTATGTTCCTATGGCTCAGTGTAGAGCACCTGCTTGTACACAAAAGGTCCCAGGTTCACTCACTGGCATCTCCAGGTAGGATTGGGAGACAGACACTCCTGAAATCTTGGAGAAGCAGTGCCAGTCAGTGTAGACAATACTGAGCTAGATGGACCAATTATCTGACTCAGTATGACACAGCTTCCTATGTTCCTTTGTTCTCCCTCAGTGCTGTGTCTAGGCAGTTCTATACTAGGGCAACCAGACTCCCAATTGTGCACACACCTGCACAGTCCAGGACCCAACATTACGTCCTTCAAAAAAATAGATTTATTGTCTGGGATGTCATATGCAATAGATAAATAAGTTATAATAAAATAATAAAAATTAATAATAATAAAAACAACAACAGGAGTTGTTCCTGAACTGAGCTCTATGGAGAGTAATTAATAATGCCTAGGGTGAGTTGAGAACAATGTTGGACCTTTACAAGCAGTTCTGACATTTCCAGTTCAGACAGCTCCTGCCAGCGCTTGCCCTACTAAGTAAGGGCCCATCTACTTAAACATGTCAGGTAATTTCTTAGCACCATCTGCTGGCCATCTGCTGATAATCTGTGAAAATCCCGTGCCTTTTCAATACTGCTTATTATGTGGAAAAGGAATGGTTTTTTTAATGGACTTTCAACAAGTAACCAGCAGATGGTGTGAAGAAATTATGCAATGTGTTTCAACATCATGTAGATGCCCTGTAAAATTTCCACCTGGAGTTTTATATAAATTGCCATCTAGACAATCACCTTAGAAGCTGTTATGCAAACAAACAACAACAAACCCTGCTGGCTTCTGCTATCCAATCAACAGCAAGTTGCAACTAGCCAGGGTCACATGTTTCCAGGTTAGGGGTCAGCATCAGGAGGCAGCTGCCAAGAGCTTCAGAAGGGCCTGCTGTTGACCTTTGAGACCACATCTGTGCTCATAGGGGCAGCCAAAATGCTGCCTGGCCCCACCCCAGTCTTTCCATCACCCTGCAGCATTCAAAGGGGGCAGGGTTGAAACTTGCAAGGCTTGTATTGTTCTCAATCTGTCCCCCTTCAAGCCTTTGCAAGGGCAACAGACAAGACAGGAGGCTGCTGGCAGCCTTTTTCATTTCCCTGCACTCCTTGCAAAGGTATGCAAGGGCTGGATCAAAGTCTTTGAAATATTGTGGGGCACCATTGTGAGAGCTGCTGGCAGCCTCCCTCCTCTCCCTGAAATGGAAATCATTACATGATTGACCTTATTTTAATAGCTGTCAACATTTCATGCCCTCCAATACCTACTTTGCGCCCCTGTTCAGGTTGTGCCCAGATAAAGGAAGTGCCTATCCCACTGTCCAAACTGCATTAGTGCTCAACATAGAGTTCCATTCAGGGACACCTTGCCTCCATCCAAGCTTTTCTGTACTATCAGTTGAGACTGAACACCTAGAAGTGATGCAATGGGTAGGGCTTAAACAGATGGTGGGGGATGGTAACCAGATGGGCTGGTGTGAGGAGGATCTTAGCATCACCCATGTCCTGCGTTGAAACACACTGGTCTGGGCTAGCTGTTGGTCTCAGCCAGCCATTAAGGAGAAAGTGTTGTCCTTGGCTGATTCTGGCTAAGCGGTCTTTTTCTTTTAACTGCACTCTCCCAGGCCCTCCCTAAAGCACCCTGCCAATGAGGTTGGAGCTTGTGCAAAGCTGTATCTTGTGAGATGTCGTTGTGGCCATCGTCTTACCTTGAAGTTGCTGAATGCGGCCACCACCATTTTTCAGAGCATGACTTTATCAATTCAGGTTTCTGTGAAGGAGAAATACATGGCTTTTTAAATGTCAGCTTCCATTGACGGGAAAGTCTTTTCTTTAGCTGATAGCCTTGCAATATGTTTATTTATATTTCTTTAAAATATTTGTATCCTGCCCCTCCAGTACATTACTGCTTGGGGTAGCACACAGCAGTGAAGCAATAAAAGTAATATACACTTTAACACAATAAAACAAATAAAATACAAAAAGGCTATTCACATACATGTGAAAACCGGGCTAAGGGAGCCCAGCCCGATTTTGCATGCCTGTGTGAACTGCCAGGATCAGGCCGATCCCAGCGGCTACACAGCAGCAAACCCTCCTATTTAGCCCCACTTCTAAATGAGATTAAGGGAGCGAGCACTCCCTTAACCTCATTTTTGTGCTCGAGTGTCAGCTGTGGCTGTCCTGCAAAGTTTGGGTGAATGCGTTCACAATCAGTACACAATCAGTACACAATCTCGGCCTCTTTCTCGATGTAACTAACACTGAGTATGTGTAGGGATGTGTGAAACGTTTTGGATACAAAACGTTTTGTACCCAAAACAACGTGTTTTGGGTGTTTTGTAGACAAAACAAAACACCCATTTTCCAGATCAAAAAGTTTTGTATACAAAACAAAACGTCCCTGTTTCGGCTACAAAATGTTTTGTTGTTTCGGACCTCCATTTTGTGGTGATCTCTGAGTCAGTCTCCATTTTGTGTTTGACATCTCTTTGAATTTCCCACCCTTCCAGCCTTCTGATCGGTGACCTCCTTGTTCCTCATTGGCTCTTTTGCTTCTTGCCACTCTTTACTGACCCCACATTGGCCAGGGGAAGGATTGCTAACCCATGGGGTGCTGGGTTCTGTTGATTCTGTTGTGTTCTGAGTGTAGATTTTCTGGTAGCATATGAGAGTGGATTCTTGTTTTTCACTGAAAATCTCATATGCTACCAGAGAATCTACAATGAACACCTCAGAAAAAACAAAACCCAGTACCCCACGGGCTTGTGGGTATGGGGGTGGTTGGCACCCTATGTGCACTACACAACCCCTCACTCTGGGCAACCCCGGTGCCCCCCAAGTGGAATTATGGGGCTGCTGAAACCTAAACCTCCATTATTCCCTATGGGAGAAATCTTAGACACGTAAACTTCATCAAATCACAAAAGATCAGCCCTTTGCCCAATTTCTTTGAAATAATTCTGGAAGTTACCTTGCCCCCATTGGGCACTACCACCCACCACACTCTGCTCTGGGTCATCCCTTTCCCCTTGATTTGAAGTGATACATTTGCTGGAATCTCCATTATTCCCTATGGGAAAATTCTTAAAAAATGTGTAAACTTTAAAAATTCACAAAAAATCAGCCCTTTGCCTAATTCCTTTGAAATATGGCTGCTAGCTTCCACCCATTGGACACTACCACCACCACCCACTCTTTTTGCCCTGGGACCCTTTTTAAAAATCCAAATTGATTTGGATTTGGATTCGGAAAATTCAGCTACAAAACAAAACAGGGCTGATTTGGATTCAGAAAATTTGGGTACAAAACAAAACGGGGGTGTTTCAATTCAGATACAAATCGAAACAAGAAAATTCCAAAATGCACACCCTGTTACGCCCTCGATCTCAGACAGCGAGGAGGAAGGGGGAGCTGTCAACTTTCCAGGCGATGCAGGAGTGTCTGAGGGGCAGATCCCGGCTGTCAGTGTTCATGAAACAGCTGTGGCTAATGATTCAGAGCAGGCAAAACAACCTGAGGCAGCAGAAATCGTGAAGGACCAATCCAAAGAGGAGCTATGCAACCAACCCCCGCTGACTCCACAACAGCGGTGTCTTACGAGACACAGGGCTCAATTGGAGACTATTAGGAGAAGCAAACACCTCTTGCAGAGGGCTGATAAGCCTTGAATTCCTGCCAGCTGGGAGCTCTCGGCTTGCACTATAAATCACATCACCAGCCTTCTACTCACTGCTGAAAAGCAACATTCGCCAACCTCCATGTCGACAGCGTGCAGCCAAGTCCGGTCAAGATGAACTTCCTGAGCTGTATCCAGTCTCAGCAGCTCCGTTTTGTCTCGTTATCTTCCCTGGCAGTTGGCCAGACCCTGACACACCCCTAATTATGTGATTGGCAAGATGTTCATTTATGCCATATTGTACACTTCCACAGCAGAGAGCATATCTTGGTGGTTTCTGCCTTCCTCTACATCAGGGTTGCACAACTCAAATGCCCTGGTGGGCCGGAACCATCTACAACTTGGCGTGCAGGGGCCGAGGTCAATTTTTAGCATATTATTACATTAAAATTAAAACTTGTGAATCTATCCCCCCTGTCAATGGACCCATAGTTTCAACCAAGGGTAGTGGCCAGAAAATAGGTCCTGTCCCTGCTCAATCAGTGGGGCCCCTGGAGTGCATGCCAGCCCCAAACAAATGCCAAATCCTATCCTCTCCCTAAATTCTTTCTGCTTTCAGGCAGCAATGTTAGGTATACTTATAGGGGAGTAACATGGGAGTTACATGGCACACCAGTGGAGCATATTTCTAAGAAAGCATGCACAGGATGGCACTATAAGGCAGTTTCCCACTCCTGTGTTGCTGCAGGGTACCTGGGGGCCAGTAAAATAGTCACTGCGGGCCGAATCCGGCCCCCGGGCCTTATGTTGTGCAGGCTTGCTCTACATCCTGCAATGGCTGTAGGATGATGGGCCATCCACATTGCAATGTTGAGCCATTCCTTTGAACTTAACATCATACTGTATGTATGAGCTCCCAAAAAACAACAGTCAATGCTGAATATGGGCTGTTGCCATTTCTGGAATACCCTTCATAGGATGAAAAACAGGCAGCAGAGGTTTGTGGTCTGTAACCAAGGTGAACCTCCTGCCATAAAGGTAATGATGTCCAAATTTCTTAACTCCCCAGATCAAGGCTAAAGCTTCCAGGGGCGTATCTAGCGTAGGGAAGGCAGGGCAGGTGCCCCAGGTGCCACTTGAGGGGGGGGGGAGTTATTTTTTAAAATTATATTTTTTTAAAAAAAATGGCCACTGAAAACAAAATGGCCACCACACATGCTCAAATGGCCTCTGCAAGGCCCTAGGCCATGCCAGACCTCACAGAGGCCATTTGAGCCTGCGCAGTGGCCATTTTGTTTTCGGCAGCCATTTTTTAAAAAAAACTTTTTTAAAGAATTGCCACCGCACGTACTCAAATGGTCCCTGTGAGGCCCTAGGCCTTGCCAGGCCTCACAGAGGCCATTTGAGCATGTGTGGCAGCCTCCAAAATGGCCACCATGCCGATCTTTGCAGGCCCAAACGGCCCAAAAATCAGCCTGAGACAGGCTACAGCAGTGAATTAAGAGGCCGGTGGGGGGAGGGGGAACCTTTGCAGACACCCACACCCCTGCACAGCCTTTAGGAAGCCCCCCCAAGGGGCCACAGGTAAAAAAAAATTAATATATGTCACTGTATACATATTCAGATTGGCACTATGTACAGAGAATCAGGGCTTGTGAATACTGAGCTGAAGCTTATGAGCTAGGATTGTATTCATTTACTCTTAATTTGCTTCTTGTGATAAGTGAGTTAAATGTGATGTCTTAATAATATGGCTATTAATGGTGATTTTGTCTTTGAATCAGTGTGAAATCCTTAGTATGAAGGCCCACTGGGAGTTTTTTTCTCTTTTTCTCTCATTTTAACTGTCTTTCTGAAATACTAGAATATATTCCAAGCAGTGACACAGTTTAATCTGCATATCCTTTAATTATTTTCAGAGTATCTGAGAAAAGCCAAATTCTCCATTTATTTTTAAAACATATGTAATAGTGATGCTACAATGCATAGTAGAGAATTAGACAGGCACTTCTGTTTAGTTTTCCAAGTACACCTCCACATAGTATTTGGGTATTTCATGAGCTCCAGCATACTGAAATATGTAGTTTTCCAGCATTTTTTGGTCTGGCTAAATCCACTGCTAAATAGTTTTTGAAATATTAAAATATTAACGAGCTTGATTTGTATTTTGGAGCTGATATTATGGTAAAGTAATCTGAAAGATGGGTGTCAGATGTTTGGACAGGGGGCACAATTTCAGTGCTTGTCCTAGGCACTATTTTCCCTAGATACGCCTCTGAAAGCTTCTCAGTCTTTTTGAACATACTTGTGCTCTGCCAGACTTAATGATCTGGAGGGCAAAAAGCTATGGGTGGCTCCGTGCCATCAGGTATGACATCAGAGATAACAGCTCCAAGGTCTTATGTGGAGGCATCAAAAGCCAGCTTGATATCTAGTTCAGGATTGTAATGAGCCAATGCTTGTTTTGACGTAACAAGTCACTTGGCCTCTTGAAACATCAATTCACATTTTTCAGACCAGTCCCAACACTTTCCCTTCTGAAGCAATTAGTTCAAGGTGGTAAAAGTACAGTTGCCAGATTAGGCAGAAATTTGTGGTTACAGTTCACAAAATCAATAAATGATCAAACCTGTGAGTTGTTCTGTGGATATGGTGCTCCTAATAGAGCTTTTATTTTCACAGGTGATTTGTGTAGTCTCTCTGCATCAATAATACGCCCACAGTATGCCCAAAGACTGAGTCTTTGGAGAACTCACATTTATCATGATTTGCACACAGTCCATATTCTTCCAGTCTTTTTAGGACCTGTGCCAGATTCTTTAGATGATCTTCATCACTGGACCCTGTCACAATGATGGCGTCAAAATAGAATTTGTATGCCTTGGTGTGCCTTGAAGTACTTGATCCATGGCCCTCTGCCATATCGCAGGTGCTGATGCCACTCTAGACACCAGGCGATTGTACTGGAACAGTCCCTTTTCTGTGCTGATTGTCAAAAATGTCCTATGTGCTTCTTCCACTTCCATTTGTAGATAAGTCTGTGCTAGATCCTGTCTACCAGCTAATGATAAGAAGATATCTTCAATACAAGGCAAGGAATAATGTTCAAGTCGCAACATAGGATTGATGGCCATTTTGAAGTCACCACAAATTCATATTGAGCCATTTTTCTTCATGATGGGAATCCACTCACTCCATTCAACCTTAATCAATATGCCCATGGTCTTTCAAGTTCTTTTCCAACAACATTCTTCATAGCAAGTAGAACCTGTTGAGTTTTAAGAATTTTGGCTGAGCTCCACCAAAATGATGCAGGCCTTAATATTCTTCAGCTGACCAATAACCTGCCCCAAAATCTGAGGAGCAGTAAACAAAAGGGTGTCCAGCTGTGCCTGTGCATCAATTCTTCAAGGCACTCAGAGAGTCTTGTTGGATTTCCAGTCTAACTGGATTGACCTTAAGCAACTGCATCCAAATAGTGCTGCCACACCCAACTGTGCGAACGATATACAGATTTAATTTTTGAGACTGAATTGCCGCAGAACACACTTTTGTTTTGTGAAATGCGAAAATGCTCAGCAATCTCCAAGGGCTTAGGTGAAACATTGTCCTGTAGCAACTTCACCAGTTCAGGAATGACCATATGGGAGGTCAAACATATACTGCTTGCTTCACAGTTTGACATATCCAGATAAACCATGCACTAAGTCCTTTCCTGAACTGGTGAAGTTGCTACAGGACAATGTTTCACCTAAGCCCTTGGAGATTGCTGAGCATTTTCGCATTTCACAAAACAAAAGTGTGTTCTGCGGCAGTTCAGTCTCAAAAATTAAAACTGTATATCGTTTGCACAGTTGGGTGTGATGTGTTGTATTGATGGCACCTTTGTTTCTTCTGGAGTATCATGGAGTAAAAAATATTGCTCCAGGCGCTCAACATATGTGGCCCACTCCTCCACAGAATCATCATAATGGTCCATACTATCTATTTATTTCATGAGACTGTTAACCAGCCACCTCACAAGCCTGCCTTCAATGCCTAGAAGAGGCCCATCCTTTAACAGACTACAAAAAGGCCTTGTTAGGCCTAGTCCACTGCAAGGCCTCTGGGTCTACATAACCAACAACAGCTACTCATGGATTTTTTCCAGTGCAGAAAACAGCAGTACTGCCATCGCAGGAGGCAGGGGCAGAGCCACCATTGGGCGAAAGGGTTCAAAGAACTCAGGCCGCCAATGGCGAAAAGCTGCCGAGAGAGCCCCGCCCTGTGTGGCTCAGGCTCCATAGGAGCCCAGAGTGAACTCCCCCCTCCCACACCAGGGCCACCAAGAGCCCTTGCGAACACTTCACCAATTACTTCAGGCAGCTCCGACTGCCCAATAGAACATTTTCCCCTTCCTCTCCCTCTCTGGAGGAAGAGAAAGGGAAAAACGTCCTATTAGGCAGCCAACCCTGCCTGAAATGACGTGCCAAGAGCTCGTTCGGGCTCTTGGCAGCCCAGGCCACGCCCCCTTGCACATAACAAAGTCACATGACAAGGGGGCATGGCCTGGGCTGCCAAGAGCCCGAATGAGCTCTCAGCACATCATTTCAGGCAGGGTCAGCTGCCTAATAGGACGTTTTCCCCTTTCTCTCCTTCCAGAGAGGGAGAGGAAGGGAAAAACATTCTATAAGGCAGTCGGAGCTGCCTGAAATACTTGGCAGAGAGTTTGCCCAGGCTCTCAGCGGCCCGGGCATGGGAGGAGGGAGTTCGCTTTGGGCTCCTATGGAGCCCAAGCCACGCCCTGTGCGCATGACGTCATGCGCACGGGCATATTGGAAGGGGCCACCGAGCGGGGCTGGACACAGGCCGCTGCTCGGCTGGCTCCGCGCCTGGCAGGAGGGTCCCACCTTTGTCACCACTGTTAAGACCCTGGGTCATACACAACTGGACAAAATCCCCAGTAACAGGTTCTTTATTAACAGAGAACTCCTGGAGGCAACCAGCAGCTTTAAAGTGAAACAAGAAGAGAAGCCCTCTAGAGGCTTGGCGTGGCAGAGCATACACAACAGGGGACTACAGTTGAATGAACTGCCTGGCTACTTTTAGTAGCCATTAAAGCAAACATTTTAAATGAATGCTTGTTGCAGACCTAGACTTGTCTCCTTTAGGATTCAAAGGGAGCTTGACCTGTAATTTGAACTCTGCTTATTGTCAGGCCAATCCCTTCTTTGTTTACCCTATGCATTAGCCTTTCTCCAGGGAGCATCATTCCAAGCTCAAGGAAACCAGACCTCTGATATGGCTGGCATTGACCCGGAATTCACCTCTTGATTGCTCCTCACCTGACAGTGAGAGCTGAGTCCGATATTATGAGAAGCATAGTTTAAAAACAACAGCAACTGCAAGAGCTGGTAGTGCTCTTCTCGCACTGAGTGGGTCATCAGCTGCAAGCCAGTTTCCTGGTCCTGTTGTTAAAGCTCTGCCTCCTCGGGATTGCAACTAACGTATATTACCGTATACCGGCTGAACTGAGCTCTTGTGCATTCCTTAACAGTTCTCATATTGCTATTATTTACTTACCGGCTCTGAAATAAGGGGTTTTTGTTTTTGTTTGTTTGTTTGGTCATCCCTTGATGGTTGCTTTGTTCTGCCACAAGATTATATCTGGACATCTTGGTCTGCTTGTTGATACACTTGTTTTAATCCCGATAGTTTCACTTTAAGTATTTAATGAAGGTGTTTATTTTAAACTGCTCCCCGGGATTTCTCTTGATGGCTTAGGGTTGCGTGGAAAGTGGATCTAATTATTTCATTTTGTACTGCTTATATTACCAGCAATTTAAGTAGTACAGGCCAGATTCTTAAGTGATATAAAATTGGCACTTGTGACAATGTTCCTTTGTTTTGAGCAGAAATGAGTGGAGAGAAAGCACTCTTTCGGGTTCACTGCTTCATGAAGACTTACTTAGAAACTGTGTGGAAGGAATTAGCCCACATAGGTCAGATGGTTGCATGGACAAAGGGTCCTGATCCTTGGGATAAACCATTGTACATGAATGGTTTGCTACATGGAGACAGATACTACGGGAATGCATTTAAAGTAGGCTTTCCAGCTCTTCATTTGGTCCTGAGAGTCATATTTAGCAAGAAGTGACCAAAACTGATGTGTCAGTGAATTGCACTCTGCTTTACCTGTTTATTTTGCAATATGTTAAGTCAGTCTGATTTGAGGATTTGGTATATGATTTCTGAAACTCATGGGTCTTGTCATTATCAACCTGAGTGGGGTATAGAAATCAAATAAATAATGAATAATAAAGAATAAAGAATAAAGAATAATGGTCCACTGTGAATGTCACAGAAGATGCAAACCTTTATTGAAACAGTCATTGGAGTAGCAAGGGGAAAGGGGGCCTTGCCTTTGTTCAAATGGGGCTCACCGCAGGGGCAGGGCTCCTTAAATGCCTTGGGATACCACTAGCTCCACCCGTGGAAACTGCATTCAGTGAAACCCATTATAAGTTGAAATAATTTGGGGAAAGGTCTCCTTTTGTGTGCTTCAAAAGAAGCTGTATCCATCCTTGTCTTGCAAATGCTGATTACAGCTCCCGTTTTTCAGTCAGACCAATATTTTTCTGATAAAGAGCTAGTTTAGCATGAAGCATGTTGAGTTTAACTGAATGTTGTTTCAATACACAGCTGTTTGAACAGCTTTCTGCTATGTCTGGATTTGTGGTACTACACCCTTTGGCTGTAACAGTAGCTGCAGGGTGTGTGTGTGTGCAGGGGACCACAAGTCAGTCATTCAAATCCTTCCTTCCTTTCATATTTCTTTTTAACATTTGATTGGGCTCTGGTTAACCTTTTCACTGAAGAAGGCCATGTGGAGAATTGCATGTCAGAAACTTGGCAGGGGCCTAAACTGTATGGCTATTTAGCCTCCTAAACTTGGTGAACAGGTGATCAACACTGTGGTAATATAGCCTTAGGGGACAATTACAATGGTGATCTGCTGCAGATGATGGGTTGCTTCCCCAGAATTGAGATTGCAAGCATTTGTTAGGCTGGATTTGCAAGGGTCTGCAGTCACCCTTTCCCCAGCCTAACAGAGAATGGGGCTATTCTCACAATCAGGCAAAATTGGGCTAGGAGAGGCTAGGCTAGCCTGATTTTGCCTGATTGTGGGAGCCACCGGGCTTGCAGGCGAACCTGGTGGCCCCCAGGCGGTTAACGCGCCTAAGTAGCCCACCCCTAAAACAGGGTTTGTGGAGCAAGTGCTCCGCAAACCCGTTTTTTTTTATCGTGAGTAGCTGCAGCGCGGCTCCGCGCTGTGGCTACTCATGAGGAAACTAGGCGAAAAGCTGTCTCTTGGCTCTGGGGGTCTCGCCAGCATGCCCTGGGCGCTCGCGCAGGGCATGCTGGAGCTTCCGGAGGCCAATTGGCCCCCGCTCCCCCCAGCCCCCGCCGGCTCCATCACAGAGCCGGCAATAATGTGGGCAGCTGATCCGGCCACCCAGGGCTCCCTCCCTGCTGGTGTGCAGGGAGAGCAGGCTTAGCCCGCTCTCCCCACTCACCTGCAAAACCCAGGTCTCACTAATCGTGAGACCCGGCTCCTTGAGTGACATCACAGCTTTGATTCCTTTGGGAGGAAATGGGATGCATCATTTCCTCCCTGGATAATGTAAGTCTGGTGTGTGGTGTGTGTGAGCAGCAAGCGTGCCAGGGCACCTGATCCCACCTGACCTACTGATCACGATTGGTGCAGTGTGCGGTGATGGTGTCACATTAGCTGCCTCACACACCTCAGTTGCTGCAAGCTTTTTGTGGCAGCCTTCTAGGCCTTTAAAGACATGTTTCTGTAGATGTGCATAGTTCCTTCAGATTTGCTCATCCATCTTTTTAGGTCACTGGGAAGTGTCCTTAGTGAGGATTTCTAACATCATAGTGGAGGTTCCTGTGGAAATCCTATCCTTTGAGTAAGTGAGGGTCTAGTTAGATGTGACAGTGGCATAAACTATGTGACAGAAAACAGGTTGTGACAAGCAGGAATAAAGTGGTGGGCATGTGGTATTTAAAGCAGCAATGCAATGACTAATCTTTCCCCCCATGTTTCCCTGTGAAAAGTTATCTCCAACTGTTTTCTTCTTGGTGAGATTTATTTTTGGTCTTGAGTCCAGCTGGTGATTGGGAGTTTCTCATGTATGGAACAGTTATGAAAAGGTTCATCACCTCCTCTCACCAGACTGCCCCTTATCCATATGAAATCACCCCTCCTTTGAAAACATCTTGCTGACACTCCACGTTCTAAAATATAGGGGGTGCTATTGTCACATCTAGTTAGACCCCGAGGCAGCTTTAGTCGAGGTGGCTCTGCTGAGGTAAAAGTGTCTGAAAAATAGAAATTAGAGTCTTCAGAACAAGCCATTCCTGAGCTGAATCAGTCTCATCAGACACTTTTCAGTAACAAATTCATGCAAATCATAGGCCGTGCCTAGCTATTTCTGCACAGAAGCACAGAGCTGGTTTGAGAAAGGAATGGTTTGCTAAGAATAGTTCAACCAGCTGGGCCTTGCTCCTAACCCTACTCCCTCTGCCACTCCAACAAAGCTTCTTCTGCCTCCCCTATCTTTAGTTTGCTGGTATAATACGATGTCCATGACCTGGTCTTCCTGGACTCCAGGTAATGAGGCTCCAGGAAGAAGGCAAGAAGAAAAGGACATGACAAGAATGGCAAAGAAGCAAGGGATGAACTGAGTTGTACCACTGAGAGACCTAAAAGGCCAAGTTGAAAACAAATCATCCTGGAGAGAATCTATCTATGTGGTCACTAAGAGTCAACACTGACTTGACGGCACATAATCAATCAGTCAAGCAAGCAGGCAAGCAAGCAAGCAAGCAAACAAACAAACCGAGTTGCATGGAGCTTTGCATCAGGTTGGAAAAAGAGATGCTAATCCAAGGGGGCATCAGGGAGACTTCTTCCTAATTCTTCTCACCAGTTAGGGGTGGAGATGCTACCAGGGATGGGAATTGTTGGAGATTTCCATTTCTGAAGAAAGTTTCATAATATACTTCCAGTTCATTATTTAGGTTTCTTAAATTTTGGCAGTAGTGTACACCAAGATATCTTAAACAAGCTTAGACAACCACATCTTAATGCCTGATGCCATGAGCCCCTGGTGCAGTGGTAAAACTGCCGCCCTGTAACCAGAAGGTTACAAGTTCGATCCTGACCAGGGGCTCAAGGTTGACTCAGCCTTCCGTCCTTCCGAGGTCGGTAAAATGAGTACCCAGAATGTTGGGGGCAATATGCTAAATCATTGTAAACCGCTTAGAGAGCTCTGGCTATAAAGCGGTATATAAATGTAAGTGCTATTGCTATTGCTATTGATGTAATGATTCCTGGGCAACCCTTCTCCTGCTTCCCTCTGAAAACTTTTTACTTTAAAAAGAGTCTCTGGAGCAATTGCCCTAAAATCTTGAGTGTGCCCCTCACTATGGACTGAGCCACAGGACTAAACCTGAAGAGAGACTGTGAGCCACAGCCCTGCCCTGCCCTGCAGCTAGCCTATCTTGTAAGCCACATTTCTAGATGTGGGTTACCGTTTGTATGTTTGCACACAGCACAAGTCAAATGTTTTCTCTGGACAAGGATGTGAGGGGGAAGGGACAGGAGGCTACTCTCCCCGCCCCACTTATCTTTAACTACAGTTCTTAAAACAGGCCTTCATTCCCTAAATGGAAGTTGTCATTGTCGTGTCAATTTAAAAGCCAGTTTTCTAATAACAATAATAACTGGTTTTAAACCATTTTAAAATTTGTCTTTATATAGTTTTAAGCCATTTTAAATGGTGGTTTGTTGTTTTTTGTTGTTGTACACGGCCCAGAGCCTTAGATAGGCTAGTGTACAACACATAGAAATGTAATAAACAAATAACAATAACCACCACCATTATCATCCTAGAGGAGGCATAGCAGTGCTCTAGGTAGGGTGGTGCACTCACAAGCCCCACCCTGGCTACAAGGCTGCAGAACAGCCTGTGCTTGCACCAGAGTTACACTTCAAAGGCCAGAGGGTCTGCTATGGCATAAGTGTGTTGTAAATTGTGAACATTTCAAAGGAAGTCATTATGAAGTTGTCAGAAACCTGTGACCCAACGCATGGAGCATATGCAGCAACCCTTAAAATAATATTTCTGTAATGGAGAGTCACACAATGATGCATTCTTAGTACCTAATTTGGAAGGCTGCCCAAAGTTCTCTTAGTAAGGTAATGATATTGCTGAAAATGTGAGGTATGAGGAAGAACTAGAACATGTACACATCTGATTTCGTTAACTAGTGGAGCATCTAGAAGATATTTAAAGCACGCTTGCTGAATCCACGAGAGACGAAATTGAGTTGAGCATTGCAAGCTTGGGTTGAACTAGGAGCTGGGCTAAAGATATATTAACGTCCTCACAATCTAGGCGAGGATGGGCAGGAACAACTCCTCCAACCATTTGACAACAGGTGAATTTACTCTGCTGATCCAAAAAACTTGCATACTGATTCATGCCAGTCTGGGAATTGAAGTTTGTGAACTTTATGTGTAAGGATGTTGTAGAGGGATGATACAGTGAAGAAGTAAAATCCTGTTAGGAAGCACACATTTACAAGGAGCCTTCTGGATAAAACCCTGCATTTTTATGGATTTTTTGTAGCAGATGAACCTTCTTTTGTGTATTTCAGGACTGTGGATTCTGCTTTATAAAATCATTTTGGTTATGATAATGAAAGTGAGGGCATGGCTATCAGAAAATTGCTTGTGCTAAAGAGCACTAGTCCTGATGGATCAGAAAATCTTTCCCTTTGATGCTTTCACAAAGAGCCCATTCAGGCAAGCTTTAGCATAACCTACTGCAGTTTGCGAGCAGCATAGCAAGAGCTGGGATTCTACTGAGATGTGCCATGAGGAATCTCGCAGGTATCTTGGACTGTTTATGTCTTGCTGCTGTTACATCATGGGGGAGTCTACCTTGTTATAGACCCTATAAAAGCTTGCAGCAACAGTACAAAGGAAGTTCAGGAGTGTGTGGAGACTGGCTGTGCCTTTCAGACTCCAGTAAAATGTTCAGCCTGATAAGATCCAGCAAATTTAGGCAACAGTGAGGGTCTGGATCCCTGTGCACATTGTGGGCTTCTGCATTTCTTTAATTCTTGTCATCCTTTGTGCTGTGTGTGGGTTTTTTTTAAAAAAAGTAAAAGGCTCTTTTCCTGCAGTGTTCAAGGAACGTCTGTTTAGTTATAAGAAGATTTAGGCTTCCTGAGTAGCTCCAAGGAGAAGCATCCAGTTCTTCAGTTGACTGCACAGTCAGACAGGCTGATTAAGACAGCAACTGATCATCCAGGGGTGGGCTCTTACTGAGCACTGCAGTTTCATGCAGCACTCTGTGGCCCTGGGTGTGCATGCTTGGTGAGACGACAAAGAAAACCGAAAAGGCATGGAGCTGAGCCATGCAGATGTGTCACAAGCCTGTGTATTCAATGGCAATTAGCCATGGTTAGCGGGCCTGTGGGAGGAAGCCAGTGGGTTGTGTGCAGGAATGTCCTAAGGACCCATTTGCTGCTTTCTATATTTTGCAACAAGAGTTCCTAAGCGTCGGTGTTGCCCTCATCCTCACGGGCCCATTTCAGGGCTGGCCACTAGAGGGCAGATGCAGCCTACACAGGGATAGCTAGCTAGCTATGCTGGGTGAAAGCAAAGCAGCACTCTGGAGAAAAACTTTCACTGATCTCAGAGTTTCTCTGCTGTGGCTGCTCTTTAGAGGCTGCTTTCTGATAGAAGAAGCATGCCATTGGTATGATGAGGTCTGCTTTGCACTTTTCACTGCTGAACCACTGCGTGCCCTGCAAATATGATACTCAAACCTTAGGATGTTCTTTGTCTCTGAAATATGCTTCTCTTCAAACTTCCATCAATTGCTGAAATTAGGGAAAGGAGGCTTGATTTCCTTATGCCACTGCTGTGGCTCCTGTTAGCGCTGCCAGAAGAAAAAACTTAATAATGGATCATTGTATTAGTTTTATTAGTGTACAGCATCTCTCTAAAGCAGTTCTTTACATTAGGGCTGTGCACAGAAGAAAGTATCAGATCTGACCCAGTTCCAACTCAATGCAAGTGATTATTGAATCACACATTCGATCATTGTGCCAGCTCAGATAGACTTATTTGATGCATCATTAGCAGGTTGATGCATTGTCCCATAGAATAGAATGGTTCATAGGAAATAATGGTGAACATATTATTGTAAGTCAGAATTGGATAGAACTCAGGCATGATAGACTTCTCTTAGTCATTTTAAAAATAAGTACAGTTTAGCAACAGCCATTGATACAAAAATATGTACAGACAGTACAAAAATATGTACAACATAATGTCTGAATACAGCTAATGACTCTCTTCTTCCCTTTAGGAACATAGGAAGCTGCCATATACAGAGTTAGACCACTGGTCCATCTAGCTCAGTATTGTCTACACAGACTGGCAGTGGCTTCTCCAAGGTAGCTGGCAGGAGTCTCTCTCAGCCCCACCTGGAGATGCTGCCAAGGAGGAAACTTGGAACCTTTTGCATGCAAGTATGCAAGTGCTCTTCCCTGGGCAGCCCCATCTTAGCAAAGGGGAGTATCTTTGTGCTCACAAATGTAGTCTCCCATTCAAATGCAAACCAGGGTGGACCCTGCTTAGCAAAGGGGACAGTTCACATTTGCTGTGGTCTTTGGCCCAATCCCTCATCTCTCTACTATTCTGTCATTGAGCCTTTTTATTTTTATTTATTTTATTTTATAAAACAAAGCACATAAAAACTCCAATATCAGGGTAAAAAAGAAAAGGCAATCACACAACAGGGATAATAAAAGCCTGTCTGAAAGCAGAAAAAAGTGAAAGGCTATTTAGTCCACCTGTCTGGCCAGACCCACCAAGTTCCTACAGATCAGCCTCTGCAATCTGGGTCAACTGCAGTGTGCCACTAACAGAGTGAGAAGGTTCATTTAACCAGCTAGTTGAGATCCTGTGCAAATGTCTTCCTGTCTCAGTGAGGATGACATTGGGCTCCAAAACAGAGACAAGTCATTAAAATCAAAAACCTTGATTCTGCTTAGTATAAATCATAAATAACTCAATCTGCAGTAGGTTTATCTGCCATATCCTGTGAGGGGGGTTTATCTGCCATATTTATTTGCTGCTGTTTTATAGGCCTTACTTTTTAGTTTTGGTTTATGAGGTGTTAGTTTTTAGTGTATTTTATTTATGTGGTGAGCTGCCTTGAGTGTTTTAATTCAAAATGGAAAGGCGGGATACAAATATTTCAAATAAAAACTTGATCTATGATTCTATGAGCAAGAGGAGGAAAAGGCGCAATGCCTCCTAGTTTGCTTGTTTTTTATGTTCTATGATCTGCTTTTATGTAAAGCTGCTATATTGCAGTTAGTAATGTTTTTATTTTATTGCTATTGTGTAAGAAAAATTGTTAAACATTTGGGTTCAATTCTGAGCCATAAACAGCTCAGCACAAGGTCAGATTACATGACACATTTCTATATGACAGGTCAAATGATGTGGCCCGGCTCACATGCAGTAAGGGATGTGAGCAGCTGTGCACATCCCATCCACTTCTCCTGGCACACCATCCTGAAGACTCATGATTGCCACACGCACAATGTAAATACTACGTTAAAGTAGTATTTCAATTGTGTAGTATTTTAATTGTGTATGGGTGCAGTTCAAATGAAGCATTCACCAATATGATTGAGTCTGCAGCAGGGCTGAAGGAAGGACAAGATTTGCACTCATATCCTTGATTGTGTTTCAGCAGGATCAATTCAGAGGTATCGTCCAATCCATATCAAAATGTTTGTGTTCTCTAGACAGCTATTTGGACAGCTATTCTCTCTATTCCGGTCATCATCATTCCTGTGTCCTACCCATAACTGGAGGAAGTTTCCCAGTTTCTTGGCCAGCTTGTAAGGAATAATGCCACAAACTAATAGACAGTGGTCATGTTGTGGGAAAAATCCTCTGGAACCTTGCCCTCCTGTTTAATTCAGCCCCTTGCGATCATCCTTCCATCAAACTGGCAGAAAATGGGGCATCTAACCGAACTAAAGAGGGTTAGACAAGGTTCCCGCAATAGAGCTCATTGCCTGACAGAGAAATTCCCTTTTTACAAGTCAACACAACGAGGGTGGTGCTCAAATTAGCTTTTACTCATGATCATGAAGGCAGAGTACAAGTCAGAAGTCTGACAAGCACTGCACACTCGGGGTATGCAGTTGCCAGGTTATATAGGTTAAAAGCAAGTCAGTAAATCCATTGACATACGTCATTGTGGTTAAACATATGTTCTCCTTTGGTGCCAATTAGAGCCTTGGACATGAGTTACAGTTTGGCCTTTCTGCTGACCCTACACCTTTTCAATATTTCCTGGTGCCAGCTATGTTTCTTTCTGCTGAGTGGGGGGATTTGTCTCATGACCCTGGTTACATACCATGAGCCGGGTCTCATGATCAGTGAGACCTGGTTTCAGGAGCTGCGCGGGGAGAGCGGGCTAAGCCTGCTCTCCCTGCACATGAGCAGGGAGGGAGCCCTGGGTGGCTGGATTGACCACCCACATGATTTCCGGCTCCGTGACGGAGCTGGCGGGGGCTGGGGAGCTTGGGGGTTGTGTGGCCCCTGGAAGCTCCAATATGCCCTGCATGAGCATGCAGAACATACTGGGGAGACCCTCGGAGCCGGGACGCAGCTTTTCCCCTCCCCTCCGGGGGTCTCCTTGTGAGTAGCCACGTCGTGGAGCCGTGCCATGGCTATTCACAATCGGAAAGCCCGGGTTTGCGGAGCGCTCACTCCACAAACCTGAGCTTTGGGGAGGGCTAAAAAGCAGGCTAGCCACTTGTAAGCCACTGGGCTCACCTCTGAGCCCGGTGGTTTACACGATCAGCCAAAATCAGGCTAGGCTCTCCTAGCCTGATTTTGGCTGATCTTGAGAATAGCCCCATTGTCTCCTGTCAGGCTCTGGTACTTTTACCTATTGGCCGATGGGCCTCACATCCTTGACTCGAACAATTTTATTCTGGCCTACTGGCCTTACATTCTGTTTAGGAGCCTGAGACAAATGTTTATACACTTATTTATGGGCCTGGATTAAACATTTCTATATCAGTCATCTTGTATAGTTTTGTGGGGGTTTTTTGAATCGTTGGCCATCAGACAAAAACATGTCCAGTTTCGTAGAGCATATGACTTCACTGCTGTTTCATCTGCACTAACTTTCCAGTTCATTTCTGAACTCAACTCAAAGTTCAGGTTATTGCCAGTTCTAGAATCGGGCAAACTAGATAAAAACCGGCAATTCCCAAACAAAAGGGTGGTTTATTTGAACAATTGAATGAGGGCCTGGGTTTAGGAGGAGTGAAGAGAAAAGAGAGATTAACCACATCAAACATAAACCAAAAAATAGTAAAAACAAAACACTGGGACTGTTAACATGACTTTGCGTGCAGGTGGTTGGCAGGCAGAGGGGGAAGCAGGTTTCACCCTACCTTCCTCAGACTACCCTTTGCAGCCCGGGCAGCATGCCAGCCACGTGATGACTCTTTATGCGGCTCCCAGCTGCACTGGTAAACAGAGGCTGGGACTTGTTGTTTCACTCTCCATGAATTCCACAGTATACTATACACCAGGTGCAGTGTACTGGGGGATTCCCTCAAGGGATGCATGCTCATCTCTGGGTCAGAGTGAGCTGCAAGCAGCTTTTGCACTGGAACATGATCCTGGAGCTGGGTTTAGCAGCAATAGCAATAGCAATAGCAATAGCAGTTACATTTATATACCGCTCTATAGCTAGAGCTCTCTAAGCGGTTTACAATGATTTAGCATATTGCCCCCAACATTCTGGGTACTCATTTTACCGACCTCGGAAGGATGGAAGGCTGAGTCAACCTTGAGCCCCTGGTCAGGATTGAACTTGTAACCTTCTGGTTACAGGGCGGCAGTTTTACCACTGCGCCACCAGGGGCTCTTATAACACTGGGTCTGGGACCACAGCACTGCTAGTATCCTTGTGAATCCTGATGGTTCTCACGGGCAGCCAAGCCCAGGCTTGGTTGCTTGTTTGAACAGCCTTACTATCTAGCCTGCACTTCCAGTCAGGGGCGTAGCTATAACTGGGCGAACGGGTTCAAAGAACCCGAGCCATGCCCAATCAGAAGCCACCATTCATGGCCCTGACACGCCCCCCGCGTCTGACGTCAGACGCGGGGGGTGGTAGTTTAGCTCCCGAGCGGGGGCCGCGCAGCCCCTTCGGGAGGTAAACAAAGGCTGGTGCTGTGTTCACAGCGCCAGCCAGGAGCGGCTCTTCCCTGCAAAGGCAGGGAAGAGTTGCTCCTGGCTGGCACTGCGAATGTAGTGCCAGCCTAACTAGCTCCTGAAGGGACCGCGAACGCAGCACCAGCCTTTGTTTAACTGCCGAAGGGGCCGTGCCGCCCCTTCAGCAGTTAAGCTGCTTCTCCCGAACGGAGCCTCAAGGCTCCATTCGGGAGCCAGACCATCTGATGTCAGATGCGGGGGGCATAGCTATCCCCTGTGTCTGATTTCAGATGCAGGGGGCGGGGCTATTGGGGCGCCTGCCATGGCCGCACACGGGCCGCCGGCGGGATAGGTACGCCCCTGCTTCCAGTTCTTTGTGGCCTACTCCAGGGAGTACCAAATCACTGTTTGCTGAGTCTTCAAGTTCGTCCTGGCAGACTGACTCCTCCTCCATTTTCCACTTAGATTTCACTGGGACACAGCAGGCACACCTGGGAAGCACTCAGCCAATCATTGAAAAGCCATGCAAGGCAGCCAAGGTTTTGTTTGCAACTTTTTTACTGAACAAAAACGGATGTAGGGTTGCCAGGACCAGATGGTTAAAAAGTTGATATTCATCACCAAAAAAGTGGAAATAGAGGATGCTTTTCACCAAAAAAAGTATCCAAGAAGTCTCCACTTTGCATAATGTTTGCGTGTGTTTATTGGTATTATATATGCATATTTTGATAGTAATTTGAGAATCAATACAGCTCACCACTGTGAAGCTGATCACCAAGTATGCTGTATGTCTGCTCCAGCTGCTATCTAGGCACGGAGTTCTCAAGGCCGCGCTGCTGCTTAACCTCTGTCCTCCTCCCCCACAGGTCACCCAACCTGCTCTCCCCAGCCAGGCCAGCAACTTCATCTCTTGGCTAGAGGCAGGGCAGCCAGCTAGCTGCAAAGCCATGGTGCACGCATGGTCTCCCACCCACTTACTGTTCTCTAAACCCCCCATTAGAATTAACTGGAAGGGGCCCCCACACTGGCTGATTTGCCCCGGGCCCTGCACCCCACCAGGGCTCTTTAAGGACAACCCTGATGACTACAAACATTTATATATGGCTTTTCAACGGAAGGGTTCACAGTGGTTTTCAAAGAAAAATAAACAATAAGATGCTCCTCTGTCACCAAAGGGCTCACAATCTAAAGTGAAATGCAAGGTAACAGCAGCATCAGCCACTGAAGGGATGCTGTGCTGGGGTTGGATACAGCCAGTTGCTCTCCCGATGAGAAACAGAAAAGACTAACCACTTTAAAAGGTGCCTTTTTACTCATTTAGCAGCGGCAACTGCTAACTTCTCATCCCCAACACTGCATGAAGGAAAAAGCTGCACCTGCCGGGCCGACCTATCTGTGCTCCTGCATCATGTGGCTCCACAACCTGCCACTGAAGCAACCCCCCCCACTCCGGCTTCCTCATTGGATGGATGTGTTAGAGGTTGTTGATTTTTACCCACAATAGGTAAAACAGCAGAGCACTAAGGAGAATGAGCACACACTCCAGTTACAGAGTAGGTAGCAGAGGATGGTTTGGATACTGCAGCTGTTTAAGAGAAAAACACATGGAGATCCTCGTATGACTAAACACTAAACATTTATTGGTTAAATACACTTAGATAGGAAAGACCTATCTCTAATCTAAAGGACTACATAGTGGATAGGTAAGGGGAGAGAGAGAGAGAGAGATGTTTCCATCTGCTCTCTAGGAGGAAAGGAAGGATTGCGACTCAGCACAGGAAGTGCTGCAGAGTCAGTTCAGGGGTCATAGAGTAGGGACAGATAAGGAGACCCTGACTCACTGTCTCTACTCCCAATGCCCCTAGTGGTCATTAGGACACTTGGTGTAAAAGGTCGATGCATTGGAAGTTCATCTCCAACACCCCTTCTCATCGCCTGTCGCACCTGGTCACGACTCCCATCTTCTCACGAAGCATCTGGAATCTGTCTTTGGATAATGGCTTGGTTAATCCATCTGCCAGCATCTCTTCTGTGGGGCAGTACCTCAGCTGGACCACCCCTTTTTCTTGCAAGTCCCAAACATAGTGGTACTTTATGGGAATATGCTTAGTTCGAGATTTCATCTTCTCCATTTGGGAAATCTGGACACAACTTTGGTTGTCCTCAAACATCACTGTGGGCTTTGGTTCCTTGATGCCAAAGTGCAATAGTAGTTGGTGCATCCATACTGCTTCCCTGCACGCTTCACTTGCTGAAACGTACTCCGCTTCTGTGGATGATTGCCCAACGAGTGACTGCTTGCAGCTACTCCAAGTTATGGCTCCACCTCCATACAGGAACAGGTGTCCACTTGTGGAGTTGCGGTCTGTTCTGTCCTCGCCCCAGTCTGCATCCACATATCCCACAAGTCTGGGATTGCTGTTTGCTGGAATCTCCAATACACAATGTGCAGTGTCTTTCAGGTACCTTCCCAGTCTTTTGACCGCTATCCAGTCCTTGTTCGTTGGCACACTCACTTTTCTGCTCAGGATTCCCACTGCTGAGGCAATGTCTGGCCTTGTCACTGTGGCTATGTACAAGAGTTTTCCAATTGCCTTTCTGTATTGATTGTTGGCTGGTAGAGTCTGGCTGTCCTCATCTTGCTTCCAGAAATCAGCATCCATTGGCGTGCTGACTTCATTGGCATCTGTCAGTCCCAGGCATTCTAGAAGATCTTTTATCTTCTGTTTTTGATTGAGAAGGAATGTTCCATTCTCTTCTCTTTCTATTTGGATGCCAAGGTAATATGAGATGCTTCCGATTTCCTTTACCTCTATTTCCTTGTTCAGGTGTTGAACAATTTCATGACTGTCTTGCCTTTCCTTGTGTGCAAGAATCAAATCATCAACGTAAGTCAGAATGTAAGTCCATTTATTGTCTCTGAGTCTAGAATATAGGCAGGGGCCAGCTTTTCCTTGCGTGAACCCCTCCTTAAGTAGTAATTGATTCAGTTTCTCATTCCATGCTCTGGCTGCCTGCTTTAAGCCATAGATGCTCTTTTGCAGTTTGCACACTAGCCCCTTCTTTCCAGGTTCCTCAAAGCCTGGTGGTTGTTGCATGTAGATGTCTTCCTCGATTTCCCCATGTAGGAAGGCAGTCTTTATATCCAAGTGTTCAACTTGCATCCCTTTGGCTGCTGCCACGCTGAGCAATGTTCTAATTGATGTGTGTTTCACCACTGGTGCAAAAGTCTCATCATAGTCCTGACCATAGATTTGGGAGTATCCTTTGGCTACTAGTCTGGCTTTGTAGCGCTGTACATCCCCTTCTGCATCCTGCTTGACTTTGAAGACCCATTTGCATCCCACAGTCTTTCTTCCAGCGGGTAGTTCCACAAGTCTCCAAGTCTTATTTTTGTGCAAGGAATCAATTTCTTCCGTTGCTGCTTTTCTCCACTTCTCAGCTTCATCAGCTGGCAACCTTTCTATATCTTGCCCTGTAGTGGGTTCTTGCATCTCTCCTCCTTTAGCCATGAGTGAGAGTCTGTTAGGTGGAACCCCTTTGTTATGCCTCTGTGAGTGCCTCAGTTTGGGTTCTGGTTGTCCAGCCCCTTCTGAATCTGGCACTTATTTCTTGGTTAGTTCCCTCATTTGGGAGTCAGTTTCAAAGTTTAGGCTTCGGTGGCCCAATTTTCTGTGCCATGAGAAATCACAATTTTTGTGTTGGCAACTACTTGCCACGTTTGCTTGTGCAGTAGCACAGTCTACTTCAAAAAGTCCATCATCCCGCATGTGGGCAGTCATGATTAACTCATCACCTTTAGAGATGTAGCATGCTTCATTTTCAAAAATTGCTTTACACCCCTTCTTGAGTCCATGTCCAATTGAAATCAAGTTGACTTGCATCTCTGGCACGAAAAGTGCATCAGTTATCTTAACCTCATAAACTTCAGCAGCAGAGCCACAAAGTATCTTTGCTGTCCCCTTGCCAGCCACACTTAGCTTCCTTGAATCTGCTAAGATCACAACAGATCTGTGGCTTTTATCAAGTTTGATAAATAGATCACTATCACAGATTATAGTCTGGGATGCACCTGAGTCCAGGATGAAAGTGTGACCCTTTGTTGGCTCTTTTAAGGTAATGTAGCTTTTGGCATTGCTCTCCCTTTCAGATAAGCCACCTTGTCCGTGCTTCTCCTCCTCCCCTCTTTGTTTGTCGCCATGACTCATCCCTGTGTTTACTTCATTGCCATGGTGACCAGGTCTGTGCCCTCTGAGTTTCCGGCTCTTTGATTTATATGCTGATGAGTCACTGAGGCTACTTCGCTTGCTAATGCTAGAATTACTTTGCCTGCTGAAATGTGTCAGAGTGCCATCGCTTTCAAATTGCTCCTGCTGCAACTTTATATTAAAATTTCTCAGACTGGACACGACAGAATCAACCTTCAGTTCACAGTGAGACAGTTCAAGAGCGACAATTAGGGGTTCAAAACTTTTAGGCAGGGATTGTAGGATTGCCTCAATTAGAATAATTTCATTCAATTCACATTGGTTACTCTTCAAAAGCCTGTTAATTTCTAAGATATTTGCTATGTGGGCTTCAAAGTCTCCCCCTTCCTGCAGTTTGCTTTCACATAGCCTTTTATACAGGAGAAGAGCTACGTTTGCAGAGACTTGGCCACATTGCTTTTTCAGTCTATCCCACGCTTCTGAGGCTAAATCTGTATCCCCCACATAGATCAATAAATCATCGCTTATATTCAAAATTAAAAGGCCATATGCGTGTTGGTTTTTCTTGTCCCACGAGGCTTGAGCAGCTTCATCTTGGGCTGGCCGTCCCACCGTGAGCACTTCAAAGATTCCTTTTGTCATGAAGATCGCTTTCATCTTGAGGGCCCAGGTTTTGTAGTTATTGCCATCCAGTTTGGGAAAAGAAGGAGCCATTCCTGAGTAGGCTGTAGTCACAGGATCCATGCTGCAGTTCCTAACTAACTCAGCTGCACTTTCAAAATGAAAAAAGAAAAAGAAAATAAACTCTGCTTGTGCCTAGAAGCCTGTTGCTCCTGCTGGGCCCATAACCCTGTTAGAGGTTGTTGATTTTTACCCACAATAGGTAAAACAGCAGAGCACTAAGGAATGAGCACACACTCCAGTTACAGAGTAGGTAGCAGAGGATAGTTTGGATATTGCAGCTGTTTAGAGAAAACACATGGAGATCCTCATATGACTAAACACTAAATATTTATTGGTTAAATACACTTAGATAGGAAAGACCTATCTCTAATCTAAAGGACTACATAGTGGATAGGTAAGGAGAGAGAGAGAGATGTTTCCATCTGCTCTCTAGGAGGAAAGGAAGGATTGTGACTCAGCACAGGAAGTGCTGCAGAGTCAGTTCAGGGGTCATAGAGTAGGGACAGATAGGGAGACCCTGACTCACTGTCTCTACTCCCAATGCCCCTAGTGGTCATTAGGACAGTTGGTGCAAAAGGTCGATGCACTGTAAGTTCATCTCCAACAGGATGGTCAGTAGGAAGGGGGAGGAGACAGAGGAAGAGAAGCTGCTCATGAGAGCAAAGTGTTCTGAGCGAACAAAATGTTCCAGCTGCTCCCCAGAACTTCAGATACCACAACATTTTTTTAAAAAGTTGGCCTCCAAAATACTCTCTTTTCCTCTTTATGCAAAAAAGGTCATTTTGTCCCCAAAATGTCCTCTATAAAATTCCTCTATAAAGGTCCCTAACTGGCAATCCTAAACTGAAGGGAGCTACAAAACATGAATAAGAACCAGAGCTCTACACTCAGTATGTTCAAGTACTTTATTACAATGTGGTACCCAGGAGCAATGAGGATGAAGAAGTATCACCAGAGCTGGTTGGGTCAGACCAAGGTTAATCAAGCCCAGCATTGAGTTCCAAACATCAATCAGCCTCTAGTGGCTCAAAAGCAGGTTGTGAAAATGAAGCTTGCCCCATCATCTGGTAATTGGAGGTTTACTGCCACTGCACATGGGGGCTCCATTTAGCTATTGAGGCTATGACACCATTTACCCCTTGGTTATTGGCCAATCTATTTGATGAGTGCATAAATCAGAACAAGTCGCAAAGAGCCTCTCTCAGATATGATTGGAATGTGGTGCAGCACAGGCAGCCTTTAATTTATATGTGTGTATTGCTTTATTGGCAATAAACAACCTTAATGTGCTTTATCTGGGAAAGCACATTAAGCTTGCATAGCGCAAGTAATTAAGGAGGCAAAATCCCAAGACTGTAGTAGCTTAAAAGGGTGGAGGGGATTTATGTTCTGCTGGTATGTGTGCCTAAGAGACCTAACACCCAGTGCTGATTAAAACTAAAGGGGGTTCCAGACACACTAAATTCAGTTGTCAACATTTGGCCCTTAGCTTCTTGGCACAGTATTGCAGCAGGATCCCATTGGAGCCAAGTTGGGTGTTACCCTCCACACTTGGCCCTGTTTACGAACAGACAGTATACAGAACATTGGCACTGCAACAAGTATAGCTGAAATAGCTGAAAAATTAAGGCCCAGAGGAAAGGAGCAGGGAGCCTATTGGGGAAATGATAGAATTGGACTGAGTTCTGTGCAGCACCTTGAGCCTGGAAGAATTTGCCAACACAAACAGAAGAATGACCAAAGAGATAAGAACAAAATGAAATAAGTGAAGAACAGATTTCAAAACCAAGAGTCCATTTAGAAGTTGTTGAGGGGTGGGAGGAGAAACATTAAAATCCTTGCACAGCGTAGTATGTCTGGTGGTAAAGAAGTCTAGCCCCCGGTGGTTATCTGGAGACACTAGGCTGAGTTCAAAAAACAAATTATTGTTATTATTATTAAAAGATTTATTAAGGAACTAAATAAATAAAGATTTATTAAGGTTTTTTTAAAAAAATATTTTATATAAGAAAATTTTATTAAGAAACTAAAACATTACATACTGAGAGCGAGCCAACATAGCCAAACAGGCACTAGCCTTCAACAAGTGAAAAATTCTAACTGACTCTGACTCTTAACTGACCAAGAGAGACCTATTCACATAACTCTTCATGCCTCTCGTGGCCAGAAGAGGTTACTACGGTGCTGAGAGCAATTATTTAGAATTCTCACTTCTAACATAAAACCCACTCAGAAAAGAGCTTGAGGATAAAGTTAAGATGAGTGCTAACAGAAAATCCAAATACGCCCATGGATTGCCATTATCTTGTCTTATGGGATTGGTTAGGGTGGAAAGAAGGCTTCTGGCGTGATTTTTGCTGAACCCCCTGCTGGCCTGCTCTTGCTTTCCATGATTAACCCATGATTAACCCACCACTTTTCAAAGCTCTTTTTTGGCCAATTGAGTTAATCATGGAATGCAAGAGCTGGCCAGCAGGTGGCACTGAGGAAATTGCACCAGGAGACTTCTTGACATGTGACCACCCATCAGATCATGGAAGAAAAAAGGACCATCTGCAGGAGTGATTGGATTCTCTGTAAGCACTCATCTTATATTTGTAATGCCCCCTACTCAAGGACATTGGAGAGGAGTGGGAGGCAGGCAACTTACTAGAAAGTGGGGAGGCACCAGAGGAGGAGCAGGCCAGTAATGTGAATGGGGAGGTAATGGAGGCAGGCCAGGGTGAGTATTTGGCACAGGAGGGGCCAGCAGGGCTGAGTGATCTTTGGAGAGAAGGGTCAGGATCTGAGCCAGAGTTTGAACGGCCACTATCTCCTCGAGAAAGCAGAAGGGGAAAATGTCAGCAGCAGGTGAGGGAATTATGGAGGTGTAGTTGGCTGGTGAGAAGACAGGAGCTGGATTGAATCTATGGCAGCTGGCAGGGGTGGAGTGTTGATTAAGTGTACATGGCTGCTGACCATAAATCGGGCAGCCTGTTCCTTGAACAAACAGCTGGAAACAACATATCAAATCTGCTTGGAGCTCTTGTCAGAGAGATGGTGACGTTGGAATCTGGGCTTCTCAATCCTCACTTCTGTATTCTTGGTGAGACTATTAAACCTGACTATTTAGCAGTAAAACTGAAACTTGAGCTACTGGATATTGTGTCATATATTTCTGGCCAGCGACTTCCGTCGTGTGAGCTCGTGACAATATTTATTTGTAAATTCTGTTGTTAGCGTATTTTACTGCCATCTAGAAAACCTCATAGTCCACAATTTTCTTCCAGCATGAAAACAGATTCTGATGGGATATTTTACAGGGCATCTATATGACATTTGAACACATTGAATAATTTCTTAGTGCCATCTGCTGGCCATCTGCTGACAGTCTTTGAAAAGCCTATGCCTTTTCAACAAAACTTTTATTCTTACTGGCAAAAGCCAGAGGAGTTTTTTTTTTTTTTTTTTTGCAGATTGTCAGCAGATGGTTTTAACAAATTATGCAATGTGTTTAAATACTGCCCTGTTAAGAGGAAGGAAAAAGAGAGGGGAGAAATACACATTGCCACAGCATGTGTAATCCCCCCCCCCATCCTCTTGAGGGCACTGCTTATGGTTCCCTGAGGCAATCAGTAGTCAGAGTAGCTTGACTGCTAGCTATTCTTGGCCACTCCTACACTAGCGGGGAGGAGGGGCTGAAGCAAGTTCACTGCTTCTGAGGAAATTGGCTTTCTCTCTCTTTCTGAATTGGGTGACTGTTTTTTTTAATTTGGTGCCCCCTACCCACCTAATGGCGCGGTGGGGAAATGACTTGATTAGCAAGCCAGAGGTTGCCAGTTCAGATACCCGCTGGTATGTTTCCCAGACTATGGGAAACATCTATATCGGGCAGCAGTGATACAGGAAGATGCTGAAAGGCATCATCTCACACTGGGCGGGAGGAGGCAATGGTAAAGCCCTCCTGTATTCTACCAAAGACAACCACAGGGCTCTGTGGTCACCAGGAGTTGACACCGACTCAACAGCGCACTTTACCCTTACTGACCAGTGGTCCCTGTGTCAAAACCAGTTCACAGGGCAGGGGCTGAATTTGACAGACTGCATGCTAGAAATTGAAGGATGGGGGATTGGGTCAACCTCCTTTGTGTGAGCCTCTGACCCGAGGATGCCCTAGTGGAATTCTTCTTCTTCCCCCTGCCTTGTCTTTGCCCCAGCACTCTAGTGGGCAGCAGCTGCCATTGAGTAGGAGCTATGGAACATAGGTACGAGTAGTTCTTGAGGGAATCTATCATATCCAGTGGCAGATTTCTCTCCCCTTTTCTGAAGAAACTCTCTTTCTTGCTCTTCCTCTGCCTTCTAGAGTTAGGCTGCTCTGGCAACTCACCATTCAGAATCTAGTTTTTTTCTATTCTAACACTGCTTCTGATGGGCTCCAGCAAATATTACATTATCTGGATGCTCCATATAGATAAATAAGTTTGCCTAAACATACTTAAACATGATTATAATTTAGTCTCAGTGTTTTCCTTATGGTAGCCCTGGACCCATGGACGCAGATAAACCATCCCCTCCCTTCCTCCCATGTTTGGGTCCTGTGTGAAAATGAAGCATGTCATACAGGGAGATAAAATTCTGTTCCAGATCAAAGGTTGGGAAAGCATGACTTCCCTCACCAACCTGAAAAAGCCATGCTGTGTAATCATGGCTTTCTCAGTATGTAAGTGAAGTCATGCCATATCAGCCTGTTAGAAATTTGCCATGCCAACAAACGTGTGTGTGTGTGTGTATAGGGGGTCTGTCTTTGGTCCAAATAGGTGACGTTAATCAGATGGTCAGTGCAGTGTGTATAGGAGCAAACTATTAGACTTTTTCTTTTTCTTTTACTAAACTTAAATTGAAATATATATAATCAGGAAAATAAAGGGAAAACGCACACACAAAGGAAATTTAACCATTGATATAATATATGGATATTATATATTTTTAAAAAACCTTTTCTCGGGGATAATTTCTTCAAAGCAGAAACACTTCATTAAAATTAGACCAAATCTCTGAAAATTCTTCTTCTTTACCGCTTTGCCAGAATAAACCCGGAACCAAGGTACTAAACGTGACAGAGCAGCCACATGCATTTTATCCACATGCTTGCCCAAGATGTGTTTGTGAAGGTTTGTGTAGGAGGCATGCAAAGGCTCTTGTGAGGAAGGGGAGCAAAACCTGTCCTTGCCTGCCCTCACTGTGCTTTGTTGCTTTAAGCAATCTTCTTCACCCTGTCTCCAGTAGTAGAAGTGAATCAGGTAAGGAGATAATTGCTTAAAGCAGCTGAATGCAGCAGGGCAAGAGATAGGTGTCTTGCCAGCTTCTGGATGCCCTGCCAGCTCTTTGACCTTGGGGAGCAGTGCCAACCACCCACAAAGCCCCACCTTGCTCCTTTGCAATGCCAGGTTGGTTCAGAATAAACCTGAAATCATCCATGATCTGATTCTGGATGAAGGGGCTGACCTGGTGTGTATCACTGAGACTTGGTTGTGGGAGGCTAGTGGCCCAGTCTGGTCCCAGGGTGTTCTGTTGAGGAGCAGGTGAGGGGACGTGGGTGGGGAGCTGGAGTAGCTATGGTCTATAAGAACAACATCTCCCTTGCCAGAATCCCTGTCAAAGTGACTGATCATATTGAATGTGTGTACTTAAGTTTGGGGACCAGGGATAGACTGGGACTTCTGTTGGTGTACTGATCACCCCACTGCCCTAAAGAGTTCCTGAGCTGATGGACTTGGTCTCAGGGCTGGTGTTGGAGTCTTCCAGGCTTGCGGTGGTGGGGGACTTCAATGTTCACTTTGGGACCAATTTGTCTGGCACGGCTCAGGAGTTCATAGCAGCCATGATGACTATGGGCCTATCCCAAGTGGTCTCGGGACCAACCCACATTGCTGGCCACATGCTTGATCTGGTCTTTCATTCTGAATAGTGTTGTGTTCCATGGGTAGGGACTCCTGTGATTTCCCCATTGTCATGGATGCACCACCATTTGTGTTCCATGGGTAGGGGCTCCTGTGATTTCCCTATCGTCATGGATGGACCACCATCTGGTTAAGGTTGGACTCACGATAACGTCCTACCTCTGCAGGGGCGAGGGGCCCATTAGGATGGTCCACCCAAGAATGTTATTGGATCCAATAGGATTCCAAGAAGCCTTGGAGGGATAAGTGTTGTCTCTGCCAGTGACCCTGTTGATGCCCTGGTGGAGAACTGAAACAGCCAACTCACCAGGGCAGTGGACACAATCATTCCTAAGCATCCTCTCCGACCCACTTCAAAACTGGCCCCTTGGTATACGGAAGAACTATGGGGGCTGAAGCAGCGAGGTAGACAACTAGACTGCAAGTGGAGAAAAACTCGTCTCAAATCTGACAGATTATTACATAGAGTGCATTTGCAGATCTGTGCTCAGGTGATATGTGCAGCAAAGAAACTATTCTTTTCTGCCCATATTGCATCCGCAAGTTCATGTCTGGTGGAATTGTTTAGGGTTGTGAGGGGGCTAGTGCGTGCCCTGTCCCCCTTGAATCAGTACTTGGAGCCAACAATTACTCACTGTGATGTTTTTAATGAGTTTTTTTGTGGACAAAATCTCTCATATTCAGGATGATTAAGATCCAAATTCCATAATTGTTACAATGTCTGCTGCCGAGTTGTCCAGTAACTCGTCTTATGTGGAGACCCTGGATCAGTTTCAATTTGTGACTTCTGAGAATGTGGACAAGTTTCTTGGAATGGTGCAGCCTACCACATGCCCTCTTGATCCTTGCCCAATTTGACTTATACTATTGGGTAGGGAGGCTGTTTCAGGGGGCCTGGAAGAGATTATAAATGCTTCTGTGAAGAAGGGCAGGATGTCTCCTTGTCTCAAGGAGGCAATCACTGCTTCTGAAGAAGCCTGCCTTGGATCCCTAGGAGTTAAGCAACTATCAGTCTGTCTCCAACCTTCTGTGGCTGGGCAAGGTGAATGAGAGGGTGATGACTTCCCAACTCCAGACAGTCTTGGAGGAAATTGATTAGTTAGACCCATTTCAAACTGGCTTTCGGGTGGGATTTGGGGTGGAGACTGCCTTGGTCGGCCTGATGGATGATCTCCAAATGGGAATTGACAGCGGGAGTGTGGCTGTTGGTTCTTTTAGATCTCTCGGTGGCCTTCAATACTATTGACCATAGTATCCTTCTGGAACGTCTGAGGGGGTTCAAAGTGGGATGCACTGCCTTGCAGTGATTCCTCTCCTACCTCACAGGCAGATTCCAGATGGTGTCTCTTGGAGACTATTGTTCTTCAAAATCTGATCTTTCATATGGTCTCCCTCGGGGCTCCATATGGTCTCAAATGTTGTTTAACATCTACATGAAGCTGCTGTGAGAGATCATCAGGAGATTTGGTGCAGGGTGTTATCAGTATGACAAAAACACCCAAATCTATTTCTCCATATCAGCATCATCGGGAGAATCCATAACCACCCTAAATGCTTGCCTGGAGGTGGGCTGTATGAGGGATAACAAACTGATGCTGAATCCAGATAAGATGGAGGTACTTATTGTACGGGGTTGAAACCTGGGAGATGAGGTTAATCTGCCTTTTCTGGATGGGGTCACACTTCCCCAGAAGGAACAGGTATGTAGTCTGGGGGAGCTTCTGGATCCAAGCCTCTCTCTGGTTTCCCAGGTTGAGGCGGTGGCCAGAGATGCTTTCTATCAGTTTTGGCTGATATGCCAGCTGCTTTCTTTTCTTGAGATGAATAATCTCAGAATGGTAACCTCCAGATTGGACAACTGCAATGCGCTTTATGTGGGGCTGCCTTTGTATGTAGTCCAGAAACTGCAGTAGGAACATAAGGTGGTGGCCAGGTTGGTCTCTTTGTCATCAGAGACCATATATTACTCTTGTTTTAAAAGAGCTATACTGGCTGTTGATTAGTTTCTGTGCAAAATGCAAGGTGCTGGTTATTACCTATAAAGCTCTAAATAGCGTAGGCCCTGGGTTTTCTTCACCATGAGCCCCATCACCCATCGGGATCTTATGGAGAGGTTCGTCTACAGTTGCCACCGGCTTGTCTGGTGGCTACTCGGAGCCTGGCCTTCTCCGTTGCCGTCCCTGGGCTTTGGAATTCGCTCCCTGTTGAGATAAGAGCATCCCTATCTCTGGCAACGTTTTAAAAGGCACTGAAGACATATTTGTTCACCTGGCTTTTAATTAGATTTATAGTTATAATATTTTTAATATTGGATTTTTAAATGATTTAAATATTAATGATTTTAGTGTTTAAATTATTTTAATTGTAAACCGCCCAGAGACACACGTTTTGGGTGGTATAGAAATATGTTAAGTTACCCCTGCTAGCTTGGCAAAGAGGCACCTTTTAACGTGGTGATTCTCTTTATTTAGCAGGGGGAGAGTAACTGGCCCTATCCACCCCCAGCACAGTACCTCCAGTGACTGTTGCTGGTGTGTATCTCATGTTTCTTTTTAGATTGTAAGCCCTTTGGGGACAGGGTTCCATCTTTTTATTTGTTATATCTCTGTGTAAACCACCCTGAGCCATTTTTTGGAAGGGCGCTATAGAAATTGAAATAAAAATAATAATTAATAATAATGATAGATAGACAGATAGATAGATAAGGCATTGGTTGTGCATGTGTGTGAGTTTTGTCTATTTATGTTTTTGTCTATTTATGCACCTATATCCTGCCTTTCTATATGACAAAACTATAATAGTTTTGTTTCCTCCCCAACATGTTCCTTTTTACATAAAGAGAAGACCCTCACCCACACCCACATGGAAATGGTGCAGACCTGTGCCTGGCTGCCCCATCACATTTCATTGGCCCTACACAATTTTGGGGCCTGGAAATGCAGACTCGGCCATGGGAGTTTGTTTGTTTGTTTGTTTATTTATTTAGTACATTTATATACCACCTCATACACACAAAAAACCCCTAGCCCTGAGTGGTTCACAGTACAAAACCCATCAAAACATTAACATAATTAAACCAATTTTAAATACAATAAAACTCTAAAAACTGAAGCTTTAAAACTATCAACTAAAAGAGTGACTAAACAGGTATGTTTGCAGGTCCTTCTTAAAAACATTCAGAGAAGAGGGAACTCTAATTTCATTAGGAAGCGTGTTCCAGAGTTCCGGGGCAACTCTAGAAAAGGCCGGGTTTTGAGTAGCCATCAACTGAGCTGGTGGCAACCGCAACCAGAACACCCCAGGTGATCTTGAGAGGCAGTGGGGTTGATGAAGAAGAAGGCATTATCTTAAATACCTCAAGCCATTTAGGGCTTTATAGGTAATGACCAGCACTTTGTATTTTGTCTCAAAACGTATTGACAGTCAGTGTAGTTCTTTCAAAATGGGTGTAATATGATCTCTTCAGGCAGCCTGGAGACCAGTCTGGCTGCTGCATTCTGTACTAACTGTAGTTTCCGAACTAGGTACAAAGGCAGCCCAAAGTAGAGTGCATCGCAGTAGTCAAATCTGGATGTTACCAGCATATGCACCACTGTTTTGAACTTGTTTATCTCCAGAAATGGATGTTGCTGAGAATTAGCTGAAGCTCATAGAAAGCACTCCTGGCCACTGCCTCAACCTGAGAAATCAAGGAGAGGTTTGGGTCCAGAAGTACTCCCAGACTATGTATCTGCTCTTCCCGGGGAAGTGCAACCCCATCCAGAACAGGCAGATCTAAACCACTTCCTAAGTCTCGACCTCCCACAATGAGTATTTCCATCTTGCTTGGATTCAGTCTCAATTTTTTCTTCCTCATCCAGCCCATTACCTCCTCCAGGCAGGCATTTAGGGAAGTTAGGCCATTTCCTGATGATGTTGACATGGAGAACTAGATTTGGCTGTCATCAGCATACTGATAACACACTGCACCCAATCCCCTGATGAGCTTTCTCAGAGGAGAGTTGCCTTGCTCCCCTGTGTTGTTTGCTTTTGCTGGATTGTGGTGACTTTATCTATCTACACACACACACACACACACACACACACACACACACACACACACACGCAAATGTGTGCACCCCACCCCCACAACAACAACAGTTGAAAACACCCTCAGTTCAGCCTGAATTTCTACCCTTTTCAGCTGCTCCATATCTTGCATTTCTTCCAGGGATGCTCTCTGTATGCAGAGTGCCACTGTTCCATTTCCTCTGCTCGCAGCTGTTCATTCATGACTTGCCATTGATCTGAGCGTAGACAGAGAAATTCGAGTGAATCTCCTTGTCTGCTGTTTCCGTCTTCCCTGCCTGTGCCAAGTATTTTGGGAAGCAGCAGGTGTCTTGTCCCTTGCTATTTACATGGCAAGCCTAAAATTTGTGATTCTTAACAGCCTGCCTGCTGGGAATGCCAATCTGACTGTCCAGTGAGTTGGATAAATACTAGGGATTGTGCAGCCAGGGAGGAACTGGTCACTGTCTGAACTGCTAGAGAGACACGCAAAAGCCATCCATATATTAGCATTGATCAGGCAAGGGGGAAAGGAAATGTTTATGCTCAGTCTTCCCCTGTAGCTTGAACAAGGCCTCGGCAAGCACGTCTTGAATAAAAAATGTCCATTTGGCTGGGCAATAAATAAGGAGGCAGAGGCCTTGACTCTACAGAGAGCAGGCAGCAGCTCCAGGGATGATGTCACCTCAGGCAACATCCTCCTGAGCCACCTATCCAACCAAGAGACTGACCTTCCTGTTGCTACATCCACACACATGCTGGGCCCAGGAGATCTCAGATCACACAGCAGCCTGTGTATTAAGCTCCACATGTTTTACAAATGCCGGATGTCTGTATGGCTATTGGTTCCAATAGCTGCTACAAAAAGGGGTTTGCATGCAATTTCTTTTCTTTTCTTTCCAGTTTCAGGACTCTGTTGTGCTTTGTTTGGGACCCATTGCTAGTCATTTCAAGAACCAGTCAGTGGTCCACAATTTTTTTTTTTAAACCCTCTTACTTTTAACTTGATTTTTGCCACCTCTTGCACTGGCGGCAGTACGAGTGGGCAGTATCTGGAAGACTCATAACACAGCCCTGGGGCTAACTCTGGGGCTAACTAACTCTGAGGCTATTGGAATCCTGGCTCAGCAGAGGGATTCCACTCCAACTGGTGACAGCTGCTACCATGAAAAAAATGGCATCCAGCAGTGTAGTTGCCACTTTCCAGTTTCCATGCTGGTGGCCATTTTTTGTAACCCACTTTGCATCCTGGGAGAGTTATGAGTGTTTCAGATGGTGCTCACCAGGAGAGGGCTGCACCTTATAGCTCCTGCTGCCACCAAACAGGTGGTGGCAAAAATCAAGTTAGAAGTAGGAGGGGGTTTTTTGGTGTTTTTTTTTAAAGAATTGGCAACCAATGGAGGTTCTGAGAACAAACCCCCATGAGTACCCATTTATGCAATTTGTTTCCTGTCCATTTGCTTTGTAATAAATAGAATGGGCCCCTTTGGTTTGGATTCAATTTATTCCAGTAATGAATGCAAATACCTTGCTAAAAAGCACCCACTGCTCCCCATTTGCCCTCTGGAAGCGCCTGGCTTCTTCTGGAAAGGCAGAGAAGCAAGGAAGTGGCAGATTGACTTCTTTCTCTCTCTCTCTCTCTGCTGTCATAAGAAGCCAGGCATTGCTGGAGGTTGAAGAATCAAACTGCGGTACCATTGATGCAGGCAGCAACATAGCTGAAAGGGGGCTCTCCATGGTTTCTTCTAGGAGCTGTCCAAACCAATAGCTGCTACAAGCATCCAGAAGCTTCTGATCATGTGGAGGCGCATCCTCAGGCTGTTGAGTGAACCAACCAAAGGTGGAAGGTATCTACACCTCATCTTACTGAAAGTTCCCGATTTTGGCTGAGTCCAATATATATTTAACTAAACAAATCATTTATGCCTCTTGATCCTTACCCCCTGTTTCTGGAGATCAAAGTGCAGTGCTATCTGGTAGGACTATCGCAGGTTAGAGGCCCAGCCCTTGGGTAATCAAGGGCTATTCTCAGTTTGAACTATTCCAAGACTCTTTCCAAATAACAGTGAATTTGGCCTTATTTAAAATTTTGGTTTGAGTTTCCAGTTGTATATGATGTCTCATTAGGTTTGCAATCTGGGCACAGGCAGGTCCTAACAGTAGACTATGGATTCAATCCTGCTGCTCCAGATCCTTCACTTTAAAGAGGTAGGAGCCTGAAGTGCAATGGAGAACAAAGGCAGCTATTAAGAGGTGCCTAGAAAGTAACTATGCAGGGAAACACGAGAGGCTAACACTGTGATATAACAAGGAGGCAAGTACAAATACAAATATACTAATATTTATATACCACTTTTCAACCCATGTTTCCAAAGCTGTTTACATATATTAAAAAATATATATTGTTGAGTAAGAACTAATCAGCCTACTTTCCTTTCACTGTCTCTACAACTGGCCTAATTTGGTTCTAATCGAGGTTCAAAAATTAGATCTCTTGCACCTCAGATGTTCATGTATCCACCATCCTGGATCAGGATGGATGGCATTATTACAAACTATACCATTGAGGTGTCTCTGTGTGTCACTCACTACAACTGTATCAAATGTGGTTCAAATGGGTTAGACAGTCCTCAGATTAGTGCACTTGCACCTAAAAAGTTCACACATCCACCATCTTGGATCAAGGTGGATGACATCATCACAAACTACACCATTGGGACATCTCTATGAGTCCATACAGCTGTAGCAAATTTGATTCAAATCAGTTAGACTGTCCACAAGTTAGTGCACTTGCGCCTCAAAGGTTTACGTGTCTGCCATCTTGAATTGGGTTGGATGACATTGTCACAATCTACACTGTGGAGGTGTCCCTATATGTCCCTACAGCTGTAGCAAATTTAGTTCAAATCGGTTAAGCAGTTCAAGTTAGCCCACTTGAGCCTCCAAAGTGTATGTGTCTGCCATCTTGGATCAGAGTGGATGGCATCATCGCAAACTATGCTGTTGAGGTGCCCCTGTGTGTCACTCACTGCAACTGTACTCAATTTGGTTTAAATTGGTTAGACAGTCCACAAATTAACTCACTTGGGCCTTGGATGTTCTCCCATCTTGAATGGGAGTGGATTACATTACCACACACCATCCATTAAGGCATCCCTATGTTTCCCTACAACTGTAGAAAAGTTGGTTCAAATCGGTTACGCGGTTCACAGGTTAGCCCACTTGCACCTCAAAAGTTTATGCATCCGCCATCTTGGATTGGGGTAGATTACTTTAGGGTTGTGCATTTTTTTCCTGTTTTGTTTTTGGCCCAAATCTGAAGCACCTCCATTTTGTTCTTTGTTCAAAATCAACCAATCCGAAACACCCCAATTTTGTTCTTTGTTCGAAATTGCAAAATCGGAATCTGAAATGTTTTGGATTTTAAAAAATGGCCCCAGGGAAAAACTAGTAGGTGGGGGTGGTAGTGCCCAATGGGTGGAAGCTATCACCCACATTTCAGAAGAATTGGGCAAAGGGCTGTTTTTTGGTGGATTTTTGAAGTTTAAGATTTTTCCCATAGGGAATAATGGGGGTTTCAACAAAAGTATAGCTTCACGGTGGGGGGAAAGGGGTGGCCCAGAGCAGAGTATGGTGGGTGGTAGTGCCCAGTGGGGGTAAGGAAGCTGCCAGAATTATTTCAAAGGAATTGGGCAGAGGGCTGATTTGTAAAGATTTAATGGAATTTATGCATCTTTAAAGTTCTTCCCTATAGGGAATGATGGAGGTTTCAGCTGCCCTATAACTGCACTTGGGGGCACAGGGGTGGCCCAGAGCGAGTGGTGGTGTAGAGCATAGAGGGTGCCAACCCCACCCCCCCCCATGGGTTGCTAACCCATGGGGTACTGGGTTCTGTTGTTCCTGAGATGTTTTGAGTGTAGATTCTCGGGTAGCAAATGAGAGTGGATTCATGGTTTGTTGTTGAAAATCTCATATGCTACCAGAGAATCTACACTCAAAACACCTCAGAAACAACAGAACCCAGCACCCTATGGGTTGGCAAACCAATGGGGGGGGGGTGGCATCTTATGTTCACTACACCACCACTCGCTCCCGGCCACCCCAGTGCCCCCCAGGTGGAGTTATGGGTCTGTTGAAGCCTCCATTATTCCCTGGCAGGGGGGAACCTTAAAGACCTGTAAACTCCAACAATTCCCAAGAAATCAGCCCTTTGCCTTATTCCTTTGGAATCTGGGTTGTGGCAGGCAACCCTTGCGGCACTGCAACCCAACCCAATGTTTTGCCCCTCAGGCCCCCTTTCTGCCCCAAATCTGCCCCAAAGACATGTCAATTTCAGAAATTCTTTAAAAATCAGCCCTTTCCCCAGTTCTTTTGGAATCTGGGTGGCCGCAGGCACCCATTGGAGTGCTACCACCTGAACCACTCTTCTGCCCCCAAAGCCCCCTTTCCGCCCCAAATTCACCCCAAATAACATCAACATCACACATCATCAACACCAGAGCTTTGCAAAGAACCAGGCAGATTTCCAAAGGTCATGCACATCCACATCCCTCCCCGCCCAGAAATGCAATAGATCTACACACAACAGTGTGAAACAACAACAATGAAATGCACACTGCCCCACTGGCCAATAAGGGTAAATGCACACTGCCCCACTGGCCAATGAGGGTAAATTTTACCCTTAAATTTCCTTTAAAGGAATAAGGAGGCAATTGCCAGCAGATCAGCCCATGCTTTTGCTGGCCAATCTGCGGGCTGGAAGGGCTGGAAATTCAAACAGATGTCAAAACTCAAAATGGAGACTGAAGGAGAAAGACTTTTCGCGATTTCAAAATGGAGTTCCGAAACAGCCGAAACAACAAAACATTTTGTATCCGAAACAGGGATGTTTTGTTTTGGCTACAAAATGTTCTTTTTTAAACATTGGGTGTTTTGTTTCAGTTACAAAACAGTCAAAATGGTCTGTTTTGTGCACAAAACATTTTCTATCCAAAATGAAACACACATCCCTAGATTACATCATCACAAACTACACTGTTGAGGTGTTCTTGTGTGCCACTCACTGCAACTGTATCCAATTTTGTTCATATGGGTTAGACAGTTCACAAATTAGCCCGCTTGCACCTCAGATGTTCTCATGGCTGCCATCTTGAATAGGAGTGGATGACATCATCACACACCATGCCATTTGGGCATCCCTGTGTGTCCCTACAGCTGTAGCAAATTTGGTTCAAATCAGTTAAGCGGTTCACAATTTAGCCCACTTGTGCCTCAAAGGTTCACACGTCTGCCATCTCGGATCAGGGTGGATGACATCATCACAAACTATGCCGTTGAGGTGTCCCTCTATGTCCCTACAATTGTACCCAATTTGGTTCATATTGGTCCAGGCATTGCAAAGTTGATAGGTGGGGACACATGTACACACAGACAGAATGCCAGGTGATCTCATAAGCCTACTGGAAAGTAGGCTAAAAACATGACCTAAAGTTAAGTAATTGTTCTTATATCATGAGAGTGTTAGAAAAAGCAGAGCTATAATCCCCTTTTTCTGTTATAGGCTTATTACTGAAAACTTCATATATTTATTTTTCTCATTTAAGTGGTGCACAGGAACACTATTATTGAGATGGCGAGCTATTACACTTCCCATTGCTTGCAAACTCTTTGCCCGTAAAGAAGCCAGAAAATCTTTGTGAAGGCTGGAAACCACTCGAGGAGGTGATCTATATTCCAGTGGATGTGAAGAGGGGTGGGGTTCTGCCTCCCATGTTTCTCTGCGTAGTTACTGCCCAGGCACCTCTTAATAGCAGACTTTGCTCTCCTTTGCACTGCAGGCTCCTGTCTTTTAAAGTGAAGAATCTGGAGCAGCAGGATTGAATCCATAGTCTACTGTTAGGACCTACCTGTGCTCAGATCTCAAACCTAATGAGTTGTCTTTTGAAGAGGAGGATCAGGACCTCACTGTAGCTCCCCCTTCATAGGCCAGGGCCCCAGGGAGCCAACTACTCCAGAGGAACCACTGCTGCAGTGCAAGACATCCCCCCATAGCCGGCCTCCTGCCTGAGGATGCAGCTGCACTGATAAATCAAATGCACCCTGTTGAGATCTCAATTCCAACTCCATTTGCTTCCTCACCCCTGGTGCCGCAGGACTAGAGGCCATGATGGGTCCCTACAGAAGCCTGCGTGGTATAGTGGTTAGAGTGCTGGACTAGGACCGGGGAGACCCGAGTTCAAATCCCCATTCAGCCACGATACTTGCTGGGTGACTCTGGGCCAGTCACTTCTCTCTCAGCCTAACCTACTTCACACGGTTGTTGTGAGGAGAAACTTAAGTATGTAGTACACCGCTTTGGGCTCCTTGGAGGAAGAGCGGGATATACACGTAACAAACAAACAAACAAACAAACAAACAAACAAACAAACCCATAGTGACCATTTGGCTGCCCAAGATCTCTTCCCCATCAATTCTACTCAGGAGATGGGAGCAAGCACAAGCTCCAGATTAGGGCCTATCTAAGATGCAGGAAAAGGCTGAGCAGCCAGCTCCCCTGTACACTCCTCCAGGTTTTTCCTGCTTGCCTCTGGTGCAACAGCTCCATGGGGTCAGCTCCCTTGCCGACTCTTCCAAGCCCAGCTCCTTCTGGACAATTCCCCAGCTGATCACCCAGGCTTTCTTGCTTAGTACCTGCCCCCTCCTGCTGCTTAGACCCTGCTCTGGAGAGCTCCCTAGCTGATCTAGGCTTCCTTGCACAGATAACTGCACCTACTGTTTGTGTCCTCCCACACTGCTGAGGGTTGGTGGAAATGGATATCTACCTTTTCATCAGGCTTGCTCCATTCCCGCTGGAGACTTTCTGGGTCACAACCCCATCCAGGGTCATCCTCCCCCTATTCTGCTCTGTTCTCTCTACCCAGCCACGGATGTCCATGCTGACTAGGGTTGGGGCTGTGCTGGTTCTTCCTTCTGGAGACCTCTGACATATACCTCACCTGCCATGATCTATGCCACAAAAAGACTTGACTCTCACTGCAATTTCAGTGGCCATAAATGATCAGTGGTCTTGTGGTAGCAAGCATCAATTGTCCCCTTTGCTAAGTATGATCCACCCTGGTTTGCATTTGAATGAGAGACTACATGTGTGAGCACTGTAATATCTTCCCCTAAGGGGATGGAGCCACTCTGGAAAGAGCACCTGCAGCATGCAGAAGGTTCCAACTTCCAAGTTCCCTCCCTGGCATCTCCAGATAGGGCTGTGAGAGACTCTTGCCTGTAACCTTGGAGACGCTGCTGCCAGTCTGTGTAGACAATTCTGAACTAGATGGACCAATGGTCTGACTCAGTATGTGGCAGCTTCCTATGTTCTCATGATGCTCTTGAAAAGGGATGGCTGCAATGTGTAGCTTGAACAGCAGCAGGGATTCTGATAACATGCACTGAGTGGCAAACCCTGGGCTCAGCGCTAATGAATCCTACTTTGCTGCAAGCATATGGGCTACAATAAAACACACAGAGCTGCCCCTAAGGAAGACCAAAGTTGGTGTGGGAAGGAGATAAGCCAAGCCAATATGTTGCTAGAGGCCAAGGCAGACTGACCAGCTACATAAAACTGGAGCCTGGTGAGGATGGGGCAAGCAGTTTTATCACTGACCTACAACCTTTGTGGGAATTTAATATCTGTTCCAGTAATTGAGTTCATAATCTTGCTCTCCTTGCTACATTACAGAACAGTGAACCAGTGAGAATGAAACATATGGCATTTGTGCCAAGGATTATGACAAACTGATGTATCTTGCACCTATATTTAAATGTGGCTTGAAACTTCCTCTTGGACTTCAGTGCACTTGTGCTTACAGATTGCAGCTGGATGCTTAGAGGGCGTTGAGTTAGACAGGAAACTGGGTTTGCCCATAGGATTGGCTAAGCTTTAGTAGTAATCTATGTACACACCAGGTCTTCAGAGCCACCTGAGCATATAGGCAAGCTTTGGTGACAGCCGCTTTAAATATATTGAGGCAGTTGACATTATTATTCAGGAGCTGTGCATGCTCCTGTTTTGTGATCATGTGTCAGGGAAACAGCAAGGTCAAAGGGGGAGGAAGTGGTTGTCTGGGGGAGAGGAGCTGGGTCCGACTGTGATTCTTCCAACCTCAGTAAAGTGCTGGATATGAGACTGGTAGGACAGTGTCGTTGTTCAACCCAGCTCCTCTCTCCCAGATGATCACTTGCTCCCCTCCGGCCTTGCTGTTTCCCTAATTATAATTGGGTGAACTGCCTTAGTGTCTGTTCCTGGTTAGTACAATGGGATACTATGCTGACTTGAGCTGCTGATAAACTCACAAGCTCTTAGCCTAAAAGACAAAGGCCAAAGTGATGAGGGAATGTTGAGTGGTGCAAAAAAGAAAAAGGAGGTCAGGTCCCTAAAGCCCCAGGGCAGTGTCTTGCTCACTAGTATGGCAGGTGATCTACCATCCCTGAAGTCTGCCAGCAATTATCCTGCCAGTTTTATTCTGCATGTCCTCCTGTGGCAAGTAGGAATGTTATCAATCTGAGCTGTTTGAAAGGTTCCATTCTGGAGATCAGAGGGAGAGGGGGGTGTCCCTGGGGTATATTTAACTGGGTGTCCTGTATAGCCAGCTACAAAGGGGAAGTGGGAATACTGAGCTAGTTTTCAGAGCTCCATGCCGAGGAGGGAGGGAGGCAATGTTAATTATCCGATGGGAACATTGTGCAAACTTGCACTGAAGTGTTTCGCCATGTTCTTTCTTGCTGGGGAAGACAGAAAGAAGAAGCAATCTGAAAGTTATTGAACACTCTGTTCCAAGCAGATAACAATGCTTTTCAGTCTGCAGGGACTGCTTGATGGTTTTCTGTGTTAGAGAACATAGCACACATTCAGGGCCTATTGGGAAGAGGCAAAATCTTCTCCTCTGCTCACTGACGTCCAGCCTACTACCAGTCCTAACCCATTACTCTGTGTGTGTTGTGTGTGTGTGTGTGTGTGTGCGCGCGCGCACGTGTGTGTAACTTGCAATGAAGAATTGCTTTACCCTAAATCTTGTGCAAGAATCTGCCCCTTGGCAAAAATATGCTCTTCTGGTTTTTTGGAAAGAAAAACTTGCAAACATATTCCAGTTTGTTGCCAATGTGGCAGGATGGCAAGGCCAAGGGAAAGCAGCAGCATGTCTAGTCTGGCACTGATAAATGACTTTCCAGTACCTTGCATCTCTGTACTCTAGTTCAGAAACAGCTTAACAACATGAGGATGTTTTCCTGCTTATTGGAGGAAAGAGAGCTTTAAAGAGGCCACATTCTCAGTGGGTTAACTTGCTTGCTCCCTCTGACACAATTTATTAAAAACATTTTTCAGCAAAGGCATGTGTTCTCTAACATCCCTATGCACCATCCAGCTTTTCTATAAACAAAGTATTTGAATTGCTGTTTTTAAAGAAAGGAAATTAGAAACATGGAAATTTAATAACTTTCCATTATGCAAATTTGATTTAATCAGAGATGAAGCTGAAGTGCAATAAAAATACTTTCATTAAGTTTATGACTTTCAGGCTTTATAATACACCAGAAATGTCAATTACAAGGTTACTCTAGCAATAGATGGTTATGGCCACCAAGTGATTGATTTCCTTTCCAGTCAACATGAGTGGAGGAGTTTTGTTTGTGTTTAGCACCTGCAATGAGGAAGGGGCTGAGACCCATGCCAACCATTTGCTGGAAATGTAGCCAAGCTACCGATCCTAGGGAAAGTGAAGGAACAGCTGGATCTTCCAAGCTGTTTTAAATGGTCCCATCCAATCTAGACTCAGATTCTTTGCCAGCTTGGCATGAAGTGCTCTGACTACAACTCTCTATTACTAGCAGCTGCTCTAGCCTCCTCTACCCACTGCCACAACAGTTGCTGGAAGTTATTTCAGTGCTCAGTCCTGGGTTTCCATCTGGCCTGGACAAATACTGGGACAACCGGAAGACACAGCAAAGTGCTGCAAGTCAAGGCTAAGTCATAGGAACACAGCAACATATGGAGGCTATTCACACGATGGGAGGAAATCGGGCTAGCTGAGGCCTTGCCTTGATCAGAGATGCATCCAGCAGAAATTCATCAGGGGCATCTCTAGGAAGTGATTAAGGAAACTGCACCTGCTAAATGTCTGTCTGGATGCATCCCTCCCCAGCCAAATGTCCTACTGAAAGACCAAGGCAAAGTGTGGGTGCTTGGAGCCTCATTTCTTAAGCCATTATCATATACCAGACTGTACAAAGTCTTTACAGCATATATGGCATGGAGATGGGCACCTTAAATTGCAATTTCCATTCTTTTTAGAGCACAAGTGAAAATGAAAAGAATATTAATTCTCATCTTAAACTGAAGGTTTATGGATTACTGAATTGTATTGTATCAGTCCAAAATTAGAACAGATCTGATGCAAAATCATTTGATATAGGCCACAATGAACCAGAATTGAATTGAATTGGGCTGCCCTCTCTCCATCTTCTACTGACACTTTCTGACTGTGAAGGGTCGGGCTCAGGCAGGTCCTGTGGGCCGCAAATCCACATAGCTCATTCTGAAGAACCAAATTAGAATTCAGTTTGTCTAATTTTAGTATCTAGCAATATTTAGCAATCAATCAATACAGATACTAAATTATCTAGCAATCAATCAATCAGTCAATCAATCAATCAATCAATATCTGCAATTATGTTTTTGCTTAAGATCCAAATGTCATCAAGTTGTTTTAGTGGTGTCTGAAGTTCTGGGATGCTATCATTTGTATATGCATGATAGAGAGCATGTCAAAAGCCCAGAAATTCCTGTGTTCTCAAATACATGCATTAAATACATGCATACATGCATGACAGAGAGCATGTTAAAAGCCCAGAAATTCCTGTGTTCTCAAATACATGCATTAAATACATGCATACATGCATGACAGAGAGCATGTTAAAAGCCCAGAAATTCCTGTGTTCTCAAATACATTCAGCAGTGGGTCCTTCACCAGATAAGTGATGAAAAAATGGTCAATGAAATTAAACCTTGATACACATAATGAGACATTTTAAAAGAAGCTAAATATCATTCTTTGGCTCTCAGACTGCAACTTATACACCAAAAATAGGTTTGATAACCTACTGACCCCAGACATTTTTGGGGTGGGGGAACTAAGAGCTATAAAAAGTGCTGGAGATGTGTTGCAGAGGGTGATCAAATGCCAGTCACACCCTACCATAGCTCAGTTTTGGCATATTCTGTTATTCAGCATATTAACTTTGTACTGGATCAAATATACTGCAATACTGGACTCAAATGGACTCACATATCTTGGGATTTTTGCCAGTGGAGTAAATTACTAATTCTCGCTAGCAACTTTGGATTCTACTGTCTTCTGTGGTCACTAAAAGAATTGTCTTACAGGAATGGAAAACCTCATTGATACTACACATAGAAAAGTGGACATCAGAGAGCTCTTCTCACTCAGATGGTCTTCAGGGAAGGAGGGTCTAACTTACCTTCCCTGCAGATGACCACTTCTTCATCATCCCTGGGTGGCCAGATTGCCTACCCAGACAAGCAGCGGCTCCTGCTGCAGCTCCTGGGGTTGGGATGCCGGGGTGTGCTGCCACGCATCACCCCGCCCCGCAGGGCCCAAATAAGGGCCTCAATAATGAACTTGCATTGTGCATTACTGGGACCCCCCTTCCCCCCTCGAGTGTGACAGCTGTGGCTGCAAGCAGCCGCGGCTGACACATGATCAGAAAAACAAGGGTAAGGGAGTGCTCGCTCCCTTAACTTCATTTAACTGGGAGGCTACTTAGGCGGGTTTGCTGCCAGGATTAGGTCCGATCCTGGCAGTTCACACAAGTGTGCAAGACGTAGCCTGGTTTTTCATACTTTAGCCTCAAGGAATGTTAAATCTGGCTGTTGTTGTTTTTTCAATTGTATACCAATGGGTATGGAGAAAGTGAGAAATAATTGAATATCTGGTCTTTGTTTATGGACATGTTTGAAAATTAGTTATGCTCTTTAAATAATAATACAGAAGTATCTCACCTTCACTTAACACTTAACTCTATGTTTTCCTCTTTCTTCACTTGTTTTGGTTTGTGTTTTTCTTGTTTGACTTGTCTTGTCTGATTATGCCTGTTTCTGCCATCAAGCCACTTGCTTGCCAAAGGAACTTTCCCCCCGCATGGAGGAGGGGGCTCACAGTGCTGATGTGCCAGCTTTGACTTGACAGGAGTGCAGGCTGTTGGCTTCCACTTGATGCTCTACTTGCATATTTGTAAATTAACTTAATATTACAAAGATACCATAAGTCTCCAAAAATCTGTCCTCCAAAGGAAGGCAAACTTAGATGGCACTGCCTCCTGGAACTTCTCACCACTTGGGGAAGTGGAGTGTGTAACAATGGATAGATCATAGACAGAGCAGCTCTTAGCACGATCAGTGAGAAGAGCTTCTGGTGGGTCTGTGGGGAGAGCAGGCTTAGCCTGCAGAGAAGCAGCCTCTAAGCCCTGGGTGGCCAGATCAGCTGCCCACACGACTGCCAGCTTCGTCATTGAGCCAGTGGAGGCTGCAGGGAATGGTGGGGGGGGGTCGCCTGTCCCTCGGAAGTTCCAGGATACCCCGCACAAGTGCACATGGCATTCTGGAGAGACCCCCGAGGCCAGGAGCTGCAGCCTCCCGGTCGGGGGTCTACTCGCGTGTCGCTACGCACTGCGGTGTCACGTGAGCAAAAAAATTGAGGTTAACAGAGCACTTGCTCCATTAACTTGATTTAAGGGGAGGGGGAATGAGGCGGGCTGGCCACCTTGGAACCACCGGGCTTGCCCACGAGCCTGGTGGTTCTGATGATCAGTAGAAAGTGGGCTAGGTTCCCTTAGCCTGCTTTCTGCTGATCATGGGAATAGCTTCAAACACTCTAGTTAATTACCCTAGTAACACAAAATCAACAAAATAAAAGAAGCACTAAAAATAGGGTCAGATGAATCAGCTTTATAAGCAAACGTAAATCTTTTAGAATCAAGAGTTCCCAGTTATGTTGCCATAGAAGTACAAATACAGTGAAAACTGATCTGGTCAAATAACCAGAAGATGATCACAAAAGCCTCTTCTGGCATTAAAATCAATAATAAAAAATATTCTCTATATTCCACAATGGTATTGTATTATATCCTTTCTCAAGATTCTATTATAGTTTGAGCTGTCTTTAAAAGTTATTTAAAGATAATCTGTGGAACTTTGAGAACACTTTGAAATTGCTTCTGACCTCATATTTCATCTCTCATAAACCTCTCCCCCCAATCTTACAAGTATGTAATACCCTCTTTAATTCAGTCTTATCTCAGCCCCCTATAAAATGTGAGTCTTTGCAGGGTTTATTACCCACGTATGATCGCTTATCTACAAGTAACTTCCCCAAGAACCAGATGCCTTCCCATTGCAAGAATCAACTGAACTGCAGTTGTGTTAATAGGAAGGCAATTTAAAGAACAGTTATTAAAATTTAAAAAGCAAAATAATAGAGAGAATTGGGTGCAGGGTGGGGGGCGAAATATCAGTAAGGTTGCAGAGGGGAGGGAGTCCTCTTTCATTACACACACACACACACACACACACACACACACACACACACACACACACAAGCTTCCTTGATAAGCTGCTCTCCATGGGCCCCCAACTGAGTCACACGGTCACCACATAAAGGCTATGAAGGTAAAAGTGGTCTCAGAGATCACTAGTGGGCCCTTGACTGCTGCCCCCTACGTGCCAAGCCCTGAAACTATCCCTGACCCAAGGCAATGTCTGATCCTTTTATCATTTCTGCATTGTTGGTTTTCCCCAGCTATAATGTTTGACTTTCCCACTATGATAGCATTGTTGCCAATGTTCATAGCTTTCAGTTGTGTAGAGATGATTTGTTTTCAGAGACATCAAGGTAGTATGAGAGCCACTATTGTTTGTAATGCACACACATTTCTTTTCTCTTTACCACTACTAGGTCTAGTCAAACAGATTTTGGGGTGGTGCTACAAAAAGTAGCAAAACCTGTTTGATCAGAGACCATCATGGGACAGGGGGAAAAAGAAACTTGATCGCTTAGAATCTTGATCTATTAGTGCATTACATTGGTAAAACTATGTTATATGCATAGTATATATACAATCTGAGACGCTGGAAGGGATGTCGATTTCTCTTTTCATCTTTATTTATTTATTTATTTATTTATTTATTAAAAGTTTATTACCTTAATTTTCATTCACAATGAATTCCAAGGCATCTCATAATAATACCAAACTCAGTAATAAAATATCATATTAAAACAAAGCAATAAAATCCATTTAAAACCATACACATGGTATTTAATAAATTTATCCACTTCTTTCATGGATATGCCTATGTGCTCAAAAGCTTGGGAACAACACTTTAAAATAACACGTAACTAATAATCCTATCATAAATATCTGAAACTACTTTGAGGAGCAAAATTCCACGAATGTCACAGAAAAGTCTGAGCTTGCTTGTATCTGAAGTAAAACCCACAACTAACATGGGGAATGATTCCAGACAGTCTTCAAGGAAACAATATTTGCAGAGAGTATGGGATCTCTTGACTGTACCAAAGTTAATGCATGAAGTGTATATTGCCTGTCTTATCTTGTCTGGGATTTGTTTTCCTTTGATAGCATGTTACCAAGCTTGTTTCTGAATCTCAAGGTTTAATTTGGCTAAATAAAGATGCATTTATCTATATGAACTTTCAATCAACCAGTGGGGCTATTCTCATGATCAACAAAAATCGGGCTAGGCTCTCCTAGCCCGATTTTTGTTGATCGTGTAAACCACAGGGCTCTCAGGCTCAAGTAGCCCTCCCTAAAGCCCGGGTTTGCGGAGCGAGAGCTCTGCCAACCTGGGCTTTCTGATCGTGAGTAGCTGCGGTGCGACTCCACGCCACGACTACTCACGAGGAGACCCCCAGAGGGGAGGCGAAAAGCCACCTCCCGGCTCCGGGGGTCTCTCCAGTGCCATGCGTGCTTGCGCAGGGCATGCTGGAGCTTGCGGGGGCTGATTGGCCCCCACTCCCCCCAGCCTCTGCCGGCTCACGGAGCTGGCAATTGTGTGGGCGGCCAATCCAGCTGCCCAGGGTTCTTTCCCTACTCACCGCCCCAAACCAGGTCTCATTGATCGTGAGACCTGGTCCAGTGTTTATTTTGATCAAGGATCAAATACAGAATTTTAAACAAACAAACAAACAAACAATAAATAAATAAATAAATAAATAAAAATCTTGCAACCAACTGGATCATGACTGTGTCAATTGTATTTTCACGGCTGCTGCACAGAATATAGCTACCATGCAGGTTGTGGTTTGATTTGTATCAGAGAGCAATACCTTAGTATAGAACCCCTCCAGTCTGTCCAGGCAGGAGTGTAACTATAATAGGGCAAGGGGAGACAGTTGTCTGGGGGCCCACTGCCTTGGGGGGCCCCCCAGAGTCAAGTCACATGACTGACTCCCCCAACTGCACACCCACCCGGGCTTCCTTCAGTTGTATTCATCCTCTGAAATTGATGTGAGTTCTAAGACCTGGAGCTACCAGAACAGCATGTCCTTCTCTAGTACCATCAAATGACTTGCATCATCCACAATTTACAAAACCTTTAAAAAAATAATTTAGGATGATGTTCTATTGTGGTGCATAGGATATATATGTGTGTGTGTGTGCTTTTTGTTACCACTATTCAGCCTCATTTAAGATTTCTTTACTTCATGAGCTGAGCTTCGGGGGGGTGGGGGGTTGGCATTTTAAAATCTTATCTCCAGGCCACTACAACCTTGCTACGCCCCTGTGTCCAGGTGCCTCTGCAATAGAGGGGAAATATATCTTGTATGGGAATTCTTGTAAAAAAAAAGGGCAGTATAACGAGACTTGTTGGATTGTTTCTATCTCCTCTGCCATGTATGGGCCTATTCGGTCAGCCAGTGGCACTTTTGACCCTGCAGGAGTGCCGAAGGGAGAACATTATGTCTTGCCCTGAAGAATTCTTTTCGCAGCCTGGGGAAGGAAAGCATTGTTAAGCAGCTTGCAGGTTCCTATACAAAATGTACTACCCTGTCCTTCATGTACTAAGGCATCCCGTTAACACCATTTTGAAATTCTATATCATATACCCACTGAGAAGATATCTGTTTGGCTGGCTTGTAGCCTAAAGGAGTTCTATTGAAAAACCAAATTACAGCAACTTCTTTATAACTTCCAATTTCCATTTGGACAGATGATCATCTAAGAGGACCAAAGGAGTTAATCCAATTGGAGAGAACTGCACTTTAAGCCAATAGTTGTTCATACACTTCCAAGCCATCACCTCAATTTTGGGCATCCCAGTATCCAATCTGAGCACGGCATTAGCAATAGCAATAGCAATAGCACTTACATTTATATACCGCTTTATAGCCGGAGCTCTCTAAGCGGTTTACAATGATTTAGCATATTGCCCCCCAACATTCTGGGTACTCATTTTACCGACCTCGGAAGGATGGAAGGCTGAGTCAACCTTGAGCCCCTGGTCAGGATCGAACTTGTAACCTTCTGGTTACAGGGCGGCAGTTTTACCACTGCGCCACCAGGGGCTCATTAGGCACACATCTGGGGGCAGCAAGAATAAACTGTAAGAATTTTGTTTGAATTTGCTCTATGGAAACTTGGTTGAGGTAAATACCCACTTGTGGCCCATATAGGATTTGGGCCAGAGTTTTGGCCTAAATAATTTTCAAGATTGCAGGAATTAGTTCTCCTCCTCTAGTATAGAAAAGCCTTCTGATAGCCATTGATGACCTAGATGCCATTGTGTAATATTCTCAGTGTGGGACTTCCAAATCTCCATGGGGTGGAAAACTACTCCAAGGTATTTGAAATTAGATTGACATCTGCTCAATTCTCCTTGCATCAACAATCCATTTTTCCAATCTCCCACATTTTGCAAACCTCATAATTTTCAATTTATGGAAATTAATAACCAGCCTGTTCTCACAACTCTTTTTAGCCCAACTGGTGTCTGCAAGATGATTGCTGCAACATCCATGAATAAAAGAATGGTAACGTCACTACCCGCCAAGATAAAGTGTGTCGCCGAATAGGAGTTGACTTCTGGTGACCACAGAGCCCTGTGGTTGTCTTTGGAAGAATACAGGAGGGGTTTACCATTGTCTCCTCCCATACAGTATGAAATGATGCCTTTCAGCATCTTTCTGTATTGCTGTTTCCCATACCAGTGGGGATTTGAACTGGCAACCTCTGGCTTAGTAGTCAAGCCATTTCCCCACTGCACCATTAGGTGAGGATGGAAATCTGGGTATCCAACCAAGAGGTCATCAAATTGATATAAAAATTACGTACAGGGTGCACCAGAATGCATCTCTGTTTAACCCCTTTATAGCTAGGAATCATTTTCGAGAGAAGCCCCTGTGGGTTGCCTCTAACTCTTAAAGCCGTGTTTGTATAGAGCTTCTGGATGAGAATAATTAGACGTTTATCAATAGATGGCTTCTTAGATTTTTCATTGCTTACTACACAAAAAACTATTAGTATGGTTGAATTATGCTTATTATCCTTTTTATGAATTGAAACAATTATTGCTACTCCCCAGTCTGTATGGATATGTGTTGTCCGGTCAACATCAGCATCATGCCAAGTTTTGATAAGCTTCTGTCCTGTGGGCAGTTTCTGTCCCCAGGAGGGACAGAAGTGTGTAAATAAGGACACTAGTAGGGGGGACCACCAATTGGGGTTCGCTTTGATGAGCTCCAGAATGACAAGGTCACTACCCAGACCTTCTCCACCTTCAGAGTATTGATCAAACCACCCCTTTAAAGTTATCGCAGGCCAGGGCGGTAGTGAGTCATTATCATGGTCAATCTGGTTCCGCTCCAGCTCATAATAATTAAATAAAGTTCTAAAATGCTCTTCCAAGGCTTGTACTGGGGCTCCTCAGGGTTTTACTAAGGCCTCTGGCTGTGATCTGCTAAAAGAGAGAGGAGTCTCTCCTTGACTGATTGGATCAACAATTGCCAGGATATTTTAAAAATATTCTCCTTCTTTTTCTCCTTAATTCGGGTTTTGTATTGTTTTTTGAGTTTTAATAACTCTTTGGGGGGAGACCATTGAAGGTTGTTGTTTATAGGTTTTAAATTCAGCTACACATTTCTTTCTGAGCATCACACATTCCTGGTCAAACCATTCCTGTGATCTACCACCCTGATTGAAATTGTTCCTCATTTTTTCTGCCATGTAAAAACACTGCAGTTTACTAATGAAGTGGTTATATTGATCAATATACCCATCTGCTAGGCCCCTCTCCTATTAGGACTGGGCAGATTCTAGCACAGCTGGAGAATTCAACCAATAACCTGATGCTTTGGCACTAATCTCATTCCACCTAACCTGCAAATCACCCTCTTCTAAGGTTGGAACATACCTTTCCTCAAGTCAACAGTGTTCATTATGGAGTAAAATTCTCAAAATCAGTGGGAAATGATCACTTTCTAATCAAGAGTAAACCACGATATTCACCAAAGAAGTGGATACATTACGTGATACAATCCAATAATCAAATGTAGAATGAGGCCCCCCTCCCCAAAAGGTTAATTCAGCAGGGCAATCTCCCAGCAAAGTGCCATTCAGCACACAAATATCTAATGGGATGGCCAATTGTTTCAAGCAAAATCCTGCCGGATTGCTTTTTCTATCTTTTGCCAGTCTAGGAGGGAGAAAGCCTTCAAAGCCTTCCTCAGAGTAACAGCTCTTGAATTGTTTAAAGAGCTTTGTGTCATTTGTACCCATCCTGACATTAAGGTCCCCTCCAATTATAATTGAGGCTTCTGGGTAAAATTTAATATACCTAGCTACATAATTTCCAATCCGCTCCCAATGGGCTTTAATTTGGGAGTGGGTCTTGGGGGTTTAAATCCTCTGTTGTGAGCCACTCAGAGAACAATTTGTTATGAGGCAGCGAACAAATAAAGTTGTGTATATTATTATTATTATTACTATTATTTTATTATATATTGGGGTTAATATAGTTCATATTATTGGGGGGTTAATATAGTAAATGATACTATATAAACTTCAGCTGTGGATGCAGGATAGGTGAAAGGATGCAGTCAATAAGGTCATGCATACGACCATTGTTGGTGGGCAGGGAGGGTAGGCAAGATCCAGCTTACCTTCACCCCAGATGAGCAAAGTTCACATGTGGGACTCGCAGCTCACGCATCTGCACGATCTGTGCTGCCCCCAGCCATACATTGTTATGAAGGCTGGGAAAATGTATCCTGGCCTCCAGATATCCCACAATGCACCACACGATGGGCACGGTGCATTGGGGGAATCCCCTGTGAGATACCTAGGGATTCTCCCAATGTTTCTCACTCAGACTGCATGTAGCCCAAGCACACACATGACCTCAGCTCTGGGGTTAAGGGTGCATTCACACCCTCTAACCCCAGTTAAGGACCTGGGTAAAACAGGCTAGCGGGGGTGGAAGTGCGGGGACCGGGAGAAATCTCAGCACTCCACTTGAGCTGCCCAACCCAGGCTGGACTTCCCTAGCCTGGGCTGGACTGTTTGCGTGAATAGCCTAAGTGTTCGTGTTGCATTTTGCATCATCTGGTGGTGTGGTTTTTTTTTTGTGTGACTTTCTTTTTGTTGTCCACTGGCTGATCTGTATTATCAGTTTCCTATATGATCTTGGGTGTCTATGGTCAACTGCTCACCCTCTTTGATGATGGCTGTATTATGCAACCTTCCTCCTCCTGTGCATAGTCTTACTGTGGGGCTCTATATTATTATAAACCAGCAGCTATGCTGAGACAAAAGCATGGGATCAAGCAGATGGCTCCCAGTTGTTTCTTTATAGTTCACCCCCAACAGACATTTTAAAATATTCATAGATTTAAATAAAATAGCATGTGCCAATGAAGTTCCGGCATTTTCCCATAGAGAAGTAAACACAGCAGCCTAGTTCTCTGAGCAGGGTGGCCCAACCATAGGGGCAAACCAGGAAACTGTCAAGAGTGTCAGAACTGCAAGGGAGCTTCGGATGCCTGAACCATCTAAAGAGCTTGGAAGGAGAACCACTTCCTGCAGTTTTAGAGGGTGTACACAGAGAAGAGGCGCTTTAAAAGCAACTTGGCTGGATGGTATCCCCTGCATCCCAGGAGACATGATGAGAAGCCTTCCAGTCTCCACAAGGATTATTACACACAGTTGTGAGTAAATCAAGAAATGACAGACATTAAACATGAAAAGGAGAAAACAGTATTCCAGTCAACTTGTAGGCCCCATTGGGTCATAGGGTAGACCAAGCTGTGGTTAATCTGTGGAACTGACAAACCTGCCACAGATGACTGATCAACGGTGGTTTGGCAACCTCTGGCTTTGGGACAGAGGAACCCCTACCTCTTCCTAGGCCACCTAGGCTGCATCCAAGCAAGCTCTGTTCCCCTCGCGTTACCAGAATGTGGACAAGGCATCCACACATCAGTAAAACAGCAGCTATTGGCTACGATGTTAGAGGGGGTGCGCTCAATGCGATTGATCATTGATTGCCCTCCTCCTTCAGCAGGGCAAATGCATTTTAACACTCCACTGGCACCACTGCCTTTGCAAGAACCTCCAAGCTACATAGTCATACACAAGCACAATTATTGATACCCCAGGATGGCAAGAGACATTTCCAGATGGCAATAGGGTCTTGGGGGTGAGATGCAGAACAGCAACTGGTGTGAGGGAGCAGTGGGTGGGTGGGTGAGGGGGAGAATGGACAGACCACCAGAAACATTGATGCTGTGACATTCACACAGCTGCTCCTGGAGCCTAGAGTGGATCAAATTAATTGCAGGTGGTGTTTCTGGGAGCTGTTACCTGCCTGGAAAAGCAGCACCTGGTGAAGTCATGTGACCACCACTTTTGGTCAGGAGGATTGGCCTTTATTTTATGCATCTAAACTTAAAGAGAAGGGGGGATTTATGTGTGTAGTTTACAATTGCTGCATTTAAAAGGGCATTTGTGAAGACTCCCCTTAGTAGCGATTGCAGTGCAAACCCATACCCCACCCTTGGATTGGAGCCTTCAACCAGGAAGTGGACTCTCCCTTGGGGGAGTCTGCTTGCTGTGTTGGAAGTGAACATCCAGAAAAATGGCTTGTAACTTCTTGCTGTGAGAATCCCTGCAGAACCCTTGAGGGGGTCCTCTTTTCATCTCCCTGGGGAAAGATTAACTGTCTTCCTCAGTTGGGGAGAAAGGGACTTTGGGCCCCCTTCCTCCCTCCACTGGGAAGATAAAATTGGGCCCCTCACTTTTACTGGTTAATGATAGATTATAGGGGTGTTCCCTCTTCTTTTCCCCCCAGATGTGTGCAGAATGAGATGTTCCAGGCGTCGGTATCAAGGCAGTGTGTGCACATGCACATTCAGTATGGGGCCTTCCTGAGCAGGATCTAAAATTAACTAAGTGGACCTGGGGTGGGGGAATCTATTGCATGCACACATGATCATGTCCTAATGGGAAAACTGCACTACAGCTAGTGATACCAACCCTGCCTGTTGGGGACTTCTTTAGTGCATTCAATTTTAGAGTGTTCCCATTCTATTTAAGACCAACAATGGGGCAAAGGGAAGAGAATGAAGGGAATATTTCACACACCATCCAAATTAGGATTATCCAATTTATGGTTAACTTTCCTTTGCAGGAAAACATTACTACTGCACCTGTCTTGGATACCTCATAAAAAGGGGGCCAGGCTACTCATTCAGAACACTCTAAAACAGATTCCCATTTGCAATTTGTGATAGCTAAATCAGTCATTTGTTTCCTGTCCACCAGTGTTCCCTCTCAGGTGTGGGCATGTGTGCACACCCACTAGCTTTTTGATATGCACACAGTAAATTTTAGATCTTGCAGAGTTTGAATCAGGATGGCTGTACTCTGAATGCACACACTGCCTTGATACTGTCACCCAGAAGAACACTCATTGTGCACACAGATGCTAAGAGTTAGAGGGAACACTGCTGTCCACACTCACTTTAAAAATACAGAAAATGTTCAGCCATGCAAGCAGAGGGGATCTAAACCCTGGACCTTGGGGCCCTGGTCCGTGGTCTCCAAAGTCCGGGGGGGCCCTCCAAATGGCCGGTGGGGCTCCTGCAGCCACCCGCACCTGCGTTTTTTAAAATTCAGCAGCAGCACAGCCGAGGAGTAGCTGCCGGGGGGTGAGTCGAACAGTCCTCACACACACACCCCAGCAGCAGCGGCCAGAGCGACCGCTGGGCCTGTCCGTTCAGCCCAGCAGCAGTTGCTAACTGTGAGGCATGCCTGTGTGATGCCTCACAGTTAGTGATGTCAGGGGCTTGCGACAATCTCTCTCAACTGCACAGGCGCACCTCGCAATTAGCAAGAGATGGATGCGGGGAGAAGGAAAGCTTGGCTCACCCTCTGGCAGCTGCATGGTGGCTGAAATAAATGAAATAAATAAAAAGCATTGGTTCACTGTGACAGGAGGCCCCCAAAAGTAGGTTTGGGGGGTAACAGCTGGGGCAGGGCCTCACAGCAAGAGCAGTCGAGGTGCCAAAATTACCTAGGTGCACCCCTGCATGCAAGGCACCTCATATCATGCTGCCCAATCAGACAACACATGCAACCCCTTTTACCAAAATGGCTTCCTGAGCAGCTGCCATAGATTGAGTGTAAGGTCACTGAAAGGGTTCCTTGCACGTGTGCCACTTCTCCTTCTTTATTTGGAAGCTGTCTCAACATTTTCAATAGGAATTCTGAGTTCTGCATGCCAGGCAATGTGCCAACAGGTGCGTTGCAGGGTGCTCATGCAATCCAAGCCTCAATCCCTTTTGGCACTAAGCACACCACAAACCAACCACCCTCTTCTTCAGAGCCTGTCAAACCCCTTAGAACCCTTGCCTTTCAAATGTCAGCACAGGTGAAGTACCACAGAACACCTGACTTCCTAGCCTCCCACCACATGCCAGCACACAAGGCCGGCTGTTAATGAATATGTGCAGTTGAAAGAGACAGCCATCAAATGTGTATGGCAAAATGTTACCTCTTTAATTGATTAAACAAGAAGAAGGTTACCACAGGTGGGGTTACTGCAGGTATATTCCTGATGTAGCTTTGATGGAAGTCGCACTGTGTCTAGGTGTGGTGTCCAAGTCTCTTGTGGTGTGCTCTTTCATCACTACACACCTGTCTGCCTTGCTCTTGGGGCAGTGGAAAATGCTCCCAGGCATATCTTGAGAAAAGATATGCCTGCTCTTACTGCCTTCTCTGTTGCTCTGACTCCTCTCTGCCAGAACAGGGATAGGTGCTGCTCCTGCATCTGGGCACTGCTGCTCTCATTTGCTGGAGGGGCTGGCAGTTCTGGATGGTGCAGCAGCAGGTTGTTTCCCCTTGAATCGCAGATATTGTGAAGGATGCAGCGGGCCACTATGACCTGTGGATCCAGCTCCTCCTCCACATCCAGCAAGGTATATAGGGGGCATGCCAATGGACTTCAGCCTCCCAAGAGCTCATTTGATATCCATACTTACACTGCTGTGGTAAAAATTGGAGTTCCTCTCTATGGTGCTCCAAGGTGCATATTGGTAGGGGGTGATGAGCCACTTCTGAAAGCTGTATCTCTGGTCTCCAAATATCACTGGCTTGACTGCCATGTCACTGACAATTATGGGTGGTGTAGAAACAAAGGTCCTAACCCTCATTTTTGCTGCAAGAGGGGATGTCCAGAAGATCGCTGTGTCATGGCTTCTTCTGGACACCCCTGTGTATATGTCAATGAAAAGCCCTGTGGAGTGCATCAGAGCATACAGAGTCATGTTGTAGTAGTGCTTACAGGTATAGTACTTGTCATGGTGTCACGGGGGTGCCAACATTTCAATGTGTGTGCTGTTAATTAACTCCAGAAGGCCTGGAGAACCCTTCTCCTGGAACCCTCCCATCACCTCTTGGGGTTGCCTACCTGAACCACGTCCTCCAAGAAGAGCTCATTCAGCTGTGAATAACTTAATAGAAAACCTCACATGCTGTGGAGTTGCCTACTGCAAACAGGTTGCTGTCACATAGTTCATTTTAGAGGCCAACTTGTACAGCATGATGACCAGCCGCTTCCGCACCGGCATGGCACAGCACAGCACATGGTGGTGTCCTGGCAGTGGAGAATTGGCACAGGGGAGGGTGGGTGGAGACGGATTTCTAGTTCTATGTGCAGCTGGGAGTACAGAAAAATGAGCCTATACACTTTTGAACTTACGAGCCTATGGTGTACCCTCCATGCCTCCCTTTCGGAAACTTGCCTATTGAGCTTCCCAGTGCCTTTCTGCACTCTTAACTTTGGGGCAGATGGTGTGCATGAAGGGAGCACCTTCTGAAGAAAGGGCCACAGAGACCATAGCATCTTGCTGCTTCCACAGTGTACAAGTCTCTCCCCTTTAGGTGTGCCAGAAAGTGTCCCCCCCTCCAGAAGCAAGCAGGCGCAGCACTTGTCTGGTTTCTCACCTTTGTCTGGGGAAGAAAACGCAGGTAGCAAGCTCAGTGGGGAAGTTTGCAATTGCAGTAGTTACCCAGTTCATTCCCTTTTTAAGGGGGACAGCCCCCCAATGGGGAAGAAAGCATTTGGGGAACCTGTAAATCCCCCCTTTGTGTGGAGCACAACTGTACCCCCCTTGTGGAAGGAAACACTCACAGCTCTTGACAAGTTCACCCCCCCTACATGCTGCCACCCCACCACACCCAATGGGGAAGTGAGTATTTTCCACCATTACCCAGTTTCTTCTCCCCTTTTGGTTGTCGGATACCACCACATCTCCCGCCATGGGTAATTAACCAGTTGCAGCACTTCCCCAGTTTCTCCCCCTTGGTTGGGGTATAAACTGCAAACCACACCCCATGGGGAACCAGGCGGTGGCAGCACCTTTGAAGTTTGCCCCCTTTGCATGGCACTGCCCACCTGCAACCCCAATGGGTAATCGACCAGTCACAAAATTTGCCCAGTTTCTCCCTCGGGGATGTCCCCCCACAACCCCCAATTGGCAAATAAGCATTTAAAGCACTAGGCAAATTTATCCCCTTTTGTGGGGCAGAAACCCCACCCCAATCCATGGGGGGAAGCAGGCAGTTGCAGCACCTGACCACTTGATCCCCTTTGCATGGCCCTGCTCCCCCCCAAATCAATGGGGAAATATCCTGTTAAAACACTTAGCCAGTCTTCATTGTTTGGATGTTATAAATACTATACCAGCTTCTAAGCTGCAAGTAAAGCCCCTTATATAATAATAATAATAATAATAATAATAATAATAATCATCATCATCATCATCATCATCATCATCATCATCATCTTTATTACGGTCGTTGACCAGCACAAGCCCCTTATATAGTGCAGCAGGAGCACTTTTTGTATGTGATAAAACAGCAGCACTCCACCCTCCCCACATTCTGTAATGTAAGCCAGAGGCAGTGTACCATTTTAAAATACTGTTTACTGACTGAAAACATTGAAGAAAAATTGCATGCCTGCAGTGGAACTCCCAGCCACAAAGATGCTTGAATAAACAACAGTTTCTGCATGGAAACGGAACTGTCCAATTAAAAAATGTTAAGGTTTAAGTCATGGTGCAAAGAACTTGGAATAAGCATTTTTTCAGAAACTGTTCCTCCACATGTATACCTTAATCTTCATCCTAGGTTGATGAAGAATCAGGAGGATGTTTGCCAGCACCAGCAGCAGGTGAAGTAAGGAGATGGCAAAGGCATAAGCTCTGAGAAGCAGCCAGCAAGAAATGTGGCCACCCTAGAACTGATGCTCTTCTGGGCTGCTCAGATATTCTGTTGATCTCTCTATAGCTGCAGGAGGAGCTTGCATACAAAACCCAGATTATAGCAGCAGCACAATTTGGATGATACAATGGTGTCTTTGAACCTCAGGTTTCATCAGCAAAACTCACTACAAACTGAGGGTTCAAATTCAGGTTTGGAAGTGAAAACACAGGCATGGTTGGGTGATGAAGCTGTGGCTTCAGGCATTCAGATGATCACAAACTCCAACCTCTGGCATGTTTACCTCTGGTTTGGCACTGTGTCTGAATGGGGCCATAATGTCATTGTTATGCTGGTTAGCATACTGCATAGCACCAGGAGGAGAGCATAGCACAATGTTAGTTCATCAAAGGCAATCAAAAACCTTTTGGCACAGACATGCTTGGGCTTGAAATTTACACGGAAAGAGTTCTGTATGATCCTCTGGCCTGGAAGAACCCAGGCCTTGCCTCCCTCTCCCAAGGTAAGTTTCAACCTGCTGCTTCTACCTCCAGTCATGGCACCCAATGCTAAGGGGTTGCTGCATCTCTCTCCTGAACAGTTTCAATCAGTTTTAGCTGGGGATGATGGGAGTTGTAGTTCAGCAACATCTGGAGTATCACAGGTTGGGTACCCCTGCACTTTGTCATGCATTAATGATGTTGGGCTGTGGGGAGGGCTTTCCTTCCCCTAAGCATGAATACTTCATGGGTTTTCCTACAACTAGAGACCATTTTTGCATGAGATGCTAAAGGCAGCACTGACTGTCTATTGTGGTCTTTGTGCGAAACGTGGCTCTTATAGAGTAGAATGCAGGAGAGAATGAGAATGTTGATTTTTGCCAGTGTAGGGTTTCCATTTGCATGCAATTTAAGCCTCACATTTGAAAACACGCCCAGCAAGAAATGGCTTCTAATGAATGGTGCAGCCTTGTTTTATCTGTGCCAGCTTTCTTCATCTTCATGTAGTCTTTGAGTGAGGAGCAAAGGCACAGCAGTTTGCAGGCCTCCCCACAGCCCTTGCCTGTGTGTGTTCTCCCTCTAGGAGTCTCCTAGGGACTGGGCTCCAGAGAGATTTCAGTTGAAACAACAAGGCTCCCAAAAGCGTCCCAGTGGGGATGAGCAATCACTGCATTTTCCAGTTACAAAGCGCAAAGAGGCATCGAGGCCAACGAGGCTGCAGGCAATGAGAAGATGCTAACAGAGAAATCAAATCTCAAAAGTTGATTCAAAATGATAAACTAAACATGACAGATAGCAAGCAGAAAACACCACATGGGGAATGAGCCACTGGGATAATTCTCTAAAATCCAGGGGATTTCAGAGGCGGTGACAATGTGAAACTGAATAGAAAGCAAAGAAACAGTGGGCTAATTCTGCACAGGCGCGTGCGCACACACACACACACACACACAGACAGAGCCATTTGGCTAGAACGTGGCTAGCTGACATTGCTGAGCTCTACTGGCCGCCATGTACATAGCTCCATGCAAAGCAGTGTCCAGCTCAGGCCATGGCTAGAGGCCTTTGATCTGCTTTTTAAATGAGGACTGATGAATCCGTCAACTTATTTCTAATGACATTGGCTGACATCCAGACTGTTACTCAATAGTACTACCGTATTTTATGGACTATAAGACTCACTTTTTTCCTCGAAAAATATCCGCCAAAATTCAGATGCGTCTTATATGTTTTAACAATTTAATATGTTAAAACTCTGAAAAACTGGATTAAAATTAAGATGCGTCTTATAGTCCGTAGCGTCTTATAGTCCATAAAATACGGTACTTAGGAGTTATTCTAGAAGACTACTAGATTTCAATAGGACTACTCAGGAGTAATTTTGCCTGGCTATCAGTGGCTATTAATAACAACAGGATCTTAACTGTTTTGTGATCATGCTGGGGGTGCAATCTGATATGGAATATCAAGACTGCCGGACACGCTTGCACAGAAATTGTGTGTCGGCATTAGGGCTGAGGTAAACGGGGGGCTTCTTTTTGTAAAATGGCTTGCCCCCCACAAAAGCTCCCCCCCCAGCTGATCTTTCAGGGGTGAATTGAACTGGGGGGAGGGAATGTTTGCCTCCTTTAAAGAGGCAATTGCCACTTTAAAGGAGGCCACAGCTAGCACTCTGTAGAGTGATCTGCCCTGACTCCTGGCAAGAGGAGGGGATTGTGCTGTAGGGATGTGCATGGAACTGAGCAGCGGTGGCTCGAAGGGGTGGGGGGTAGGACTTTGAGGGTGGGGGGAGGTGCACTTACCCCTCTCCCCGCTTTTCCCTGTCATTGCTGGAGTTCTGTAAAATCCCTCGGGGTGGCAGCGTACCTCCCTGCCGGCCCTTCCCCTCTTCAGCCAGAAGTGGTCGGAAGTACCACGCGTGTGTGTGCACGCCGGGTGAGCACTCATGCACATTGCATGTGTGATCACGTCAGATGGGCTCACGTGAAATTGCGACATGCGTGTGCACGCGCTTGGTGTGCACACGCACAACCGGTACTTCCGGCCACTTCCTTTTGAAGAGGGGAAGGGGCAGCAGGGAGGTATACTGCTGCCTCAATGGATTTTAAAGAACCCCAGTGCTGGCGGGTGGAGGGGTAAGTGCACCCTCCCCTGCCCTAAAGGTCCCACCCCCACCAAACGTTTGAACCGGCCGGTGTTCGAACCTGTTCAGAGGCCAGTAAAAGGGCCTCCGAACAGGTTTGTGCGCATCCCTATTGTGCTGCAGATGGTGCTGCTATGTTGCAGACACTTTAATAGATGCCATCCACAGCACACTGCCTACATTTGCTCCTGCTCTCTTGGCAGTGCCACACTGCTCTGGCAACACAGGATTATAGAAACTACACAGGAAGACAGGGATCGTGGAAGAAAAAGAATCACTCTTGTGCCCCCTCTGAGCCAACCTGTGGTGGAGGTGAAGGCTCATGTGGTTCTTCTCACACTGATCCACCCCTCTTATGTGGTTCCTCTTTGCCTGCATTACAAAAGCAGCATGGGATGATGAGCCCCAGGACAGTGGCAACAGTGTGCTAGCATACCCAGGGCTTGGAGGCACACCTATTACAGTTCAGTAGTTAAGGCATGACTTCACACATCCTGCACCAATATCCTTGCTTGATGCACAGTTCTTGTCAGCTGTGCAGAAATTTAAAAAAGCAAAACACATTTGTGCAGGTGGTGATGACACCACAAGGTAAAGAGGCAGGTTGCTTTTACCCTTTTGTAAGCAGGCCTGAGTCTGGATAATAGGAATATGGCCACACAGCTTAGGTTTACTTGTAGCCCACGAGAGGGAATCTGCCTTGCCAGAGAGAAAGACAGTCATGCTTCATACGGCCATTAAAATCGGGGAAGGAGTTGGGCTGCCTGTATTTGCATAATTGTCAGAACTTCAGCCCAGGTTGCTCTGGGCAGGTCTACCCAGCTTCTGTAACCAGCTTTTAACCAAGGCTGACGGAGAGAAGAGGCCTCCTACTCTTTCTTCTTGGTTGTGAGAACCCCTGTACCCAGCTATCAGCACTCAGCACCCCCTATTCACAGAAACCATAGAAAGTTGTGGCTACAGTGGCTGCTGTCAATGGATGCACTTCCCTGCAAAGCAGACTCTATGATCCTGAATTGGAGCTGGATCAGCTTTTGCAAGGCTGCATCTGCCTCCTGCTCCTTCATGGCCATTAATGTAATGAAGCCTTTCCAGTCTGCTGGCAGCACAAAATATACTGGGAAGTCAGACACACCCTGGGAGGACTTTCCATGGAGGGGCGGGGCTTGCAGCTGCCGAGTTCAACAATGGCACTCGCAGCAGCCGTTCTCGTGTGTTTGCTGGATTTGTAGTCCCAAACGGAGGTGTTGATCATGTGCTACTGATGGGGTAGGCGCTCGCCTGGCCTCCAACCTGCCCCCTAACGGACATGTGAATGGGCCTAGTGTGTGTATGCTAGTATGCATTATTGTGTATTGGGGGAGTTCATGGTGACTCATTGTACAGAACTAGATCCAGAACTAGAACTAGAACTTTACACCATCTTGTGCAAAGGTGGCATGGTTCTCAGTCTGGTAGGAGACCCTTCTCTCCTACACTTTCCGTGTCACTGTAAAGTCAGCTGAGGTCAACTGACCCTGACAATGGACATGGAAATGGGGCCCTACCAGTAGCAGCTGGCTCTGAAAGGACTCATTGGTCAGCAGCTGTTAAATCACTCCTGGCTTTCACTTGCCCTCTTTTGGGTAAACTTGGTACTGGGTTCAAAACAGACCCTGCACCCTCTTTCAGTGCTGACTTGAGGAGGGGAAACTGCAGGGATGGCGTGAACAAAAACAAAGGGAAAGAAATTGGCAGGAACAGGGCAAAGCTAAATCAAAGTTTCGGAAATAAAAGACATTGTGCCCAGAGCTGTGGTGCTTCAAGTGGGCAACAGGAGACACTCATTATACCCCATTAGAGGTTTTGTCTTTTGGAATAAGCCTTATGGCAGGGTCAAATGAGGAATACTTGCCAGCTTGAGAGGACAGAGTTGGAGGGATGGGAAGAATGGAGAAGGAGGTTTGCTATGTATGTCATGATTCTTGGGTGCCACAATTTTGTCTCTTGATTTAGTCAGAGGAGGAGGAGTTTCCCTTCCCCACCATTGCCCCTGATTCCAGCAGAAAGGCTTGGAAACTCAGCACAGTGGCAATGAGGACATGATCCCCGACTGGGATCATTTTAAATGGGCATGTTTGGATTTTGTGCTTTGTGGCTGTTTTTGGCTTAGTCAAAGGGTAAATTCAACTGTGTATATATATATGTAAATGAGAAGTGTCTCTTAACCCCTACTATTGGGGAGGGGTGTCCCAAGAGCAGGCCTCTCCTGTCAGCTGTGGGGCTTGCTTGGCAGGGGAAATACATTCATACTGCACGTCCAGGAATGTCATGAAGGGCACAAGGAACTCTGCTGTGCCAGGTGTCTACTCTAATCACCAGTTTTCTTCCTTCCCCCAGGCCCTCTAGCCAATAAGAGCGTCTGTTTTATAAGCAGCTACTGGAATTCAAGCAGATACTTGTGTGGATGGGCCTGTGATTGGGCAGGCACGTGATGTGTATGGGACGAGAGGCATTGTTCAGGGGATGATGGCCTTGATATAATTCCTATTCAGACCCTACCACAGCCTCCTTGAATGAATGCTGAGCTCCCCATTTGCTGGCATTCAGTGGTTTCTCTGGATGCTATTTCAGCAGCAGAATAATTAGTGACTTGCAAGAAAGCCCTGAATGGTATTTAGTGACAATTATTCTGCCAAACCACAGCTTACTGTTATAAATGGAGCTTATTAGTGCCAAATTGTTCTGATAGGAAGTGACTTCTTCAGGAAAAAGAATGGCTGCATCGCCTTGTGTGTTGTGAGCATCAGCACACACTGCCACGGGCTGCTTTTGTTCTGCCTGCTGGAGGCTCCTCGAGAGTGGACCCCAGCCTGCCACAGCACTGCTCACTCAGAGGGTTGCTGTGCACAGCTGCCAGGAGGAGCACAATCCCAGTTGGAGACCTGCAAAGTGGTGGTAAGCCCAGGAATGGCAGCTGTGGTGGCCAGTGGCAGGAATGGCCAGAGCAACTCATTCCTCCCAAGAGTGGCAACAAGCCATTTTAGGAAGCATCATGGTAGCTCTGTCCTTTGTGCATTCTCTGTGGGAGAGCTTCAGCCAGCTCAGGGTGCAACTTTCTCTGTTGTTTAAGCCTCTTTGATAGCCTTTGATAGCAGGAACGAGGAAATTGATCCAAGCCATTAGGAATGTGTTGTGATGAGGAGTGCCACAGGAAGCACTCCATTATACCTAATGGGGGAAAACCTTAAAGACGCGTAAACTTCAACAATTCACCAAAAATCAGCCCTCTGCCCAAATCCTCTGAAAAAATTCAAGTAGCTTCCTTGCCCCTACCTGGCACTACCACCAACCCCACACTGCTCTAGGCCATCCCTTTGCTCCCGACGTGAAGCTAGACATTTGCTGACACCTCCATGCTTCTTTATGGAGAAAAACCTTAAAGACATGTAAACGTCAAAAATCACTTAAAAATCAGCCCTTTGCACAATTCCTTTCAAATAATTCTGATAGCTTCCTTGCCCACCCTAGGAACTACCACCCACCACACTCCACTCTACGACACCCTTTTTCCCCCAACGTGAAGCTATACATTTGCTGCAAGCCTAATTGTTCTCTATGAGGAATTCAAAAATACTTTAACAATTCACCATTAATCAGAGGAGTGTCCAATTGCCTTGGGGTTTTGTGGGTGGTAGGCACCCCTGTCTGTCTACCACCCACCCCGCTTTTGTGCCCCTAGGTGCTCCACAATAGGGGATATGGACTGGTTCGGGTCCCATTATACTCTATGAGAAAAATAATTAAAAATATTTCATTGGGGTGTCCTATTGCTTCAGGGTTTGCATGGTTGTTGGCACCCATGGGTGCTCCACAATAAGGATTAATGGGCTGGTTGGAGTCCCATTATATCCTATGAGAAAAAATAAAAATACTTTTCAAAAATTCATAAAAAATCGTACGAGTGTCCAATTGCTTTGGGGTTTGGGTGACAGGTACCCCTGGGTGCCGGCTACCATCCTACCAATATTTGGGTATCCAAACCAGTTCAAACCAGTTCAAATTCAAACTGAACCAGGGGGTGGTTCAACCAAAACCAAAACCGAACTACCCCCTCCTGGTTCGAACCCGGTTCGAATTCGAACCGAACCGGGTGAACCGGTTTTGTGCACATCCCTAGTTATAGGCAGCATGAGTGAGTCCCATTATTCCAGCCTTCCCAGGAGCGTGGTCAAAGCAAAGTATATCTTGTGGTCCACTACTGAATCTACCTGGCTTCACAGTTGATGAAGCCAGGCAAAGTGTCTTGCTTTTGTACAGAGCTTCTGGGAAGGGTGGGACAGCATGATAGAGAATCATGCTGCTGCTGACTTTCCTGAGAACCCAGCTCAAAGTGAGAAGAATGGCCTTGAGGGAATGAATGTGGGGTGGGGAGTCAGAGAAAGATGGGCTCTCTCATTTCATGCTGGGCATAATGTGGTATGAGAGAGACACAGGGTGGTCTCTAGCCTTCTCTGAGGCCTGCATAAAGTAAGAATAGTGATGTGATGGGCCTTTGGAGGTTCTGAACCCTAGGATTTACCTTGCTGGACTGGGCTCTAGCATTGGTCGGCTGGTCTGGTGGTGACTCATGCCAGGCTTTCTCTGTGACTGCCCCACCACTTTTGGGATGCACTCCCTGTCAAAACAAGAGCCTCTCCATCTCTGATTGCTTTTTAAAAGACCCTTGATACACCTGTTTTCTCAGGATTTTAATTAAAATTAATTTTAAAATGTTTGTTTTATTCTGTGAATTTGTTTTAATTGTTTTGCTCTGTGAACCATGACTAATTGTTTTATTCTGTGAAAGCGTTTTGTTTGTTTTTATTTTTCAGTTGTAACTTGAATTGTGTACACTGTATAAATTAAATACAGGCAAAAGGTATTATATGTGCCCAAATACTGCAGATGTAAATAAGATGTAATGAGACGTAGCTTGGTTCTGGTTCTGTCACATTAACACTTTACTGATGGTTTCCAGTGGTTTGTTTCCTTCTACATTCCACTGTTATCGAGTGCTGTAAGATTCAGTGTTCCCTTCCTGCTACAGCAATCACACTTCACCAGCAATCCTTTGGAGTTAGACCCAATTAAGTATCATAACAGATTAACATTTCTCCATCTACCTACTCCGTTCACCTTCCTCAAGGTGGCAGGTAGAACAGCATCTTTCTTTTCTGATGGTCTTGTCCTATGACAGTGACAGTGATCCTAGTCATGGTGTGAAGCAGCAGCGGGATCTGAACAGAACGCTGAAGTACATTCAGTTAGACATGCTTGCTCTCTAGCTGAATAAACCACCTAGTCAGTGCAGTGACAGATGGAAGCGATCTCTGCATTTATTGCACCATTTTTGTACACTTCCTCCTGCTTTATAGCAGATTTTATAGCCACTTCCACACTTTCTCTGCTCTGTGAGATTTGTGGGAGATTCTCCATCCTTCCCCACCACAAAAAGAGAACTGAAGCTATCTATCAACTGCAAACTGACATGATTGTAAAGCAGCAAGATCTAGGGCTGCAGATGAGTTTCAGATGGTTTGTCTGCAAACGCATAAACCATGCACCTGATTCTGGGGCTGGAGGAGAAAGGCTTTTTCCAAGGAAGACCACCCTCGTCTAGATATATTTGTTGGGTTTCTCTGTGTCCAGAAATCATTGGGCCCTTCAGGGAGTTGTTTGGGTCCTGTGTGTGAGGTCTAGAAGAGAAGTTACACAACTGAGAGCAATGTGGTGAGGCACACGTGGTGAGGAAATGGTTGAGCTTCTTTGTCACCTTTCGCCAAGTGTTAAAGATGCTCCTGAAAAATAGCTGTTTCTCAACAGTCCAATGGCTGCCCAAAGTAATGCAAACTGACCCCTAGAGCCACAAAAATTAAGAATCGGTGCCCAGACACTATGTCTGGAACATAGCTGAGATTCAGAAGACAGCACCATGTGCTACTCAGCAGTCAGGCAAGCTCTGCATCTTGGTGGGCCTTCCTGTCCAGACACTGTATGAGTCTAAAAATACTTCCTCTTTGCTTGTGTAGTCCTGTTGCTTCCTCATCAATAGTGCATTAGTTCTAACAGCTTCCAATCCTTTGCAGAGCCAAGAATGAGAGCCCTCCTGGGGCAGCTGGAAAGAAAGCCCGGTCAATTAATAGCACATCTGTTTGATGGGGTTGGGGAGTCAGAGTATTCATTGTCCGTGGAGAAGTTGCAGCAGGTGAGAAATATGCTCTCTAGCTCAACAATGTAATGCAAATGCTAGCAGCATGTAGTATGGTCAACTGTGAGCACCAAGTAAATTAATTAGAATGAAAAATCATTGGCAGCAGGGATAACACGAATAAATGCCACTCAAAACTGGGGAGGGGAAAAAGAATTCTTGATTAATTATTGAAGGCCCTGTAGGAACTAGGCAGGATCTTCATAGCACCCGTCTCAGATCACAAGGAGTCGGACAGTATCCAGATTCAGTTCTTGTTCTGGACTGATTTAGCTGGGACACTTTGTTGCTCACTTACATCCAGTCCACCCTCACAAGGCAGATAGAAATCCACTTGTTAATCTCCCAGAGTGACCTACCTCAATCAAATACAGCAGCCTCCAGCCTGCCCTTGAATCAAGGCTGGAGGCTGCTGTGCTTCACATGGTTTAGGATCTCTTTGCACAGATGTATATTATATTGCTTACTGAATCTGAACCTAATACCAGAATTGAACTGCCAACAGCAGCAATTTTGAGTAACACAGTACGGTCTGCCATCTTATCTGGGAACTGAATCCAAAAACCTTGCCAGTGTGTACAGAATTTTAATTGTACTGTTTTTTAGAGCAGAGTATTACATGACAATGAATGTATTCTGAGCTGTAGAGAAGCATGTATTTTGAAGAAAATACATTAAAATGTTTTTGGCACTAGACACCACGAAACTGCCATCCAATTTGTTTACTGCTGGAATGATCATAAGAACCAAGGTGTCCATAAGAACAGCCCTGCTGGATCAGGTCCAAGGCCCATCTAGTCCAGCATCCTGTTTCACACAGTGGCCCACCAGATGCCAGTGGAAGCCTACAGGCAGCAGTTGAGGGCATGCCCTCTCTCCTGCCATTACTCCCCTGCAACTAGTACTCAGAGGCATCCTGCCTTTGAGGCTGGAGGTGGCCTATAGCCCTCTGACTAGTAGTCATTGATAGACCTGTCCTCCATGAATTTATCTAAACCACTCTTAAAGCCATCCATAGCTTAATTATGCATTGTGTGAAAAAGTGCTTCCTTTTGTCAGTACACACAGTTTTGTTGGTGCACTTCCTTTTTGTCATGCACACAAGGAGCTTCCCTCCATGCACCCACATGGACACTTTGGTTCCTACAGTCTGATGAGCAGCAGCAGATAATCGAAACCTGGAGTAGCAGATTACAGTTGATGACATGATGCACAGTGTACCAACTACCCAGTGGTCTGCCCTGGGGCTGCTGAAGACTTCAAAGGCAGCCTCAATGCTGTTTTGCAGTAGTGATTACAGAAGCTGCATTTCCAGAGGTTTCCCCAGCCATAACCGTCTGCAGCAGACCCGGGGCAGCCCATTAGGGTGGCAGTGGGCTGTGCATTATGTCAGCCTGTATAAAGAGTTATACAATAAGAATGTTCTTGCAAGCATCCTAACCCAGGCTTGGGCAGCCCAGACTGGGGGCTAGGCTGCTAGTGTTGAGTTGCAATCCCAGCGCTACCACTCAGCCTAAGCCTAACCCGAACCTGAACCATAGTCGAGGTTGAGGGTGCCTAAAGTGCCCGTCTCATAAGGGATCCCCACTCATCGTGCAGTGCATTGTGGGATATCCAGAAGCTGGGGAAACGAGTTCCAGCCTCGAATGATCCATGCAGCACGGAGCAGCATGGATCTTCTGGGTGTGTGTCGGCATGCCAAAGATTTCACAAAGGGTCATCTGAGAAGAAAGTAGGTGAAACTCATCACTTTTTAATGGCATCATTTATCATGTTTGCACCCGCAATTATTAAAACTTACACAGCATAAAGCTCTTGCTCGTGTAGGTCACGATGCCATGCAAATACACCTATTTTCCACTGTCAGATGTTGGAAGTTGTATCCCAGTTGCCTTCTTTGATGTGGTAAAATTATATGTGGGGTGTACATGAATACTTTGTGCCAAACGGGTTCACCTTGAACTGTGGCTGGTTTGGAGGTTTGATCATAGACAGAACTGGAGGTGGTTTCAGACTGGAATCAAATCGAACCAGGCTTGGTTTGGGTGAACCGGTTTGGCATGGTAAGGGGTGGCTAAGCAGGGGCAGAGAAGGAGGTAAAAAGCTACTTACTCTTACTGAGCAACAAGTGCGCTCAGCGGTGGCTCAGTTCCAGCCTTTCGTGCATGCCCAGAGGCCATTTGCATGGGGTCCACACATCCACACATGGCCATGCAAAGCACTCCCCACTTAGTGTGCTTGTTGGGGCCGTGCCAGGGAGGCTGAGCAGCAGTGAGCTACCAGCAGTGAGATCTCAATGAGATCACTGAGCAGCAGTGGTGGTATCTGGCAGCTGCACTGGCCGGGTAAGCAGCTTTTTACCTCTCTTGCCACTCCCGCCTGGCCAACCCTTACCTTTTGAAGGCCCCCACCCACCCCCTGTTCTTGTAAAGGGGAATCCTCATCGGAATCCTCACCAAGTATATTGGCTGCCGGACCATCCAAACCAGTTCACTCAAATAGATCAGACCGGCTGGTCAGTTTGACTGAAACAGTTCAGAGCAACATTTGGTTCGAATTGATTCAAATTCAAACTGAACCACATTCTTTGGTTCGTGCATACCCCTAATTGGTTGGCCCTTCCACAGAGTAAGCTCAGGCCTTGGAAGGGGAAATGCAGCAGGAATTGGCTTTCAGCCTAACCATTTTCCTGGGAGAGTTCTGTCAGGTCTCAAACAGTGTCTGAGCATGAACTGAGCATCCCACAGGAGCACTGTGAAATGAATGTCCTTTTCCAGCATGAATAGAGAGGCAGGCACACAATGAGGAAGGCGTGTTCTTTTTAACACAGGAGGCAGTTTGTGAGGCCTGATAATAAAAAAACCCAACTATTTTATGGCAGACCATAATCTACTGTAGCACTTTATTATGTCTAATGCAATAGAAGTGTAAACAGGACTGACAAGAGATTAAAATCAATTGCATTCTTCTCTCAACAGCAATATTAGTTTGTCAGTAATTACTTGTTTGTTGTCTTCATTGTGAATCTGAACAATTCCAAGGTTGTTAATGCTCCAAGAGAGAAAATGAAATTACATATTCAATTTATTCTACACAAAGACAAAGTGCCAAGAAGAAAAGGCGGGCTTTTTTGGTACTTGGATGGTGGAGCTGTGTCAAATGAAGAAGGCAGCAAGGGCTGTTGGTCAATCCCTCGAACTTGGACGATGGCTGCTCATCTTGTCCCAAGTGGTGCAAGGCCCTAGTATAACTATTTTCACTGCCAGCTGCATTGCCAGACTTAAGTGCTTGCCATTTTGGCATAGTCTGGTATCTAGAGATGGTTGAGTCTCTCTATGCTATGTTTGGGGTGGGGGTGGGGGTTGATAACGAAAGCTACTATGCAATGATGGGAAAATACCAAAGTATCGCTCATGTTTAGCCACGGAGCTCAGTAAGGGGCCTGCCTCACAGCTACCACACAGGATGGTTGTGATGATAGAATTGATGACATATTCCCGGGGGTGTGATGAACTCCTGGGAATGGAATCCAAACCAATGTCAAGCAGGAAAGAAAAGTGAGCAAATAAATGAGCTGGTGCCATTCAAGCTCTTTGTAAAGGAGAGGCTAGAATCTCTGTTACTCTCTAAGGCTGCTTCAGAAGTTTGTTTTTCCTTTACATACGTGGAGAAAATATCTGTGTGTGCAGGAACAAGGATGCTCACTATCATATATACACTGTCATGCAAGCATTTATTTTGCCCAAAGTTGCACAGATTGGACAATTGATGTATGACTGTTTTTTCCTACATGGAGATTATCTGTGATGTGGCATGTGAGATGCAGGTGGAATCCTGGAACATCCTATCAGGTCTAACAAAGTTATTGGATAAGGGATTTAGGTCCAAGGTAAAAAGATCTGAATCACGATTGGTATCTGATACCACAAAGTAAGATGAACCAGCGGATCATGAATGTCTATAGTCTGTCAACCCGCTCTCCCTGCCCCTGCCAGCCTTGAGGGAAGCTTCTGCTACAATTTAGATGACAAAATGACCTCATGCACTTGATAAACTACAATTCGCTTCAGTCATGCAAGTATAGTACAGGGCAACCTTGTTACCCAAGGATCCAACTTCCATGGTTTCATGTATCTGTGGTCAGGGAACTGCCACCCAACCTTGTCATATGCATGAAAAAGAGTGAAAAGGGGGTTAAATCCATGCATTTGCATATCCACGGGTCAGGGGGTTGCTGGAAATGAACTTGGAGGTAATTTCTGGCCACCATATTGATAAATAGAGCCATTTTGTGGCTTGTTTAGTTTTAAAGAACCCTTTTTCTTAAAAAGAAGGGAGAATTTGGACTTGGGGGTGAGCATTGCTGGATCACTGGAGGCCCACAGAGCATGGTAGGGCACTTTATTTCCCCCTTTTGACCATTTCCCCATTTTTTGAAATATTTTTGGGCCTCTAGGAACCTAACCTCCATGATCCCATAGAGTTAATGATTTGATATTCATGGTTTCACTATCCGTGGTAACAGTGAAGAATGGAAACCCTGCAAGTTTAGAGGTTACCTATACTTCTTTAGACACTGTCTGGCATGTCTCGTTTGCTTGATTGATCTATAGGCATTTCATTAAACCTATTGCTACCCTACATACCTTTTGAGTGCTGCTTCTGATCTACTATATAAAACAATATGACATAGATAATATGAGCTATTCCATTTGGGATATTATATAGGGGAGATTCCACTTAATTGTTGGATCGTAAACTAGATACCCTTCAAATGGTTTCTCACACTATGATTTTGCAGTGTGGTAGTGTTGGGTGGCTGGGGTCCGAAACTGAAACGAAACAGAACTTGAAGGCACAAGCTATAACTCAAGCAATGCATTTTTCTAGGATAAAGGATGCTATTATCTTTCAGTCTTGTCTTGCAGCCATAACTCCTTGCCTAGTGTCTCCTCCCTATAATGCTTGATTTAATTTTTCTACAGAATTAAGAGATAGTTGCATGTCTAGAATTCATTGCAATTTCACCTCAGAATCATAAGCATGTGTTTTAAGGTAAAGATGTTTCTTCTCAAGCAGCTGTGGGGCAGGTCTGAAATCTGTAAGTACAATTATTTCCAAGGGAAGACTGGTAACCTAAGTTGGAAGGACTGCATACTGCTTATTCTGCTCCTCCTAAATCAAGTAGAATGTTGGCCTTGACCTGCTCAGAGGCTCCTCAGCAATGCTTAGCTTGTTCATCAGTCATCTGCAATAACAGAATCAAGGAGATTTCAGCTCTCATTACTCCTTATTATTAAATATATATATATTAGAACTAATGAGAGATAGAGCATGATTATAAATGAATGTTCCTAGTCAAGTGGAGTTCATTTATTTATGAAGCATGAAGCAACAACATTCTGCACCTTTTCCAATCCTGGGTATATGCACCTCCCCAACCATTATCTATTGATGAATAACTGGCTTCCTATCTTTTTGGTTCCATACTAAGAGGACTTCTTCCCATTAAGTTTTCCATTCCTTTGCCTACTTTACACAGCACATCCAGTTCCTAGGACTGGTGTGAGATTTTAAACTCGGCCATTTCCCTGGAAATGGAGAAAATTCTAGCAGAAAGCAAACGGGTCAAATAGACCCTTGTGAAGTGTGTATGTATTGTGCATGGTCTCTAAATAGAAAAGAAGAATTGCGTTCTAAACATTTAGAGTTCAGAGCAGGGGTGGGTAGGTAGGTACTGCTGTAGTGGATGTGGGATGGAAGGCAGGACCTTGGAATCCTAAATGGTTGTTGTAGGCATTCTAGTAAGGACATTTAGCAACTTGACCCTAAAAATGTTCATTCAGAAGTATGTATGAGTTCAATGGATCTTACTTCCTGGTAAATTTAAAAGGTTACATATTTATGATACTGAAAATCTCCATGCTTCATGCTCTCTGAAGTGTGGAAGAGACAATGACTCAGTTAATTCTTTTCTTTTAGTTAATTCTAAAAGAAGATACATCCTCCATCAGGCCTCCTGAGGTGATGAGGGTGGATATATATTATTCTGTACAAAATATGGCACATTAGCAGGCTACATTTTTCAGTGCATCCTGTGTATAGAACTCTCATAATATGCAATGGTTTATTACTAGCAAGCTAAGCTTCAAACTTGTGATTCCTCCCAAATTTCACAGCTGCATTCAGCTACAGGAAATTACTTTTTGCAGCTTTCTAGCCTTAGGAACATTTGGGCAATGGAACAAATGGTTAAGAGGAGATGTTAAATCTTGTTGTAAGGCTCTTAAAGTGGAGCAATATCTAAATGATTGTTTAAATTTGGGGAACTGTTCAGTTCCAGGATGTGCGGTGAAACAGACATAGTGCAGAGCCTCTCCTCACTCACTCCCTCTCTCTATATATGTATGTATGTATGTATGTATGAATATTTGTTCCTGAAATATGTTCCTGTATTTCAGGAACATTTTCTATCTGTCCTTCTCATTGAAATGCATCCCCCCCATTCCTTTCATACTACACACTGTTTTGCAAAAGGGTGCAAGACATTTCCCCAGAGAGGTGGGTGTCATAGAAAAGGAAATATAATTCATCCCCATTGCCAAGAAGACACTGACTATCTCTTGCTTCATTCCAGTTGTGCATATTTAGTTGCAGCAGAATGAGGGTGTGCATGTAAATATTGATATGTGCCATTATGCTAAATGAGATTGCATTCTGATGCACATCTACTTGCAAGTTCCCAGGCCCATTTCTGTTCAGCTAGGCACATGCTACATGTGCCTACACTAACAGAGACGTATCTAGGGAAAATAGCGCCCAGGGCAAACACTGAAATTGCGCCCCCTGTCCAAACATCTGACACCCATCTTTCAGATAACTTCACCATAATATCAGCTCAAAAATACAAGTCAAGCTTGTTAATCTTTTAATATTTCAAAAACTATTTAGCAGTGGACGTAGCCAGACCCAAAAATGCTGGAAAACTACAAATTCAGTATTCTGGGGCTCATGAAATACCCAAATACTATGTGGAGGTGTACTTGGAAAACTAAACAGAAGTGCCTGTCCTCTACTATGTATTGTAGCATCACCATTACATAAGTTTTAAAAATAAATGGAGAATTTGACTTTTCCCAGATACTCTGAAAATAATTAAAGGATATGCAGAGTAAACTGTGTCACTTCTTGGAATATATTCTAGTATTTCAGAAAGACAGTTAAAATGAGAGAAAGAGAGCAAGAAACTCCCAGTGGGCCTTAATAATACAGATTTCACACTGATTCAGAGACAAACTCACCATTAATAACCATATTATTAAGACATCACAGTTAACTCACTTATCACAAGAAGCAAAGTAAGAGCAAATGAATACAATCCTAGCTCATAAACTTCAGCTCATTATTCATAAGCCCTGATTCTCTGTACATAGTGCCAATCTGAATATGTGTACAGTGTCTTATATTATATTATTTTTTTTAAATTTTTTTACCTGTAGCCCCTTCAGGGGGCTTCCTAAAGGCCGTGGGGGGTCTGCCCGCCCCCCGCTGGCCTCTAGGGCCTCGCAGGGACCAACTGAGCATGTGCGGTAGCCATTTTTTAAAAATAATCTTTTTTTAAAAAAAATGGCCACTGAAAACAAAATGGCCACCGTGCATGCTCAAATGGCCTCTGCAAGGCCTGGCATGGCCTAGGGCCTCACAGAGGCCATCTGAGCATGCGCAGTGGCCATTTTGTTTTGGGCAGCCTTTTAAAAAAATTAATTCTACAAAATGGCGCCCCCTTCAAGTGGCGCCCGGGGCATGTGCCCTGCCTGCCCCACCCTAGATACGCCCCTGTACACTAGGCACATGCTAGATCTGGAGCAGGGTAGAGATCTTACCACACAGCACTGGCAGGCAATGAAATGCAGCACTAGTGGAAGTGTTGGCCCTGTTTCAGGGCAATGAAGACTTATTCCCCCTCTCTCCTCCACTCAAAGTGAGAGCAATGTAAATGCTTTGTTTGCCATCAACAACATTGTCAAAAAAGCAGATCTGATTGGGCACATGGCATTGTTAAGTCCTCATATTCACTATGTGATCCATGATTGGCTGGAATCATAGCATAAAGCTCTTTCAAGTTTCTAAAATACATTGCAAAACAGTGGCAGATTGGGGTCTGGTTATGGACAAAAGTGTTATGAACATGTTTGTTATGAACAAAGAAACAAAGAATTATGATGAACAAATGTCAAAAATGCATGCAAGAGAGGAAGAGAGAGGGTTGTGAGTCTTCCTCTCCCAGTGGAAACAGTTGCTGACACCCTAACTAATGAAGCACCAATGGTCTGTGAGATGTGCCAGTGCTGTGGACAAGTTCCAGACTAATATTATTTATTTATTTATTTATTTATCCATTCATTCATTCGTTTGTTTGTTTAACATATTTTTATACCGCCCAAAACGTATGTCTCTGGGTGGTTTACAAGAAGATTAAAAAAGTAAAACATTAATTAAAAACAAAAACAAAAACAACTAAAAGCAAGAAATTTAAAACACAATTTAAAATTTTAAAACAATATTCTAAAAACAGCATTAAAACAATCAAAACAATATCAGTTAAAAGCCTGGGTGAACAGATGCATCTTTAAAGACTTTTTCAAAGTTGTCAGAGATGGAGAGGCTCTTATTTCACTAGGGAGCGCATTCCAAAGCCTCGGGGCAGTAACGGAGAAGGCCCGTCCCTGAGTAGCCACCAGACGAGGCGGTGGCAAATGCAACACTGGTGCACAAGGAGAGTGAGGGAGGAAATTTGACGAACTCCCCTTCCCCTGGATATCCTCTGTGTCACCCCAAAAATGTTCCTAAGGGCTGGACTGCCCTCAAGGACATATATTCAGGTGCACAGAGGGCTTGTAGGGGAAGTGGAGGTCACCAGATCTCCCCACACACGTGAGTGCCAGTGCAGAGTAAGTTGAACCTGTCCATAGCATGGGCACATCTTTTGAAGCACCAACACTTTGTTAGTTAGGATGTCAGCTACCAACTTTTGTTTCAAAAATCAAACTTCCATATTTTTTTTGTTTACAGTGCTAAGATAACTTGTACCAGAAGCTGCTTGCAATACAGTATAGTCAATTTCATTGCTCAGTTGACTGGTGTCAGAATTGTGGCTGCAATTAGATATTAGGAAAACAGACCCCACTTCCTTTCCCTTCTCCTCCATTTTGTACAGTTTCAAGTTACCAGTGCTGGATGAGGGCTAACCCCATTGTAGAGGGAAGAGGGAGTCACTTATTGTGCCTCATGGAAATGCACAGGACTACTGGGAGCCTTGGGTGATATAAGCTGTAATGCAGTGAAGGGCCTTTATGGGAAACAGATTAGTCCCCCTCCTAGAAGGTGCTGTCCAAGGTACCAGTGGGAACCCAGCCTGCAAGCCTGTCTTTGTCAAGGTAGTGGTGTTTTCCTCAGAGGTTACCTGCTACTCTATAAGGGACAATGTAGCTGGAGTTTGTGGGGGAATGATGTTCCCTCTTCTGTTGACTGTACAACGTTTCTTGTGCTCCTAGCTAGGCCTTGGGCCTGATCCAGCAGGGCTATTCTAGTTTTTTCAGAAGAGCATTCTGCAGACTTTTCAAAATGTCTGAAATATCTGTTTTGAATTTATTCTGTTCAAGGCAGCATCACAATCAAATTGAGTAGTCAGCTTTTAAACCAGGTTAGCTGGAGTCTGATTTAGAAATACAGTGTGCTTGACCTTGAAAAGATATTAATTTTGAAAAATTAGAATCAGGACTGCCAGGAGTCTGTGAGAACTCCCTGTTGTCATTATGAGTTAAATGGGGGAAGGGAAGTGATAAAAGACAATCACACAGAGACACAACCCTCCCCATGTGGATGGCAATTGATTGACTTGCTGGGAGTCAGCTTATTGTAATCAACAAGCCACCACTCACCTCTGAATACCGGAAAACCAAATTTCAGCCAGGTGTTTCTAATCCATCATTTTTAGTTTCCTTGGTGCCTCTTGCCCTATTGTGCAATTACTTTAAATGGGACTGTATATCTTTTCCCCCTTCCAAATTCAGACTTCTCATGCATCCCCTTGTCTGTAGCATGGCATTCTGAGGGACCATGGGTAGCTATAAATTGCTGGTTTACATACCATGCAATTCAACACTGACACAGAGAGATCCCATCCTCACTGCTGCATGGCTTTAAAGTAGACACCCATGCTGCTGGTGTAGGTGAGGTATTCTGCTCCCCCCTCAGGGTGTTGTGTGATCACACAGTGTGCAACGCTCCTTCCATTATTCCCAATGGAAGAAGTGCCTCACAATGTGATCGTGCAATGCCCCAAAGGAGCAGAACTCCTTGCCTATGCAAGCAGCGCAGGCTTATGTTTTAAAGTCACGCAGCAGTGAGGATGGAATCACTCAATGTCAGCATTGCACTGTGTGGTACGTCAGCCACTATTAATATAGATGATGATCCTTAAATACATAGTTGAAATAAAAGCAATATGGAACAATAAATAATTTGTATTTTTAATATTTTATTATTTTAATATTGTATACTACTTAGAATAATAGCTCTTAACTTTTAAAAACAAAAATAGCATGGATGAGCTCAGTCCTAAATTGGAAAATGCTTGTATAGAGGTCTAGGAGCCAAGCTGTGACATTTAACTTCACCATTTGGCTTCTCTTTGGCTAAATTCCACATCGGCTTCAGCACTGGGCGAACCACCTTCTGCAAACTCAGTCTAGCCACAAAGATATCACAAAGTCTGTGCACCACATATTCAAATTCTAGCACCCACCTAATGCCAACCCCTAACCTACATGAGGATACCAATTGCCCTCTGCCATCAATTCCAGGATTGGATTAGCCTTATCCCAGGACTTTCATCCTAGTTTGGGGGCTGAAACTGCATTAGTTACTCTGGTGCATGACTTACACCAGGAGCTAGGCAGGGGGACTGAGTTCCTGTTGCTTCTGTGGGATCTCTCAGTGGCTTTTGATACCATCAACCATAGTATCTTTCTGGACTGACTTGTGGGGAAGGGATTAGGAATCACTGTTTTGCACTGGCTCTGCTCCTTCAACTTTGGTTGGTGCATCAGTTGTGCCCATTCTTGGACCACTCAGACCAAGAATGGTGATTTATATTAATATTATTGTTACATCTCAATTGGCTTACTGTACTACACTCTATGTATGGCCAGAGGTGCTCTTATCCCTGGACTTCAGGCCAACGTCCAGTGCCTCCACACCCCCTGGGGGCTCCCAAATCCTCTTTGTCCTGGGTGGTGTGGTTTGTGCCCTCAAGAACCTGCATGTTAAAAATGATGCTTAACTTGCAGCAGCGGCGGGTGGGGGGGGGGCGGGCAAAGGCCTCCAAAGGCCTTTAGGCCCAGGTTCCAAAGTTACCTAGGTGTACCTCTGCATGTGGCTGCCTGCCCTTGAATTCTCTCTGGAAACTTCAACTGTCCAAAATGCAGCACTGAGAGTCTTGACATGGTCTGTACTCATGGATCATATAATATCAGTCTGGAGGGAGGTGCATTGGTTGCCACTGCCAGTGTGTTTCCAGGCACAGTTCAAGGTGCTGGTGATACTGATTACCTTTAAAACCCTTCATGGTTTGGGACCAGAGTACCTGAAGGATAATCTTCTCTCACATGAATCTGTGCCCCGCCCTAAGTTGTGACAGAGAGGGCCTCCTGCATGTGCTGCCTCCAATGGAGGCTTGTTGGGCAGTTGCACAGGGTGTGGCTTTCTCTGCTGTAGTCCTCACTCTTTGGAATGCTCTCCCATGGGAGGATTTTTGGGCTCCCCCCCCATTTTAGATGGCTGGTGAAGATGGTTTATTCAGGTAGGCTTTTAGATGATTGTGTTTGTATTGTTTTATTTTTATTTTTGTAAGCTGCCTTGGGACTTTTTGTGAAAATGTGGGATATAAATCTTTTAAATAAATAAAGAGACTGTCCACACAACCAAAAACTGTGTAGGACAAGTGTCCACACCAGGTTTGGGAGCTGTTCATGCTCCCAATTTTTGGTTGTGTGAGAGCAAACTACTAGATGGGAGAAGTTATTGTGTGGGAGACAGGAGCTGGGTAGGACAACGCCATCCTACCCAGGTTTCATACCCATCATTTGACCAAGGTATAAAGAAAATGAGCTGTCCTACCCAGCTCCTTTCCCCACACACAATCTCTTCTCCCTCTTCCTACCTAGTAATTTGCTCTCACACAACAGAAAATTGGGAAAGCGGACAGCTCCCAAACCTGGGTAGGACACTTGTCCTACCCAGTTTCTGGCTGTGTGAACAGCCTCAAATAGTACTCAATGTCTTCACTGCCTGCCTCTTAGAAGGATTGTGTTATGCAGGGGGACATAACATTTCCTGGTGAGCTTTTTAAAATTATGCTTTTTGAGGGGCAGATTTCACAAACATGACAGTGACCAAAACTAACAATTATGCCTAAAGCTAAACATCTGACATCATAGATTGCTTGCCGTTTCAAGAAGGGATTTTTGGTTGTTCCTCAGGTGTCAAATTGCTAGGCAGACATAGTGGATCTCCTGGTGAGGAGCTACATTCTTGGCGTACTTCTTCGCCATTAACTTTGACACTCCCCTTACAGAATAATGATGACTTCCTTGAGGCAGCCCTGAAGCTCTAGGTTAATCATATGCTTATAAAGTGGAAGGCACACATGAACGGTACGGTCCAAGACAGCTGCCACATTGCTTCCATCAGCTCTCAACTTTCAGTTATGAATGAATGAATGAATGAATGAATGATCCTGCCTGTGCTGCAGCCTCAGTGCAACCAAAGTGATGGACATTCAGCACCTCTGTTGTGGTACAGTCGCTGCACACTACTCTCCCTGGGCGTTTCCAGACTGACTGCTGGAACAGTAGCAAAATGCCTCCATTCAGGCAAGTTGCATTTGGAATGCAAACAGCAGGGGGAGCAGTCTCGCAGCAACTAACAACCTGAAAAAACAGCAACTTTTTCACACTGGATATACAACATCCTTACTCTATATTGCAGCAATTAAATTTGCAACAAGAACAGCACCCTGCTGTCTGCATAGGGATTGCGTTGTCATGATGCAGGAAGTGTGGAAGCACATTTCCGAAATACGTTCTGACCCCTTTGTAGGGTCTAGTCTGGAGAGCTCCCTGGTCATTTGCACTGTTGCTGGTGGGTGTCTGCCCTTACGAGGGCAATGCCTGTGCCTCTAGCTTGGTGTAGTCAAAGAGTTGAAAGGATTTTGCTCCTCACATTCTCCTGTTTACATAACAAGATGTCCTTTGCCATTTGGACCCTTCCTACTCTTGCAGATATCTTTACTAACAGCATGCAGCTAATAGAGTTTGTATGTTAGTAGTGCTGTGTTTATTCCCCTTGCCTTAGCTGTTAGGCCTATAAGGCTCATGCATCAGATAGGACTGACAATAACTTCCCAATTAGCTCTGACTGTGTGGCATGCAAAATAAGCACCTCTGATTTTTACAAACAAGATTGCCTTTGCTTAAATGTGACGCTGTCTGTTCATGAGGCACAGTTAATTACTCCACAGGAGAGACTTCCTTCTGAGGCACTCTTCACCTTCCCACACCTTCCATCAGCTCCACACAAGCCATTCATATGCTTGTCCTGTGCAGCTATGAATAGCAATTCCTATTCTGTTGAGGTTTATATTTGGATTGGATAATCACTCTCATATTTTAGGTTCAGCTCATGCAGATCTCTCTGTAACAAGGCCCCAACAAAGGCGAGAAGACGCTAAGCTGGATACAAAGCACTCAGCCGTGCATGCTTCACATTCCTCACACTTCCCTTCTTCAAATTATTCCACAGCATTCTCTCCAGACAATGCAGACAAATGATTCGCAGGAATTATTTGCCCCCAAACATAATAGCCGAGCAGGCCTGTGACGCTAGCAGCCCTATGTTTGCTAAATCCCAGCTCCTGCCAGAACCCTCACACATTTGTTCTTTATTACAAGAAGCAATAGACTAATGCCTTGCGATGGATTTAATGGCCTCCAGCGTCACCCAACAAAAATGTCTGCTAAGCTCATTGTAATTGTAATGCCTTCCTGATTTATGGGTGGGGCAAAACATAAAATGCTAGGCTGCCCATAAATAAGTAGAGCATTTTTGGAGGCCTCTGCTGCTTTTGAAGGAAAAGTAAGCCAGGGAAAGACTGTCCGAGCAAATCTTGTAAATGGCCAGATGAACTCACTTAGAAGACAGCTCTTCTATAGGTCCTGAACTGTCGAGCACTATATCTATTTCATTGCCCCCTCATCTTAGTAGTGGGCAGCCCCACATGAGTAGGCTACATTTTAGCCAATCATGTGTGCAATCCGTGGAATCAGAAATACTGCAACAAGGAGTTAATAGACATATACTCATCCTTTGTTCATTACAGCAAGATGTGATGACTTGTACACATGTAAAATAGTCAGAAAAAGAATACTTTTTTCAATGAAGGTGCTGCCCAACTGCTAGCCACCAGGTTTTGAGTAGTAAATAGTGGTGAAATATTGAATGGTGTGCAGGCCAGTAGCAGCCAACAAGGGCAGCACCCAGGGAGTGGTGAGAGGCAACTTTAAAAATAAATCAGCAGCTGCTTACCAGCATTAGGGTGGTGCTCAAACAGCGGTGCTCTGCCTAGAATCCCATGCTGGTGGTGGCGGTCAGCCTGGCATCCTGGTGGGGTAGTGACATGGTCCTGACCTCTGTGCGTGCATGGCTCTGCACATGCGCAGAGGCCAGGCCATGCTGCCGCCCCACTGAGCAGAGCACCACTGCTGCTTGAGACAACCTGCAGATGCTGCCCTGATAAGCACCTGCTGATTTATTTTTAAAGATGCCTCTGGCCGCCACTCCCAGCACTGCCCTCACCAGCCACTACTGATGCAGCCATTAGTGAAAAAAGAGAGGACAGACTTGTTCCAGAGGCTAGGCCCTTATGGCAGGTGAGGGCAGTTGGGCCTCTTTGTTCCCATTTCCTTGTCATCAGGATACCCCCCTCCAAAGTACTGGGTGAATCTTCTTTGCAGGAAAACAAAGAGTTTCACCCAAAGATGCACACCTAGGGCTTACAGTGAATGAAGGCCTTGGCCATTAAAGCAAGCAACCACCCAGTGAAGCCAGCTGGGTGGTAAGCTTAGGGGGCAGGCTGGAATGCCCAGATGCCTGCCTCCACCCAGGTTGCATTTGCTGCAGTAATCCAAGTTTCCAGATCAATAGCCAAATGGCACTCCTCCTGCCAGGGGCATATCTAGGGTGGGGCAGGCAGGGCATGTGCCCCGGGCGCCACTTGAAGGGGGGGCATTTTTCAAAATTAAAATTTTTTTAAGGCCACTGAAAACAAAACGGCAGGCCTTGAAGAGGCCATTTGAGTATGTGCAGTGGCCATTTTGTTTTCAGCAGCCATTTTTTAAAAAACAAATATTTTTTTTAAATGGCCACCGCCCATACTCAAATGGTCCCTGCGAGGCCCTAGAGGCCAGTGGGAGGAGCAGGAACCTTTGCAGACCCTCCCCCACAGCCTTTAGGAAGCCTCCCAAAGGGGCTAAGGGTAAAAAAAAATTTATATATATATATATATATATATATATATATATATATATATATATTTAATATAATATAAGTCACTGTACACATATTCAGTTTGGCACTATGTACAGAGAATCAGGGCTTGTGAATACTTAGCTGAAACATATGAGCTAGGATTGTATTCATTTGCTCCTACTTTGCTTCTTGTAATAAGTGAGTTAAATGTGATGTCTTAATAATATGGCTATTAATGGTGAGTTTGTCTTTGAATCAGTGTGAAATCCTTAGTATTAAGACCCACTGGGAGTTTCTTGCTCTCTTTTTCTCATTTTAACTGTCTTTCTGAAATACTAGAATATATTCCAAGCAGTGATACAGTTTACTCTGCATATTATTTAATTATTTTCAGAGTATCTGGGAAAAGTCAAATTCTCCATTTATTTTTAAAACTTGTGTAATAATGATGCTACAATGCATAGTAGAGAATTAGACAGGCACTTCTGTTTAGTTTCCCATGTATGCCGCCACATAGTATTTGGGTATTTCATGTGCCTCAGCATACTGAAATTTGTAGTTTTCCAGCATTTTTTTGGTCTGGCTACGTCCACTGCTAAATAATTTTTGAAATATTAAAAGATTAACAAGCTTGACTTGTATTTTTCAGCTAATATTATGGTAAAGTTATCTGAAAGATAGGTGTCAGATGTTTGGACAGGGGGTGTGATTTCAGTGCTTTCCCTAGGCACTATTTTCCATAGATACACCTCTGCCTCCCACTGCCATGGCTCCCTGCAAAATGTTGCTAAGAGGCCCAAGGAGCAACTAATAGTCGTGTGTGCTGACTGAGCAGACTACATTGCAGCAATGAGAAGAAATGTTCCCTTTTATCAAATTAGTGTGCCAATTAGCAAGTAAGAAAGAAATATGGTGGTAGAGCTTTGAGTTCCAGAGCTGTTCTCTCATTTATTTCTGTGTCTTGCTTGCTGTGTAGATTTGTTACAATTAGGCCTCTCTCCCATTTTCTTTTCTGCATCTTTGCATATGGATTAAAACCCACCACTAACAAGTGTGAGAATGGGTATGTATGCATACAGAAGGCAGGCTTTTCAATCTCACACCTTTCCACCTGCATTACAGCCAGAAGAGTATAGAGTATAGTCCTTCTCTTAATGCAAGAGAAAACTGAATTCCACATTAGCCAATCTGGCAGTTGAATTGCATTCTGCCTAACACAGAAATATCTGAACCTGTCAAGGGACAAAGCACATATGTTCTGGTTTTCTAAAACATTTCTCTGCTGTCAGTATGGGAGACCTATGGATATGTAAAACAATTTGACATGAAAATGTCCTTGTGCCTCATCTGTATTATGGACTGATGCACAGGTGTGGTGTGGTTTACAATGTCAAAGAAGTTTTGTGGAGCTGCTAAAAGTTTCAGGATAGCCTAAACAGATTCTAGAAGGGAGAAACCAAATTTCAGTAGACATGTAGATAACAAGTCTGGGATTTTTATCAGAACAGATAACCTATGTACTTCTATTCATCTCTGCTTTTAGCAAGGTCTGTGGTTTGTTGCACCCCATAGCTGAGCATGGAATGTAATAGCCCTTCTAGTATTCAATGGCATGAGAGCATCAAAGGAACGTGTACTTTTCATAAAGGTTTGTGTATGACTTGAAATGTGGCCCAGCCTTGACTTGATTCCATCTGCAAGTATTTATCTGCCATTTTAAGACTAAGAAAAACACTAAAAAAAACCAAAAAACAGCAGACAAGAATAAGCTGAGCTTATCATAGTGTCCACTTGCAGTGCTTCAAAGTACAGCCTGTATTTTCTTGTAGTCCCTCCAGAAAGTGCTCCACATCCGGGAGCAAAGAAGGGCCACTCTCACCATTGCCCTCAGACAGCTCAGCCCCTTGCCACTTTGCATCTCTTCCCTGCCACTCACACTCCTCTGAGACTCTCACTGAAGCCACATATTATTGTGCTTGGTGTGTCTGCATCACCAGAGCAAAGCAGATCGATGCAGCTGTTCTACAGTTCTCCCACCACCATTTGCACTGCCCTTTGTAGTACACTCCAGTGGAGGATTTGTCTCGCAGCGGGGAAGCAACCTGTCTAGAGAGCAGGAGGCTGTTGATTCGAATCCCCACTGGTGTGTTTCCCAGACTATGGGAAACTCCTATATCGGGTAGCAGCGATATAGGAAGGTGCTGAAAGGCATCTTCTTATACTGCATGGGAGGAGGCAATGGTAAACCCCTCTTGTATTCTACCAAGAAAACCACATAGTTCTGTGGTCACCAGGAGTCGACACCAACTCGACAGCACAACCTTTCCTTTCCTTTCCAAGGGGGAAAGGAAACTACTGCTCTCATGCAGGAAGTATTTTTTTTTTAAAGAGAGAGAATATCCAAACATTCAGTCCCCACTTGCAATCTAAGTGATACAGTCTGGCAGCAGATCTGTCACATGAGGCTGTCACATCACTCCGTGTGATATTTGCTGATTACCTAGTACTAAGAATGAGATGGGGGGGGGGGTGGAAATCTGCATGTCCTTGTGCAGCTCTCTCAAGCAAAACACAAGAAGCAGCTACTTGCTTGTCTGCTTTTGTGCCCTGTAGCACTCAACTGATTTCTCCCATCCTCCAATTGTATTATATTAGAAATTAAAATAATGCTTAACTTTGATAAATTGTGAGTTAGAATTGTAGGGAAATAGAGTTGGTAATAAATAGCTTGCTCCAGCGTGAAATTGGATCAGTCTGAGCTGACTCATAGAACGGTGCTTACAGAGTAAGGGGAAATGGTGTGTGTGGGTTTATAGCTAAACAGGAGCACAGAGTGGAAATGAGGTGAAAAGAAAGGCAGCCATGGGGGGCACTGAGCACTGACCAATGGAAACAACCAAACTTTGCTCAGCAAGAACAAGGCTCCTGGCAGCAGTCATTTCAGGAAAGAAAAGAAAGAAAAGATCTTGCACTCAGTTCATAGGTTGTCGAGGTGGCGAGGCAGCCACTGAAAAGCCACCCTTCGACATGGGTTAGCTGTACCAGGTTGCCTCGGTAACCTATTGAAGCTTCTTCCACTGGCACTAATGGCAGCTTCCCTCTGGGAGTGAATAAGGTTGTTCTCATGACTGACTCGACCCAGGCTAGGGCAGCCCTATCTGGGTAGAGCCAGTTGTGAGAAGTGCCAGGATCAGTCCCGATCCTGGCGCTCCTAGACCAGGTAGCCCACATTTTTTATCCGGGCTCAAAAGGAGTTAGGAGGGTGTGACTGCACCCTCCTACCCCATTCCCCGTTGTGTAGATGACCGGGCTGCTGGCAGCCATGTTGTCCATAGAGGCAGGGGGAAGGAGCAACCCAGTCTCAGGGATTCCTATAATGTACCATGCAAGCAGTGCAGTGCATTGTGGGATTCCTGGAGACTGTGTGTCTGTAACTTACCCCGGCCTCTGCATCAGCACACCACTCACTGCAGCACCGATTGTGTGGGTACGTGAGTGGCAGCACCTGCATAGATCCTGCAGTCATGTGGGTGGAAGGTATGTTGGATCCTGCCTTCCCCTCAGTGCCCCACCCCCTGACCCCAGTTATGATAGTCATGAGAACAACCCTACAAGCAGCTGAGGAGGGCCTGCTGTGGAACGGGACCATGATGGAGGCAAAGGGTTAGAGCCCACTCCTGCCATGTCCTGGTTTCAGTCCAAATCGGAAGCCCCCCCCCCCCTTACCTACTTTTTGGATAAAATATACAAACACACAGAGCCAAATAACTTGATGAATGCCATGTTGTCCATAGAAGCTGGGGGAAGGAGCGACTCAGCCTCAGGGATTGTAGGAATATGTTCCAACTCTAAAGTGCTTCTGGTCCAGGTCTTCAGGATGTGTGTGTTTTAAAACAGCATTAAGATCAATTGTTAAATTGTTAAAATCAACAACGGAACTCAATTCAGGTGTTTGGTAACTGTGTGCAGTGTATACAGCTACAGCATCAGTTGGGAAGCCCTGCTCTGTGTTGATGGACTGTGTAACACCCACCCACCCCCAACTTGAGCACAGTGTTTGAAGAGAAGTGACAAATGCTACACTTAGGGAGAGATCCTCCCTGTGGACCAGAAACCAAGGATGCCAGTACTAATGGGGCCAACTTCTTCGTCAATACGTTTGTTTCTCCAGACAAATGCTGTACTTGTGGTCAGCAGCAGTGTGGGGTAATGTAACATGTCAGTGTGGGGGCAGGGCTTGCCGTATACACTGTACACAGTTACCAAATGCCTGAACAGGGCTATAGTTTTGCGCTGCATGTTTGCATATCCTCTCTGTAAAAAAAACAAAAGAACAAAAAACAAAGCAACATATCTCAATCTATACAGATTCCAATCAGCATGCCAGGGAAAAGGGTAGGCAAGCATCACTGTTCTCTTTGACCTGCTCAATTTTGTATGTGCCATAATAAAGTAAATGTAACAGAACTGTGGGAATGAAAAAGTAAATAGTTGTGTGAGGAGCTTCTACCACAGAGGAGTCTGGGAAGAAGAACCTCTTTGTTGTGGTGTGTGTGTGTAAAACCACAAGATGGCTGATGGGTTCAGAAGCTCCTGATGTGTTAAGTATGTAGTTTGCTAAAATAAACACAGTTATCTATCTCAGAAGAGTTGGTTTTTGTTCAGCTGTGAAAAGTGGAAAAACTGAAAGTTCAGTTACAACATATGGAAGAAGTTTGTTTTTTAAAATGTGGGGAGCATTAAGATATTTAGTAACACACACACACACACCATGCATGCTGAAATGGTATGGTTCAGCAATATGTGCCTCATACAAGGCTGGCAATGATATAGCTTGGCTCTGCTACTGGCATGCCGGTGGCATCCTGCCCTCAGGTCCAGGGAGGCTGGTGGTACATAGCGATGTAATCAGGGTATCTCACATGATCTGAGCTTGCACACATTGCTGACGTGATGTGGAAGCAGGCCACAGGAAGCCATTTTTTACAATTACTGTGCCACCTTGGAAAGGTGGCTTTATGCTCTTCCTACTTCCCTGAGTGATGAGACTCTCCAAGGGCCCTGCTGCAGGTTTAGTTTCCTTTGGATAAGAGATCACTGGAGACTCATGGTGCCTTTGGTCATATTTGCTTTATTTACATAAAAAATTCACAGAGTGAGTACAGGCAACAAGGTAGACAGTACCGTTCTATAAAGCAGCATCAGTTCCACAAAGCAGACAGCACATTTTGGGTGCCTCCTCCTCACCATACCATGACTCCTTCTTTCAAGCCTGCTGCGAAACCCAGATCTGACTCTCTTGCCAGATACATTCCAACTCTAAACTGCTTCTGGTCCAGGTCTTCAGGAAGTGTGTGCTTTAAAACAGCCAGGCACAGACAACAAATACAGCCAGGGCTGGCATCAGGGGAAGAGACAGCAGTGCTGGGAGACTCTTTTGCTGCTGCTGCTATAGTCTCCCCCAGCTGCAAATGGGAAAGTCCCCTCAGAGGTTCTGTGGATGGGGAAACAGGTGGGAAAAGGCAGCAGTGATGCTAGAAATTTGCCTGCTATCTGAGGGTGAAGAAGAGGAAGAGCTGGCACCACTGCATCCCACCCAGCCACTCACCCATTCACTGACATTTGGCCCATCTGCCACTGCTGTCTGCCCACTGCCACTGAGTTTCCTTCCCTCCCTCCTCATTCAGGTAAGATGTGGAGGGGCTGCTGAAGCAAGAGTGCCATGAAGAGCCCAGTGCAGGGTTCTTCCCTAGGGTCCCATGCAACCTGATGATGCCACCCCAGAAAAGGGACAGGAGCTTAAGTATATGTGTGGCAACAATAAGATGGCAAGAACAGTGTAAAGGCCAAAACACTTTTGGTGCTAAATAACATGGGAAGAAATGTGAGCCAAGAAGGGGGAAGTCTTGGGGGACTAATAATATCCAGGCTGGCCAGTGGGATCCAGCTTCAAGACCTATCCCCATTCATTCTCACAGGGAAGGAAGTCCTGACCCCAGACACAACAGATGCATGAGACCAATGGAATCTTTCTGTGGCTCTGCAGGCTAACCTGACATTGCAATCATGGACACCTTGACTGGCCCTTGACAAATGACTTGATCTTCATGCCCTGGCTCCTCCATGTTCCCCGTGGCCTCCAACAAAACCTCCTAGACGTTGTGGAGTGTGGGTAGTCTGTTCAGTGCTGTTATGATCCCCAAGCATATAATCTACTCTGAAAACTATGCAGACAGAGTCAGCTATGGCCAGAGCCATCTTTACCATGTTGCCACAGGTAGAGGATGCAGCTCAACTGCTGACTTGACCTACCTGAGCCCTTTGGATATGTATCCCATAGCAGATCCATTCAGATGTATCTTTATTCTTAATAAGTGTCTAAGAATGAATACAGAATTGCTGAATGGAGTGTTCCCTTCATAAGGCTCTTCATGGCACATAGCCCTCATACAGAGGATAGAGCAGTCCAGAATTTGTGTGAAGTGGAGGAAGGAGAGCTCACTGCTCTATGAGCTGTCACTGGGGAGCCAATTTAGCTTTCTGCTGATGCTGCAGCCCCTTTCCCCACTCCCCGTCTTATGTTTGCAGTAGGCAACACATCTCTTCTCTGCTGTCAGCTAGTGAGTGATCTCTTGTGCATCTGAGAAGGAGAAAAAATGATGCAAAGCACTCTGCTGAGCCCAGTGTTGTTTGAGGCACACACAAAACTTTCCCATCGAATGAAATGAGCAGGTTGATGAGAGGGAGAAGGAAAGCAGGAGAGTGAAGGAGAAAGACAGAGATGGAGCTGGGACGCCTGGCAATACACTTTGGGGAAGGGTTTCTGTTTGATGGCGAGGGAGTAGATATTGTCAAAGAGAAGCAATGGCTTTCTCCCAGCCCGAATGGAAATAACGAAAGAACAAAGTGATTGTGATGGTTTGACTGAATGGAAGAGAGAGTGCACAAATTGGTACAGAAAGAATTTTTCCACTCCAGGCAAGCGATTTTAAATCAGTTCGTCCTCCCCATTTTCTAGTTTATTTCAGAGATATTGGAGAAATTCAGTTTTTGTTCACCAAATTCCCTTGGCATTTGCAGGAATTTTTCAGAGAGGCAAGGGCAGGTGAAGCATATACATACAAATATATATTTTAAACAAATTGTTCTAGTAAGAACTAATCAGCCTACTTTCCTTTCACTGTCTCTACAACTGGACTAAATTTGGTTCTAATCGAGGTTCACAAGTTAGACCTCTTGTACCTCAAATGTTCATGCATCCACCATCTTGGATCAGGATGGATGACATTATTACAAACTATACTATTGAGGTGTCTCTGTGTGTCACTCACTACAACTGTATCAAATTTGGTTCAAATGGGTTAAACAGTCCTCAGGTTAGTGCACTTGCACCTAAAAGGTTCACATGTGCACCATCTTGGATCAAGGTGGATGAAATCATCACAAACTACACCATTAGGACATCTCTATGTGCCCATACAGCTGTAGCATATTTGGTTCAAATCAGTTAGACTGTCCACAAGATAGTGCACTTGTACCTCAAAAGTTTACATTCCGCCATCTTGAATTGGGTTGGATGACATTGTCACAATCTACGCCATTGAGGTGCCCCTATGTGTCCCTACAGCAGTAGCAAATTTGGTTCAAATCGGTAAAGCAGTTCACAAGTTAGCCCACTTGCACCTCAAAAGTTTACGCATCCGCTATCTTGGATTGGGGTGGATGAAATCATCACAAACTATGCCATTGAGGTGTCCCTATGTGTCCCTACAACTGTACCTGATTTGGTTCATATTGGTCCAGGCGTTGCAAAGTTGATATGGGGACACACACGGACACACACACACAGATCTCATAACCTATTAGAAAGTAGGCTAAGAATGTAAACTGCTTCACTTTAATCTGGCCATGAATCCTAGGGAGGGGCAACTGCTCCTCTTACCTGCCTCTCATGGATACCCATGGCCACAAGGATTCCTGTACAATGCATCATAAGAACAGCCCTGCTGGATCGGGCCCAAGGCCCATCTAGTCCAGCATCCTGTTTCACACAGTGGCCCACCAGATGCCGCTGGAAGCCTACAGGCAGGAGTTGAGGGCATGCCCTCTCTCCTGCTGTTACTCCCCTGCAACTCGTACTCAGAGGCATCCTGCCTTTGAGGCTGGAGGTGGCCTATAGCTCTCCGACTAGCAGCCGTTGATAGACCTCTCCTCCATGAAGTTATCCAAGCCCCTCTTAAAGCGATCCAGGTTGTTGGCTGTACTACATAGTTGTGATGGAGGGATGATACATTATGCCCAGTTTTTTTAATTTCGATACCTGTTTTTATGGTGTCACCTTAAGTGGCGCAGCAGGGAAACACTTGACTAACAAGTAGAAGGTTGCCGGTTCAAATCTCCGCTGGTAGTATATCAGGCAGCAGCGATATAGGAAGATGCTGAAAGGCATCATCTCATACTGTGTGGGAGGAGGCAATGGTAAACCCCTCCTGTATTCTGCCAAAGAAAACCACAGGCCTCTGTGGGCACCAGGAGTTGAAATTGACTTGGTGGCACACTTTTTATCTTTTTATGGTACAGATATGTTGTCCATCACTCAAAGCCACTATTTGAGTGGAAACTGCCAAGTTCATAGGTTTAGCCTGCCAGACCTGACTAGCCCTCTGTCGTGTGTGTATATATTTTATATTCATTCAGTTCTTTTAGGTCAGGCCTGCACAACATAAGGCCCGGGGGCCAGATCCAGCCTGCAGGGACTCAGCCTGCTGCCTCTCGGGTAGGAATATCTTGTAGTAAAAGCAAGACCCATAAAGAGCTCTTGGTCTGCCCTGCTGATGAGCAGCAGTGGCTCAATGCAGTTGGGCACTTGAGTGATGTCCCCTCTGCCCCTGGGCCAGAGCTGACTGACACCATCCCTCTTTCCCTTTGCTCCAGATTTCAACCCTCTGCTCCCTCACTTTCTTTAATATATATTTCGATTTTAATGTAGTAATTAGCATGCTGAAAATTGACTTTTGCCCCTGCACACAAATTCATGGTTGGTTTGGGCCCACTGGGGCATTTGAGTAGTGTGCCCATTCTAGGTAGACCTCCCAGGGGGACACTCCCTGATATGTGGTTGGAGACCACAAACACATGTCAGGTGGTATATAAATGTGATAAATGAATGAATGAGTGAATAAACTTCCTCCATGTAGTTACAGGCACCATTCAGTAATCATTTAAACAGCCAACATATGGCTCCCTGGTGCCTGAATCCTCCAGAATCTGTACCTGAAAACAGCATTTATTTATTTCTAGAAAAAGAATGTGTAAGCTTCTTTCTCAACAGGTGGAGTTACCTGCTTGGAATTCAGCTTATGAGCAGCTGTGTGAGAAAATGGCATGCATTGCTTTTTGGATGAGGGGAACACGTGTCTGAAATATATTAACAACTTAAAAAAACAAACCAGATCTCCAACAGATCTAAGTTGTAGCTAAGTGTTTTGTCCAGACTAGCTATATTGTCTGCTGCTCTTGTGTTTATTTTCTTTTATGCTAGATTGCAAGTTCTGGGCTTTTCGCCCCTTGAACAAGCCACCTTCTTTTGTTCATGATTATTCATTTCCCCCGGAATATTTATTGAGGCAATTCTCTCAATGGCCAGGGTGTGCGGCATGGGCAGGCAGGCAGGCAGAGAAAGCAGGATAAACCTTACCTTCCTCACAGATGAGCAAGGTGAAGTTGGTGGGAATGCACTCTGTTCTCCCACATGGGCAGCCCTACTTCATGAAGCTATGTGAAGCATGGAGCAGGGTGGAGGGATCTGGGGCCGGAACTTGGTGTTCTGGCTTATGGGCATCCCACAATGCAATGTGCAGCACACATTGCATTGGGGAATTCCCCCATCAGACAGGAGCTCTATGCACTCATCTCTGTTTCTCCTTGGGCTGAACTCAGCCTGAGGAGACACACTATATCCTTCTGCCAGGTTAAGGCTGCAAGCGCACCCTTAACATTGGCTAAAAGCCGAGTTATTTAGGAGGTTTAGGCAGGAAGGAAGCTGAGGGATCCTCGAGGATCTTGCCGCTTCTCACGAAGCCTAACCCAGACTAGGCTGGTCAATAAGAACAGCCTTATTGGCTAGCAAAAGCTTGAATACCACTTGGTACTACACTACATGGCCATCATATTCTTTAGGACAAGGGATGGTGGATTTGGAGGAAACCTTTGTGTTAAATAAGAAGAGGTGTACTTCTGACAGATGTGCCATAGGCAGAGCAAAGGCTTTGTATGTAGAAGGTTTCAGGATCACCCCCAGACTTCTCCTGTTAAAGCATTTCAGGGAACTGGACTGGGAAGGACCTATGCCTGAGATTTTGGAAAACTACTTTCTATCAGAGCTGCTTAGGCCAGATAGACCATTGTTCTGACTCATAAGGCAGTGTCTCCTCGTAAATGCGCATGACTTCTCTAGTTTGTTGTGTGTTCACTTTCATTGAATTGGGAGACAGTATGCCTGTTTACCCATTTCTCATGCTATGTCATAGGCAGTTGGAAAAGATCTGTGTCCCTTTTGTGTTGATTGAGAGTGGGTTGCCATACCACATTAGTTCTGAATGCCAAGATTTCACAGGCTTTTTGTTTCCCTGAGGTGCCTGTTTCAAGGTTGTTCTACTATGTGTGCCATTTTGAGCCAATCTTCCAGTCATGCTAAGGTGCCACGTGCAAAATTCAGCAGATTGCCTTTTGTACATTGCTCAAAGTGTGGGTTAAGCTCTTGCGGCAGCATGCAAAAAGCCAAGTTTTCGTTCTACCCATGGTATTGGCACCACATGTGGCATCCACTGCTGGAATTCAACACAAATTGATTCAGTGCTATGGGTGCCATGTACTGAAAGGATTATGAGATGGGGCTCCCCCCTCCCTTTGCCTTTTGTGAGTGCATGTGGGGGCTAGCTGTGACAAGAGTTGAAAGTCTCCCTCAAAAAGAGAGCTCCCCTCCCTGTGTGGAAACAGCTCTTAGGCATTACACACTGATTTCAATCAAAACATGTATGAATACAGAGTGGCACTCTTATCTGCTACACAACATGAGCTTTTAATTATGCAATTATAGCCTCCCACCTCCCATTTGATATTCATTTCACTTTCAGTTCAACATTCTTTATATGGTAGTACTTATAGCAAAGATCCCTAAGAAAAACCTAACATGAAAAAGCAACATCTGCTTACTTGTGATGTCTGCGTATCCCAGAAAGGATGACGCCATCAGACCTAGACCTTTGGAATGGAAGACTGGACTACAGGAGGCTAAGTCCTGAGACAACCTTCCTTCAAACTCACTTGCAAACTCACAGCTGTGCCTAATCCCTTCTCCTCATCTTTCTCAGGTTAAGCTCCGGAGGAAGCCTGTTGCAGCTCCCCCTGATATGAAACAGCAGGTAAGAATGATACTCCATTTTCCTCCCTTCTCCTTGTGGTTGGACCTTTCAAGAAGCAGCCATAGGCATCCTCCTCCTTCCTCTGCCTTCTCAAGGGCTACGGTTTCACCAGTGCGAATTGATTCAAGAGACTAGGCATCACCAAAATAATTGTAAATAATAATTTAAATCCCTTGAAATGTACTTAGCCTCAATTTTCAACAGCCATGGAGAATGGGATTTGGGAGCATGAAGGAGCATGGGGAGCAGCTGTGTGTTGCTATAGTGATGCAAGACCCACTTAAAGAGTTTAGGATCCCTTGCTGCCACACCTAGCTTCCTGCAAATTAAAGCTGATAGAAAATGGAATGGTTTTAGGTTGTAAAACAAAATTGCTGAGGGGCATCCTCTGCTTCCTTCCAAATAATAAGAATACTGCCATTAAGATATATCTTTAAATAATTTGCTTCCTGTGCAATGATGGGCAAATGTGGCAAATCAGATCTTAAGCACTGCAGCAATCAAAACTGAGGCCTAGATGAAGAAGAGCTGGCCTAAGGTCAGGTGAGCCAAAATCAATGATGGAGGCACTGAACTCAAGCCTTGTGCCAGTGGGTGTTTCCCACCTGCAATTAATGGCAGCTTTGACTGTGGGGAAAGCCCTCATTGGGACTACAGTTTGAGCAAGCAAGCAAGAAAGAGGGAAGCAAGGGAAAGAGGGAATCATATGTAATGATTCACACTTGTGTAGTTCGGCCCTCTGTAATAAGTTCCTTTCCAACCTCCTGGGGACCTGTCCAGGGTCCTGAAAGCCCTGTATCCAACCATTCTGGTGCTCCAGGTCCTCAACCTTGTTTTAAATTATGCCTGTCTGTCGTGAACTTCCTGTTGCTCTTGCTGTCCAGAGTCTTTATTCTGGATCCAGATTTGCCAGCCTCATTAGATTCTGTTCTCACCATCTGCCTCTGACCACATGCTAGACCTTCTGCTTCCATGGCTGCCTGTGAGCTCTGCCACCTCAAATCTGGATAGAAAATTCCCCTTGGCTCAGATCTGGTGATGGGACAATTATTTGAAATGGAGCTGCAAAGAAAAATGTGAGTACTCCTGCTCAAACAGAGCAGCTCCAATTTGTGGTGAGCAGTGTGCAGCCCCTTAAGCAGGTCCTTCCTTGAACTGGGCCTTGCACCCCACTTCTGCTGCTCCCCCTCACTTTCAGTTCCCCCTGCTCCTTCCTCAAGAAAAAAGAAGCCCTGCCTGAAGGGAAGAAGAAGTAGGTGACAGAAGAGGCCCTCCTTTAGCACAGGAAAGATGCATGGAGCATCTTTTCCCAGTGAGCATGATGGGGCTTGACCACCAGCCTTATCATCAGAGTGGGGCATGATATGCATCAATTGCCCCCCAAAAGAGACCTTGAAGGAATTCTCCCTTGTGATATAGCCCTCTATTACCTGCTCCCTCTTAAAACAATTAAGACTCTTTTTTTGTGGGGGCTTGGGAAAGGGGGAGGGGTAGCAGAGAAGACTTGAGGCTTTTTATGTTATCAGTACAAACACTCAAAAATGCCAGTTTATTTTGAAGATGATCATTTGATTCAAGCAAACTCAGGCTCAGTGATTATGTGTTTTCTTTGTGATTATTCACAAGACAACATCAATTTCCTTAGAATTCACTGCTGGCTTGTAATCCTTCTGCACACATGCTGATGGTTCCACATGGATGTGCCTTACTGGATTGCCTGCTGGGAATTGTAGTTCCTAATACTAGTCATGATGGGGAACTGTATTTGGAAATTCAGCCACTTGCCTCTAAAAAATGCCAAAATTCTTAAACCACTTTAATACATACAATAAAAACAACCAAAAAAACCACACACACAAAAACCTTACAAATTGAGCAAATGTGTTTCAGTGTCCAAACATCGTTATCAATGCTCTATTTCAAGCAGCTGGGAGCACTTGAGATTAAGTACAATAACTGAAATTAGATAACCTATTCAAGAACAGGAAAAAAGTGTGTGTGTGTGTGTGTGTGTGTGTGTGTGTGGTGGGGAAGATGAGTAACTTTAAAAAACAAAAACCCTTTTATTGACCAATATATTTCATTGCCTCTCTCATTTCCTCCTTCACATTAATAGAGGGTTGTAACTGTTCAATATACAGTTAATCTTACAATGTCTCTTAAATCTTACATTTCACTATATTTTCTTCGTTAGCCAGAATAAGCATCTTTTGTTTTGTACGCTGCCCAGAGCCTTTGGATGGGGCGGTTTATAAATGAAACAAACAAGCAAACAAACAAACTCTTCCTTCATGTTTTTCTTTTATATGTTTGTCTCAGGGTTTCACTCAATCTTTTTTATTATTCATATCAGCTAAATGTTCTTTATACCTTTTTAACAGGGGTCTCCATGTCTCCCCAATATAAAATTCCTCACATTCCATACATACAATCTTATACACTGTTTCCTTAACCTGGCACCAACCCTCCTCCTCCTCACAAGTCAAACAATCCCTCATCTCACAATTTCTATCATAAAGTCTAGACTTGACCAAATGCTGTTTTAAAGTCATGGGTGCTGTGCAAAATTATATTAACTTTCAAACCATGTTTTCTCAAAATCTTTTGTTTGTCAGATAAACCTTTCAGGCAAATAAGGAACATTAAATACAAGTAACCCTTTCTCAAACTTTTTTTTTTAAAAAAGATTGATTCATTGGAAGTTTGCAACCATTCTTTCTAACAAATTCTTCAGCTTTTCTCTTAGAGAACTCCACCTGCTCACCCAGTGAAATCCCCATGGCTACGAGTATCACATTTATCATTAACTGTTCTTTACTCACCTGTGGATGTGCTGACTTGCTGTTCATTATTAACTCTTTCTTTGCTGGTTTTCTATACCATCTGGCCTCAATCCCACCCTCTTTCAACCACATTTCTATATCAAGGAATGGTAGCCATCCCTGACCATTTGGCTGTTCCTTGGTCAATTTTACAGTCCCCAATCTATTCAGTTCCCTATACACTTAATCTAGTGTGTAATTAGAATGCCATCAATATCTCTCTTATATCGTATGATGTTTTGACTGATATATCTTTTCTCTAGTGAATGCATATAGCTTATGGCTAACAAGGGGGCTAACCAATTTCCCATTGATAAGTTCCATTTTTGTGAATAATATTCACCTTTAAACCTAAACACATTACATTGCAGGCAAACTGCAATTAATCCCTCAATATCCTTAACAGTTAAATCATAACACTCTATTTCTCGTATATAAAGGTATAAAGGCATTTAGCTGATATGCGTAATAATAAAGATTGATTGAAAACCTTGGCCAAACATATAAAAGAAAAACATGAAGGAGGAGTTGCACAAACCAAAGTGCTTATTCTAGCTAATGAAGGAAATATAGTGAAGTGTTAAGATTAAAGAGGCTAGGTATATTGAAGAGTTGCAGAGAGACAGAGAGGCAATGGAATTCATACAAATATGAAGATATTTATTAGGGATGTGCACGAAGATCGTCGTTGCCGACGGGGGGTAGCGCTTTAAGCGCGGGGGAGGGTGTACTCACCCCTCCCGCCGCATTTCCCCCACCGGCACGCTGTCATTTTGAAGCCCCTCGGGGTGGCAGCGTTCCTCCCTGCTGCCCCGTTTGCCCCGTCAGCCGGAAGTGGCCGGAAGTCGCGAGCGCGCGTGCGCCCGCCGTACGTGCGCGCGTGCCCTTCTGCCATGTGCGTGTGCATGCACGATGGGCACACGCGTGCTCGTGACTTCCGGCCACTTCCGGCCGACGGGGCAAATGGGGCAGCAGGGAGGAACGCTGCCGCCCCGAGGGGCTTCAAAATGACAGCACGCCGGCGGGGGAAATGCGGCGGGAGGGGTTAGTACACCCTCCCCTGCGTTTAAAGCGCTACCCCCCCGTCGGCAACAAAACGCCAAAACGCCCCCAGTGCCGAAACGTTTCGGAGGCCTTCATAATGGCCTCCGAAACGTTTCGGGCACATCCCTAATATTTATAGATCGCTTTTAAACAAAATTTCTGAAAGCGGTTTACATAGATATAAAAATAAAATGTATTGGTCAATAAAAAGGCTTGATTTTTGAAAAGTTACTCATCTCCCCCCACTTTCCCCCTGCCCTTGGATTGGTTATCTAGTTACTTACTGTAATGCTCCCAGCTGCTTGAAATGGAGTACTGATAATGATGTTTGGATACTGAAATGCATTTGCTCAATTTGTAAGATCTTTTATTTGTTTTTATTATATGCATAAAAGTGGCCTAAGAATTTCATCTGAAGAACGGGAGTATGTGTATTTCATCGCTATTATATTGTCTTATTCTTTTAAAACGCACTTGGGAGCAAGATAACTTTTTTTATTTGAATCTGAGGAGAGACAACAATGGCATGAAATGTTTGCAAGAAACAACTGAGAGACTTGAACATCAAACAGAGAAGGTGCACACCACATAAAAGGCTGCTTGGTCAGGTAGCCTGATCACATAGTCCATGGCAACCAATGAGAGTCTCAGTAAGAGTAAAAACATTAAAGCAGTTGGCTTTGGGTACCAAGTCTAGTAAATGCTGACCTTGCTTGCACAGAATCTCACTTTATATTCTTAGCCGGACAAAAACTTTTGGAATAAATGCTATTATGAACTAAACAAGCATTAAGAGCTGGACACTTCTCTCCCCCTACCCTGCTTTATTTAACAGATTTCTATCCTGTCTTTCTCACAAATATGGCTAACAACAACAAATCCACAAATACAATAAAAAGGTCATTCACATGACCCAGGAAAGTGGGGTGGGGAGGTCTGGGGGGAAGACACGAGTGCTCTTACCTTTCCCCCAGATTATCTTTGCACCACACGGCTTGTGCACTCAACACTAACCATGCAGCCTGGAGCCATACAGCCATCTGGAGGCTGGGAGGATGCAGCCCAGCCTCCAGAAATCCCTCAATGCACCATTTGAGGAGCACGGTGCATTGGGGGATTGAGCTGGGCATTGTAGGCACCTGGCTCTGTGGTGCTCAGGCTGCAGGTGGCTGCTCAGGCTGCAGGCTCATGCCCTTCTACCTGGGTCATAGCCTGGGGAAAACTCAGGCTACCTGGCGGGGCAGCACCCAGATCGGGAGTGATCCCAATGGTCCTCATGAGCAGCTCTACCTGGATAGGGCTGCTCATGTGAAATGCTTCAAAATTTCACAAAATGTGCTAAAAATGCAAACTCTACGGAAAACAGCACTAGAGTCGATCTTAACCAGTCAATTACAAAGTTTGGCAGCATGCCTTTCTCTCTATAGTTATTATTTCCATCATGAATATACTTTTGTCAGAAATTGTTCGTAAGGAGAAAATCAAGGTCACAATCCAGCAAAAATGACTGAATAGTATTTTAATGTGTTTAGAGAAAGACCTACTATGTAGAGAGTGAAATTTTGTAGATGGCAATGCCATAAGGAAGCAGTACTAAATTATTAACCACATTTTAATCTTGCTCATCCTCCAAGGAGTGCAAAGTTCACCCCCTCAATTTATCCTCAGAACAGCCCTGTGATGTAGGTTAGGCTGAGAGAGAGTGGCTTATCCAGGGTCACCTATTGGGCTAAGCAGGGCTTTGAACTTGGCTCTCTCCAGTCCTAGTTTGACATTCTGACCACTACATCACACTGGATCTCAGTGATATCACTCTCAAATGTAATATGAGAATAAGATTTAAATATTTGTAGGATTAGTGGATGAATGTGGCTAAGGGATATATAATTTTAAAAAACCTATGGAGATTGAACACATAACTGAGAGAACCTAGATTGCAGTTGTTTTGAATATGATGATACGAAGGCGTCGCAGAGCTAAGCAATAAGGGATTAATTTAAGATGGTCCATTCTTGGAGATAATGACAATAATACATTGCTACATTTTCTTTATATGAGTTGGTCAGTTGGTTAAGCAGTAGCTATCTTTAGAGTGGCTAGAAATTGTGTACTAAACTGTCATTGAAAAGTGTATTTACCTCTAGATGCAAAAAAAAACCAAAAAACAACAACACCCTCCCAAACACCCCAAAACAAAACATTTCATTGAAATCTGTGGTGTTGTTTTAAAATGGGAGGGGGGGGTGACACAGACGTTTTTGCTATTTTACTATAGTGAGGTGATTCTCACGAAGCCTAGCCTAGCCCGCTTTCTGGCGAGCGGGAGAACCACCAGGCTTGCAGGCGATCCCGGTGTCTTCAAAGCGGGTAACCTGCTTATGGAGCCCTCCCCTTAGACGAGGTTAGCAGAGTGAGTGCTCCACTAACCCCGTCTATATGATCGTGTATTGCCGTGCCGCGGCTTCGTGCCACGGCAGCACACGAGGAGACCCCCGCCAGGAAGCTGAAACAACCCTCCCCACCGTGGGGGTCACTCCCGCCCTGGAGGCCGCCCAGGGCTTCCTGCCTGATCGTCTGCAGATAGAGCAGGCTAAGCCCGTTCTCCCCGCTAACCTGCTCTCGGTGAGTCTCACCGATCGTGAGACTCGCCTCTATGACTTCTTAGATACATTGTTTTAGATATATAGCTGTGATGCCTTGGAAGATCTCCAGGGGACTACACTACATACTCTCAATCTTCCTCATTCCCCCTCAATAACCATGAATAGACCAGAAATTCACTCTGGGCACCATAGAGTTGGTTTAAACAAGTCTTTTTCCTTTCTTGATACTTATTTCTGTCTAAGAAATACCTTGGGCAGGTCATATTCAGGCTTATAAAAGGAAGCTAAAACTCCAGCAATGCCCTTGTATCTCTCTAGACAGCAGATGAAAACCAAGCAAACTAGTTTAGTAGAGATTCCCCATGGGACAACTCTTATGGGAAAGATGAAAAATCATAGGGCTTGGGCTGGTATAAAACTAAAGGTTTGTAGGAAACTATTTTACCTGGAACCTGAGTAATAGTCAGGTGCTAGTTGCAGAAGATCCCTTCTGCCCCTTGCTATAGGTCATCATTATACTAGGGAGGTACTTTGAGTGCAGTTTAGAGTAGTAGTACCTGTACTTTATTTTGTTTTACTCTGCAGCTGATTGACAAATGAGCAAGCAAGTGGAACTCCGTCCCCATAGAACTGCTCGCCAATCGCTCCCCTATAGATTTGGGCAGGTGAGATGTTCTGTGCTGACTATCAGGGAGTAGGTGATGCTGCTGCTTGCTTTTCATCCCTCAGGTGGGTAACTGGGGTAGAAATGTGCTGACTCTGACATAGAGTTATGCCTCTACTTCTGCTGACCACAGTTCTCTAGAGCACTGGTCTCTAGCTGTGGTGTTATATAACACGCATGGTGTCTGCACTGATTGTATTCAGAAAGAATATAGCTCTGCAATCAAGAGAGCTGTCAATGGTGGTTCACAGTTATTTCCTGGATCCAGGGCAGAGGTGTCCCCTATTCAGTGGCTCTCCTGCTCCTCCGTACTCTGTCCTGCTGTGGCCATCCTCCATGCTTCTCCTGTCTCTTTGATGCACGTCTTTTCTTCCTGTCTTCCCCGTCTTCCACAGCTGTGGAAGGGGCTACATCAGAACTCCCTGGTGACTACAAGCATCATGTCCTAGAGGCCACAGGGAGGAAGGATTCCTTTCATTGTCTACCCTGCCATAATAATGACAAGCCATACTTCCATCATCCTTGCAGCCAGTTGCTGCCTCTTTATCCCTTGTATAAGCTCTCTCTGCACATATGCTGCTAAATCCTTAAACACAGGAGATTAATTTAGATTTTCGACCATGATTTCAGCTTCCACAAGGCAGTGTCTCCTTGCTGTGGTTATAACAAAAGCACATTCTGTTTTGAGCTATGTTTTCTCTGCAAGCAGCCTGTGAATTTAAAGCCTACCCGTTTTTCTGACTCACACTTTAACGTTTCCGATTTTTGTTGATCTCTTCAGTAGCCCCAGCATGAAAAGTATTCTGCACAAAAAAATCATGCTTTCCCCCATTTGATAGCAAGTCTGTGCACAAATAACACCAGACACCATGTGTAAAGGAATGAATGAGAGAACATACTACTCGGCTACTGTTGTGCACATCTTGGGTCTTGCTGGCATGAAGGACTTCTCAATGTACCTTCTCTACTCCATCTGACTGCTATAAGAGAATCCTTGTAGAACAATCCCAGAATAAGCACTGAGCAAGAAGACAGGTAAAGAGGACCCACTCAGGCCAGAGACTGACAAAAGGGTGTGGAAAGTGGTCTGAGAGAAGCTTCGCTTCCAGTGTCATATGACATGCACACTTATTTTATCCAGCTGTTGCTTCTTTGCTGTAAGCCAGCCAGAGACATACGTTTTGGGTGGTATAAAAATATGTTAAATAAATCAATAAATAGGTCTGCAGGTTTTTGAAACAATGGATCCACTGATGAAGATCGCATAGAAATCCTCAAAATTAAATAAACCAGCAAAACAAAAATCTGAATTAAAAAAACCCAACCGTTTACCAGAGGTGAAAGTGCAATTTGCCCTGCCAGGTGCTTGGCAACCCTCCAATTTTGTAGTCTCAGAAGGCAATTAAAAAAAGTTTATCGAGCCCCTGCTGAAATGCTTTATATGGTTGGTGGCCAGGCTGTATTCATTATTATGATTGGGTTTTTTTCTAGGTATGTGCGTTTCATTTCAGATACAAAACATTTTGTGCACAAAACAGGCCATTTGGGCTGTTTTGTAGCCAAAACAAAACGCCCAATGCTCAAAACAGAAAATTTTGTAGCCAAAACAAAACGTCTATGTTTCGGATACAAAACGTTTTGTTGTTTCGGCTGTTTTGGAACTCCATTTTGCAATCGCAGAAAGTCTTTCTCTTTCAGTCTCCATTTTGAGTTTTGACATCTGTTTGAATTTCCAGCCCGCAGATTGGCCAGCGAAAGCATAGGCTGATCTGCTGCCAATTGCCTCCTTATTCCTTTTAAGCAAATTTAAGGGTAAATTTTACCCTCATTGGCTAGTGGGGCAGTGTGCGTTTACCCTCATTGGCCAGTGGGGCATTGTGCATTTCATTGTTGTTGTTTCACATTGGTGTGTGTAGATCAATTGCATTTCGGGCGGGGGGATGTGGATGTGCATGACCTTTGGAAATCTGCCTGATTTTTTTCCAAAGCTCTGCTGTTGTTGATGTGTGATGTTATTTGGGGTGGATTGGGGGCAGAAAGGGGGCTTTATGGGCAGAAGAGTGGTTCAGGTGGTAGTGCCCCAATGGGTGCCTGCTGCCACCCAGATTCCAAAGGAATTGGGGAAAGGGCTGGTTTTTAAAGAATTTCTGAAGTTGAGATGTCTTTGGGGCAGATTCGGGGCAGAAAGGGGGCCTGAGGGGCAAAATAGTGGGTTGGGTGGCAGTGCCCCAAGGGGTGCCTGCCACAACCCAGATTCCAAAGGAATAGAGCAAAGGGCTGATTTCTTAGGAACTGTTGGAAGTTTACGCTTCTTTAAGGTTTTCCCCCACCTAGGGAATAATGGAGGTTTCAGCAGACCCATAACTCCACCTGGGGGGCACTGGGATGGCCGGGAGTGAGTGGTGGTGTAGTGCACATAGGGTGCCAACCACCCCCATTGGTTGCTAACCCATGGGGTTCTGGGTTCTGTTGTTTCTGAGATGTTCTGAGTGTAGATTCTCTGACAGCATATGAGTTTTTCAATGACAAACCATGAATTCACTCTCATATGCTACCAGAGAATCTGAATCTACACTCAAAACATCTCAGAAACAACAGAACCCAGTACTCCATGGGTTAGCAACCAATGGGGGTGGTTGGCACCCTATGTGCTCTACACCACCACTCGCTCTGGGCCACCCTGGTGCCCCCCAAGTGCAGTTATGGGGCAGGAATTATGGAGGTCCATCATTCCCTATGGGGAAGAACTTTACAGACATGCAAACTCCATTACATCTTTAAAAATCAGCCTTCTGCCCAATTCCTTTGAAATGATTCTGGCAGCTTCCTTTCCCCCACTGGGCACTACCACTCACCCTACTCTGCTCTGGGCCACCCCTTCCCCCCAACATGAAGCTATACTTTTGCTAAAACCTCCATTCTTCCTTATGGGAAAAATCCTATACTTCAAAAATTCACCAAAAATCAGCCCTTTGCCCAATTCCTCTGAAATTTGGGTGGTAGTTTCCACCCATTGGGCACTACCACGCACACCCACTAGTTTTCCCCCGGGGCCATTTTTAAAAAATCCAAAACGTTTTGGATTCGGATTTTGCAATTTCGAACAAAGAACAAAATTGGTGTGTTTCGGATTGGCTGGTTTCGAAAAAGAACAAAATGGGGGGTGTTTTGGATTCGGGCCAAAAACAAAACAGAAAAGCAAACAAAATGCACAACCCTAGCTTTTTTAATCATACCTCCACCTTTTAATTCAATTAAACTCTCAGAGTGGCTTACATTTGAGAGAAAACAACACATGACACCCCAACCCATTCAGTGAGGAAGAAGAGGGCTTTGTTTTCCCTATGTCACAAAGTCACATAGCCTATCAGATATGGTTGTGTGGTGCTGTGATGTCATCATGGTAGCTACACGATTCCTTATGGGCTGGCTTCTTTGTCTTTTTGTAGCATACATGAACATTTTCAATAAAAAATAAACAATTTTTTTTAAGCTCTCAAGCAAAGGAACAATAGCTGTAAACAGGTGTGGAAAAATATGTGCAAAAATGTGGAAGGTCAGTTTTCATGAATGTTTTCTCTCACTGAAATGGCAACTTTCATCATGAAAAATCAAGGCCCATATAGCCCAGTTGTATCTGTCTTGACCCATCACCACCTGTCCAAGTTGGGTAGAATCTCTAAGCACTAGCCTGTGTGAAAGAAAGAAAGCATAGTGAGTGCACTGTGCCAAACCAATAAAGGGCTACTACTCCACAGAGGATACACTTAGCAAAGAGTTCACCTGCCATCCAGAAAATGTTTCCTATTGTTGCAGATTCACAATTATTTGAAAATATTTGCCTTGGGAAGAAAAGACTTTTCAGTTTGTTTAGTCCTTCATGCGAGTTCCCAGAACAAGAATTCATAATGAAGAAAGCCACTCTGGACTCCCTCAAGCAAATCTCTTAAGGCCCCTACAATACTGTTTATTAAAACTCCACAGTGTTATGCAGAATGTGGGTATGTGCTGATGAACAATTGTTTAGAAATGCAATTGTATTTTTGAAAGGTGCATCTTGTAGGCATCTTGTATGTGGCACATGTCAAAGTGCTCTGGGCAGCAACTAATTTTAAACAGGGACCATATTTTGAATAGAGCACAAGCTAAAGGGCTTTGGCTACGTGAGCTGTGCTGCTAACTAAAACCCACTCACCTCTCCTTCCACAATGCGAAATGCAACAGAGGCTTTGGCAGAGTCTGCTTTTTTACTGTGCACCTTGGGGCTAAAGTAAGGTTTGTCTTGCATATGTTTTAAAGTATCATGCTTAGGAATAGCCCACTCTCTCTCTGAAGAAAATGTAGGCATGAAGCCCCCAATCAGCACCTGGACCACACTCCCTAGCTTAATATTTTCTTCTTGTGCCTTTTACCCACCAAATCTCTCTCTCTCTCTCTCTCTCTCTCTCTCTCTCTCTCTCTCTCTCTCTCACACACACACACACACACACACACACACACACACACACACACACACACACGTTGCCCTATAAGGCAATGACTCTTATATTCATACAATCAGCCAGAGATAACAATCCTTATGAGAAAATAAACGCAGAAGTTACAGTGGCTGGTGAAAAATGAACCTAGAACAATAGCTCAGAGAAAGGAGGACAGAACACTTTCCCAGATACTGGTCACATTCCTGATGTGAGGAGCAGGAAAGATCTAAAATGGCATGTTTACAAGGGTTAGGGGCCAAATTTAGAGATTGACTATCAGACATACCATAGCATTCTATGCTTTTAACAGAATGCAATATAATCCTACTTTAATAGGGGTCTGGGTATTTATTTATTTAAATTTCTTAACTGCCCTCTGCTGATAGGCTAAAAGATATTTTTTAAATTTTTAATTTTTAACTCATTAAGAATGACATTGGTTTTCATCTACCTCAATTAGAGCAATCATAAAAAATAGAGGGGGGGGGGAATTAAAACAACCACCACAACCTAATAAGAATCCCAAGTGCAACTGTGCTCAGTGGGTAATGAGGGTTGAATGTGGCCAGCCCTCCTACAGGAAAGCTGCCAGCCCGCAGCCAGCCCAATCTCCTGGAGGTGCAGTGGTGGGGCGGGGCTGGGCAGGGCAAACAGCCTTCCAAGCTGACAGATGTTTCTAAGCAGCCAGTGTGTGCACCTGTGATGGCGTCAGGCATCCTCAAGCAGCCTGCCTGAGCTGTGTGAGGTAATGAACAAGCAGTGAGTCAGGGCAGGCTGCCTGCAGGCAGCCAAGAAGAAAGGAAACAGAGTGGCCAGCACTGACTGCCCAACAGAGCACTGTGTACACCCTCCTCCCTGACCCCACCTACTGCTGAGTGGAGCCAGCCTATGCCTGCCTTCACCTCAGACCTAGTAATGGAAGGAATGTGATTTTCCTCTTGTGGTTATTCCCCTCTTTGTACATTTATGTAATGGCTTGCCATAAGGCTTTGATATCAGGCACAGATGTAGAGCAGAGTGGGAGGGCTATGTATATATAACATAAAGTGGACTGGTCAATCCGTTGATTTTTTTTTTAATTGACTTAAAAACAAACAAACCCAAAAAGGCCAATAAGTGGCTTGTTTCGTGACAGAAAATTACAAAAACTTCTGAAACTGAAGCCCCACCTTGGACCATCATTCCACCCCTCTGTGGAAGAATCAGCCCTTTGCCTAAATAAAAAAGGGTAAAGCACACACCCAGCTCCCTTGAGAAGTCCATAATGCTGGGGAAGATTGAAAGAAAGAGAAGACGAGGATGACCAGCAGCAAGGTGGATGGATTTGATTACAGCAGCAGTGAATGCACCACTGAGAGACCTTAGAGGTCAAGCTGAAGACAAATCATCCTGGAGAGAATCTATCTATGTAGTCACGAAGAGTCAACACTGACATGACAGCACTCACTCACTCAATCAATCAAAGCACACACCCATTTGCCTCACTCTTTAGATCTCCTTTGATATCCCCTTTGATGAACACAGATATAGGGCAAGGTGGGAGGGCTCTATGTATTTAATTTGAAGCAGATTAGGCAATCAATTGATTTTTAATCCATTTTCCCTACTGCAGTAAAGCTGCCAGAAAATTTTATCTCTATTCTATCCATATCTTCACACTAGTGAAAGTGGAGCTGTTAACATCTGAATAAACAAACAATATTTTTAAAATAAATGCACTATGCTCAAGTTGGTTTGCAATCCAGAAGCTCTTCACAGTGAGAACTGTGAAGCAAGGAGCATGTGTGATGGCTTTAACTTTTTCCTTACAAATGTACTATATGTCCAAGCTGGTTTGTGATCCAGGTGTGTGTCTGAACTGTACAGCAAGGGACAGCAAGCGACACATGTTGTGATGACCCAGTTGATTTGTGTATACTCAAGAATCTATTGGGGTTGTTTTGTCATTTTTTACAAATGCACTTTGGCCCAGACTTGTGGATTTGTGGTGAATGATCAAGGTGTGTGGATTATTTTGTGGGGAGTGGCATAGTCCACACACCCCCCCAGCAAATGCACTCTAGCCCACATTAGGACAGCACTGCTGGATCAGGCCCAAGACCCTATTCAGAGGCATCCTGTCTCTGAGGCTGGAGGTGTCCTATAGCCCTCCAACAAGCAGCCTCTCCTCCGTGAAGTTATCCAAACCTCTCTTAAAGCCATCCAGGTTGTTGGCTGTCACCACATCATGTGGTAGAGAATTCCACAAGTTGAATATGCGTTGTGTGAAAAAATACTTCCGTTTGCTGGTCCTAAATTTCTCGGCAATCAATTTCATGGGATAACCCATGGTTCTAGTGTTATGTGAGAGGGAGAAGAAGTTCTCACCCTAACCCTAACCCTAACCCTATCCACGTTCTCCACACCATGCATGATTTTATAGACCTCTATCATGTCCCCCCACAGTTGTCTTTTTTTTCTAAACTAAGAAGCCCCAGGTGTTGAAGTCTTGCCACATAAAGAAGGTGCTCTAGACCCCTGATCATCTTAGTTGCCCTCTTCTGTACCTTTTCCAGTTCTACAATGTCCTCCTTTAGATGTGGTGACTAGAATTGTACGCAGTACTCCAAGTGTGGCTGCATCATAGTTTTGTATAAAGGCATTATTATATTAGCTTTTTAAAATTATCAGTCTGCTTCCTAATGATCCCTACAATGGAATTGGCCTTTTTCACAGCTGCCGCACATTGAGTCGACACTTTCAATGAGCTGTCCACCACAACCCCAAGATCCCTCTCCTGGTCAGTCACCGACAGCTCAGGTCCCATCAACGTATACTTGAAGTTGGAATTTTTCATCCCAATGTGCATCACTTTACACTTGCTAACACTGAACCACATTTGCCATTTTGTCGCCCACTCCCCCAGTTTGAAGAGATCCTTTTGGAGCTCCTCGCAGTCTGTTTTGGATTTCACCACCCTAAACAGTTTTATATCATCTGCATATTTGGCCACCTCTCTGCTTACCCCTACATCTAGATCATTTATGAATAAATTAAAAAGCAACAGTCTGAGTACACATCCCTGGGGCACCCCACTTCTTATTTCCCTCCATTGTGAAAACTCTCCATTTTTATCCTTGAGAATGTTTCCCTCAATTTGGCTGGAACAGACATTAAGCCAACCGGCCTATAATTTCCTGGATTGCCCCTGGATCCCTTTTTGAAAATCGGTGTTATATTGGCAACTTTCCAGTCCTCTGGTACAGAGCCTGAGTGTACGGATAAGTTATATATTTTTACAACATTTTGGGAATGATCAAGAAGGTGTGTGAATCCTTTCGCTGTTTGGTGGGTGGGAAGAGCTGGTTGATGCAGAGCGCTCTGTGCACTACTGCCTCAGTCTTTGCCTGCTTTTCTGTTCCTGCCTGTCCATGCCAATGGGAAGCTGTGTGAAACCATGGGGCTGGTGGGGAGAGAATGCTTATTTTGCAAGGGTGGCCCCAGTAACCTACTAGGTCCAGGCTCCAAAATTACCTAGCTAGCTGCACCTCTGATAAAGGAGAAGATGTTCTGCGATGTATATTGACCCTGTCTGTTTTGCTGGGGTTAAGGGGCTTTCTCAGGAATGTTTGAAAAACTGGGTGATCAGTTATGCATTGGGTGATCTATGGTTTACAAGCCACTTGAGGTAGTTAATTTTGTTGGACATTGGCCTATTTTGAAGGTGAAGCTTGGAAGAGTATGATGCTATTTCCTCTCTCAGTCTGCCCTCAGCTAGGATGAAATGTCACCTCAGTGTTTATTGAGTTTCTGTGTCATTATCTTCCTCCATCTCAATTTCAAAGAAAGGAGCAGTATATCCAAAGGTTGTGTTTGGCTGTCTTTTCTCACAGATATTTCTGTGAAACATACTGTAAATGGATTTGTCATATTTCATGGGTGTAAAAGCCAGAACATTTCATTAAAACCAGTCCAGGATATGGAGAGTTTGAAACAAATATACAATTGGATATAGCAAAGACAGAGGAGGTCTATTATTCTCCTTTGTGAAGGAGGGGCAAATGAGAAGAAATGGGCTTTCTTCGCATATGCAATGAATACAGGGTGGCAGAAAGTAAAGACCGAGTATAGAGATTACATGATGTCACTCACAGGGGACGAAGCTCTGCTCTCTTTCCCTTGAACAATAAATGTTCTTCATGTGGCTGTAGATGAACGTGCACCAGGATGGGGGTGATTAAGATGGCCTGGGATGGACCACAAAACATAAAATATGCACAAAGTCATGAATGCTTCGGAAAATATGAGTAGAAAACAGTTGCTTCTATATTCACATGATGCTACAGCTAGGGGATGTCTGATGAAATAACAGAGTTTAGAAGAATCCAAATGGATTAAAAAAAAAACCCATGGCATACAGTAGAGCTGTGGAACTTATTGGCCCCTAAATGTAAAGCTGTCCAGTTGCAAAATGGAGTTTTAAGGCACAACTAAATGTGACAGTGTTGTGTGACCCAACCTGCTTGCTTCCAATTCCCTACAATGCAAAGGTAGGAATTGCAATAGGGGTAATATCCATAGTGCAGCATGGATGGGTAGGTGGGGGGCTGGGGGGGTTGAACCATTCCCTTGGCCTTGCCCCCCCCTGCAAACCCCCCCCCACACAACACACTCACTTCTCTACAGCTATTATCCTTCTGGTGGCTGTTATTTGAATAACACATGTTTTAGTACAGCTGCTAACTAAGTGGCGCAGTGGGGAAATGCTTGCCTAACAAGCAGAAGGTTGCCGGTTCTAATCCCTGCAGGTCCTGCATCCTGGCAGGGGCCCATTGCCAACCCCAGTTGTAGCGGCTCTTCAGCCCTCAACTTCTTGGCTCACTTGCCATCTCTCCCTCACTGTGGCAGAGGGCAGATGAGCAAGAAGTAGCACAACACTTGCTGTACACTGGACCACTCACTTCTCTCTCACACCATGGAATGATGAATAAGCAAGCAGGGGCGAGGAGAAAAAACAGCAGCCACCATGTGCATATTCATATGCTCTGGTGGTGCTAGGCCCCTTGGGAGGGTCAGGGCCCCACTCCTCGCCAGTTAGAGGGGACAACTTAGGTTGTCTTCCCAAATGTTGCTAACACTGCTTTTTTGTGGGCTCCCAGAAGCCTCCCTGCTTATGTCTGCAACCACAGGCTTGTGGTTCTCACTCTTAACATGCTCAGGAGTCTCACGGGATTGTTGACTCCCTGATTGCAGTCCACTATTTGGCTTATTGTGGACGAGTCACTTAGCAGGCAGTGGGACAGTCACCCCCAGATTGAACAGCTGCCAAGTAAATTGAAAGGGGATTAGCCTCGCACCTTTCCCTATATTTGGGAATGTCTAAGTAGACTCCAGAGTTAACGTTTGAGTTAGTCTCTTCTCAAGGTCTGTCTGTCAGAAGATTGACCCCTTTACTTCCCCTCCTCTGTGGTTACCTCAAACAAGCTAAATCACCTCAGCAGGAAAGTCAGATAAGGCACAGCTAATGCAACTCTCTTCCCATGACAAAGAGCGAAGTAAGCCATAGGAACTCAGAGGTGTACTCATTAAAATACTGATTGGTTACTATGTTCTTCCAACCTGAGAGATACCATGTTTGCAGGTTTATTCACTCCATTTACATACAGGTTGCTCTTGACCCATTTAAATCACTGAGGTGAGACTCGCCGGAAGGGGGTTTGTGCAGGCGATCGCAGACGATCTGCAGATGATCAGAAGACAGCCCTGGGCGGCTGGATCAGCCACCTACACGACTGCCGGCTCCATCACAGAGCCAGTGGGGGCTGCTGGGATCAGGGGCTGCACGGTAGGGATGTGCGGTTCGGTCCGGATCCGGACCGGTTCGTCCCGAACCGGTCCAGATCCGGCGGCTCGATCCCGGACCGAATCGGGCCCTTCTGGGACCGAGCCGGACCGAATTCGAGCCGGTTCGGTACCGAACCGGCTCGGGTTTCCCGAACCGGTCCGGGAGTGGAATTGAGTCTCTGGAGTGTCTCTTGAAACTTTAAAGTGTGTCCTCCATTTTGTGTCTCCTTCCCGAAACTTTTGCTCCTCCTTGCATCCATTTTGTGATGCTATTTCCAGGCATTGTATTGGCTGCGCTATTGATCCTTGATTGGCCAGAATGAGTCCTTTGGTCTGGTAGGCTGCTTGGCTGTTGCACTGTTGAGAGCTGGCACCCTGTTGGCCGTGGGGGGAGTGCAAAGGTGGGGGCTCCCAAAGGAGGGAATTACAAACCTATATAAACCCAAGCCTCTTCTCTGGAAACTTCTCTTGGCTGCAGTTGTGGGATCATCTCTGAGACCTGCTTGCCCTTTGCTGGCTGCTCTGGTGTCTCTGTGAGTCCTCCCTGACTGTGTCCTGTGTCTCTCTGAGTGTGCTCTAATCCTTTGTCCACCTGCCCTTTGTGACTCTCTGTGTGTCTCCTCTCTCTGTCTGTCTCTTGTCTGTACTGTGTGTTACTTCACTTTACTTTCTTCTTAATTTCCCCCAATTTTCCCTGTTCCTTGTCTGTCTGCTTTTCTCCCCCCCCTCCCCCCCTTTCCCTTCTCATCCTTTGGGCCTACCCTCCCCCACTCCCACCCACTGCATCCTCATTGCTTTAAAAGTTCTTCCATTAATTATTGCTCTTTGTCCTGCCTTGTTTTTGTTCAACTTTTTGATTTTCACATTGCATTCCATTGGTTTCATTTATATATTGCTTGCTGGTTTTGCTTAAATTGTACCATTTTGTTTGTTTCTGCTGCTGTCCTGCGAGTTGGTTCCCTGAATCCCTCCCCCCCACCCCCAGAGGATTCTGTTGTTGTTTCTTGTTGTCCCATATAATCAGTTTTGGTTCCCTGCTCCCAACTTGCCCCTCCAAGTCCAAACCACACCCCACCCCAACCCCACCCCATCCAGCCTTCTCCCAAATTTGCTGCTGCCAAACAGAGTCCAGTTTTCTTTGCTTGCAGTTCCACTTATTCATTTGCTATTATTAATTTGCAGCAATTGTGGTTTCATTGTCTCTGTTCACTTAGTGGGCCCCCTCAGAGTCTGTGTGTTTGGTTCCCCCTCCCACCCACGAGTTTCTTCTTCTTGGTGGTTTTTGGTTTAGAAAAAAAGAGTCTTTCTTTTCATTGTTTTTTTTAAAAACTTCTGGCTTGTGTTCTCTTGATATATATTTTGCTCCCCTCCTCCTCCTCCTCCCCCTGCCTGCCCCCCCACCCTCCCTTCTCCCAGACCCTAGCCCAGGCCCAGCTCCTCCCCTCACCACCCCATCCAGCCTTCGCTGCTGCTACCCAGAGTCCAGTTTTCTTTGCTTGCAGTCCCACTTATTTATTTGCTATTATTAATTTGCACCAATTGTGGTTTCATTGTCTCTGTTCACTTAGTGGCCCCCCTCAGAGTCTGTGTTTGGTTCCCCCTCCCCACACCCCCACCCCCAAGTTTTTTCTGCTGGTTAGAGTCTTTCTTTTCATTGTTTTTTTTTAAACTTCTGGCTTGTGTTCTCTTGATATATATTGCTTTATATATTTTGCTCCCCTCCTCCTCCTCCTCCTCCCCCCTGCCTGCCCCCCCTCCCTCCTCCCAGACCCTAGCCCAGGCCCAGCTCCTCCCCCAACCACCCCATCCAGCCTAATCGCTGCTGCTGCCCGAGTTGTTCCAGTTTCTCCTTTGCTGTTTGTTGTTGCCCCCTCCCCTTCCCCCCAACACCCCCCTGCCACACACTAGCCCCCAACCACACACACCCTCTCTGCTCCCCCCACCCCAACCCTTTTTTCTCCTTGCCCCTGACTCTCTCCACTTACCCCAGGCCCCCTGCCACACACTAGCCCCCAACCACACACACCCTCTCTGCTCCCCCCACCCCACCTCTTTTTCTCCTTGCCCCTGACTCTCTCCACTTACCCCAGGCCCCCTACCACACACTAGCCCCCAACCACACACACCCTCTCTGCTCCCCCCACCCCAACCCTTTTTTCTCCTTGCCCCTGACTCTCTCCACTTACCCCAGGCCCCCTACCACACACTAGCCCCCAACCACACACACCCTCTCTGCTCCCCCCACCCCACCTCTTTTTCTCCTTGCCCCTGACTCTCTCCACTTACCCCAGGCCCCCTGCCACACACTAGCCCCCAACCACACACACCCTCTCTGCTCCCCCCACCCCACCTCTTTTCCTCCTTGCCCCTGACTCTCTCCACTTACCCCAGGCCCCCTGCCACACACTAGCCCCAACCACACACACCCTCTCTGCTCCCCCCACCTCTTTGGACCGCTGCTACTGCTGTCCTCCCCCACACCTGAATCCCCCCTCCCTGCTGCGCTACGCTTCTCCTCTCTCCTCTTTCTCTCTATCATCTCTCTTTCTCCTCTCTCTCTCTTTCTTTTCTCTCTCTCTCCTCTCTTTCTCTTTGTCCCTGCCCCCCCTCTCTTTTCTCTCTCTCTTAGTCTTTTCTCTCTCTGCTCCCCTTCACTTTCCACCTCCTCTCCCACAGCTGCAGCCACACACAGTAGCCTACCCACCTGGCGGCTGCCATCGGTTTTTTTTTTCTTTTGATAGTTTTTGGTTGATTTTGTCTCTGCTTGGGGGTGAGTTGAGCGACACAAATAGTGTTGTCTCCTCACTTCTGCCCCTCCATCGTTGAACTACCCCAGTTGCCTGTGTGCCTCGTGCGGCCGCCCTGCTGTGTCTCAGCCCAGGGTGGCTGGCTGGCGGCGGCGCATCCGTGACCAGCAGTGAGCGGCAGGAGAAGGACCGGAAGAAGAGGGGTTAGTGCGTGTGCGATTGTGCACCTTTTGTTGCCCCTTTCTCTCCCTAGCTGGCGGTTTTAAATAGGGACACCCCTATTCTGAAATGCATTTGGGTGTGGGGAGGAGGGAAGGAACCTTGGAGAGGAGATGTACTGTTGTAACTTGTGTCTTCATGCCCAATAAAGAAATTGCTGCTGTGTGTTGCGTTGCATTGCATGCGTCTTGCAGTTGGTTTTTGAACAGGTGCCTTCCAGGGTGCTTCCTTGCCTCTGGGGCAGTCTGAGTGGGGTCCTGGGTTCTGATGCTGCCACTACATGCTGGGCCCATGCCATGCCAGAGTGCTTCCTTGCCTCTGGGGCAGTCTGAGTGGGGTCCTGGCTGGGCTCTGATGCTGCCACTACATGCTGGGCCAATACACACATATGATGATGATCATGATGTTCAATCCATGAGGCTGCCATCAACTAGTGTTTGCTGCTGCTTGCTTGCCATGGCATTGGGCGGGCAGAGTCACAGAGTGGGTGGGTTCAACCTCTGTGTAGGTGTGACTGGGTTCTGGTTTTGGTTGTGTGCAATTTAGAGTCACTAAATAGGCTGCATTGAGTTTGATGCTCCCCCCACAGGAGCATTACTTGAGAACCACCCCCCAGAACCCACACTTTGTGTTCCAGTTCACTAAATAAGGGTTTCCTCCTTTGATCTGCAGGTTCCCAAGCGTTGACTGCGTCCCTCCCCCACCCCCGGTAGGTGCTGTGCCCTCCCCCCATCCACTCTCCCCCCCCAAAAAAGTTAAAAACTTGCCACCCACACCACAACTACTCCACCCAACTGCCCGTGCCACCCTCCCACACCGGGGTTCCACCCTTTAACCCCCTATTTTAAAAAAAAAAAACCCTCCCAGACCCATCTCCCCAATTGGCTTGGTGGTTGACTCCCAAATTCAAAAAGGACACCCTCCCCCTCACTTCGATTGGCTTCCCCCCCCATATCAAAAAGTCTTCCTTTCCCCCCAATTGGCTTCCTTTTTTGAAAACAAACTCCCCCCCCCCCGCCGCCTCCAAATCAGCTGCCTTTTTTTTGGCCCCTAAGCCCCTCCAAATTATTTTTTTGACCCTGTCTGGCCTTCCTCCTAAAGTCTCCCTCCTTCTGACCTAGCAGCATGTCTGAGCGCCGTGTGGCGGGCAGGGCTCGCTCAAGGCTGGCAGGCAGAGGTGGGAGAGGCCAGGTGCGGGGTGCGCCTGCGGCACGGGGAGGGAGAGGACGCGGGGAGCCTGAGGACACCCCAGTTCTCCCCATTGGAGAATTCTTTGCTCCGGCCCCATCTTTGGTGTGCAGGATTCAGTTCCCCACGCCTGCTGCCGCCAATCGCGGCAGAGGCAGAGGCACCGTTAGGGCTGTGGCGGGTCCCTCCTCACCGGCGGCACCAGGTGCTGCTGAGCTACCGCCAGTTGTTGAGGTGGAGGAGACTGTGGAGTTGGAAGAGCAGGTAGAGGGCGGTGAGGACCGTGCGGCTGGCAGCGATGCAGCCAGGTTCTCCCTCCCTCTGGGGCCCCTTCCCCCTATCCTTTCGCCGCTCAGTGGGGCCCCCCCTCGTGAAGCCCGACACTCTGGTGGGGAGCGGTCTGGCGAGGTGGTGGAGGAGAGGCCTGCCTCTCCGATGCCAGTTGAGCCGGGCCCTTCCTCCGCTGTGGAGGGCGGAAGGGGCGGGTTGGGTGGCAGCAGTGGGCAGGCAGCGGTGGCCGCCCCCCCCCAGGACTGCAGCCACCCTGCGAGAAACGGCCTAGGACGGCGCCCAGGGCGCAGGAGGCCAAGGGCAGTGGTGCATGGGTGCATTTTGAGGTCCCTCAAGATGCCCCATTCCACGCCCGCTGTGTCCACTGCAGGATGCTTGTCAGCCGTGGAAGGGACCCTGCGCACCTGGGTACGACGCCTATGTGGAGACACCTAGAGCGTCACCACCCAGGTCTCAGGGGACAGGCTGGCAGCGCTAGTGCGCCTTGTGCATCTGCCACTAGGGCGGGCAGCGGCAGTGTGCCAGCCAGCAGGCAGGCTACACTGCCCGTCCAGCGGTGGACGCAGTCCTCGGGCAGCCAGCGTATTGTTCGCGTGGACCATCATCACCTCACCCGCCTCATAGGGGAGATGATTTCCACCGATGACCAGCCGTTTCAGGTGGTCGAGAACAACGGCTTCCGCCGGATTCTCCAATACCTGGCTCCCAAATACGTCATCCCCTCAAGGACCACGTTCAGCCAGAACGTGGTCCCCTCCCTGTACCGCCGGTGCAGGGAGCTCGTGTCGGCCGAGCTGCGTGCAGCTCCAGCCGGGACAAGTGTGCATTTCACGACTGACCTCTGGACCAGTGTCAGTGGGATGCACGCTTCTTTCCTGGCCCTCACTGCCCACTGGTGGGGACCGGAGAGTGAGGGGACCTCCGCGGGCGATGCTTCCGGGTCCGGCGCGGCTCCCGCTGCACTACGGCACAGGTGGGCCGTCCTGCATGTGGAGACGATGGACACGAGGCACACCGCGGAGGAGGTGGCGGCCGTACTCGACCGCCAGATAGAGGAGTGGATTGGCGGGTGTCCACACCTCTCCCGCGGCTTCATTGTCACCGACAATGGAGCCAACGTTACCGCCGCTGTCGAGACAGTCATGGACTGTGTGAACATACGGTGTATGGCACACACGCTCCATCTGACCGTCAGGGACGCCCTTGGCCTTAAGGAGCTGAAGGCGTCCCAGGAGAAGGGGGCCCGCCCCATCCCAGCTGCTGTTGCTGCCACGGCCACGCTTGTGGATAAGTCTCGCAAGCTGGCCGCCCACTTCCACCGCAGCGAGAAGTCCAGGAGACTGCTTCGCCAGAAGCAGGATGACCTTGGCCTTCCTCGCCATCTCATCCCTACGGATGTGGAGACGCGGTGGAACTCCACCTTCCTCCTGTTCCAGCGCCTGTTGGAGTAGGAGAGAGCCCTTGTCGCCCTGGCGAGGGACGAGTCCTTGGATGTCTGCGACTTCTCGAACGCAGAGTGGAAGCAGATGTCCGAGGCGGTGTCGGCACTCGAGCCCTTCCAGCTTGCCACGAAGGGCTTGTGTGGCGACACCACTCCCTTGAGCCAGGCGCTGCCCACAGCTGTTGGTCTCGAGAAGCTGATGGGTGGACTCCATATCTCTCTGACCACGCCAGAGGGTCGTGCTCTGGCTGGGAGGCTGAGGTCTGGGGTTGACAAGCGGCTCGTTGATGTGCTGGGAGACAGGGAGGAGTATGTCCTCGCTTGTCTCTGTCACCCAGCCCTCAAGGGCAATGCCGTGAGTGCCGACGACTTGCCCAGGTGGAAGGGCATCCTGGTCGAGAAGGTTAGGGAGGAGGAGGCCGCTAGGGCCCGCAGAGACCAGGGTGTTGGTAGTGGTGCGGGGGCAGCCCTCGCGGCCCAACCCGCACCCAGCAGCAGCATGGGCGGCCAGCCGGCGTCAGCTTCCCCTTCCCCTCCCTCTTCCCAGTCCAGCAGCGCGGCATCCCAGGCGGCGCCATCGCAGCAGCCACTTGCTACCGACTCGAGATCCGCCCAGTGGTTTCAGCGGTTCTGCTATGGCGCCATGCCTGGTATGCGGGAGGCTCGACCTGCCAGGCCCCCCTCCAGTGCTGAGCAATGCGTTGCGCAGTACTTGGAGGAGCCTGTGGAGGGAGACGGCGTGGACTGCACACAGTTCTGGGCGAGCCGCCGCCAAGTCTGGCCGGACCTGGCGGTGGTGGCTGTGCGCCTCCTCTCCTGCCCCCCAACCAGTGTCCAGAGCGAGCGGGTGTTTTCACGTGCCGGGGACGTGGTGACACCCTCTCGCTCCCACTTGGACCCTGGTCTGGTGGAGCAGCTGGTCTTCCTTAAGGTGAACCTCCCCCTGTTGGGCTACCCCAAGCTGGAGTTTGAGCCGGGCGAGTGATTACCATGGGTTGCCCCATGGTTGGTCACCTGCCTGGCTCGACCTCTGTGCTTATCCCTCCCCTCCCCCCTTCCACCTCTAGCTGAGCTGACGTGACAGATGCTGAGCCGTGCCAGCCAGTCGCAGCGTGTAGTGTGCCCACACAGAGATGCAGTTGTAGTAGTAGTTGTAGTGCTGCGACTGGCCAGATGTTTACAATGCCCACGCCCACCTAAAAAGAAACCCAATGCTGACCAGCACAGGCCCTTTATCTATCCACCTGTCAGCATTTGGGGACCTGGCGTGGGCATGGCACACACCCCCAAAGTAGCACAGCCCACAGAGTACTAGACTTAGCGGCAGCGGCGGGTATACGTTCTAAAATGCAGTGTAGATATGTAAATACTGTATGTAAATAAACATGTAAATAATTTTTTCTTTAAAAACCCCATGTTAAAATCAAGCCTCAAAATTATGCAAAAGAAAGAAAAAAAGGTGACAAAGGGAGAACAAAATGATGAATGCCAAATGAATTGATTTTATTGAAAATGTTACCAGAAATCATGTGTGGGGGGCTTGGTTTACATGGAGAAAATGATTGGGTGATTTTTTCAAATGAAACGAATGAATTATTATCATCTTATGTTCATCTTGATTGTGGTCACTGTTGATGTTGGCTGATGGCAAAAAACCCAAAACCATCAGAAATAGCAATGAACTGGCTGCCAACACAACATATTGATTGATAACTGTGCAGGGGGGGAATTGGGTCTGTGTGTGTGTGTGTGGTGCAGGCTCAGTCTGTCTCTTCCTGTTGTGTGTCTGTCTGTCTGTCTGTCTGTGTGAATGGATGCCTAGCACTGTCTCTGTGTGTGGATGCTTTCTGTGTGTAGTGTGGTGTGTGTCTGTCTACATGTTTTTTTTCCTCCCCCCCATGCCTCCCTCCATCCTTCCCCTCTCATCCTCTCCCCTTCCTCTTCACCACCTTCCATCCTCCCTCCCTTCCAGCCCACCACCGCCTCACCTGCCCCCAACCCCGGTCTGGCAGATGATGAGAGTCTGGTCTCTCCCACCGAAGCACACACGTGAGCACGTGTGTGCACAAATATGTGGCTGACCAACTCTGAGCCGGACCCTCCCCCCTTCAATCCCCTCTACATCCCTCTCCCCCTCCCCTTTCCTCCCCCCTGCCTCCCTGCCTCCCTCCCTGCCTCCCTCCCCCCTCCTAGCTAGCAGCGCACACATACACACACAAAACACCTGTGGTGGCAAACACCACCAGCACACATGCACTCACACTGGTGCCACCACCTCTGCCTTGGGCCTCTGTGTCCTTGAGCAGATATGTGGTGGTGGACCAGAGAAGCATTTCTTTCCAGCAAGGCAAAAGGCATGCACTCACTGCACACACACACACACACACACACACACACACACACACACACACGTGAAAAGACGAGAAGAGGCAACTTCTAGAACCAGCAGCAGCAGGTGAGTGTCGTGTAATTGTGTTGCTTCCCAAGGCCACTACCCATGCTCAATGCTCAGTCTGCTGAAACTAAAGAACTAGCTACAATCATCCTTCCTCACACGCAGCTCAGCTCAGCTCAGCTGCACAGCACACTGACTAGACTAGACACTACAGCTGGTGGTAGAAAAAACAGAAGTCTAGATTCTAGAAGATGTCCTGGTGGATTTTAAACTTTCAAATCTGTGCTAGGATTGCCTCGCCGCCTCCTCCTCCTCCTGCCTGTAATTGTGCCCTCTCCCCTTGCAGTTGTGCCGTCGTGATGGGTTGGTGATGTGCGTGCGCCGTCTACTTAGCTCTCTCCTCCTCATGTTGGCTGGGCTTGCCAGGCACTGGCTGGCAGCAGCTGTTGGCTGTGTGCTAGGCTCAGGCTGTGGCACGCGTGACTGGACTGGGAATGTTATTGTAGCGGCAACACTGGTTGTGGTGGTAGCAGTAGTAGCTGTTGCTGTTGCTGGGCTGGTGGCTGCTGGCCTGTGCTGACTCTGCGCACTTGGTCTGGTCTGGTAATTTGGATGCAGATGTAGGGTGTGTGTGCATCATCCATGGGGAGCAGCAGAGCAGAGCAGAGCAGGTTGGCTGGCTTCTGTCTGTCAGGCCTAGTCAGTGGCAGGCACTGAGTGTGGCGGTGGTTTCTTTGGGCATCACATCACCCATCATGCAGAGCGGCAGGTCTGCTGCTCTGCTGCTCCGCCTCCTGCTTCTTCTCTGTGTGTGCTGCTCTTGTGCTTAGTGTGCTGCTCCGCTGCTGCTGCTGTGCTGGCAGGCAGCACAGCAGTGGCCTTTTTGTTAGATCAGAGAGTGGGTGTTGTCTCTCTGAGTGTCCTCCTCTTACTTGCTTGGATAGGAGTGGTGGTAGTAGGTAGGCATTAAGATGGACTGACTAGGTGTTACGTGTTAGGGCGCCCAGAGAGAGGGGCAAAAAAGATGGGGTGGCAATTGTTGGGTTGCTCCTAGTATTATTGGTGAATTTTTGAAGAAAAATTTTTTTCCATTGGCTAGAATGGGGGTTTGGGGCTGCCCCAGACCCGCCTCTGTGGGGTGGCAGCACCGCCAAAGTGGGTCCAGGGCCATGGCAAAAATGCCCTCAGTCCCTCCCAGCAATCCCCGTAGAGATAGGAGTGATGGTTCTGTTGTTTTTCTGAGGTGTTCTGAGTGAGTGTGGATTCTGTGATAGCAAATGAGAGTGGATTCATGGTGTCTCATTGGAAATCTCAGCTATCATAGAATCTACACTCAGAACACCTCAGAAAAACAACAGAACCATCACTCCTATCTCTACAGGGATTGCTGGGAGGGACTGAGGGCATTTTTGCCATGGCCCCGGACCCACTTTGGGGGTGCTGCCACCCCACAGAGGTGGGTCTGGGGCAGCCCTAAACCCCCATTCTAGCCAATGGAAAAAAATTTTTCTTCAAAAATTCACCAATAATACTAGGAGCCACCAATTGCCTTGGGATTTTTGGGGTGGAGGACATCCATGGGTGGCTACCACCCACCCCAGCTTTTTTGCCCCTAAGGGCTCCACATTGTGAGTTATGGGCAAAAATTAATTTTTTTAAAAAAAATTGTAAAAAATCAGAGGAAGGTCCAATCGACTTGAAATTTGGGTGGCAGGTAGAACACAATGTCCCCTTCAAAACCAGACACTTTTTGTGATCCGAACCGGTTCGGTTCGGATCCGAACCGGTTCAAAACCGAACCGGACCGGGGGGGTGGTCCGGCAAAACCAAAACCGAACCACCCCGGTCCGGTCCGGACCCGGTTCAGACCCGAACCGAACCGGGAGAACCGGTTTTATGCACATCCCTACTGCACGGCCCCCAGAAGTTCCAGGATCTCCCGCGCAAGTGCATGGGGTATCCTGGAGAGACCCCTGTGGCAACACACAAGCAAAAAGACACGGTTAACGGAGCACTCGTTCCATTAACCTCAACTTAGGGGAGGAGTATTTTTGAGGGCTAGCTGCCGGGAGCCATGTGGCTCCCGTTGCAGCACACAACCATCCAGAAGCGGGCTAGGCTCCCATAGCCTTATTTGGGGCGATCGTGAGAATCGCCTCATTGTGTTGTAACCCCAACACAGCAAACACAGACAATGGAACCTTTTGAGATTCCCTGAAATGGCCAATTCAGGAAAGAAGGGCAGTTGGAATGTTGCCTCATGACACATTTTGGGTATGGGCTATGCCTCATGAGACATTTTGGGCTTTCCTTGAACCAGTGTGCTTCATCTGGTATCCACACCTTGGAGTCAGGCACATTTTGGACACTATACCTGGCACCTGTTATAACATCTAGCTGTGCTTTGCTCTGCAGGCCATTCACTCTTCCAGCCTCCAGATCAGCCTTCCTCATTGACCCGATCTATCCAGCTCACTTTGCTGATACTAGAAGCTGGCTGCACGAAAACAGATACTTTGGGGACTTACCCCTGCTACCTAACCCTCAAGCTGCCTTTGATCTTTCATCACCCAGTTCCATCCCTGAGGAAAGAGATCCTTCGGTTGCACCTGAGTCAAGAGGGTCCAATCACCAAGGAAGGACAAGGTTGTATGATAATCACTGCACCCCTCTGGACTCTCTCTGTTCCTGCTCCTTTTCTTAAATCCAAAAACCTGTTTTTCTCAAGCCTCCTTTCTCTAGCCAGCCTAGAAGTTATTCTAATTAGGACACTGATCTAAATTTCCTCTTTGCAGTTATCTGCTTCATCTTGCAATGTATTTTTGGTAGTAATATTTCTTTAACCAACTTCCGTATCCCACTGTACCCCTGAACACCAAATAAAACCTTTCTTTGTTTTGAACTTCAACCTCTGTTAGTTCATTTCCCCATAACTAAAGTGTTACACAAAAATTATTCTGACATGGGACTGCTACAATCCAGCTTGCTAATTCCACACACAAAGCCTGAACACATTTAGGGGTGTTTGCCAATCACCCTGCCGCAGTTTCATTAACACAAGTAGCTACCAAAGCCTGGAGCTGAACCTGTATGGAGCTTCCTTCCCTCCCTGCCCTCCGCCCGCAATTATCATGGCCAATAACTATTGATAGCTCTGTCCTCCATGCTTTGTCTAATCCATTTTTAAAGTAATAAACTAGTGGCTATCTCTACAGCTTGGAGCAAATAATTCCATACATTACAATCCAGAGCACATGTCCTTATTTCTATAGGTAGAGATTCGCTTGAAACTCATTTTGTGTTTCCTTTCAAGCTTGAAACAACACACAAATAGCTTGAAACATGTCCTTGAAACAGCGGCCAAGCTGTCTCTTTTGACAAAACAAACAAGAAACATTTCAAGTGTTTTGAGTGCCATTTTGGAGAGCTGTTTTTCCAAGGAGAGCTGGTCTCCCTGCCACGTAGACCAGACCTCTGCCTGGACTTCGCATGTTGGCCCACCTCAGAAAACTGGTTTACCCAGTAGACTGGTACTCTGAGGCAGGCCAATGCATTAAGTCTGGGGCAGAGGCCTGGTCTACCTGCTGACTCCAATCAGTAGACCAGCTCTCCCCTGAAAAACAGTCCTCCAAAATGGCGCTCGAAACACTCAAAACATTTTGACTTGAAATGGGGTCATTTTGTTTCAAACTCAAAACAGGCCTTTTGTTTTAAGGGCATTTTGTTTCAAACTTGGAGCACCTGAAATGCCCGTTTCAGTCTCAAAAATGTTTTGCACATCCCTATCTAAAGGTTTTTAGGCTTCTGTTCAGCCCTGGAGCTTCAAAATTTACATGCTTGTCAGGAAAATTATCTTTTTCACAAAGGAGCCAAGAGGAATTAGGACTAGTCTGAGCATTACAAAAGGTTGCACACTGAGTCCCTGCTATGGTGAAACTCTCTGGTAGTTTCCTAGCATGGGAGAGTGTTCTATTTCTAAACCATACCTGAACGACTTCAGAACTCCCTGAAGCTCAGGACAGCCATTTTGCTTCGATTACTGTAATGTGTTGTGTGCAGGCTGCCTTTGAAGAGAACAAGGAAACTTCAAAGGCCAGAGCAAAGGTTCCCAACCTTGGGTCCCCACATATCATTGGACTACAACTCCCATCAGCCTAGGCGCAATGGCCATTGTGGCCATTTCTGCCTGGCTGCATCGCAATTGATTGGCAGTGAGAGGCCAGCACTTGGAATCCCTGCCACATCTGCTGCCTATCAATCCTGCTCCCCACTAGGGGGTTGCATGAACCACCTCATTGGATTCCCCTTTACAAGTATAGCTGAACTGCTGTTCAATCAAATGTACGAGACCAGCTGGTTGGTTTGATCGAGCCAGATCAGCCGCATGCGGTTCAGTTCAAATTTGATTTGAATTTGAGCTGAACCACGAATTCTGGTTCGTGCACACCCCTACCCCCACTGCCCAACTCAAAGAGTGCCTCAAACCCATGACGCAGTGGCCCACTTGCCACTGATCAGTGTTGGGGCTGTTGGGTGCAGCCAAGTTCACTCGTGTCTCCACAACCGATCAGCAGTGAGTGAGTCCAGCCCTGCCTTGCTACCATGCAGCTGATCAGTGGTGAGGGCTGCCTGCCTCTGGGGTTTCAGTCACCCATTCAGTCTGGCAGTGGGTGGGGTAGGGAGTCAAGTCCCGTGCCCTTCAGAATAATTTTGCATGCCACTTCTGTCATGCATGCCAGCCTAGGCTTGCTACATTACCCAGTTTACAGGTAGAAATTAATGATTCTGTACATTACTGAAGTAGAAGTTCATACCATAATGTCTGCAGCTAGCTTAGCCACCAGAGATTAGGCTCCCAGGTGCCAGGATCCATTATTAAACAGCCACAGCAAGGGTGTCCTGGCTGAGTCTCCCTCAGCAGGGAACAGCAAGAGCTCCCACTTTCCAGGGACATCCCTTATAAAATAAAAAGGAACCGTGTATGTGGAGAAGATGTCACTTGGTCTAGGGCCAAGAGGTTCTAAATGCCATAATGATCCAATCGTAGGAGGTGAGCTATCTGCATCCACTGCTGGTGACAAGCCTATATTTGATTTCACAGTGGGGAGGGAAAAGAGATTTTGGGAATACACTGTTCCCCTGCAGTCCTTAATAGCCTAGGAATTATCTGGCGAAAAGACTGAGTGAATCAGAGGACGGGAAGCAACAGATGTGCCAAATGCATCAATTACAGATGACTGTCCTTGACTGTCTTCGTGAAGGAACTAGAGGCTGCCAGCAAACCAACAGATTTTCCACATTCTAGTCTTCAAATTGGGTTTGCGTGTGTGCTGGTTTCTTAGATAGTTAATGATATCATAAGGCTCTGTCTCTCTCTCACACATTACTGAAAAAACAATGAGCTTTATAAAATACCGAGTAAGTAAGACATCACACTTTTGATAGCAGAGGTGCACAAACACACCAAGATGCTCATACTGCAGTCCCTAACCAGTACTGGGCAGCACCTCAGTTGAAGGAAATGTGTTGGTTTGTTTTAAAAAGCATTAATATTGTTTTTCTTCCAAAAGATCCAAAGTACAAAAAGCTCATTAGAAACAATCTAACTACAACTACGAACAAAACAGCGGATCAAATCCAGCCTGCAGGGCACTTTCCAGACTTAACCCTGTGACAGGGTCACGTCATATCTCGGAAGTGTGCTTCCACACTTTCTGCATTGCGACACTGCAGTCCCTACACGGACAGCAGGGTGCCATTCACATTGCCAATGCCTTGTTTCGGATATAATCGCTGTGATATTGAGCTAGGATGTTGTATATCTGGCATAAAGAAGTTGCTGTTTTGCGGGGGTTGTTAGTTTCACGTTTTGAATGTGATTAGCCTGAATGGAAGCATTTTGCTGCTGTTGAGCGGCTAACCTGGAAAGCACCCAGATAATACAGCAGAAAATAAAAAGCAGCAGTCAGACAAAGTAACCAGCTTCTAGAGAATAATCCAGCACCAAAGACTTTTTAAAAAGAGCTAGGTTTTTCACCAGGATCACTTAAGCCACCCTAATGTCTGAAGCAGAGCAGTGAGGGACCACTCCCCAGGGAATAGCTTTTACCTTTCCTTAGTGCTGGTGGGATGAAAGATAAGGGCAACCTGGATAGGTTTCCCAATTTCCCAATAAAATCAAGCCATTATGTTTAACTCTATCCTGACCATATTTCCCATAGAATACATCCCTGCTGCAGGGCTACAGTTTGGGGTTTGGTGGACATAATCAAGACCATCCATATATATAACAGCTACTTTGGGGCAAGAAACAAACATTAGGAAAATGGTGCAAAACATAATTCTAAAAGCAATTCAATTCTGTATTTTGTGTGAAATCATCCACACTAATTTTAAAACAGAGGAGTCTTTTCTGATCTTTTACTTGTTGCCTCTAGCAGGTGCTTGGAGCTTTGGTGATTTCTCCTATGCAATCCATTTTAGACCACCTCCTCAACCTCTGCCCTGCTCCATCAGCATCTCTTAGAGCATCTGTGTTCCTTAATCTAGCCTTCAAGCTCAGGGGAGGCCAACTTGAGGCTCTCCAGGTGTTGCTAGACTAAAACTCCCATCATCCCTAGTCACAATTTATTGTGGTTGGAGATGTTGATGGGAGCTTTAATCCAAAAGTTGGCTTCCCCTGCAACAGCGTGCAGACCTATGTCCCCATATCAGTGGACCCTCTCTTGAAGACTCAAATAAGATGACTTGTAAGCCCTTTCTATTTAAAGTGCTGTTTGTTTCACCAGGAGCATTTCCAGACAGCAGGCTTTACTGTGGGTTTACTGAGAGGCTTTACTGTGAGTTCAAATTTGCCCAAAAAATCCGACACAAAAAGTGGATTTTTTTTGACAAATATGACAAATACGACAAATATTTATATACCACTTTTCAACCAAAGTTCCCAAAGCGGTTTACATACAGAAATTAATTAATTAATTAATTAAACGGCTACCTGTCCCCAAAGGACTCACAGTCTAAAAAAGAAACGTTAGACAGCCACCAGCAACAGTCACTGGAGGTACTGTGCTGGGGTTGGATAGGGCCAGTTGCTCTCCCGCTGCTAAATAAAGAGAATCGCCACTTTTAAAAGGTGCCTCTTTACTAAGTCAGCAGGGGCCGATTTGAATGATTGATTGATTAAGTGCTGTCAAGTCGGTGTCGACTCTTAGCAACCACATAGATAGATTCTCTCCAGGATGATCTGTCTTCAACTTGGCCTTTAAGATCTCTCAGTGGTGCCTTCATTGGTGTCGTAATCAAGTCCATCCACCTTGCTGCTGGCCATCCTCTTCTTCTCTTTCCTTCAACTTGTCCCAGGATTTTTTTCACCCTGGACATAAATCAGGCTATGTTCCAATGCCTAATAAAAAATCAGAATCATGTCTGGAGTGCTCCCCAATACCTTGCAGGGACTTCGGGGTAAATCTGGCCAATATGTGAACACACACTCTCCATTCCAGAGGAGAAGAAAGTTAAAAGTCCCATCTGGAAATGCTCCAGGAAGCTGAAAGCTATAAGAGTTTAACTAGGAAGTTGATTTTTTTTTTTTTGGTAGGATATGTTTCGTTTGATTTTTAATTGGCGTTTTTATATTGTAGCCTTAGAGCATTAGAAATGGGGCAGGTAACATATCTAACCAACATGAAGTCAGACATACAGGAAACTTCTTGAAAAAACAGCCCCTGGTCCTGCTGCGGTTCTGCACATCAGGATTGCACATTGGGTTATGCAGACTTCATAGTCAGAACTAATGAAAGCCCTACATGGCACATAGGACATAGATACCTGAAGGACTGCTTTCACTCTTAGATATTCCTCGTGCTATATGTTTTGCTCACCATCTAAGGCCCTGTTTTGGCTGCCCAAACTGCCTGAGGTCTTCTAGAAGCAGGGCCTTTTCATTGGCGGCGCTAGTCACTTGGAATCAAGATAAACCTGGCCTGGAATCAGGGTTCGCCTGCCAGGGTCAGCTTGATTGCAGGTGGTAGATTAGCAGAGGAAATAGATTAGCATGTGACCACTTCAGTTAGCCTTATGGGTGGACCCATGGGGGAGCTTGTCTGGCCTCCATAGCAAAAGTGTTCTGGAAATTTGTGCCACGATCAAAAAGGCCCTTATCCTGGTGGATGACTGCCAAACCTCAGACAGTACCTGAGGCAGGGCTTCATATATTTTCTGAGGTTTTCATCAGGAGTGGTTTTTACCAGGGTTTCTGAGGTTTCAACCAGGTTTTCACCAGGGATTAAGCCCTCCTGATGCCTGACATGGTGCAGTGAAGACAAGAAAAAGCTCTCTTTGAGTTTTGCACCGTAGTAAAGAACAGGAGAGAGAGAAGGTCGCCTACAAGTTCTTGACATCCAAATGGCTCACCTTGTTGGGGCTTTTATAAGTTGGCAATTCTCAAGAGTTTATTCTGACTTTTTGTAGGGTTTTTAAAAATTAAACTGTCCAGAGTCATGACAACAACTGTAAACATCCAAGCCTCCATTTCTGACAAACCAATTTTCTAGTTTTCTTGGTTGTAAAGAAGCTGGACAGGGATTCTCAGAAACCAGAAAGCAACAGATGCTAGTTTTTTAAATCATGCTTTTAAATCAATTTTAATCACATTGGGGTGCCTGAGTTCATTTGTCAAGGTATAATAAACTTAATCACGGGTATCTGAAACCCTCAAAATCTACTTGTCTGCTTTCTTCAGTTTGATTTTTGTCAGTTTGGAAAAAAAGGCATCTTAATGGAAAGTTACTTCAGGAAACTCATTTGGGATGGCAATTAGCTGCTGATTTCCCAGCCTTGCTGACTTTGCACTTCCACGTTTATTATTAGCCAGATATATGAAGACAAGTGGGGCCGTCTAATCTCCCAGTAATGGAATGCATGGTGCTCCTGGGCCAGGTGAAGTGCTGATGGAGCTGGCGTTTGACCTTAGAAGAGCAAAGGAGAGGAGAGTGGCAGCAAGAGGAAATCAGAACAAGTACTGTCGATAAAGTCTGACTCGGAGATTTATCTGTTTAGCTACTAAACCAGGGGCTCCGAGCCTTGGGGCTCCAGATGTTGTTGGACTACAACTCCCATCATCCTTTGACCAGCCTTCCTGACCACACAAATGGCTGGTGCACATGTGCCCCAGCCAAGTGTGTGCCAGTGCCGATGGGGGCTGCAGGAACTAATGATGCAACCCCACACATCTCTTTCAAACTTGAGCACTGGTGGGGGGAAAGTGGGGGGGGGGGTAAGCAGTGGGGATAAGGCTGTTAAAGGCGCACACACACACACACACACACACACACACACACACACACACAGCTTATTGAGCCAGTTCTGACAGGAAGGGAAGGGAGCACCAAACCTGTTTGTGCACATCCCCGCAGGTGGGTGGGAACAGCAATGCCCCCTACACTCATGTGCCCAGCAAGGGTTCTAAATCAGAGGGAGAATTTCTCCCCACCCTCGGTGCTGCCCTCTGCAAACAAGCACTGAATGCAGGTGTGCCTGAAGGCACAGCTAATGAAAGCATTTGTGCAGGGGCTTGGCTACGCTTCTGCTTCTCCTCTCCCTGTGTTCAAAGAACACAAGGAGTGTAGCAAGTGAGTAGGGTAAGCTAGTCAGATTGTTTGAATCCATTCTACTGGTTCCATCGGGCTGTACCGTGCATGTATCCTTCTCCATGTCCCTTTGCTTTACAATTCAGATTACAAAGTGCAACAGTTGGGCACTTCGTAATCTGAATTGTAAAGCAAAGGGACATGGAGAAGGATACATGCATGGTCTTGAGTGTCTTGAGTGATGGTTCCAGCACAAGGAAGCTGCCAGCCATTTGTGATGAAGGAACAGAAAACTTTCCCGTTCCTTTCTCCTTCATTTATTTTGCAGGTTTTATGGCCCATGGGGTTTCTCCCTGCTGACCTTTGCTAATGAATATACTGAAGGCCTGTCCACTTTTGTTAGGTGGGAGCCATGCTGTAATCAATCCTGACTCAGGAGACACACCAGTTAATGGCATTAATACCCTGTTAGCAGAAAGGGTCACTGAGTGCACGGGAATATTATTTCCTTCTGTTATGGAACAATGACAAAGAGAGAAATCAGTTGTGATGGCAAAACATCACTCAGGACTTACAGAGACCCAGGCAAAATACAGGCCTCTTGTGGAGGGGTGCTTGCTGAGCTACATGAGTAAAGCTCCAATGCCTGCAAAAATACAGATGTTGCTCAGCATCTGAACAAACTTTGCCCCATATTGTTCATAGGGATAACTTATTATTTGACATAGCTGTCTTACAAGGCACTGGCCTTCATCCCTCACATCATGTGTTTATGCCAAGCCTGCACAACGTATGGCCTACCAAACTGAATGCAGCCCATCAGCCACATACAGTATTATGGCTTGTCAGGTGATTGACAACCACCCTGTCCCAGGCAGGCAGCAAAAGCAGGACATGTTCTGTGTCCTGGTAGCCCCCCACAAAGCCCCCCACATATGGCTGGCAGGCTGTGCTCAGCTTGGTTGGTTGTTGCGAGTTGTGCAGGCCTGAGTTCTGTTTAGAGTCCGTTCACCTGGTGCTGGGAACATGGTAGCTGCTAGATAGGAATGCTTGCACATGAAGCCGCCTTGCCTGTGGAAAGCTGGTTAGGTACAGCCATCAACATGTGCAGGGTGAGCTCATGCACTCCAGAAGCTTGATCCTGAGAGGGACAGTGGCTGCCTGCAGCTGACTGGCCCTGAGCAAGGAGATGACACACTCAGAGATGTTGTGTGCCCAACAATTGTGTGAACTGGTTCATCAACTAAAGAGGCATCATTACGTAAAGGCTTAAGCTCATCCTTTGGTAAAAATATGTTAGTAAGAAATTGTTGTTTAATATATTGTGGCAGCCAGGATTTTGCTGGCCAAATGCTAGGAAGAAGAATTGATACTACTATTTAAGGAATGGATAAGAAATTATGGGATGTGGTGATGAACATCAAAAAGAACTTATTCTTGACATGATTATTCTTATTCATGTCAAAGAAGGACGACATAGAAGGAAGAATAAATGGAAACTCCTCCCCTCTCAAAGTAACAAGTCATCTTTTTTGGAAAAGAAATGTGTTCAGAAGTTTTTGATCTATACTATAAATTGTAATTAAAATCCGTGCTAGCGAATCATTGTAATTCAAACCTATTTTCTGCAAAATCACTTGATACTTAAAATACATTGACTGACATACTGTACAATGGTATGCCAGTCTATGTATGCTGTAAGGATGCTAGTTGCAAAATTGTGCAAATGCTGTTGCATATGAGTAAGCCCATTATTTTCAATGGGATTGCTTGTGTGAAATAGCATTTGCACATTTTTTGTGTTTTTGCTATCAACACAGTTGCGCAACTCACATCCTACCAATGTGCTTAGGCTGGTGTACCTTTGTTCAGTATATCAGCCACTGAGTGTCCACTGTTCGATGGTATAGAGTGTTCCTGTTTAGCATGAGAGTGGGATGGAAAGAGTTGTTTTTTAGCAAGATTTATATAAAGAGGCTGGAGGTGGGAGCATAATTGTCTGCTCCTCATGTTTGAGACCACCTGTATTAATTCCTCAAAAGCATATGTATCTCTAGTAATTATGAGATATAAAATAGTAACAGCAACAAATGTGCCTTTTTGGAAATGTAAACTTGAACAGATCCAAAAGCAAACCTTTGGACCTTACTGTGAATCTCTCCTTAATCCCCCTGAAATGGCACCTCTGACTAAAAGAGAAGAAACAAACCACTAGATTATAATTAATAATTGCTAAGGCTGTGCATGGATCAAATTATCATATCTGATCCAAATCTGGCCCAGTTCAAATGATTATTGTATTGTTCATCTGATGGCAATACCAGTGAGTACCTCACTGCCTTGTGGGTGGGCAGCCATTAGTGGCATCTCCTGTGCCAACTACTGCTCAATCTGAGAGGCAGAAGGGCACTCAGTTCATTTTTATGAATTTTTGAAGCATTTAGACTCTTTGGTGTGTAATGAATCCTCATAGGGATTCATTATGAAGAACAGTCATGACACACCAAAGAGTCTAAACACTTCAAAAATTCAAAAAATCCTTTAAAAAACAAACCTGAGTATACAACTGGCTTGCGGGTTGGGGGGTAGTTGGCACCCAATGTGTCCTACCCCACAACCCACTTTGGACCACCGTGGTGCCACCCACAGGGAGTAAAGGTGGGGCTGTTTTGTATCCCCATTATTACCTATGGTGAAGATAAAGGAGCAGTGTTCACCCTGAGTGCATTTTCATTGCCACTAAATTTTACAATTGGCCCTAAAATACTGGTACTAGGGATTTTACTGTCATGCTTAGGCCTTGTCATGGTCACTATTTACATCCTGAGATAAAGATATACAATTTTATTTATTTATTGTTTAAAAACATTTTATATCCCACTCTTCCTTCAAGTAGCCCAGAGTGGTGTACTACATACTTAAGTTTCTCCTCACAACAACCCTGTGAAGTAGGTTAGGCTGAGAGAGAGAAGTGACTGGCCCAGAGTCACCAAGCAAGTATCATGGCTGAATGGAGATTGGAACTCGGAAATGACTTTAGGCTTTAAAAAAGAGCAGGTGGCAGGGAGAATTCTTGGTCATAAAAAGTCATAACATACCAAAAGTCATAACACACCAAAGAGGAAAAGTCATTACACACCAAAGAGTCTAACTTCAAAAATTCCTTAAAAAATTAATAATTTGAGTATCCCACTGGCTTGCAGGTGTGGGGTGGAATTAGTGGTACCCATGTGCCAACTACCCCACCCCCCAACCAGCAAGGCAGTAGGGTACTCAGTTCATTCTTTAGGAATGTTTGAATTGTTTAGCCTTTTTGGTGTGTAATGAATCTTCATAGGGATTCATTATGATAAAGAGTCATAACACACCAAAGAGTCTAAACTCTTCAAAAATTCCTAAAAAATAAACTTACTGCCTTGCTGGTTGGGGGAGGGAGGGTAATTAGCACCCAATGTGTCGTACTCCCCAACCCACTTTTGACCAGTTTGGCACAACTTACAGGGAGTAATGGGGCTGCTTCAAAACCCCTTTATTCCCTATGGCAGAAATATACAAAATCACTAAAAACTTAAAAATATATATTAAACATCAACTGAGTGCCCCACCACACTGAGATTTGGGTGGTAGGTGGCACCCATGTGGTGGGGTACCCACCCCCCACTTTGGTGCCCCCTGGGCCTTTAAAAGTGGGTCAAATTGATTTGAATCTGAATCTAATCTAATCCAACTCGAATAGAATCTGATCAGATTCGGGTTTGCTGATTTGAGTTTGAACTGAATCTGGCTGATTCAATTCAGCCTCAAAGCAAATCACAAAAATCAATCCATGCACATCTCTACTGTCTGATACAGCACAGAAAATATTGTATTAAGCTATGCTACAAAATACTGTATTAAGCAATTCTGCATAAAAACATTATGATGGGATTTGGTAGGGTTTGGATTGGATTGGATTCAATTGGTATTCTGATTTGATGCTTTATCATATTGTTGTTTTATTGCTTTACTTTGTGAACTGCCCAGAGAATAATTGTTATGGAATGACCAATACATTGTTATTGTTAGATGCACAGCCCTAATAATTACTGGTGTGGAGAATGTGGATAGAGAGAAATTCTTCTCCCTCTCACATAACACTAGAACCAGGGGTCATCCCATGAAATTGATTGACAGGAAATTTAGGACCAGTAAACGGAGGTACTTTTTCATACAATGCATAATCAACTTGTGGAATTCACAAGATGTAGTGACAGCCAACAACCTGGATGTCTTTAAAGAGGGGTTTGGATAACTTCATGGAGGAGAGGCTGCTAGTTGGAGGGCTACAGGACACCTCCAGCCTCAGAGACAGGATGCCTCTGAATACCAGTTGCAGGGGACTAACAGCAGGAAAGAGGGCATGCCCTCAACTCCTGCCTGTAGGTTTCCAGTGGCATCTGGTGGGTCACTGTGTGAAACAGAATGCTGGACTAGATGGGCCTTGGGCCTGATCTAGCAGGGCTGTTCTTATGTTCTTACTAATCTTTTCTTTAGGGGAAAATGGAGGAGATCCTTAAATTCATTCATAGCCACAGCATCTTGTAGGGTCAGGAGTATGAGAGATGGTGACTTCTCAGTGGCTACCCAGTGAGATTTGTAGCTAAACAGCACTTTTCGCTTGTGACTCCTTGCTGTCATCATCAAAATCTGACACTTTTTCTACTGCACCAGCAAATATAGTCGCCATCTCTGGAATAAGAACAAAGATGTTTCTGGTGGTGCAACAGCCTTTGCAAGAGTGGAATATTTATTACAGTAAGTTAGAGTATAATGCACTCTTGGTAGAAGCTGTTTACCCCTTGGCAGCAAGTGTACATTGAGCTTTCAAAGAACTACCAAGTGATTCATAGGCTTGAGTCTTCCCTGAGACTTAGAGAAGCTTCTGTCAGATAAACACTCCTCTCTGGTTGGTGTCAATTGTATTTGGAACAAAAGGAAGTTACAGATATAACAGATGCTGGGCTTTAAAAAATATGGTAATATATGCACAGGACTTTCACTAGCAATGAAAACAGGTAAGGAAAGGAAATAAAGATGAGTCACTCTCCATCTGGGACTAAATTGGCTCTGCAGTTGTTCCTGAACAGGCTTAATGCAAGAGGTAGCTGGCTTCCTTCAAGTGAGCATGGACTGAGGGAGAGCACACCGTGGTTCAAGTCTGAAAATGGAGTCCAAAATGTCCAGAAGCAGCCCCCGGCATTTTCATGACCTCTCTTTCTTGACTTCTGTCACTTCAATCAGTAATAGACATAGACAGCAGCAGGGATGGCATCACACCAAAATGAACGAAAAGAGGAACAGTGCAACAGTGATTTATTGCTTGGAGAAGTCCCGGCAGATTTTGAGGTGAGAACCTCTTCCTCAGGGGAAACTGTGCACAAGTAATGTTAGAAAATTTAGAAGCATAGGATGCTGCCCTATACTGAGTCAGACCCTAGGTCCATCTAGCTCAGGATTGTCTACACAGACTGGCAGTGGCTTCTCCAATGCTTCAGGTAGGAATCTCTCTCTCTCTCTCTCCCTCTCTCCCTCTCTCTCTCTCTCTCCCCTATCTTGGAGACACCAGGGAGCGAACTTGGAACCCTCTGCATGCAGGTACTCTTCGCAGAACAGTCCCATCCCTGAGGAGACTATCTCACAGTGCTCACACATGCAAAGCCTCTTCTCATGAGCAGCCTAACCCAGGCTAGGGCAGCTCACCCTAGGTTGGGTTGCTCGTGTGCAGTGCCGGATTCCACATAGATCCCGGGGCTGCTCGCCTGTAACTTTTAAACCCGATCCTGCAGCCAGGACCATTGGTTTGATCAGGCTGCAGGCAGCCCAAGCAGGCACAGAGATGGGCGCCTAGAGCTCATCTAGGTTAGCCCCCAATGCACCACATTCACCACGCATTGCACTGTGGAATATCCAGAGGCCAGTCCTGGCCTCGGGAGATATGCACTGCTTGGACCAGTGTGGATCGTCTGGGAGCACAAGACTTGCTCCCAGGTGAATACTCTGGATTGTCTGGGGATGGGGGGAGGGGAATGTGAGTGTGACCCTCCCATCTGATCTCTCCACCCCATTGTGATCATGAGTATAGCCTTTCAGTCTCCCATTCAAATGCAAACCTGTGCAGAGACAGTATACCTCTACATTCCAGGTGCTGGGGGAAAACAAGTGAGGTAGGGTTGCGCGTTTTGTATTTTTTCTGTTTCAATTTGTACCAAATCTGATTCAACCCCATTTTGTATTTTGTCCAAAATTAAGCCTTCCGAATCACCCCAGTTTTGTTTTGTATCCGAATTAATCCGAATCTGAATCCGAATTAAGTAAGATTTAAAAATGGGTCACATGGTCAAAAGAGTGGGTGCAGTTATAGTGCCCAATGAGTGGAAGCTACCACAAAAATTTCAAAGGAATTGGGCAAACTGCTGGTTTTTGGTGAATTTTTGAAGTTTGCACCTCTTTCAGATTTTCCCCATAGGGTATGATGGAGGTTTCAGGAAAAGTATAGTTTCGCGGGGTGGGGGGCGTGGCCCAGAGTGGAGTGTGGTTGGTGGTAGTGTCCAGTTGATACAAGGAAGCTACCACAATTTTTTCAGAGGAATTTGGCAAAGGGCTGATTTTTAAAGAATTAATGTTCTTTAAACATAGTTCACATCCGGCGGAATTGTTCAGGGTTGTGAGAGGGCTAGTGAGTGCCTCTCCTCCCTTGAATCAGAATCTGGAACCATCAATTATCCGCTGTGATGTGTTTAATGAATTCTTTGTGGGGGAAATCTCTCGTATTCAGGCCGACTTAGACTCTGTCTCCACAATTACCTCAGTGTCTGATGTGGATGTGTCCAGCAACTCCTCTTTTGTGATTAGGTTGGATCAGTTCCAGTTTGTGACTCCTGAGGATGTGGACAAGCTGATTGGAATGGTGCGGCCCACCACCTGTCCTCTTGACCCTTGTCCGACATGGCTTATATTATCTGGCAGGGGGGTTGTTGTAGAAGGCCTGGTAGAGATTATAAATGCGTCTCTGAGGGAATGTAGGATGCCTCTTTGTCTTAAGGAGGCAATTATTAGACTGCTTCTGAAGAAGCCTACCCTCGATCCCTCAGACTTGAACAACTACAGGCCTGTCTCCAACCTTCTGTGGCTGGGCAAGGTAATTGAGAGGGTGATGGCCTCCCAGCTCCAGACAGTCTTGGAGGAAACTGTTTATCTTGACCCATTTCAAACTGGCTTTTGGGCTGGCTATGGGGTGGAGACTGCCTTGGTTGGCCTGATGGATGATCTCCAACTGGGAATTGACAGAGGAAATGTGACTCTGTTGGTCCTTCTGGACCTCTCGGAGGGTTTCGATACTATTGACCATGGTATCCTTCTGGAGCGTCTGAGGGGGTTGAAAGTTGGAGGCACTGCTTTGCAGTGGTTCTGCTCCTACCTCTCAGGCAGGTTCCAGATGGTGTCCCTTGGAGACTGCTGTTCTTCAAAATCTGAACTTTTGTATGGTGTTCCCCAGGGCTCCATATTGTCTCCAATGTTGTTTAATATCTACATGAAACCGCTGGGAGAGATCATCAGGAGATTTGGTGCAGGGTGCTACCAGTATGCTGATGACACCCAAATCTATTTCTCCATGTCAGTATCATCGGGAGAGGGCATAACCTCCCTAAATTCCTGCCTGGAGTTGGTGATGGGCTGGATGAGGGATAACAAACTGAGACTGAATCCAGATAAGACGGAAGTACTCATTGTCCGGGGTCGGAAATCGAGAGATGATTTTGATCTGCCTGTTCTGGATGGGGTCACACTTCCCCAGAAGGAACAGGTACGCAGTCTGGGGTGCTTCTGGATCTGAGCCTCTCCCTGGTCTCCCAGGTTGAGGCGGTGGCCAGAAGTGCCTTCTATCAGCTTCAGTTGATATGCCAGCTGCGTCCGTTTCTTGAGGTGAATGACCTCAAAACAGTCGTACATCTGCTGGTAACCTCCAGACTGAATTACTGTAATGCGCTCTATGTGGGGCTGCCCTACTACAGCTGGTCCAGAATGTGGCAGCCAGGCTGGTCTCTGGGTCATCTTGGAGAGACCATATAACTCCTGTATTGAAGGAGCTGGCTGCCGATATGTTTCTGGGCAAAATACAAGGTGCTGGTTATAACCTATAAAGCCCTAAACAGTTCAGGCCCTGGGCATTTAAGGGAATGCCTTCTTCTGCATGAACCCCACCACCCACTGAAATCTGCTGGAGAGGTCCGTCTGCAGCTGCCACCGGCTCGTCTGGTGGCCACTCAGGGATGGGCTTTCTCCGCTGCTGCCCCAAGGCTTTGGAATGTGCTCCCTAATGAAATAAGAGCCTTCCCATCTCTGACAGCTTTTAAAAAGTCTTTTAAAACACATTTCTTCACCCAGGCTTTTAATTAATATTGTTTTAATGGTTTTAATGCTGTTTTAAAATATTATTTAAAAAATTTTAAATTGTTGTAATGTGTGTGTCCCCCCCACTATTTTTGTCTTAACGAATATATTACTTTGTTTATATTCTGTTGTAAACCACCCAGAGACGTAAGTCTTGGGCGGTATAAACATGTTTTTTTAAATAATAATAATAATAATATGTATTTTTATATATATATATATATATATATATATATATATATATATATATATACCAACAAGGAAATAATGATCTGCTATTACAAGTCTAGCCCAACTAGAAGAGGTTATTTAAAAAGAATGTACCAAATTTGGAAAGAGAAGCATCCAGATACAGAAATAACAGAGCAAAGGCTAGCAGACCAGAGAAGATTCATAATAAGAAATAAAGTATTAACAGGAGTTGAGCTGGAAGAACTGCAAAGAGCAACACAGGCTCAAGATATGGAAGAAGAATTACCACCAACTGAAGAAGTTGCTCAGGCGCAGGTGTTGGAAATAGAGGATGCCACTGTTGCTGAACTGTTTCAGAATCAAAACCAGGCAACCTCCCCTTTGCCTTCACCTCAAAAACCCAAATGCCATTTAACAGAAAAGCAACAAGAACTAAAGCAAAAAATAACTGAGCACATGGACCAAACAACCACCAGGGTTCGACTTCCAGCTCTAAAAACAGTTACCAAAAAACAACTTACTCAGGCATTAAAAGATGTCAGTGCTGCACTTGCAGAAATAACAACCAATAATTTGCAAGAAACAAAGCAACTAATGTACACTGCAGCAACAATAACAACAAAAGAGCTCGGATATAAGATCAATGGACCTGTAAAAAAAGAAAGCAGTACATCACCTAAATGGAATTAGAAAATAAAATCTCCAGGCTCAGATAAGATGCTAGTAAATTGAAAGATATGAAAGACAAGAAGCTGAAGAATGAAAACACCAAACAGTATCTGATCCAAAAATACCACCTAGATTCAAGGAAAATTAGAGAAGTCCTGGAAATAATAAAGCAGCAAATAACAGCAGTGTCAAAGAAGATTAGCAGATACGAAGCCAGAATCACACAACACAGGCAGAATCTCCAATTCCAGTCGAATCAGAGACGTTTCTACGAAAGCATAGAAGGAGAAACTGCAAGAAACCTAGAAACACCAAATAAAGAAGAAACAGTGCAATTCTGGGGGAAATTATGGGACAATCCAATAGATTATAATAAAAAAGCAGGCTGGATGAAAGAGGTCAAAAAATGTAACCAACAAATGCAAGATCTAATAATAACACCAGAATTAATAAGTGAAAGAGCAAAGAAAATTAAAAATTGGACTGTGCCAGGCGATGATGAACTGCATGGCTTTTGGCTTTTGGCTTAAACACCTAAAAAGCCTTCATAAACAACTATTAAAATACTTCAATCACATTTTGCAAAGAGGTGATATTGAAAAATGGCTAACAACTGGGAAAACTCATCTCATCATGAAAGACCCAGCAAAAGGTGCAATTCCAAGTAATTATAGACCGATAACCTGCCTGCCAAGCATGTTCAAATTATTAACTGGAATAATAGCAGATGAAGTGATGCAACACTTATTAACTAACAAACAGCTTCAGGTTGAACAGAAAGGAAATTGCCCAAACACCAGAGGCACAAAAGACCAGCTGCTGATTGACAAAATGATTTTAGAAAACTGCAAGAGAAGAAAAACAAATCTAAGTATTGCATGGATTGACTACAAGAAAGCCTTCGATTCATTGCCTCAAACATGGATACTAAAATGTTCAGAAACAACTGGTGTCAGCAAAAACATTCAGATATTTATAAAAAGAGCAATGAGCATGTGGAGTATACAGTTAACAATCAATGGCGAGACACTTGGACAGGTTAGCATTAGAAGAGGCATTTTCCAAGGGGACTCACTATCCCCTCTGTTGTTTGTAATCACTATGACCCCACTTTCACAAATACTAAACAAAACAGGCCTCGGATACCAAACATCTAAAACATCAAGTCAAATCAACCATCTGCTGTACATGGATGATCTGAAGTTGTATGGAAAGTCCCAGTCAGAAATCGAATCACTGCTAAACACTGTCCGTATATTCAGTAGCGATATAGCAATGGAGTTTGGACTAGACAAGTGTGCTGCATTAATAGTGAAAAGAGGAAAAATAACAAAAACAGAAGGAATAGAACTACCCAACGGAAGCAAGATCAAGAACCTGGAAGAGAAAGAACATTACAAATACTTGGGCATTCTCCAGGCTGATAACATCGCACACACTGAAGTTAAAAGAAAAATGGGAAATGAATATATCAGGAGAGTTAGAAAAATCCTCAAGTCCAAACTCAATGGCGGGAACACCATACAAGCCATAAACACCTGGGCTATACCTGTTATCAGATACACTGCAGGAATAATAGACTGGACCCAGGCAGAGCTAGAGACGCTAGATCGTAAGAACAGGAAAATCATGACCATCAATCATGCTCTGCACCCCCGCAGTGCTGTAGATAGGCTATACCTCCCTCACAGTTCAGGTGGAAGAGGAATGCTGCATGTCCATCAAACAGTAGAGGAGGAGAAAAGAGGCCTTGAAGAATATATAAGGGACAGTGAAGAAGATGCACTTCAAATGGTCAATAACGAGAAACTATTCAACACCAATGAAACAAAGCAGGCCTACAAGAAAGAACAAGTCAAGAGCCAAGCAGAAAAATGGAAAAATAAGCCCCTGCATGGTCAATATTTGCACAATATAAGTGGAAAATCAGACATCACCAAGACCTGGCAATGGCTTAAGAATGGCAAATTAAAAAAAATAAAATTTAATTTTTATTAATTTTAACAATAATCATTCACAACACATTAAACAAATATGGCCTTCCCGCTAACACCTCCTCGTGAATCACCAACTATATAATTAACCCTTGTTATAATAATAATTCAAAACATAGATTTAAACCTTACAAACACAATTTTGTTCTACTCAACCTGCTAATATTACTAAATTTCAAACCCTGTTGTAAAATCAGTATTAGGAAAATAGTTCTTTAAATACAATAAGAATGGTTTCCAATCTTCTTTAAAACATTCTAAATTTTGATCTCTTATCAGTACTGTAAGTTTTGCCATCTCCGCATATTCCAAAAAATTTTATCAGCCAATCTTCTTTTGAAGGCAGTTCATTGCTCTTCCATTTCTGTACATATATTATTCTGGCCACCGGCTTAAGAATGGTAACTTGAAGAAAGAAACAGAGGGTTTAATACTGGCTGCACAAGAACAGGCACTAAGAACAAATGCAATAAGAGCAAAAGTAGAAAAGTCAACAACAAACAGCAAGTGCCACCTTTGTAAAGAAGCAGATGAAACTGTGGACCACCTAATCAGCTGTTGTAAAAAGATCGCACAGACTGACTACAAACAAAGGCATGACAAAGTAGCAGGGATGATACACTGGAACATCTGCAAAAAATACAAGCTACCTGTAGCCAAAAATTGGTGGGACCATAAAATTGAAAAAAGTTGAAGAAAATGAAGATGTAAAAATACTATGGCACTTCCGACTACAGAAAAACATCTGCCACACAATGCACCAGATATCACTGTAGTCAAGAAGAAAGAAAAACAAGTCAAAATAATTGACATAGTAATACCAGGGGATAGCAGAATAGAAGGAAAAGAAATAGAAAAAATGACAAAATACAAAGATCTACAAATTGAAATTGAAAGGCTGTGGCAGAAAAAGACCAAAATAATCCCGGTGGTAATTGGCGCCCTGGGTGCAGTTCCAAAAGACCTCAACACCATAGGGGTCACAGAAATCACCATCAGCCAATTACAAAAAGCACCTTTACTGGGAACAGCCTATATTTTGCGACGATATCTATAATAACCAACAGTATTGATGATAAAATTCAGCCATCCCAGGTCCTTGGGAAGGACTCGATGTCTGGATAAAACAAACCAGTCAATAACACCTGTCTGACTGTGTAAACAAGAAATAATAATAAAGTTACGCATCTTTCAGATTTTCCTCGTAGGCTATAATGGAGGTTTCTACAGTCCCATAACTCCACTCGAGGGGCACTGGGGTGGCCCAGAGCAAGTGGCGGTGTAGTGCACATAGGGTGCCAACCACCCACATGGGTTGCCAACCCATGAAGTACAGGGTTTTGTTGTTCTAGATGTGCTCTAAGAGTAGATTCTCTAGTAGCATATAAGAGTGGATTAATGGTTTTTCATTAAAAATCTCATTTGTTACCAGAGAATCTAAATGCAACATCTCAGAAACAACAAAGCGCAGTACCCCAATGGGTTAATCCAGGGGGGTGGTTGGCACCCTCTGTGCACTACACCACCATGGGCCAGCCCAGTGCCCCCCAGGTGGAGTTATGGGGCTGCTGAAACCTCCATTATTCCCTATGGGGGAAAATCTTAAAGATGCGTAAACCTCAAAAATTCCTAAGAAATCAGTTCTTTGCCCTATTTGGAATCTGAGTGCACCACCCTTGGGGCACTGCCACCCAACCCACTGTTTTGCCCCTGAAGCCCCACATAAACAAGTTGAAAGAGTGAAGAGAATGATGAACAACAACAACACTTAATTTTTTGGGCACAGTAAGTATTTTGAGAATTTTGCAGCGGGTGTGAGCCTGTCCCTGTGGCACTAGCACAGCAGCACAACCCATTTGTGGATTCAAGCAATCTTTCAATAAAAACATTCCCTCCCCATGGAACAGTGACCACAGGTCATTTGAGATAGCAAGATAGACCAATGAGCCAGCGTGGTGTAGTGGTTAGAGTGCTGGACTAGGACCGGGGAGACCCGAGTTCAAATCCCCATTCAGCCATGATACTCGCTGGGTGACTCTGGGCCAGTCACTTCTCTCAGCCTAACCTACTTCACAGGGTTGTTGTGAGGAGAAACCTAAGTATGTAGTACACCGCTCTGGGCTCCTTGGAGGGAAAACAGGATATAAAATGTAAAAATAAAAATAAAAATAAAATAAAACTGCCTTGGTACTATGGAACAGCTTCAAATGTTCATTTGACTGAAGTGAAGTGAGCCGTAGCCCAAACAAATCAGCCTACTGTTCAGAATAGTTGAGATTTATCATCACTGCATTTAAGAAAGTGCAAAACCATGGATTATGGTTACAAGAAAGAGAGAAGCAACTAAGATTCCTGGGGATGTCAATAAATTGACAGGAATATTCCCCACCCCCCTCCTTTTGTCTCCTGTAGTCGCATGTGGATGACCTTTCCCTGTAATGGCAAAAGTTGTGAACCCCTGGCTTAGACATCATGCCCCACCAAATTACATTGTGGCCTAAATTACATTAGACTGCTCAACTTGGGCAACAGAACTTAGACACCACTATAACTCATAAAAATCAGAAGAAAAACAAAATAGCTCTTCAAAAGACCCCTAAACAATTCTTTCTAAACCTTTGAAAAGAAAAACCTGTGTAATTTCAGAACTTTCCTAACCAGCTTCTCGAAAAGCTTCTCTACACAATTTATACCATGGCTTTTAGCAAGAGCTTTGGAATTGCATTGAGTTCCCAAAGATATTTGGGTATTTCTGTCTCAGAATGCTGTCTTCCAAATCCCTTTGCAAGGTCAGTTTGCATTTCAATCACACTGAATACAACACATACTTAACTAAACCATTCAAGCTCAAAAGCTTTTTGCATATCTTATGTTCTGCTAATCACTCAGTGCCTCAGCTGGAGTGGAGAGAGTCAGAGAAGTCAATTTCAATTGCAATGCTTTTCCAAGGAACAAAGCATTCTGTCCGAAACACAGTCATTTTGATTTGGAAACAAAAATCTCTGTTTTTTAATTCTTGATTTTGTTTTGGTTACAAAACCTCCAAAGTTGCCATTTTCGGGCACAAAACGTTTTGTACCCGAATCGAAATGCACAAGCCTAAAGTGAGGGAGGGGGATATGCTGCCTCCATGCCCTGCTTGCGAGTCTAACAGAGACGTTTCACTGGCTGCTGATGAAAACAGCACACTGTTCTGAATGGGCCCTTGGCCTGATTCAGTGGCAGTTCTTATGTCGTAATGGCACAACTAAGCCCAAGCTCATCCTTATACTGCAGCAGGTACTATTAACTCAAGTAGAGATACTATGGGAAAGGAATTTGTAGGAGCTCATCTCCTGTATTTCCTAGAGGGGTTCTTGTTTCTAGTGAGTGTATTAATCCATCACCTGACAATGAGATCTAATGGCCAAGCAGGGGTGTAGCTAGGGGTGAGCGGGCTTGTGTTTGTCCCTCTCTCTGGCAGCCCCTTGGAGTGAGGGAGATAATGAAGAAAATAGGAAGGGTTGAATTTCCAATTGGATTAAATATCCCTATGGTTGTTTCATGGGTTTGGAGAGTTTTGGCCTTTCTGTAGGCTTACATAATCTTTTATGGATATCTGGAAAGAGAAAGGATCTGGAGATACAACAATACACCATTAGAAATAGTCTTCTACATGTTTGGGACAAATACCAAAAAAGGATAAGTCCAGGTTTATCCCCTCTGGAATCGATTCTGGACATTTACATTCATGAAGAAGAATTGTCTTGCAAATGTAAGCTTTGGAGAGAAAATGCATATACTGTACAGAATTTAATTCAGGAGAAATCTAAAGTGAAATCTACTCAAATGCTATCAAAACAGATGACTCAACAACCTCCATGATTTCAATATCTTCAGCTCAGTTCAGTCGTGCAGAAAGAGTTGCGAAGTCAAGGGGGGGATACTTAGAGAATTAACTGATTTTGAAATATTGACCATATGCTAGGTGCGATATATAAGCATCTACTGAAATATGAAAAAGAAACTGAGCAGATCAAAGAATGTATGATAAAATGGTTGCAGAACATCAATAGAGCAATAGATATTTCCGATTGGGAACATCAATGGAAGAAGAATATCAAATTTACTTTAAGTAAACATTTGAGGGGAAATTGGTATAAGATGTTTTTCAGGTGGTATACAACTCCATTGATTATTAACAAGATTGATATAGTTTCTCGAAGGACTGCTGGAAATGTGAACAACAAGTGGGGACATTTTATCATATGTGGTGGACTTGTAATAAAGCCCAATCGTTTTGGAAGCAGACTCATTTCAAAATGGAGCAAATTTTACAAATCAAATTTCCTTTTTTGCCTGAACTCTTTATTTTAAACATGATGAAACCTTATATCCCTACTAAGTTTACTGAGCTATCTTTATATATGATTACTGCAGCTAGGATTATATATGCGACTAACTGACGTATTTCGATGATTCCATCTTTAAACGATTGGCTCTTAAAATTATGAGATTATGCTTCTATCTCTGGGTTTGATATCTAGTTTACCTTGTATATTCATTGCAATTATGCTTGGATCATGACCACCAGGTGGTGTTGACTCATCTTTTTCTTGATCTCCAATTTGCTTTAACGGCCTCACTTTATCCTTTGTTTCAAGAGTTGTAAATATGCTCTGCTTTTTATTATCTTAACAGAGAGAGAGAGAGAGAATGAATAGGAAGGGGTGGAATTGGGGGGCCCTCAGAAGCACAGGGTAGGGATGTGCAAACAGGTTTGATGCTGAACATGTTTGACATTGAACTGGTTTGGCTTGACAGTTTGGGGTCGATCTGAACCACCTCCGGTTCAGTCCGACCCCAGGCCAAACACACACACCCAGCCCATTCGGTTGTTGTTGTTTTTAAATTAATTTTTTATACACTTCCCCCCCCCGGGGGTGTTCTCCAAGGCGGAGGGAGGGGGTTCTGCAGAGGTTTCCCCTCCCCCCCACTGGCCTCCCTTCTGTCCAAATCCAGCCCATTTGGCCATTCTTTGGGCCCTTTCTTTGGCAGCAGGAGGCTTCCGCGCCTGCACAATGGGCCTCTGCAGGGCCTGGGTCATGCCGAAGAATGAAGAACAGCCAAAGGGGCCAGATTTGTACAGAAGGGAGGCCAGTGGTGGGAAGAAGAACCTCCGCAGACAAACAAACCCCACCACTGCCTTGAAGAACACGCCCAGAGGGGGTAAGTTTAATTTTTTTAAAAAAACTTGCTAAACTCCCCACAGACCAAACCGACCTGGGGGTGGGGTTTATTCGAGGGGGGTGCTGGACCAAACTGACCCGGTCCACTTCGGACTCAAACCAAACCGACCAGCCAGTTCTGTGCACACCCCTAGCTTGGGGGCCCAGGTTCTTTGAACCCATTTGCTCAATTATAGCTACACCCCTGGGGCCAAGCTACATGTGACCATAAAACAGCGCTGCACAACTTCGGCCCTCCAGATGTTTTCTGACTACAACTCCCACCATCCCCTGCCACAGTGGCCGATAGGGATGATGGGAGCTGTAGTTCAAAGCAGGAGGGCCAAAGATGTTCAGCCCTGCCGTAAGCCCATCATTAATGGATGAGAGTAAACCAGGAAGTACACATGTCAAAAACTGGGGTAGGAGGAGTGATCTGGCTTGTGACTGTTGCATGTGGGGAGGGGAGTGGTTTCTGCCTTCATTGTTTTCCCGTCATAAACTTGCCCTTGCCCCTCAAAAAGCAGCAATGTCCTGCAAGTGACATCATTTCCACGTACCTGGAGCCATCATGTTGCATTCTGTCCAAGCCTGTCACCTCCATACAGGCTGCAACGGTGGCATCTCTCCCTTTCTACATTGAAAGTGACCATCCCTTTGCTGAATTCTTTGGCTTCTTGGACTTCTGCAATTGGGTGTGCTCATCTTCTCCTTGTAGCTGGAAGGGTGTGCGATACAATAGTTGGAAGCCAAAATGTGCTGGAGCTTTCACAGATGGAAGCAGGTGGCAGCATTTTTCTAAATATAGCCAAGTTCCATCCCAAATCTCAGGACGTGTAGGTGGGATTGTAATTTCCCTCTAAATTCTGTTTTGCGAGGAAAAGACTAAAGAAACCTGGGAAAGCATTGTGGGCTGCGAAAACATCGAGGACAGTAAATCCTCAGTGGTATTGCATGGGATCTTCTATCATCCTAACTTTATGCACTGCATGCCTGGGTCTCCCAGTACTACCCACTACGCCTGTCACTGGTTGTAGTTAGGTGACACTGGGAAATGGGGAAGCCAGGTTCCATTCCATTGAATAATAGCTCCCTCCCCCCCCCCGCCGCATTTTCTGCCTGCTCTTTTGATTTTTAATGAGCATATAGAAGAGAGCAGCTGGGTCTCGCTGTTGCAACTGCTGATAAAAAAACCTAAAGATCAGCTGAAACAAGCAACTGTTTCCTGAGAAACAAAGTAGATCTGAGATCATCCGGCAGGGGCTGGGAGCAAGGAGGAAGAGTGACAGCAAGGAATCCCATTTCAACAGAGAAAAAGACTATTTCCAGAAACTAGGAACAGCACTCTGAAAAGCTTCAGAAACTGGAGTGAAGATGCAAGAGCATACAGGATGAGTGCCCTCATATGCCTGGGCAGTTGGCTGAAACATTCTACACAATCCATTTGGTGTGTAATTGGAGAGCCATGCTGTGGAACTATCAGAGACTAGAGAGATGCATCCTGGGGTGGTCCCAGTGGCAGGGAGTGGGCACTGAGGGAATACTGGATTTCTAGCCTCAAGCAGAGATGTGCCAGGCAAGTGGAGGGGAAGAAAGAAAACTGTATTTGCTTTGCTTGTGGCAAAATCTCTCTAGCAATTTCCCTGAATTCCCAAAGAGCTACTTGGAATGGATTATTGTACTAAATTGACAATTTGTCTGATTATTGTACCAAATTGCACTAGTCGGATGAAACATTTACTTGGCAGGCATGGGCTGGATTGGTCCCCCTCTGACACTGCAAACTGGGTCCTGTTCAAAAATGGAAATGAGAACACTTTTGTTAGCCATGTGTGGACCAAGGCACAGAAGAGTATGTGCAGATGTCTTGTTTTCCCTGCCATTCTGTGAGTAGCAGGCAGCACTGCCAGGTTGTCCGTTGGAAATCTGTACCCCAGAACCCCATTTTCCTCCAGTTTTTGCCTATAACTCTTGTATGGTGGGGAGGGGAAAGAGAAACCCCCAGCCACAGCAACCCCCTCCTGCTCCACTTCCTTTTTCTCTCACATGGCACTGTGTGTTAGTCCACTTTGCCTCAAGAAAATGAGAAATGCTCTCTGAATTGGATAGCTATCCAGGGTTCCCTTGTATCTTTCTTTCCCACCCTGAAGTGTACTGATAGCTCACTTACTTGAGTCATCTGAGGTTTACAGAATCATTTCTTAAGGGATTTCTGATACAACTTAGCACCCAGAGTTGCCATCTTTTTTTTTAAAGGGCCCTTGCATCAGGGGCATAACTAAAATAGGGCGAGGGGAGACAGTTGTCTGGGGACCCACTGCCTTGTGGGGATCCCAGAGGCAAGTCACATGACTGACTCCCCCAGCTGCACACCCGCCCGGGCTTCCTTCAGTTGTCTTCATCCTCCGAAACTGATGTGGGTGTAAAGACCTGGAGCTACCAGAACAGCATGCCTTTCTCTAGTACCATTAAATGACTTACACTGTCCACAATTTACAAAAACTTTAAAAAAATAATTTAAGATGATGTTCTATTGTGGAATATATATTATATATATGTATATGCTTTTTGTTACCACTATTCAGCCTCATTTAAGATTTCTTTACTTCATGAGCTGAGCTTCAATGAGGGGGGGCCCCATTTTAAAATCTTGTCTCTGGGCCCACTCCAACCTTGCTATGCCCCTGCCCTGCATCTTTAACAGCAGCATAATTAGCAGAAATTCAACAGGAAAATCTTTCTGACATCATTCTGCTGGGAAAGCGTCTCCTGTTGAATGTCTGCTATGCAGTTGTTTGAAGCAAACCTTGCTACCCACATAAGACCTATTTTTACAAGACTAATCAGGAAAGCTTGTTATTCTTGGTCTCTGTTTAAAAAAAAAGATGTGTTTTAGCCATGCCCAAAGATTACAATTAAATTCAAAAATAAATGGAAGCTTAAATTAGAATTTTGATGTAAGCTGAAATCCTAAACGTATTTAATGTGATGTAGGTCTTATTGAAACCACGGTTACTTCTGAGTATATCTGCTTAGGACAAGAGAGCACCTCATGAAGTATTTACTTGAAAGACAGGCTATAACTTTTGCAAATAAATATATGATACCCCAGAGGGTATCAGTGCACACAAACACACCCAGGGAACTGTAAAACAAAATGCTAATGCTGGAATGACAGCTCGGAATCCTGAGTCGTAAGGCCTCCTGTGTGTAATCAGTCATTGCCTTCGGTCTGAGTCCCTCTTCTCATGGCACTTTCTGGATCACAGACCAGATTCTGGGTGATGATTGATTGTTTGGGTGTTCTGCCAGTGTGCTCAAAGGGTTGCATATACATGCACACCACAGCAGTGGTGCTGGTGTTCAGGAACATGTCGTGATGTTCTGTGAATGGCTCTCCAGAGAGGTGGCTTTTGTTTGACCAGGCTGTGGGCTTGTGCTCCTCCCTGCTGTTCCCTAGCATTCATGTTTGGAGTTTGTACAATAAGCTAACAGACTGAGGAGCCAGGCAGGTCTCTCTAAAGCTTCCATCTGATGAGCCCAATATGCATCTCATTATGCAGAAAGAGGGAGAATACCAATTCTCTCCTGGCAAACATCCTGTACCCATTCTGCCTCATTATCAACGCTCCTGCACATCTGTTGCTAGCACACAGGTGTGCTGTTTAATGAGAGCAATATACTACATAACATTCAGGAGTGTGTTTTGGACAATTTGGGTGGGCTGGGGATCCTGATTCATTCTTCTAATTCTAGAACTCCAGCAAGCATTATAATGTAGCTATTTGCAACCAACCCCTACCGCCTACCCCGCCCCTCCAATCCACCCTTGGCACAAGCAACGGGTTTGCATAGGAAAGTCTTAGGGTTTTACCAATAGTAGGACAGGAAGGGAGGAAGGAGTGGAACTAATCCTCCTATAAATTTATTGAAGTGGATAATCCTGCATGGACAAGCCAAGACTCTCTTCTACACCTGTCAAGCATAAGCAGCTGGGCATTAGGAGGAATGTCTTCATTGCAAGAGTTGTTTGACAGTGGAACAGTTTGCCTGGTGTGTCGGTGGGCTCTCCTTCTCCAAAGCTTTTCAAACAGAGTCTGGGTGCCCATCTGTGAGGGATGCTGCAACAGTTCCCTGCAGCACCGAGTGGGGGACTAAAGAAGACCTCCAAGGTCCCAACTCAAAAATTATATGAATCAAAGGCCTGCGATGCTCTGCCCTTTTCCTGATTTGAAGAGAAAGCCAAAGAGACCAGCCTGTGCCACTCACATACCCAACATTTGGAGTTTCTGGGTTCAGTTAGTAGGTAGGCAGTGGCAGTTGCACCAAGATACATTAGATTCGTCTGGGCACAGCCTGCACAGATAAAAAATCTGCCTGGTTTCCTGGACGACAAAGGTTTCACACACCGAGAACTCTCAGGTTTGCAAACTAAGCCTTTGCCAGCCAAGGAACTGTGGTGGGAGTGGTGGGCGGGGAACGGAGTTTGGAAGCTAGGAGGCTGGGTGGGAGGGAGTTTGTTTGCTGGATGGAGGGGGCAAGTGTATACCCCATCTCCCATAAAATGTCTCAGGCAACTTACAAGATTACACACTACAAAGGCCTCATTCACACAGTTGTTGGAATCACATTATTAACATCACATTACTAACATCACATACTAACATCACATACTAACTAATAACATCACATACTAACGTGTGATTATGCGAACCCACACCAAGGTGGTTTATGGTCTGAGATGAATCTGAGATTCCCTCCTTGGCATGGGTTCACGTGATCACACTAATGTTGGTAATCCACATTAAACCGAGATTTGAATGACTGTGTGAACCAGGTCAACATCTATCAAACTAGAACACCCCCAAATCAGAAAGAAACTGGACCAAAAAATCAGGAACAAGCATATCAAAGTAGGGAAGATATTACACAACTGGAGTTCCATCACAAACAATGCCTGTTCCTCAGTCCCCATGTGATGGCTCTCAGTAAATGGGGGAACCTGGAGAAGGGCTTCATCAGAAGATCTTAAAGTACAGGATGGTTCATGTAAACACAAGTGGGTCCTGAAGTCTCTTGTTCCCAGGCTGCATAAGGCCTGAGTTGTGCTCAGAAACACACAAGAAGCCAGGGAAGCTGGTTTAACCCTCGTGAGATATCTTCTCTGTGACCAATGCTGCCAGAAGACTCACTGCTGCATCTTAAACTAGTGGATACTTTCAAAAGTGACCAAGCCTATCTAGAATGCACTGCAGTAGCCAAGCTTTGGTGGGTAACTGTGGCCAGGTTATCCTTGACCAGAAGTTGTTGCAGTTATCACAAAAGCCTAAGCTGGTAGAAAGTGCTTCATGCCATCAATGTCAGAAGGTCATCCAAAGCAAGGGATGGATCTAACAATGTTTCCAGGGTGTGAATTTGATCCTTAACGGGGAGGACAACTCCATCCAGGATAGGTTGAACCCCACCTCTCAGGACAGATCGACTGTCTAACAATAGCACCTCCATCTGATCTGGATTGAGTTTTAGTGTATTAGGCCTCATTAACTTGTCAGTATTGCATTGATTGTTTGTTTTATTATGCTGAGTTTTGTGTAAGTATGTTTTACTAATTATTGGTCTATGACCGCAATAAAGGATGACTGACTGACTGTATTAGGCCTCATTCATTCCATTACAGATTCCAGGCACCAGTTCAGCACTTCCACCACTTCACCTGATTCAGACGGTAAATAGAACTTGGTGCCATCGGCATATTGATGACACCTCACTCCAAATCTCTGGAAGACATTACTCAGCACTTTCATGTAGATTTTGAACTGCACAGGGGACAAAACAGAGCCCTGTAAAACCATGAAGCATAAATGCCATGGCCAAGGGCAATAATCCTCCAGCAACACCTTCTGGAACTGAACTACCAGGTAGAAATGGAGCAACCAAAGCAAAGTTCTACCAATTCTTATCCCAATTAGGCAGTCTAGAAGGACTCCATGGTCGATGGCCCTGAAGGCTCAGGCTGTTGAGAGATCCAGGAGAATCAGCAGGGCCATGCGCCCCTTGTTCTTTTCCCATGACATCAATCTGAAACTTGGGTCTGGCGCTGGATTGAAATAATCTGTCATCGAAGAGTGCGCCTAGTTGCCTGCCACCAGCTGCTCAAGCACCTTGCCCACGAAGATGACAGGCTAATAGAATAATCTTCTGGATCCAATAAGAGTTTCTTAAAAGAGTGGCCATACCTCATTTAAGGCAGGCTTATCAAGAATAAGGCACACTGATGAAGGAAGCAGTACTCAAGGCAGGATAAATGCAGGTCACTAGTAAGAAAAATGGAAGACAACAAAGTCCATGTTCCTTATAGAGAAGGCCTAACAATGACTTGGAACAGTTGGTGGAATCTTCTGAGCCACCTGAATCCCATGAGAAGAGGGTGATTTGTGGAATCCGCCAGAGAATAGAATCCTCTGCAGGTCCCCAAAACCCAGCATGGCTCTGTCAGGAAAGGTGTTGCCTGTGGATCTCCCGAGGCCCCAGCCTTGACTGTCCTTAGCTGTGCTGCACTTAAGCACCTGCTCTTTAGAGGCTGCTTACGGAGGAATAATTGACAGGAAAACAAAATAAAGTCTGAGGCTTCTGAGGTCTTGGAGAGTTATTCCAGCAAGACACAATTCCCAATAGACATCCCAAGTGACTAAGCCCAGCACTATAGGCCCATGGTTTTGAATGCATTTCTTATGCGATCCCTGCTATGGCAGCCATTTGGGAAAGATGCATGGTGGGTATTGTGCATCAACCTGGTTGAATGTCTTGGCCCTTTTCTTGCAAATGAACCCAGCTCTTTGGAAAAGGAATCCTCAGGGGGTAGCAGGCTGCCCTTGTACTCAATCAGCTCTGCATTATACAACATGGAATGCAATTACTGAGCTCGCTCTTAAACTTCATTTAGGAGCCGGGGGAGCCATTTTTTGATTTATGAAATAATATCTTTCGTCTTTGGTGCAGTAAATATTTGGTGAGCAAACGGGTAGCTTCTCATTCATATCTTGCCTCGGGGCTTGTTCTGTAATAACATCACTCACTTTGCAATATAGACAACAGCTTGGGAAGAAGGAAAGGGAATTCAAGCATTGTCCAAAGTTCCTGTGCCGCACTCTGAAGGAAGCACAAGCAGAACAACCCATGTTTGAAATAATGAAGTAGGAGCAATAAGCCACAGCCCAAGCGGTTCCAGTGTTTCCACCCCAGCCCATGTTTCCAGTGGCTGAATCCGTTACCTATCCCCTCGGGGCTGAACTTTTTCTTGCTGTTTAATCAACTCAGCTTCTGCTGCTCTTGTGTTTTATTGCAGGGGAAGCAGAGCCGTGCTGGGTGCATTAAAGGGACATTGTTTGGCAAGATTCAGTTCAAAAATGTAGCAACCCTGACCCAACAAAGGCTCCTCATGTGTGACAAATTCATCTTCAAAGCAATGCATCCCATAAATCATTTGTAGGTGTCAGGACATAGAGCAAGCCTAGCTTTAGATCCAGCCTGAAGATATTCCTCATGGCAAGATACTGTGCAGAGCCATTGTGACATCTTTGCATCTAGATCTCTGTGGTGTATGCTAGGCCTGTGCAAATTTGGATTCGAAAATTCACATTTTATCTGAAATTGCCCCAAGTTGGTAAAATTCACATTTTTAAAATCCAGTGGTAAAAACCAAATCATTTTTTTAAAAAAAAAATCAGATTAATAAAGTCTGAATTAATTTCAAAATATCAAAATTAATTCCAGAAATATTTCAGAATTTCGGAATTTGTAAAATGGAATTGGATTTTTCTACAGAGGTAATGGAAAAATTGAATAGAAATCACTAAAAACTACTGGTTGGGTCTAGAGTACTGAAACATGCCACACATGTGGAAGAGGGAGGGCATAGCCCCCTTAGTGAATTTGAAGAGAATTGGTCGATCCTCTGATTTTTGATGCATTTTTGAAAGCTTTGTACAAGTGGCTAAAAATGATGAAATCTGGCTTGTTTCAAGCCAGAACATTACAAGAACTTTTGAAACTTAAAATCCTTCTTGGACCATCATTGCAACAACATGTGGAGGAATCCACCCTTTGTCTTCATGAAAAGGGGTAATGGCAAGCCCCTTTTGCCCCCCTTTTATATTTCTGGAATGGATGGACATACAGTTACTAAATCTGGCACACATGATATCCACATTGGCAGGACTCTGTGTAGTTGTTTTTAAAAGCTATGGGTCAATCCTCTGATTTTTGGTGAATTCTGAATTTTTTTCTTTTAAAATGGCAAAAAAAAGGTGAAATCTGGTTTATTTCAAGCCATACCTTTGCAAAAACTTCTGAAGCTGAAGCCCCTCCTTGGACCATCATTCTACCAGAATGTGGAGGAATCTGCCCTTTGCCTTCATGAAAAGGGGTAATGGCAAGGCCCTTTTGCCTCCCCTTTTATATTTCTGGAATGGATGGGCATACAGCTATGAAATCTGGCACACATGAATTCCACATTGGCAAGACTCTGGGTTTTTTTTTTAGGCTATCGGTAACTCCTCTGATGGGGGGCGGGATTTGGGGAGGGAACTAAAAATAGTAAAAGGGCTAAAACTGGCTTGTTTCAAGCCAGAACTTTACAAAACATTCTGGATCTGAAGCCCTCCCTAGGACCATAATTCCACCCCCATGTGAAGGAACATTCTTTTGATTTTATATAAATTTTTGTCTTCGCCGTTGCAGAAGCACACACAGTCAGTAAAAGCGAAAGCACTTTGAATGTTGCTGTTTTTATGGTTAGAAATAATTCCTCAATTTCTCTTCTAGCCATTAAGGAACTAAAAGGTGTGATGTCCTTTTAATCTCTTTTAAAAGGTCTGCCTGTTCCTGCAATGGGGAAGAAAAAAAATAAAATCAAAGGAATGTCTTTTTTTAACTCCATGTGGGGTGGAATGACGACCCAAGGAGGGGCTTCGGTTTCACAATTTTATATAAAGTTCTGGCCTGAAACAAGCCAGATTTCACCATTTTAAAACAAAAAATTCAAAAATTCACCAAAAATCAGTGGATTGACCCATAGCTTTGAAAAATATTACACAGAGTCCTGTCAATGAGGACTTGGCATTGTCTTGGCATTCCCTCAGGTGGTGCTGGCAAATGAGCCAACACTGGAACTCCCTCCCATACAATACCCCAGAGCAAGCAGGAAACCAGGCAACTAGTAAAGGGCTTGCTAGCTTGGAGATGTAGGCAGAAGAGTAGTGGTGCATGCCTCAGTGCCTTGGTTGCAAGGGAACAGGGAGCAGCAAGGCAGGTGAGGCAACACTCATAGGCACTGTGCATAGTGTGCATAGAACCAGTTGAGAGGCCCTTTATGGGCCTCTGAACTGGTTTGAAAGACCGACAGTTCAGATGGTTAAAAGGTGTGTGTGGGGTCTCTTTAAGGATGGGGGAGGGTGCCTTTACCCCTCTCACCACATTTCCCCCACCGGTGCTGTCTTTTAAAATGGTCAAGTGGGACAGCAGTGTACCCCCTTGCTGCCCCAGTGCCTCCTTGGATCAGAAGTGACTGGAAGTCGCCGCTGCACATGTGCATGCTGCGATGTGAGCATTCACGTCATGCTCACTCACGTGCACGTTGTGACATGCGCACACACAGCGGCAACTTCCAGTCATGTCCAGTCTGAGGAGGCACTGAGGCAACAAGGAGGTATGCTGCAAGGAGGTATGCTGCCACCCCCTGGACAATTTTAAAAGGCAGCACCAGCGGGGGAAATGGGGTGGAAGGGGTAAGAGCACCCTCCCCCGTCCTTAAGGAGACCCCACCCCACCTTTAAACCAGCAGGCTCCGGTTCTGTGCAAACCACTTGTGGGATGCAGGGCAGCATACCCTTACTTGCTGCCCCAGGATACAGGCACCACCGATGGCCATCAGCTCACCTCATTGACAAGGTGCTCCTGGCAGGGACTCTCTTTGGTTCTTTCTCCAGCTGCTTAACTTTGATATAGGTGTCCCTGTTATCCAGTTCCAATCTATAGATGAGCTGCTAACCCACCAATTATGGTTTATTTGTTTATTTTATTTTATTTTTATTTAACGTATTTCTGTACCACCCAAAACTTGTGTCTCTGGGCAGTTTACAATTAAAATCAATTAAACAATTAAAATCATTTAAACAATTAAAATCCTTAACATCAACATCAGTTAAAACCCAAGATTAAAAGTGTTAAAACTACAAATCTAATTAAAATCCTGGGTGAATAAATATGTCTTCCATTTCTTTTTTTAAATTGCCACAAATGGGGAGGCTCTTATTTCAATAGGGAGTGCATTCCAAAGCCCAGGGGCAGCAATGGAGAAGGCCCGTTCCTGAGTATCCACCAGACGAGCTGGTGACAACCACAGACGAACCTCTCCAGATGATCTTAACAGGCAATGGGGCTCATGGTGAGGAAGACCTTCTCTTAAATACCCAGGGTCTAAGCTCTTTAGGGCTTTATAGGGAATAACCATCACCTTGTATTTTGCCTGGAAACTTATCGGCAGCCAGTGTAGCTCTTTCAACAAAACTAGTTTCAAAACATAGTCAAAGATGTGCCTACCATTATGTGTGCATGGCTGTGGTTTTTGTGCTGAACATAGAGAGATCAAGCAGCTGTAATGTGTGAAGTGGCCCACACAGTGCTTGTGGTGAATGCTCAAATCTGTAAGAATTTGAGCATGCTTGGCAGAAGTCTGCAATTCTTGAAACAGAGTTAAAGCTTCACCAAAATCTTCCCTATTGTTAAGGATTGAGGCTGTATCTCAGACATCTGGTCTGCATGTAGAAAGCTCCAGGCTCAATCCCTCACATATCCAGGCAGGGTTGGGAGAGACTCCTGCCTGATACCTTGGGCAGCCACTGCTAGTCACTGTAGAAAGTACTGAGCTAGATGGATCAATGGTCTGACTTGGTTTAAGGCAGCTTCCTATGTTCCTATGCACCAAAGCAGAAATAGGTGGTCAGTTGTGGTACGTAAGAACATAAGAACATAAGAACAGCCCTGCTGGATCAGGCCCAAGGCCCATCTAGTCCAGCATCCTATTTCACACAGTGGCCCAACAGATGCCACTGGGAGCCTACAGGCAGGAGTTCTAGGCCCCTGATCATCTTGGTCACCCTCTTCTGTACCTTTTCCAGTTCTACAATGTCCTTTTTTAGATGTCGTGGCCAGAATTGTACACAGTACTTCAGGTGTGGCTGCACCATAGTTTTGTATAAGGGCTTTATAATATTAGCAGTTTATTCTCAGTCCCCTTTCTAACGATCCCTAGATGGAATTGGGCTTTTTCACAACTGCCGCACATTGAGTCGACACTTTCAACAGGCTGTCCACCATGACCCCAAGATCCCTAGTTGTTTTATTTTCAATCCCCTTCCTAATGATCCCTAGCATGGAATTGGTCTTTTTCACAGCTGCCACACATTGAGTTGACATTTTCAATGAGCTGTCCACAACAACCCCAAGATCCCTCTCCTGGTCAGTTACCGACAGCCCAGATCCCATCAGCATATACTTGAAGCTGGGATTTTTCATCCCAATGTGCATCACTTTACACTTGCCAACACTGAACTACATTTGCCATTTTGTCGGCCACTCCCCCAGTTTGGAGAGATCCTTTTGGAGCTCCTCACAATCAGTTTTGTATTTCACTACCCAAAAGAGTTTGGTATCATCTGCAGATCTGGCAACCTTGCTGCTTACCCCAACTTCTAGATCATTTATGAAATAAATGATATAATGTCTGCACACACTGGATACTGGTGACACTGGTGACAACAAGGACCCTTGAGCTATTCAATGGAGGGTCAGATGGTAGATGAAGTGTAAGCATGAATCTACATTTTCCAGCATGCTTATATGGTGGCTCTTCTTCCAGCCATTCTGAATCAACTATTATGGGACCTCAGGATCAAATGTATGAACTCATGGAAGGATACTGAAAGGATCCCTGAAAGGATACTGAGATCTCATGTTCTTCAATTCCACCTGAAGGGCCAAGGTGTGTGGAGGACATCTGTGTTTGTCCCTTGGTCTTGAAAAATCAATACCAATCTGTTAACCACCCAGAGATGAAAGTTTGGGGCAGCGTACAAATTTGATAAATAAATAAATAAACAAACAAACAAATAAATAAATAAATAAATAAATCTATTATATACATGAACTGGAAATCAAGCAAAGCTCTTGCTTGGGGCCACAATAAAGGCCCCAAATGTTATACATGCATGGCACATACAGATGTACACTTGGGTATTTGCACATGTTCTCCCTTGGCACATCCAGAGGTATGTTTCTAGCATCGTTAGCAGGGCTGAAGTCATCATTTTTAAAACGGAGTCTTGTTCGTGCTTTCTCGAAATGAGAGAAATCCATTTAAAGGTAATTGGATCCAGTTGCTTCCTAAACAGCTAAATATTTACATGGAGGCGGCCTATTAATCACATCCCCATATGGCAGGAATGCTTGCACAGACACTTTGGGCAAGGGCTTTGCGCCAGTCTGTTTGTCTCATGGACGTCTCCCTGACAGCTCCACTTCCATCACAATCAGCTGCGACACCATAATTACAGATTCGGGAGGTTTGCTGCCTCCAAATGATTGATTGTTTGATACACACAATTTAGGAGATAGATGTTCTTATGTAAATTAACTATTTAGCGAGAGACTCAGCTAGATGGCAAAGAAGAACTAGGAAGTACTAGGAAGAAGTAGTCTGCCATGCTGCGTCGTGCGGATATTTGAGCTCCTTGATAAGGAGTTGAAATGAAGACTGTCTGCTCTCTTCAAGATGGCAGTGATCATTTTCTTCAGTTAGTGTTGGGCAGAAATACTAGAGGTGATCAGCCTTTGCTAGCCATTCAGTTTACAGAAGGTTCAATGTGCTTTGGAACAGAGCTGTTTCTGAGTGCCAGGTGAGACCTTCGGGATAGCTGTGTGTTTGTTAAACACATGCTTGCTTTGCTCACCTATAAAGTCAGGGGAGAGAGTGTGTACACAACCAGAAATAATGCCTCTACTCAGAAGCGCTCTTAACCCTGGACTTCCGGGACCAAGTCCAGGGCCTCCACAGCCCCTGGGGGCCCCCAAATCCTCTTTAGTCTGTTCTGGGTGGTGTGGTCGCCCAGCCAAGAATGATGATGCTTAATTTGCAGGGGAGGGAGGCCTCCAAAGGCCTTTAGGTTAAGGCTCCGAAATTACCTAGGTGCACCTCTGCCTCTATTATGCCTCTACAACTACTACGAATATTTATAATCAGTAATGCAAAAAACTTCGGTTTAAGATGAGAGTTAAGATGCTTTCCATTTTCACTCGTGCTCTAAAAAGAATGGAAATTGCAAGTTAAGGTGCCCATCTTAATTTTTGCACCATATAAGCTGTAAAGACTCTGTACAGGCTGGTATATGATGATGGCTTTAGAAATGAGACTCCATGCACCCACGCTTTGCCTTGATCAGAGATGCATCAGGCAGAAATTCATCAGTGGCATCTCTAGGAAGTAATTAGGAAAACTGCACCTATTAAATGTTTGCCTGGATGTATCCATCCCCAGCCCAATGTCCAGCTGAGAGACCAAGGCAAAGTGTGGGTTCATGGAGCCTCATTTCTGTTACTACTCATAGAGGCTATTCACGCAGGTGTGCAAAACCGGGCTAAGGGAGCCCAGCCCGGTTTTGCATGTGTGTGTGAACCACCGGAATTGGGCCCAATCCTGGTGGCTACACGGTGGCAATGTAACTTTAACCTCTAAAATGAGGTTAAAGGAGTGAGTGCTCCCTTAACTTAATTGTTTTGATTGTGTGTGGCTGGCACACTCGGGGCGGGGGGGAGGGGGGATCCCAGTAATGCACAGTGCACTTGCACATGCACGGTACATTATTGTAGCTCCAGGGGGTGGGGCAATGTGCAGCAGCGTGTCCCAGCACCCCAACCTCCGGAGCTGCCAGGCAAGCTGCCGGTCATCTGAGCGGGCGATCTGCCCACCCAGGAAGGCACAGAGATTGTCTATGGGGAAGGTAAGTTAAACCCCGCTTCCCCACAGACTGCCCCAGAGCTCTTCTCGCCGATTGTGAGAAGAGCTCTGTACTCTGCTTTCATGAGCTTGCTAGAGAACAAAAGCCCCCCAGTCTTGAAACCCCAACCCTTTTAAGGGCTGGAAACCTTCTTTTTCTCCTTCCTTCACTCAGGACACACAGACTTTGAGCAGCAGCCCTCCTCCCCACTCAGACCTTTCCAGGGCCTGTTCTCTGGCTTCAGAAGAGTTCTGAGGAGCTGACATGAGTTCTTCTGGCCCTGGCTCTTCTTCCTCTTTGAATAAAGTTTGGCATGTTTTGATAATACTTATTAGTGTCTGCATCTTTTTCTTCTGTCTAGAAAGTAATATATTTTAGAAGTTGTACACAAGTGACATAGCCTCCGAGTATAGATGGAGTAGATTTTTTCCCTTTAAGTCTCAGGCCTCCTCTCAATGGTTAATGGCTGATTTTATTTTTATTGTTGAATTTATATACCGCCTTTCATTAAAAACAATCCCAAGGAGGTTTACAAAAGTTAAAAAACATACAATAAAAATGACAATTAAAATATTAAGCTAAAAATATAAAACAAATCTAATTTAAAAACTATAAAATACAAGCATAAAACTATAAATGAGTAAAAACACATAGAAGCAGCAATAGAAACAGTCATGTAAAAGCCTGGGTAAAAAGCCAAGATTTAAGAAGCTTTCTAAAAACTGTGATGGAGTCCGAGGAGCGAATGGCCACTGGGCGAGCATTCCAAAGTCTGGGGGCAGCAACAGAGAAGGCCCTGTCCCAAGTACACAACAACCAAGCCTCCTTCATTGTAGGCACCCGGAGCAGAGCCCCCTCAGATGACCTTGTCAAGCGGGCAGCAACCCTTGGGAGCAGGCGGTCCCTCAGATACTCCAGGCCCAAACCATTAAGGGCTTTAAAGGTCAGAACCAGCACCTTGAATTGGACCCGGAAACAAACTGGCAGCCAATGCAGCTCTTTCAGAATTGGTGTGATGTGCTCCCATCAGGCAGCTCTGAATAAAACCCTAGCTGCCGCATTTTGCAATAGCTGCAGTTTCTGGATATTCATCAAGGGCAGTCCAACGTAGAGCGTGTTACAGTAATCCAGCCGTGACGTGACTAAGGCATGGGTAAGCGTGGCCAGATCTGTCTTCTCGAGAAAGGGATGCAGCTGGTGCACTAGCCGAAGCCATGCAAAGGCACCCCTGGCCACCGCCTCCACCTGAGCTTCCAAAAGCAGAGCCAGGTCCAGTAGTACCCACAAGCTGCATACTTGCTCCTTCAAGGGGAGTGCAACCCCATCCAGAACCGGTAAAATCTCCTCATCCTGATTGGCTCTCCTACTGACCAACATTACCTACATCTTGTCCAGATTCAATTTCAGTTTATTAGCCCACATCCAACCCATCATGGCCTCCAGCCCCCGATTCAGGACATCCACCGCCTCCCTAGGATCAGATGACAAGGAGAGATAGAGCTGAGTGTCATCCGCATATTGCTGACAACTCAGTCCAAGTCCCCGGATGACCTCTCCCAGTGGTTTCATGTAGATGTTAAACAGCATGGGGGACAAGACTGATCCCTGTGGGACTCCACAGGCCAGTGGCCACGGAGCCAAGCAGTAGTCCCCCAGCACCACCTTCTGGACCCTCCCCCCAACAAATTACTGGAACCACTGCAACGCAGTACCTCCGATTCCCATACTCGAGAGGCAGCCCAGAAGGATACCATGTTCAATGGTATCGAACGCCGCCGAGAGGTCCAGTAGGACCAACAGGGATGCACTCCCCCTGTCTAGTTCCCGGCATATGTCATCCACTAGAGCGATCAAAGCAGTCTCAGTCCCGTACCCGGGGCGGAAGCCAGATTGAAAAGGGTCCAGATAATCCGTATCATCCAAGACCCTCTGCCACTGGGACGCCACCACACGCTCTTTCACCTTGCCCCAAAAGGGTAGGTTAGAGACTGGTCTATAGTTGTCCAGGTTGGAGGGATCAAGGGAGGGCCTTTTTAGTAGTGGTCTTACCACCGCCTCCGTGAGGCACAGTGGCATCCTGCCCTCCCTCAATGATGCATTAATAGTCACCTCCAACCATCTACCTGTCCCCTCCCTGGCAGCTTTTATTAGCCATGAAGGGCAAGGGTCAAGAGCACATGATGTCACCTGCACACTGCCCAGGATCTTGTCCACATCCTCAGGCTGCACCAACTGAAAAGAATCCAACACAACGGGACCAGATGGTACCACAGGCACGTCTGCCGGAACTGCCAAAACTCTGGAGTCCAAATCGGCACAGATGCAAGCGACTTTATCTGCAAAGTGGCAAGCAAACTGATTGCAACAGGCTGTGGATGATTCCTCCTCCATTACCTGGGGGGATGTGTGGAGCAATCTTTTTACCACATGAAACAGCTCTGTTTGTCTGCACTGAGCAGATGCAATGGAGGCAGAGAAAAAACATTTCTTCGCCGCCCCCGCCGCCACAGCGTAGTCCCTAAAATGGGCTCTAGCCCGTGTTCGGTCGGATTTGTCATGACTCTTCCTCCAGCGTCGTTCCAGCCGTCGTCCGAGTTGTTTCATCACCCTAAGCTCCAAGGAAAACCAAGGAGCAGATCGGGCTCCACCAAGCCAGAGAGGGCATTTAGGAGCAACCGTGTCAACAGCCCGGGCTGTCTCTCCATTCCAGAGATTGACCAGGGCCTCAAGAGGGTCACCAGCTCTGGACGCTGGAAACTCCCTGAGGGCTGTCTGGAATCCAAATGGATCCATAAGCCTCCAGGGGTGGACCATCCCAATCAGCCCACCACCCCTGCAGAGGGCAGACGGAGCAGTCAAACTAAACCCCACCAGATGATGATCTGTCCATGACAAAGGAGTTGTCTCAAATCCCCCCACCTCCAGATCATTTATTTCCCAGTCGGCAAAAACCAGATCCAGAGTGTGTCCCGCCATGTGGGTAGGGCCCGATACCAACTGTGACAGGCCCATGGTTGCCATGGAGGCCATGAAATCCTGAGCTGCACTTACTAGGGGGTCCTCAGCGTGGACATTGAAATCCCCCAAAACAATAAGCCTGGGGGAACCCAAAGCCACCTCCAAGACCAACCCCGCAAGCTCAGGTAGGGAGACTGAAGTGCAGCAGGGTGGTCGGTACACCAGCAGAATCTGATGGGATCATGGCTTACTCAAAGTAGTCTCATTGAAATTAAAATGACATTAGGCATTTCTTCACATGTTCTAAGAGGAACGTTGAGTAATGTTCCTCATTATGTCAGTCACTGAGGCAATTCACACGAGCAACAGAAACTGGGCGAAGGGAGCCCAACCCAATTTCTGCTGCTCATGTGCAGCAACGGGAGTTGCAGAGCTTCCGGTGGCAAGCCGACTAAATGCCCTCCCATTTAAATGAGGTTAATGGAGCGAACATTTCTCTTTTGTCGTGTGTCTGCCACGGCTGCTTGCAGCCGCAGTGCACACAGTCAGGGAGGGGGGCAGAAGGGAGGGGGACCCCAGGAATGCACTGCACACTTTTGCGGTGCATTACTGGGGCTCTGGGGGGGTGGGGGGGAGCCACATGGAGGTGCTTCCTTTCACCCAACCCCCGGAGCTGCCGGACAAGCCATGGCAGGGCACAGGAGCGCCTGAGTGAAGCCACCGCTCATCTGAGTGGGCAATCCGCCCACCCAGCAATGGAGTAGTGATGGTCTATGGGGAGAGCGGGCCAAATCCACTCTCCCCATAAACCCCCTTATGGCTCTTCACACTAATCGTGTGAAGAGCCTCACTATCTCTTTCTTGCTATATTCTCTATAAAGTAGGAGAGGATGGATTATTGGCATTTTTGTTTTAAATATACTAACAGATCTTATGCCCTGTGGATGAATTTGTCGGATTCTTTGAGAGCAATCTGTGTGCTGGTGGGTTTACCTCACAGGATTTTTACATTGTTTTCCACTCACATTTTGGATAGGACCTTTCAATTTTTCTCCCCTCCCCCAAGATTCAGGAATTTCAGGAATTGTTTAACTGTTCCCTCATCATATGGAAGCAAGTTCCACAGACTTTGATGGAGTTTACTTCCTTCTTTTAGGTGTGCACATAGAATTGCAGGTTCAGTTATCAAAATGTTGCTGGAAAAGGCATGTGTATTCTAGCATCCTCTTTCTCACAGTGCTCAGCTACATGCTTCCAGAAAGTTCCAAAGAAATGCAGCAAGGCAATCCCAGAAATATTTCCCACCCAGTGCCAACAAACTATTATTGTTGTATAGACTGACCTTGAACATGGAAGTTCATGAGAGCCAAACTGCCTGTGAATATGGAGGCTTCATTTTTTAAGCATGGCCAAATGAAGCTTCCATATTCACTGGCAGTTTGGCTCTGATGTAGAGCCTCCATGTTTAAGAGCAGTCTACACCAGAATGTTGGTTTCTTGCTGCTGGGTAGGAATGATTTTCAGGATTTCCTTGAGGTTCCTCCTTCCTAGAACTTCCTACCATGAGGTCCTTGGTCTCAATCCTATAATTTGAATCAGAAGTAAGCCCCAGAGAAATAAATAGGATTCTTCCCCCCCCCCCGTCTGGCATGGCCGGCTGGCCTTACCTCCGGGGACGGGTGCACAGGGCTTTCTGCGGAGGCCGGGATGGGCAGCAGCTGGAGAAAGAGGGAGAAGGCCCTGCCAATGGATGAGAATCAAGCCCCTGGGCCCAAGATGGGCCGAAGCAGCCAGGAGCTCCAGATATGGAAGCAGCAAAGGCTGGGCAGCCACAGGGAAGGCTTGTTAGAGAGGCACACCTGGATGAGGTCAGCAATGCACCGCCCGAAGCGAGGGGGCCGGAGAGGGAGGAGGGCGGTCCAGGGAATACTCTGAAAACAGGTGTAAGGGCATTGGCCCAATACAGGGGTGTGTGGGAGGTGCGTGGCCTGCAAAGAGGCATATAAGGGGCCGTCCAGGGTTGAGACAGTGGCTTGTGTGAAGTGTCTGCAGCCTCCGGAGAGAGAGAGACACAAGAACCGACCAGTGGGGAAAGAAGGCGGACCAGAGTGATGCTCAACCCTCTCCCCTTTCCTGAGGCTGAACCCGCTAAGCCCTCCCAGGCCAGCCTGCAGGGCAAGGCAGGGTGGGGGGCAGGTCTGGCCAGACCCAATGACTCCCCAAAAAGCTCTTGTTCCATCTTCAGAACCCCTCTGATGCACACCAAGGCCCTAGGAGCAGATGGCAACAGCATGCCAGAACAGAGCTGCAGCTCCAAAGGTGGCTGCTTGGGCTTTCCTTCTTGGAGCGGGAGGACAGTTCAGGTGCTGCCTCGAGAGCAGGACTGGCCTGAAGATCCAGGAAGGGGTGGAACTCTTGATGGCTATACAAGAGCTTCGGTTGCCAGCAGCCTTTTGCTGGCTCAACAGCTCCCTTTATCAACTCAGCTGCCTTGCATTCTCACCTGACCCACCCAGGTACAGTCCTGGGTACAGTTTTTATTTAAAACCACCACCACCACCACCACCTATCACAATTGGGATCAGGTTGTAGAATTGCTTTCTGTTTCCCAGTTAATAAAACTTGGCTCAAATCTTGCTCTTTTATTATCTGGTTTTACTGCCCCTTTCTGGAAGAGTAACGTCTGGAAGTGGGCTCCTATTCTGGCCGTCCCTCGTGTTGCATTGTTCAGCTGGGGATCTGCAGCAAGTGCCAGCCAGTGAAAATGACACATAGCCGAATCCTCGCTGCCGCTCATCCTAGCCCTGGGATTATCTATTGGGTTCAGAGAAGCACTGAACTCTTTCAACTTCTCATTAACCTGGAGCCAAGATCTCACTAGACGATTTACAGTGTCAGGCCAGAGCACCTATTTCTGAGGGACCACAGGCAGATGAGCTTGAGAGGATGATTTCTGTTCAGAAGAACAGAATAAGAAGCAGACGCTAAAAATAAGACCAGCATCAGGTCAATTAGAAACAAAGCATGATATTTTAATGGCTCAGGCACTTCACCATTATACAAGACTACCCAAGAAAGGAGTGAATTTTCTCCATTACAGTCTTAAAAATAACTCACTCATTTATTTGCCTGAACTATCTATATTCTATTTCTTCACAGAGTTGTGAGGCCTCCGGACCAAAATACATGTGATGTTTGCAGGGCCAGCCCACCCACTAAGTGGGCCTAGGTGGTCACCTAGGATGCTAATTCTTGGAGGGGGGGCACTGTCCACCCTGCCCCCCTACAGTGAATAACTGCCCTCTGTGTTCTGGCTGAGTCAGTGGCAGCTGGGGCAAGGAAGGCGGAGAGGAAAGCAGATTATACATTTAGAAATCGGAAGACTACCAGTGTCTACCACTCTGCACACTTCCCAGCTATTCCCAACTAACCTGCTCCCTCTGTGCACTCTGTGCCGCTCATGCACATGCATGACAACCATTTGAGGGGTCAGCCCAGGAAAAAATTTTACAGGCACATAAGTGCACATGAGTGTGTGCATTCATGTGCACTCACAGTTCGAAGCCTACTCTGGGAAGAGCACAAGCAGGTTTGGGGAAGTAAGCAAGCTTTTCTACATAAAACAACAACAATCCTTTCTTCTTCAAACTAACAGGAGGGGAGATTTTGAGGGGCTGGTTTCTCTTTAAGGGAGATGTCCATGTCTGTGTCTGTGTGTTTCTTGCCCGGGCTAGCATTTGCCAGGGCTTGCTTTGGGGGCTCTGTGGCATTTAGTTGCTGTTTCTCTCTGCCTGGAGAGGAAGGAGTCAGACAGGGATGTAGTGAGTCACACCTGGTGGGATGGGCCACATTCCTCCTGTTTCAATTTGAAGCCTGATCTCTATAAAAGAAGTGGAGGTCAGATAACTTAGCGAACAGAACTTAGTGAACAGGGATAGCAAACAGGACCTTGGAGTTTTGTGTGCAGTTTAGTGGGAAAGTGTGTTTGGGAGCCTGAAATGAGTCTCCTTGATCACAGGGAGCCCTGTGGAAAGAGAAGGTAAGTACTACTCCCTCCTTCATATTCTTGAGAAAGGAAGTTTAAACTGTTAAATAGCTGACAAATACAGTTAAGACCAAACTTTCTAATAAACAATCTCCAAACTTTCTAATAAACAGATGTTAATCATCCACCATCTTTGGTGCAAAATGATGAATGACCAGATAATCCACTATCAACAAAATAGTGGATTTTGTAACAACAAAACCCAATACCCCATGGAGTGGTTGGCACCCCATGTGCACTACACTACAACCTGCTTTGGGCTACCCTGGTGCCCCCAACATGGAGTTATGGAGCTACTGAAATCCCCATCATTCTCTATGGGGAAAAGCTTAAAGACATACATCTCAGAAATTTGTTGCACAAATCTCAGAAATTTGTTAAAAATTACCAGGAACAATTATCAGGAACAAAAAATATCACCCAGATTCGGACCTGAAAAAAATTGGAAATTTGGACCTCCACTTTGTGGCCACAGTGGGTTGGGTGGTAGTGCCCAATGGGTAGAAGCTGCCACCCAAATTTCAAAGAAATTGGGCAAAGGGGTGATTTTTAACACATTTTTGAAGTTTGCTCATCTTTACCCTCTTCCCCATAGGAAATATTGGGGATTTCGGCAGCCCCATAACTCCGCGTGGGGGGCACCAGGGTTGTGTGTGGTACTACCCAGGTGGAAGGAAGCTACACCCAAATTTCAAATAAATTGGGCAAAGGGGTGATTTTTAACAAGTTTCTGAGATTTGTGCATCTTTAAGCTTTTTCCCATAGGGAGTGATAGGGATTTCAGCAGCTGCATAACTCCACATGTGGGGCACCAGGGTAGCCCAGATCAGGTTGTGGTGTAGTGCACATTTCAGATTCAAATTGAATCTGGCCTAGTGTTCTTTTAGCTAGAACACTGGTGTTTTTGCATGACACACTGGAATTCTAGTGAAAAAACACCAGGCTATCCCCTTGAAATTGCCTCTGCACACCAGTGGGCAGGCCATTTGAGGGGATAGCCCGATGTCCGCCCCCCCCCCCCCCGCTAGAAGACTAGTGTTTTTACACAAAAAGACCTGTATTCTAGCTAACAGAACACTGGGCTGTCTCTTTAAATAGCCTCCCTGCATCTGCGCAGAGACCATTTCAAGGGTTAGCCTGGTGTGAGTGGCTGGCCCAGTGGGCTGCAGGGTCACCACCTCCCTGATCCTGTCAGCTCTGCAGTTTCCACTTCCATGAGTGGTTCAATAGCACCTCTGCACCTCTTGTTTGTGAAAGCAGCTGCCAGTGGGCCACAGGGGGTGGCAGGTCGGGTCGCTGCCTTCCCCACTGCTGCAGGCTCTGTACAGTACAGGTAATTTCCCAGAGCCCCGGCCCTTTCTCTCTCTTTTTAAAGCTGAAAGGAAGCTTGCCTCCCTGTCCCTGCCGCCTCCCCCCATTACAGTACAGGTCAAAGAGATTCAGATTTGATTTGAATCAAATCAAGTCCAAATTGAATCGGCCTGTTTAGGGATGATTTGATTTGTGTTTCAATTAAAGCAACTATGTTTTGATTCAAATTCGATTCGAATCAAGGTTTTCAATTCGTGCACATTCCTATTTTTATACCTACTTAAATATACTAAATTTTGATTGTTTTAACCTTTATCTGGACTGGAAATTGCTCTGTTCCGCCTCGCTACATGCCTGCTCTGGCTACATGCTCTTTAAATAGGGTTGAAGGCATTTTGCTATGAACAGGGAAGATTCTGAAGTTAGTTTTGTCTCACAGGAGACTGGTGGCAACTCTACTGAGGAATTTTCATGAACTTGGGGGAGGTGCAGGTCAGGCAATCATCTCCTGGTTCTCTCCACATTAATGTCATTACTTTTCATAATAAAATATACATTTTTTAAAAAGTGTTATATTATTTAGGCTCAGATATATGATCCCTTTTTCTTTAGAGCAACTCTTAGCACAGTTAAGTATTCAGTCTACAAATGTAATGGAAAGATCTGCAGAGGAATTGCTGCATCAAGGAAAACCTTGCTCTGCATTAAAAAACAACAACCCTGTATGCCCCTTTTTAAAAGATGAGAGATGGGTAAAGATGCTTGATGTTTCTGTAAATGAAGGAATCTTCAAGGCAAAATAGTAGAATTAAGATTTGACCGATCTGCTGAAATCCATGCATGCTTACTCTGCCAAACTTGGAGCAAGAGTTGACAAGAGGAAGGCCTAGTAAATGACAATTGTGAATTGGAATTTAATTAACATGGGTCTCTCCTCCCTTTCCATTGTTATACAAGTGCCAGGTGTGCAGGGTTATATCAGGTGCAGAATCTAACAAATTGCTTTAATGGCTCTGTACCTGGCTAGAGAAGCCTTACTTGCCACCCCTGCTAACTTGGCAAAGAGGCACCTTTTAACTTGGTGATTCTCTTTATTTAGCAGGGGGAGAGTAACTGGCCCTATCCAGCCCCAGCACAGTACCTCCAGTGACCATTGCTGGTGTCTATCTAATGTTTCTTTTAGATTGTGAGCCCTTTGGGGACAGGGAGCCATCTTATTTGTTTGTTATTTCTCTGTGTAACCACCCTGAGCCATTGTTGGAAGGGTGGTATAGAAATCGAATAAATAATAAAATAATAATTAATAATAATAATTAACTATCAGTGAGTCTCAGAAACCCTGTTTGATGTGTTAACCACAACTGTCAACCAACTATTTCCTGTTAGAGGTGTAATCTTGGTAGGTGTTGGTAGTGTTGTTAGCATTGCAGAAGGAAAGTTTTTTTTACTTTTACCTGATAAGTTACACCTATAAAAGTTCAGTCTGTTAATCAACATATATAGATACAGAAGCCCTGGTCATCCTACTTGTTTGATTTTGGATTACTTACATAATGGGCTTTACTGAATGGACTCTAGTTTCAATTTTCAGACTGAAAAAGAGTTATCTGGGTAGGAAGAAATATTTTCTGGAACTCAGATTGTGTGAATAAAGGGATGGGAGTCCCTAACATACAAATGGGTTGTGTTCCAAAAGTTTGTTTGTAAGTTGGATGTTCATAATTTGGAACGCATATAGTTCCTATGAGTATAGGAACAAACATATAGTTTGTATGTGAGGATTGGCATTTGTAAGTTGGGGCTTACAACTTCATTAATTTAATATGTTATGGAGCTTTGTTTGTAAGTATGGCTCATTTGTAAGTCGAGCGTTTGAAAGCCGGGGAGTGCCCTTTTTCCCGATCCTGTTCTGTGCATTGTTTTTCTGACTGTTCTTGCCTTGACTGTTGCTTCTTTCGCACTCCCGAGTTTAGTCGCATGGTGATCACAACCAATCAGGGATGACAGTACAATGTTACTAGGGATGTGTGGACCGGTCCGGGGGTTGAGGAATTTGGTCTGGAGGTTTGGGGGTTCGGGATTGAACCTTAAACCCCATCCCCGGTTCTGTCTGGACTGGAACTGAACCTCCTGAAAAGTCAGCATATTTTTAAAAATATGATAAAAATATCTGTAGCCCCTTTGAGGGGTTTTCTGTAGGCCGCATGGGGGGGGGGGTCTGAGAAGGTTCCTCCTCCCCCCACCAGCCTCTGAAATCACCGCCACGGCCGTGTAAAAAGGCCTCTTCTTGGCTCATTCTGGCCTCGTAACTGCTCTGCACAAGCGCATATTCTTTCTGCGAGGCCGTGGGCCATGCCAGGCCTCGCAGAGGCTATTTATGCATGTGTGGCAGTGGACAAAATGGCCATCGCACACAGTTACGAAGCCTTTATTGAAAAAAGAGGAGGAATGCTTTTGTAAAAGGAGGCTTTTTTCCAAACTGGTAAAAATATTTGTGAAAAATAAGCAGTTTCTTATCAGCACAGTTTAGCAAACAGATTGGTTCATGGTTCTCCTACAGAACTCTCCCTATCCCTACTAATGTCACCTATAACTATCTCATTTTGCTGGATCTCAGATTGACAAAGGCAGAACCTGGGTGCCTGCCTTCCCTGAGTTTTGGTTTGTTTTATTTGTGAGAATAGTGTTGTGGTGAGAAATGGGAAGGGAAGAAATAATCAAGACTCTTGTAGATTGTCAGTCAGAGCACAGACACTACCTGAGAAGAATATTTACATCTTATCCTTATTGTCATGCTCCTTTGCCTGATACACTGGCCACATTCAGATGTAACAGATAACCAAAATTAAACGTGGCCGAGGTGTTAAATCCATTATGCCAGAATACATGAAACCATGGTTACGATCTAAAAGCAACCTCTGGTTTGCCTCGCTGAACTCCAATCTGAATCTTCCGTTATCTCTAAGGTTTGCTGCCAAGACCTGCAGTTTTGCTGTCAAAATGTTATGTCTGACTTGTGGCACTGCTGTAGCCACAGTTTTGCACCATTTTCCAAACCGCAACCATAGAGGCAGTGGCGCAGACATGGCTGTTCCATGCTTTCAGTTTGGGGAAGGATGGCCTGGCCCCTTCCCAGGTAAGGATATTTGCTCCCTAGCCTTACTCATGAGACGAACCATCTGTGAGGACTAAGTGCAAATGCACAGAATGGCAATCTGGTTGTAAGGAAAATGGCCATCACCATGCTGGAGACCTAGAGTGTTATCCCATGGACCGCGGTCTTACAAGAGTGGCAGACTAAGGGGAGTGAAGGAAGATGCTCTATGCAGGAAAGCCATGGGGACAGGTACTTGCATAAGTGCTGTCCCAGTCTCGGTGATTGCCCCCAAGATGCTGTCAAACCCTGCACCCTGCCAGCCCACACACCCATGCGGGGATGTGTACCCCCGACCCCTGCCCCAAATGGCAAACCCAATGTCCCAGGCCAGTTGTAAACCAGGGCTCTCTCTTCTCCTGGGAATTCCTGTGGTGAGAGATCTCCGTATGTCATCACGCTGGATTGAGCCCAGGAACTTTGAACGGGTTTAAAGATGCCCAACCCCCGTGTCTACACCTTCCACACAAGGGGACCTCTCATGTCAGGGATAGCCAGCATGAGCAGGGGATCTCCTCTCTGGCCAGGAAGCAAATTTTTTGTGGGGACTGCTATCCAGGTTTGAGGGGATGCCACAAGCAGGGATGGAGCAGCCAAGTTCTATCTTCTTTACAGAAAGTTTGGGGAAGGAGTCCAGCCCCTTCCCTCTTTGGGGGTTCTTGCTCCCTGGCCAGTCACTAGGATCAGTAGTGGAGAGAAAGCATTACTACTGTGAGGATCGAGCCAACAGACCTGGGGCACAGTGCTCAGTCAGGAGAGCAAAAGGCCATTCGAGCATCCACACACCCTCATGAGAAAAACCGTCAGTGGGCAGGAGAAAGAATTGCCGGGCTAAATCACAACTGGTGCCAGATGGCAAAACACCCCATTCTGCCACAGAGAGCTCCCTCAGGAGAGTGTCGGGCTATTGGGGCTCTAAATAGAGCAAGGTTGCTTTGTGGATGACATCCGTGGGGAGGTGTACCACAGACACAGGTTTCCACGTCTTGGGTACCATGGTCAAGCTGCTGCAAAAATGTGCCACCTGCAAACCCACCCATGTGGAGATGTGCACCCCTGCCCACACCCCTGAGGGGTGACGGTGCCATCCCAGGGCAGCTGGAAACTGGGGATCCCCTCTCCCACTGATCCCCACATAGGGAGATCAACATACAGCAGCACACCTGGCCGGACATGGGAATTTTGAATGGGTTTGAGGGTCTATGCCAGAGCCTGGTGTCCACACCATCCATGCAAATTGTTTGGATGTGTATGCTATTGGCAGGGTTTGAAAGGCAGCCCCCTAGCAGGGATTCCTGAGCAGCTAAGTTCTATTCTTTTCACAGAAAGATTTTGGAAGGAGTGCCCAACCCCTTTCTCTTTGTGGGGTTTGTGCCTCAACCCCTGGCTGATTCATTATCAAGGCACCAGAGTTGATATAGGTAAGTTGAAATCCTTCTTCAAAGAAACAGCCACCACTGGCCAGGCATGAAAGGGACAGGCCATGTGGACACCCCCACACAAATCATGAAAAGGGTCATCAGAGGGGAAGAGAGAGAATTGCCCAGACAAATCTGAAATGATGCCAGATTGCAAAACATTCCCTTTCCCCATCAACACCTCCCTCACAAGATTGTCAGGCCATGGGGGCTTGAAACAGAGCTAGGTTGCTGTGTGCATGGGAGCTGTGGGGAGGGGTACTCTGGAGATTGCTTTCCTTATCTTGGGGGCTGCAGACAAACTGTTGCAAAACCATGCCCCCTGACAGACCACCTACCCATGTGTATATGTGCACCCATGCCAGCACCCCAGAACAGCCATCCCACTGTCCCAGGGTGGCTGGAAAACAGGTACTCCTCTCTCCCACGATTCCCTGAGCCTGTAGATCTGCATATAGTGTGATGGTGTTCCAGGACCCAGAATTATGTTTGGGTTTAGCCACTTAATGGCACAGCGGAGAAATGACTTTAGCAAGTCAGAGGCTGCCGGTTCAAATCCCAGACTATGGGAAACACCTATATCGGGCAGCAGTGATATAGGAAGATGCTGAAAGGCATCATCATCTCATACTGTGCAGCAGATGGCAATGGTCAACCCCTGCTGTATTCTACCAAAGACAACTACAGGGCTCTGTGGGCACCAAGAGTCGACAGCGACTTGGCAGCACAACTTTACCTTTTCAAGGTCTGTCCCAGTGTCTCCCCCTCCCTTCCACACACGTGTCCGGGCAATGACACATGGAGAATCGAGATGTCCCTAGAGTGTGTGAAAGTCTCCACAGGGGATGAGGGTGAGGGTGGTGAGGTTTAGGGGGATCTGTTATATTTTTTACACCAAAAGGGTGGGGAAGTGGGGCCCATTTGTGCTAACCCCTTACTCAGAAAGGCTTAATCCAGGCTTACTCATGATCAGTGCCAGAGCAGCAGGAGCAGCATCAATCCAGTCTTTGGAAAGATTCTTCCTCTGCAATAAGGATAGCTACCAAACCCAGTGTGGACAGAGGCCACTCATGAGAGTGTCAGGCCATGGGTGCTCTAAGGAGAGCTGTCTGTGTTGCTGTGTGTTGCTATGCAGTGGGCAGGGATATCCCCGAGACTGCTTTCCTGATCCCAGGAACGGCAGCTAAGCTGCCATGGAAACATGCCCCGTGCCTGGACAACCACACAGGTGGTCCCTCACCTGCATCCCTTGCAGTCAACCCCACTGCCCCAGGGGGAGAAGAGGAAAGTGTATGCTTTCCCCTGAATCCATATGCCTGTTTATCTGCATACCACGCAGAGCCGGGAGTTTTTAATTTGTGTAAAGGTAAGCCTGGTTGGCCCACTCCATGGCCATGCACATGGCTAGGCTATGGCACATGGGGTGTCAGAATCCCCTCTGGGGTGTGTGCAAGGCTTCAGAGGGATTTGGGGAGAGGGAGGTAGTGGAGAATCTGTTCTATTTTTACCATATAGATTTGCAGGGCCCACTAAAGCAGGAGGCCTTTAGGTGCATTGGTGGTTGGATAGCCTGTTCGGCAGCAAGCTACTGGAGAGCAGATATCATTTGGTTCTGCATGGACTGCTTACCCGGGGTGACCCCTCACAACATCTTCCCTGGTTATGGCGGGACAGAACCACCAGCATCCTTTGCCCTTCCCCATCTAAACATCCCATAGTAACAAGTGTGGATTTCCCCCTCCCATAATGAAAGTGGAATTCCATTCCCACCCCAGGCCCCCAAATCAGCTAAAAATTCATGCTTGTGTGGTGCTTTCAGGGAATGGGAAAACTTGGGGAAGCATTGATGCCATCGCTGGCAGAAAAAGTGCTGGCATTGTAGGGCATTTAAAGGGGTTAAATGAACTTTCCCTGCTGAGGGCAGGTAGAGTGCTCTGAAAATGCATGATCACACTCAGCATGCCTCCTTCGAGATGTTGGCCGATTGTGTCCACCCCACTGATGTCGTGATGCTTTGCCCACAGTCTGGACATGGAGCTGGCTTGGATCGGCCTCAGAGGCAGAGCAGCAAGGAGGGACTCCCCTCTCCTACAAATGGAGTTTGGCAGGCCATGGTTTGGAGAACATCTGTGGCATGATTTGGAGTGTCAAACCAAAACCTCAGCCACATTTACCTCTGATTAGCCATTATGTCTAAATGTGGCCTTTGTCTGTTGCTGCCCCTTGTGGCAGAATGCTACATTGCAACAGACTCTAAGACTTCTGAAGCTCTTCACAGGTCCCACCCTATGGGCTCATTCATTGGCTTTTTCCTATAGCAGGAAATATAAAAGGCTTCCTGACTGAAGCAGGCCTTGCATCAGTGTCAAGGTTCTCTTGTGTGGTGTCTCGTTGCATCTCCTGATGGTTTGGTGGGATGTGAGCCTTGTCTTGTTCTTGACTTGTGGGTCCTATTCTGACTCTGGCACATTACTGCTAGTTGGCTTGACTGGTGTGTTACTGACTCTTGATGTCTGTCTTGACCCTCTGGCTCCTGATTGTTGACCTTACTTAATCGCTTGTGTGTTACTGGTTCTCAGCTCCTGTCTGACTTCTCCCTGCTTGGCATGACTGGTGTGCCCTGGCTCTTGCATTCCTGGCTTTGAACTTGTGCTCCCTAGAGATGACTCTGCTCTCTGACAGTATTTGACTCTGATTGAGGAGATTCACACGATTGGGCAAAAGTGGGCTAAGGGAGCGTAGCCTGCTTTTGCCCAGTCATCTGCTGCCACAGGAGCCACATGGCTCCTGGCAGCAAACCTTCCTAATTCCCCCTCCTCATCTATTTAATCGTGTATTGCTGCGGCTTGGCTCTGTGCTGTGGCAGCACACGAGGAGACCCCCGCCAGGAGGCTGAAATAAGCCTCCCGGCCCGGGGGGTCTCTCCAGGCTGCCCTGTGCACTTGCATGGGGCATCCTGGAACTTTCAGGGGCCACGCAGCCCCCCAATACCCGCAGCCCCTGCCAACTCCATGATGGAGCCAGCAGTCATGTGGGCAGCCGATCCGGCCACCCAGGCCTGCAATTGTAATCATCTGCGGGGAGAGCCAGCTTAGCCCACTCTCCCCACAAACCCTTTTAAGGTGGGTCTCACTGATCATGATACTCACCTCATTGACTAATGTCTCCAGATTCAGTAACTGGAAAATTCATGTATGGTGTAAAATAAAGTTGTGCTGTCAAGTCGGTGTTGACTCCTGGTGACCACAGAGCCATGTGGCTTTCTTTGGTAGAACACAGGAGGGATTTACCATTGCCATCTTCTGTGCAGTATGAGATGATGCCTTTCAGCATCTTCTTATATTGCTGCTATCTGATATAGGTGTTTCCCATGGTCTGGGAAATATACCAGCAGGGATTCAAACCAGCAACCTCTTCCTCCCTAGGCAAGTGCTGCTATGCCATTAGACTATGTATGGTGTACAAATATACTACCTTAGTGTAGCTGGTGCAGTGTGACTGTATGCTTGCCTGCCAATGCTAATGGACTTTCCCCACTTAGCATTACCTTCCATAGAAAGAGCCAGCGTGGTGTAGTGGTTAGAGTGCTGGACTAGGACCGGGGAGACCCGAGTTCAAATCCCCATTCAGCCATGAAACTAGCTGGGTGACTCTGGGCCAGCCACTTCTCTCTGAGCCTAACCTACTTCACAGGGTTGTGCTGAAGAGAAACTCAAGTATGTAGTACATTGCTCTGGGCTCCTTGGAGGAAGAGTGGGATATAAATGTAATAATAATAATAATAACAATAATGCAAGATCTAATAATAACACCAGAATTAATAAGTGAAAGAGCAAAGAAAATTAAAAATTGGACTGTACCAGGCGACAATGAACTGCATGGCTTTTGGCTTAAACACCTAACACGCCTTCATAAACAACTATCAAAACAGTTCAATCACATTTTGCATGGAGGTGATACTGAACAATGGCTAACATCTGGGAAAACTCATCTCATCATGAAAGACCCAGCAAAAGGTGCAGTTCCAAGTGATTATAGACCGATAACCTGCCTGCCAAGCATGTTCAAATTATTAACTGGAATAATAGCAGATGAAGTGATGCAACACTTATTAACTAACAAACAGCTTCAAGTTGAACAGAAAGGAAATTGCCCAAACACCAGAGGCACAAAAGACCAGCTGCTGATTGACAAAATGATTTTAGAAAATTGCAAGAAAAACCAATCTAAGTGTTGCATGGATTGACGACAAGAAGGCCTTTGACTCATTGCCTCACACATGGATACTAAAATGTTTAGAAACAACTGGTGTCAGCAAAAACATTCAGATATTTATTAAAAAAGCAATGAGCATGTGGAGTACACAGTTAACAATCAATGGCGAGACACTTGGACAGGTTAACATTAGAAGAGGCATTTTCCAAGGGGACTCACTATCCCCTCTGTTGTTTGTAATCACCATGATCCCACTTTCACAAATACTAAACAAAACAGGCCTCTCTCTCATTTTTTTCATCTGTATGCATAATGAATTTTGTTCTGGGTGGCAGTATCAAGGCAGTGTGTGTGCACGTGCATTCAGAGTGCGGCCTTCCTGATTCAACCTCAGAGGGATCTAAAATTAACTGAGTGGACATTAAAAAATGTGTGAGCATGCGCACATGCACATGCCTTAGAGAACGCTGAAGACAACCTATTTTTGTAATTTACTAAGTATTCTTAACTGTATCTAAGAGAGCTAGAAAGCCTCAGATGGAAGCAGTCTGTAGTAACTGAATAAAACTTTGTTTAAAGTCATTTCTTTTTACAAGCCTCTCCGAATTGTTTTTTTAACTCGGGAAGGCGGGGGGTGGGGTGGATTTTTCTCTGGTGCAATCATGTCCTCAGATGTTCAGCAGCTATCAGTTTTCTCATCCCATGCAAGCTTACACATGAAAGGTTTTTTAAAAATTATTTGCCCAATACCCAGTTACAGAGGGACCTTGGATTACAGCACTCAATCCACTGGTCTGGTTCTCTGCACATTTTAGGGTGCTTGGTGGCAGCATTTTGAACCTATTGATAATACAGGATAGATTTAGGAGAAGCCTAGCCAAGCAGCTCAGCAGGGATGATTCTGCATTTCTATCCCTCAAGTGAGCTTGCTCTGAGACAAAGGCTTTAATTCACTACAAAATGTTTTACTGCTGGTTATGCACCTTTGGCAATCTTCTGGTTCCTAATAAGAACAAAATAAAGTGGAGAGTGGGAGCAGGCTGTCTAATAGGGTTGCCCAGTTACTTAGACAATGTGGGGATACTTTCCTGTCTTCTGGTGTTGTGTTCAACTTCTGCAGCACAGTGTGGCAAAATGGAGAATTCCTGATTGATTGCCATGGAAATAGGGTGACTCTCCCAAACTTACCACACTATGCTTTGGCACAGCACTGGAAAGTGGGAAAGCAGTGTTCATGCAGTGGGGGGTGGAATCTGCAGGCTGCATCAACAATGGAGAGGTACAACTTCTCAGCTTAGACAAAGGGGAGGTACAATTTCTTAACTTAGAAAGAAGGCTGTAACTGATCTGTTTTGGTTCAGCTTTGTGTAAAGCATGCCTCTACAGGGTGGGAGAAGCATGCTGTTCCAAGGTTCATTGCTGTTGTGAGTGGAGAGAGCAGATGGGTTGTGATTTCATAAAAGGGAGCTACTATACATGCCACACTATGTGGCTGTGAAGCTGGAATTGAACCAAGGTAGGAGCAGCAGTGCTGACTCGTAAAAAAAGGCTAACCTGTATGCACCCTTTGTGTAGTTGAATATCTATAGGGCCAAGCTTGAAATGGAAAGGTTAAACTATGACTTGTGGAAAGGTCTCCTTCTCCTTGTAGGGAGCCTTCTGGATCCTGGTTGGGCAGTCCCATTCATGTTTCTCTGAGAAGAAGAAATGCCTCCATGATGTTGCCTAAACTGCAAAGTATACCCCCCTTGGCAAGCTGACTCAGCAGTGTGGAGCCTGTGACTTATAGCAGGAGGCAGCTAATGCTTTGATTGAAGCAGTGGAAGAATCTTCAAAGCAACTTTGCTTTATTACTTACTGGCTGGATTGTAGCTCAGCCTCACTTGGAAACAGCCCATTATGCTTTACGGTAATAAAAACGAATACTTGGATATAAAATTTATTGCCACAGAATAATGAAATGCTGGCAAAGCTTTTACACTCTCAGATGTTTTGTTGATCTTTCCCACCCACCCTTTTGCATCTTCTCTACATCTTAAAATGATAAAATTGGGATTATAGAATTACAGAGCTGGGAGAAAAGAACAAAGCAGCTATCCAGGCCAAACACTTGCAATAAACTAGAAACAGTATACTTAACACTTCCCTATCTAGCCTCTTGTTAAAAATGCCTTTGAAAAATCTTTTGATGACCTCAGTCTGGGGTTTTTCCCCTTTACCTGGTTGTTCATCTTCCTCCTTTAGCACTAGAGGAAGAAGGCTGTACATGGACAACTGCAAAAATGAAAAATGCACAATTAACTTACCAAAGCAGCTGTAGAAACTTGTGCCTTTGAAAACATCCCCTCACTCTTTTGTCTGAAAGGAGCTAATGGGGCAGGCTAAGATTTTACTGCACATAATGAGCAGAGGCAAACTATTTATATATTGTATTGTTTAGCTTTTATACCGCTTTTCATATGGCATCCCAAGGCAGTTTACAAAAGTTAAAATACAATAAAACTCCATAAAAATCACATTTAAAACCATATAAACAGTTAAATAATAAAAACAATTTTAAAAAACCCCAAAAACCCAACCATTAAAGACAAACAGCAGCAGGATAGCTGAGAGACTTGGCAGCCCCTAAGGAGTAAAAGTCTGAACAAATAAAGTTTTTAGTTTTTATAAAAGCCGCCACCGATGTTAAAGAGTGGATATTCACTGAGCGAGCATTCCAGAGCTTGGGGGCAACAATAGAGAAGGCCCTTCACACATACATGACAATTTAGCCTCTTAACAGCAGCACAGGGACCAAAGGCCCCTCTGATGACCTTGTTAGGTGGGCAGAAACTCTTAGGAGGAGGACTTGCTTCAATTATCCATGGCCCAAACAGTTAAGAGCCTTAAAGGTGATAACCAGCATCTTGAATTGGACCTGGAAACAAATTGGCAGCCAGTGCAGTTCTTTCAAAATAGATGAAATATGCTCCGTGTGAGTAGTTCCAGAGAGAAACCTGGCAGCGGCATTCTACACCCACTGAAGTTTCCAAAATTCTTCAAGGGCACCCTCCTGCTAACTGAGCAAAGAGGCACCTTTTAAAAGTGGTGATTCTCTTCACTGAGCAGCAGATGAGTAACTGGCCCTATCCATCCCCGGCACAGCATCTCTCCAATGGCTGTTGCTGCTGTCTATCTTACATTTTGTTTTAGATTGTGAGCCCTTTAGGGACAGGGATTCATCTTATTTATTTTTATTGCTCTATGTAAACCATTTTTGGTACTTTTGTTGGAAAGCAATATATAAATATTTATGGCTGTAAAGCATATTGCAGTAATTCATCTGTGACGTGACTAAGGCATGGGTGACCATGGCCAGACTGGCTTTCTTGAGAAAGGGATGTAGCTGGTGCACTAGTCAAAGCTGTGCAATGGCACCCCTGGTCACAGAATCCACCTGAGCATCCAAAAGCAGAACTGCGTCCAGCAACACCCCCAAGTTGTGCACTTGCTCTTTCAAGGGGAGTACCATCCCATCCAGAGCTGATTGAATCACCCTTTCCTGATTGGCTTTTCTACTGACCAGCAGCACCTCTGTCTTATTTGGATTTAACCTCAGTTTGCTAGTCCGCATCCTGCCCAGCATGGCCTCCAGGCCCCAGTGATGATGGTTATGCTGACAAATATTATATAATGCCTCTCAACAAAAGTTCCCAAAGTAGTTCACATAGAAACAAATAAATAAAATGGCTCCCTATCCCCAAAGGGCTCACAATCTAAAAAAGAAACATAACATAGACACCAGCACCAGCCACTGGAGGGATGCTGTGCTGGTGATGGATAGGGCCATCTGTCCAGTTCTGTACATCCACTGCTTCCCTATGATCTGATGTCAGGGAAAGGTTGAGCTGACACCTACCTTTATCTGCATATTGATAACACTTCAGTCCTAACCCCCTGATAATCTCTCCCAGAGGTTTCATGTAGATTATAATTTCTTCTTTACACAGTCAGACAGGAGTTATTGACTGGTTTGTTTTATCCAGACATCGAGTCCTTCCCAAGGACCTGGGATGGCTGAATTTTATTATCAATGTTGTTGCTGTTATTATAGATATCGTCGCAAAATATAGGCTGTTTCCAGTAAAGCTGCAAGATCTTTTGGAATTGCACCTAGGGCGCCAATTACTACTGGGATTATTTTGGTCTTTTTCTGCCACAGCCTTTCAATTTCAATTTGTAGATCTTTGTATTTTGTGATTTTTTCTATTTCTTTTTCTTCTATTCTGCTATCCCCTGGTATTGCTATGTCGATTATTTTGACTTGTTTTTCTTTCTTCTCAACTACAGTTATGTCTGGTGTATTGTGTTGCAGATGTTTGTCTGTCTGTAGTCGGAAGTCCCATAATATTTTTTGCATTTTCATTTTCTACCACTTTTTCAATTTTATGGTCCCACCAATGTTTGGCTACAGGTAGCTTGTATTTTTTTGCAGATGTGCCAAAGTATCATCCCTGCTACCTTGTCATGCCTTTGTTTGTAGTCAGTCTGTGCGATTTTTTTTCATCAGCTGATTAGGTGATCCACTGTTTCATCTGCTTTTTTACAAAGGCGGTACTTGCTGATTGTTGTGGATTTTTCTACTTTTGCTCTTATTGCATTTGTTCTTCGTGTCTGTTCTTGTGCAGCCACCCTCAGTTTCTTTCTTAAACCCTCAGTTTCTTTCTTCAAGTTGCCATTCTTAAGCCATTGACAGTTCTATTCCTTCTGTTTTTCTTATTTTTCCTTTGTTCATTATTAAAGCAGCACACTTGTGTAGTCCAAACTCCATTGCTATATCGCTACTGGATATACGGACAGTGTTTAGCAGTGATTCGATTTCTGATTGGGACTTTCCATACAACTTCAGATCATCCATGTACAGCAGATGGTTGATTTTACTTGATGTTTTAGATGTTTGGTATCCGAGGCCTGTTTTGTTTAGTATTTGTGAAAGTGGGATCATGGCGATTACAAACAACAGAGGGGATAGTGAGTCCCCTTGGAAAATACCTCTTCTAATGCTAACCTGTCCAAGTGTCTCACCATTGATTGTTAACTGTGTACTCCACACGCTCATTGCTTTTTAAAATAAATATCTGAATGTTTTTGCTGACACCAGTTGTTTCTAAACATATTAGTATCCATGTGTGAGGCAATGAGTCAAAGGCTTTCTTGTCGTCAATCCATGCAACACTTAGATTTGTTTTTCTTCTCTTGCAATTTTCTAAAATCATTTTGTCAATCAGCAGCTGGTCTTTTGTGCCTCTGGTGTTTGGGCAATTTCCTTTCTGTTCAACCTGAAGCTGTTTGTTAGTTAATAAGTGTTGCATCACTTCATCTGCTATTATTCCAGTTAATAATTTGAACATGGTTGGCAGGCAGGTTATCGGTCTATAATTACTTGGAACTGCACCTTTTGCTGGGTCTTTCATGATGAGATGAGTTTTCCCAGATGTTAGCCATTGTTCAATATCACCTCCATGCAAAATGTGATTGAACTGTTTTGATAGTTGTTTATGAAGGCGTGTTAGGTGTTTAAGCCAAAAGCCATGCAGTTCATTGTCGCCTGGCGCAGTCCAATTTTTAATTTTCTTTGCTCTTTCACTTATTAATTCTGGTGTTATTATTAGATCTTTCATTTGTTGGTTACATTTTTTGACCTCTTTCACCCAGCCTGCTTTTTTATTATAATCTATTATTATTATTATTATTAATAGTTAAACAGCTTGGGGGACAATACTGAGCCTTGCAAAGGCCAAGGAGTCAAGCAGAAGTCTCCCAGCACCACCTTCTGGAACCTCCTTCCCCACCCCAGAAAGTACCAGAACCACTCCAATGCACCATCCTCAATCCCTATACCTGAGAGGTGGTGCAGAATGATAGCATGGTCGATTGTATTGATTTTATCTACAAAGACTCCAGTTCTGATAAAAGACAAAACAGAAATAATATCTACCCAGAAACATGAAATGGTGTTTTTCATGCTTTTGACAATGCCCTGCTGCGTGCTGGGTGTCCTATATCCCTCTCAGTGGCTGTTGCTGGTATCTCCCTTGTGCTTCTTTTTAGGATGTAGTCCTCTTTGGGACAAGGAATCATCTTCTCCTCCTCCTTCTTTTTGATGTGTAAACCACTTTGTGAACATATTGTGGAAAGTGGTATATAAATATTCATTATTATTAATAATATATTATTATATATTATATATTATATTATATTATATTATATTATATTATTTATTATGTATTATATAATTATTTATATACAACTCTTATTGCAAAGGTGGCACTTGCTGTTTGTTGTTGATTTTTCAACTTTTGTTCTTATTGCATTTGTTCTTAGTGCCTGTTCTTGTGCAGCCAGTATTAAACCCTCTGTTTCTTTCTTCAAGTTGCCATTCTTAAACCTGGCAATGGCTAAAGAATGGCAACTTGAAGAAAGAAACAGAGGTTGGGAAGGACTCGATGTCTAGATAAAACAAACCAGTTAATAACACCCGCCTGACTGTGTAAACAACAACAACAACAATTATTATTATTATTAATAATAATAAACAATGATGAAATCACTGTTACAAATGACCATGTTTCAGTGGAGCAACATAGGGATCTTGGCAGTGAATAGATATTAAGCTGGTTCTCACAACTGAGTAGGAGGAGCGTTGTCCAGCCAGACTCCAAGCCCTGTGCGTGCTCCTGAGAAATGGTAATGTGTTGGCAAAAATCAATGAAGGTGGAAGTGATCATGTACTAGCCACGATCTGAGTAGGAAGGTGTGGGAGATGCTTTTGCTACATCCTCGATACAGTGCTGGGTACACAATGTAGTTGAGTTGTCTGCCACTGTCCCACACAGAACACGGCTAGCACACAATCACTTTCCCCTCCACCTACTTCAATCTTTGCCAATGTGCAACCTTTTCTTGAGATCAGACACAGGGCTTGGAGCCTGGCTAGATGCTCCTCCTACCCAGCTGTCAGTTGTGAGAAGAACCCCACAATTAAGAAGTCATATCCATTCATGACCCCACCCTTCATCTATCCAGTATCCATTCATGGCCCCACCATTCAACTTTCCATCTCTCCGTCACCCCCACTATTCATCTCTCCATTCATAATCCCATTGTTAAGAAGTAGTATCCATTTGGTGATCTCCTTTCTTTTTATAATTTCCTTCCACAAAGCATTTGTTCTACCCATGGCCAGTAATCTGAACCAGTTCTTCTTTCTTGGGGCTGTAAAAGAGACTTGGGGGGGGCATGGGTGAGAGTGGGGGCACTACATCTCAGAGTCAGTCTTCCCTGATTGTTGTTGTTTTTCCTTCTTTTCTTTCTTGGTCTCCTGACAGTGTGAATAACAACCACTACTATCTGCTCCTGCCAAGACTTTTAATTAAGTGTTTCTAATTAAAGACATGTCTGGTTGGAGATACAGGATATCTTAATTGCATGTATGTGAATAAGGTATTTAGCAGGTTGGAAGAGGTATTCCCCTTCTGCTGGGATCAAAGAGCAAGGCAAAGCCACCCCCCAGAACTGAAGCAAGACGTCATCTGTCTATTCCTGTTCCACAGAAGTACTTGAAAGGTTTACAGCAGGAGTTTGAAAATGGGAAGTGGGGGGAGAGGGCAGGTCATCTGTAAGAGTTATTGGCTGGCATTCTGCATTCAAGTTTTTTGTGTGCAGAAGTGGTCATATCTCTCTGTACCAGTGAAATGTTTCCAGAGTGGCAGTCCCTGTAGCTGTAGAGTTGATGAGATTGGAGATTAGTGGAAGAGGTCATATGAAGCATCCTAAAAAGAAACAAGAGTTGGAATTTGTTAATGCTCATCCATGTGAAAGTCCTATATTTGTAATGTGGGAGTGAGATTTAGACACCCCCCATGCGTCGTGTAGGGAGATAAGTAGGAAAGATGAGAATGTATGTGTGTTTAGCATGTCCACACAAAACCTGTAGAAAACAGTGGCAATCTTGGTGGTGAGCCATTTGTGGAAAAGATGCAATTTCTATTTGTGGGTCAAAACCCATACCTCAGAAAATAGCATCGCAGATAAGCCTCATCAGATGTTACTTACCAAAGTGGCACTCATGGTTACAGCACCAAAAGCGGGTAGGTCCCATCCTGGCACTGGCACTCACCCCCTCGACCTTGCCACTCATGGTCACAGCAGCGTTTGTTTGAAAGGGGGCACACTGTAACCATGAGGGCTGCCACATTAGGCCATGCCGATCATGGAAATGGCAGCCATCATGCTTACTGCATGTCCTTTCCACATAAACACTGCTATAACTGTGAGCAATGAGGTCCAGGGGGGTGAGTGCCAGTGTCAGGGTGGGACCTCCTTCTCGCTTTTGGCACTGTAACCATGAGGACTGCTTCGGTGAGTACCATCTGAAGACTAGTTTAGGCCTTCCCCCAACTGGATCTCTGTAGAGAGATTGTGAATTGGGATACATAGAAAAGACAATACTGATAGACTACCACTCATCTCAAGCCTCTCTTGTGCTTTGCTTAACTGGGAAAAGGCCAGGAGTGCATCGAATCATTGCCTTTGTCAGAGGATATGGAATCCCCCCCACCCCCGAATTGAAACTGTTGTTTGATGTAACAGTGGCACTGATACCTGTGGCAAATTATATCCTACTGTTGTCTCTGCGGCTGGTAGCTACATGTTGCATTCAAACATTTTTAATCTAGGATGCCATTTTTAAAAATAAAAAGCAGTTTGGGAAGAGGATTATTTAGAACAGAGAAGTGGGGTGGGGGAGAAGAAGAGGATGCTTAACTCTTCCTCTGCCTGCCATTTTCATTCATTCATTCAATTTCAGTTTCATTCATTCAATTTCTATACCGCCCTTCCAAAAATGGCTCAGGGAGGTTTACACAAAGAAATAACAAATAAATAAATAAGATGGACCCCTGTCCCCAAAGGGCTCACAATGTAAAAAGAAACACAAGATAGACACCAACAATGGTCACTGGAGGTACTGTGCTGGGGGTGGATAGGGCCAGTTACTCTCCCCCTGCTAAATAAAAAGAATCACCATGTTAAAAGGTGCCTCTTTGCCAAGTTAGCAGGGGTTTGGATTTTCCCACTCCAAATCACCCCCACCCCCAGCAGCTCCTTTTGGGATTCCAAAAGGATGCTTTGCCCTTGAAAACATGCTTTTGGGATTGTATGAAAAGCCATTTGGTGAGGATGTGAATGTATCTTCAGAGCATGTCCTGTCCTGGCTGGGACAGCCATATGTCTTGCATGTATGAACAAAAACCCATCTGTTGCCATACTTGGAAATATTGTACTTTATGGCTTAGGTATAACTATCACAGACTTTTGCTCTGCTAGGGAGACTATTATTCTGAGGGCAATGGACTTCCTGTCTACTCTTTGAGCTCAGCCCCCTATCCTCACCTGCTCACATAACCTTCTTTGATGCCTTCTAAATAATCCTTGCTTTGTGGGTCTCTGGAGGCCATCTTCTTGGGGCGTCTATACTTTCTGAAGTAATGGACATCCACTCTAAGAGGCTATTCACATGATGGATGCTGGGGTGGGGAGTGTGTGTGGGGGAGGCAGGATTTCACCTACTTTCCCCTCAGATAATCCTTTGCCCAGTTTTTTGTTGTGTTGCCTATACAATCTGCTGCTCTGTGCAACATGGATGATTCGCGGTCAGGACTTGTTTTCCCGGCCTCTGGATATCCCTCAATGCATCCCACGATGAGTATGGTGCAATGGGGGAATCCCCCAGGAGTTGGGTGTACTTGGAGCCAAACTCTGTGCACAGAGACACAACCCTGGCACCAGGGTTAAGGGTGCACTTGTTCCCTTAACTTCATCTAAAGGCCAGGATACAAAGGAGAGTGAGGTGGGCATCAGGGGCATGGCCGCCATTGGGCGACAGGGTTCAAAGAACCCGGGCCACTGCTGCTTGGGCTGCGCCTCGCAGCCCCGTCACACATCCTGCATCTGACGTCAGACATGGGGGAGCGTGGTTTAGCTCCTGAACATGTCTGTGCGGGCCTGTTCGGGAGTTAAATGGCCAGGGCTGCATTCGCAGCATGACCAGGAGTAGCTCTCCGGCAGTGAGAGCTGCTCCTAGCCACGCTGCAAACGCAGCACTGGCCTCGATCTGACTCCCGAACGGTGCCTCCATCTCCAGTGGAGGAGGCAGCTTGGGTTTTCAGAGAAGAGGAAAGATACACAGACAGACGGAGTCTGGAAGCTTGCCTATGGTGCACTGCACTCAACCAGAAGGGTGTTCTTAGATTTCTAGGAAAATGACAATGGTATTTTAAGCTATGAATTCAGGAGTGGGGGGAAGGAGAGTGATTGGGAGGTGTAGAAAACACCTAGGTACTTTAAGCCTTTTACTACTTCCAAATGAGGACTTGCAATTTTATAGTGACAACTTGTTCTGCCTAGGATGATTTATAGATGCAATACGCTTTGGTGTATTTCACTTGGGAATATATTAGCCAAAACCGCGAGGTGTCAGCTTTCCTTAAAACAGAGCAGTAAACCTTTCGCTGCTCCAGGTGACACAGAAACTCATTGCTTTGCAGTAAACACAGAGCCTGAAAGGAATAATAATAGCAATAATAATAGCCTGATTAAAACTGCTCTCCCCCCCAAGCAGGAAAGAAACGTGTGACCGTAGCACCCTTGAAGCTGCATTTCAAGACAATGTTGTGTTTGTTGCCCAGCCTTCATTACAGACTTTAAAAAAAAAGTCTTTTCAGAAGGTAGACAAACTGTAGCAGACAAACTTAAATTCCCCACTTGGGGCTGAGGCAGTGCTGGGATCAGGCTCAATCCTGGTGGTGCATACAGGCAGCCAAGCCCAGGCTGGGCTGCCCAAGTATGGGCTTGGCTGCCCGTGTGAATAGCCTCTTTGTGTTGCATGGCATGCATTTCTTTCACTAGGTATTACAGGAGAGAGGTGATCACTACCAATCATTACAGCAGGGCTGCTCAACTTCAGCCCTCCTGAAGATATTGGCCTACAACTCCCATAATCCCTGGCTTCTGGCCACTGTGGCTGGGGATTATGCTGTGGTGGCAGCACTTCCATGATCAGGAGGTGCCAGAGCCTCCTGATCATGGGAGCACCCACCTACCCACCATCATGGAAGCAGCATTTCCCCCTTCAGATGAACACCACTGTAAGCAGCAGTGATGATTCTTGTGGGGTGAATGGTAGGGCCAGGCGGGACTTCCAGCCCCATTGCATGGGTCCAGTATGGGTACAGCAACTCCTGTCAACATCTGAATGAGGCTAGTAACTTGCTCCATCCTGTCTTGGCTTTGGCCTGGTGTGTACTCCTGCATCTTCCCCAGATTATTTCCCCTTACCTTCAACTTTTGACTCTTGGCTTATCATCTTGTTTTGACCCCACAACCCCTTTGTCCTAGTTCTGAGATCCTGACATTTCTGACTTTGATCCAACAAGGCAGTCAGTCTCTTTTCTATGGGTGTTGTCACAAAATCTCAGCATCTGAAAATTCTGATATGTCTTCAGAAGCAGAGAGGAAACAGCATTGCATTGTCCTTCAGTATGAATAGCTGTTATGGTGTGGGTTCCGTGCTGTTAATTGCTCTAAACTGTGCTGTTAATTGTCCACATCCAAGCACTTAAGGGACTGAATTGGAGGCTGGATGACTAAGCCTCATTGTATTTTTGTACTCTCAACTAATCACCTTTTGGTCTATACAGGCATTGTACAGGAAGGCAGGAGTCTCTCAGGGGGCTCAAGATAGAATGCAATGGATTCTTGAAGTCACATCCCACTCATCCCTGTAATGCTCAAAGTTCACCAGCCTGTGGGATTTGGTGCACATTAGACAGATGTGGTGCAGGAGATCCATAATCAGCTCTCCCAATTTTTCCTTCTTAAAAGCATCTGAGAGGGGTTCTGAATGTGATTGGTGCAGTTGGGGAGGGAATCTAAACTCCCCCCCCCATTTTCTAGATCTGAATAGCCTCCTAAAACTGCTATATTCTCCTTGTTTGGGGGAGGGGGAAGCAAGCATCTGTATGGTGCCAATGTTTTTTTTTTTCCCATGGGGGCAGTGGGGGATTCAGGGCAGCTTGGGGAAGCAACCTAGACAATGAATATAGTGCCGGGTAAGTGTTCCTATGTCCCTGTGCCTCATCTCAGATTGAAACCAGAGCTCCCTACAGGTGCTATTAAGAGAAAAAACTAACAACACTGGGAGATCCTGCCCTGTGTTACATCTACTTTAGCTTTTTTCAAGATTACTTTCCTGAAGGTTTGAATGATTTTCAAAAATGTGGGTAGTAGTCATAAGTCACAACAGTCTTTCTCCATTATGTGGAAAATGCATGTCCATACTGTGCTGTTTGACTGACAGCCTAAATAGTAACTATTTGTACAGTAATAAACCCAATGCATTAGGGGTGTGTGAGCCGGCTTGATTCAAATCACAGTTTGAATCAAACCAGCCCAAGGTTGGACTGGACCAGCCCCTCCCCCCCCGCCCAAATGGGGGTGCCGGTCTGAGTTTGAACCAGACTGGTCTCAGTTCCAAGAACCAGTTTGTGGGCTGGTTTTGGGATACTTGAAATGGATACTTGGGGATTCCCCTTTACAAGTAAAGGGGGCATTTCCTAATTCCAAATCCTAAAGGCCAACAGTGTGTGTGTGGGGGGGAGAGAATAGGGCTTCCATACTTTTAGCGGTGGCCGTGTTGGAGGTGGCAAAGCATTAATGGAGACATCGGACGCAGGGGGGCAGGATGGTCGTGGCAGGGGCTCCTCCAACCCCCCACTTGCTACCTGAATGACAGCCCAGATGCAGCTGGCCTGGGCTGTCACACAGATGACCAGCAGGGGGCTTGGAGGAGCCCCCACTGCTGCCCCCCACCACCTCTGACATCTCCGCTGACACTTCGCTGCCTCCGCCACGGCCTCTACTAAAAGGTACAGAGTCCCCTTTCTCTCTCTCCCCCCCCCCGTGGCCTTTAGGATTTGGGAATCCTTAAGGATTCCCCTTTACAAATATCTCCAAACTGGCATGCAAACTGGTTCAGCCCAGTTTGATGGACTGGACCAGGTTCAGCTGAGCCCAAAGCCAGGCCTGGTCAGTAACTGGCTCATACATTCCTACAATGCATGACAATGCAGCCATTTTTAGAAGGGTGGTACATAAATAAATAAATAAATAAATAAATAAATAAATAAATAAATAAATAAATTACAGTGCTGTCCACGCTTCCAGCAACTGGACTCGGTCATCTGGGGGTGGGGGAAGGTGAGTATAACAAGCCTTCCCCTCGCCCACTGCTGCGCCCATCTGGTTATGTGAACAACCTCCATGTGTCTGAAAGAGGGGAACAGATTCAGCCTTAAGAGAGTATGAGGGTCACAGGAACATAGGAAGTTGCCTTATACCAACTCAGACCATGGGACCCTCTAGTTCAGTATTGTCTACAGGGGCGTAGCTAAAATTGAACAAAGGAGGGATAAATATCCCTTGGCCTATGAGGGAGGGGCCCCCCCATTGACTGGGTGACAGCTTGCTCTTTGCTACCCCCTTGTGTTTCTGAAGAAGGTAGGGGTGTGCACAGGCCTATCTTCACTGATTGTCTCAGGGCCCACTCCAGCATTGTTCCAGTGCTGATTGATTACACTGACTAGCAGGATGTCTCCAAGGCTTCAGGCAGATGTTTTTCTGAGTCCTACCTGGGGATGCCAGGGATAGAACCTGTGTCATTCTGCATGCAAAATGGATGCTCTACCACTGACTAACAGTCCAAAAAAGTGAAGGAAAACTATTTAACTGCAAAGACTGACAGTTCTGAGAGAAGAAAAATTGGAAATAATATCTACCCAGAGACATGGAGAAGTGTTTGACAATGCTGGGTGTCCTATATCCTCTTTGTAGTTCACAGTTCAGTGGAGTATGGACCAACCATATGGAGCAATCACACTCTAAGGTTGCTTTGGGCTAAGTCGATATGTTTAAGCCATGAATGGCTGCATAGTAAATGTCTCTCATATCAGAGAATCTGGTCTGAGCCAGATGTACCATGTGTGCTTGTCTCTCTTCCTGAAGACTGTCTACAATGTCAAGCCAGGCATGCTGAAGAAACAGCATGGCATTGAAAGAAAGGAAAATAAACAAAGGCTTGCAACTGCCATGACCAAGGGCAAAACAGTGTCTGCAGAGGATTTATGGAGAGTCTGGTGGGCTGCAATACATGGCTGGTGTGCCATGAAGAACCCAGGGCCCAAGAGTTGTGAAGCCACCTTAGCATAGGGTTTCAGAAGCCAAGCCACTTAGTGACTTGCAGATGTATGCTCAGGCTTCCTGGAATGTTATACCTAGCATTTAAGGCCTGCAGATCTAAGGAATCCCAGATCCAGAGCCAACTTATCCAGGACCACGAGCACATTCCTGGATTTGACTTTTATTTCTTAAGGGTTTTTTGCTTGTCTTATAGAGTTTAGAATAATAATTGAGGATATGTGCAACAATTGTTTCATATAATTTTGATATATAATCTTTGTTAAGCTTTACTATCTTGATTTCATGCAGAGTGTTCAAAAATGCAGCATAATCTTCTGATATATATATTTTTAAACTATCCCTTTCTTTCTGGACAGGGAGAAGTCTAGATGCAGGAAACTCTTGCAAACTGGGCAAAGAGGCTCCTTTTAAAGGAGCTCTCTATCCCTATACAACCCAGCATAGCACCCCTATGCTATGAGTGTGTAGACATACATATTTTTATTGTTATCACATTCAAATATCATTCCAAACCAGGTTAATTTGAATGGACACTTAATATAACCGATCTTTTAAAGTGTAAAGAGCCCCTGGTGGTGCAGTGGTAAAAAACTGCCGCCCTGTAACCAGAAGGTTACAAGTTCGATCCTGACCAGGGGCTCAAGGTTGACTCGGCCTTCCATCCTTCCGAGGTCGGTAAAATGAGTACCCAGAATGTTGGGGGCAATATGCTAAATCATTGTAAATCGCTTAGAGAGCTCCGGCTATAGAGCGGTATAGAAATGTAAGTGCTATTGCTATTGCTTGCTAACTATTCACTTTTGTTTCCCCAGAAGCATGGGTCAAGTTAGTGCCAAGAACCTCCATGGCATGACTGGGCTTTGGGTTGTCATCTCATTCCAGTGTGGCAAGATGGATTTGCTGTCACAACTGGTAGGATAATGAGACAGGTCCCGCTCACATGCAGCACCCTTAGTCATTTATTGGCAACTCATGGAGGCTTGTTGTGATGGACAGGTGCTTATTTTCTTATTTTACAGTGTGAGCAGAGCGAATTGGGAAGTGCTTGAAACAATAACTCATCTCTTCCAGGCCATTAGTGAAACACTTAGCAATGGGAGAATGCCCAGGGAGACCATTTGGATGCCACTCTGAATTCCAAATGTGCCTCCCTTACCAAGGCCTTTGATAACTAGAGCAGTAAGTGAGGGCTGGAAAAGAAGCACGGTATATGGCCTTAGTGACCAAAACTTTATCCCGGTTTCAGTGACAAATGCTCAAAGCTGCCCTGGGCCAGGGCTGCTAATGTCAACCATAACAAAGAAAAAGACCAACTTACAGTGATAAATAATCGCCATCTCCTTCATACATATGAAGGGACCGTATGTATGGTTCCTCGGCAGATATGTGCACTCAGCGTATTTTATCAAAGGGACTCCGGGTGTTTTCCTGCTTTGCACTGTCAGAGCCAAAATTCCACATCCTATTGTTAGAAAGAACCTCACAGAAGCTGAGCCTAGAATATTCTATGTTCAGAGCTGACAGCTGTCACTCTTCGACACTAACTGCTCCCTAGTGTTTACATTTTCTCCGTTGTTCTTGCTTCAGGCAACAATCCATTTTACCAAATCTGTCAGCTCCTTGCAATATATGATTCCCAAGAAGCCTGCCATGTGAAATTAACAAAAAGGGCTCTGGAAGGAAGTGAATTCCACTCCCATTCTAAAAATTTGAACCAAGTAATGAGTTCCAACCCCCCAAGACTTCTGGTGAAATCAAGTGAATACTAATCATCTTATTTGTTAAGTGCCTATAATTAGCTAGGTTTTGTACAGTGCATTGCAAATCATTCATAGCGTTCAGGAGCTTAGTAAACATCAACGGGTAGGTGAACACTTAATATGGCATGCTCCAAATAACAATATTTCTTAAGCAAAGGGAAGCATAGATGGAGTTAGCACGTGCTAAGTCAGTTGGATATGACTGTCTTTGAGAAATGGACATTTGTTTGGCTTCTGGACTTTGAGGTCAGGAGGTAAGGTAAATTGGAGGAGGTGAAAAAGAAATGCTCAGAACATAAATGGAGTTCATTCAAAGATTATTTCCCCCGTTACTTTGGCTGGGTTGACACTCAAATCTCCCAAATCTCACTTGTGATGGGAACAGTGGCTAAGTGTCTAATGCAGTAAGCTTCAAAGTCAACAATCCAGTTACAGACAAATGTTGCTTCCTAAATTCCCAAGTTAAGGGATCAGATTTGTTTCAAAGGGGGTATCATGACCCAACCCCCACTAAGGAGTAGTTCAGGTCCTGAGCCTGAGGAGAGCAGAATGCAGAGCAATCAGGCCAAGTCATAGAACCCAGTCATAGCCCCAGGTGCTGAATGATAGGTAGGAAACTCCAGATGCAGAAACCAGAACTAGAGATCTCAGAAAGAGTGTCCCCTGCACCCATGCCCCTGATGAACTGGCCCCTTTCACCCCATATTCCTCCAAGCCTGCACACAGTGCTGACAACATTGCTGACAACAGGCCAAGAGGGATGTGATGGAGCAAAGGAGGAGTGCAAGACTCCAGGCTAGTGGACTGTCCCTTTAGCAAAGGGGTTGAATTGCTAACATCATCATGCCCTTATACAAATCTATGGTGCAGCCACATTTGGAGTACTGTATAGAGTTCTGGTCACCGTATCTCAAAAGGAATATTGTAGAACTGCAAAAGGTGCAGAAAGAGGGCAAGACAATCAAGGGCCTAGAGCACCTTCTTTATGAGGCAAGGCTATACCACCTGCAGCTTTTCTGCTTAGAAAAAAGATGACTAAGGGGAGTCATGATAGAGGTCTTTAACATTATGCATGGAGCGGAGAGAGATAATTTTTTCCTCCCTCTCTCATAACACTAGAACCCATGAAAGTGATTGCCAGGAAATGTAGTAATGTCAAAAGGAAGTACTTTTTCACACTGTGCATAATTAATCGGTGGAATTTTCTGCCACGGGATGTGGTGCTGGCCACCAACTTGGATGGCTTTAAGAGGGGCTTAGACAAATTCATGGAGGACATGGAGAGAGCCAGCGTGGTGTAGTGATTAGAGTGCTGGACTAGGACAGGGGAGACCCGAGTTCAAATCCCCATTCAGCCATGAAACTAGCTGGGTGACTCTGGGCCAGTCACTTCTCTCTCAGCCCAACCTACTTCACAGGGTTGTTGTGAAAGAGAAACTCAAGTATGTAGTACACCGCTCTGGGCTCCTTGGAGGAAGAGCAGGATATAAATGTAAATGGAGGCTACTAGTCTGAGAGCATGATGCTTCTGAATACCAGTTGCAGGATGAGCAACAGTGGGAGAGAGGTCATGCCTTCATCTCTTATCATTGGGCTTCCCAGAGGCATCTGATGGGTCACTGTGGGAAGCAGGAAGCTGGACTAAATAGGTCTTGGGCCTGATCCAGGAGGGCTGTTCTTATTTTCTGCTCTCCAGGCTGAGATGTAAAGCCTAGGGGAGTAATCTGAGTCTGAAGGAACATAATACCTCTTTCTTCTTCTGCCCTTTGCTGGTGCAAGATGCATATTTGGAACTCTCCGAGGTTCTGAAATCCTCACGGCCTTGCCTTATTTCACGCTGTATTCTACCAAAGAAAACCACAGGGCTCTGTGGACACCAGGAGTCGATGGCACACTTTACCTTTTGGACCTCATGGGGTTTTGCATGTAGGACAAGACACAATAAGGAGGTACCTGAGTTTTATCAGGACAGCACGACTCTTTAAATGTGGACAAATAATATGGGTGCTCCTGTATCCTTCTTGCTCATATTCTAACCTGATGCTATGACTCTGAGAATTTCCCAAGAAAAGCAACAGCAGCAGAGGGATCTTAAGTGTCAACTGTCTATTCCCACAGGGCTGGTTTTCCATTACATAATTCCTAGCATCCATCTGTCTGATCTTCATCTACTTCATCTACTTAATGTATAGATGCATACATTAACACTGCCATGTGCTAAACACTAAAGTAACAAAAGCTGAATGTGGTCCTGAAGTGGAATTGAACAGATGGTGGGTGTTCTGTAGAAGAACATTTTGCTTGTCTAAGGGAAAATTCTACTACCTAAGAATCTGTGGCACTGCATATCCCTGTTACTGTGGATAACAGGGATCCTGTGGGCTTCCCAGAGGCATCTGGTGGGCCACTGTGTGAAACAGGATGCTAGACTAGATAGGCCTTGGGCCTGATCCAGCAGAGCTGTTCTTACATTCTAATGTACTGAAAAGGGATGCAGCTGGACTGCCTGTTACTGCTGCTGCAGTCCTTAATGCTACATCTCGATCCATGGTGAAGCCCAGATCCATGGAGAAGCCCGGAGCAACCTTAAGATGTACCAGGGTCCAGAGAGCTCTTGAGAAGAGGGATATACATTAATGGGAGCTTCTTGTGTGCTAATTTGCAGCCAATTGGTTCTGGAAAATAGACTGATGGAGTTGGACCTTCTCCTGAAGCACTCTCATATGTCTTATCTTCTATTTGCACCCTCTTCTGGTTTTATATTTGTGTGTCTTCAGAGGCCTCCAGAGAATCTACCCTCAGAAGAGAGTTGCTAACATGTATTTCTCCAATACAAACTGGAGCGCACATCAGTTATCCTTCTCAGGCACTCTGATAGACACATTTGTGCCATATTTCATGATGCAGTGCCTGAAACCACAGTTGCCCAATGGCAACAAAGCATATGTTGTCCAAGTGTCCTGAGTATGTTGACCATAATTCAGTCATCACACTGGGGAAATGTCTGCTGCCACCACTGTTGCCACCACTACTGTGTAAAATCCTAGCAATGCAATGACTATACCACCTCATTCACAATGTGCCAACAACTGGCCTCTGCTAGTGCCATCAGGCACAGACAGGTTGTGTACCACACCCTCTCCAACCATGTAGCTATCAGGGAAGCTCAGCTCATGCAGCTTGCGCTGCTGGGCTTACTGGACTTCCTCTGTAGCTGCACTGCACGGTGTGCTACCAATCCTGCAGAGAGCCCCACAATGACCACCATTCCCAGTCTATAATGGGTGCCCTGACTGGGGAAACAACCCCCCAGTCAAGAACCCACTTGTCTTTGCAGTGTAGTGTTAAGTGTCATGTTGGCCACATTCGCACATAATGCGGAACCGGAGTTGAATGGGCTAGAGATTTCCAAAGCATTACATGCAAATACATGCAAATACAGTTTAGCATGGCAACATACCCAGCATTTCAGATTTGTGACTCCAGTCTGAATCCTTAGGTTGTAGTGAGTTTTGTTGCCACAACCTGAGGTTAGATGCATCCTGCATTGCATCTGAATGTGGAACTGCAGGCTGCGTCCCCATCAACTGGCATTGAGGGAAGAAGCTCCTCCTTCAACTCCGACCATGACTGGTTGTGTGAGCTGTCCTTCAAGCAAGAAGGAAGCCTGCACAGCCAGTTTCCCCTGCTCTCTGCAGTCATGTCCATTACTTCTGAATTTGGATGGGAGAGCAGGGGGAGGGGGTAACGGGACATGCAAATGAGGCCTCTGTCAGGCCTTTCGCTGACAGTGAGCTCACTGATTTCCTCTGAATCAATGAACCCGGCAAACAATGGCTGCTCTTGGTGTTGATGTGCTGGTGTTGTGACAAAGATTTCACAGTTTCAACATGTTCTCTGATATTGGCTGACATGACACACAGCCTTCCATCACCTTCAGTGCTCTGCCCCTGGAGGCAGCCCAGACTCTGTTCAGGACAAGCAATTGCACAAGCAGCACAACCATAGTTTCCCCCATTCACTGCAAGAGGGAAAACTGTAGTAGCACTACTTGCAGAACCACTCATTCAGAACAGCATTGGGTCTGATTATGAGTCCACAACTGCCCCAGGGCAGAGCATTACAGCAACTGTAAGCTGTACATCAAGTCAGCTTGTTACTGTGTGTTAATTAACTATTGAGTGTAAGCTGCTTTGAGGACATTTGTAGCAGCAAAGTGGCATATAAGTCTAACAGTGACTATATAATATAAATAAATAAACAAACAAGGGGTTGGTTTTGGGGGGGGGCTGGCTCTTCTGGCAAGAGCTTGTTTAGAACTTGGCAGAGCAGGATTCTAGCAATGTTCCCAAACATTAGAGGTCATATGTTTTTTGGAGTAGTCATGGGCCATCAGCCATACTCTGGAACTTCGGAGGCATCTCCCATGGGATGGAACACAGTCTGATACCAGGAAAGGTGATGAGGGTGTCAGCAAGTGTGCCTTCTCCGAAGTACATAATGTGTATCCAATAACATCCGAGCTATTCTGGGGGTTAAATTTGTGGTGCTCAAAGATCACCCATGTCTCAAAAGCCTGCACATCTGAGCTGAGTTCTCCCTGAGCTGCCCGGCTATGATTAGATTGAGATGCTGGAATGGTATTGATTTCAGCTGTTAGCAAAGTTGTTGTCATTAAGTTAAAAGACGCTTGAGCGATCGCAGGGAGCAGAGGTGCCGACTGCCTCCCAGCATAGTTCAAATAACTGAATTTCAGAGAAGGGCATTAGCTGCTCCCTACAAAGCAGCTGCATTAGACCCAGACATGCTTGGCGAGCTTTATCAATGTTTAATGCACTGAACAGGGCCTGCTTGCTTCTCCCCCACTTCAAAGCAAGCAGCTCGCTCGCCAAGTGAAGGCTAATGAACAGAATTCTCACTTTCTCCCTAGTGACCTTGAGAGAACAGTGACTTTGACTTCCACAGGGATGGGGAAAGAATGGAAGCTGGGGTCAGAGGTCATCTGCGAACGTGCCATTTCTTCCCACTGGAGGACACATTCTAGGGCTCATTAATGGATCTAGTCCACCCAGCACTGCAGGCCTCTAGCTGGATTTGGCTCCCTTTTCACAGCAGGGAAGCGAAGACAAAAAGATGTCGTGTCTGGTGCTGCTGCACCCTGGGTTGAAAGGCCCCTCTGCTAATAATAATAACTAGCATTGTTATCAAAGACGTTCAAGCTTCACACGTCATATCTCAGCAATCCTGACAACAGCCCTGAAAGATACATCAGTATTACGATCTCCTTATTGCAGATAGGGAGCTGAGAGAGAAAGGTGTTTGTGAATTCAAGGCTGAAGTGAGAGTTGAACTGGGCTCACACTCTGGCCTACTGCTGTGCAACACCAGCTCCCTGTGAAATGTGGTGCAATGCACCCCTCCAGCACTTGCAGGTGCAGGCCAGATCTGCTGCTCCTTAGACCACCATAAGCAAACTTCCCCTTGGTGTCAATATTCTGACTCCAAGTGCTCCAAGCTGCAAAGCTATACCAGCCTGGCCTTCATTTTCTGGAGATGTCTTTGGCCCCCAAAGCTCTCTGGGGGCTGGACTTTCTCTTTCACTATGAAGCCTTCCACTGAAGAGTCAGCCCTTCAGTAAGTGACCAAAGTGAGCCTAAAGTCTTTGGCTGGCATTCCCTGTGGTGGAACACCAACATTAGGAACCTGTGGGTGGGGGGGCTGCTGCGCAGTCTTAAAAGTGGCCTCCATGGTGTTGCCAAGGTGGGAAGTTGTGCAATGACCAAGAAAAGCACACAGGCACTCGTGTCGTGCTACCTGCTGTGGAAGTAGCACTGTGGAAGTGCCTGTCCGCTGTTGAGGTCATTGCACAACTTCCTACCACTGCCACATCACAGAGGCTGCCGTTCACATTGTGTAGTAGCCCTGGTGGGTCTGTAGCACCAGCTTTCTGCAGCGCAGAATGTCAGTCTCTGACTTTGAGAGCCAATTTCTTAGATTTTCCTCCCTAGGTTTGCTAGGAAGACTAGCAACTCCCCCCCCCCCATTTTTCTTTTTCTTCTTTTAAGGCTCCACCATCAAATCCATTCATTCCAGCTCCCATCCTGCCAGCTGAAATACAAAGGCAAATTGAAGCACGACAGTTTTGCAGTCCCCGTTGTTGTATACTAGCTGGCAGAGGATAATTCTCTGATTGGTTGAACTGAGATATCTTGGCAGATTCCTGGGCAGTTATTGTTTGGGGATGATAATTTTTGTTTTTATATTTGTGAACCACCTAGAGCCATCTGGGTGAGGCAGCATAAAAATCTAATTAAATGAATGAATGAATGAATGAATGAATGAATAAAATAATCTGCACATAGAGCTCTGAGAAGTATTATAGGGCATTATACTTGGGTGCCTCTACTTACATTCCATGTGATTTTTACAAGTGCATCTTACTTGTGGAACTGCCCCTTCCCTCCATTTCTTTGTCCCTGCAGAATTCTGGCCAACATGGCTACTGGATAGGAAAATATATTCTTTACACAGAATCCCACTCTAAGCAATGGATATTGGGGCAGAGGAGTGGTGCCAAGAATGCTTTTTGAGTCTGGAATGCATCACTTGTGATGAGTGAGTATGGTTAATGCAGGACAGATAGTAGAAGAGAGCCATTTTTTAAATTAGAGGTATATTTTCTTCTGTGGAGCTGAACCATTCAGAAAGCCAGTTTAAATATCACTTGAGTCAAAGGATACATGAGGCTTAAATTGGTTTGTGCTCAAATTGGTCTGTAATGTGAATGAGAAACCTGCATTGACATGAATGAACATTTGATTTCTCTTCCACGATCCATCCTGCATTAACAATGTTCATCCAGTGGAACAAAGAGCACAGGAGGCACTTTTTAGTGCTGCATGTGAAAATCATCTTTACAGAAAGAGCCTAGACCCCTTATGCTCAACAAAAAACCTGCCACCAGGCACCAGTGAGGTAAAAGCAGGGCCATTACCTCTGTTGCTTTATTGGGAAGCTTTAACCTGGAGAAATTCAGGGGTTTTTGTTCCAGATCACACAGGGTGTCTGCGTCTACCTGATAAGAAATTGTATCTAACACCTCTGCTTCATGGCTGATATCGGCAACAACCACTGGCCTATTCTTCTATGGATATTTTGGTAGGATCTGGTGGCTGACATTCAGAGTAACTTACTAAGGCACTCCACATGAGCAGTGTGGAGAGCCTAAGCGGGTTCTGCAGGGAGAGAAGGCTTGACCCGCTCTCTCCACAGACAAGCAGGCTGCTCGCCCTGGGCAGCCGGATCGGCCGCCCACATAATTACTGGCTCCGTCATGGAGCCGGTTGGGGCAGCAGGGATTGGGGGACCACCAGCCCCCTAAAGTCCCAGATTAGTTAGTTCACGGGGCATTCTGGGAAGTTCCCTGATGCCGGGAGCCTTGTTGTAGCCATCCGGTTGGAGGGTCTCCTCGTGAGTTGCCGTGGCACAAAGCTGCACTCCACTCACCTTGTTTAAGGGTGGTGGTGGTGGGGGAAATAAGAAGGCTTGCCAGTGGGAGCTGCACTGCTCCCACAAGTTCACATGCGCGGTGGGGAAAAGGGCTGGGCTCCCTTTGTTTCCCAGTTTCCACTGCATGTGTGAATAGCCTCACTGAATAGTAGTCTAAAGGACTACTTAATTTCAATAGGACTACTCAGGAATCATTTAGGCTGGCTGTCAACTGGTGTCTGTGAAGTTGGAGGTGTAGTGGACTCATTGTAGAGGAAGTGAGAACTCCAACTAAAATTCAAGAGTCTCTGAGCAAGCGGTATATAAATAGTCACAGTACTAGTAGTAGTAGTAGTAGTAGACTATGAATATAAATATTCACAGTACTAGTAGTAGTAGAGCCCCTGGTGGCGCAGTGGTAAAACTGCCGCCCTGTAACCAGAAGGTTGCAAGTTCGATCCTGACCAGGGGCTCAAGGTTGACTCAGCCTTCCATCCTTCTGAGGTCGGTAAAATGAGTACCCAGAATGTTGGGGGGGCAATATGCTAAAATCATTTTAAACCGCTTAGAGAGCTCCGGCTATAAAGCGGTATATAAATGTAAGTGCTATTGCTATTGCTAGTAGTAGTAGTAGTACATAGAGAGCTGCCTTATACAGAGTCAGACCATTGGTCCATCTAGCTCAGTATTGCCTAGTTATGGAAGAGAAACCAAACCAACCTGGAAAAAGCTGGGAGACAAAGGTTTGACAATGAAGCCAGGAATGTTCTTAATACATAACGCCCTAGTAATGCGCCTTATGGACTCATGGAATCATTTCTACTGTATCAGTTCATTTGTCCATCTAGGCCAGTATTGTCTACCCACAGAGAGCAGCTCTCCAGAGTCACAGGGAATGCCGCACCCACAACCCCCACCATCCCTAGAGCAACTACCTGACATTCTTTCAACTGGAAATAATTGGTATTGAACCTGGAGCTCTCTGCATGCAACGTAAGTGCTTTATCACAGAACAACCCCCCTTGCTAAAAGAATATCATGTGTTCTCTCATGTGTAGAGAGAACATGATACCCTCCCTTCACTTGCCCTGCACATTTATTTACTTTATTCACATTGATCAGTTCTTCGCTCACACCAAAGGCCCCCAAGATGGCTTCAGCAAGCCTTCCTTGAAACCCTTTCAGAGGAACTAACTAAAATGTTCTGCAACATTTTTTCTAGGAGTTTTTCTTCCCATCACCAAGCCCAGCTCAGACAGATGAAGTGGAGGGAGGTGGGGGCGAGAGAGAGAGAATGAACAGAAATACTTTTGCAAATGCAGCTTTCGGCACTCTCAAGGAACTCACCACAACACTCATTTATTTCTCTATTAAGGCAGCAGATGGCAAAGTGCTAATGAATGTGAAAGACACCGAGATCTGCCATAAACAAACAGAATGGGGCTTGGAAAGAGAAATCAAGGAGGTTTTGAAGAATGCCGCAGATCTGAGCAAAAGTTAATCAAACTCCCACAAACATTGTTCTTTCTGGCAAGAAAGGAGAGGAGTGTTCAAAGGTCTAGCTGAGGACACCCACAATAATCAGCACCTAAGGGATCTCTAATTATTGCTATTTATTTCTCATCTTCATATCCCATCCTTTCTCCAAGTAGCCGGGGCAGCACACACAGTTTCTACCTGCACCATTTTATTTTCACAACAACCCTGAGAAGTAGGATAGCCTGAGCTCAAGGCCACCCAGGAAGCTCAGCGTCATGGCCAAGCAGAGAGATGAAGCCAAGTCTCCCTGCTCCAAATTCAATAGTCTAACCAGTGCACCACATCAGGCATGCAAAGGACAGGCTGACTGCAATGAGGACAGGCAGCCAAAGTTCAGCACCAGAGTGCTATGATCCCACCCTTTTGCACTGCCCACTTACAGCCAAATCACATATGACATGGGAACTCTGTGCTCAGATTTTCAAGATGGCTTTATTTTCAAACAAGTGCAGAGGTGCTCTGAATTTTATTGGCGCAATGGTTTTGAGGAGGCTTGTGTGTAAACTTTCCACCTCCAATCTCACTTTCCCAGTGGAAAAACGGGGGGGGGGGGATATTGGCAGAAGGTGGACAGAGAGGGCAGGATGCATTTCGGAGAAGGTGAGCTTTGTTAGGTTTCTGAAGAAGAAACAACAGCATATCTCACATTCATGTCCTCTTCATGTCTCAAGTGAGTCCTGCCAGTTTTGTTGGAGTTAATTTTAATGTAAGTATGCTTAGATTGGCAGCTTTATTTTAAATCTCCAGTTTATGATTCAGCAATAGCTTCAGAGTGGGAGCATGAGGGTGATGAGCTACTTGTCTGGGAGGGTGCTTGCCCCTCTGCCTTGTTGTGGCACCATCTGTGCATTTGCTGGACCTTTCCACGATTAGAAAGTATGTTTCTAATTGCAATCTACCTGAACCACACTTGAAACAGAAGGTCTGTGTTCTGCCTTCTGTGTCTGCCTTCTTTAAAACAAAACAAAACAAACAAACAAAACTATTAGCAGGTGGTTGGAGTGGTTGGACCATTAGACAGTGGGGGGAGTGAAAGGGATTATTAAGGAGGATAAGGAGGTTGCAGAGAAGCTAAATGAGATCTTTGCATCCATCTTCATGGCAGAGGATACTGAGCATATACCTGTTCCTGAACCAGGCTTTTGGGGGATGGAGGCTAAAGAACTGAGTCAGATAGAAGTGACAAGAGATGATGTTCTAAACTGCCTGGAAAAACTGAAGACTAGCAAATCACCAGGGCCAGACGGCATCCATCCAAGAGTCCTTAAAGAACTCCAACGTGAAATTGCCAACCTTCTTGCAAACAAGTGTGCGGATAAAGGTGATCCCGTTGACATAGTATACCTGGACGACAAAGTTCCCCAAAGACTCTTGAGGAAACTTGGCAGTCATGGGATAAGGGGACAAGTACATGTGTGGATTGGTAACTTGTTGAAGGACAGGAAACAGAGGATAGGTATAAATGGAGAACTTTCACAATGGAGGGAAGTAAGAAGTGGGGTCCCTCAGGGATCTGTACTGGGACCCATGCATTTTAATTTATTCATAAATGAGCTAGAAGTAGGGGTAAATATCGAGGTGGCCAAATTTGCAGATGACACCAAACTCTTTAGGGTAGTGAAATCCAAAATAGATTGTGAGGAGCTCCAAAAGGATCTCGCCAAACTGGGTGAGTGGGCGACAAAATGTCAAATGTGGTTCAGTGTTGGCAAGTGTAAAGTGGTGCACACTGGGATGAAAACCACCAAATTCAAGTATATGTTGATATATGTTGATATGTTGAGCTGTCAGTGACTGACCAGGAGAGGGATCTTGGGGTCATGATGGACAGCTTGTTGAAAGTGTCGACTCAATGTGCGGCAGTTGTGAAAAAGCCCAATTCCATCTAGGGATCATTAGAAAGGGGACTGAGAATAAACTGCTAATATTATAAAGCCCTTATACAAAATGATGGTACAGCTACACCTGAGGTACTGTGTACAATTCTGGCCACCACATCTAAAAAAGGACATTGTAGAACTGGAAATGGTGCAGAAGAGGGTGACCAAGATGATCAGGGGCCTAAATCACCTTCCTTATGAGGAGAGGCTACAACACCGGGGGAGGGGGGGTTAGTTTAGAAAAAAGATGACTGCAGGGAGACATGATAAGAGGTCTATAAAATCATGCATGGTATGGAGAAAGTGGAGAGAGAGAAATTCTTCTCCCTCTCACATAACACTAGAAACAGGGGTCATCCCACGAAATTGATTGCCAGGAAATTTAGGACCAGCAAACAGAAGTATTTTTTCACACAATGCATAATCAACTTGTGGAATTCTCTGCCACAGGATGTGGTGACAGCCAACAACCTGGAAGGCTTTAAGAGGGGTTTGGATAACTTCATGGAGGAGAGGTCTATCAACAGATACTAGTTGGAGGGCTATAGGCCACCTCCAGCCTCAAAGGCAGGATGCCTCTGAGTACCAGTTGCAGGGGAGTAACAGCAGGAGAGAGGGCATGCCCTCAACTCCTGCCTGTAGGCTTCCAGTGGCATCTGTTGGGCCACTGTGTGAAACAGGATGCTGGAATAGATGGGCCTTGGGCCTGATCCAGCAGGGCTGTTCTTATGTTCTTAGCAGAAGGTAAGTGTATTTAGAATTGCAGCATAGCTAAACCACACTCAAAAATTAAGATCTGTGTTCACATCTTTCATTCTTTCATTCTTTTTCTTTTTCTTTTTCTTTTTCTTTTTCTTTCCCTTTCGCTTTCGCTTTCGCTTTCTCTTCCTTCCTTTTTTAATAATAATAAAGCAACAGTATATTTTAATTTTTATCAAAGCAATGGTGCTGGTGGATTGGCATAATATCTTTCCTCCTGTGTAATATTGCTGTTTTAAATCACCACCAAAGTTGTTATTGGCCAAGCAGTGGGAAAATACACAGTACAGATAACTTGCATCTTTTCCACTGAATAGTTAATAGCAGCTTCATGGAGGATATTTATATCTAAGTAAGTATACTTATGTTAGAACTTTCTTCCTATTATTATTATTATTATTATTATTATTATTAATAAATTAATTTTAAAAACCATAATAATAAATAATATAATATAAAGGCACAGTAGATTCCAATTTAGGTCCAAGACATGCCTAGGTGGTTCCAGGGTGAGTGACCTTCTAGACGCTCTCCCCCTGCCGCCCCTTTGATTGAATTTATTTATTTATTTATTACATTTACATCTTCTTCCAAGGAGCCCAGAGCAGTGTACATGTTTATGTTTATCCTCACAACAGCCCTGTGAGGTAGGTTAGGCTGAGAAATATGTGACTGGCCCAGAGTCACCCAGTAAATTTCATGGCTGAATGGGGATTTGAACTCAGGTCTTCCTGGTCCTAGTCCAACACTCCCCAAAGGGACCTACTCCTGAGTAAGCATACATGGAATTAGGCTATTAGTTATCCCTTAAATGGAAGAAACCAGCTTTTCCTCATTCCTTGCTTTCTGCAGCAGAAGTACATCCTGCGGGTGCTTCAGAAGGAATGTCATTCAGCACTCTTTGTTCTATGCCCTGTGTGAACGCAAACACTACCACAAGAAACAAATCTAAGGAAGGCTACCTAAGGACAAATGTGCAGGACTAGCATTCTCTTCCACCCATACACCTCAGCACAGATTGTCCTCATTTTTTGTATTAATGATTTAATTGTTTGGTTTGGTTTTCAATTTTAAATACAATTAGTAAAAAAACCAGCAACACTACATTTAAAAGAAGAGGTGTCCAGCATTTATCACAGCCATACGCTGGATGCTTTGCAAAGTGCTTCTTTTCTCACTTTGTTATTTCTGTGCAGGCCCGGTCTCATCTATTAATTGGATGTCATCAGTCATAAGCAGGCTTTTTAAAAGGAGAGACTGAAAACAAAGATAAGGGAAGGGAAGAGTGTTGTGGGAGGGGAGTGAACATAGATGAGTGGGAGAACAAGGAGTCCCCAACTCCCTGTCGATCTGAGCAATGCAGTCAGATGAGGACGTAAGGAGGCTGCAGAAGTCACGGCTGTTTTAATCAAAATCTTGCAGCAAAGTATTCCATATACAGTACCTTTTATTATTTCTGGTGGATTCTGGCCGCAAGATCTAGCACATCTGCAAGCTTTGCTTGCCTATCTATTTGACAGACGTTTTATGGATGAGAGAACGAGAGAGAGCACATTCACATATAATGCAAAACCACGGTTAAATGTGGTAGAGGTTTGCATTTTTGAACATCCCAATGTATGCATGCAACCGTGGTTTCACAGCAATGCATGCCATGGTTTCATAAATGCATGCAACTATGGTTCCAACTGGGCCACCCAGCCAGGTTGCTCTATATGAGCATGCTGTTGGGATGGGTATCCTGGCAACAGCTCTCCCTGTTTCGGTGACTGCCGCAAAAAAGCTGTCAAAGTGTGCCCTCTGCCAGCCCATCGGCCCATTCAAACATGCCTATCTTGATTTTTGCCTGGAATGGTGACTCTACTCTCCTGGGGTCACAGACAACCAGGGCTCCCCTCTCCTGTGATTCCCCATGGTGGCAGATCTGCATACAACGCAACACCAGTCTGAACCCAGGAAATCTGAATGAGAGTAAAGATCTCTCCCCAGACCTTGGGAAAGATCTATTGTCCCCCAGTCTGCCCACCTGGCTACACCCAGACACATGGACCGTCAAAATCTCCTCTGGGTGCATGAAAGACTTCCCTGGAGAGGAGAGGATCGCTGTGCAAAGGTTCTGTCGTTAACCAGGGAGGGGGGAGGCATGCAAGTGAGGGTCCTTTTTTTGTTAGTTCAACACATGAGCATGCAGTCCAAAGGAAGACCAAAGGTCGCTGAGCCTAAGGTCCTCCCCAGTAGACTGGCCCTCTCATGAGAATGCTAGTCCCCTGCAGCAAGCCACCATGGGGGCAGGGGTGTGGTTTAATCTCCATGGACTGCTTTGTCAGGGTGAGCCAACACAAGAACATACTTGGTCACAGCGGGCCTGAATAGATAGATAGATAGATAGATAGATAGATAGATAGATAGATAGATAGATAGATAGATAGATGAGGGCTTGAATGGCAAGGCATTTGAAGGGATTTAAATGCCCTTTCCATGACAAGGGCAGATGGACTATTCTGAAAAGGCAAGATCGTGCTTGGTATATCCCCCTTGAAGATCACACCCTGGAAATGTGCTGACACCTTGTCCACAGTCTGGTGATGTGAGAAGTATGGAGCTTGCTGGGATGCAGCCTCAGCAGACCAGTTCCGTGTATTAGCTATGCAACTTTTCCAGCAAACCTGCTAACATGACCTGTGGACACACCGACATCAATCTGGCTTAAAAATAAGTAACCCCCAAATAGAATGTAATTCCTTCTTACTAAACTGGTTCAGCCTGGTTCAACTGGTTCAGAATGATTGTAAAGGGGAATCTGGTAAGGATCCCCCTTTACAATCAAAGGGGGAATCATGGCAACTAAAATGGGGTTGAAAAGGGTGAGTGAGGAGTGGGCGGGAGGTCACCTTTACACGTGGCAGCTCCTTGGCAGTGGCAGTGGGCCAGCGGCAATTCCCCTAGGCCCCTCTGGTGATCCCTTCATCAGTGTGGGCCGGCAGGGGTCCAGTTTGAACCGGACCAAATCAGGCCCCGTCAGCCTGAGCTGATGAGGGGGGAGCACCAACAGGGCCTAGGGGAGCTGCCACCAGTCCTTCACTGCTGTCGAGGAGCCACCGCTGCACCACTGCGTGTAAAAGTGAGCTCCTGCCCACCTTTTCAATCCCCTTTTAGTTGCTAGGGTTCCCCCTTTGCTGGTAAAGGAGAAGCCTCACCAGATTCCTTACCGGATTTCCTTTTATAAGCATCCCAAACTGGGTCAAACTGGGCTGAACTGGTTCAAATCCATGGACAGAACCACCACTTGGTTCTAATGTATCGCTTTGAATTCAGTTCAAATTCAAGCCAAACAGCTGGGAGCCGTTCCATGACATCCCTAATCTGTATATAATGTTTTCTGAGAGAACTATCCACCTTTCTTTGACTGGGAATGCAATCTGTGCTTGCTGTTAGTGTCTCAAGAAATCCTAGCCAGCAGGAACTGGTTATAAAGTGGCCCAGGGAGGCAGGGAAATAATACTTACTACATACCAGGCAGAGCGCTGGTATGGGTGATAATGCTCGTGGGTTCCTTTTATGCTGCACTGGTTCATCACTTATTCTGCCCCAATCTCTTGTTGGGTTCCAGCTCAATGTGTGTTTTAAGTCAACTCAGATTCAACAAAGTTGCTCGCCGTCTCTACGGCTTTGAGCTGCTATGAATGTCATCCCTTTCCTCACTTATTCCTGGCTCCTGCTTCTGTCCCTGCTGCTCTGTTGATATATATTTTAAAGCCTCGTCTCCTTTCTTTCCCTCTGATCCCTCCAGCTGGACTCTTGCAAGTCTGCAAGCTGCATCCAAAATGTTCCGGTGAATTAATGAGAGGACTGGAATTGGTACCAAAGCTGAACTTCTCCAGGTCCCAAAACCTGTATTCCAGCAGTTTAGATCATAAGAGAGGGAGGCTATTCCCACGATCAACAGAAAGTGGGCTAAGGGAGCTTAACCTGCTTTCCGTGGATTGTGGGTACCACCATGCTCACGGGCAAGCCTGGTGCTCCCAAGGCGGCGAGCTCGCCTAAAGCACCCTCCCCTTAAATGAGGTTAACTGAGCAAACGCTCCGTTAACCACATTTCATTGCTCATGTGTTACCGCGGCATGCAGCGATACATAAGCAGACCCCTGGCCGGGAGGCTGCAAGCAGCCTCCCAGTCTTAGGGGTCTCTCCAGGATGCCCTGCGCAGTTGTGCAGGGCATCCTGGGACTTCTGGGGGCCTCGCAGCCCCCGATCCCCACAGCCCCTGCCAGCTCTGTAATGGAGCCAGCAGTCATGTGGGTGGATGGTTCGGCCACCCAGCTACGAGCGGCTGCTTGTCAGCGGGGAAAGCGGCCTAAGACTGCTCTCCTCGCAGAACCCTGTCAGGCGCTTCGCACATGTTGTGTGAAGCGCCTCAATGACTGTCTGCTGTAGGGATCCTGCTAATTGGGCCAAGGTGCGCTCTTAAAAGTGGTGGTTCTCTAGTATTTAGCAGAGGGAGAGTTCCTGTCTCTATTCAACCCGATATCACATCCATCCCAGTAATTGTTGCTGGTGTCCCCCTTGTGCTTCTTTTCAGCATTTCTTCTTCTTTCTTCTTCTTTTTAGGGACAGGAAATCGTCTTGTCCTTTTGGCCATGTGACATGTTATATAAAATATAACAACAACAAACAATAATATGGTGATTTCATTTTATTAGAATTATTTATTTAAAACCATTTTATTTATATATTTATATCTATGTAAATCACTTTGGGAACTTTTGTTGTAAAGCCATATATAAATATACATTGTATTCATATTTGTGTTCATATGATGACAATCCAGCATTTAACCAGTTTGGATCTTCTTCTTCTTCTTCTTCTTCTTCTTCTTCTTCTTCTTCTTCTTCTTCTTCTTCTTCTTCTTCTTCTTCTTCTTCTTCTTCTTCTACTACTACTATGTATATACCACTTTTCAACAAAGTTCTCAAAGCAGTTTCATAGAAATAATAAAGAAGATATTTATTTAGATTGTGAGCCCTGTAAGAGATTTTTTTAGATGCCCCCAAATCCCTGCAGCCAGGAATAAATGGGGACCCCAAAAACCCTCACACTAACAGGGACTGTGGGTTCTTTTGATGGTCCTGGCTGTCAAGAATCCCAAGACCCAAGAAAACACGAGGAGAATGAAGAGATTATATTTAATCAAAACAGATTTATTTTCTTACCAAAATTCGGATGAATCACAGTAGCAAGCACAACACCTCTCTCTTCCTTACAGCAATTAAACAATATGAAGCTGACACCCAAAAGATTGTCAGAACTTTCTCTCACTCTTTGTGGCTCATTCAATTCCCCTGAGCTTACCAAAAAGGAACCTGGTGTTTCCTCCTTTGCGAGATGTTGAGTGTGTCAAATTGATCGATCGACTCCTTTCTCTCCTTCCTCTATCTTCTCCACCTTCTACCCCCACCGACCCTTCTATATCTCCAGACTGGGTTTTTAGTACCCTCACCCATTCCACCTACGTATCAATAGTGATTGGATAAAGAAGGGGTCTTGACCATCCGTGGCCTTCAATTAAACCTGTTCCCTTTGACATTTAATACTATTGGCCGAGAAAAATATGTGAAAGAGGAATAAGGCGTGGGGCAAACGACCCCTTTCAAGCGGAACATTGAGTCTTGATGTACTTTCATTCTGAGACAGAGAAAAATGAGGAAGTTTGCCTGAGCTGACAGGCTGCCTCTCTCTAATTTTAGACAATTAGACAAAGGTTTTAAATGTGGACTGTTCTTGACGGAATGGAAGATTGCTGGAATAGGGAGTTTTACATGGTCAAGGATGTCTAATTTGGACGTATTGTGGGAGGCTTGGGATGGGCCCAACGTGGGAGCGTGTCCTGGACCATAAAAGGATGTCTAATTTTTAGCACAATGCGGGGGACCTGGGACTTTACCTATATGACAGCATTGCTCATGGGTTCATGCTAAGATCAAGGCCTAAACTGTATCAAGCAAACAGACTCATGTCAAGCATTTATCTAACACAATATGGCGAACCTATCTAAGCACTTATTCAATATAAAAGTGACCTGACTAGGCCTTACAGCCCTATAAACAACTTTATTTCTTATTATCTTATCATCTGCATAAACCTATGTGATTCAAATTGTGGTAAATGATTCAAAGCCTGGGTCCCCCGTCCCTAAAGAAAGAGAGCTAAATAAGAGGACAAAAGAGGATTGTGAGGCATTTCTGGTTGGGAGCCACTGTGTGGTGTCAATGTTTGGGTAAGTTGACTATGCACAGCACGGCAAAGCTCAACTGATGAGTGGTGGGGTTTCTGTGGCAGGTTGGTGCTGCCATTGGCAACTGCATTATTTCAGGACCAAATAAGCTTTGCTTCATCCCTCACTGTAATTTTCCATTTGTACCTTGACCGATCCACTATAGGAGCACTGGTTCTTAGAGACCGTAAGGCTCCCTAGTGCTAGCCAGTGCCCCATGCAAACTGAGCATACAGGAATCTTTTGGAAACAAGGTGTTCTGTTGCAGACCTGCAGGGGTCCTCAGCAGACAAGTCAGTGAGTGAAATCTCACTTCCTGAGGACAGAACGTTGGAAAACCACTGCTCTAGATGCTACAGGCAAAGCCTGAAAATATAATCCTGAGACAGCCATTTCCAGCTTAACCTTACAACAGTTCCATTGACATTATCTGTATACAGCCCCAATTAATCTTGTTGAAATGCACTATTAATTAAATTTCATGCACACATTAAATTAAAAAATCCCTAATAGCTGGATTATTTTCAACCAAAATACTTCATCTACCCAGACACTCCCAGGGAATCAATACAGAAGAAAATCCAAAGGGTCACATGCATTAATAGCCACCCCTCACCCCATGCAAATTATACATGGAAGAGTGTGTGAATGATCTTTAACTGTAATATGGGCCGGCTACATACACACCAAGGTGCTTTCCAGATTACTTCTAGAACTATGGTAAAATGCTTCAGCTTAGCAGGATCGTGTGAGCGGCTGATCTGGCCGCCAAGGGCAGGCTAGCTGCTCATATGTGGGGAAGAGGGCTTGACGCTCTCCACGCCTAACCCTATCCTGCTCTCCAGACAGCTCGTGTGGAGAACCTCACTGTCTTCCTCAGCCTGCTCCATGCTATGTTCGTTTCTGCTTGACGATTTTTGTTAAACATGGGGAGTATTCATAAATATGATTGCCATCTTCAGTGGTACAATCCATTCTACCACCTCACTCTGCTGCATTTGTGCGAGACAGGCCTTGTTCAAAGAGTATCAAAATGCACCTGAGATGTAGGAAGCTTCTCTTCCATGTTGGAGGCACATGGAGTTACATTTGGCCACATTCTGTGTAACCCTAATACCTCTCTCTGCAAGAGAAAATAAGAAGAAAATCCTTTTTCTCCAATGCCCTTTTCTTAAAGGAGTATATCTGGGTGTGTGGAACACAAACCACATGCTGTTCACATTGATATACTGCCTCTCCCAAGCTCAAGGCAGTCTACATAAAAATGCAATAATATGTCATAAAATGATCATTAAACAAATCAATAAACAATAACAATGCTCAAACAAAATAACCAAGTCAGCAGCCAGGAAAGTATTGAACCAGATCAGTTCCCCACAAGTCATCCCCAACGGTGAGACCAGCTCCCAGGCCTTTGGGGTGCTCTTATCTTGGGGATCAAAACTAAGAGCCATGTTCCCAAGCTGCGGTGGTTGCTTTGCTTTCCGTGTGGAGGCAGAACTGAATGGCATCGTGTGGTGTCGTGGTTACAGTGTCGGACCAGGAGCAGGGTAGGTCAAATCCCTACAGACATTACGTTGTATGTGCATACAGGTGTCTGTGCACATGTACAGGTTTGCTCTGCTTCTTCTCTGAAAAAAGCCCTTGACATATTGGTGTCCAGAATATGCTGCACATAATCTATTGACTTACATCAGGAATACCAATAACTACCTACCACCTTTTTAAAATCTCCATTAGTTTCTCAGAGCCAACATGACATCGAGGGAGCTCTGTGCACCACTGAGCAGGCTGTTCAGCATTTCTCCATGAACAAAGACTTGTATAACGTCATTTGGGACCTGGGGAGAGGTAAGAGTACCTGCAGTCTGTGCTGATCAGAAGTGGTGCGTGGGAACGAAGGATGTTTTATGGGAATGGGACTGCCATACTTGGTGACTTAATTCAAAGAGCTACTCTTTTCTACAGCACTGTGGCTCTAGTTCAGCTATCCCATCACCTGGGACCAAGTGCCTGAGAAGAACAATTTGGAACAATGTCCACAGGGTTCTCCCCGCCCCCATGGAAACTGAAGAATGTGCCTTTTGAATTGCTCATATATCCACGGAGATGTCTCAAAGACCAGCGTTAGGTTCATCCACAAAGGAACCCTTTTATGCCCCTAATTCAGCCTCTTCTCCATCCTGCAGTAGAAACCATGCCTACAGGAGAAGAGCCCAGATGTTTCATTGCAAATGCTTTGCATGCAGAAGAGCTCAGGTGCAGTTCCGAACATCTCCAGGTAGGGCTGGAAAATACTCTTGTCTGAAATCCTGGAGAGCTGCTGACAATCAGTGCAGACATAATACTGGAACTGATGGACCAATGGCCTAACTCAGCATAAGGCTGCTTCATATGTTCAAATGCAATGGGGAGGGACTGTAGAGCACATGCTTTGTACTCAAAAAGACCCAGGCTCAGTTTCTAGAACTTCCAGTTAAATGGTTTCAGACAACAGGGGCAATGCCCCCACTTAAGGACCTTGGAGAGTTACTGCCAGTCTGTGTAGATCACACTTAGCTAGATTGGCCAATGAATCTGACTCAGTCTCAGGCAGTTCCATAAGGCTATTTTAAGCTCAGAAAATATTGTAATGAGTTCCAATCAAGGATTCCCACCTGATGTCTAGTTTTGCCTTAGATATCTAGTGGTTTCCGCAATTTATTTATTTATTTATTTTTGCATGAGCTCTAATGCACCCATGTAAACATGGATTCTGTCACAGAAATAATGGATTCATACTCATCACAGAATTAGAGTATGTGGGCTACACAGGGCAAATAAGTAAGGACTTCGAAGGACTTCCATTCAATATCTTGAAAGAGCGATTTCCCAAGAGAGACCACGACAACTGTGCTCATAGAATCTCATGTGCCAGAGTTGTTGAGTGGGCTTGGACTGGGAAGAAGCAAATTCAAATGCTGCTCTGTGTGACTCACTGGACCACATTGGGCAAGTCACCTTTTTTCAGTCTGGTCTACCTCACAGGGTTCATGTGAGGAGAAAAGTGTGTAACCCAGTAGTTCTCTGTCTGGGAAGCTGGTGCCAGGGGGACACAAAGTACATGGAGGGGCATGAAATTCCAGGGAAAGAGAGGATCCTGCATCAGGCAGAGCCAAAGACACTTCTCTTTTAGCAGCAGAATGTTAGTACTGTGGCTACCAAACCATGGAAGCTGCAGAGGCAGGCAACAGATGGGAGCTTCTGGCCAGATCAACAACTCCTTGTCCTCCCTGTTTTTAAGGAGGAATCTGGGATGCTCTAGCACTGGACTAGTGCCCACAACAGTGGGCTGCATATATGCAACTGCGTTCAAGCATTACGTTCACTCACCTGCTGGAGAATTGGCCGCTGGAGGGTTTGGGAAGCAGAGTGAGTTTAAAGGGGGTCCAGCAAATGCAGTCAGCAAGTCCACAGGTGAATAAAATTCTCTTCTCTCTCATTTGTGGAAGTCTGCCAGGAGTGCAGTGGATAATGGGCGGCCGGGGGGGGGGGAGGGGAGAGAAAGAGCAACTGCAAAAGACAGGCAAAAAAGAGTGACAGTCTCTGATTTTCTTGCAAAGCTTAGGTCAAGTCTGATGTCGGTGAGATGAGAATGCAGGGAGGAACTACCGAGTTAGTTAAACTCTCCTTGTTCAGCCCAGAACACAGAGTGTGTAGTTCACGGTCTTCATTAGAATGGAGGAACCCATCATTAGCTCCAGCTGAGGCAAGCTCAGAAGTGAATTCTTTCCTTGGAGGAGAGGGCTGCTTGGCAAGGTCATCTTGTGCTACCTTCTTCCTTTGAAATGTGCATTGCACAGGCCTTGGCAAATGAGCTTCCTCAGGCAGTTTGCAGCTCCTGAAGGGAGTAGGGAACTGCTGGGTACTATTTCGTGCTATATACACATCCCTGGGACAGATACCCATGAAGTAATAGGCACAGCTTAGTGCTTGTTAAAAGACTGAAAGCTCAAGTCTTACATATTTCACGGACTAATAATGAGATCTAACTGCTTGTGCTCAAAGACTGGCCAAAACAGATGGAGTCTGGCAAAACGAGAGTCAGAGATGCTGCACACCCTCCACTGCATGAGCATCACATCTCATGCAAACATCAGAAGAGAGGGGAAGAAAAGGCCAGGCTCTTCTTGGGACGCAGGCTTCTCTGGTGCTCTAAGAAGACTCATAAAGAGCTTGCAGAAGGAGAGAGAAGCAGATAAGCTGGGAAATGTAGAATCTTTGTCAACACAGCCTAATTGGGATGCACAAAGATCACTCTTAATTGTCACTGCTGCTGCACTTGTTTCTGCACATACAATGACTTCACACCTTTACCTGGAGATCAGATAGGGCAGATGGGTTCAAAGAACCCAAACTGCCCAGCTCCTAGGGGCTGACTCACTTGCCCCACGCAAGTCCTCCTTTCCCCACAGCCCTCATTTCCCGGCTGCATCCATTGTTGGGTGCTTGAACAAAACATGCACCCAGCAATGAACACAGCTGGGAAATGAGTTCCAGAGGACTCACATGGCCCTCCAGGGCTCTGGTCATGCCTCCTTGTGTGTGACATCACATGCAAAGGGGCATGACCATAGCCCTGTAAGGGCTGCGTGAGCCCTCTGGAGCTCATTCTCCGCTAACGTTTGTTTGCTGGGCACTGTATTTTCCTTTCTGTCCCTCAAGTCAGGGAGAGAAAGGAAAATACATGTGCACAGCATGCAAATGCTAGCTGGGAATAGGCTCTAGAGAGCTTGCGTGGGCCCTCCAGGACTCTGGCCATGCCCCCTTCATGTGCTGTCACACATATGCCTCCCAATATTCTACAGGGCCATAGGGCCAATATGCGAACAGAGGACCCCACTCTCCTTGCTACATCATTGGCTCCATCTTACCCAGCAGCTGTCCAGGGCTGTTTAATGAGGTAGGAGGAAAAGCTCTCCTACAGGGGCATAGCAAGGTTGCAGTGGGCCCAGAGACAAGATTTTAAAATGAAGATCAGCTCATGAAGTAAAAAAATCTTAAATGAGGCTGAATAGTGGTAACAAAAAGCTTAGTAAAATTAGAGAGAGAGAGAGAGAGAGAGAGAGAGAGAGAGAGAGAGAGAGAGAGAGAGAGAGAGAGAGAGAGAGATCCTATGTGCCACAATAGAACATCATCCTAAATTATTTTTTTTAAGGTTTTGTAAATTGTGGGTGATGCAAGACATTTAATGGTACTAGAGAAAGACATGCTGTTCTGGTAGCTCCAGGTCTTAACACTCACATCAGTTTCGGAGGATGAATACAACTGAAGGAAGCCCGGGCAGGTGCGCGGCTGGGGGAGTCAGTCATGTGACTTGCCTCGGGGGGGCCAAGGCAGTGGGCCCCCAGACAACTATCTCCCCTTGCCCTATTATAGTTACACCCCCACTCTCCTACCCAGCAGGAGCCTCACCCACAATAACTTCCCCTGTCTCCTACCTTGCTTTTTACTCACACATAATCTCAAAATGGGAGCATACACAGCTCCCAAACATGGATAGGATGCTTGCCCTACCCAATTAATGATTATGTGATCTATCCTACTATCTCTCAGCCTAATCTACCTCACAGGTGTGTTGTGAGGACACCATGAAGCTGGAAAGTTTTGTTTGACACCCTGAGCTCCTTGGAGGAAGAGTGGGATAAAAATGTAAGTCACAACGAAAGAAAGAAGACTTTATGAGACACCTGAGGCAAAATCACCTCAGGTTGGCCCCTCATGAGATCTGAATAGTCAGAGCCACAGTTCCAGGACCCAACTGCGGCTCTGATTCCTATCCCCAGCTTCCAGATGAACCCTCAGTTTTAAGTTAGTTTCACATACCAAACTGAGGGTCTGGAGGCTGGAGTGTGTGCAGTCTCTGGAGGCTGGAGTGTGTCATTTGGTTTGGGCAACTTGCCCAAACTGGAGTTAAGGAAGGCAGCTCATTCCACTGGTTAAATTGCATTGGCTGGCACGGCTTTCCTTCCTGGGTCCCAGAAAGCCTGTGAAGCCAGTTTCCGCCTGCTTCCAGTGTCAGTGAGCTCAGCTCCGGCTCGTCTGGGAGCATGTCAGGAGATGGAGAAGAGAATTACTATCTCCAGAGTAACTACGTGGAAATGGGCCCTGAGGGGGAAAAACTCAAGTCTGTGGGGGTAGTCATTTGGAGATTCTGGTTTGTTGACTTTCTCTCTGTGATGTGCTTACAATTGAGGGGTCCTCACATGGCAATCTAGTACCCCAGAAAGGTCATGGTGCTCACCTCTCTGTCCACTCATCCAGGCTCTTCCCATTTAAACCTCCTCTTGCTCAGCCTTTTAGTCCTCTGCACAGAGTGCTGTGTGGAATTGTGAGAATACAAATAAATAAAATGCTTCTCTGACTGTCCTTTTCTCTAAAAGCACTCAAGCTGTTTCTAGAAACATGACTAAGAAAACACATTAAAGAAACACACTATTCATATTTGACTCTCAGAGAGGAATAAACATAGCACCAATATCACCAGACTGTTTGTAAAGCTTCGTTTAGAGGCTAGTAATAACCCACCCAGTGGTGCCACAGGGAAATGACTTGAGTAGCAAGTCAGAGGTTGCCAGTTTGAATCTCCGCTGGTATGTTTCCCAAACTATGGGAAACACCTATATCGGGCAGCAGCAATAAGGGAAGTTGCTGAAAGGCATCACCTCATACTGTGCAGGAGATGGCAATGGTAAACCCATCCTGTATTCTACCAAAGACAACCACTGTGTCTTTAGTCTGTGGTCACCAGGAGTTGACATCGACTCGATGGCACACTTTACCTTTAATAAGACCAAATCTCTATCTGCAGCTTTAGGACTTGTGCAAGCATTTTTTGATTATGCCAGGCATTTGAACTCTGGAGGAGGAACATCTTTATAAGTGCTACCATTTACATGCCGTTGTTGTTATTATTATCAGTGGCCTTGTTAATTTTAAATGACTGACTTCTGTGAATGATTTATCAGTAGAATATATATTTTACAGTTATTGATTGTTTGCTGCTGTGGGAGGCTAAAATGGGATTAAAATGCAAATGAAAACAAAGATCACTTCTTAACACAGTGTTTCCCAGCAAGTGTCGGGTAGACACTGACAAGACTGCGAGACACCTACTGGTGTGCCACAGGCGAGTCAGTCCCCAAAGTGGGGAATTTAAATTCCTTGATTTGGGGGCTGATTCCCCACTTTCTGCATGAGGAGATGTGTCCCTCCCAATGCATTATGGGGAGAGTCATCTCAGAAATCAAGGAACTTAAACTAGCTGCCCTATGGGGAGAAATGCAGCAAAAAGAAAAGTTGCATGCCAGCTTTGATGCCACAAAAAGGGGACCCGTGTGCTGCAGCACAAATGTAACTAATGTTAAGTGTGACTGCAGCTCAGAAAAGATGGAGAAGCACTGCTTAACACATAACTTGGGAACCTCATTGATGTGTACTCCCCACTTTCCTTTGGATGAGAGAGCACTGGAGGCTTTGTGACTTTATTATTTGCTTTATTTATAAATGTAGCAGAAGTGAAGACAAACAGCAGGTTTTCCTGTAAGGTGACAGATCCACTGCCCCAGATCCACTGTCCTGTGTTTCAAAAGGTGCCTTTAGCCAGCATTCAGATCCAAATGGCAGTTCCCACCCCTCAGCCCATACATGTCTTCCCCATCCTCTTAGCAGGGGGGACATGAGCTCCCATCAACTGCCCATTCCGGACTATTAAAGAGCAATTTGCTTGCCAAAGGAATATTGGTCTATAACCAGGACACCATTATTATAGGTTACCCTCTTCCCACAGTTCCAGGGGCAACTCTACGCAGTGTAATGTCTTTTGAATTTTTGCATCTGTGATGTCTCTATAATATTTGTTTTATTTACAAGTACAGAAGACACAGACACAGACCACCAAGTAACAGATGGTGACACAGTAACTCAGATGACACAGTAGCTCAACATCTGATTCCCAGAGAGCAACTTGTACACTCCCCAAGGTTGCACCTCAGTTTTCAACTAACTTCAGCTAGAGACCCCCAGCTCTCCCTCCTAGTTTCAAATGGGTTTCAAACTACTGCTCCTTTCCCCTGGCATTGAGGAATGTCTCCTCCTCAAGGAGGAGGAGGCCACCAGGGAATTCCAGGCCACCAGGGAAATCACCCTCTTTTGTATAAGCCCCTGTCTACTCAGTCACAACAATATTTATATACCACTTTTAAACAAATGTTTCCAAAGCAGTTTACATAGAGAAATAATAAATATATAAAGATGGATCCCTGTCCCCAAAGGGCTCACAGTCTAAAAAGAAACATAAGTGAGACACCAGCAACAGCCACTGGAGGGCTGCTGTGCTGGGGTTGAATAGGACAAGTTGCTGCTCTCTTTCCCCATTTAGGTGTCTCTTTGCCCATTTAGAAGGGGCTAACTGAGCAAGGAGGTGGCTTTTAAAAGTGGTGATTCTCTTTATTGAGCAGGGGGGGAGCAACTGGCCCTATCCATCCCCAGCACAACATCCTTCCATTGGCTGTTGCTGGTGTCTCACTTATGTTTCTTTTTAGATTGTGAGCCCTTTGGGGACAGAGATCCATCTTCCTTCCTTCCTTCCTTCCTTCCTCCTCCCTTCCTTCCTTCCTGTCTATGTAAACTGCTTTGGGAACTTTTGTTGAAAAGCGGTATATAAATATCCGTCATATTCATATTTGTAATACAAATCCAACCAGGGTGGAAGTAGAACCACACCCACCTACTAGGGCAGGAGATCTTTTTAAAAACTATTTACTCAACCTTCTTAATGGCTCATTCTTCTACTTACCAGAACTGAAATTCCTTCAGCTCTTTTCTGATTTTGAAATCTTAAGTTCACCTTTTATGGGTTTCCTGTTGTTAATGAACCTCTGCCCACAAAGCCCTACCATCTATTCAATCTCTCTCTATATAACTTACCCTCCACCATTTCACTGATGAAAATAGGGACAGGCCTGTGCATGTGTAGTGGGCATGGCCAAGCAGCCTGGGAGACATGGCTTAAAGTTCTGACTGAAAGCATGCCCAAATGGAAAGCAGGTAATAAAGTGCATGCAGAGCACATGATTCCGGATTACTGGAGCAGATTTGCTAAGCCCACGCTCTCCAGCATTTTTTGAAGGTGGAAATAGGGGAACAACCAATTCTCATTCCCAAGGATTACTGCCTAAGCCACCCCACCCCACCCCCTGCTCACATACACACTACTACAGAGAATGGATTCCACCTGCTATATGCAGAGTGTCTTACTCAGTGGCTCCCATTGACATACAGGTGCACTAGGGATTTGATGCATCCACCCACCCTTTGGGAGATGTAATAGCTAAAGACTCTAGCCCTGGGGCGGGCAGCTGAATCCTGAAGAATGACAACTCAAGCAATTCGTATGGGGGCGGGGCTGGGGAGAAATAAGGTATCCCCAAGATGCAAAAACAAGAACAATAATTTACCAGGAACAGATTCCAGAGAGCAGGGACAGTTGAAACCTATGACATAACAGAGGTTCTCCTGTTTGGCAGGGACAGATTGAGAACCTGGCAGCAGCAACAGCCTTACTTGGAGACATTTGTAGTCGCTCAGGGGGACAGTCTTGGCAGTCTCTGCAGCTGTGTGAGGGGGTAGTGGCTGGAGCTCCTTTAGCAGTCAGTTTGGGTTGTTGCTGTCTTTCCTTGGAAAGCTGTCCATGCATTTCACAGTCACTTAGTAATTAGAAATTTGATATGAAACTTTTCTGGCCTGGACCTACAGGTGACAGGGAAAGCTGCGAATGTATTAGATATGCATATGAGCCACACTGAGAGAACCTAGGCTCCACAAAGTATCAACACTATGCTTCCAGTTTAGGTTTTGGAATTGACACGATTGTTCTGGTATTCGTTTTTGGATGCTCGCTGCTGCTGCCCTATCCTGCTAGAACATTTTGATTCTGTATGTTGCATAGACTTTATTATTATTGGAGTGCCATCTGTATCTGGTACTCTACACAGAATAAAAAGACTGTTCCCTGTTCCAAAGAGGTTCACAATCTGAAAGAGACACAAGAGAGTCAACAGAGGAAGGGGAGAGAAGTGGAGACAGAGGGAAATGGAAAGACGATGCAATTATTATTCCATGTAAGCATACTTGGGGTTTGTTTTGGTAGTTCCTTGCTGCAAGACCAGGAATCCAGCTTGGGAAACAGTGGATGAGCTAGGAGGTTATAATAGGTGGGAGATTTTCAATTAAAGAGAATTATGGGTCACTGGCTACAGCCCTTTTCCTGTCAGTCTTATCTGGAAAAATGAGGAGGTAATTAGCAGAGTCATTACTGTGCTCAAACTCCTGCGGAATGAGTTCAGGCCAGGAGAGTGAAGCCCTTTCCTACCATGCTATGTGACACCTGAAAGTCAAGCCGGGCAACAGACACAGCCCAGTTTCAGACGGAGTGGCTGACACAAAACAGAAGCGAAGCCGCCCCTCTGGCTGTGAAGAGTTGGAGGAAATACATATGCAATTAATTTGCTTGGTTGAAAGGCTTCTACTTAAATCCAAATGTGGTAATTGGGATGCTTAAGGCTGCTGTTCCACACACACTTGGGAATATGTCCTGCTGGATTTAGCAGGATTTACCCCTGTGTAAATACGCATAGAATTTGGAACATAGGAACAAAAGAACCTGCCATATACTGAGTCAGACCATTGGTCTATCTAGCTCAGTATTGTCTTCACAGACTGGCAGCGGCTTCTCCAAGGTTGCAGGCAGGAATCTCTCTCAGCCCTATCTTGGAGAAGCCAGGGAGGGAACTTGAAACCTTCTGCTCTTCCCAGAGTGGCTCCATCCCCTGAGGGGAATATCTTGCAGTGCTCACACATCAAGTCTCCCATTCAGATGCAACCAGGGCAGACCCTACTTAGCTATGGGGACAAGTCATGCTTGCTACCACAAGACCAGCTCTCCTCTCATTCAACTGTGAAGATCTGGTTATAGCATCAGCTTAATGACTGAAGAGCTGGAATCTAGCTCACACAGACTTGACCCTTGAGCAGCTTCGTTTCATATAAGGTGCCACTGGAAGAACCCCTGCCAAACTGAAGCAAGGCACATTTAAATAAGCAAGGCACATTTAAAGTGGTTATTCTCTTTAAATTTAGCAGATGGGGAGAGCAATTGGCTCTGTTCAGCCTCAGTCAGCACAGGGTCCCTCCAGTACCTGCTGCAAACATCTCCCTTCTGTTTCTTTTTATATAGTGAGCACTTTAGGGAAGGAGAACCATATTTTTCTCCCCACACACCCCGCTGTCTAATCCTTGAGAAATTTTCATTGAAAAGAGCTTAACAACAACAACAATAATAAAAAATAAACAATCAACAAACTGTTAGATTCATGTCTGAAGAAGGCAAATATGTTTGCCTCAGTTGTAAAGCAAAAATAACCCATATTTCATACAAGGCCACATGATTATGTTCTCCCTCATCTTTGACCATTTTCTGGGGGGAAAGCTGACATTCATAACCAGGTGAGCAAATGCCCACTCCCCTCTCCCCAGTTTCTCCTTATTTAGCTGTTCAAATCTGCAGTTTGTTCAGTAATATGAAAACATGCAATATTGCATTTTCCGTGATAATATATTGGTCAGCTGGAGCATAATCCATGTCTTGTGTCTGTCTTCCCAAGCTAGATCCTCACCATTAAAATATGGACACCTCTACAAAGACTGGCAAAGGACCACCAAGGTTTGAGAGGAACTACTCTCTTAACCCTAAAGTGATTCAGCTTCTCTTTCATTTTAATTCTTCCTCCTCCTCAAGATCTATTTGCCTATATTATTTACCTCCCATATGAGTTCCACTATTTCCTGAAAACAATACACATAGTGTGTGTGATTTTGCTAATTTGGCTGAACTGGGTTGCTCAGAAACTTCATAGCTGGGAGGGGAAAAACTGATCTTTGGTTCCAGCCACAGCTGTGGTTTCCAGCATTATACATCAAATCATATGCAAAACACATGCTAGTCATTACTCATTATTAATCTAACTAATTGACAGACTCCGGCATGTACCTGACCTATCACTGCTGCAGATGTTGCCTTGGGTTGATCTATTGTTCTGTGGTTAAATGTTGGGAATATTTGGGAGAAGTACAAAATATTTACCTTGTACACGCCACATGAATTAACCTCATGTTTGTTTTACGGCTCTGGTAGCAATTAATTAACAGCTTGGCCTGATTGGGAGAAGGTGTTGCATTTGAATCCCAGCTGGTATTGAAAGAGCACTTTCTGGTTCATGTTAATGTACTTTCCAATGATGTGAACAAAATTATTTGTCATAGTTTGAGAAAAGAGAATTTATCTGGGAACCCAAACAATTCTGGTTATGTATTTTTGTCCCACATTTCCTCCAAGGAGCTCAGGATGGCAGACTGTTAAATGGTTGTTGATTTTTACCCACAATAGGTAAAACAGCAGAGCACTAAGGAGAATGAGCACACACTCCAGTTACAGAGTGGGTAGCAGAGGATGGTTTGGATATTGCAGCTATTTAGAGAAAACACATGGAGATCCTTGTATGACTAAACACTAAACATTTATTGGTTAAATACACTTAGATAGGAAAGACCTATCTCTAATCTAAAGGACTACATAATGGATAAGTAAGGAGAGAGAGAGAGAGATGTTTCCATCTGCTCTCTAGGAGGAAAGGAAGGACTGTGACTCAGCACAGGAAGTGCTGCAGAGTCAGTTCAGGGGTCATAGAGTAGGGACAGATAGGGAGACCCTGACTCACTGTCTCTACTCCCAATGCCCCTAGTGGTCATTAGGACAGTTGGTGCAAAAGGTCGATGCACTGGAAGTTCATCTCCAACACCCTTTCTCATCACCTGTCGCACCTGGTCACGACTCCCATCTTCTTACAAAGCATCTGGAATCTGTCTCTGGATAATGGCTTGGTTAATCCATCTGCCAGCATCTCTTCTGTGGGGCAGGACCTCAACTGGACCACCCCTTTTTCTTGCAAGTCCCAAACATAGTGGTACTTTATGGGAATATGCTTAGTTCGAGATTTCATCTTCTCCATTTGGGAGATCTGGATACAACTTTGGTTGTCCTCAAACATCACTGTGGGCTTTGGTTCCTCGCTGCCAAAGTCCGATAGTAGTTGGTGTATCCATACTGCTTCCCTGCGTGCTTCACTTGCTGAAACGTACTCTGCTTCTGTGGATGATTGCGCGACAAGTGACTGCTGGCAGCTACTCCAAGTTATGGCTCCACCTCCATACAGGAACAGGTGTCCACTTGTGGACTTGCGGTCTGTTCTGTCCTCGCCCCAGTCTGCATCCACATATCCCACAAGTCTGGGATTGCTGTTTGCTGGAATCTCCAATACACAATGTGCAGTGTCTTTCAGGTACCTTCCCAGTCTTTTGACCGCTATCCAGTCCTTGTTCGTTGGCACACTCACTTTTCTGCTCAGGATTCCCACTGCTGAGGCAATGTCTGGCCTTGTCACTGTGGCTATGTACAAGAGTTTTCCAATTGCCTTTCTATATTGATTGTTGGGTGGTAAAGGCTGGCTGTCCTCATCTTGCTTCCAGAAATCAGCATCCATTGGCATGCTGACTTCATTGGCATCTGTCAGTCCCAGGCATTCTAGAAGATCTTTTATTTTCTGGTTTTGGTTGAGAAAGAATGTTCCATGCTCTTCTCTTTCTATTTGGATGCCAAGGTAATATGAGATGCTTCCGAGTTCCTTCACCTCTATTTTCTTGTTCAGGTGTTGTACAATTTCATGACTGTCTTGCCTTTCCTCATGTGCAAGAATCAAATCATCATTGTAAGTCAGAAAGTCAGTCCATCTATTGTCTCCTTGTCTAGAATATAGGCAGGGGTCAGCTTTTCCTTGCGTGAACCCCTCCTTAAGTAGTAATTGATTCAGTTTCTCATTCCATGCTCTGGCTGCCTGCTTTAAGCCATAGATGCTCTTTTGCAGTTTGCACACTAGCCCCTTCTTTCCAGGTTCCTCAAAGCCTGGTGGTTGTTGCATGTAGATGTCTTCTTCGATTTCCCCATGTAGGAAAGCAGTCTTTATATCCAAGTGTTCAACTTGCATCCCTTTGGCTGCTGCCACGCTGAGCAATGTTCTAATTGACATGTGTTTCACGACTGGTGCAAAAGTCTCATCATAGTCCTGACCATAGATTTGGGAGTATCCTTTGGCTACTAGTCTGGCTTTGTAGCACTGTACATCCCCTTCTGTATCCTGCTTGACTTTGAAGACCCATTTGCATCCCACAGTCTTTCTTCCAGCGGGTAGTTCCACAAGTCTCCAAGTCTTATTTTTGTGCAAGGAATCAATTTCTTCCATTGCTGCTTTTCTCCACTTCTCAGCTTCATCAGCTGGCAACCTTTCTATATCTTGCCATGTAGTGGGTTCTTGCATCTCTCCTCCTTTAGCCATGAGTGAGAGTCTGTTAGGTGGAACCCCTTTGTTATGCCTCTATGAGCGCCTCAGTTCGGGTTCTGGTTGTGCAACCCCTTCTGAATCTGGCACTGATTCCTCATGATCGCTGCTTGACTCCAGATCCATTTGAGCCCAATCACATGGCTCCTCATTCATCTGGATTTCTGGCGAAATCTTTGATGCTTCACCTTTATTTGGTCTGTGTCTTTCATTGAAATACACTGCATTGCAGACTTTGACCTTTCCACTCTTTGGATCAAGGATTCTGTATCCTCTGGATTCATAGCCAACAAAAATTCCCAGTTCACATCTGCAATTGAGTTTGGTCCTCTTTGCTTTGGGAATATATGTATAGGCCATTGAACCAAATACTTGGATGTGTCTTAGGGAAGGTTTTCTGTCATACCAAAGTTCAAATGGTGTCTTATTTGTTGTCTTGGTTGGCAATCTGTTTTGCAGGTAGTTAGCAGTCATCACTGCTTCACCCCAGAACCTGTCTGCTAGATTGGCATCATGCAGTAGACATTTGGTCATTTCCACTAGAGATCTGTTCTTTCTCTCAGCTACCCCATTGAGCTGTCCAGTAAATGGAGGGGTAGTCTGGTGAGAGATTCCATTTGATTTCATAAATTCTTTCATCTGGTTTGACATATATTCTCCTCCATTGTCTGACCTCAAACACTGGGGCTTCCTTCCAAATTTGTTGTTCACCAGTGCAATATATTCTTTAAATTTCTCAAACACCTGGCTTTTCTCTCTTAGAACATACACATAGCAAAATCAGGAGTAATCATCAATGAAAGTCAGGACATACCTATTTCCACCTGAACTCATCAGTAACGGCCCACAAACATCTGAGTGCACCAGTTCCAAAACACTCCCGGACTGTACATTTCCCTTTGCCGGAAAAGTTGGCTTGACTCCCTTGTTAAGAATGCAACACTGACATCTGCTGGCCATTTCTGGACATGCCCTTATATTAAATCCCTCAGTTAGTTCCCTCATTTGGGAGTCAGTTTCAAAGTTTAGGCTTCGGTGGCCCAATTTTCTGTGCCATAAGAAATCACAATTTTTGTGTTGGCAACTACTTGCCACATTTGCTTGTGCAGTAGCACAGTCTACTTCAAAAAGTCCATCATCCCGCATGTGGGTAGTCATGATTAATTCATCACCTTTAGAGATGTAGCATGTTTCATTTTCAAAAATTGCTTTGCACCCCTTCTTGAGTCCATGCCCAATTGAAATCAAGTTGACTTGCATCTCTGGCACGAAAACTGCATTATTTATCTTAACCTCATAAGCTTCAGTAGCAGAGCCACAAAGTATCTTTGCTGTCCCCTTGCCAGCCACACTTATTTTTCTTGAATCTGCTAGAGTGACATCTGATCTGTGGCATTTGTTGAGTTCAATGAACAGATCAGGATCACATATTATATTCTGGGATGCACCGGAGTCCAGGATGAAAGTGTGACCCCTTTTTGGCATTCCTAGGGCAACTTTGTATCTTTTGGCGTTACTTGCCCTTTCAGATAAGCCACTTTGTCCATTCTTCTCCTCCCTTCTTTGTTTGTCGCCTTGACTCATCCCTGTGTTTACTTTATTGCCATGGTTACCAGGTCTGTGCCCTCTGAGTTTCCCGCTCTTTGAATATGCTGATGAGTCACTGAGGCTACTCTGCTTGCTAATGTTGAAATTACTTTGTCTGCTGAAATGTGCCAGAGTGCCATCGGTTTCAAATCGCTCCTGCTGCAATTTTATATTAAAATTTCTCAGACTCGACACAACATGATCAACCTTCAGTTCACAATGAAACAGTTCAAGAGCGACAATTAGGGGTTCAAAGCTTTTAGGCAGGGATTGTAGGATTGCCCCAATTAGAATAACATCATTCAATACACATTTGTTGTTCTGCAAAAGCCTGCTAACCTCTAAAATATTCGCTATGTGGGCTTCAAAGTCTCCCCCTTCCTGCAGTTTGCTTTTGCATAGACTTTTATACAGGAGAAGAGCTGCGTTTGCAGACACTTGGCCACATTGCTTTTTCAGTCTATCCCACGCTTCTGAGGCTAAATCTGTATCCCGCACACAGATCAATAAACCATCGCTTATACTCAAAATTAAAAGGCCATATGCGTGTTGGTTTTTCTTGTCCCACGAGGCTTGAGCAGCTTCATCTTGGGCTGGCCGTCCCTCCGTGAGCACTTCAAAGATTCCTTTTGTCATGAAGATCGCTTTCATCTTGAGGGCCCAGGTTTCGTAGTTGTTGCCATCCAGTTTGGGAAAAGAAGGAGCCATTCCTGAGTAGGCTGTAGTCTCAGGATCCATGCTGCAGTTTCTAACTAACTCAGCTGCACTTTCAAAAATGGAAAGAGAAAAAAAAAACTTTGCTTGTGCCTAGAAGCCTGTTGCTCTTGCTGGGCCCATAACCCTGTTAGAGGTTGTTGATTTTTACCCACAATAGGTAAAACAGCAGAGCACTAAGGAGAATGAGCACACACTCCAGTTACAGAGTAGGTAGAAGAGTATGGTTTGGATATTGCAGCTATTTAGAGAAAACACATGGAGATCCTTGTATGACTAAACACTAAATATTTATTGGTTAAATACACTTAGATAGGAAAGACCTATCTCTAATCTAAAGGACTACATAGTGGATAGGTAAGGAGAGATAGAGATGTTTCCATCTGCTCTCTAGGAAGAAAGGAAGGATTGTGACTCAACACAGGAAGTGCCGCAGAGTCAGTTCAGGGGTCATAGAGTAGGGACAGATAGGGAGACCCTCACTCACTGTCTCTACTCCCAATGCCCCTAGTGGTCATTAGGACAGTTGGTGCAAAAGGTTGATGCATTGGAAGTTCATCTCCAACACAGACATGGTTGTTCTCCCCATTTTATCATCATGACTAGTTAATTTTGGCCCGTTAGCAATAGCAATAGCAATAGCAATAGCACTTACACTTATATACCGCTCTATAGCCGGAGCTCTCTAAGCGGTTTACAATGATTTAGCATATTGCCCCCAACATTCTGGGTACTCATTCTGGGTACTCATTCTGGGTACCGACCTCGGAAGGATGGAAGGCTGAGTCAACCTTGAGCCCCTGGTCAGGATCGAACTTGTAACCTTTTGGTTACAGGGCGGCAGTTTTACCACTGCACCACCAGGGGCCGTTGAACAACGGGCCCTAGTAACGGCTCTCCTGTCCCCCCCTGCCATTCCCCCTCCCTCCCTCATTAAGGGCCAAATTGGCCCAGCCACTTGCCCCCGCAGCTTCCGCCGCCGACCAACCGCCCGCCCACCCAGCTGCCAATACCTCCTTGCTCCCGGAACACGTCCTCCGCTTGATCCGCTGCTCGATTAACAGAAGGAGAGAGGTGCTCGCATGCAGAGCTCCACTCTCTTTAAAGTCTCTTCCCGAACTGGCGGTTTGGGCGGCAAGGACGCAAAGCGCCAGTTCGGGAAGAGACTTTAAAGAGAGTGGAGCTCTGCATGCGAGCACCTCTCTCCTTCTGTTAATCGAGCAGCGGATCAAGCGGAGGACGTGTTCCGGGAGCAAGGATGTATCGGCAGCTGGGTGGGCAGGCGGTTGGTCGGCGGCGGAAGCTGTGGGGGCAAGTGGCTGGGCCGATTTGGCCCTTAATGGGGGGGGGTCAGCTGGGAGGGAGGGTTGGCGGCGTCGGCTGCGGGTGCCTCTTAAAAAATATTTAAGTGGCCTCCGCTCCGCCCCTGGCCTCCGTCTCTTTTGGCCGAGGCAGCGGCTCTGCTGCTGCCTCGCCCAGTTTACCCCGGCGCCGGTTTTCCGGCTTCTTCGGGGCGGCCGCTTCTGGCCGCCCAAGATGGCTGCCGGGTACTGGCGAGCGTGTCTCCCTTGCCCTGTTCTGCGCCTGCGCTTTGCGCAGGCGCAGAACAGGGCAGGGAGGCACGGACACCAAGCGTTTTATTAGAGAGGATAACCCTGTGAGATAGGTTAGGCTTGAGAGACTGGCCCAAGGTTATCCAGCAGCCTCTGTGGCTGCAGAGCAGGGATTTGAACTCAGGCGTCCTCAGCCCTTGTCCTACAAATTATACCTTCTTATTCTTCTGCTTCATGAGTAGAGAAGAACAATTAGGGGTGTGCAGAACCAGTTCGAATTGAACCGAGTTCAATTCAAACTGGCCTGTTTCAAATTCGAACTGGACCAGGCCCTGTCTGATTCAGACCGTTTCAACTCAATTCGAGGGCTATGCTTCTAAAAGAGGATCCAACCCACACTGCTCAGTGAGAGTGCTGGTGGGGCTTAGAGGAGCTGCCGCGCCATTGGTCCACCACTATAGAAGCGGGTAAGGTGCCCTCTCGCTGCCGCCCCCGGCTGCCCTTAAAACACTCTTAAAGCATTCCCCTCCCCTTGCTTGTAAAAAGAAATCCGCACCAGATTCCCCTTTTCAAGTGCAGCCCTCACACTGGGTCGAACCAGGTCAAACTGGTTTGACCTGGTTCAACCAAACGGGCCAGGCCACCAGCCAGTTTGTTGCAACTGCCTCACGGACCAGCGGTTTGGTTCAAATTCGAACCAAACTGCCTTAACCAGTTCCATGCACAATCCTAGGAACAATCTACACCCTTTCTTTGCTGGGCAGACATATTCCTGAATGCAAAGAAGAATTCTGTGTAACTTGAAAGCTTACTATAGTCTTATGAAACAAGTGATTCAATAAAGAGGTATTGTCAGCAGCATTTTAGGGGTGTGTGTGTGTGTGTGTGTGTGTGTGTGTGACTTTGTGCACCTATGTATACTGCCTCTTAAGAAAGCAGGGGAAGAAAGTGATACTGAGAACCATTCATAGGAACAACAGCATAGCTGAGGTCTGGGCTGCTTTTGCTTCCAATATACAGACAGGAGACATGGATGGACCTAGCTCTTGCAATTCTTGGGCTGATATCCTAAAAACCAAGTAAGGCTTCCCAGTCAAAGCCAGGACTCTCTTGAGCAACCATATATTTATGCAGAGCCTCTTTTAGTGGCTCACTCTTACACATACCATGCTATTGCCACACTAAGGGTCTCTCACTATAAAGTGGTATTTCCATGCAAAAATTGGTTTTTGAAGTGTTGGAACAATCCTGGATAATGGCTTACCTCCCTGCTTCAAAGACATAGAGCAAGTATGTTGTGCTGTGAATAAATATAGTTGTTATGGGATAGCTCCCAGGGTCCAAAAGCAAAAATCACCAAATAGGGAATAATTATAGCCCTATTCACATGTTATTTCAACATGTGTACATAGTGTATGTGTTTACACATGTAGAGAGAACAGAATATACATACAGTTATTCACACATTATGTTCAGCACAACCCCTGTTCAGACATTATGTGATACAATGCATCATTATGTGATGAGTATACAGATGTCTATACACTTGTGCATGTTTTTGTGTGAATGACTGTATCTGCATTCATTTTACTTGGGTGCAGATCCCGCAAATGCATGGTATGGATAGGAAGTGTGTTCATCAGAATGTGAATGGATGGATGGATGGATGGATGGATGGATGGATGGATTAATGAAACTTTATTTTGATCACAGACCAGAGAAAGGAAGGAAGATTAAACAATAACATTCTACAAATCAAGCAGTTCAAATATAACAGCACAATTAAAATATAATAATTACAAACATTCCAATCAACTTATCATTTACTGTTGAACCTTCCCTGCTGTAAAACAAAACTTTGCTACAATTAAAAGGCTTCTCAGCCTTTTGGCTAAGATCAAGTGTAGTATATCAAAATGTGTGAATAACTGTTCCTGCGTGCAGATCTGTACCTGTGTGCACTGTACACTCATTGTACAAGTATTGAACATAACATGCGAATAGGGCTAATGTCGTACACTTTAAGACCATGCACACGAGCAGGCTTATCTGGGCTTGCACAGCCCTGCCCAAATAGGGCTGCTCATGTGGAGTAAGCATGAATCACAAGGATTTTATATCTAGGCGTATAGGTTGTATGAATGCTTGGGCTGCCTGCAACCTGAGCAATCACAGAACCATGCGGCAAGAAAGCCCAGCAGCTCCTTCCACTCTACGTGCAGTTCCAAACCTGATATCTGTAACCAAGATTTGAAGCTGGTCACAGATGTTGGGTTCAGAATCACAAATAGGACGGAATATGCCAATATTGCTGGGTTCGGTTGACATAACCAATATGGACATAGCTGTCCTGATACTGGAAGTTGGGCTCCTGCTTGTGCTCCAGGAACTGAAAGTTTATGGCTAATTTGCTTGCTTTGTTATATGTGAACCTACTCAAAGACAAAAAGATGCATACAGTGCAATGTAATGTCTCAACAGGGCTTAAAAGCAGCCACTGTTCTTGTGTGCAAACAATTAAAATGCATTGGAAACAATATGGAGGTAAGTGGCACAGTGGGGAAATGCTTGAATAACAAGCAGAAGGTTGCTGGTTCGAATCCCCACTTGTACTATATTGGGCAGCAGTGATATAGGAAGATGCTGAAAGGCATCATCTCATACTGTGCGGGAGGAAGCAATGAAAACCATATGTTGTGAGCTACACCTGGTTTCACACTCTGTATATGCTCAGAGAGAAAGAGGCAAAGTCACATCATACATAAACTGAATTGGTTCTTGGAGATGGTGGCCATGTAGAATCTGGGCGCACAAACAGAGATAGAGGAAGACACACTCAGAAAGTTCAATGGGCTTTATTATAGAAAGTTTCTCATCAGGATAAAATCCAAAGAGGTCATCCAAATTAAACATGTTTCCGATTCAATGTGTAGTGCAATGTGCCTGGCTATCACATGTGTGTGTAATCAATAATTACAGCTGTCTAAAAAATCCTAATAAAATATTTAGAGAGAAACAGAGAGAGAAGAAGGGAGGGAGGGCTTAGGAAAGGGATGGCAGTGATTAGTAGGGAGAAGGGGAGGGGGGAGCAGGCTGAGCTGTGTGTTGAATAGGCATCTCACCAGGTTCACGAAGAAGGTTTCAAAGGACTTGTTAGTTGCTGGGGCTTGGGAGCGATGCAGGCTTCATGCAGTCAGGCAGGCTGGTGGTAGATACTCAGAGCAAGGCAGAAAAAGAGATAGAGCACCATGGCTGGGTAGTCTTGACTTCCCACTGCACAGCATTGGTCACAGACAGTCCCTGTCCATGGAAAGAATTCCTGCTTAAGAATTCCTGGTAAACTATCATCCTAGACTTCCCTACCAGGTGGCCAGATTGCTGACATTAATCATTTCATTCAAAGTTGAGTGAGGCCTTGCATCGGTGTTTCTCTCAATGGAATTGCTGGCAAAGACACACAGGCCTCAGCCTAGCCCACCGGGCTATGAGTTCTGGTCCAATATATATGGACCAGAATATATCTGGTTCGTATATATGGTCCAATATATCTGGTCCATATATCTGGTCCAATATATGAGTTCTGGTGCGGGCCATAACACACAGGGCTCTGTGGCAAGGAGGAGGCAAAGAAAACCACAGGGCTCTGTGGGCACCAGGAGTCGAAATCGACTTGACAGCACACTTGTCTTGACTTTAAAATCTAGAAACAATTGAGGGGGGTCACTTGTGTGACTATGACATCACCTGACCACTACCACCACCATCACCCCCATTTGGGTGATCAGACATACAGCTTTGGCTTGCTTTGATCTCTTGATTTCCTTTCCTTTCCTCACCTAATGTTGCCAAGACATACCACTTCTCTCTGCACTACATAACAAAAGTATGGCCCTTTCCCTCAGCCCCTTCAGCAAAAACTCTGGGTCATACTCTCATAGTCTTCCACCCAGACTGTTTTTCTGCAACATTCTCCTTTCTGGCCTTCCATGGATATCCTCTGGATATCTACCAACAATAGTTGGGGAAGATATCTTTGCCTGACCATTTTCCTTGACATATTAGCAGCAGCAATAGAATAACAACAACAAAAATGCACAGCTTTTGAATTAAGGCTATGATTCTGTCCACACTTATTTGAGAGAAGATCTAATTGAAGCCAGCTGTGCTTACTTATAAGTAGGCATGCATTGAACGTAAAGACAAGAAAGTCCTTAAACATTACAATACACAGCCTATCCTCAGCTGCCCGATAGAGATCCCCTGCTGATAACAAACAAGGCAATATTCCTCAGGGGATTACTGCTGAAAGTGAAGCCCTCCCAGCTAGCCTCCTATGCTCTTCCTCTCTTAATTCAAGTCCAAAGGTTGAGCAGAATAGTGACTGCACATTTTGCTCCATAACTGCTACCCTAGAGCTTAGTGGTTGTGTGTGTGTGTGTGTGTGTGTGTGTGTGTGTGTGTGTGTGTGTGTGTGTGTGTTTAAATGAAGGCTGGTATATGGGTGAATGCAGGTGGACTAAGCAATCCGGGTGAGATGCTTGAAATCTGGGTGAAACACAGAGTTCCAGGGGGCATGGCAACTCTAGTCCAGTCTGACTCAGTATAAGCCAATCTTTTATGTTTAACTATGTGTTTATGACAGAATGTGACTGACATCTATCATAGCCTGAGCGAAGATCTACTCAAACAGTAATTTATCTTGACAGCCTTTCCCCTCTCCCTTCCCCTTATTTCCCAAATCCAAATGGCTTTGTGCCATGCAGACTTTCTGTGTTGTGGGCAGACCAGGATGATGTAATCTTTCACACCATCAGAGAAGGCATTTCCAGGGAACTTTGCCCTTAAGTAGAATGTGGCTTTGTTTTTATTGTCCTTCTGGAGAACACATCTAACCCAATGTGATCCTTTCTGAGCTCTTGTGTGATCAAGGTTCATCCCTGCATGAGCCTTTCTTTCATCCACACATGGAGTGTGGTGGGGCTGGCCTGGAGTTTCTAGGTCTAAGAATCTGTATTGATCTCCAAGTGATTCTGGAAAGCAAGTCTGGAGACTTGAATGGCTTGGTTTTGTAGAAAATCTTCTTCTTGTAGGAGGGCATGGGTCTATCTTCACTTTTGTCCCAGGGCCTACATCAACATTGCTACACCCCTGTAGAAAATATTTAGGGGGAAAGTTCTCCTGGAATAGCTTCAGTCAGAGTTGGCAAACCTAGTGAGCGTTGATCTAATCAACCTTGGAAATGAAAAATTCTCCTGCCTCTTGACTTTCTGCTGTTACCCCATCTTCCTCCCCTGTGTGGAATCCCTATCCTCAAGGTAGGAATGCATCGTTTTGTTTGTCACTCTGTAAAGTACCTCCAGTATTGATACTGCTGCTATATATGTAATAATGTTATTTCAGCTGCTATCTGTGACTGATTCATGTTCTTCTGATTCCAGGGACTCAGCTCCTAGGCATCTGGGCTCCAGCCCTTCTCTTCCCCACCTCCCCTTTTTTCCCTTCTCTTTTTTTAAAGAAAGGGGCATTTTGCTATGCCATTTGTCTCTGATATTCTCATCAAAGTAGTATCTGATCCTTGGAATGTTTTGAAGCACGATGACTTTGGCTGTGTTTCATTTGCACCCACCTCCTTCCACTGTGATCACTTTTGTTTTATCTGGGTATATATTTCCGTAAACCCCTGTTATCCTGGAATCTTCTGGAGAATGAATCTGCTTGCCACACAGTCATTATTTATGTGGGCATTTAACTATGAACACGTCACAGACTCACTAGAGGTAAGCTGCTACTACCTTTGCACCTATCTGCAAAATGGTCCATCTCTCAAGGTTTTTGTAAGGATGACTGAGAAGAGAATGTATGCAAAGTGCTCAAACACTCTCAAATGATGCTATTGTGTCATGCTCATGTTAATGAAATGTCCCGTTTCTCGTTGCTGAATGGCCATAACAGTAAATGAAACCAAGAATGTGCAATGATAAACCTTGTCAAATATATGTAGTGTCATGCTCCAAGTGCACTGGATGAGGAGGGTAGAAGTTCTTCACTGACAGCAGCATTCCTGAAGGCAGTAATTGTCACCAATTAGCATTTAGCCATATATCTGCTCTTGCAAATGAGAGCAGAGCGAGAGAGGGGTGTGTGTGTGCACTGAGGGTACCTCTATCTCTGTCTCTCTCTTTCCCACCCTGTGTTTGGACAGGGAGGACAGGGAAGTGGTAACAATCAGGGTGAGCTTCTAGGCGCCTATTACTTTGATCAGAAGAGGGCCCCTGAGGCTTATTCAAACCTAGAGCCCCCTCTGACTCACTGTTCCATCTCAGTGTAGAAGACATTCCTGGGCCCTTCCCTGCCCCCTGGATTAACCATTTGAAGGCAGGTCCTCTTTGTCATGCAGGCAAGAATCCTATTCAGCCTGTGACTCTCAAAACTGTTCATCCCCCCCACCCCCACCTCCTTTCTCTCTGTGATTGCTGGCATGGGAAATATGTTGCGCACCTATCAGGGGAGCTTTGGGCTCCAGACCTTTCCTCTGCATTAATCAAAAAGGGCTTTGGCAAGATATCTGCCTGAATATTTCAAAGCTGGTGAGCAAAACTGAGTAGAGCTGTGCACCATGCTCCAATCCTGCTAACAGACAGATGCTGCAGGCTCAGTTTGCAGGCTGAGATTTCCACAGCTTCACCTGTGAATTGGATAAGGAGCAGGGGGCTGTATATGAAATGGAACCACTATCCACTATGGTGGTCAAACTGCACGATCTACGAAATAAAGCTTATTCTCAAGCAGAGCCTCCTTAAAGATACAAACAAATCCTCTTGTATTTCCAGTCTTGGGCTGTTTTCACTGATGTGCTTTAAATCGGCTTTCCTTTTTATCATTGTCATGTGAATGTAAACCTGCATTGGCAAGAAGGTAGAGTCACCTTTTCTTCCATGGCCTGCCCCATATTCACATGTGGCAGAAATAGTGTAAGGGTGGCTGAAAGGCTTCTTTTAATATCTTGGGTGAAAATGATCTGACTGTGATTAGTCCTCATTCCCCAATATAATCACTTCTAGTCACTCAGATCATGCAGCTACTCATATGACAGTAGCAAGAATTCAACCAGCAGAGGACACTGTGAAGTAAAAGAAAGGGTTTGGTTCAGAAACCATCCCAAGACAAGTTTCTTGGGGCATTTTCACATGTGACACTAAAAGGCACATTTAAACATTTATGAACAACTAGTCACATTAGGCCTGTTACAATAACGGGCGCTAGAAGACCTTTGGGGCTGGCTCCCTTTCTCTCTCCTCCGCCCCCCCCCCATCTCCGGCAGGGCCGCGTGCAGCCGCCACTGCCGCCATTGGGCCCGGTCGCCCCGCCGTGCCCGCCGCCGCCATTGGGCCTGGTTGCCCTGCTGCTGCCACCGCCGCCATCGGGCCCGGTCACCCTGCCACGGCCGATGCCGTCATCGGGCCCTCTCGCCACACCACGCATGCGCAGAAGCCACAGACGCAGATACCCAAGGATTTTATTATATAGGATGCGAATATAGGGGAGAAATTAGAAAACTAAATACAAACTGCAGTCAGTAGTTCTTACATTTGTGTTTGGAGTCGATTTAACACAATTTATTTCAAGCCTCACATATGACAATGCCTTTAGAGTCTTTCCTTTCATCAAATCATTGATCAGATGGTTACAGAAGCCTTTGTCTCATAGAAAGCATAATTAAATATAACATTAAACGTATAGAAAAACAAACCTTGCTGAAGGAGAATCAGCATGGCTTCTGTAATGTTAAGTCCTGCCTCACTAGCCTTCAGTGGGGAAGTAACCTGCCTAGAGAGCAGGAGGTTATTGGTTCGAATCCCCACTGATGTGCTTCCCAGAATATGGGAAAATCCTATATTGGGCAGAAGCGATATAGGAAGGTGTTGAAAGGCATCCTCTCATACTGCGCGGGAGATGGCAATGGTAAACCCCTCCTGTATTCTACCAAAAAAACTGCATGGTTCTGTGGTCACCAGAAGTCAACACTGACTCGACAGAACAACCTTTCCTTTCCCTTTATGAGCATGTCAGCAGGTGATCCGTCCAGTTTGCAATGTATATATGGACTTTCAAAAGGCTTTTCTCAATGTCCCTCAGAGGCTCCAGAGTAAACTTAGCAGTCATGGGCTAAGAGGACAGGTCTTTTATGGGTTGATAATTGGTTAAAAACAGGAATCTGGAACTAGGAATAAATGGAGGATTTTCATAATGGAAACAGGTGGGAAATGGGGTCCCCCACAAAGATCTGTATTGAGACCAATGCTTTTCAACTTCCTCATACATGATCTAGAGTTAGAGGTAGGCAGTGAGGTGGCCAAGTTTGTAGAAACTGTATGACCAAGATATCCAGGGACCAGGTGCCCTTGCTAACTGGGCAAAGACACGCCTTCCAAAGCAGTGGTTCTCTTTATATTTAGTAGGGGAAGAGCAACTGGCCCTATTCAACCCCAGCACAACAGCCCTCCTGTGGTTATTGCTGCTGTCTTCCTTTGTGTTGCTTTTTAGATTGAGAAGAACCCTTTGGGGACAGGGAACCATCTTATGATTTTTATTCTTTTTCTCTGTAAACCATTTTGTGAACCTTTTGTTGAAAAGTGATATTGTTAAACTGAAGAGTGTTTTCAACATTCCACCATTATAAGCCCTGAACAGTCTATTGCTTATAAAATAAAAAACACTGGTCCAATCTGCCTGGCCATCAGCACATATTCACTAGGTGACCAGAGACACCTCCCTGCAAACTTGGTAAAGATCTCTTGGGAAGTGGCTTAGATAGAGCATTTAAAGTTTTTCTCTTTTGAACGGGGGTTTAAAGGGTTGGTGACATTTTTCCAGACTGAGGAAGTGCAATTAAAATGACTTTGTCATCTATTTGCATAGTTTCAGCCTTTAGACTCAATGCCAGAAAAGTGTCTTTTGTATATCCCCCTGGATCCAAATGATTGTTGTTTTACAATTGATCCTCAAAGTTGGGTTTTAAGAAGCAGAAAAATGCATTTTTCGTGCTAACAGAGTCTGTGCAGTAGCAAGACTGAGGTTACAGTGCCCACAGCACTGCCCACAAAAACATGGCAGCAGACTTGCTACCCTGACCCTGCTGCCCACTGCCAGTGCTCCTGCTTGTCACTCCTGCATTCCACTGCCTGCTCCCAACCGCTGCTCTGGCCCCCTGGCCCCTAGTCCTGGAAAACTAGCATTCCCTGCTGGCTGCCCCAGCCTCTTCCCCCAGGGCTCAGATGGCCTCTGTGCATGTGCACTCTGCACATGCACGGAAGCCATCTGAGACCTGGGGGTAGGCCAGCCAACAGGAAACACCGGCTTGCCGGATGCCAGGATGAGGGGAAGTGTGCCGGAACAGGTGAGGTGTGTGTGTCTGTCTCTGTGTGTGCATAAAGGTGTGTGCCTTGTGTGCACGTATGTGTGTGTATTTGCGTGTGCAGATTAAGAGTGCTTTTTTAAAAAATCTGAGCTTTTGGGCTGTGAGGAAATTGTGGTGGTGTGTTAGCTGCTGCTGTGTGCCTCCTTGTGCACTCTGCTCCTATGTTTGTTTTTTACTTGATATTTTATTGGTGTGTGTTGTTGTTTTTTTAAAAGAACTTGTTGGAAGCTGCCTTGGGCAGCTTAACTGCAGTGCAAATAAGGAAGCTGCCTTAACTGCAATGCAAATAAGCAAATACATAAATAGAGCTGGAAAAGGTGCGGAAAAGAGCAACCAGGATGATCAGGGGATTAGAGCATGTTAGGGCTACAGCGTTCAGGGCTTTTTCGTTAGAAGAAAGGTGACATGAGACATGATTTTAGTCTTATACAATTATGCAGGCTGTGAAGGAAAGTGTTTCTCCCTTTTTCACAACCCTAGAACAAGATAGTTGTCTAATGAAACTGATTGGCAGGAGATTTAGGACAGACAACAAGAAGTACTTCTTCGTACAGTTCATGATCAATCCATGGAATTCATTGCCACAAGAAATGGTTTTGACCTTTAAAGCCCTTAATGGTTTGGGCCCTGGATACCTGAGGGATTGCCTGCTCCCAAGGGTTGCTGACCACTTGATGAGATCATGTGGGGGGGGCACTTTACTCCATTTGCCAATAATGAGGGAGGCTCAGCTGTCGTGCACGTAGGACAGGGCCTTCTCAGTTGTTGCTCTCAGACTCTGGAATGCTCCACTCCTCAGTCTCCATCACAGTTATTACAAAGCATCTGAAATCTTGGCTATTTACCCAGGCTTTCCCAGGCTTTTATACGATAGTTTCTATTACTGCTGTTTTGTATCTTTTAGGGTTATATTGTGCTTGGTTTTTTTTTTAATCTTTTAATCAGATCTATATTTGTATATTCTAGCTAATATTTCAATTATGCAACTTTTGTAATCTTGTTTTAACTTTTGTGTGAATCGCCTTGAGATTGTTTTAATGAAAGGCAGTATAGTAGTTTAACAATCAATCAATCAATCACTTTAACAATAAATAAATAAATAAATAGGAATGGCCCCTAGCTAAGATAACTTTCAAAGGGGGTTAGACACATCCATGGAGGAGAAGTCTTTCAATGGTTACTAGTGTTAGAAGCCAGGGATTCTCTCTGTCGTTCATTTTCTTGGTTAGGTAATTTTTACCAGGCACCAGTATCAAGATTTCAAACGAACTTTATTCACTGCTAGCAAAAAAGCTCCTTCTGGGTGTGGCTGGACCTTTTCTGGCAAATTCCTTCATCTTTTATACAAGGCAATACACATTCCACACCTGTGGAAGGAAAACAAGCCAAAGCACTACTTTTAACACTAAAGGTTCCGATTTTGCTCCCAAGTGCAATGTTTTTCACCCACACTTCTGAAGAGATCTGGCCCCCTCCCCGCAGAGACATTCTTTCAAGTCGTGTCAGATATCCTCAAGGCGAAGGGGAAAGCGATGTACCAGGCATGGAATGTGCCATCTGTCCTAGCTAGCTAAGTGCTATTCAAACAAATCATGCTTTTTCCCTTTTTGCTGCTCAAGCAAATTGCAAATATATTCCAACACTAGTCGTGATGGCTATATGCTTTGAAGGCAGTACACCTCTCAAAAGCAGTTGTAGGGAATCAATGTCAGCTTTCCCCGGTGGTCGGCTGATCACTGTTGGAATCATGATACTAAACTAGATAGACCTGAACTCTGATCCAGCAGGGTTCTTCTTCTTATAAGAGGTAAACCCATAATTGACCCTGGGCTGATTGCTTGTTAGCAAAGCCAGTCTGGAGCAAGAGGGAATTGCTGAAGTATGGGAGCAACACACCTGCTGACACAGAACTTCTTTTTCCTATCCGTAGTAGTTAGGCTTTGTGCATGCTATTTGATACCAAGCATTAGGACCCAGATGTCATGGGTCTGACCACTATAATAAGGTCTACTTCTGTTCTGAATTTCCCATAGTGCAGTTCACTTTCCGCAGCTCAGAAATTGTGCCCCTCAGCAGGTGACAAGGAGGTGATTTTGTCCTTTTCCACTGCAGAAAAGGATCCGTTCTGTGAGCCAGGCTTGCAGAACAGCTACTCCTTGAGTGGCAGGAGGAGAGAAAAACCTTCTGTGCCTGGCTATAATCAACAAGGCACAAGACTCCATACTCCTTGGCTGCTAGCTACTTGCTGATGAATGGAGGGGGCACAGTGTATGATTCTGCGCATGACAACATCGTGGGTATCTTTTGTAACTAAATGTTAGCAAGGAGACAGAGGTCAGCAGCAGCCACATGGGCCATATCACAGGCAGTTTGGGCCTGAGTGAGGTCTAATTAACTCTGCATCCACTGAGGAATACAGGAGGAGGGATGGGGAGGTGTCTTTTTGATCAGTAAGTACAGTCACATTGTCCCTTTCTCCAGCCTTCAGACAGCAGTCTCTCCACTTTTTATTTATTCCCCCTCTCCTTCCCTACAGTAAACCCAGAAGAATACATTTTTACACTGAGTGTTTGGAAAGTTAATACCTTTTTAAATCTCTCCATAATCTCATAAATATAAATTACAGTATTGTGCAGAGTCACAAAGGTGCAAAGAAAGCAGGGCAGCTAAATCCTACATGCATTTCACTGGCCTTTTAAGGTGCAAGGCAATCCTTGATGTACAGCACTGGAGATTACACATGCTGATGTGTGCTGCATTCATGATGTAGGAATGAAGGTACTTGTCATGGTCCTCGCGCATTCTCAGCCTAATCATTCCTGCACTCTGAGCCCAGGACTGATGCACTGCTGAAATGGTCTGACTGACTACACTGGCTTCTTTTGGCTCAGTCTCCCAGCAAGGGAAGCAGAGAGAAGATTCTAGTGGACTATTTCAGAATGTATAATCAGTGGGTTCTAAAGGGCCCAAACAGCAATGGAATTTGCAAGAGAGCATTAAAGGTAAAACAAGTGATAAGCACATGTTTGCAAATATTCATTAGCAGAAACATTTGACTTAACAGTCTCACACATGTCTTTCCCACTCCCCCGCTTTTTGTCTTTAAAACATCCAGTGTTCAACTGATCCAATCCATTTTGGGAAGAACTGTGTCCAACTTGAACTCCTGGCTTGATCCAAGCACTTTACTTGCAGCTTCTCATGAAGGCCCGCAAGAAAAGCTCAAGAATTACAGCCCTATGATTAAATAATAAATACCCATAACGGCCAAACAAAATAACATGCCACACCCCTTATAATTAAATACACATCTGCTCACCTAAGCAAGGGGTTAGGGCTGGTTCAACTTCTGTTGAACCATCAGTTATCAGAGAGACACACACCCAGTATCTCCCTATGGGTTTACTAACAGCAGAGTAGTGACTTGACCACTCCCACCAGCCTGAACCAAGGACTTGCTTATCCTGTTTCCACTTAGCCTCCTTGGGCTGTCATTGTACACCTGAAGCTGCTTTATAGTGAGTCAGATTACTGGTGCTTCTAGATCCATATTTTCTACACTGGCTGTGGCTCTCCAAGGTTTCAGTCAAGGGTTTTTCTCAGCCCTACCTGGACATGCTGCCAAGATTTGAAGCTGGAATCTTCTACATACAAAGCATCTGCTCTACCACTAAGATGCTCAGCCACTCTTCCCTGTAAATGACTGTTCTTAGTCTTTTTTTGGCCACCTGTTGCTCTGCTATGGTATTCCTAGATAGTTTCTGTCTTGCCTACATCCTGGACCTGAGTGGCCAAAGACTCCATTCCTGTTCTTGCAAATGCTGCTCAAGTCCCCAAAAAGGCATTCCCCAAAAATGTGATTTGTTGCTGCCTTCACCAGAAGTCTTCTATATGACCAGAAGTTTTGGAAACTTGGAGAACCCTCTGTCATTTGATAACTTTGTAAAAACACCTGGGCATCTATTTTTCTATAGAGCTCCTTCCAGTTCGCCAGCCAGGGCTGCACCTAGGTAATTTTGGTGCCTGGACCTGAAGGGCTTTGGAGGCCCCCACCTCCCATCCCTCAGCCATGAGTTTAAAATAACGGTTTAGCTACTGCTAAGCAAACACCTTGGGAAGATCTTTGCTTCTTTGGCAAGAAGCCCAAACAGACATGCTTATGGTAGTGAATGTCTAATTCCACTTCATCTTGAAAAATGGGAATGGGAAACAAATGAAAAAGAGCGTCTAATAATGCTGGGGAGGGAGCAGGCTGCAGTTGCTCAGTGTTGCAAGAAACACATTCTGCACATACTCAGGAGGAGTCTGTTAACTGTTATTTCTCTCGACAGATCCCTTGCCATGGATTCACTGACTCATAGTGGGCTAGTTAGAGAGGGGGCTCATTGCCTATTGCCACTTGAGCTGAGTCACAATGTGCTGCCTTGCCCCTCCCCCATCACCAGCCCTCCACACACACCACACACCCCCTGCCAGAGCTGAGGCTGCCCCTCTTCCCCCTCACCAGCTTCATGTCTCAGGGTGCACACTTTGTCTTGAGGCCAGGGCCAATGCCTGCCTCGCTCAAGTGGCCACATGCATCCAGCTTTGCCAGCCCCTGCCTCTTGCCACTGCTGTGACCGGCTTGCTCGCTCCTCTCCAGGAGACAAAGCAGACAGGCCTGGTGCTAGAGGAGAGAGATGGCAGGAGAGAGTGAGCTGGTCACAGCTGTTATGGGGAGAGACAAAGCCCGGCAAAGCTGGATGTGCGGTGCTGCTGCAGCAAGCGGCAGCACCGACCCGGGAACAGAGGTAAGGTGGATGAGGGGGAGTGGCAGTGCCAGCCTCTGACCCGGGTTGTGGGGCCGTGAGGGGAAACGAGGAGGATGGGGTGGCAGCAGACATGAGGCAGGGAGAGTGGCAGGAGGCAGGTGTAATGATGTCTGTAGTAGGGAACAGAAGGCCCATCCTCACTTCCCTGTGGTATGCTCGCTGCCGGAGGCTGCCTTATGGAAGAGTTGCCTCTGACTGGCTACTCACTGGTGTGCCTCCGTGTTCCTCTGCTGTAAAGTGGGACCAATGTTCACTAACTGGTGCAAATGCAATAAAGGGCATATGCCTGCATACTCTGTTGTAGCAGTCTGTGGCTAGTGTCACTGCGTTTGGTCTGTACGTTTAATTCCTGCTTTCTGATTGTGTCACATTTCAGTCTGGATTTTATTTTAGAGCTCTTTATTTTATTTTGCAGGTAACACAGCTTATAGCAAGATACCAGATGCTTTTACCTGCCCTTGCCCACCAGGCCGTACTGCTTGGCTGCTGTACCCTGCCTGTTGCACCACCAGCTTGTACACCTGAAGACAGGTTTTCCATGTTTTCCACTCTGAAATACTGTCAGGTATGCTGCTGCATGGGGCAGTCTCGGCTGGCTACAGAGGCGTTCTTATCCCTAGACCTTGGGGCCCTGGTCCGTGGCCTCCAAGGTCAGGGGGCCTCCAAAGGATATACCCACCCCACCCTGTATCCGCCCTGCCACTGCCCCATGGCGCCAAAAACTTCAATAATTCTAGCTGCCATGTATGCGGCTGGGGTGTGGGGGGTGAGCTGAGCAGGCCTCCCCCACCCCCATTGTGGCAGTGGCGGCAGCAGGCATGAGTCAGTGAATCCATGGCAAGGGATCTGTCGAGAGAAATAACAGTTAACAGACTCCTCCTGAGTATGTGCAGAATGTGTTTCTTGCAACACTGAGCAACTGCAGCCTGCTCCCTCCCCAGCATTATTAGACGCTCTTTTTCATTTGTTTCCCATTCCCATTTTTCAAGATGAAGTGGAATTAGACATTCACTACCGTAAGCATGTCTGTTTGGGCTTCTTGCCAGAGAAGCAAAGATCTTCCCAAGGTGTTTGCTTAGCAGTAGCGGACTGAGGAAGCTTCGTTTTATTAATTAGCAAAGGAGTGGAGGTTTTGCAAAGAGCTCTGCTTCGTTCTTGCAGCTCAGCTTTTGCAAGAATCATAGGTCGCTGTGTTGGTCCCGCAACAACAACAACAACAATCCAAAAGCCATTACTATTACTCTGGTAATAGCTTTTTCTTTCTTTTCCCCCCGAACCAACCAAAATGGCAGGATGATGTGAGTAGCAAGACACTTCTAAACTGCAGACCTGGGGGCTCTTGCACCATGCCAAGCTCTTTTCTCTCCCCCTTCCTCCCCTTTTTGCAGTAAAGAATTCTGGTTGAAGAATTCTGGAGAATTATTTTATTATTATTTATTTAGTGCATTTTTATACCGCCCTAACCCAAGGTCTCAGGGCGGTTCACAACAAATTGTGAATGTCCCTGCTTGTGACTTGGGAGCTGTTCACACGGCTGTACACACGCGCAAGGTCGGGCAGGCAGAGGGGGCATGGTCCAATCTACCTTCAGGGCCCAGACAACCTTTTGCAGCCCGGGCAGCGTGCAAGCCACATGCCCACACAACCAGCAATGCCGGGAGCAGCATGGATGGCTCTCTGCACTGCTCCCAGCTGCGCTGGTAAACAGCGGCTGGGACAACTGAGCTGAGCACAGTGCCCTGGGGGATTCCTCCCAGGGACGAGCACTCTAGGCACCTGCCTCTGTGTCAGTGTGAGCTGCAAGCAGTTCATGCTAACACAGGATCCCGGAGCTGGGCCTCGGCTAAGAGCTGGGCTGTGGCTCTGGGTTTGGCACCGCGGCACTGCCAGGATCCACATGGATCCTGGTGGTTCTCACAGACATCCAAGCCCAGGCTTGGCTGCTCATGAGAACAGCCTCATAATGTCCTTTTGGATGGTCCTCCTAATAAAGGTATTCCCAGCTCATAGTTTTTAGCTTTTGCAAGGTTGGCTTGCATGTGTTTATGGAGGTACTGAGGTCTTGTAGTGTGCTTTGCATTGACCTTCTCAGCGTAGCTTTCGCAACATCTCTCCTTAATTGCCATTAGCACTGTTCAATAAACCTTTTGTACAGAGAACAACATTTGATAGACCTTTAAGTGAAGCTGACCTGATTAAAAGTAATTGGGAAGTGGACTGGCCGGGCAAACCAGCAGTCTGCTGCTCAGTGGTATCATTGTGGGCTACTCAGGCATTCTGTGGTCACCCCTCATTAGTGTACCTGTACTGTGGGCTGAGGTAAAGGGCTCGTGAGTCACAAATAGTATTTGTGTATTGAATGTACTGGTTCAATACAGTTACTTTCTTTGGCTGCATTATATACCAACTTTTGCTTTTCAGTCCACCCAAATCCAAATGAGCAATGGTACTTTCACTGACACAGGATTATTTACATCATGTGACAACTGATACTTCGACTAAATTGCTAGGAGACTTTCCTATCTAATTAGGTCCTGAAACATTGTGGAGCTGTTAAGGTAATCATGATCAAATGTTGCCAAGCTGTCTTAAAACATTAAAGAAATCTTTTGATTTCCAGAAATCCATTACTGGGAAGACATCTGTGCTCTGAGCTCAGTCCTTGAGAGTGAGGCTCAGCCTAGTACCGGCTGGCACAGTTCTCTAATATGCTGACGACACATGCTGTTGTGCTAATACAGGATTTGCATTTGCTTATGAAGTTCTACTGCCTTTGAAATGTGGCCTTAATTAAAAATGTTCCACTTGCTAAAGAGAGCAATGGAATGTTTCACAATGATTTCGGAGAAGTTCTGTGGTTCAAGAAAGTTCCAGTAAGTGATAGATTGAGAAAGTTTGAGTATACCTCTCATAGCTACTACCAGAGCTGGCGGGGTGGGGGAATTCACTGAGGTGAATCCTTGACTGTAAGGGGTTCACAGAAGGCTGCCACCATCCTACTTTATCTTAATGTGGGACAAACCACTCTCTCCATAAGATTCCTGGGAGAGGTTAAAGTGGCAAAACCCACCCCAGAAGGGCTGAGCAGTCTTAGGCCTCCAACGGTGTGTGACTAAGGCAGACCCAAAATGAAAAGTAGCACATTTCACCAACAAGAGTTTATTATTAGATTTAAAGGGGGGGGGGGAAGAGTATGCAATAAGAACAATTATCTCTTCAAAAAACAGATTGTAAGAGAGAGAGTTTTCATTAACCTGGCAACTCAGATTCAAGCAATCCATAAAGGAAAATAACTTCCCTCACATGTCTAACTGAACTAGTCCCTAACTTATTACTCACAGGCACGGATCTTCTTTCTCCAGCCTCCCTGGCTGTGGCCTCCCATTTCCCTAGCAGCTTTTCAACCAGGTGCTTTCTCAGATGGCAGGCTTAATCATGGGATTACGTGACTAATGATTAGTCCCATAGAAGCCACAGTCTGAAGCCAAAATAATAACAATTCTGAGGACATTCACATAGGCCCACTTTGCTGTGGTGTCCTCTCTGTTCCTTTTGAATTTTCCCCATGGATCGTTAATACCACTTGCTCAAAGGTCTTTATCTGCCCAGTGGCTTTCTAGAGTAGGTGGGATGCCATGCCTCCTGTTTTTTCCCCCCTACTGTGCATGCATGGTGTGTGCTTCTAAAAATGTCCATTTCAATGAATAAAAAGCATTTATTAATTTATACACACACACACACACACACACACACACACGTGAAACTCGAAAAATTAGAATATCGTGCAAAAGTTCATTAATTTCAGTAATGCAAATTAAAAGGTGAAACTGATATATGAGATAGACGCATTACATGCAAAGCGAGATAAGTCAAGCCTTAATTTGTTATAATTGTGATGATCATGGCGTACAGCTCATGAGAACCCCAAATCCACAATCCCAGAAAATTAGAATATTACATGAAACCAATAAAACAAGGATTGTAAATAGAACAATATTGGACCTCTGAAAAGTATAAGCATGCATATGTATTCAGTACTTGGTTTGGGCCCCTTTTGCAGCAATTACTGCCTCAATGCAGCATGGCATGGATGCTATCAGCCTGTGGCACTGCTGAGGTGTTATGGAAGACCAGGATGCTTCAATAGCGGCCTTCAGCTCTTCTGCATTGTTTGGTCTTATGTCTCTCATCCTTCTCTTGGCAATGCCCCATAGATTCTCTATGGGGTTCAGGTCAGGCAAGTTTGCTAGCCAATCAAGCACAGTAATCCCATGGTCATTGAACCAGGTTTTGGTACTTTTGGCAGTGTGGGCAGGTGCCAAGTCCTGCTGGAAAATGAAGTCAACATCCCCATACAGCTCGCCTGTGGAAGGAAGCATGAAGTGCTCCAAAATCTCCTGATAGACGGCTGCGTTGACCCTGGACTTAATGAAGCACAGTGGACCAACACCAGCAGATGACATGGCTCCCCAAATCAACACAGACTGTGGAAACTTCACACTGGACTTCAAGCATCTTGCATTGTGTGCCTCTCCATTCTTCCTCCAGACTCTGGGTCCTTGGTTTCCAAATGAGATGCAAAAGTTGCTCTCATCAGAAAAGAGGACTTTGGACCACTGAGCAACAGACCAGTTCTTCTTTTGTAAGATGCTTCTGACGTTGTTTGTTGTTCAGGAGCGGCTTGACAAGAGGAATACCACATTTGAAGCCCATGTCCAGGATCCGTCTGTGTGTGGTGGCTCTTGATGCACTAACTCCAGCCTCAGTCCACTCCTTGTGAAAGTCCCCAACACTTTTGAATGGCCTTTTCCTGACAATCCTCTCCAGGCTGCGGTCATCCCTGCTGCTTGTGCACCTTTTTCTTCCACACTTTTCCCTTCCACATAACTTTCTATTAATGTGCTTTGATACAGCACTTTGGGAACATCAAACTTCTTTTGCAATTACCTTTTGAGGCTTTCCCTCCTTATGGAGGGTGTCAGTGATGGTTTTCTGCACAACTGTCAAGTCAGCAGTCTTTCCCATGATTGTGATTCCTAATGAACCAGACTGAGAGACCATTTAAAGGCTCAGGAACCCTTTGCAGGTGTTATGGATTGATTAGCTGATTGGAGTGGGACACCTGGAGCCTAGACTGTTGAACCTTTTCACAATATTCTAATTTTCTGGGATTGTGGATTTGGGGTTCTCATGAGCTGTACGCCATGATCATCACAATTATAACAAATTAAGGCTTGACTTATCTCACTTTGCATGTAATGCGTCTATCTCATATATCAGTTTCACCTTTTAATTTGCATTACTGAAATTAATGAACTTTTGCACGATATTCTAATTTTTTGAGTTTCACCTGTATATAAAACTTGTTTTTAGGGGGTCTTCTGCAAGATCAACCAGCTGGCAGCCTCCCTCCATCCCTCCCACACTTCTGGTCAGAAAGCAGCTGCAGGGGAAGTGGGGAGACCAAGCCAAACCAGCCATGCAGGCAGGCAGATAATATTTTCTCTTTTATTTCACTCCCCCGCCCCAGCCTGGTGGTTGGTGGTCTTGTGGAAGACCACCAACTCAGTGAAGATGGTGGTTTTGCTGGTGTTCTGCAAGATCACCTAGTAATTCTTTTTAAAAATGCAAAGAAAAAAGTCACCACTCAATCACTATGGTCCTCTATACATCTCAGAAGAAACATCAGGATACTTTGAAGTATCCCAAAAAGCCACCATAGAAAGTGGAACTTTTCAGCACAGGGATAATTCAGGCTAAGCTCCAGTGCATAGGGAAAAACCTGAATCGTGTATGGTGTGCTCCCCAATACCTCACAGGGACTTCAAGGTTAATCCCCCCATGTGCAAACACGCACACACAACACTCTCAGGAAGCTTCAAAATAAATTTGCCATCTGGGAAATCCCCAGCTGCTTCCTCAGGTCACTCCTGGGATAGAACAAACAGAACAAAGCTTTCTCCTTTTCTGCTGGTGGCTGTGAGTGTAGATCCTGCCCAGTCCTCTGGACTGGTCCTTCTGCTTTGATTTTCCTGGGCTTACCCTCTTATTAGGAAAGGCCCACCCTCCCAGCAGTTGCTCTAAGTGAGGCCTAGACCTCCCTCCACTCCTTCCCATCACTACAATACCAGGTATGAATCCATATTGGGAAACCTATTGGGAGACCAAAAAGAAATGACAACAAAGGGCTTTGCAGTTCAACCTATACATGCTTACTTGGAAGTAAGTCTCACTGAATTCAGGCATGTGTAGGCTGAAATTATATGTTACCCAAATTAGTTTTCAACTTGATTAAGAAACTCTGTCATCTCCCTCACCCTCCGGTCAAGACAAACATGTCAAAATATTCCTTCAATGCATCATGGGAATACTGTTGGGGCATTTCAGTGGAAACGTGTGGCAATTCCCAATCAGCTTGTTTCCAGATTCTAAAGAAGTACATGTGAAAAAACAACCTCTTGTTACTGGTGATTTGGTCACTGCTTGATCTCCCTCATTTTTAAGCAGAGGGCTATTGACTTCACTGAGTGCAGCAATTTGTTTTTAAGGCAATCAAAATACAACATCTGTCCTAGCTCCACCCACCCACTTGACTCATCAAGGAAAGTCATGATGTGCATAATTTCTCTAGAGTTGAACTTATTTCCACAGTTCTATGCAAGCCACTTCAGCTGGACAACAAGAACCTTCAAGTTTAATATGTAAGTTCAGAAACAACAATAGCTGCTTCACTAATGAGAACAGATCTTAAGAGTTTGTGTGTCAGCTTAAGAGTGACAGAATATTAATAACAATGAAGATCGAGCTCATTTAATTTCCATTTGGAAACCATTTTGCTTGAGGCATATTTAAAGTCTAACCTGGGATGCACAGCCACTCATCTTCTCCATGATTCCAAACACAGAGTAACTGCAAGCATTTTTGCTTTCATTCCATTTTAAAAGCCTTGGAATTTCTCTGCATAATTTCTGCAAATGCCAAAAAACACAATAATTAATTACATCATTTTTTTCAGATTAGTTGCCAATTCCACTTGAAGTTACCAGTAATTTTAAGAGTAATTACCTTCTTCATAACATGCACTTTTTAGATTCAATGACAATGCTCCAGCTTTAGAGACAGAAATAATTACATAATTACTCCATTGGGACATACAGGAAGCTTCTTAGTCGTATGTCTATCATTGTATACTGTTTGTAATTAGCCCATGCCTAAGTGGTCATTAATAAGAGATATTGTATAGCCCTATTCAATGCTACCAGCAATTACTGGTACTGTTGTTTCCCCCCCGGATTATATTCATAGGCTGCTCTAAGAAATGATCCGGAATGCTTCCATTTCAGTAACATCTGGTGATGTGTTTGATACAGAGAAAGCTATAATTAAAGTTTCAAGTGCATTATGAATATTTACTCTACATTGCCCTTGGCAAACTATAACTAGTAGGGAGTCCTACTCTTTGGCTTGGGAGGAAACCTCTACGGGAAATACTACAGTCTGAAGACCAAGCCAATTCATACTTTCCCTCCACACCTTGACATTTTGATATTGGTAATCAGATTGTAGTACCATTTTGAATTTGTTTCTTTATTTGTTTGTTTAAGGACCCCTATAGGCCCTTGCGGCTTTGTCACAGTATTGCAAAGATGAACAACTTGAAATAAACTACCAAAAAACTAAGATCATGGCCTTCGCCAGAAGACCAAAGACTTCTGGAGTATTGATGGCCACAGAATTGAACAGCTTGCCTGTTTTACATATCTGGGGGGTAGTCCTTCAGGTCTCTGGTGCAATAAAAGCCCACTGTGAACAGGTTGCCCTAGCGGCACAGAGGAGCTCTGCTGCCATCTTGAGGTTCCTTTGAACTAGAGGTGGTCATTATGTACCTGCAGTGCTCAGACTATTTGAAGCCAAGCCACTGGCACAATTACTCTATAGTGCCCACCCAGGACCCCCCTCTAACTTTAGTATAGTATAACTTTAGAGCATGTCCAATCTAAATTCCTAAGAGCAGTCTTACAGGTGCCTTGCTGTATCTCCAATGCCACTCTGCGTCTGGAAACAGGCATGATAAAAGTTGAGGCCAGTGTTTGGATGACTGCTCTCAATCATTGGCTCAAACTAGCCCTTTGCTCACAGGGCCTGGACCCATTAACACTGCAGACAACTTCCAATCCTCCTGGAAGCGGGCAGCCGATAATAAGGTGGCACAATTGGGCTTCTCCCCATCTCACCTTCTTGCTAAGGGCAGTGACAAGGTGAAAATGGCCATCAAACACAGGATCCTGGACACGGAACGCCAGATGGATCTAAGTATGGTGCCTGGCCTCGGACAGCTCTAGGTTGACAGTATCCCCCCCCCCCAATAGTTTGACTCAATTGGAAATACCAAGCCACAGAAGGGCATTCACCTTTGCCCACTGTCATGCTCTTCCCTCCACTGTTCTGGAAGGCAAATACAGGAAAATCCCATTTATGGAAAGGCTTTGCCCCTGTGCCTCTGGGGAGGTGGAAACCAATGAACATGTACTCTTTTCCTGCCCGTTTTATAAAGATAGCCAGGAGAAGCTCATATTTCCTCAACTTCTCAACCACCCCGGCCGCCCCAATCAAGTTTTCACTAAGATGCTGCTCTTGGATAAAAAGCAAGCCTTCACGGACAATGCTGCTAAGTTCTGAGCGGCAGCATGCAAGATCTGTCGGACTCTGACTGCCAGCCCATAACCCGTGTTTTTATCTACTGATCCATTTACCTTACAGTACATCCTATTATTTATTTATTATTTATTATTTATTTAACACATTTGTATACTGCCCAAAATGCAAGTCTCTGGACAGCTTACAACAAAACAATAAAAACAACTGATAAAAGGATTAAAACATTTCAACAATTAAATTTTAAAACATTAAAACTATTAAAAACACAGTTAAAACAATATCTAATTAAAAGCCTGGGTGAACAAATGCATCTTGACTGCCTTTTTAAAAGTTGTAAGAGATGGGGATGCTCTTATTTCAGCAGGAAGCATGTTCCAAAGCCTGGGGCAGCAATGGAGAAGGCCCATCTCCAAGTCTGCAACTGCAGACAAACCAGTCCGGATGATCTCAATGGGTGGTGTGGTTCATAGAAAAGAAGACATTCTCTTAAATACCCAGGGCCCAAGATGTTTAGAGCTTTATAGGTTATAACCAAAACCTTGTACTTTGCCCGGAAACTTATTGGTAGTCGGTGTAGATCTTTTAAGAAAGGAGTGATGTGGTCTCTCTGAGATGATCCAGAGACCAACCTGGCTGCCGCATTCTGGACTACACACAAAGGCAGCCCCACATAGAGCACATTGCAGTAGTTAAGTCTGGAGGTGACCAGCAGATGTACTACAGTTCTGAGGTCATTTATCTCAAGAAACGGACGCAGATGGCATATCAGCCAAAGCTGATAAAAGGCACCTCTGGCCACTGCCTCAACCTGGGACACCAGGGAGAGTTTTGTGTCCAGAAGCACCCCCAGACTGCGTACCTGTTCCCTCTGGGAAAGTGTGACCCCATCCAGAACTGGCAGATCAAAATCCCGAGTTCTGACCCCGCATAATAAGTACATCAGTCTTATCTGGATTCAGCCTCAGCCTGTTACCTCTCATCCAGCCCATCACTGCCTCCAGGCAGGCATTTAGGGAGGTTATGCCCTCTCCTGATGGTGCTGACATGGAGAAAAGGATTTGGGTGTCATCAGCATACTGATAACACCCTGCACCAAGTCTCCTGATGACCTCTCCCAGCATTTTCATGTAGATGTTAAACAACATCGGAGACAAGATGGAGCCCTGAGGAACACCATACCGAAGTTCAGTTTTTGAAGAACTGTCCTCGCGGGACACCATCTGGAATCTGCCTGAGAGGTAAGAGTGGCATCACTGCAAAGCAGTGCCTCCCACCCCCATCCCCCTCAGACGCTCCAGAAGGATACTATGTTCAATAATATCGAAAGCCATCAACAGGTCCAAAAGGACCAACAGAGTCACACTTCCACTGTCAATTCCCAACTGGAGTTCATCCATCAGGCTGACCAAGAAAGTCTCCACGCCATAGCCTACGTGGAAGTCAGTCTGAAACGGGTCTAGATAATCAGTTTCATCCAAGACTGCCTGGAGTTGAGAGGCCACCACCCTCTCAATTACTTTGCCCAACCATGGAAGGTTGGAGACAGGCTGATAGTATCTCAACTCTGAGAAATTCAAGGCAGGCTTCTTCAGAAGTGGTCTAATGATTGCCTCCTTAAGATAAGGAGGCAACCTGCCCTCCCTCAGAGAAGCATTTATGATCTCTACTAGGCCTTCTGCAACAACCTCCCGGCCAGATAGTATTAGGCCTCTCGGGCAAGGGTTAAGAGAACAGGTGGTAGGCTGCATCGCTCCAAGCAGCTTGTCCACATCCACATGAGTAAGAAAATGAAACTGATCCAGCCTAACCACATAAGAGGAGTCAATGGACACCTCCGATTCAGACACTGCAGTAATTGCGGGGTGTAAATCCAAGTCGGCCTGAATATGAGAGATTTTATCCACAAAAAAATAATTAAGCACATCACAGTGGGTAATAGATTGCTCCAAATTCTGATTCAAGGGAGGAGGGGCACCTACTAGCCCTCTCACAACCCTAAACAACTCCTCTGGATGTGAACTTGCAGATGCAATACGGGTTGAAAAGAATCATGTACATAAGAACATACGAACAGCCCTGCTGGATCAGGCCCAAGGCCCATCTAGTCCAGCATCCTGTTTCACACAGTGGCCCAACAGATGCCACTGGGAGCCTACAGGCAGGAGTTGAGGGCATGCCCTCTCTCCTGCTGTTACTCCCCTGCAACTGGTACTCAGAGGCATCTTTCCTTTAAGGTTGGAGGTGGCCTATAGCCCTCCGACTAGTAGCCATTGATAGACCTCTCCTCCATGAAGTTATCCAAACCCCCCTTTAAGCCATCCAGGTTGTTGGCTATCATGCTTCCATGCAGTCGACTTTTTTCTAAACTAAATAGCCCCAGGTGTTGTAGCCTTGCCTCATAAGGAAGGTGCTCTAGGCCCCTGATCATCTTGGTTGCCCTCTTCTGCACCTTTTCCAGTTCTACAATGTCCTTTTTTAGAAGTGGTGACCAGAATTGTAAGCAGTACTCCAAGTGTGGCTGCACCATAGTTTTGTATAAGGGCATTATAAAATGATTTATTTTAAATCCCCTTTCTAATGATCCCTAGCATGGAATTTGCCTTTTTCACAGCTGCCGCACATTGAGTCGACACTTTCAAGAAGCTGTCCACCATGACCCCCCAAATCGCTCTCCTGGTCAGTCACCGACAGTTCAGATCCCATCAACATATACTTGAAGTTGGGTTTTTTTGTCTCAATGTGCATCACTTTACACTTGCCAACACTGAACTGCGTTTGCCATTTTGTTGCCCACTCACCCAGTTTGGAGAGATCCTTTTGGAGCTCCTCACAATCCATTTTGGATTTCACTACCTGAAAGAGCTTGGTATCATCTGCAAATTTGCCCACCTCACTGCTTACCCCTACTTCTAGATCATTTATGAATAAATTAAAAAGCACCAGTCCCAGTACAGATCCCTGAGGGACCCCGCTTCTTACTTCCCTCCATTGTGAAAACTCTCCATTTATACCTACCCTCTGTTTCCTGTCCTTCAACCAGTTACCAATCCACACATGTACTTGTCCCCTTATCCCATGACTGCTAAGTTTCCTCAGGAGTCTTTGATGAGGAACTTTGTCGAAAGCTTTTAGGAAGTCCAGGTATACTATGTCAACTGGATCACCTTGATCCACACACTTGTTGACACTTTCAAATAACTCCAAAAGGTTTGTGAGGCAAGATTTATCTTTGCGGAAGCCATGCTGATTCTCTCAGCAGGGCCTGTTCTTCTATGTGCTTTACAATTTTATCCTTGAGGATGTTTTCCATCATTTTTTGCCTGGAATGGACGTTAGGCTAACCGGCCTGTAATTTCTCAGATCGCCCCTGGATCCATTTTTGAAAATTGGTGTTACATTTGCTGCTTCCCAGTCCTCCAGTACAGAGCCAGATTGCAGGGATAAGTTACATATTTTAGCAAGGAGGTCAACAGTTTCACATTTGAGTTCTCTAAGGACTCTTGGATAGATGCCATTCGGCCCCAGTAATTTTCTAGTTTTTAGTTTTTCCAAACAGTTTAGAACATCATCTCCTGTCACTTCTATCTGACTCAGTTCTTTAGCCTCCATCCCTGAAGAGCCTGGTTCAGGAACAGGTATATGCTCCATATCCTCTGCCATGAAGACGGATGCAAAGAACTCATTTAGCTTCTCTGCAACCTCTATATCCTCCTTTTACTCCCTCATTGTCTAATGGTCCAACCGCCTCCCTGGCAGGTTTCCTGCTTCTGATACATTTAAATAGTTTTTTGTTATTCCCCTTGATGCTTTTAGCTAAATGTTTCTCAAACTCTCTTTTTGCCTCCCTTATTGTCACCTTGCATTTCTTTTGCCAGAGTTTGCATTCTTTTCTGTTCTCTTCGTTTGGACAGGCCTTCCAATTTTGGAAAGAAATCTTCCCTTTTCTGGCTTCCTTGACATTACCTGTTAGCCATGCTGGCATCCTCCTGGACTTAGAGGTACCTTTCCTCCTTTTGAGTATACAATCTAACTGGGTTTCTAGTATTGTGGTTTGAAGTAAATGCCATGCATTCTGGAGCAAAGTGACTCTCATGATTTTCCCTTTCAGCTTTCTTTTCACTATACACCTCATTTTGGAGAAGTTTCCTCTTCTGAAATTCAAAGTGTCTGTGTTAGACTTCCTTGCTGATTCTCTCCCTGCATCTATGCTGAATTTGATCATACTATGGTCACTGTTCCCTAAAGGGTCCATGACACTGACATCACGCACCAGGTCCTGGGTGCCACTCAGGATTAAGTCCAAAGTTGCCTTCTCTCTGGTTGGTTCCACAGTAGGGCATAGTCAATCAGCATTTCTAGAAATTTGACCTCTATGTCATTACCTGACTGTGGATTTACCCAGTCTATGTGTGGGTAATTGAAGTCACCTATTATTACTACCCTGTCTATCCTTGATGCCTCCCTGATTTCTTCTTGAAACACCCAGTCACTGTCACCGTTTTTATCCGGAGGGTGCTAGCACCTTGTATTGTCACCCACAGGGAATATCTTACAATGCTCACAAATCAAGTTCCTGAACTACATACAAAGGCAGCCCCACATAGAGCATATTGCAGTAGTCAAGCCAGAAAATTACCAGAGAGTGCACCACAGTTCTGAGATCATTATTTTAAAAGAACAGACACAGCCATCATATCAACTGAAGTTGATAGGAAGTGCTCTTGGCCATGGCCTCAACCTGAGAAACCAGAGAGCTGAGTCTAACGATTAGTGAGACCCGGTTTGGTGGGATGAGCGGGGAGATCCCCGCAGATGATTGCAGAGGGAGCCCTGGGCAGCCGGATCGGCCGCCCACATGATTGCCAGCTCCGTGACAGAGCCGGCTGGGGGGAGCGGGGGCCGTGCAGCCCCGGAAGCTCCAGCATGCCCTGCCCCAGCATGCAGGGCATGCTGGCAAGACCCCCGGAGCCGGGAGGTGGCTTTTCACCTCCCCTCCGGGGGTCTCCTTGTGAGTAGCTGTGGCACGGAGCCACACCGTGGCTGCTCACGATCTGGAAGCCCAGGTTTGCGGAGCTCTTGCTCCGCAAACCCGGGCTTTGGGGAGGGCTTCAAAAGCAGGCTAGCCACTTGTAAGCCACTGGGCTCGCCTGCGAGCCCAGTGGTTTACACGATCAGCAAAAATCGGGCTAGGCTCTCCTAGCTCAATTTTTGCTGATCGTGAGAATAGCCCCAGAGTGAGGCCCAGTGTCATGCCCTCGAGCTCCGACAGCGAGGAGGAAGGGGAAGCTGTCAACTTTCCAGCTGATTCAGGAGTGTCTGGGGGCAGAGCCTGGCTGTCAGTGTTCATGAAACGGCTGTGGTAGATCCAACTAATGATTTAGAGCAGGCACGGCAACCTGAGTCAGCGGAAGGCATGAGGGACCAATGCGAAGAAGAGCTAAGCAATGAAACACCACTGACTCCACAACAGCGCAGGCTCACGAGACATAGAACGCAATTAGAGGCTGTTAGGAGGAGCAAACGCCTGTTGCTGAGGGCTGACAAGCCTTGAATTCCTACCAGCTGGGAGCTCTCGGCTTGCTCTATAAATCACATCTCCAGCCTCCAACTCATTGCTGAGAATCAACGTTCGTCAACATTCTTGTCGACAGCGTTCAGCCAAGCCGTATCCGATTTCAGCAGCTCCACTTCCTTCATGAACTTCCCTAGCAGCTGGCCAGACCTTGACACCCAGGCCCAGAAGCACTCCCAAGCTATGGACCTGTTCCTTCAGGGGGAGTACAACCCCACCCAGAACAGGAAGATCTATCACATCCTTTGAAGTATGTCCCCTTTCCATGAGTACCTCTGTCTTACTTGGATTCAGTTTCAATTTATTATCCTTCATCCAGTCCATTACTACCTGTAGGAAGGCATTTAGGAGGGTTATACCATTTCCTGATGATAATGTCATGGTGAAATAGATTGGGTGTCATCAGCATATTGTTAATACCAAATCTCCTGATGATCTCACCCAGAAGTTTCATGTAGATGTTAAAAAGCATTGGAGATAGGATGGAGCTCTGAGGGTCACCATACGATAGCTCTCATTCAGAGAGCAACTAGCTCCAAGTGACACCATCTGGAAGATCTGCCAGAGAGGTAGGAACAGAACCACTGCAAGCAGTACCACCTATTCCCAAATCCTCCAAACAACCCGGAAGGATACCATTGTTGATTATATTGAAAGCTGTAGAAAAATCCAAAAGAACTAAAAGAGTCACACTCCCTCTGTCCATTCCTTGGTAGAGGTCATCCATCAGGCCAATCAAGGCAGTCTCCACCCCATAGCCTGCTCTAAAGCCAGTTTGAAATTCCAAAATTGCCTGGAGTTGATCAGCCACCACCCTCTCAATTACCTTGCTCACCCAAGGGAGGCTGGAGACTGGCCTATAATAATTCATCACTGATGGCTCTAGGGCAGGCGTCTTAAGTAAAGATTTCACAATTGCCTCCTTCAAACATGGAGGCATTCTGCCCTCCCTCAGTGAGGCATTTATGATGTCAACTAGGCCATCTCTAACAGCCTCCCTGATAGATGTTATAAGCCATGTTGGGCATGGATCCAAAGGACAAGTGGTAGGCCAAACACCACTTGTGCTTGTCCACATTCTCAGGAATCACAAATTGAAACTGAACCATTTTAATTGAAGCAGAGGATTACTGGACACCTCTACAATTGACCATGCCATAACTGTGGAATCCAAGTCATCACAAATGTGAGAGATTCTATCCGCAAAATGTTGTTAAAAGCATCACAGCAGGATGATGAAAAATACAAATCTAAGTTCAAAGATGACAGAAACTGAGTTAGTCCCCTCATAACTCTGAGCAACTCTGCCCGACGCAAACTTGTGGACACAATACGTGCAGAATAGAATTGCTTCTTCGCTGCACGCATTGCCACAGAATAAGCCTTCAAATGGGCTATACGTCATGTCTTTTGGGTTCAGTTTGAGTCTTCTCCACTTACGCTCTAGTCTTCTCCCTTGCCGCTTCAACTCTCGTAGCTGTTCAGTGTACCATGGAGCCAATTTTGAAGTGCAACAAAGGACCCTTAGGGGTAATAGTGTACATGCAAAGTGTACGTGCAATGTGTGTGAGAGAGAGGTGGGGTTGACTACGAGTCAGTTGGTGACAGTTGGAGAGTTAGGAGTTGGTGAAGTACTGTGCAGGACTGGGATCAGAAAACGCTAGCTGATATCTAAAAGATGTATTTAGAAACTAGCTTAACCCACACAGAGCATCTGTGCGCTAGTACTTGATTGCTCCCCTCACCCCCTGCCACAGCCCCCCTCACCTCAGATATCTCTCCACCCTCACCTGAGCTGCATTCCTGCTCCTCCTCCATCCAGTTGCTTCCATCCTCCTCACCCCTCTTGGTCACTCCTTCATCCCTTTACTCTATCTCCCTCACCCCAATTGGTTGTGGCTGCAGCGTGGCTGCTGCCTATTGGCCAAGCTGCAGCCTCCTATCCCCAGAAACATCCCCACCCTCACCCAGGTCCCGCTCCTGGTCCTCCCCACAGGAGCAGCAGCAGCGGTTGACTGGGCCCTTCCTTGCTGCCATCACCGCCATGGCTGCTTGTTCTCCTCAGGCCACTGACAGGCTCAGGCCTGTCCCTCTCCCTTCCTTCTTTCTTTCTTCCCCTCCCTTTCTTTTTCTCTCTTTCTTTGTCCTCTGCTTGCTCTTCCCCTCTGTCTTTCTTCCCCTCTGTCCCTCCCTCCCCGCTCTCTCCCTTCCTGAGTTAACAGATCTTGTTCACCTTGTTTCCTCATCTGATTCACACAGCAGCAACCTTCTTCTGCTGAAGGGGCTCTTTCCTCCCTAACGACCCCTTTCTTCTCAGACCCCTGTCCACTGTATATTCCTCTCCTCTACAATCAAGGACATCTTCTGACCAGTAACAGTTGCATTCCAACTGACCTTAACCATCACAGGCCCCAGTCCTCCCCCAGCATCACCGCTTCTCCCTCCCTCTCGCACCGGCCATTCGTCAGGCTACAGCTTCTCTCCCACACACATACACACACACACAGGTGGCTGGCCATTTGCTGGGCTGCCAATTCTCTTCCCCACCTTGCTGTGGCCGGCCATTTGCCAGGCCACTGATTCTCCTCCCTTGGTGGCTGGCTGTCCCCATCGCTAATCATCAGCTCGCGAACTCTCACAAGAGCTGCCATGCATGGGATTAGTGACAGATACATCTAGGAGAATTAAATATATAGATATAAGGTCAAGATACACTGTGTTGAGTCTAGCAGCTGACTTAATAAACTTGTTCATATTTGTTTTTACACTTGAAGCTTTTGGGGGGGCAGGGATGCACTGAACTTATATGCCTATTCTGTGCTTGCAAGGTATGTGACCAAGAGGTTGTTTATTGAGAGCAGGGTAATAAGACAATCATATGGTGGCAGCAAAAGAAAGTAATAACTTATTAAATTCCATGAATGTGGTGACACAATTGATATAAATATCATTAAACAAATCACCTCCCTGGATTTGGAAGGGGCATCAGGGTGGATTCCTGACAAGAATCAACTATAAAACCCTCCGAGGCCTTTTGGAATCTTATACTGTAGGAGTCAATAGTCTTCTTGGGCAGACCATCCTAATATGTCCTGCACCCCTGAAGAAGTGGATTGTGGCCACGAAACCAACCTTAACTGTGGTGGTCCGGCCATGACAATGGGGACACTCTAGAAGTCTCCACCCATAGAACACCACCAGTGTTCTCTCTAACAGGAATTCCCATACGTTGTTGACTACAACTCCCATAATCCCGAAGCAAAAGCCATTGCAACTGGGGATTCTAGGAGTTGTAGTCAACAACATATGGGAATCCCTGTTAGAGGGAACATTGAACACCACCCTTATCTGAGCAAAAGGCCAAATCAAGAGTGTTACCAGCAGTGTATGTTGGCCTCACGACCAGTTGAGATAGGCCCATAGTTGTGGCCGCTATTAATTCCTGAGCTGCACCAGACAAGCCAGCCCCAAAGTGAACACTGAAGTCACCTAACACCAAAAGCCTGGGTGATTCCATCACTAACTCTGTGACCCGCTTCATAAGCTCAGTTAGGGACTCCATTGGTGCTTGGTATACCAACAGAATCCCCAATCTATCCCAGGCCAAGATATACACACTCAGTATGGTCCAGTTACAGGTATACACAAAACTGGAAAACATGATTCGATTTGAGTAGAACCAGACTCGAACCAAACCAGGTTTGGTCCAGTTTTATGCACACTAGAGCCATGCCTGGATCAGCTCAAGTCCCAACTTGTTCGGTCCCAGCACTGGGGAGGAACTTTTTTTTTTTAAATGGTGGACTTGCAGGGCTTTGGGGGGTGCTGCCACAGCCGCAGGGGGTCCCTTGAGGTTCCCCTTCATCCTGCTGACCTCTCCCCAGTCTCAAACAGCCTGTTTTGGGCCATTTTCAGCCTGTTCTGGGTGTCTCTGCAATGGCGGTGGCCATTTTGGAGGCTACTGCACATAGACACTGGCCATCTGTGTGGTGGCCAGTGCACTGTACAGATGGCCATTGCACATGCATGGTGGCCTCCAAAATGGCCACCGCCAGTGCAGAGATGCCCGGAACGAGATGAAAATGGCCTGAAACAGGCTGTTTGAGAGGCTGGCAGCGGGGAGTGGGAACCTCAGTAGAATACACACACCCTGGGTCACAGCAGCAGCACCTGAAGCCCCACAATGCCCCCAGACCATTGGTCCAGGGGTACAACTCAACCTCGAGCCGAACCGAGCCTGGTCCAGCTCGAGGGTAAGCCCTTAAGCTGGGCCAGTTCGAGAGTGAGCCAGCTCAACCTCAAGCCAAATCACACATCCCTAGGTCTAGTTGTTTCACAGGGATTCTGGTAAGGCAGATGTTATTCCAATGGATCACAGCTACTCCACAGTAGGAAAACTATTCTCTTGAATGGGTTCATTATTTGTCCAGCTGCCCTCCTGCAACAATCAAGTAGCAAATTTGATGCTGGAATCTTGCCTGGTGCAAGATGATGGAACAGCCAAACAGGTGATGGCCTATTTGCAAGGACTGTAAGTCTCATTAAGGATCTCTGTAATGAGATGACTATCCAAATTGCCTGATAAGCAAAACATAGCCATGTGATCCAGAGCTGGCAGCAAATCAAGGTGAAATGGGCTGGAAACATCATCCGTCCGGCAGCACTAGGATGAACCTGTGAGAAGGCAAAGAATTCCCAGGGTTTGTCACACTGGGGTGCCCAGTCAGGTGTCTGAAACAGACTCCCATTCTTGTTCCTTTGCTATTTTATTCTGCAAGGGCCGGAAGAATGGTTCTTTCTGATATCAAGGGCTGTCATCGGGGCAGAACTACTATCATGAATATGCCGCTTTTCAGCAAAAGTTCCGAAAGTGGTTTACATAGAAAAATAAATAATGACTTTCAAAAGGTTCACAGTCTAAAAGGGAGACACCAGCAATAGTCACTGGAGGGATGTTGGACTGATAGGGACAGTTGCTCTCCCCCTACTAAATATAAAATAATCGTCATTTTTAAAGTGCCTCTTTGCTAAGTTCAGGAGTTTCCCCTTCTCCTCCCCACCCCCCACCCCACAGAAGCGTACCAAGATGGAACTGGAGCTGATAGAGGACTGGAGCATAAAGCCAAATATTTCCTTCCACCATGTACAAAACAACTGCTCTTAAAGGATCTAGCTACAATGATTCAAAGTGAATGCTGAGAAGCAGTAGGTGCACTACATTTAGCACCAGCACAGGGGTGTAGCTAAAATTGAGCAGATGGGTTCAAAGAACCTGGACCCCGCCAGCTCCTGAGGGCCCCCCCCCGCCAGCTCCACCCCTCCCTATTTTCTTCATTATCTCCCTCGCTCTGAGGGGCCACCAGGGAGAAGAGCAAACCTGAGCGCCCCTTGCCCCTAGCTACACCCCTGCACCAGCACATCATCTTATCTCATGCCTTGCCAGGGGGAAACCCTTCCGATGCCAGAATAAAAGTGTTGCAGCAGATCTACGTGAGGTAGTATGTGTTGAAAAGCAAGGCTTCCTAAGGATGAGTTCATACAGATATGTCAATTACTGTGTGACTGCAACTTCCAGGGATAGCCTTGCATCACACACACACACACACACACACATTAATAGAAGCATGTGACACAACTATGGAATAACACTATTTCTTACAACCTGGAAAAATATATTCGCATAAGTGAAAACAAGCCTACCCATCCATAATTCTCCAAGGTAACAATGCAGGGCAGCAGGCCCTAATGCTTCAGGCCTGGTATGCGAAAGAACAGGGCCTCAGGACAGTCCACACTGCACTTGGCACCAGCAGCAGATGCTAAGGTGCTACTCAAGTGTGGGAAGCAGTCTACCTGAACAAATGGCGGAGGTGGCTCTGGGGAACGATCTTGCTGGCATTTGCCTGGCTTTGGTTCCTCCTGAAGGCCAGCTTTCCCAGTGCAAAGGACTCAGGCTGCTAGCTGTGCAATTGTTCTGACGAATGTCATTTTTATTTTCTTGGTTTTTTATTTTATACTTTTTATATACATTTTATACTTTTACACTGACTTTCTCTAATATAGCCTCAAGGTGTGTCACACCATATTAAAGCACTAATATAAAACAAAGACAATATAAAATTGATTTTAGAATGCAGAGGCATAATTAAAATACCATTTTGATGCCATAAAACTAATGCAGAAAGCCATGCAGCAAGGTAATTTTGATGTGAGCTTATTGTTGTCATCATTCTAGGGAGCCAGAGAGAGAGGCAGGTGGATTACAGGCTCAAGTGCCAGCCCAGCAAAAGGTGCAGTTGTTGGAATCATTTGAAGTGTGTTAGGTGCTTCAGCCTCTGCAATAGGCTTGTCCAGCATGGTGTCTAGACTGGGGAAATTTCCTGTGGATATCGGGGTCCCCTAGTCTTTGTCAGAGGAGTCTGCTCCTGAATCTGGATCCAAGTCAGTCGTGGCAGTGCCAAAGCCACAGAGAAGTATTTGCGTATTTATTTACTGAATATCATTTTTCCTCTACCAACAATCTATTGTATTCTTTCATTAAAAAAACATACACCTTAAATTAGAAATACAACTTCAGTTGATTAGATACCACACATTACAAAATTCATAACATATGCTTCAAAACAATTCTGTTCAAATTTAATTTAGAAAAATAAAAAATTCACACACACACACACACACACACACACACACACACACACAGGGCTTTCTAAACCAAGGAAAAGCTCTGATATGCACTAACATATGCGCCCCTGGTGGCACAGTGGTAAAACTGCCGCCCTGTAACCAGAAGGTTACAATTTCGATCCTGACCAGGGGCTCAAGGTTGACTCAGCCTTCCATCCTTCCGAGGTCGGTAAAATGAGTACCCAGAATGTTGGGGGCAATATGCTAAATCATTGTAAACCGCTTAGAGAGCTTCGGCTATAAAGCGGTATATAAATGTAAGTGCTATTGCTATTGCTATTGCTAACATTCACATGGAATCTTTTTTCATGATGAAACCAATTCCCACTAAATGTTTGTATCTGTGATCTACTGTATCTAAGCCTTATATATTCCATGGGTTTAGATACCTCCACATCCTTCCATGTTTTGGATATTCACTCTCATGCTTTAGAACTGCTGAACTGGACAAACATTTTGCAGCTAATAGTCTAGCTGTGGCTAGCAGGTTCCATACAAATTTGATTGACTGATCTGTCTATTCCATATGATTTATATCCTACTCCTCTGCATAAAAAATGTGTCCAAAAAAGTATATGTCAACAATAATATAGAATCACTATAAGAAAAACAGGCAATAGAAACATCAATTTTCAAAGCATGAATGCCATATAAAGAAATTACAAAGACACTTGAAAAAGCAGTAAAACCAAATGGCTGTCTGAATAAAAATGTTTTAACTAACCAATTAAAACAGAAAAACAGAGAGGCCCTTGCATCTCATTATAGACAGTGACTGACATGTTCCTCACCACATAAAGCAGGTGTTGCAGACCCACCCATACAGCTGTGGGGCTGTAACACACACAGTGACACTGCTGCACAAGAGGGCTGTTCCAGTCAAGCTCACCCTTGTGCGGTCACACGTTATGCATTACTTGCACTGGGAATAACCCAAGCAGCACATGACCTGCAATTGCACAAGGGTGAGCTGTACCAGAACAGGCTTCTTCTGCTGCAGCATCACTGTTGTGTCAGAACCCCCATAGCAATGTGGGTGGGTCTGCAAGGCTCACATTATAGTGTGGGACATGTCAGCCAAAACTGCAGTACCACCACAGAAAAGGCCCTGCCCTAGGTACCTGCTGAGGATATTTTCAGCAGTGACAGACCAGTCATCAAGGTTTCTGAAACTAATATTTAAACTTGGATAGGTCCATATGAGTGAAGCTTGGGTTGCCAGTTTGCCCCAAATAACCCTGTTTCTCCATTTTTTTTCTTGGATAAATAGGCAGCAAAAGTAAATCTCAGGCCATTTTGGAACGGCACCTGGGCCTTTAGCTTTGTGCTCTGCACTAGTATTAGATTTCCCTCTTCTTCCAAAATCTCAGGTTTTTGGATGCATCTGATCTGGCAACCCTAAGAAAGTTAGGAGTTCAACACTGAATAGTACAAGTCAGTACAAAGTGTATCCTCTTCCAGCTGAAGATTTCCCTCCCACTCTCCCCTGGACTGGATAATTAAGCAGTGTTAATTCTGACACATGGTCTGCATGATATTGCATTTCAGTACCAATCTGGCAGCTTTCATTGGAGCTAATTTTGTATAAAGGCGCAACATGGCTTCTCACCGGAGAACCTTGACCACCTCATCCTGCTACATCCAACCCCCTTGTCTTCTGTGCCTGCCCTGCCTGTCGTTAATAGCTGAAAGGGTGAGTGATGAGCCAAGTTTTCATTACCACTTGCTCACTTTCGCAGGCACTCTTTAGACAGTGTAATAAATGGGCCGCTGGCAGCTCATTGGGTTCGTAGCCACTTTGCCGGCTCTTCCTTTTCATCTCTAGTCTCTCTGACCTTGTCAGCACTTCATCCTCCGTTCCACCTGGCAATTTGCAAATGGAGAGAAACATCCATTTATAAAATCATCTTGTTCCAAACATGGCTGGCTTCAAAGAATCTCCTCACGTCATTCCCCGCCCCTGGTTCCAGCAAGGAAAGTAAATCAAATCCGAGGATGGAAGTTCACCTATTGTCAAGGAAAATGTGAGAGGAAGGTTCCTTTCAGGTGAAATAAAATGAATCCTCAAGATGAATTTCACATACCAAATACACGACATTAAAATCTTTAGTTTCACCCCCATTTTGTTTTGTTTGGATTTATCAGAATCAGGTTCGAAATGCACAGAACATTAAAGACCCGATAGTTTGTCACTAATTCCCTCTACTACTTGTTTTCTTTTTTAAAAAATGTTATGCCCAACTAAGCTGTATCACAATAGAAAAGGGTGCAAATCTCCATAATGGCATGTTAAATGCTAGTGCGTTTCAAAAGGATCACACATGTGAGAATGTGCTCCCAAATATTTTCCACACATTCTGGGGTGGATGTGGGGGAGAATATGAGGCTGAAGATTCTGAGTAGATTCTGCTAAGTCTTAAAATATTCTCCAAATGATTCTCCAAATGATTCTCCCTGCAGCCTCATCTGCACATGAAGGCCTACCTGTTAACTTGTAAATTATGCAAATCAGGTAGATTATGCGGCAATGATTGCCCATTAGCACTGTGACTTCAAGTTCTCCACTTGAATTTAAAAGGTATGGTCAGTGAGTTTGGGGTTTGATCAAAATAGACTCCTAAACAGCAAAATAAACTCCTTTCCTGATTGAGATGTGCCTGGTTCAGTGAGAATTTTTTTTAAATTAACTTGACTTTTTATTAATCTCTGAACATTAAAAAGTAAAATTAAACCCAGCAATGTGAAATGTAAAAAAATATCAAATCTCATGTGCTGTTTGTGTTGTATCCACTACAAGACAGCTGGAATAGAACCAGACCGGGGAAGCCTGATTTCAAAATCCCCATTCTGCCATGAAGCCAAACCTACCTTGCAGGGTGGTTGTGGGGATAAAAAATAGCAACCATCAATGCCTCTCTGGGCTTCTAGGGCTCCAAAGGCCATTGCAGCGAGGGATGGTGGGAGGCTCCCCATTTGCTGCTGGACTTCAACTCCCATCATCCCTGATACTTGTATCCCATCATCTATAGTCTCCTGTGGCTGTGGATGATGGGGGTTGTAATCTAATACCTGAAGGGGGCCCAAAGGGCTCCCCCATTAAGAACCAGTTCTTTTAATGCCTCAGTAGGCTTTTCATATGATCAAACCCAAAACTCACTGACCATCTCTCTCTCTCTCTCTCTCTCTCTCTCTCTCTCTCTCTCTCTCTCTATATATATATATATGAGATATGTATATGTATATTAAAAAATTCTCTAAGGCGTACCCATGGCTAATCCCATGTGTGGGATTCATGAGGGGGATTAATCCCATGTGCGAGAGTTCATGAGCAGAAGCACCATGGTGATTGGGCAGTGGAGATTCCATATGCAAATAGGGAGGAGGAGCCTGTGATGGTTAAGGTCAGTTGGAATGCAACTGTTACTGGTCGGAAGATGTTCTTGCGGTTTAGGCCTACTGAGGCCATTGGAGGAGAGAGGCAGGCAAGGGATGGGCCCAGGCCTGTCTGCGACCTGAAGTGAAGGAGCAGCCATGGTGGTGGTGGTGGCAGTGAGGAAGGGCCCGGTCAACCGCTGCTGTTGCTCCTCTAGGTGAGGGTGAGGAGGTCTCTGGGGATAGGAGGCTGCAGCTTGGCCAATAGTCACCAGCAGCGCTGCAGCCAGAACCAAGAGGGGTGAGGGGGATGAAGTAAAGGGACGTATGAGTGACCAAGAGGGGTGAGGGGGATTGAAGCAACTGGCGGTGGTGGCAGTGAGGAAGGGCCTGGTCAACTGCTGCTGCTGCTCCTGTGGGGAGGAGCAGGGCTTGGGTGAGGGTGGGGAGATCTCTGGGCACAGGGGGCTGCATCTTGGCCAATAGGCGCTACAATGCTGCAGCTGCAACCAAGAGGGGTGGGTTGGGTGAGTAAAGTGATGGAGGAGTGACCAAGAGGGGTGAGGGAGATGGAAGCAATGAGATGGAGGAAGGGGTGCTGGAGTGCGGCTCAGGGGAGGGTGGAGAGACCTCTGAGGTGAGGGGGGCTGTGGCAGGGGGTGAGGGGAGCAATCAAGTACTAGTGCACAGATGCTTTGTGCAGGTTAAGCTAGTACCTTTAAAAGCTTAAAAGGTTTATTCAAAGACTTAAGGTATGTAAAATGTATAATGTATGGCAAACCGCACATAGAATGGTAAATGTGTGCATATAGTGTATATTATCTTGGATTGCATAACTCTATCTGCATATCTGCCGCCTACTATTTCAGATCCCCTGCCCCCTAGCCAATTCTCAAAGGCCATGGGGCCTTTTGAGACAATTCTCAAAGGCGACCGGGTGGGGAGGGGAGGCAGAAGGCTGCATGAAGCTTACCTTCCCCCCATACGAGCCATGGAAGTTTGCTGGAAGTAAGAACCACGCTCCCAGACAATCCACTGCTGCCGGAGGCCAGGATGATGTGATATCTGGAGGCCAGGATGATATGTCCTGGCCTTCGGATATCCCACAATGCACTTCATGCCAAGCACAGTGCATTGGGGGTTTCCCCCAGGAGACGGACACTGTAGGCGCCCATCATGTGTCTCCTTGGGCTAAACATAGTCTAAGGAGACACCTGATCCCAGAGCCTGGGTTAACTGCACACTGGCATCATTAACCCATGCTTACAGCTGAGGAAATGCTTGACTAACAAGCAGAAGGTTGTTGATTCATATCCCCGCTGGTACTTTATCGGGCAGCAGCGATATAGGAAGATGCTGAAAGGCATCATCTCATGCTGTGTGGGAGGAGGCAATGGTAAACCCCTCCTGTATTCTACCAAAGGTCACCAGGAGTTGAGATTGACTTGACGGCACAACTTTACCTTTAACAGCTGGGCTAAAAAGCTGGGCTAGGAGGCACTGCCCCTCCAGGATCAGGTACGATCCTGGTGGCTCTCACATGCAGCCTAACCCAGGCTGGGTTTACCTAGCCTGGGTTAGGCTGCATGTGAGAACAGCCTCAATTTCTTAAAGAAAGAAAGAAACCTCGTTGAAGTTTAACTTTTTCCCTCTGTTGTTCACTAAGAAAGTGATGTGTGACTGAGGGGCATTGTGGCTGCCACAAATCTTTGTTGTTTTTGATGCAAGAAGTCCTTGCCTCTAGAAAGATTATTTATTAACTCCAGTTTGTGAGAAGTTAATACACACACACTCCTTTGCTTTTGCTGCTGCTGAATCATCTGGTTGATACTAGAAAAAATGGAATTGATTCCTCATATCACTAAGCCAAACAAGCTTCTTTCGTTCTCTCCCATCTTAATTATAGGCAATTGGTGTTGTCTTTAAACTTTCCTTCGTTTGGGTTGTCAGCACAACTGAAGGCAACTCTAAACTGAATCTGAGCCAGAGATCACGAAGTTCACAGATCTATCCATTTGCAGGTTCTGCCCTGAAACATGCAAATTAGCAAAATGGTTAGAGTGCCTTGGAGTACGTATAGAGCAGTATTACTCTGAGCATAAACACCACACAGATATTGGCTCTAGGAAGCAGGGGGAGAGGTATAGATCAAATGGGTACATTTCCAACGGACTTGAGTCCTATCTAATCATCATCATCATCATCATCAATCTGATTGATTCTTCAAACTGCTTAGTGATTGAAGCTTTCTTGTTTCAAATTCCGTTGCACCTTATGAAATTACACAATACTTTGTATTCAATAAATGCTGCTACTGAAAAGGCAATATTTGGCGGGGGGGGGGGAACCTGCTAGCAGATATTCCCCACACAGTTTTAAAGTGTAAATTGGTTAGTCACTAGGTATAATCACCTTCTTTCATGTGTAAGTTGAGCTGACCAGAGAGCAGTCTTGTGCCCTAAAATTTTAGCTTCTTTTTAGATATTCGGTAGAGGGGAATTTCTTCATGAAAGATTCATCCACCCCCAGCACAATATACAGAATATTCGAGGGAAGCTCTCTTTGTAGAATATTCTTTTACAAGTCTAGTATTCAATGAAACATGTTAATAGTAAGAATTTAGTTGATAACATTCAACAAATTTGCATTTTGCCAGAACTGCATATGTTGAGTACCTCAACAAAAAAGCAGTTTATAATAATAACAATAACAATAACAATATAAAGAATATGTGCCCCTTTGAGTCAACTTACAATTTAATAAATATCCGTAGTTAAAGGGAAAGGCCATCATTGAGAAGTTCTTATCCATTCCTTATTACAAAGACACCAGAAAGGAGCTTGGCTCAGAAAATAAACAAGTGTTCCCTTAAATAGCACCCCCACAATTAAAATCTGCCTTCACCAATTAAAATTACCCCCCACTGATTAATCAACTGAAGCTTTAGGTTATTAATCTGAGATTAAAGTTTGCTGCTCTATTCAAAGCAACCAGTTCTGTTCTAATTGCATGGTTAGCCCAAGATGTCCTGAATAACTTATTGTTTTTATTGTTCCCATGAAACCACAACAGATAGCCATGTCTTCCCTGGCTCCTGTGTCCTGGCTGGACATGTCCCCAAGGTTTGAATAAGAGCATTTGTAGTGGGGGGGGGGAGGATTCCTTGGCACTTTTAAGGCTGCGTGGATGGAATTGATGGATAAACACAGTTGATTTTTTCTTAAGATGTGGATTCTGAGGGTTGGTTCACACAGGTTCACAGTATCACACAGATGATACTTCCCCCTTCCCCTGAACTAGCCACACATTTAAGAAGGGGGGACATGCTGAAAGTGCACCCATCCTGACATCCGTCCCAGACATTCTTAAGTACTTCCAGCATGTTCCTTTATCACATTGAGGGGTGCGTGGGTTGGTTAGGATGAAACATCCCGCCATGTGATAAAGGTACACACTGATAGGGTTACCAACTGTCCCACATTGTGCGGGATGTCCCTATTTATATGGGAGAAATTATCGTCCTGCTTGGGACTCAATTTCTACTGCTTTTTTACTACTTAAAAAAAAAACTTTTGAAGAACACACTGTGCAGCGGGGATGATGGCAAGAGCTCCAGTCCCCACCCACCTGTCAAACCATGACAGCAGGTGGGTCGCAGTGGGCAGTGGGCAGGCATGCTGGAAGACGTAAGCAGGGGGCAGGCAGGCAGACTCTGTGGTGCAGCTCCTCTCTCGGCCTGGCCTTCCTCCCAAATGAGGCGGAGCGGGCCAATTTCAGGCCTCTGCGCACTTGCACGTGCTGAAATCGGCCGCTCTGCCTCATTTGAGAGGAAGTCTGAGAAGATCCTTCACCACTGTCTGAGTCTGCCTGCCTGCTCCCCTGCTTCCACCTTCTAACGCATTTGCCTGCTTGCCGGCTGCAACCCACCTGTTGTCATGGTTTGACAGTTGAGCGCACTGTGGAGCTCTCGCCACCATCCCCAACACCAGTAAGCACGCACCCTTGCCACCTGGGCGGGGCCAAGTCCCACCCCTAGGTGGCCCCTCCCAAGACCCCCCCCCACTTGTGTCCCGATTTTGGCAAACACAATGTTAGCAACCCTACACTGGGAGAGCGTATCAGTGTCCCCCCCTTCTTAGTTGCATGGGTGGTTCAAGGAGGAGGGATATCACCTGAACCAGCCCATTGTGTCCCTGGCTCACAGAATCTTCTTCCCAGGATGAGAGACACATGTCTGGAGACAACTGTATGGAGAAGGTTTGGGGGTGGATTTGACCTGACCCTGGGTGTTAGTGTACTATTTTTATTGAACTTTTCAGCATCCATGGCATTTTCAGAAATGTATCCTCACAATATCCTGTGACTTATCCAGAAGCATCCAGTGAACTTCATGACAGAGCAGGAATTTGATCCTGGAGTCTAGGCCTAGGGCCCCAGACCCCTTCACCAGCTCCTGAGCTGGTGTGGTGAGTCACTGACCCCAATCCAGCCTCCCTTTCTGATCTGCCTCCTGTCCTCCTTTCTCCATTCTTTAATTTGCTCCCCATCCACCTTTACCTGCTCTCGCTCCTCCTCCTCCTGCTCATCCGGCTCATCCTTTTCAAAACGCAGGGGACAATGATCAGAGCAGCAGAAAGTGTGGAAGAGGAAGCAGGTGGAACTTCCTGCTGTTTGGTTTGCAGCCCTCTGCCTTTTGAAAAGGCACAGTGGAGTGCAAGGAACTGGAGCAGTGTTGCTGTGCAGTCTCCACTTGCTTGGTAGAGGCAGTCAGAGGGTGCTTCCCACTGACCTCTTCTACCAATCTACCACCTGAGGCAGCTGCCTCACCACACTTCACTATTTGGCCAGCCCTGTGGGAGTTTCATCACCCATATCAATACACTGCCCACTCCATCTGCCTCCATTTTGAATGAATGCCAGGCTTATACACAGGAAATGGTGGTAGATTCCTGAGATGGCAGAGTGGATTGCACCACCAGAATACAAGTGGAAGATCACATTTTTCAATCCTCTAGCTAAAATAAAACTCTCTGTGCAAGTGGAAAATGAGGACCATAGGGAACAGGCTGTACTAAAGCCTTTCTCCCCGATATCCTACTTTTTAATAATTTCAGTATGGTTTTTCTATATGGGGAGCATTCAAAATGACATCCTCCACCTCCAGTCTTAAATTATACCATTCAATCTATCACCTCAGGACTCTTCTATACATGGAGCAGAATAAGGTGGTAGACCAGGCCTTCCTGACCGAAATTTACTTGAAGGCTACCTGCACAGAGCTGGAGCTAAACAATTTGGGAAGAAAAATTCCTTGATTTTACAAAGGTTTCCAAGCTTCCTAGGGACAATAGAAATGATGGACACATACGAAAGTCAACCAGTCTAGTACAACTTCATTCTATTGCCCTTAATCCTGACCTACATGTTCAAGAGGATCATATGGTACACATCCCTCCTGGGATTGTATTCTTCAGTATGCAGATGAGGGAATGAAAGGCAGCATGGGATCATAGTTAACAAAGTTAGACTAGGAAGCTCAGCCAAGATGTTCACTGGGTGACTGTAGGTCAATCGTCATCTCTCAACATACCCTTTCTCACAGGGTTGTTGTGCAGCTAAAAATTGCCTTAATAAAACCCTGAACTTCTTGGAAGAAGAGATGGATATAAATGTAATACATGTTAAAATCCCATAATTGAATGCTCACTCACATCAAAAATGTATTTATGGAAAAGTAGATTATTAGAGAGACGTTCTAGCCCCACGCAGGATATGACTATTTTCTCCTCCTCCAGTGCTGAGCTTTTTTCATTACCCCTTTGTTCTCTCACACTTTTAACCTCCTCCTCAAAATGTCTTTTCTGCCTTGGCTCAACCTCATACTCTGCCAAGATTTCTCATCATCATCACTGTGGGAAATCTTCCCTGAAATGTAAAGCTGAGATAGGAGTGAATCATAGTAAATAGCTCTTTTGAGTAGTTTTTATTTTTCCAGTTCTCAGTTTGAAGACTGAGATTTTTCTCATTAATTTCTTATTTGTAATTACTCATAAGAGTGTTTCTAGGATTAATGTTGATTAGGAGATGGTTTGCAAGCTGTTGGTTAGCAGAATAATGTCTGTTCCCTGGCTGGATTATCATAACTGATAACATGACATCCGCTGCTGAATTCTCCTTTAGCATGAATATCCTTCAGCCTATGTGATGAGCTGCTTTGCTAATCACTAAGCTGTTGCTCATGATTCACTTAGGTGTGAGCAGCTCATGATATTGGCAGAAGGATGTGGGATGAAGGATAAATCTATGAACAAATAATAGCCAGGGATGTTCAGCTTGCATATCATCGTTGTCAGTGTGCTTCCATACCGCTGGCTGTTGGGAGAGAAAGGGATCACATTGCAGCTGCTGCCTTCTTTGATGTCTTCATCTGGCCAGAATAGGTTTGTGTATCAGGGTTCTACAGGGAAAGTAAATGGTAATTGTTCGGACAAGGCAATTCAAGACTATAGAGAAGTTGTATAGACTTCTAGGGGAGTTGTATAGTTATTTATCTGTCCTATGTGAATGACTGAGCGAGTGTTCCCTCTAACAGGGGTTCCCAGATTTGTTGACTACAACTCCCATAATCCCAAACCAAAGGCTGCTGCGGCTGGGGATGCTGGGAGTTGTAGTCAACAACATCTGGGAATCTCTGTTAGAGGGAAGACTGGACTGGGCCCCTGTACTTCAGTCCTCATGGCCATACGAGATGGCTGATTATACTATAGAAGAATAGCTATGATATCAAGTACATTGCTTGACTGCTGATGTACAATGAATTGTTTCTTACACACCCACAAAAGCAGACCTGTGGAGACTTGGCAATGGGAGAAATCGGTGTTCCATGCTGAGAATTCATAATAGTTTCCTACAAAATGAAAGCAGGGATTTGAGTACCATCTGCAAAATGATCTTTTCTAAACTTTAATAGCAAAAATAAAGCATCTAAAAAATGTCCACCATTCCAGGCAAGATACAGAATGATTTCCAAACACATTTTCCAGATTTTTAAAATGGTGATAATCCTTTGTTTTGGGGGCTAAGACAGTTCTTTGGTTTGTATTTAGTTCTAAGAACTTTGAAGGAACCTGGGGCCATAGTTCTGTTTACATATTTGTGTCACAGGAAAAAACAGGGGTGGGTGGTGGTGGGAGAAGAGGATTCATTATCTATGAACAAGCATTTCCTGAGGAATGGAAGACAGTGCCTTAATAAGCAAGTAGTTCTGGTTTGGAAAGCGAGGTGGCAGAGGCCAACACATTCACTGACCCATAAAGTTCAGTTCAGTTGGAAACTGGCAAAAAGAGCAAGGTCTGGTGCCCAGCATGTGCTCATTGTACTGCCTCTTGCAACAGTTAAGAACATAAGAACAGCCCTGCTGGATCAGGCCCAAGGCCCATCCAGTCCAGCATCCTGTTTCACACAGTGGCCCACCAGATGCCGCAGGAAGCCTACAGGCAGGAGTTGAGGGCATGCCCTCTTTCCTGCTGTTACTCCCCTGCAACTGGTACTCAGAGGCATCCTGCCTTTGAGGCTGGAGGTGGCCTGTAGCCCTCCAAAGAGTAGCCATTGATAGAACTCTCCTCCATGAAGTTATCCAAACCCTTTTTAAAGCCATCCAGGTTGTTGGCTGTCACCACATCTTGTGGCAGAGAATTCCACAAGTTGATTACGCATTGTGTGAAAAAGTACTTCCGTTTGTTGGTCCTAGATTTCCCGGCAATCAATTTCATGGGATGACCACTGGTTCTAGTGTTATGGGAGAGGGAGAAGAATTTTTCTCTCTCCACTTTCTCCACATCATGCATGATTTTATAGACCTCTATCATGTCTCCCCGCAGTTGTCTTTTTTTTCTAAACTAAATAGGCCCAGGTGTTGTATCCAGTTCACAATGAAGCAGAATAGACATGTTTTCGCTTTGGAGGCTTGGATTGTCAATAGCCTTACTTTAAGACATCCCTTCATTTAAAGTGATGTGTCTTATTACAGAATATCCTCGATCTATAGAAAAAGTCCATGTATTTGTATGTCATGTATTTCTTCACTTCATACCTCTGTAGAGTATACTATATGCCCCTTATCTCCAGTCCCATGACTCCTGTCAGTTTGTTGAGGGTCTTGCAACATACCTGGAAGTTTAGGCCAACACTTCCCCTGGGCTCCTCTGCCTCTGGAGCCCTCTGGATCAGTGCCACAGGGCTGGAGCTGTCCTGCCATGAAAAGGTGCCAGGACAGTATTACAGCATAGTATGGGTATTGCGATGGCATTACAGCCTAGCTTGCGTATTTACAGAAAGAGTATTATATTTAATCAACAGCAGTGCACCTAGCAAGATTATGTCAAGTTGGAAAATGAACATAGTTATAGGCTTGTAATGGTATTTTATGCGTCTAAGAGCCAGTGTTAAGACAGCTGATGCTTGTGTGCAGTGCTCTATTGGGGGCAATCCAAAGTCACTTGTAAAACAGAGTAAGTTTTGAGAAGCCAAAGGGGACATATAGATTTTTGCCTGGTCGCACATTACCAGCAAGGTGTGCCCATTAAATTGATCAATGAAGCCCTGAGTCCAAGCCAACTTTCTTGCTTCCTATTTCTCTGCCTTCTTATCAAACGAAAACTCCTTTGAAGTACAGTGATGTCACAACCCCTTACATAGGAAGCTGTCACATACTGAGTCAGACCACTGGTCCATCTAGCTCAGTTTTGTCTTCACAGACTGGCAGTGGCTTCTCCAAGGTTACAGGCAGGAATCTCTCTCAGCCCTATCTTGGAGAAGCCGGGGAGGAAACTTGGAACCTTCTGCTCTTCCCAGAGCAGCTCCATCCCCTGAAGGGAATATCTTACAGTGCTCACACATCACGTCTCCCTTTCATATGCAACCAGGGTGGTCACTGCTTAGCTAAGGGGACAAGTCATGCTTGCTACCACAAGACCAGCTCTCCTCTCCTGACCAGCTCTCCTCCCCTTGCATGGGAGCTGCTGTCAATATATACCAGAGCAGCTACATTTTAAGGTCATTTTCACAACCTTACAGTGAGGTGGGGAGGGTGTGGGGGGAGGCAAAATCAATCTTACCTTCCCCCCAGAGAATCTGTGGGCTGCTATGAATGGCTTGTGCACCCACACAAGCCCCACTACTGCTGGCAGCGTGGGAATGAAGCCCAGCCTCCAGATATCTCCAAATGCACCTCAGCCAGGCGCCCTTCTACCCGGGTAAAAGCTCAGGTAAAAACCCTAGGCTCCCTGTCAGGGTAGGACTGTGCAAGCCTGGGTAGGGCTGCTTGTATGAACAGCCTTATTAATTTGCACATGTGGCTGATGCCAAAAAAGCACCCATTTGGCTTCACACTCCTATGTAAGACAACCTCCCTATGTCTTGACATCATGGCACTCAGTTTTTCTGCATCCCCACCAGTGGCTTCCAGTCTTGTGCGGTGCAGGGTAAGGAAGTGTGCGAACAGGTTCAACGTTCAAGAAGTTCGATGTTGAACCAGTTCAGTTTGAAGGTTCGGGATAGAACCCAACCATCCCCTGTTTGGTCCGACCCAGACCAACCCCCGACCCCTGACTGTTCGGTGGGGTCATGAACTTTTTTTTTTAAATACAAAAATTTTTTTTATTTTACCTTACTCCCCCTTGGGAGAGTTCCTGGAGGAGGTGGGGGATCCATGGACGTTCCCTTCCCCCCATCAGCTCTCTTTATAGCCCCCTCCAGCTGATTCAGCTACTCTTCGGCCAGTTTTTGGCCTTCTCCCCTTGGTGCAGTGGCCATTTTGGAGGCCACACGCCTGCACAATTGGCCTCTGCGAGGCCCGGGCCACACAGAGGCCAATTGCATAGATGCGCAGCCTCCAAAATAGCTGCCGCAATGAGGAGAGAATGCGAAAACCAGACGAAGAGCCGGCTGAACCGGCCGGAGGGGGCCATAAAGAGAGTTGGCGGGGGGAGGGGGAACCTCCGCAGACACCACCACCCTGCCACCTCCAGGAACTCCCCCGAGGGGTAGTAAGGTTAAAAAAATGTATTTAGAAATGTTCGCAAAGGCTCCCCCCCAGACCAAACCAAGCCGGCGGGGGTTCGAGGAGCTGCTGGACCGAACTGGCCTGGTTGGGTTCGAGTCAGATCTGGACTTGAATCGAACCAGGCCAGCTGGTTCCATGCACATCCCTAATGCACAATGACATTAGGACACAGTAGTCCTAGACATGATGCAGAGGGGGTGGAATTAAATGTGTGGTTGCAGGTAAATATGTACTTATTTGTGCCTCAATTACATAAGTTTAATATATTCCCAGGAAAGAAAAATTATGTTCAAACAATCAAACAGATCTGTTGATCATCTGCTCAGATGCTGGTCAAAGAAGCTAGATACATTTCAAAAATAAGGAAGAGACAGTCTGGACTCATATTGAGTAACAATAATGGCACAACAATAATGACCTGGTATAGGCTTAAATATTTACAGGTCTTATAGGACAATTGGTTTAAAAAACATAAGTGCAGACATGTTTTCTATAGATGGGAGTGACATCCAGCACTCACCTTGCCTGGGATGGGGTGCTGCAGCTGCACTCTTGACAGCTCCAATGATCTCAGATGTCGGCTTCTCAGCAGAACGAAGAGGAATAGCCTCTTCCATGAAATGTGATTGCATTATGGGCTTCATCTCTATGATGGACAAATTACATGCCACATTATAAACTCGCAGTGAATTAGAGGGAATAAGGGGAGCTAATTGGATTATGTGCTTGTCAGGTGGCTGGTTTGCTAAGGTGTCAATACTTCTGGGAGGGAGAGGAGGCTTCGCTGGCATCTGCAGCCTCATGCTTGGGGGAATTGTCATGCCTGCATTGGGGAGAGTGTGGCCTCACCCCATCAGCACGGATTCAGAGCCTGGGGGTTATCCTGGACCATGCTTTGCTCCTGGAAAAACAGATTACAGCAGCAGCCAGGAGTGCCCTTTATCAGCTGCACTTGCTGTGCAGGTTCCATCCATTTCCAGAGTTGGGATGTGCAAGGAACCAGCTTGCCTGGTTCGGTTTGAAGCTGGACCTGCCTCGAACCCAACCGGGACAGTTTGGAACGACACCTCCGCACGAAACATGCCCCCCCCTCCGGTTCAGTTTGGTTAGGGGGGTTCGCAATCTTAAAATTCTTTTAAATATCATTATTATTTCTTGTTTACACAGTCAGACAGATGTTATTGACTGGTTTGTTTTATCCAGACATTGAGTCCTTCCCAAGGACCTGGGATGGCTGGATTTTATTGTCAATGTTCTTGCTGTTGTTATAGATATCGTCGCAGAATATAGACAGTTCTCAGTAAAGCTGCTTTTTGTAATTGGCTGATGGTGATTTCTGTGGCCCCTATGGTGTTGAGGTGCTCTTCAAGGTCTTTTGGAACTGCACCCAGGGCGCCAATTACCACTGGGATTATTTTGGTCCTTTTCTGCCACAGCCTTTCAATTTCAATTTGTAGATCTTTGTGTTCAGTGATTTTTTTCTATTTCTTTTTCTTCTATTCTGCTACCCCCTGGTATTGCTATGTCTATGATGATGATGATGATGATGATGATGATGATGATGATGATGATGATGATTAAGATTAAACCTTTTACTCCCCTCAGGGGAGTTCCTGGAGGCAGCAGGGGAGTCTGCGGAGGTCCCCTATCCCCCCGCCAGCCTTCTAAATCACCCCCTCCCCCAGTTCGGGTGCTCTTTGGCCAGTTTTCACTCAGTAGCACTCTTGGGGGCTGGGCGCCTGCAGAAGCCATGTGCGCAGGTGCCCAGCACCCAACATGGCCACAGGCCGCTGGGTGAAAACCGAAAACCAGCCGAAGAGTGCCCAAACTGGGCGAGGAGGTGATTTAGAAGGCCGTCGGGGGGGGGGGACGGGAAACCTCCATGGGACCCCCCCATCACCTCCAGGAACTCCCCCAAGGGGAGTAAAAGGATTGGTTTTTTAAAAAAATAATAACAGAATTTTAATATCGCGAACCCCCCAAACTTCGGGGGTAGGAACCATCAAACCCCCGAACCCCCGAACTGGTTCACACATCACTATTCCAGAGTAGTTAGATCGTGCATTCTTAGCTGTGCTTTTGCATCCTCAAGGCTTGTGCAATGTGCTTCTGCATCAGCCTGCCCTTAAAGAAGATTTGGAAGCTGGAAGCAGAGCAGAATGCCATGGTTTGCCTCCTGGTGCATGTGTGGAGGCAAGAACATATTTGACAAGTTTTGCAACAATTGTATTGGCTGCCTGTGAGTCTATGGGCCCAGTTCATAACACTGGTGGTGTGCTTACATTTCAAACACATCACCAGCATCTCTTTCAGATTCCCTCTCTGTGCACGAACCCCAATGTGAGTTAAGATCCTCCTCTGATCAGCCTCTGCCCTGCTAACCCTCATTATGCAAAGTGACATTCTCTCCAGCTAGGAGCAGGGCCTTTACTGCAATCACCGCAGGATTCTGCTATGATTGCCCCATGGAGGTCAGAACTATCTCCTTAATGGCCTTTTGCAGATGCTTCAACATCCATACATTTCCAGTTGCTTTTGGAGGCTGACGGAGAGGCTGTCCCAAGTATTTTTTGCTGGGTAAAAGAACAAAAACACCTACCAATGAGCAATACAAACCTATGTTGCTCATTGGTATTGGTAAAACATCTTTCTAAATGTTTTATAGTATTTTTGTGTAAGCCACTTAAAGCCTTGGTAAAGTGATATATACCAATTTTAAATAAATGTCTACTATGAGAAATTCCCTCCTAGTAAAGGGACATTTTGCCAGTCTTTCTGCCGTACCTCCCTATGCAATTCCCATTACAGCACCTTAAACTACAACAAGCTCGGAATGGGACTCTGATGTATTTTATTGCTTTAAAACAAAATGCACGGTTGCGCTTTCATAAACTGAGGGAAGGAGTTTGGAAACTTGACAATGAGTGAGATTAATCCCCTATTCACAGCAATAAAAGAAAAGGATACCCAAAGTCACCAATTTCTCATCTCTATCAGGTTCCAAAGCATGCTCATCTCTTTGCACTGCAGTCAGCCTTGAAAAACTCTCTGTTTATGATGTTCTACATGAAACTCCACCTTTCTTCTGACACTTTTGAAATTAATGTTACAAACGTATGGACTTTAGAAATGTACTTATCACTGCTATTAATTGATGATTGTTGTTGGTTAATTGAGTTTTCTCTATTTGAATTTTAATGTTATAAAAATTATATAAAATGCTATATACCACTGCAATGAACATTGCAGTGGTATATAAAATCCCTCTGAGGAGGAGTGGGTAAGATGAATGCCTTACTACCACCTTCACAGCTACTGCCTCAACTAGGAATGCCTTCTCCCTTGTCCACAGTGGCTCTTTTAAGGATCAATTAACTCTGCCCTGTGGGAAATTGACGATTAGACAAAGCAGCACTACACTCATCCCTACTTTAAAAAAAAGATGTATTTGTTATGATAGGCATTTATAGCTAGCCTTCCTATTTAAAAAAAAATGTTCCAGGTGACTCATCATATAAACATCCACAAAATGACATTGCATCTCACATGCAGCCTAACCCTGGCTAGGGATGCCCAGCCCGCCTGGTTTAGGCTGTGTGTGAGAACCAATCCCGGCAGGCTAGTGTTTCAGCCAGTGTCTTTTAGCTGAAGTTCTCACTTAACCCAGGCTTGCTGCACGTATGTGAGCTGGCTGCTTCCAGCCCAGCTGCACACAGAGATGGGTGCCTAGAGAGCCTGTCTCCTGGGGGAATCCCCCAATCATCATGCATGTTGCACCGTGTATTGTGGGATTGCCAGAGGCTGGGACATGTTATCTTAGCCTCCGGAGCTGCACGTTTTACCATGCAGCGCTTTTCGTCTGGGAGCCCCTCCGCTCTCCCAGAGACATACCATCACTCATCTGGGGGGGAGGTGAGTAAAACCAGCCTCCCCCCCCGCCCCCCGCCACCTGCCTGCCCACTACCCCGCCAGCCTGCCTAGTCATGTGAATGACCTCATTGTCTGAGCAGCTTCACACATGACCTTGAGGCATCTGGTTGGCCATGTGCTGGACTCAAGCCCCACCCTCCACCCCCAAGCATTTGAATCCTTCCCCCTCATTTTACTGAACCAAACTGCATTTAAATGAGTTGCTGCTCCTCAAGCTTTCCTCCTGTCTCCACCCCTGGTTGAACCTTGACCTTCTGATCCAGTGGGCTTTTCTAAAAGTTTTCTTACATAAGTATGGTTACATGCTCCTCACTTTTCTGAGTCAAGAGAAATCCCATGAGCAACATTATCCAGGTTTGGTTTCCTTTCCTTTGAAGGAGAGATCACCGGAGGCTTATGGTGACTTTGTAAGATTTGATTTATTTACCGTACACAAGCTGAGGATCAGTGAGAGGTGAGCAGCATGTACTCCTACAGTTTGGAAACAGATGACACCAAGTTCCCAGAGAGTAGCTCTGTGCACTTCAGTTCTCTATTTGCTCTCTCTCCTAAGATGTATCTTTTGTTCATTCTCCTTCCCTCCCTCCCTCACATACACACACACCCTCTCTGTTTAGCTCAACTCTTTCCCCTTTCCATCATCTCGAGAGGATTCCACAAATTCCTAGCTAAGGAATCAGGAGGAACCAACTGCTTCATGTCTCCGCCTATATGAACTGTAGCCCCTGCTGTTGTTCTTCAGTTTCACAGGTCAATAGGAAGCCATTTGCAAGTTTGTCAGACACCCACCATCTACCTGCTATGGGCCCTGCCTGCCCCCTACTTCTCTTGTGTAGTCTATTTGCTCTATTTGACCCTGCCTTGCTGAGACCATGGGAATGAACTGATAAAGGAGCATTTTATATATGCACTTCTGACAATGGTGAGGTATCTATGCTTAGTATAATTATATATTTACTGTATGCAATTCTTTGGGGATGGGATGTTGCTCATTTGCTTAGAGCCCCAAAACACCCACATTTGGGCCAACAAGATGTAGAATCTGGTTTCTTAACAACTGGTTGGGCAGAGGGAGGTTGTGCAGGTGACAGAAAGGACAGCAAAACCTTCCAGGAGCCCTAGCAAGAGCCTGGATCCTGTTTCAGGGCAGTTCAATATTAGCTCTTCAGGACAGGGACCTGTCCCCTTATACCCTGTAAAGCAACATGCACATGGATGAACATCAACAATCATCCAAAGACATACATTTGCAACACAGTGAGGCTATTCCCACGATCAGCTGAAATTGGGCTAGGGGACCCTAGCCCGATTTTGGATGATTGTGGGAGCCACTGGGCTCGCAGCCAGGCCTGGTTGCCTCCCGGTGATTAACCCGCCTAAGTACCCCTTCCCTTAAACTGGGTTTGCAGAGCGAGCACTCTGCAAACCCGTTTTTTCTGCTCATGAGTAGCCACGGTGTGGCTCCGCGCCACAGCTAATCATGAGTAGACCCCTGGAGGGGAGCCAAAAAGCCGCCTCCAGGCTCCAGGGGTCTCTACAGTATGCCCTGCATGCTTGCACAGGGCATACTGGAGCTTCTGGGGGCCGCATGGCCCCCAAACTCCCCAGCCCCCACCGGCACCATTACAGAGCCGGCAATCATGTGGTCGGCCAATCCGGCCACCCAGGGCTTCTGCCCTGCTCATGTGCAGGGAGAGTGGGTTTAGCCCGCTCTCCCCGCTCAGCTTCCCAAACTGGGTCTCACTGCTCATGAGACCCGGCTCAATGTGTGTTGCAGCCTTACTTGCCTTTAAACTCCAAGTATGTGGATGTTTTCACAAGTTCACCTGAACACACAGGGATGGTCTGTTCACTTGAATCCAGGGAGATATGTAAAGGCTGCACATATTTCCTGGTGTTCTTACTGGGAGAGCATTAGCAGGAAAGCAGTGTTGCAGGTCGGGGGGATCACAGAGACTGAGCTCAAAAATATAATGGATGTATTATATTTGAAATTGCTCTATCAGAATAAATATTGGACAGGTGACTTTGAATCCTGCAAAAGCTAGGTTTTGCTCAGATTCTGGGATCACCAAGGTTGGTTTTATCATCTTAAAATCTGGCAGACTAGTATGGACATTATTGCAAAAGACAATTTTCACAAGCCAGGCCCTGCAATTTGATATTTCTGCAGGTTTTTTGTTCATTTTTCTCATTGTGGCGACATCTACACTTGTGATCTTGAATTTAAATTGGCTTTTCTGAACTTGTTTCAGCTTGGCATCAAAGCACCAGGACAGTGTCAGGGAGAGTGCCAGCCCTTGTGTTCATCTGATCATTGACAAGGCTGGAGTGTGTTGCAGCACCCTAAAAAGAAGGCTTATGAAATTCCCCCTGCATCACACTGTTGTATCTCTTGCCAGCAAATGCTGTGCCTTTAGGCTACTCTCATTTGAAGTGCTTTTTGGCAACTGTTGCAAGGGGTTCAGTCTAGCTGTAAATAGTTCAAAGGGCTCTAGTCCTTAATTTGCCACCTTTTTTAAAGCTATACTTTCTTGGGCATCAGCTGTAGAAGTCAGTTTATCATCCAGCCTCTGGTGGCAGAAAAGACGTGTGAGATTTCTTCCATGCATTCTGGGAAAACCTTACCTGAGCCAAGCTGCAATTTATGAACTGACAGGAAGCATGAGCCACATTATAGCCACGTACAAGGCTATATGGAAATTCCACGAGAACTTGCTTCTAATAAAAAGTACAAACTGATCATTTGTGGTTGCTTGCTCAAAAAGAATGCCATGGAAAGAAAGGGAAATATCTCATTGCTGATGGGAATGTTGCACATTTAAGCATTAGTGCAATACCAAAAGTACTTCTGGATTCCAAGGCTAAGTTGGACAAAGACAAAACTGACTCTGCAGAAGACAAGAGACATTTTGAAGGCAAGAAAGCTTGCCCCTGACAAGTGTTAAGAAGAAAAAGAAGGGAAGCACAGAGCGGTCTGGATGAAATGAAGACATGATTTGCAAGTATGTGTGGAAAGATCTTCCTTTGTGCTAATTTGTCTATTGGACTGAATGGCAAGATCAACAGCAACCAGAAGCAGAATGTGCTGAATTGATGGTGCTGGTCAAGTGGCTGTCCTTGTCCCATTTGTGATTCTGTATTCCTGGATTATTCCTAACAAATAATGCACCCACAGGTCAGCCAAGGAAGCCCATTGACTTGCCTTAGGCCTCTTGTAGATATTAGGATGTTTTGAATCTTGGCATGGTTATTTGGATTATATATTAGGGATGTGCACTAACCTGTTTGGTGTTCTATTCTTAGAACACCAAAGAGGTCCCCCATGTTCGAACTAGTGGTGTGCACGGTTCGGGAGCAGCGTGGTCCGGCACTTGGGGGGGTGTCTCTTTAAGGGGGGGTGGTAGTACTTACCCCCCCGCTACTCTTCCCCCTCGGGCGCTGGCCCCTGCCCTGATCGTTGTCTGTCTATGCCTTCAACGAAGAAGAGCTGGCAGAGCGCATGCACGCAGCGTGACATATGTGGCCCGTGTGCGCGGAGTGGAGACGAGCACGCGCGCCGTGAAGGGTGCATGCGCTCCACCAGCTCTTCTTCGTTGAAGGCATAGACAGACAACGACAGGGGCAGGGGCAGCAGGGAGGAACTCTGCCGCCCCAAAAAGATTTTTAAAAGAACCAGCGCCGGAGGGGGAAGAGCAACGGGGTGTGTGTGTAAGTACTACCACCACCCCTTAAAGAGACACCCCCCCGCCCTTCCGAACTGCCGGACTGCCGGAATTCCGGACCGGTCCGGCGGCTTTCCCAATGGTTCCGAACCAAACCATGCACACCACTAGTTCGAACTGGTTCGAGCACGAGAGCAGGGATGACTTTAAGGATGGCGGAGGGTGCACTCCATCCCCCCCCCACCGCCACCACTGTTGTTTCACTGACTGGAAGTGACTGGAAGTGCCTTGTGCATGTGCCATGGGTGCGCAGGCGCATGTCATGTGTGCATGCGTGGATGCGATGTGCGTGCGTGCGTGCGCGCACCTGCAATACACACACACATGCATGGCACTTCCAGTCACTTCCAGTCAGTGAAACAATGGGGTGGCAAGCAGGTACGCTGCCATCCCACCAGACTATTTATACACAGAGTGCCAGAGAGGGAAGCGCCATGGTGGGGGAGGTAGGTGCACCCTTCCCCACCATCAGCTCGAAAGGAGCCAGTTCCGTGCACATCCCTATTATATATTGCCTCTGGTGTGGTTTGTGATGGAGTTGTACAGTTCCATTTCCATATCAACAGTGTGCCTGCTAAAATAAATCCATTGCTGGATTTCTTCTCCCGCCCGTCCACTTCTTGTTTGGTGATGTGGATTCTTGTTGTGCACAAATGGCAATATACATTATCGGTATAATAATTTGTTCCAACACCTTCCTCTGTCCCTTTTCTCCCTCTAATTGCTTTTTAAATGCAAGTCATGTTTTTATTAAATTTGGGTGGTTGGGAATTGTGTACTTTCTGGAATCAGTGCTGCTTCTTGGAACAATAGATGTGTGCTGTGGGAGGAATTTCCCAAGTTTTTTAAAAACATGTTTTGAAAATCTAAAATGAACTAAAGCAGACAAAAAGATCAGAAAATAAAAATAGAAGTTGGTACTTTTTCCAGCTTGATTGTACAACAGCACTCTGATGAGTTCATAATTATGAGCAGCAGAGAGGAACAACAGGCCACCAGAGTCTGCCTTGAGTCCTATCATAAGGAACAATCAACTTTTTAAATGATGGATGTGTGACAGTAATAAGAGGGCAGTACAGAAACTAACACAGCCATTGAATACATGCACAGCACTGCCTCCAAGTATATACTGTGCTGAGAAGGTGGCTTGCAGATATGTTAAACTGAATTTAGATGTGCCCTTCAGTGATCCCATTGTGGCTCAAATGGGTTCACTAAAGGCCCTCCAGACGTCAGTACAGGTCCTGATCTGCTATGTCACTGATGTTTCTGCAGAGTTTTAGTAGCAGCCAACTTGTGACTACTGGCAGTCACCAACAGAAGGATGCCTCAGTCAGATCCTTTACAGCGCCATGCTTTCCCCAGCACTCTGATGAATCCAATACGGGCCACTCTTTTACACTAGCAAAAGGCCCAATATTACAGTGGGTAGAGTGTGTGCAGAGGGAGGGCTTGTATAATGAAAGCACAGGAATGCACTGTGCTGCATATGGGACCCCTCTCAGTAAGGGTCAGATCATGCAATGTCAGGGATAGAGGCCAAGTTTTGCCCCACCCCTACATTACAAAGTTGACTCAATGTGCATGGTCTTATTCTTCCATGGGAGTGAATGGCCAACATGCACATATATGGGAGGAATTAAAGGAGGACACTCAGAGACCATGGTGGGGGACCTGTTCCCTGTCCCATATTTCTTAAATCTGCTCTCTGCATAGCCCCCATTCTGGATTTTTATTTCTTGGCCATACTGAAGTATGATAATGTTAAGAAATAGGTTTTATAATTTATTTTATGGAAATGGGTTTTATGGCCTATTGGGGGGATTTGACCAACCCAAATAATACAGAACACATTTGCACACATTTAGATACATTTATGTAGATTCTGACGTCCATCCTCCCCATTGGCTCCTCAGCCAAGCACATGTACAAAATTTCTGAACCTGCGGTTCCTCTCGTACTGAGCAGGATTACTATTGCAACAACACATCCTCAGTAGGGTAAAACTAACCTGTCTCATGATGGTCTATCCTCTCTGTCATGTTGTTCCCCGGGCAGATGCTCACAATACAAATAGAAAATGTAACATGTTCAATATCAGCCTTTGGAGAGAAGCCACCTTGGCCTCCTGTGTCACTTTATAAATTGAGAGAAAACTAAGATATACCTTCAGCCTGCCTCAACCTCTGTACTTTCATTTAGTCAGCTTTGAATGTTATTCACCTGCACTTTTTAATTACAAATAATTGTTATCATCTATCACGATATTTCTTTCATAAATCACCTTTACACAAACTTCTTCCCTGTTCGTCTCAGAGCCTGAGGTGGAAGTGGGGTGACTGTCTATTTAGTTGACAGTTAATTAAAAAGTGCTTTTAGATTTATTGGACTAACAGAGCAACAGCATATTCTTCCTACCTTGGAGAGAAGTTTTAATACACGAGCTTGGCTGATTCTCATACACACTCACATATGAATCCTGTAGGCCTGTAGCAGCTAGTGGCTCACTGCCAGAGGATAATGTGAAGGGGAAAGGTTGCTGTGTAAATTTTTACTGGTTGCTGGGTAGATTTTTTCTTTTCAGAAACCCTGAAAAGGCCTTATGCCAAGGAGCACACATTCAGGGGGAAATCAGAAATAATAGAGCAAGTGGTGCAACTCTGGAGTGCTGGACGCCCTAGCCTGAGTACAGCCTAGGTGGCCAACCAGCTAACTGTAATGTGCACAACAGTGTTTCTGTTCCTTTAAGGCTCTGCTTTCATCCTTGGGCACCACAAAGTGTTCTAGAAAAAACAAATTATTTTAGCCACTTTGATTGTGAGTATAGTGGGTGCTTTAAAAGAGCAATGAGTAACTAGGGTAGATATTTTTACAGACCATATTAAGTTCCCTCTTCATTACATCCTATAAGTCTTGACCTTGCTTTGTTTACTCTCAGGCCGCATTCGCACAAAATGTGGAACCACAACTCCCTGCCCCAGCATTTGCATCCAAATTTAGATGTAACAAAGAGCTCCCTCTCTGTTCAGCCAACTAGACTGCAGAGGGGAGGGGGGAACGGGCTGTGTGAGCTTCCTGCTTGACTGAAGAATAGTCCAGGTAGCCAATAGCAACTGGAGCAAGGGAGGAGCTTCCCCCCTCAACTCTGGTTGCTGAAGAGTGATACTGTGGTGCCGTGTTTGGATGTAACGCTCGTACCCCAAAACTGGAGGTACCAGTGGCAAAACTGACTACAAACGGAAGGTAAAATTGGAGTCTGAGGAGGGAGACTGCAGCAGGTCCATTTTCCATCCAAACTGCATTTGCAGGCATTCAGATGTACTCAAATTTTAACCAGATCAGCTCTGGTTTCCTGTTACGTGTGAATGCGGCCACAATCATAATGATTCCAGAAGAAACAAACTCTTACACACTTTTTATTGCAGAAAAACAAATCTTCTTTATTGCTGACTGGATGGAGAACTCAGCTAAAACTCAAACAGAAAACCAAAAGAAAGTCTAAGAAGTGAAACCTAACTCTAGCCCATAAAAGAAAGTTCTAATATATAACTCTTCAAGCATCACATTGATACACATGAAGATTGTTCACATAGCACTGGGCTGGGGTTGGGGGTAAGGCAGGATCCTACCTACCTTTCCCCATATGATCCTTGCTGCTCTCGGGCTCCGCCACACAGTGCACTCACACAAACAGCACAGCAGCAACTGGCACAAGTGGTAGAAAAGGCAGTTGGGCTGCCAGATACCCCACAATGTACTGCAAGAGCAGTGCAGTGCACTGGGATATCCCCGGCTACTGGGTTGCTCTGTCCCCTGGCCTCTGTGGTCAGAATGGCCACCGGCAGCCCACTTGCCCACACAGCCTGGCAATGAGATAAGAGGTACACATGCATGCGTCCTCCTACCTCAATTTTAGCCTGGTTTTCAAATCAGGGCTACCTGGCAGAGGAGCACTGGGAGCAGGACCAGCCCTGCCCAGGCAAGCACTTTCCTACCCAGGTAGAGCTGATCATGAAAACGACTTCAGGGTGTTCTTTTTCCAGAATTGCTTAAGTAATCATAGGGTAATTGTGATCTTGAAAAATCCATCCTGAATGGGGAAAATCTTGAGTGAGCAGACTTTGGAGTCCTCCGACTGCACTTTTGGAGGGTGCGCCAACACCACCTGCCATAAATATATAGTATTTAGTATTGCTACAATAAAATTAGTATTCCTACAATTGTTCCTGTTTATAATCATAACCCCTGCTAACTTGGCAAAGAGGCACCTTTTAATGTGGTGATTCGCTTTATTTAGCAGGGGGAGAGTAACTGGCCCTATCCACCCCCAGCACAATACCTCCAGTGACTGTTGCTGGTGTCTATCTCATGTTTCTTTTAGATTGTGAGCCTTTTGGAGACAGGGATCCATTTTATTTATTTGTTATTTCTCTGTGTAAACCACCCTGCGTTATTTTTGGAAGGGCGGTATAGAAATCGAATAAACAAACAAATAATCAAAATGTCATTCTTTAAATAGAGGTTGTCATGGTCATGTCTCAAAACAAAAAGCCAATTTTAAAAAATCTTAAGTGGAGTGAAGTAGTGCTTTAGGTGGGGTGGGGCATTCACTGGCCCCACCCTGGCCGCAAGTCTGGTTCTAAGTATCCTGACAGAAGGGAGGAGGAGGAGGAAGAGAGAGAGAGAGAGAGAGCTCGCTGACACTGCCTTGCTCTGCTACCAGATAAGTTTGGCAAAGGAGAAGCAAGGAGGGCTGGAGGGCTAGCCGCGAAGTGTGGGAGAGGTAGTAGTGAGGGTTGAATCTATCCTGGAAAGTTGAATGGTCTGGGCTCTCTTCATTAAATTAGGGTGAGGCATTCCAAAGTGAGGAAGTTCTTGTTTTGAACTCCCCTTATTTGAACTTTACTCCCATCACTAATAGTAACTGAATCTGACAGACCAATTTCTTTGGTCCCATTGTGTTTTTTAGAAAGCAGATGTGTGATTCTAAGCTGCTATTACACGAACAGCTTCTCTGCTGCTTGGTGTAGTTTCTGAGCTCTGGCACACTGGGTGTTCTGAGACCAGTAAATCTAAATGTGCTTTTTAATTAACTGTCAGTCAACCAAGCAGTCTCTCCTCCCCACTTCCAACTCGGACTCAGAGGAGAAGTTCAAGAGGTCTGTGTAGTTTCTCAAAGGTGATACTGGAAGCATAATTCCTAGCAGTTCCCCTATAGAGTATGAATGGAAACATCTCTGAAGAAAACCATGACTATACAGGGGATGCTTTTTAATCATCTGGAAACCACAGCAAATAGAAGTTATATATGCATTAGTACACAAGGGCACAATCCACCATGAAATTCTATTGTGCATGCCCTCATTGAAACAAATGGGAATGGGTGCACACAGTAATGTCACATGTGGGATGATTCCAGAGACACCACCATATGTATCTGAACCCCAAAAATGACAAAGGAGTCTTCTTGCAACAGAAAGACATTTATTGTGGCATAAGCTTCAATGAGCCAGAGCCCACTTGGTCAGTAAGCCAAATTAAAAGTGACTGGATGGATGCAAGGGATCTGAATCGGGCCCACATCACTGAGGGAGATATTTAACCCCTCTCTCCACCACATCATTTCCCCAACTTAATCCCCAAAGCTGCTGTGTCGGGAGCTGTGGCTGAGAACCTCAAACTCTTGCACCTCAACCTCAAACCACTGCCCCCTGTGGCAGACTGTTAAATTACCAAAGCCTACCACACCTTCGAACCTCCTGCAGATGTTGGACTACAGCTCCCATCACTGACGCTGCCCTGCCAGGCTAACCTGCAGATCCTCCCAAAATGGGAGCAAGCAGTGGTGCTTCAGTTTCCGTGTCTCCTTGTTTCCTGGTGTGTTTCTGGCTGTCTGCTGTGTTTTGATGATCCTTGGTTTTGGCTCTGACTCTCAGTATGCCTTCTCTGATCCTGGTTTCTGGTTTGCTTGGCCATGTCTCATCACGCCTAGCTTGCTTCCTGCTCTTGGTATCTGGTTGCCTGCTTGATTCTAACCCTTAGCTAAGTCTCTGACTCCCAGCTTTCTCCTAGATTCTGAGTCTTGGTTTGCTCCCTGAATCCTGATTTTTCCCCCTGGCACTTCCCATTCCTGACTTTGGACTCTGAACCACTCAGTAGTAAGTTGCCTATGGCCCAGCTCTGACTCTATGGAAGTGAAAACAGACACCTAGTTTGAGCTCTATATAGCCTGGGTGGGTGGGTGGGTGGGTGGGTGGGTAGATAGATAGATAGATAGATAGATAGATAGATAGATAGATAGATAGATAGATAGATAGATAGATAGTAGGGATGTGCACAAAACTGGTTCACCCGGTTCGGTTCAGATTCGAACCGAGTTCGAACCAGGAGGGGGTGGTTCGGTTTTGGTTTTGTTCAAACCACCCCCTGGTTTGGTTCGGACTGGTTTGGACACCCAAAAATTGGTAGGATGGTAGCTGGCAGCCAGGGGTACCTGTCACCCAAATTCCAAAGCAATTGCACACTCGTACGATTTTTTACGAATTTTTGAAAAGTATTTTTATTTTTTCTCATAGGATATAATGGGACTCCACCCAGCCCATTATTGCTTATTGTGGAACACCCATGGGTGCCAACAACCATGCAAACCCTGAAGCAAGAAGACACCCCTATGATATTTTATGAATATTTGAAATATTTTTAATTATTTTTCTCATAGAGTATAATGGGACCCAAACCAGTCCATATCCCCTATTGTGGAGCACCTAGGGGCACAAAAGCAGGGTGGGTGGTAGACAGAAAGGGGTGCCTACCACCCACAAAACCCCAAGGCAATTGGACACTCCTCTGATTATTGGTGAATTGTTAAAGTATTTTTGAATTCCTCATAGAGAATAATTAGGATTGCAGCAAATGTATAGCTTCACGTCGGAGGGAAAGGGGTGTCGTAGACTGGAGTGTGGTGGGTGGTAGTTCCTAGGGTGGGCAAGGAAGCTATCAGAATTATTTGAAAGGAATTGGGCAAAGGGATGATTTTAAAGTGATTTTTGAAGTTTACGCGTCTTTAAGGTTTTTCTCCATAAAGAAGCATGGAGGTGTCAGCAAATGTATAGCTTCACGTTGGGGGCAAAGGGGTAGCCTAGAGCAGTGTGGGGTTGGTGGTATTGCCAGGTAGGGGCAAGGAAGCTACCTGAATTTTTTCAAAGGATTTGGGCAGAGGGCTGATTTTTGGTGAATTGTTGAAGTTTACGTTTCTTTAAGGTTTTTCCTCATAAGGTTTAATGGAGCTTTCAGCAGCCCCATAAGTGCACTTGGGGGGTGCTGGGGTGGCCCAGAGCAAGTGGTGGTGTAGTGCACATAGGGTGCTAACCACCCCCATGGGTTTCTAACCCATGGCATACAGGGTTCTGTTGTTTCTGAGGTGTTCTGAGTGTGGATTCTATGATAGCAAATGAGATTTTCAATGAGACACCATGAATCCACTCACTCTCATTTGCTATCATAGAATCTACACTTATGGGGTTTGGGTGACAGGTACCCCTGGGTGCCAGCTACCATCCTACCAATTTTTGGGTGTCCTAACCGGTTCGAACCGGTTCAAATCGAACCACCCCCTGGTTCGGTTCGAATTCGAACCTGCAGCTCGAACCTGATGGCTGGTTCGGTTCGAATCCGAACCTCCAAACCACCCCGGTTCGAATTCGAACTGGTTCAAATTCAAACTGGTTCGCACATCCCAGATAGATAGATAGATAGATAGATAGATAGATAGATAGATAGATAGAGTCTGAGTACAGATTGAGGGGTTATTTCTTTAAATAGAGGCAAAACAATGCACGAGATAGCTGTATGTGTGTCACAGTATTATACCAAACACAGATATATAAATACAGACTCAAATCAAATGAATCAGATCCAGTCAACATGGGTCTGACCACTCATGAGTAGAAGCCACTGGTGAAGAGCTACAATAAACAAAACATGCCTAAGCAGCTGGTGAATCAAAACTTTGGAAAAACAGAGGCATCAGTCAATGACAGCATCGACAAGAAGAGAGACAAATGAGCCTCCTGTGGCATGGAGTTCCACGTTCTGTGGACTACAACAGAGAAGGCCACAAACAGGCATAACACATCTGTAGTACTGTTTGTATCTATATAATTATTGATGTAACATGACCAGATCTTGTTAACTTCAGCTGATTGATTCATGGCTGCTAGCTCTGCTATACTGTTCCAGGCAGGAGATTGCTGGGTTCCAGGAGTGGGAGATCAGCGTAGAACACTGAAAGAGAAACAGGACCAAGGCTAGCTCCCAAGGCAAGATCAGGACTTGGAGAGTTCCAAGGGCTGTATATAACGCATCCACCCGGGAATAGGAGGATATTTGCTTCAGCAGAGACCTGGACCCAATAAAGCCTTCAAATAATTCTGCAATCCACTTCCTGTTTCTAGCTCCACCCCACTCCTGAAAAGGTTGCCAAAGCTTAAATGAGCAACTGTTCTATTCTATAGGTACTGGCTTCAACAAGACTGGATACCCTTTACTCACACTAGTCTTCAAAGGGGCCCTCGTAGTCTGAGGAGGAAGGCAAGGGTGTCTCCTCTGGTCATGAAGGAGGGGGTGGATCTCATGAAACTAGAGCTTCACACTGACTCATCCCCTGACCTATAAATGATGCTTTTTGTTAGTGCAAACAAAAATGCTTGCATCTCACTCTTCAGGGGGGAGCGGGGAGGAAAGGAAACTCTCTCTCTCTCTCTCTCTCTCTCTCTCTCTCTCTCTCACACACACACACACACACACACACACACACACACAGAGTATAATTATTGAATGTGTAGTGGCCCTGGCCCGATATTTTCGAAAGGCTAGAGTTTGGGAAGGGTTCCATTGAACTGATAGTCTAGATAGCAATGGAAGGAGAAAAGAAAGGCTCTGCTAATTGAAGTAGCTCTTATCAGAGATAAGAGAAGAACAAGAAAGATAAGGCAAATTGTAAGGGACAGGTTATAAGAGAAGTTACTAAGAGATAACAAAAATAATGGGTCAGAGAGGGGGGAATAGGTGCAGAGTGGAGAATTTAAAGGAAATGAATAAAAAATCTGAAGGCACTGGAGAATATTTGAAGAACAGACATCAAAGATGAGAAGGGGAAGAATGGCGTTTATTATTAGGAAAGATTGTATTGGACAGAGATATTAAATTCTTCTTCTTTAACTATAGTTGCCACCAGTTTCTTCCCCTAAATCAACATTAGAAGCAAATTTGGGATTCTGCTCATGAAAAATGTATTTTAATTTTTGAGGGAAACCCAAAGCATTTGTAATGACTAGCAACATTTATCCAAATGGGTCCAAAGTCACACAGCCCTATCTTTAAAATCATTTGATTGTATTAGATTATTTCCAAGGAAAAATTATCTGTACAAATTCCATAGTGCTATAAGTATAAGCATCCAGTTCTTTCTAATCATGGCGGGAAGGTAAAAGGCCATCTTTTCCAGTAAGAACAAGCACTGGGCAAATTTATTGCAGCAAAGAGGCATTCCATTTCATCTAGAAGAAGGAAAAAAGCTACTTCTGGACATGCTTTGTCCAGGCTGATTTATATTAGAGTCAACAGTCGCAAGTGGTAAAGCTATCCCTAGACTATAACACAATATAAGGTGCTGAGGTTCTCAAGCAGGAGACTCTGGAAGCAGAACTCGGTGCCTTATTCTCTTTGCCACCTAGGAAGGACTGACTGGCATAGGAAGGAGTGGCCACACCCACACGCACCTGCACCCACCCCAACACACGCACACACGCCAATGACAGAAAGGTAAACTGCAGCCAGCCTAACCAGGAAGAATCATATGACCTGGGGAGCCAATAGAACCCCTTCTCACCCTGTATAAGAACTGTCTGAGGGTTGGTTCTCCAATCTGAGCTTCTCATCTACAGAAGAAGATGCTAACAGTCATGCCTCCTGTCTGCCACAGAACATGACTGTCAACCCATCTTAGACCTTTAGTACCTCTGGCCTTTTGGAACATCACAGGCCTGTGTCCTACCCTGCCCCCATTTTCTCCCATTCTCCCTCCTCTCACATGGTGGGAGAAGCAGGCGTTGGTGTTGCTGTTGCTGCTGCTGCCTGATGTGGAAGGAGGAGGAACCATGACCTGTTCCACTGCTGCCTCATAAAAATGACCTTTCACAGAGGAGGAATCCCTTCAGCACTTCATGTGCCAAAGGACCAGAAGTCAGTCATGCACACAGCATCAATCTCCATTCTTCCTGATGGTGGCGTGGTTGTGCCTCATGGCTACGTATTGCCCTCCCACCGAGACAGAATTAAGAGATTCATAAAAGGGGAGTTTATGCTTGAGGACTGGACCAGAAAATAAGAGATCACCCTTACTAAGATCCAAAAGCAGCAGCAGCAACAACCACCACCACCACCACCACCACAGGTGATCTAAGCTCAGAGTCACTTGACTCATTTGATCACTAAGACTGAAAGAGTGAGGGCTGTCAGGGAGACCAAAAATGGTTTTCCTTCATGTCCCAGCTCTTTGGAATAGCCACAATGCTGCGTCATGGACTGTAGCTTGTTTTGATATGTATTTTGTGCTTTCCATTCACACTTGAATCCATATGCAGGAAAGAAATGTGGGTCCATCATGTGGCTGCCTCTTTCAGCACTAACCTACCTTCTGAAATGAACTGCTCACTGAAATGGATCAAGAAGTTTCTGATTGGAAGATAATCCATTCCTTAATTGAGTCAATTGAATGTTCACTGTTCTTTTGCATGTGCGCACCCAAAGTTGATGTACTGTTTCTTTCTTTCTTGACAAGTATTGCATATTTTTGTAACACGTCCTTCGTATCTCTCCTTACAATGGCTTCTCTAGGAATGCACTGCTGGATTTACTTATTTTGCTTCCATTTCTCTAGACAGTCATTCCTGCAGTGATCACTGCAGTCTACCTGACTCACTGCAATCTATCACTGTCTGCAATCTATCTGACTCATATGTTGTGACAGGTATGCTAGAACTGCGCAATTAGTGTGCTTCCGTAATATGACTTGTGGAGGAGAGGGGTGATGATGCAGAACAGAGGGGAGCTTGTGGCACAAGGGTGGCTTTGTTGGCCTAGAACTTGTATTTTGGTTTTCCTTAGCATATCACTTGCCTGGTAGCAAATCCACTTTTGCTTCCAAATCTTCCCCCAGATTTAGAAGAAGATTTGCAGTCAGGTTGGCAAAGGACCCAAGCACTGGCCATGTGAGCCCGCCAAACTGGCTATCACTGCTTTGGTGCTCCACAGGCTAGATGGGTGCCTTTAGCTAAGATCATAGAAAGCCAGCCCACCATCACTTCCTCCTTCAATCAGTTGTCTCGCCTTAGCTCTGAACTGCTGTTATATGGATGCAGCTCCTTCCCTTTCATTATATAGTAACCTACGCAAGCCCTTGCCTGGATTTGTTTTTAAAAGGAACAAAGATTCAGGTTAGCTCTTGAAACAGGCTGGTAGTTTGGCCCAGCTGGATGAGATGAGGCTTATAAAAGGGCTGAGCGATCGGCAGCACAGAGTCAAGGAGCTAGAAGAAGAATTAGTGCTGTGACTCATCTCTGCTGTTCCTTGGTCTTAAACCTTTCCAATAAAGCCTCCTAAAATAAACACGACTGCTGTGCGCCTCTTAGAAGAGTGATTTCTTCCGATCCCAAGCCTTGGCACAGCTTGGCTGTCTCAGGCACCCGGGACACAGCCTCCCAGGGTCTCCCATCCTTCCAGCAGCTCACATTGCCAAAGTTTCCTCTTCACTGACTGATACAGACAGGAGCTTAAGTGGCAACAAGGCACCCTGTGCGGCTGGGCAACCAATGCCCTTCACAGCACGTTCCTGGCTGTTAAATATTCAGGAGGCTGGGTCTGCTGCTTGTTTTAATTTCCTTTGTGGATGGATCACTTACTTTCCTATCTACAGATCAACTGTGTGAAAGTGGGTGTTTCAGTGGGAGAGTATTTCCTGCCTGCTTAAGCAGGCAAATGCATCACCTCCTGCCGTCCCTGGCTCCACACAGCACCAGTTTTTTCATGCATTAGTGCTGCCCTTTGTAACGTTGTTAAAATGTTTATTAAGCTGTAGACACCCAGGAAAGGAGTGGTCTTTTCCAGCTGGCTTCAGGTGGAACCATTGGCTGTGAGCAAACCTTTCTGAGCAAACCTTTCTGAGCCCCTGGTGGCGCAGTGGTAAAACTGCCGCCCTGTAACCAGAAGGTTACAAGCTCGATCCTGACCAGGGGCTCAAGGTTGACTCAGCCTTCCATCCTTCCGAGGTCGGTAAAATGAGTACCCAGAATGTTGGGGGCAATATGCTAAAAATCATTGTAAACCGCTTAGAGAGCTCCGTTATAGAGCGGTATATAAATGTAAGTGCTATTGCTATTGCTATTGCTATGTAGGCCCATTGGTGAGTGCAGGAATATATCAGACACATTGCAGCATCCGTCCCCACCCCACCCCACCCCCGTGTGACTGCTGGCATGGAAATGAATTCTACGAGGATTCAAAGACTTGCTCTCCTGAGACAATAACAAGATTTTTTTTTTTTAAAAAAAAAGTGTTCATACTGTGGACAAAGATAGCTACAAAATTGAATTTTGCATTCACAGCCTGATGTCAAATCTAGACTGTCCAATTCCAAACTTTGGGGTCATCTTGTTTCAGCTCAACAGACTGTACATCACACAAAAGACATAAATTGCCTTGAAAGGTAGGATCTACACTACAGATTTAAATGGTTTTAAGAGGTAATTTCTTCACCTCACAAAACCCTGTGAACCATCGTGCTGTGAGGGGATCTACCCAGAACTCTCATAGAATTCTCGGCAGTCTCTCCAAACAATTCTCAGGATTCCTTAGGGGAATAGACAGTGCTACTTGAATCTGAACTCCATCCAGCAAGTAAGGTACTACAGGTATGCACATAATGATTTTTTTACGCTAAGCACAGTAGTCTAAGTCAGATTTAGAGAAATTCCTGTTGTACTACTGGTTGGCGTTCCTTCTGCGCTGCCAGACTTGATAATTACACACACACACTTTCTAAAACACAAGGGTGGTGAATAGCAAATTAAAAATAACAATGGTAAGATTTCATTTTAAATGACCTCAGAATAATACAGATAAAGCTACAACCAATAAAAGGAAATCGGAATGCTTGGCCAAAGGCCTGAATTTAAAAAGGTAGTCTTCAATCTCCTTCCAAAGGTTGGTAGTGAGGAAGCCATGGGGATTTCATCAGAGAACAACTTCCACAGCCTCAGGGCAATCACCAAGAAGGCCCTGTCCTGTGCGCTAAACAAATGGACTTCAGCAGGTATTGGCACATGGAGTAGAGCCCTCCTACCTGACCTAGTCAGGTGGGTAGATTCAGCTGGGAGCAAATGGTCCTTAAGGTACCTGAGGTCCAAGTCATTTAGGGCTTTAAAGGTAATAACCAGCACCTTCAATTGCACCTGGAATCAGATTGGTAGCCTGCAGAAGTTGGACTACAACTCCCATCATCCCTGACTATTGGCTGGCAATGAAGGAAGTTGTAGTTCAACAATAGCTGGAGGGCCCAAGTTTTGCAGCCCTGCTATAATCTATACTAATGATGCTCTTGTCCACCCTGATGGTTTGATGAACTGCGGATAAATCCAAATATAGGGGACAGGTCCACGCTATTGCTGCCGGCTCCGCAAAAGCTTTGTATCATATTATACTTATTTTCCATTGTACTATATTACTACCTCATGTATTTTTTTTTTCTTCCCTTCTCCCTCTCCCTCTTCTCTCCTCTCTCTTCCCCCATTCAAGCACAGAACAGAGAGTGTAGAAAGCTCTATTGAGACAGGTTAATCACTTCCCAAGCAGGCTCTGTTTTCCATTCCCAGTCTTTGCAGGGCTTTGGGCAATGTTGAATAGGCAGTGGTGACTGAGTAATCATTTGCTTATGAATTCCATGCAGAACTAGCACCTCTTCATCCCCCATTTCCAACGGAACAGCTGTGATTAGGCCCACAGGACAATTGAGGAACTTTTTCTGCAGATAAGCAAACTGCACAGCAAGAAGAGTAGCAGGAGGAAGTGTTGGAGGGTCTCTCTGACCAGCTTGATCTTTGTTTATTCTGCAGCATGATTAAGAAGTGAGATTAAGTCACGGGTGGCTGGTCCCACGTCCTTTGATTGCTTGATTCCTATTATATCATCCACTCCGTCCAATTTTCCTCCTTTCTTTTAATCTCTGTGCCACCGACAACAATTGGGCAGCCTTGAATATTACATCAAACACCCTTGGAACCACTCTCCTCCCATTCTGCTGAAAACCTTGACACAGTCCCATCTCTGCCAACTGGCAAATTAATTCCAGCTCTGAACACCTGACCCTGTGTTTGAAGGTAATTCCAGGTTACCCGTGTGTGTGTCAGATAATTGCCTGTAACTCTGGGCAGGTTGCGAGATCTCATAATGCTTTCACTATTGCTCACAAAAACATGAAAAATCTGTTTTTCAGGCTCCTTTCATTTGGGGCTGCTTTGTGCTGCGTTTAGCCTAGCAGCACAGGGATTGGCACTCCTCAAACCCTAGCAGTGGGGCTGGCAGGCTCTGCTTTAACCAATTCAGTTCACCCGGGATCCTCAGCTGCTCTTTCACACATCCACATAGAGAAGTGCGGTAATTTCCCTGCTCTCACTGCTCCAGGAAGCACATTAGTGTCGATTTCAGACACTTTCCCAAAGGGTAAAAGAAGAAGAAAATGGGAAGTAATTTCATCTCTCTTTTGCTGAGGAATTTAAGTGCAGTTATAGAAACATCTTTCTCCAAAGTGATTCCTCGGGGCTGAGTGCAGCTGCCCAAGTGCTGTGCTAAAAGGCAATTTATTTGGCAGGACACCAAGCAAGGAGAAGGACATCAGCTTAGGGCATCTCCACCCTTGAAGAGACTCCAGATCAGTGTCTGAGCCCCCAGACAACATTTTTGGCCAAATTCTAAAGCCTAAACAAAATGTAGTTTACAGTGGTGCACCTAGGTCATTTTGGAGCTTGGATCTGAAGGGCTTCAGAGCCCCCCCACCCCCGCCAAAAAAGATTTTTTTAAAAACCAACAGCTAGAAGTGGCTGGTGGGCCTGTCTGTCCGGGTGTCCTTATAAAGGCAAAATGCTCAAAAAGACACGGTTGCCTGGCACTGAGCCCTCCTGCATCCCCCAAAAGACAAGAGCTCAGGCTATATATGTGTACTGACAGTAAAATTAAGTAAGATTTAATGCTAGCTGTCTTGAACATGGAACAGGGGTGTAGCTATAATTGAACGAAAGGGTTCAAAGAACATGGGCCCCCAGCTCCTGAGGGCTCTCCAGCTCCACCCCTCCCTATTTTCTTCATTATTTCCCTCACTCTGTGGGGCCGCCAGAGAGAGGGATGAACACGGGCCCCCTCTCCCCTAGCTACGGCCCTGACTTGGAAGCCTAATCTGTGAAGAGCAGATGCAGCTTGAGGAGGTGAGCAAGCTTTTCTAAATGGAACAACATCTATCCTTTCCCCCTTCAAACTAACTATCAGGAGGAGGGGAGATTTTGAGGGGCTGGTTTCTCTTGAAGGTGTGTGTGTGTGTGTGTGTGTGTGTGTGTGTGATTTGCCAGGGCTAGCATTTGCCAGGGCTAGCAAACTCCAGTGTTTGTTTGTCTCTGCCTGGAGGGGGTGGAGTCAGCTAGGACTGGGGGAGCCCCCACATTCCCTTGACATTCCTTTGACCCATATCCTGTATCTCAGTTGGAAGCCTACTCTCTACATAAGAGGTGAAGGCCCGAGAGAATAGCAAACAGAGCATAGTGCACAGGGATAGCAAACAGGATGTTGGAGTTTTGCAGGAGTTTAGCAGGAAGTGTGCAGGGGAGCCTGGAACAAGCCCCTATGATCACAAGGAGCCTAATGGAGAAGAGAACCTAAGTACAAATTCCTCCCTCATATTCTTGAGAAAGGCTGCTTGACAGTTAAATAGCTGAACATTACAGCTGAGACCTATCTATATATTTAATTCTCCTGGGTATGCCTTGGAATGTGCATCCCAGCACCAAGCTGATTGGCTGAGGCGCACCCAGGAGGGTTGGTCACCGTGGTGGCAGGGGCCAGCCACGGAGGCCAGAGGCAGCGGCAGGCCCAGCCCGGCCACGGAGGCAAGGCCCAGGAGGGGGGAAAGAAGTGGGGGGAGTCAGAAGTGGTGGTGGGGAGGAGAGGCGGCTGAGCCCAGCACAGGCCGGCCGTGGTTAGGAAGCGGAGACTGGGGCAGAAGGCATGGGGGAGGTAACCGCCGGCCCCAAAGAGTGCACAGATGCTCTGTGCGGGGTCAGCTAGTTATCTCTAAATACTGTAAAGAGCTAACAAAACCAGTATGAAGATAGAAAGTGAGCAGGTGAGGGGGCACTTCCCAGTGTATTGCACAGAGTGCCACATGTATGACTATTTGCCCCATGAGCAGAAGTCATGGGTGTGTGCTTGGTGCAAAGAGCTCCTGGCCCTCAGGGAACAAATTTGTTCCCTTGAGACCAAGGTGGTGGATATGGAGAAGCTCAGAAAGACAGAGAGGCATGCAGATGAGACCTTCAGGGACATGGTAGAGGCATCCCACTCCAGGGCCGATAGCTCCTCTGCTGTTAGTGAGAATGAAGGTCTCAGGCAAGGAGGACATTGGTCTGAGGAAGAGGGAAATGCTCCTTTAGAAGGGACCCCTTCCGTGGAAGATGAGCCCATATCCTTTTGCACAGGGGATACTCCTCGGGGGGGGGGGGCTTCTTGTAGCGTACCCACATGTTGACCACACGGTAACTTGCCTGCCTGGTACAAAGGTTGCAGACATCATGCAGCATCTAGATAGGCTCCTAGGCAGTGCTGAGGAGGAGACAGCTGTCGTGGTGCACATCGGCACCAATGATGTGGGGAAATATAGCAGGGAGGTCCTGGAAGCCAAATTTAAGCTGATAGGTAGTGTATTGAAGTCCAGGACCCCCAAGATAGCATTCTCAGAAATGCTACCTGTTCCACGCACAGGTACAGTGAGACAGGCAAAACTGAGGGGTTTCAATGTGTGGATGAGATGTCAGTGCTGGGAGGAGGGGTTTAGATTTGTTAGGCACTGGGATACATTTTGGGGAAAGCAAGAGCTGTACAAAAGGGACGGGCTGCACTTGAATCAAGATGGAACCAGACTGCTGGTGCTTAAAATCAAAAAGGTTGCAGAGCAGCTTTAAAAATGACACCTGGCAAATAGCTGACAGGAGCTGGGAAGTATCCAGATTGGCAAATGCCATCCTTTAAAGTGCGAGGGTGCAAAGGATTCAGCTAAAACAGAAGGGGACAGAGCAGAACCACATAAAGAGCAGACAGAAGCCTGTGCCAGCTGGTCAAAGAGTCCAAAGAAAGACAGCATACTTCAGGGAAGAGATTCAGCATATAGGTGCTTACATGCCAATGCCAGAAGCCTCCGAGCCAAGATGGGTGAGCTGGAGTACTTGGTTGCTAACACAAAAATAGATATAGTAGGCATAACAGAAACATGGTAGAACAGTGAGAACCAGTGGGACACTGTTATCCCGGATATAAACTCTATAGAAAGAACGGAAGGGGCACCTTGGAGGTGGAGTAGTACTAAAGAAGGGATAGGATCTAACAAGGTAGAAAACGTAGGTGGACTGGAGTCCTCCACAGAAACCTTGTGCGTGCTACTGGGGACGTGTTATCGCCCTCCAGATCAAAACACTGACAGTGACTGGGAGTTAGAGCAGGAAATCAGGGAGGCATCAAGGAGAGGCAGGGCTGTAATAATGGGCGACTTCAATTACACACACATAGACTGGGTAAATTCACTGTCAGGTAATGACAGAGAGGTCAGATTTCTAGATACGCTGAATGACTGTGCCCTAGAACAGTTGGTCTTGGAACCAACCAGAGAGAAGGCAACCTTGGACTTAATCTTGAGTGGCACCCAGGACCTGGTGCGGGATGTCAGTGTCATGGACCCTTTAGGAACAGTGACCATAGTGCCATCAAATTCAGCATACATGCAGGGAGAGAATCACCAAGGAAGTCTAACACAGACATTTTGAATTTCAGAAGAGGAAACTTCTCCAAAATGTGGGGTATGGTGAAAAGGAAGCTGAAAGGGAAAATCATGAGAGTCACTTTGCTCCAGAATGCATGGCATTTACTCAAAACCACAATACTAGAAACCCAGTTAGATTGTACACCCAAAAGGAGGAAAGGTACCACTAAGTCCAGGAGGATGCCAGCATGGCTAACAGGTGATGTCAAGGAAGCCATAAAAGGGAAGACGGCCTCCTTCCAAAATTGGAAGGCCTGTCCAAATGAAGAGAACAGAAAGGAACACAAATTCTGGCAAAAGAAATGCAAGGTGACAATAAGGGAGGCAAAAAGAGAGTTTGAGGAAAATTTAGCTAAAAGTATCAAGGGGGATAACAAAAGAAGCTGGAAACCTGCCAGGAAGGGGGTTGGACCTTTGGATAATGAGGGAGTGAAAGGGATTATTAAGGAGGATATGGAGGCTGCAGAGAAGCTAAATGAGTTCTTCGCGTCCGTCTTCACGGCACAGGATACTAAGCGTATACCTGTTACTGAAACAGGCTTTTTGGGGATGGAGGCTAAAGAATGGAGTCAGATAGAAGTGACAAGAGATGATGTTCTAAACTGTCTGGAAAAACTAAAAACTAACAAATCTTGAGGGCTGGATGGCATCCACCCGAGTCCTCAAAGAACTCAAAAATGAAATTGCCGACCTCCTTGCTAAAATATGTAACTTATCCCTGCAATCGAGCTCTGTACTGGAGGACTGGGAAGTAGCAAATGTAACACCGATTTTCAAAAAGGGATCCAGGGGTGATCCAGGAAATTACAGGCCGGTTAGCTTGACGTCCATTCCAGGCAAAAAATGATGGAAAGCATCCTCAAGGATAAAATTGTTTGTAAAGCACATAGAACAACAGGCCCTGCTGGGAGAGAACCAGCATGGCTTCTGCAAAGGTAATTCTTGCCTCACAAACCTTTTGGAGTTCTTTGAGAGTGTCAACAAGTGTGTGGGTCAAGGTGATCCAGTTAACATAGTATACCTGGGCTTCCAAAAAGCTTTTGACAAAGTTCCTCATCAAAGACTCCTGAGGAAACTTAGCAGTCATGGGATAAAGGGACAAGTGCATGTGTAGATTGCTAACTGGTTGAAAGACAAGAAACAGAGGGTAGTAATCAACCAATCATCTTTTTTACGGTCAAAGACCAGCGCAGGATAAAATATATATACAATGTAGTAAGACTCTTGCTAAATAAAGTATATCTCTAAATGTTGAATATGATTATAATATGATTAATAAAATACATCTCTAAAACAGTAAGCAAATTAGTAAAATAGAATACTACATGCTAATCCTAAGGCAGAAGTAGGTATACAGCTATCCTTAGAAGTAGGACATCTAAAAATATAAAATAGATAAAACATATAAAAGCCACATATAAGCAATATAAAAGCTGTAGAGTAAAAAGCAAATTATAATTATAATTATACAATCAAATAAAATGCTCAATAGTCAGAAATCTGCTGCCAGGGATGTTAACTGGCAATCAGGACCCAGTGTATCTTTTCCTTCTGGGAGAGTGTAACCCCATCCAGCACAGGAAGCTCTAACTCATCCCTTAAATTCCAATCCCCCACAATGAGCACCTCCGTCTTGCTTGGATTAAGCTTCAATTTGTTATCCCTCATCCAGCACATTACTGCCTGTAGGTAGGCAAGGAGGAGGAGGAGGATAAATAGATTTGGGCATCATCAGCATACTGATAACACCCTGCACCAAATCTCCCGATGACCTCACCCAGTGGTTTCATGTAAATATTAAAAAGCTTTGGTGACAGAATGGAGCCATGAGGGACTCCATATAATAGCTCCCGTTTTAAAGAGGAAATGTCACCGAGCTCCACCATCTAGAATCTGCCTGAGAAATAGTAGCAGTGCAGTGCATCTTATCCCCAATTCCCCCAGGCAACCCAGAAGGATACCATGGTCGATGGTATCGAACTCCACCGAGAGATTCAAAAGAACCAACAGAGTTAGACTCCCTCTGTCGATTCCCCGGTAAATGTCATCCATCAGGCCGACCAAGGCAGACTCAACCCCATATCCCACTCTAAAGCCAGTTTGAAATGGATCTAGATAATCGTTTTCCTCCAAAACTGCCTGGAGCTGGTTAGCCACCACTCTCTCAATCACCTTGCCCAACCAAGGGAGATTGGAGACTGGCCTATAACTGTCCATCACTGAGGAATCTAGGGAAGGCTTCTTAAGAAGTGGTCTAATCATTGCCTCCTTCAAACAAGGAGGCATCCTACCCTCCCTCAGCGATGAGTTAATGATATTAACTAAGCCATCCCCCACAATCTCCCTGCTAGATAAAAGCAGCCAAGTTGGGCAAGGATCCAGAGAGCAAGTGGTAGGCTGCACTGCCCCAAGCAGCTTGTCCACATCATCAGTCATCACAGATTGAAACTGATCCAATCTAATACTGCAAGAGGGATTGCTGGACACCTCCTTAATAGACTCTGCAGAAACTAGAGTCCATGTCGGCCCAAATACAGGAGATTTTGTCCACAAAGAACCCATTAAAAGCATCACAGCAGAACAAAGTCATCGGGGATTGGTTTGAATTGGAAGGAGCCTGAATTAAACTCCTCACAACCCGGGACAGCTCTGACAATCTAGAAGAAGGGGTAAGCAGCGAGGTGGCCAGATGTGCAGATGATACCAAACTGTTTCGGGTAATCCAAAACGGATTGTGAGGAGCTCCAAAAGGATCTCTCCAAACTGGGCAAGTGGGCGACAAAGTGACAAATGTGGTTCAGTGCTGGCAAGTGTAAAATGATGCACATTGGGATGAAAAACCCCAACTTCAAGTATACGTTGATGGGATCTGAGCTGTCAGTGACTGACCAGCAGAAGGATCTTGGGGTCATGGTGGACAGCTCATTGAAAGTGTTGACTCAATGTGTGGCAGCTGGGGAAAAGGCTAGTTCCCTACTAGAGATCATTAGAAAGGGGATTTAAAATAAAACTGCTAATATTATAATGCTCTTATACAAAACTATGTTGCGGTCACACTTGGAGTACTGCGTACAATTCTGGGCACCACATCTGAAAAGGGGAATTGTAGAACTGGAAAAGGTGCAGAAGAGGGCAACCAAGATGATCAGGGGCCTAGAGCACCTTTTTGATGAGGCAAGGCTACAACACCTGGGGCTATTTAGTTTAGAAAAAAGACAACTGCGGGGAGACATGATAGAGGTCTTTAAAATCATGCATGGTGTGGAGAAAGTGGACAGAGAGAAATTCTTCTCCCTCTCACATAATACTAGAGTCAGGGGTCATCCCGTGAAACTGATTGCCAGGAAATCTAGGACCAATAAGCGGAAGTACTTTTTCACACAACACATAATCCACTTGTGGAATTCTCTGCCACAAATATGGTGACAGCCAACAACCTGGATGGCTTAAAGAGGGGTTTGGATAACTTCATGGCAGAGAGGTCTGTCAATGGCTACTAGTTGGAGGGCTGTAGGCCACCTCCAGCCTCAAAGGCAGGATGCCTCTGAGCACCAGTTGCAGGGGAGTAACAGCAGGAGAGAGGGCATGCCCTCAACTCCTGCCTGTAGCTTCCAGAAGCATCTTTTGGGCCACTGTGTGAAACAGGATGCTGGACTAGATGTGCCTTGAGCCTGATCCAGCAGGGCTGTTCTTAACTTATTGAAAGATGGCCCTCACACGTTTTTCCAAGTAAACATTCATAGTATTGGGTCACATAAATAAATAAAACTCAGCAGCCTGGCATCAATTAATCCCCAGAAAGTCCTTGCATCTTGGTTTTTTTTCCATTCTAATGGCAGGCAGCAACAATTCAAGTGATTGTTTAATTCAACCCTTCCCTTCAACAAATATATGTATTTAACAGCATTTATATACCAGCCGCTGCACCCACTGCCACCATCATGGTGGAGGCCAGGACCTGCTCGGCTCACCACCACCACCACCTGGCCGCGGAAATGGCAGCAAAAATGACTTTGATCAGCGCAATGGGGCAGCAGCAGGGCAGGCATGGTGTGGTGGCAGGCCTCTAATGAGGCCCCCTCCAGAACATATGGAGTCCAACCTGTAGACAGGAGGCCATGGACCAGATTCCCAAGGTGTGTACTCCATAGGAAAGATCGCTTCTGGTAGTTTATTTCCCTTTTAGGTGGATTCAGGAGGAATTCCATCATGTTCACCTGCTCATCTCCTTTGGGTGGCTTTCACAATATTCACCAGTCCTGCACAGGAGGAACTGGCTGAATTGCTGGCTGTGGATACGCCATGTAGAATCAAGAACATAATGTATTAAGCTGTATGAATTAAACATGAATCTTTTCCAGGCAGAGGCGTATCTAGGGGAAATAGCGCCTAGGGCAAACACTGAAATTGCACCCCCTGTCCAAACATCTGACACCCATCTTTCAGATTACTTTACTATTATATCAGCTGAAAAATAAAAGTCAAGCTCGTTAATCTTTTAATGTGTCAAAAACTATTTAGCAGTGGATGTAGCCAGACCAAAAAATGCTGGAAAACTACAAATTTCAGTATGCTGGGGCTCATGAAATACCCAAATACTATGTGGAGGTGTACTTGGAAAACTAAACAGAAGTGCCTGTCTAATTCTCTACTATGCATTGTAGCATCACCATTACATAAATTTTAAAAATCAATGGAGAATTGAAAATTTAATTATCTGAAAATAATTAAAGGATATTCAGAGTAAACTGTGTCACTGCTTGGAATATATTCTAGTATTTCAGAAAGACAGTTAAAATGAGAGAAAGAGAGAAAGAAACTCCCAGTGGGCCTTAATACTAAGGATTTCACACTGATTCAAAGACAAACTCACCATTAAAAGCCATAATATTAAGACATCACATTTAACTCACTTATCACAAGAAGCAAAGTTAGAGCAAATGAATGCAATCCTAGCTCATAAGCTTCAGCTCAGTATTCACAAGCCCTGATTCTCTGTACATAGTGCCAATCTGAATATGTGTACAGTGTCTTTTATATATATATATATATATAAAATTTTTGTTTACCTATAGCCCCTTCGGGGGGCTTTCTAAATGCCATGGGGGGTGTCTGCAAAGGTTCCCCCTCACCCCACTGGCCTCTAGGGCCTCACAGGGACCATTTGAGCATGTGCGGTGGCCATTTTGTTTTCAGCAACCATTTAAATTTTTTAAAATTTTTACAAAACGGTGCCCCCCTTCAAGTGGCACCCGGGGCATGTGCCCTGCCTGCCCCACCCTAGATACGCCCCTGTTTCCAGGTCTGGGCCTGCTTTGGCCAGTGCCTCCATTACTAAGTACAAGGAAAACAACACAAAACCCGTGAACAACTGAGAACAGTAGGCAAAGCAAAAAATGCAGAGTCACAATACAAGATATGACAATACTCCACATGTAATTACAAATTGCAACAGGCATCCATCATACAAACACAAGTAAATACAACAATGTGGGCTGATGAAAACTCCACAGATTCAGAGATGCAATTCTTAACAACAGTTACTGAGATGCTGAACGTGTCAAATAGCTGATGTGCAGCTGGTGGTGCCAGTTTGCTAGAAGTGGATCCTCTTGAGTAAGAGGTAATTACTCTGCATAGGAACCTTGAAACTTTGCACAGGAACCTTGAAACTTGAAACTTAACAGACTCCCTAGGTGATAGTCCATTTCAAAAAAGTCTTCATCAGAAGTACCACTAATCTGTACATTTATAAACACAATGATGAAACAACAACAGTGCAAAGTACATAATGAAAATATGTAATGAAAATACAACCAAACCTTATATCTGGAATAGCCTTGTCACTTGGAGCATCACCAGTGCCTGCTAGAACATGCTAAACTCCTTAATGAACAACGCTCAGCCTTCGAGTTAAATACTCCCCAGATGAATCAACCAGTCACAGGATAGGTGAAAATAATTAACCAGCTGTACTGATCTTCATCCCACCCCACCCCAATCCAGCATTGTGCTTCCCACAGGGTCAGTCAGATGCTTCTTGGAAGCCCACGAGCTGTTGTTATGAGGGGTGATTTTTATCTCTTTGCGGGATCTTATAAACTAGGTTTTAAAATAGCCAGTTTCCCAAAAAGTCATAACCAAAGGTTTAAGGGTCCAAATAAAAATGTATTTTATTACATACAAAGTTGAGGCTTGTCTAATGCGGGGATTCCTGCATTACACAGGCTCACAAAATGTTCATGGGTCTGGACTTTAATACTTTACCTCTGCTGAGTTTTTACTATTGAGGGAGATGGGGGAAGGGAAGTGGTGAGAAGAAATCTGCTTAGCAGAGGATGTTAGTGGAAGAATCCAACAGCAGCTGGGAAGAATGAGTGAGAGAAGTCAGTATGGAACTGACTAAGAGAAGAGAAGTGGGAAGAGAAGAGATCCTGAAGGATTTGGGAGGGATGGAAGGAGCAGCAATTCAGGAGAACCAACAGGAGTTTGAAGGGAGAGAAACCTGACAGAATTCAGGCAGATGATGGAACAGAATTTAGGTGGAGAACTGGGAAAGGAGAAGGGAGAAGCCTGACTGAATTCGGGTGCAGAAAGAAGACACAAGCCAGTCCAGAAATCCAGCAAGGCAAGTGATATGAAGAGAGAAAAAGAGGAGAGACATAGGGTTAAAAGCAAAAGGGAGACCAAACCGAGGAAATTGACTAGAGGGAAACAGCTTCTTTGACTAAACAGGAAGAGCCAGCCAATAGCTCTTCAGTGTAGGGACAGATTTTGGACAGTTTATCTTTCATGATTGGCTTTTTGCCTCTGTAATACTGAGTTCCGCATCATAGCTGGAATTGGGTTGGGTTGGGTAAATGTTGGGGGAATCGGGAAACAGAATCCAGGAAGGTGTCTTCCGGGCTTGCCAGGGACCGCCGACAGGGGGACCAAATACTGTTCTAAAGTTCTGGGAATTCAGGCTGATGGAAACAACAAGGAAAAGATATGTGGTTATGGTCACCTGTACTGGAAGGGACACCCTACAGGTATCTTGGCTGGAAAAAATCATCTAAAATTACCTGGGCAGATAGTCTGAGTCTTATGACCCAGCCATGGCTTACACCCTTATGAGCGTGTGATCCACATACAGGTGGACTTATGTCCATTGAATGTTGCCATGAGGCAAAATTGAGACCAAGCTACACACTTTCCTGGCAATTTTGAGTCTCTGTGTGGGAAGCTTTTCTTGGGGTGTTGGGGTGTCGGGAAGCCCTGTGTGGACTCCCATGGGATAGGATGCTGTGCCTGTGCTTCCTCCCTAACTGGCTCCATAGGCTACTTTTAGCTACAGTAATAAATACTGTTTCCTTCCTGAACGTTCTTAAACACAGATCAGGCCAGGCCAAGCACCTCTGTGCCAAGAGGGGTGCACAGGGTGTTCCAGTTCTGGAACCCCTAACACTCTCATATAACTCCTTTGTGAAGGTATTTCCCAGACACTAGCAAATCCTCTCAGATACATTAGGCCTGTTAAGCCAAGCATGAGCATCCCCTGCCTTATGTTCTGCATAGGAAAACAAGATACTAAACCTGGGAACTGTATTCAATTTTAGGCTGCCTTAGATAGTTCATCTGTAAAAGCCTTCAGTGAGAGAACGGCTGCCATCCCCTTGGCCTATTGTTTTATCATCCAACATTCACCTTCTGTCCTCTAGAAACTTCTCAGCCATATTCTCCTACAAGTATATAGCCAAGTCTATTCTCAAATTGTCTTCAGTCCACATTTCATCTTCTGCCAAGGAGCTGAGCTGAAATTGAACAGTTTATCTTTCATGATTGGTTATTTGCCTCTGTGATACCAAGTTCCGCATCATAGCTGGAATTGAGTAAGATGTGGATTCAGTGTGGATCCAGATACTGAAGCTACCATGAGAGTGAAGACTGTTGTTTCTGTTATAACGACTTGCATAAATCACATTTGGCATTCCTAGATTCTTCCTGTGAGGAGTGTACAAATGGACTTTACTGTGGATGGACTGTATTATTAATGTCGTCTGGCTGTTGGACAGAAGTCATTACTGCAGAAATGTTGTTATATCCTGAATATTTGTCTTTGCAATGTGCTTTTGCTAAGATGCTATAAAATAAAACAATTGATTTTTCCACAACAGAGATTGTTTTATTTAATTGTTATCTTTGGCACAATGATGGTAGTCGATGATAGTTGATATTCTTTTCATCATTATACTCCTCTTTTGGGGTTGTTTATGGTACCAAAACACAGCAGCACAACAAGCATTATCAACAGAGATGAAACTAAGAAAAATTCAAAAGTCTCAGATATTGCCTGCGTCCCCATCACAGCACTGAAGGCAGCATGCATGGTGCTTCCATGTGGAGACACAGGGACGGACCATCCGAGCACTGGCTAGGTCTAGACCTCCCTAGCTTCGGCAATATAGCTGCATTCATCCTGCCAACTGTGGATGCATTTGTGTTGCTTTGTTTAGATGAATACAAGTTAGAGCACAGAACTGCGCCTCTGTATATTTTGTGCATCAGAAGGCCCTTGTGGCTGGGAATGATGAGATCTGTAGTCCAGCAACATCTGGGGATCCCAGGTTGGGAGTCCCTGCTCTGCAGCACAGAGTTGCAAGGTGTACCAACACAATGGCGTGAGCAAGTGCTCAAGAGCAATGACCTTTAAAAGCCCAAAGACATCAGCATGACATCACTGGAGGTTCTTCTCGGAAGTTGTATAGGGCCCTTCTGAAGTTCTATAAAGCCTCAGGGCTGTCCTCCCTATCCCAATGTGCAGGACTGTCTTGACTGACCCAACAACGAGGGCAGTTTATTTCTGTATGAAATGGTCAAAACAGACATAACAAGTGCACAGAGTTCCCTTACAGCTAATAGGTTGGTTTTTTTTCCTCCTGAAGAGGAGCAGCTTTGAGTCCAATATGCACTGAGAATCTTGGATTGAATACATTGGTATATGCACATATAAAAATGTGTTGCCTTCTTCGACAGCCGTTCTCCATACAAGGACTGAAAGCAAAACACAGCAACACGCCTGAAGCTAGCAGCCAACAGCCTCTGGTAAAGCAGCAGTGCAAAATTAATCTGAGCCGTTTTCCTATGGAGAGTTAGGACAACTTCAGCTCAGTGTGTGTGTTTGTTGAGATTTGGTTCAAACCCACCGGCCCCAATCCAGCTAAAGTAAATCATGATTTAAGCCATTAAAAGCAATGTCACTTATTTTAGTTGTGTGTGTGTTTTTAATGGTTTCAGTGGAACTATGGTGGTTGGATCAAGACCATTAGGCATTGTTAAATCTATCATAGTTGGTGAACACTCCTCTGCTCTGGCAATTAAATGCGGTGCTACTTAATTTACATGGGACTCTGTTCTTTCTCTGCTGGCTGTTCTTCCATGGGGCTATGGCCCTCCATCCCAATTAAGGCCCTCAGCAAGGCTGAGGCAGTACACCATCTGCATATGGGAGGGAGCTGGACAAACTATTGCTCTAGGCGGGGCAAAGTGAAGAACATTCTTTCTGCCCCTTCCTCCTAGTACTAACATAAGTGGGAAGGAACACACACTCTGGGCTACATTTCCAGACTTGGATGCTTCAAACTTGTATAGGGAAGTGTCCAGAAATTAGCTGCAGATGGGTCTTTGTTAGGCGTGCAGAAATCTGGGTATGTGGATGCCAGTGAGGCTATGAGGACTGGGCAGTGTGGTTTTAATCTCCTTTCCATCCCTAGCGGAGGCCAGCCAGAAAAGGAAAGATAAGGCTGTGCTAAGGGGCAGGGGATTCAGACCTTGTAGCAATTATTTAAAGTTGGTTTTGGGTTTTTTAGCTATTCCCTTTGGAGGAATAGCTCAGTGATAGAGCACATGCTTTGCTTGCAGAAGGTCCCAGGCTCAGGGGTGCAGACAGAGGGAGAGCTTGAGGAGCAGTTTATTTGGAGGGCTAGATTTGGGTTATAAGGTTTGGCAGGGGAGCATTTAGGAAAATGAGGGGGAAACTCCTCAAATGCTTGAAGGACATATCTGCATCCCTGCTGAGCTTCAATCCCCAGCTTCTCCAGATAGACCTGGGGGAAAGCCCAGCTTGAAACCCAGAGAGTTGCTGCTAGGAAGTGCAGACAATACTGAGCTAAAGGGATGCACGATTTGACTCGGTATACTGCAGCTACCCACCCTGCATAACCATTACAAGGAGACAGAAGATGCTTGTGAGAGCTAATGGAAGAACAGAATTTAGAGAATGCCCACCCACCCCCCATTTTTTATTTTATTTTAATGACCAGGAAAGGCTCTCATAACATACGTAGCACTTGCCTTCCAGTCACTTAAGGTGGAATCCCAGCAGGAGGTTGCCCTACTACGCATGCTGATCCATGAGTGCTGACTCCAACAGAAGGAGCTTCTGGTGAGAAAAATTGCCCTTCATTTTGCGGGGTTGCTGATCTTTGACTGTGCACAGTTATAACTTATTAATTAGAGGGACATTTGATCTTGCTGGTTCCGCTAATGCCATTTGCTCTTCTTTAGGAATCCAGTAAGGACAATGAGGAGAAATAATCACTTGGATGCTGTTGCCAACTTTTCGTTCTGGAGAAGACCTGCACAACTTGTAACCCAACAAGCTGAGAACAGTCCACCAGCCAAGAATAATGACCTCCCCAGGGCAAACCTCTGTTTTTTGCTGCTGCCTGCCTAGGACTGCACAAGGGGGAGGCTAGGATAGTCAAGCACCTGGTGGCAGGCCACAATCCATAGCTTGGTGTCTCATATGTTGTGCAGCCTTGTAATCTCCTAATGTATTCCTTATGGGATGCTGAGATATCCAGGACCGGACCATTAGTAATTTGTTCTCAGAAGAGATCTGCACGTCCTTGTTTATACTTTTGGATTACTTTCCATCGGTTTGTTAAGCAAATGCTCTTTCATGTGTTTTTCTCTCTCATCGTCAATAGATGATAAAAATCAGCTACAGAATGTTCTAAAAGTGGCAGCCGCAAAAAGAACTATTTCCTGTCAGCCCCATATGTTTCCAGCAAAGCGGGCTGTGTATCCCAGAGGAAAATTAAAGATCTGAGAGAGTATCTGAAAATTCATCAGTTTGAGATCCCGAGCAAACCTCTCCAGTGCTCTCTGTCAAAACAGGGAGGAGGCCAAAGCCAGTGGACAACTCAAGCTCTCCCCCTACTGGAATGTGAGAGAATAGGCGACTGACTGTTTTAGAATCTGACAGCAGGAAAAGGGCAGAGAAAGAGAAATGCCATTCAATTAAATGGGGCTTTTGATATCACTGGGCTGGACAGCCATCCAAAATGGCTGTCCAAATGGCAGCTTTGGGATTGAATCAATGTACTAGCACTGATAACACAGACTCTCTGTGCTTTTCTTTGCTGGAGAAATAGAAATTGGATTTAGAAATGCAGTCAGCAGTCAGTAGCACCAGGGTAGCTTGGAAAGAAAGGGCATGAAACAGAAGGACTGCCTTAGCTTTTCACTTGGGATGCTCTTGCTACTGCTGCACAACTATGAGAACTGGGGAGACTCCGAAAGCACCATCTGACTGCAGCATATTACGCAAGTGCCTTCAAAGACTGCGGTCAGCAAAGGGTGTCATTAACAGCAATTCAGCAAGTAGGCAGGAGACAGCTCTTAAGGATGGGAAGACTGGAATCTTCCCCAGGGTGGCCCATTTGGCTAGCGATTGATGGGACCACATACTCTGGAGCACGCATAACTTCTGGGTCTGCTGCAGCAGTAGAGAGATGGTGCACAGGCTTTCTGAAGCATTTGAATTAATGGGATATTGAACACAGACTCGCTGCCAGTTTGTTGCTGCCTGTACACGAGTGGCTGACAGTGGAGGCAGAGGAGAGGCTGTCATCCCCTGCTGCTCACGCTCACCCCAGAAAAGCATCACAGCCCTCTTTTCTCCCAGTGCTCTTCTCCAGCTTAGTGCTTGTTTGCCCAGAATTCATGCTGAGCTCACAGTGTGTTGCAACCAGCACTCTAGGGGGACTGCTTCATTGGAGGGCAGCCTCAGTCTGTGGATTTTTGCACATGATCCACAGAAAACAGCACTGAGCGATGAGCACCAAATATGGAATATCATAATTATCCACATAGTTAAAATATATTACTGGTGTGATTAGGCAAATGGAAGGTCAGGACATGAGCAGAACCTGCAGAGATGAGCACCAAATATGAAAGGTGCAATTATAAAGCTGGAGGGGGCCTTGCAGGCCATCTAATTTGGGCCCCAGCTTGATACAGAAGATCCACAGAGCTAGAGCATCCCAAATAGATGGCTGTCCAGACTCTACTTGAAGATCTGCAGCAAGGCAGAGCCTAGCCCGCTGCTAGGTAATTGGTCCAGTTGTCAAGCTAAAGGTCATAAGAAGGTCTAGAAGCACTGTAACTTTGTGGAACTCATCCCTGGAGGCAACAAATACTGTATGAGCAGCATCTGTGCAAGCCACCTAATGATACAGTGGGGAAATGACTTGATTAACAAGCAGGAGGCTGTTGGTTCAAATCCCCGCTGGTATGTTTCCCAGACTATGGGAAACACCTATATTGGGCAGCAGCGATATAGGAACTTACTGAAAGGCATCATCTCATACTGCGTGGGAGATGGCAATGGTAAACCCCTCCTGTACTCTACCAAAGACAACCACAGGGCTCTGTGGTCGCCAGGAGTCGACACTGACTCGACGGCACACTTTACCTTTAGCATCTGTGCAGACCATGGACCCAAACTCTGTGGCTATTGATGTTTTCCTGGTAAAGCTACTCTGCCCTGGTGTTTTTTCCCATGCCAGTACCTGGTATTGCAGTTCTGAGCCCTATGCCCAGATTAGAATTCTTGCCACATCTCATTTCAGTTTTCTTCATCACTGTCCCACCCAGAATACCACCACTTGGATCTGTTCTGTATGCTTCCTTCTCTCAGAATTGCAGGCTCAGCCTCTTTCCTCTCAGCAAATGCTGAATCTGTTCAATTGCACCTATAAACCAATTCAGCACACACACACAATATAATTGATTTCATCCAATTTGCCTAAAAAGAAGGGGGACTTTGGGATGGGATTGTGAAGTAGCCAGGCTCAGAGCAGCCAAGGACACAATTCAGTCAAAGTGAAGCACTTTTCAATTCACTTATTTCACTAGGAGAGACTTAAGTACATGCCTAAGTGCCACACTGATATATCAACAGGACTTAAAAACACAATTCTGACTGGGGTATGCCCTAGGTTTCACTTTTACTAGAAGAAATTAGCAGATGAAATTAACAAAAGTGCCTTATGTATGTATGGGAACAATGGTGCAAATTCATAATTCTTTAAAAAGGAAGGAGCATTCTGATGTTGGGAGAAGGAAGGGTCAGAGGCCGGAAGGAGAGAGATGATGAGAACTCCATCTATAATGAGCTCCCAGATTTTGCACACATACAGCTCCACTCCCCCAAGAATTAGAATGCAGACGGTGACAGATCTTTGAATATCTTCAGCAGATTGTGCATAAAAAGCTGACAGACAAGATGTGCCTATAATCACTAGGAACTAATATGTGTTGGCAGTGTTACCTCAGAACCTTTCCTTGGGGGAGCAAAGGCAATGGTGGGCTGTCTGTTCTTCACAAGGGCTGTGCTCATTTTGGTTCTCAGCGCCTGTCTGTGTAGTCACTGCCTTCCCTCATCAAGCTGGACTTCTTGTCCTTGCTCAATTTGAGTAAACCTTTTGGGGGGACAATGGCAAGACACTGGTGTAAAAGCAATCCAGGGAATTATTCACACATGCCTTCACGCCTTCGGGGTTCTGCAGAACGCATCTGCTTTGCAGCAGGTTCGCAAGATGTTTAATTTGGGGGATTAAATGGACAGTTCACATAGGGTCGGCTCCTCTCCACACTCCCTAGCAGATCTTCTTCCTGTGCGTTGCCACTGGCTTATTCCGGATTTTTCCTCCAACCAATCACAAATCACATCAGAGAGGAGGAGAGTGAGAAAGCTCTTTTGTTGCTGTTAGTTTGACAGCTACAAAGGAGCCTGAGTTGCCAAAAGCTGGATCAAACAGCAGAACGCTTAAACCTTGCCTTTGTGAGTGATTGCCTTCATCACCTCATGTCCCCACAACACACACACACACACACACACACACACACACACACACACAAAAATTTAAGAGGCAGGGAAGTTTAAAGCAGAAATCAGAGCTTGCTCTCTGTCATGAAGAAAACTGCAGGCTAATGGAATCAGCTCAGACAAAAAGGCTCAGGTTACATCTATTCTGCATATCTACAGCCTATGTAAACTCCCCTACATTGGGTTTTGAAATGCCAAATTACTGGCATGACCACTGAACACATCATATGAGAAGCAGTGAGGCACAACAGAAGCCTCGGGGTTTTTTTTTGAAAAGCCGCTGAAACTAGAGGATTTTTTAAAGCCGGACATACATTGTGGTAAGCCAGAATGCACAACCTTGATCCGGGGGCAAAACAGAGTCATGTCTGTACTGGTCCCTGATAGTCCGCAGGGACTTTGTGGTAAATACAGCTAAAATGTGGACTAGCACACTCCGTTCCAGAGGAGAGTTGAAGTAAAAGTCATGTGTATAAAGCCTCCTGGTGATGTATTCAGAGAGACTAAACAGGATACCAATGAGAGAAACGTAATAAACCCTCTTTTTACATGAAAATAAAAGTGCTCATTTATTTATTTCCATACTACTGTACCTACGACTGCAGCGCATCCCCTACACGTCCCCAAGCCCCCCATAGCAGCATTTTGGCAATGCAATCGAACTCAACCCTATGCCCAGAGTGATTTTGAAACTGGTTTAAAAGGTTTTTTATTCTAATTACAAAGCTATGAAAGTTCTCTCTCTTTTATGACTGGAATTAACTAGACCACAAACTGTGATCCAGTCTAGTCAATTTCACCACTTAATTGTCTTATATGAGGCTAGAGAAAGCAGCTGCAATTAGCTTCTCTTCCCCCATCACTTCTTCCTGTTATGTTTGCACAGTTATAAAGCTACCAGTGCTGGATCAGGGCTGGGGTTGTAATAATATTACCCAGTGGGTGGGGGGTTTGCTCCCATTGCAGTTCAGAAATCATCATCTGTATGCAACCCATGTCTTCCAGTACAGAACAGTCTGGATGTGGCTGATATAGCTCCATCTCTGAAGCTGGTTTTGTTCTCCATTTACACTGGGAAGCCCATGTGGGTGTCATCAGCATTACTCAATGGAAGAACTTAATGGGCTCTGCTTTTTAACCAACAGCATGATTTATATGTCCTGTGCTTTCACATTCTGTACGTTTCTCAGCTCAATGAAAATCAATTTCCCTGGAATCTGCCTTGGAATCATCACCCAGGAGGATAATGTATGTTCCCCATTAATAATGCAAGAACATAAAATTGGTTTGAGCAGATGAGGATTTCATTAATTGTTTGAATTGCACAAAAGGCAAGCTGATCCAAGAGAGATTCATGTGGGGTTTAAAAAGAAAAAGAAAAAAAAGAAAAGAAAAAAAACCCTGAACCAAATTGGCCACACCCCAATGAATCCAGTGGAAGATGTGATGCTCGGATTCAGATTCTGACACTGCAGAAGCAACTCATCCCTATAGTATGGTACAGGCTCTGCACCTTTCCATATGCATAGATGTTGGCTTCAGTGAAGCAATAGTGCCAGGCAGACCATGTAGGTTGTAATCCCCCTCTTTTGCTCAGCGAAGAATTAATGCCATTAGAAAGTATTTTATTGCTGCTGCAGGTGTGTCCACAAACAAGAAGGTGAAGTCCTGAGGATAAGTGAATAAAGCCTCCACCCCTGTGCAGTCTGGATGCATGAATCATGTGTCCAGACTTCCACCATATGAGATTGAGGGCCTCAATCTCTAGGTACAATCATACTAGACAAGAGCATGGTAGGCATCACATCTCTGCTGCTGCAAACAAGATAAACCTCTGAGATTAACAACTCAGTGGTGAATACAGCTGTTCATTCTCTCTCTCTCTCTCTCTCTCATATCCACTACAGGCATCCACCTTTTGTCCACAGATATAAGACAAAGCACCACTCCTGTTCAGTTCGTTGATAATAATGTATTCTATAGTATACCAACCTCTACTAACTGAGCAAAGTAGCACCTATTAATATAGTGCTTCTCAAATATTTAGCAGGGGGCAACTGTCTCTATTGATTCCGCATAGCCTTCCTCCAAGTGGCTGTTTGCTGGTATCTCCTTTGGGTCCTTTTTTAAAGACTATGATCCACTTTGGGACAGGGAAACATATTTTCATTTCTCTCTATAAACCACTTCAGTATATGTAGCAGGAGAATGTCAAATTAAATAAATAAATAAATAAATAAATAAATAAATAAATAAATAACAGTAATAATAATATATGCTCTGTGTGTGTGTGTAGATAGATAGATAGATAGATAGATAGATAGATAGATAGATAGATAGATAGATAGATAGATAGATATGTTGTCTCCAACACAAGCTAGTGCAACTGCAGCTGCAAAACTCCTGTTACTCCTTAGCTGATTCTGGGAGTTTCTCGGGTGATGTATTTGACTGGTCCCACAGTCAGGGAAAAGGAAGCAAGGGAAAGAAGCTTCAGACAGAATTGATCAACCAGGAACAGCCCACTCACCAAACTGCAGGCGTCCGCTGAAGCCCAATTAAATCCACCAATTAGCCAGAAATCACTAGGGGATGCTTGTTAATACTAAACCTAAGCAAAATGCAGCCGCAGACCCCAGGCAGGAAATGCTACACAAAGAACAACTTTAATAGCACAACAACAATGATACCGTCTTGCAGAAAGGACAAGCCTGTGGGAGAGGCTTGACTCCGCATACAGTGTCGCAATTTATTATGCATGCTGCCCTTTCTCTTGTGAACCAAGAACTGCATGGAGCAAGCCAGGGCGGTCTGTTAATGAAGTGTGCCACGGTGAGGTGGCTTCTTCAGGTGGAAGATTGGCAGAGGGAGGCTTGACCACACACTGCACACTCAACTCGGTCAGCTGTCTGCCTCACTGCTCCATTAGCAGCTGCCTTTACCTTGTCCAGCAGCGGTGGCAGTACCACAGCCACTCCTCCTCCTCCTCCCTCCTCCTCCCTCCTCCCACTTGTCCTCCTGCTCCTTGCTTTTTGAAAAGGCAGAGGTGGGCAAAGCACTGGAAGGAAGCATGGAGTGGAGCAGTGTCCCTCCGCTCCTCCACACTTCCTTCGGCTCTGTTCAAACAAGCAGGGAGCCGGAGGACAAGGGGAAGGAGGCATGGCGATGGCTGTTGGGGCCACCACTGCCATGTCATGGGAGATGGGGGGGGAAGAGATTGGCATATGTCATAGGAAGGGAGATGAGGCAGGGAGATGGGGTGGGGGAAGGAGATTGGCATGCTGTGTGTGCTGCAAGCAAGGAAACTGGGGGCAAAGTGGGGAGAAGAGGATCATAGTGGGAAGATGGGAGGGAAAGACTGGCATGCAGCATGCTTTCCATGCTGCAGGTGAGACGGTTGCAGTGGGTGGGGTGGGCAACAGCTTCCCAGGCCCCTTCAGGTAGCAGGAGGGCTTGAGCCAAGTCTGCTCCCATTTCCAGAGGTACCTGGTAGGTTCCATTAATGAAGTTCAGGTCATGATGGAGACTGCAGGGCATAAAGGCAGGGAGGCTGGAGATGTTTTGCCTGCTTCTTGTTCTTGATGTGACCCGATTTACACTCTGCCTCCTTTCGCTGCTGAAACACATCAGGGGAAGCTTCTTTCCCTGGCATAGCTGACTAAAGGAATCTGGTGTCCATGCTGCACAGCTGGGTTTCCTATAGGCTGATTATGCCCCACTCCTAGAGTTGACAACTAGGGACTTTTATAGAGGACATGCAACTATTTTGGGGACCAAATGACTTTTTTGCTATAGGAGGAATAGAGGCTGTTTTGGGGACCAAACAACTTTTTGCATGTATTGTGGTGCCCAAAATTCTGGGGAGCAGCTGGAACATTTTGTTCGCTCAGAACACTTTGCTCTGATGAGCAGCTTCTCTTCCTCTGTCTCCTTCCCCTTCCTACTGGCCATCCATCCAATGGGGGAAGCCAGAGGAGAGGTTTTGCTTCAGTGGCAGGTTGCAGAGCCACGTGATGCAGGCCGGTGCAGCTTGCTTGCTTCAGGTGGTGGTGGTGGTGGTGGCAGTGACAAGTTAGCTAACACTCAGTTAGCAGTTATCCCTGCTGACTGGCCCTATCCAACCCCAGCACAGCATTCCTGCAGTGGCTGATGCTGGTGTAACCTTGCATTTCATTTTAGATTGTGGGGGACAGGGGAGCATCTTATTGTTTATCTTTCTTTGGAAACTACTGTGAACCCTTCTGTTGAAAAGCCATATATAAACAGAGAACAGCAAGCAAGTGGAAGACGGTGCACGCACCACTACACCAACATGCAAAGAGGCTGGCTTGGCAGCTAGCTGGCTGCCCGGCTTCGAGCCAAGAGGTGAAGCCTCAAGCCAAGAGCTGGCCTGGCTCGGGAGAGCAGGCTGGGTGACCCGTGGGAGAGGAAGACATTTAATGGAGTACTGTGTACTCCAATAAATGGAGAAAGGAAGCACTACTGTTTATTTTCTGTGTGTCAGGCAGCTGCTAAAGGCACTGAAAAGGGGCCAATTAAAAAGCTGGCATCCCTACCTTTTCAAGAAAAATATGAAGAACTCCTGAAAGAAAATGTGAATGTGTGTGTTTGCATATGCATGTAAGTGTATGAATTAAGCTTGCGAGATTTTTAAAAACATCTGAAAAAGCCCAACACATTTTTCTGATTTTGAAATGATACTGGTGAACTTTTTGGTTTCAAGAGTTTTTGCTAATAGATTAATAAACGTCAACTAAAATTTTGACTCTGACAGGAGGCTTTTCAGACAGCAGGCTTTACTGCGGGTTTACCATGAGTTTGGGGCATAACAAAATAATCTGATGCAAAAAGAGGATTTTTTTAACCCTGGACATAAATCGGGCTAAGTTTCAATACAGAGAGAAAAACCCGAATCGTGTGTGAAGTGCTCTCTGAAATACTGCATGGGCTTCAGGGGTAAATCTGGCCGATATGTGAACACACACACACACACACACACACATACCCACCCAGAAGGCTCAGAATCCTGAACCGGTCATTTGGGAGGCTAGTGGTTGGAGGAGTCCCTCCCCACCACCGCCACCTTTTAAAAGATAAGATCTACTTTTTTCCTCCCCCGCTTCCCCCACATTTAGTATCTGGAAAGCCCTTTACTTGTAATGGGGAATGTCTTCTGCTACCGGGCAAGTCTTTGCCATTAAATTCATGCACTTTTTATCAGCAGGCTTTTTAATGAAGATCGATTTCCTCCTGGATGGTTATTTTAATTGGCTGGCTCATGTTATGGTTGATATTTTCATTGTGCTGGGTTTTTGAATGACGGTGTTTTGATGTTAATGTTAACTTGTTTTTCATTCTGATGAGCACTTATGGGGGCCATTCTGGCCAAAAAGCGGCACAGAAATGCTACTATAAACAACTTTCCTCAGCATTGCTTAAGACTGTAAGGATGGGCAACAAGCCTATGCCTCTCTGTTAACATGCAACAGGAACTAAAGTGGGTCCTGCCTGGCCCTGTTGGGGTCTAGTGCAGAGATGTGCTGCCCGGGCAGCTTATGCCACAGCTTTGGTATTTATACCTTTCCACTCCCTTTCTGCCTGAGCACATCCCTAAACAAGCCTGTGTGCTGGGCTGGCGATGAAGTTTTATAGCTCTCCTGCACCCCATACATTAATTTTAAAAGGTCATTGTTCAATGTAGTTTTAAAAAGTGCAAAGAAATGATGCATAAAATGGGGCTAACCACTCTCCAATCAAGCCTTTTGTCCCAACGTCGTAAAGGGCTGTTGGATTAGATATTAAAGCCACAGCAAAGCTAAATGAGTTGATTGTGACAAATGTTACGGGAGATAATATTGGAGGGATAAGAAGTTATTAGACAGGGAGTGTGAATGTGGGAGCTCCTCATCACTGCAGGAGCATTGCTCTGGAGGCTTGTGTCCATCTTGATATTGTTGTTGTTGTTGTTGTTTATACAGTCAGACAGGTGTTATTGACTGGTTTGTTTTATCCAGACATTGAGTCCTTCCCAAGGACCTGGGATGGCTGGATTTTATTGTCAATTGTTATAGATATCGTTGCAGAATATAGGCTGTTCCCAGTAAAGCTGCTTTTTTGTAATTGGCTGATGGTGATTTCTGTGGCCCCTATGGTGTTGAGGTGCTCTTCAAGGTCTTTTGGAACTGCACCCAGGGCGTCAATTACCACTGGGATTATTTTGGTCTTTTTCTGCCACAGCTTTTCAATTTCAATTTGTAGATTTTTGTATTTGGTGAATTTTTTCTATTTCTTTTTCTTCTATTCTGCTATCCCCTGGTATTGCTATGTCTATTATTTTAACTTGTTTTTCTTTCTTCTCGGCTACAGTTATATCTGGTGTATTGTGTGGCAGATGTTTGTCTGTTTGTAGTTGGAAGTCCCATAATATTTTTATATCTTCATTTCTACCACATTTTCAATTTTATGGTCCCACCAATTCTTGGCTACAGGTAGCTTGTATTTTTTGCAGATGTTCCAGTGTATCATCCCTGCTACCTTGTCATGCCTTTGTTTGTAGTAAGTCTGTGCGATCTTTTTACAACAGCTGATTAGGTGGTCCACGGTTTCATCTGCTTCTTTACAAAGGCGGCACTTGCTGTTTGTGGTTGATTTTTTTACTTTTGCTTTTATTATTATTATTATTATTATTATTATTATTATTAATTTATTAATTATTAATTATTCAATTTCTATACCGCCCTTCCAAAAATGGCTCAGGGTGGTTTACACAGAGAAATAACAAATAAATAAGATGGATCCCTGTCCCCAAAGGGCTCACAATCTAAAATCTAAAAAAAACCATAAGATAGACACCAGCAACAGTCACTGGAGGTACTATGCTGGGGGTGTGGTCAAGTCTTCTGGGCTCCTCCCTGGAGGCATTTGACACTGGTAACACAGATGGAAAACTGAAGCCCAGGACAGAACCCAAGGTCTTCAGAAATCTGGCTTTATAGCTCTGCCCATGTCCCTCACAACTCATGACAAAAATGACTATGATTATGGATATAATTACAAACATAGATAAGAAATAACAAGGGCTATGAAGGTATTATGTATGATCTGGTTGTAGAACAAAAATACACACTAGAGCAGTTTTTAAAAATCTCAATCTTTTTTGATAGATCTCAATCAAACTGCTGGGCTGAAGGCAAGAGGGGAGGCTGGGGAAAGGGCTATAGTTCAGGGGTGGAGCACACGCTTTGCATGCAGAAGGTCCCAGTTTCAATCCATGGCATTACCAGATGGGGCTCACAAAGATGGCTGTCCAAAACCCTAGAGAGTCACTGCCGGTCAATGCCAACAATACTGACCTATTCTATTGGGAGGAGAGCTGGTCTTGTGGTAGCAGGCATGAATTCTCCTCTGAGCTTAACAGGGTCGGCCCTGATTTGCCTTTGGATGGGTGACTGCATGTGAGCGCTGATTGTATAAGATATTCCCTTTAGGGGATGAGGCTGTAGCTCAGAGGCAGAGCATCTGCTTTGCACACAGAAGTCCCAGGTTCAATCACTGTAGCATCTCCAGCTGGGGCCAGGAAAGACTCCTGCCTATAATCTTAGAGAGCTGCTGCCAGTCAGTGTAGACAATACTGAGCTAGATGGACCAAACAGGGGCATAGCTATAATTGAGCGAAAGGGTTCAAAGAACACGGGCCCCCAGCTCCTCAGGGCCCTCCAGCTCCATCCCTCCCTATTTTCTTCATTATCTCCCTCACTCTGGGGGGCCACCAGAGAGAGGGATGAACACGGGCCCCTTCTCACCTAGCTACGCCCTTGGGACCAAAGGCCTGCTCAGTATAAAGCAGCTTCCTATGTTCCTATGAATTAGACAGAGCAATGGTCTGACTTGATATAAAGCATCTCTGCAGGTTCAATGTGAGTTATACTTCAGTCTCTGTAATCTTAGTATTTTAGGTTTGCTGCTACTCACTTGACTTGAATAATGTGTCAAAAACAGGCTTTAATTTAAAAAAAAAAGCTTAGACATTTTCAGTAGATGTCAGAACTGGTAATCTGGTGACCCCCATTGCAGATTCAAATTAAAACATGAAGAAGAAAACCAAGCATATGGGGATGCCAGAATCCGGAAGCCTGAAGTCAGAGAGCTGGCTGGTTATTTCAGATCAATATGTGATGCCTCCCCTCTTGTGTGCAGTGCAGCTTTTGGACACATACACCTCTGCCCTCTCTCTGCCTGATCTCTCTCCAGTTCTCCTTGCCTTCGGCAGCGTCCCCTTTGGCTTCCTCTGCCTCCTCCTCCCCTCATTCCTCTGGACCCCTCCCAGGCATCTCCCCTAGCCCCACCCTCTTTCCCTGGGCCTGATTCCAAGTTGGGCTCTGGTCTTGCACCCTAACCCTTCTGCCTGCCTCGTCCCCTTCAAGGATTTGAGCCGTGCAGTTAGCAGAGGCTGGAGACCCTTTGCCTGGAGCTGTGATGCTGGGCTCATGCTGGTGTTGTTTCCCCGCCCCGCCCCGCCCCACCCCCCCGCCGCCTCTTTTTTTGCTCACCCCCCCCCTTTTTTTTCTCAGGACCCAACTCCTCTCTTGGCAAGCCCAGCCCCACCACAAGCCCATTCCTTCCTCAGCCTCTCCCATTTGCCAGCACCTTAGTCCATACCTGAGATGGATGGGGGGATTAAGGCTGCGCTCCTGCCAAGCTGTTGCCTGCACCTGGCCTCTTTCTCAGACGTGGCTAATTTCCCAAAGGAGATGGATTGATTTCTCCACACACAGGATGGTTGTAATACACAGCATCCATCAGCCAGACTGCCAGTCAAACACATTCCGTGCCTATGTGTACACTGGAATGGGACATCCTTCATTATTCATTAGGCAACAGCGGGGACTTAAAAGTCACTTTTTAGAGTATGAATAAATAAAAGTGTGACATAAATATATGGTCTGGGCAGCTCTTTTTTGCACTGAACTGGCCACTACCTAGCAGATCTTCCTCACTAGCCTTGCTCTGTGCTTCCTCTCTAGATCCATCCCCTCCCATCTTTGCAAATGGATTATATTCTCTATCCCTGCCCCTTTTACACTCCCCTCCAATTAGCCACATCAGTGCCCCACACACCTCCAGGCCCACTGCACACTTCAACCTCTAACCCTGAACTCTGTCATTGCTGCTGCCCTCCCTGCCAGTGTTCCCGTCAACATCAAATTAGAGCTGCCTACTCTGACTGAAGCTATTCCTGGATATCTCCCCCACCCCCCATCCACCACCCCCATCCCCTGCCTAAAGTTTTTCACAATATCAAACTGTTACAATCTCCTGGCTTCTGACAGTCACCTGGAGATTGATGCCAATTCCTGGAGACACCTAGGTGGTCACCCATCCAGGTACTAACCAGACCCAGACCTGCTTAACTTCACCAAAATTGCTGCCTTACCTGTCTTCAGACCAGACCAGAGAAGCTGTAACAGTAGATGTGCTAGATATGCCCAGCAACTGGTTCTTGAGAGAAGTATTCTTTTACACGTGCAGTTGGGACAAATCTCCATCCATTCAATGCATGAGTCAGCCCTTTTCCATTAATACAGATTTCTTCAAAGAGCTCAGCATTTCATTTTGTCACCAAAATACACACACACACACACACACACACACACACACACACACACACACACACCACAATCTGAACCCCCAGGGATCGGTTTTCCCAAGATGCTCAGTCCTCCATGTCTACTAAAACCTCTCCTGGGGGTGGTGCATTCTCAGTAGATTCGCAACAATGTGTAGTATGGTGGAGCCCTTATAAATAAGGTTTAGTACTCCCACTTGCGAGTTAGCTTGTTCTAAAAGGCATATTTGTACAATACCATTAAAAGACAAACCTGGGGATTAAATGTCACTACCTTTCTGAAAACAAAGAACTACTGAATTGAATTAGAGCTCTTGGGTCCCTGGAGCATCATGGAGGTCTATAATGGAAAATGTACAATCCCAGTGGTAACCATGTCTTTCCATTCTGGCTGATTAAGAGTTCTGTGTAACTTAAAAGTCTGCACGTTTCTTTACCAATAGGTATGACAAAATCCCATGCTGTGCTAGTTTGGAGTCCATTTTATAAATAGATATATAATTCTTCCATCCTTGACACTGATCTCCTCCTTTCTTGGTCACACAGTGGTGCTGGAGGGCAGATGAATGTCAGTTTTAAAAGCTCACCATCTCTGTCAAATGGCTGAAAGCACAGAATCATTCTCCAGGAAACAGCCTCTCTCGAGGGACCCTGCAAACTGCAGCCTCCTTCCCAAAGGCTTTTATGAAACACTTGACGAAGTGACCTCATTAATTAATTAAATGGGCTAACGCTTTGGCCATATACTTTAGTTAATTGCTCTTCTGTCATCTGGAGAGAATTCTTTATGCCTCATTGATTATTCTGGGGTTTGCCTGATCAATAGTGCAATAAAGCATGGTTGCTTTAAAAAGCGATTAAAAAGATAGATACATGGGACACACCAAGGGAACAGGGCTCAGCTCAGTGGCTGAAACCAAATGGGCCAGAATGACCTCACTACACTGAGACGGGTAACTGCTTGGGTGCCTCTGGAAATCCCTGACATTTGCAGGGACTGCAGTCTGACGGTGCACAAATACGGATTTTGCACTTGTGTCACAATGCTTGCATGCATGACACTGCAGCATTTTGTAACACAGAAAGGGTCCATACTAACGGATGCGATGGCTGTGCCTCATTGGCACAGAGTAAAAGGTGTCTGCTGCTTGAAACTGACACTGGATGCAAACTGCCCTTAGGGATGTGCACGAAATGGATTTTGTGTTCTGTTGAGCTCAAAACAAAATGCAGAACAGCTGAAATGTTCCATCGGAACAGCAACTGAGCCGGCTGTTTCGATGGAAAAACTCAAAATGTTTCGAGTGCTTCGGCCATAGGGAGCAATGGGGAACTCGAAACACCTCATTGTGGGAGCTACCCCATGGGTAGCTCCTACAGACACCAAAGTGGGTTGTGTGGTATGGCATGATGGGTGCTACTGACCACCCAAGCCACAAAAGAAATGGACAAGTGGGTGATTTTTAACAAAATTTTAACCATTATTATTATTATTATTTACATTTATATCCCACTCTTCCTCTAAGGAGCCCAGAGCGGTGTACTACATACTTAAGTTTCTCCTCACAACAACCCTGTGAAGTAGGTTAGGCCAAGAGAGAAGTGACTGGCCCAGAGTCACCCAGCTAGTTTCATGGCTGAATGGGGATTTGAACTTGGGTCTCCCCAGTCCTAGTCCAGCACTCTAACCACTATACCACATTGGCTCTCCATTCCCCCAAACCCCCATAGAATCCTTTCCCCCAACATCCCCCATAGCTTGTTCCCTATGGCCAGAACAAGCTGCGCTCACAGGTTTTGCATTGCAATTTGCAATGCATTTTGCAACCCTGCCTTGAAAATCACTGCAGAAGCACACTGTGAAAACGAATCTGTCCCTCCCAACACAGAACACACATTTCAAACACAATCCAAAAATTGCCAAAAAAGAATTACTGAGTGAGATTCCACTGCCCGTCACAGTGCCACCCTGCACTGCAGTAACAGCATTGGTACAAGTTGCTCTCTCACACACAATTATGACTCCTCACTTCCTAGCATTGCAATAGCTGCCACAGCAGCACCCTTAGAAGCAAGCATAGCCATAAGCTCAACTAGAGCAACTTCAGTCACATTTTGACTGACAACACCTTGTAATGCCAATTGCAGAGCAGACCAGAGCAGTGAGTGAAGCACAAGTTAGTCTCAAGGACAGATATGGAGCTCATCACAGCAATCACCATGAAATATTACACACACACACACACACACACACACACACACACACACACACGGAGAGAGCTGCCACTGTCCATTTCTTGCCATAACACTATCTCACAAACAAAACAAACCACAACTCAAGGAAGGCAAGCACCCAAGTTCTGCCTTTGTCAATCTGAGATCCAGCAAAACCAAATATATAGCAGCAATAGCACAGCACATTCTACTCAGTGCTGAGAAAAGAAAAACACAAAATCAAATCTGCCTTCCTCCTGTCCTGATTTATCCTCTTTGAAAGAGGCATAGTATAAGCGCTTGCTCTTTCTGCTTTTCTTTGAATAAACTTTGAATTTGAAATTCTCTCCTTTTGTGTTCCCCTCTCCCTCCTCCCTCCCACTAGCCAATGGGGGCACAGTTGTGCATGATAACACTCCATTTGTATGATAACAAGCCAACCAAGGAGCAAGGGGATAGCAAGCCAATTGGACACCAGTGCCAGAAAACCAATCACCAAGGGGAAAAGAGACCTCCACAATGGTGGTCAGAATGTCAAAACATTTCAATTGAAATGGGGCTCAAAACACTCAAAATGGCCCATTTCAAGTCAAAACATTTCACCAATGAAACATTCTGCACATCCATACTTTGTCTTCTTCCTCCCTAGCTCATCATGCTGGTGACTGCCATATCAAATAAGGGAATGCGGGTGACTGGAACAATGCCTGTGCCCTGCTTACGTGTAAGCACTGCTGATGGGGCTGAGCTGCAGGGCAGCAGTGCTCCATAAAAACAGTTGTGACATGCAAAACTCATTGAAAATAATGCGTTTCGTGTCACGCAACTGCATTTATATAGCAGCACTTACCAGAGAGCACTGCTGCCCTGAAGCTCAGCCCTGTCAGTGGTGCTTGCATGTGCAGAGGGGCACCAGCAGTGCTGCAGCCGTTCCCTTGTGCAGTATATCGGCCGGTGATTAGTAGAGAATTTGTGCAGCTCCTGCTCTCATTTGAGAGTAGTAGTAAGAAGGAAATCCTTCATCTGGCATTGCAGCCCTCTGAGTTCTGGGATCAAAATGTCTTGTTGCAGACATGTGGATCAGGGGGTGTATAGAGCAACCTCTGTAGTGTTGTTGTTTTTTAAAAAAATTGCATCCTGCATTTCAAACACAACATGGCTCTAATCAAGGTATTGTATTGCTCTGTAGGACCAAACCAACATAGCAAATGTGACTTTAATGAAAAATGCAAGATTCACACCACAGAGATCAGGAGCCACCCATATGTGTAGCCCACCAGGCAAATGACCCCATCTAACATCGTATAGTCTCCTAGGCAGCATATCTCAAATCCTGCTGTGTTGTATATCTGGCATTCCCCGCCCCCCATGCCAGATGTCCAAGTTCAAGCTTTAAAGGCACATGAGCCACCAGATCTGCCCTACTGCTGAGCTACTTCCCCTTCCCATCAGTAATAAGAGGAGCCTGGGTCTTGCAGCGGAAGAACTTTACAGCAGGGAGAGGATGGCATTCTGTGAATAGTCAAATAGGCTGGAAATTATGGATTTTCTCATCTGTAAAGGACCAGATGGACATTAATTGCAATCAACTGATTAAGCTGACTACTTAGAAAACAGACCATGGCTGCTTGTTCATTTGTAGGCCTAGGTGTGAGTGGGCTTTCAGGCAGCAAGCATACAAGAAGGGAAGACTTATCTTCCTTGAACAGCTGTATAGAAGACATTTGGCAGGTGTGTCTTGTGATGGTGGAGTAAGAAGATCTGCGTCTGCACAACTAGAAAAGGTACAGGGGGCCAGTCCTCCCTTGTATCTAGCCACCTGGGTTATGAATCATCCACAGTCATCAGGAAAGAGAAGGTGGTGTTTGAAAAGCCAGGCATGGATCTATTGCCAGGTACTGCTGGAATTAAATAAACCCCTAGGGATATTCAAAAGGATCAGTCTATTGTTGGTGTATAATAATGATTGCAGAGGTACTTTATCCATATTTTGCGATCAGATTTAGTGGGCATATTTTTGTTATGCAGGTTACAAACTTCCGAATAAAATAATGACAGGATAAATCCTTGTATCACTCAGAAAACCTCACCTGGACCTGGGCTGCTTAGCTAGGAGAGTAATCTATATATATAATTCTCTAAGGCGTAACCGTGGCTAATCCTGTGTGTGGTAGATCGTGTGAGAGTTCACGAGCAGAAGCACCGTGGTGACAGGGCAGGAGGAAAGAGCCTCTTCAGGAGAAGGAGGCTGCTGTTGCATGAATTAGATGAGGAAACAAGAAGAACAAGATCTGTTAACTCAGGGAGGGAGGGAAGGAAGGAAAAGAGGGAGGGAGGGAGGGAGGGAGAAGGGAGGGAAAGAAAGACAGAGGGGACAGACGAGAGAAAGAGAGGAAAAAGAAGGGAGGGGGAGCAAGGAAGTAGGAAGGGAGGTGGGTAGGCCCGAGCCTGTCAGTGGCCTGAGGGGAACAGGCAGCCATAGCGGCACCTATTGGCAGCAAGGAAAGGCCCTGTCAACCACTGCTGCTGTTTGGGTCTACTAAGGCCATTGGGGGAGGGAGACAGGTCGGCAGGTAAGGGACAGGTCTGGGCCTGTCAGCAGCCTGAAGGGAAGGAGCAGCCATGGCGGTGGCGGCAGTGAGGAAGGGCCCAGTCAGCCGCTGCTGCTCCTGTGGGAAGGAGCAGGAGAGGGGCTCGGATGAGGGTGGGGAAGTCTCTGGGGTTCAGTTCTGAGGCTTCAGCTTGGCCAATAAGTGCCAGCAGCACAGCAGCCAGAACCAAGAGGAGTGAGGGGGATGGAGTAAAGGGATGGAGGAGTGACCAAGAGGGGTAAGGTGGATGGAAGCAACTGGCGGTGGTGGCAGCAAGGAAGAGCCTGATTAACTGCTGCTGCGGCTGCGGCTGCTGCTCCTGTGGAGAGGAGAAGGAGTGAGGACTTGGGTGATGGTGAGGAGGTCTCTGGGGACAGGGGGCTGCATCTTGGCCAATAGGTGCCACAGTGCTACAGCTGCAACCAAGAGGGGTGCAGAGGGGAGTAAAGGAATGGAGGAGTGACCAAGAGGGGTGAGGGGGATGGAAGCAACTGGATGGTGGAGGAGGAGCAGAAGTGTGACTCCGGTGAAGGTGGAGAGATCTCTGAGGTGAGGAGGGCTATGGAAGGGGGTGAGGGGAGCAATCAAGTACTAGCGTGCAGATGCTCTGTGCGGGTTAAGCTAGTACAGAATAATGCAGCTGGTGGGACCTTAGCATTAGCAGTCAGGTAGCTCACCCACCCACACTGAGGCAGGCAATTTATTGTCAGATTTGAGGGACGAAATAAATCATTTCCATCGAGCCCATTCCACCCACCATTAGGTTTCCTCTGAAACTTTCCTAACATGTTTTGTTGGGTTCTGTTCCCTTGGGATCTAACCATTTGGAGTCACCTGAAGCAGAGCTTCTGAGTAGGCATTGCTAGCTGGGATAGCTATTGGGAGTGGCCTGATCTTCACTGACTTTGTTTGTTTGTTTGTTTGTTTGTTTGTTTGTTTGTTTTGGTCAAACCTCTGCATCTCAGTTGCATTGCCATCCTGCATAGGGAGGACAGTGCAAGGCCAAGGCATTGTTCAGACCAAGTAGCCCTCTGGGCAGGTTGGCCTGTCCTGCACTCTCCATCCCAGCCATATTAGAAACCTCTTAGTGGAGCAACACCACCACCTGGTGTCCAACTCATGTTTCATAACCTCCGGTATTTGCTTTGCTTTCCTTCTCCTGCATCCAAAGGTGCTTCACATTTTACTGGGAAGAGAAGCTCACTGTTGTTGACAAGTCTCAAAGGTACTTGAATCTTTGTCCCAAAGCTAGGGGATTTAAAAAGTTAACACCAACACTCCTTTGCTGGCTACTATTTTACTGGATGATGTTGCTGTGCACAAATCACATGTTTTGCATTAATAAAAAGAAGAAGAATATATCTTGCACCAGAAGCAGATGCACACCAACTAGTATTAAAAATCTGTCCATGAAATGGGAAACTCTCCTGATGCTACCATATGACTGGCAAGGCTTCCTACTGGTCCCCCATTAAGCTTTTAGGCTACAGCAACATGGAAACTCCATACAGATTTTTCTCTCTCCTAGAAGATACATCTAGACTGTTTCAATCAGTCCAGGAGGATTTCACACCCAGTATGTGTTCCCCTGTACAAGCAAGTAGTATGAGTGTGGCCTTTTGGTTCAGTTTCCTACCTCTTTGGATGACGCAGCTCCTGGAAAAAGAGAGAACAATCAGTGGAAGTAGAGATGTCAATAAATTCTGAAAATACCTGGAATCAGCATCAAAATGTGGAATCAGCATCACAATCTTGGATCCACCTTTCCCCATATCATTTTTTAAACTTTATTATTATTTTTTATTTACACAGTCAGACAGGTGTTATTGACTGGTTTGTTTTATCCAGACATCGAGTCCTTCCCAAGGACCTGGGATGGCTGAATTTTATTATCAATATTGTTGTTATTATTATAGATATTATCACAAAATATAGGCTGTTCCAAAAATTGGTGGGACCATAAAACTGAAAAAGTTGTAGAAAATGAAGATGGAAAAATATTATGGGACTTTCAACTACAAACAGACAGTCAAACAATACCAGGTGATAGCAGAACAGAAGAAAACGAAATAGAAAAAATCACCAAATACAAAGATCTACAAATTGAAATTGAAAGGCTGTGGAAGAAAAAACCAAAATAATCACAGTGTTAATTGGCGCCCAGCGTTCAGTTCCAAAAGACCTTGAAGAGCACCTCAACACCATAGGGGCCACAGAAATCACCATCAGCCAATTACAAAAAGCAACTTTACTGGGAACAGCCTATATTCTGCGATGATATCTATAACAGCATCAACAACACTGACAATAAAATCCAGCCATCCCAGGTCCTTGGGATGGACTCGATGTCTGGATAAAACAAACTAGTCAATAACACCTGTCTAATTGTGTAAGTAAATAAATAAATAATTTTTCTACTTTTGCTTTAATTGCATTTGTGCTTTGTGCCTGTTATTGTGCAGCCAGTATTAAACCCTCTGTTTCTTTCTTCAAGTTGCTATTCTTAAGCCACTGCCAGGTCTTGGTGATGTTTAATTTTCCAGTTATATTGTGCAAATATTGACCATGCAGTGGCTTCTTTTTCCATTTTTCTGCTTGTTTCTTGACTTGTTCTTTCTTGTAGGCCTGCTTTGTTTCATTGGTGTTGAATAGTTTCTCATATTGACCATTTTAAGTGCATCTTCTTCACTGTCCTTGATATATTCTTCAAGGCCTCTTTTCTCCTCCTCTACTGTTTGATGGACTTGCAGCATTCCTTTTCCACCTGAGCTGCGAGGGAGGTATAGCCTATCGACATCACTGCAGGGGTGCAGAGCATGATTGATGGTCATTATTTTCCTGGTCTTTCGATCTAGCATCTCTAGCTCTGCCTGGGTCCAGTCTATTATTCCTGAAGTGTATCTAATAATGGATATAGCCCAGTGTTCCCACCATTGAGTCTGGACTTTAGCATTTTTTTTTAACTCTCCTGATGTATTCACTTCAATTTTTTCTTTTAACTTCAGTGTGTGTGATGTTATCAGCCTGGAGAATGCCCAAGTATTTGTAATGTTCTTTCTCTTCCAGGTTCTTGATGTTGCTTCCATTGGGCAGTTCTATTCCTTCTGTTTTTGTTATTTCCCCCTCTGTTCATTATTAATGCAGCACACTTGTCTAGTCCAAACTCCATTGCTATATCACTACTACTGAATATAAGGACAGTGTTTAGCAGTGATTCGATTTCTGATTGGGACTTTCCAGACAACTTCAAATCGTCTATGTACAGCAGATGGTTGATTTGACTTGATGTTTTAGATATTTGGTATCCGAGGCCTGTTTTGTTTAGTATTTGTTAAAGTGGATTCATGGCGATTACAAACAACAGAGGGGATAGTAAGTCCCCTTGGAAAATACCTCTTCTAATGCTAACCTGTCCAATTGTCTCGCCATTGATTGTTAACTGTGCATTGCACATGCTCATTGCTTTTTAAATAAATATCTGAATGTTTTTGCTGACACCAGTTGTTTCTAAACATTTTAGTATCCATGTATGAGGTAATGAGTTGAAGGCCTTCTTGTAGTCAATCCATGCAACACTTAGGTGGTGGTGGTGGTGGTGGTGGTGGTGGTGGTGGTGGTTTTGTTGTTGGTTTTGGTTTTGTTATTGTTATGATAAAAGTATAGTAACTTGAAATGAAAGAGAGCTAGCCCCAAATGCACCGGTATAAACCAGAAAAAATAAATAAAAATTAATAGTAATCGTCAGGAAAACCAGTATTATTAATCTAGTCCATAATGTGGTAACGTGCTTGTGCCTGTGGTGCAGCCAAAGTGGGGTGAGAGCTGTAATTACTGTTCTGCAGTAGTGCAGCCTGCCTCCTCCTCTAGATATTTCCCAAGAGTAAGCCATTTGCAAGGGATATTGTAGCAGATCCCTGCACTAAGCAGGGGATTGGACCAGAAGACCTCCCAGGTTCCTTCCAACTCTAGCATTCTGTGATTCTATAAGATGTCATCAGTGCAGCATTTTAAGGGAGGATTCTCTGACCAACACTGAAATATACATCTCTTTAGGATGTCTGGTGAGAATTTCAAAGATCTCTTCTGGTCTGACCCATCTCCTCTTCTGCTTTCAAGCTGAAGTCTGATGAACTCTGGTGCACTGGCACAGGTTGATAACATCAACCTGCAACAGTGTGCCCATTCTGGCTAGGGGCTAGCTAGGCCCAGGAATAACTGCCACCACTGCCAATAAAAAAAAAAGGGGGAGACAAGCGTTCTTCTTCTCCATGGTGGTGGTGATTATGATTATTGTGGTGGCATCAGCTGAGCCTGGACCTTGGCACGCTAACTTGGATCAATGCCATCATCCATCCAGGGGCAAGGTAAGACAGGCGGGGGTACTGGGGTACTGGCAGGACACCAAGATGTCTCCAGCACCCATGCCACCCCATCTGCCTCTCTCTACCACCCACCATTGGAGCAGCTCTTTGCCAAGAAGTGGCCAACAGCTGGTCTGAGATTATGATCCTCCTCCTCTCCTCCCTCCCTTTCCCCCTCCTTTCCCATCACCACTTCCTCCTTTGTGTGCTGGGCTGGCTATGGAAAGGGGGAGAAAGCAGAAGAAATGAGGAACGGGCAGTAGAGGACCAGAGACACTCTACGGTCCTTTCCTTCTCTACTTCCTCCCTGTCTTTTTGGTGGCAGTCCAGTGGTGTGTGAGGAAGGAGGTGAAGGAGGGCACACCACGGCATACTACCACCACAAAGAACAAGGAGTTGGAGCCAAGTGTGTGTGTGCATCCACCTGCAAGGGGTAAAGCAGCATGCAGTGGGGCACTGAGGTCTTGGGACACTGCTGCATCAGGTCATGGAGTGAAATTAGCAACAAAATGGGCAGAAGAGAGACAATGGAGGTGGCAGTGGAGACCTGTGGCTGGCATGCCCATGAGGCTGGGAAAGCTGGCATCTAGGATAGCAAATGGAATGTCTGGGACCCCATGATATCATGTCAAGGTCAGTTTTCAGAGTCTGCCTTCACTTCCTGTATACTGTCTCTCATGATCACCAGAAATAGCAACTAATCTCTTCAATAGTCTCTCAAGGAAAGACATCAGCAGCCGACTTCTGGTAAAATGCCAAGCTTTCTTGATGCTTTGTATGGAAAGTGGCATAAGCATCCGTACTAACAGCAGGGGGAGAGGCTTCTGGCAATCCTTTCCTGTATATATGCTGTTTATCTTGAGACTGGTGGAGAGATAAACTGGGTCAGATAATGATCAGGCAATAATTTTAGAGGTGTGTGGGGAAAAGAAGGGAACAGCAATGCACTAATGTGAGTATTATTTCTTGCCTTGGCCTTATATCCTAAAAATGACTACATACTCATGTCCAAAATTTCTGCTCTGAGCAAGGAGTTGGGCTAGATGGCTTCCTGGCGCATCAGGGCTGGGGGTCAGACTTGCAGGTGCACTCTTTAAGTCTGAACCAAGCTTAAATCTCTCTGTCAAGCAAAACACTCTCACTGCCCCGCCCTCTCGTCCTCTTCAAGAGAGTTGTGGAGGAGAATAATGTTTTGGTGTGAGAGAGCTGAGAGTAAACACACTGAGGCAAGGCAGTGGCATCTTCACTGGTGGGGGGGGGATAGTTGCTGAAGGCTTCCACAGCTCCCCCCCCCCCGCCTCTGTCAGCAAAGCTGGTGTGGAGGCTTGCTCAGCGGCTGCTGTACATAGCTCTTCCAGCAGCAGCAAGCAGCAGCAGCAGCCTGCTTCATAAGTCTGTGGGAGAGACGCCACATCCACATTTTCAGAGTGGTCTGATCTGTGCCCCTGCCTCATACCTAGCCTGTCTGGCTACAATCTCTGTTCTGCTCTCCTTGCTCGACCCGAGCTCGGCCCAGCTACACTCTTTATGGGGCCGGTCCACCTCAAGTGCAGGCCTTCGAGCCGAGCCGGCTCAAACTTGAGCCCAGCTCAATTCGAGTTGGCTCGCATACCCCTACTCCTTGCTCAGGCATGCATACCCTCAAAGAATGAGGGAGGGACAGTTGGGTGAATGACTTCCTCAAGAGCAGCAACAACTGTCACCAAAGCTGAGGTTTGGTTTGAAAAAACAAAAGGCAAAAAGAACCCATTTTCACATTTGTGTGTGCCTGTGCTCACATGCATGCCAGAGAACTGGTGGATGAATATGTGATCATGATCACTGCTAGTTCTCCTCATGCTTGTCCACCTTGTGCCACTGATTGCAGCATTAGTGCTAACAGTATATTACAGTGATATTCATATGGTCCCCTGCTAACTGGGCAAAGAGGCACCATTCAAACCAGTGAGTCTCTTTCTATCAAGCAAGGGAGAGCAACTGGCCCTATTCAGCCCCAGCACAGCACAGCATCCCTCCAGTGGCTGTTGCTGGTGTCTTCCTTTGTGTTTCTTTTTTAGACTATTGAGCAGGGAACCATCTTCCTTATTATCTTTTTCTATGTAAACCACTTTCAGAAGGTTTGTTGAAAAGCAGTATGTTGTTGATGATGATGATGATGATTATTATTATTATTATTTACTACTAATAATAATAATAATTTAATAATTAATAATGGTTTACATAGCTAAATGAGTGGTTGCTAACTCTGTCTGTGGCTATTCCTTCCTGGATTTCCCCACCCCCAGTATTTTTCTCCATATCTCCAGGCTTGCTTTCAACAATCAACTGGAGAGTGACGCCAGTCCTTTTTCCAGAGAAAGTTATTTTTATTCTTCCATTTTCCATTCATGCGTCATACAAGTGGTCTGCAAAAAAAAAAAAAAAAAGTCAGACTACAAGAGCAATCAAGATAGGTATCTTGCTTTATTTAGGTACAGCCAAGAGGGGGTTGGGTTCAGGGAGAGGCCCAAAAATAAAGCAAGACCACACGCTAACTCTAAATCTGCCTCTGCCCCCTCCTTTCTTTTTTTCTTTCTTTTTTTTGGGGGGGAGGATGAAGCTCCTGCAGCTGGCTACTTGAGATGCGTTGCTTCAGTCTCAGGACCTGGCTGCAGGACACTCTCTCTCCCAGCAGCAGGAGGCAGTGTCAGCAGCTGCAACAGTGAAAAGGTAAGTGTCCTGCAGCTGAGTGCTTTATTTCTCATAGTGTGTTTAGAGTGGAGTGGTAAGTGGTAAGTGTCCTGCAGCTGAGTGCTTTATTTCTCATAGTGTGTTTAGAGTGGAGTAAGCCTCCTTTCCCTGCCTTCTCCATCATAAAGGCCAAACTATATGAAAGGTAGGAGATCCATGATTGACTCTAAAGGAATAGGACTCTCAGATCAGTTGTTAAAGGATGTTGGGAGTGTCTCCCCAAAAGAAAGAGACAAGCTATAGGGGGTTTGCATTCCCCCCACCACCCGGCACAGTTCTTCTGATATATGCCCTCCCCCCTTAAAATGCTATTTGTCTTGTAGGGGACAGTTTACTGGTGCAGGACCTGGTGAGCAAAATTGTTCTTAAAGGTGGAAGATCCAATCCTGCCTGGCTCCCTTGCTGTCCGACCTAGCTGAACCTCAGCCTCTTATTTGACGGGTTTGGATATCTTCCTCTGCAAATGTTGTTGGGTCAAAGCCATGGGGAGAATGGCTGTAGGATATGCTAATAGGCATGTGCAATTTGATTCATGTGTGAATCTATTTGTGTTGAATCGGGGGTCAATTTGCTGATTTGACTGTGAATCGAATCATTCCTTAAATGAAGGGACTGTTTCAAGGTCAAGTCAAATCAGCCCTCATTCCGCACAGATTGATTTGTGCCATTCACATGGCCACTTTGGCAGGTGTGTGTCCCCCCCCCCCGCCCCACCGCCATGCTGATTAGTTTTCTGGCACTTACTTCCGATTGGCTTGTGATCTCCTTGCTTCTTAGTTGGCTTGTTGCCATACAAATCAAGTGCTGGCATAGGCAACAGTGCCCCCACTGGCTAGGGATAGGGAGGAGGGAGGGAAAACAAAACACTTTTGGAGGGAATTTCACAATGTATATTCGGGACTGGGAGGCAGAGAGAGAGAAAGAGAGCCCGAGCCCCTATGAAGAAGAGGATACATCATGAAAAGAGGGAGAAAGGAGGAAGGAACTAAGTTTTGCTTTTGTGGTTTTCTTTTCTCAGCACTGAGTATATGCTGTGCTATTAATGCTATAACTGTTTTGCTGAATCTCAGATTGACAAAGGGGGAACAAAAAAGGAGGGGATTTCAAAATGGTGCAGAATGAAGCTGCCAGGGTTATCTCTGGAACTGCTCGCTCAGATAATATGACAACTATTTTGAAAGAACTGCACTGTTGCCTTTTGTTTCTGAATACAAGGTGCTGGTTGTTACTTTTAAGCCCTTAACAGTTTGGATCCTGAATACCTGAAGGACCACCTGCTCTCAAGGGTTTCTGCCCACACAAAAAGATTGTCAGAGGGGCTTTTGCGCCATATGCCGATGCTGAGAGAGGCTAAATCGTCATGCACAAAGAACAGGGCCTTCTCTTTGTTGCCCCCAGGCTCTGGAATGCTCTCCCAGTGAATGTCCACTCTTCGATATCTGTGGCTGCTTTTAAAAAAACAACTAAAGACCTTTTTATTTGTTCAGCGCTTTTACCCCTTAGGGGCTGCTGGGTCTCTCAGCTTTCCTGCTTCTGCTTGTATTTTTATTGTGTTGTTTAAAACGTGGTTTTTATTGTTTAACTGATTTTAAGGTTTTAAATGTGATTTTATGGAGTTTTACTGAGTTTTAACTTGTGTAAACTTAGGATGCCTTGGGATGTCTTATGAAAGGAGGTATAAAACTGAATAAACAAATAAATATATACATGTATTCAAAGGGACTGAGAGGTAGAGAGAGCCCTTACATCAGGAGAGGAGGAAGGAATCAAGGAAGGTTTAATTTTGTGGTTTTCTTTTCTCAGCACTGAGTATATTATAATACTGTGCTATCTATTACTGCTATAACTATCTGGGCTTGCTGGATCTCAGATTGACAAAGTCAGAACTTATCACAAAAGTGGTGGCCAAATTATTTTTTATATTGCTATGAGATTAAGGTCTCAATTTTAGGAGCTATTTTACTGTTTTTAAGTAATCTATCCTGGATGCTTGTATACTGTTTTATTGTCTTTTATTATCAGTTACTATTTGTGTATATTAGTTATATTTGTTATTCTGATTTTTATTTCTTGGCTGGCCAACAGCTGTAATAAAAACTGATTGATTGAAGTCAGAGCTTGGGTGCCTGCCTATCTTCCTTAAGTTGTGGTTTTGGTTTGGTCTGCTTGTAAGATGGTGTTGTGGCGAGAAATGGACAGGGCAGCTCAGCTGTGTGTGTGTGATATTTCTTGGTGATTTCTGTGATGTAGTTGAGCTTATGGCTATGCTTGCAGGCTGCTAAGGGTGCCGTTGTGCTGTGGCAGCTGTTGCAAGTCAGATGGAGACATAATTGTGTGTGAGAGCAACTTGTGCCATTGATATTACTGTAGTGCAGGCCCTGTGACTGACACTGGATTCTGGGTCAGTGATTTTTATTTTGGGGTTGGGGTTTTTTGTTGGTTTTTTTGCCCTCTTTCGACTGTGTGTTTGGTAAAAATGTGTAGTTCTGTGTTGGGAGGGACTGTCTGAGGGACTGTTCTGCAGTGTTTTTCAAGGCAGTGTTGCAGAATTTGTGCACTCTGCTTGTTTCACCCATAGGGAACAATGGAGAACTCAAATCACCCCATTGTCCCCCATGGGTAGGTCATAGGTACACCAACATGCACTGGGTGGTACAGCGTGATGAGTGCTACCTACCGCCCAAACCACCAAAGAGGTGGGCAAGCAGGTGGCTAAAAATTTTTTTTAACCTAAACCCCCATAGGATCCTATGGGGTTTTCTGGGGGGGGGGTTTAAAAATTTGCCCGCTTGCCCATTTCTTTGGTGGGATGGGTGGTAGGTAGCACCCATCAGGCCCACCACCCAACCCACTTTGGTGTCCCTAGGGGAACAATGGGGTGATTTGAGTTCCCCATTGTTGCCTATGGACAAATCACAAATTTTTTTGCAGATTTTTGATTTGATTCACTGTCAGCAGTGGTCAGCTGGGTTGAGGAATTAATTCAAACTAGCTGACCCCGCACAGAGCATTTGTGTGCTCTTTGGGGCCGGTGGTTACCTCTCCCCCCCCCCCACTTCTGCCCCAGTCTCTGCTTCCAGGCCCAGACACCTCTCCTCCCCACTTTCTTTCCCCCCTCCTGGGCCTTGCCTCCGTGGCTCAGCCAGGCCCACCACCTCTGGCCTCCATGGCTGGGCCGCTGCGGCGGCAACCAGTCCTCCTGAGTGTGCCTCAGCCAATCAGGTGCATCCTCCGCCCAGCCAATCAGCTGGGCTCTGGGACGCACATTCCAAGGCACACCCAGAAGAATTAATATAATAGATTTTTGCAATTCAATTCAAGGTTGAATCTAATCTCAAAAAGTGATTCATGCACACCCCTATATGCTACCCCCCTAGCTGAATCTTCAAATACACTGATGCTACACTCATTCCCAGCTGTAGGTCCACAGTGCAGAAAAGTCCCCACCCTCTCCAGACCCAGCCCAGTTGTTGTTTTGCTTCACTTCTGACCACGAGGTGGCAGTAGCTGCCCAAGCCAGTCATATGAAGAGCCTTTATAATATGTCTACAGCACAGGCTCAGGCTTTTCACAGCACTGTGCAACGGAGCCAATAGTCATGTTATGTGTGGTTGACCTGGAGTCTAGTAGGTGCTAGTCTGGAGACCCTCCAAACAAAGAGGGCACATCTGATCCATGCAGTTAGTGGTTTTTAGAGGTGGCAGCCACTGCTACCATGTAGAAGCATGATCAAAGATTCCTACATGTTGACTGTAATATATTAATTGGCTGGTAGTCTGTACCTGAACTTTGCTCAGGTGATGACATGAAACCTATGTCCATGAAGCAGGCTGGTCTGTTCTGGAGGCAACAGTTTGTCCAGGGATGTTTATGATGGCCACTGAGATGGATCACCTCAGCTTTTTCCAGTGACGTAGCTCCTCTATCTCTTCTTCTTGTCAGGACATCAGCTTGATCCATTGCCTGGTAATGGGCTGCCTCTGTGGTGCCCAAAAGTCCCCAAACACTTGCAGCTGAGCTTTCAGTGCAAGTCATATGCAGATATTCTGGAGGGACTGTCACTGGCTGTGTTTAACCTGTGGAGGGATACATGGACGGAACACTTCTTTCTGTGTATACCTTGTCCCATCCCCAGAGCTCAGAGAGGGTTACACATTAAATACATATATATTTGTATGTGGAATGGTCCAGTCACTCGTCTCTACTTTCCTTACACCTCTCACAGTGCTCTGCAGGCAGAATTCTTCTACTGCTGCCAAATTTTGGTACTCAGTCCTGGAGCTCAAATCTTCTCCCCTCTCTATCCCAGTTCAGACTCTCTCTTTTTATTTTATTTTATTTTATTTAAAATATTTCTATACCACCCAAAACTTGTGTCTCTGGGCAGCTTACAATAAAAACTCCCCAAGAGTGTTTTAACAGATGAATAAAATGCACCCATCTTTTCTCAAATGCTTTCTCAGTGGATTATAAATTGGGGACAAGGTAAATGAGAGCAGTCATTATAGTTAAATAGACAGTAAAATACAGTTCCCTTCTTGCTGTTGAGAATCGTATGAGATGCAATGGGTATGAAATAAATGCCTTTACAGACAATCATTGGATGATCTTCCTACCCATAAAAATGGAGGGACTAAGGACAACCTTGCTCAGGAAGGGTATCTTTTCTCATCTCTTTGTCTTCAGCTACATTTGATACAGTATAGAATTTTCCTGAAAATGTGTGAACACCCAATGCAACTGGCCAAACTAGAAGGAAGACATTCTGCTTACAGCTGATAATGCAGAGAAAGTAAAATTATATTTCCAATGGGCTTTTCCTGTAACAGAACTTTGCAGCAGGAAGTAATTATTATGTGTGTAAATCTACTTCTGTGTTCAATTTGTAGCTTCTAGGTAAAGGTAAAGTGTGCCTTCGAGTCGGTGTCGACTCCTGGTGACTACAGACCCCTGTAGTTGTCTTTGGTAGAATACTGGAGGGGATTGCCATTGCCATCTCCCTTGCAGTATGAGATGATGCCTTTCAGCATCTTCCTATATCGCTGCTGCCCGATATAGATGTTTCCCATAGTCTAGGAAACATACAAGTGGGGATTCGAATCAGCAGCCTCTGGCTTGCTAGTCAAGTCATTTCCCCATTGCGCCATTAGGTGGCCCTTGTAGCTTCTACTCTGTTCTCTATTTAAAATTGGACTATTTTCCAGTAATTTGAACTTTCATGAAATACAAGTCTGAATGCATCATATTTTACGGAAAACTAAAAAAAAAAAACTTCTTGGGACTTGGGGAGTGGAAATGTTTCTACTTATTGATGCTGGATAACATTTTTTTAAGGGCTCTCAGGAAGCATTCAAATGCTTTTGGCAACCTTTCTTGAAATGCTTCTCCCCTAGGGGTCAATGAAATAAAGGAAGTGTTAATATCTGAACAGGTACATTAATACTTTCCACCTACTTTCCCCCTCTTTCTTTCTTCTGAGTTGTTGAACCCTAAGCTTGAGCTGGACAGGGATTGGGGAAGAAAGACAATGTCCCCAAATTTTGTATATGTTTTCCACCTTCCTCGTTATTATCTCTTACAACTTTTAAAAGGGCAGTCAAGACGCATTTGTTCACCCAGCCTTTTAATTAGATACTGTTTTAATAGTTTTAACTTTTTAATTTTAATTGTTGAAATGTTTTACTCTTGTATTGGCTATATTTATTGTTTTGTAAACCACCCAGAGAACTTGCATTTGGGCAGTATAGAAATGTATTAAATAAATAAATAAAATAATAATAAATTACATTTTGTACAATGTAATGGAAATACAATTGACTATTAATAACAAACAAACAAAAAAGGAAAAAGGAGATATCTCCAAAATTAGTCAAAATATGCTAATCGTAATTTGGACTTTGAGAAAGTTTGGTTATGAAGAGCTCAATCATTTTATTTTGTTTTGTTTTGTTTTTTGAGATCTAGACAGAACTGCTTGACTCCACTCCAGAAATGGTCAGTTGAAACAGATTTCCCCATTTGTATTTCATTAAACCATTATGCTTTTTCATCACAAAAGCTCACATACTCTAGCCGGCTATGTGAAACAGGAATCAACTTTGTTCTCATTTTATAAACATGAAAGACGAATGTGTGGTTACATGGGGAATGTCATGATTTGGATCACTTGCAAAGAAGCAGAGAACGTGTGCTCAGGTTCAATAATCCTGATTCCTCAGAGCCACTCCCCACAATGTTATTGATGCGCCCTCCTTTGTCCAGGCTGTACCATGAAGCCCTGAACATCCTCCTGTGCAGTGTGCAGCCGTGGTTTTCTACACAAAGGCTTGTGCTGCAGCTCATCCCATGTACTGGCGCTCCAGCAAGGGAAGGGTTAAGGCAAGCCATTGGCTGCTAGGCGGGTGAGCTCATCTGAGCTGGAACATGCTCCAAGCTTTATGAGCCACTCAGTGCAGATGATAGCAGAGGGAATATCTGAGGCTGGGAGTGAAGCTACTTAGGAAAGCACGACATCCACTTAGGGCACATTCCATGCCTGTGCGGAACAGCCAGCCAACGGCAGCAGGGAGCCCCTGGTCATGTAAGTAGTCAAACTTGCTGTTCTTGTAACTGGGGCTGCTTGTAACAGGGAGCAGGAGAGGGGCCTTGAAACCCCTTCCAAAATACTAGCCTTCATCTCACCCCCTACAGAATCCTATAGGATATTAGCCCTCCACCACCACCACCACCACCCAAAGTAGTTGATTACTTTTTCTTTTGCAGGGAACCATTACATTACGTTTGGAGAGGACACAGGCTGAGAGGGTCAAGGATGGGGAGTGCTCTCAGCACAGGGGAAACACTGAAATAAACAGCTCTGCAGCCTCTGAGAACTGCCTGTAGTCACTGGCATCACGGTGGTGTTCAGTGCAGGCAGACCTCCGCAGCAAGGGGCTCAGCCTGTGTGTAAGTAGTCCCTATCCTAGAGTTACCCCACACATCAGGGCTCCACTAGAAGCACAGGAAATATCCCAGGAAGACACAGGAGCACTTCCTCCTGAGGCACCCTCAAAGAAAGCATGGGAGACTAGCTATGGGTGCAGTCTACCTTACTTGCACGTGTGCCTTAGCTTGGGATTAGTGGAGGCTGTGTGGGTCCATAGAGAGCAGCACAGAACTCTGCCTTTCTGAACTGTGGAGGTGCCAAACTGTACTCACGATCCCACAAATGGGACCCTTTTGGACAATGCTGAAGTTAAGAGAGTTCAGTCTCCTGCCATAATAGAACTGCTTTGTTGGGGTAATACTGCCTGGCTCTGGCTCTGGCTCTAATGTCATCACCTCAAGATTGGATTAAGCAGGATGCTGCATCCTGGGCTACAGAGCAGGGAACAGATAAAGGCAACTGCCTTCATTCTAAGGGTGGGGATCTTCTCCAGCTCTAAGACATAGCCTGCATTCCCCTTTGGAAAGCCTCAGACCTTAGAATTGTTACAGGGTTTTTGAATCATCCAGACCTTGCTCAGCACCACAGAGAGCTCTCATTAGCTTTTATCCTGGTGTAGGCCAAGAACATTTTGCTTTGAACTCGGGTCTTAGCCATCCCTTATAGGGTGGAGAGCTGGTCTTGTGGTCGCAAGCATGATTTGTCCCCTTAGCTAAGCAGGGTCCATCCTGGTTGCATATGAATGGGAGACTACATGTGTGAGCACTGGAAGAGATTCCCCTCAGGGGATGGAGCTGCTCTGGGAAGAGCATCTAGGTTCCAAGCTCCCTCCCTGACATCTCCAAGATAGGGTTGAGAGAGATTCCTGCCTGCAACCTTGGAGTAGCCACTGCCAGTCTGTGTAGAAAATACTGAGCTAGATAGACCAATGGTCTAACTCTGTATATGGCAACTTCCTATGCTCCTATGTACTTCACATGTGCTTGGCAGCTCTATGGCATGCAGATGAGGCAAAGCATTCATGCATATTATGCACCCCAATTATCATCATGTTGTCTCTTGTGCACATGCATTGGCATCTGGCCATGGTCCTTGATCCTTCATTTCTCCTATGCTCTGCCACATGGAGGGCTTAGGCAGGGCAAAAGAATGTCTGTGGATTTTGCTCCCTGACTCTCAATAGGGCGGGCAGTTAACCATGGTAGATTCAGCCAGGCCACTAGAATCCGTCCCTTTCCTACATAAACCTTCCCTAGTTAAGGTTTGGTTGTTAAGGTTCAAGGTCAGCAGAATTGGCATTAGGGATCAATGGACATCTGCTGAGGTCCACACATCTGCAGGAACCCACTGCCAACCCCTGAGGCCCCTGACCCTCTGCTGCTGCTTCCTCCTTGCTTTCCCCTTCTAAGTGAATGAGCAGTGAGAGGAATGAGATGGAGTAGCAGCCTCTGCTTGCCTTGCCCTATCCCTCAAGCTGGCCATGTGGATTGGACCCAGGAAAAGAGGGCAAATCTACACGTGAGAGGTGTGGCTCTCAGGGCTTGTTGGCTCAAAAGCAGAGAAGCTCGCCAAAGGCGTAGCGATCGGGCCTCCTCTAGGCAGCCGCCGAAGTTGGCCGCCAAAGGGGGCCGGCCTTTGGGGCTGGGCCTTCGAGGGTGGGACTGAGAGCTGGGGGGTTGGGTTGGGCCAGGCCTTTATCAAATATGTGTTTGGGCTCTCTTGAGGGGGATGGTGCTGGGAGTGCACCCAGCATTTCTGGGGCAGCTATTACTGTTGTGGTGGGGAATAGAAGGATTGGCGCAGGCAGAGCAGCTGGCCGTTACAGGGGAAGGGAAAGTAGTAACTTAGTGACTGTTTCCACTTCCAACTGCGCTGTCAACTCTCAGGCCTCGGGGAGCAGCCCCAACGACCCGCAGAGTCTGGCCTTGCTCCTCTGTAATGCCAGGTCAGTTCAGAATAAGACCAAAATTGTCCACGATTTGATCGTGGATGAGGGAGCTGACCTGGCATGTATAACTGAGACCTGGTTGGGGGAGGCAAGTGGTCCTGTGTGGGCTCAGCTTCTCCCACCAAGTTATTCTGTCATGGAGCAGGCTAGAGGATGTGGGTGGGGGGTGGAGTAGCTGTGGTCCATAAGAATACCATTTCCCTTACCAGGGCCCCTGTGAGACAGCTGACTTATATCGAGTGCATATTTTTGCGGCTGGGAACTAGGGATAGATTGGGGATTCTGTTGGTGTACCGTCCACCCCACTGCCCAACCGACTCCCTAACTGAGCTGACGGAGCTGGTCACAGAGTTGGTGTTGGAGTCTCCTAGACTTTCAGTGCTGGAGGGACTTCAATATCCACTTTGGGACTGGCTTGTCTGGTGCGGCTCAGGAGTTCATAGCGGCCATGACAACTATGGGCCTATCCCAATTAGTTTCTGAACCAACTCACGTTGCCGGGCACACACTCGATTTGGTCTTTTGTTTGGATCAGGGGGGTGTTCCGTGGGTGGGGGATCCAGTGGCTTCCCCATTGTCATGGACGGACCACTAGCTGGTTAAGGTTGGTCTCACAGCCGCAATCCACCCCTGCAGGGGTGGTGGACCTATTAGGATGGTCCATCCGAAAAGGCTGCTGGACCCAGTGGGATTTCAAAAGGCCTTGGAGGATTTTGACGTTGGTGCAGCCGGTGATTCTGTCGATGCCCTGGTGGGAACCTGGAACAGGGAACTCATCAGGGCAGTAGACATGACTGCTCCTAAGCATCCCTTCCGACCTGCTGCAAAAATGGCCCCTTGGTATAGTGAGGAATTGCGGGGGCTGAAGCGGTTGGGTAGGCAACTAGAGCTCAAGTGGAGGAGAACTCGGTTCGAATCTGACAGGATACAGCATGTCACCCATTTGAAGAGTTATGTGGTTGCGGTGAGTTTGGCAAAAAAGAGCTTTTGGTCTGCGCGCATTGTGGCTGCAGGTTTGCGCTCAGCAGAGCTATCCTGGGTTGTGAGGAGTTTGATTTCTGCTCCTTCTACTTCAAATCAGTCCCTGGGGTCATTCTGCTGTGATGCCTTTAATGGGTTTCTTGCAAACAAGTAGTGATGTGCCCGGACCGGTCTGGAGGCCATTCTACAGGCCTCCGGAATGGTCTGGACATGGGCGGTTCGGATTTGGGTGGTTCAGGGTGGGGGGTCCCCTTAAGGGTGTGGGAGGGTTTACTTACCCCTCCCGTCGCTTTCCCCCCTCCGGTGCCCATATTTCATGGAATAATTTCTCTTACTATATTTTTTTAGCACCCCTTCTCCAGAGCTCTGCTGCAGCAATTCTTTTAGTAATGGGGTGGCAGGATACCTCCCTGCCACCACTTCCCCCGCTTGGCATACAGTGCAAAAGGCTTTAAGAAGCCTTGTGTGTGTGTGTGCACACACGCGCACATACTTTCTTGAGTAAACGGAGTGGCAGGATATCTCCCTGCCACCCCTTCTTCTGCTTTGCTGCAAAAGGCTTTTAGTACTTCTAAAAGCCTTTTGCAGCAAAGCAGAAGAAGGGGTGGCAGGGAGATATCCTGCCACTCCGTTTACTCAAGAAAGTATGTGTGCGCGCAGACACACAAGGCTTCTTAAAGCCTTTTGCACTGCACGCCAAGCGGGGGAAGCGGCGGCAGGGAGGTATCCTACCGCCCCATTACTAAAAGAATTGCTGCAGCAGAGCGCTGGAGATGGGGCGCTCAAAAAAATAGTGAGAAATTATTCCATGAAATACGGGCACCGGAGGGGGGAAAGCGACGGGAGGGGTAAGTAAACCCTCCCGCGCCCTTAAGGGGACCCCCCACCCCAGTGCCGGACCGCACGTCCTCAGTTCCGTGCACACCCCTACAAACAAGATCTCCTGTATTCGGGCCGACTTGGACTCCACTGTTTTTGCAGGGTCTATGGAGGAGGTGTCCAGCAATCCCTCTTGTAGTATTAGACTGGATCAGTTTCAATCTGTGACTCCTGAGGATGTGGACAAGCTGCTTGGGGCGGTGAGGCCTACCACCTGTTCTCTGGATCCTTGCCTGACTTGGCTGCTTCTATCTAGCAGGGAGATTGTTGATGGCCTAGTTAATATCATAAACGCATCACTGAGGGAGGGCAGGGTGCCCCCTTGTTTGAAGGAGGGATTGATTAGACCACTCCTAAAGAAGCCTTCTCTGGATCCCTTAGTGATGGACAGTTACAGGCCAATCTCCAATCTCCCTTGGTTGGGCAAGGTGATTAAGAGGATGGTGGCCAGCACCTCCAGGCAGTCTTGGAGGAAACTGATTATCTAGATCCATTTCAAACTGGCTTTAGGGCTGGATATGGGGTTGAGACAGCCTTGGTCGGCCTGATGGATGACCTTTACCAGGGAATCGACAGAGGGAGTGTGACTCTGCTGGTTCTTCTGGATCTCTCAGCGGCGTTCAATACCATCGTCCATGATATCCTTCTGGATCGCCTGGGGGAGTTGGGGATAGGGGGCACTGCTTTGCAGTGGTTCCGCTCCTATCTCTCGGGTAGATTCCATATGGTGGAGCTTGGTGACAGTTGCTCCTCAAAACGGGAGCAGTTATATGGAGTCCCCCAGGGCTCCATTCTGTCACCAATGCTTTTTAATATCTACATGAAACCGCTGGGTGAGGTCATCAGGAGATTTGGTGCTGGGTGCTATCAGTATGCTGATGACACCCAAATCTACTTCTCCTTTTCATCTTCAGGAAATGGCACTCGTTCTCTAAATGCCTGCCTACAGGCCGTAATGGGCTGGATGAGGGAGAACAAATTGAAGCTTAATCCAAGCCAGTTGGAAGTGCTCATTGTGGGGGCTCAGAATCTGAGGGATGAATTAGATCTCCCTGTGCTGGATGGGGTTACACTCCCCCAGAAGGAGTAGGTGCGCAGTTTGGGAGTACTCCTGGACTCAGGCCTCACCCTGGTATCTCAGGTGGAGGCCATGGCCAGGAGTGCTTTCTATCAGCTTCGGCTGATTCGACAGCTGCGTCCATTCCTCAGATAGGATGACCTCAAAACAGTGGTGCATCAATTGGTAACCTCCCGGCTTGACTATTGCAATGCGCTCTACGTGCGGCTGCCTTTGTACGTAGTCCGGAAACTTCAGTTAGTTCAGAATGCGGCAGCCAGATTGGTCTCTGGGGTAACCCAGAGAGACCATATTATGCCTGTTTTGAAACAGCTACACTGGCTGCCGATATGTTTCCGGGCAAAATACAAAGTGCTGGTAAAGCCCTGAACGGCTTAGGTCCGAGTTATCTAAGAGCAGGGTGGATTTGATTTAAATCAAACTGATTTAAATCACGATTTAAATCACTATTTAAATCACTAGCAGGGTGGATAAAAATAAAAAAAAAATCCAATTTAAATCAAAAAAATCTGATTTAAATCAAAAAAATCCGATTTTTTTGATTTAAATCGGATTTTTTGATTTTTATCCACCCTGCTAGTGATTTAAATCGTGATTTAAATCGTGATTTAAATCAGTTTGATTTAAATCAAATCCACCCCGTCTAAGAGAGCGCCTTCTTCTACATGCTCCCCACCGCACGTTAAGCTCATCTGAGGAGGTCCGTCTCCAGTTGCCTCCGGTTTGTCTGGTGGCGACACAGAGGCGGGCCTTCTCTGTAGCTGCTCCTGGGCTATGGAATGCACTCCCGGCAGAAATTCGTAATTTGAGATCATTGCTGTCCTTCAATAGGGCCCTTAAAACCTACCTTTTTGGCCTGGCCTTCCAAAGTTTTAAATGATTAACTGTTTTAAACTGTTGCCCTGATTTTCAGGGCTTTTAGATGTTTTATTGGTTTTATTGTGTTTTAATAGTTTGATTTTAATTGGTAATTTGTTTTAATTGTTTTTATCATGTTGTGAACCGCCCTGAGCCATTTTGGAAGGATGGTATATAAATCAAATAAATAAATAAATAAATGGGCAGCAGGGTGAAGAGAAGGTGGACCCGTTCAGGGGAGGGCACCATGGAGAGCATCTCCTCCATCAGTGCTGGTCTTGCAGTAGCAAGCATGAATTGCCCCCATTACTAAGCAGGGTCCTTTTGGATTTGGATGGGTGATTACATGTTAACACTGTCTGCTGTAAGATATTTCTCTTAGAGGATGAGGCCGTAGTTCAGGGGTAGAGTATCTGCTTCCATGCCGAAGGTCCCAGATTCTCTCCCTGTCATTTCCAGGTAGGGTTGGGAGGGACTTCTGCCTGAAACCTTTGAAAACCATTACCTGTCATTGTAGCCCAAACTGAGCTGGATGGATCAACAGTTGGTATAAGACAGTTTTCTATGTTCCATTGACCCCCACCCCCCATGAAACCAGAACTTGGGGGTCCCAGCCCAGAAGTCCATAAGGGGTTGGTTGAACCATGAACTCTACTAGAGAGAACTGAGCAGGGGGCAAGGCATTCTGATTTCATGAAGGACTTCTGGAGAAGTCTGAACAACAGAGAAGAAACTCCTGCAGTTTTCAAACTCAGTGAATACTTCCTGGTACAATGTGAGGAACTGACCACCTCCAGAGTTGCTTGTGTGTGTATTGAGGCTGTGAACCTGGGAGATGTGGAATTCAATTCTGACTACAAGTCTGCCACAAATAATAAAGGGCATGCCAAATTCATTACTCCGGATTAACAAAGCAGATGAGCTAAATGGTGTCAAATAAGTTCTGGAGAAGGGAAATTAAAGTGATTACCCAGTTCTTGCTTCACCTGGGCCTTGCTTCGCCTGGTGGTGGTCATCATCATCATCAATTTATGGAGTCTAATTGTAGGGCAACAAACCAGGATTTTGTTACAAGGTTTACATGGCCACTGCTTTGCTGAATATCATGTAGAACAGGGTTCCCAACCTGTGGTACTCCAGATGTTTCTGAACTACAACTCCCATCATCCCCAATCACAATAAATTGTAGCTGCAAATGATTGGATTTGTAGTTCAGTTGTTGCTGTTTCTGGTGTCAGCGGCGGCTAGTGCAGGCACTGCCAGGGGGACGATGGGAAGCACCTTTAAGTGTAAATTAGTAGGTGCTTACCTCCCATACATCCGCATCTGAAAGCTCTTCCTAGAAGCGGCGCACTGCCCTGCACCCGCTGCGGCGGAGGAACAGCATCGCCACACAGCTGGCCTCGGCACATGCATGGAGCCTCTATGCTGGCCACTCAGATGGTCTCCACCAGCTGAGTGGCAGAGCCGATCCTCCACCGCACTAGGTGCTGGGTGGCATGGCGCTGATGGGAAGAGCTTCCAGGTGTGGCAATATGGGAGGTAAGCACCTACTAATTTACACTTAAAGGTGCTTCCCGCCGCCCCCATGGTGGCGGCCGAACCAGCCACCACTATCTGGAGTACCACAGGTTGGGAATCCCTGGTGTAGAAAATAGTTAATTCTAGAGGGCTTCAATCCCAATCCTATAAAATGTTTCCGTTCTAGTTCCTGGGTGAATTGGTCTCTGATTAGGCATGTTCAGGACATGCACACCATGTCTTGCTACAGGATACCCTTCTTCAGCACAGCTGGCAAGAACAAAAGAGATGAGGTTCCTCAGCAAGACACCTGTGGAATAGATTCCCACAATGGACAAATTTCACCCCACCCTCTAAACAAATAAATCTATAAGACCCCTAAGGCCAATGTTATGTGTCTTTTTGCAGAACACAAGAGACATATTTTAAGCGGTGATTCTCTTCTGTTTATTTTATTCATTTATTTCTTCAATCATTTATGATTAGGGATGTACAGAACGTTTCAGCAGTGAAATGTTTTGATTAGAAATGGTCTGTTTTGACTCGAAACAGGCTGTTTCAAGCTCAAAACAGAACACCCTTTAAATAAAGGGACTGTTTCGAGCTCAAAGCAGAACAACCCTCATTTTGATCAAAACATTTCGATGTTCTGGGCGCCATTTTGGAGGCCTGTTTTTTCCCTTGCTGATTGGTATTCTGGCACTGACATCCAATTGGCTTGAGATCTCCTTGCTTCTTGGTTGACTTGTTATCATACAAATCAAGTGTTGTCATGGGCAACTGTGCCTCCATTGGCTGAGGGGAGGGAGAAGGGAGGGGGAACGCAAAGAAGGGGATTTCAAATTAAAAATGTATTCAAAGGGACTGGGAGGCAGAGCCCTTATACTGTGCCTCCCTTGAAGAAGAGGATATATTAGGAGAGGAGGAAAGAAGGTTTGATTTTGTGGTTTTCTTTTCTCAGTACTGAGTCTAATAAGCTATGCTATTGCTTCTTTAACTATCTGGTTTTGCGATTCTCAATTTGACAAAGGCAGAACTTGGGTGCTTGCCTTCCTTGAGTAATGGTTTGGTTTGTCTGTGAGATAATATTGTGGCAAGAAATGGACAGTGGCAGTTCTCTGGATGGGTGTGAAAACAGGCCTCCAAAATGATGCTCAGAACATCGGAATGTTTCGATTGAAATGCGGTTATTTTGCCCTGAGCTCGAAACAGGTCCTTTATTTAAAGGGTATTTTGAGCTCAAAACACTCAAAATGGCCTATTTCAAGTTGAAATGTTGAATAGTGAATGTTTCACCATCAAAATGTTCTGTACATCCCTACGCTTTTTTACTCAGTTAGCAGGGGTAACTGGTGAGTAAAGTTAGTTAGTGAACTGCTAATTTCTCACTGCTACCACCACTGCCACCACACGAAGGAAGCAAGCTGCAGCTGCTGGGCCCACCTATCCATGTTGTTATTATCTATTCATTCATTCATTCATTCATTCATTCGATTTCTATACCACACTTCTAAAAATGGCTCAGGGCAGTTTACAGAGAGAAATAATGAATAAATAAGATGGTTCTGCGATCTGCCACTGAAGCAGAACCTCCCCTCTGGCTTCCCCATTGGATGGATGGTCAGTAGGATGCCAGCAGGGGAAGGAGACAAAGGAAGAGAAACCGCTCATGAGAGCAAGGTATTCAGAGTGAATACAATGTTGCAACTGCTCCCCAGAACTTCAGACACCACAACAAATTTTTAAAACTTTGTTTGGTCCTCCAAATAGTCTCTGTTCCTCTTAATGCCAAAAAAAAAGTCATTTGATCCCCAAAATGGTTGCATGTCCTCTATAAAAGTCACTAGGTGGCAACTCTCTCCTGGTCCCCCCCACCCCCCTTTGTGTTTCCTTTTAGACTTTAAGCTCCTTTGGGACCGGGAGCCATCTTCTCATTCCTTTGGCTATGTAAATTACATGTCATTCTACCCTTCCTCCAAGGAGCTTAGGACCATGTATCTTCTCTATCTATCTATCTATCTATCTATCTATCTATCATATGTTTATACCACCTGATATATACATCTCTAGACGGTGTACAAAATTTAAAACCATATTTAAAAATCAGCACAGATTAAAATACATGAAACAAAGCAGTAGCATAAAACAGAAATATAAACAGTAGCATAAAACAATTATTAAAATAAATTATGAAAATTAATTCTAATTAAAAGCCTGTGAGAATAGGTGAGTCTTGAGGGTCTTCCTGAAAACAAACAGAGAAGGAGATGCTCTTATTTCAGCAGGGAACATATTCCAAAGCCCCGGGGCAGCCAAAGAGAAAGCCCGGTCATGGGTCACCATCAAATGAGCCGGTGGCAACTATAACCGGACCTCTCCAGAAGATCATAACAGGCGGCAGGATTCATGACAAAGGAGGTGCTCTCTTAAATAGCCTGGACCCAAGCCATTAAGGGCTCTATAGGTAATAACCAGCACTTTGTATTTCACCCAGAAACAATAACCCTTTGAAGTGGATTAGGCAGAGAAGGAGTGACTAGTCACTCAGTGAGCTTGAGGATTTGAACCTGAGCCTCTCAGTCCTAGACTGGCACACTAACTACTACCCCATACTGGAAGATTCAATTTCAAAATTCCTCACCAAAACTCTTCAGATGGAAGATTCTTCACCAAAAAGCTACAAAACACACATTAGATGTTCTGCTGTTGCTCGGTCAGGCACTACATTTGTCTTCACTAAATGGTGGCAGCCTCTCCTTTCCATGGAAGTAGCCTCTTCCCATGGTAGCCTCTTACCTTACCTTCTTCCTTCATAGAATCCTGGGAATTGTGGTTTTATGAGTGCATTGAGACTGAGAACTCCTTGTAAGACATCCTTCACCCCTACAAGGGTTCTTCCCAGGGTTCTATGAAGGAAGCCACAAAAAGGTGGAGAGTGCCTTCTATTTGGAGCCTCACCTAAAGTCTAAAGACTAAAGTCTTGGACAATGAGAGCAGGAACCCATGCTAACTGAACAAAGAGCCGCATTTTAAAGTGGTGATTCTCTTCTCTTTCGCAAGAGAGAGCATTTGTCCCTATCCAGTCCCAGCACAGCATCTTCCCAGTGGCTGTTGCTGGCGTCTACCTTGTGTTTCTATGATTCTGAGCCCTTTTGGGACAGCAAACCTTTTTATGGTTTATTTTTCTACGTAAACTGCTGTGAGAACTGCTGTTAAAAAGTGGTATATAAATATACCTCGTAGTTGTAGTAGGGACTGTTCTTCTGTTTTGTACACTGGAGAGGGTTTTAGCATTTGTTAGTGTACAGACTAGTGTGCTACTGTTGGGCAGGGTGTGTACGTGTAAGAATATGTGTTTGTGCATATTACATACTCACTAAAATAGGTGTGCCTGTGTGCATGATTAAATTAATCTTCTTCTGATAAAGATGATTTCCCAGCCCCATTGAATAGCCACCTTTGCTTTGATATTGAATCAATCTACAACTGCAGGGCAGAGCGGCAAAGTATAGAAAGCTAAGCTCTAAAGCTAACCAGGCAGAGAAGAAGGGCTATGAATCATGGATGACTATTGCTGAGACAGGTGGTACAGTAGCTGATATTTCTCCTATCAAACCCTATGGTATGGAGATGGAGTATGTGGAGGTCTCTTATGCACACTAAGGTGTTCAGGGAACTAAAGACTTTGCAAGGCAGATAGAGGCTCAGTTTGGAGAGTCTGAAGAGTCCATTGTGTATTAGCCTGGAAAGACCCTTTATGCTCCTGGCCCACAGAAATGCACCCTGAACGTTGGCTCCCTATTAGAGAGCTGACATACTCTACACTCACGGTATGAGGTCTCATTGTCTATCCTATGCGGTCATGTTGATAATATGAATCTTGCTGTGTGCATCCTGCCTGAAGAGCACTAGGTGGGACAGGATGCAGTGAGGTGCAGGTGGTTGGGCGAAACAGACTGACGACTTCCTTAAGGCTCGGCTGCTGTACCTCCTGCAAAGACTAGACTGACGACTTCCTTAAGGCTTGGCTGCTGTACCTCCTGCAAAGACTGAGCAGCTGATGCTGGCACCATGTCAGGGGGAATGGAAGCCCTATTGGGGATGAGGCACAAAGCAGCCACCTGGCTGGCAATGCAGTCAGAATGAGATGTAATTATTATACCAACAAAGCAAAACAAAGTCCCACTGTCACCACCCTGCAAGGAAGAGCCGCTCCTGGGCTCTTCCTTTGGGCAGCAGTCATGGGTGACACATCACGGTATCTTCATCTCTCTGGAGCAGGCCAAGGTGACCCCATGTTGTGTTTGGAAGAAAGCTTTCAGGCCTATCACTAGGTGGCTCTGAAGCTGTCCTATAATACAAGGTATCAAACAGTTCCACTGTTATGGTTTTATCTGATTGCTTTTGTACCCTGCTTGGGGAACCCCAGCTGAAAAGTAGCACAGAAATTTAATAAACAAACAAAGAAACAGACCTGTAAGCAGTAGCAGACACTGCATCAGTGGCTGACATGACTAGGCACCTGCCCAGACCCATGGGCCAGCAGGGGCTCGCTCACCGCCAACGTGAGATGCCAGGGTGAGGTGTGAACGCACTGCTGTTCCTCACCAAAAAAACTGCCAGCCCCCCGCAGACCACAAATCTCAGGCTAGTGTGGCTGCACTGGGCCAGCCTAGATGCCCCATCCATTGAGAAATGGGAGATTACTTGAGAGGCTACTGAGATGGTATAGGGCCAGCTAGCCTGAAAAGCAGAGCAATCCCAAGATTGCTGAGAACGGTCCTGTTCAGAGTGCTTTCAAGCTAGAAGGCTAGTGCTGTCACAGTTAGAAGTTGCTGCCACCAAATGTCACATCCTGCTGCCGTTATATCCCAATGGGAAGCGTCCCCAGAAGATTCTGGAGAAGCCCTTTAAGGGGAGCATCACTGAGGACATCTTGCCTGAGAGCCCCCCAAAAACATATGCCAGCAGTGGCAGTACAGTGCTATCTCTTTCTAGGGCTGCTAAGAATCACAGCTGGCATCATCTTGACTGTGGGGAAGACTGGCTGAGACTCACAAGACCTAGAGCTATGGGAATGGATGATGGGAAAGTGTGGCCAGCCTCTACTGTATATCCAGCATCCTGTAGGTTTCCTTGCTTCCCCGCAAGCACCAGGCCAGAAATTCATTCCGCAGCCCTGCAGCAGTTGGACCAAACTAGCATTTCTTGTATCTGGTAAGTTCCTCCAGCAGCTGCCATTCAGCATAATATCGAAGGAGAGTAAAAGAGCTGTTATGTTTGGCCTGGACAGAACTGGTTTGAAAGGCTGGAGGCAGACATTCCCCACAGAAGACAAAATGACCTCATGGGGGCGGAAACCACCAGTGTTTGGTTTTAAAAACAAAAAATCTGAGTGAGAACCTTGGTTTTGGATCCTGGCCTTGACAGGCAGTACATCATAAAACAATAGCCCAGCATTCCATGAGCTGCTTCTCTGGGAGGAAATGCTTGCTCTTCTAGTCTAGCAAAGCAGTGTAGGCCAGAAGGTCATGGTTTCATTCCACTGTGCTGCTGAGTAATATAATCCATCTTCTTTCCTCAGGCCACTTAACTGGTATCTCTCATTGACCCCTTCATCTCCATTTCATTCAGATGAGGCCAAGTGTAGTGTGGCATCAGAGAATTGCGGACAAGTCAACTTTTGCTAGTATTGTGCTTAGAGAGGCTTCAGGTCTTGCCTAATTTCTTCCTAGGCAACTTGAAGAGTTCTGGGGTCAGAGAAGGCGATGCTGTTGTTCCCCAGAAGTAAAGGCCAGCACAGTAGTGATGAGAGCAACTTGCTTAACATTCAGGCTGTGTACAGACATACCTACAAAGAGCATCATGTGGAAGGCAGCTTGCTGCAGGCCTAGCTCTGCTTCCATCTGCCTTATTCCAGTGTTGACATTCCTGGCCCCAGACTGAAAGCTGATTGTTGCCCCCCCCCCTATTCTTCAAGCAGATTGCCTTGTTTCATTCGTTTTTCCAAGGGCAACATTTGTTCAACACTTTCAAAAGAAAACTTTTTAACTCTGTTTTTAATGCTATTAAAACTACTGCAAGGAGAGGGAGAAGCAGCTTTATGACTGACTCAGGTGCCAGCCAATCAGCACTGTGAACAGTCCAGCTCAAGAAGCAGGGAATGTGCTTTATTATTGACACAAAGGCCATCCAGTCTGGGCTGTGCAAATCTGCTCCAAACCAGAAAGAGCAGTTCCCCCAAGCCCGGTGTGGGAGGAAGACAGTAGCTGTGCAAGTGCATAGATATCTTTTTACTCATACATGTGTTTCTGTGAATAACTGTACCTCTATTTGTTTTAAAAGTGAACCTGGATATAGGCCCTTCAAATGTATGGTACAGATAGGAAGTGTACTTCTGTACCTGTGTTCAGCATAACATGTGAATGACTGTACCTAGGTACAGATCTTTACCTGTGTACATGGTACGCTCAAAGTCTTGAACAAAATGAGGTCATTCACACAATCAAAAACTGTGTTCTACCTTGGTTTGGGAGCTGTCAGCTCCCAATGTTCAATTGTGTGGAAGCACAAGGAGGAAAACGTGAGTAAAAGTGATTGTGTGGAAGCAAGGTAGGAGGAAAACCTGAGTAGCTTTTCCTCCTACCTTGCTTCCACACTACTGAAAATTGGGAGCATACACAGCTCCCAAACCCAGGTAGAACACAGTTGTTGATTATGTGAATGACTTCAATATATGAATGGGCCTAGTACATGTGTCAGAACTGTGGTGTGTGCTCTTTCACAATAGACTCATCCCTGAAATGACGCACATATGGAGCTGTCCTCAGAGGTGCTGACATCAGAGTACTGATGCCCAAATGGGGCCAAGTGGATGCTGTAAGGAGGCAACTTGTGGGGCAGCAAATTTGGCCCAATCCTGCTGCTGGCCAGACCTGATGTGTGATAAAAACAAAGAATATTTAATGCCATGAGACAGTCTCATCTATTAGTTACATAGATTAATCATGAATCATATCTGTGGCTGTCCAAATAACTGGCTGCTTTATCTCTCTCTCTCTTTTCTTCTATAGGAGTTAATTCCTGAAACTGTAAAACTGGCAGCCATGGAAACCCAACCCAAAGACATGGAGGAGGGAGAGAAGACCCCTGAATCCAAGGACTTGCTGCCCAGCCAAACAGCCAGCACTCTCTGCATCAGCTCACGCAGTGAATCTGGCTGGAATGCTGTCCCCCGGAACAAGTGGGATATTTATCACAAGCCAGTTATTGTATTGTCGGTGGGTGGGGCTGTTTTCCTCTTCGGTGTGGCTATCACCAGCCTGACTTGCCTCACCGTAAACAAAACAAACACAAGTGACACAAGCAACATGACCAAGAATGCTTTTAAACTCTGTGGACCAGCCTTCCTGTCAATGGGTCTCATGCTGCTAGTGTGTGGGCTTGTCTGGATCCCCATTATCCGCAAAAAGCTGCGGCAAAGGCATCAGTATCACTTCCTCCAGAGCATTAAGTCTTTCTTCATCCACTGAAGACAGCTCTCGGATTCAGACAGAAGACGAAGAGGGACGTGTTAGCAGGGCTGGGTCGTGCCTTGCTCTGGTGATCTGCAAGTAAAATAAACGCTGTCCTAAAAGGGGGCCCACTCCGATTGCTTCCTCTTCCTCCTGTGTGTCTGTGATTCACCCATCCCAATCGACATTATTGGAGGACACTGGGCTCTCTACCAGTGAATGAATTTCACATTTTCCACATGGATATACGTTGCTAGAAAAGTAGGAGCTAAAATCAGCAGATCAGAATCCGGAACAGTTGTTTGGACTAAGCCTGGCTGTGTACAGTATTTCATTGTTCAGTACAGTATATTGCTTTGTAGGCTACACTGTCTGTATCTCATGAACCTGATTTTGAACAGTATTTACCAGAAAGCTGAGTCCTGTGCCCATAAAACCCTCAGTTGTGAGACACTCTGCTACCCTCACTGGGCCTCCTATTGGTTGTAAACTTCTCCAAGAAAGCAATTTGATATTTTTCCTACAACTCATAGCTTGGGCAGGGGGTTGTTTAAAAGGCACATCTCTTTCCAGAATATGGCAGTCAGATGATTCCAAGACCATTTCATTGATTTTTTTAAAAAATTCTTAACTATACTTTTCATGAAAAGAAGCCATACTGCAAGCAAACTGTATATGAGTAAATATTAATTGCCTCAGGCTTGAGATGAGAGGATAGTGTTCGCAGTTTCTTAGATGGATTTTGGGCACAGCTCCCAACTTTCAGATCAGAAGCAAATGTTAGCAAAATGAGAGACTATATGGACAAAAGTCCTTGAAATGGTTGCCATACAGATGTACTACTGGGAGAAGAGGCAGATGATTGGCCTTTAAGGAACTTAGGTGTGTGTATAGGATCCCTCTTGCTGTTATAAGCGATTGCAACCATCGTATTTGACTACTGATAGTATTTCTTCATGCCTTGCTTCCTGTTTGGGGAAAGCATCTAAACAAAGCCTTTTTAACTGCAAATCTGGTGGCAACCACTAAATGGTCTCTAGTAACTATGCAATACAACTGTGGGCAAATGCTGATGGAGTGGGGTAAATTCAAGGACAACTAGTAAGAATCAGGAACTGGCCAAGTGCAGTAAATTACATAGGAATGATTTTTCAAATCATGAACACGTCAACATTTGAAATCATAAGCACCTTAAGAGGTATAGGTGCCAGCATTTAAAACAGCTTGCTCCATCCATAGGCATGACTGTTTGTCATGGAACCCAACCTTTATGTTATTAGTGGGGCATGCCCTTAGCCAGGGAGAATGAGCATCACTGGCCATGTCGTTGTGGCCATATGTGAAGCATATTTTATGGAAGGGATGATCAAGCCAAGTTCCTCAGTCTCTGAAGACTTCACTGCACCAAGAACAGACACAAGGCGTAAGCAAAGCACTGGTTTGGTGTTGGGGAAGGAAATTCAAAATTATAGGCCTCAGAAAAAAAAGATGGGAGTGAAAACTGATCTGCCCAGAGATCACACGCATATTATCACTGGAACTATTTCAGAAGCTGCTTCAAAGGTTTCTGGACTATGCTGACTATACAGCCCTTATGAGGAAGCATTTGGATATGTATGTAGAACAAGTCTGAGGCTAAACCTCAGAGGCCTTAGATGACTCATTACAGAAGCCTTAGATTAATTTTACAACTGTTTTCAGAAGCAGACTTTCAGAAATGCTATCACTCTGCCTCCCAGATTCAACCAAAGTGCCTCCTTGCAAAGCTGCTTTGTGAATTCTTTCCCTTTCAAACAGCATCTCTCAGCCATTCCTGCTGGCATTAGTGGAGCCACACAGAGATAGAGCATTTGATTTCCTGGCATTATGCTAGCTGATTCCAAGCAGCCATTCTGCATTTCAATCCATTTTAGATTGTGCTTGCATAGTGCATGCATAGGGAAGGGGGAGAGCCTGTTCACTTGAGGATCATCTCTGTTCCATTATCCCTTGAGTCGCATTTAGGATGGACTTTGGTTTGTGCAATCAGGCTGTATTTCTCAAGAACTGTGTAGATAATGTGGATACCAGGGAGGCCTTACTCTGTCCATCACAGAAGGAACTGAGTTGCCCCCTTGCAGTGTAACATATGTTCCCTCTTCAAGTTGGTAGAGAGTGGCAGGTCTAAGTGACATAGACTTACTAGTTCCCAGTCTCTGGGCATCTCCAGTTGACTATCAGAACCCTACTTAGGGTTTTACCAATGTTACTTGAGCCCCCCTCATTTCAGAGCTGTCAGTGGGTCATAAGGGCCTCTCCACATGTGCGGAAACTCAACCAAACAAGTGTGCCTCAGCTATATTTTACACTTCAACACAATGCACCTGTAATCCCTGATGCAATGTCATGACATAGCATAATACCCCAGCCTCCTGGAACTGAAGCAGGGGTGGCCCTTTCATGAGGCAGGGTGAGGTAGTTGCCTCAGGCATGGTGGGGGAAGGGACGCAGGGGGCAGCAAGTCCTGGGTCCCCACTGCCACTCATGTCACCCCACTATACACTGCCAGGACACACTGTCCATTTTCCTCACCCTGCTGGGCGCACCTCTTCTTTTTCCCCTCTGATTTGAGCTAGGAATGCCACTATCTCTGCTGCCTGGTTTGGTGGCACAGCCTGAGTGTGTCCGTGTGTCGTTGCTGCCGCCTTGGCATTATGGCCTAAGCAGGTTGAGCACTTGTCCTCAGACTGGGGGGTGGGGGGGTGGGGTATCGCATTGGCCTTTGCCTCAGGCAGCAAAATGTCTTGGGCCACCCATGAATTGAAGGATGGGTAGCCTTGCTGCAGGACAATAGCCCTTTTGCTATTAACAACTTAAAAAAACAAGTGGTCTTGATGGGCACTCTAGCACCATTTTTGCAAAGCAGGGAAGAGTCTAGCTGGAAGGAAACCTTGCAAATATCATTATGCAGCAGTGCCAGGGATAAGAAGACGGTACTGAAAAGATATGTAGGTTGGGAAGTCACAGCTAATGGACACTGAAATCAAATGTAAATAAAACATGCACAAAACAGCACTCTGTGTGTGTGTGTGTGTGTGTGTGTTCCTTGTTGCTAAGGATATCAAACACAGTAACAAGCATGCACTGATGACACTCATAGAACCACATTTTATATGCTGATTGCATCTGCTGTGGGAGTGGGGTGGGGGTGGGAGAAGAATCAAGTGTATCCAGAGCTGGGGAAGTGTAATATCTCCACAACAGAAGCACAACCACAAAGGGAAATGTCCAGACTGTGCACAAAAAGGAACTACAAGCCTTGGTCATGATTTAATAGGGATACCAAAAATCAGGACAGACTGACATGCAAACTAGCAAAGCTCTGGTGCTGTAGGAGGAGCTTCGGCACTGATATAACACCGGACTAATGCTGTACTGGTGCTTGTGTGGGGAGAGAGAATATTTTTGGGTGGCACAGAGTGCTTCAAGGGGAAGGGGAGGTTGTTGAAATGTACCGTCCCTGCTGCTTTAGTAGTGGAGCTGAGTTAGTTGGGCTGTTCAGAAGCACCACTGCTTCTCCCTTAGCACCAGTGCTTTGTTAGTCTAGACATCACCAACCACAGATGGTCTGTTGTTAAATATGCACCAAGACCATTACAGCATCAAAAACTGTACACCTGATACATGGCAATTTCCATCAAAGACAAAATGGCTGCCAAGGAGACACAGCTAAGTTTTTTTTCGTCAAAGCCCTGCTTAGTTGCAAATAGCCTTCAAGGCCCGGAAGACACTCCAAAATGTGGGCAGAAGGAGGGAATGATCTGTGCAGGATGTCATCAGATCACCTAACACTGATAATGACTTTTTGTCTTTTCAAAAGTGATTCTATAATTGTGTGTCCTTTCTCCTGTGCTGTTATAAAGCTGTGCTGTGCTGGAGCAATCTCTACGATCACCCCTTAAAGGAGCTGATCTCACTGCACACATATCTCCTGTGGTGCGCAACGGGTTGAGGTTAATGGGAGTACATGGTGCATTTACTGAAACATATTTGGAAAGCATAATGAGACTTGGCCCTTAGAGACCCTTTCCATCCAATAGGACAGCAGTAGCTGAAATCTGAGCACGCTAAGTGTTTCCTGACACTCATCGCCTTGGCACTGTTGCCCTCCTCCAGGGAATCAGTGCTTTTGAGTTACTGCACTGTTCAGCCTGTGAAGTCTACTGTTATTAAATCAAGCTAAGGAAGACTCTTCATTTCTGGGATTTGCAGAAATACACAGGCCCACCAGAACCATGCTTTGAGGAGGGAGCAAACAGGACTCCCAACGACCCCAAGAAGACACAAGTCTGATAGACAACTTCCGGAAATGGGCATCTTCAGAGCCAGGGGCATCCGACATACTGTGCATCCTAGGGAAGTCATGTTTGCTTTGGCATGGCAGCTGACAGGCCATTTGAGCAAAAATGAAATGCAGCTCTGGTTTGAAACCATTGACTGTGACCCATGCAGGGGTGGAACACTAATTAAACCATTCCTCCCCATTACAGATTCTCTGGCCACATCTCCAACTAACCAGCACTGTCTGACATGATGAAGGAAATGACTTAAAGTAGTCTCATTGAACTTAAAGGACAAATTAGGCAATGCCTCACTTGCTCTTTTAGCTTCAGTAGGACTTCTTTGAGTCATTTTCGTCATCAGGTCAGTTACTGGCTTTACTGAAGTTGTCCCTACAGACATATTAAGGAGCATCTCCTAGTTCTGCCAAGTATCTTCAAACCATAGCTAGTAGTTCCTCCCACTCATTTGTCCCACTGTACACTCCAAAGTAGCACAATTGCTGGATTAGAATCACCAATGTGTGTGTTTCAGACAAGGTTGCTCTTGCTGCAGAGACAAGGTTGGGAAAGACCCCCGCCCCCCCCCCACACACACACATTTGGACATCTGAACTGGCATGCATCCTGGCACACCACTGTGCTTTTTTCCCTTTCTTTACCCCCCACCACATGCCCCATCAACTTTCCCATTCCTTTCAACAGGAAATGGGAAAGCCTTCATGTGTTCCCCACTGAACCAATTCTGTTTGGTGCTTTTACTAAAAATGTTTGTTTTGTATCTGTGCAGTGGTTGTTTCGAGAACATGAGTAATAAAATCTATTGCTGACAAACCTTGTACTCTTGGTATCTGTGTGGAGAGGATTGTGTGGGGCCCTCCTGTATCCTCATCTGCAAAGGGAGATGCATCCTGTAGCCTGAGCTGCTTGCGAGACCAAAACCACACACAGCAAGGATTTTGTTCATGCCAGTAGCTGCAACTTCTGGGACCCTGACATGGCACCTTCAGTGCTGCCTGTTTTGTTTACAGGTTTCATATTCTCAGTCATCAACACTGCACACCCCATTTCAGAAAAATCTCAAAGCATGATACTGAGGCTCAGTGAGTGTCCACCATCACTACCACACTTGGTCCTCCTAAATCTTAAAAGTAGTCAGAATATCATTTACTTCATCTCTTGAGTAAAGGAAATCTTATTGTCCCTTCTCTCTCTCTCTCTCTCTCTCTCTCTCTCTCTCTCTCTCTCTCTCTCCCTCTCTCCCCCCCCCGAACTCAGGTGGGCGATGCATCTCCCACTGATGGCATATTCAGCCGATAAGAAAAAAGATGGCATTTCCATCCATCTGCTCCACCACTATTTTTTTCTGGCCATTCTTCTACACCAATATTCTATCCAGCAAGGGAGGTTAATGTGTGGGTCCCATTACTAGACTAGAATCTCTACACTCAGTAGGATACTGTGTCTGTGATCTGGGCTGAGTTCATATCACTGGACTATCTTTTTTTTAAAATCTTTTTTTGCATTTTAATTTTTTATTGGCTTTTACAATAGCTAATTAAGTAAATATTGACTTCCCGCTTACCTATCTGCATGGTTCACATTGCTATAAACCATTGCTATAATAATTCAAAACACAGATACTTCACATTACTACTCGATTTTACCCAACCCAAACTGCTGTTATTACTATATTTCAAACCCTGCTGAAAAGTCATATTAGAAAAATAGTTCTTTAAGTAAAGTAAAAATGGTTCACAATCTTCTTTGGAAGATTCCAAATTTTCATACCTTATAACAGCTGTAAGCTTTGCCATCTCAGCATATTCCAAAATTTTAATCAACCAGTCTTCTTTTGAGGGCATTTTAGTGTCTTTCCATTTCTGCACATATACTATTCTAGCCGCCATGGTTGCATACATAAAAAATGTTAAATTTCTTCTGGAAAACTCTCCTTGGGTTATTCCCAGCAGGAAGGATTCTGGCCTCTTAGGACATATCATTGGACTATCATACATGCAGAATCCAATCTATGATTACAGTGATGTGCATAGATTCAATCTGTGTTGTAGCTGCAATCCTAGATGCATTTACCCAGGTATAAGCCACATTTTAAACAGTTACTTGCAAGTTAATTTGTTCATTTTGAAAAAAAGTGTGTGCTGTCCTTCAATATAAACATATTCATGGTGGTTGGCAAAATGCACATAGGATCAGGCTTTATGGTTCATATCTGCATGAATACAATCCCCATGAATGCCAAATGACATGGATGAAGATGTGCCCTCTCAGCTTGATGCAGATAAAAAAGGGATGTGTTCCCATTCCTTTCCAGGGCCCTTGTACAGGACACATTCCTAGATGCATACAGTACTAGGGGTGTGCACAGACAGGTTGAGGTGGTTCGGTCCAAATCCAGTCCGAATATGCAAGCTGGTTCAGTCGAACCAATTGGCTGGGCCAGTCAGTTCAATGAACCAGCTCGAACTGGTTCAAAGCAGTCAATGACAGAACCACTAGAATTGGCCCGGTTTGCAGCAGTCCGGTTTGATTGCAAACTGGTTCTGCACATCCCTACACAATACCTACACATCTATCTCTAGATTGTGACTCATGAACAAAAGGACTGCTCTCTCCTTCTACATGCTGAGATCCAGGGCTACCAATCAACCACAGAGCTCTTCCTCCCATGAGATAGGCTGCAAGTCTGGTCCATATTCTGCAGGCATTTCCCAAGAAATGGTTCTACAATGTAGACCGCCAAAAAGATACATTTGGTTCCTAGGTTTGTAAGACTGGGGGTCACTAGGACAGTTAACTATCTACAATCTAACAATACCAAAATTGAGGAGAGCCTTCACAAAAGCACATTTTGATGTCCTTCCCTCTGCCCTTCTGGAAGGCAGGTATCAGAACATCCGATATGTGAACTGAACATGCCCATGTGAAAGCTTGGAGGCTGAAACAGTGGGACATGTTCTCTTATACTGCTCCTTCTATTGGGATTTATGATATGAATTATCATCACCTTCCATTATAAGTATCCAGGAAGAACGGATGATTTATATATTATTTCTGATGAGTAGTCTTATATCACTAAATTTTGTGCAGCAGCTTGCAAAATTTGTAAATTGTGTGTTAATAACAACTGCAGTCAATTAAACTCTGGCTAATTTGATTTTTAGTATAAATATTTGTGTTATATATTTGTATGCACAGTTTCTTGCTCTGCTGCTACTACTGTTACTATTGGTGCTGTTATTGTATTCACTACATGAAGCTGGTCATTGACCATAATAAACATTTAATTTGATTTGAGAAATGGTGGATCACTAGGACTCCATGACCTCTCAGTGTGTTGTGCTATGGTGCCCTAGTGTGAGCCCCCTCAGCTTGACACCTACATTCTAAAAGACTCTGGCGCCATTCACACAACCTACTGGTTGGGTGGGGGAGGCTTCTCAAAACTTGCCTTCCCCAAGATGATCATCCTGTATGCGTGGAGCAGGGCAGATCACTTTGTGGCTGGGACTCGTCAGCATGGCCTCCAGGTATCCCACAGTGCACCGTGTGCTGAGAACAGTTCACTGGGGAATTCCCCCAGGGGACAGGAACTCTAGGCCCATCTCTGTGTCACCACAAGCTGCAAGTAGCCTGAACTGACACACCATCCCAGCAGTGGATCTAAGAGCCAGGCTTCAGCACTGGGTTTGGTGCCACGGTACCACCAGGATCCATGTGGATCCCAGCAGTTCTCACGGACACCCAAGCCCTGAGCCTGGGCTTGGCTGATCATGAGAACAGGTTCTCTGTCACTCAACTTATGCAGACCTTTATGCACAGGGACTGCCATGAGATAGAGAAATCACAGGATGATGGCAGAAATGAGAAATGTTTTCACTGTGCTCTTGCTCTGTGGGACATTGGCTTATCTTGACTACAAACCCTCACTCAGGGGCCATGGAGAAAGAGATGCCAAATTCATATATAAACCTACAGAAGTAACAATATTGTATTTGGCATATGGCTAGGTTTGTAGCCCGTGAAATGCTCCCCATGAAACTGAATGCTCCCTAGCAGGTGGCAAATTATTGGCAGGCAGAACATTAGCACAATAGGAGTCATTCTGAATAAATTTTCCCAGTGTTTGGTGCCCTGTCAGCTATTAACTAAAACTTTTATGCTAATGCAACCATGGGAGAAAGAAAAAGCTTCGCTAAGGAATCAGGGATACATTTCTTTTTTGTTTCCTTCTCAATCAAAGAGACCAGGATCTAGCAAATAGCCTTCAAGTGATCTGTTATTGATTTCTCAGCTCAGAACTAGAACAATGTGAGTAGTATCGTGCAGACCTCTGGTATTCTTTAGAAAGGAAACTAAAGTCAATAATTTATCCATGAAAACCATAATTCATGCCCTAACATCCCCAGATGTTCAATGACCCCCAATACTGGAACAGCTTTTGGATGACTGCTAGTTTCATTAAGCAAAATAGTATAATACTCTGAGCATTTGATAGCATGCAATTACACAACTGTACAGACTTATCCCTTTGGATAAGGCCATCCCTGGAAACAAACTTCAGAACCATGGCTATCGCAAAGAATACTTTTGAGGCAGTTTGCTTTGCAACAGGGTGATTATTGAATCAATAAAGATTCATTTGCTTTGCCAATCAGTCAGGCAGGTTTACTGTGAAACACCTATATTGGGCAGCAATGATACAGGAAAGATGCTGAAAGGCATCATCTCATACTATGCGGGAGGAAGCAATGGTCAACCCCTCCTGTATTCTACCAAAGACAACCACAGGGCTCTGTGATCGCCAGGAGTCGACACCCACTCGAGGGCACACTTCACCTTGACTGTGTCAGTCTCAGCTTGTTGTTCTGGATTTGAATAAAAGGGATTACAGCATCCACAGTTCTGACAGTGACACTCTCACTTACATACATAATCCGAGCAAAGGGCTCTACAATACCCCCATGGTTTTGGTTCAATAATATCTTCTTCCACCTCATACTGGTTAAAATGATCCAACCATTGTCTCTTGTCTGCAGTCCCCAGAAACCTTGAATCTGGCCTGAGTAGGAAACTATTTTCAACCAGTTCACAATGTTACCTCTAATTACACTGGAGTTAGAATATTTGTTCAAAAAACTGACTGTGCTGGAGTCCCACATCTAAGTGTTGCTTAAAACAAGCAAAAGGCTTGAGTATTTCTTTCTCTTCATTTACTTCAAAGTATGTTCAATGCCCTTCCCCCAGAAAAGCTAGTTCTTCATGTTTTCCTGCTAAATGCTAGGGACAGACTAAGGTTTTCTAGGCAAGACAAAAACAGTTGAGAGGTAAAATGTAAGAGTAAAAGTGAGGAATGTGTATGACAGATCAATCACATTGGTTAGCTCCCCCAACAGCCCACACATCACATGCACACTTCTTGGAAATATACCCTCCATCCAGAGGAAGATGTTACAGGAAGGGATGGAGACACGGGAAGATCATATTTCAACCAAAAACAGCAGAGAAGGAACTTTTCAGTGCTTTTACTGAACAGAAAGAAGCTCTGTCTGCAGATCCATTAGCAAGGCACCAATTGGAGCAGTGGGTGCCTTGAGTGAACCTAACTTGCTTTGTAGTTCTAAAGCAGGGGTGGCCAACCCTAAGGCTCTCTAGCTGTTGTGGACTACAAGTCCCACCCCTCCAGCTGCAAGGAATTGCATCTGAGAGTGATGGGAATTGCAGTCCAGCAACAGCAGAAGAGCGAGCCTCAGTTTGGCCACCCCTGTGCTAAAGGTTCAGCTTGTCAACATTGCTTCTCCCAGCTTATCTTTTTGTGTGCAAATCTCTTCTGTCTGGACTTTGGGGACAGGAAATCACCTGTACAGGCTTTCTCCTGTGCTCTCCAGTGACACCTGGTTAGAGTCACTCCTGAATAACCCAGTAGAAATAAACATTACCGAAGAGATGTCTATGCCCCGAGGAAAGGCAAAGAAGTTCACAACGTCAAAGGGCAAGGGATAATAACTGCCATCATCATGATAGCTAAATTGTATTTTTTTAAAAAATAAAATACACAGGTATCTGAAGTCAGGCCAATGATGAGACTAATCTATGTTATCTGTTTACTTTTTAAAAAAGGGCAATGTTTCCCTCACAAAAACATTTTTCCTCACAATCTGATATGACAACACAGTTACTTCTATGACTCATCATCAGCAAAGGATGTGAGAACCTTAGGTATTTTCCAGGTTTTCTCCATCATGAAAATTAAGAAACTTATCCACCTATGGTTAGGAATGAGAGGTTAGCCACCCTCACCAGGCAGATAGGAAAAGTTTTGGTTTAAACAGAAGCACAACACAAGAATGACTAAGGGTATATTATTATTATTATTTTATTGTTATTATTTTTACATTTATATCCCGCTCTTCCTCCAAGGTATACACATTTAAGATTATTTAACACAGATTAGTTTTCTTTCAGCACTCTAATTTTACATCTAACAAGGTTGATGAAAAAACGACAAAGGAGTGGTTTTTCCACACTTCTTTAACAACTTCACTTTATGGGAGATTCTTGATCTATGTTTGCAAAGGTGAGCACAGAACGGCGGTTACCAAGACTGTGGCATGGATCAGTGAATAAAAGGAAGTGTGGGCTAGGCAGCTGCTCCCCAAAATAAACTCTGAAGATCTGTGTACTTGATGATGTCAAGCCTGTCTTACAACAGAGAGACTAAAAGCGGCAAAAATGCGAGGTGTTTCCACGGCGCCCGCCCACTTCCTATATTTGAATGAGATTACGCGAAGATTCTAACTGGCGCTAATCATTGCAGTGTGTGTGGATAATTGGACCAGAGTCACCAGGTACCGATGAGAATTTCCCTCTGGGGACAAACAGCAGGGGAGTGGTGAGGGACTGGAAATCCGGATCGGGGGCGAGGGGGCAAAAAGTCCAAGGCCCCCTGTTACAATCCTGTCTGTGATCCCGCTCCTCCTAGCAACCCTCGTTGTTGCTATTTGGGAAATGAAAAACAAACAGCCTAGCACCTACTAACATACTAAATAAATAGTTTGTTCCTCTCCGCTCCCATTAAGAGCTCACTGCGCGACCTCCTCGGGCCAGACTTTCTCAGTCTAGCCTACCTTACAGCGGTGTTGTGAGGCTAACATGGGGGAGCCTGTTCCTAGGCACCCTGGAGGAAGACGTGCGGATGAACATAAACATGTGCGCGATTGTTACTAGCCCATCGGCGGCGGTCGTGGAGACGGACTAATTCTCCCCCAGGAATATTAACTAGAAGGCGGCCCTTGGTCCAAACTGAAGTGTACAGGTGGGTCGGCTGTCAGGCAGGTGGAAGGGCGTGGCCCAAGGGCCTCACCTGAGCGGGCGTGGCTCAGGACTTTGGCTGCCGCCGCCTGTCACTTCATACTCATGGGGCGCCGGTCCGGACATGGCCCCCGCTTGTTACGGGCGCTGCGCGGTCTTCCTAGTGGCTGCGCTGGTGCTGGACGCGGCTGGGCTGGCCTTGGTGCTGGCGGGCGCCGTGGGGCAACCCGAGCTGGCCGGACACTCCTATGAGGATTTCCTAGTGCTGTCCGGGGCGCTGCTGCTCTTCCTGTCGCTGCTCTGCTGGCTGTTCTGGTATTCGGGGAACCTGCGCGGGGTGCCGGACGAAGAGCTGCCTCTCGGGGTGCGCCCCAGCCCAGCCGCGACTCGGAGTCGCGCTAGCTTCCTTCGCCTGGCAGCCAAACTCTCCGAGCGCCTGTCCCAGCGCCGCCGCCGCTGGCTTGCGCCTGCGCCCTCTTTGCCTCGCGCGGGCGCTGCGGTAGCAGCCTCAGGCGGGCCGGCGGGCCCTCTGGAGCTTAGCAGCCCCCGCCCGGCTGCGCATCCCGGGCAAGGGACGACGGCAGAGCGGCTGGTATGAAACATCCGGACAGAAGCCAGGTAACCAGCTCAGTTCTTCTGAGCTCTCCTCGTTGGGGGGCGGGGGGGAGTCGTCTAATACGAGCTTAAAGTACGCCTTTCTCAGCTGTGAGAAAATGTAAAGGAGAGGAAAAGGTAGGAAAGGTACTCCAGTCCGCAGGTGCTCAGAAACATGCTCCGAGGAGAGGCGGGTCTCTGAGCATGTGCGGGATGCCCTTCTCTCGTTATGGAGCCCCTACAGACACAGCCTTGGAGAGGTCTGTAGGCGAAGGGAGCGGAGACCTGGCAAGCCGCAGGGGCTTCGGCACTTTTATTTGTACAAGAGTGAACATGGGGGTTTTCCAGGCTCCTCCTCACTGGCTGGGCCTCCTTGTAGCTAAGCAGGGCTTAAGCCGGGGTGGGCAAACTTGTCCATCCAGCTGTGTTTGAACTACAACTCCCTGGGGTTGATGGGAGTTGTAGTTCAACAAGAGCTGGAGGGCCAGGTTTGCCCACCTCTGAACTCAGACCCTGTGTTCACTGCGGCCCTGAAATAAAGAGCAGTCCATGCCCCTGAATGTTTATCAGGTGTCTTTGTCACCACTGATGTATTGCCTTCTATGTTTGGATTATTAGGGGCATGTCTTATTTTATTTAATGTCTTTCGTATATTTATACTCCCTTTTTCAGCCATGGCTTCTTGGTAATAGGGCAGTTTCCAGGCAGGCTGCAGGCACTCTGTTCCATTATACTGGGTCTGTTAAGCCTTACTTAAGCAATGCCCTTACTGGTCATATTAATATTAATTATACCCTGAGCTAAGGAATCCTCCAAGCTCAAAGCCTGGGTGACAAAAGGCCTAGTACGGTACAGGTTATCTGATCATATGTATGTAGGCAGTTCCCAGCTAGCTTAAACTGTGACAAGGAGCAGTGAATTCTAGCTTGACATGACTCTTGGGCTTGTCACAGGTTATGTAGGGTTTTTTGCCATCTTATCCTTGCAGCTGTCAGAATAAGAGGTGGGGAGGAAGAGCTGCTTTTAGATCTGTTGCCCTTTGGAGGAGATGGCCCTGTTCTCTCTCCCCATGCCCCATAGGAGAGTTGGTCTTGTGGTAGCAAGCATGAATTGGCCCCTTTGATAAGCAGGGTTCACCCTGGTTTGGAACATAGGAACATAGGAAGCTGTGATATACTGAGTGAGACCATAGGTCCATCTAGCTCATTATTGTCTACCCAGACTGGCAGCAGCTTCTCTAAGGTTGCATACAGGAGTCTCTCTCAGCCCTATCTTGGAGAAGCCAGGGAGGGAACTTGGGACCTTCTTCTGCTCTTCCCAGAGCTGCTCCATCCCCTGAGGGAAATATCTTACAGTGCTCACACATGTAGTCTCCCATTCATATGCAACCAGAGCAGACCCTCCTTAGCTAAGGGGACAAGTCATGCTTGCTACCACAAGACCAGCTCTCCTCTGCCTTTTTGCAATTGAATGCATCTGTTTGCATTTGAATGGGAGACATGTGTGAGCACTGTAAGATATTCCCCTTAGGAAATGGGGCCACTCTGGGAAGAGCATCTGCATGCAGGAGGTTCCAAGTTCCCTTCCTGGCATCCCTAAGACAGGGCTGAGAGAGACTCTTGCCTACAACCTTGGAGAAGCCACTACCAGTCTGTGAAGACAATACTGAACTAGATGGACCAATGGTCTGATTCGGTATAAGGCAGCTTCCTATGTTCCTGTTATCAGATGCTATGTTTTGCTTGCAGCCAATTCAGAAGAGATGTTATTGGGGGTGAAGGAGAATAACAAATAAAATCTGGTTGTCCTATTTGGAAGAGCCTGCAGAGAGAGAGAGAGAGAGAGAGAGAGAGAGAGAGAGAGAGAGAGAGAGAGGTAAATAACATTACTATTGTAGTGACTTCTTGTAAGCCGCTGATATGGATGAAAAGGCAAGATACAAAGGCTTCAGATAAATAAATATGACAATAGGGTTGAGTGGCCCGGAGCTGACACCACTCAAAAAATAGCCTAGTCCCCTACTATATTAAATAGGGCTGCCTTCCCTGCACAGTATGGGGTGATTCCCATGATTGCCAAGAACAGGTGGGCGGGTGGGTGAGGAAAGCTCCAAAATGTTGACCTTCCCCGCAGACAACTGATGGATTGGTGCTGGGAGTGCGCTCCCACAAGAGCAGTCCTGATCCAGGAAGCACGGAGCAGGGTGGAGGGATCCGCGACCGGAACCTGTTGTCCCAGCCGCCATGAATCCCGCAATGCAACGTGTGACACTTGCATTGGGGGATTTCCCCGGCCTGTGTGTGGCCGGGCTGGCCTGGAAGCCGTCTGTGCTCGTTCCCCTAACCTCGGCTAACAGCTGGGGTAAATAGTGAATAGGCAGTGCTGCCCCACTGGGATCAAGCATGGTGGTTCTCACACGCAGCCTAAACCGACTTGGGTGTCCCTTCCCCGGGTTAGGCTGCACATGAGAATGGCCTCTATATGTGCTTTGTATTAGGGGCAACCTAAGCCATTACCAGAGAGTCCACAAACCCCGTTATGCGAAGAATGCTTTCAGCTAATTTGCTAGGTGCTAATCTTTGCTTTAATCACCCTCTTTTCTCATTCTTTTACCCCTCAATAAAGCAACTCTCAAGGCAAGTGTCTATATTCTTTTGTCTCTTTCCAGTGCATCTATGCCAAGTTCAACTTTCCCTAGCACTTCAAGGTTAACATAGCTGTATACTGGTTTGCACCTATTTGAAGCTAATTTTCCCCACTTTGAGGCAAACATAGCCACAAAGGTGTTTATTACCACTGTTTAGAGCAAATCAGTAATATTTTGTCATATCTAGCACTTAACCTCTTCCCTGCAAGTACAACTGGCACTGCTATCAAAGAAGACACAGCTTCTGCTTCTGCAGAGTAGTTACACACTCTCTTCCTGTGAAAAATTTCATTGCCTCTGGGAAGAAAATGCTAAGCCCTTTTAGCTTAGTGAATGTAAATTGTCAGTTTCCCTAGGCAGCAGTTTCCTGCTTCTAAATAACTTGGTCTTGCCTTGCCTCTTCCCCTGCTGGATGATGATTTGCGTTATTGATGTCACACTTGGCTTCTTCAGATGTTCAACCCAAGCAACTGTAGGCAGGCTAATGGCCCCAGGTCTTCTGGAGACAACACTGAACCACTCTGTTTTCTGAGAATCAAGATGTGGCTGTCCACAGGGTACCGAAATCCTGAAACTAACTTAAGGATCTGGAATAAGGAAGTTAGAAACTGTGCAAACTGTGGTTGATATGCAGACTAGATTACTCATATGCAGTTCCATGAAATTAATTGGACAAGTTAATCATGACTGACTTGTCCCATTCATTTTAGTGGGCCTACCCATGAGTAACTTAGTCTGGATGTCAACCCATTTTTGTATAAAAATTGAGATTCCCAACCTAGTCCTTGTCTAGGGATAATTCTATATTTTAAGTTGTGTGGAAACTTTAATATATACTTTTGTTAAAACCACTTTTTGAATATATGCTCTATTTGGGGACAATGCTGACCTCTAAATGGGCTTGACTTCATCAGAACAGAATCCGAAATCTGCTGGGACTCACTAAATCCATCATTATTGTCTTTTACGCTCAGCGAAAGGTCTCTAGTTGCATGAGTCACTTCCATTGCCTTTATAGCACATCACAGGCTGCTTAAGAGCGTCTCCTGTTATCGGGTACCACCCAGATGTTAAATGTTTTGCTAGTGACTTTGCAATTCTGTGCTTTCTTTTCCACAACTGAATAGAGATCTGTCTCCCCTCTACCTTCCCCTGCCCTCACCAAGTGCAAGTGCTTTAAGAGCAGTAAATTCTCCATAGACTCAAGCTTCTGGTACTCACCGAATCTGAGATTCAACTGGTGGAGGAGACTCATGAGAGGACCTTGACTCTGTGGGTGCGCAGAGAATGGCCTCCTTAGGGAGATATTCCATGGAATGGCCTCGCTAGGGAGCTATGCTTGGCATTGAATTTGTATTCATTTCAGTGCCATGTGAACCTTTTTTCTTTCCTTCTAGTGTGTGGTTTTACTGGTTTTGTGTTTTTATGCTGCTGCTCAGTTTTTATTGTCTTTTTGTTGAGCTATTTTTATTGTTTTGATTAATCTTTGTAAGCGTCCCTGAGAAGCTTTGCCTGAAGGGCAGGAGGGAGATAGACACGCAAGCACTAATTTTCTTGCGCATGCTCTTCTTCAAGCACTCCTTCAGTTGGGTGTGATTTTTAAGTATTTGTTTCAGAACCAAATTGTGTGTCTCTTGACTTCTACCTCCTGGATAAACAGTGGCCTGCATGTTCTCTTCCTGCTGAGCTCTTTATTCTAGGCAAAGGCTGCAAGTGTAAAGGAGGTTGTTTCTATCACAGAAACCTCCTCCTTCACACTTACAGCATTTGCTTCTTCGGACAAACACTGTAACCATGGACAGTGCAGGGGTGAAGCTTTTCAGTGCATCAGCACCAGGGTGGGGCTTGCTGGTGCACTCCCAGAACACTGTACAAGAACAGTATCTCAATAATGCCTGAAGAAAGCTATCATAGCTCTGGTATCTGTGTGTAGCTAGGGTGGAGAAGACTCTTGCACTGCCACTTGCACGGTATGAGGTGCAGGTTGCATTTTCTTTTTTAATCCATAATTTATTATTTAAAGACACAGTATAAACATGGTATGTGGTCTGCACGCATCTAATAATGACAACATTAGGGCTTCATGTCCTTCTTTGACTGCCACATTCCAGTAACAAAGAAATGTTTTCCATGTCTTTTCAAAAGAACTCACTGAACTCCTGATTTCCTCTTCTAGTTTTCATGATTTCAGTTTGTTCATAAACATAATTTCCTATTATCTTTGCAACCACTCTTTCCAAAGTTATATTTACTGATTTTCAAGTTTTAGCTATACATGTTCCAGCTGTTATCAAATTCCCCACAAGATCAATATGGCTTGCTCTTGCTTTGTTTGTTTACAGTAAGTTGATGACTAAGGCCAAGTGTACCCTGTTATCTTTGCTATGATTTCCAATACCAATTTCTTTATCTTCTCATGGTCCCTCCCATCAAGTACGCATTGCGTTTGCAACTGCTAGGCCATTACCTGAAGCTGTAATGTACATCCATTTAATCCTGGTTTATAGTACCACCTGGACAATAGAGAATATTTAGATCCATGGAGTGCATGTTATATTCAGTCTGTGCCAGTCTGAAAATAACAAAATAAAGGACTGGCTTTCAAGGGACAGGCCCCCATTCAGAGTGATTTGTGTAAGAGATAGCCTTTGAACTCTTCCCTCAGTGTAGTGGATTTCAGTTACAAACTGGTGAGGTATTGAGATCCTTTATGCCATAGCTTCTCATTGTGTGGTACACATCCTTGGTACGCAAGACACAAGGAGGGGGCACCAGACAAGAGGGAGGGTGGGGGAAAGCCCACCAAGGAGGATGAAGAGAAGAGTGCCTGCTTGCCTTTGCTTTAGTCTTTTGCTGGGTACTGCCCAGAATTACTCTTTCTTTCTCTCTCTCTCGCCACCTTTTCCTGTCTCTCTGCCTTGCCCATTCCTCCTTTTCAAATAAATTTAGTGCACTGTGCAATACACAGTGCTCTACATATTCCAGCAATAATTTGGCATGTTGTGCTTTGCACAACACTGGGTTCAGCCCTCATAGCTTTGGTCAATATAATAATCTCTAGCTGAAATACATACGTACATTTGAGTTGTGCACCCCTGGTGTAAAAGGTGGCAACCCCACCCATGTTAGATTGGCCATTTGCCACATCATGCTATATACACAGTCCTTCTTCCAACATAAAACACAACATCCCTGTAAATTTAAAAGCCACTGCAAAAATTGGGTAGTTCTTAATTTTTCAGAAGTTAGGTGGTACTTGTTATTTAAAAGGTTGACAAACATTGCTTTATGCAGTTCAGTGCTGAATGTTGTGGGTGAATGAGTGGTGTAATAGCACTCCTACTTTAAAAATACTAGCATCTCGAATCAGAGACATGCATTATATGTGCAATGGTTGTCAATATTTTATAATATTATAAAATAGTACAGAGATAATTGTTGACACCTTTTGTGCTGATTTCAGTTCCTGAGAGGGGATTGTGCCTATATGCTTGGCTGTAGATGCTTTCTCATGACCCTGCTGTGGTGACACTGCTTTGCTCCTGAGACTTTTGCTTCCGTCTGTTCTGGATGTACTGTCCCATGGGTGCTCCATGCTGTGTTTGTCCATTTGCTTCACTCCCCTATTACAGGCTGTCATTGTATAATAGAATAAAAGCACTTAGGCAGTGCTCTTTGTGGGACAGCTGTCCCCTGAGCAGTATGTAATGTTCTCCAAACAAACCATTTTCCTGCTTCTGAGAGGCACAAAGCTTTATGTCTCCCTGACTGGTTCCCAAGAGGTTGCACAGACTGTAACAAATGGCAGCATGTGCCCAAACTAGCCATTGTGGCAGTGGTGGGCAAGATTCAGGTTGCTGCCAAATTAATGTAAATTGGGGTGAGGGTTGTTTTGTTTTGTTAAGCGTGGATGGCAGCAGGAGCTGAATCCTCTTCGAGCCTGCACTTTCACCTCCGCTGCTTTGCCCTTTTCTCTCTCAGTAGGGCTCAGAAATGGAAAGTAACCCCTGTGGAGCATGAGAAGTGTGAAAGTCAAGGAAGGCTTCAGCTCTGGTTCTTTCACCTGCTGCCCTTAAGTCTTTCCCAAGTTGGGTCATACCCTTGTCACATCCAGTTTGTCCCTTGGGCTTACCTTTACCTTGGTCTCATTGCTTTGGGCTTACCTTTTTGGGATTTGAATATCGTAGTCTCTCTGATTCAAAAGGGATCTAGGTTCCACGTGTCTTGAGGTTGTCCTAATCTTTCAAGACCACTTTAGTGCAGAGAGGGTTTTCCTCAACATCACAGTAGCAGCAAAATTCTTCAGGGAACTGGGCTGACTGGGCAACAGCCACTATCGAAGTGCTGATGCAGTTAATGCTGTGCTTGTATCTGAAGCAGACTATAACTCCCAAAAATATATCCCTGAGAGCTGTGTGACCCTCAAGGACATACTTTCAGGAATCACAGTTGGCTTCAGAGGGAAGAGGAGATTGATACAAATTGTCCCTCCCCAATGCACATGTGCACTGTTGCTGCAACAGCACCTCGTTAGTCTGTATTTTGGTCACTCTCTTTTTAGACACAGTGTGCAGATGCTATGCTGAAAGATGGGGGGCACACACAGTCTTCTTGATATTGCTATTGTAGCAATCGGCCCTCCCTTACCCTAAAAAGTAAGAGTAAAGAGCCTGATTAACAGGCTAGAAGACAGCAACTCAGCACATGGTGGGTGAGATTTTGAGGGCCATGCAGTGGGAAGAGAAGCATGTCTTTGTGCTCAGAAGGAGCTAGGAGGGGGATGAGAGAGGATGGCGGAAAGCTTAGTGAGGAAGAGCAATGGCGCTTTTGCTGCCTCGTGGTCAAAAGCTAGCCTGAAGAATTATCTCATGGAAGGACATCTGCAAATCCCTGAGAGACAAGATTGCAGGAAGCTTGAATCTCTCTTGGAGTTCAGGGTGAATTTCAAGGGGGAAGGAAGCAAGGGCTTTGGCTTTGGAAAGGCTTAGTCAAGGATTGATTTGTAGTTAGAGCATGTTATCTTGCTTTTCTTTTTGTGCTTTGCAAATCCTTACAAATTGTTCTTCTGTAGGTTTGTTTTGTTTTGTTTTGTAATGTAACTAAGACAAGGAAAACAAGCCAGCGCCCCTTTCCAACTAGGGCATTGCAAAAGTCTCTGTAGACTCAAAGGTGCTTTTTGGAATTTTCTTACATTTATGTTCTTTGCAACTGGGTTACCACCATTTTCAAGGGTGCCACCCCAATATCATCTGAGGGTGCTTTTTGAAGTATTCTTGTCATTACTGAGTGTTCCTTTTTCCTGTAACTAAAAGCTGAGGAAGCCTCAGACTGAAGCAGTCTGTAGTATTTTGAATAAAGTTTTCTCTTTGTATTCTTTGTATTTTGCCTGCCTCTGAGTGGGTTTTTAGCTCAGGAAAGGGGTTTTTACTTTGGTGCAAACACATCTCAAGTTTGATTGCTCAGCAACTCACTCTACCAAGTGTGTTAATCACATGTAGCCTGCATGTGGAAGGGTTTTTGGACTTTTCTCATAGAAAAGGGAAGGAGGCTCTCCCTGGACATTCACCCAAATCCACGGGGGGCAAACCCTGTAATAATTAGGGTGTGGTGGCAGCGAATCAGCTACTGAGGAAGCAGTTTAAGTTTTTAAAAGGAACAGCCTTTGTAGAGCAAACATGGAGGGAATGCTTCTGCATTTTTCTTTCCCCCACGTGGGCTTGCTTTGAGACAAAGGCTGGGCTTAAATCTTCTACAGCTATAATGGATAGGAAAATGGCTTCAGAACATTTTAATAATTTAAAAAAGGAGTGTGGTAGGGGTGGAAGGCAAGAAAAGGCTGAATTATCTCTTACCTAGCAGAAAATCTGAGCCCTCTGTGAACATCCAAAACCAGCATAACATAATGGCCAGGGGTAGGCAATGTGAGCCTGCATGGTGTAGTGGTTAGAGTGCTGGACTAGGACCAGGGAGACCCGAGTTCAAATCCCCATTCAGCCATGAAACTTGCTGGGTGACTCTGGGCCAGTCACTTCTCTCTCAGCCTAACCTGCGTCACAGGGTTGTTGTGAAAGAGAAACTCAAGTATGTAGTACACTGCTCTGGGTTCCTTGGAGGAAGAGCGGGATATAAATGTAAAGATGATGATGATGATGATGTTTGGCTCTCCGGATGTTGCTGAACTACAACTTCCATCATCCCCAGCTGTAATAAACTGTGGCTGAGGCTGATGGGAGTTGAAGTTGAGAAACATCTAGAAAGCTGCACATTGCCTATCCTGGCAATAGGCCCTCACTTCATCCTTTTCTTGTCTTCCAGCCTTAAAAAAAAAAAAGAGGCAATTTTCCTATGCATTGCCATACTATCAGGAAGACTTTCTCTCTCACACAGTTCTGGGGAGAGGATGGTATCTCCACCCAGAAACACTGAGATAGTTTCATTGAAGGACAGGTATAGATATAAGAACAGTCCTGCTATATCTGGCCCAAAGCCCATCTAGTCTAGCATCCTGTTTCCCAAGGTGGTCCACCAGATGCTTCTGAGAAGCTCACAGGCAAGAGATGAGGGAATTCCCTCTTCCTGCTGTTGCTCCCCTGCAACTGGTATTTAGAGGCATCTTTCTTCTGAGGATGGAGGTGGCCTCATAGCCCTCAGACTAGTAGCCATTGATAGACAAATTCATGGAGGACAGGTCTAAGCCCCTTTTCAAGCCATCCAAGCTAGCAGCCATCACCACACCTCGTGGCAGAGAATTCCATAGATTGATTATGTTCTGTGCAAAAAAATACACTGATAACTTGGGGTGAGGGGCAGCCTGTCTGTTTAGTGAATTAAACCAGCTGACAAGAACAGTTTTAAAACCCCAGTTAAGGTTATCTCCTCCTTATTGTTCAAGTTTTAAACTCCTGTGATAGCATAGCTCACCCATGGCAATTGCTGGAAATTACTTTTGTCATATTACTGTGCCACTTAATAGCAATGCAGGGTCTTTTAAGGCATGAAGAGTGGGCAAGGAAGTGGTAGGTTTTTTTTTAACTTGTCTGAGGCAATGGTCAACACCTGAAGGTGGTGGGAATATTTGGGGTTGTCTGGCTAGAATCCAACTGTTTATATCCTTTTTGCTTAGAGGGGCAAAGTTCTCTAGCTTGTACCAGCAGGGCTCTCTTTGCAGACTGGGCAGCTTAGACCAACCCCTGATAAACACAGTTGAAGGCAGACAGTGAAGCTAGAAAAACAAGAACCTTGGAGTACTTCTGAACCTGTTTACTGAAGCAGCATCACTAGCAGTGAATGTGAGAGCTGATGTCTGCACTGTGCAAACAGTACACAGCCTGACTTGCATATTGGGTGGGTGGACTGGACTGGGTGGTCACTAATGCTCGTCGCCACCTGTTAGGCTTTGATCCAAATGAGCGCTCAGCTTTCTGATATACTCTTGTAAATTCCAGATGTGGACATGAGCCAGTAATGTTTTCTCTTTCTTCCTAGCTCAAGGTCAACGTGGGACTGCTGTATGGAGGTTCCCATGGTAGGTAAATCATGTTCCAGCTGCCTGGTGGAGCTGCTTTCTGTGCCACAACTGCTGGGAAAGCCTGGTTTTCTGTGACTGGTGTTAGTGTTTTGTCAAAGACTGTGCTGCCAAGCCATTATATCTCCATCTCTCTGAGTACTGTTTGCATAAAAAATAGCCTATGGAGAAGAAGGAACATACCTGCACAGTAGAGATACACGCTGAACTCTGGGACAACTTGTCATCCTAAAGAATTGAAGAATTCATGAAGAATTGCCATAGGCATGGCTCGTTTGTTGTATATAACACTGTAGAATAGCTTCTCTGTCCAGTTGGGTCTGCCTTTTAAAAGCTGAGACTGTTGTTGATCTACAAGTGCAAGTGAACAGGCAGTCTCCTTGGCATCTCTTTTTGTATGGACTTGAGTATGATGAATGCGTTCAAATGTGTGCTTGACAAGAAAAGTAAAAATGAAATACAGGACTTTTTATAATAAAGTATTTTTTATATTTAAAAAATTCTGTTTCTGGTTATTTGTGGGTGATCTGTTTGGCTACATTTGGATGGTACATAGTTCTGGCACTATGCTTTATGCAAATGCTAAGTTGCATATCTTAGACTGCCTTTCTCCCAGTGTGGTAGGTATTGCTTGATTTTTCTGTTCTCTGTGCTGCACTTATCTTCTAGAATTCAATGGATTTTACTTTACTCTTGGGCAAGTAAGGGCAAGCTCCAGTTGTCCTATGGGACTCTGACCAGTGCTAGGAAGCCAAGCCAGGGCCTATTCTTCACCCTCCTAGAGGAGGCTTTCTTAGGGGTCCAGGTCCTGATAGGCCCCAACAAACCTGGGTCTCCAAAGTCAGCCCTGGATCCAGGAGAACGTGCCCCCCCAACTGCATATTTGATCTTTTCAAGGAGAGTATGGCTCCATCCATGATGGGTCTTGCATCACCAACCAAATCAGCGGAACTCCCAGCTTAAGGGGACCTCCATCTTGTTTGGATTAAGCTTCAGTTTGTTTGCACTTATCAGGGCTCATCCTCCAGAGAGGCCCCGGTGAGGCAGTTGCCTCAGACAGCAGACTGGAGAAGGCAGAGGCCAGGGTGCCTAGGCACCACCACTGCCACTTACCTGTCTTGGAAGTGGAGCTTGTCTTCTCACCAGCCACTCCTAATTCCCCAGCTCTCCCTGCCTTTTGAAAAGATGGTGAAGAACAGCACAACAGGAAATGTGGGCTTGCCCTTCTTGTTGCTCTGTTCCTTGCTCCTTGCCTTTTCAAGAGGCAGGGAGTGTTGGGAAATTAGAAGCAGCTGATGAAGAGGAGAGGCCCAACCTGAGCAGGAGCAACCACTGACACCTCCGCCAGGTATGGATACAGAAGGAGGAGAAAGCACTGGCTGCCATACTGCGCGATGTTCTATGTGTATTTGAACAAAACGTGTGCACAGTTGCACAAAGTTGAGCAAACAGTTGGGTGGTGGGTGGCCATTATTTCTCTTCTGGAGATCCAACTATGGATCTGCCACAAAGTTTAGGTTGTCCAAAAGATGCCAAAAAGGACTTACTCAGCAATCATGATTTGAGCTGCTTTGATCGTGCTGGATTTGATTCAGCTTCTACTGCTTTCTTCCTGGTATGTTCCTTGATGTGTCTTTCAAACCTCTACGTTCACCATGTGTCTGGAACTGCAGGGGCAGAAGCTTGTGTGCAAGAATGACACACACTTCCCTTCCTTACCCCTGCTTATTTCCTGTTATCTTAAATGACTGAATAAAGGACCACTAAACAGTCTGCACTGGAAATTAGGTTCATAAAAATGGATGCAAACTCTGTGATTGACAAGACTATTCATGTGAAGCATTTTTAACACCTGCAAGTCAAGTGCTATAGAAATGCTTAACATTATTCATTTGGGCTGCATCATGCCATGTATATTTCATTTACCCAGTAATGCTATTTCAAATACTGTGTCATATACAAGTACACAGAGGTCATGTGCTGTTGTATCTCAAACTTGCAAAAGTATATGGTCTGTACTGACACAGGCTTTGAATCAGAGTTTCTTCCTTTTTGACTCATTTGAAGCTCACATGACCTTACAACACAAGAATGAAATGTCTTCATTTACTCATCTGGGCTGTATTTTTGTGTTGCTTTTTAGGGTGGGGCCACAGCAGACAGATTCTGCTGCTTACAGGCAGTATCATTCTTGTTTTGATTATGAAGAAGAGTGTCGTGAACATGGGTGTCCTCCCCTTTATGCTGCATTGTTTCTCTGAGCACACAATTGCTTCTGCCTGTCTTCATCTTGTAACCAGTGCTAGACTTTAAGATACCTATTGAACAAGGCTGCCCAAATGCAATTGATAGCTTTAGTTGTCTTTTAAATCTGCACTTTAACCGATTTAAAAACCACATTCATTGGCACTCGAAAATAGTTGAGCAAGAGGAACTGCCTTAGGCTGTGTGCCTATATGTAAATGAGAGGACTGAGTAAGCAAATATTTGCTAGCTCATCCTCAGCTGAGATGCTGTGCCTTGTGCCTCATTCTTAACCTCATGGGCAAGCAGGGTAGGGACTCGGTGCTACTGCTTTTGAAAAGGCTGGTTTCATGTTGCATTACTCTCTTTTTTTCCTATAACCTTGTGCGGGAAGAGAGACTTTGCACATACATCCCATTTTCTTCTGTGGAATATTGATTTTGGGGGAAACCGAATACTACTTCTCATCTTGTCCAGTTCTATTTCTCTTTGCTTAGCAAAAATGCATCAGGTAGTTTTGAATTGCTTTGGAGATCTCTGGTTCCATTTTAAAGCATGAAAGTCTTGTTTTTCCAGGGCTTTTTTCACACAGCAGGCTTTACTGTGAGTTTACTGCAAGGCTTTACTGTGAGATCGAAGTTGCCCCCCCCCCAAAACCAACACAAAGAGTGGATTTTTTTTTACCCTGGATATAAATCGGGCTACACTCTTAACATGCAATGAAAAGCCCGAATCATGTGTGAAGTGATCCCCGATAGCTCACAGGGGACATTGGAGTAAATCTGGCCGATACATGAATGTACATCTCCATTCTGAAGGAGATGTGAATGAAAAGCCCTTTGTGAAAAATGCCAGGGTGGTGTTATTTCTTTTCTTTTCTTCAAGTCTCCCTAGCCTTTGATTGGGCTGGTGATCTGGAAAAAAGCACCCCGGAATGATACAGCTTCTTGATTAATAGCATGACCTTCAAGTTCAAAAGTCCTGGTTCTCAAACTGTCAGCCTTAAAATTGCTGGATAACCTTAGGCAAGTCTACATTCTTGCATTAAAAGAATATGGACCTCCAGAACCAGCATCCCCACTGGATTAGCCCCCTCCTGTGCCATTCAAATTAGTGTGTGTCAAAAACAGAAGGTAGAAGCAACTGATGCTGCCACCTGTTGAGAAGGAAGGCAATTTTGTTTTTTTAAAAAACATCAGATTGCATGGATGTACTTATCTGGAACCGGAGGGCTTTGTTTTTTTTAAATCACTATGCAAATTTATGGGGTGAGGGGTAGAAGAAGACATGGACAGTTCCTACTAAAATCTATTGATTTCAAGTTTAGAAATAATTCCACTCTTAATTGTGCAATTATTTTCATTCTGCCCTGCAGGAAGATCATCTCAACTTTGCTCTACTTTTGCTGGTGTTCAGTTGAATCGGCTGAAGTTTGGAGCAAAATAAAAGCATGGCTTATAAAAAACAAAATCTATATAGCTGTTGCTGCAAAAGAGAAGTATTTTATCTCCAGCACCTGCAGTGTGTGCCATATGCATGGTGCTTTACCAAGTGCAAGAGGACACGTCCCTGCCCCAAGGGGGTTACAGTTATACACCATTTATCCTTGTGCATTGGCCAATGAGGTCAGAAGAGGCTCAGAACAGGCATGGACTGTTGGAGCTTCTGACTGGGATCTGATTGGAGATCAACTCCAGTTGTCATAGAGCAGGAAGAGATTGTTTTTAGCTCTGGCCTGGATGCAGTTCTTACCTTGGAAACTGGCCAGCCTGTGTGAACTGACATACCTGTGCAAGGGCAACTGTGTTATTTGCAGTGTCATATGGGCACTTAAGTCAAAGGTATCTTGCTCGTAGCAGCTTTGGAGCAAGGTTACCTGTACTCAAGCATGCTTGCCGATAGTGGATTTTATTCTTTCTTACTCAAAACTACTTTCCTTGAGCAGAAGTATGGCACAAAGATATGTGCTGTGTAAAACACTGGTATCCTGCTTTTTTTTTTTAAACATCTAATGTTGCTAACATTAAAATATATATTCATAACAACTCTAATAAAAGTCTGACTAAAGCAGAAGAAGGGAAGGGGGGAAACAACCAATCAGAACAGAAGCAGCTGCACAGGCAAACTAATTCTCTGCAAGTTGTTGTTTTTTGTTGGGTTGGGTTTTTTTTGCCAAAACAAAAAATTATCTTAACTAAGGTGATTTTTTGTGATTCCAGGCCTGCTAGAGCTACAAACATTGTAGTTTTCCAGCACTGACAATTGTGGAATGAATGTGAAGAGCCATTTGAGTCACAACTACCCTCTTTTGACTTTTGAACTTGAAGGTCATGCTATTAAGAGGAGAAAGGTTTGAGGGTCCGGCTGTTGTTTCCTCCCCCCCCACTCCCTCCACCGTTTGGATTTTACATCTGGCCCCTCTGGGCTTGTGTTACCATCTTGCCCTGACGAGGAGCTGCCTGTCAGCCTGCTGTCTTCAGAAGCCTGACAACCAACACCTGTGTCGGCCAGCAGTCCTTTGTGGCAGAGGGGGCTGCTGGGAAGCTTTAAGACTCATAAATCTTGCTGAAGACACACCGGCAGCATGGCCGGCGGCCTGCCTGTAGGCGGCCGCCAAAGCCGGCCGCCAAAGGGGGCCAGCCTTTGGGGCCGGGCCTTCAGGGGTGGGACTGAGGGCTGGGGGATGGTTGTTTTCTGGGTGGGTGGATTTTTTTGGGTTAAGTGTTGTTTTTACTACCCTGAGTTGTGCCAGGCCTAGTTAGTGAGATGTGTTTGGGCTCTCCTGAGGGGGATGATGCAGGGGGTGCGCCTGGCAGCCTTGGGGCAGCTTTTGCTGTAGTGGTAGGGAATAGAAGGATTGGCACTGGCAGAACAGCTGGCCGTTACAGGGGAAGAGAAATTAGTAATTTAGTAACTATTTCTACTTCCAACTGTTCTGACAACTCTCAGGCCTTGGGGAGCAGCACCAACTACCCAAAGAGCCTGACCTTGCTCCTTTGTAATGCCAGGTTAGTTCAAAACAAGACCGAAATTGTTCATGATCTGATCATGGATGAGGGAGCTGACCTGGCATGTATAACTGAGACCTGGTTGGGGAAGGCGAGTGGCCCAGTGTGGGCTCAGCTTCTCCCTCCAGGTTACTCTATAGTGGAGCAGGTTAGGGGAAGTGGGCGGGGTGTGTGTGTGGAGTGGCTGTGGTCCATAAAAATACTATCTCCCTTACCAGGGCCCCTGTGAGACAGTTGACCTATATCGAGTGTGTATTCTTGAGGCTGGGAACTAGGGATAGATTGGGGATTCTGTTGGTGTACCGTTCACCCCGCTGCCCAACTGACTCCCTAACTGAGCTGACGGAGCTGGTCACGGAGTTGGTGTTGGAGTCTCCTAGACTTTTAGTGCTGGGGGGACTTCAGTATCCACTTTGGGACTGACCTGTCTGGTGCAGCCCAGGAGTTCATAGTAGCCATGACAACTATGGGCCTATCCCAATTAATTTTTGAGCCAACTCATGTTGCCGGCCATACACTCGATTTGGTCTTCTGTTTGGATCAGGGGGGTGTTCCGTGGGTGGGGGATCTGGTGGTTACCCCATTATCATGGACGGATCACTACCTGGTTAAGGTTGGTATCACGGTCACAATCCACCCCTGCAGGGGTGATGGACCTATTAGGATGGTCCGCCCAAAAAGGATGCTGGACCCAGCAGGTTTCCAAAAGGCCTTGAAGGGTTTCGATGTTGGTGCGGCCGGTGATTCTGTCGATGCCCTGGTGGGAACATGGAATAGAGAACTCACCAGGGCAGTAGATATTATCGCTCTTAAGCGTCCCTCCGGGCCTGCTTCTAAGATGGCCCCCTGGTACACCAAGGAGTTGTGGGGGATGAAGCGGCTTGGTAGGCGACTGGAACGCAAGTGGAGGAGAACTCGGCTCGAATTTGACAGGATGCGGCATAGAACCCATTTGAAGACCTATGCAGTGGCAGTGCGCGCAGCAAAAAAGCGTTTTTGGTCGGCGCGCATTGCGTCTGCGGGTTCACATACGGCAGAGTTATCCCGGGTGGTGAGGAGTATAATCTCTGCTCCTTCTGCCTCATATCAGCTCCCAGAAACTCTCTGCTGTGACGGCTTTAGTGGGTTCTTTGCGAATAAAATCTCCTGTATTCGGGCCGACTTGGACTCCACTATTTCTGAGGGGTCTGTGAGGGAGGTATCCAGAAATCCCTCTTGCAGTGTTAGGTTGGATCATTTTCAATCTGTGACTCCTGATGACGTGGACAAGCTGCTTGGAGCGGTATGGCCTACCACTTGTTCTCTGGATTCTTGCCCAACCTGGCTTCTTCGATCTAGCAGAGAGATTGTTGGAGATGGCCTAGTTAATATCATAAATGCATCGCTGGGGGAGGGTAGGGTGCCTCCTTGTTTGAAGGAGGCAATAGTTAGACCTCTTCTTAAGAAGGCTACCCTGGATCCCTCAGTGATGGATAGTTATAGGCCAATCTCCAATCTCCCCTGGCTGGGCAAGGTAATCAAGAGGGTGGTGGCTAACCAGCTCCAGGCAGTTTTGGAGGAAACTGATTATCTAGACCCATTTCAAACTGGCTTTAGAATGGACTATGGGGTTGAGACAGCCTTGGTTGGCCTGATGGATGACCTTTACGGGGGAATTGACAGAGGGAGTGTGACTCTGTTGGTCCTCTTGGATCTCTCGGCGGCGTTTGATACCATTGACCATGGTATCCTTCTGGGTCACCTGGAGGAATTGGGAATAGGGGGCACTGTTTTGCAGTGGTTCCGTTCCTATCTCTCGGGTAGATCCCAGATGGTGGAGCTTGGTGACAGTCGCTCCTCAAAGAGCTGGGTGAGATCATCAGGAGATTTGGTGCTGGGTGCTATCAGTATGCTGATGACACCCAAATCTACTTCTCCTTTTCATCTTCAGGAAATGGCACTCACTCTTTAAATGCCTGCCTACAGGCAGTAATGGGCTGGATGAGGGAGAACAAACTGAGGCTGAATCCAAGCAAGACAGAGGTGCTCATTGTGGGGGATCAGAATCTGAGGAGTGAGTTAGATCTCCCTGTGCTGGATGGGGTTACACTCCCCCAGAAGGAGCAGGTGCGCAGCTTGGGAGTACTCCTGGATCCAGGCCTCACCCTGGTTTCTCAGGTGGAGGCCATGTCCAGGAGTGCTTTCTATCAGCTTTGGCTGATTCGACAGCTGTGTCCATTCCTTGAGGAGGATGACCTCAAAACAGTGGTGTACCAGGTGGTAACCTCCCGGCTTGACTATTGCAATGCGCTCTACGTGGGGCTGCCTTTGTACGTAGTTCGGAAACTTCAATTAGTTCAGAATGCGGCAGCCAGATTGGTCTCTGGGGTAACCCGGAGAGACCATATTACGCCTATTTTGAAACAATTGCACTGGCTGCCGATATGTTTCCGGGCAAAATACAAAGTGCTGGTGATTACTTTTAAAGCCCTGAACGGCTTAGGCCCAAGTTACGTTAGAGAGCACCTTCTTCTGCGTGATCCCCACCGCACATTAAGGTCATCTGAGGAGGTTCGTCTCCAGTTACCACCAGCTCATCTGGTGGCGACTCAGAGGCGGGCCTTCTCTATAGCTGCTCCGGGGCTGTGGAATGTGCTCCCTGCAGAAATCCGTAATTTGAATTCTCTATTAGCCTTCAGGAGAGCCCTTAAAACGTATTTGTTTGGCCTGGCCTTCCAGGGTTTTTAAAATTTTAACCCAATTTTGGTGCTTTTAATTACTGTAAATTGTTTAATTGCTGTTTTAAAATGTTTTTAAATTGTTAATTGCTATACTGTTTTTAATTTGTTTTGGCTTTTTATTGTTTTAGTGGTTTGTTTTAATTGTAAACTGCCCTGAGCCATTTTGGAAGGGCGGTATATAAATCAAACAAACAAACAAATGTACTTGATTTGATGTTTCTTGACAGGCAGGAATCCTTTTATGGAGCCAGTTCAACCAGTTCAACCAGTTCAAAAGTCCAGTGTTAGAACTGGTTCAGAGGAGGTGGGGTCCTTTAAGGGGCAAGGAGGGTGCCCTTACTTGCCCCACCACTTTTTCCCTACTGGCACTCTCCCCAAAAGCATTGGCATGGGGCTGCAGCATAACTCCCTGCAGCACCAGTCAGCGTTGTACCAGAAATGGCTGACGGACATACTCATGGCATGCACGCACGTCAGCCATTTCCAGTATGACGCTAACCGGGGCTTCAGGAAGGTATGCTGCAGCCCCATGCCAACGCTTTTGGGGAGAGCGCTGGCGGGGGGATAAGCGGTGGGGCAGGTAACCTCCATGCCCCTTAAAGGACCCCACACACACACCTCCCAGGAGTGTACAAACCAGTTTGTGCACAAATCTAGTCACTAACGCACTTCACAAGGTCTTTAACTGGGTAGGCCAAATGTGCTCCACATTTTTGATTGTGTGCTAGCAAAATCCCTAGATAGGAGGAGCAAGAAGTGATAGTCTGTGAGTGAGGAGCTAGGTAGGATGGTGCCATACTACTTGGCACTTGTATCCAGAATTTTAACAAGGTAGGAGGAAAAGCCAGAGGTGGAGCCACCATTGTACCAAGAACCAGGGCTGCCATTTTTGTGGAGCCGCCTCTGCAGCCTATAGCGACACACCCTGCGTCTGAGTCAGATGCAGGGGCTGTGGTCAGACATGGAAACAGGGCCACTTGGCCCCATTCATGAAGCTCTTCATCCAGCACTGGGTTCCCAGCCTGAAATAGGAGTGTGTGTCTCTGACTGTCGAGGCAAAGAGAGGCACTCCCAGCCAGGCTGGAAACCCAGCACTGCCTGCAGCACTTCACAAATGGAGCTGAGTGGCCCTGTTTCCATGTCTGACCACAGCCCCTGCATCTGACATCAGATAGAGGGTGAGTGGTCAAGGTGGCATCTGTGCTCGTGTGCATGCCTACTTTAACACAAATAGAGGCTGCCAGCGGGAGGTTGCACCCCTGCTGTTGGCAGCTTCCTTTGCCACTGGAAAAAGCCATCCTACCCAGCTCCTCTCTCACAGATGATCACTCCCGCTTCCTCCTGTCTAGGTCTTTGCTAGCACATGACTGAAAATCATGAAAGCACATGGTTCCTGAAGCTGGGTAGGACAATTGTTAATGATCATGTGAACTGCCTTATTATCTCTCAGCCTAACAAACCTCACAGACTTCTTGTGAGAATAAAATGGTGTGGCAGGGAGGGAAACATAAGAGTAGATGCAGTATATCCTGGTTACTGTATTTGGCCAAGCATCACATCAGAACTGGGTGTGAGAGAGACTCGGTTCAGAGCAATCTTTGGTTCAGTGAAAGAGGAGGTGAATTCCTGCATTTGAGGAAAGCCACATGGGAATTAACTATTGTGGATTCAATTTCCTCAATAATTGTTTGATGTAGGGCTCTTCTTATCACCAGAATGATATAGTTGCTGCTCTGGCACTAGTGAAACTGATGTGAGAACGGACACGTGAACTGCCCCTCCCATGTCTTCCCAAGCATTCCCTGAGCAGTGTGGGTTCCAGCCAAAGGAGAGTGGCTGTCCTCTGGTGACACAAAGATCCACACTGTGCTGTTATCCCATGAGTGCTAATATGATTCAGGATTTCCTGTGCCAGTGGCATTTTTCCTCTAACATCCTACTAGGACCATACATTCTTTTTGTGGGTATGTGTTGACAGTGCTTCTGTCCTGGAGTTTGCATGATTGATGATTTTAATTTCTATGCATGAGTACAAGATGTCATCCCAGTTTAGCCTTGAAGTCAAGAATGTGGCCTTCAACAAGCCTCAGTATTTTCAGGCTTAGTTCCTTAGTGTATAAAACAGGAGTGAGCACCTAACTCACAAGGTTGTTGAGGGAGTAAGAGGCAGAATGATTGCAATGTGTTTTGCACCACTATGATAAATGTTTGTTAATTAAAAACAACAAACACGCACCTTCCAGTATCGTATAAATGTCAACCAGTGCACAAAATTGCATTAAGTAGTTAAAAGGTTTAGGGTGCAATGAAGGCAGACAATGTATTATCTATTCATTTAGAATATAGTCTGTTATTCAATTTATATAAATTCCTAAAATAAATTAAACACAGTTAAAATAATTAAATCATAATTAACATTACAATAACAAACCTACATTTCCAAATCAACTCCCAGCCTTTTTAAAGAGCAAAGGTTTAAAGCCTGCCTAAACATGAAGGCTTAAAGCCGCCTGTTTAACAATACAATGCCTATAGTATGCATGTACTTACTTCTCTCAGAAGTATCATTGTCATCAATGGGAATCACTCCCAGACAAGTGTGTACTGCAGCAGTTCTCAAACACGGGTCTCCAGATGTTTTTGGACTACAACTTCCACCATCCCCTGAAGGATGGCTGAATGCCAGAATGGCTGAAGACCATTGTCTTTAAATTCGAACCAAAATTGGACTGAACCTTGGGTGTGCAAGCCAATTCAGTCAAACCAATCGACTGGGCTGGTCGTTTTGATGAACCAGCTCGAAGAGGTTCAAAGCGGTTCATGATCAAACCACTCAAACCAGCCCAGTTAGTGGCAGTCCGGTTAAATCATGAACCAATTCCTCACATCCCTGCTAAATGGGTAAATCCTTAATGAATCTTGAATAGCAAAGAATTTCAAAAATGCAGGGCCACCCCTGAAAAGACTTTACAAACTATTGAGGATTGCATTACTACACATACAGGTGGCATCCACCACAAACCTAATTATTGGACTTCAAAGAATGGGGAGATACATTTGAAAGAAGGTCATTTATCCCTCAGGTATCCTAGACCTGAACCTTGTAGTGCTTTGAACGTAAAGTTAAGAACCAGAACCATGAATCTGGCCCACAAACAAAGCGGTCACCCACTGAAATGCTGTAATACTTGTATTATGTGCTCTCGATGGCTTATACCATCAACTAGCGTGCTGGACAAATTGAAATGTCCAAGCTGCCCTCCAAGGCAGCCTCCTGTATAACATATATCAGTAGTAATCCCTGCTAAATGAGCAAAGAGGCACCTTTTAAAGTGGTGAGGTAAACTCCTGCCTTCCCCCCTGGCCCTCCCCAGCCCCACAACTAAGGTCATATGAACAACCTTTCTGTTTAGCCTTTGGGATGTAATGCCCATTATTTTGAAAATATGACATCCTGCAACTTGTGGGAGGGGGAGAGAAAGAGTTTTGAACTATGAATTGAGAGAGAGCAGGCAGAAATCAGAAGGTTTAAGCTGGAGTTAGCTTAGACTGGGGTCCATCATTGAGGGGCTGAAACAATTGTTCTCTGGGAATCTGAGACAGGATCAGCAACTATGCTACCTGCAGCAAGGGTTCTGTTTGTATCCATTATGCTCTCCTTGTATATTTATAAATGAATTGGATATTAAAAAGACACAATAGTTCTCCAGGGCTCCTCTTATCCCAAGGAAACCCAATCCCTCAGTGGTGGCATCCCTGGACTTCTCAGCTCTTGGTGAAACGGAGAGTGCATAACAATAATATGAACCTTTTTGGAATTCTAGCACTGTATTTCTGGTACTTGAGAATGCTCAAAACACTTGTGCTTCATTATCTCAGTCATCCTCACGGCAACCCTTAAAGGTAGGACCGTGTTAATCTTCTGGTATTTCAAATGGGGGTTGGGGGTGGGGTTGAGAATGATGAGAGAGCACTGTGATTTTGTCTTTTTAACCCAATGATTTCCCTCACTTCTGGCAGGGTGATGATCATGCCTCACACTATCATCCTTGCCTACTTGATTCTAGTAGTGACACAGCAACACAGGCTCACACACCATGGGGAAGCTGCTCCCACGAGGGTATGAACGTGGGAATCTTCTAAGTAAAGTTGTGCCATCGAGTCAGTGTCAACTCCTGGCGACCACAGAGCCCTGGTTGTCTTTGGTAGAATACAGGAAGGGTTTACCATTGCCATCTCCCGTGCAGTAGATGATTCCTTTCAGCATCTTCCTATATCACTGCTGCCTGATATAGGTGTTTCCCATAGTCTGGGAAACATAACAGTGGGGATTCGAACAAGCAACCTCTTGCTCCCTAGGCAAGTTACTTCCCCGCTGTGCCATTAGGTGGCTGGGAGTCTCCTCCCCAAAGAAAATTGAATGTTCCCATGGAAAAGACAGCAGAGTTGTCTGTTTCTTTGCTCCCATAGTAGCTTTCACTACAGCCACTTGTAGAGCTGGAATCCTCTAGCCTATCTGACCCATCCGATCTACTGAGCTTTGCACAGTGTAATGTGTTCCATCACAAGTTGACTTGCAGGTCAATCATCTTCGTGAATGCTGGAATAACTTGGTTGTATCCACCATGTTTAGGACAGCTCTGAATGTGATTCCCAGTGCAGGTGTGGTGTCTAAATAGACTTGGGAGAAGCACATCTCTGGAATCATAATCATTTAGTAAAATCAGTTTTCTGAACTGACAAGGCACTCTGAAGGCTTGTGCATGGGGAAAGCGGTGAAGGTTTCTGTGGGGAAAGCAGGTCTGCTCTCCCAGCAGACAACCAGGGGGCTAGCCCTGGGCAGCTGGATCAGCCACCCACATGATTGCCAGCTCCATCACAGAACTGGTTGGGGCAGCGGGGATCAGGGGCCACCCAGCCTCCAGAAGTCCCAGAATGCCCCACGCAACTGCGCGGGGCATTCTGGGGAGACCCCCAACATTGGGAGGTTTTTTTTTAGCCTCCCAGTCAGGGGTCTTCTCATGAGATGGTGCAGTGCAGAGCCGTGCCATGGCGACTCATGATCACAGAAACAGGGTTAGCAGAGTGCCCGCTCCTCTAACCTCATCTTAGGAGAGGGTTATTTAGGCGGGCTAGCCACTGCTGAACCACCAGGCTTGCCTGCGAGCCCAGTGGTTCTCATGACCACTTGAAAGTGGGCTGGGCTCCCCACTTCCGAGCGGTCATGAGAATAACGTCCCTATCGACAAACTGAGGTAGCAGGGCTACTACTTACTAACCTGGGTTAAGACTGAGGGTTAGAAGCAGGGTTACCCAGATCCAGACTACCAGAGCTTGGTAACCCAGACTATTCACATGAGCATGTAACCCTGGGTTGTCTCCCTCTAATTGAGGTTTAGATGATCATGTGAAGAGGCTTAAGTGCTTTATGATGCCAGACACTAAACAGACATGGAGCAAGAAAGGCAGCCTGGGAAACTTGATAATCTCAAGAGCAAAACACAGCCGATGACTCAGAGTCATGGGAACTCTGCCAGGAACAAAAAAAAGATGACCACCTCAACCACATAATGTTCTGTTCTCTCAGGAAAACTCTGAATTCACAAAAATGGAGATCTATAAAGTGAGAAGGGATATATCAGTAACTGAACAGAAAAACTGCAGGGAGGGATAGGGTTGTTACTGTTGTCATGACAGGACTGCTGCACATTGAACAGCTTCACAACTCAACAGGTTCAGCTTCCCTACATGGTGAACAAGCAATAATTCTATTGAATTTCTTCCCAAGATATATGGTCCTGACAGGAAAGGGGGGAAATAATATTCGCCAATGCCATTCCATTAAATGCACTGGAGAACATTCTTTTCCAAGTCTAGCTGGCAACCCTAATGAATGGAGGAAGAAGAATAGGAATCCAGCAGGGGGAAGATATATAGGAGTAGAGGGGGGAAAGGAAGGGATTGGGGGAAAGGGAAGGAGCTGGATGTGGAAGTAGGCAGGGGCCCACAAATGAGCAGTTAAAACCTATGAGGGATTAGGTCAAGCAAAACAGAGTAAGTAAGTTTAGACTGTCCCCCCACCCCAGTGAGGGTTTGAAGCGAGTCTCACGATCAGTGAGACCAGCTTTTGCTGGGTTTGCGGAGAGAGCAAGCTAAGCCCGCTCTTCCCGCAGACGATCGGGCAGACCTGCCTGGGCGGCCGGATCAGCCACCCACATGACTGCTGGCTCCATGATGGAGCTGGCAGGGGCTGGGCAGTTTGGGGGCCGTGCGCCCCCCGTAAGCTCCAATATGCCCTGCGCAAGTGTGCAGGGCATACTGGAGAGACCCCCAAGTGGGAGGCTGCTTTTCAGCCTCCTGCCAGGGGTCTACTCATGAGTAGCCATGGCACGGAGCCATGCCGCGGCTACTCACAATTTTAAAAAACAGGTTTGCAGAGCGCTTGCTCCGCAAACCCGGTTTAAGAGGAGGCCTAGTTTGGTTGGTTAACCACCAGGAAGGCACCGGACTCACCTGGATAACCATAGGCAAGTCTACCTACCTACCTACCTACTGTGGAATAGCTCCATCACCTGGATAACCTTAGGCAAGTCTACCTACCTACCTACCATGGGAATAGCCCCATAGGATTCCTATAGAAATAGGAATATATACCAGCTATTTAAAAGGCTACAATCACTGAGGAAGATAAAGCCAGTGGTTTCTTCCACACTGTTCCTCCCTTCCCCATTGGTCTCGTCAGCCACCTTCTACCCCTGTAAGGCAAAACTGAGTCCTGCTTGTTCCGGCAAGCAAGAGGGGAACGTGGGTGATGGAACAGAGATGGAAGCAGGCCAGGAAAAAGGAGTGTTGGACTCACCACAAATTAATTAATTAATTAATTTCTATTCCGCATGAAACGTGCGTCTCTATACGGTTTAGTTCTCTTCAGGGGAGCTGCAGGACTGTTAAACAAGTAGCTCAAGAGGGTTTCCCAGGCCGCAACCTGGCAACTTTTGTAGGGAAAGGGGTACAGAGAGTGACATTGGAATAGAGTCTATTCAGCTAAATGTCTAAATCCAGTTCTGGAAACACGGTCAAGCAACTTTTGCTTTCCTCTCCTATTCCCCATCTCTACTCCATCCCAGTTTTCTCCTGCTAATATAGGGCTGGTTCACATGATCAAATCCATGTCCACTAAAGGAAAACCTGAGATCCTGGCAGGACATGCACTCCTACAGTGTGTCTCTCGAGAATCAGCATTCTCAGGTTGGCAGCAAGCCAGCCCGACATCTACAGTACCTGGGATTGTTAATTTGAGGTGTGAATAATGGCTGTTGATCCTGTGTAAATGCCAGGTTGGTCCAGTGCCGACCAGAGATTAGGGGAAACTTCCAGGTACTCATGACACTCTGAGACTGTTCACATGTGCAGGCGGTGCAGCCAAGTCTGGGCTAAGGCAGCCAAGCCCACTCTTGGCGGCGCATGTGAAATGGTGCCGTGGCAAACTTACCTGTGGAGCCAGCCTCTTAAGCAGAGTTAAGGGAGCGAGCCATCCCTTGGCCCCATTTTTACACTGTGTGCAGCACTGGCTGCTTTTAGCTGGTGCTACAGCAGTGACAGGCACCTGCCAGGGTCAGCAAAGGATTGTGTGGGCACACGGTGCGCACACCCAGTAGCAGAGGAGGAATCGTCTGCAGGGGAGGTAAGTTCAAGCAGCCTTCCCTGCCGCCCACCCTCAAGCCCTTCTCACTGATCATGAGAAAGGGCTTACTATGCGTGATTGCGTGTGCTGCTGAGTTTTCAGGTTTTCATTTACGAGGCATGGATTTGATCATAAGCAGAGGCGTATCTAGGGAAAATAGCGCCTAGGGCAAGCACTGAAATTGCGCCCCCTGTCCAAACATCTGACACCCATCTTTCAGATAGCTTTACTATAACATCAGCTCAAAAATGCAAGTCAAGCTCATTAATCTTTTAATATTTCAAAAACTATTTAGCAGTGGATGTAGCCAGACCAAAGAATGCTGGAAAACTACAAATTTCAGTATGCTGCGGCTCATGAAATACCCAAATACTATGTGGAGGTGTACTTGGGAAACTAAACAGAAGTGCCTGTCTAATTTTCTACTATGCATTGTAGCATCACTATTACATAAGTTTAAAAAAATAAATGGAGAATTTGACTTTCCCCAGATACTCTGAAAATAATTAAAGGATATGCAGAGTAAACTGTGTCACTGCTTGGAATATATTCTAGTATTTCAGAAAGACAGTTAAAATGAGAGAAAGAGAGTAAGCAAGTGAGCCTTAATACTAAGGATTTCACACTGATTCAAATACTCTTCATTAATAGCCATGTTAATAAGACATCACATTTAACTCACTTATCACAAGAAGCAAAGTAAGAGCAAATGAATACAATCCTAGCTCATACGCTTCAGCTCAGTATTCACAAGCCCTGATTCTCTGTACATAGTGTCATTCTGAATATGTGTACAGTGACATATTATATTAGGGTTTTTTAAAAAAAAATTACTTGTAGCCCCTTCAGGGAGCTTCCTAAAAGCTGTAGGGGGTCTGCAAAGGTTCACCCTCCCCCCACTGGCCTCTAGGGCCTCGCAGGGACCATTTGAGCATGTGCGATGGCCATTTTAAAAAATATTTTTTTTAAAAAAATGGCCGCTGAAAACAAAATGACCTCCGTGCATGCTCAAATGGCCTCTGCAAGGCCTGGCATGGCCTAGGGCCTCACAGAGGCCATCTGAGCATGCACAGTAGCCATTTAGTTTTTGGCAGCCATTTTAATTTTTTTTAAAAAATGGCGCCCCCCTTCAGGTGGTGCCCAGGGCACGTGCCCTGCCTGCCCTACCCTAGATACGCCCCTGATCATAAGAACTGGCCCATTGCTTGCAAACCCTCTAGGCTGGGACTGTGTCACACCTATGTTCATACAGCTATTACACTGTGATGAAGCTAAGTAAATGATCCATTTATATGTCAGCCATTTTATTGATCTTATCTTTTTATGATGAACTTGTGAAATGAATGTCATTGAAGAGTGACATATGCAAACTCTTGCATAAAAGTACACAACAGCTGGGGGTAAAATTAACTCAGCACATTTTTAAAAATCTATAATGAGAATAGCTTTGAAAAGCCACGGGCTGTACCCTGCTATATTATCAAAATTATTTGACAAACCACTATGCTTAAATATTGATTTTCAAAGGTATGTGTTTAACTAGTTGGAACAAAACAACCGATCTGCAAAACAGAATGCAGTCCTTTGTGTGTTATTATTTTATGGTGACTATATAAAGAGTTGCCTATTGACTGGCGGGGTGGGGGGAGCGAGGAACCTCACCTGGCCTGCTCTTGTACTTCTAACAAATGTAAAAATCAGCAAGTGCAGCTTTTCATCTCGTGGAGGTAAACACTATCGCTGGATAATGCTTGGGTCTCAAACTGCTATTAAAGAAATGTCTACAGTAGCCTGCTGAAAAGTTCACAGGCTTACAGATATGCCATAGAATGCTACCAGCAAATTTTATATAACTGATTAGTAACACGTTTTCTAGTTGCTGTTGTTTTTGCCTTTGGGCTAGGAAGTGTGGGACTTGATTGATATCTCAGCATTTAGCTCACTCCACCTTGAAGGAGCCATGCTGGCAAAATATGATAAAATAAAATAACATAATGTATATATTGAGAAATGAATAATACTATCCTGTTCAAATGGATATTATTTGACACATATGACCAAAGTCCTTACTTTGAGTACAGATCCATTTACCAAGAGAGTCAGGCTTTTGATCCCTTTCAAGAAAGTCAGGCTCCATGTGGAAAACTTGCAGACAAAGGTAGTGTCATTGTGAGTGTGATGACAGAACAGGAAGGGGTTAAAGGCTCACCTGCCCTACCTGCCTGTTATTCTGGGAGGTGTGCTGACATATGTACTTCCTTTTGGTGATGAGAGAGCCTGACTGTAGCGGCAGATAGTGTAACAATCACAGACAAGCTCCACCTGTCTTCTCACTGAGCATCAACCTGTCTCCTCGTCGATGCTCCCTTCAAGGAAAACTTTTGCCATGATCCTTGCCTTTTACGTGGGTCGATGTATTGTGATATTTGTTTTGGCTCTTCTGTGTGATGTGGCTGGATTGATCCTTCTCCTCCTAGGGATTTTTGGCTACCTGAGTTCTTGGGATTTCTTCATTTACTCTGGAGCTCTGCTGTTAGCATTTAGCTTGCTATTCTGGGCTCTTTGGTACACATTCAATATCGAGGTTCCCTCCAAGAAATTGAGCATCTGATTGACCTACAACCAGAAGAATGATCAGACACCACTCTAAAGCTAGAAAGCAGAAAGTGTAGCCTTCTGATGACAGCTGAAGTTTGCCCCAGATGGCCAAAGGGAATGCATCAAAATCTACTAACGTCTTCTCTTTCCAATGCAAGGTGCATACCAAGCCTGGAGTTTCAGGTAGATAAATACTTATCTTTAGCAACATTTGAATCTTGGGAGTTGAGGATATACTTTTAAACTGAGTGATTTGAATAATCTGTACTGGTACCAGTGCTTTTTAATTTATTCATAAATGATCTAGAAGTTGGGGTAAGAAGAGAGGTGGGCAAATTTGTGGATGACACCAGACTATTTAGGGTAGTGAAATCCAAGACAGATTGTGAAGTGTTTCAAAAGGATCTGTCCAAACTGGGGGACTGGGCAACAAAATGACAAACGAGATTCAATGTAAGCAAGTGTAAAGTGATGCATATTGGGGCAAAAAAACCTCAATGTCACATATACACTGATAGGGTCTGAGCTGTCAGTGATTGACCAGGAGAAAGATCTTGGGATTGTGGTGGACAACTCGTTGAAAGTGTGAACATAATGTGTGGCAGCTGTGAAAAAGGCAAATTCCATGCTCGGAATCATAAGGAAAGGGATTGAAAATAAAACTGCTAATATCATAATACCCTTATACAAATCTATGGTGCAGCCACATTTGGAGTACTGTGTCACCACACCTCAAAAGGGACATTAAAGAACTGAAAGCAATGCCTAAGAGGGCAACCAAGATGATCAGGAGCCTGGATAGAGCACCTTCCTTATGAAGCAAGGCTACAACACTAGGACATTTTAGTTGAGAAAAAAGAAGACTAAGGGAAGACATGATAGAGGTCTACAAAATTATGCATAGTGTGAAGAGTGTGGATAGAGAGAATTTTTTTCTCCCTCTCCCACAATCCTAGAACTGGAGGTCACCCCATGAGGCTGACTGCCAGGAAGTTTAGGACTGCGAAAAAGACATATTTTTTTCAAATAGCACATAATTAACCTATGTTTCTGTCACATGATATGGTGATGACTTTAAAAGGTGTTTAGACATATTCACGGAGGCCAGATCTATCAATGGCTACTAGTCTGGTGGCTATAGGCCACCTCCAGTCTCAGAAACATGATGCCTCTAAATATCAATTGCAAGGGAGGGCAGACCCTAACCTATGGTCTGTGGGCTTCTCAGAAACATCTGCTAGGCCACTGTGGGAAACAGCATACTGGACTAGATGCGCCTTGAGCCTGATCCAGTGAGGAAGTTCTTATGTACCATGGCAATATTTTGAGACTCACTCCTGCATAAACCGGCATAGGATCAGTCTTCATGTCATGACTTGTACAAGATTGTCCCATGTTTCTATTATCATTTCATAATGTTATTGCTGTTATTAAAGTGATGTTGCCCATTTCCCCTAAATATTTTGCTTCCCAGAACCTACACAGCCAAGATGAATGAATGGAGACAGGGACCTGGACTGTTTCACGACAGCCCCCAAACGTACAGTAATCCAAACACTGACCTAAACATAGCCTATAAACAGGAAGCCACAGATTTAGGCCTCGCTCACTAGCCAGCCTTTTTTGTGGTCTCCACCAATCCCCTTTCTTTCTTCAGATCTTTTTCTGGCACATACTGAGAGAGAAGTCTTCTGTCATTTGCACTGGGATATGCAGATGGAAACAGTGAGAGCCCTCTCCTACTGCTCAAAAAGGATTCCTGCTGTTTCTTACCTTCTCAGAAATGGCTGGGGAACTCAGACCTCGGGCGAGATCATCTGTGTGGTGCAAGGTGTCCCACTTGCCAGATGGCTGGGGGCACTCGCCACTGGTAAACTGGCAAGTGGATCTGTTTAGGCCTGCCTAATAACAATGTTGCAACAATCACTTTCATTTAGAAACAAGAGATACTGGAGCACTTCTAAATACTAGCTATGTTATTGGTGGCCTTAAAGGGACATATCCCTTTTGCTATAACAGACTGCCATTGTTAACCCACTAGAATGTGCATCTTCAACTGTATCACACCCGTCTTCTCCCTGTCCTTCCTTTCCAAGCCTCCCATTCTTTTTTCTTTCTGACCACACAGAGATCTCTGCCTTCTTTCATGTGTGACCCTCTGTTACTAACAGCAAATATGCAGATGTCCCGGGAAGCTTTCACTGCACCTGCCATGATTCCTGACTGTCATCTGGCATAATTCCTGGACTGAAAGAAAGAGTCAATGAGTATCTGTCCCTCTTCAGCTCAGCTCCAGAGGAAGAAGGAACACGGCATGCTATAAAATAATCCAGCTGAGAAATCAGTTTGGCACTATGACCCACTGTTTAATCATTTACTATGTGCCATGAAATTTCTAGATTTGTTGTCACTCACAAGCTTCCTTCTTGGAGCAGATGCCAGGTGTGGTCTGTAAAGCCCCAAATGACCTAAGTTATGAGACTCAGGTATCTCAAAGACCATCTTCTATCACTCCCCCACCAAATCCTCCTACATGCATGCTGTTGCACAAGCAGGAGAAAAGTAATGTGTTCCCTCTCTTCCATATTGTTTCCGTAGCACTGGCAGGGCAGGGGTGTTTCTACCACTTGCACAACAGCACATGTGTAGAGGGACTTGGGGAGTCGTGCACCAGTTCCAATCATGTCCCTGCAGTCCCTTGCTACATGTGCGCTTCAGTAGTCAGGATGTCAGCCACTGATTTTTTTTTCCCCCAGGGGAGATTATGAGGAAGAGCAGCCCTTGCCTGCTACACAGAAAGCTTACCAAAGTATTGTGCTTAAAAGGCTGTCAACCCAAAGTCTTCCACTATATGTGATGGGTTTCATACATTTCCCAATCACTCCTCGTTCTTCACTGGTATGGCTCACAATGCTAAGGATGGGGAATTTCCAGGCATTCATAACTATCTGAAACCTAGATTTAATGCAGTTCAAAGGCTTCCAAAACTACAACAGCTGCCAGGTGGGGGCCCTTGAGAACAGATTCCACATTTGCTTATGCAGTAATTAACCAGTTTATCTTTTTAAAACCACTTCAGAAATTTACAATAATAATAGTAATTTTTTTTCTTCTGGGATGTATGTGACTTGCAGTTTATTGGTATGTTATTTCTGTGCCTACCTATAACCTTGCAAATATTGTAAGGACACCAGAAGAGCTAGATAGTAAATTAAGGCTGCAATCCTGTGCATAATTCCCAGGAAGCATGCACAATGAACACAATAGAACTTACTTCCAAACTATCATGCGTAGAGTTATTCTGTAACTGATATCACTTCTTCTAACACTGTTGATCTTCATGCCAGAACATAATGCATGTTGCATAGTACAACATGCATTATCAGAACCTTCATTATCTCCTAGTTATCTGAACTCATTGCTAATCTTCCATTTAACTCCATTAAATGTTTCTTATTTATTCAAGATTATATCAAAAATATAGCACAAAATTAAATACATTCAAATAATGATTACACATAGTTTAATTTTTTTCTGTAGGAAGGTAGCAAATGCACTCAATAAATAATATTTTGCAAGCCAAAAATCCATTGTTTTCAGGAAATATATGTCTCCTAAACAGATCTATTGTGATGCAGAAACATGCTGTGAATCAAACATATCTTAATTTGTTCATTCTTTCTGTTTTCCTTCCCCTCTCACTCAAAACCTGATAAACTGTAGATGAAACCAGGTGAACCAAGAGAATGAAGAGAAGCCTTGGTGAATATGGCTACACAGGTCTGCTGGCCTTTGCAAGGTGTAGCTTCCCTCCTAGAGCCAGCCTGGTCCGAGCCCTGTGCATTTCAGAAGCATCCTCTTTGGAGCATGGACCTCTACTGTGTTGCATACAAGTTGGAACATTGTGCTAAAATCCTGACCTTTGCTTTGTACAGCCACTCTGCGTGACTAACTTTACCCAGTGCAGTCATTTCTGTACAGGCCTCACTGGACTGGGCCCTCCGCTGATTTAAGGATTTCTTAAGAGCAACCCAGAACTGCAGAAGAACCACATTTGCCTCAAGGGGATATAACTGGTTGCTATGGGAAACACCTATATCGGGCAGCAGGAATATAGGAAGATGCTGAAAGGCATCGTCTCATACTGCGTGGGAGATGGCAATGGTCAACCCCTCCTGTATTCTACCAAAGACAACCGCATGGCTCTGTGGGCACCAGGAGTCGACACTGACTCGACGGCACAACTTTACCTTGATGTTTCTTCTGATCTGAACTCACATGGGTGTATCGAATCAGCAGGAACGGATTCTGAAACTGGGGAAACTGCAGATTAGGAGGACATGGGTATTGATAATGGTTTCACAGGTGCCTGCAGCTCTAAGAAGCTGTGCAATATTGGGTTAAGATTTCATGCTAAGGTGTTGTAGACTGGGAAGAGATCATGCCTGCCAGGCCCATGTCATGGCATTGCTTGTTTGGAGTGCGTATTGCTGTGTCAGGAGTACATAGGAAATGACACTGTATGCAGCAGAGCAGGGCACCTAGGCTGGGCAGCCCCTGCTTCTCACTGTTCCCCGCTAAAGCTTATGTGAAGCTCTCTCTCTTATCAGTTTGATGGTTATCACCTCTGAGGCAGCAGGACTGCTTTTCCTTGTTTCTCTTCCTGCTCTTCAGAGTCAGAAGAGAATGAAGCAGAACAGGGCACTCCAGCATCCTCTGCATTCATGGTGCTGGCTGGCTGGCTGGCTGGCTGTACAACCGGCCTCACAGCATTCCCTGGCCCTACAATCTGTCCAGTCACAACTGGTGACAAGAAGTACCTAAAAAAAAAGAAACCCAGCCCGGCCGACATGGACAGTGACCAAACGCAGTAGCTGGATAGCAGTTCAGTACAAAGCTTCACAACTGCTAAAACCAAAGCCATACCCAGAAAGCAGGGGCAGGTAAGGAAGATGGGCAGCTGAATTCCCAGTTGAGAAATGAAGGAGGGATGGTGTGGATGTGGGATCTGGCAAAGATTCTTGGCTGGTGAAAGTGTCTGTGTTCATGTTTTCATCAATCAGGATTGCTAGGGATGTAGGTGGTGCAATTGTCTTGGGTTTGCTGAGAGACGTGGGTGGCGCAATTATATAGGCCCACTGTGCTTCAGGGGTACAATGATGAGGATCCAAGGTAGTGTCTAAAGGTATGGTTAGGAGGGATGGGATCCGGGGACTCCTCTATCATGAAAGAAGGTACTGCATAATATATAGATACTAGCCGACCCGCACAGAGCATCTGTGCACTCTTTGGGGCCGGCTGTCCCCCCTCCCTCCTGCCCCACTCTCTTGCCCTCTCTTCCCCCTGCCCAACTCTCTCTTGCCCTCCCTTCCACCCAACTCTCTCTTGTCCTCCTGCCCTCCCCCCCTCCCACCCAACTTTCCTTTGCCCTCCCTCCCTCCAAACTCCACGGCTGGGCCTGCCACCGCCTGGCCTCCGTGGTGCTCCTGGGTGCACCTCAGCCAATCAGGCGCCTCTGCCGCCCAGCCAATCAGGCGCCTCTGCCGCCCAGCCAATCAGCTGGGTGCCGGAACGCACATTCTAAGGCGCACCCAGGAGAATTAAATATATAGATATACATGCTCTATGTGTGGGGAGAATCCTTTTTCCCTGGCAGAATCCATAAAGTTAATGAGAAGGTCAAGGGTTTCTTGACACAATGTGTGCCTCCATTTCCCAAGACCAAAGCAAAGGCTTTATGGGCACATCCTCTGGCCCACTATTATTATTATTATTATTATTATTATTATTATTATTATTATTATTATTAAAACTTTTATACCGCCCTTCCAAAAGGCTCAGGGCGGTTTACATAAAAACACCTTAAAATCAGTTAATAATTAAAATAAAAGTTATAAAACATAACAATAATTAACAATTAAACATCATAAAACTACAATTAAACAATCAAACAATTTAAAAACAAATTTTTAAAAAGCTGAGAAAGCCTGGCTGAAGAGATGTGTTTTCAGGTGTTTTCTGAAAATTGCCAGAGATGGGGAGGATCGTATCTCAGCAGGGAGTGCATTCCACAATCTCGGGGCAGCAGCCGAAAAGGCCCGTCTCTGTGTAGCCACCAAACGAGTTGGTGGCAACTGGAGACGGACCTCCTCAAGTGACCTCAGTGGCCGGTGGGGCTCATAGCGAAGAAGACGCTCTCTTAGATACCCGGGGCCTAAGCCGTTTAGGGCTTTATAAGTAATAACTAGCACTTTGTATTTTGCCCGGAAACCTACTGGCAGCCAGTGTAACTCCATCAACAAAGGAGTAATGTGGTCTCTCCGAGATGACCCAGAGACCAGCCTGGCTGCCACATTCTGGACCAACTGAAGTTTCCGGACTACGTACAAAGGAAGCCCCACGTAGAGCGCATTACAGAAGTCCAGTCTGGAGGTTACCAACAAATGTACCACTGTTTTGAGGTCACTGATCTCGAGAAACGGGCGCAGCTGGCGTATCAGCCGAAGCTGATAGAAGGCACTCCTGGCCACCGCCTCAGCCTGAGAAACCAAGGAGAGACGTTGATCCAGAAGTACTCCCAGACTGCGAACCTGTTCCTTTTGGGGAAGTGTGACCCCGTCTAGAACAGGCAGATCAAAATCGTCTCTAGAGTTCTGACCCCGCACAATAAGTACCTCCGTCTTATCTGGATTCAGCTTCAGTTTATTCTCCCTCATCCAGCCCATTACAGCTTCCAGGCAGGCATTTAGGGAGGATATGCCAACTCCTGAAGAAGTTGACATGGAGAAGTAGATCTGGGTGTCATCAGCATACTGGTAACACCCAGCTCCAAATCCCCTGATGATCTCTCCCAGCGGTTTCATGTATATGTTAAAAAGCATTGGAGAGAGTATGGAGCCTTGAGGAACACCATACCTAAGCTCAGATTTTGAAGAGCAACAATCTCCAATCGACACCATCTGGAATCTGTCCGAGAGGTAGGAGCGGAACCACTGAAAAACAATGCCTCCCACCCCCAACCCCCTCAGACGTTCCAGAAGGATACTATGGTCGATAGTATCGAAAGCCGCCGAGAGATCCAAGAGGACCAACAGAGTCACACTTCCTCTGTCCATTGCCAATTGGAGATCATCCATCAGGCCGACCAAGGCAGTCTCCACCCCATAGCCCGCCCGAAAACCAGTTTGAAATGGGTCTAGATAATCAGTTTCCTCCAAGACTGCCTGGAGCTGAGAGGCCACCACCCTCTCAATTACCTTGCCCAACCATGGGAGATTGGAAACCGGCCTATAATTGCTCAACTCTGAGGGATCTAACGCAGGCTTCTTTAGAAGAGGTCTAATAATCGCCTCCTTAAGACAAGAAGGCATCCTGCCCTCCCTCAGAGAAGCATTTATGATTTCTACCAGGCCGCCTACAACAGCCTCCCTGCTAGATAGAACAAGCCATGTTGGACAAGGGTCAAGAGGACAAGTGGTAGGCCTCACCGCTCCAAGCAGCTTGTCCACATCCTCAGGAGTCACAAACTGAAATTGATCCAGCCGAATCATATAAGAGGGGTTGTCGGACACCTCCAGTTCAGACATCAGATTAATTGTGGAGTCTCCATCTAGGTCGGCCCGAATCTGAGAGATTTTGTCTGCGAAAAATTCATTAAACACACCACAGCGGGTAACTGATGCTTCCAAATTCTGGTTCAAGGGAGAGGGAGCAGATACTAGTCCCCTGACAACCCTGAACAACTCCGCTGGACGTGAACTCGCAGAGGCAATACGGGCAGAAAAGAACCGCTTCTTTGCCGCACGTATCACCTGAGCATAGATCTTTAAATGTGCTCTATGTCGTAATCTGTCGGATTCGAGTCGAGTTTTTCTCCACTTGCGCTCCAGTCGCCTACCTTGCCGCTTCAGCCCCTGTAGATCTTCCGTATACCAAGGGGCCAATTTTGAAGCAGGTCGGAGGGGACGCTTAGGAGCAATCGTGTCTACTGCCCTGGTAAGCAAGTTGTTCCAGTTTTCAACCAGGGCATCAACAGGATCACGTGCAGAGCCAACATTAAATCCCTCCAAGGATCCTTGGAATCCTACCGGATCCAGTAACCTCTTCGGGCGGACCATTCTAATAGGCCCCTCGCCCCTGCGGAGGTGGGAAGTGGTTGTAAGTCCAACCTTAACCAGATGGTGGTCCGTCCATGACAACGGGGAGATCGAAGGAGTCCCCACCCACGGAGCACCACCCTGATCAGAATAAAAGACCAAATCAAGCGTGTGACCTGCAATATGCGTCGATCCAGAGACCGCTTGGGATAGGCCCATAGTCGTCATGGCCGCTATGAACTCCTGAGCTGCCCCAGACAAATTGGTCCCAAAATGAACATTGAAGTCCCCCAGCACCAAAAGTCTGGGAGACTCCAACGCAAGTTCCGCGACCAAGTCCGTGAGCTCAGTAAGGGATTCCGTTGGGCAGCGGGGCGATCGGTACACCAACAGAAGTCCCAATCTATCCCTGGTCCCCAAACTCAAGTACACACATTCGATATGGTCCGATACCCTAACAGGGACCCTGGTAAGGGAGATGTTATCCTTATAGACCACAGCCACTCCACCTCCCCGCCCACGTCCCCTCACCTGCTCCTCTACAGAATATCCTGGCGGGAGAAGCTGGGACCAAACTGGACCACTAGCCTCCCCCAACCAAGTCTCAGTAATACACATCAGGTCGGCCCCTTCATCCATGATCAAATCACTATCAAATCACTATCACTATCCAGTTGCCATGTTCAAACAAATGGCCAGTGTACCTTTTCAAGTGCAAACACGTATATCCGTCCTGGGCCCTGGCCAGTTGCTTTGTCTTTATGGCCTCTCACACAATGGCTGCTTTCCTTTTTGATCGCCTCCGAAGAGTAAATATTAGCTTTGCATGGGAGGGGAAGTAAGCCTGGAAGCTAGTGATCCATTTCTGGTCTCAGAGAGGCCAAGCCACCAGGTGCATTATGGAACTGGATTGGATTCAGAGTGCCAATGCCCTGGCTCACAGCCTTATTCTTGAGCTATGGCACAGTGGAGACTAGACCAGGCCCTGCCATGACTTGAAGGGGATTTCCTGTACTGGGCTGTTGCAGCTTCTCTATAGAGATACAGGTATACTCTCCTGAACCACAGCCAAGACAGAAGATCCCCAACAAGTAATTACAACAGGTGCAGTTACTTGCAAAAGAAACCAGTGAGATCCAGAGTTACTGCCACAGTATAAATCTATAGACAGGTAGCAAAACAGACTCATGTTTTCTTTACACACAGTACTGTACATGCCGTGTACATGGAGTTTTCCTACATTGAAGTGATGGTTGTGTAGAAAAGTGATGGTTGTGTGTGCATGTGCACACAAAACAGCCTCAAAAAGAGTAACTCTACGGTAAAAGGTCAAACTCTGCCAACATTTCCCTTCTAGGCCACTACTGAATGAACAAGAAATTGTCTTATGCTGAAACTGGCAGTTCCTTCTGCTTAAAGCAATAGTTGAGCAATTGTTGACACCATGAGTCAAAGCTTTTCCTCAGGAAAGCCTTAGTCTCTTTCAGAACCAAAAACACTCCATTTTCAAACCCTCCCCAAATCGCTGTAATTTTCCTCTCCAACATTTCCTCTCCAGCCATTCTAATTCAGGTTAATTAATTTCAAATTTGGCACAATGGATTATTTTATAGCTGTATATTTTAATACAACTCTAGCTTAACCCACGCAGAGCATCTGCACACTAGTACTTGATTACTCCCACACACACACACGCCCTGCCACAGCCCCTTCACCTTTCTCTCCATCCTCATGCGTGCAGGAGGAGTTCTCTCCATGCTCCTGCTCCTACTCTTCCATCCCATTGCTTCCATCCCCCTCCTCCCTTCACCCCTCTTGGTTGCTCCTCCATTCCCATTGCTCCATCCCCCTCACCCTCTTGGTCGCGGCTGCAGTGTTGATAGTGCTGACTGGCCAAGCCACAGCCCCCTAATCCCAGAGACCTCCCCACCCTCACCCAAGCCCGCTCCTGCTCCTCCCCACAGGAGTTGCAGCAGCAGTTGACTGGGCCCTTCCTCATTGCTGCCATGGCTGCCCGTTCCCCTCAGGACGCTGACAGGCTCGCCTGCCCGTCCCTCGCCTGCCTACCTCTGTCAATGGCGTCTGCAGCTCTGAGCAGCAGTGAGAATTGACCAGGCACTTCCTCACTGCTGCCGCTGCTGCCACCATGGCCACTCATTCCCCTCAGGCCACTGACAGGCCCAGGCCCATATCTCACCCGTCTTTCTTTCTCTCTTCCATTCCCTTCTTTCTATCTCTTCTCCACTTGCTCTTCCCCTCTGTCTTTCTTCCCCTCCCTCCCTCCCTCCCTCCTCCCTCTTTCTTTCTTTCTTTCTTACAGATCTTGTTCATCTTGTTTCCTCATCTAATTTGAAGTGGCAGCCTCCTTCTCCTGAAGTGGCTCTTTCCTCCCTCACAACCCCTCTCTTTGCACACCCCTGCTCTCTGTCCTTTTATACTGTGTATATATAGATTCTTCTCTACAATCTTTCCACCAGTAACAGCTGCATTCCACCGAGCTTAACCATCACAGGCTCCTCTTCTCTGTCTACATATGGAATTCCCACTTCCCAATCACCATGGTGCTCTTGCTCTGTTACCTCCAACTGGTAAAGCACTGTGTGGGCGGAGCTTGCCACACACCATTTGCCACAGACCACCTAAGCCTTTTATATAGAGAGAAGATGACTCCTGAATAGGTTCTATATATACATGTGTGGTTTACAGACATCTCTAGTGTTTCAAAGGACTATTTGGGCTGCTCAGACCTAACCAATCCCTACTTGTTCATTAAAAGTGTTACAAGTCTTTTCAGACAAGGTGTAGTTTTTAAAGAGAGCCCGGATGCAACAGATGCACTGCTTGGGGAATCTGTGAAAGTGTGCAAGATACTTTTGCACGCTTTTGTGACCCTTACTTCACTCTGACAGACCAGTTTCCAAAATAAGCTTCTGCATCAGAGCATTGATGGCTAAGAAACTGATAGCATATCCCTTCAGAGAAAGACAGTATTAGCAGACCAGACACTTTAGGCCCTGGTCGGCAACCTTTGGGGACCAGGAGCCATTATATTTATTTTTATTTCTCCTTGTAAATCACTTTGGGAACTTTTGTTGAAAAGTGGTATATAAATATATTCTTTGTCGTCGTCATAGTAGTAGATGATGATGATGATGATGATGATTGATGATGATTATGCAGGGGGCATGTCAATGCACTCCTGTTGCCTTTGTACCAAGCTATCTATCTTCTAAAGAGAACCCGTGCCATAATTACAACTCCTTTCATGCATTCCTCTTACCTCCGAATTGCCAACTAGGGGCCAGATAGTACTCCTTATGCTGGGCCTTCCAGTAGCTGATCCATGGCAGGATGATGCATAGCCACAGCTTAGATTTAAAGAAAGAACAAGGCTGAAACTCCCTATTTCGGTGTCTCAAGAACATGCCTACAATAAACAAGTTAACATCTCCCCATCCCAAACCCCTCAGTGGAGTTGTGGTTCCTGGCTAATAGTGTAGGTGTGGCACTGTGCTATCAACATTTTATGACTGAATTCCGATTAACTTTTTTTTAAAAAACCCAACAGATCTGGGTTCCCTGAACAGACACAAAAGATCTTGGTGGCAAAGCTTCCTTCCAAAGTCCCCTTCTTCCCATGAGTACAAAAGGCCCAAGCTGTGTTCTTAACATCTTCCTCCTGCCTTATTCTATAGCATTTTAATTTCACATAAAAGCCATGCTCTCCCCCATGGATGGAGCCAGTGCTGGGAGTCCTGGTGCCTACCAGCCTCAGGCATTTCTTGTGCTTTTCCTGGTTCAGACTGTTCCCAATTGGGAAGAGTCTGAGACAACTGCACAGACTCTCATGTTGGCAACTCTACTGAACACCATCCTCTCAAGCAGGCGTTGTTGCTGATGTCAAGTTAGTAACTTTGCTTTTTCCCCTTGAATTGTTTTTCATTTTTCAGTTAAAGATATTCATGTGAAAAGTACCCTGTAGTTTTAGAAAAGTAAACATCTTGTTGATTTTAAGTCAGTGGCTGATAGCCACAGTGAGTTACTTAAAAATACTACACAAGTGTCAATCTAGAAGACTATTTAATTTCCATAGGACTTCCATCGAGTAATTTAATCAGGATGTCAGCCAATGATGTTAGCTCACATACATTCCAAAAATGTTGGCCAAGGTCCACTAAAAAATAATGTCCCCAAATTGTGCGGCGGAAGGGGGTTGGAAGAACTTGAAATGTTGGGACATTCAAAATCTTCTTGCAGGTTTGTATTTCCTGTAACAGCACAGAAGTGGGGGGCAGAGGGAGGGAGAAGACTTCAGCATGGTGAAAAAGGGGCCCAGAACTCTCACATCTGAGCTATGCAAACCAACACAGCCTGGAATACAACTATGCCACAATCTGCGAGAAGGAACTAATGAAGTACCTGCAGAGCAGACATCTCAGGTAAATAAGTCAAGACACATATTCAGATCAAGATACTACTGCTTATAGTTAAGAAACTAAACCAGGCAAATAAGCCTATAGAAGGCAGTCTAGAAAATATTGAGGTGAGTCTCACGATCAGTGAGACTTGCTGTAAGGGGGTTAGCGGGGAGAGTGGGCTTTGCCCGCTCTCCCCACAGATGATCGCCAGGCAGCCCTGGGCAGATGGATCAGCTGCCCACACACCTGTCGGCTCCATCACGGAGCCAGCGGGGGCTGTGGGGATCGGGGCCCCCCGGAAGTTCCAGGATGCCCCGAGCCTGGGAGGCTGCTTGCCTCCTCCTGGTCAGGGGTCTACTCGTGTGTCACCACACGCTGCGGCAACACACGAGCAAAATGCCAAGGTTAACGGAGCGCTCGCTCCATTAACCTCAGCTAAGGTGAGGGGGAATTAGCGCGGTTTGCTGCTGGAAGCCACACAGCTCCTGTTGCCGCACACGACCGCCAAAAAGCGGTCTAGGCTCCCTTAGCCTGCTTTTTGGCGATTGTGAGAATCACCTCATCGTGTTTTACAGATGGGGGACATTGAGACTGAAACTAGTTCCGAGGACAATTGGTGTCTCCCATACCATGCAGAGCACCACTGATGAAAGAGTGGGGCATGCCCACTACACTGTCCTTCTGCAAACCACATCCGCTCTTGGCTACAGAGCCTGGAGAGGCTCAATGGCTCCTAATAATAGTGTCAGCACTGAAGTGATAAGAGAACATCTTATCCAAGATTAAGTGAATCCATAGCACAGAATCCAGAGTAGATAGCATGCAGGGCAGATATCTAAAGAAAGTGTGCCAAGTCAGCCTACAGGTCAACCCACATACATGCACTATATGATCAAGGAATGAGGCACAGGAAACATTATAGGAAGCGTGTGTCCATTTTATAGATGCTTTCTTCCCTCCATGCACAAACTCAACTCCTACACACACAGAGACCCAATAAGCAGAGACACACAAACATCTTTTCTTAGAGGCTATTCTCACAGACACCCTAGCCCAGGCTAGAGAAGGCCAGCCCGGGTTATGCTGCATGAAAGGGTTAACCTCCAAGACCAGGCCTGACTAGCCCTGTTTTAAACCCAGCTCCTAGCCAAGTGAGCCCTTAACCTGGGCTTCGGGATTGTGTGTTCACTGGAGCTATGTTTAACCCCAGCGGACACATAGATGGGGGCCTAGAGCACCCATCTCCTGGGGGAATCCCTCAGTGCATCACATATGTGTTGTGGTGCATTGTGGGATATCCAGAGGCCGGGACATGTCATCCCAGCCTCCGGAGTTCCGTGCTGCATTCCACACTCCGAGCAATGTGTCAGCAGTTGTCTGGGGGGGGGGGTGAGTTTAACCAGCCTCCCCTCCCCTCTCCTCCCCCACACTCACTCACCCAGTCATGTGAATGATCTTTTAGTCTTCCATGTACATGTAGACAAGACACAGACTCGTACACACAAACACACACAAAGACATGGGATTTGGGTCCTGATCTGGCTCTTCTGTTGCTGACTGCCCAGCTCTTCCTCCATTGCCACTATTCATCATTTCCCCCATGTCTCACCCAAGAACCCTAGAGGCTGATGGCCATTACAAGTGAGCAGGCAGTGGGCTTTGGCAGGCAGGCAGATAGTTTGAGAATGGTCTCAAGCAGGCTGGCAGTGGGTTTAGGTGCTTGCTCAGGAAAACTTGGACAGGCAACAGGTTCAGGTTGGCAGAAAACTTTTGAAGTGGTCAGAAGGAGCTTAAAACCTGCCATCTCCGTTATTACTCTCTGAAGCATAGCCAGCTGGCTCGTTGCCTCTTGCAAATCTTACAACCAGACGTAAAGCAAGATAACCAGTTGGGCTGGGGTTTTCTTGTTTTTTCTGGTCACTTACTAACTTATAAGTCTTCTCTATGCACATGTGAACTGGGCCAAGCCAGGCCCAACGTGCCAAGGTCCAATCAGTATTTCTCATCAAATGGTGACCAACATAGAGTCACATCTACCTGACAATATTAGGGTTACCAACTCAACAGACAAAAACAGCCTAGCTGAAAACATTAGTCCTCAGCAATTACTGTAGATCAGACTGCCATTGAAGACATAGGCACAGAGGCAGAAAAGACGGCAACTCAAGAAAATGCCAGTTTACACACACACACACACACACACACACACACACACACACACACCAACCACACGTTTAGCTACTATAATAAACTGAACTGAGAATTTTCAGGTTGTTACTGTTCTTCCTGAAGGAAATGAATGATAATTGTTATGTACATGTAGTTGGGCTAGTGAAGTTTGCATCCATTTCAGGCAGGTAGATTTTGATCTTTTATTCCCATGAGCTAAAGCTGGGGTGAGCTCTGCTTTTATATTCAATTGAACTCTAATCTAGCTTGCTCATAAAACCAGACTCCACACATTGTGATGCCTCAATTACCAATCACAGTCTAGTCTGGGTTCCTTTTTTTCTTTAATTGTTACATTAATTCACTGGTACAGGCTCCTACTAATCCCGGCTTTCATTCTCCAAGATTTGCAAATAGGCAATTTCTGCTCTGTTGTATGCAAATGATACTGTTGTGCTTCCATTCTCAGCAGCAGGGCTGAGAAAGGCTCTTGAAGACCTTTGCCACCTACTGCTTAGAGGAAAAGCTTACCATCAATTAGTGTAAAGTGTGCTGTCAAGTCAATTTCAACTCCTGGCACCCACAGAGCACTGTGGTTTTCTTTCATAGAATACAGGAGGGGTTTACCATTGCCTCCTCCCGCACAGTGTGAGATGATGCCTTTCAGCATCTTCCTATATTGCTGATGCCCAATATAGTACCTGTGGAGATTCAAACCGGCAACCTTCTGCTTGTTAGTCAAGCATTTCCCTGCTGTGCCACTTAAGGTGACATTACCATCAATTACTCTGAAACAAAATTATGGATTTTACCAAGAGTTGAACCAAACACAGAAGGCAGATAAATAGCCATGGCACTGAACAGGTCAGGATGTATAAATGCCTGGGGGGTTGGTTTTCAGGCTTCTGACTCTTGGAGGACCCAGATTGCACATGCCGTGGAGACCGCTCAAAGAAGCATAGCTGGGCATGGACTGGACTGGACATGTTTGGTTTTGCCACCCCCCAACACCCCACCCCCACCCCAGTTCAGTTCGATCCAGGGGGGATTCATAAGTGTGTGTGTGTGTGTGTGTGTATATATATATATATATATAAATTTACTCATCTGGGAGGGGCTTCTCTGAGGCCACAGGGGCATCTCTGGAGATTCCCCCTCCCCCTGCCAGCCTCCGTTAGTGCCCAAATCACCCAGTCCAGGCAGTCTTTGGCCCATTCTGGGCCTCACCCCCATGGCGGCAGCCATTTTGGAGGCCATCACACATGCCCAATGGGCTTCTGTGTGGCCGGATCATGACCGAACCAGGAGAGGGGATTTATCAGTCTGATATTGAACCATTGAACTGAACTGGTTCAATGTCGAACAGGTTCGGAAACAAACCTGTCCGCACATCCCTAATACAGACTTGTGTCTACAGCAATTTCAACCCCTGGAGGCAATCAAATCTAAGTTTCTGAAGGCCATTTTTGGAGTACCACATTGTGTACCTAATGCTGCCCATTTGTAATCAGGATCCATCTCACTAGAGGCTTGAGCTGGATCAATTTCTGGCTCAAACTGACATTTTGTTCTGAGGGCTTAACTCCCTTGACACTGGCTTCTAATTTTTATTCAGGCTGGATGAGAACTGTTGAGGAGAAACTTGGGAGTTATGGATTTTCTCCTCTGGCTTTGGTATCCTTGGGTTACCTCAAGTCAAGGGAGACCATAAAACAACGCATTAGGGATATTGATTGATTGACTGATTGTTAGATTTATATACTGCCTTTCATTAAAAATAATCACAAGGAGGTTTACAAAAGTTAAAACACATAATAAAAATGAATTAAAACTATTTAGCTAAAAATATAAAAACAATCTGATATTAAAATATACAATATACAAATACAAAAACTATACATGGATAAAAACACGCAGAAGCAGCAATAAAACAATCATGTAAAGGCCTGGATAAAAAGGCAAGATTTAACCAGCTTCCTAAAAACTGTGACAGAGTCTGAGGAGTGAATGGCCACTGGGAGAGCATTCCAAAGCCTGGGGGCAGCAACAGAGAAGGCCCTGTCCCGAGTGCACGACAACCGAGCCTCCCTCATTGTTGGCACCCAGAGCAGAGCCCCCTCAGATGATCTCGTTAAGCGGGCAGAAACCCTTGGGAGCAGGCGGTCCCTCAGGTATCCTGGGCCCAAACTGTTAAGGGCTTTAAAGGCCAAAACCAGCACCTTGAATTGGACCCGGAAACACAGTGGTAACCAGTGCAGCTCTTTCAAAATAGGTGTGATGTGACCACACCAGGCAGCTCCAGATAGAACCCTATCTGCCGCATTTTGTACAAGCTGCAGTTTCCGGATATTCTTCAAGGGCAGCCCCACATAGAGCGCATTGCAGTAATCCAGCCGTGACGTGACTAAGGCATGGGTAACTGTGGCCAGATCTGCCTTCTCAAGAAAGGTACGCAGCTGGCACACTAGCCAAAGCAGTGCAAAGGCACCCCTGGCCACCGCCTCCACCTGAGCTTCCAAAAGCAGAGCCGCGTCCATTAGTACCCCCAAGCTGCGTACTTGCTCCTTCAAGTGGAGTGCAACCCCATCCAGAACTGGTAGAATCTCCTCATCCCGATTGGCTCTCCTACTGACCAACATTACCTCTGTCTTGTCTGGATTCAGTCTCATTTTATTAGCCCACATCCAACCCATCACAGCCTCCAATCCCCGATTCAGGACATCCACCACCTCCCTAGGATCCGGTGACAAGGAGAGATAGAGCTGAGTGTCATCTGCATATTGCTGTCATATTGCATATTGACCTTTAGAGAGACAATAGTATGGTCTCTTGCTGCCCAGAGGTCAGAAATTATAGTAAAGATCTCTCTTCAGCAAAATATCTGTACAATCTTGTTACAGTGAATCACCTGAGAGCTTTTACTTTAGTTTGCTTTAATTTATTACCATCAGCCCCCTATTGGAAGGGAGATACCTTTGAGTACTCCATGCAGGATGGATTTTTAACTTTTTCCCATAGGATCCTATGGGGGTTTGGGGAAAAGGATAAAAATTTGTTTAAAATTGCCCGCTTGCCTATTTTGTGGGTTGGGTGGTAGGTAGCACCCATCATGCCCTATGACCCAACTTTGGTGTCCCTAAGAGGTACCCATGGGAAACAGTGGAGTGTTTTGAGTTCCCCATTGTTCCTTATGGCCAACACACATGAAACGGACTCAAAATGTTTCAAATGTTTTGCGTGTTTCTATGAAATATTATGAGGATTTGGTGTTTCATTTCAAGCTTGAAACGAAATACAAAATCTGTTTCGTGCACACCCCTGGAAAGCAGACACCAGCAGGTTCCTTAGACTGTAATGGACAACTGATAATACAAGCAAGTTATAAAGGCAACAACTATCAGTTTGCTGTATATATGATTAGAGGTCATAAACTGGATAAGCTCCTCAGTGGAGTAGCTTCCAGACTGGGACTAGTAAAAGCCATTGGAAAAATTGAAGGAGTGTTTGGAGACACTGGGCTACTCCAAGGTGACCCTGTGGACATTGTTCTAAGACAAGCAACTAAACCATATAAGGTACAAACTCCCTGTAGGATTCCCATCCCTTTACTTATTTATACTTATTCCTTATTTATATTGATTTATATGTATTAATGGAGTATTAATTATACATATTAATTAATTTACTTATTTATTACTTATTTATTACTTATTTATATGTATTAATGGAGCTGCAAAGGACGAAGGGACATGGAATAATTAACTAAAAAACAAAGCCTACACCATGGTGCGTGCCAATGGTCCCAGTTAAGAAGAAAAATGGAAAAATCCATATCTGTGTCATCTTTAAAACACTCAGTGAAGCAGTAGTTAGAGAAATATATGTACTCCCAACACAGGAAGATCTTCTTCTAAAAGTGACTGGAGCGAAAGTATTTTCCAAATTGGATGCTTCGAGTGGCTTCTGGAAGATTCCTCTGACAAACCAGAATGCCAAACTAATGTTTATAATTCCCTTCGGGAAATTCTGTTTTCAGCACTTACCATTCGGGATCACCAGTACTCCCAAGACTTTTCAGAGGAAGATGTGACAGAGCTCCACAAGAGAGCAAACTGAGTTATTGTATTCATGGATAACATATTAGTACATGGCACCTCACTAGAAGAGCACAACAAAACTCTTACCCTTGTCCTAAATCTGATCCAGGTGGCAGGACTCAAGCTTAACAAAGAAAAATACATTTGCCACCAAAATAAGATAGAGTTCTTAGGACAAATGATTACAGAACAGGACATAAATGATTACAGAACAGGACATAAATGATTACAGAACAGGACATAAATGATTACAGAACAGGACATAAATGATTACAGAACAGGACTGGGAATAGTGAATTATCTCCATTGATACTTGCAAGCTATCTCTACAGAGGCACAACCACTAAACCTTCCACTGAGATCCAATACATCCTGGGCCTGGGGGGCATATCAAGAGGCAAACTTTACAAATATAAAGGCTACTAGCCGACCCCACACAGAGCATCTGTGCGCTCTTTGGGGCTGGCGGTTATCTCTCTCCCTGCCCCCACCTTCTGCCCCAGTCTCCGCTTCCGGGCCCAGCTGCCTCTCCTCCCCACCGCCACTTCTGCCACCGCACTTTCTTTCCCCCCTCCTGGGCCTTGCCTCCATGGCCGGGCCAGGCCTGCCACCACAGTGACCAATCCTCCTGGGTGCGCCTCAGCCAATCAGGCGCGTCCGCTGCCCAGCCAATCAGTTAGGCACTGGGACCCACATTCCAAGGCACACCCAGGAGAATTAATATAACAGATGATGTCAAATGCCCCATTCTTGTAATTTAATGATACTAACAAGCCTAATAGTTAGTGCTGAAGCAAATAGCTATGGGCTAGGTGACATACTGCTCCAATTGCACGAGTCAGAGTGGATGCCAGTCATGTTTTGCTCTAGAACTCTTACAGAAGTAGAAAAATGTTGTGCACAAATAGAGAAAGAATGCCTAGCCAGTGCTTGGGTGTGTGAAACCTTTTACAGATATCTGTGTGGTCTAACATCCTTCAGACTGCTCACGGACCACAAACCCTTGGTGACCCTAATAAAAGGGAAAGATGTGGATCAAGCACCACTGCGTTGTCAGCCTCTTCTGATAAGAATGATGAGGTTCAACACGATAGCTGAGTGTGTTCCAGGGAAAAAGTTGGTTAATTGCAGGTGCATTATCACAAAGCCCCACAAAGCAGGGACATTTCTGTGATCTTTAGGAGGAAATATAAGCTTCTGCTGATGCAGAACACATTTTCACAGAAACATCTGACAAGCAGCTTCTTCAGATCAGAACAGCTACTCAAAAAGGTTCAGAACTTCAAGAAGTCTTACAATATGCCAGGACTGAGTGGCCTAAATATATCAATTGTACTTCAGAGCTAACAAGGAAATACTTTTGTGAATGTGCTCTACTTAGTGAATCAGATGGATTGATAGCAAAATGAAATTATATAGTTGTACCATGAACATGCCAAGGAGATAGTATGCTGGCCTGGAATTGTAAATGACATAAAGATCAAGTCTCATCTTGTGATTACTGCACAAGGAATAGACCAACAGGCTGCCAAATGTCTTAGCTGTGCTATATTTTCTGATTTTTCTTTACTCAAGTAAAATGAGGTGAGATGCGTGGAAATGTTATTATGTGTTCCAGCCAGTAGGTGGCACTAACATTTGATAGGAGTTGGGACTAACTAGAAGACAGTTCTTGTTCATTATGCCTATTTATTTAATATAATAAAGAAGTGTTTGCCCTAACAACTGCTGTTCTTGGAGTTCCCATTACACAAACTATGTCTAGCTTGGTCATGATAATAAAATAATGGAACTTACTTTATAATTTGAGCCCTTGCCTTGTAGTGAGTGGGGGCACTGGAATTGTTAGGTGAATATTTAAAAATCATTATTTATGAGCCTGGTTATTCCTACTGCCTATCTTATGTTTTGTGCTTCCTGCCTCATGTAGAGTAGCCTTGCGGCAGATGGAGGGGGGAAAGGTTTCATTTACATATGCTAATTTGCTTAAATGAATGCATATTTTCCAAAAGATAAAATGAAACCAAGCTTTAAAAAAAAAAAAAAAGTCTGAAAGAATGAAAATGCACCAGCAAGAAAATGGTCTGGAAAAATGAAAACTAGCAACAGACCACTCTGAAACCAGCATGTGGCACTCTTACATATAAATAGCTGCCTGTTTGCTTATGCTTGATTTGATCAGTGCACTGATTTAAACCTTGCTGTGCCACTGTGAGCATTCTCCCCATGTGCTCCTCTTGCTGAGTGAGGAGGAAATACACAGCATGGCTATCTCTTTTACCAAGTCCTGACTGTCTGTTTGTCCATCTGTTGCTCTGGATGCCTTGCAAGGTTTAGAGTAAACTTTGCCAGGAAGAAAACAAATACTTTCAGACAGGGCTTAATTTGAGCCCAGGATCATCAAGGCTAAGCCCCAGAACTGAGTTTAAGACTCAATCTCAGCCCCACTGGCATCTCACATTTTGCAAATATAATGCTTAGCACAAGGAATGAGTGGCAGTTTGGAAGGGGAAGTGCTTATTTCTTTATGTAAAGCCGCAAATACATGGCATTTCAAGGTTCCAGAGATGGCCCTTATTTGGAACTTCCATTATCTGAAAAGGATTTTCTCTTAGGAAGGAGAGCTGGTCTTTTGGTAGCATGCATGAATTGTCCACTTTGCTAAGCAGTGTCTGCCCTGGTTTGCATTTGAATGGAAAACTACATGTATGAGCACTGTAAGATATTCCCCTTAGCAGATGGGGCTGCTCTGGGAAGAGTGCCTGCGTGCTTGCAAGCAGAAGGTTCCAAGTCCCCGCACCCCACACAACTGGCAACTGCAAGACAGGGCAGAGAGAGAAACTCCTGCCTGCAACCTTGGAGAAGCCACTGCCAGACAGTACTGGGCTAGATGGACCAATGGTCTGACTTGGTATATGGCAGCTTCCTATGTGCCTCATTCCAGAACTTGTATAGCTTAATCAAATGTCTATTCTTGGGTGCCAAGAAATCCTGCTGTTTGCTGCTGGATCAGAAGTTTAACAGTACAGTCCTACACATGCCCACCTGGAAATCAGTCTGACTGACTTTAATGAGACTTAGTCCCAGGATTGCAGACTTAGGGCGTCTTTAGAAAATCAATCTCCAGCAACAACTAGTAACAAAAATGCCCTATTACAATGAAACCTATGAATAATCAGAGTTGCATCAGATCCTGTTGAAATCTGGGGGAAATATCTATATATTTAATTCTCCTGGGTGTGCCTTGGAATGTGAGTCCCAGTGCTCAGCTGTGCAGCGGAGGGGGCAGCGGAGGTGCCTGGGCAGCGGAGGTGCCTGATAGGCTGAGGCGCGCCCAGTAGGATTGGTTGGTGGTGGGCCCAGCCACTGAGGCAAGGCAGTGGCGGTGGGCCCGACCGCGGAGATGAGGCAGCAGCGGGCACGGCCGCGGAGGCAAGGTGGTGGCAGCGGGCACGGCCATGGAGGCGTGGCGGTGGCAGCGGCCACGGAGGTGAGGCGGCGGTGGCAGCAGTCCCGGCCGCGGAGGCGAGGCGGTGCTGGGCCCAGCCATGGAGGTGAGGCGGTGGCAGGCCCAGCAGCGGCACCAGGCCCGGCAGCGGAGGCGAGGCGGCGGGCCCAGCCACGGTGGCGAGGCAGCAGCACTCGGCCTGGCAGCCTGGGTCCGGCACAGGCCGGCCGGAGACCGGGGCAGAAGGTGGGGGGGAAGAGGTAACCACCGGCTCCAAAGAGCGCACAGATGCTGTGTGCGGGGTCAGCTAGTAGTTACTGAATATATAACTTTCATTTCACTGCCTTCCTTCCTTCTTCATTTTCAGGCAGTAAGAAAAAGGTGCGTATTGGTTAAACTTCAAAGTTTTGTCCAGAGCTTTACTGGTTATGCAGACAAGGAACAGATCAAAATACAAAAGAAAAGACTCTCCACTTACCCCATGAGAATTCACACACTGTTTGATTTCAAAAATTGTAAGGATTTTTACAGAAGGGAGATGTTTTCCTCTAGTTTCATTCAACAAATGGCTCCTGTTATACTTCCAATCTCTGCTTTCCAGCAGTGAGTAATAAAAATATAATTGTGAAAAGAATTATGTTGAAAATGTTTTGATTAATTGATTAAATGCCATCAAGTCATTGTTGACTCTTAGCGACCACATAGATAGATTCTCTCCAGGATGATCTGTCTTCAACTTGGCCTTTAAGGTCTCTCAGTGTGCATTCATTGCTGTCGTAACCGAGTCCATCCACCTTGCTGCTGGTCATCCTCTTCTTCTCTTTTCTTCAACATTTCCCAGCATTATGGACTTCTCAAGGGAGCTGGATCTTCACATAATGTGTCCAAAGTATGATAGTTTGAGCCTGGTCATTTGTGCCTCAAGTGAAAATTCTGGATTGATTTGTTCTATGATCCATTTGTTTGTTTTCCTGGCTATCCCTGGTATCCTCAAAAGTCTTCTCCGGCACCAGAGTTCAAAAGTGTCAATGCTTTTTCTATCTTGCTTCTTCAAAGTCCAGCTCTCACATTCATAGAGTGTCACGAGGGAAACCATTGCCCAAACAATTCTAATCTTGACACGTCACAGCATCTGAATATCCTTTCCAAGGCCTTCATTGCAACTCTACCAAGTGCTTGTCTGTGGCGTATTTCTTGACTGCTGGATCCTTTACCGTTGATGGTCTATCCTAAAGGCAGAAACTATCTATCACTTCAATGTCTTCATGGTCAGTTCTGAGGCTGGTTGCTGTACCCGTTGTCATTAGTTTATGTCATTCTCAGCTATCGGAGTGGTGTCATCAGCATAGTGCAGGTTATTGATGTTTCTTCCTCCAACTTTAAAACCACTCTCATCTTCTTCCAATCCAGCTTCTCTCAGTATATGTTCAGCATATAAATTGAATAAAGAAGGAGAAAGTATACAGCCTTGACTTATTCCTTTGCCAATCTGGAACCAGTCTGTTTCACCATGTTCTATCTGGCTGTGGCTTCCTGTACTATGTCCTATGTGTTTCTCATAATAAAAATGGGATGTTCTGGGATGCCCATTTTCCTAAGGATGTTCCACAACTTGACATGGTCGATACAATCGAAGGCTTTTCTGTAGTCAATAAAGTACATATTGACTTCTTTCTGGTATTCTTTGCCTTTCTCAATTATCCAGCATGCATCAGCAGTGATGTCTCTTGTTCCTCTGCCTTTTCTGAAACAAGCTTGAACATCCGGCATTTCCCTTTCCATGTAGGGCTCTAATCTGTGTTGGATGATCCTGAGCATTATTTTGCTAGCATGTGAAATTAAGGACATTGTATGTGTGATAGTTTGCACAATCTGTTCAGTCTCTTTTCTTTGATATGGGTATGTAGACTGACCTCTTCCAATCTGTTGGCCACTGTGTCGTTCTCCAAATTTGCTGGCATAGTTTGGTTAGAGCCTTGACTGATATCTTCTTCTGTTGCTTGCCATATTTCTGTAGCTATTCCATCAATTCCTGTAGCCTTTCGACTAGGTAATGATCGGATTGCTGATCTAACTTCATCTTCCTGTACTAGAGGTTCTTGCAAGTAGGGAATATCTTCTAGAGTATCTTGGATGTTGACATCCCTGCTGTACAGATTTTCGGTATACTCCTTCCATCTCTGTTTGATCTTCTCAGAATCATTTACTATCTGTTCTTTGGCATCCCTTAATATACCAATTCGAGGTTGGAACCTCCTTCTGAGTTCAGAGATCTTTTGGAAAACTTGCCTAGTTTTTCCATGTCTATTTCCATCCTCAAGGTCTTTACAGATGTCATTGTAATACTTCTCCTTGTCTCTTCTAACCCAAAATGTTTTAGTGGCTGTTAACTCCAGATTTCTTTCATTTTTTTCTTTTTTTAATCTGCAGATTTCTCCCTTTAGACTTTCATCCTGCTTTATCCTGAAGGCTCAGAGCACATTATGACTATATTGAATAACATAATATCAGGCTCAGAGCCAATGCAAGCACAAAAGGTTAGAGAGAACATACAAGGAAAACCCAAATACCCGCATTCTTCAAGCCCATCTACTCTGAGGTTCCATGCCTCATCTCACCCAGAGGAGAACCTATCCCTTTCCCAAGGAAGCAACATATTCACCCAGTTCAGAAAGCAACTTGTTTTTCAACCTACCTCAGCTCTCTTTAGGCATTCTTCTAATTGTGGATCCTGGAACTGAGTACAGCATGCACAAGAGTATGCCTGTAAGCCTCACTGTCTGTTCTTTAATGCTGCCCCTCACTCTTCATGGTTTTAGTATTTGTCTGAAGAGACAAACATTGCACTCCCTGACCAATGGAGCAATTCTTCTCATGATTAGAATACAGAGCTCAGTGTTCTAATCACAGGAAGAATCTTTCCATAAGTATAGTGTTTGTCTCCTCAGACAAATGCTGTAATTGTGAAGAGGGTAAGGATTAATGCATCTCACAGTGAGAAAAGGGCTTGCCAGTAGACTTTATTCATAAAATCCCTTATCTTCACCCTGATCCAAAATTTGGAAAACATATGAGAAAATGAAAACACATTGACAAAAAGCACTAGACCCCATCCGACTCTTGAAACCCCCCTAAACAGGTAATGTCCCCATGGCAACAGCATATCTTCAAGGCAGCCCGGGGATGGGCAGGATCTTGCCTAAATTAGGAGCAGGCCAGACACTGGCAGTACATGATGTAGGCTTTGTCCAGGTTGTTTCTCATTCCCTCAGCAAGGCAGAAGCAATAAGTCCTGGAGGATGGGCAGATTGTAACTGAATCACAGAAAATGTCAACCATATAGTCCTTGGTTTGTCCCCAACAGGAAGTATATGCATGGCATAGAGCCTGTTCCCATAAGCCCTGTTTCATCATTATGTTGTATGTGCGTAGAGTTGTGAATAGTTATACATGCATTTACTTAAAAAGCGAACTTGGGTACAGGTGCCCTCAAATGCAGGGTACAGATAGGGAGTATACTACTGCTTGTTCATTGAACATAAAATGCAAATGACTGAATGTGTGTGTACAGATCTGTATTTGCATACACTGTATACCAATTGTAAATGAGGTGACTATAATCTGGAATAGGGCTTCAGTGTGTTTCTACATGGCGGCCAGGGGTGTAGCAAGGTTGTAGTGGGCCCAGAGACAAAATTTTAAAGTGGGCCCCCCCTCACTGAAGCTCAGCTCATGAAGTAAAGAAATCTTAAATGAGGCTGAATAGTGGTAACAAAAAGCATAGTAAAATTTATTTATTTAGATAGATATAGATGCATAGATATATAACCTATGTGCCACAACAGAACATCCTAAATTATTTTTAAATTTTAAATTTTAAATTGTAGATGATGCAAGTCATTTAATGGTACTAGAGAAAGACATGCTGTTCTGGTAGCTCCAGGTCTTAACACTCACATCAATTTCGGAGGATGAATACAACTGAAGGAAGCCCGGGAGGGTGCTGGGGGAGTCAGTTGTGTGACTTGCTTCTGGGGGGGCCCCCAAGGCAGTGGACCCCCAGACAACTGTCTCCCCTTGCCCTATTATAGTTACGCCCCTGATGGCGGCGGCTTTGTTGTTGCATGTCAGGTACAATTCAATTCAGGGAGAAGACAGACTTGCTTTCTAAACTTTGTTGGAAGTGGTTTGAATATGCATTTGGTATATTCTGGCATATTTGTTTTCGTGACAGAAAAATGTGTATTCAAGCCACTTTCCCCACCACATTTAAAGACAGCAATACGTATAATCTCAAAAGCCACATTTGGATGGTGACAATCTCCATATGTATTCTTGCTGGAAACTGGGGAGTAGCAGGACAGGTGAAGGTGACCCCATCCAAAACAAGAATGGTATCACCAAAGTCAGTGACTCTCTTTTATGATACCTTTTCCATTGTCAGCTGAGCACTGCAAGTGTTATTAGCATAGTGAAGGATACCAATGTATAAGTAATACTGTGTGTATAAGTAATGCCAGAATCAATTGAGTCATTTAACACTTTAAAAACGAAAAGATCTATTGTGACAAGTGGGCTGCAGCCCACAAACATATGCCACAATAAATCTCTTTGTTTTTAAGGTGCAACACAACTGTGTGTTATATTTTCTGCAACAGACTAACTCACTGAAAGTAAATAACAGGGCAACAACTGATCACCACCAATGTATACTATGATTGTAGTTAAGAGTCTTGGTCTTCTTTGAATAGTAAATGCTGCTCTTTCATGTTGGTCATACAACTTTAATCACCAGACTGAGCTTCCAAGCTGTGACTGGCTGCTTATTTCTCTACAACAGCAGTCTTCAACCTGGCAAGGATCCAAATGGGTGCTTAGAAGATAATGCCAGCTGCTAATTGCTGTTCATTTGCAAGGAAAATGTAAGACTCATCACCGGACTGCAGAGAATCACATCGGATAGGATGGCTGCCAGGCTGGCTATGAGCAGGGAGTGGGGGTGTTAAGAGATCAATACAATGCTGCTTCAACGCAAACAGAAATAAGAGGGCCTGCAGAACCTCAATGTGAGACACACATTTTTGGCCAGGATCTGCAAGTTTGTCAAACTCCCCAACTAATTCCCCTCATTGATTTTCAAGCAGAATGACAGCAGTCTTAAGAAGCCTTCCCTGAACCCCCTAGTGATGGATAATGACAGGCCAATCTCCAATCTCCCTTGGTTGGGCAAGGTGATTGAGAGGGTGGTGGCCAACCAGCTCCAGGCAGTTTTGGAGGAAACTGATTATCTAGATCCATTTCAAACTGGCTTTAGGGCTGGATATGGGGTTGAGACAGCCTTGGTCAGCCTGATGGATGACCTCTACTGGGGAATCAACAGAGGGGGTGTGACTCTGCTGGTTCTTCTGGATCTTTTGGCGGCATTCGATACCATCAACCATGGTACCCTTCTGGGTTGTCTGGGGGAGTTGGGGATAGGGGGCACTGCTTTGCAGTGGTTCCGCTCCCATCTCTCGTGTAGATTCCAGATGGTGGAGCTTGGTGACAGTTGCTCCTCAAAACGGGAGCTGTTATATGGAGTCCCTCAGGGCTCCATTCTGTCACCAATACTTTTTAATATCTACATGAAACCGCTGGGTGAGGTCATCAGGAGATTTGGTGCTGGGTGTTATCAGTATGCTGATGAAACCCAAATCTACTTCTCCTTTTCACCTTCATCATCAGGAAATGGCACTCATTCTCTAAATGCCTGCCTACAGACAGTAACGGGCTGGATGAGAGATAACAGATTGAAACTGAATCCAAGCAAGATGGAAATGCTCATTGTAGGGGATCAGAATTTGAAGGATGAGTTAGATCTTCCTGTCCTAGGTGGGATTACACTCCCTCCCCTGGAAGGAGCAGCTGCACAGCTTGGGAGTACTCCTGGACCCAGACCTCACCCAGACCTCATCCTGGCTATGGCCAGGAGTGCTTTCTATCAGCTTTGGCTGATTCAACAGCTGAGTCCATACCTTGAATAGGACGACCTCAAAACAGTGGTGCATCAGCTGGTAGCCTCCAGGCTTGACTATTGCAAGGCACTCTACATGGGGCTGCCTTTGGACATAGTTCAGAAACTTCAATTAGTTCAAAATGCGACAGCCAGATTGGCCTCTGGGGCAACCCGGAGAGACCATATTATGCCTGTTTTGAAACAGTTGCACTGGATGCCCATATGTTTCTAGGCAAAATACAAAGTGCTGGTTATTACCTTTAAAGCCCTGAAATACATAGGTCCGAGTTATCTTAGAGAGCGCCTTCTTCTGCATGATCCCCACAGCATGTTAAGGTCATCTGAGGAGGTCCGTCTCCAGTTACCACCAGCAAGTCTGGTGGCAACTCAGAGGCGGACCTTCTGTGTAGCTGCTCCTTGGCTGTGGAATGCACTCCGGGCAGAAATCTGTAATTTGAATTCATTATTGGTTTTCAGGAGAGCCCTTAAAAACCTTTCTGTTTGGCCTGGCCTTCCAGGGTTTTTAAACTGTTGTAAAAGTTCGGCCTGGTCCTCCTGGGTTTTAAAACTGTATTGTTAATTGGTATTATGTTGTTTTTATAGTGTTTTTTTAACTGTCAATTGATTTTAATTGTTTTTATTTTAATGTAAAACGCCCTGAGCCATTTTTGGAAGAGAGAGATATAAATCAAATAAATAAATAAATAAATCCTGTTACGTTGCCATGCATACACCACGTGTGGCAGTCACACTAGGACATAACTGAAGGAGTCAGCCATTTTTCAGTTTACACCTGTATTTGTCCTGAGCAACACCACTAGAATGATTCAGAACCTGACCCAAAAACATGCTGAGCAAAAATCTTCCTCTTCTCTCTTTTGCAGAAACTCTGATTGAAGTGTACAAAAGGCCTATTTGGGAGTATCCCGCCACAAGCGGTCAGAGCACCATTGTGCCTTCTGTGGCATGCCCTCTAACATTTCACCAGTGAAAATACGGATGTGCCTATGAATCTGTAGGGGCTATGGCAAGCAACCTGGGAGGCATGGCAAACAATTCTGACTACAAGCATGCCAAAATTGCAAAGCAGGTCATAAAGTGCGAGCAGAGCACTTTATTCCAGATTGCCAAAGCAGATGAGCCTGCCAACCCATGTCCTCCAACATTTCACAGATGAAAATAGGGATACACTTGTAGCAGTCCTCATACCAAGGACTACTGCGCAAGCTATCCACCCACTTCTATACACTGCTGAAAACTAGATACCACCCACTATGTGCTGTGCACTGCAGAGTGTCTTAGTTTTGTGCATCCATTTGCATGCAGGTACAGCCACCTAGTGACACAGCAGGAAATGACTTGACTAGCAAGCCAGAGGTTGCCGGTTCGAATCCCCGCTGGTATGTTTCTCAGACTATGGGAAACACCTATATCAGGCAGCAGCGATATAGGAAGATTCTGAAAGGCAACATCTCATACTGTGCGGGAGGAGGCAATGGTAAACCCTTCCTGTATTCTACCAAAGACAACCACAGGGTTCTATGGTCGCCAGAAGTTGACACCGACCCAACGGCACACTTTACTTTACTCACATTAGAGATACAATGCATCCACCCACCCACCTGGAGATATAATATCTAAAGATTGTGAGGCGGGAGCTGAATCCTGACGAACAACAACTCTAGCAACCTGCATGAAAAAACTGAACAAGGCATCTCTAAGAGGCAAAAACAGGAACACTGATTTACAGGGACAGATTCCAGAAATTAGGTACTGTCCCTGTTAAAAAAGAACAGTTGGAGCCTCTGCTGTGGGCCTTGTTACCAAGTATCTGATTAAGAAGGAAATGATAAATGATTTGCCTTCAGTGTGACGCTGCTGCTGGCCCAGTGGGCCTCCAGAGCTCCTGCTCAATTATTCAGCAGCTGAACTGTAAGGCTGAGCAAGCCGGGTGGCGCCTAATGGCTCTCTTTCTGTGTATCTCCTGCCATTGAGCTAGTGAGGAAGCACTCCCATGCTTGGTGCAATTCCCAGACCTGCTATCTCCAGGCGATAAGGCAGCACCTTCCACTGCTGCTTTCCGCTTCCATTATCAACCCTCCACCCCCATACCAGGCCATTAACGAGCCACTTCTCTATGTGCACCGATTTACACACGCATGCAGTCTTGCACACTGCAGCCAGCATTTGGGCTTACAGATTCCCACCCCCCCCAACCCCACCCCCTCGGCTGCCTAGCTGCTGAGTCAGTGGAGCATGGGGAAATCTCTCTTTCCCTGCCACCTCTAGCCCTATATGTACACATTTTTCAAGTGGATGCAGCGTACCCAGCTGCAAGGAGAACAGGAGCCTGCCAGCTAGCCATTCCCTTGTTGCCATCACATACTGTAGCCATGGCCCCCGCTCTCCCTAATTCAGCATTTGTCTGCAGAGGCAAGTGCTGACCCAAGGGAGACTTTCACCCTGTCATTGGGAATGTCTGCCCAGGATCAGCACTTGCCTCTGCAGACAGGCACTCGACGACGTGGGGAGAACCAGGAATGTGGTTACAGAGTATGTCAGAACTGGGGGTCATGGCTAACTGGCAACTGAGCAAAGAGGCACCTTTTAAAAGTGGTGGTTCTCTTTATTTAGCAGGGGGAGAACAACAGGCCCTATCCATCCCCAGCACAGCCTCCCTCCCGTGGCTGTTGCTGGTGTCTGTCTTATGTTTCTTTTTTTTTAGATTGTGAGCCCTTTGGGGACAGGGAGCCAAATTATTTATTTATATTAATGTAAACCATTTTGAGAACTTCTGTTGAAAAGCGGTATATAAATATTCTTGGTATTCATATCCATGGTACATTCCCATTCTCTCCATGCCTGGATACAAAGTACCAACTTGAATAGCATCTGCTTAATAACATTGTCACACACACACCTCTCTCTCTCAAAAACACACCATCTCGCTCCTCTTCCTTGAGAAATGTATTATCACAAGTACAATACATTTTATTTATTTATTTAAATGGTAGTCTGCCTTTCTTTTGGAGAATTCAAGGCAGCTTACATAACAAAACTTGAAACAATATACAGAATATAATAAAAGAAATTCGACTGGGAAATAAAACAACAGAGAAAAGACAAAAGCAAGCATTAAGCAAACTGAGGAAATGTCAACTAGAAAAGTTGGGGGGTTTTCCAGCTGCCAAAACACCCCGAATAAGGGATTTCTCAGGGAAGGGAGTTTCACAGGGGTGGGATGGCCACCAGGAAGGCCCTCGCTCATATGGCTACCAACCACACCTCCAAAAGAAGTGTGTGAAAAAGGGCCTCTTTGTTCTCACAGGATGGGCAGATTCCTGTGGGAAGAGGTGGTCCTAGAAGTACCATAGTCCCAAGCTTGAAAGCTAACACCAGCACCTTGACTTGCTCCTGGAAATAAACTGGAACCAATTAATAGTCAATGATAGTGAAAGCTGCTGAAATGTCTAGCAGAACCAACAGAGTTGCACTCCCTCATCCAGTTCCTGGTGTGCAAGTCATTCACTAGAGCAACCAAGGTGGTTTCAGTTCCAAAACTAGGACTGAAGCTGCATTGAAAGGGATTGAAACAGTCATTTCCATCCAGGTACTCCTCCTCCTGGATCTGCCCTGCCCCCATCACTGGTGCTGCCCTAGGGCGGGAGCCAGAGGCAGCGTTGCCCAACCCCTCTCTGGCTCAGCCCCATCATCCATACCTCCTACATCCAGACACCACCCTCTTTTGTCTGGGCTTGTTGTCACAGCCACCACCAGCTGTTTGTCTAGCCTGCCCTGCCCAGTGGCTGGGCTTTCTAGCACTGACTGCTGCCTGCGCCTTTAAAAGCCAGGAGCTGCAGCAGCTCTCTCCGTCTCTGGCTTCCACTGGCTGCCTTTCCTCTCCTGATGCTTGGAGGGAAGGGGGCCAGCAGAAGTGGGAGCTGGAAAGATCTGGCCTTGCTGCTGGCTTAAAGTCACAGGCAGCAAGGGTGCCAGAGAATAGGCTGTGCAAACTGTTGGAAGTGAAGGACTATGCGCTGCCTCTTGTCTCAATGACATGGGAGGACAGACTAGTGAGTCAGAGGGCTAGAGGGTCAAGACATTGGTCATCCCTTCTCTACTGCTCTGACACTATCCCTTTGGAATGTAGATTGCTAATCTCAAAGACTGACTTCCTTCCTTCCTGCTTTGCACTTCCTCTTCCCTCCCCTTCGCTCTTCCTTCCTTCTGCCTTGCAACATGCAAGCTCTTCTCCCTGCACCATGTGTGCAGAGATGCAGAATCCATCTGCATCCAGCTAGATAGATAGATTAGAGATCCTAACTCCTCAGTTTCCTATCTAGAATGGAGTTCTCTAATAAATACCATTTATATTGATTTGAAAGTATGAACTGGCTCCAAGTTATTTTGCTCTCAGCATACACGCATGCCTAACTAAATTCTGCTGTGCTGTGCCTCTGTGCACTCTTCTATAATGAAAAAGGGTTTCTCCTACCAGAGAGAATTCCCAACACAAACAGCTCGTGATGGCTGCAGCGGGCCTAGTATGGAAGAGGGCAGCACCTGGCATGGGGCAAGGCCAGTGAGAGTTGGGCAGTATGGATTCTGCCCAGGGCTGGCACCAGAAGCCAGGCTGAAGACACACTGTGGTGGGCAGGGCAATGGGGTCACATTGTGCCATCCCCCCCAAAAGGCCCTGCCTGAGGCTATTGTCTCAGTTTGCCTCATGGGCGCTTTCCAGATTACGTGCTTTACACCGGTAAAAAGTGGTGTAAGCTGCGATGCTCGTCAAACCACAGTCAAAATTATTTTTGATGACATGGTAGGGCAGGGTGGGCCGTCATACATCGTCCTCCGTTGTGACTTTTTTCCCAAGAAGGTCTGTTCACATATCCCTGTCAAATCCTGTACTCCGCTCCCTCCTCCCGCCCTGTTTTGGCCAATGTCTTCCCAAACACAGTCAAATTTTAAGGCAGTCTAATTGAGAAGAGGTTCCACATCCCACACCCACAGAGAAAGACATTTGCCTTCAGCAGAAACTGTTTGCCATTCATTGCAATAATCACTTTTTGAATAACTAAAGCTAGCATGATTTTAAAGTCATAATTTTTTTAGGAACTGGAAGCTCTTTCAATGGGTATACCCCTTTCCAAATCACCAGCAATGCACGCTCACTCAGCAATAGGAATACAAATGCACCTTGGCTGAAATATTTTCTTCTTAAACATTAGTTTTTGACTAGCTAGCAATAATTCAGCACACAAATAGACCACTAACTTTGTTTGTTCTTTAGATATTGAAGAGATTTCTCCCCGAGAAGCTTGAGTCCACCCCCAAACTGTTGATGGCGTACTAGGAAAGAGGGCATTCTTAGCACTCTTTCGAAAGCAGATCTCTTGACAGAGAGAGGGGGGACCTATCCTTTAATCCTGCGGGGACCTATCCTGTCCTAAATGGAGGAACATTCCAGAACATTTTTATGCCCCAAGGGACCGAGCATAAGATGAATTCTCAGCTCGGAACTCTTCATAATCCCTCAATTTAAAAGGCGACTCCCCATGCAAAGCCGCAAACACGGCGATTGTTCCTGCTGTCGGAAGGGAAGGGAATGTATATTTCACTGAAATATAGTCTGTGAGATTAATATACAATCGGCAGAATGCAAAACCCAAACCACAAAGCAAATAAAAAGATTCTATGCGGATGGTTTTTAAAAAATTTTTCTAAAAGGAATGGGGAATCAGAAATCAATGAAGGATGATCCCTCCAAGAGCTAAAGAGGAAGCAATAAAAGAGGAGGAAGCAAAAACATTTGATAATGACAACATTCTTCCCAGAGCAGCTCCATCCCCTAAGGGGAATATCTTACAGTGCTCACACTTCTAGTCTCCCATTCATATGCAACCAGGGCAGACCCAGTTTAGCTAAGGGAACAGTCATGCTTGCTACCACAAGACTAGCTCTCCTCTCTTGCCTCTCTTCTCTCTCTCCTCTCTCTCTTTAGCACAGCAGTAAGAGGTGCTGGTTTTTTCTGTATGTGAATAGTGCTACATAGACCTGCTGTACCTGTTGTAGGGGGTTAGACACCTCTGTTTGGTATTGATATAGCTCCCTGGGTTCTGTCACCTCCAGTGGATAGACACTACCCAACTTTATGCCATTTGGATATACCTATGGGCCATGCCATTCTTGAGCAGCTGTGTTCTGGACAGAAGGGGTGTGTCAACAGAGTGAGTCATTTCCACAACCCTGTTATGGCAGATGGCTGATAACCCAATCATCCTAAGTGGGAGAGGCAGTTTCCAGAAAGTTAATGTGCTTGGCAAGTAAATACTTAGCTGTATTTCATCTGTTAAGTTCCTTGCTGTGAATGGGCCTAAGAAGACTCAGGCTATTTCCTGGGGTGAATGATCAGCTATCAGGGCTCAGGCTCTTATGTGACCTATCATACAAGCTTGTCATAGTAACATGTGTCTGGTCCACACCCATACACAAATGTGTACATGTTCACAACCATGTGCTTTGGTTCACGTGTTTTCTGACATGATGTAAGTGTAGAATTAGGTACCAAAAAGGCTAAAAGTGAGACCTAAATGGGTGAATATATATGCTCAGTCCTCCAAATCCTCTTCAACAGGAATACTTTCAAGCTTTTTGCTAGGGAGACAGCAATAAACTTCCATATTGACAAAACCAGGTGTACATATGAGACACCTAAGCCCTCTTCAGATGTTAAGAGCACCCCAGGTGCTCACAGTGACAGTGGGCAAAAGCAGGGAGGAAGTCCCGCCACCCCACTGTCGGTCTCCCTCTCATGCCAATAATCACAGTTATGGCACCATTGGTCTGAATGGGACGGCACCATACGCACAGCTCACATAATCACCATGATCACACTTACAGTGCCGCCCCCTATAGATGAATGGCACCGTAACCGTGATCATCAGCACGAGGGTTAATTGAGAGGGGGAAGCAGGAGGAGGCAATGGTAAACCCCTCCTGTAGTCTACCAAAAGAAAACCACAGGGCTCTGTGGACGCCAGGAGTCGAAATTGACTTGACGGCACACTTTACCTTAACCATGAGCACCCGAGGTGCTTCTAACATCTGAAGAGGGCTCTAGTCTTCTGCCATTGCTTAACAACAGAGGAGACATTTCTATGTGCTGCTATCTTGGCTCCAGCTCTCTCACGCCCCAGGATCAATCATAGTGGACTGTGGACCTCAGCAGGATACAATTTATCCCAGACATGGACAGCCATGTCCTGATCTTCACATTCTTAAATCTTCCTCCATTAAACCAACACTGCACATTATTATTATTTTTAAAAAACTTTCTTGATTCAGTTGCAATACAGTCCAGGTCTTGGAGACCATTGGCAATAGATTTATTTGCTCATGTAGTATTACAGACACAGTGTGAACATCTGCAGCAGGAAGCTGATCACTCACATTTGCTATTGGACCAGCTACCCAATGATTCAAACAGCTCAATGATTTAAAATGGTTGTCCAAGCTGTGTGCAGCTACATGTATGCTTGTTGTGTACATAGGTAAAGAAGCTATTTTCCTCCAGTAGAAAATGATTTTCCTAAATAAGCGAGGCCTGTGTTTGATCTATACTAATTTGCAAGTCAGAATGTGCAGCTCTGCAGCCTTTTTACTGTGGTCATATTACAATCTGTTGGCTCTATAGCTGTCAGGAGTCACTAGACTCCTCACAACAATACACAGTCACCCCCTTGTGGCAACAAAGACCAATAGCACTCATGTATTGCAAAGGGTAGATTGAGTCAGGCTGGGCAGCAATAGGGATAAGATCCAAGCATAAAGCAGATAGCAGAATGCACCCACCATGGGACTAAAGACCATGGTCTTGAGAAAGCTATGCCCAGAGCACCACAGCACCTGTAGCGTCAGACTATCAGATTAGAGACTTTGAACAGCACTCTGGAGACAAAACAGATAACGGTAATATGCCGGTGACTGACAGTCTATTGCAGGCTTCTCCAACCTGCGGCCCTCCAGATGTTGCTGAACTATAAGTCCCAGCATACCCAGCCACAATTTATGCTGGGAGTTGTAGTTCAGCAACATCTGGAGGGCCTCAGGTTGGGGAAGCCTGGTCTATTGTGTCCCATGGTGATTGGATGTATTCATCTGGGTGCAATTCTGTAATTGCCCAGGGTGATTTAACACTGGTGTCATGCCAATATGCATTCAACTCATGAGATTTACAGAGCAAGGTCATCCTGTGCAGCAGTGTTCCATGTTACAGAGATCAGTTTACTTTTCAGCCTTCCTTCCATCTTTGTCTCATGTTGGGCCTCTGGTAGCAGATGGCAAGAAGAACACAGTTTATGTTAGCAACATAAGCCCAGATGAGACCACCAGGCAGCCATTCATTGCTTTGAGGCAGAGTCTTATAGAGAATACAGCCTATACATAAAGAATCCTATACATAACAACACAGTATCTCTCTCCCGAGCAAACCAAACACACTCCCTTCCACAATGTGCCACAAGCCGCAGTCAGGAGTACACCAAGTGTGCCATGCCACAGCACTTGGACAGAGAGCAAAATAGCTCTTGGGAAAGGGCCATAAACCCAGGACTGTTCTGGTGTTTCACAAGCTGGATTCCAGAGCACTGGCCACCCTGTGGCTTTATTAGACAATCAACTTTTTAAAGGGGTACAGGAGTGCCCCTTGTCAAGGGGAGTAGCAAAAAGGCTCCACCATTATAAGCCTCAAAATGGTTTTGCTTATAAATATGACATCTGTTGAGCTAATGGCTTGAAACTTGGCGTGTATGATCTACCAGATATGGTCTACAAATTTACATAATTTCAAAGTACTCTGTTAAGAATTGCCACAGCTACAAGAAGTTTAAAAGTGCTGAAAATTGACATATTGACCTTTTTTGTCCAATTTAGAAAGGCATATCATATATTTTTTCAAATTTTGATAAAAAATGACTTATGTGATCTGTTCAGACTTGTCTAGGAAGGCAATCCTTTATTGGTTTGGTGAAGCTCTGTGCAGTGGTTCAAAGGTTATTAGGGTTTTCCTGCCTCATGAAAGCCTATGGCTATGAAATACTGGCAAAGTTATACAGAGCATGGCCAGTTTGACAATGAAGCCAGAATGCTAACACATTTGTCAGTACTCTGACCATTAAACAAGAGGAGACAAATGTCCCTGGGCTGCTGGGTCACCACGGTGTACCTCCCCCTTCCCCCCCAGATCACCCACTTTTCCTCCTCTCACACCCAGCCGGTGAATGGAGAGCTTGTCAGCGGGGAGCACAAGGCATGGCCCCTCTCCTACTCTTTCCCAACTTGGAAGTAACTCCAAGTGACGGAGAAAAAGAAAGAAAACACCCAGCTAGGGTTGCCAACTAGGGACTTTTGTAGCTGATATGTGGCTACTTTGGGGACCAAATGACTTTTTTGCATTAGGAAGAGTAGAAACTATTTTGGGGACCAATTGACCTTTTTTGCATGTGTCCAAAAGTTCTGGGGAGAAGCTGGAACAGTGGGGTTTTTTTGTTTTTTGTTTTGCTCAGAACACTTTGCTCTCATGAGCAGCTTCTCTTCCTCTAGCCAGATTTGGACATAAAACCAAACCATAGGTAAACATTCCAGAGGTTTGAGTTTGTGATCATCTGAGACCATGAAGTCGCAGTTTCATCACCCAACCATGGCTTCGTTTTCACTCCCAAACCTTAATTTGAAGCCTCGGTTTGAAGTGAGTTTCACTGCTGAAACTTGAGGTTAGAAGACACCATTGTGCTGTCCAATTCTGCCATCCACCATAACCTGGGTTTTGTGCATAAGCTCCTCCCACCACCATAGAGAGGCCAGCTCAGGGCAGCCCATAAATGTGTCAGTTCTAGGGCGGCTGCGTTTCTTACTGGTCACCTCTCAGAGCTGATGCCCCGCCCTCTGCCATCTCCTTGCTCCTCCTGTCCTGCTTGGCAACAGGGATGCCACATTTCTGCAGTTCCTGCATTCAAAGGGACCAAACAGCAATGGGGGAAAGCACGCTTTAAATAAAAGGAGAATAGACACACGTGCAAGGAGCCCTTTCATTGACCTAACACCCAATCTAGCACAATTCCTGCTACTCTCAGGTGCTATCAATGGAGTTTAGTTTCTTTAGCCTTAATGTACACAAAGGTGTGTGTGTGTAGTGGTGGTGGGGGACCAGACCAAGGAACATGCACTAGAATCCCGGGGGAAGACATTGGTTGCCAGGAGGCAACCAGGGCTGGGGGTTGCTTGTTCCGTACTCCAGGAACATATCTTATTGACTTCCTAGGAGGAGATATGTATATTAAGTCAAGCAAAGAATCCTGGGGATTGGTTCACTGTAACCAATGGTGCCACCAGGCAAAACAGTGAGATAGACCCAAAACACTCTCGTCCTCGTGCCTGCTTTCTGGCCAGGGGGTTAGGCTTCTCATGAGAAGACCAGTCCACTGGAGAAAACAGAAACACTCATATGTTTTAGCAATCCATTTGACTGCATTCCCATGAGGTAAACCTTTCCACTATAGGGGGCCCCCACTGTTGCGAGGCTCCAAGCACCACTGGTTAACAATAGAACTCTTACTCCATATCTTGCCCCTTCCACCCAACCCTCCCGGACTTAAAAGTGGTCTGGGCCTCTACGGGTGCTTGAGTAGTTCTGGGTTGGGTGGGCAGTCAAGGCAAGACTGGGGATGAATTCTACATCTCAGGCTAATCAGTGCTGGCTGGGCCCAGTGCTGCAGTGAATACAAACCAGCCACCGTGTGGCATTCTCAGACAGGACACCTCCATGGATTAGGACAGTCCCTGGCCAGCCAGGTGACCACGAGCAGCGAAACCAAGCATGGAAATGTGTTGCAGGGAGACCAGGCTCTTTTAAGGGGGACTTATATTCTCGATTCCGGGAAGTTGCCAGGACGAGGAGGGATGTTGCAAGGGACCCTTCCTGGGGCTTTGGTGGAACTCTCAGCTGGGCCAGGTGGTAAAAATCCTCCAGCCCACATACGTGTCTCTATGGCCGGGCACTCTCATGAGAGAGTAGCCGAATCAGAAGCAGGGATTCATCTTCATCGCACAAGAGTAATCTCTTATGTGATTTAATCCTGCTCTAGATGGACAGTTATTCTCATGAGGTTTGGTCAAGATCAAACATGCTTGCACCCATGGCACCTTCCCCTACCAATACACAAAAAATAGAGCAATCCTACCAAAACCCGAAGGGGCAAATCCTAAGTAATCTCACCCTCTTTCCTAGCAGTCTCATCCTATCCATCCTCTATAATAAAGAGCCAGGGTGTAATCCTGTGTCTCTCGGCCCGTGTCTTTCTTGGCCATTCTGGGCATGCGCGGAGCTTCGTCTTCCCAAGGTTTCACACTACATCAGCATGGGGCCTCTGTCTCCTTCCCCTTCCCCTTCCTGTGGACCATCCATCCAATTGGGAAACCAGAGTGGAGGTTCCGCTTCAGTGGCAGGCTGCAGAGCCACGTGATGAAGGAGCATGGAGAGGTGGGCTCACAGCTTGCTTACTTCATGTGGTGGTGGTACTTGTGGCAGTGAGATGTTAGCAGCTAGCTTACTAGCTTTACTCAGCAAACTAACTTCACTCAATTAGCAGTAATCCCTGCTAACTGAGTAAAAAGGCACCTTTTACAGTGGTGAGTCTTTTCTGTTCATCATGGGGAGAGCAACTGATGCTACCCAACTCCAGCACAACATTCCTTCAGTGGTTGATGCTGGTATTACTTTGCATTCATTCATTCATTCATTCATTCATTTATTTATTTATTTTAAAAAGGATTGTGAGCCCTTTGGGGAGAGGGGAGCATCTTATTATTTATTTTTCATTGAAACCACTGTGAAACCTTCTGTTTAAAAGTTGTATATAAATGTTTGTAGTCATAGAGAACAGCAAGCGAGTGGGAGACCGTGCATGCACCACTGTGCCAGTATGACAACAGCCTAGTTCAGCAGCTAGCTGGCTCTCCTGCCTCAAGCCAAGAGGTGAAGTTGGCTAGGGAGAGCAGGCTGGTGACCTTTGGGGGAGAAGGACAGAGGACTGTGTGGGTGGTAAACTTAACCAGGAGATGAATTTACAGTTCAGCAGCAAAATTAACTGTGTAGATTCTCTGGTAGCAAATGAGAGTGGATTCATAGTTTGTATTGAAAATCTCATTTGCTACCAGAGAATCTACACTCAGAACACCTCAGAAACAACAGAACCAGGGGCGGAGCCACCACTGGGCAAAAGGGTTCAAAGAACCCAAGCAGCCAATGGCGAAAAGCCACCAAGAGAGCCCCGCCCTGTGTGGCTCGGGCTCCATAGGAGCCCAGAGCGAACTCCCCCCTCCCACGGCCGGGCCGCCAAGAGCCCGGGCAAACTCTCTGCTAAGGATTTCAGGCAGCTCCAACTGCCCAATAGAACATTTTCCCCTTCCTCTTCCTCTCCCTCTCTGGAGGGAGAGAAAAGAAAAAACGTCCTATTAGGCAGCCGACCCTGCCTGAAATGACGTGCCAAGAACTCGTACGGGCTCTCAGCAGCCCAGGCCACGCCCCCTTGCACATGACGAAGTCACATGACAAGGGGGCGTGGCCTGAGCTGCCGAGAGCCCGAACGAGCTCTTGACATGTCATTTCAAGCAGGGCCACCTGCCTAATAGGACGTTTTCCCCTTTCTCTCTCTCCAGAGAGGGAGAGGAAGGGAAAAACGTTCTATTAGGCAGTCGGAGCTGCCTGAAATCATTAGCAGAGACTTTGCCCGGGCTCGGCGGCCCGGGCGTGGGAGGGGTGAGTTCGCTCTGGGCTCCTATGGAGCCCGAGCCACGCCCCGTGCACGTGACGTCACACACATAGGCATATCGGAAGGGGCCGCCGAGCGGGGCTGGACACAGGCTGCCGCTCGGCTGGCTCCGCGCCTGAACAGAACCCAGCACCCCATGGGTTAGAAACCCATGGGGGTGGTTGGCACCTATGTGCACTACACCACCACTAACTCTGGGCCACCCCAGCACCCCCCAAATGCAGTTATGGGGCTGCTGAAACCTCCATGATTCCCTATGGAGAAAAACCTTAAAGAGATGCGTAAACTTCAACAAATCACCAAAAATCAGTCCTCTGCCCAAATCCTTTGAAAAAATTCTGGTAGCTTCCTTGCCCGCCTTGGGCACTACCACCAACCCCACACCACTCTAGGCCACCTCTTTCCTCCTGCCGTGAAACAATACACCTCCATTATACCTTATGGGGGGAAACCTTAACGTCATGTAAACTTCAACAATTCACCCAAAATCATCCCTTTGCCCAGTCCCTCTGCAATTTGGGTGGTAGCCTCCACCCATTAGCCACTACCACCCCACCCCACTCTTTTGGCTTTTCTTTATCTGAATCGATTTGGATTCAGAGTCAGATTAATTCAGATCCTAATAGAATCTGGGGTGATTTGGATGAGTCAGATTCAGACCCAAAAACAAATTAGCGGTGTTTCAATTCAGATCCAAATTGAAACGCCAGAAATCTGAATTGCACAGCCCTATTTATTCTTACGTTATCCACTTTATTCTTACGTTATTCTATTTATTCTTACGTTATCCACTTTTTATCAAAACATGTATATATAATACCAATAAGCATGTGCAAATTTTATGCAATGTGGAGACTATTTTGCTGAAAAGTGTCCTCTATTTCCACTTTTTTCATGATGGATAGCAGCTTTTTTCACCATCTGGACCTGGCAACTCTACACCCAGCTGGTGCTTCATTTGTTGGCTGGAAAGGCATGGGAGAAGGACTTTGTGGCCCCTCTTCTGGGTGCTGGTCATGCCCCTATGTCGGCATGCTGATGTCAATGCAGGAGACATGTCTAATACCTGGAAGGGGGGCAGCGTGGCCCATCTCCTGCTCCTTCCCAGATGGCATTTCATTTGCTGGCTGGGTGCTTTCTTTCTTTCTCTCCTGTACTCCAAATGAAGTGCCAGCTGGGAAGAAGAGGATAAGGGGCCACATGATCCATCTAGGTGGTGGCCACGCTCCCTATGTCTGATGTCACCATTGGCAGGAGGAGCCAGCTACAGCTAGTGGGTTTTATGGTAAGTGCAATGCCAATTCCATTAGTTATGGGATGTGAACTCTTAGGGAACTGGTGGGGTGGGGGAAGGGAGGTGGGACATGGAGTGGGCATGGCCTGGAAGTGGAAGTCAAGATAAACAATCTTCAGTTGTATTCCGACAACGATATTCAACTGGAAATTAAAGTCCATAAGTCTAGTGATCCATTTGCCTATTCTTAGGGCCGCTTGACTTGATCCCTGAGTAGTAAATAAAGCAGACAGAAGTTTATGGTCTGACTGTAAAGTGAATTTTCTGCCCCACAAGTAAGTCCTGAAGGGTCTCGCCACTCAGAAACATGCTAGAGCTTCTTTTTCAATGACAGAAGACATCTTTTTCTGATGCAGTGGTGGAGGGAGGCTGGCAGCGGCCTGTGTTCAGCTGCCAGCACGCTCCTCGGCCACGCTCCTCGCATTTGACATCTGACGCAGAGGGCCGGCTAGCCATGTGGCCCTACTGGGGAGGGAGATTGGCCTGCGCTGCGTTAGGCCATGCAAGCCGGAGCGACTCTCCCTGCCTTTAAAACCAAATCATATTCAAAAGCATCAGCGGTCACAATAGTGTGCCTATGAGTGTCAAAACAAGTAAAAGAAGGGCTTTCAGCAACGGCCGATTTGATAATCTGAGCTTCCCCATTAGGACAAACTTCTAATTAACAAAACATAAAAGTTTGCTAGATAAAATACAAGTCCGTGAAGTGTTTTTTAATTGTCTGGATAGGTCCTTCCATCTCCATAATGTTCTGCCCTATCCATAAAACAGCTGTTCAAGACACCTGCTCAAACCAAGGGTTTAACCAAGGATTAAACTAGAAATACCAGGCAAGATGCTTTGAAAGCATGGCCTAATGAACTTCTCAGAAAGTAAGGGGAAGACATATGAGCAGTCTCTCTGGAACAAAATATGCCTTCAACTTTTATCTAGAAGAGAAAGGAAATTGGCTGCACTCAGGCCCAAGGCTGGTTTTACGCAGAGCAATTTACACACAAAAATTGTCCACAAGTTGTACTTCCTCAACAGCATCAGGGGTTTAGTATATATGCAAAGGAGTAAGCCATATAATTACAGTATTATGGTTGTTATGTAGCTCTGGGATAATTATGTAGTCTATGTGCTATAGAATTAATCAGAAGCATGTGATCATGTAAGCACATAATTTCTAGTAGAGTCTAGTAAGCAATCAGTGTATAGGGGATTGCTTAGAAGGTCTGTCTAAATCAGCCGGCTAGCCTATCCTATGCCGGCACTTCCTTTGTCTTTTGTATTCCCCTTCTCTCTATCCTGTACTGGGTTCAACTGTGAACCCAGCTGAACTCATAACTGTTTTACCCAGCAGCTTTAGGCCCAAATGTTCAACATTCTGAAAGAACTCGTCACTAATTTTGCAAGCCTTTTTACAAACTCAAGGAAATAGTGCCTTGGATGAGTAAGTCATTTGCATGTTTGAAGATAATAAAAATCAATGTAAAACTTTGTTGGATGTTTTAACTGAGTTAACACAGTCTGAAATTATTTGATGTTCAGAAACACAGGCTTTGCTATACACCACTGCTTGCTACAGCTGCCTAGCTATGTTATTCGTTTCATCACTGAAATTAAGAATGAACCATCCCTGGATCCTCTTCTTGAGTTGTAAGGTCATTTATGAGGACCACCTGCTCTCTTGAAAAGGCCACCAGGAAATCTCTAGGTGACCAGACAAACTCACTGGCCAGGTCTGCACTCACCACAGGTCAACAGCCCAGTTTTGCCTTCTGGGAATGCTGGTGGCTCTCCCACCAACAGGCAGAGAAAGGTAAAAGGGATCTTCCACCTATTCTTCATCTGTGCTACTCTCTCTCTCTCCTTAGAAAGTATCTGCACCTGTCTTTTCCCCACATTGGAGCTAATGGGCAAGCAGCAGAGGATGGGAATGTACATGATGGGCAGGGCACAGGTTAAACACCCTTTCCTGCAATGCTACTTCCCTGATCTTCAAAGCATCGATCTTGGGCTGCCAAGAAAGAAACCAACCAACCAATCACATCACAGCTAGGCCAACAGTGCTAAATATTCAGATCCATCAACTTACTTATTGGAACATAGCATATATTAGAAGTATGAAGACAATTTGTTCACAGCAAAATAATGAAATGGAAATTTGGGACATTTTAAGGGTCCTGAAATCTCCAGCACACCACTAGGCGAAGCCCAGGGCTGAGTAAGACACAAGGATTCTCTAAACTGATTCACATAATTGTGCTTTTCAATAACAAAAAAGCTCCCAATATGCTTTTGCAAAGCAAATAAAATGAAACAAGAAGAAAATATGGTTTCCTGGTCCCAAAGGGAGGAGGGGACTCTAAGCAATCTAAGGGAAAGGGAAAGTGCTGTCAAGTCGATTTCAACTCCTGGCAACCACAGAGCCCTGTGGTTTTCTTTTGGTAGAATACAGAAGGGGGTTACCATTGCCCCCTCCCACGCAGTATGAGATGATGCCTTTCAGCATCTTCCTATATTACTGCTATATTATAGTAGCAGTGGGGATTCAAACCGGCTACCTACTGCTTGTTAGTCAAGCATTTCCCCACTGTGCCACTTAATGTGGCTATAAGCAATCTAAAAGGAGACAGCCAAAAGCAGCCACTGGGAGGAATGTTGTGCTCAATTGAATAGGGACTATTGCTCTCCCACAGCAAAATATAAGAGAACCTTTGAAAAGTGCCTCGTTCCCCAGTGAGTAGAGAAATAGCAGATGCATACATATAACCTACTCTTTCATCACTTTCATTTGATTGTGTGAAAAGCTTCCATCAAAAAAATGTTTTTAAAAGTTGTCATGAAAACTTTGTCTGTGGTGTTTGATCTGTGGTCATTGTTGCACGCACAGAAGTCATTACTTGATGTTGCAGTGACTTTATGATGGACATGCATGTATGAACTCACCCTCAGTCCATTTTTGCTTCGTCCCACCACTGGATGTTGAGACTCTCGATCAGTATTGAGCAGTTCTCTAGGGAATTATATGCTGCATGCTCTCCTGCCTACATAAAGATGGTGCTTGTTGTCTGTGAATTGTAACAACATTATGTACATTATTAGCAGGGTTACCTGCCCAGATGGAAGCAAGGGAATATCTTAAAAAGATTAGTCTGGGATGGGAGGGGGGAGGAGAGGGAGATTATCTTGCAAAACCATCCATGGAATCTAACAGAAACCATCTGCATAGGACTATGGTAGCAATATATATTTTATTAGGCTTAAAAACAAGCTGTAACAACAGTATCAAAAGTAGGAAATAACAGGACAGATTGTACAAAAATAAAATAAAACCAAGTGTAAAATATACCTCTAGAGCTGATATTTTTACTCAGGAATTACAGTATTATATGATCCACCAGAACATCTAATAGAGATCAATAACAATATAGGAGGAACAGATTACCAGTAGCTGTTCCTAATGGCTGGAACAGGAGAACTAAACTGCATCCCGGCCAGAGTTATATCTCACCTTGGTGCTTTCCAGACTAGCTGCTGGAACAACAGCAAAATGCCTCCGTTCAGGCAAGTCACACTGAAAATGTAAACAGCAGGGGGAGCAGTCTTATAGCAACTAACAATCCAGAAAAAACAGCAACTTCTTTATGCGGGATATAGATGTCCTAGCTCTATATCACAGCGATTACATTCGAGACAAGGCATTGGAAATACGAATGGCACCCTGCTGTCCGCGTAGGGACTGCGGTGTCACAACACAGGAAGTGTGGAAGCACACTTCCGAGATACGTCCTGACCCTGTTGTAGGGTCTAGTCTGGAAAGCGCCCTGGGGATGGAGCCATAGCTAAGTGGTAGAACCTCTGCTTTGCATGCAGAAAGTGCCATGTTCAATCCCTGGTATCTCCAGGTAGGACTGGGAAAGACTCTTGCCTGAAACCTGAGAGAGCTTCTGCCAGTCAGTGTAAAGTCAGACAGTACTGAGCTAAATGGACCAATATTCAGACTCAGCATAAGGAAACTTCCTATGTGCCTATGTACCTGGACTACCCTGTTCAGTAAGCGCAGGAATCTGTCCCTACCCTGTAACAATGCAGCTATCTCTGATGTGGAGGATGAAAAGCCTTCTGTGCAGACCAACGGAATAGAAGAGCGGGACTTTGCCTGGATCGAAAGGGAACATCAGATTCCCTTGATGACAGAACTACCCAGGGTACCTTTAGCTTGTCTGAAAAAGTGATGGCTTATGTAATTACTGTGATACTGAAGTGTCCAGCTACATGTCCCTGTCCTCTTTACCAAGTCTGGCTGGGCTTACTGGGGCTGGCCTCAGAGCAGGGACATGACGGGGGTTGAGTGTCACCCTGTGCCTCCTCCATCCCAGGCTGCTTCCTCCTTGTGTCTGCCCCTCTCCAGGGGCCCCTGACACTCACCACCAGACAGCCTCTCATCCCTGGCTGACTCCTTATATGCCTCCTCACAGGCTATGCATCGCCTGCCCCCAATTATGGGGCCAACGCCCCTCTTTATTCCCTGTAATTGTCTCCCCTTTACAGCTGCTGACAATGCACCTCCCCCTCCTCCCTCTTCCTGCTCAGACCCCCTCCATTCGGGAGGCGTGCTGCTGATGTTATCCTCGCACCTTCCCATTCAGCTCTTTCAGGGCTCTGCCCCTCCTCCGCTGGAATGGAGTCCCTGCCCATTGGGGCTGTCTTTCCTCTGCTTCTCCCTGGCTGCTACTCCTCCCTGTCTCCTCAGGCCCCCTCACCACTCATCCTCGGTGGGGGTGGGGGGGAATGGCAGCTGGCCATGATGGACATGAAGTAAGAGGTGGGATTACACTCAGCAAACAGGAAGCATTTCTTTACATATTCTCACCTCCTCCCCAAAAGTTCATGTTGCCTCCAGAGGTGGCTAGAATATTGAGTTCAATATGGGAACACAGATTCAAGTTCATGATCAGCTGTGAAACTCATTGGCCAGCCTTATGAAATATTGCTGTGCAGTCTCTCAGCCTGCCCTACGTATAACTTCAGAGGAGTGTTGTGAAGCCATAATACTGCTCCTTGGGGGAAAGCTAGAATATGCATGCAAATAAATAAAAATATAAGTGATCATAAAAAGTTTAGACCCTTTCTGTAGGTGACCTCTCTTGCTTCTCCGAGCCATGCCTGAGGTGCTATCAACCCTGTAAAAGTAAGACTGACACAGATACAATTTTTTGCAATTCTCAGTTTCCTCCAAGGATCTCCCATCTGTCTGGACCGTGCAAATCTTTAGGTTTCCATATTGTGGAAGTGGCAAAGGACTGATCCTTGTTCATAAGGCAGCTTTATGTGGGAGATGAGAAGATCCTGCACATTAAGTCCATAGGCAAATCCATCCACCATGTTCATTCATTCCTTTTCACAACAGCCAGGGGACCACAGCCCCCAACAGAGCAACAGTGGAGACAAGTAAAATGGCCAGCATAATGGGCGACTGGAAGCAGCCCATTCCTAAAGAGCTCTGGGATCTTGTTGCTCCTAGAGCTTCCATGTTGCCTTCTTGAGCCACAATAACATAGTTCTCTCCCATCAAAGGCATGCCACACTGACTGATAATGAAGATCTGGGATCCCTGCTCAAAGCCACCAGGCTGCACCATCGGGTTCATTCGAGGGCAGCCGCACACACTCTGGGGGCTGTCATAGCCATGCAACGGGATCAGGACATGGCCAGGCACCACCAACGTGTTTGCTGGCTCCAGGGACATTCCACAGGGCAGTGAGGCGGGTGAAAGTGGTAACTCCTGAGCCTGAGGGGTTGGGGCTGGCTTGGAAGGCCAGCAGGCCCTCTTCCTGCAGAGCAAAGTCACAAAGCGACAGATGGGGCATATGAGGCTGTTCGGGAGCCGGCCATTTTCCTGTGATGCCATCAGACACTTGACCAGACAGTCATGGCAAAAGGTGTGCCCACAGCTCAGCATCCGGCGCGATACTTTTGGAGACCGAAATGTCTCATAGCATACAGGACACTCAGCTGAGGTGGCAGGAGGAGTTTCCTTGCTGATTTTGCTCTCAGACATCCCTGTCTTCTGGATCACACGCTGTACCCAACTGGCTGAAAAGTAAAGCACATGAGTGTTGATAACAAATCACTTCATAGTGAAGTGAGTGCAGATGGATAAAGAATAATGGCTGTGGACGCAGCTTGTGAACTTTGAAGAGAGAAAGTGGAGCTCCTTTTAATTTAGACTACATTTTAAAAGCTTGGAAAACTATGAACACAATTTTAGATTAGACCAGGGCTGCACAACCTCTGGACCTCCAGATGTTGTTATTTATTTTATTTTTTTATTATTAAAAAATTTTATATAACCCTTCCAAAAGGCTCAGGAGTTGGAGTACAAATCCTATCATCCCCGACTATTGACCACTGTGGAAGCAGATGATAGGAGTTGTAGTCTAACAACAGCTGGAGGGCCGAAGTTGTGCAGCCTTAGATTAGACTAATGGAGGCAGGACTAATAAACTGTGTTATAACACTATGGATCAAGCCCTAAATCAGGAGTAAGAAACATGTGTCTCCCCCGAACTACTACTCCCATCTGATCCGGGTGTATTAAATGGTGACTAGGAGTAATGGGAATTGTAGTTCAGTAACTTCTGAAGAGCCACATATTGCCTACCCTTGCCCTAAATCAGGGCTGATCAACTTCAGCCCTCTTGCAGATGTTGGCCTACAACTCCCATAATCCCTGGCTATTGGTCACAGTGGCTGGGGATTATGGGAGTTGTCCAAAAACACCTGGTGGGGGGGCCTAAGTTGAGCTGGCCTGCTCTAAATGATGTAAACATAATGGCTGACATTCAGTGTAGCATTATTAATGTTCATAACACTGTGCTGCAGGGATGCTGTTCCCTTCAAAGGCAATGTAGGGGTTTTGCAAAATGGGCAGTTGTGTAAGCAGTGCTACTGCAGATTTCTCCATTCAGGACAATGGGGAAATTGAAGTGCTGCTTGAGCAACTCCTGCTTTATGCAACCATGATGCAGCCTTTGAAGAGAGCAGCAGCCCGACAGCGCAGTGTTATGGACATGGTACACTGCACTGCATGCCAGCCACTAATAAGAGAAGTTTATAATTTTCCCTTTTGAACGTCAAGCCTTTAAAACAGTTACATTTTCAAGTACTTCCCCACAAGCAAGAGGACCAGAAAAATGAGCTTTAAAGAGAGAAAGTGGAGCTTCTTGTAATTTAGGCTACATAAACAAACTTGAAAAATTATGAACACAATTTCAAAGTATTTATTTATTTTAAAATTATAGCCCATCTTATTGTTGAGGGGTGTGAAGAGATACATTTAAAATCCTCACACAGCAGAGTATGCTCTGGTGGTAAAGAGGTTTAGACCAAGAGATTATCTGGAGAGACTAGGTTGAGTTAAAAAATAAAAACAAATAAAGATGTATTAAGAAACAGATCACATACTAAGAGGGAGAGAAAGAGCAACAATCACAAACAGGCACTAGCCTTCAACAACAACTGAACAATTCTAACTGACTCTAAGACCACCTTGGTACACAACGGCAAAACGTGTGTCCACCAGACCAGCAGTTTGCCTCCATTCCCCCGGCATGCTCCCAGACAATTGTGATCTGTGGTCTGGGAGACTACAAAGGGGGAGGAACTGGCTGCACTAGCTTCCTCCTTCACATGAAAGAAAGCCACAGCAGCCAATTCAGTAAGAGAGAGGGAGGAGCTTGCACAAACTGGAGGACATGGCAGCAGCATCTGGATGACACAATGTTGCCTTCAAACCTGAGGTTTTGGCAGCGAAACTCGAAACAAACCAAAAGTTCAGATTCAGGTCTGGGGTCAAAAACTGACCCGTGGGTCAGTGACAAAACCACAGGTTCAGGCATTCAGACAACCACAATCTTGAACCTCTGGCACATTTGCCTCCACTTTGCTGTTATGTCCGAAGGTGGCCAAAGACAGACCTAAACATCTTATCATGCCTTTAGTGGACAAAAGAGGTTATGAGCAATGCTTTAGAATTCTCAGTTCAACACTTATCCACATTCAAGGTGGCTGAAAATCCATAAACAGAACACTACAATTAGACATTAAACACAATAGCAAAGCCATTTACAGAGCAAAATCATGTATAGTCCTCAAACAACATGAGGAGCTGATTGCATTTAATCCATCAAGGCATTATATTACATCAATAGATGATGTGTTACACAGAGATGTATTGATCAACAGATTTGAAGATATGTCTCAGCCATGGAGATCATCTGAAACACACATTATTTTCTATGGGCTGGTCTAGGACCCGAACAAAGCAAAGGAAATAATATGATTTTCTCAGGTTCCAGAGTTTCCCCCCACCAAATGCCCTTCCACCGTCCTGCCACCTCCATCTTGCGTTCTCACTAAATAGCCCTCTTCTGCCACCTTACTCCTAAATGCCATACCTTCCCAAAGCCTGTGACCAGCCACCTCTCCATGCAGTCAGCGTTCCTGTGTCTGACCTTCCCCGGCACACAATGAATAAGTCCTACCTATATAACCAGGGGCGTCTGCTGGGTGGATCATACTATATCCATGCCTTTGCCTTGCGTCAGTCTTTAAGAAGAGCAGGCAAGCAGGTGGGTGGTTCCCAAGGAGTGAATGTGGAAGAACTTGTTTATGAGTTAAAGATTTCTCCTTCCAGATTTAGAACTTGGGGAGGAGTCACCAGAATCGTGTTTGAATCATCCAGTGCTTTGAAACCACATGAATCTCTTTCTGTGTCATGCTGTGCATAGAAATTGTGTGGTCTCCCTATCAGATGAGATACTGAAACTCAGGTGTAGGCCTACTTTGCCAAAATTTCACCATCTCACCCTTCCTGTGATTTGCTTGAGAGCTGGTCAGAAGAAGCTGCTACTCTGACAAGTAAAAGGAGAGCTGGCATACTGCTTCTAACCCCAAGGACATCTACAATAACATTCTCAACCGAGCCCCCACCAGCGGCCAGGTGAGTGGCAGAGGAGATTCCCCGCCGCAGGGGCTGCTGGGCGGCACGGAGCACCAGCTCCATTTACACTTAAAGAAGCCTCCCGCCACCCCGCTGGAGATGCGTTCACGGCCTGTGCCTGTCCTCAACAACAGAATAATATGGTCTACCTGACCATGAAAACAGTTTGGAAACTTCTCTTGGTCCAGAACGGAGCTGCTCAACTTTGGCCCTCCTGCAGATGTTGGCCTGATTGATTGATTGATTGATTGATTGATTAAGTGCCGTAAAGTAGGTGTCGACTCTTAGCGACCACATAGATGGATTCTCTCCAGGATGATCTGTCTTCAACTTGGCCTTTAAGGTCTCACAGTGGTGCGTTCATTGCTGTCGTAATCGAGTCCATCCACCTTGCTGCTGGTCGTCCTCTTCTTTTCTTTTCTTCAACTTTCCCCAGCACTATGGACGTCTCAAGTAGCTGGGTCTTTGCATAATCTGTCCAAAGTTTGATAGTTTGAGCCTGGTCATTTGTGCCTCGAGGGAAAATTCTGGATTGATTTGTGCTATGATCCATTTGTTTGTTTTCTTGGCTGTCCATGGTATCCTCAAAAGTCTTCTCTGGCACCAAAGTTCAAAAGCATCAATAGTTTTTCTGTCTTGGTTCTTCAAAGTCTACCTTTCACATCCATAGAGTGTCACTGGAAAAACCATTGTCCAGACTATGCAAATCTTTGGCCTACAATTCCCATAATCCCTATCCATTGGCCACTATAGCTGGGGATTATGGGAGTTGTAGTTCAAAAACAGCTGGGGGGCCTAAGCTGAGCAGGCCTGGTCTAGAATGTGCTTGCTCAACTGTTGCCTGGAATTAAACATCAAAGGCATGTAATATCACTATTGAAGGAGCACCACTGTGCTTACCAATGCATTTCAGTTCAAAGTGCTCGATTTTACATGGATAGCACAATCCTGTGCATGTTTACTCCAAAGTAATGCTCACTGCGTTAAATAGGATGCAACCTAAGGATTGCAGCCTTAAACCCCTAAATGGTCTAGGCCTGGGCTATCTCCAGCAGTTCTTCCTCCTATGTGAACCCCTCAACATGAGGCCTTGTACTGGATATCCCTTCCACCTGAGATTAGGGTGGTATCTACTAAGGACATGACCAACTCCATCTTTCTCTTGTTCAAGAAAAATGGAGGGGATACCATTTGGTCAGAACAGTGCTAAATGCACCTGTGCTAAGGACTGAACTTGCAAGTAGTGGGAATGGAGTGAAGGAAAAAATACACAACTCAATCCAAAAAATGAAATAGATGAAATCAAAGAAGGAGAAAACAGCAGCAACAGTACAGCAATAGTGGCTTCAACACTGCAGAGCTCCCTGCTCTTTCTTCATCAGAGCATGCATGCTTGTTCCATGAATGTGAAGAGTCCATCAATATTCTTTGCAAATATATAGAGCTTCCGAGGCTCTTAAGAACCACATTCACATTGTAAAACGCTTCCCCCATCATTCCCAGTGTGGGGAGCATCCTACAGCAATAGCATAATTCTTGAGCCATGGAGATTCAGCATGTTTGCAAAAAGCATCAACAGGCTCTCCACACTCACAAACCCAGCACATGCACCCCACTGATGGAAGAGAGGGGGCTGCACAGTATCTAAGCCACTAATAATACTAAACAACCTTGTTTTGCAATATTTATATCCTGCCACTATATAATTTATTTTCAAAGGGGCTTAACAAGGTGGTTAAAAAATACCCAGCGTAAAACATCAACATCAATAAAATATCACAATTAAAACAATCACAAAAATGTATATAAGAAGAGACTTGGGAACAACATAAATAAATCATTTAAAAGTACAAATGCAGCAACAAGCAATAATCAAAATCCTGCTGAACAAATGGGTCTTAAATGCCTGCCTATACACAAGTAGGGAAAGAGCCTGGTGGATTTCCTGAGGAAGGGTGTTCCACGATGTAGGTACCACCAGTGAAAAACCCCTGTCCCTTGCCACTGTGTTTCTGGCAGTGATGGGACACAGACCAGGGTTTCTGAAGACAGGCTTAAGGACTGGGTAGGTTCATATAAGAGAAAGTCTTTTCTATAGCATTGTAGAGTGTTCAGAGTCATTGGTCCAGTTCAGGCCATCTAACAAAATGAATTTTTGGATCAAGAATGAGGCTGTTCACATGAGCAGCCCAACCCGGATTTGCATAGCCCTACCACCTAATGGCACAGCAGGGAAGCAACCTGCCTAGATAGCAGGAGGCTGTTGGTTCAAATTCCCGCTGGTGTGTTTTCCAAAATATGGAAGACTCCTATATTGGGCAGCAGCGATATAGGAAGATGCTGAAAGGCATCATCTCATACTGCTCAGGAGATGGCAATGGTAAACCCCTCCTGTATTCTACCAAGAAAACCTCATGGCTCCGTGGATGCCAGGAATTGACACTCAATGGCACAACCAACCAACCCACCCCAAGTAGGGCTGCTTGTGCTGAGTGATAGGATTGGGACTGATCCTGGTGCTACCCTACTAGATAGCCTGAAGCTTTTCCTCAGGTTATTACCGAGGTAGAAGGGTCAAGCACACCCTTTCTGCCCTGGTACCTGGTCATGTGCCTACTTGGGCTGCAGCCCAAGCAGACACAGAGTTGGTCACCTAGAGCACCCGGCTTGCAGAGAAATCTCCCAGCGCACCATGCTCCTCGCACAGTGCATTGTGGGATTTATGGAGGCCAGGCTGCGTTTCCCTGGCCTCCAGATCGCCACATATCTCCCAGAAGTGCCACTCGTGTGTGCGGAGCTGCCAATAAGCCTACATACACCACCTAAAGATGTATATATCAGGTGGTATATAAATATGACAAATAAACAAACAAACAAACACACACACACACACACGGGTCATGGGGGGGCAGGGTGGAGGTGAGATCCTGCCTTCCTTAATGAGTGAGAAAAGAACTATAAGTCTGTGTGCCTGGCTAAATGGAATGGCTCTGGGCATGATAAATCAGTTTCCTGTGATATCCAAATTGGGAAACTATGGTTTAATCTGTCAAAGCCTAGCTGTGTTTGTTCCAGATTCAAGACTAGGTGTTCAAACCTTGAATATACATGACTCTTAGAAGAACATGCTAGCTGTTATGGTTTACCTATTTTATTGTGACAAGAAATATATACAAAGTGTTCCCAAATGTGCCTGTTACATTTATTCAGTACAGGTGAAACTTGGAAAATTAGAATATCGTGCAAAAGTCCATTAATTCAGTAATGCAAATTAAAAGGTGAAACTGATATATGAGACAGACGCATTACATGCAAAGCGAGATAAGTCAAGCCTTAATTTGTTATAATTGTGATGATCATGGCGTACAGCTCATGAAAACCCCAAATCCACAATCTCAGAAAATTAGAATATTACATGGAACCAAGAAGACAAGGATTGAAGAATAGAACAATATCGGACCTCTGGAAAGTATAAGCATGCATATGTATTCAGTACTTGGTTTGGGCCCCTTTTGCAGCAATTACTGCCTCAATGCGGCATGGCATGGATGCTATCAGCCTGTGGCACTGATGAGGTATTATGGAAGACCAGGATGCTTCATTAGCGGCCTTCAGCAATTCTGCATTGTTTGGTCTCGTGTCTCTCATCCTTCTCTTGGCAATGCCCCATAGATTCTCTATGGGGTCAGGTCAGGCAAGTTTGCTGGCCAATCAAGCACAGTACACTGTATACTTTTCAGAGGTCCGATATTGTTCTATTCTTCAATCCTTGACTTATTGGTTCCATGTAATATTCTAATTTTCTGAGATTGTGGATTTGGGGTTTTCATGAGCTGTACGCCATGATCATCACAATTATAACAAATTAAGGCTTGACTTATCTCGCTTTGCATGTAATGCGTCTGTCTCATATATCAGTTTCACCTTTTAATTTGCATTACTGAAATTAATGGACTTTTGCACGATATTCTAATTTTCCGAGTTTCACCTGTATATATTTATCTTTTATCTCATGAACATAGCTTCTAACAGATTCCTAACCAAAAGATGTAATAATCCATCCTCCATCCTCATCCCAAGTCTCAATCACCAAAATAACTCACCCCAAAATAACTCACCCCAAATCCCAATAGTGTTCCCCCCTCCAAAAAAAAATTCCACTCTCCAAGCATTCTCCTCCCCCCTCCCTCTTACTTCAACATTCCAAGGCTCTCCACATGAGTAGCGTAGAGAGCCTAAGAGGGCTCCGCAGAGAGAGCGGGCTTGACCTGCTCTCCTTTGGAGACAAGCAGGCAGCTCACCCTGGGCAGCAAGGGCGTAGCAAGGTTGGAGTGGGCCCAGAGACAATATTTTAAAATGCCCCCCCCCCACTGAAGCTCAGCTCATGAAGTAAAGAAATCTTAAATGAGGCAGAATAGTGGTAACAAAAAGCATATGCCACAATAGAACATCATCCTAAATTATTATTTTTCAAGGTTTTGTAAATTGTGGACAATGCAAGTCATTTAATGGTACTAAAGAAAGACATGCTGTTCTGGTAGCTCCAGGTCTTAACACTCACATCAGTTTTGGAGGGTGAATACAACTGAAGGAAGCCCAGGCGTGTACACGGCTGGGGGAGTCAGTCATGTGACTTGCCTCGGGGGGGCCCAAGGCAGTGGGCCCCCAGACAACTGTCTCCCCTTGCCCTATTATAGTTACACCCCTGCTGGGCAGCTAGATCAGCCACCCACACAGAGCCCGTTGGGGCAGTGGGGATCAGGGACCTCTTGGCCCCCAAGAGTCCCAGAATGCCCCGCACAAGAGTGCAGAGCATTCTGGGGAGGCCCCCCCCATGCAAGGAGGCTTGTTGTAGCCTCCCAGTCACGGGTATCCTCGTGAATTGCCACAGCACGGAGCCACACTACCGTGGCACACAATCGGGGTTAGCCCGCTCCGCTAACTTGGTTGTGGGGGAGGAATTAATCAGGCTTGCCACCAGGAGCGACATGGCTCCCGGCGGTTCACATGCGTACTGGAAACAGGGCTGGGCTCCTTTAGCCCAGTTTCTAGTGCGCGTAAGAATAGCCTCTCCCAGGGTTGGAGCCACCTTTGGGCCAACAGGTTCAAAGAACCCAGGCCGAGCCCAATCAGAGGCCGTGCCTCGCGGCCCCAACACACACACCCTGCCTGCGTCTGACCTCAGACGTGGGGGTGCTGGTTTAGCTCCCGAGCAAGGGCCGCACAGCCCCTTCAGGAGCTAAACTAAGGCTGGCTCTGCATTCACAGCACCAGCCAGGAGCGGCTCTTCCCTGCCAGGGAAGAGCCACTCTTGGCTATGCTGTGAACGCAGCACCAGCCTAAGTAGCTCCTGAAGGGGCCGCACAGCCCCTCCAGGAGTTAAAAAGTAGCCAGGCAGGGAAGAGCCACTCCTGGCTGCACTGCGAAAAGTTTAGCTCCCGAAGGGGCCACACAGCCCATTCTGGAGTTGAACTCCGACTCCCAAACGGAGCCTCAAGGGTATGTTCAGGATCCAGACCACCACCACCTTCGCGTCTGACGTCAGGCGTGGGGGGCGGGGTCAGCGGGGCCGCCGCCGCACATGGGCCACCGGCGGTCAGGCTCCGCGCCTAGCCTCTCCCTGTTCCAAACAATCCTCACCCACTCCCATCCAGACACGCTTCAGACCCAAGTTCACTACAGATCCTTCCCTTCCAACCAAGCGATCAAGCCACAGATTACTTCCGGCTTGTTATCCTGATTTGTACAGAGCACTTAATCCATAGTTTCCCAGTTTAGACATTATGAGGTATGTGCAAGAAGAGGGGGTGCATGGGCTCATCGCTTCTTCCTTACTCGTTCTCCATAGTATTGTGGAGTCTCTGAACTGGGCCATTCTCTTCTAGTAAACCTTACAAAACCCCATGAAGTAGGTCGGCATTATTATTCCCATATTGCATCCGGAAAGGTGAAAGGTTGCCGCACTCCCCGAGTCACTTAACTGAATTAATGGCAGCGAGAAGATTTGAATGGGAGGCTTCCTGGTTCATAGTGCAGGCTCTTAGCTATTCTGCTGCAGTGGCTGTATAGCTGGGCCATGCCACCTCTCCTAGATACACAGTAAGAACAAGCAACAGGGAAGCTGAGGCCTTGAATAAGGAAAAGGAATTGTTAAAAGGTGGGAGGAATCTACCCTCAAGCCCAGCCTTTTCTACATCCTGTACACAGCAGTGACCTTCTTGCCACTACTGCAACCGCTGAAAGGGCTTCCAGCTAAATGACTCAGAAATGAATGATGATTCCTTCATGTGCTTTCTAGAGACAGTTCCTGTTTCCTGGAATTTTCCCCCCGGTAAATGGAAGCACTGCCTCTATTTGGTCCCTGTTTTTGCCTTTTCAGGATCCCTTTCCCAAGAACACTGTAATGCACACATGCACTAAAGCTGCAGTTCCTGAGGTTTCAGACCCCTCTTCCAAGTCTCTAGAACCTAAATCTCTGAATAGACAAGATATGGTAGTTCCTTTTCATTTTTCCAGTTATAAGCAGCATGGGATGGGGACAAAGTGGGTCAGAAGGAAGGGTGTTAAAGGAGGAAGGGGTTAAAATCTTCTGAGTCATTTCCCCAAAATCTCACCCCCTTCCCCACAAGCAGCTTTTTTTCTGCAGGGGAAAATACAGGTAAACCGCCTCTCCCCCAGTGCTATAGTCCAACCCAATCTTCCACTTACAGCTCCTGTTAACTTCTAAAAATGCCAGGGGAGATCTGATCATGGACCTCTCTTTCTCTGTCTCATCTAGTTTGGCCCTGAGTGAAGTACTATGGCATCATTTCCCTCAGGACCAAACTACTACAACTACTATTTAATTAACACTTTTCAACAACAAAAAATTATCAAAGCAGTTTACACAGAAAGAGAATAGTAATAAAAGTAGTAGTAAGATGGTAGTTCTCTATCCCCAAAGGGCACAGAATCTGCCCCCTATGCGCGCGCGCACACACACACCTCTATATGTATACACTTGAGCGATAGGGAGGAACTGGCTCAGGGAGAAAGGGTTTTTAAAAAATCTCTCCCTGAGTCATGGTTCCAGTTCCGATTGGGAGGTCCACAGCTACTTATAGTATTGCAAGAATCTGAAAGGAATTGAGATGCATTCTTATTGTTCTTTTATTACATCTTGTTGGTTCTAAGTTCTCAATGAGGCTGTAAACCTGGGGCTGGCCTGTATTGAACTGGGGGTTCACTGGATGGAATGCTCCCAAAAGGCAGGGTGGTGGGCATTTCTACACTTAGGGCCAAACAACATGGAGCACAGGAGAATTGTGACTGGATTTCCCAATTTGTGTGTGTGTGTGTGTGTGTGTGTTAGTTACAGGAAAGAGCTCCAATTTTTTATTGGCTGGGGAAAGGGGAATTACCCTTTCCCCCTTGCACCATTTTATCTATCTTAGTTGCCCCCACAGCTGCTATTTGCCTTATTGGGGGAAAAACATATAGGTACCTTTACCTACTGCTGTTTTTTAAAATAGTAATATCAGGAGATCCAATTTTGCTCCTCCATGCAAAATAGGTCCAGTACACGCAGAGACAAGTTGTTTTAGTAAGAACTAATCTGCCTATTTTCCTTTCTCTATCACTACAACTAGACTAAATTTGGTCCAAATCGATTAGGCAGTTCACAAGTTACTTGTGCCTCAAGCATTCAGGTGCCCGCCATCTTGAATTGGTGCAGATGACATCATCACAAACTATAAGTCTGAGGTGTCCCTATGTGTCCATACAACTGTACCAATTTAGTCCAAATCAGTTCCCACTTGTACCTTAAACATTCATATGTCTGCCATCTTGAATCAGGGTGGATGACATCATTACAAACTATGCCCTTGAGGTGTCCCCATGTGTCCCTACACCTGTCACAAATCTGGTTCAAATAGGTTAGGCAATTCACAAGTTAGCCCAACTGCAGCTCAAACGTCCACGTGTCCACCATCTTGAACTGGGATGGATGACAGGATCACAAACCATGCCATTGAGGTGTCCCTGTGTGTCACTCGCTACAACCAAACCAAAATTGGTTCGAATCATTTAGGTGGTCCAAAAGTTAGCCCTCTTGTGCCTCAAACATTCACACATCCATCATCTTGAATTGGGGTGGATGACATCATCACAAACTATGCCACTGAGGCATCCCTATGTGTCTCTACAGCTCTCACAAATTTGGTTCAAATTGGTTACATGGTTCACAAGTTAGCCCACTTGCACCTCAAAAGTTTATGTGTCCACTCGTCTTGCATTAGGGTGGATGACATCATCACAGACTATGCCATTGAGGTGTCCCTATGTCGTGGACAAGTTGCTTGGAAAGCTGCAGCCTACCACCTGCCCTCTGGATCCTTGCCCAATATGAATTATACTATCTGGCAGGAAGGCTGTTGTAGAGGGCCTGGCAGAGATTATAAATGCTTCTCTGAGGGGGGGGCAGGATGCCTCCTTGTCTTAAGGAGGCAATCATTAGACCACTTCTGAAGAAGCCTGCCTTGGATACCTCAGAGTTAAGCTCCTACAGGCCTGACTTGAAACTTCCATGGCTGGGCAAGGGGATTGAGAAGGTGGTGGCCTCCCAACTCGAGGCAGTCTTGGAGGAAACTGATTATCTAGACCCATTTCAAACTGGCTTTGGGGTGGGCTATGGGGTGGACACTGCCTTGGTCAACATGATGGATGATCTCCAATTGGGAATTGACAGAAGGAATGTGACTCTGTTGGTCCTTTTGGATCTCTTAGCGGCTTTCAATACTATTGACCATAGTATTCTTCTGGAATGTCTAAGGGGATTGGGAGTGGGAAGCACTGCTTTGCTTAATCCCACTCCTTTGCTTGGTCCCACTCCTGCCTCACGGGCAGATTCCAGATGGTGTCTCTTGGAGACCGTTGTTCTTCAAAATCTGAACTTTTGTATGGTGTCCCTCAGGGCTCCATATTGTTTCCAATGTTGTTTAACATCTATATGAAACCACTGGGAGAGATCATCAGGGGATTGGGTTCAGGGTGTTATCAATATGCTGATGACACCCAAATCTATTTCTCCATGTCAACATCATCGGGAGAAGGCATAACCTTCCTAAATGCCTTCCTGGAGGTGGTGATGGGCTGAATGAGAGATAAGAAACTGAGGCTGAATCCAGATAAGACAGAGGTACTTATTGTGCAGAGTTGGAATTCAGGAGATGATTGTGTTCTTCTGGTTCTGGATGGGATCACGCTCCCCTGGAAGGAACAGGTACGCAGTCTGGGAGTGCTTTCTCCCTGGTGTCCCAGGCTGAGGCGGTGGCCAGAGGTGTTTTTTATCAGCTTCGGCTGATACGCCAGCTGCATCCATTTCTTGAGATGAAGAACTTCAGAACAGTGGTACAATATGCTGGTAACCTCCAGGCTGGACTACTGCAAAGCGCTCTATGTGGGGCCACCTTTGTACATAGTCCAGAAACTGCAGTTGGTTCAGAACATGGTACCAGGTTGGTCTCTTTGTCATCTAGGAGAGATCATATTACTCCTGTGTTGAAAGAGCTACACTGACTGTCAATAAGTTTCAGGGCTGGTTATTACCTATAAAGTTCTAAACAGCTTAGGTCCTGGCTATTTAATAGAACATCTTCTTCACTATGAGCCCCATCTCCCATTAAGATCATCTGGAGAAGTTTGTTTGCAGTTGCCACCAGCTCGTCTGGCGGCCACTCGGGGATGGGCCTTCTCTGCTGCTGCCGCTGGGCTTTGGAATGCGTTCCCTATTGAAATAAGAGCCTCCCCATCTGTGGCAACTTTTTAAAAGGCACTGAAGACATATTTATTAACCCAGGCTTTTAATTAGATTTGTAGCTTTAATACTTTTAATGTTGGATATTAACTGATTGTAATGTTAATGATTTTAATGTTTAAATGATTTCAGTTGTTTAATTGGCTTTAATGTTTAAATGATGTTAATTGTAAACTGTCCAGAGAGGTACATTTTGAGTGGTACAGAAATATGTTATATAATTAATTAATTGATTAATTCTGTATGGAGGCGCATTCAGTCATGTGAACTCTCACCTGAAGGCTGAAGTGGCATGGTCCAGATACAGTTTTACAGTCTTAGTGAGAACTAAGCCAAAATGAAACTATGAGCTCACACTCCTATTTATAAATAGACACTGGCTCAACCTGCTTTTCAAGCAACAATGGAAACAGTGATGCTTTGGCAGGTCAAATGTGCACCTCCTTGCTTTGGCTGGTTAGTGTGGGTGGTGTCCTCATTCTCCAGGAGCACAAATACATGCTATTTCTCTTCTAGCCAACCAATTTGGGAATCTGAGATACAACTATCAGACAAACAGGTTCAGATATTGACAAAACAGAAGGGTTCTATGAAATTGACACCAGACTTACACTAGCCTGAATAATAGAGAAAGCCTCCAAATTCAGTAGTGATTTATGTATTGGTTAGGTTTACATTACTACACATTGGCTAATGTCATTGCACCAAGAGGAAACTGTTGTATGGAAAATTCACCAATTATTGCATGCTCACATGAAAGGTCTGGAATGCTTCTTGTCAAAGTCTTAGTTGGCAGTGGGACAGTGGGGAAGTATAACATATGAAGATGTCTTCTGCTGAATCAGACCATTGGTCCATTAAGGTCAGTCTACACCAGGCCTGCTCAGCTTAGGCCCCCCAGCTGTTTTTGGACTACAACTCCCATAAACCCCAGCCATAGTGGCCAATAGCCAGGGATCATAGGAGCTGTAGGCCAACATCTGTAGGAGGGCAGAAGTTGAGCAGGCATGGTCTACACTGATTGGCAGTGGCTGTTCAGGATTTCAGATAGCGGCCTTGCTGAGTCCAAGTTGGAGATGCCAGGGACCTTCTACATACATGGGACCTTCTACATATAAAGAATGCACTCTACCACTGAGGTACAGTCTCTCCCGCTACTGAACATGGGTTGAGCTATTTGATATCACCTCTCCATTGGACATGAGCTTTTCTCATATATGTACATCACATACATTGTAACTAGCAAATTAGATTATATTGTTGCATAATTAATTCATAGCAATAGAATAAGAATAGCTCACCTTCCCCAGTGTCCTATCTCTGACAGTGGCTAAGTAACTTCTGAAGAATGCTTGGGAGGCTTCACAGGTCACTCAGAATTTGTTCCTACAGCAGTCCCTGGACTTTTGGGATGCCTTGAGACCTAGTCTTTGATCCAGTTAGGAGCCACCTGCTTCAAATGCTTAGTCTAAAGAGCAGTCACATATCTTGCATATCTTGGGCTGGCCCATATCTGTTCCATGCAGATATATGGGCTCAAGTTTCAATCTTCTCCACAGGTGAGGCAGGAGAATCTTAAATGCCAGATCCTTGAAACCCAGCTGTTCTGTCCAGGTGACTTTCTGCGTCTTATGAAATCTTTGCTTATCCTGCACCATCCCTCCCATATTGCCCTCAAAATCTTAGTAGTGTCAGGTAATTTTGGTACAGAAGGTAAGGTCTAACTAGGTTTGTTACAGAACTATACATTACATAACAGAGGCAGCATCGCTTTAAAGTATTCTATGCCTAGGCAGTTGTCCTTTTTTCTAGATTCTGCCCTATCAGACTGCATCTCCATATTAGTAGTGTTTCAAGTCCAAGTGATTACAGGCCATGCTGCATTTAAGGACATTGCAATCCCCTCCTCTCTCCCTCAGATCTCAGGACCGTGAGTGCTTCTTCAGATGCACCTGGCTTTTCTTTCTCACCATGACAAGTGAAACTGACTTCTGGAAGCAGGCTGAGCCAGTCCAGTCTGAGTCAGGCACTCCCAATCCTGGCTCCAAAGCAAAGTTGGCTTTCTCAGAGTTACCCATCCTCTCCCAAAATGGCATCGTTCTTCTTCGCCAATACCACACCCTCTTCAGAGTCTGAGCCACCAACCCTCAAATTGTCTTGGCACAGAATACTATCGTTGCACCCAACAGCAGGAATGAATGGCAACTTTCACAAGATAACCCTTCAAGAGTATTCTTTCTTTATTAAGGAGCAACTATACTCTCCAACCAACCATGGGAGATTTTGTCCAAAGCTACCAGAACAGAAAAAACGATGAACTGGAGGCAAAATTCACATGGTCTTCAGTAGACTCAGTGATGTATTAAGCCATACAGATATGAATATGACACATATTTATATACCACTTTTCAACAAAGCGGTTTAGATAGATAGATAGATAGATAGATAGATAGATAGATAGATAGATAGATAGATAGAAAATGGCTCCCTATCCCCAAAGGGATCACAATCTAAAAAAGAAACATAAGATAGACACCAGCAACAGCCACTGGAGGGATGCTGTGCTGGGGATGGATAGCCATGCCATAGTTACAGCAGAAGTCTTTGGGGCCTAGTCCCTTGAGAACTGTCTAACTTTGGGGGCCTGGTCCCTTGTAAACTGTCTAACTTGTGGACTGTCTTACCAATTTGTAAGCTCTGTAGTAGCTAAACACAAATTAATAAACCTGCAAATGCTGAGCTGAAATTGTGAATCAACAAAAATGACTTTTGTGAAGCAATGTTAGCAAGTCTGATTTCACAGTTTCAAACCTATAAACATTTCATATTCATTGAATGTATTCAATTTTTTGTACTCATTGCAATTTGATTGTTGGTAGGGAAGTGCAGAACCAGTTCATGATCGAACTGGACCATCGCGACCCAGGCAAGTTTTAGTGGTTTGGTCGTGAACCACTTCAAACCGGTTTTGGCTGGTTCATTGAACTGACTGGCGCAACCAATTGGTTTGACCGAACCGGTCTGCATACCCACGATTCGGTGTGAACTCGATTCAGATTCAGACTGCAGTGCGTCAACTGGTTCATGCACACTCCTAATTGCTGGTTCTACTCCTAGAATGTTAGAGGCTTGTTCTGTGGTTTGAACTTGATCTCTTGCATAGATTGGAGTCTCCCTCTAGCTCTGTCACCTCTATCCCACATAAACTTGCACCTTGTAACCTATCTCTCTGGGTGGTTTGGTAAGCAGCACCACAATGGCTTTAGGAACAGGGCCAGCTGAAAATGAATCTTCCTCCTTGGATTTCAGTCCATAAATCTGCATCCAGCCTGTATTATTGTTCACATACTCAGTGTTACTTTCACCATGAGTTTACTTAGGATGTTGTAGCAGGAACTTTTCCAGTGCCTGTACATGTCACTAACATTTCATTTTAAACATCTCCCAGGAAAGATACACCCACCTCTAAATCTTGCAGTTGGAACTTGGCCTGCACAATCCAAGTTCCAACACTGAGATTTATAAGCCTGTCGAGTTGAGATGTGCCCTGTTCTCTCCTCTACCAACGCTAGCTAGGACTGGCAATCAGAAGGAGGAGGCGAGTAGAAAAAAAATCCTAGAATACAGTTATTGAACGTGGGGGGGGGGGTACATATTTGTGACCAACTATAGGAGTACAAGATACCACTTGCAGAAATTGATTCATCTATTATCTTGTATAAGTCTTGAAATAGAAAAATAGATGGGTTTGGGGAGATAGACCTTACCTAGGCTATTACCAACTTTGGCTATTATGCCAACTGTGCCCATTCCTAGAGAGGTTGCCCTTGGCTTCAGTCATTCATCCCCAGGTTACATCCATATTAGAATACTATAATGTGCTATTTGTGGGGATATCTTTGAAGACAACTCAGAAATTCCAGATGGTTCAAAGTGCAGATCTCAGGTGGAGCAGAGGCTAGCCTGATTTTTGTTGACCGTAAGAACCGCTTAGCCCGCTCTTCTCGCTCACTGCCCCAAACCGGGTCTCACTGATCGTGAGACCCGATCCTGTGTTTAATTATAATAAACACCAAACTCTTGTTTCTCAGTTAAAGTAAGCTTCCCATGTAATCAGTTATACAAGAGAAGTAATTACTCTGCAACAGGCAGGTGAGTATCAGGGGCAGGACCTTTTCAGTTGTGGCACTAAATAATGGGGTACAGGTAAATTAATTGAGAGGAAACCTATTTACAGGGGATCCAAGTAGGATATTAACTAACTTGCCTTCTGTGAAATGGATGTTATATTGCAACAGCAAATAGGGGATCAAAAGAGTGGCTTGATGTTTTGAGGCTCAGACCTCACCTCTGTCTTTTTTTCTCAGTTTGCACTCTTGGGCGAGTTATGTGGCCCCATCTTGTCAGCATTGTGTTTGTAACAGCAGCCAGCAAAATGCCCCTAGGAAACCTGAAGTCTGTTGGTTTCCAGAATCTGATAGCCAGAGAGAGGGAGAGGGAAAGATGATGTATGGCTATCTTTGAGCATGAGAGAATGAAAGAGGGGGAGAGAGAAAGCTGTGTGTATTGCCATCTCTCAGACCTTGGTAACATGTTCCCCATCTCTAAAAATGGATACATGTTATCCTGATCTTCAGCTAGTGGGCTGGAGCCCACAAGAAGGCTGAGCAGATGGGTCACAACAGTGGGTCACAACAGTGGCATTAAGGTGGATATATAAGGTGGGTCACGATAGTGGCATCACTACCATTTTCTATAAGGTGGGTCACAACAGTGGCATCACTACCATTTTCTGTTTTGTTGTTGCGGCTGCTTCTCCCTCTCTCTTTTAAGAGAAAGGCAGTGAGAAAATGACCCAATGCAAAAGAAGACAGGCTTCCTGTCTCTTTAATACTCTTCAGCTTCCCAAGATCCTTTTCACTTCTTTAACTGATGGGACCTAGGGTCTCTTCTGCACTCAAAACATGTGCTTTGCCACTGTGCTAGAGGCACCTCCCTAGTTGGAAATGTAAGCTTTTACATAAATAGATGCAAGAAATCCATACATTACTTCAGCAGACAGAGGGGTGGACGAGGAGACTACTTCTGTGATGGCATTACGCAACCTAAGGTAAAGTGTGCCATCAAATCGATTTCAACTCCTGGCACTCACAGAGCCTTGTGGTTTTGTTTTTTTATATAGAATACAGAAAGGATTTACTGTTGCCTCCTCCCATGCAGTATGAGATGATGCCTTTCAGCATCTTCCTATATCGCTGTTGCCCAATATAGTACCAGCGGGGATTCGAACCGGCAACCTTCTGCTTGTTAGTCAAGCATTTCCCCACTAGCTGCTTCCAAATCCTTCTCCCCATGCCCCAGAATGTTACCACCTAGTGTAATCTAAGTGAGGTGCTAGCTACAGTTCCAGGGCAATAAAGCAGTTATTCTAGTTGGAACAACTGATGGATCTGTTTCAGTGGTAGTTACATATTCAGTTCACACCAACAAGTGTACATAATTAAAAGTGATACGTAGGTAGAATATCAGTTAAATATAGTTAGAGGACATGAGCAGAGGACATGGGCACCTCAATACAGTCTCTCCACCCTTTGTTCATTTCCCCTTACTCCCATTTCCGTGCTTCCTTCCCAATGGCAGAAATATCCTTCTTGCCTCTAACTCCACTTCCACCTTCACTCAAAACCCACTTCTTCAAGGTGTGTCCATAAGGAGGTGCTGCATTCCGACCCCCACCCTCCACCCAGTCTCCTTCTCTCTCTGCACAAAGCTGCCTAGGCAACTAGAGCAGTGAAAGAACCAATGAACAACCAACAGAGAACAGAGGATCAAGGGGTGCCGAGGGTGGGGACCTGTGATTGGGCCTTTCAGCTGCAGTGCCCAGGCTTTGGGATTTGTATTGCCCAGGGAGCCCCTTCTTTGAGGGCACTTTGCCAGCAAGTGCAACCTGGGTACTGCCTGAGCATTCTCTTTATGGGGTTGCTCACCGATGAGGCTGCAGCCTGCTGGTCAAGTTGCTCTGTGGTATTCCTGCTTGAGTTGCTTATTTGGTTGTTTCCTCGTTGTTGTTTTGTGTATGTTAGAGATTGGATCGTTGAGCCTCTCTTTGGGGCAGAAGATGTGAAGCAGAACAAGTGAATTTGTCAATCAACGAATCAGTTCCCAGAAAGGGTTTCTGGGTCACAGAGTTCAGGAGAACTACCTGCCTACCTGCAACACCACTAGGGCACAAATCTGCTCTTTGCCTTCTGCACTCCACCCACCCCAAATCTGCTGTTTGCAGCAAATGGCTGCTTTGTGTGAGAAAAATATTCCATGGGAAAGTGACACAGTGCAAGAGCATTAACTCTCCTCTCCCCACCCCCCGCCATTCCCCACAATCCCAATCTGCATGGGAGGGGAGGTGAAAATGTTTTTTTAGTTGGGGGGGGGCAGGGGAGAGAAATTTCTGGTTTTAAGCCTGTCTCTTAATGGTGGGCTTAACATAGTGGTTCATTTGGCTCTGAGTTGATAAACCTGTGTCTGGGGGGCTTACGGATGAGAACTGCAAAGGGGAGCTAATAGGACTGAATGCCCCTCCCATACACAAAAGCATCCTGCACATAGAAAATGAGTTGCAGGGATGTCTGGGGGAAGAATTCTAGTTCAGCCTCCCCCTTGGCATGCTAGGGTTCTGTGTGAAGATGATTTTTAAATGGAGGAGCATTCAGTCTTCCTCCCCTTATGGTCTGAAATGGTATAGCCCCCTGATACAGACTTGCTGCTTCAGTGAGAACTAGGTCTACTCTATTCTATTCTAAACATTCTTTCCCCACCAACAAGGCTCATAGCAGGCTTACACAAAATAAAGAAAAACAGTAGCACATAATTAAGATCACATATGAAAATGATATTAGCAAATATTAGCATATTAAAATGAGATTAACAAATCATTAAAATAGCATATAACAACATATTATAGAAGCCCAGCAGAGGAGAGGAAGAGCCCATCTGCTTCCCATTCAGTGCTGCCCGGGGTGAGAGACCGTGTGTGTGTGTTGTTGACTCCTTCTGCTGTCACCTGCCTGCTCCTTGCTTCCCCTGTTGGACTGCAGCCTGTGGAACATCTGTGGAGAGAGTGTGCAGAACTGGGGATGGGGTGAGTGACTCAGCAGTTCCTGGTACCATCTGCCCAGCTCTGGGCCTTTTATAGGAATGCTGCTATGCCTCAGTTTGCTAGAAGCCCAGCAAAGGAGAGGAAGAGCCCATCTGCTTCCCATTCAGTGCTGCCCGGGGTAAGAGACTCTGTGTGTGTGTGCTGTTGACTCCTTCTGCTGTCACCTGCCTGCTCCTTGCTTCCCCTGTTGGACTGCAGTCTGCTGCCTCTGTAGAACATCTGTGGGGAGTGTGTGCAGGACTGGGGCTGGGGTGAGTGTCTTAGCAGTTCCTGGTACCATCTGCCCAGCTCTGGGCCTTTTATAGGAATGCTGCTGTGCCTCAGTTTGCTAGAAGCACAGCAGAGGAGAGGAAGAGCCCATCTGCTTCCCATTCAGTGCTGCCCAGGGTGAGAGACCATGTGTGTGTGTGCTATTGACTCCTTCTGCTGTCACCTGCCTGCTCCTTGCTTCCCCTGTTGGACTGCAGTCTGTTGCCTCTGTAGAACATCTGTGGGGAGTGTGTGCAGGACTGGGGCTGGGGTGAGTGACTCAGCAGTTCCTGGTACCATCTGCCCAGCTCTGGGCCTTTTATAGGAACACTGCCTGTGGCAGCAGGCGGGATCAACACCAAAGAGGTTTCCCTTTAGGAGAGCCACTTAGGGAGATAACGAGAGCAAGGGCCAGGCCATCTGGCTCAGGATTCTTCATGATGGGTGGGTATTTTAATTTGTCTTCTGTTTTAAATCCTGTGTGAGTTTAGTTTTAATATGCCTGGGTCTGTCTGGAGATGGGGAGACAGGGGGTATCCACTGATTATGGGGCAGCTATTCCAATGGTGGTGGGGAATAGAAGAAGTAACACTGACAGGTCAGCAGGCCATTGCAGGGGAAGAGAAATCAGAAACTTAATTGCTGCTTCCCCTTCTGGCTGTCCTGCCAGTTCTTTGACCTTAGAAAGCAGTGCCAACCACCTACAGAGCCTCACCTTGCTCCTTTGTAATGCCAGGTTGGTCCAGAATAAACCTGAAATCATCCATGATCTGATTCTGGATGAAGGGGCTGACCTGGTATGTATCACAGAAACTTGGTTGGGGGAGGCTGGTGGCCAAGTCTGGTCCCAGCTTCTCCCTCCAGGGTACTCTGTTGAGGAGCACGTGAGGGGACGTGTTCTATAAGAATAACATCTCCCTTGCCAGGATCCCTGTCAAAGTGTCTGACCTTATTGAATATGCGTACTTAAGTTTGGGGACCAGGAATAGACTGGGACTTCTGTTGGTGTACCGATCACCTTGCTGCCCAGCTGAGTCCCTAACTAAGCTGATGGACTTGGTCTCAGCTTTGGCACTGGAGTTTCCCAGGCTTGTGGTGCTGGGGGACTTCAGTGTCCACTTTGGGACCAATCTGTCTGCAGTGGCTCAGGAGTTCATAGCAGCCATGACAACTATGGGCCTGTCATGGCTTAGACTCAGAAGAGTCAAAGGAGGAACGGAAAGGATTCGCCTGCTAGTGAGGGCTCAGAGGCACAGCAACAGGATTTGGCAGGGAAAACAGACTCTGGAGCTGAGGAATCGGAACAGAACAGCTGCCAGACATGAATCCTGATCAGGAGCAGGCTGATCAGAAGGAGGCAGGGATTTCACCTGTCTTGAGAAGACGTCTCAAGAGGAAAGCTCAGTGGGAGACATGCAGGCACAGGAGATCACAAGAGAGGAAGCAGAAGTGCTGACTCAGGGAAGCCTGATTGGCTGCTGGTTCTCTTGAGCCATATATCAAGCAGTCTGTGATTTCCACCGATTTTGTTAGCAACTTTCGCTGACCGCGGACCGTGTTCTATTTTGAATTCTCAACTTTTCCGAGTTCCAGTTTGCCCTTGTTCTGTTCCTACTCTGTGTTCTTGTTCCATTAATTCCTTGCTCTGGTATCCTTTGTTCTCTTTCATTCTTTGCTCTGTTGTTTTCTTTTCAGTTATTACTCAGTTATTGTTAGAGGGGGGTACCTAGTTCAGTTCAGGGGACTTGATTCATTTACTATTTTCTTTGTGAGCCTTTTGTTTTCCTTTGTGCAGCTTCACTGCTACTTTCTGTTAACTTACAGGGGGAGTGCTGAAAGGGGTTGTAAATCCTGTTGAGTTAGCTGAGCTAACAGATTTACGAAAGGGCCTATCCCAAGTGGTCTCGGGACCGACACATATTGCTGGTCACACACTTGATCTGGTCTTTCACTCTGAACAGGGTGGTGTTCCGTGGGTGGGGACTAATGTGATTTCCCCATTGTCATGGACAGACCACCATGTGGTTAAGGTTGGACTCACAGCCATGTTCCACCTCCGCAGGGGCAAGGGGCCCATTTCAGTGGTCTGACCGAGAGGTTTGTTGGATCCAATAGGCTTCCAATAAGCCTTGGGGGGATTTAGTGTTGGCTCTGCTGTTGACCCTGTCCACTCTGGTGGAGAATTGGAACAACCAAAGGACCAGGGCAGTGAACATGATTGCTCCTAAGCATCCTCTCTAACCTGCTTCAAAACTGCCCTGTTGGTATATGGAAGAACTACGGGGGCTGAAGTGGCAAGGTAGATGACTAGAGTGCAAGTGGAGAAAGACTCAACTCAAATCCAGCAGATTATTACATAGAGTGTATTTGAATATCTATGCTTAGGCGATACGTGCGGCAAAAAAGCAATTCTTTTCTGCCCATATCACATCCGCAAGTTCACGTCCAGCAGAGTTGTTCAGCGTTGTGAAGGAGCTACTGTGTGCCCCTTCCTCCTTGAATCAGTACTTGGAACCAACAATTACTCACTGTGATGTTTTTGATGAGTTTGTTGTGGACAAAATCTCTTGTATTCAGGCTGACTTAAATTCAAATAGTTACAGTGTATGATGCCGTGGTATCCAGCAGCTCTTCTTTTGTGATGACCCTGGATCAGTTTCAGTTCATGACTCCTGAGGATGTGGACAAGTTGCCTGGAATGGTGTGGCCTACCACCTGCCTTCTGGATCCTTGCCATGGCTTATACTATCTGGCAGGGAGGCAGCTGTAGAGGGCCTGACAGAGATTATAAATGCTTCTCTGAGGGAGGGCAGGATGCCTCCTTGTCTTAAGGAGGCAATCATTAGACCGCTTCTGAAGAAGCCTGCCTTGGATCCCCAGGAGTTAAGTAACTACAGGCCTGTCTGCAACTTTCCATGGCCGGGCAAGGGGATTGAGAAGCTCCAGGAGGTCTTGGAGGAAACTGATTATCTAGACCAGTGGTTCCCAAACTGGGAACCTCCAGATGTTGCTGAACTTCAACTCCTATTAGCCCCAGCTAAAAATTTATTGTGGCGAAAGGTGATGGGAGCTGTAGTTCATCAACATCTGGAGACTTCCAGTTTGGGAGCCACTGATGTAGACCCATTTCAAACTGGCCTTGGGGTGGGCTATGGAGAGGACACTGCCTTGGTCAGCCTGAAGGATGATCTCCAATTGGGAATTGACAGAAGGAGTGTGTTGGTCCTTTTGGATCTCTCGGAGGCTTTCAGTTCTATTGACCATAGTATCCTTCTGTAACATCTGAGGGGATTGGGGGTGGGAGGCACTGCTTTGCTGTGGTACCACTCCTATCTCACGGGCAGATTCCAGATGGTGTCTCTTGGAGACTGTTGTTTCTCCAAATCTGAAATTTCCTATGGTGTCCCTGAGGGCTCCATATTGTCTCTGATGTCATCTACATGAAACCGCTGGGAGAGATCATCAGGAGATTTGGTGCAGGGTGTTATCAATATGCTGATGACACCCAAATCTATTTCTCCATGTCAGCATCATCAGGAGAAGGCATAACCTCCCTAAATGCCTGCTTGGAGGCAGTAACAGGCTGGATCAGGGATAGCAAACTGGGGCTGAATCCAGATAAGGTGAAGGTACTGGTTGTGCGGGGTCAGAACTTGGGAGACAATTTTGATCTGCCAGTTCTGGATGGGGCCACACTCCCCCGGAAGGAACAGGTACACAGACTGGGTGTGCTTCTGGATCCAAACCTCTCCCTGGTGTCTCAGATTGAGGTGGTGACCAGAGGTGCTTTCTATCAGCTTTGGCTGATATGCCAGTTACATCCATTTCTTGAGATGAACTACTTCAGAATGGTCATACATATGCTGGTAATCTCCAGGCTGGACTACTGCAATGCACTCTATGTGGGGCTGCCTTTGTACGTAGTCCAGAAACTGCAGTTGGTATAGAATGTGGTGACCAGGTTGGACTCTTTGTCATCTAGGAGAGATCATATTACTCCTGTGTTGAAAGAGCTACACTGGCTGCCAATAGGTTTTCTGGCAAAATACAAGGTGCTGGTTATTACCTATAAAGTCCTAAACAGCGTAGGCCTGGGGTATTTAAGAGAACATCTTCACCATGAGCCCCATTGCCTATTAAGACCATCTGGAGAGGTTCATCTGCAGTTGCCACCAGCTCGTCTGGCAGCTACTCGAGGATTGGCCTTCTCCATTGCTGCCTTTGGGCTTTGGAATGCGCTACCTGTTGAAATAAAAGCCTCTCCATCTCTGGCAACTTTTAAAAAGGGATTGAAGACATATTTATTCACCCAGGCTTTTAATTAGATTTGTAGTTTTAAAACTTTTAATGTTGGATTTTAAATGATTTTAATGTTAATTGATTTTAATGTTTAAATGATTTTAATTGTAAACATAATAAATAAATAATAAATATTAGAGCTTTAAATGGCCTGTGTTAAGAGTTGGCAATGATGACATTTCACTTGGATGGTTTCAGTTTTATAGCCCCTGCTAGGGATGTGCACAGAACTGGTTCAAGGAACCGGCGATTCCGTCAGTTCGACGGCAGGGAGTGTTTAGCTTTGAGAGCTGGGGAATTTGCACTTACCCCTCCCGCCACTTTCCCTCCGCCAGCATCAGTTTTTTTTAAAAAGCCCATCGGGGTAGGAGTGCTGCCCCATTGTCCCCTGCCGCCCCGTTGTCCCCGTCTTCCAGATATGCACACCTGCATGCACTCAGCGGGGCTTTTTTAAAAACTGACGCCGGCGGAGTGAAAGCGGCGTGAGGGGTAAGTGAACCCTCCCCCCACTCTCAAAGCAGCACCCCTCGCTACCTTCAAGCCTCCCCGCCATGGTTCCGTGCACATCCCTAGCCCCTGATCCAGGGCTTTCTAAGTAGCCTGACACACAGAAATTGAGCAGGTAACGTTTTTTCTGGAATGGAGATAAGCAGTAGGAAAAGCTTTGTCTGTTACATTTTGGTATATCAGGTAGCTTTTGAAGTCATAATGTTGGGGGTCCCAGCTCCAGACATCACCCCTGCCTGTGCCACCAGATAAAGAAAGATACTGGAGATGGCCCGGAACACCTCCTCTGAACCCCCTGACATGACCCACAGGGCCAGCCCAGATGCACCTAAATGATGTTGGCAGGGTTGCTGAGACAACACCAGCATGGCTGCCAGATGAGCCTTTGGCCAAAGTCCCATGAAAGCTGGATCCTTGCTTTCAGAAGCTCTCTACTGAGCTCTTGCAATGCTGCGGGGAATGCAGGCAGGTGTTCCATAAAAGGGAAGAGATGGCCAAGGAGGAGACAGCAGCTGGAGAGCAGAGCCAAGACCCCAGGGCAGAGGCTAGCCCAGAGAAGCAGACCAGCTGTGGGGAGGAGGTTTGGTCATCTGGTGGTGACTGAGGCCTGCCACACTGAGGCCATGGGAGAGAAGCAGGACAGGCTCACATTCTAGTGTGGCCCACACAGCTGGGATTTCTCGCACACAGAAGCAGGGCCCCTTTCAATCAGTAGGAGCGAGGGCACAAATGAGCATCCCACAAATGGTCAGACTTCATTAATGTGTACTTTTGCACATTACTGAAACTGGCATTTGTGCAAATTTTGAATTCAGCACATTCTTCTGATGCGGATGAAAAATGCCTGTCCTTTGTCACTCTGCCTGCTTACTGCTTTGGGGTCAGGGCCAGCTCGGCCATGAAGCATGGCAAAATGGGCCACTTCAAGCAGCAGATTTGGGGCTATTTCCCAGGGATGACACAGCAGCCCACCCACACTCACCCTGCCCCCCAAGGATGGCTTACAGGGGAAGGGCGGTGAAATGGCACCATACTGCCTTTTCTCTTCTCATCCTAGCATAAAAGGAAAGGGAAAGGAGATATCTGAAAGAATGAAGGAACTGAGGCTTGATTTTAATAGGGGAAAAACAGAAATGAAAAGAAGGGAGGGGGCACCATGGTGCTCTCTGCTCCAGTCAGCAAAATGTCCCTGGCCTGTACTCTATTAGTTTGGAATCAGAAAATGTTTCCAGTCTTTTGGTGCTGTGAGCCCACAAGGTGGCGCTGTGGAATATAGTTTTTGGACTATTTGACTTATGCTGTTGTGTTCTGGCAGTCAGGACAATATCTGTGACCTAATAAGCATAGCATTACTTTTTCCTCACACCATGATGACATGGATTTCTTATGCTAGAAGGCTGCTAGTGGAACCTTGGATGTGCTGCAACAATAAAGCCCTGAACAGCTTGTGTCAGGTCATGGAGAATGCCTGTGGTGCCCACAACAATGGCCACTCAAATGTATGGTAGAAATAGGAAGTGTACTGCTATACTTGTGTTCAGCATAACATGTGAATAACTGTACCTGTGTACAGCTCTGTACCTGGGTACACTGTACACTCATCGTATGAGTGTTCAATATAACATGTGAATAGGCCCCCTAAACAGAGTGGAAAATGTCTGTCTGTCCGTGTCTTAGTGTTAGGTCAGTATCAGCTGAGATGACTAAGACATTTTCTTAGCCTAGATTGCCTGGCATTTATCATTGCAGATGGTTGTATTCTATTCAGTATCTTTTATGTTTTGTTGTTTAGAAGTTTGTCCTAGTGGGGATCCTGTGGGAGAGGGGGTGGAGTCGGAAAGAAAAAGGGAGGGAAAGGAGAAGGTGAAAATTGAGTTGTCTGTGAATAAACTCTTAGGTAAATCTATATAAGATTACTTTGTATTTGTGAGAGAAGTTCCTATAGAACATAGATTTAGTCTGTTCCAGTGGCAGCTCAAGATTTCTGGGCACCAAATGCCACACACCCCTTACACACCCTTCTCCCCTGCCCTCTCTCTCTCTCTCTCTCTCTCTCTCTCTCGTTAGGGTGGGGGCAGGGAGGTCATCTTGCTGCCTCACTGGTATCCCAATAGTCTGCTGCCTGATGCGACCTCCTCAGCTTACCTCATTAAAGCCACCTCCCCACCTCCCACATCTTTTCTAGGATTTGTAACTCCAGGGGTGTAGCTACAATTGAGCGGATGGGTTCAAAGAACCTGCCCCCCCCCAGATCCTGAGGGCCCCCCAGCTCCACCCCTCCCTAGTTCCTTCATTATCTCCCTCACTCCAAGGGGCCACCAGGGAGAGGGGTGAACACAGCCCCCTCTCCCCTAGCTACGCTCCTGTGTAACAGTAATAGAGTAAGGAAGGGTGAGTGAGTGAGCGAGCAAGGAAGTCTTTGCTATTCTTTGTCTTGACGCTAGAGGGCTTGGCTAGATGGCTTTCCTAGTTTTTTCTTGATGCCCGGATGTGGTGGAACGAGGGAGGTGCAGCACTTCAAAGGACATGGGAGCAGATAAAAAGAAAGGAGCAGGTAAAGGGGACCACTTCCATTCCATTATCCCAGATACCAGGACTATGGCGAACCAGGTGTTGCAAAGCCCCGTTCCCTCTATCTGGCTCAAGACGTCAAACTTTGTTGCTTGCTTGAGGCTAGAAGCAAGGCGCAGCTGCTGCACTGATGTGAGCAGGGAGTCAAAGCATTTCAGTGCTAGTTCAGACTCATTAGGGTTTGGTTTTGTTCTGTTCTAAGTCTTTCTGGCTTGGTTCCTGTTCACATACCAGCTGAACAAGAAATTGTTTGATAACCAGTTCAGTAGCCAGCTTTCAACTGGTTTTGGATAGTTTTGGGGACTGGAGCTCATGATTGCAAATTATATTTTTAAACATGTTCGTGCACATTTAAATGCCACTTCCTTCAAAACTCTTGTCATATTTGATAACTGGGTGGACAGACCAAACTTCAGTTCCCAAATGTACCTTTCAGGCATTTCTACTTGTTTGTCTCTCCAAGCCAAGAAGATCTGCAAGTATAAAGACCATTATATGTTTGTGGTGTGGACTCACATGTAGAATATCGTGCACAGTTCTGGAGATTGTTCCATCTCAGAGAGGATATTCTAGAGCCCAGAAAGGTACAGTGAGGCAGCTGGATCAAGTCAGTCTCCCCCCACCCTTTGTTCGATGGGAATTCAGTGTTCAAATTATGAGGGAAGAAGTAGAGCAGGGCTGTACAAGTTCAACTCTTCTGCTGGTTTTGGACTACAACTCCCATAATCCCCAGCCACAGTGGCCAATAACCAGGGATGATGGGAGTTGTAGGCCAACATCTGCAGGAGGGCTGAAGTTGTGCAGCCCTGAACTAGGGGGATGATGAAATCCCCGAGTCCCATCATACTCTGGCTAAATCATTAAGGCTCCCCTGTAGCTAAGAGGGCTATGACAAAAGGTATAGGAACTGTCCCGCTTCTATAATTTGTGCACACAGATATTACTTGTAAGGTAGCATGCAAAACGATAACTGCAACCTAAAAGGCTTGGCATCTCTTCCTACCATGAAGGTCTAAAGAGCCTGAGGCTTTTTTACTTTAGAAGAAAAGATAACTAAGTGGAAAGCATGATAGCAAGCAGTGCTCCCTCTAAGGCATGCACGTGTGCGCATGCTCACACATTTTTGATGTCTGCGCAGTTAATTTTTGTTCCCACTCAGGTTGAATCAGAAAGGCCTCACTCTGAATGCATGTGCACACACACTACCTTGATACTGCCACAAAGAACAAAACTCATTCTGCACACAGATGAAAAAAAATTAGAGAGAACACTGATAGCAAGGTATAAAATTATGTGTCTCTCTTTTTTTAAAGGTCCCAAAGCAGTTTACATAGCCAAAGGAATGAGAAGATGGTTCCCTATCCCAAAGGGGTTCAATCTTTTTATAGAAGGCACAAGAAGGACACCAGTAACACTGGGAGAGAACTTTATGCTGGAGTGAATAGGGACCGCTGTGAATAGCTCTTCTTCTGCTACACAGAAGAGAACCACCACTTGAAAAGGTACCTATCTAAAATTGTGCCTCTCCAGTTATTCATGTCCATGTAACATCCGGACTTGTCTATAGCTATTCTTTGCATGTCAGAATGCCTTTGAATATGGTAGCTAATTCACTAGTAGTGGCTGCCCAGAACACATTTTGCTAGTATTGAAAAATCACTGGTTTCCAGCTCATTTCTGGAGACAACTCAAGATTCTGTTTTTGACATCTAAAGCCCTATATGGCTTGAGACCAGGGTCCAGAGGCATATCTAGGGAAAATAGCGCCTAGGGCAAGCACTGAAATTGCGCCCCCTGTCCAAACATCTGACACCCATCTTTCAGATAACTTTACCATATCAGCTGAAAAATACAAGTCAAGCTCGTTAATCTTTTAATATTTCAAAAAATATTTAGCAGTGGACATAGCCAGACCTAAAAATGCTGGGAAACTACAAATTTCAGTATGCTGCGGCTCATGAAATACCCAAATACTATGTGGAGGTGTACTTGGAAAACTAAACAGAAGTGCCTGTCTGATTCTCTACTATGCATTGTAGCATCATGATTACATAAGTTTTAAAAATAAATGGAGAATTTGACTTTTCCCAGATACTCTGAAAATAATTAAAGATATCCAGAGTAAACAGTATTACTGCTTGGAATATATTCTAGTATTACAGAAAGACAGTTAAAATGAGAGAAAGAGAGCAAGAAACTCCCAGTGGGCCTTAATTCTAAGGATTTCACACTGATTCAAAGACAAACTCACTGTTAATAGCCATGTTATTAAGACATCACATTTAACTCACTTATCACAAGAAGCAAAGTAAGAGCAAATGAATACAATCCTAGCTCATTAGCTTCAGCTCAGTATTCACAAGCCCTGATTCTCTGTACATAGTGCCAAACTGAATATGTGTACAGTGACATATTTTTTAAAAAATATTTTTTCCTGTAGCCCCTTCAGGGGGCTTCCTAAAGGCTGTGGGGGGTATGCAAAGGTTCCCCCTCCCCCTGCTAGCCTCTAGGGTCTCGCAGGGACCATTTGAGCATGTGCGGTGGCCATTTTTAAAAATATTTTTTTAAAGAAATGGCTGCTGAAAACAAAATGGCCACCACGCATGCTCAAAAGGCTTCTGCGAGGCCTGGACTAGGGCCTCACAGAGGCCATTTGAGCATGCACAGTGGTCATTTTGTTTTTGGCGGCCTTTTAAAAAATTAATTTTAAAAAATGGCGCCCCCCTTCAAGTGGCGCCCGGGAAAGATGCCCTGCCTGCCCCACCCTAGATACTCCCCTGCCTGAAGGGCCAACAGTTCCCATAGGAACCTGCCCAATGCTATCAGTAGCCAATATTCTGCCTAAAGCTGCATGCCTGCAGCAAAAGGATGCCTGGTAGCATCCCCACTTCTGAAGTGTGGGTGCTCACATGCAGAGGAGATTTTTGCTGATCTTCCCTTCCCCTGGGAGCACTCTGAGCAACACACAATTATGTGGGTCATGCAGTCCTCTCTGTCTGAGACTCTGTCACCAAATGATGTTCTTGCTTTCAAAGAAATCTCTGCTTGGAGCTAGGAGCTGCTTGTTAATCAGGGCTCTGAAAATAGTGGGTTCTTAACAGATCCACATGGTTATAAAGAAAGATGGTTGCAATGTTGACTTTAGCAAGAGCAATGCTTTTAGATTCTATGCTGATTTGGCCTACTTGCACACATTCTGAGACCAGTTCTTGTGATATCTTCTTCTGACTGTAATTGCAAATTACTATAAAAGTTCAAGGCAGTAAGACTATAGCCATAAATCTGGAAGACACTAGTGAAGGTGACATTTGTTTTCACAGGAGCTGAGAAGTTCTGGAGCATCCAAGAGTTAAACTTGGCATTGTGTTTGCCTCCTCATGAGAGAAATATGTTCTGAAAAAGTGTGTAGGCAAGAATTTCCAAAGCAAGCTGAACACTGGCAATTCTTCTGTAAAACCAACATCAACTATCCCCAATCCTCACACCAAGTGTAGATGGATTTCAAGACATCTTAAAAACAAAAGATGTGAGACACCTGGTGAGCCTATCTCACTAAGGATCTCCCTTCTTCCCATCCACAGGGCTCTGCTGATGCCAGCTGGCATTTGGTGCTGGCAAGAAAAGGGAACCCCAGGCTATCTCCATGCTGGGGCAGTTCACAAAAGGCAATTCCTCCCTTACCCATGGGTTCTTTTTTTTTTTTTTTTTGCTGTGTTTCCTGTCCCTCATTTAGGAAAGAACAGCTGCAAGGCAAAGGGCATGCCAATGCACAGCCTGGATCCCTGCAATAACCAGTGTGGAGCTGGCATGGGCAGGTTCTTGATGAGCTCATACAAGTTATTCATTGCATTATATGTCCGCAGGGTACCTCACAGCAAGGATTACCAAGAAGGAGCTAATATCTTGTAGATGCCATTAGCTCCAAGCTGGCTTCATTGTATATAGGCCAAGCCTGCAGGGTTAGCAGCTCAGCTATCCACTTTCCAAAGGCTCAGGACAACTGCATGGGAATCCTTAGGAGGAGATGTGGTCATGACTGTACTTTCTGTTCTAGTCCTTCCAGTTGTTTCAACACTCTCCCTCCTCACCACAGCATGAGCAGTTTGGGTCCAGGGAAAATATTCCCAACTCATCCATTACAGTATCTATCTATATCTATCTATCTATCTAATTCTCCTAAATGTACCCGTTGCTAATCCCATATGTGGCAGCTCTCGCGAGAGTTGGCAAGCAGCTGCCTGGGAGATAGCGATGGGGATGGGGAGACAATGGCAGTGGCAGCTGGTTGGCAGGAGGAGGTGGCAGCGGGCCAGCCTGGCTGGTGGGAGGAGGCAGCTGCTACTGGGAGTGGGCAAGAGGAGGTGGCAGGCCAGCTTTCCGGCCAGCCCACCAGCCAGAAACCGTGGAGGGGGGTGAGAAGCAGGCGGTGGGGGGAGTGGCTGGTCGGCCAGAAAGCCAGGCATGCTGGGTGGGGGGGAAGAAATGGTAGTGGGTGGGTCGGCCAGAGGTGCAGATGTTCTGCACCCAGCCCAGCTAGTATTTTTTAAATATTTGTTTGTTTGCTTGCTTGCTTGCTTGCTTGTCCCTGGGTTTCAAGAGAAGATAAGAGTTCATCTACTGGCTCCAAAATGTGTGGAAAAGGTCTTCAGGACTTTTTCTGATTCAGCCAGAAGAATGGCCAGCTCTGTTGCTCTAAGAAGGAGGAATAGTGAAGTCTGTGTGTGAAAACTGAAGATGGGACAACAGGAGGTCTTTATATAGAGGTGTATGTGTGTGAGTGTGTATGTGATTATGGTCTGAAGGAAGGATGAACAAGACTAAGGAAGGATGAAGGCCTGGGAAAACAATTCCTTTTTGGGTGTGTACACTATATTCCACTGGCATTTTGAACATTCAAAAAGAGCATCCATTTATGCAGTGATTCATATTAAGGAGTAATTGTCTCTCTGTTGTGACTGCAGTTAATCTCTACTTCAATGAGGCATGAGTAATTTTCCCTGAACAAGATCTCAGCGCACTGGGGGTGTTCATTCAACTGTCTCTGGGTCGGAAGCTGGCAACCTGAATGCCCAGTAAAAACTGAAGTATGCTGCAAAACACAGAAGAGGCAATATGGGTGATTGGGGTGCCTGTGTGGAGGCTCTAACAGCTCTAACCATTCAGGCCTCAGGAGATTTGGTTTGGCCTCGGTGGGCTCCTGTCCACAGCAATGACCTTCCCCAGCAATGGTGCAAGCTCTAGTGGAGCTTCCTAATTCTATGTATGCATGACAGGTGTGTGTGAGAGAGAGAGCTCTCAGGACATTGCATATCTCAGGCAGCACTTTACTACAGAGAACAACAAGCAGAGGTGGGGCCACCTCACAGAAGACATGTCCCCTTGTTCATGTCCCCAGGGCTTTCTCCTTGCATTGTGACATACTCTACTCAGCTTTCCCATTGTGTATTATGAGAGAGTCTACTACTACTTCTGGAAGAAAGGACTAGATTGCTTGGAAGAAACATGTCCACCAATGGGCACATCCAGGGGGTGGGGTGAGGGTGGGGGTGAGAGTTTAGAATCCAAGCCTTAGAAAAGTGTGCAAAATCTGGAGCACTTTGTACTGCTTATGGCCTGCACTGAGTTGGAACACCTGTGCTGAGCAAAGCAAAGCTGATGATAAATCTACACTTAAACTTAATCTGGTCTAATGGTTAAATTCTCCCCCCCCACAGGAGTCTAGGAATCATTGCTGATGCCAAGGAGCCCCCCACCAAGTGTCTTGGTGAGCCCCCAAGCAGTGGCAGCACCAAAATAAAAAATAAAAATTGAGAGAGGGCACAGAAGGGGCAAAGTGCACTTATGGGTGCTCAAGGTGTGTCCTACATATTAAATTTTGAAACAGAAATGGGGGGTAGGTAGGGGGCAAGCTTCTTGTCTGAGTGCTTGCCTCCCACCTCTGGAGTCACCCTTGCCACCAAGACCTAGCAGGAGTTTACTTTAGTAGTAAACTAAAGGGTAGGCATCAACTTGATTTATTGGTTGATGCCAGTCCCTCTAGGGTCAAATGGGATGATTGGGTGAGTGAGACAGTTGCCAAATGGTACAATTCTGATTATGGAATTTTAAAAAATATATACAGCTATTTTAGAGAGATGTATAGATCCAACTTCTCTAGTCAAAAGTGTAATGGAATTATATGAAGTGCTCATTTGGAAGCTCCAGCTATTTGTTATAAAGACTAACATAAATCTGGTAAGGCATAGCCTTCCTTCTAAGAAATGGGTTGATCAAGATTGTGTGGCTGCTAAAAAGTGTTAATTGATTCCTACGTTTGCTATAAAATGGAACCTACATCCAGCTCTAGTCAAGCTATGATGGAAATGAAAAGGAAAATACAAAACTCTCTTGAAAAAGAAAATAAGGACCACTCGGTTTAGCTTGGCAGCATCTGAATGAATTGGTTAAAACCAATGACTTTTCCTTCTTTTGGCAAATTACTGCGGGGCGCCCTGATTCTGGGTTGTCCCGGTTGGCTTGCTGCCCCGGTAGGAGCATGGGAGTCTTATTTTCATTCATTTTATGGAGAATTTTGTACTAAGAGCTCTTCACTAGGAGGCTATTCCCACGATCAGGTGAAAATGGGTTAAGGGAGCCTAGCCTGATTTCGCCTGACCGTGAGAACCACCGGGCTGCCAGGTGAGCCCGGTGGCCTCCAAGCAGTTAACCCGCTTAAGTAACCCTCCCCTAAGCCCAGGTTAGCAGAGCGAGTGCTCCGCTAACCCGGGCTCTACGATCGTAAGCTGCTGCGGTGTGGCTCCACGCTGCGGAAACTCATGAGTAGACACACACCCCCAACCGGGAGGCTTAAAAGCAGCCTCCTGACTCAGGGGTCTCTCCAGCATGCCCTGCAAGCTTACGCAGAGTATGCTGGAGCTTCCGGGGGCCGTGCAGCCCCTGATCCCCCCAGCCCTGCTGGCTCTGTAACTGAGCTGGTAGTCATGTGGGCGGCTGGTTCAGCTGTCCAGAGCAGACCGACTGCTCGTCTGTGGAAAGAGCGGGCTTAGCCCGCTCTCCTTGCAAACCCCATCCAGGCTCTTCTCACTGATTGTGAGAAGAACCTCTAGATCTGTCTGTTGATCATATACAACACTGGCTGACAGTATCAGTTACTGAGACCAAGCAGTTAATAAAGCTAAAGTTGTGCTGTTGAGTCAGTATCAACTCCTGGCAGCTTCAGAGCCCTGTGGTTTTCTCTGGTAGAGTACAGGAGGAGTTTACCATTGCCATCTCCTGTGCAGTATGAGATGGTGCCTTTCAGAATCTTCCTGTATCACTGCTGCCCTATGTAGGTGTTTCCCATAGTCTGGGAAGCATAGTTTCCCATAGTCTAGGAAACATACCAGTGGGGATTCAAACCAGCAACCTCTTGCTCCCTAGGCAAGTTACTTCCCTGCTGTGCCATTAGCAGCTAAAACATGGCAAAGCCCCAGTAATGATTTTATATCCGTAGAGTTAATAAAGGCTAATTTAGAGTGGTGGGTTCCCATCCTAACATCATTGTTTACCTATACAGACAATTTTGTCCTTTAAAAAAAAAAAAAGGCTATTGAAATGATCCTGCCAATTACAGGCCTATAAGTCTTTTAAAGACTTATGTCAAATAATTAGCAAATTATATGCCAGATATTTGTGCTGGAAGCTTTGTGATTGGTTTGATCAGAAGAACATATTCAAGGATGAAGAGGTAGGTTTTAAAGATCTACTATAGATCATATAGGCTGGAAGATCTACTATAGATCATTGTTTGATTTTACAGCATTTAGCAGAAAAATATACGCATAGCTCAGATTCTTTACTGTTTGCTGCATTTGTGGATTTTAGGGTGGCTTTTGATTCAATCTCAAGACTTCTTTTATGGGATAAACTCAGTAGTCCAACAGTTGATAAATGGTTGCTGCAGATGATATATAAACCTTATGACAATTCTAGACTTAGAGTAAGGTGTAAACATGCTGGCCAGCTTTCTTACCCAATTACGACATTTAAGGGGGTCAAACAGGGTTGTATACTGGCCCCTTTTCTGTTTAATATTTACATAAATTTTCTAATTAAACATCTGCAGGGGTTAGATCTACATGCTCCAAAACTGGCAGATAAATGGTTGCCTATTCTGCTTTATGCAGATGATGCTGTTATTCTGTCACAGAGCCAGATTGGCCTGAGGAGGCTCACGCTCAACTCTGCAGGAAGGAGCAATTAATTATTAATCATAAAAAAACAAAAGTCATGTTTTTTCTAACAGCACTAAGATTCATAAATGCTGTATAGACAACCATGACATAGAATGTCAAGTTAATTGTTTCAAATATCTAGGCGTTCTTCCAGCCGTCTAGAGGGAAAACTGCTCAAGTCAATTATGTTTCCTCCTTGGCACAAAAAAGTGCTGCAGCCATCTTAAAATTTCACTGAATACAGGAAGGGAATTTCCTTCTGACTGCTATTAAATTATTCACAGCAAGTCGACACTGCAATTACTATATGGAGCACAGTTAGGCCCTCATTCCAACTTAAGGCCTCTTGAAAAAGTACAGTCTGGCTTTTAAAGACCTCTCTTTCTGACACCTAGATGTGTTCCTAATGTGGCCTTGAGATTAGAGGCCAGACTACTTAGAAACGAAGCCAAAGCTTGGCTAGCTATTTTAACAGCATGACAAAGGTTAAATATAGTTCCAATTGGGCTGATTTCCCTAATACTCGCTGACAATTATCTCTCAAACTGGTGGAAGAACATTACAAATAAATTGCTCTTGTATGGCCTTATGCCACAGCACCTCTTATTTTTAGGACTGGAAAAGGCAATAGATATTATTAAACAATAGGTTTGGGCCATGGGGTTCTAGCACAACCTAAGACAAACTTCAAATATATATCGACAGAGAATCTCTAAGATCTTCTCCATCAGCTTACTTATTTTCACTCACTTACTCTAAGTATTGATGGGCTTTATTTTATTTTTTATTTTTATTTTTATTCTTATTCTTATTTTTTCTCTAGGGCCCATGTCTCCTCTCAGTACTTTTAGAAGGTAAGTATCATAGCATCTCAGTCTCTCAGCGGTTGTGCCCCATGAGATTCAGGTGAGGTTGAGTCAATTGCTCAAGTTCTTTTATGATGATGTGTATTTGATTCTGATTCTTGGTTAAAGTTGATTCAGCCTTTATTTAAAAAATTTCCATACTACCCAGATGAAATTTATTAAATATCTGTTATCTGATAAAGACTCTAATGTCACATATCGAATTGCAAAATTTTGTTTCTTAGCTACAAAGAGGCTCACTGTATTCTTGTAGCTCCTCCAGGATTTTGACCAAATTGGTCATGGAAATGTAGAAGTACTATCTATGTATTTTACTACAGTTATCAATTTTTCTGATAATGTTGATATTTGGATGATTGTATCACTGCTGTTGTTCTGGCCTATGACCGTCATAAAGTACAAGTACTTGAGTGGAGGGAGTGCCAGTGGCCCAGAGAGCTCCTTGGTGGCTGCCATCTTTTTTGTAATCGGTAATGCAATGCTCCACCCCAGTCACTGTGTCATACAGGGACAGGGAGGAGCTGATTTTTTAAAATGACAGCCACTAGCATGGCTGCCAAGGAGCATGCCAAGCGGCTGTTGCCCTTGCCACCAAGATAGGCCTCCACCAGAGTTTGGGCCCGAGGAAGGCTTTCTTGGGCAGCTGTAGTGGCTCAGAGAGCTTCTAGGCAGCCATGTGGGCAGCTGCCAAATTTTTCACTGCAAGAAGTGAGACACTGGGCAGAATTGGGCTTTGAGCCCTCTGATAGCCCTGGGCTCCCAGCCAGTGCCCCACTGGTCCTGCTGGGATTGGTCATTCTATGGAAGAAAGGCACTAAGGATATCTAACGGAGAATTCTCAGTGACCTGAAATTATGGCCCCCAGGTTTCTTATTTGCTGAAGTGCAAATAAAATGCAGTTCTGCTAAAATCAGTGCAAAATTAAATCCATGCAAACTTGACTTAAGTTTGTAATATAGATGTGCCCTAGATTCCCAGTGGTAAAATGGGGGGATGGGGTGGGGAGAGGGAGTAGAGAGGCTTCAGCCAGGTAGCAAGCTCAAGTGCTCCATTCTGAGCTATTTATTTATTTTTGCACTAGTCCACATTGGCATAGTACTTGTGCACCATGAGAAAGAAAGAGGAACTTATTCTGGTCCACTGCTCTGCTCCCAGTATCCATCAGCATGGGCAAATCAGAGAAGAGAGTTCACGATAAAAGAGATATGACTGTCTGCTGTAACCTGCCACCAGCTGATGCTTTATCCCTCACAGCCTGTCTGAGATACGTGACAAGGGAGCACTAAGCTAGCGTCCGACTGATCTATCTGTGCTTAGGCTGTCTGGACAGAAATCTCACTCTAACCATCTGGTGGATACATCAGGCAATCTATGTGTATCGAGATTGTGAGGTGCAGGTCAGGCTTCTCTGTTAGGGCAGAAATCAGACTCATTTTGTATCGAGCTTCTAAAAATCAGGAGTTTTCAGCATACAGTATGCTGTCACTATCTTCAAGTACTTCCCTGTCATCCAAGCCAGGAGTTCTACAGACTACTACTCCATGCAGATCAGCAAGGCTGGATTATTCAGCATTGTGCCAAGGGCTACGCTACCCAGCCATTCTCCAGTCAATCTGGGGTCTCTGCTTTGGTCTAATTATCTGGAATATCTCAAAACAAAGGAATGTAACCATCTGTCTCATGGCTCTGAAGATCTTTAACATTCCTGCAGTTCATAATATAGTTCAGGGTTTCTTAACCCGCAGATGTTTTTGGACTACAACCCTCATCATCCTCAGCCACAAAGGCCATATCTGGGTATGATGGGAGTTGTAGTCCAACAACATCTGGGGGCCCAAGGTTAAGAAACACTGATATAGTTGATTCCCCACTCCCTGGTCAAAGGCAGCAGCAACATTTTCCAGATGCTGTCAATTAAAAATACTAGCTGACTTCCTAATGAAGAACTAGCGCTTCTGAAAGGTTTGACTGTTCCAGCTCCACGGCTAGCACAGAAGTGATGGCAAATTTCAGCAAACTCCCCTTCCACAGGAAGTGCTCTGTGCCATGTGAAAACGTGTCAAGCACAGCCCTCACTGACATCTTTTCAGATGATACAGAGGGCTTCTAGGGAAAGGGGAGGTTGTTGAAATTTCTCCCCCGCACACACACACTGTGGGTTGGGGGTAATTTCAACAACCTCCCCTTCCCACACACTGGTGCAAGTATTAGTCTGGAACTCTTCAGAAGCATTGGTGCTTCTCCCATTACACTGGTGCTTTGTTGGTCAAGATGTCTGTCATCAATAGTCAGATGATCAATGGAACAGAATGTTCTTTGTGCAGCAAAAGAGCTTAAGGATAGTAAGGGAGCATAAGGGGCTCCATGTTGTGTGTGAATGTCAATGCATTTGTCTATATCTCACTTTGGAGCGGATAAGTAATATGGTTCATGAATTGGTGGGGGGAGGCTTGAATATGAACCAACAACAACATAGCCTTTTAATCAAAGGTGCAGAAATTGGGAATGCTTCAGAAGCAGCTCCTCGCTTAATATTCTTTGGGGGGAAGACACCTTGAGGGGGGGATATGGTATGAGTTATTGACAAGGGGTAGTTCAGTAAAATGAGGAGGGAACTCCTCAGATGTTTGCGGGGATCTGCACCCCTGCCTTTAATCTCTATTCTGTTAGGAAATTTTTCACACCGGCTTTTAGTTCGCATCTCTTCCAGAATGGAAGTGTGCATTCATTTATTGGCCAAATATACCCTGAAGTCCCTGTGAGCTATTGGGGACCACTTTATACACAATTTGGGTTTTTCAGTGTGCATTAAGAGTGTAGCCTGATTTATATCTGGGGTTAAAAAAAATCCACTTTTTGCATGTTTTTTTTGGAGGGGGGGCAACTCGCAGTAAAGCCTTGCAGTAAAGCCAGCTGTCAGGGAAAGCGCCAGGCTTTGTTTTAAATATGCAAGGGATTCCCTGAGACCCTGTATTTTAGCAGGGGGTGGTGCTGTGGAAAGTCAGGAACAAGTCAACTCAGTTACTAAATTACTTAGCATTTGTTCAAGGCTCCCACTAGCATGTCACACTAGAATTCAGTACCCTCCACGATTACCTGATCTCATTCATGTCTACAGTTTGCCCCTGCCCTGAGCAACAAGTCTAGCTTTCATGCAGTCTTAGCTGAAATGGGCAGACAGCTTTTCCCTGGCTTTGTTCTATCTCTCTCTCAAGTGGGAATACTGCAAGGGAGGAGGAGAAGGCAGGCAAAGACAAGATCTGGAGACAGCTCATGGATGATGGCACATGGATGAGTGCTGGGTGGGGCACCCATATTTCCATTGGCCAGCATCCGAGCATGGATTTTCTTGGGTCGGAGAATGGGAAAGGGGACCAAAAAGAGCCTGAGGCTCTTTCTCTCAAGCCTGGAACTCTCAACAGCTGAAAACAGCAATGCTTGTCCACAATTCTGCCTGTGCTGGGAGAGCCTAAGTGATCTCAGTGTTATCTTCTGATTCAGTTTTACTGAGGTAAGGGTGTGGGGCCTGGGGAAAATCTGTCAGTGCAGGGTCCCCTTGCAGTTAATCTTAACGGTAGCAACAAGAGCAGGACCCAGGCAGTTGCCCTGCCCTACGGACAGCACTGAGTGCCAGGCAGAGGGCAGAGAAGTGGCCCTGTGTGGTGGGACCATGAGAGATGAGCGGGAAAGGCCGAGAAGGGCCCAGGACTGAGGCCCTTCCTTGGGCGCCCTGCTCTTTCTTCCCACCCACCCCTGCTCCCCTCATGACTAAGCCACATGTTAGGTCTTCCATCTGAAAGCCTTGGGGAGAGGCGGGGGGGGGATCCCCAAACCAGTGTTTTGTGAATTGTGACCAAGAGCAAAGACATAAGGCAGCTTCCTTCCTCCTCCTCCTCCTCTCCCTGTCCAGTAAAAGAACAGGAGCATTACCGGAGCACTGGCTTCTCTTCCTAGCCGCCAGCATGTGATTTCCATTGACAGGCAGAGCAGGTTAGGGGGGTTAATTTGCTTTCATAATCCACGGCCATCTCGGCTCATCAGCACCTCCAAAGATGCTGATGGTGTTAATAAGGAGGCAGGAAGAATTGGCAGCAGGGATATAAGTGTTATCCATCCCTCTCCCCGTCTCCTCCCCTCCCCCTCCCTGTGTCTTTCAGCATCTGTGCATATATGTAATTTTCTCCAGTATGTCCAATAAACCTAATTTCTTCCCCAAAGATTTAGGTGGCGTTATCCGTGATTATATATCCATGAGAGGTAATTCCTGCTTAACTTGGTATCCAATTGAACCCTGACGGGAACTCTCCCAGCCAGCAGCTCCAGCTCTTTAAGGCACAGGAGCAAATCGGATTACTTGTGCTGGCATGGAGGAGCCGTCTGAGCAAGACGCACCCCTTGGAGGGCTTGCATGCTTGCCTCAGCACTTTTTAGATTCAGCAGCAAGAGGCTGCTTCCACGCATTCTTTCGCTGTGATAGGTAGTGGCGATGTTATTTCATAATTGCTTAATAGTTGTGTTCAGCAGCCTTCCTACTATAATATTCTTGGCTATTCTCTCATATCCTTCTTAGCAAATAAATGCCTCAAGTCCCATACTAACCACACTCTCGTAGGGGCAGGAAGACGACTTGCAGCAGGCTTTCAACGTAGCCATAGGATGGATAGGAGGCTAGGAAACAGCACCTCTCTCCTTTTTGGTTTAAAGGGACATAGAAGAAGTCAGAGTGGGTGAGTCAATGTTCAATAGTAAGAGTATGTAGGCTTTTGAGATTCACAGAACTCTTCTTTAAGAAGAACTGAAATTGCACAGAAGCTCAAATGCCTTTAGCAGCATCTCCAATAATTTTGCTAGCAAGTCAGCAAGGTTATTTTTGCCTTTGTGAGAACAGGGCCCCAGCCAGGAGCTCTTACCCTGTGAAGATGTGCTCTAATGACAAAAGAAAAACAAGTTAAAAGCAGGAAGTTTTTCACACCCAGCTTTTAGTTCACGTCTCCTCCAGAATGGAGGTGTGTGTTCACATATGGGTCCAATTTACCCCGAAGTCCCTGCGCAGTAAAGCCTCGCAGAAAGCCCATGGTAAAGCTTGCTGTCTGGGAAAGTTCCAGGAGAAAGTGGGCAGATTCGCAATGGCCCAAGGGCAAGACTCTAGTTCAGGAGGCTGGCTAAATGGAGGTCTAGCATGCATTCCGCTTTGGTGGTACCTGATTGTTCAACATAGGAGCACAGGAAGCTGCTTTATACCAAGTCAGAGCATGGTCCATCTAGCTCAGTATCATCTACACTGATTTTCAGCAGCTCTCCAAGGTTTCAGGCAGGAGTCTCTCCCAGCCCTACCTGAAGATGCCAGGGGATTGAACCAGGGCACTTTCCAGCTTACACGCTGTTCAGCGGTAGCTTACTTCGGCTTGGCAGTATTATCTTGAAACTGTAAATAGTGTTGTGCAAAGCCACCAGCGGGGGGGGGGGCAGTCTTTTCTAGCTTGCATGAACCTCCTACAATAGGAAAATACCGCTTTCTCTCTTTTTTTTTTTTTACAACATTGTAGTACTGTAACACAAAGATAAAACCTGAAAGAAGGCATTGGAAATGTGAACAGTACCTTGCTGACAGCACAGGGACTGTGATGTTGGAACACAGGCAGTACAGAAGCACACTTAACAGACACATAGTGACACTGTTGTAGTGTGTGATCTGGAAAGTACCAAGGGGCCTTCTGCATGCAAAGCAGATGCTTTACTATGACCCCACCTCCATGTTATGAAAGCACATGATCATTTCCCTGTCCTCCGCCCAACATTTTCATCGTCCAGATGAAGGTGTATGTGCCTCCTTCTGTGTCCTCCACCTGATTTCCAGCGGTACTTTTACTGTGAGGACCAGCTCATTCTATAAGAGGGGATACCATATCCAAGGGGAAAGGAGCAGCTGCTGTCATGGGATGTGCTAGACACACCCTGTGGATGTAGGGACACAGAGAGGTCAACAGGGAACAATAGGGCATTTGAAAAGATGAAGACCTCTTGGTTGACTGGCTGAGAGTTCTGGCTTCCCAAGGCCTCACCCTAGTCATCTCTGCATGACCAAGTTGATGCCCCTCCTTGGTTCTCATTCTGAAGCTGCACCAGTGCTGTTGCAGTTTGTCATCATTTGGAAGCTTCCCTTTGGACAAGGTTTTAGCTGTGTCGCCTCTGCAGACCTAGAGTGACAGATCCTGCACTTTTAGGTCTGACAGTGGGTAGTGGCTTGGGCTTGATTGCTAGACCCCATTGCTGCAAAGAGCAATTGCTCTTTTTTAAAGAACATTGTTACCCAGCAACAGGGAGGCTCATCTCTCTGGCAAAATCCCACGATCATTCCTGTGGGGCAATTTGCATTTGAAAAGTGAGCTTCCTTCCATTGCTAGAATATCAATGGCTTTGAATCCATCACACAACCCCTTTGACAAATCAATGCCTGGGAAATGGCACAGTGTGGAGTTGGCCCACTCCCACTGGGCTTATGAGCCAGCAGCAGCACTCCGACCATATGGTGGCACAGGAACCAATTCATTCTTCATGGGCATTTCCTTTATGGCAGTGCTTCAGGGAGGTGTGCAGTCTCTTTCTCTCCCTCGTGCCCATACAGGCACCATATCCAACTGGCATTAAGCCACTGGCATTGAGAAGACTGCTGCTGTCTTTACTGGGAACCACAGTCTAGAAACACGGGATACAAACAGCTATTGCAGAAGCAGAACATGCTGTATTAAATGGGGCATAATCCAGAGCTAATTAAGTTGGCCTAATGGCTGTTTCTTATTATACGTTTGCTACTCATGTACACATACCCGAGTATAAAACACACACCATGTTTAGCATCATCATTCAATGGTACACTTGGAAAGTATCACTTTTTATTTTAAAATACATACCAGCAGTAAGTGGGTGCAGGAATCAAGACTCCACTTGTATTAACATTAGAAGAAAAAGCTAACAACTTATATATGCTGCATGATTTCCATAAATTCTTTTCGACACCACCAAATAAATTAGCACCTCATAAAAAACAGAGCTAGAATGAATGTGAGACAAATTTGAATTCAAACTTATGTTTCTGAATGCAAGGAGGACAGCAACAGAATAGAAGTCTGACATCCAAATTCTACCATTCAGATTGCTAGCACATGAGTTTTGCTTTTCGTGTGTGTGTGTGTGTGTGTGTGTGTGTGTGTGTGTTTTAATTGGGAGGGAAACTGGCCTTCACTCTGCTTTAGAACTAGCCATTTTAAAACCATCCACTAATTCTGAATTGGGGACACTTATTAAAGTATTATTTTGTTTTGGTTCTAGATGATTTCACTTGAAAACTAAATGTATAAATATTCACCTTTTTTTTAGCAAACAAAAGGAGGCTTATCTCACACACATAACTCACACTGCATCCAGCAGCCATTACTCGATGACATTCTGACTGCAGAAGGAGCCCTGAGTTGAAGTGCCAGTGCTGCTGTTTTCGTGAGTTCATGAAGTGCCAGTGCTGCTGTTCTGCAGCTCCAGTTCCTCTGTCTGTGTGTGTGTGTGTGTGTGTGTGTGTGTGTGTGTGTGTGTGTAAGCGTGTGCGCACACAATTTTTGCCATTCTCCCCTGACCTTGGAAGCAGGTCCCTGAGGCTCAGTGCAGCACTGCATTGGAAGTGTTGGTGCTTCCAATTAGGATGTCAGCCACTGTTGCTGCCTAAAAGCATCAAAGCTGAATTCAAGTTGAATCTTGCCCTTCTTTCTGCAAGCTGAGTATATTGCTTCTGAGAGTATTACTAAAATAGCATGCTTTTTTTTTTAAGCGGCTACAGTTGTCCACAAAGAAATCAGGGTTTCACAGTGTTAATGCTTTACCTGAATGAACTGTATGAATTTCTTGTAATATTAGCATTTTCATAAACATAACTGAATACACATTTGCAATGATATTATGTATCCCTTGCTATTGTGTAGCTCAGATGTATGAAATATAGATGTGCACCAAATGCACAAATATGGTGCTACATGTTCTGATGTGAGCATAAGCTTTCTGGAGGTAAGCCTCTTTCTGGTTCCAGTTCAAAGCTCAGAGCAGATCTGAATTGGGTGTGTGTGTCCCTGAATCAATGCTAGTCACCACTCTATCATCAGTGTTAGATGCATGTCATAAGACAAATTTCTAGTGCTGCTCATGCATGAATGCCTTAATGAGCAGGTAGAAGTATAGAAAGCAGAACCAAAAAAAAAAAGAAAAGAAAAAGAAAACATTATTTCTAGAGAAGGGTTGTGGTGGATCATTCCTGTGTGTAAAATGGCATCATGATTCCCCCAGATAGCTACCAGAGGACCAGCACATGCACAAGATTGCATGTGCTGGTCAAGATTACATGTACCAAATAAGAGTAAACCTGAGACTGGGGAGGAACTATGCATGCATGCCCCAAAATTCCATCAATAGTTCTCTTTGCATGTGACTTGCTTATTCTATTCAAAGGTAGCCCCTTCCCACATGCAAGCACATCACTCCCCATCATACATGCTCAAATACCTTATGGCACATAACAGGGGAAAACAAATTCACTTGTTTCATAATAAGTGAAAAAGAGATTCCTATGATAGTGAGAAAGATGTACAAGTTGCTTCTGGTGGCTTAAAGGTAAAGTATGCCGTCAAGTCGATTTCAACTCCTGGTGCCCACAGAGCCCTGTGGTTTTCTTTGGTAGAATACAGGAGGGGTTTGCCATTGCCTCCTCCCACACAGTAAGAGATTCTTCCTTTCAGCATCTTCCTGTATCGCTGCTGTCCGATATAGTACCAGCGAGGATTCGAACCGGCAACCTTCTGCTTCTTAGTCAAGCATTTCCCCGCTGCGCCACTTAAGGTGGCTTCTGGTGGCTTACTCCACCAGTTTTTCAAATAGCTGAAATATCAAAACAGTTGATACTTATGACCCAGAAGTCACATTTTTATTAACATAAATAAGCACTCAGTTACTGCCACAAAGCATTTCAATCACCAAAGGTCAATCCATTATTTAATAGTAAGATCAGGGGCGTAGCTATAATTGAGCGAAAGGGTTCCAAGAACATGGGCCCCCAGCTTCTGAGGGCCCTCCAGCTCCACCCCTCCCTATTTTCTTCATTGTGTCCCTCACTCTGGGGGGCCGCCAGAAAGAGGGATGAACACAGGTCCCCTTTCCCATAGCTACGCCCCTGAGTAAGATGCTACAAGATCTAGAGACTACAGTACACATTATATTATATTATAATTATTACTATTTATTACATTTATAAACCGCTCTATCCAGAGGCTCTGGGCGGTGTGTGATCTATAGGTGGAAAACAGAATGGAAAACAGGCACTATACTGGACCTGTACAGAAACCGCTGGAAAGACTGCACTCCCTGAAGTGTTAGACTGTGAGAGACATCTGGCCATCACTTCCCAAGCCCACTTCACCCTGTATAATGCCTGGCCCACATGTGCACTCCCATGAGAGAGAAACAGAGATCCTTGTGAGACTCCTGACCCCAAATTTCATGAGACATTCCTTCATCTCTGCTCTCAGGCCCCTCTGCGCTCCCATCACTCCACCCCACGAGACAGATCGCACTTCAATAGAATCCATTATGTCTCTTTTCTTTGGCTTGCTTTTCAATGGATGACAGTTTGGCCTGGGAAGCTCAGCCCCACCACAGCTAAAGGGGAGTGCTGCCTGCCTGGTGCAGGAAAGAATTAATGCTAAGTGACTGTGCCTTTGTGAGTCCAAGGACTCAGAGCTGATCGAGAATGCATGGGAACGACTGCAGATTACAACAGGGTGCAAGCAAAAGAAAATAAAACGCCTCAAAACAAACATCGACTTTAAATCAGTGTTAACCAGACAGGCAGCCCCTCTAAAGCAAGTTTGGAAACAGGGGCCCCAACACTGACTCTTTGTTAATTTTATGAAAGCCCTGTCAGTAATGGACAAAGACACATTTGCAAGGGATGTTGCCATGTGTCAGGTGCAGCAGCTAAGAAGGGGAATGCAAGGGAAGTGAAGAAAATGTAATCTCCATAGAGAAGCAACATTACATTAGCACACCCATTCCTTAGGTGCTTCCTGTTAAGATACCATTCTATGGTCACACTCCTCTAGTGTAAGACAATCCATTCCCATCCTTTTGTTAGCAGCCTTTGCAGATATTTAGACCTCAAGAATCCAGATGCCTTAAACCACATGGAAGCTGATAAACAAGCCAACTGAACTACCAAGAAGACCACATTCCTCTTCTACAGGAGGGGCAGGCAGCAGCCACTAGGGACAGAATGCATGAAAACAAGCTCCCTGGACTGGCTGCTTCTTCCCTTCTGCTCAGGAGATACGACACAAGAAAGGGCTACTCTGTGTCCCTTTGGGGGTACTGCAGTCTTCATCACAAAAGCTCCAATTACTTTTATTTGTTCTGTTTTTGAACTGGACATCACCTGCTGTTCAAGGCTTAATGAACAACAGCAACACTCCAAGAATGGCAGTTAATGGCTTGGGAATCAGTAAGTGATGCTCCTTAATAATCATTTAATATCTCTCAATCACCACTCAAAATGGAGCTTTTCACAAGGTGGCAAAGATGATAAAACAATAATTTTATTTTCAAACATTTTGAAAGTAATACAACATACAGAATTAACCCAACTTAAGATTTGTCCTGAGTCCATTGCTGTTAAATACTGGGCACAATCCATTCAAAGTTAAGCACTTTTAAGTCTCATCAGTTTCCGTGTGCTTTACTCTCACATTGAAATTCATGGGACTTAAAACACCTAACCATGACTGGATGGCTCCTATTTCTGTTCTAATGATTTTGATGGTGTTGCAGAGGGCAAGGAAGGATGGGAAATGGAGCAAGGGAAAGTCAGAGGGCAACACAGACCTACACAAGACAGATCTAGAATAATTCAGGAAAGGATTTCTTACAAAAATGGGCCCTGAGGAGGAAAAAAAGGAGAAGTAGCTTCAGAAATAAGGAGAGGTAGAGGAAACAGCACAGCTGTTGGGAGTGGAAGCAGAGAATAAAAGCTGTGAAGAAGGTATGGGTTGTGGGGGAATGAGAAGTGATGAAAAGAAAAATGAAGAAGCAGATATGTCAGGAGGTAAGAAGTAGAAAACTTTGAGTGCTAAGAACTAAGAAAATGAAGTTGATGTGTTTTTCCTTCTCTTTGAGTGGCTCTTACATATGGCTGCACAATGGCCAGGTAACTCCAAACATAAGCAATGAAATCTTTTCCCAGGAAGGTAGACCAATGAGGCAGCATCTTCTTGCTGGGGTTCTTAGCTTACACTCTCTTCTCTGCACCTCCCAGTAACCAAGAGTCCACCTCCAAGTCCTAAAAAGATTATGTGCTTTACAGTTTACAGCTTACACCCCGATCTATGCCCACAGAGAGAACTCTTCATCTGCTCCTGCCTCACAGCTACTGGAGGAATCTTGTGTTGATTTCCTGGTTGGTCTCCCAAAAACATTAAGTTCATTCTTCCCAATCTCTTCCCAAAGTCCAACACTGACCCTTATTTGCTATTCCTGTTTTTGACAATACACAAAAAAATTCCTGTTTTTGACATGCATCTCACCATGCCCTCAGTGCAGTAAAGAAGTTTGGAGAAAGGCAGATCTATGGAACAGCTATCACTCCATTTCCTGTCAACTTCCTGAGAACAAGACAAACTCCCCCATACAGCTTACCACAAACCACATCACTTTCCACTGCACTCACTGCTCAGTGATGATGTGTTCTCATACGATCCCTTCATTGATGAGAGAATTCTAAAATACATAGGGAGATATAGCCTTTTACCCCCAAGCTCCTATAGCTGTAGGAAAGAGATTTGCATGAGATGCCACCTGAGGGTACACAATATGAGGAGGGGCTGTTGCTCCAAACACCTGCTTTGTATGCAAAAGGTACCAGGTTCAGTTCCTTACATACATTTCCAGATAGGGGGCTGGGGAAGATATCTTTCTGGAGAGCTTCTGCCTGTCTGTGTAGACAATACTCATTTAGATCAGGCCTGCTCAAATTTGCCCCCCCCCCAGCTGTTTTTGAACTACTGCTCCCATAATCTTCAGCCACAGTGGCCAATAGCCAGGGATTATGGGCATTGTAGGCCAACATTTACAGGAGGGCTGAAATTGAGCAGCCTTGATTTAGATGGACCAATGGCCTGACTCAGTAGAAGGCAGTTTCAATTGTTCAACTCCTTAAAGTCAACATAGGGAGTTTGTCTATTTCACTTATCCCTCTGATGTAGGTAGGTGGATGTAGCCACACTCCGGCCTCAACCTTTATCATGCCTGTTTCCCAGCGTATTTGAGACACAGCGAGACACTTGGAGGGCTGCTCTTAGCTATTTGGACTGCACCAGCTCCAAGGGGGCAAAATTGGAGGGGCGCCCTGTTTGGGCACCATTGGAGTTGTGCCAATGTCTTGGCCTCAAATAATTTCAGTGCTGCAGGTACATACTCTAGCCCATAGGAATTTTAGAATGGCGGTGGAGCTCCTTTGAGCAAGGAGGGCAACATCTACCTGGGAATAAGACTCAGTGATTCCGACTGCTGACTCTTACTAATAGATATTAGTTAGTAGGAACCAGTAGAGCTGCCCCATCCCAGCAAGAATAGGCAACTCCTTTAAGGTAGGCCAGTTTTCATGCTGACATGGAGTTCACACCAGCAGAGTAATGTCATCAGACTGCAGCAGTGTGGCTGCCACGGATTGGGGACAAGCACAGCGTTTGGCTCCAACATATAGGTGTAACCCCTGCTCCTTAAGGATTAAAACATTAGGTGATATCGGCTTGTCCAGTAGGGGGCCTCAAGTTGAATAGGGACTACCACATATGGCAAAAAAGGTGCACTCCTCAGAGGCCTACAGAAGAAGGTCCCTACCTAGAGAGCTCCTGTGGGCTGGTTGTTTGCTAAGCCTATATGTATTTAATTCAGGGATAAAGATACCTGGTTGCTGTTTAAGTAAATGTATACATTTAATAATTATGTGTAATTAATATCTATAATAAATGTGTAATACTGTGGTGTATGGAAATATCCCAAGAGGATCCAGAGGCCTGAAGAAGAAGGCCCTTAACTAGAGAGCTCCTGTGAGCTGGTTGTTTGCTAAGTCTATATTGACTACTTTCAGACTTCAAGAAGAGGGGACAGCAACAACAGACTGTATCTCAACACCACAGCCAAGAAAGAGCTCTCAAACGAGTCAGGAACAACAACAAAAAGCCTTGGTTTGGGATACAAGAGTCTGTGCTAATCTCTGTAACTTATTTTGCAAATTCTATTGTTTGTGTTAAGAAGATAAACTTTAAACTGCAAATGTATCATATAATTGTTATAATTGTGTTTATATGAAAAGAAACCCCACAAGGCAGGATTACATTGCCAGTTGTAAAATAACCCATACATGGCAGCAGCTAGAGGACAGGTGGTGGCAGCAACAAGAGGCCCATCCTCAAATCTCATCCCAGGACCACCTGTGACTGGTTAAGGCAAATGGAATGAAGGATAGACCCCTGTCTTGAGGGACTTACAACCTAGATGTAGGAGCTATTCACATCACAGAACCAGACTAAGGAAGCCCAGCCTGGTTTTCAGTGCGTGTGTGTACCACCAGTGACAAGCCTGCTCAGGGAGCCCGCTGCTTAGCCTGGGGTTTGGGCGTGAGGGCTTCCACAAAGTGGGCTAAATGCTCCTGTGTTGGTGTCACACAGCACCTACACACAAGTAGCCTCCTGACCAGCACTCATGGTGCATTATGGAAGCTCTGGGGGCCTCCCGGCAGAAGGCAGCAATCAGTAGGCAGCATATCTGCAGGGCTGGCGCTACCAGCAATCAGTAGGCGGCATATCTGCAGGGCTGGTGCTACAATTAGGCCAACTAGGCAGCACCTAGGGTGCAGAATGTAGAGCAGGCCTGCACAACTCAAATGACCTGGCGGGCCGAAACCAACAGTGATTTGGTTCATGGGGGCCGAGGTCAATTCTTAGGGCGCTGATTATTAGAGTAACACTTAATATCAAACAATCAATCAAACAAACAAATTAAAGTGCAATGAATTAAAAATGAATTTAATCAATATTTAACTTTTGATGTTCTGGCAGGCCAAGATTGATTAAATTAATATGAAATAAGTTGAATTAAAATTCATTCTAATAATATAAATAGCAATAGCACTTACATTTATATACCGCTCTATAGCCGGAGCTCTCTAAGCGGTTTACAATGATGTAGCATATTGCCCCCAACATTCTGGGTACTCATTTTACCGACCTCGGAAGGATGGAAGGCCGAGTCAACCTTGAGCCCCTTGGTCAGGATCGAACTTGCAACCTTCTGGTTACAGGGCGGCAGTTTTACCACTGCGCCACCAGGGGCCCCTATTATTATACATTCTATACAAATTACTTACAAATCTATACAAATACAAAATATTATACAATCTATACAAAATACATAATAAAATGCATTGTTCTTCCTTTCCACCTCTGCCAAATCATCACACATAACATGAAACACTTTTAAGTGAAAAAAATATGAGAAGCTCTTCTCATAATTTTGGAAAAGCAGGGAGAAGGGGAAAGAAAGATGGAAAGGATGTAGCAGGAGGCTTGGCGAGAGAGAGAGAGAGAGAGACAGAGAGAGAGAATGAATGGAGCAGTCTTGGTGAGAGAGATTCTGTTTCCCGTTGTTCTGGAGGTCCCCATTCTCTTCCCACCACTAACAGCTTTCCCTCCCATCCCTCGGCAACGCTTTCTCTCCCCGCCGGGCTCCCTGCACCCCTGCCATTTTTGCCCGCCCCCGCCACTGGACTCCCTCGTGGGGCCACTGTCCATCGCTGCCTCCTACCTCATCGCCACCGCCACTCCCCCCAATTCCAGTCACCGCGCAGCTGAGGAGATGCCCCCAGGGCTATTTCCCCTTCCTCCCCCTGCTGCTTAACCCCCCGCTCCAAAATTCCAGCCACCGTGCAGCCGAGGAGATGGCTGCGGGTGTCCTTCTCTACCCTCCCCCACGGCGGCGACAGAGGCACACGGCGACAGAATTCAGAGTGGTGCTTGGGCCTGCTATTTGGCCCAGTGTCACTTTCCAACTGCGCACCTCGCAGTTTGGAAGCAAAGCCAGGCCAAATGGCAGGCCCGAGTGTTGCTCTGATTTCTGCTGCTGTGCGCCGCTGCTGCCGTGGAGGAGCGTAAGGAAGAACTCCCGCAGCCATCTCCTCGGCCGCTCAGCGGCTGGAATTTGTGTGTGGGGGGGGGGTTAAGCAGCAGGGGAAGGGGAAATAGCCCCGGGGGCCAGGAAAAAAGGCCTCGCGGGCTGCATGCGGCCCCCGGGCCATATGTTGTGCAGGCCTGGTGTAGAGTGTCAATGTGTTAAGAGTACCCTTCTAGTTCAAAATGGCAAGGAATGGGAAGGCTTGGAGGAGAGCAGTCTGGTGGGGGGTTTGTGTGTTTCACTTGTAAGTGGAAACGGGGGACGAAAGGCCTGCGGGTGGGGGGGGGGACTGCGGGAGACATTTCTGAGCTCTGGTTGAGGTCGGCAGGAAAGTAACTGAGTCATGTGAGAAAGGAGAGGCCCAAATGGGCGCAGTGTTTGCTAAGTCTGACTCTCCTCCTCCTCCTCCACCCCTCTCTGCAGCAACTTCCCACCTGAGCTGTTCCTCTGGTGCCTCCCTCCCCTATTTCCCGCCCATCACCATGAGTTACGGGCAGTCACCACCTGATGTGGAAGGGATGATGACTTCACTGAAGGTAGACAACCTGACTTACCGCACCTCCCCAGACACGCTGCGCCACGTCTTCGAGGAGTACAGCTGCATGGGGGCATCTACATTCCCCGGGGACCACTACACCAAGGAGAGCCACCGTTTTGGGGGTTGCAAGTACTTAGCCTTGCCAAGGGCACACAATAGTCTGGCACAGGCCCCTGTATATCTGGCCACCCAGAAACAAGGATGGGATGGGGCAGGCGGGGCAAGCTTTTCACTGCTTCTTTGCCTTGTCTGAGCCCATTCTCCAATCGTGATAATGGGCTCATTAACACAAATGGGTCAACAAAGGGGAGAATTTGAGGCAGGGTTAAACAGAGGATGAGTACGCGGTGGTTATTTTACAGGTTAGGGGTATGCATGGAACCTTGTCCTACCAGGGATGTGCATTACTACCCCTAGTTGCAGTAATAGGGGTAGAAAGTATGTACCCTAACTACTAAAAAATCATAATTTGCTATAATCTTCAGACCCCTTTAAGCATTTGGGGAGCTCCCCATTAATTTTGATGAACTCTCCCTCTCCATCAAACCGAATAACTCATATCTTCACGTCCCAAAATATATTACTTCCCCAAAGTTTCCTTCCTCTCCCCACAAAAATTTTTAAATGAAGAGTTACTCCTCAGCTTTCTCTCTGCACTCCTGTAATTCTTGTTTCAAACCAGCTGCCAATGCAATCACGGCTATTACATACTGTACAGTAGAAAACTGCAGATTGAGCCGAGAGACAAATCTACGACGCGGCACAACTCCCGACGTCTGCTTTATATGCATGGCCCCGCCCCCATTCTCCGGCCCTGTCGTTTCAACGCTCTAGCCCCGCCCCCCAAGAGTTGCGCTTGTCTCGTGGTGGGCCTCGCCCGCTCTGTGACGTAGGCCGCACGGAGGGTCCCCGGATGAGGCAGGGTTTGGAGTTGAGTCAGCGGCTGGCTGAGGCGATGCAACGGTATTGGTGGTGGCGGCGGCAGCAGCAGCAGCAGCAGCAGCTGCGGCCGTAACAGACACACAGCACTTGGACGGGTGACGCGGCGCGAGGAACAAGGCTGGGTTGAGAGGGTATGTGAGCACGTTGACTTTTCGGGGGATCCCAGGTGGGGCTGAGGTACCGTTGAAGCCGGGTGTGTCCTCCCCCCCCCGCCCTTCCTCCCCCCACCGCGCGAGCACTATCGCTTCACTCCTTCCCCCTAAGCTCGTGCCGATTGGTTGCAAACTGACAACGGGGCAGATTCCGCCCCTGCTCGCCTCCTATTCGCTGGCTGCAGCGCAATGGCCGGATGCGGCTGGCTGAGGGGTTGTCATTCAATGATCAGGGCGGGGCCGGGCTCCCTCTCCCCTAGGCGGTGAGGAGAGCTCGTTGCCCTTCTTTGCCTCTGACGGTTGGGTGGGGAAAACGGCCGGGATTTGTCCTTTCTCCGAGAACTGTGGCCTTCGCCCTGCTGCCGCCAGACTCTCTCTCTCCCCCCGTTTCTGCCCTTGTCCTGGGCCTGCGCTCCCCGCTTGGCAGCCAGTTGCAAAGGCTCCGGCTGCGCCTCTCTGGGATTTGCTTCATCACGGCCCACAGCGGCTTTCTCTTCACCTCTGGCCTGGCCCCCCCTTCACGGGAACAGGCGCTGCTTCTGTGCCAGCTCCGTGCCCAGGATGGGGCATCCTATTAGCTCCTCTTAAGTCTATGTTTAGCCTTTCTCTCTCCAGGCTCTACAACGGCCTCCCCTGCCAGTTCAGCGTTTGACCTGTGACTGCCAGCTACAGGCCAGTCCTCTAGTCCCTCTTGAGTTATGACTCCTCTCTGTCTTGGGTAGCCTTCCCCAGAGACCTTCTGCTCCTCGAGCTCTAGCAACACTCGCTTTCTAGGGAGGGCAGATTCCAGAATTAAAGCTTGCCTTGTTCATATGAGTAATTAGTTCCAGTGGTCCTCTTTTGGGTAACTTTCTCCATGGAATAAAACACATTCTTATAAACTAGGGTAGAATGCATCTGTGGCACAATTGCAAAAAGAATATGACTCTTCTGAGTCTTTGTGCTGGGGTAATGTGAAGTGAATCCCTCCCCCCCAACTTAAGCCTGTAGACTAATCCTTAGAGTCAAAGTAGATGTGATGAGGACAGCCATGTTTGTGTATGTGCTTTTCTTGCCATGTTTGTGTATAAAGTGGTGGCTGGGGTCTAATGTTTACATCCAGAGTTGTGTTGGGATGTAACTCTTCCTTCATTCCCCAATTTACCTCCCCACATTCTGCTGCTTCTCTCCCCAGTGTGGCTCACATTTGATTTTAGGGTCAGGCTAACAAAAAGAGTCTGCAGTGATGGAATGCAGGTAACAAAAGTGCGGAAGGGGAAGGTTTAGTTCCACTGGACCCCCGTCACCATTTGTTGTAAGTCGTGGACCACCCTCCTGTTTTATACATAAATGGGGTAGACACACAAACATGTGGTAGCCCCTATCATGTGCTGCTGCTCCTCCTCCTGCTAAATTTTGTAAACCCCTTGTGGCAGGAATCAGTTTGTTAGTTTGTAACGGAAGTGACTTGTCTAGGGAACAAGAGGTTGTTAGTTTGAATCCCCACTGGTGTTTCCCAAACTTTGGGAAACACCTTTGTTGGACAGCAGTGATATAGGAAGGTGCTGAAAGGCATCATCTCATACTGCACGGGAGGAGGTAGTGGTACCCCTCCTGTATTCTACCAAGAAAACCACATGGCGCTGTGGTCGCCAGGAGTCAACACTGACCTGACAGCATGATCTTCCCTTTTCTAAAGTACTAAACACACTGATAGTGTATACATCATATCTTCATGAGAAAAACTCCTTAGCCATGTGTATTTTTGCTATAAAAATCTTCTAACTGCCAGCCGGCTATATTTGTGTAAAGGGAAAAGCCTATGAGAAGTGTTGATGTCAGCTGGTTGCTAGGGTACACAAATATACTGATGATGTCAGAGCACTAAGTTCCCATGAGTCACTGAAAATATTTTGTTACTCAGAGTAGAGAAGAGGCAGATGTGGGAATAGATGCTACATGTTTTCCTGGCGGTATCAAGTTTCGGGAAAGTGGTTATGGTGCATCACAAATGTTTGTGTAGACATACTGTCATTTTTGCTCCAAATAATGTAGCCGTGTCTAGAAGCTTTGTAAAATGAATGCACTGAGAAATAAGACACATTTATTTCTAGATCAACCCTAAAGAGTTATCCCACTGTACCTTTGGATACAGCTATAACTTCCTTATCTGAGAAGTTTCAATAATGCTTTTAACTGAGAGAGTTAATTTGTTCATTTGAGAAAACTTCTGAGTGAAATCTATAGATGTTCCTGTCCTTGTGAGGGTTGTTTCCCTTGTTTAATGTTTAAATTATAGATTTGCTCTGCAATGGCTGCATACTGGACATCTCATATTCATAATGAAATGCTGATTCAAGTGCAGTAACAGTCTTAGAAATGAGTAATCCGATAAATACTGTATCTGGTAGATGGAGGCATCAGATCTATAAAATTAGTAAATCTTTGTTGGGAGTCAAGCTGAGCTTCCTTCTCTAGTTACTGTTTTACACACACACACACACACACACACACACACACACACACAGTATCATTTAATATTAGATGGGAGATAGATGGAAGACTTTGGTTATGTTTTGGAAAGGTGAATATAGTTTTGATGTGAATTTTTCAAGTGTCTGATTACCTTTCTGCCTAACAGTATATGGACTGAAGGCACCCTGTTTCCTTGGTTTCTTCAAAACTTTAAAATGGTGGCCAGAGGTTCGGCTGATACGCCAGCTGTGTCCATTTCTTGAGATAAATGACCTCAGAACAGTAGTACATTTGCTGCTGTTCACCTCCAGACTTGACTACTGCACTGCACGCTATGTGGGGCTGCCTTTGTACGTAGTCTGGAAACTGTGGCAGCCAGGTTGGTCTCTGAGTCATCTTGGAGAGACCATATCACTCCTATCTTAAAAGATCTACATTGGTTGCCAATACGTTTTTGGGCAAAATACAAGGTTTTGGTTAACCTATAAAGCCCTAAACAGCTTGGGCCCTGGGTATTTAAGAGAACGCCTTCGCTATGAACCACTCCGCCCATTGCAATCATCAGGAGATGTTAGTCTGCAGTTGCCGTTGGGTCGTCTGATGGCTACTCAGGACAGGCCTTCTCCATTGCTGCCCCGAGGCTTTGGAACGTGCCTCCCCATCTCTTACAACTTTTAAAAAGGCAGTCAAGATACATTTATTCACCCAGGCTTTTAATTAGTTATTCCTTCAATAGTTTGATGATTTTTAATAGTTTTATCATATTAAATTTTAAATTGTAATGTTTTAACCTTTTTACTTGCTTTTATTTTTTTGTTGTAAACCGCCCAGAGACTTGCATTTTGGGTGGTATACAAATATGCTAGTTAAATAAAATAAATAAAAGCCAAAGAAGGCCTGAGTCTCTAATTCAGCTTCAGCCACAATCTTGAATGGATAGAGCCAACATAGTTCAGCCCTCAGACCCCATAAACAGGTTTGACACATGCTGTAGGAAGGGAGGCTTTAAATATTTTGGGGGAAGAAAGCAGACAGGCAAAAATGGGCCCTGTTCCTTTTGTGCGTTTCCTGGGGGTTTGGAGACTGAAAGCGAACATTTTCTTTTCCTCTCTTTTTAAAAAGTGCAGGCTTGATAATAAATACTTGAGAATGCTAGAGCTCTGCCCAGTAGGCTAGCCACTTGAAAATAATTGGAGCAAAGGAGGAGGGAGAGGCTGACTCACCTCTGATGTTTGCTCAGAGGGACTGCCAGTCTGAGAACACGTGAACTCCGATTGCTTAAACCTGCATCATTTATGAAACACATGCTTTACTTTCTAAGCTTGGCCATATGTAAACTTTTATATGTGTTAACAACAAGCTAGCTTTTAAATGGAAAAATAATCTGAAGTGAACACTTCACTGGATTTAACCCTGTTTGGGGTCTTTAATTTTTTAAGGAAGGAAACAACAGCTGACTGTGCAACTTGGATATTAGGGTGGAGTTTGTGTATACAGATTGTTGTGTAAGTGTGGTGGTCTTTCCTTTGCATTTGGGGTTTTTTCTGTTCATGGATCACAACCGGAACTGGAAAGCTCTGTATTTATGGATTGATTTGTCATGCACTCCTGTATTTGTTTATACTGCATTTGGGAGTTTGATAACTTAGGGTCTGCTTCTAGAAAATGACTCCTGATTTAGGAGTAGTCTGTTTCCATCTCCTGAAAGAAGGCAACTTGTTTTTCACAACAGATAAGAGATATAGGCTGGGTAGACAATTTGGTAGACTGTTTAAGGATATATTTAGTAAGGCAGAAAATTAAACTGGAGTCACCTTAAGTGGCGGAGCGAGGAGATGCTTGACTAACAAGCAGAAGGTTTGGTTTGAATCCCTGCTGGTACTATATCGGGCAGCAGCAATATGGGAAGATGCTGACAGGCATCATCTCATACTGCACGGGAGTAAGCAATGGTAAACCCCTCCTGTATTCTACCAAAAGAAAATCACAGGGCTCTGTGGGCGCCAGGAGTCGAAATCGACTTGACGGCACACTTTAAGACCAAATTATGTACTATTAAGTATTCCTGAATGCAGGCTGCTAAGTCCAGGTTTATGGTTGTTTCAGCTCATCAATCATCAAATTTTCTTGGATCAGAGTTTAACTTCCTGAAATAAAAGTGCATTTGAGACAAATTGTAGTTGAGTTAGCTTCACTGAAGATTAGTGAACCTGCCAGATGAATGTTAAATAATTCCCTGTTGGGTAAAATGGCAGGACAGATTTTGGTGTCTCCAGGGAAGAACATGGTTAAGTCCCTTTATAACTAATCACATCAGTGAGTCTCCTTTCCTAGCACTTGTTTCTGTAATGCTTGCTGATGATGTGGTGTTTTTATTATAAAAGTAGCATTCTTACTGTGCAAATTTTCTTTACAAGTCTTATTCACCCTCATATCTTTCACCCTCATATCACCTCAAAGATACCTTATATCTTTGAGGTAAGCTGCTATTGTTTCTCTTTGAACAGAAGCAGACATTAAACCAAAAGAGTAAATTGCTCTAATTAGAATTGAAATATGTCCCTGGTCTGTCCATTCCTACTTCCAAAGCTGCTTCATTGGATATAACATCTTCCATTATTATTCTCTGTCCTCATGGGGAATAATGTTTTGTTTTCTTATTTTGTAACACCCAACTTTATTATTCCTTGTCATTTTATTGGCAGCAGATATAGCTGAAGGAGTGAACCGTGGTTCTGGTTGCTGTTGCAGATTTTTTCCTTGATAAAACTGATTGTCTTTAGAAACATTGAGACCAAGACTTTTCAGTATGTAAATCTGTGACCTTAATGGCCATTGCGGACTTCAGAGCAGCATCTGGGAACTGGAAGTTTTAGTAGTGAATCTCAGGAAATCCTAACATCCTCTTCCAGCTAGTTGCATGATCGTATGACTCTGATGTGAGCTAGAGCTTATGGTAATGATGAAATCCACTTCTGAGAAAGGTCACTTGTTGCCTGTTTGAATAGTTGTCATTTAAAGGTATATTGTAAAATGTGAGGCTTAAAACCCCCCACAACATTTCTTGTGCTTTCCCCTCCTCCCATTAATCAGTTTAGACTGTTTCCTGCATGAATTCTTAAAATGTTTAGGGAAGTAGGCAGAAAGTGACTACAAATCTGTTTCTGTAATGTGCATATGATCAGACACAAGCCTGAAGTACATTTGGTTGAATTCTCCAAAGTTTGTCTGCTATTCGTGCATCTCATACTTGGGAGCTTTCACATCACAAAGATGGGTGTCTGACACTGTCTCCATTTTCCTGCTGCTTCCCTGGATGCACTAGGGAATAGTACTATAGAATTACTAATTCCCCATAGTAATTCAATATAATACACATTCATGCTAAGTTTGAGAGAGGAAGAAAGTGGGGGATCTAGGGCTGCAGGAACAGGAGCGTTGGGCTGCAGGAACAATTGGGACAACTTTATTCTTTGTTGTCTTGTATTTAGGAATTGCGGTGGATTGGTTTAAGTTATAATCTTGTGCAGGATTTGGAAGGATGCTCAGTTGAGCGAAGTGGGACTTACTCCTGTTTATACTATACATACATAGCTTCAGCCAGGCTCTAAGACACTGCCTAGAGATGTACATATTAGGCGTTATAAAATGTGATAAATAATCAATGTCCAGAACTTTTCATGAACTGATATCTTTTGAGGAGGGTATCAGCAAATGTGCTTAATTAACTTTTGGTTGCTCTGAGTTATTGTTACCTTTTTTTGTAACAGGATTACACTTGATAATATTTTGCCCCTGGAGAAGGCTTTGGCTGACATGCGTTGGGCTAAAATAAACCTGTTTACAGCACTGTGGGACTTTTGTCTCTTCATTTTCATCTGTATTTGGTGTTTCTCGTTTTTCTTCATCCACTTTTGTAAACTAGGCCTAACTAAACCAGAGAATAAGTGGAAAGTTGCTAAACCAAGAAAACTAGTAGCCAAGCATAGGACAAGAAAGGAGTACTGAGTTTTTGCTTGTAAGCTGCATTCTGTACACGCTATTCTCTACATTGCATCTCTTTGGGGGCAATATTCAGACTTCATCCTTAGTCATAACATCATATGCTAAGAGAATACCCACCTAGGAAGAAGCTCTTGAAATGCACTCAGTCTGCTAGTGACTTGGCTGGAGTGCAGGAAACTTCTTTCTTGGGACAAGAATTTGGTTCCAAAGCTTGTGGAAGTATCCAGAGGCTCTGATTTGAACAGGCTGAACCTCTTATAATCTGATTAATAAACTCAAACTGTATACTAGCTTTAGTTCATGGCCACAAGAGGTATCCTAAATATTCTAGGGTGTAATCTCTGATGCAGGAAGGGTATTTTGGAGATGTGCCCATTGGTCACAAGCTGCTAGGCTTAAGAAGGTCTGATTACAATGTTATCCCATTCTGAGGTATAGTATTCAGTTTCCTTCTCCAATGATTTATCAAGGATTTAGAAGTGTTTAAAATAAAATGAACCTGAACACTCGTTTGTGCACCCATACTTCCCTACGAGGTGTTTATAAAAAACATTTATACAATTTTAAATACAAGTTTGCAAAGCAGTTTACTCAGTGACTGAAACTTCCCTTCACCAAATACATAAATAAATCTGTATCTTAGACTTGCTTGTTTGTGGGTGAGAATATTAGAGTGTTCAAAATGCCTCATATGTTTGGTATAAGGTAGGTCCATTTTACCTGCTTGCACAAGACAAATGAATTCATGGCAATTAAGTTATCTCCCAGAAAGTTCATGGCAAAGTCAACATTTGAATTGGGGGCTTCTGATTCATAGCTTGTGCTCTTAATCTCGCAAACTTCATTTCTGGAATTGTGTAGACTGCTTAAATATTATTTTGGCACAAGCATTGGAGTTTGCCATACTACTCAAGAGGCAGGATCTGCCAAATCCAAAGATGCCACTTATCAACTTGATCTGTTTGCTCTAATTGGTTCCTATGTGTGCGTGCAAGGTGGATGAAATGGGGCTATAGACCCCATTTCTGTCAGCATATGGAATCAGTTGTGTTACAATCCATCTTTGCATATTTCATTCATTCATTCATTTGATTTCTATACCGCCCTTCCAAAAATGGCTCAGGGAGGTTTACACAGATAAATAATAAATAAATAAGATGGATCCCTGTCCCCAAAGGGCTCATAATCTAAAAAGAAACACAAGATAGACACCAGCAACAATCACTGGAGGTACTGTGCTGGGGGTGGATAGGGCCAGTTACTCTCCCCCACTAAATAAAGAGAATCACCACATTAAAAGGTGCCTCTTTGCCAAGTTAGCAGGGATTATTTGGGAGCAGTAACAGGGAATGGCAGAATGCAAGAAATGGCAGGTTAGTGTTTATGTTACTCCATTGCTTTTCTACAGGATATCTTCCTTGGGCTGAGCTAAAATGACTCCTCTTTTTAGAGTTGCAGTTCTAGTTTTTCATGCTCTTCATCATTTTCAGTAAAAAGCCAAGTGCAGAGGAGCACTGTATTTTGTTATGTGTGTGTTCTGAATGCTCGGTTCAGAAATGTGGGTCACAGAACTAGGATGTGCCAATTTCTGTGCCTGGAGGTACAGAAATGGCTATTGATGCTTGTCAGAAACCATCTGTATTCTTTGACTGACAATGTTAGTGTTCATGCACATGTGAGTATATAACTCTTCTCGGGCAGTGATGAGTCCACTTTATTCCTGCCTTTGTCTGACAGTGGGCATATGTCACAATTAGGGAAATTAAAAGCTAATATTGTCCAGGAAGAGCCGTGATACTTCTTCAAATGCTAGCACTGATTGCTTTGGTCTTTATGGGGATTGGTGGTCCCCTGGAAGCAGGCATTTGACTAGGAAGAGGAAGAAATGTTGCTTGGAGCCATCCATTACGGAAGGCCATACTTGCTGTGATGCAGGATCTCCTGCTACTTAGTTTTTAATTTAAAAGCAGCACTGGGGGTAGGAATGATTTGAATCAGAGTTGCAGCACTGGCAGAAGTATTATTTAACCCTTTCCTCCATGCTGTTCTCGTGTTCTCTTTAAATTGCACTCTACCAGCTTTTCTTTGCTCTGTAGGGGGAATCCATAGTACCTGCGTATATTCCCCTATGGGATAAATAGCAGCTGGGGATAGGTGGTTTTTTTTGTTTTCAGTCGTGAGAACAATGTGTGTTGATGTGGGGGAGGTGAGAAGGGTTTAAAAGCACATCCCTTGCTCTAGTGCTGCAGTCCTGATTCAGATTGCAAACCCCACCTCCTGTAGCTGCTTTTGAATTTGATCCTAAGGCTTGAGAGAACCTAGTAACTATTCTGGTCTTCATTATCAAGCATGTTTATGTATCTCCTCAGTCATTGTACCTTGTACTACTTTATATTTCAAACCAACAATAAAGAGACCTGATATACAATACTAAGAATGCACATACCATCTATTTAATACAAAAACATACTGATATACAGCACATAGAATATGTATGTCTACATAAGTGTAAACATGTTCTACAATGGGCCACCGGTTATGTTCAGTTTTAGCACAAGAGTCTTTGTCAGTTAATTATGAGGAACTGGTTCAGTATATGGTCTTAATTCCACCAGAAGACAAAGCAAAAGTGCTTTGAGTTCAGTTCCTCCCTGCAGGTGTGTTCAACTACTGAGAATATCCATTGCCTTGCTTTTCACAATGGGTAGCTTTCTATAACGTCATTATATGGTGATCTGTAGTTTAAAACCACCACCTGTTGAAGTATTTCACAATTATTATTTTTAGGTATGGTATATTTTTAATATGCCATGCAGGATATATTCAGTGTTTCCTTCACCAAAACAAAAAGTGAATGAGTTGCCTTGATGATGAACTTCAGACTTGGAAAGCGTCTTCAGAATACTCTTGAGACCTTAACGCAGCTTGGGTCTAGAACCTTGACTTGCTAAGTGCTTTTTTATTACCAAAAGCAGTATGTCAGTACTCCACATCCACTTTTTTTAAAGACAAGAATAGAAGGTAGAGTACAGATCTTGTTTGTTTTATTACCTGCTTGTAACAATTGAAAGTTGTTAGTTATGGCTCTTGTCTGGCACCAGGAGGACATCTTGGGGGCACCTTCTTAAGCTGGGTGGGGCCTTACCTATTACTTTCATTTTGTAGGTTTCTCTGATCATGGACTTTGAAGAAATCCCAGACTTTTCAAATCTACAGGAGGAAACCGCATACTGGAAGGAGCTGTCTTTGAAGTACAAACAAAGGTATCTATCTAAACCATGGTGGCTTATTTTGAATTTCATTCTTGATGTTAATGCACTGAAATTGCTTTCTTCATGCTAGCCTTTATAATGCCAGTTTCTGCTTCAAGAGTCCTGCAGTTGAGAGCCGCACATCCCCAGCATCTCTATAAGCTCCATGCTCTATACAGGGTATAGAATTTCTTTGTCGGGACTGGCTTTGCACTGTTTGAAACCTGCCTTGCAAACAATGGCACCCTTTCTCATTTCAAGAATGTTACTGATTGCTTCCCATGCGGACTCAGTCTTATGCATCTCTGTTGGATTAATACTGTATCTCATTTAGTTTGGACTCTCACTTAAGTTTTGGTTTTACTGAAGTTGAGGTTAGATGCAGTGCTCCCTAGTTTTGGTAAATAAGATCATCCCTAGTTCTCAGGTTGTAGGAGTTTCTGGCTCCCCATAGCTTATAAGTAATTAGGTTGCCATCTCGGCCCCTGATGTTAAAACTCCTGCTCCGCCCCTTGTATATTGTGAGAGTGTAGCCCAGTAAAGGCCTGAGCTGAATGAATTCAGTTTGCTGCTTGAATGCAGACTATGCCTGATGTGGGGTGAAATACAAAGGCAGCTGTTATGGGTCACTAGAAAGAACACCCTCTTCGAGAACAGATAGTAGCTTCATTGTCCTTACTTGTAATGTGACTTTTGTATAGTCTGGACAAGTAGCAGCTCATGGAGCAATGCTGCTTTAAAAAAGATATTAGATTAATCAGCAAAGTATGTGTTTTGGCTGCTTCTAGCAGTTTAATACACTTTAGGACCCATGAATAAATATTTGCTGAACCTTATTGAAGTAGCTAATAAACTGTGAAGTGTGATTGGTCTCTTCAAAGCCCATCCACCCATTTCTCTAAAATACAGTGGCATTTAAAAACCAAATCTGCATTACATTCTTTTCATACTAGTTTGCTGAGAAACATCTCTAAAGACCTGGGCTGTGAAAAGTATTGTCCAGAATCCAGAGACCTATTTTAGGTATTCATGGGCTTGGCTGCCGAATCTCACAATGCTTTCAAAACTCCTCACATTCTCAAAAGGGGTTTGCCATAGAGCATTGGGGCAGGGTAGGGCGGGTTTGGGTTGCATATCCTATTAAAAAGCATAAATCTAAAGCTGCATTGGTTATGTGTAACTAGTTGTGCTGTTGTTTGGCTCATGGCTGTAGAAAAATCAGACTGGTAAGCTTGTAAGTCTCCTGTTGACTTTAGCACAATGAACTTGTACTGTATCTACAATGCATTCTTATTTGTGCGTGGTGGCTTTTGGATACATGGAAGTAAATTTCATTGATTGGTGTTGCATGATTATTTTTATTTCAAAATGCTAAAATGACCCCATGTTGCCCTTGGGGTAGTAAGCAACAATTAAATTAATACTAGCTGATTCGGCTCAGAGCATCTGTGCCCCTAGTTCGTCACCACCGCTGCTTTCTGCACCCACCCGTGCCACCACTTTTTTGCTTGCCCGCCCCTGCTGCATTCTTCTTCCCCGCCTGCTCCCTGCCCTCCTTCTTCTTCCTTCCCTGCCTGCCAGCAGTCTGTTTCCCCGCCCGCCCCCTGCCCACTGTCTTTGTTCTTGCCTGCCCGCCCCTTGCTGCCTGTTTCCCCACCTGCCGCCACCTTCGTCCTTTCCCGCCCACCTTCTTCTGCCTGTTTCTCCACCTGCCACCGCCGCCTGTTTCCCCCCCTGCCACCACCCCCTGCCGCTGTTTTCTTCACCTGGCTGGCTGCCACCACAGTTTTCTTCCCCCACTCATCCCGTGGCTATCTGGCAGCTCTCCGAATTCTCATGAGAGCTGCCACGCATGAGATTAGCCACAGGTATGCCATATTGTTGTATAAAATTTTTATAAAAACTACAATTTGGCAGCAGAGCGGAATATAAAACCCTGCCATCTGATTCCACAGCATACAAATGCGTGAGCTTTATATGACTACCCCTACACCAAAAAGACATATTGAAACAAAGATTTTACCAATCTTCTGAAAATAAAAACCAAGCTGGCCTAATGGGCCTCTTTGGTAGGGAGTTCCTTAATAATGTGCTACTAAGGAATAACTTCTGCTTTAACAAATAATGGTATTCTGAGCAGGGCCCCCTCAAATAACTGCAGTATACAGAAGAAGACTTCTACAAGATGAGGTGTTCTCTAAGTTAAACTAGTCCAAGGCAATTTGAAGTTTTTAAAGTGAAATCCAGCGTCTTGGATTGTGCTGGGCAACAAGTTGGGAGCCAACTCTTCTTACAAACACGAATATTTATATACCGCTTTTCAACCAAGGTTCCCAAAGCAATTTACATAGATAGAAATAAATGACTCCTCTTGGCACAGGAATTGCATGTATCCCCAAATCCTCCCGAGGAAGTGCATCCCCACCCAGAACTCCATGATCAATTAGCCCTGCCACCTTCCATGCCTCCATTGTGGATGACTTTAGTTTTACATGCATACATATTTGTGTGTGTGTATAGATTTAGATTAGATTAGATTTTTTAAAAAAAAGTTTAGGTGGTACATGGCAAGCCCTGCCTTTGCAGTGCTAAACCAATCGGCAGCTGGCAGAGAGCAACATCAGAGGCCCTATCGTGGCATGCGTGGGCAGGGCTACCAAGGCCAGCAGCAGTGGGAGGTGCCTGGAGAGGCTCAGCTGATGGGTGCACAGGCTGCGAAGCTGGGGCCTGGCGTAGTGCGGGTGTCCGAGCTTAGAGGTGTGCTGTGGGCTGGGCTGGGTGGCAAGGGCCTTTGGCAGCATCAGTGTCAGAGAAGGAAGCGGAGGAGGAGTCCTCCATGACCCCATTGCAGCTTCCACTGAGGAGCATGAACTGGGCTCAGGTGAGAGTAGGTGCGGGGACCGAAGGTGGGGGGGTTCTGGGGGAGAGCAGAGTAATAGCACACACATGCTCTGCATCGGTAAAGCTAGTTAATCCTTATTCCAATTCATTATTGACCTCGGGTACCTGCTTTATGCATCTACTACCTCAGCTGATGGCTATTGAAATGGAGCTGAAGGTCGTCTATATCCTGATAGCTCAAACTGGACAGCCTTCCTTATCAATTCTTTGTAGGTGTTAAAAAGTACAGGGGACAGGATAAGCATCTTTTGACACTCTGTAGAATAATTCCTATGCCATGGAGTAGTGATCCCCCAACACTAGCTTTTGAGGCTTCCAGGCAGAAGTAGAACTACCACAATGCAATTCTTTCAATTCCAGAATGTTCAAGGAGGCCAAGATGGATTCTGTAGTGAACCAACAAAGTCATGCTCCCCTGTCTGTCTCCCAATATAGCTTATCCAGCAGACAGCTAAGGTGGTTTTATTCCTCAGCTCTTTGTTTCAGTCTGGCCTAATTATGCAGGAGATCATGTCTGATTTTATTTCTGCCAGGGAACAAGGTAATTACTGTTAACTGTTAACTTTAAAATAAGTGTGTCTCAGAAAATATAGTGTTTTGAAGATACTTTCCAGCTAATATAACAAAGGATTTGCCTTTTGCAAAAAATCTAATCTTTTCCTCATTCAGGAGATGCATGCAGGTAATCTGCATCATTCCTGTTAATATCCTTTCACAATAAAAATTTCTTACCAGAATCCACATCATGGGGTGCAATATGCTTTCACCCCTCTTGAGGGTTAGTGCATGGGGGAGAGAGGTCATAGGCTTGGTATTAGTTGATGGACAAGATGAGAACGTGGCTGGTCTGGAGTAACATCCCTCTCTCCTCCCCACTCCCCTCAATTCCTCATAGCTTCCAGGAGGCACGTGAAGAGCTGGCTGAATTCCAGGAGGGCAGCAGAGAATTGGAAGCAGAGTTGGAGGCCCAACTGGTACAGGCTGAACAGAGGAACCGGGACTTGCAAGCTGACAACCAAAGATTAAAGCAGGAACTGGAAACGTTAAAGGTACAGCTGCACCAGTAATGATGTTGGTGAGGATAGATCTGGAGTGGAAAGTATCTTACTTGGTGACTTAGGTGTTGCTCAGAAGTGTGCACATAGATTACTGGGCTACTTAATAGTGAGCTATCCTTCCTCCTGTTTTTTGTTTTTGTTTTTGTTTGTTTACAGTCATAACCCAGTAGATTGTTAAAAGCCAATGAGAAGAGTGCCACCAAATGATCTCACTCTGATTATCCAGTGTATATCAAAAGGTTTTTGCCAGCGAACCTTCATTGATTTTCATGACTTTCCTTAAAATGAGACAGAAGAGTGCACTCTGGGTTGAGGGACTGTATTGGAAGAGTCCTATTTGAAAGGTATAAATATTGCTCTAGGCAGTCCTCTCAGTTTTAGGGCTGTAAGACATAGTGGACCATTAACCGCCATTGTGCCTTGGTAACTGGGTCTGCTTTTGCCTTTGGAGAATGACATTCCCTCCCCACCTAAAACTCAGAAGACCTGAGGTACCTCATACCTGGCTTTTCTGTAGCAGGAGTACCTTGTTGACAACTGATAACCATCCATTGTCATGAGGAACAAATACAGTTGGTGTCTACAGAGCCAGCGTGGTGTAGTGGTTAGAGTGCTGGACTAGGACCGAGAGACCAGATTTCAAATCCCCATTCAGCCATGATACTTGCTGGGTGACTCTGGGCCAATCACTTCTCTCTCAGCCTAACCTACTTCACAGGGTTGTTGTGAGGAGAAACCTAAGTATGTGGTACACCTTTCTGGGCTCCTTGGAGGAAAAGCGAGATATAAATTGTAAAAATAAAATAAGATGAGGGCTTCAGTGCACTGTATCTTCTGCACTCCTTAAAAACCTAGCCATGGAGGCATGTGACATTCTTACCCGAGAGGCTCTTGGAGCTACCTGTCTCCTATGGTAGATAAATGTGCTATCTAGCAATTCAGTAGACTTAAGGGAGAAAATCAGTAGGAAAGAAAAGATGATTGAGTCATGCTGGGTGATATCTTCTTCCCTTGCATCATGGTTTGGTTATTTACTACTGCACCTAATAGTGCAGCGGGGAAATGCTTGACTAACAAGCAGAAGGTTGCCGGTTCGAATCCTCACTGGTACTATATCGGTCAGCAGTGATATAGGAAGATGCTGAAAGGCATCATCTCATACCGCGTGGGAGGGGGCAATGGTAACCCCTCCTGTATTCTACCAAAGAAAACCACAGGGCTCTGTGGGCACCAGGAGTCGAAATTGACTTGACAGCACACTTTACCTTTAAGTCACCAAAAGCAACTTGTACATCTTTCTCACTATCATAGGAATCTCTTTTTCACTTATTATGAAACAAGTGAATTTGTTTTCCCATTTTGTGCCATAAGGTATTTGAGCATGTATGATGGGGAGTGATGTGCTTGCATGTGGGAAGGGGCTGCCTTTGAATAGAATAAGCAAGTCAAATGCAAAGAGAACTATTGATGGAATTTAGGGGCATGAATTCATAGTTCCTCCCCAGTCTCAGGTGTACTCTTATTTGGTACATGTCACATAAGCTTGTGTGTGTGCTGGTCCTCTGGTAGCTATCTGGGGGAATCATGCCATCACACTTGTGCAGGAGGAACCAATGGTAAACCACTCCTGTATTCTACTAAGAGAAAACCACAGGGCTCTGTGGGTGCCAGGAGTCGAAATCAACTTGACGGCACACTTTACTTTATTTACTAAATATATCTGCTAAATATATTTACTAAATTTATTGACTAAATATATCCATTCATGTATGGTTTTCTGGAACTCAAAAAATGCGATGCGTACTGAGATCTAGACACAAGGTAGATCCAAACCCAACAGATTCCAACTATACTTTAACAAATTTAATATATCACAATAGGCACAAATAATGCTGTACATATATAGTAACTTCCATAAATGAATATAACAAACGCATCTACTACTTACTCAGTCCACATTGCTATAAAGGTACACATCTACTATGAAGTCCACTACAGCGACACGGTGACCACCATATCAAGTAAAGGTCTTTATCAAGTGGAAAAAAATGTGGAATGTGATGAAGTGAATCTTTCTGAGAACTGAGGCTTATTGTTGTGATGAACCTATCCAGTACTTTTTACTATCCAGTACTAGTTTTCTGGAAACCAGTAGTAGGAGGCAGAAATGCCTTTAACCTTTTTGGTCTTCCTTCAAAGAAGCAGAATTTTCACTCTCACTTACACTTTCAGGAGAAACTTGAGTACCAGTATGCACAGAGCTACAAGCAAGTGTCATTATTGGAGGATGACCTGAGTCAGACCCGGGCAATTAAAGACCAGCTGCATAAATATGTAAGAGAGCTAGAACAAGCCAATGATGACCTTGAGCGTGCGAAGCGGTAAGAATCATCATTTTGGTGGTAGTCAGTGAATCTGTTCTCTGCCTGAGGCTAACACTTCCCTAGCTATTACTTTGACAGTCAGGCTTTTATTCTGGTAGTTTTTAAAAAGAACTCTGTGTTACAAACAGCCAAATCTCTTTTGCTTAGTAGCCTTGTAGATGAGCAAGAAACTGTTCCAGAATTTATGCATCAGTGTAAAAGACAAGCAAGAACTAAAGTTTCCCTTTTGACTCAGCCCAGCCTTCACAGGACAAAGGCTTTGCACTATAAACCTGGCCTCCATTTATGTATGTGCATGTAGTAATGTCTGGCTGATGTCAGACTGACTGACTGACTCTCTCTAGGCCAGGGATTCTCAAACTTGGGTCCTCAGGTGTTATTGGACTTCAAGTCCCATAATCCCTAGCCTCAGTGGCCTTTGGTTGGGGATTATGGGAGTTGAAGTCCAATAACACCTGAGGACCCAAGTTTGAGAATCACTGCTCTAGGCTTTTTAGTTTGGAAAAGAGGTGACTAGGAGACATGATAGAGGTGTATAAATTATGCATGGAGTAGAGAGAGTGGACAGAGAAATTCTTCTCCCTCTCTCAAAACACTAAAACCAGGGTCATCCCATGAAACTGAAGACCAGGAATTTTAGGACCAACAAAAGGAAGCACTTTTTCACACAGCGTGTGAGAGAATATGGCATTCTCTGCCACAGAATGTGGTGATGGCCACTAGCTTGGATGGCTTTAAAAGGGTCAGACAAATTCATGGAGGACAGATCTATCAATGGCTACTAGCCTGGTGGCTATAGTCTCCTGCAGCCTCTGAGGCAAAATGCCTCTGAATACCAGTTGCAGGGGAAGCAACCAAAAGAGAAAGGGCATGTCCTCACCACTTGCCTGTGGGCTTCTCAGGAGTATCTGGTGGGTCACTGTGTCAAACAAGCTGATGGACTGGAGAGGCCTTGGGCCTGATCCAGCAGGGCTGTTCTTATGATGACAGCTAGCATTCAGAATGTGCTGTGGAAAAAGTACTCAGTTTCTGCTCTTCTAAAGCCTGCAAAAGCAGAATAATACAGTAGATGTTAAGGCTTCTGTTAAGCAACATACTTCTCCTTGTTTTGCCTTCTGAATAGGAGTATCTCAATATCTTTTGTGAAGTCTTGCTCTCTGTGGCCTAGGGCACCCTTGCAGATGTGTTTAAAAATGTTGCCCTTCTCTATCTATGTATCTTTTGAGAAGTGGGTCTTGCAGGCTTCTCAGTTGTAATGAATTTTTGATGCTCATCATACATCTGGTTAAAGGCCCATGTGAATTCATTGTTTACCTAAACTGTGGAATAAAGGCCTGCCATCCTGCATAGTATTGATCCCTTGCTCCTTGAGTTGCTTACATGACCAGCCTTCCCCAGTTTGCTTGTGGGGTGACTTTCTAGGCATACTTTTTCTCATTGTTAAGTATTGGACTCTATGCACTTTCCCTCACTCTTAACATGTTCTAAAGAGCTGATCCTCTGGATCTGGATAGTGATTCCATCATCCATAAATAGTGGGTTCTGCGCCTGCGCAGATCAGCTTTGGGTAGAATTCGTTAGCTCCTCAAGACGCCGGCAACCACCTGTTGCACATGACTGTAGTAGCCCCTAGTGGCGGTTGGGCGTCTCTGCAATCAGTTTCTGACCACCATAGCAATCAGTACTCGGAGACAGTTTGCTCCTCGGAGAAAGTTTGTTTTTCGTATTTTTGGATCTTTTGACTACTGGAAACGGACTCTGACTATTCTTTGGTAATTCCTTCGGGTTTGGCATTGTTTGAGATTTATTCGGCTCAAGACTTCTGGATACGGACTTGACGACTCTTTTCCTACTCCTTCGGACTTGTTTCAGTCTCTGCCTTCCCCTTTGATGACGGAACGGACGACTACTCTTCTCTAAAATGAACAGCTCAGGCAAACCTGGTTAGGCAGATGGCTTGGGCAAGTCTGGAAAGGACAACACAACCTTTAAGCAGTGTACCAATTGTTGCGGGAAAATCCCCTCAACAGACAGCCATGCCCTTTGTTTGTTCTGCTTGGGAGAAAAGCATGAAACGAAAGCCTGCTCAGTCTGCATTACCTTTAACAAGCAGACTTTGAAAAATCATGCAGCACGCCTTAGGGTGTATTTGCTGGAGGAGTCTCTAGCACCTAAAATGGCTACCGAGGAGGCATCGCCAGGTCCTGCTCCGAAAGTGCAGTCTAAAGTCCCAGGAAAGTTGGACAAGCCTTCAGAGGCGAGTGCCTCGACATCGACCGCATCGGCTTTGAAAGCTGCAGTGTCGACCGCTTCGACATCGGGCACCTTAGCCCCATTTAAATGGCCGGAGGATCGGTGTTCTAGCCCGAAGAGGAAGCACAAGAGTAAGGCTTCGACGCAGGAGCCTCTGCCTAAAAAACATAAGCACAAACAGCTTGAGCCGAGTGCGGAGCACACTCCTTCGCCTTTAGGACTACAGGATTATGTGATCCCTCGGCGCCGGGCGGCTTCCTTATCCCCGGCTCCGACACCGCATCAGTCACCTCTGACTCCACGGCCTCGACATATCCAGCGTCGAGACTGCTTGGCGTCGAGGATGAATAGAGAAGTGCCAGCGGATTGCTTATAAGTGCCTTCGACGCTGACCGCTCGGCATCGACACTGCACGACATTGTTGTCGACGTCGGACAACTTTACAGCTCCGGAGTCGACTGTGGCAGTTATACTAGACGTGCAACTTGACATCGAGCCTAACATCGTGCCTGACATCGAGGGAGATTCTGTTATTGTGCATTTGCCTACAACTAGGACATCTCCTACATCTAGGGCATCTCCATTGACCCTGGCAGGGCTGAATGAGCTTCCTCCTGGTTGCTGTCTAACCCGCATGCTAAATTCAGAAGAAAGTACGCCTTCTACCCACACCTTTACGGGATTCCGGGAAGGTGACTATCAGCCTCTGGCTATTCCCAAAATGCCCTCTCTCTCAGCTAGGGAGACACCAGTCACTGGGCTCCTACCCAGTGGGGGTTGGGGAGATTCTATAACGGTATCCCGGGAGGAGTACTCCCTATTCACAAGATGATTAGAGGAACAGGAGCAAGATCCCCCTAAATGAATCCAGAGAATGGAGACGGCTGTGCAGACAACTGTGATTCCTGTACAGCGGGCAGAGATGGCCGTCCAAGTCACCGTACCTTTGCCTCCTCAGCGTTCAGTCTCACTTCAGACATACATACCACACCGGCCATCTCAACCACTGCCGCCACAACGTTCGGTTTCGCTTCAGACCAACATACCGCACAAGCCAACTCAGCCTATACCGTCCACTCGCAGCCAGGCGGCTACTCAGACGACCCGTACTCAGGAACCGATTAAGGTGACTTCTACAGCTGTAGGCAACTCACCCGTTTCATCCAATGGAGATGATAATGATGATATAGAGGGTGACTACACCTCAGACTCGACAGAGGCAGATCCAAAGGACCCAGAGGCACCTGCTCTTCCGGATTCGGATGTTGCTGCTGTTCCATCAATTTTGCCTAATGAGGAAATGAAAGGTTATCATCAGCAGGTGGCGGAAATGGCACGGGTCCTGGGTCTGCGCATGAAAGAGAAAACCACTGACTTAGAAGACCCAGTATATAATATGATGCGGTCGGCCTCCGGCCTGCAATCCATTTACTTGCCTATGCTACCTCATATCTCAAGAGCGGCTAAGTCAGCATGGGAGGTGCTGCAGACCTCTATACCTACTTCCAAGCGTCTGGAGGCTTTGTATCGGATACAGGAGGAAGAAAATGCTTACCTAATGCACCACCCTGCTCCTAATTCATTGGTGGTGGATTGTGCGACAACTTCTAAGGGCGGCAAAAGGCATACAACACCAGCAGACAAAGAAGGCTGCAAGCTGGACGTACTTGGGAGGCGAACTTACTCAACAGCGTGCTTGTCAATCAAAATAGCTAATTATGTAGCATGCCAGGCAAGGTACACACATTCCCTCTGAGAAGCATTGTATGATCAACGGATTATGCTAGAACCAGGGGAGTTTGTTAAAAGGTTTGAGACTGTATTTGCGAAGTCAACTGCAGCCACCCGCCAACAATTGGTGAATGCTAAGCATTTGGTTGAATCCGAGTCTTGGACATGGACGTCATCTATTATTTTGAGAAGGCATGCCTGGTTACGTGCTACAGGACTACAACAGGACATGAAAGATCGAATTGAGACTCTGCCCTTTGATGGTGCCGGTCTCTTCAGACAAAACTGATGTCAACATGGAACAGTGGAAGAAGTCCCAAATTACGGCACGATCTTTCACTAATCCAAAGTATTCTAACAGGTACAGACCATACAATCAATATCAGAACCGCCAGGGCACTTATCGCCGTTCCGATAGGAGAGATTTTAAATGACCTTACCGGCGCTACAATAGTAACAACAAGCAGCCCTTTTATCTTAAGAACAGGGCGAACCAATCTTCTCAAAATAAGAGAACGTTGCAATCAAAGCAGTAGCTTTGATCAGTCACAGAGCCCACAGACATTGAGCGAAATACCTCTTCTACACAACAACAAGCACTTAAGTACCAGGAACACCATCTCCTTGAACACAGCCAGAGTTACCATCAAACTGGCAAGCCATGCCCAAGCATGGCACCATATAACATCGGACCACTGGGTCTTGCGCATAGTATCAATGGGATATGCGCTGGAGTTCAAGGAGTACCCACCGTTCCTGGGTCTGAAATGCACTCCCGAGACCCCAATACTGAGAGAAGAGGTACAGAAGCTCTTATTGAAGGGAGCAATATCGCCGGTGCAGTGGGCTCTGAGCTGGACGGGATTTTATTCCTGGTATTTCCAGTTCCCCAAACGCAATGGGGGCATAAGACCGATAATGGATCTTCGAGGCCTAAATCAGTACATCGAAGTACAAAAATTCAGGATGACAACGTTGCAAGCCATCCTTCCACTCCTCCACGGGGAGAATTGGATGGCTACGCTCAACCTAAAGGATGCATACTTCCATATAGGCATTCAAGAAAATCATCGCAAATATCTCCACTTCATCATGGGGAACGAGATTTATCAGTACAATGTGCTACCTTTCAGCCTAGACACCGCTCTGAGGGTGTTCACAAAATGTGTAGCAGTAATAATCGCCTATCTCAGGATACAGGGTGTGTCCATATACTCTTATTTGGACGACTGTCTTCTGATGGCCAAGACGCGGGAACAATTGCTGGAACACATAGGCATGGTGACGAGCCTATTGGAGAATTTGGGAGTGCAGATCAGTTGGGAGAAGTCCTTTCTGCAACTGGCAAAACGCCTACAGTACATCGGTGCACAGTTAGATATGGCAGCACAGAAGGCATTCCTCCTGGTGGATTGGTTTGCCTGTCTACGTGCGCTAATCGTCCTGCTGGAGCAGCACGAATGGGAATTGAATCCAGAAGTACTGGAACAATTGTTCCTGGCTTGGGGCAGACCAAAGGTGGACCTATCTGCGACTTGAGAACAGCAAGTACGAAAAATATTGCTCCCGGATGGGAGTCAGTCCACGAAGCAAAGGTGATGCCTTTCAATATCTATGCCAGGAGTTGTTTTATGCCTGTCCACCCATGCCATTACTGCCCAGGGTGGTGGCCAAGTTCCTACACGACCAGACAAGGGCAATAGTGATTGCACCGTAGTGGCCAAGGCAGCCATGGTACACGCAACTACTCAGACTATCGAGAGGAAAATACAGAAGGCTCCCTCAGTGGACAAATCTAGTAACTCAAGATCAAGGCAGGGTGGTTCACCCCAACTTGTCCGTAATGAATCTCACCGCGTGGAAGATAGGCTTCTTCAGAAGATCCTCCTAAATACCCGTAAGCAGTCCATTAGGTGGAACTACCGGGCAAAATGGTGTAGGCTTGCTGCACATGCTGCCTCCAGGGGCTATGACCCGAAGGAGGCAAGTCTGAAAGCCGTCCTTCTCTACCTGACCACTTTGAAACAGAGTGGACTGGCGAATGTCTCTATTAAGGTTCATATGGTGGCAATATCTGCACACCATGATGGGTGGGATGGCAAGACAGTCTTCACCCATCCATGATGTAAGGACTTTTTGAGAGGCATCAATAACCTATATCCGCCTGTGTGGCAGCCAGCCGAAAAGTGGAGTCTCTCCTTAGTGCTTTCATCTCTAATGGAGGCGCCATTTGACTGGCAACGGCATCTCTGAAGCTCTTGACCCTAAAAACTATCTTTTTAGTGGCAATAACTTCCGCCAGGTGAGTAAGTGAACTATGTGCACTTCATATTGATGAACCTTATACAAAGATTTATCTAGAAAGTGTCGTCATGCACTTAGATCCCGAGTTCCGACCTAAGGTAGTTACTGAATTTCACCTGAATGCCAAAATTGTGCTACCTACCTTTTTCAGGGAACCAACGTCTACTCTCGAGCGTGCGATGCATTCGCTAGACATCCGACGAGCTCTTCTCTTCTATTTGAAGGCCACTAGCAGTATTCGTAAAACACCTCGGTTGTTTATAGACTTACAGGGGAAGTTCAAGGGGTGTTTGCCAACTCGCCAGAAACTCCCCTTCTGGTTGGTGGAATTGATTAAACTAGCGTATGACCAGCAAGGGGTCAGTCATTACACCCTCGCTACCATCCCCACATCTAAGTTGGCAAGCCACTGTAACATCTTACACAGGCTGCTATACCTCTGCAGCGTCATACTGCTATGTCGGCCATCAAGAAAATGATTGCAGAGATGCCCAACCGCCACTAGAGACTACTACAGTCACGTGCAACAGGTGGTTGCCGGTGTTGCGAGGAGCTAACGAATTCTACCCGAAGCTGATCTGCGCAGGCGCAGAACCCACTATTTATGAATGATGGAACCACTACCAGATCATCTATTACAGGTAAGCAACCTGTTTATTTTTTTTGTCTCTAGGGCTACAATTGTTTCCTTGGAAGACTTTGAACAAAGGCTGAATCAGGCCATTGAAAGAAATGCCTTTTTGGAAAGTGAGCTGGATGACAAGGAATCTTTGTTAGTTTCTGTACAAAGGCTGAAGGATGAAGCAAGAGGTACTGCTGCATTTATAGTTGCTGATTAGTTTATTAAAGAGTCTGCAGATGCAGCTTCCAGTGAGTGAATGAATAAGGTCCTGTAGGATGAAACTTGAAGTGCGAATGTATATCATGTCCAGGGTCTTTAATGTTGTCTCTTTCTGAGTGTTTCATACAACAGCAAGACCAGTTATGTAAATAATTATTGAGCCCAGATTAGGCAAACTTCTCTCTGGGATGCTTTAGGTGGTTGATATGCTTCAGAACATGGGCTAGACTTGATTATTGGGTCCCTTCTGTCTGTCCCAAACATGCCCAGTCAGGTAGGCAGCATTCTTGTGCACATGTGTGGTCTCCTGCATGCAAGTTGGTTCTCCTGCAACTATGGAGAAGCTGCTGCCAGTCTGTGTAGACAATGCTGGGCTAGATGGATCCATGGTCTGACTTGGCAGAAGGCAGCTCCCTCTGTCCCTAAGTTCTGAAGAGGAGAATAGACAGTACTTAATGTGAAATGAAATGCTGGGTAACTTCGAAATGCATCCATTTCTTCTTGAGAAATCCTTGGCTTATGGAACATTTCTCACGAATGGGCTGCAGCTGTGCTCAGCTTTCCAGGACTGTAGAAAGCAGCATTCCGAGATAGTGTGTATGAGATTCGATATTCACTCGTAGTGTAATTTGGCTAAGACACTGAGCTTAAGGCACTTGTATACTTGTGGGCAGCAAGAGACAGTCTGTGTCCCCCAAGATGGACTGGCTAAAATTCAGGGAGAAAACACTAAGTCCAGAGGAAGGACAGCCAAAAATGGTTGTTTCTTCCCAACTTCAGAGCCTCAGTCTACCTCTCAAACAAAGTGATGTGCTGTGCTGTGCTACACTATATGTTCCCAGCAAATAATTTCTGTCCTTGAGAGAATATCTGTCAAGATGCTAAGGAGCTCTTGCCTGCCCTTTCATCCTCTTATCTCTCTGTTTCCTGTCTGAGTATGCTGCCTAGATTTATAATTTAATAAACAGGATGTATGAATGTTATAGACTTGGGTTCTTTGCAAGGTGGATTGACTTAATTCAAGGCAATTTAAATCATTGTTTTAAATCATCAAGAGAAAAACCTGATTTAAACCATTGATTGAAAACAAGTTTCCAAGTTTTACTTTACTTAAAACAAATAAACCCAATGGTACAAATCTGATCACTAAAATTAGTGTTAATGTTAATTTACAACTCAGTAGAGCATTTGCAACATCTAGGATGTTGTAACCATACTCCATGTAAATTTTAAGATAACTTGATTTTTACTAATTTAGGAAATAGCATATAATACTGGGGTGTTTTTTTTAAACATAATGGATAACTTTATTTATTACCTGTATCAAGATACAGATGCAGCTGCAGTTCTTGGTGTTGTAGCCAAACTGTACCATTTGGCTAAGTAACTGAGCTTAAACTCTGTTCCGGGTACTAGTATACCTGTTCTGGGCAATGGGCAGTTTCTGCCTCCTGGGTTGGAGAACAGGAAGAAGTAAATCACACACAAACAAAATAGCACATATTGAGGCTCTTCACATGATTAGTGTGAAGAGCCGTAAGGGGGTTTGTGGGGAGAGTGGGCTTAGCCTGCTCTCCCTGCAGACAATCAAATGTCAAGCCCTGAGTGGCCAGATTGGCCGCCCACACGAATGCCGGCTCCGTCATGGAGCCAGTGGGGGTTGCGGGGATCAGGGGCCGCGCAGCCCCCGGAAGTTCCAAGATGCCCTGTGCGAGCGTACGGGGCATCCTGGAGTGACCCCCGAGCCCAGGAGGCTGCTTGCAGCTTCCTGGTCAGGGGTCTACTCATGTGTTGCCACGCGCCGCAGCGACACACTATCAAAAAGATGAGGTTAACAGAGTGCTCACTCACAACGACCACCCTACTATCCAGCCTGTGTCTTTGCACAGGTGACTATAATCTGCTTAGAAACAGCAACCAAAAGCCCAGAAATTCCCAGAAGTAAGAGCTGGTAGTTATTGGACAGTGCCAGGTAAACTAGAGCCATTTTCATGAATGAAGCTGAGATGAATGCCCTTGTTTGATTAGTAGTTAAGTTAATGTGTGAAAGAGAGCCACTGATTCATTTTTAAGAGACTGCAAGTTTACATGTAGCCCTGGGGACCTTATCTGAAGTGTAGAAATGTCCAGGGAATGGTGCAATAGATAGGTGTCTGTGTGTGCAGTGCTGAAGTGCACAGATTTTTGCAATATTTTCTTCTTAAAATCTACAGATTTAAGGCAAGAACTAGCAGTGCGAGAAAGACAACAAGAAGTAACCAGGAAGTCAGCTCCTAGTTCCCCAACTCTGGACTGTGAGAAGATAGATTCAGCTGTCCAGGCTTCACTATCTCTGCCAGCGACACCTGTTGGGAGAAGTTGTGAGAACAGCTTTCCCTCTCCAAAAGGTAGAACACATGCATGGACGTGTTGTGAACGTTGGGCACTATGAGGCAGTTTGAGTATGTTATATATGGAAGTAGAGTCAAGTCTGAACACTTTCATTCCAGGTATACTGCAAGCCAGTAGTAGCTCTTGCTTAGCTCCTCTTCTGTACCCTATAAATATGGGCTCCACTCAGCCAGAGTAGAAATTATAGGGCAGTTTTTGAGCAACAGAAGGAAGCAAATCCTTCTGTAACTTATTTCTCCTTTGTGTTTTAGTTATTTTGGTTACAAAAAAGTTATCCTATATAGGAGTTATGTAGAAACTGGGAATAATGTAGGATAAACATCTAGGGGATTAGCAGTGAGATGTTGTTCAGAAATGTGGTGATGAGCCTTTTTTGGGATGCATATATTGAAAGACCACTCAGCATAGCCTTATTATTGGCTTGCACAGGACTAACTGTTTTTTCCAGTTACAAAGACAGGTGGCATAATTTTTTTTAGCGAGGGGGTTATTGGACAACTGTGTATTTTGAGGAGTATTGGATCAGCTGGCATGAATGGAACATCACTCCTGGCCCCCAGCTACCCTAGAGGATAGCTACGCTAGACAGTTGATATGACAGCCATTAACTGGGAACCTGGAGTGTGGATTCTTTGCTTTTCCTCTGTTAAGAGAAAAGTTCATCCTGAATGCTAGAGCTTTGTCTGCATATCAAACTGTGACTACTCTTTTCTTTCTTTTTTGTTTTTGCAGCTATTCCCAATGGCTTTGGTACCAGCCCCCTCACTCCATCAGCTAGGATATCTGCACTCAACATTGTGGGTGATCTCCTAAGAAAAGTGGGGGTAAGAGTTTTAGCCTTCACCATGCAGGGCTTTTTCACCATGTTCCATAGTTCTAGGTTTGGGTATGATTAAATATAGTTTAAGACACTTTCTAGATACTGTTTCATATTGGAATTGAGCATCTTTGATATGAACTGAAAATAAGTAGTTCCACTAGGTATAACTGTAAATAGATGCTAAATTTAAGTCATGCAAGTGTAACTCTGATGCTGAGAAACAGTTTTCTACATCAGTAGAAAAGTATCCTAGTAAAAAGGAACATTGGTTACTCACTGTGAAGGCTTCTTCTTGCTGCTGGATTTGAGGACAACTCATGTGGGTTATCTTTCCCACATGCTCCAGAGGGCAGGACTTGTGTTAATTAAGCCTAAAGTTTTACAAGCTTGGGAAGGATAGCCCCTCCCCTGTTCTGCTCAGCCAAGTCCAAGGTACAGAGAGAGGAAGGTAGAAGGAAGAGGGGGAAACGCAGATCAGTAGAAGCAGACACTCAGCTGGGTGGGCTGAGAGATCCTCAAATCCAGTGGCAAGAAGAAGCCTTCACGGTGAGTAACTAATGCTCTGCTGCTAGATAAGGACATCTCACGTATGACATGCCACAGCTAGTTACTCCTGGTGGGGGGCGTTGGCCTCTACTGTGGCAGAAGAACATTCTGTAGGCCCCATCTGCTGAAGGCAGGGAGGATCGATGGCAACCATGTTTGTAGTGTTGTGTGATGGTGGAAGCATATGACGTTGTGGCTGCTCAAAAGATTTCATCCAGCGGAGAATTCGTAGAGAAAGCTGCTGATGTAACTGCTGATCTAGAAGAATGTGCCATGATCTTATGTGGTGGCTTTAGATGCTGTACATCTGGATCATGATCTGCTGCATTCATAAGGAATGGATTCTGTGTGATGCCCACTCTGCCCTGCTTGTGCTCCATGCTTTCATTGAAATCAGCAGTTGGGGGCACCATTTCTTCAGTTTCTGTCTGACCGCCAAAGTGTCAACACCTCTTTGCTGGCTCCTTGAGACAAACAGAAAAGAGATAGAAATACTGATACTTTAGACTTCACTGACTTTGGACTTTTTTGAGACCATTCTTTGCTTAATGGATTGGATTAAGTTTAACAGACTTTGTTTTTGCTGCTGCGGGGCGGAAGCCTCAGGACGTACCTTGTCAACATGGACATGAAGAAAACTTTAAGAGATGTGTGGACTGCTGTGCAAAGTTACCTTCTATGGCCTATCACGACTCATGTTTACTATGTTTGGGGAAACAGCACAACACTGCATCATGTAAAATTTGCTGTTCACTTCCCAAACAAATGATGAACAGAAGAGCGCTCGACCTTCATGCGGCGCTATACGATGAAGCATTGTGCCCTCCGACACTGAACTACCCTTTGACATCGGGGTCATGGTTATCTTGATGTCGGGCTCGATGCTGAGCGCTCAGGGGTCTGCGGATTCACAGTCTAAAACCACTACTGAGGGAATAGAGCTTGTTTTTAAAAGACCAAAAGAGGTCTTGAAGTCAGCTCACCATTTTAAAGGCAAAACATGGAAACCCTCCTCAGATGAGGAGCGGGAATCTCCCCATAAGAAGCACTGTAGCAAAACCAAAACAAAGTGCAGTACACCATCCCCAACTGCGGTGCAAACATATAGCCCACCGTCGGTGTTGACTCAGTTGACATCAATGCAACAGCACTCGACACTGAGGACGATGTCAAATGCTCTGCCATCAACATCCACTGCTACTGCAAACTCAGACCAGCTGATGGCATAGATGTTGACACAGCCTTCGGCATCGGTGACAACAACAGCTTCTCTATTAGCAGCACCACTCAGAAGACTGCTTCTGCTGTGTCCAGCTCAAATGCCAGTGCAATTCCCATCTATTCCCGGACATGAGAATATGGGGGATAAAGGGGATTTCTTGGATTTGGCTGCAGAGCATGGACAAGATGATGATGTCTCCTTAAACCAAGATAGTGTTACTTCATTACTGGCAATGTTGGATTCCTCTACAAGCACCTCTTCGGGGTCAACTTTTCATGGTTTCCTTAGCAGTGGCCTTGACATCAAACAAGATGTCGAGGAAGTGTCAGTGTCGCAATCAAAAACGCTATCAATGTTGCCACTACACATTACTACGACAGCATCTTCAGTGCCTTTCCGCCTGATGTCTTCCTTGTGCATACCAGGGCCTATGATGACGCATACTGTCCCATTGCTATCTAGACCTATGGTGACAGCTACAATCGCATCAGCCTTTGTGCCACTCCCATGGAAGTCCCCTATGCAGTATGTGAGTACTCAGGGGCTCCTGCAGCACAACATTCAAGGTCTGCAGAGTCAAAGAGAGCTAATTCATTAATGTGGTTCTCGGCATTCATCCTCTCCTAAACTACCAGATGCTTATGCTGAATACTAGGGATATGCACAAAACCGGGTTGGCCTATTTGGTTCAGATTTGAACCAGGGTAGGTAGGTTCGGTTTTGCTCAACCCCCCACCTTGGTTTGGTTCAAATTCGAACCCAAATCAAACCGTTTCTAAAAGGTTCTACATAGGGTATATGCAGGACTCAAACTGGCCCATTATTCCCTATGCATAGCACCTAGGGTCACAAAACCAGGGTGGGTGGTGGGCACCCAGGGTTTCCCACCAAACCCCAAAGTGATCAGACACTCCTGCGATTTTTAATGATTTTTTGGGGGGAAGATTTTTTTAAAAATTGCATTTCCCCCATAGGGAATAATGTGGATTTGAGGATGTCCCAACTGCCTCCTTGGGGGGTGCCTGGGCACCCAAGTGGGCTTGGGTGCAAGGCAGGTATGTCCACAACTCCCCCCAGGAGCCCCAAGCTGGTGGGGTTCATGGCTTATTTTTTATGATTTTAGAAAGATTTTAGCCTGTTTCAATGCAATGAATAGGAATCCTCTCCCCATTCAGAAAAAGAACACTGTGTGACCTTAATTGCTGTGAACTCTGAGGATTATCAGAAACCCCACATGTGCACAAAAGACATGGTGGTGGTAGTGCCATATTTACTAACAGAAGAGGTTGTGGTCTTCCTCTAATTAGACGACTATGTCCAGCAAGAGTGTGCAGGACCTAAGAGTTTGAACAACTATTTGAAGTGAAAAATGTCTAGTGTGTGATTGAAAGGGATCTTTGTGACTTTGCTAAGTCTTGTTAATATATACTGGAGTGAACTGTCCAGGATATGGATGTGCTGCTCTGATAATGACCTTGTAGACTTGCTATAGGGAGGCTCTGAACTCTAGGATCTTCCTTTTAAATATATAATCCTGATGGGTGGGTGTTCCTTCGTCCCATGCAGAACTCAGCATCGCATCTATTTGCGGAATGAGTCTTGTTCTGGGCAGCAGTATCAAGGCAGTGTGTGCACATGTGCATTCAGAATGAGGCCTTCCTGATTCAACCTGAGCAGAACCTAAAATTAACTGAGCGGACATCAAAAACCATGTGTGTCCATGTGCGCGCAGATGCCTTAGGAGGAACACTGCTCTGGGCATGGAAATATCATCCTACTTCACAAATTAACTAAAAGTGTGCCTTGGATAAACTTTAGCAAACCCTGCTATGTCTCCAGCTATATTCCAGGAGGTGGCATTTCTGTGGATATTCTCTCCAAAATTTCCAGCTCCCCTGTAACCGGTACCTCTAGGACTTATCTTTTGCTCCCTCAGTTTCCCAAGTTGTCATCTTGCAAAGAGCTATCCATGAGTGTTCTAGAGGTCTAGAGCAGGGATTCTCAATGTGTGGGTCCCCAGATGTTATTGGACTTCAACTCCCATAATCCCCAGTCCCAGTGGCCTTTGTTTGGGAATTATGGGAGTTGAAGTCCAATTACATCTGGGGACCCACATGTTGAGAATCCCTGGTCTAGAGGGACAGTGGGGAGTAAATAGGTTGCTGTTCTATGTTACAGTGTCTGCTCTATCCTTCTCGAAAATGAGGTTCTGTTCAAGGGTATATTCTTCGATTCAGGTTAGGAATGTAGTATAGGGGAAGGCTGATGTTTGACTGCAAATAGTCTAGCCTGACTCATTGCTCAAGCTTTTATTGTGTTGACTCTGCTTTTGTTGATTTTAGTTCCCGTATTCCCTCATTAAGACTAATTACTCTTAATAAAGAGCCTTGTCTTTCACTCCTTTCTTAGGCCTTGGAATCCAAACTAGCTGCTTGCCGAAATTTTGCAAAGGACCAGGCATCGCGAAAATCTTACGTTTCAGGGAATATAAACAGCAGCATGATCAACAGCAATGGCATGAAGTTCTGTCATTCAGGACACACAACATTCTACGACAAAGCGTAAGTTAAGTGAAGTCCATGAGGTTTCAGGGAGGTAGCTTGAAGGGCTGTATGTTAATAGGCTTTCCACTTTTGACTTATAGGCGTCTTGCCCTTTGAATGTAGGCTTTTGGGAGATGTTTCATCTGCAGACTTTAGCTGAGTCAAGCTGCAGGACACCTTGGTCCTCTGAGGGTGGAAACTTGAACTTTCACATGTTCCAGCCTGGTAGCTAAACAAGAATGCATGTTAGCTGGCAGGGAAACCTAAAATAAATTGTAGTGGGTCCCTTTGTAAGATTCTGCTAGAATGGGGAAAGTATTCATACCAAATAGAGCCATATTTCTCAGAGTAAGCAGGGTCTGTGCCATTTCATGCTTTGGAATCCCTCTCAAGAGAGAAGTGGGACTTTTCAGACTGAAGAATTCATGTCCTCCTTGAACCTCCCATAGACTATTCAGTTAGGATCTGTTCGGCTGGGAGATTGCAGGAGCTGTACATTCTTCTGTGTTGTAAGGTTCTGTAGGGGTAGATGGAGTAATATGCTGTCATCCCTCTTCCTACTCTTTCCTGCACTTTGATTCATATATCATGAAAGACAATGCACCAAAACAAATTTATTAACATATCTGTAACCTGCTTTTTGACTAAGTCTCCAACAAGGCTAAGAAACCATATTTAAAAAGCAGAACATTTTAAAAGCACCTTATAAATACTGATTAGCAGCAACATTGATCAGAGCAACAGAAACAGGAAAAGGCACTAATCAGGGGGACTCCAAAAGTTGTCTAGAAGACAACTGCCTTGGCCTTGTTTCTAAAAACCAATACAGAAGGGGAGAGGAGAATTTTGCTAGGGAGAGTTCTACAGCTTTGATGTAACTTCAGAAAGGGCCCTATGGCACACAAAGCTAGGGCTCTGAGGAAGATCTCAGCGCATGGTTAGATTCATATCTGAGCAGGCAGTCCAGCTTATGGTATTGTGAGCCCCCAGTAAGTTTAGGGCATTGAAGGTCAAAACCAGCACTTTAAATTGGGCTCAGAAATGAACTTTTAAGTCAGTGAAGTAGTTGCAGAATTGGTGACTATGTTTCATGTGACCTATACTAGTCAGAATCCTATTGGCTGCATTTTCAACCAATTGTGGTTTCTGGACACTTTTCAGAGGCAGCCCCATCTAGAATGCATTACAGTGGTCTAATCTAAATGTGACAAATTTATTAAAGAGTATAGGTCAGTCAGATGTGGTATGTCTTCCTTGTGCAACAGTAAATCCACAGAAGCTGTTGGAATTTGAAAGGGACAAGTGTGTGAAAAGTCTGCTGACTGCCTCTGTGCCTGGCTGAATGGTGTTTGCTGGGATATAGCTTGGTCGGCAGACTATATCAAAATGTATGCCTGGATAAGAAAGTGCTTGCCGATTCACTTAGTCTCCTTGTGGATCCCTACTTTTGGTGTGTGATTTGCAGTCCAGCACTGCAGCAGAGAAAGCCAGCACAACTGCTTCTTGTTCATGCTCTTGAATCCGGAGGCAAGCTTCTTACAACCCACGCTTGCTATCTTGAGCCGTGCTGTGAACGGTAAGCAGATTGCAAGGTGGGGAAGGGTCACTCCTGATTAGCCAGCTTCCCACTGCACCTGCTTGCTGGACTGGTTTGTGTCATGCAGGGTGCAGTTGACCCATAGGAAGCATGCAAAGCTTATGCACATCTTGTATGACCTGCACCAACCATAAGCTCTCATTTCCCATCTTGCCCTTTGTGTTTTCCATGCTACATAAGCTCACCTTATATTGGTCCCATTCACTGTTTTTTGCTCTCTCTTCTCTATACTTCCTACCATACCAAACGGTACCTTTGAGAAGTCTGCCTTCTCCTCCAGGCCCCTCTTCAGGTCTGTCTTCAGCAAACGTTTTCTTGAACCAGTCTCACATGGCCTGCATTTCCTCAACCACCACCCTTCTTTTTGATTTGGATGATGAGAATAACAGCTCATTATTGATTTGTCAAGTCTTTGACATGTCACTCCACCCTGTCATGTCCCATGGAATATAGATTATCTATTGTGTGGAGTAACTAGGGCGTGCATGGAGCAAAGTAAGTTAACAAGTGGTAGCTGCAGTCCTCACTTTTGACAGTGGTTGCGGGGGGAGGGGTCTCTGTAACACAAACTGCCAAACAGTTCTCTTGTCGGGTAGGACTGCAACTACTTGAACAAATAGTGAGCACCTTGAGGTATGCACGCCTAGGCAGCAAAGATTTGAGCTGCCAGCGTGACCAAGCAGCTTGCAGATAAGCATCAAATAATATTTCAGCTGCTTCTGCTTATGGCCCCAGTGTTGACATCCTGTGGCCTTCCATCGCATCCTTCTTATTTTTTCCCTTCTCCCCCCCCCCCCAAAGTATGCATTTTAACGATGAACTGTTTGCGTAGAGTTGAGAACTCACTGAGGAGTGAATTGGCTACCATCTCTGTATTCTGACCCCATTGCAGTGGTGGCGGCTAGGGCTGGGCTGTAGCTTGTTGTAGCATGGAAAGTTAGCTCAGGCATGCCCTTTCTTCTCCTCCTGTCCTCTCTCTTTCTCTCTCTCTAGCCCCTGTAGTCTTCTCCCTGCCCCCAATTGTCGCTGGATCCTGAAACAGCCACGTATGCTTGTGGACTCGGCCCAGTCTGCTGCTGCCGCTGCCGCCTTATGAACGGCCTGTGGTTGGGTGGTGGGACTGACTGAGGTAATTTGTTCATTGCTGTACTGCTGGCTTTGCTGCTGTTTTGCTAGTTGCATTGACTACACTGTTTGGCTCTTGAAGGTGCAGTGGAGTTGAGTGGCCACCAACTCAGCATGTTGGGAAGGACACTGTACTGCTGAATGAGTTCCTGTAAAGTCACTTATACAGAAGACTGCTTGAAGCCAGAATGGTGTCGTAGTTGTTGAGCCTTGGAACCAGGAAAGCTTAGGTGCAGTTGAAAACTTAGAGCCATGCTACAACATTACATTAAACATGTTATTTGGTCTTGCATATTTGTATGTTTCAGTCACATAGCAGCCATGGGGCAGAGGGCAGTGATCCAGACTGCAGCCTTTTAGAAATTTCCGAAGCTGCTATCAGCCTTGGATGGGACACTTCCATTAGTTCCAGTAGCTTCTAACGGAAGCTTTGGTGGCAGGGGAGTGACTTTCACTGGGACCACAGTGCAGCAAGAAAGTGTTTAGAATCGCCTTCCCATGGGTTGTGGTCCCAATCCTGACCGTCCTTGTGGCAGCTGTTTAACTGGGAAACATTCAGACTCTGTGTTTAATATAGCATAGTTTGGCCCTTAGGTCTGGATCTGAAAGCAAGCTTTCTTCAGTGAGCTGATCTCTTTCAAGGCATAGAACTGCACCTCTGAATGCATGGATGGTGGGTGGCAAGTCTCTGAAATGACACTGTGGGAAGTCTGTTCTGAGCTCTTCATGTAAGGCATCCTTCTGAAAAGAGTGCAGTTGTATGGGGCTCCTTGTTTTTTTTTATGATATATATGGTTCTGTTGCAGAACGACAGTGCTACTGGTTTAGCATGCTTTAGATGTCAGCCCAAGAATTGCATGTTTGCTTTGTACCTTGCATTAGCATGGCATTCATGTCTCCCCCTCTCAGATTCTGAACACCTTGTCGACTTTGTATGAAGCTACTGCTGAAAACCATCTACATTCAGTCCTCCCAGCACTATTAGCTTTTGTTCCTGAAATGTGTACAATAGACATGAATGCACAAGCATGCACAGTCCCTGTGCACGATTTATGAAGAAAGGTGTTTTGTTCCCTCCAAAAGCCAGACAAGTAGATTGTGATGAATGGAATTGAGTTTTAGCAACTCAAACATCACTGTTTAGGTGCTGTTCAGTGACATCTTGAAAGCAAACCCCACCCCTCATCCCTTGGGCTTAAATGCTGATTCTTCAGTTGACTCCCAGCATTCACTGACAGCTCTAGGTTTGATTTTATGGCTTCTGAAGATGCTGTTGGGCTTATCAATTGTTTCCATCTCTTCTCTCTGGCTAGGTCAGATTCCCTGCGTATTTCATGGGTAACTACATTTGTTTGGTATGATGAGCTTGTCTGATGCTTGGAGAGGGGTGGTGGTGCCCGGTGCCCATACTGGGCATAATACTAACCTGGTGGCTGTGCATCTGAGTTGATGTTTGTCATGTAACGACATGTATGGGTTTCATGTAGCTGGGTGCCTCCCTGCTGTTAGACTCGGTTCTCTTCATGCATGCCTTGAGTGGAACAAGGGATCTGCATTGTGACTGAGGTGTGTGCTGTGTAGGAGTGTGCTGTGCTGCATGTGTGGGCCCTCTTTTGGAAAGTGCTGCATTTTAGCACTTCCACTTTTTGACACGGAATAAATAGTTCTTCAAGCAGTAATGCCTCAGGACCTGGGAGAAATTTGTTTTTCCCTTGTTGATCAGCATTTGTCCAGGTCATCTTGCTGTGATATCAGGAAGGCAGAGGAAAATGTTAATGGGCTACGTGCCAGTGATGTGTGTGCTCCAGAAAATTTGAATTAGAAAATTTTCTCGCACATTTCCCCCCCTCATTTGTATCCCCCCCCCCATTTTACTATACAAATTTCCCCAACACATTAAATAGATTGTGATCCGACTTGGTATGTGTTATATATTTTTGGAGGGGATGGGATAGACCATATTTATAAATGCAAGCCATATTTATAAATTCAACAAGTTTTTAAATTTGTTGACCTGAAATATTTGAATGGGGACAGGGGGAAGGGAATCAATATCCACCTTTATTGTGGTTAAATGTATTCCAAACAAATTCAAAGTTTGTTTAAAAGCTGTTTATTGGAACACATTGTTTTAATTTGTGTTAATGTTTTAATTTGTTTTATTGTAAACTGCCCACAGACATGAGTTTGGGGCGGTATATAAATATGCTAAATAAATAAATAACTAGTCTGACTTCAAGTGTGCTCTTTTCCTGAGGGCACTCTTCTCTTTCATGACTGCTCTCTATATAAATGTTTACACTACTAGTTCCAGTTCATATTGTGGCACATCTAATTCAAAAGAACTGCTTGGGCCACATTCTCAGAGGTGCTCTTACCCCCTCCAGGGCCTCCCCCTGGGGGGCCCCACATCCTTTTTAGTTTGTCCCAGGGTGGTGTGGTTGCATTAAAAATGTGTTTAAAATAATGGGTGGGGTATGGTGGGGTGGGTGGGTGGGGGGCGGGGTCCAAAAGCCTTTAGGTCCAGGCTCCAATATTACCTAGGTGCACCTCTGCACATTCTTTAGCATTATATACGATATTATTCTGCCTGCAGTATTTGTGGCCGAGACTGCTTCTCTTAATGTAATGAGATTTTGAGAGATTTATTAGCTTGTTTTCCTTTCACATGTAAGTTTTGGAAACAAACATAATAAGAGCTTTGCTGGATCAGGCCAAGGCCTATCTAGACCAGCATCCTGTTTGCTAGAGTGGCCAACCAGGCAGTTCTGGGAAGCCCCCAGGCAGGAGATAGAGGAATTTTGCCTCTGCACGTTAAGGTACTGTGTAGCCATCAAGACTAGTAGCCATTGATAACTTGTCCTCTATGGATTTGTCTAATCCCTTTTGAGCCATCCAAGTTGGTGGCCATCACAATTCCACAACAAGTGTGAAAGTATTTCCTTTTGTCTGTCTTTCTGGCAGTCAGTTTCATGGCTGTTCCAATGTGGTCTGTGTGAGTGGGGGTGGGGGACTACTTTCTGTCCACTCTCTCCACACCATATATAATTTTATAATTATGTCTCATCTTAGTTGCCTTTTTTTCTAAGGCAAAAAAGTCCTAACGTTGGTGCCTTCCCTTGTAAGGAAAGTGCTCTATCCCCCTCCTCTTGCACCTTTTCCAGTTTTATATCCTTTTTGAGATATGATGGCCAAAACTGTACAAAGTACTCCAAATATGGCTGCACCATAGATTTCTATAATGGCATTATATTTTTAGCAGTTTCATTTCCGCCCCCCATAATGGATCCCTAGCATGGAATTTGTCTTTTTTTTTAGAGCTGCTGCACACTGAGTCAATACTTTAAATGAGCTGGCCACAGCTACCTCAGAATCTCTCTCCTGGTCGGTCACTGACAGCTCAGACTCCATTAGTGTATATATGAAGTTGGGGGTGTTTTTTTGCCCCACTGTGCATGACTTTGCACTTACTTACATTGAAATGCATCTGCCATTTTGTTGCCCACTCACCCAGTTTGAAGAGATCCTTCTGGAGCTCCTCACAATCTGTTTTGGATTTCACGACCCCACCTAGATTAGTGTCTGCTTCAGATTTGGCCAACTCACTGTTTATGCCAATTTCTAGATCATTTATGAATAAATTAAAAAGCACTGGCTCCAATACAGATCCCTGGGGGATATGGCTTCTTTCATCTTTCAGTTCTTGCTGAACTAGAAATCAGAACTATACAACTGGCCAAGACAGGCTAACTATATTGTTTCTTCTTTGTCAGTGTCTTTTGACAGTACACTTCCATAATCGCATGCATCCTCCAGCAGCAGTGTGGACAGGAATAGCTCATATCTAGCATGACACCAGCCTTGTGACTAGGAGAATGCTTGAACTGATACCTTGGGTTTCACTTAAGCAGCAAGCTTGTATTTTTAGTGTCTGGCCAAGGAGAGTAAGTACTTCAAAAAGAGTCTGAAGCAGAACACAAAGCAGAAACAACATCAGCTGAGCCAGAGGCTCCCATTTTGCAAGGCTGTGCATGAGCTTTGCAGACCACATTAGGGTGTCTGGGAATCTTAGCATGTTTCAGGCCCTGTAAGAGTTAGGCTACTCTACTGTGGGTAGTGTACATCACAAAACGTGGCTTGCCTTTAGGGTAGGAAGGGTGATCATGCTGGAATCCAGCTTCCAATTCAAAATCTGGCATCTCTCTTGACTCCTGAGAATATTTAAGAAGATGAGTCTGCATTGTTCAGATAGTAGTGAAGAACTTCAAGATAAAGGCAGTGTCTGTTGATCAGGCTTGTTCTGGGTTGGGCACATAATAGCTAGATAGTATGACACTCTCTGTCTCTCTCTCTCTCTCTCTCTCTCTCTCTCTCTCTCTCAATCTCTCAATCTCTCAGAACCATCCTCTCGCACCACAGTTTTTTGTCTACTGTTGTCATACAGATCCTTTTCTATTTCTGCCATATCTAATCATAAAAATAATCTAGGGAAATCCTAGCTAACCAGAAAAACGGAATAAGGTATTCTAATTTATTCTGTACCATTTCAGCTATTTAGCTTTTTAAAAGTACAACCTTAAATGCCGAATTAGATTCCCAGAAAGTTGTAATGCTGAAGACACATGCTATATTGTGCTACAGCCCACAGGACAGCAAATAAGGAAGCACTGTGTCTCTGTAATTCATCTAGTTCTGGTTCTCTGCCAATAACTTTGGCTTGTGTTCTAGGATACAGCAGGAGAGGGGTGGGTACCACACACGTTTCTTGCCTGGCTCTGACAGCATGCGTCCAGATCTTCTGTGCTTGTTTGCCAAATGGAGACTGGGTCTCGAAGGGCAAAATTTTGGAAATGGCTTTGTGTGTGCAAGTCTGTAGCTGGGGATTGGGACTGGGCATTCTTCAGCCTGGATAGTATTGCTTGATCAACCCAGAGGATTTTAAAAGGCTGGAAAAATAGGAAGTAACATGCTTGGTTGTGTGGTAAAACTAGTGTCTTACTAATGCTGGGGCATCATATTTATACCTGAGTAATATATTTGGGGAACCTTTTGACCAGCAGGCAATCCTATTTCCTGGTGACAGCCTTGGGGCAGAGGTCCCTAAGATGTCCTTGTTTGGAGTTTTCAAGGAGAAGTATCCACAGCTGAGTAGTCCTTTAGCCTTTGCTGCATGGATTCTGGAGACAAAGCTATTGTTCCACAGTTTCCAGAAATACGTTTTTTAGATTCTCCCAAATACTGATGAGCATGTTGTCTTTTGCCTATCAGTATAGCACTTCCCTCTCCCATAACCTTGGAAAAGGAAGCCCTTGTGAGATCAGCTTGGCACCTATTGTTAGAGGGGAGTTGTAAGTTTTCAGTTTTGCCTGTCAGTGCTTTGTTAATCTTTCCCCCTTATTGTTCCATAGGACAGTCAACGGCTTTGACCAAGGTCCACCACCAGGTCTAGGAGGTTCCAGACCATCATCTGCACCGGGCATGCTCCCTTTGAGTGTATGAATGGTTGTAGGGCCACATTGGGACTTGAAATTGGTTCTTGAAGGAACAAGAAGAGAGCTGTTTGTGATACTTTTGTTAGTGACCCCTGCTGGAGCTGAGTAGGTGCTGCAGCACCTAAGAAGCTGCCCGGAGAAGATCCCAGCACACACAGAGCACTCCTTATGTCAATACAGTCTATTTTCTTCTATTTCCATCGTGGACATTCTTTAACGTGGTCACCGCTGATGTTTGTCTCACAGGATGCTGGAGTTGCACTTGCCCAGATCACCTTCCTTCTACCCCCGCTCCCCCTTCACTGTTTTGTATCTTTGCTAATGAGGACCAGCTTTGATGCTGAGCGTCCCCTTAGCAACTCCCTCACTTCTTCACAGTGCTCCCCATTTCTCTAAGCCTTGCATTTAGGCACACAAGATCCCTCACCGCCCACCGCCCCCCACACACACATACACATGCTATGAGTCTGTCTGTGTTCAAGGGAGGTGAAGGAATGCCTAAAACTTCTCTGGCTGGCTGGCATACCTGGGAACCGAATGCCCCGGAGATGCAAGATGAATCTGCATCCAAGGCATGGAGCTTCCATATTCCCGGTGAACCTATGATACAATCAAATGCTTTTGGTACCTGACACAGCACCCTGCTAAAAAGTTGGGATGTGAGCCATGGAGAAATATCTAGGTGTGGCTGCAAATCCTTTGTGGAGCATAAAATATGTGTCCTGCAATTATGTCTCTGTTCACCAACGGTGATTTGTTTTTAAAATGGAGGAGCCTCCCCGCAGGTTAGCAATTCCTTTTCAATCAGTTTCATCCTGTGCAGCTGGCTTTGTCTCTTATTTCAAGAAATCAGTGGTTTGGGCTCTGGCTGCTGAGTGAGAAGTGCCCAAGAGCAAGGGAAGGAGGGGGGAAATCAAAGCCAGGGCAGGCTGGGGGCAAATTTGCCACTCAGTTTGGATTTTGTCAGCCCTGTGTGACAAAAGAGCCCTGTTTTCCTGTGCGTCCTTTGCTGCATTGACTGTTTACATTTGTTTTACTTGTACATAGGTTTGTAAACATAATATCTTTGCCTAAGATATTTGTACATAACTTGGGCTTTGTAGCTTTATTTATTCAGAATCTCTGAGGCATGTTTTCCCTAGGACAGTGTATCAGATTTCTGTGGTAACTGCCATCCTGTGGTTTAACAAGAGAGATGGTCCAAAAATAAAGATCTTTTAATGTGGACACATTGGCTTTTGCAGAAAAGATGCTTCTGCCTTTGCTTTGTCTTTGGGGTCTTATTCTAATTCCTAGTGTTTTATGTTTGCCCTGCATAAGAGCCCAATTTGCTTCCTGTTGTTCTGATGAGTAATGGCTGTGGGTGCAGGCTTCTTGCATTATGAAGAGAAGCTATTCTGATTCCCCATGTAGGTATACATGATCAGTTGCCTTATCCACATTCTTCTCCTTTTTTGGTGGTGAGGGGTGGAAGACTGAAGATTGTATGGGGGAAGACTCTCTATTCTTCCTGCCCTATGCCAATATGGTGAATGTTTTAGAAATTTGGATATGCAGTAATACGTTTTCCAAATATCTAGCTATGTTGATGTGCTAGAGGATTCAATTTCTGCCATTAAGATCAAGCTGCTCTAGAATAGTTGCCAAGGGTACTAGCCCCCTGCTTCTGGAACTGCCTGTGTCAACATACTTCACGGAGTAGAGGCCTAAGACTTCTTCATAGCTAGTGGCTTAAAGCCAGCACTTGGTTTGTAAAGCAGGTTTCTTCAGAAGATGAAACGTTCAGCAAGATTCAGCTGCAGTAGCACACACTTTTTATTTATTTACAGCCTTTCATTAAAACAATCCCAAGGTGGTTTACAGCAAAACTTAAAAACAAGATTGTAGAAAAGACACAATTAAAATATTAAGCTAAAAATATAAAACACAGGCATAAAAACAATACAAAGTACAAAGAGCAGCAGCAGAGACAATCATATAAGAGCCTGGTTAAAAAACCAAGATTTAACATGCTTTCTAAAAGCTGTGATGGAGACTGAGGAGCGAATAACCACCAGGAGAGCATTCCTGAGTCTGGGGGCAGCAACAGAGAAGGCCCTGTCTGGCGTGCATGATAACCAAGCCTCCCTCATTGTCGGCACCTGGAGCAGAGCCCCTCAGATGACCTCGTTAAGCAAGCAGAATCCCTTGGGAGCAGGCGGTCCCTCAAATATCCAGGGCCCAAACTGTTAAGGGCGTTAAGACCCGGAAACAAACTGGTAGCCAGTGCAGCTCTTTCAAAATGGGTGTGATGTGCTCCCATCGGGCAGCTTCAAATAAAACCCTAGCTGCTGCATTTTGCACTAGCTGCAGGTTCTGGATATTCTTCAAGGGCAGCCCTATGAAGAGTGTGTTACAGTAATCCAGCCGTGATGTGGCCACAATTACTGTGGGTAATTGTGGACAGATCTGCCTTCTTGAGAAAGGGATGCAGCTGGCGAAGCCGTGCAAAGGCACCCCTGGCCACCACCTCCACCTGAGCTTCCAAAGGCAGAGCTGGGTCCAGTAATACCCCCAAGCTGCGTATTTGTTCCTTCAAGGGGAGTGCAACCCCATCAAGAACCGGTAAAATCTCCACACACTCTATCACCTTGCCCAAAAAGGGCAGGTTAGTTGTCCTATAGTTGTCTATAATTGTCCACCAGGTTCTCTAGTCCACAGTGTTCAAGAATACAGTGCTGCTCCCACTGTTAGGTAGATGAGGAGATTGAGAATAATTTCATAACCTGAAGCAAGCAAAGCAATAGTGTGCAACTAAGCTTTGATAGTCAGAAATTAAAGGGGGCACAAAAGTTCATCTTTATAAACTAGTCAATGATTATAAATGTCATTTGTTGAACGGTTCACTTAACTTGGCATGTGAGATCTACTAGAAGGCAGCACACATGTATGAAACATGTCCATGCAATACACAATTTATTTATACACACACACACACACACACACACACGTCTGTCCCTAAACTGTCTTCCTCTGAGGTTTTTAAAAATTCTTTTTCCTTTATTGCAATGAGGTTACAGTATATAGACATAATCAAGGATAATAATCATGTAATTATGAGAGAGAGAGAAGGGGGGGAATCCCTCAACGCAGCTCAGCATGATAGTTCTAAAACTATACTATACTATACTATACTATACTATACTATACTATACTATACTATAATAAAACTCTTATCTAAGGGTGATTAATCACCTGGTGTTCCAGTCTGCCATGCCTTGTGTAATAGTTAACAAAGTTGTGGCCCTTTTCTTCCATACTAAGTCTACGTGTTTTCTTGAGCTGGGGTCTGGGGACAATGTTTAATTTTTGTTTTAAAATGTTTTTAAATTGTTAGTTGTTTAATTTGTTTTAGCTTTTCATTGTTTTATAAGTTGTTTTAATTGTAAACCGCCCTGAGCCATTTTGGAAGGGCAGTATATAAATCAAACAAATAAATAATAAATAAATAAAATAATAATAGGACATTACCAATACAGGAGAGAAAAGGGGATTTTAAAAAACCCACCTTCAAGGATATTTGACTTATGTTTCAAAGCATAAACAGTTGATTGAAGTTTGACCAAATCGCTAAGAATTCTTCTTTACCTTGATGAAAAAATCTCAGTTCAAATGCAGACAAAACACACATATTTGTAATCCAATGTTGTAATTCAGGAGGCAATTCGTTCTTTCAGTGTTCTATTTTAAGCCTTTTGGCAATACCACAAGCATGAAGAATCCAGAGTTCTTGATGTAGTGCTAAATTCCATATGATGGGGATGTATTCCAACAAAACATGAACAGACAATGTTAATTGCAATATCATATTGACTACCTTCAAATCCCCATTCAGCCATAAAACTTGCTGGGTGACTCTGGGCCAGTCACCTCTCTCTCAGCCTAACCTACTTCACAGGGTGGTTGTGAAAGAGAAACTCAAGTATGTAGTACACCGCTCTGGGCTCCTTGGAGGAAGAGCGGGATATAAATGTAAAAATAAAATAAATAAAATAAATAAATTTCAAACCAAAACTGTGCAATAATCAGACCGGACCAAACCATGTGTATAAGTGTACCCTCATACAAATTACACTTCCAATACGTAGCAGTCTGCAACCATCGCTTATTAAACATTCTCTGAGGTGTCCAATAGTCACAATAAATGTTTCTGCTGTATTAGCTACATGTTAGGATCTAAAAAGGCACATTGCATTCAATGTGAGCCGCCATTGATTTAATAAAATAGGGTATTCAAGGTCATTATACCAATGACATCTGATATAATTTATCAATCTTATCAATGTCTTTTAAGTTTCTGATAGAGCAAGATTCCAGGCTTAGGTACATCTAATAAACATGCCAAATCTACCAATAAAGATGGAATTTCAGAAGCTTCAATAGCACCAGCACCAAAGAGCTATGACAATAAATGCTTTAATTGCATACACTTGTCAGCTAGCATTTGAAGGTATATCAACTCTCAAAGTGTCAAAGGATTTAAAAACAGCTTCAAAAGATATAAATTGATCTAATGTAATGATGTTGCGAGAGGCCCAGTTAGCTTAATAAAAAGACTTAGGAGCAATCGTCAAACTGAGATTCACCCACAATGTAAGCTTTTCATGCTGAAAAGAATCAAAGCCATGTCTATCTAGAACCAAGGATTTTCCATATAAGCCTTGCTGTATTAACTACCGGTAGTGACCCAGATCCACAAACAAATAATGAACCAAGCACCTGCCAAGATTTCACTGAGGTCGAATAATAATTCTCGATCTGTGCCCAAGGTATAGCTGAGACCTGGGACTCATTGTTCCAACCTAAAACTGAAGATAAAATAAATACCCAATGATAAGCTTGAAAATGCAGGAAATTAAATACAACTTCAATAGATAGTTGAAGTTTACCTAGTGAAAATCTGGGTGGGTGGCCTTGCTATAAGAAGCCATTTACTAATTTGTAAACTTGCTTAAAGTATGATGAAGGTATAAGAATGGGAAGACCTCTTAAAATATATGGCATTAGATTCATTTTAACCACATTTATTTTGCCCCAAATACTCAATGGGATCAAGACCCACTGATCTAAGTCATTTTTCATTTGAACCAAAAATTGGGGGGAAATGTAATTTATGAACTCGGAAAGTTTCCTGGTGATTACTGTACATAAATAGTGGGGAGGGGAATCCTCTGGGCACCACCTAAAACCCCATAACTTACACTCATCAGGAAAATCTATAGAGCCCAAAGGCAAAATCTGATTTACCCCAATTTGTTGAACAACCAGATAAATTACTAAACTTTTGAACCATGGAAATAAGACTGGGAATTGAGACCTCTGGGTTATCAATAACACAAAATATCATCTGTGTATAAAATCAACTTGTGCTCAATTCCACCAAGTATAATACCTTTTATAGTATCCGAATCTCTACCACCACAGGTCAGGGGTTCTAACATCATGGCGGGGGGGGGGAGAGGAAATAGGGGACATCCCTGGTTTGTGCCTGGTTCTAGCCAAATTAAAGGGGATAATATACTATTGGAGATAACTTGTGAATAGGGAGACCTATATAGTATAGTAGCCCAAGTAAAAAAAAATTGGGGAGGGGACCAAATTTGATCAAAACATGTTTCAAGAGCCCCAGATGGACCATATCAAGTGCCTTCTCTGCATTTAAAGAAATTATAGCAGCCCGATCTTGCCTCTATGAGGATAGAGCTAATACAGCAATCAACAATCTGATGTCTGATCCTTGATGACCACATATAAATCCAGTATGAACAGGATGAATAATGGAAGGAAGCACAGTCTGCACCCTATGTGCCAACGTAGCTGTCAATATCTTAGCATCTGTATTTAACAGAGATAGGTCTATAGCTAGTGCATTATTCAGATTCTTTTCTGGGCTTAAGAAGAACCGTTATATATGCCTGGTTAAAAGGAGGGAGGTGTTTATTTTTAAAGGCATCATTGTAGACCTCCAGTAAGATTGGAGCTGGGAAACTAATATTTCTTATAAAACTCCACAGAAAATCCATCCAGCCTAGGGGCCCCACTGGAATTCATGGATTTAATTGTGATAATTATTTCCTGCAGAGAAAGGTGCAGCTAAAAGATTGATTTGATCTTGTGTTAAATGTAGGAAATGCACCTGTTGCAAAAAGCTATATTTGCATCAATATTAAATGCATTACTACTATACAGGCTAGAGTAAAACTCAAAGAACTGCTGGTTTTAATTTAGATTTTAATTTTATTTGGGTATTGCAAAAAGAAGTTATGTTAAGCTTTTTTATCTGCTTCAATATGGGAGCAAAATGTTTACTAGATTCCTCCCCTGCCCCCCGGTATGATTCAACCAAAATTAAGTTTCTAAGGAGTATAACTTTATTAAGTTCATATTTAGCCATGAGTAAAGTTCTATATGACTCAGAAGAAGGCTGTAGTGCATACAAGTTTGTGAAGTCTTTAACTTGCTTCTGAAGTAACACCATCTAAGCCCTTTGTTGCCTTTGTGTGTGTGTGTGAAGAATAAGCAATGACCCAGTCCTGCAAATATGTTTTAATGGCATCCCAAACTATGGATAATGATGCGATGGAGCCCCTGTTAAATTGAGCCCATTTTAAAAAAATCCTCCATCTCCTGTTCCATTTGTCCAATAAATTGAGGGTCATTCAGCAGAGATATATTCATATACCACCTAAATGAGGTATTAGGGCAACTTTCCAAACAACCATCCATCTTAACAGGGGCATGATCCAAGATTGCTGTGACATCAGGATTACATGCCTGAACTCAGGACACTAAAAATTGTTTTAGGTTGGATTGTTTGCTATCTCGTTTTTTAGACAAGAGAAAGAAAGGTATAGTCTCATTGAGAAGAGTTGAGAAGATGCCAAATGTCTGCTAGATTAAAAGCTGACATGTAAACCTTAAGTATGATATGGGTTCAAGAGTGTAGTCTAGATCGGGGAGTGCTGTGGTCAAGAAGGGGATCAAGAGCCTGATTCAGGTCTTCACCAATAATCAGGTGATCAAAAGTCAAGATGTGTACATGTGCAAAACTGTATTTATTCTTAAGAATCTGTAACTGGACCATACCAAGCACTGACCACCCATGCAAGCAATAAGTTTAAGAAAACGACCTTCACCATCACCATATTATTTCCTGTTCAATTCATGTAGAGGATTTATGAATTTAAATGGCCACACCCCTCGTAGAATTACTATGACTGCAACTGGACTAATAGGAAAACCGCTGTGTAAATCCCCCGGGCTTGAGCAAAGGCTTCTGAGGCTAAGACATTCCCCACCCAATACTGTTGCAAAGGGATTTCTCAACTGGCAAAATATGGGTTTCCTGTAAAAAGGCAACCTCAGTAGCTATTTTTCTTACCTTGGCCAGCACTTTATGAATTTTCAGAGACTGGCGCAATCCGTGGACATTCCAGGTAACCACAGAAGCCACCATGCTCAATTGTTAAAAAGATAACAGGCCAAAATAGCAGAAGCAAACAGCTTGAACTGGCTCTTATGGAAAAAATGAATATGTGTAAATGAATACAACTTGACAGGTACCTAATTATTAGTAAGAAAACTTAACATTGTACAAACCCCCAACTGACCTAATAAGTAACAAGAAGGTGAAAACACAAAAACACATCCAACCACAAGTAATCCATTTGTACTTCCAATTCTAATGTGGTATTCTTGACTCACAGCAAACTCCAGTGGCCCCCTGTAAAAGCAATTAAAGTCAGTATAATAACTAATTTTAGTACAGAGGCCTTGAAGTCAAGAGAAAGAAGATAAGCCTTGGCGGATGTTCAAATAGTAGGAATTAGTCTAAACAATTATTCATTCTCCGACATGGCTCAGAGTAGACAGAAATTGTTCAGCATGGAAGGATCTCAATTTATTCTCATAGTAAATGCAAAACACTGCTGGAAAACAAACATGATATCCTATTTTTTTCTCCTCTAGCCATCATGCAGGCTTTTTGGAAGGAATGCTGTCAGCCAGCCAGCCACCTCCTTGGGAAAACCCAGGAAAAACATGATTCAAGAGTTTTCCCACATAATAAACTCCTTTCCTTCACAAGCACACCTCAAGATCCTCTGTAGATTTTTTTTTTTAAAAAAAACACCTTAGGATGAATGGATGAGGGTCATCAATGGCACATGAAGGAATAGGTATATGATGATGATAAGCCCTTTCATTTTCCAATGTGTACCCCTCCAGCATGGTGAATATTGTGCAGAGAAACTCTAATGAAATTAAGAGTCAGTCTTTATCAGATGTCCTGGAATCCTCAAAATTGGAAAAAAATCTGATGATGAGACTAATTCCACGGTGCAGACCCTAGCTTGCAGGCTCTTATAGAGCTTCTGTAATGTACCCAAAGTGGAACCAACAGAAGAACTTGTATCTTCTAACGGAGAGATTCTGTTCTCCAACACCCCCAATCTGGCATTTATGGTATCAGAGGCTTGAAAGGGAGCAATCGAAGCTGTGATTTTTCAGATCAGATTTTCAGTGAGCAGACATAGTTTTAAGAGATGCCTTAAGGTCTCCTCCTTCCTCTGAAAATGTTTCTGGCGGGGGAGAGGGAGTCTGGACTTCCTTCCTTTGAGGCCTTTATAAAATCTACTAGTGGGACTCCAACAGAAAAAGAAAAAATAATCACTTGTCTAATGAGGAAGTCTCCACTGTGATGAAAAGATTAAGCAGTTTAGGATAAGAAAACCCCGGAGCTCACTGAAGTGTGACTGATCATGTTTTTATGTCCCGAGGAAGCATACTCAGTCCCAGTCCCAATCTTCAGAACTTTCTTACCGCTACGTGAGATCTCTATCCCATTCACAGTCCAGGTTGTGCTGGTTCTAGAGGTCTAGTGCTTAAAGCAAACAAGAAAGGGCATGAGACTGTTGCATCTACCCTGTCATTGGATCCACAAGAGCTCCCCATGTCAGCCACTTCAAAGTCATCAGCTCCCAAATGACATTCACAGCCCGATACCTCAGAGGCAACCATGAAAGACAGAAGCTCCTGCAGTCCCAGTTTCAAAGGAAATTAATGAACCAGACATCTCTTCTGATTCTAGGACTGACTCTAAGACAGACACTGCTAATCCTCCTGATCTACAAGAGGAACTGCAGGATTTATCTCCTGATTGCATAGCAGATAGTAAACGGATTCTTCTACTGAGGATGTTCACTTATATTCCGAGCAGTTGCGACTTCTAGATTCTGGCCTAGGCTTAAAAACTGAACAGCCTCTCAGCCCACAAATTACCCAATATTTGGACTCAAATTCAGAAGCACACACACTTATTGCATTCCAATTGGTTCCAACTCTGTTGGAAGTTGTGCACTCTTCTTGGGAAAATCCAGCTTACCTCATGGCAACTTCCCATAAATTAGAGCAAATGTATAAAGTCCAACCGAAGGACTGCACCTTCTTGCTCAAGCATCCAACCCCAAATTCTGTAGTTGTAGAGGCTGCACAGGCCAGATCTTGCTCAAGGCCCTTGTCAGCTCCTGAAGATTGTGAAGGGGCAAAGTTGGACAACATAGGACAGCACATTTATTCCACTTTGCTAGCCTAGATATTTGAATTGCCAACCACCAAGACTGCCTATCAAGGTTCTTGCACCTCCTCCTGGAGAAGCTAGCCCCGCTCATCAAACAGCTGCCGCAAGAACATAGAGACCCTGCTCTAAATGAGAGTTTCAAGATTTCCAAGCAACATCTCCATTATTCCCATGTGGCAGTCTGGGTTTCTCTTCGAAGTCATACCTAGTTGCGCTCTACAACTCTCACCGCAGAGGCAAGGGCGCGTGTGGATGATTTACCTTTTGATGGGGAAAACCTATTTGAGAATGCTATTGACAACACATTGGAAAGAGTTCATAAGCTAAAGTCTGCTGCTCGTTCAATGTGGTTCTCCCACGATACCCAGAAGTCTAAACAATGGTCCTTCCAACACACATCCAAAATGTCATTTCATCACTATTCTTCAGAACCCTCATGCAGAGGCAATAGATTTCAGCCAACTGACGGGCCTTCTCCGTTGCTGCCCTGAGACTTTGGAATGCGGTCCCTAGTGAAATAAGAGCCTCCCCATCTCTGACAATTTTTTAAAAAGTCTTTAAAGAGGCATCTGTTCACCCAGGCTTTTAACTGATACTGTTTTGTTTTAATGTTTTAGAATATTGTTAAAAAATTTTTTGTGTGTTTTAAATTTCTTGTTTTCGTTTAACTAATGTTTTAATGTTGTTTTTATCTTCTTGTAAACCGCCCAGAGACGGTTTTGGGTGGTATAAAAATATGTAAAATACATAAATAAATTCATCACATTTCTGCTCTAGCTGCCAAGCACAACCACTCAGTCCAAACATAAACCCCCGTCCTATACCAAACATTCCTGACTCTACCAGGTCTTCAAATTCCAAGCTACGCCAACACCTGGCAGCTTGGGAGACTATCAACTCCAACTGGGTCCTCACAATCATACGTTTAGGATATGCAATAGAGTTTGTGACTCCCCCACCTTTCTTGAGAGGCAGGCCAACCCCCTCTACTGCTGCTCTCTAGGAAGAGATAATCTCTTCTTGGGAAGGGTGCAAGAGAGATGGGGTGACAACAAACAGAGACTTTTGGGGGTGAGATACTTCACCATTTCCAAGAGAGACAGGGGACGCTGTCCTATTCTAGATCTCAGAGACTTGAACCACTTTACCTACCAAAGATTCCAGATGATCACAGCATCGACCATCATCCTTCTTCTGTACCAGGGGGCTTGGCTCACATCCATCAAGTTAAAGGATGCATATTTTCATCTGTCACTTTGCCCCCAGCACAGGAAATACTTGCATTTTCCAGTAGGAGGGAAGGTTTTCCAATACACTATTCTTCCTTTTGGTCTGGCTTCCACCTCAAGAGTTTTAGTGACGGTCAAGGCCACGGTAGCTGTTTCCCGCCTGCTGCCAGTCCATTACAGTTTTCCTGTACATAGATTGGCTCCTGGTTTCTCCTTTGAAAGACCTTCTAATCAGGCAGTCAGAATTCACCCTGATTTCACCCAGTTCCCTTCATCTGCAAGTAAATTGGGGAAAATCATGTATCTTCAAGAGTGGACTTGAACTGAACAGAAGGGATGTGCATGAACCCTGGCTGGCTCGAAGGTTGAGTGGCAGCGGGGGTGGTGGTGGTGGTTTTAAGGGTGGGGAAGGATGCACCCCCCCACACCGCATTTGCCCCGCTGGTACACGATTCCCTAAAAGTCTGTTGGAGCGGCAGAGTATCTTCCTGCCGGCCCGTTCTGATGTTTACTGGATATAACCAGAAGTAATAGTTGTGACTGTGCCATGCGCGCACATGTTGCACTCACAGATATTGGATGTGCACAGCTGCAGTTACTACTTCCAGTTACATCCGATAAACATCGGAACGGGGTGGCAGGGAGATATGCTACCGCCCCAATGGATGGGCTTTTAGAGAATCATGCGCCACCGGGGTTTTTAGCAGATGTGCCCCTACCTGTTCCGTGCATATCCCCACTGAACAGTGTTGAAAAGATTTTTTTCATCATTGGGGCACTCCAACAATAGAACTTTTTACCAACAAAGATAATGCACACTGCTGCCACTTTTGCAGCAGAAGAGGACAGGACTCAGTCTTTAGGGGATGCCTTTGATGAACTGGGGCAGGGAATTTCTGTACATATTTTCCTGTGCCCCTGATGATACACATCCTAGTGAAAGTCAGAAGGAATCAGGCTTCTTGTATCATCGTCTCATGGTAGCTCTACCAACCATGGTTCATAATACTGCTACTGCTGACCAGGAACACATACTTTCAGCTGCCTCTATGGCCCAAACTACTGACTACTCAGAAAGGGAGAGTTCATCATCCAGACCTGCAAAGGCTATACCGCATGGCATGGAGAATACATCCAACCATTTGGACTTCACAAATGTGTTAAGAGTTAGAAGCTTCACCCAAACCATCAACCAGAACACCCTCTCACTTGAACTGGAAGCAATTCTCAATGTTTCGTCTTCAACAGGATCAAGACCCTTCATCTAGTTTTGTTCCATTCATTTTGTCTGTCTTACTGCATTTGAAGCTTGAGTATTTCTTGTGGCTTGAGCATTTCTTCTTTTTGTGTTCACTTGGCTGCTATTTCAGCCAACCATGTTACTAAATCTGTTTTCTTTAGATGAAGTTAAACGTTTATTTAGGGGATTAGTTCATTTATATCCTCCAGCACCCAGGCTAGCAACTCCTTGGGAACAAAAGTCAGTTCTTTCAAAGCGAATGAGTAAAGCCTTTGAACCTTTAGCTACTTGTTCACTAAGTTTTTTGTCCCTTAAGGCGGCCTTTTTGGTGGCAATTACTTCAGCCTGCTGAGTGGTGGAATTACGGGCCCTATGGCAGATCCTCCTTACCTCACCTTTCAACTGGACAGTTTTCCTTCATCCAGGTATTTCTTTTTTCCCCAAGGCGATCTTATTTTCACATAAAATATTTGCCTATGTGTTCTTTCCTGACCCCTTCTCATATCAGGAGAGTGCATGGCATTCGCTAGATGTCAAGGGGCATTAGCTTTCTATGTTGATAGAACCAAATCATTCAGACTCATGAAAGCCTTGTTTCATATGAAGGGCCATCAGATCTCTGCATGCCTCTCCTTGTGGATATCTGATGCTATCACTGATATGTTATCTGGCCAACATGGCCCTGGCCAAGCCCTTTGAGAAATCACTCTACAAGAGCAATAGCCATATTGTCAGTTTTCCTGCAAGGAGTGCTGTTGGACATGATCTACAGAGCTGCAACCTGGTCCCAGCCGCCTTCTTTCACTAAACATTACGCCCTGGACATTAGATTTTAAGAGCACTCTGGTGTGGGCTCTGCAGTACTCCATTTGCCAGCTGTTGAGTTACCTACATCCTCCTCCAGGTGAGTCAGCTCACTACTCACCCAAGAGTGAAAATGTTCAGAAACCACATAGAAAAAATTCAAGTTGCTTACCTGTAACTGTAGTGGTCAAATGCATATTCACAGAACCATCCTCTTCACTGCTGAAGTCACCTCTTTCCTTGGCTGCAGCAGTCTTGGACCAAGGAGGTTTGGTGGGAAGTTCAGGATAATACACTAGGGGTGAGGTTGTTATCAGAACGTCTTAGAGGGGAAAGCTCTAGAAGAGTCCGATATGAGCTCCACGCAGGTGCAAAGACCAAGAGTGGGAATGTGCAGAAACCATTTAGATGCACCATCATTACATTGTTAGCAGCTTAAATATCCTTTTCAAAAACAATGGGAATATAATGGTAAAAAAAAACACCCTGCTAGTTTAAGACGAGAGTTAAGGTGATCTGGAAATATAGTACAGAGACCAATAACTGGATAACTCCATTTATATCCTACTTTTCTTCCATGGTGGAAAGTGATCTCTCATCTGAGCACTAGCCAAACTCAGACCTGCTTAGCTTTGACAAAGATGTATCTTTGCCAAGATGTCTTCTATTCTCCCTCCTTCCCACAAAATAAAACATGCACCTGGAACAAATTATTGTTTAACTATCCTTAACCAGCCCATCATTCAATTCTAAGTAAACCACAGCTCCTCTGCCTTTGAGTTTTTGGTAGCTTCTATACAGGGGACCTGTTACTGCTGCTGAAGCATTGCTCTTCTACAAGCAGCTGGTAGTGTAATTAAAATGGTGATTCCATGTAGCACTTAAATCTAATTTCAAAACGACTACAGATATTTCTAACAGAAGTTGTCAAAGTGGTTTACATAGAAAAATAGAAGTTAAAATTTAAATGAAAAAGAGCTGGAAGTGTTTGCTTATGGACAGATAATCAGAGGAGATGCTGTCAGACTCCGGGTGACCTACAGAGTTACTGGTGTACACATCTGAAGGAAAAAACCCTGAAGGGGGCCAACCCTCTCCCCCAAACTGCCCAACAGTAGTCAGGGTGCTGCTGCAATTATGTTGTGTACCCCACCACACCCTACCCAATCAGATTTGAGAAGGCACTACAAGATGGAAGACACTGGAATGCAATGTTTTGGCAACTAAGGCTGGATTTTCTGTAAGCACTGAGTGAATTAAAAATGCCTATTCTCTAAATCTATAGAAGAAACTCTGCTGAACCACGGAGAAGAAACACGCCCTCTTCAGCCTCTATTTTGCCTGCAAATGAGAAGGCAAGTTTCAAGATACATAATGTCAAAGCTCTAGAATAAGGCTTTTTGTGGGTGTGGGATTTCAGTTTCATTTTAAAAAAAAAGTATGGACAGTTCCACATGGGTAAAATGTTTAGCACTATATGTAGACATACCCACATAGGTTGTAGTGGTCACAGAAATTGAGGTCATTCACATGACCGGGTGGACAGGGTGGCAGGGCAGGCTGGTTGAACTTTCTCCCTAGATGAGCACATGCCTGTTGCTGGGAGCAGGGAGCATGGACCATGCTCCCAGATGATCCAGGCTGTGTGGCACAGAACAGAGCTCCGGAAGCTGGGATGACTGGTCTTGGCCTTTGGATATCCCACAATGCACCACAAGACATACATAATGCATTGGGAGATTCCCTCAGGAGACAGATGCTCTAGGCACTCTGCTGGGGCTGAATGTAGCCCCAGAGAATACATGAGCCGGAGCCTGGGTTAAGGGCTTGCTCAAGCTGGGTTTCAAAGCTGGGCTAGGTGGTGCTGCCCCACCATGATTGGGCTTGATCCCAGTGGTCCTCACGCACAGCCTAGCCCAGGCTTCCCTAGGCTGGGTTAGGATGTGCATGAGAACAGCCTAAGCATCCTGGAAAGCTTAAGTTATACATATTTAACTGTGTGTGACAATTAAATGTGTAACAATTGTGAGCACACATCTTTGATGTACCACTCATTTCTTTCCAAAGGGAAATGTAGGGAAATGCTGTATCAGCCTGAAATATGCCATCTTGCAATATCATCATTGGAGATTCTAAGTAAGGCCCATGAGAGAAGAGAGAACTGAACATGCTTTTATCAGGCCCACAGGATGTTTACAGAGCAAGTGCTGCCCTCTTTTGCCAGTGTACTATTACTACATTGAGACCTCTAAGAGCTTGCTTTAAATTTCCTCCTGGAGCTATTTTATAGGAAGAGCTTTTTTATGTGGACTAAGCCCCAGTCAATTCATTTTGAATTTATATGTCCGTACTAGTTAAGAGTTTGATGGTGAGCTGGCAGATGCACTATTTGCAAAAACAATTGTAACATGCTTGAACAAATGCACACCTAGGGGACCATATTGGTGCATAATTTGAAGTAGCAAATGACAGACATTTGTAGCTATGGAAAACTCACGGTAGGACAAACCACAGCTTCCTTGCTTATACCATTAGAGCACATAAAGCTGAATCACTCCTGGTCCAGCCCCGGAGGCACTTTTTCTACATGTTCCATTTCAAAGATCAGTACTGCAGAGCTGGCCCAGTCAACACTAGCCCTATTCAGTACACAGAAGCTATTGTGTGACTGACTACCTGCATTCATTTTAAAAGAGAACATGGTCCCTCAAATGCATAGTACAGGCAGGAACTGTACCCCTGTACAGATGTGTATCTTTGTACACTGGCTAGAGACTGAATGCATGATGAACATAATATGTGAGTAGGGCTTATGTGCCCAGATGATACTCTTTGTCCTCCAGATTCATTGGCTGTCTGATCCCAGGTAGTAATGGCATGGAAATGAGACTGAATTAATACATGAGAAAATGGAACATTGGTTCACTTACCGTGAAGGCTTCTTCTGGTTGCTTGGGCTAATTACATCTCCATGGGTTATACCCCTCACGAGCTCCAAGGCAGGACAGTTTGATTTGCTATTTAAAAAGAACACACCTACTCAAGCCTGAGGGGGCTAACCCTGCCACAGTTCTTTCGTGCCAAGTTAAGTAAGGTATTGTAGCAATAAGGAATAAGGAGACAGAATACAGTAAGGAGAAGACATGAGGACTCAACGTGATCCCTAAGTCAGTAGTTCTGAGAGTCACCCTAGGAGGCCTGTCCAGAAAGGCAGTCTTCTCTATCCCAGTAAGAAGAATATAAAATGCCTAATAGATGGTCTCCCAGGAACAGACAAGTGTGCCAAACTGGGTGGGCCAAGATGTCCTTCAACCCAGCAACTTGCTCAGTTTCCAAGCGGCAAGCCATAACCAATCTGGGTTGGGGTGCTGTACCGGGCTCTGCATGAGCAGATCCTGAGACACTGGGAGGAACCATAGTTCTTCGGTTGCTAGATGTAGAAGTTCCAGGAACCACGGTCTCCTTTGCCAAAAGGGAGCCACTAGGATAATCCTTGCACCCATTCTTAACACTTTGGCCAGCAGAGGTGTTGGTGGGAATGCATACAATAGTCCTTTCGGTCATGGGCTTGACAGTGCATCTACATCCTCTGCTCCCCTGCAGGGGAACCTCGTCATGAACCTTGGCAACTTTGCATTCATAATGGGTAAGCCCATTTGTTTTGTAATTTGTTTGAAAACCTGTGAGTTTAATGCCCATTCTCCCAGCATCAAGTCTTCCCGACTCAGCCAGTCGGCCAACTGGTTCTGGACCCCCTTCACGTGATGGGCTGTCAGGGAGCCGAGATTTGTTTCCACTCAGCTGATCAGTAGGACTGCTTCCTGATGTAGTGACTTTGAACACATTCCGCCTTGTTGGTTCACGTGAGCTTTTGCCGTTGTGTTGTCTGTTCTTACTAGGACATGCCTGCTCTGCTGTGTCTGTTGGAATGCTTCCAAAGCTAGGCGAATGGCTCACAGTTCTAGCCAGTTTATACTGTGTTCTCTCTCCTGTGGAGACCACATCCCCTGTGCTGACAGATGCAGGCAATGTGCACCCCAGCCCCTGTTGCTGGCATCTGTGGTTATTATCAGTTTTGAGGGGGTCCAAGAACTGCCTCCCTTACAGAAGATTTTAGAGGACCAGCCATCAAGCGAGAGACTTACAAACCTGTGTTGGCAGGTGTAGCCATAATAGTTTCTTCTGGGCAATAGCCAGCCGGTACGGTAGTAGAAACCACTGGAGGCTTCTTAAATGGAATCGTGCCCATGGGACCGCTTCCAATGTTGCAACCATCAGCCCCAGTATTCTTGCCAACACTGTGAGCAATACTGCTGGTGCTGCTAGAGCCTGCCTGATTTCTGAAGTGATGGTCAGGTACCAATCCCGAGGTAGAAACAAATGATCCTTTTCTGTGTCGATTACCACCCCGAGGTGTTGAAGTCTGTAGGTTTGCATTAGTTGGCTCTTTTCCCAGTTGACCAAGAAGCTGTGCTCTTCCAGTGTTAGCAGAGTTGTTCCCAAGTCGTGCACAGCTGCTTGTCTTGAGCGCGACTGAAAAAGAAGATTGTCAAGATATGTTAATATCTGGACTCCCCATAGACGTAGATGGGCCATGAGTGGTGCCAGCACCTTTGTGAACACGCGGGGAATGGATGAGAGTCCGAATGGGAGAGCTGTGTGTTGGTAATGTCGATCTGCATACTTGAACCTGAGGAGGTTCCGACTGCCCTGATGAATGGGAATATGAAGATATGACTCCTTTAGATCTATTGAAGTCATAACGTCCAGATGGTGGAGAGCATCTAACACTGATCTCAATGTCTCCATCCTAAAATGCTCACGTTTGACCCATTTGTTCAGGTATTTTAGGTCCAACACAGCTCTCCTTGACCCATCCTTTTTTGGGATGATCGCCCCTTTCCTCCTGATGAAACGGGGCTGGTTCCACTGCTCCAATATCTTCCAGGTTCCGAATTGCTTTGAGGAATTCTGAGTGCTTGATAAACTACCATGATCGGAGTGTTGGAAGGAACCTGTGGAGAGGAAAGGCATCCAGTTCTATCTTGTACCCATGTTGTACAACATTCAGGACCCATCTGTCTGTGGTGGTGAATTCCCAAGTGTGAAAATAATTCGACAGGTGGCCTTCCAGCCTGATTGTCCTTAAGTCATTGCTGAGGCTTGGCCTGTTTGTTTTGTCTGAATGGCTGCTTATAGTTCCCTAGTGCTTCTGTAGTTATTACGCTGGTAGTTCCAGGAACCCCTTTGGTTTCTGAAAACTCTTTCCCAGCCCCTGAAGGACTGGAATCCTCGAAAGGGCTGAGACTGCTGCAATGACCTCTTAAAGGCTATCCTTTCGGGTTTACATGGCACTGATGGCATGATCCTCCTTTTGTCCTTCCTTCCAAAAGGACATCTTTCAAAGCAGCCTCCCCAAGCAACTCGGTTCTGTCATATGCTTCTGCTGTCAGGTTGTTTTTGGATGTAGCATCTACTTGCCAACTCTTCAGCCATAGATGCCGTCTTCCGACAACCGATGCTGCTGAGGCATGTGATGAGAATCTGGTCGAGTCCAAGGTTGCATCAGCTACAAATGCTTGTGCCTTCTGTATTTTCACCAGTTGTTGTCTCATCTTAATGGGATCAGAAGGTGGTTCGTTAAGCAAGTCATCCACCCATAAGAGTGATGCCCTTGCCACCATAGAAGCTGCCACGCACATGGCTAACGAAGAGTTATCATGAATCCTTTTAAAAGCCAATTCTGCCTTTTGGTCTGCAGGGTCCCCTCAAAGTGACTTCCCCATCTCTAGGGACCAATGATCCAGAGACTAGTTGCGCTATGGGAGCATCTGCATTAGGTGTTCTCAACAGTTCTAATGGCTCTTGTTGAAAGGAATAAAAATGGTTAGCCACAGCCATTGGCTTTTTGTTTGTGGCAGGCAGTAACCATTCTTGTTTAACCACTTCAGTAAACAACTCTGGCATGGGTAAAAGCATGTCGCTAGGCTTTGACCTGGGGAAAACCAGATCCCCCTTTTTCAGATGGTGCTGACTCTGAGAACACCTTTGCTTATGACCCTATTGCATTAATAACCCTTGTCATAAGGGGATTAAAGTCTTCTGAAACAAACAAATGCTGAAAGCATATTCCATATCCCCACCCCCCCTGCCCTGACCATTCTCCCTCCTCATCAGGAATGGTATCAGGGTCTTGGTTATCCCCATCAGGTCTATATCCTCCTCAGGATCAGCCTCACGCTCAGTAACAGAATTTGTCATAAAACTTTGTTTTTGGGGGAGCAGGGGCCTAGGGTTAAGTACCGCAGAGTCCCCAGAATCTTGTTCAGATGCCTCAGAAGAATGCAAGGTCTTAGATATACTTTTTGTGTTCTTAGACCCCTTTTGTTTCTTAAGATGTTTCTTTTTACAGCTTGCCTTTTTGGGAGGAGGGCTGAGAGATTCAGATGAGGAAGAGCTATCAGTAGATGAATACCCCCTCCTCCTTTTCTTTGATCTTTTCTGTGAGGTCTGACCTGATGGATGGTGTCAATGATTGCATTTTTAAACCAGGCTTGCCACTCAGGTGGAACTACCTTTGGTAGACTAGGGAGAGGCGCTGATGGACCTGGCTGGGTCCATCAGCCTTACAAAGATGAATCCCTTAGCCCTGTTACCCCCGATCCTCCTCCTGCTCTCGGAAGTCCCCCGTTACCTCCCTTCTTGTTGTCGGGGCCTTCTGTGAGGAAACTCTGGCCTCCGTTCTGCACTCCTCCTTTTGCGCCCAAACAGGGCTTCTTTCTGCAGCCTGCAACACCTTGTGGGGTATAGCTGCTGCCATTGCCACCGTGCCTGTCCTTGCCGGTGCTCCAAACGCTCTGATCTCCTCCGAGGTGAGAAGTGGGTTTGGCAGAGGAAGTTTTGTTTTCACCTGGAGGGTGAAGACTGAGTTGCACCCTGTACTCTCCAAGCGCCCTGATGGTGTGTCAGCAGCGCTTGTGTTGGAGGGTGTGCCGGGCCGCTGAACTGTGAGCCTCATGGCCTGTTGGTGGGAGACTCGCTGCAGTCCCGGCAGCGTGTGGCACAGGTGGCCGTTGTTGATGCTGTTTGTGCTGACTGAAAGCGCAGAGGCGCCTCAAAGGACCTCGTCTCCCCCGGAAAGTTATCTCCTTGCCTCTTTCCTTTCGGTACCAGGATAATCCTGTACCGTCCTGTGTGCTCCATGCACCGGGAAAGTAAGAGCGGCGGGGTGGGGTAAAGAGAGGGAGGGATATGACAGAAGATTTTTTGGGGGGGTTTTGGAAGTATATTTTTAAAAGAAGGTGGATAAGGGGGAATAAAGATGAGCTTTTCAGAAGGAAAAAGGTAATTTGAATAGAGATAAGATGGATTAATGAAGAGAGAGAGGTTTGAATGCTGCCTGGAGCTATGAGGACAGAAAGAACTGGGGCAGGGCTATTCCTCTCAGGCTTGAGTAGGAGTGTTCTTTTTTAATAGCAAGTCAAAACTGTCCTGCCTTGGAACTTGTGAGGGGTATGACCCATGGAGATGTCCTTAGCCCCAGCAACAGAGAATGGCTTAAAGGTCCACTATTATCTCACACATCAAGAAAGAGCATGATTAGAATAACCCAAAACATCAAGCATTTACCAGTATTATTTATGAATACCATCCATAATCAATCTGCCCTTAACTTCTTGGTTAAAAAAATAATTGACATTGTGTATAATATCTACAGTCCCTGATATTTGGCAGTAGCACATCTTGTTGCAATGAAGCTCCCCAAGATGAACTGTGTAAAGGATGTTTTGCTAGTTCTTTATGCCTATTCTTTAGATCATCTGCCCATTGATGTTTATGTTGTGTGAACAAACATGGCTGCCAGTTTATTTTCTCCATATAATTATTTCAATGTTACCGCATCATCTTTCTTCACACACAAACCCAGGTACTTCTTCCCCTTAGCCCTTCATGACATTTTAAAACCAAGCAATTTAGGATGGGCAGGGCAGTACTATAAATATGTTTTTGTATCCCAGGTCACTTCTGTTGTGTGTCATAAGATATGAAATGCACAATCAGTTGTTTCTGGATCTTCCACTGCTATCTTTCCTAAATTCTTACTATTTGTCTGAGTTGGCTGCTTTTGTTTTTCCTGAAAGTGAATAGATAATTTAGAACCCAACTGAATTGCTGTAATATGTATAGCTGTTTATCACAATGAGTTTAGAGAGGAATTTGGTGTCAAATCCATAATTCCTCAATCTGGTTTTGAGGTTATTAGCAGGCACGAACCTAGAAGTTTCAGTTGTAGATTAGTAGCTGAGCTTAGGACAAAACATGTGTACTGATGTTTTCCAAGTAAACAGCTCTAATATTAATGAGTCTCTAGAATGAATAAATTTATTGTCTTACAAAAATCATTGTCTAGAAATATGAAGGTACAAAGAAACAAGGTATTTGCCGTCAGATGCCTGCAGCCAGTTATGATTAAGAAATACCCAAATGCACAAAACAAAAGCTTTGTAACAGATGTTAAAGCTTTTTAACCAAAGAAAAATATTCTTTTAAGCATGTTGCAAGAGATCAAGATTTTATAGTCAACACTGATTCCTTATAACTGAATATCAATAATACCACTTGGACTAGAAGAAGTGTAACATGATATGAAGAACAAAAATTAATACATTAAATCTTGTTATAGGCAAATTATATATGTAACATTGTCTTAGTACTGTAGTGTCTAAGGCACTTTCTGTAAATGTCAATTCTCAACTACGAAACTAAAGAATACTAGCTAAGTGCAGTTAACACTGTCCAAATGATAGCTGAGGGGAAAGAGGGTAGCTCCACTAATACGTCCTTTACAGGCAGTGTCCACATGCTGTCCTCTGGCAGACACTCCTGAGACACACCAAGATAGCTGCCAAGGGCTTCAACTGTAGTATAAGTGATTCTCCTGTCCCCAGCACTTCAGGCCAGTAACTAGTTACTTGAAGGTGAGGGAAACATAATTAATTTCCATACCAAGGCTTTCCAATTTGCATGGGCCATTCTGAATAGGTGGAGAATGGTTAGTCCGTCTCCACCAGGACATTGCACTGACCCTAGCTGGGAGGACACATGATTACCCATAGTGGACAAATGATCATTATATGTAGCATACATAGCTGGCGAGTAGTTAATGCTACATTCAGCCTAGGTTTCTCCCTTAAGCCTTTTCACAGTCAATGAACGGAAAGAATGAGAAGGAAAGAATGCAGTCAGGTCCTGCAGATCGAGTGGCATTGGTGTACAACTAAGCATGCATAGAAACAAGGAGGAGCCAGCTGCTTAGGAATGGCATATTAGGAAGGACAGAGGGAACATCCTTCTATCACCTGATGCTTCAGAAGATTGCTTTACAATGGATACCTGGAAACAAAAGCACTGAACAGAGACATTTTAATACATGTAAAGGGCAGTGGTACCTATATCCAAAGCACGGCAAGGCCAGACAGCAGTATGTCATGGCTGACCTGCAATGCATGACCTAGTAGTGTGCCAGTTTTGCCTAAAGCAAATCTGGGGCCACAAGGCAATTTGGTGGCCAGTTAAGTCCTCTTCTTCCTTCTCTTCCACCCACAAAGAAAGAAAGTTGCACTGGTGAGGATGCTGTCTGTACAACATGGCTGGGCACTCTATTCTGCTTGAGCAGCTGGTGGCTCATTGATATCACTGCCCTTGCTTTCTGCATCATCATCTGAAAGCTCAAGGGATGCCCCTTCAATGTGCAGTTGGCGCCTCCCGGATCGGCTGGAGGGAAAGGTGATTGGGCCACCCCTCCTGTAAGAATGCACAAGAAATGGTTGCTTGAGTACATGGCAGTTCGCTCAGAGAAGAATACCCAAACACATCATTATCCTCACAGAACATTTAAAGCTCAGTGCCATGCCACCACTTCAAACCATAGTTACATTTACATCAGAGATATGCTTAACCCTACAACTCAGAACTCAGGACACTTCACAGCTCCTATATCCATGGATGTGGAAGCAAAGTGGTGTAACTTTGAATTAGCAGCCCACTTTCAGACAACCAGTGCAGCCACAGCATGATTTAAGAAACTGTGGTCATGCTCCATTTTGGCTACTTAATATCATCCCTCCATTAAACTCTTGGTTCACATTAGGGCCAAGGTATCAAGAGTCAGGTGAGTGGGGAGGGAAGAGAAATGAAGATCAAATGAGCCATCCCCATCTCAAGTGGGCTGTCTTGAAGCACTAGTAGCACGTGCCCACACTTTGCTCCCCTGAGATGTTACTCACCGTAGCCTGTTTTTCAGAGTGCTGACCTCCCTGCTAAGACCCTCATTGGCTTCAGTGGCATCATCCAGCTCACGCTGGAGTTTGCGGCGTGAAGCATTAGCACGTGTAGCCTCCTCCTCTGCCTCTTCCAGCTGGCGTTTGAGTTGTTTCATCCTAGCATTGGCCTTCTCCATCTAGGGTTCATGTCCAGATGCAGGCCACAAGAAGAAAACAGTCATAAGGCTTGCCAGGTGAGATTAGGTCTTCACTTACATAAACACACACACAAAACTGATTAGAACAGCATAAAAGTGTGTTCTCTTCTCAAGATCTGGAACTTCCACAAGTGATCTAACATACTTTCAGCCGACTGTTCATTCATTATTATTTTAAATACTTATATCATGCCCTGCTAACTTGGCAAAGGGGCACCTTTTAAACATGGTGATTCTCTTCATTGAGGGGGGAGGGGAACTGACCCTATCCACCCCCAGCACAGTACCTCCAGTGACTGCTGCTGGTGTTTATCTTATGTTTATTTTTAGATTGTGAGCCCTTTGGTTACTTGCTAGCAACAAGCATCTCCTGATGGGTGGTTATCTGCAAGGATGAACTCTTAAGTGGAGCAGGCAGCTCCTCACCTGTTCTTTGTACTGGTCTGCATGCCGGCGCTCATCCTCCACCTGCATAAATACCTCCTTCAGCTTCTTCTCTGTGCGACGTACTAGCTTGTTGGCTGCTGCTCTCTCCCTAAATAAGTTCAACAGAGCAAAAATCACTCACCAAGATATCAGAAAGATGCTAGATTGAGTATAATAGCTGAAGGTGCAGGGCCATAAGCAATGGCAACAAAATAGTTCATACTTCCACATGATTGTATTTCCTCCAAAATTCTACAGCAGGAACACAAACTAGGCATTTCCTCCTGTATAATGGGTCCAAAGTATGTACCAAGACAAAAAACCCACAAAACTAATCAAAGATAGCTCAGTTGCTGGTTATCTGTGGGAATCTAAAGGAATAAACCAATAGCAACACAGTGCCAGAACAAATCAAGACTCTCACCTCTAGGTCACTCAAATCCCTGCACTGACTCATTCTTTGGACTTGCAGCCCTTATGGGAGGACTACCTAGTCTCATTTTGTCCCCAAAAGGAGATTCAAGACACTTTACCAGTTCCTAGCAGTTCTGAAGCTACCTTTCCAGAATCAGCTTCCTAAGAGCACTCTTTTCTCTAGATCACGGTTTCTCAACGTGTGGGTCCCCAGATGTTATTGGACTTCAACTCCTATAATCCCCAGCCCCAGGGGCCTTTGGTTGGGAATTATGGGAGTTGAAGTCCAATTACATCTGGGGACCCACACGTTGAGAATCCCTGCTCTAGATAGCTTGCTTACTTTGCCTCCTGTTCCAGCTGTTCTTCTAGCTGCCCAATCTTCGCTTCCAGTGCTGAAATAGTTGCCTTGAACTTGGACTTTACTGAACCCTCCAGCTCCTGCAGCTTGGCTTTCAGCTCTTTGTTGTGCCGCTCCAGCTGCTGACGTGCATTCTCACTCTTCTGGGCAGCACTTCGCTCTGTAGCCAGCTCAGAGTTCAGTGTGTCAACCTTTAAGAAGGCAAGCACAGTAGTGTAGATGCTCCTCTTTCCTGCAAAAGCAGGACTGCAAGTAACACACACACACACACACACACACACACACACACAGCGTGCTGGTGGGGAATTACCTGCAATGTGGTCTTGCGGAAACGGTCATTGAGCAGCTCCATGTTGCTCTGCTCCTCCTCTAGTTCCTCCTCCAACTGTGCAATTCGGGCTTCTAGACGGCGCTTCTCATCAAGCAGGGCAGATCTGCAGAAGAGACACACACACTTAAGGGCTGTGTGTTTTACAATTTCAAACCAGGAAGTCTGTGATAATCAGGTTCTATCACATCATGCATATGGTTAGTGAAAAGTGTATTTAGTGCAACTTACTTTCCAGAGGCACTATTGGCAATTTCGTCAGCCAACTCGTCCCTCTCTTGCTCTGCATGGCGTCTGGCTCTCTCAGAGGCAGCAAGCTCCTAAAAAGACAGTCATGGTCTTTGACATTCACTGGGCTTGGTAAACAAGACTGCTTTTAGGATATAGAGCTATCAAACTGTGCCCAATACAGTATCATTAGAGTCTATGAGCTGTATCCCAAGAAAGTTAGTTAGGGTTAAACACCACTGAAACCAATGAGACAATCACAACCAACTAGTGTCCCATTAATTTCATGAGACAATCATGATTAACTTTCTTTGCATACAATCCAATATCCTGGGAGGAACTAATCCAATATATAGCTCTCCCTAACCCCATTCCAAATTAACAGATGGCCCCACTTATGACATCTTACTAACATAAAGGATTGGACACTGAAGCCCAACTCTGCCAGCATCTTGGTTAAAAAAGGAATGTGTTAAGTTGCACTTCTTCACAGATGAAACATTTTAAGGTGCAGTTAAAGCACTCTGCAAACCAAAAAGACTTTCTAGAACTGCAAAACAGAATGCAAGATTCAGATCTCCAGACTCCTACCCTAAATCATGGGAATATCATACATTCGTCTGGTTACCTTCTCCAGCATGAACATCCATAAATATAAAAAATGGAGTCATACCTCCTGTAGTTGAAGAATTTCTGCTTCTAGGCTCTTGAGCTTTTTCTCATTCTCCTTTGACTGAGCAAAGATTTCATCTCTGGATGCCCGGGCTTCTTCTAGCTCGCGCTGATAGTCTTTCATCTGAGCCTTAAAATTAAGTGAGAGTAAAAATCAAAGCAAAATATTTGTTCTAAGAACTTAGCAAACTAGCTACACTGCCAGATTCCACTGTACACATGCAGAACATCAGTCATTAAATCCTATTCCCACAACACCAAATTGTTAATACTTAATATCTGTTATCTTCAGCACTTAATGTTAACTAATTCTCTTGCTCCCTCTTAAAGAAAGATGAAATATTTTAGAATAACTTTTTGTATTCAGGGGATGGATTCTTCCACCAAAGTGCATCTTGATTTGCAAAGCAGTTCTGCCCACCTGCAGTTTGCGCAGCTGCTTGATTGCTTCATCACGGGCCTTGTTTGCAGCTTCTATCTGAGCTTCTAGGTCTTTTAGATCTGCTTCCATTTTCTTCTTCGATGCCACAGCCAGGGCCCGTTGCTTTCTCTCATCTTCCAGTTCTGCTTCCAATTCCCGAACCTATGAGGTTAACAAACACCAGCAAAACAACAGGACGACATCAAAGGACGGACCTCAAACTTAACTTAGCAGTCGCACCTGCCTGAGATGAAATCCAGATACTCCTCTACTGCTTGAGAATACAGGATTACAGAATTCACACTTATGTGGAAGCTGCAACACACATACTGACAATCCTCAGCTCTCTAGAAACAAAATTCTGCCCACCGAGAAGCCAAGCAGAATGCACATGCGGACAATTCCAGGACTAGCTAAATTGCTGTAGATCTCAAGCCACTACAGGCTAAAGTCAGCTATGTTTTCTCCTGTTCAGTGATTTTATGACTAGTTTCCCATTAAGCGCTTCCATCTCCCTTCATCCATAACTCTTGTGCAGAAGCTAATATTGCAGCTTATTAAGTTGTTCTTAGGTAAAGGCAGACTATAATTGTTAACTTCATGCTGATGCTAAAATGATACTGTTGCTCCTGGCGCATCTGTTCCCAAAATGAAGATAATAAGGCCTTGTCCCATCTCCATTCAGTCTTCAAAGCAAAATGAGACACAATTAATGATCAACTAGGCAAGAAACTAGCAAAGAGTTAGTAATGACTTAATGTGTTTGGCTACAGGACAAAATTAAAAAGAGTTCAAGAATGAACTGAACTGAAATTTACAAGCCATTTTCTGAAAACACCCTTCTGTTCAGCACTTTTATACTGAAATAGAGAACTTGCACACTGAAATGGTTGGTCAGCTGCTGCCCTTTTAGAGTTGCTAGAACAATCCTCTATTACTTACAATATTCGTTAAGCTAAGTTATCTGTTTAATGACCCTAACCACATACTATCTGCATCCCTCTGTGTATGCTACACAGTTGTTAGTACAACAGAACCTACAGATGGCTCTCCGAGGCATTTTTAAAATGGTTCCAAAATATTTATAAAGTTATGACAATAATGATAACAGCCAGCTACAGACTAGGGATGTGTGTGGGACAAGATTTGCTTTCTGTTCCAAGCTCGGAATGGAACGCAAATATACCCGGAATGTTCCGTCGGAGCAACCAATCGAGTCAGTTGTTCCAACAGAATGAGCTTGGAACACTCAAAACATCCCAAGTGCCATTTGGGACTGGAAAGCACCATTTTGGAGTCCAAAATGGCTCTTGGAGCGTTCCAACACAGAATGGGGTCCTTCCATTCTGAGCTCATTTGAAGGGAATTCTGTTCCGACCTCTGAAACGTAAAACATTTTGAGTCTGAATGTTCTGAACGTGGAACATTCTGCAAATCTCTACTACAGACTTAATACAAATTAAGATTTCCAGCTATTTAGTTTACCTTTTCTAAAGATACTTGAAAATGACAGAATGTTTATTGACTATGAAAGTCTGGATAATGTTTCAGTCATTGACACTGAAAGAATATTTCAGGAAATCAGACATGTACCATGGATTTCAAGAAATCCAACTGTCAGAGGAAAGAGTATAAGGAGGATGTGAGATTCTGAAAAGCAAGATGCCAAAGACATAATCGCAACCATTCCTATGAGAAGAGATATCTCAAAAATGAGATAGCTCCCTAGGAGGAATGCACAGAGAACTCTCTGAACAGCTGAAAATAAAAAAGGACACACATAGGAAATGGAATATGAGGCACACAACCTAGAAGGCATACCAAAAAGAAAAAGAGGGCCTTGAACTTATAAGGATGGTGTCAAGAAAACCAAGGTTTAGAATGAGCAGAAGCTTGTGAGGGATATCCTACACAAACAAAAATGGTTTTTACAGATATATTTTGATGAAGGAACCAGTAGGTCCATTCTTTTTCTCTCTGATGATGAAGGCAATGTGGGGAAAGGCTCAAAAGAAGCTATCACTGTGGCAGTCGGCGAAAGATTGAGAAGGCAAGTCATACAGTGAGTAGATAAGCGGGAGGCATGGCTACCAGCAAAATGTTTCCCTCTCTCTAGCTCTAGAAGATTCCAATATGGTTCTCTGAGCATGTGTGCAAAACCCATCACTGTGATGCACAGAGACCACACAGAAAGAAGAGGAAGATCAATGAAAGTGGGAGGTCTGGTGCTTGGAGAAGATGGTGAAACGGAAGCGGGTGACAGAAAAAAGGCAGAGCTGCTTAATGGCCATTTCACATCTGTCTTCTCCCACAAAGCAACTGTGATCCAATCGGATAGCAGATGCACAAATAAAGAAGCGGGGGGCGGGTTCCTCAAGATAGACAGAGAGATGGTAGGGGAACATCTAGCAACCTTAAATTAGTTTGTCTCCAGGATTGTACCCACACGTACTGAAGGAACATGCAGATGTGATCTTAGAACCACTGTCTGTAATCTGTGAACACTCCTGAAGAACAGGTGAGGTGCTAGAAGATAGCCACAACATTTGTTCATCTCTATCTTCAGGGGTGGGTAGAAATTACAGAGTCAGTTTGACATTGATACCTGGCAATATCCTAGAACAGATTATTAAGCAATTTGTCTGTAAGCACTTGAATGTATCTGGTGATTCTTATGAGCCAGCACAGATTTGTCAAGAACAAGTCATGCTAGACGAATTTAATCTCCTTTTCCAATAGAGATACTAGTTTAGTAGTTCATGGGAATCCTGTAGACATTGTGGAGCTTAAATTCAGCAAAGTATTTGATGGCATCTCCCATAATATCCTTGTAGATAAAATAGAAGCTAGATAAAACTACTGTTAAATGGATTCACAGCTGGTTGAACAATCATACCCAGCAAGTAGTCATTAATGGTTCCATGTCATCCTGGAGTGAGTGCCACAAGGCAACATTTTCACACATGACTCAGGACAGAGTAGAGGGGATGCTTCTCAAATCTGCAGATGACACAAAGCTGGGAGGAGGGAATAGATAACAGCTTCGAAAACAGAATCAAGATTCCATCTGATCTAGACAGGCTTGGATATTGAGCCAAAATCAACAAGATGAAAAAAGAGACAAATGCAAAGTGCTATATTTGAGCAAGCAAGCAAGAAGTTACCAGAACTAATTTGCCTACTTTTCTTTCACTATAATCTTAACTGATAATTACTATCTTCACAAGTTAGCCCACTTCTGCCTCAAACGTTCAGGTGTCCGTCATCTTGAATTGGGGTAGATGACATCATCACAAACTACATCACTGAGGTGTCCCCATTTATCCCTGCAGTGTTTGGTCCAAGGCAGTTCACTAGTTAACCCACGTGCACCTCAAACATTCATGTGTTCACCTTCTTGAATTGGATGACATCGCCACAAATGACACCATTGAGCTGTCCCTATGTGTCCCTACAACTGTACTAAATTTGGTTCAAATCGGTGCAGGCATTGTGAAGTTGACAGTGAAACACACACACACACACACACACACACACACACACACACACACACACACTTACTTACTTGAGTGATCTCATAAGCTTACTTTCCTTAAGGAAAGTAGGCTAAAGAAAACGCACAAATATCGAATGGGGGAGACCTGGCTTGGCAGCAGTGCAGAAAGAGACTCAGGAGTACTAGTGAACAAGCTGAACATGAACTAGCAGTCTGATGTGGCAGCTAAAAATTCTAATGCAATCTTAGGCTGAATTAAACAGATGCTTTCTGTCCAGATCATGAGAAGTAATCGCTCCACTCTATTCTGTGTTAGTCAGACCTCACTTGGAATACTGTTTCTGGGCCCTTCACTTTAGGAAGGATGTTGATATACTGAATGTGTTCCTGAGGAGTCAATCCTCTGAATCAAGATGGTGAAACCTAGAAATCAAGACCTGGGTATATTTTACCTAAAGAAGAGAAGATTAAGGGCAAATATGATGGTTGTCTTCAAATATCAAAATGGCTGTCACACAGAAGGAGCAGACTGTGGCTCCTGCGGGCAAGACTAGAACCAATGAGTTGGAATTGCAAGCAAGCAGATTTAGGCTAGAATATCAGGAAGGATTTCCCATCTGTAAGGGCTGTTCAGCAATAGAACAGCCTGCCTTGTGCAGTGGTGGGCTCTCCTTTGCTGGAGGTTTCAAACAGAGGCTGGGTGGTCCTCTGTCAGGGATACTGTAGGATATTCCTGTAAGAGCAGTGTTGGACTAGAAGATCTCCAAGGTCTCTTTCTAACTCTGACATTCTACCATTTTCTGAAAAGTAAGTAGTACACATGGAACTTGTTTATAATTTCTGTCTCAAGTCATTACATTTCTGGGACCTGGAGGTGGGGTGGGGTGGGGTAAGCCTTGTGTTTCAGGCAAATTTTGGTGGTTAACATTCCAACTTTTGAGAAGTGATCAAATCCAGCTACAAACTCCTTCAGCTATAGTTACTCTCAGGTATTCCAAGCCATACCTGTTTTACCAAGAGTCTCTTCTTCTCCTCATTCTGCTCATCCCTGGCCTGGAGATCTCTTTCAAACTGTGCTTTCATAGCTTGCATGTTCACTTCCAGGCGCAATTTAGCATCTTCTGTGGCCTGCAGCTCATCCTCCAGCTCCTCCAATTGTGTTCTCATTTCCTCCACTTGTTGCTCCAACGTGCGCTTGGATTTTTCTAGCTCATGAACCTACAAACCCAGAGAATTTGAATTAAAAAGACATACCAACCTTTCAGTTATCCTAACAACAACAGAATTGCTAGCGGTCACTTATGTTGCTTAAACATGTTTAAGCAACATCATGCTTAAACATATGTGCCAACCTGTTTGCATGTGGCCTTTGCATACCAGTGTTCGGCAACCTAGCTGGATATGCTACAGGAATGCTAAGGTTGCAAGCGAATGTGTCAGTGCACATGGGAAGTGCATTTAAATGTAACATGGCATGCAGAGAATGCTTGCATGAGTAGCACTTTAACAGTGGCCTACATCACATCTGTTTCAACTTTTAGAGTGCATGAGGATGAAAAGCACAACAAAAGAAGAATGTGAAACTAGAGTGCACTCTCCTGAATGAAAGGCAAGTCAAAGACAGCAATGGACAAAAATTCACAATTTTACCCTTAGAATAATACGCATTTGTGTTTTAAACTATTTAGATTGCACACAGAATTCCAGAAACCATTTTACAACATTAGAAGGATCTCTTTCAACTCTCCAAAATTTCAGTTTTACCAGCCTTATTTTTGTATAAATTGATAAGCTGGCGATGCAATATGCATATTTAGGGTGACTCTCAAGTACTCCTTTTAAGACCTTTTTAAAAGACTTCTTTAAGACCTTAAGTAAACTTTTATTATGTAAAAACTATGACAATACCTGGTAAAAATGTTGTTTAAAATGTTGTTAAAGGCATAGTAAAAACAAACAAACTTCATTTAGTGTATTTGTTCAAACTGTACTATATCATTTCCATTTATGTAAACACCCACATTTTTGCCCACATCATCTTTGGAACTCATCAGGTCCTCCATGTCTGTTCTGAGTTGCTTGTTCTGCCTCTCAAACTCTTCCTTGGCCTCCAAGGCTTCCTCCAGGGCTCGTGCTAGAGAGAGTGCCTTGGTTTCTTTTTCACGAGCTTCAGCCTCTGCACGGTCTCTTTCCTCTGCATAACGAGCAGATATATTCTTCTCTTCTGCCAGCATCTGAGCATTGCAATATGTGGACAAACAGGTCAGACATTAGGATTTTTCTCTTAACACCCAAGTTATTAGGGCTTTTTGATATTTTGAATTTCAGCTGTATCAGGAGTGTTACTACAGAGCAGCCAAATCTAATGCAAGCCGCCCCTCAGAGGAGTTGAATCTATTATCCTCACCACCACACACAATTTCTCAATATTGAACCTCACCAGTCAGTTATTAAGACCAACTACCATCCCTGTCAGGCTCCAGTTGCGGTACAAATTCTAGCTCCAGTTGCGCACATGTGTCAGCTATTTCTGGTATGACGCTGACCAGGGCTTCAAGGAGGTACACTGAAGCTCCACACCAGCAGTTTTGGGGAGAGCGCCGGCAGGGGGAAAGCAGTGGGGCAGGTAAGGGCACCCTCCCTGCCCCTTAAAGGCCCTCCTCACCTCCCGGGAGTTCATGGACTAGTTCATGCACATCCCTAGTGTCTATTTCTATCCCCAGATGATGTAGTCTTAGAGAGGGCGAAAGCAGGCTCATTGACTGATTGACTAGGAACCGGTGGGTGGACAAAACATGGAGTGAAAAGCTCAGGTCTGACAAGGCTGAAGGTAGATCCAGTGCTCTGAGTAGGTTGTCATTTGGAAAGGCAAAGATTCTGATGCCTTGGAGTGTGCTATGAGAGGTGTGATGGCCTTTGTGAACACCCTGGGTGCTGAGGATAGACCAGAAGGTAAGGCTTTGTATTGGCATTGCCTGTCCAAATATTTGAAGCAGAGGAATGGTTGACTGTTTAGATGAATTGGAATGTGGAGGTAGGCCTCTGTCAGGTCTATGGAGGTGAGGTGGTCCAGATGGTGGACGGATTCCACAACTGACCTCAGAGTATCCATCTTGTATTTTTGTGTCTGACTAATTCGCTGAGAAACTTGAGATCTAGGAGTGCTCTGAGAGAGCTGTCCTTTTTCGGCCTGGTGAAGAAAATAGAGCAAACGCCTCTGCTGTGCTGTTGAAGAGGCACTGGCTCTATTGCCCCTATATTTTTGAGATGCTGTATGGCCTGTAGGAAGCCTATATGCTTGGTAAGCAAGCATGAACATGGGGTTGGCAAAAACATTTTTGGTTGTAGAGTGGTGTACTCTACTCTGTACCTGTGCTGAATAGACTGAAGGACCCACCTGTCACTGGTGGAGATTTCCCAGGCATGAAAGAATTGTACTAAGCAACCCCCTGACCAGGAGTGGCCGTGAGTCAGGACTGCTGGCTGGTTGTTTTGGCCTGTCCTGTGAAGGGCGACATCGCTGTCTGGTAGGTTTGTTGTTGGGTCTGAACCTGTTCCAAAAGGGACACTGTGGTCTGTTGCCTCTGTCCCTGGGTCTAAAGGGGTCTCTGAAGGGATGAAAGGACCGCTTATTCTGCCTAGAGAAGTTCATATGTGTTGTAGGCAGGACTTTTCTCTTATCCATGGTTTTGATGAGTATGTCATTTAATGATTCATCGCTGAACAGCTTGGAACCTACATAAAGGACAGCCGCCAAGTTCGAGCGAGAGGTGGCGTCTTTCTGCCAATATTTCAAACATAGTGTTTGCCTGGCCACTACAGAGGAAGCGGTGGACCTGGCTATTTATGATGGGATCTGAGCTGTCGGTGACTGACCAGGAGAGAGATCTTGGGGTTGTGGTGGACAGCTCATTGAAAGTGTCAACTCAGTATATGGCAGCCGTGAAAAAGGCCAATTCCATGCTAGGGATTGAAAATAAAAATGCTAATATCATGCCCTTGTACAAATCTATGGTGCGGCCACATCTGGAGTACTGTGTACAGTTTTGGTCAACGTATCTTAAGGAGGATACTGTAGAACTTGAAAAGATGAAGAAGAGGGAAACCAAGGTGATCAGGGGCCTAGATCACTTTCCTTATTGAAAGCCCTTTGGTGACAGGGATCCATCTTATTCATTTATTAATTATTTCTCTATTTAAACTGCTTTGGAAACTTTTGTTGAAAAGTGGTGTATAAATAGTTGTAGTTATTATGAGGCAAGGCTACAGCATTTGGGGGTTTTAGTTTGGAAAAGAAGCAGCTAAGGGGGGAGACATGATCGAGGTATATAAAATTATGCACTGAGTGGACAAAGAAAATTTTTTCTCCCTCTCAACACTAGAACCAGGGGTCATCCCATGAAACTGAAGGTCAGGAAATTTAGGACCAACAAGAGGAAGTACTTCTTCACACAGTGCATAATTTGAATTCTTTATTGGAATTCAAGGGCCTTTATTGGAATTTAGGGCCTTTATAGGCCCTAAAGACCTACCTGGCCTTCCAGTGCTCTTAAATTGTTTTCAAGGGTCTTTGATGCTTGTGAACCACCCTGAGCTATTTTGTAAGGGCGGTCTAAAAATCGAACAAATAAATAATAAATCTATGGAATTCCTTGCCATGGCATGTGGTAATGGCCACCAGCTTGGACAGCTTTAAAAGAGGCTTAGACAAATTCATGGAGAACAAAGGTATCAATGGCTACTAGTCTGGTGGCTGTGGGCCACCTCCAGCCAGAGGCACGATGCCTCTCAATACCAGTTGCAGGGGAGCAACAGCAGGAGAGAGGGCATGGCCTCACCTCTAGCAGGAGTGGACGATTTCTGGGTTGGCCTTAGAGGCCTAGGAGGAGCTGGGGACGATGGTGGCACCAGGAAAGGAGTTTTCCTCTGCATCCTAGCTTCTGGCTCAAGGGAAAAAGGAAAGGAGGAACAGAACAGAGGAATATATAGAGATGACAAAGAGGGCCTTAAAAAAGTTATAATCAAAAAGGAGAGACAAACTGCAAGATAAAAGAAGTGCAAAGGAACTAGGAGGAGTAGGTATAAGAAACAAGAGAGAAGGCTTTTAGAAGAGAGGAGAAAAGGCTGTCTGGAGCAGACGCAAGATTATCAGAACTGGCTGGGGTTATCCTTCCTAGGGCTACTTAAGTTTTTCTATGTTAATCTGCATAATCCTGCCTCTGGAGCAACAGAGGACGTATAACCACGAGATGTCCTCTTTCAGCAGCAGGGTAGCAAGAAGATTTAAGCATACCTGATCAAACTTCTTCTGTTTCTTCTCCAGGTTGGAAACAATCTGGCGCTGGTGATCAAGGTCCACCATCAAGTCATCAAGCTCCTGCTGAAGACGGTTCTTGGTCTTTTCTAACTTATCGTAAGCCATTGCCTTCTCTTCTAGGCGCTGGTTCAGAATTTCCATGTCCTTCAGCAGCTTCTTCTTACTCTCCTCCAGTCCTTCAATGGTGCCCAAGTCATCATCAACTTTCTTTTTGGCATCAGCCAGCTGAGTTTGACGATACAAAATAGAGCTATTACTACATTTCTAAGCCTAGTAGGACACAAGCATCATGCTTTATGCATGCACACAGTGGCCTAGCTCTCACTGAGGTGGTAAAGCTTGTGTGGACTGTACCACTCTAGAATGCAGTTGGGGGTTCACACAAATGAATATTCTTTGCATGAGAAACTAGCAAATGAGAACCCTTGCCATGAAAGTTTTCTATGTGTGGGTTGTTAGTGCTTTGTTTTTTGCATTCGGTCATGTGAATCCCCATCTGCGATGAGACAGAAACAGGTTTACCACCTCCATGAGAACTAGGCTCATGTTAATATCAATCACTGCACTGCTCGAGAATCACCCCCATGCACTGCAAGGGAAAAAAAGACACGTTCTAACTGTTCAAGCTAAAAAATAAAATGGTGTAACCTCATATGATGCAATAAATAGCCCTAGCTACAAGTTAACAGCTCCTGACCTTTTGGAGGAAAACCTGGAAGAAAAACACTTGTTCAACTAAGGCTAATCTGGCTGGGGAGGAAACCATGCAATACTCAGTGGGTTGGCAGGTTTGGCTTTTTAAAAGCCAAACTTTGTGTTTCGGCCCATTTGACCCACGAGTATACCCCTTAGGTTCTGGCAACCTTAGGGCTCCTCACCTGAGACTGCAGGGCTATCACCTGTTTCTCCAAATTCTTCCTGGCCTCTTCCTCTTCTTCCTGCTGTTCCTGCAGGTTGTTCTTCTCCTCCTCCAACTGCCGAATCCTGCTACTCAAGTTCAGCTTCTGGCGGGTTTCCTCTTGCAACAGCTCCTGTTGTGGGAATGAAAAGTACATTTATTTATCCCTTGTCTCGACAGAGTTCAAAATTAACCTCATAAACTGCCCTTCAGTATTTAATAGGGATATTCAGTAATGGGAATGTTTGCCAAGAGGTAGTATAGAGCTGCCCATGGAAGCAAAGTTCATAGCTGCTGTTCTGACATTAACCCATCATGGTGAAATCTGACAATGGGACCCATCATTCCAGATCTTAAAGCAACTAATTAAAAGCTGGTACCACAGCAAGAAAGGTCATCTTAAATGAAGAAACATCGAAGCACCTTATTACCATCAAAGAGGATGAGATTAGTCATTTTTGTAATGGCAGCAATCACAAAAAAGATAAAAGGGGAACTGAATAACTGCCAGAACTGGTCATGCTTTGTTAGCACGTTATAACAGAAGCTACCTAGGGCTAGTTATCACTGCATTCGGGTCCATCAATTTCTCAAAGATCAAATACTCCTCAAAGCACTGAGGAGGGTCTTGTAGCAGAAGAGCTTTGATTCTGAAGAACTGTGTTAAAGGTTGAGCAAACAGTTATTCTATAGATGAGCACACAATTAAAAATGTTATCCTGTCCATCCTCAGCAATTGTAATACAGCGTACCTTTGTATCATTTTTATAAATAGGGAACAATGAAACAGTGAAAGGTGCTGCTTCATATTCTAGCTCAGAAACACTGGGTCACCTATGCACTGTGGCTCAAGAGTATCTTTGACAAAAGAACCATTGCTTGGTGCTTTCAGAGGAAATGCTCCAACTAGGCAAATAAGGAATTGCCTGCATAGAAACGACTTGTACAGCTTACAGAAGCTATAGTAGTTAGTAGGGATGTGCTGAACATTTCAAGGGCGAAATGTTTCAACTTGAAATAGACTGTTTTGATTTCAAAACAGAACACCCTTTAAATAAAGGACCTGTTTTGAGCTCGGAGCAGAACAACCCCATTTCAACTGAAACGTTTCGACACTCTGAACACCATTTTGGAGGCCTTTCCTCCTTGCGGATTGGTTTGCGATCTCTTTACTTCTTGGTTGCCTTATCATACAGATTGAGTGTTATCCTCAAAATGTATCCAAAAGGGACTGGGAGGCACAGAGAGCCCTTATAATGTGAGGAGGATATCAAGAGAAAAATAAAACTTTGATTTTGGGGTTTTCTTTTCACTGAGTATAATACGTATGCTATTGCTGCTATAACTATCTGGTTTTGCTGGGTCTCTGATTGATAAAAGGCAGAACTTGGGTTTGTTTCGTTTGTGAGATAGTGTTGTGGTGAGAAATGGATAGTGGCATCGGGGTGTGTGTGTGTGTGTGTGTGTGTGTGTGTGTGTGTGTATTATTTCTTGGTGATTGCTGTGATGAGCTCCATGTCTGGTCTTGAAACTAACTTGTGCTTCACTCACTACTCTGGTCTGCTCTGCAATCTGGATTCATTGCAAGGTGTACTCAGTCAAAATGTGGTTGAAGTTGCTACAGTTGAGCTTATGGCTATGCTTGCTGCTAAGTAAAGTGCTGCTGTGGCAGCCGTTCCAATGCTAGGAAGTAACTTAAGGAGTCATAATTGTGTGTGAGAGAGCAACCTGTGTCAATGCTGTTACTGCAGTGCAGGCACTGTGGCTGGCAGTGGATGCTGGGTCAGTGATTCTTTACTGGTCATTTTTGGATTGTGCTTGAAATGTGTGTTCTGTGTTGAGAGGGGCAGATTCCCTTTTACTGTATGCTTCTGCAGGGTTTTTCATGGCAGGATTGTAAAATGCATTGCAAGTTGCAATGCAAAACTTGTGTGCATGCACTCTGTGAGTGCAGCTTGTTCTGGCTGTAAGAACAATGGGTGAACTCAAAACACCCCATTGTTCCCCATGAGTAGCTCTTAGGGTATGATGGGTGCTACCTAACACCCAACCCACAAAAAAATGGGCAAGCGGGCAATTTTAAACAAATTTCTAACCTTCCCCCCACAACTCTATAGGATCCTATGGGCAAAGGTTAATCATTTGTTTAAAATTGCCTGCTTGCCCATTGCTTTTGTGGGTTGGGTGTTAGGTAGCACCCATCATATGCTACCACACAACCCACTTTGATGTCCCTAGGAGCTACCCAGGGAACAGTGGGGTGTTTTGAGTTTCCCCATTGTTCCCTATGGCTGAAACACTCAAAACGTTTCAAGTTGTTTCACTGAAACAGCTGGCTCGACCAGTTTCCAATGAAATGTTTCAGCAGTTTGTGTTTTATATTGTGCTTGAAAGATAAAGCAAAATCCATTTCGTTCACATCCTTAGTAGTTAGTCCAAACTACACTTCTGGCAAGGGAATACTGATCAGAGTGAGGAACAAAACTGGTTTATGTATGTGGCATCAGGGGATTATTTTACTTTCTAGCAAACTAGTAGGGAATGTGCAATTCTGCTGGAAGCAATACTGAAACCATGCACAGCTGTTTTTCCAGTTCTACCCAGAGAAACAGCTTGCAATATGCTCACAAGCCATATGCATTCTAACATGCAGACATACCTGTGTATCTTGTAGCTGAGATTCCAAACTGGCAGCATCTTTGGCAAATTTAATGCCTTTTTTCTCTGCTTCTTCGAGGAGACTCGAGACATTGTCCAGTTCATTCTGTAAAGCAAAGAACCTACATGTAACATATTAGTAATCTGCTTGCCGGGGCAAAAAGGGCTCGTCAGAGTTATGTGTACAATTTATGGTATCCACAATAATGCATCTCTGAGAGAACATTTGAGAAAACATGTATTTTACATGAACTGACACCCATGTAAAGAGTTGTGTAAATGTTGGGGAGAGCTGGTCTTGTGGTAGCAAACATGACTTGTCCCCTTAGCTAAGCAAGGTCCACCCTAGCGATGTGCACAAACCGGTTTGGAGGCCTGCGAACTGGTTCGCTTGTCCGGCAGTCTGATGAACTGCTGGTGGGGGCGGGGTGTTGCTTTAAGGGTGGGGGGTTTACTTACCCCTCCCGCCACTTTCCCCCCTCTGTCGCTCCAGTTTTTGACAAAATCTTTGGGGCAGCAGCTTTCCTCACTGCCGCCCCTGCCCCCTTGTTGTTGTTCAAACCCAAAAATAACATGGGTGCATGCACCCGCCGCCGCCATGCACGTGACTGTGATGTGCGCGGTGTGCACGTCGGCGGCACGCGTGGTGGTGGGCGCATGCGCCTGTGTTAGTTCCGTGTTTGGACAAGAAGGGGGCAGGGGCGGCAGGGAGGACGCTGCCGCCCTGAAGATTTTGCCAAAAATTGGGGCGCCAGAGGGGGAAAGCGGCGGGAGGGTTAAGTACAACCCCCCCGCCCTTAAAGCAACACACACACAACCGGCATTGGACTGTGCCTCCGCGGTCCCTGAACATCACTAGCCCTTCTCAGGAAACAATATTGTATATGGAATAACCCTCAGTGCTGTTAACTCACTAACTCTTCCTGCAGTGGTTATGGCAACAAGAAAGGTAGTCTTTAACAGGAATAGTTTCAAAGTACTGGTAGCCATTGGTTCAAATGACTTGTCTGTCAGTGCTGACAGAACTAACGAAAGGCTGCAACTGGCTGTCAAATCGGAGGATACAGATTTATGACTTTCAGAAACCTTTTGCAATCAGGTTGAGAAAACACAGTCCTGCCATCCCATCCCTTATGTTTTGGAGAAATCGCCACAAAGCGACCCTTCAAAGAGACATTAATCAATCCACTGCTTTTTAAGCTTGTCAAGTACACCGCCACTTGTCTTGTTGCAGCCTCAGAAGTGAAGGCTCACTGAACAAACCCTTCCCACTGAAGCGAAGGCCTTCAATCCTTTCATTTCCATTTGCAGGTTTGCAGAGTGTAGCCAAGCATGCCTTCTCATGGTGGTCTGTAGACACAGCAACTTGCCTCTGCACTCCTTACATTTTAAAAAAGTATTTTTGACATCCACTGGGAGAAAACAAGGTCATGAGTCAAGCTCAAAGTCCAATTTTACTGTAACATACTTAACCGATGTCCAACACCTCCAAGAATAGTCAAAAACATAGTCCAAGTTCAAGACAAAATTTCTACAAAGTCTTTCCACTTTCCCTCACAGAACCAATCCTAAAACAGAGGAACAGAGTCCAATGAGGTGCATGCTACAGAAATGAACTAAAGGAAGGATGCTCTGACCTCTGAAATAACCGCTGAGCACGAGAGGTGGTGCAAGAGTTCCATGAGGAGATGGAGTATTCCACCCATGAGATACTGCACAGGTGCAGAACCAAGGATTATGCATTTCCTATGGATCACGCTACAGATCACCAAGTTAATTAGTATGGCAGATATTTCTTAAAGCAAATTACCTGAACAAGAGATTACCATCCAATGTATTTTATAAACAAGTCCCAGGAGTGCTATCATAAATTTCTGAATTCTATTAAGCTATTCTTCCCTCCTATTGTCACAGCTGATCCCTGGTAGAGATTGGCCTCACCCAAGTGTCAGAGTTATGACCAACCCTGTCCAACATTTATATTGCCTACAATTTATAATCAATTTGCAATACAACTGAAAAGAATGAAGGGTTTTAAGGCAACCATCTGCCCTCAAACAGAATAACCTATGCGAACGCCTTTCTTAGCAGATACTTTTATGAACTTTTTCTTGAAAGCCTCCAAGAAAAAATTACTGCCTCCCCTAAAAGCTGATTCTTTCAATGAGCTGTTTTGACAGTCAAGATATTTTTCACAATGTTCCAAAATCTTCTGTACTTTAACCCCAGTGCATGTATTATAAGCAAGAATAATAATCCTCACTCATGTTTCCAACACCTTTTAAAATATGTTTAAAATGATTCTCTCAAAACTCACTTGGTGCAGGAAAGGAAAAGTTGGAAAATGCAGGGATAGAGGAAGGAGAAGAACAGCAATATGTTTAGGGGTAAAGGTAAAGTGTGCTGTCAAGTGGGTTTCAACTTCTGGTGACCACAGAGCCCTGTGGTTGTCTTTGGAAGAATGCAGGACAGGAAAGGCCTAACTTGAGCCATACAGATTGCATCCCTACCACACGAGACAAAATGATAGCACTGAATGTTTCAGTTGCTTTAAGTCGGTGCAAAGTATTACTACCATCACTTCTCATCCTCTTAAGTCTGGGACCAATGCCACCACTATCAATCCAAAATCAAATTGGGACTCTTTAGGAGAATGCGTACATTGTAATGTTTCCCAATGACCTTAGGTTCATTAGGATATGCTGAAGTGCAAATTCAAATCCTTACCTGCAGTTTGTTTGCCTTTTCTGCCAGCTCTGTCCTCAGCCTCTCACCTTCTGTGACCTTAGCCTGCAGCTCTTGAACCTGGCCATCCAGCTTCTTCCTCTTGTGTTCGGATTCTGATCTAACTTGCTGCAATACCTTCACCTCACAGGCCAGCTCTTTGTTATCTGTCTCCAAACACTGCTTGTTTTTTTCAAGATTTGCTTTGAACTAGAAAGAAAAATAGAGCATTGCTAGTCACAATCCATCAGACTTTCCATCTGCAGAATCGTGCTGTTCAACTGCTAAGAAATTTTCTTTGCTAGATTCAGGAGAGGAGAGCTGGTCTTGTGGTAGCAAGCATGACTTGTCCCCATAGCTAAGCAGGATCTGCCCTGGTTGCATCTGAATGGGAGACTTGATGTGTGAGCACTGTAAGATATTCCCCTCAGGGGATGAAGCCGCTCTGGGAAGAGCAGAAGGTTTCAAGGCAGGTTTCCCTCCCTGGCTTCTCCAAGACAGGGCTGAGAGAGATTCCTGCCTGCAACCTTGGAGAAGTCGCTGCCAGTCTGTGAAGACAATACTGAGCTAGATAGACCAATGGTCTGACTCAGTATATGGCAGTTTCCTATGTTTCAAGCTGAACGCAAAACATGTTTTGCCTCCAATGTTAATTCACAACTGCTTCTATCAATATGCATTCATTGTTCTAGGCCAAATAATGTTATTATATTGCAGCATAACCACTTTAAGCATTTAACTTTTGGTACCTGTGGGGAGTTTTACAGCACCCTGACAATACTTCAAGAAGGTATAATGCGACTATAGCCAATATAGTGTAAGAGTGGAGTCCACAATATTTATCCTAGCAATTAGACCAAAGAAGTAGTCTCTGTAATGTTGTCAGATGTGCTCAGATACACCTAGGCAAGAGCAGGAGTTGCTGCTATGGATCAGTCTAGCTCCACAGGGGATATTAAGTTTAAGGCCTGTCCCACTTTACATTTTCAGGTGCATGCTCAATATTTCTCATAAATTTAAATATACAGAACATCTAAAAGTTTAGAAAGTGTGAAGGCAACATGTACACACATCATACAGATACACGTCAGGGAGCCAAAACTAGTTGCAATTCCTTGCATGGAGTACACTTAGCGGCAAACTTGGGCTTGCTTCTGCATGTGTGAAATGGCCCTTAATCTTCACAAATAGCAGGGAAACAAGTGGGGGATACCAGAAAATGATAATTAAGAACTATATTTAAAGAGCTTGTAGAGCTCAGGGAGTAATAAGCAAAAGGTAACACCACTGAGTTTTCCTCTCAAGAGTGCTCAATACCTGCCCTGATCAAGGTAATTCGTTTGCCCAAATAATTTTGACTGATTCAGATATGCAGCAGCATCTCAGGGCTAGGTTATGAAACCGAGCATTGGTTCACTTACCATGAAGGCTTCTTCTGGTTGTTGGAGTCAAGGACATCTCCAGGTGTTATGCCCCTCACAAGCTCCAAGGCCGAACAGTTTGATTTGTTCGACAGAGAAAAACATGCCCAGCCTGAGGGGGATAACCCCACTCCAGTTCTTTCAGGCCAAGTTACAGAGGGTGTCATGGCAAGTGACATGACATAGAATAATATAACAATCAACAGGCTAGAAAAAACAGTCAAGATGAAACATGAGCCACAACCACAGACCCCGAAAATTAATTTTAAATTTTCATCATTAAGGTTGTGTCTTAAGAGTTCTTTGGTGTCAGGCATAGCTTATGAACAGTAATACTGAAAAGATGGTCTCCCAGGAACAGACAAGTGCGCCAAGCTGGGTGGGCCGAGATGTCCCTGACTGCAGGAACCAGAAGAAGCCTTCACAGTAAGTGAACCAGAGCTCCATTCTCGGTTGCTGGGGTCAAGGACATCTCCATGGGACATACCTCAGCTTCTATGTAACCAAGGGAGGGGGCTTGTCTATTCCTGGGGAAGCACCTGCTGCAGCACTCTTCTACCAAATGCTGCATGAGAGTCCATTTTATAATGCCTGGTAGATGCTGATTGACTTCTCCATGTTGCTGCCCTACAAATTCCCTGTACTGGGGCATTTGTGGAGAATGCAGCTGATGTTGCTGCCACTCTAGTAGAGTGAGCAACTATACGTGTACGTGGTCAGAGATGTTGGGCCTCATACGCCAATGCTATGCAGGCCCTAATCCATCTGGCAATGATAGATGACTAGACTGCCGTTCCCATGGATCCTGGAAGAGAAACAGGGAATCAACTGCTCTGAAGGATGCTGATCATTTTATCTATTTCTTGAGGAAATGTTGCATATCTAACTTGTGCCACTGCTTTTCCTTCGTATGTGCTGGAAGCAGGCAGAATGATGTCCTGAGATTGATGAAAGGACAATGCCACCTTGGTCCGTATGAAGGGATCCGGGATGAGACGTACAGACTCCTGTTGAAAAACATAATATGATCTGTGGATCAAAAGAGCCTGTAGCTCCGAAACTCTTCTCGCAGACATAATAGCAATCAAGAATGCTAGTTTAAAGGACAAGATTAGTATAGGAATACATGCTAAAGGCTCAAAGGGTGGAAACTATGGCTTTTAATATTGTATGTAGCTCCCACATGGGGAATCTATGAACAGCAGGCAGAGATATCAATGTGGCCCCTCTTAGAAACCTCTTCAGGTGAGGATGCACGTGCCAAGATTTTTCTGTGATGCCTGAAATGAGGCCCACTAAAATGCTGCTTGCCTCCTCAAAGTGTTTGGCTTCAGGCCCCGCTCTAGCCCTTCCTATAGGAATTGCAGCAGGTGTTGGATTGATGCACCACTCCTAGGTATCGAGTGACGTGCCATCCATCTCAAAAAAGCCCTCCATGTGCATTGGTATATTCCATTTGTCGAGGACCTACATGATGCCAGTATAGTCTCTAGTACTTTCTCGGAATAGCCCTGCTGGCTCAAGATTCGCTGCTCAGTTTCCAAGTGGCAAGCCATAACCAGTCCAGGTTGGGATGTTGTACCGGACCCTGTATAAGTAGATCTTGAGACATCCGCAGAAACCATGGTTCTGCAGTTGCTAGATGAGACGTTCCGTGAATCATGGTCTCCTGGGCCAAAAGGGGGCCTTCAGGGTCACTCTTGCCCTCAGCAGGCGTATTCTTCTTGACAATCTTGCCAGTAGAGGTGTCGGTGGAAATGTATATAATAAGCCATCCGGCCATGGGGTTGACAGCGCATCTATGTCCTCTGCTCCCCTGCAGGGGAATCTTGTCATTAATCTTGGTAACTGAGTGTAACTGGCATTGCAAATAAGTCCATTATGGGGTCCCCAGCTTTTTTGTGATCTCTTGAAACATCCTTGGGTTTAAGGACCATTCGCCCGGCATCAGATCCTTCTGGCTCAGCCAGTTGGCCAGCTGATTTTGGTCTCCCTTTACATGTTGAGCTGTTAGGGAGCCTAGATGTAGTTGTAGGCCGTGCACAGCCCAGCCCCTGTTGCTGGCGTCCATGGTGACTATCAGTTTGGATAGATCCAGAAACTATCTTCCCTGTAGTAGATTCTGAGGAACCAGCCACTAACTGAGGGACATGCGTGCCTCTGGTGGAATGTGGAGTAACATGTGTTTCTTCTGGGCAATGGACAACTGGTACACCCAACAGGAACCATTGTAAACTTCTTAAGTGAAATCTTGCCCATGGGACAGCTTCCAATGTTGCAAACATTAGGCCTAAAATCCTTGTCAGTGTGGTGAGTAACACTGCTGGTGCTGCAAGCACCTCCCCTATCTCCAAGGTGATGGTTAAGTACTGATACTGAGGCAAGAGGCAGCGGTCCTCTACCATGTCGAGTACTATACCTAGGTTTTGAGGACTGTGTAATGGGTTTAGCTTTTTCCCAGTTGACCAGGAATCCATGATCTTTTAGGGTCAACAGAGTTGTTGATATATCACACTATGCTGCCATCTGAACGTTGTCCAGATATGCAGATATCCAGATCCCCTGCAGATGTAGATGTGCCATGATGTATACTAGTACCTTTGTGAAAATGCAAGGGGCCGATGATAGTCCCAATGGGAGAGCTGCGTATTGGTAGTGCCGTTACACATACTTGAATCTGAGGAGGTGATGGCTGCCCTCATGGATGGGTATATGCAGGTAGGACTCCTTGAGATCTATCGATGCCAGAAAGTCCAAATGATGAAGAGCTTCTGCCACTGACTGTAGCATCTCCATCCTGAAGCATTCGTGTTTTACCATTTGTTTAGATATTTTAGGTCTAACATGGCTCTTCTCGATCTGTCCTTTGCAGGGACGGTGAACAAAATAGAATAGACGCCCCTCCCCTCCTGATAGGGAGGAACTGGTTCCACCGCTCCAATGTCTTCCAAATGCTGAATTGCTTTTAGGAACTCTGTGTGTTTGATAAAAGAGCAAGACCGTAGTGCAGCAAGGAACCTGTGGAGGGAGGGGCCTCCAGTTCTATCTTATAGCCCATTTGGATGACATTTGGGAACCATCTGTCCATCGTGGGGGACTCCGACAGGTGGCCTCCTAGTCTGGTTGTTTTCGAGTCATTGTTGAGGCATGGTCTGTTTGCTTTGGTTGATGGGCTGCTTGGAGTTTCTGAAGCCCCTGATGGCATTACGTTGGAGGTTCCAGGAACTGCGTTGGGTTCCGAAATCTCTATCCTGGCCCCTGAAGGACTGGAAACCTCAAAAGGGCTAGAACTGCTGGAAAGGTTTCTTGAATGTTGGCCACTCAGGCGTATGCGGTGCAGATGGCATAGTTTTCCTCTTGTCTTTTGATTCCACCGATATGTCTTTTAAGGTAGCTTCCCTAAACAACTTAGTGCTGTCATATGGCACTGCTGTCAAGTTCTTTGAGCTGGAGTCCACCTGCCAACTTTAACCACAGGTGCCTCCTGCCTACCACAGCTGCTGCTGATGCTCTTGAGGTGAATCTAGTTGAGTCCAATGCTACATCCACCACGAATGCCTGTGCGTTCTGGATCTTTACTAAATGTTGCCTCATTTTTACTGGGTCAGAAGGCGGTTCATTGAACAAATCATTCACCCACGAGAGTGATGCCCTGGCAACCATGGAAGCCACAGCTGCTGAGTGTGTGGCTAATGAAGCATTACCATGAACCCTCCTAAGTGAAAATTCTGCTTTTTATCCGCAGGGTCCTTTAGTGTGACCTCTCCATCCTGAGGAACCAGCAAGCTAGAGATCAGTTGTGCTTTGGCACATCTGCATCTGGCATTTTTAACAAGGTTCTTGTTGAAACAAATAAAAACGGTTTGCAAAAGCCAGTGGCTTTCTGTTTGTTGCAGGTAATAGCCATTCTTGTTTAACAGCCTCTGTAAAGACCTCAGGCATTGGTAATAGCATGTTATTTGGCTTTGCTCTGGGAAAAACCAAGTCCCCTTTAGCGGCTGGTGCTACGTTTGGTGCCACTTTAGATTGCAGCCAAATTGCAGCAATTACTATAGTTATAATAGGGTTAAAGTCCTCTGATACAAAAATAAGTGCTGTGAGATGGATCTCCCCACCCCCCGCCACTGCCTATTCACCCTCCTCCTTGTCATGGCCAATGTTAAGGTCCTGATTATCTCCATCTGCCCTATTTATCCCTTCCTCAGGGTCAGCCTCTAAGTTAATCACAGGTGTTGTTATGGGCTTGCATTTTATATGCAGCAAGGGCCTGGGGTTACGTGCATATGGGTCCCCAGATTCCTGACCTGACTCCCCAGAAGAATGCTGATCCTGAGTTTGCCTAGAGCAGGTGGACTTAGTACTTTCTCTAGAATGACCTTCCCTAATATGTTTCTTTTTCCTCTTTGTCTTTTTAGGTGGTGGACTGTCTGAATCAGAAGAAGAGGGACTATCAGAAGAGGAAGTAACTTTCCTTTTTCTCTTTGATTTTTTCACTTTTTTCTGTGTTCTGACCTGGTAGATTGTGTGTATTATGGCATTCCTAAACCAGGCCTGCAATTAAGAGGGGACTGCCTTTAGAACAATAAGAAGGATTTTTAGGAGAGAAACTTTTAGGCTGCCTGGAGCTATGCAGGACAGAAAGAACTGGGGTGGGGGTTATCCCCCTCAGGCTTGAGTGGGCATGTTTTTCTCTGTGTGGCAAATCAAACTGTCCTGCCTTGGAGCTCGTGAGGGATGTCCTTGACCCCAGCTCATAGAGATGTCCTTGACCCCAGCAACCGAGAAGGACAGCATTAATGTCTGCTGGAGTATATGAATGAAATCCTTCCACATTCATGTGCACTTCCCACTTACTCTTTTGGCTTGTTCAAGCTGTTCTGAAAGTTCTTCCAAGGCAGTTGCATGCCTCTGTCTAATGTCTTGAATCTGAACTTCATGATTCTTGGTTTCTTCTTCAAGTGCTTTCTTCAATTCAGCAACTTCCTGCTCACGCTTAGTCCTGTGAAACACCCAGCAACACAACATTTGAATATGCTCACCTTCCAATACTATGTTTACTCTTTTGGGGGTGGGGGTGTGTGTATTTTTGCAGGTTAAGGCCATTTTCAAAACAAGGACACAGCCAGTATCCAATACATACATGAAGCAGAATGCTAATAATCCAGTTTCAGTGGCTGACATCCTACCTAAGCATGCACTCCTCTGTAGTAACTTGTTTCCAACCTTGCAAAGCTCTTCTGGAGTGCTCCCTGCAAGACTGGAAACACATGGCCACATGGGGAGACTGGGGGAATTGCACAAGGGCTCCCAGCGCATCCCCACAGTCCCTCCTGACGTGCATGCTTAGTCAGGATGTCAGCCAGTGTTCTTGCGTGTGCGTGGAAAAGTTAAGATTTCCAGGACAAGAGAGAAACATACCTTTTCTCAACTGGAGATTCTAAGTGTTAGAAAGTAACAACATATAAAGCAGCCTTAAGTTTGCGGCAGCAAAGGGTGTGCTGGAATACTTCTGACAACTCTTCTTCCATTGTGATTTATATATTTTTTGCAATGGTTGTATCACTGCTGCTTTGATACAGCAAAATATTGATATTTATTTTATTTATATACTGCCCAAAACCCACGTCTCTGGGCAGTTCACAGCACTACCACATTAAAACAATTTTTTTTTTTTTAAGAGCAATTATATAGGTCTAACTAAATGCCTGGAGAAATAAATATCCCATCTTTTTGCCTTTCACAGGGTCCCCAAATTACAAAGGGAGGTGTTTCAACTGTGCTTTGTTAGGATTTCCTGTTCACAAAACCGTGTGTGTATGTTTTAAAGGGGGAATCATGGAATTGCAACCACTTTCCTTGTTGCATCCCTAGTTCTCCACGAACCTGAGTTCTTGCTGAGCTGCAGTGGTATCCAAGGTATCTTCCAGTTCTGTCTTCAGTGCCTCTAGCTCCTCGCTCAGGTCTCTCTTCTGCTTCTCTGCCTTATTGCGTGAAGCCTTCTCCGATTCAAGGTCCTCTTGCAGCTCTGCAATTTGAGCTTGCAGTTCTCGTATTAGTTTTAGTGCATTGTTCTTTTGCACAGCTTCATCATCCCCTCTGGAAACACAACCCAAATTTTACAATAAGAGCTAAGCATTAATCTGTGCTTTGCCAGAAATAGCTATTCTTGTAAAGTCATAATAGGAACGTACGTTCCATTAAATGTGCACTTGTGCAACTAGTCACATGGCTTCAAAACAAAACCAGGGTGCAAAGGGAGTTGGAGGCAGTCAGAACCTGGGGTCAAGGTTCATCTTTGATGCTCGATTTGACATGAGGGCAAGTGATTAGGGCATTATACTATACTAGTCTTAGCTGTGCAGAGCATCTGTGCACTAGTACTTCATTGCTCTCCTTGCCTCCTACTGCAGCCCCTGCTTTACTGCTCAGTGTCAAGGCAGATTTTCTCTCAAGGCTCCTCCCAATCTCTTCCAGACAGCCTGCCTCAGCCCACTGTACCCATCCCTGTCTTCAGAGGCTGCCCTGCCTCCTCCTCCACCTCTGTTTGCTGCTGTTCCGGTCTCTTCTGAGACGTCAAGCTTTCTGTGGTCTCAAAAGTGACAGAAGCATTGAAGGGATAACAGAGGGTCATCATGTATGGGGGCATCATGCAGATGTCCTCTAAAAAGCGAGTGGACTCAGCATGGCGACTCCAGAGTAAGCACTCACCTGGAAGGCCCCTAAGTTCTCAAGTGTGGAGCGGGGGACTCAAGGTGAGCATCCTCAAGTGCCTGGCCATAAATTGGACTCAGGCAGGGACACCACTAATTCTCCTCGCTCCCCACAAAGGAGAATGCAGGAAGGAGACAGATCTTCTGGAAGCATTTGTGGGGCACCCAGAACTGAGTTTGCAGCAGCAAAACAACAGACCAAAGTGGGTGGGGAATTGCAGGGGTCTGCTGGAGGAAAGACTCCGGCCCATCAAGGGAATCCAAACGGCACTGCCGCGGCAAGCAGTTTATCCTGCCAATTGGTTTCGCACTGCGAGGAAGGGGCTTGCCACATACCACCTGCCATATACCACCTAAGCCTTTTATATATAGAGAGAGATTCTATCCACCCAGTCACAAATGGGGATGTAAAGTCAATTAGAAGTAATCAAGGGTGGTTCAATATAGCAGCGATTACATCACTCTCACAGACTATAGGCCACAGAAACCAGTGTACCAGAAAGCACACTAACCCAATGATTGATAGGCCTGAACATACTTAAGATTTCAAAAGTGCCTCTCCAAGCTGTTAAATACATAATCAACTGCTATGACGCCTTTCTCCATTTAAGTAGTAGTTAAAACATATTCCTTACAAATTTTGTGCCATGCGTCTCCAAGAGCAATGCAACAATCTAACAAATACTGACACAAATCAGGAAGAATATACTGCACCTTAATAAAGATTGCATCAGCTAGTAGTTACTAGGGATGTGCACACAGGTTTGACCCCGAACCTGTTCGAATTCGAACCAAAGCCCCCTGTTTTTGTCCGACCTTGGATTGACACCCCCCCACCCAACAGTTCAGGGGCTTCGCGAACATTTAAAGGTCTTTTTAAAAAAAAGACCTACTGTGCAGGCGCCCAATCCCCAACTGGGAGAAGGCCAAAAACTGCCTGAAGACTGCCCGAACCAGCTCTTGGGGGGCATATAGAAGGCCAGTGGGGGGAGGGGGACCCCTGCACCCCCCCAGCCGCCTCCAGAAACCCCGCAGAGGGCTGCAAAAGTTAAAAACGGTCTTTTCAAAGACCTTTAAACATTTGCGAAACCCCTCGAACCGAACTAAACTCGAAGGGGTTCTCCAGGTTGTTGGACCGAACTTGCCCGGTAAGGTTTGAGTGCAGTTCGCACTGGAACTGAACCAGCCGGTTCCAAGCACAACCCTAGTAGTCACAGTGGGAAGGTGCCGGACAGAGCAGATGTGAAAGTAAAGTTGCCAAATAATTTTTACAGACATGAATTCTGCAAAGCATTTAAGTCAGAAGGGTACAGCAAGACCAAATGCTCCTTTCTATTTTACCACAGAAGAAGATGATGTGGGAAAAGATGTAGCAGATATAGGGCTCTGGACATTTCTTTGCCAGAGCTAAACAACCAGGAAACACGTCTCTCTAAAATGTGTTGATCCTGAATTTAACTTACACAAACATTGGTCAGCTACCACAAGAAAGCAAAACCAAGTGTGTCTGTTGCATCCCACTGCCACTTCAAATAACTAGCACTATATCTGCAATGGAGTTCAGCCTTCTACCTGGCAAGGGCAGCCTGCAGCTCCTCCTCCTTTTTGGCAAGTTGGATCTTCAGCTCCTCAATTTGGGCTTGTAGCTCTGCAATTTGGTCCTGTAGATCAGTGGTTTCACCATCAAGCTTCCTTTTAGCTTTTTCCAACTCTTGACGAGTCTTTTCTTCTTTTTTCAAGCGCTCTTTAGAGAAAGACAGAATGCTTTGCCTTACTGAATTTTATTTATATGGGCAATCTCATGATGAACCTACTAAAGACAATTTTTTAAAATTAAAGTAACCAAATTGCCAATTTAGGATTTCAGGACAAAGAGCTGCATCAATCCCAAACAAAGAAATCAGTAGTTAGTGCACACATTTGGAACATTTAAGAAAACCCTGCAAAAAGGAGATGTAGGGTTGATCAAGAACAGGACAGAACTTCTCAAAATTTTAGGTCCCCCCCCCCCGAAAGAGAACCCTACCACTATAATATGAAGAAAAATGTAACTAAATTGTGTGTGTGTGTGTGTGTGTGTGTGTGTGTGTGTGTGTGTGTCCCCGTGTCCTATTCAGAGGAAACAGAGCAGCTAACAATAGAGAGGTCACATCTCTAGACACATTAGTCTGGATGCAGCAGCCATCTTCAGGCAGGAGATTAAAAGGGGAGCAGGCTGTCACATTTTGCAGTTTACTATTATATTTTTACCATCACTTTTCTGCCTCACTGACTAAGTTGTCTGGGACCCCCTGTCTACAAGTTAGACTTGAAGATAAACCTCCAGGGGGAAGCTTCCCTCGAATTCTTCAACCAAAACTGCAACTTAACAAAACAGAACCAACAGAATGAAAAGGGTATTTATGTGGGCATCTGCCTGTCTGCCACCTCCAGCAAGAAAAGAGAACTGCTAGGCAGGAAACCATCTCCAGGCATTTCTCCTTCAGAATTCCAGGAAAGCATCAGCCTCTGGAAAGGGTTTTGGGGTTTTTTTGCGGGGTGGGGGGACATGATAGGGAGAAAAAGAGTAATGCTACTGGTTGGGGCCACATTTAGCTTCCTAATTGAAGCAGTAGATTAATAGGAGACAGCTTGATTGATTTCTTTTCAGCTGCCTCGGTACAAAGTAGAAGAATATGAAACAGTAATAAGTGCAAGAAAAGGGGGTTTGGCAAACCTGACATTTTTCAAGCCAACAGATGCTTGTCATTAAATATTTAGTTAAAAGAGAGCTTCAGTTCTTCTAAAACATGACTGCATGGCTCCTGCATAAGGTTCTTTGTATTGTCTCTTGCTATCTCATGGCTATAGAAAAGCTTCTCGCAGGTAGGTAGCTCGAGCTGCAAAGCCATATGTTGTGCTTGGAATGGACAGTTGTGTCCAAGTTTTCATCCGTACTGAATTGAAGGAAGTTATTAGAGAAATTCAGAAGGCACTGTATATTTCGCTCCAGTATCTAACTGCACAGCAACTGGTCACAGATAGTGCTTTGGCAAAGACTGAAAACATTAATGAAGCCCTTTAATTCCCAAGTGGATTATTCAAACCTCCACTACACGGACACCTTTTGTGAGATACTTATCAGAAATATATAATCCATGACCTGTAAAGAAAAGGAACTGTGGGCAAGATGAGTACCATCCTTTTGCTGGGTGGGATTGTACTGGATTCTAAATTCTCCCACTTCACCCTCCTTGCAGGAAAATGACTGTGATCTTCCCATTTACTGTTGCAGGTAGAGGGAGAAACAGAGGCCTATTAAGATAGACGTATTCTCATCTGAGCACACGGCAGAGCCTACATTTCTGGCAAAAGCAGGAAATGGATATTTGAGGTCTCTCAAAGGTATGCTGCAGGGTAGTCTCCCAGATCTCAGCCTGTCTGAAATGGACTCATTTGCCTCATGGCTAAGAAAAGAGCAACACACTTTAGGAAACTGTTCTTTGCACAGAGTCCCTTTCTATTTTAGCTTGCCACTAGTCTCCTGCCAGATGGACATACCAACATTTATACTTTCCACTATCAGCCTAGTGAGCATAAGACCTTGCAACAAGAATTTTTTTAAAAAAATGGCTCCTGCCATGTTAGCCTCATTATTCAATTTCAGCTTATCCAGCTAGAAGTAAAAAACCTGCAATATTCCCATAATCAAGTCAGCTGGCCACAGTACTGTAGCAAGAAACTATTCCCATGTTAGGATACAAAGATCAGTAAATGCATAAATTAGAAAGGCCAAGTCAAAATTCTAGAACACATCATATGTTTACTGCCAAAAATGATTATGTATCTAAATCCAAGGGGGTTACATATACTGTTGACGTGCAAGTTTAACACTGAAAATATTTCATGATATTTCTTCTCAAAACATAATCCATCAGCAAGTGCCAAGAAGAGAAGTGGAACTGGTATAAACAGAACACTGGGTTAAGAAAAACAACTCTATTCAGGAGTAAGTTGAGGCAAACAAAAATGTGAAGAATTCTTACAGAAAAGTGTCATTTAATGTGCATCATATATGGGGATCCAACACCACCACCCCTGCCCCCAAAAGTTAGAAGGCAGCAAAACTCAGGAGGAAGAGACTGAGATCAGAGTGCACAAGTGAGAGGAGATAACCTGTTCTGGTTTCCCAGTAAGAGTAAAGAGGCTACAACTAGGTCCTACAGTCAGCAGCACTCAAAGGAAGGGTCTTCTTCAGCAACCTCGGTTCCAGTCTCCAAGCTAATCTTTTTCTTTTTTTAAGGTGCTAGGGGTTTCCAGGTGCCTGGACCTTTGCACTCCAATAATGTGTAATGACCTAACATAGTTCCTGAAAGAAGCTGAACCTTTGCCAGTTACCAATAGAAGTATATTAAAAAGCTATCCACTTTCCTCATTCACTGGGGCCAATATAGCAACAACAAAACATATCAAGGGGGTTTCATTTTTGCATTAGTAATAAAAGAGACCTATCTATACTGTTAATGTTCTGTTTCTTTTCTGAATAGAATAGGCACTCATCTGTGGACAAAGTCAAAATCCAACTGATGTGTCCAACTGCCAACATGGGTATTAGCAAAGCAAAAGAACATTTGAACATTTTATGCATGCACAATACAAAGCAAGTGGTTAGCTTATCTTGAGATTTTTCTTCCAGATTAAGTTTGCAATACTGAAATAGCAGATCTTAAGAAATATGCAAATCCAAACATTTATTTGACCAATAACTGTATTTACCCTGGTTAACTGATCAACTATTTATTACAGTTGACAGGTTGACACTGTGGTTGAGCATTAATGCATTCTTGGTCACAGAAAATGACACACATTAAGACAGAAAGGATATGCCTGTTTCTTATTTAGAATCAGCACACTTTGCTGATTCACTGATAGCTCATTCATAAGGCAAATCTAACCTTCCAGATCTGTGATCATCATTTCCTGCTTGTTCTTGAGTTTAGCTAAGTTTTTGGCTTTTTCTTCTTCTTCAGCCAGCTGTGAGGTACACTCTGCAATTCTGTCCTCCATTAATTTCTTCTCCTATTTGAGTAAGAGAAAACAGTGTTTCGTGTATAGCTGGACTTGGGTACTAGACAGCCCAGCTTTATTAGTAACCATTATGACAGAGCAAGACTTGTTTCTCAATATTTTTATTTATCCATCCTACTGTTTTTACAGAAACTTCAAGGACTATCTCAGAAGATGTCATGCAAGCAAATGCTTTCAGAAAGCTAAAATCTGCCCAGATAAGTCCCACATTACTTCAGTAGACTACAGCACTTTATAAAAAGTCTGAGATTGCATAGTGGATGAGCTCTTCACTTACTCTAGAAGAATTTAATTAGTCTACCATTTAATTCTGGACAACTTGGGTTTTGTAGCAGAGTGCATCTCTGCTATGATGTACTCTGATCTTTGCAGAATTTGTTACATCACATGACAAGGATTGTTTGGCCCCCATTGTGGGAAGTCTGAATCCAGGCACCAAGACAGTCAGCAGATACTGATTAATCTTTGGGTTACAAGACAAAGAGAAAAAGTGGGTGGGCTACAAAATGCACATCCAAGTTACATTTATTGCTTAGTGATTTCATCAGTATGTCTGTTTAGACCAACACAAAGCAGCGAAATGTCTCCTTGGCTGTGACTGACTGCAATAAAATGAGATCTAACTTTTAAAAATTAATCAGTATGTATTGATATCTGTGGATTTTGGAGTGCTTCTAAGCCTATCACAGAGAAGATACCTGATTGTTAAGGTGCCTGACATACTGTGAAAGTGAATGCAGGTGACTGAAGTGTTGCCTGCACCCCTGTAAGCACTGCTGATGGGACTGAGCTGCAGGGCAGCAACACTTCACCATTAGCAGGATGTGCCCACAGTTGTGCAATGAGACTGCTATTGGAAATAATGGGTGCTGCACTGCACAACTGTTTTCAGAATACTTACAGCAGAAAGCTACTGCCCTGCAGCACAACACCATCAGCAGTGCTTACATGTGCACAGACAGTGCTCCAGGTACCCAAATTCCAATACACAGTATATGTCAGCTGGTGTTTCAGTCAGAAGGTGCTGAAGTGAAGACAATTCAGCCCTGGTAATTATAAGCCACTTTCATAAATTTTATTTATTTATTTGATTTATATACCGCCTGACTCCAGAAGCTCCAGGCAGTTCACAAAAACAAAGACAAACATGACCAGCTATTAAAACCAGAATTAAAAATCTAAACAGCAATTAAAAATTGAAAACTCATAATTTGTTTTAATTTAAAAAGTTGTCAGGGCAAGCAGGTCTTCCAAAGCAACTTATATTCACATATAGCACACTATTGTTCAAACATTCATTACTACTAGTGCATTACAATCTGCTCTCTCACCTTAAGAAATTTGGAGTTTTGGTCTTCTAGAAGTAAGATTTCTTCCTCCATCTTCTTTATTTTGGCTTCAGCCGTTACCTTCTCAAGCTGCAGCTTCTGTCGGGCACCTTCTTCCTCATCAAGCTGTTCCTCTAGGTCCTAAGGAGAAAAAAGCTCAACTCAGCAATATTATTTACTCATTTTTCATTGTTTTCATGCAGTTTTAATAGAATGATAACAGATACTACACTCATATTAGTATTTAGACATATTTTCAAACCATCCTACCACCAGTGTGTTAAGCAATACCTGTATGTGAGCCTGCATTTTCTTCTTTTCATTTTGTAGCACTTGGTTCCGCTCTTCTTCCTCCTCAACCCTGGATTCTAAGTCATGTAAAATTTCTTCCAACTCTTGTTTCTTAGCAGCCAGGCGGGCTCTCATCTCCTCGGCTTCAGCAAAGAGTTCAGTCTCTGCTTGTAACTGCTCTGCAAGAATGTTCTTCTCTTCTAATAGCTAGAAATATAAGCAAGTATGTCACCCTTTTCCAGTATGTTGTCACAAGGCAACATGCAATAGTCTATGGGAATTTGTTCTCTCCCAGGTATAGTTCACCCCATCTCAAAGGAGCTAAGGATAGGCATGAAGAGTCTCTTCCAGAGAGGAAAGGTTTTGCTACAGTCTTGTGTTTTACTTTTTTCCTCCAGCTGTTGCTAAGGACAGGGGAGAAAAGAAGTGGCAAGCCTGGAAATACAGGTGGACCTTGATTTCCGCAAGGGTTCCATTCCCTCAGGTAATGAAACTGCAGATGAGGCATTGAGCCAATGGCAATAGGAGGATTAGGTTTCTAGAGGCTAAAACATGGCTAAAAATGCTTAACAGAGAAATAAAGTGTACTGTGCTCTCCAGGAATACCCCACAAAATGCCAAAATTACTGCAAAATATTGCTGGAGTGTGTGTTGTTATTATTTTTTTTACATAGAAGAGCCACAAAATGGCTCTGTTTAACAAAATGGTATGCGGAAATGACCTCTGAGGTCATTTCTGGCCACCTAGTATCCATGGGTATGTGCATTTTAAACATTTATGTACTCGCATATACAGAGGTTGGGTGCACATGCCCGACTGCTGATACGTGAAACCACAGGTGCCAGGTCTGCGGATGACAAGGTCCACCTATAACCAGTAAGGAGCAGAGACTGGAAACCTCTTTTCAAATCTATTCTAGTTCCTTGCTCTAAGTTGACATTCATACCACCACCCTCCAGCTTTTCATGCAATTAAAAGCTATATACAAAGGGAGATGAATTTTTCTCACTCCCACAGGCGTAAAGACATGGCTCTTCACCAGCCTTTTGAGTGGAAGTATTGTTTTTACTGCTGCTGCTTTGTGTTTTATGCATTTTTAATGGGTTTATATTTTTTAAATAGCGATTTTATTTTTATATTTGTATTATCTGTACTTTTGTGTTTTATTGTAAACCACTTTGAGATCATCTATACCTTTGTATTTTAATTATGCATTGTTTTAATTATATTATAAACAACTTTGAGATTATTTTAATGAAAAGCGGTATATAAATTGAATAAATAAATATTTGAAAAGGACTTATATTACATTTTTACAGAAATCCAGAGTGCAGTTTTGCACCCTCTAGTTGTGTTTTAACTTTTAAGCCATGTGCAGAGGTGTGCAATTTGATTAGACCTCAAATCAATTTGGGTTGAATCGGGGCAATTCGCAAATTTGACCCCAAACCAAATCACCCTCAAAATATAGGGCCCGATTCGGGGTTGGGGAGAATCACCCCCGATTCAACCCAAATAAATATGGGTGATACAAACACCATTTTGAGACCTGCTTTGCTAGGAAAATGGGCCTCAAAATGGCACTTGGAGAGCTGGTCTACCAATTAGGATCAACGGGTAGACCAGCCCTCCTTAAAGGACTGGTCTACCTGGATCCAATTGGCAGACTAGCCAATCCCAATTGGTAGACCAGTTTTTCCTGGAAAGAAGTGGCATTTAGAGGCCTGTTTCCCCCAGAAAAATTGGCATCAAAATGGTGGTTGTATCACCCAAATCGATTCAAGGTTGATTCAAGACAGCTCGAATCGCAAAAAATTGATTTGTGCACACCCCTAGGCCTGTGTTTCCACATGGAAATGTCTCTACAGACCACCTCTTTTCCTCTCTTTAATCCCAGAACATCCAAGGATGCCTCTCCTGACTACGGTAAGTGAAAAGTTTTTTGTATGCCCAATGTTAAAATTACAGTCAAAAGTATATTTGAGCCATGAAGGTAACCTTTCCATTTAGCTTTTTGATCTGTTTATAAAACCAGATACTAAATACTTTACAAACCTGCTGATGTTTCCTTTCCATCTCTTCAAGTTCTGCTTCCACCTTTATCTGTTTCTCTTTCACCTTCACCAGCTCTTCATCCTTAGCCTGAAGTTCTTCCTCTTGACGAGTAACCTGAAGTAGAGGTTTCACCTGCAAAGTTTGGCAGAAGGAAGAAGCCAAGTGTGTTACTTAGTAATTGTTATTGAGAATACCATCCCCATTATAGAAAAATATACACTACCTTAGTGAACACTCTCCACCACTGCCAGTGTCTCAGCTTCAGATAGGCAGCACAATTTCTCTGCAGGACTTTCAAAGCACTCAGCTGCTGTTGCTTCTTAGCAAAGGCCCTGAAGACAAAGCATCAAACATCTTCTAAATCAAGTTGAGAATATTTTTATTTTAAACAACCAGATCAAACATTTAACAAACAGTGACAAAACTAAGTGTGAAGGGGCAATACCATGCTCTGCTTTTATCCAGGCAGTAAGAGAGTCAATTCCATTAAGCTGCCTCTCATCATGTGCAACAATTCAAAAAGGATAACAAGCTATGAAGATCATAATTAAGCCCCCCATTAATTGAGTAACCCAACAAATTTAAGGGTTTATGTATTTTTCTGTGGAGGCAATGTTTTCAGTTCAGCTAAATCTTTTACAAGTTTTCGTCATCTTTCCTTTAAGGATGATGCGGAGACTTGTGTCAGGATATCCATATATATTTACTTTCTGGCAAGGTATCCCCTGCAGACTGCCTGGAAGAAGATAATGATGTCTGTTATCTTCAGATCCCTTTCTTCCTCTAGATGTGCCAAAACACCCGCTCGAAAAAAAATCTTGCTCTGTCCAATTCTGTACAAGTTGGGATCCAGCTCTAGTGCTCTGATCTGCAAGAGTCAAACCCATATTTCTTTTAGATGAAGAATGCAAACAAGAACGTTTTTAGCAACATTAAAGACTATGGAATGGCTTACCATTCGCTCACATGCCTGTTTCCCATCCATAAAACCTTTAGGAATTGCATTAGGAGTCAGGATCTCATATCTACAGGTCAACCAGAAACCAAATAGTTAGCCACCAGCAAACATGTACAGGCACCATTTTTCATTTAATCCCTGAACAAAGGCAGAAAACCAAGACGATTTGTGCAGGGAGGAGAGAGAAAGAAAGCAGGCTCAAACATTTGCAGCCTTTAAAAACACTTTTATAATAAGATCCAAACCAAGTATAAGACTACCTTTGTCTAAATTCTTGGAACACTATCCTGTTTGGAAATCCTTGCCGACAAATCCTTATTCCTTCCAGAACACCATTGCAGCGCAGTTGATCTAGAACGAGGTGTGGATCCAGCTTTCCAGCCTAGAAAGAGACCAAAAACTCAGTTAAAAGACAATCCTAGGAACTTGTTTTATCTGCCTCTTGCTTTTAGCCTTTACTTGGCTAAAGCAACACTAAACACTCACAAAGCTCAGTTACTTTGAATACTGATGTGTAGCATGAAATCCAAGTGATATTATACCAGCAAATACATGAATGTCCATTTTCTTAACCTGACTGAAGGGGAGAATAAGATGCATCTTTTGTACCTGAAATTAGAGAATGCAACTTTTGTGTCAGCACATACCCTTTTCTCATGGTTTGGAATGATGCAGCGAACAAAATTTGGGTTTGTATTTCGGAGTGTGGCCATCAGTTTGGTGAGGGACTCTTTGTATAGCTGCCCCACAGTACGAAACATGCCCTTCTTGGTCTTGTAAGCTGAGCCAAATGCAGTCTCTGTCATTCCAGTAACTTGATCTAGACCCACAATACGGTCCACTGTAGGCAACAAGAACAAAAGATTAAGTGGACCCTAACAGAGACAGCTCAGAAGAGATAAAAGGCACAACAAATGCTTTGAGTGTCAAATGGTGGAAATGCCATCTGTGGCAAAGCAGTCAGCATGTATGGAAACAGCAGGACTGAAAGCAACGCACCAGGCAATACATTGTAGCTTTGGCAATTATGTACTGGGAAGCACAAAGCTCACCATTTTACTGTCTAAATGCACCAGCGCCATTCCCTTTTCATACATAAAATGAATTTTTGACCAAGAAGCCACAAAAATTCAAATGTGAACTTAAAATTGATAAATGTGGCAAAGTTTGAATTATTTGGCTATCTTGTAAATAACTCAACGTATCAAACTTTGCACTAAAGACAATCAGTAACCAACATCCTCCCATAATTTCTGTTTAACTTAAAACAAGAATGGAATATTTCCTTGTATTATTATATTTAAAAATTTATTTTTAATGTAAAACTGCAAGATAAGGAAGAATAAGGCATTTAGTTTAATCACTGACATTCTCTTTCTACAACATACATTTAGCAGGGCCATAATACAGCAGAAATTTATGTAATTTGACACTGATTGATAAAACTTGTCCTTTCTTTTAACCTCTTTCAGTCTCTTTCAGAAATCAAGGGGTAGGGAAGAATGCCAGTTTCAATGGACAACATCCAGACTAGTTAATCATGGCTAAGTGCCACGGAAGCCACCTAATGGTACAGTGGGGAAATGACTTGCCCAGTGAGCAAGAGGTTGCTGGTTCGAATCCCCGCTGGTATGTTTCCCAGATTATGAGAAACACCTATATCGGGCAGCTGAAAAGTATCCTCATACTATGCGGGAGGAGGCAATAGTAAACCCCTCCTGTATTCTACCAAAGACAACCACAGGGCTATGTGGGCGCCAGGAGTTGACTTGACGGCACATTTTACCTTTACCTAAGTGCCACCGAAATCAATGAGACAAGCTAGCCCATTAGTTTCAATGGGACTTGATCACAACTGTTAGTCTGAATGTTATCCATTTCATCCTGTTATATAAATCTATAGGCAGTTTCAATGATAAGCTACTATTTATAGCATCCACTGTGTTCACAGAAGAACTTTCTGCAATTGTGGTGCACTGCAAGATTGCATGACTGCTAGCAGAAGAAAAAGCATCCAAATGCATGTTGTACAAGCAGCTTTCTATTTGCACCTTGAGCACAAGGCTGAGCAAGCACAACAACTAATGTGTAACAGAGGTGGATTTCTTTTTGCAACAAACATGTGTGCTATGTCTTTACATTAGCGTAAGACTAGCACAAATGCTATCCAAGAGGTTTTGGCTGGGAAGCAGGATATAAGAAGTCAGTCTCAAAAGAGCTGCACTGCTAGATATTCAAAGGAGCCAGAAACATTAGTAAGAAGCTGCATGTAAGATCTCAGAAATTTACAACATTTCCTTCCCAAATCAGAATAATTAGTGTCAGTTTTTGAAACTCAAACCAAAAGCATTTCACATGTATCAGAGCGAAGTTTGGATCAAGTTTTATAGCCTTAATCAGTGAAAATATAACAGGTGCTGAAAGAAGATGAAATAGCTACAGCGAGTCCTTTTTTCCTGTCCTAAATAAAATGAAAATCTAAATACCCTAGACATGGTATTTGTGACACTTCATAGTACTAGAAATTTGAGAATCTATCCTGCAGCTATGAATGTCACCAAGTTCAATATAAAATAAATTCATTCTATCAAAATGCTTACCAATGAGGAAAGCTTCATGCACTTAATACAGTGCTTTACATTTCAGATTTGCACAAGCTCCTCATACATCTAGAGTTTTGGAATTTGAGTTTATAAACTGATATACTGGACAGTTAAATCTTCCAAAGAAAATAGGCCAACTGTGGGAACTCTTTCAAAATTAAGTGAACATCTGATTATACGCTTAAAATATTTGCACAATCATGCTCACAGTGTTTCACAAAACACACAACTGCTATGAAGAGGAGTCAGAGGCCTCCCAATTTCACAGAAAGTATCTGCACATGAGCTGCTTCACTAGAAACAACAGCAGTAACACACTGCCAGCTCACTTTGCATCATTTATCTTGGATACATCCAGAGTATACAGAAATACTCTAGTGAGTGTTAAGAGTATTACAAGGTATCAAATTTCAGGAGTTTTTAAAGTGCTATTAAAGTGCTAAAGCAGGCTCAAAAACACACTTAGTGGAAACGTAAAGCCTACCAATTAACCTTGGGTAACAAGTGAGATTTTGTGTGTGTGTGTGTGTGTGGATATGAGATTTCAGCATATCTAGCAGAATATTTCAAGTTTAGAAGTGCTCTAAAAGCAAAAAATTTTAACATATGTGTGGCAGAATTCGCATATTTGAGCTATGTATTGAAGGACATTTTTCCACTAGTTATTGGCATTTAATAGTATAATGGCACCAAGAGCAGCTTCTCAAGCACACATTCAGCATGCTAACCACCACCAAATTCTAACACTACAATTTTGTTTTAAAGCCACTAATTTTTGTCTGTATCTCTCACATTGTATACAAACATCAACATGTACAAAACATACTGAATCAGCGCACTGGGACTCTCAATTTCAAATGCCCAAAGCGATCAAGGTATGTTAAAGAAGCAAGCCTGTGTTCCAAGAAGCAAGCCAGTTTTTCAAAATGCAGCTACTCACTAGCAAAGCTTCAAGAAGTGGAATTTTAAAAAAAGAGACAATATGTATGCAATAAGCAACTGAACAGGTATGCACTCCAGAACACTTGCCTTGTGGGGGGTGGGGAGCTAAGATTAGGATGAAATGAAAGGGTCATGCTGGCCTACAAGCAAGAATGATTTTCCTATAAGTTCAAATTCTGCTATTAGGAGGCCCTTTTTTCATTCACCTGGTGCATCAGGAAGACCAGTAACATTGTCATAGAAAGAAGCTCTCTGAATATTGTGAATCTCTACAGCACAGAAACAGCAAGAACAAAAGAACAGGTATACAAGATAATCCAGTTAATAAAGAGGATGTCATTTAGAATTGAAAGCAAGCAATGTGTTACAGAAATAGAAGGGCCACTCACTGTGGATCCCAGGCACAATTCATTCATCCTAGGACCCAGAGGCTGAACATAAAGGCTGATGGTTGACTGAAGTAGTAACTAGACTTACAAGAAAACACCACCTAGAATACCAGTATCATATTGCAGGGGTGAACACATTTTAAAAGTTCATTTGAAACCCCATTCATGTTTTGGTATTTATAATTTGATTGGTTTCAAAACCATTTGGTCCTGTGCCATTCACATTGGGCTCAAGGGGGAGGGGATATATTTTGGAACTCCATTCAGCTTCAGATACTTTTTAATTTTAATCAAACACATACTTTTTCACCTGTGATGATGACAGCAGCAGCTCAGTATGCAGGATGCCATTTTGATTATCCATATCACCTTGGGGCATCACAGTCCCGAGGTAGCATGGATAAAAAAATAGTGACAAGCATAAAAAAAGTTTATTTTCAAAACATACAAATGAGGTTCCAAAAAACCAAACCCTATTCACTCTGGCCCCTATTTCTTTTGTAATCAATGGGCCTCATTCCATTGATTTTCCTATTCATTACAAAATGAATGCACACCCCTAATATACTGCATAACAAGAAATATTCACAGAGGATCATTTTTATAAAGAACATGAGCAGTTAATATGCACCCAATTGTTGCAATCCTTCCACATCAGAGGAGGAATGGAAAGATGATAGAATTCTGGACCTTGCTTGATATGGCATATATCCAGAACAAATGCATTAGCTTGCTGCTCCCTAGCATGTACAATATTTCCAGACTAGTAATTGTATGAGCTATCACATGGTCATTAAGACATTGTGGCATCCAGCTCCATAAAATCAACATATACACACCAACTCCTGTTCAGAGAATTTGCTTTGGTTCATTAGTTAATAGTAAGCGGTAATCATTTCTCTTTATTTGTGGCTGTCCTTTCATAGTTAGCAAGACAAGATTTAGCAAGACACAAAAACAAATCCTCAACATTGTTATGCTGCCAACATCTGAAAGTGCTGATCTACTTTGGTACATGGAACATTGGTACTCGCCATGAAGGGTTTTTTTGCTGCTGTAATCGATGGCACCCATTGTAAGTTATCTTCACACACATGCTCCAGAGGCAGGACTATTAAGTGAACAATTAAGAGCTTGTGCAGGGCATTCCCCCTTCAGTTTTGTTGTAAAGCTGAGTAAAGAAATATCTCCCACTGAAGAGAAGTATCAGAAGCAAAGGAAGATAGGCCAGATAATATATTAGAGAAGTCTGAGGACAGGACAGTTCAACATGCAAGACCCAGCTGATCATGGCAGTAAAAAGAAACCTTTATGGTGAGTACCAATGTTTCATTCTCTGCTGGTGAAGGAGGGCACCCATTGTGAGATATACCACAGTTCACTAAACGGGCAGGTAAGGGCGGGTCTAATGTACTGGAAGTACCTGTTGCAACACTTGCCATCCAAAGGCAGCTCAGGAGGAAACAAATGAGTTGAGTTTGTAATGCCTGGTAAAGGTGGATGGAGATTTCCATGTAGCTGCTTTAAAGATTTCTTTGAGCAAAGCGTTGATGGAAAAGGCCACAGACATGGCTACTGATTCTGGTGGGACAAGCTGTTACATGGGACGATGTAGGAAGATGTTACACCTCATATGCCAGAAGAGTACAGGGGTTTACCCAATGGCTTATGGTGAATATAGATACCTTTTGTCCCAAGTAGCCAGCAAAGAGATACAATAAGGAAACCAATTTGCGGAATGAGATGATCTAAAGATATAAGTGCGTAGAGCATACCATACATCCAGTTTGTTTATTTATTTGTTCAATTTCTATACCGCCCTTCCAAAATGGCTCAGGGCGGTTTATGCCATTGTTTCTCTTTAGGATGCACTGGATGTGAATAGAACAAAGGAAAGTAGATGTCCTGGGATCTGTGGAATGTAGAGTTGACTTTAGGAATAAAAGAGCAGTCCAGAATTAGGCAAACAATATTTAGAGAAAATGTGCAGATGGCACAGTCAGAGGTATTAACATAAGACACTCCAGGAAGGCAACAGTGTAATGTGGATGGTTCGAGATAACCTGTCAGCCTGGGATAGAAAGGAGACTGGCCAATGTATGATACTGGTATTCTAGGTGGTATCTATCTATCTATCTATCTATCTATCTATCTAATTTGTATACCGCCCCAAACTTTCATCTCTGGGCAGTTTACAATAACACAAAACCAGTTAAAGACATATACAAAAACTTAAAAACACTTTAACAATTTAAAAATAACCAGAGATTAAAACCCTGACAATTTAGGAAGCTGAGAAAGCTTGGGCAAAAAGATGGGTTTTCAGGTGTTTTTTGAAAATTGCCAAAGATGGGAAGGATCATATCTCAGCAGGGAGCGCATTCCACAATCTCAGGGCAGCAACTGAGAAGGTCCGTCTCTGTGTAGCCACCAAACAAGTTGGCGGTAACTAGAGACGGACCTCCTGAGATGACCTCAATGGGCGGTGGGGCTTGTAATGAAGAAGACGCTCTCTTAAATACCCAGGGCCTAAGCCATTTAGGGCTTTGTAAGTTATAACTAGCACTTTGTATTTAGTCCAGAAACCTATTGGCAGCCAGTGTAACTCCATCAGTAAAGGAGTAACATGGTCTCTCCGAAATGACCCAGAGACCAACCTGGCTGCTGCGTTCTGAACCAACGGAAGTTTCGGGACTACGTACAAAGGCAGCCCTACGTAGCGCGCATTACAAAAGTCAAGTCTGGAGGTCACCAACAGATGTACCACAGTTTTGAGGTCGCTTATCTCGAGAAACGGGCGTCGCTGGCGTATCAGCCGGAGCTGACAGAAAGCACCCCTGGCCACTGTCTCAACCTGAGAAACCAGGGAGAGGTGTGAATCCAGAAGTACTCCCAGACTGCAAACCTGTTCCTTTTGGGGAAGTGTGACCCCATCTGGAACAGGCAGATCAAAATCGTCTCTACAGTTCTGACCCCACACAATAAGTACCTCTGTCTTACCTGGATTCAGCTTCAGTTTATTCTCCCTCATCCAGCCCATTACTGCTTCCAGGCAGGCATTTAGGGAAATATGCCAACTCCTGAACAAGTTGACATGGAGAAGTAGATCTGAGTGTCATCAGCGTACTGGTAACACCCAGCTGCAAAGCCTCTGATGATCTCTCCCAGTGGTTTCATGTAGATGTTAAAAAGCATTGGAGGAAGTATGGAGCCTTGAAGGACACCATACTTAAGCTCAGATTTTGAAGAGCAACAGTCTCCAATTGACACCATCTGGAATCTATCCAAAAGGTAGGAGTGGAACCACTGTGAAACAGTGCCTCCCACCCCCAACACCCTCAGACGTTCCAGAAGGATACTATGGTCAACAGTATCGAAAGCCGCCGAGAGATCCAAAAGGACCAACAGAGTCACACTTCCTCTGTCCATTGCCAATTGGAGATCATTCATCAGGCCGACCAAGGTAGTCTCCACCCCATAGCCTGCCCGAAAGCCAGTTTGAAATGGGTCTGGATAATCAGTTTCCTCCAAGACCGCCTGGAGCTGAGAGGCCACCACCTTCTCAATGACCTTGCCCAGCCATGGGAGATTGGAAACAGGCCTATAATTGCTCAACTCTGAGGGATCTAATGCAGGCTTCTATAGAAGAGGTCTAATGATTGCCTCCTTAAGACAAGGAGGCATTCTGCCCTCTCTCAGAGAAGCATTTATGATATCGACCAGGCTGTCTACAACAATCTCCCTACTAGATCAAACAAGCCATGTTGGACAAAGGTCAAGAGAACAAGTGGTAGGCCTCACCACTCCAAGCAGCTTGTCCACATCCTCAGGAGTCACAGACTGAAACCGCTCCAGTCGAATCACATAAGAGGAGTTGTTGGGCACCTCCAGCTCAGATATCAAATTAATTGTGGAGTCTCCATTTGGGTCGGCCCGAATCCGAGAGATTTTGTCTGCGAAAAACTCTTTAAACACATCCCAGCAGGTAACCCATGACTCCAAATTCTGGTTCGGGGGGTGGGGGGGCAGATACTAGTCCCCTCACAACCCTGAACAACTGCGCTGGACGTGAACTCGCTGAGGCAATACAGGCAGAAAAGAACCGCCTCTTTGCCGCACGTATTGCCTGAGCATAGATCTTTAGATGTGCTCTATGTCACAACCTATCAGATTCGAGTCGAGTCTTCCTCCACTTGCGCTCCAGTCGCCTACCTTGCCGTTTCAGCCCCCATAAATCTTCTGTATACCAAGGGGCCAATTTTGAAGCGGGTTGGAGGGGACGCTTGGGAGCAATCGTGTCTACTGCCCCAGTGAGCAAGTTGTCCCAATTCTCAACCAGGGCATCAACAGGATCACCGGCAAAGCCAGCACTGAATCCCTCCAAGGCTTCTTGGAATCTTACTGGATCCAATAACCTCTTCGGGTGGACCATTCTAATGGGCCCCTCGCCCATTTAGTCTCTGGTTCTAGGATGAATGAATTGTGCCTGGGATCCACAGTGGCCCTTCTACTTCTGTAACGCATTGCTAAAGCTTGCTTTCAATTCTAAATGACACTCAGTCTGCCAGCTGAGTGTGTTGCCTTTAAGGCCATTGTTAAGGTCTTTTTCTAAAAAGGCCAATAATTTCAGTCTGCAATGAGAAATATGGAGGGCATTCCAGCAGGCCCAAAGAAAGCTTCTCCAGATATACTGATCAATTCAAAGGGTCTACATGACGCTAGAAGCGTGTCCATGACCTGAGGGGGAATAACCATGTTTTATAATGGGGCATTCAGCCACCATGTGGCAAGCTGTAGCCAAGCCAAAGTGGAATGTAGAAAGGGCCCTTGGCTGAGCAGATCTGTGGGATGTGGCAGGATGAGCAGTTCTGCCAAAGCAAGACTCACTAGTTCCGAAAACCATGAACTACTGGGCTAGCATGGTGCTATTAGGAGCACTTTGGCTCCATCTGTGCACATTTCACTGAAGAATCTGACTATGAGCAGTACTTGTAGAAACATTTATAGGAGAAGTGGAGGCTACAGAGATGACAGAGCATCCACTAACTCTGCTCCCTCCATGGGAAACTAGGAGAAGAACCTGGAGAGCTTGGTGTTGACCAGGGAGGTGAAGAGATCAACTTTGGGTAGTCCCAAGCTGGTCAATAACCCACTGAAAGACCTGTGTGTTGAGGCTCCACTTCCCTAGGTGCATTCCTGGGGACTTTGCCAGTCCACATCTGTGTTGAGAATCCCACTGGTGTGATGGGCTGTTGTGGAGATGAGGTATTTTTCCACCCAGTGTAGAATCTCCAATGCCTCCTGATGCAGTGATTTTGCTCTGGTCCCATCTTGGCAAGTTGTGTGTGCTTTGGCTGAAACATTGATCATTCTGATCAGTACATGGGCTCCAGACATCAGATGGTGGAAAGCAAGGCGGACTAGATGAATATAGCAGAGCTCTAAACAACTGATACTGTGCTGTTGTACTATCACCATTTATTCTCCCTGGGCATCTGCTGACAGGCAGTGTGTGCCCCAGTCCTGTAAGCTGGCATCTGTGGCGATGAAGATCTACTTTGGTTCCATGATGAGTCTGCCATGTGTCAGATTATCTGTGCTTGCCCACAACAGAAGAGAATCTTACAGAGGAAGTAGAAGGGGAATCTAGGTGGTGTGTGTTTGCAAAGTATTTTTGATGTGGCAGGAGTGTCCACTGTAGGAGCCTCAGGTGCAGCCTGGCCCACGGAAAAGAGTCCGATGAAGGGACCATCAGGCCAAGGAAGCGTGCTAGCAACTGAATATCTGAGTGCGTATACAAAACAATTGGCAGGAGTAGGGTGTATAGCGTCTGGATGTGATCCTGTGGTAGGAATAAATGGTTCATCTTGGTATCTATGATGACCTTGAGGTACTAAACCCAATGGGAAAAGTGAAGGAGACTTTTCCTCACTGAGGAAGCCATATTCTGAGGCAGCCAAGTGCTAAAGCTCCACTTTGTCCTGGAGCGGACTGGGGAGCTCAGGAAGAGGTCATGTAGGTAAGCATATGTAAACAGTTTATGCCCTTAAGATGTAGGTGGGCAACCAGCAGAGCCAGCATCTTCATGAAGATTCTGGGCTTCGAGGACAGGCCAAAGGGAAGGACCCTGTATTGAAAGAGTTTCTGGCAACAAAACCTCAGAAAGGGTCTGTTGTCCAGGTGAATGAAACTATGTAGGTAAACTTAAGAATATAAGAACAGCCCTGCTGGATCAGGCCCAAGGCCCATCTAGTCCAGCATCCTGTTTCACACAGTGGCCCACCAGATGCTGCTGGTAGCCACAGGCAGGAGCTGAGGGCGTGCCATCTCTCCTGCCATTACTCCCCTGCAACTGGTTCTCAGAGGCATCCTGCCTTTTGAGACTGGAGGTGGCCCACAGCCCTCCAGCTAGTAGCCATTGATGGACCTCTCCTCCATGAAGTTATCCAAACCCCTCTTAAAGCCATCCAGGTTGTTGGCTGTCACTACGTCCTGTGGCAGAGAGTTCCACAAGTGGATCACGCGTTGTGTGAAAAAGTACTTCCGTTTGTTGGTCCTAGACCTCCTGGCAATCAATTTCACTTCCCTCAGATCTACTGATGCTAAAATGTTCTGAAGTTGTAGGGATTGAGCTGATCTATTTATTGTAGTTTTATCTTGTATCCTGGTTAAACTGAATGTGTTGCAATACACATTCATCTATTGTTCACAGCTTCCAGGCATGCCAGAAGTCCGAAGATGTTCCCCCACCAGTGGTGGCCGTGAGTCAGGACTGCTGTCTCAAGGTCTTGGACTGAGAAGCAAAGGATGAACAGCTCTAGGTGCAAGTGGCCTGTCTGCCTGGTCACCTCCAAAAGGAGCACTGTCCTCTGGGACTGCCCCTGGGGAAAAAGGATGGCCTGTAAGCCCCCAAAGGCCATGAAAACCTGTGGGCAGATCCCTTGTCCTTCTCAGGTGCAGAAAATGCCCTGCACCTGTTCCCAGACTCAATCACGACATCCCTCAGCACTTCATCGCCAAATAATTTGGAGCCATTCAAAGGGACCATGGCCAAGTTAGATTTAGAGGTAGTATCTACTTGCCAGTATTTAAGCCAGATGTTTTTTCTGGCTACACATTCACTCCCATAGCTCTCACTATGAATCCAACACTATCCAGACTGGCATCTTCTGTGAAAGTGGCCTCTTGGAGCTGCTGTGAAAGGTTCTTTGGAGTCATAACAATCTGGGTCTCAGATTGATGGTCAGTGGGAGGATTACTCAACCGTTTGTCTATCCATAATATGGAAGCCCTAGAAGTTACTGAAGCTGTTGTGCCTGCTCTGATGGCTAAGACTGCCTTGTGGGCGCGGCACACAGAAAGGTTCTGCTTCTTGGTCAGTGGGTTCTCCTAGGGTCATTTCAGTGTCCACCCACAGCACAAGACCTCCAGTGACTGTTGCTGGTGTCTATCTTATGTTTCTTTTTAGATTATGAGCCCTTTGGGGACAGGGATCCATTTTATTTATTATTTCTCTGTGTAAACCGCTTTGGAAACTTTTGTGGAAAAGCAGTATATAAATATTTGTTGTTGTTAAGCAGCCAGGATTGCTCTACAGAACAATGCCACCACTGGCCCATCTGCTAAAGGAAGGAAAATTGTAATATTAGGTAGGTTGCTAGTGTGTTTACTAGAGGAAGGCATCTGCCATTCCTGCTTTAATGCATACAGAAAACCTTCGAGACATAGGAAAGTTAGCCTGCACAGGCCCTAGTACCAAGGAGCCCCACCACAGGCAGATTCCCGAGGAGGGGGGTATGCAGCCTACAACCCCAGTGAGAGAGAGGAGTGAACCAACATCCTCCTGAGGGTGGGGGGGGGGGAAGAGAAATGTTCTGGGTATAGGAACATGCTCCTTGGCCCTGGTCATCTGACCATTCCACTTCAGCTATGTCACTGGACATGGGTGGGTGGAGGGAGGGATACTTCATGTTTTGGTCCAGTGAGGTGGGGGGCAACTCAGGGTACTACTTCAGAGGAAAGTGTGTGCCAGGAGACTCCTCTCCTGAGAATTCAGATGAGTGCATATTTGGTTGGGGAATGGTGTCTTGAGACTTCCCTTGGTAACCCTTATCCGCTTTTTGCTTTGCAGGAAAGTTATTGGGAGTGAAGAGGGGAGGAAGATCTCTGTCTGGAGTTTTCCCGATTGCACGTTACAATTTCTGCCCCTCATGGATTCATTGCTGGAACACCCAATGCAGTCAGGTTTGCCAGCTAGGTGGTATAGGTTGATCTCCTGGGACAGGAAGGGATTCGTTTTCGTGGGGGAGGCTCTTGGTGTAGGTGGGGGAAGGGGCTGAAAACCAGTGGAGAACTAGAGTCTGGGGTAGCAAGGATGAGTGGGTCTCACTGGACCTGGAGTAGCTAGTTGCTACCAGTCATGTCTCTAAAGCTGCCTGCTGCCATGGCTGTGAGGGCAATGGGAGCATCACTGGGGAGGGCAGCAGCATCGGGAGTCTCTTTTCAGCTCTGGGGCAAGAGTTTATTGGCTGTTGGAGCTGTTGGGCCACACTGGTGGTGAAATAGGCAATGCTGGGTGTTCTGGAACAGGTGTGGATGCGGAGAGCCGAGTCCTGCTCCTGCACTCTTCAGGAGCCTTCTTCAGCTTTTCTGGTGGCCACATGTCTCTCTCCACTTGGGCCAGCGGCCAGCAGCAAGAAATGCAACCAGAGTCTGAGGCCTTGAAGAACCCTCTTCTTGGGTTGGGGAGGAGAGTCGAAGCCAGCAAGGGCCTAGTGACACTTGATGTGCTCCCTCTAGAGGGCAAAGCGTTGGCATCCTGGAGTCAAAGTGTTTGGGTGGGAGAGCCTTTTATCTAAGCTTTGCCTGGAAAACTAAGACCTTCACTTACCTGGGCTGGACAGAGGGAAAGAAACAAAAGAGGAATGGATAAGTAAAACAGAAGACTGCCCAGAATGGGAGAATTCAGCTACAAGGAGAAAAACACCAGGTAGGAACAAGAGGTGAAAACAAGCAAGGCAGGCCTAAAAAATCAGCAATAGCTGATAGTGTGACTCTCTGGAGTGTAGGCAGCACTAAAGAACTGAAGCGGTGGGGGTGGGGGACCACACCAAGGCTCTTAAAAGGTCTTCATTTGAATAGTTTCGCCGCTAGAGCATGTGGGTGGACATAACCCACAATGGGTGCCCTATACCAGCAGATAATGTCTAGTTCACTGACCTCTGTTGTACCAGTGAAGTCAGGTTACATCATTTTCATTACTGATAACAAACGGCAGTTTTAATACTTTTGGCCATCATGCAAAGTGGAAGCTGGTTTAGTCCTAATGGAGACTTTCAGGTATGAATCTAAATAACTGTGATGCAGAACTTAGCCTATTCAGAACATTCCTCATTAAGGAGTTTGATGAACAGACACTGTGCAACTAACCTGTAATGACACAAGTCATGCATGCATGCATGCAGCAGTTCAAACCCCTTCTACTGCAAATTCTGGAAGAAAAATTGAGAAAAAGCACTAACCCACTAAGAGGCATGTGTTAAGGTTTCCATATAAGCTCCTAGGAAAAACTGAAGGATTCATACAGAGCAAATTACAACTTGTCTTTATGCAGATTCAAAGAAGATTCTTACCATCCTTCCAAAGCTCTGCAACAAATTTGTCTGAAGACTGATGCAGAAGGGTGGCCACATTGTCATTCAGAGGATCCATATTCTTCATAAGCCACTCATCTGCCTTGTAGTCAACCTAGAATAAAGCAAATGGTTGAAATGCTAGATATTGCTGACAATCCAATAAAAGTGAAGCAGCTTCTCTTCGCATTTAAAGGACTCTCATATCTTCAGTTTATCCCACTAAATGCACCCATGCTAAAGCAACAGTCAATTGTAACATCTAAATTTCAAGACCAATTCAGAGTTAATCAGGCATGACACAGCACAAAATTATTTTAGGTTATCACTTCAACTGCAGCTGCCTTTCATTTGTTGCAAGGAATCTTTCCTCAAGAAAGAGACTTTGTTTTCTGGATATCATATTTTCCCAATCCTCAGCATACAATATTATTGCTGAATAATTACAATTATTGCCAGAGATAGTAGGGCCATTGTAATCTGAAGTGCTGTCTCAAGTCTGTTTGTACAGTCAACCCTCGCCAGTCACGGCTTTGAGTATCCACAACTGGGAAATTGTGGTCAGTCTTGCCTAACACGACCCAAGTATCTGCAATTTCTCGTGGGATTTTGCTTGTGAGGGGTGGGGAAAGAGGACACACACACACAAGTGTGTGTGTACTGTAATGTATTGTAGGTTGGGTGACTGGGCCTGCAGATTTAGTGTGCCAAAACAGATTTGCTTGTGACAACCCTTTGATTGCATTTAAGTGATTTTTTGGGGAGGATTAACGTTTTTTCAAGGGTTCAATCTGCTCACTCATCTTGGTGACCCTTGCTAACTCTTGGTGTTTCTTAGGAGCTTCAGGGAATTTTTAGGGATTTTTGATTTTTTTAAAAGCTATTTTTAACCCTTTCCCCCTTGATTTTGCAATGCTTTCACAACTGCAGTTCCCCATACCCACTCATTCCCATTGTTTCCTATTACTCGCCAACTGCAGGGTTTTGCGAGAACTTAACCCTTGTGGTTGGTGAGGGATGACTATATACAGTGTCTTGAGTACCTCTGAATATCTCACTCTTGAAAAAGCAACTTTCTTCCCTAATCCACGTTTTTGCAGGCTCAGCCTGCAAAGCACAGAAGCTGAACTTGCTGCTAGAAGTCTGAAGGGAGGGATGGGGGTGCAACTTAACAAGGTTTCTCTGGATCTTGTCCAGGGGACTAGTCAGTTCCAGTTCTCATTTGAGTCCCCTTTTCACAAAGAGGCCAGTTCTCCTCCCTTGTCCTTTAATGAACGGAGGAAGGAAAATAAGCGTGGATCTCTTTTTCCATATACCACTTCCTTACATGTAAAAATCAATATTAATCTTTTATTAACTTTGAATTGATATTTGCAAGACTATTCTGCAAAGACTAAAGTGGGGTGTGTTTGTGTGTGTTCAGATACACTTTGTACTGCTCTATAACACCTTTAGGGTGAAATAATGATTCAGACAGTGAGCCTTCTTTCAATATGTAGTTACTGACCAAGTGTTTTCACACATCAACTACATTCAAGAGTGCAAAATCTGTTCTCTTTAAAATATTGCAGCATACACAGGGGCCACCAACACACACACGGAGACAAAGTTTATTCCACAATTTCCAAGTATCACATTTCACTCCCCAATCTTAACCAAAATCTTTTAGCAGGTAGTACTTACTGTCCAGAATTCCAAGACACAGGTCTGATTCAGATACCATGTGGAGCCAGAATTAAACCATATTTCTGTGCAACATTCCCCAAGCCTTATGCAAGCACGTGTGTGTGTGTGCGCGCACACACACACACACTCTCTCTCTCTCTCCCCCTTCACAGACAAAAGGAGAAAGGATTTTACTTCAAATCCTGGTTTAACACAAGCCAGGAACTGCAGTGACGTCCAAACCTGGCAAATCCTAGCCTGTTCTAACCAGAGTTAGAAAACAAGCCAGGATATTAAACTGACCATTTCAGACATCATGGGAATCCCTGGCTTGTTTTAAACCAAGACTGGAAGTAGAAACCACCCCCTCTCATGCACAGAGGAGGAGAAAATGTGTAAGTCTGAGAGCTCTGCCCAGAACCTTGATTTGATCCTGACTTCATGGCATGTGTAACTGGGTCACAGCCTTAGAGCCCTTTCTATTGGGTACTCTGGAAAAAACAACTCTGTACAACATTAAACTCTTACCTTTCCTGCATAATGAATTATGCAGAAGTCTGCCTTGTCCTTCAGCTGCCGAGGCTTTTGGAATTTGGAATGAGTACCTTGTTCTTGGACCAACTTTTCAACAAAGGTCTTGTCAGTTGCTTTAGGGAACCAACATTCTTCATCTAGCAGAGCCAGTACACCAGGGGGATTTGCCTAAAAGACAACAAGCGATTACAACACACATCCCAAGCTATTGTTTTATTAATTTCATCTCCAATGTTCTTTTCACCATACAAGTGCACCTGAGAAACACAGTAAAAGCAAGTTGAAAATGTGCACATGTGGAAAAGAGAGGTCTAGTTCTCCATTTTAACAAGAGAGTGAACTGTGAGCATATATTATTGCCATATGTATTTTCAAGCAAATATAAAATTTAAAGACATCTCCAGTTAGTCTTATTGTACTGTCTGCAATACAAAACAGTCATCAAGGCAGAACAGATTAATATGAGCTTAAATACATATACAGTGAACTTAAAAATTCAGAATTCTCCACAACTGAATTCACCTCGCAAAGCAGGTTTTCAAATGAGATTTAAAATCAATATTATAGATAGGTTTCAAGGTAACAGAATGCAAATAACGCATATAGTGCATGTTAAAACAAGGACAGAATTGCTCAATTTGTCAATAGGGGAAATGTGGTCATCTATGATAGTCACATACCTCTATCTGACATTAAGGTCAAACAAGGTATATGGAATTATTTATAGTGAGAACATCTTGGTTAAGAAAACTGGTTAAGGTGTTTTAAAAGTAAAAGGGTAAGAACTTACTGGTCTTTCAATTAAATCAATACAGGGTTGTAGATCCAGTCCAAAATCAATAAAGTTCCATTCTATGCCCTCCCTTTGATATTCTTCCTGCTCCAAGATAAACATGGTGTGGTTGAATAACTGCTGCAGCTTCTCATTGGTGTAGTTGATACAAAGTTGCTCAAAGGAGTTTAACTAAGGAAAGCATGAAGAGAGAACTTTGTATTTCACAGCTTTTACACTTGTTAGAACTTCAAGCTTTTGCAGGGCGAATCATGTAACAGGGACTTGATGAACATGCAGAAAGGCGTGCGTAACAAAGAAATAAGTCATGCTAGTTTCAGATATGGAAAACTCATCCCATTAAGAACTTGCAAAGACTGCTTCAGGTAACAAGGGCATGCAACTGAGGAATATGATCAGACATGGTGCAGAACCTAAACATCAAACTTTCAGTAATTTAACTTGGATTTGCCAGAGCCTTTCACTATTTAAAATACTTCTTACACAGCTTTTATCATTAGTGGCAGGACTTTGCAACTATGGACCAAAAAACCAGGTTGCTCGCCTGTAACTTATGATCTGTAAGTAATCCCTTGAAATTCATAAGCTTAGGATTCTGCACCTGTGCCAGACCTCTCAGGTGGAATATTCAAGCTCCTTGTGGCACTCATACTCTGCCTCTTGCACTCGGCATGGCTGTTTATTTTGGCTGTTGGGAGCACCATTCCTTTGGTTCCTGGACGACTGCCTTATGTGATGATCACCCCATAAAGTCTCTCATTTGCAAGTGCCTTTCATTTATCTATCTATCATATTTTTATACTGCTTGATATATAAATCTCTAGGCAGTGTACAAAATTTAAAACAATATTTAAAAATCAGCACAGATTAAATACAAAAACCATTAAAACAGTAGCAAAAACTATTATAACAAATTATTAAAATTTTAATTAAAGCCAGTGAAAACAGGTGAGTCTTGAGGTTCTTCCTGAAAACAAACAAAGAAGGAGATGTTCTTATTTCAGCAGGGAGTATATTTCAAAGCCCTGGGGCAGCCACAGAGAAAGCCTGGTCCTGGGACGCCACTAAACGAGCTGGTGGCAACCATAACTGGACCTCTCCAAAAGATCGTAACAGGTGGCAGGTTTCATGACAAAGGAGGCGCTCCCAAATGCCCTGGACCCAAGCCGTTAAGGCTTTATAGGAAATAACCAGCACTTTGTATTTCACCTGGAAACATAGCAGAAGCCAGTGCAGTTCTATTGAAACCGATGTTATGTGGTCCCTTCCGAGTTGTCTCAGAGACCAATCTGGCTGCCGCATTCTGTACCAATTGTAGTTTCCGGACTATGTAGAATGCAGCCCTACATAGAGCGCATTACAGTGATCAAGCCTGGAGATTACCAGCATATGTACCACTGTTTTAAGGTCATTTACCTCCACAAATGGATGTAGCTGTCATATCAGCTAGAGCTGATAAAAAGCATTCCTGGCCACTGCCTCAACCTGAGAAACCAGGGAGAGCTTTGGGTCCAGGAGCACTCCCAAACTACATACCTGATCTCTCAGGGGGAGTGTAACCCCATCCAGAACAGGCAGATCTAAACATCTCTTGGGTCCCGACCACCACCACCCCAGTCAGTACCTCTATCTTATTTGGATTCAGCCTCGGTTTGTTATCCTTCATCCAGCCCATTACCACCTCCAAGCAGGCATTTAGAGGAGATATGTCATTTCCTGATGAGGTTGTCATGGAGAAATAGATCTGGGTGTCATCAGCATATTGACAACACCCTGCAACAAACCTCCTGATAATCTCTCCCAGCAGTTTCATGTAGATGTTAAAAGGCATTGGAAACAGTATGGAGCCTTGTGGAGCTCCACACTCTCGTTTTCGCTTTGCAGAACAGTAGTCTCCAAGTGACACCATCTGGAATCTACCAGAGAAAGAGGAAGGGAACCACTGTATAACAGTGCCACCCGATCCCACCTCCCACAGGCAGTCCAGAAAGATACCATGGTCAATGGTATCGAAAGCCGCAGAGAGACCCAAAAAGATCAGCAGTCACACTCCCTCAGTCAATAGCCAGTTGGAGATCATCCATCAGGCCGACCACAGCAGTCTCAACCCCATAGCCCACATGGAAGCTAGTTTGAAATGCATCATCCAAAACTGCCTGGAGCTGAGAGGCTCAATAACCTTGCCCAACCAGGGAAGATTGGAAACAGGTCTGTAATTCGTTAACTCCGAGGGATCCAATATGTGTTTCTTCAAAAGTGGTCTAATAATAGCCTCCTTAAAACAAGGAGACATCCTGCCTTTCCTCAGAGAAGCATTTATAATATTTACCAGACCTCCTCTGATAAAATAGGTTACCAGGTGAGATAAACCAAGTTGGACAAGGGTCAAGAAAACAGGTTGTAGGATGCTCCAATGCTAACTCAGCAACCAGATCCGTCAGCTCAGTTAGGGACTCCACTGGGCAGCAGGGTGATCAGTACACCAGCAGAAGTCCCAATCTATCCCTGGTCCGTACACACATTCAATATAGGCCAAATCCCTGACAGGGATCCTGGTAAGGGAGATGGTATTGTTGTAGACGACAGCCACCCCACCTCCCTGCCCACATCCTCTCAACTACTCCACCATGGAATAACCCTCTGGGACAAGCTGGTTCCTAACCGGACCACTAGTCTCTATGATACATACCAAGTCGGTTCCTTCATCCATAATCGAGTCATGGACTACCTCAGATTTATTTCGAACTTTTTCTTTAAACATACAGTTGTCCCTCACCAACTGCGAAGGTTCCGTTCCTGGAAACCCTTGCAGTTGGTGAATTTGCAATAGGTGAGACATGGACTTTAATGGGAAATGGGGTATGGGGAATCGTGAGAGGGAAAGTGCCCAAAAATACCAAGAAAGGTGAATAAATGCCCCTGAACCCCCAAAATCATCCCCGACACCTCCCCCAGAAATTGCCCCCACAAACCACCCAAGATTTTAAAAAAATGGCACCAAACCACAAATCTCAGGTTGCAGTTGGCAAGGGTGGTGACAATTTTCCAATCGCAAATACTCAAATAGGCGAGGGACAACTACAGCTGTGGGGAGGAGCGTATGAATGTCAAAAGATGAGGTGAGCAACCTATTTATCTGTAGCGTGATCCATTGCAACTGATAAGCCTGGGTGTTTAGGCAAGCTTTCCCAGGCGGAGGGTGCTGTAAGCTATTGCAACACCCTCTTTAAGACACCTCTCCCAAAGTTTGCCTCCACAGCAAAGTATAGGTCAACTGCATAGCACTTCAAAAAAGGCAATTCTGTGAAGTTTCCCTTGTTGTGCTGTCTCGCTGTTTGGTATTTTCCACAGTGCCCCCCCCCCCTCAAAACTTGAGAGGGACACGTCAGTTGTGACCTATGCAATAGGAGATTGAACCTGGAATGGAGCTACCTCCTGTAGTTTTCTGGTAATAGTCCATCTTTAGAGAGTGTAGGACTGAGGCAGGGATATGCAGGTTCATCTGCTGACTGTCTATATTCAAGGAACCATATTTGAGGAACCATATTTGAAGAGAGCACATCTTGATACAGGCATATTGGATAGTAGTATTGCAGGAGGCCATAGGCCCCAGCAACCCTGGATATGATGTGCTCTCTGTGTCGGTGTTTTCCATAAACTTTGTACTAATTCCCATAACATACAGAAGTACAGGCCTTGCTGAAGGAGAACCAGCATGGCTTCTGCAAGGGAAAGTCTTGCCTCACTAACCTTTTATAGTGTCAACAGGTATGTGGATAAAGGTGATCTGGTTGACATAGTATAATTGGATTTCCAAAAAGCTGACAAAGTTCCCCACCAAAAGCTCTTGAGTAAACTTAGCAGTCATTGGGTAAGGGGACAGGTTCATGTGTGGACTGGTAACTGGTTGAAGGATATGAAACAGAGGGTAGGAATAAATGGACAGTTTTCACAATGGAGGCAAGAAAGAAGTAGGGTCCCCCAGGGATCTGTACTGGGACAAATGCTCTTTAACTTGTTTATAAATCGTCTAGAAGTTGGGATAACCAGAGAAGTGACGAAATTTGCAGATGACACTAAACTATTTAGGGCAGTGAAATCCACAAAAGATTGTGAGGAGCTCCAAAGGGATCTCTCAAAAATAGGTGAGTGGGTGACAAAATGGCAAATGCAGTTCAATGTAAGCAAGTAAAGTGAAGCATGATGGGGCAAAAAAACCCAACTTCACACATACACTAATGGGGGGTCTGAGCTGTCAGTGACTGACCATGAGAGAGATCCTGGGATTTGTGGTGGAAGGCTCGTTGAAAGTGTAGACTCCGTGCACAGCAGCTGTGAAAAAGGCAAATCACATGCTAAGGGTCATTAGAAAGGGTACTGGGGAAAAGTGCTAATATTATAATACTCTTATACCAATCTATGGTGCGGCCACTTTTGGAGTACTGCATACAGTTCTGGTCACCATAGCTTAAGGAGAACATTGTAGAACTGGAAAAGTTGCAGAAGAGGGCAACCGATCAGGGGCCTTATGAGGCAAGGCTACAGCATCTGGGGCTTTTTAGTTTGGAAAAGAGGCAACTACGGGGAGACATGATAGAGGTGTATATAATTATGCATGGAGTAGAGAAAAATTTTTCTCCCTCTCTCACAACACTAGAACCAGGGGTCATCCCATGAAACTGAAGGCCAGGAAATGTAGGACTGACAAAAGGAAGTATTTTTTCACGCCGCACATAATTAATATACGGAACTCTCTGCCACGGGATGTGGTGATGGCCACTAGCTTAGACGGCTTTAAAAGGGTCTTAGACAAATACATGGAGGAACAGGTCTATCAATGGCTACTAGTCTGGTGGTTATAGGGCAGTTTCAGCCTAAGAGGCCAGTTGCTTTTCAATACCAGTTGCAGGGGAGCAACAGCAGGAGAGGGGGAACACCCTCACCTCTCACCTGTGGGCTTCTCAGAGGCATCTGGTGGGCTACTGTGTGAAACAGGATGCTGGACTGGATAGGCCTTGGGTCAGATCCAGCAGGGCTGTTCTTATGTTCTTCAGTTCTTCGGCAGGAGAAATTGAAGGTGTAGGCTGGAATTTTCTTCTGGTGAAGGATCAGGTGGGTGTTCAGTCTCACCAGATTCAGCCCCACAATCTGATGAGGAGCCATAACAGTCTTTCGACAAGGGCTTTCCTTCCTCCTGTGCAGAATTTTCTGACGTTCTGTAGCCAAGTGTCTCCACATGTGTAGACTGTGTCTGGGTAGCACAAGACATAATTTCGGGCAATGTAGTTACTGGAGATGAGGCCAGTGCCATTACTGCTTGTGTAGTAGTGGAGATAATCACTGGAGGCAAGTTGACTTGAGTGCGACTTGTGGTTGAGGAACCCGCAATTGGAATTGGGGCTTTAAAGAGAGAGACTCACTGTTGTGCTTGAGTTTCTCCTAGATCTAATGAATGGAGTTGATTGTCTCTTATACGTTCCAAAGTAGAAACATGTTGTGCTGTCCACTGGTGATATTCTTCATATTTGTATGATAGTCCTAGATATGCTGTACAGTGATACTCCCTGTGTTCATCCCAACCTCTAGGACTTCTATGATTACAGGAGTAGTCATACTGCAGGAGAACCCCACTGCCCAGTGTATTTGCAGGGGTGGGTGCATTGTGAATAATCCCTAATAGCATCTTAATTAGGAAAACTACTAGTAATGTGTGTTAGGTCAACGAGCGTAAAACCTGGCAGGCAACATAGATGGTGTCTTTGGCACAGTCAAAATGTCATCCAATTCTCCCTCAACATCTAGTCCTTGGCTGAAAAAGACTAAATGTGAAGGCAAAAGGAGTACTCTCCATTGAGTCAAGGAGAGGTAGTAGGGATCACATGTAGCCATTTGATCTAATGAATTCTCCATCTCTTGTATTGGATTCTGCTCTTCAACATCAATAATAGACACTGAAGGAGGCACCATGTCTTGGGGTTCCCTCCCTCGATGCCAAAGTGATTGACACAGCGCTCCTGCCTTAGATGTTGAGAGCAACTGTGTCTCCAGTGTATGAGTCATAGTTGTTGAGGAGGTGGTTTCCCCACAATGTGACTTAGCCCTCTGTTGAACTGGACTTGATCTCGGCATAAACTGTGTTACAGACGTGTCTCGTGGCTTCAATGTCGATGTTAAGGAAACACATGGTCCCGAGGGCAAGGATGGAATGTTCGTCTCCTGAAGTCCAGCAGGGGATGGAGTTTGAACACCTGTATTCAAAGGAATGGCGGTGCTCCGATCCCTGTGTTTCATTAGGCATAGGGGAGTTAGGCAACTCCCCCAATGATTTGCGTTTTTTCTTATGCTTCCTATGGTGTGTCTGTGAGGAAGAATCCCTCAACACTTCAGCAGGAGGCTTGAAGGTATGCTTTGAAGTCAAAGCTCCACTCTGTGTTGAAGGTTGGGACTGAGCAGCTGCTGGCAGTCCCCAACACTGATCTTGATGTTGACATAGATATCAATAGTTGTGGAACTCAAGGCATAGGACTGTGGTCAAAGTGTCTGCTCGTGGAGTGCCACATGAAGTCTGAGCTCTCTATTCTTCTGAGTTTGGCAGGGAAACAAAATACATATCTTGCAAGTCGCAGTGTTATGTTTCTTGCCCAAGCACAAAAGGCAAAAGTCGTGGTTGTCTGTAGATGGCAATTTGCCGCCATACTCAATAAACCTTTTAAAAGTCTTTTTAATTCCATCAGGATAAACAAGGAGAGAGCCAAGCTGTAATTTCAGTTACCAATGTCCAAAAAGAATAAGTAAAAAAGCAGTCCAAAACCAAAAGTTATAACTCAATTTGTTCACTTTTTCACTCACAGAACCAATCCGAAAACCAAGGCGCACAGTCTGATGAGGCACAGGCTAAAGTGGATGGAAAGGAACTAAACAAGTAGTGCTTTGACCACCAAAATAAATGAGTGAGAGGCAGAGGAAGAGTGCCATGAGGAGCTTGGAAATCCCACCTGCTAGGTCCTGCACAGGCACAGAACCCCAAGCTTATGAATGACAACAGGTCACACTACAGATCTAATGATGACAACACAGAAGCAATTAACTATTACTGGAGGCAGTTTGTTTAATTACCTCAAAAATTTCAAACCCGGCAATATCCAGGATGCCAATGAAGGAAGCTCCCTGTCGTTTGGTCCTATCCAAAGCTTTATTAATGCGGTGAACAAGCCAACGGAAAAGACGTTCATACGTGGCTTTTGCCAAGGCCTCCACTGCAAAGTCTGCCTGAAAATGTAAACAAGAATTTGAGGAAACAGGAATATGAGAACTTGCCGCATACTAGGACAAACAAAAACAGATAATTGTTGTAATGGAAAGAAGTACCAGCAGAAGTATTTTCTGAATATAAAGGTTTCAAAGGAGGCAAGTTACATTCAGAAACCGATTCAAGCCTGAACTTTGTGCACCCTAAACAGAAAGTATAAGCCAGTAATGCATAGCAACTAGCATTTGGGTTTCTGGTTTCTACATCGCTACACACACCCCTTAAATAAAATTGCATGTCATTGCTCAACCTCTCCACCCAGGGTACAGTGAGGAGGCCTGGCTCTTCAGCAGCACTCCAAAGCTGAAATTCAGCTGGGAGACATTTATGGGAATCCAGGCAGCAGCTACTCCTAAAACACCAGACTGAATTTGTTGGCATTTGGCCAACAAGAGATGGAAGTTTGGGGCAGTCCCAAAACAAAGGGTGTTGATGGCTAGTTGGGCACAACAAGACTTTATTCTGCATATCAGAACTTACTTGTTCTTTAGTTTGTGCTTTCTGGACATAGTCCCTGCCAACTTTAATGCGTGGAGTGAGTATTGCTCGAGTAAATTCCATTACATTCATTCCCAACAAGTGGCAGAGTTTCTGTGCAACTGCAATTGGAAACAGCGCAGTCAGTTATCAGTGTTCCTCCTCAATAATCAGCTGCAGTATCAGATGAAAGTTCTCAAGGATGGTGTGTTGGACCACCTACCCTCAGAGTACCCTTTCCATGTTAAGTTGATTAATCCCTGCACATTGCAGTAGTTTTTAGGGAATGTTCTAGAGCACAAATTCTGTTCACGTGAACCTGCTAAGCCTCAGTGCCATCCAGCACAGATTGTTCTAACACACAGGCCTTGATGCTACATGTTGCTTGGTTAAAACTGGTAGTGATGAACAAATTGACTTTCAGTGAAGCTTGTCCACCATTCCTGATCTTCTCATTGGAGGAACTCTTTCTTGGTAAGTTCTCCAGAAACCTCAGGTTTTAACATAGGTTAAAAGTTATTACTAGAGAAGAAATGCCCAAATCTTTACATCAAAATGCAGGGTGCAGTAATAAGCCCTACAGCACACTAAGCAAGCTAACAAAAGTTATAGCACCCATCCATTAGGGACTTGTAGGTCAGGAACAGAGTATACCAAAATACTTTAATGAAATCTCCATTGTTATGCTTCATTCAGCTGCAGCATGCATTTTATCAATATTAACTCAGTGCTATCATCTCTGAGGTTGAATGAAATGCCTGACCACAAAGCTAGTCACATCCTGCCCTATGAATTAGCATGAGATTCAGTATCTTGCTAACCTCCATTCCACTCTCCACTGCTCTCCAGCATTCCTCTTAGAGCTACATTTGAAAACATGAAACTAAGCAGCAACTAAGTATGCAAAACTTTTAGACTGTGTTGAGTATCCTCACCACAGAGGATTCAAATACTAAACTAGAAATATGGGGGGAAATTCTTAATGCCATCAAATACCTCCTCCACCTTATTAATCAGATAGTATTTAATGAAAAAAATCTTATGTATGTGTCACTTCAACAATCACATTTTTCTAAATATAACATTTATGCTCTCAGTTTCTCTCAAAAGCTGTGCTTGGCTCGAGAATTGCTGTCCCTGGCAACAGAACCATTCTAAAGACCCAAGAAAAACAAACATATTCAAGTACACATACCATTTTTACTGGGAGTTTTAAGGACTGTGTTTATAAGTCCTTAATGAGACTACAATTCAAATGCTTTTTAAAAATAATACCTTGACACAGTCTAGGGATTCTGCAGTCTTATTTATTAATTGCACACAAAGAATATGAAGTATGTGAACAATACATGTTTCTCAATACTAACATGCTGGATATTCTTACAACCATACCTACCTTTGAAAGACAGCTTTAGAGAACACTTAAATTGTTCTTTGTACTTACAAGGATCTAAGCAAATATCAATGGTAATAAAACCTACTAAATGCAGTAAGGTTCTAATGTGAACTATTCATTTACCTGTATTTTCTGGCATAGATGCCTGGTCAGTATTCCGTTCCTTTTTGAAGGAAATGTTGCCAAACTGTAGTACTGAGGATACCACTTTCAACATAGCTGTGATAGACACATAGTAGAGAAGTCAGGCAAGCAAATTCAGTAAAAAAGGTAACTGGTTAAAAAAAACTCACAGGAAAAACTGGTGTCTGCTCTAAACAGACCATCTCTCATTCTGATCTGTTCAGAACCACATTCAGCAACTGCTGATTTCAAGTAGTTTTCTGCATTTTCAATATGTTAATGTTAAGCCTGTGCTAAGGTAACTCTAAGAGTAGTTGAATTCTGTGAACTTGAAATTTTGTATATTTGTTCTAATTTTACATGTTTTTTTCTGCTAATCATGGGGAGGGGCAATGATCTATGAATGACACTGAAACTTTATTCCGTGGACACTGAAAATACAGTGCTTGCTCTGGTCTTGAGTTTGCTAGGTTATTCCCATACTTTTTCAAACTCCTCTTCAGAGCCATAAACTAATTTTGATTAATGAAAGACAAGATCCTGCACCTTTGTGGAATACAACATAATCCTGGAAATACTAGGTATACTTTCGCCTTTCATTCAGTAAATATAAAATGTGCGACACCCAAGTTAAAATGTACACATTTCTCCCCTGAAAAAATCAAACCGTTTTCAAAAGGAGTATTGAAGGAGTTACACTGCCTGCCAATATGTTTCTGGGCAAAATACAAAGTGTTAGTTATAACCTATAAAGCCCTAAACAGCTTGGGTCCTGGGTATTTAAGAGAACGTCTTCTTCGTTATGAACCCCACCACCCATTGAGATCATCAGGAGAGGTCCATCTGCATTTGCCACCGGCTCGTCTGGTGGCTACTCAGGGATGGGCCTTCTCCGTTGCCGCCCTGAGGCTTTGGAATGCGCTCCCTAGTGAAATAAGAGCCTCCCCATCTCTGACAATATTTAAAAAGTCTTTAAAGACACATCTCTTCACCCAGGCTTTTAACTGATACTGTTTTGATTGTTTTTAATGTTGTTTTAGAATATTATTTAAAACATTTTAAATTGTTGTGTTTTAAATTCCTTGTTTTTGTTCTTAATTAATTAATGTTTTAATGTTTTCTCTTGTTGTAAACCGCCCAGAGATGTAAGTTTTGGGCAGTATAAAAATATGTTAAATAAATAAAATAAAATAAAAGGTACCTAAGATTTCATCATGAGAAAAACCCATAATGTGCATGGCTTCCATTGTCTCCTGGAAGTTATCCTTGTCTTGTTGGCCAGGAATAGGAATGTAGCCATTGGATAGGAATCTGTAGGTGTTAAATCCTTCAAGGAGTAAGTCAGCTGTTATGAGAGAAACCAAATTCAAGTCATTTTGAATACTAAAAAATCTATCTATTCATTTATCCAGTGCAAGAATAGTTAGGATTCCCTTAGCTCCCTTTCCAGATTCTCTTATGTCCAGTATGGGACTGGCAGTTGCCACCAAAACACCCAACTGCCCTGCTGCTGAAGTGTTTAGCCAGCTCAAGACTCAAACTGCATAGAACTTCAGATGGCAATTCTCAGTCTGCTCTGTCATTATGGGACATTCATTTCAGTGAGGCTTGCAATAAGCATTCCAAGCACAGAACCACATTGCTTCAGACTTCATTATTTAGGGAACTTTTGTCCAAGTTACTTTGGATAGTGTCGGCATAAAATGACTGTTGAAAAACTGCAGGTTGCTTACCTGTAACTGTAGTTCTTCTGGCGGTCATCTGTCCAGTCACACAGATGGGCTTCATGCATGCGGGAAGAATAGTCCGGAACATCTATCAAGCTGATCTTTTTATCTGACTGCCGTAGCTGGGCACCTCCCCATTCACCTTGGTCACATGACCCTACCCCCTTCTCCTCAGTTCTGGAGTATGCCAAGAAGTAAGGTTCTGCAGAGGGGCAGGCTGGGAGGGTGTGTGACTGGACAGATGACCACCAGAAGAACTACAGTTACAGGTAAGCAACCTGCAGTTCTTCTCAGTGGTCTCTGTCCATCACACAGATGGGTGCATAGCATGCTCAGAAGCAAGGAGGCGGGGCAGAGCCCTGGACCAGGTAGAAAACCCATGAATTAAAAGCCAAAATTAGCCGCTATGTAGGAAAGGCGAGCCACAGTTCGAACAGAAACAAATGTTTATTACTCAGTAATGTTAAAAGACCCCTTTACCCCACCCTTAAAAAAACAACAACAACATATAACCAGGTTCCAAAAAGGGGGGGGGGAGGAAGAACAGTTACAGAATAGTGAAGTCAGTCAAATACTGATTGCAGAACAGCCCTGCCAAAACACGCATCCTGTCGAGCCCTTATGTCTAAAGCAGGGGTGGGGAACCTTGGCCTCCAGCTGTTGTTGAACTACAACTCCCATCATCCCCAGCCACAATTGGGGATGGTGGGAGTTGTAGTTCAAAAACAGCTGGAGGGCCACGGTTTGCCACCCCTGGTCTAAAGCATAGTGCTTAACAAAAGTAGAGGGTGAGGATCACGTTGCAGCCTGACAGATTGCAGAGAGTGGGACACCCCTATCAAAGGCAGTGGAGGTAGCCGTAGACCTGGTGGAATGAGCGTTAAGGGGGGGGGGCGACCAGCAATTTCATAGGCCAATTTAATGATCTGAACAATCCACGAGGAGATCGACTGGGCAGAGGCCCTAATGCCCCTTGAGGGAAGTCCATAGGCCACAAACAACACCTTAGTGTTTCTGAAGGTGGCAGTACGGTGAACATAAAAGGCCAGGGCATGCCTAACATTGAGCGCATGTAAGGTACGTTCTAGAGGCGAAGAGGGATTGGAGAAAAACACAGGTAAGGAGATGGGCTGCGATCTGTGGAAGGTGGAGACCACCTTGCGAAGAAAAGCTATGTCAACTTGTAAAACAACCTTATCCTTATGAAAGCGAAGGAAAGGCGCGGTCACACCGTAGGGCTCTAAATTTCGCCCACTCTTCTGGCAGAAGTTATGGCTACCAGAAAAACCGTCTCGAGAGTTAACAATCTCAAGTCACAGGTTGCCATAGACTCAAAGGGCCTATGCATCAGGGAAGAGAGGACACATTGCAAGTCCCAAGTGGGGATCGCCACGGATGGGTCAGGGTAAAGATGGGATAAACCCTTAACAAACTGTATAACTTTTTTCAGAGTTAAAAGGGGGCATCGTCATGCCAAAAGGCTGCAATTGCTGCCAGGTGGACTTTGACAGAGGACTGGGAAAGCCCTGAGAATTTTAGGTCAAGGAGATAAGATAATGTCAATGTCAAGGACGCTAGATTGGGGCAAGATTTGCCCTTCCTTGTAGCAAATAAGGAAAAAGTTTCCATTTAGCCGAGTATGACATCATTGTAGAGCGTTTCCGACAAGCACGCAAAACGTCCCTCAGTTCTGGGGACCAGAGAGCTGAATTCTCCATGCCGTCAGGCATAGCGTGTGAACGTCAGGATGCAGCATCCGACCATCCTGCATGGAGAGTAGTGACGGCGATGGAGGAAGATGTAGAAAGCGTCCTTGGGAGCGGTGTAAGAGGTGTGGAAACCAGGGCCTCCGTGGCCACCAGGGCACTATCAGGATGCAGTTCCCAGAGTCCACCTTTAGTTTTTGGAGCACCCTCGGAAGTAACGTAACTGGTGGGAATACATAGAGGAACTCTCCTGTCCACTGGGTCACAAAGGCATCCCCCAGTGACCCCTCTCCCACCGCCGCCCTGGAGCAATACCGGGGGCATTGATGGTTGGATTCGCTCGCAAAAAGGTCCATGGTCGGGAACCCCCAGAGACACAATAAGCAATGGAGAACGTGCGTGTCTAGACTCCACTCGTGGGGGGCGTGTGGTGTGCGGCTCAGCATGTCTGCCAAGGAATTGGTCAGGCCCTGAATGTGCACTTCTGAGAGGTCCATCTTGTGAGAGAGGGCCCAGTGCCAGAGGCACAGGGTCAGAGAGAGAAGTGACCAGGATCTAGTCCCTCCCTGCCTGTTGATATAAGCCTTGGCCGTTGTATTGTCGGTCATGATTTGGACATGTTTCCCCTTCACCTACGAAAGGAAGGCTTGGAGAGCTTTGAGAACTGCCAGGAGCTCTAGGTAATTTATGTGGCGTGATGACTCTTCCCTGGACTAGTGTCCATTCACCCTGAGGTTGTTCAGGTGAGCTCCCCGGCCGTCCTCTGAAACAGCTGTAGTCATTTGGAGGCAGGGGAAGGGTTGCTGAAAAAGATACTGCTGTCGCAGATTCCTCTATGACATCCACCACTGGAGGATACTGTGCATGCTCGCTGGGACACACAACCATTTCGAGTTGTGTTCCCGGTGGGGATGAAACACGTCCAGGAACCAGCGTTGTAAGGGACGCATGTGGAGCCTGGCAGTCCATAAGACGGAGGTCATGGAAGCCACGTAGCCCAACATGCGCTGTACTTTTCTCGCAGGGTGAGCAGGGGCCCTGTAAAGGGCCTTGGCTAGTAGGTGTATAGCGAGGACCCAATCTTCAGGAAGCTGTACAACTGCAGACACTGAGTTGAACATGACACCCCAAAATTTTATGTTTTGAGTGGGCGTTAGATGTGACTTCTTGTGGTTGAGTGAGTTCCAGCTCGTTTAGCAATTTGATGGTAACCTTCAGATGAGAATGGAGCGTTCCAGAGGACCCAGCTGCCAAAAGCCAGTCATCAAGAAACTGGAATATCTGGATCCCCTTTTCTTGTAGATGGCCCACGATGACCATACATTTCGTAAAGACTCTTGGAGCCGATGACAGCCCAAAAGGCATTGCCTGAAACTGGAATGTGTAGTCTCCTAGTTGAAAACGCAGATATTTTCTGTGTTGAGGGCGGATGGTAATATGGTAGTAAGTGTCCTCCAAATCTAGGGAGACAAACCACATTCCTCTCGATAGGAGAGTTAGGATGTCTGGAATTGTGATCATACTGAAATGTTCGCAGCAAACATACTCGTTCAGTGGGCGAAGATCCAGGATGGGCCAAAGCCCGCCGTCCCTCTTGGGTACTGTAAAATACCGGGAGAACCGACCATCTTCTAACTGAGAAGGGACACGCTCGATAGCACCCTTGTCGAGCAATGACTGAATCTCTTCCTGTAGGGCAGGTGTTAAAGCAGTAGTCCGCTTGTCAGAATCTTGAGCGCTGAACAAACTCGATAACGTTACCGTCCGCTTGTCAGAATCTTGAGCGCTGAATAAACTCGATAACGTTACCTATCCGGATGATGGTGAGAATCCAAGGGTCTGTCGTTATGGATTCCCATCAAGCCAGATAGGGTCGCAGCCTCAAACCCATCCATGGATAGTCAGGCCCGCTTCGGGAAGGACTCCTGCTTGTGCTTCTGCTGAGTGACTTTTGTGTTCTGGTAGTGTCGCTTCCTGTACTGCTGTTGGGGCTGTGAGTATCGAGATGGGCGAAAGGAGTGGTCATAGCCCTGATGGGCCGGTGCACAGTGTTGGTAAGACCGCTGATACCAAAAAGACCGGTTAAATCGCCCAAAAGAAAATCCCATGGTGAAGCTCATGGACTTGGCAGTCTTGTGCATCTTCTGTACATGCTCCATGGTGTCATCTGTTTGAGTGCCGAACAACATGGAACCACCAAAAGGGAGGGCTTCAATCCTAGTTTTGGCCTTTGAGTTCAGACCAGAGGAATGAAGCCAGGCATGACAGCGGAAGGCTATGGAAGTGGCAAGTGACCTGCCCATTGCATCTGGGGCATGTTTAGAAGAATGTAGCAACTGTTTACTCAGTTCATAACCATCAGCCTGGAATGCTATGCGTGTAAGTCGAAGCGATGGTTGCATGCCCTCAAAATGTTCTGATAATCTCTCCCAGAGTAGGTGATTATACCTGGCCATATAGGCCTGGTAGTTAGCAATCTTAACTCCCATGGCAGCACTAGTGTAAAGGCACTTACCCATAGCGTCCAGTCTATGGCCCTCCCTGTCCACTGGAGTTGACAGCATTTTATTTTTTAATTTAGTTTGAGCAGCTTCCACAAGTTTGAGCAGCTTCCACAACTATAGAGTTTAGAGATGGGTGCTTATGTAAAAAGGGGAAATCCTCTTGGTGAACTCTATACAAATTCTCAATTTTCCTGGAAACTGGAGGCACAGAGGATGGCTTCTCCCAGAAACCTTTTGTAATGTCCATAAGAGCCTGGCTCATTGGAAGTGCCACGGAATGCGCAGACTTATCCTTCAGAATATCAAAGAGAGGGTTAGCGGAGGGTTTAGCAACATCCTTAGGTTGAATGCCCAAGGCGTAGGCCATAGTGGCCATATAGGAAGAGAGTTAAATCTTTAGGTGAGAGCTAGAAGATGAGGAGCTCCCATACTTGTCATGTTTCCGACGTTTAGGTACGGAAGTAGCTGGGTGTGTAGACGATGTAGAAGATTCTGAATCAGAATCAGAGAAAGAGTTGGATGCCTGCAATATTTGCTCAGGAGGAATTGGTCCAAGCGGTGCCAAAAGAGGTGGGTCAGCAGGAGCAGGCTGAGGTGGTGTTGTATGCCGACCAGATTTTCCCTGAGTTTGGAGTCCAGAGGAGTTAGTAATAGTACAGACCACCTGATGTGGCTCCCCGGCAGGGGTGGAAGTGTCACCAGGAGTAGAGTGAACACGTCTACTGCGTTCGAGGTCCCCCGCGCTGCGGGAGGGATGGTAATTGCAGCTAAATAGGAGATCCTAAGGAGGGGATTGCTGCCTACTCCAAGAGGAGACCTCTCTCCTACAGAAACAGGGTGAACGTGATCTAGACCGATAGTGCCTGTGAGGTTGATAAGACAGTTCATAACAGGAGCACCCACTGCAGATGCGCTCATAGCCTGTGTGGTAGTGTGGATACGCGTAAGGCTTCCAGCTGCAAGGTCGCTGGCAATAAAGCTCCCCTGAGCTGTCTCCTGACAGCTCAGATTCATAAGGAGAGTAGTAGGTGGCAGACCCATATGAGGAAGCTGAGCACCTTGCACCATTCGCATGGCAGACACGTTGATATCTAGAGTCATCTGAAAAAGGATCTGACTCAAAAGAGAACTCTTCAAATTGTGCGGTTGCCTCGGTGCCACTTGGAAGAAACTGGGACACAGGTTGAGTGATACTGCTCCGAAGTTGCTCACCTGGTCCCCCCGGGGGGCGGAGCTGAGTGCCATTTGTGTAGAAGGACCCAAGTGCTGCCACCCAGATCGCTGACCCTCGGCACCATGCTGCTTCTTTGTTTTCTTTTTCGCTAGTGCCAGGAAGATCCGTGTGCCGGGAGCTGTCAACAGAGTCTTGGGCATGCACAGTTCACGCTTCTCCCTGATCGCGGCCACTTTTGGCTTTGATGCCGAGGAATCCTTTGACTTTTCCTTCTTCCTCTTGTTTTTTTTTAGGTCCGGCTGTTGCTATGGGAGGCTCTGAGGAAGCGGTTTGCCCAGTGGAACTCAAGTCCCGTGCCAGCGCAGAGGCCATGACTGCCTGCTCCTTTGAGGTAATTTGGAGCCCGATGGAGGCGAGAGGTAGGGAGGAGGCAGAGGGAGTCCCCGCGGGTGTCCCAGGCCCTCCAGGCGGTTGTAGCAGCACCGCTGATGGTCCGTTCACCTCCTCAGAAGGCAAAATCGGAGCAGTGTCTGATCGCTCCATTACTTCAACCGACAGGGTGCTCTCCCAAAGAAATACACGCAGCCTAGATGCTCTGTCACATTTCGCTCTCTTTGAGAGTCTCTGGCAATGCTGACAAGAGTCAGGGAGGTGGGTCTCACTCAAAAAGAAAAGGCACTTCGAATGACTGTCTGCTGAGGGGAAAGGTGCCCGACAGTCAGGGCAGTGTTTAAAAGTAGATTTACCGGCCATAAAGTGAATAGAAGAGGTAGGAACCTCCTCTGATGAGGTGAGGGCGTTCACATCCCTTCTTCACTTTAAAAACAACAACAACAACTATACACGAATAAAGAAATTATAACGCAAAACACGAAAGTGATGAAACAAATGACAGGGGAGATGAAGAAGAATAAAACTAAAATGAAAAATAGCCTAAAGAACAACTTGACAGGTATCCAGAGATGTTACTTCTCCGGCAGAAAAAATTAATTGAGGAGAAGGGGGTACGGTCATGTGACCAAGGTGAATGGGGAGGTGCCCAGCTACCCAGCTGAGGCAATCAGATAAAAAGATCAGCTTGATAGATGTTCTGGACTATTCTTCCCGCCTGTGTGAAACCCATCTGTGTGATGGACAGAGACCACTGAGAAGAACATAGTCACCTTTTTCTTTCTCACACACACAAAAGATTCTAAAGCAAGGAATTTTGCTTCTGTTCAAATACTTTAATTAATTTAAGTTATATGTATTGACTTACCTTTCAAATGTTCACCTGCCCCAGCTAGCAGCTGATAGAAGATATGAAACGTTCGTTCATCTTTGGCTTGACGAACAGCCCGTGACTTTTCCAATAAGTCTGGGCCAAGGTAGTTAAGGATTTTAATAGGCAACTGTGCATCTTGTCACCAAAAGGAGACTGCTCCTGAACCAGTAGCAGCATTTGCTGTACCCAACTTAATACTTTCCTTTTCTTCCCACACAATCTGTTTTTATGTTTTAATACCATCAGAAATTCTCAATGTGAAAAACAAGCTGTCAAAATTAGCAACTCTCAAGTTGTAAAAGTCCAGCAGTCTAAGCTACATTCTCCCATGGACTGCTGGCTGTGAAAAAGCACATTCAGAAGTCTATGTGCTTGACCAAAACTATTTCTTTGGGAACTTAAAAACAGAAAAACTATGAAGGGAAGAATGCAAAGTTATAAGAAGGAGACTCAGGCCTAGTACACCAGTGAAAAAATGGATCCTATTATCACCATTAAGTTCTCCTTTCAATATTTAAGCAGTGCCAGGGCTAATCTAATGCAAGCCATAGCTTGGGATATAATCCTCCAATAAGTGACTGCTGATTGCAGAACTTAACGGTGAAGGAAAAACATGCTGAATATGCTCATAGGCCTTATTATCCTACTTTATATCTTACAGGTGAGTCGACCTTCCCATGACGCAAATCGAGGCAATTGCCTCAGGCAGCACTTTTGGGCATGGCAGAATGATGCCCTCACCACTCCCCCTTGCCCCCATAGAACTGGCTGCCGCTGTCACATACTGCAGACCCCAGTTGTTTGTGGTGTTCCACCGGGGACACCGACAATGCCCCATCCCACCCCTACCTCCCATGCCCAGGCACCACCCTCCCCACAGGCTGCACTGTCAGCCACAGCTGATTGTTTGCACAGTGTGCATTCCATGGGAAGACACTTGGAGCACACCTTCTACAATGGTGGACAATGGCTGCCTACCCTTTCAGTCGCTACTATGCTACAAAGCCAGCAGCAGCAGCTCCCACTCTCTCCCCTTTTCTCCAGCATCTGGACACATTTACTGCTGGAGGAAATGTGGAACAAGAGAAAGGAGATAGGAATACAGAGAGCAAAAAAGCTTGTGAAACAGCAGCAGTTCTTTCCGCCATGTGGCCATTTCCCAGTGTAGGAGCAGCCGCCAGGCAGTGCTGCTGGAGAATCTCTCTCCCCCTCCCCCACTCTATTCCCAGCACAGAGAGGAGAGGGCAGCCAGTGCTTTTGCTGCTGCAGCTGCCAGTGGAAGCAAGGGGTGTGGGCGGGAGAGGGGCTGGTGGTGTGTGGGCCAAAGGTGGCAGGGGATGGGGCCAATGCCACGGGGGCTGTGTCAGCGCTGGCTCCCACCTGGGGGCAGAGTCAGGGAGGGGGACAGGGCAGCTTGTTGCTTTTCGCCGTTTGTGGCAAGCAGCAACAAGTCAGCACAGTGTTTCAGAGCCAAGCCCCAATACTGAAAAAGGTTCTGGAGATGCACCCCTAGCCAAATTAAGATCGACTTCCAAGAAAGGGTATTGGAAGGGAATTTTGTTATTTGCCCAACAATAGCGCAAGATTCTGGGGGTGTTTTTCAGTTTTATCCATCAGGAGACAGGTTCTTTAAAGAAAGGCATGCTCAGATGTGGCCTAGGAGGCACCTCCCACTTCTCAGAGCCAGTCCCTACAGCAATGAATGGAGCAGATCCACCACTCTAAGTCAAGGCATCCTCCTTACAACTCAGAAAGAACCACACCTAAGTAGTCCAGCAAATTGGGAGCTGGACCACTGTTGGGCAAATAAGTAGCAACGAGAATTCACAAGCAAGTAAATTCTCCATTTCCCCAACTCCTTCCAGTAGTCCAGGACTCTGGGGTATGCCAAAGCAGTGTCCCCACTGCCTATGGTAATAACTCCAGCTAACCGAGCAAAGAGGCACCTTATAAAGTGGTAATTCTCTTATATTTAGCAGGAGAGCAACTGGCCCTAACCCCAGCACAGTAACTTTTCAGTGGCTGTTAATGGTGTATATGTATTTTGGGTTTTTTAATACAGTGGTCCCTCGACTTACGAAGTACTCAACATCCGAAGATTTCAACATACGAACGACAAAAAATACCGGAAGTCGTTGCCCGTTTAGATGCGGTTTCCTCGACCTACGAATGTTTCCGGACCTCCATGGATGCGCTTTTCGACTTACGAAAATTCCGACCTACGAACGTGCGTTCGGAACGGATTATCTTCATAAGTCGAGGGACCACTGTACTGCCTTTTGGGACAGGGTGCATCTTTTATATTTGATGTAGACAGCTTTGAGAAATTTTGTTGAAAAGCAGTACATACATGTTTGTTGGACTCCTGCCATTGTGGATCCTAGCGTTTTCTTAGCCTTATTACTTTTGTTTTGTTCTCCTCCATAATGTCTACAATAAGGAGCAAACAAGGCAAGAAACATGAGCACTGGGATGAGGGAGAGATGGGGTTACTCCACAGGCCAGGTTCATAGTGTCTGCATGAAAAGTATGCAGACACTACCTCTATCATGCCCTTGGGAGCATAAACTAGAAGAAGGGCATATTATATCCTTGGGAGCATAAATTGGAAGAAGGTGCTCAGAGCATTTGGGAGGTTGCAAGGGTGAAGAGAGGAAGGGGGAGGGATAGATTCTGTCAGCTTCCCTGACCTCTCCTGACGAATAACAGCTTGCACATTACAGAGTCGTCTGAGGAGGTTTGTCTTTGAAGCCCCAGACCTTCTGAAGACAAGCCATCTTGCAGGTTGATTGCTCTATTGTTCCTCCTGTGCCCTCTACCCGAGTGCTTGACTGTTTCCACCTGTCCCCGAGGACCAGAGATCTCTCATGAGAGGAGAGATTTCTGGAGCCTTTGGGAGCATAAATTGGAAGGAGGCGCGCTGGAGGAACGCCTGCAGGCAGCCGCCAAAGGAGGCCAGCCTTTGGTGTGGGACTGGGGTCAGGGGGAAAATTATATTAAGGTGGGGTTGGTGATCTGGGTTGAATTTTGTTAAGCCTCCTTTTATTGCGATTCTTTTCTGTCCGTATTGCATCCACAAGTTCACGTCCAGCGGAGTTGTCCAGGGTTGTGAGAGGGCTATGTCTGGTGGCAACTCAGAACTGGGCCTTTTTTGTAGCTGCTCCTGGCCTATGGAATGCACTCCCAGCAGATGTCTATAGTTTCGGCTCACTGTCGGCCTTTAAGAGAGCCCTTAAAACTTACTTGTTTGGCCGGGCTTTCCAAGGTTTTAAAATTGGTTTTATAAGTATTTGAATTTGTTTCAAATGATTTTGAATTGTATCTAAATTGTTTTTATATTGTTTTGAGCACTGTGTTTTAAATGATGGTTTTTTTTGTATCTTTTAAAACTTGTTGTACACTGCTCAGAGTCTTTGGATAGGGCGTTTTATAAATGTAATAAATAAATAATAAATATCAGCCTCTCTCATGCACCTCCGCCTTTAACTAGATTAATTAGGGGACTACTCCCACAGGGACAAAGGTGAAGCAAAATATGGCTGCAGACAGCCAAGCAGGGCAACAGACCCACAGCAGGCAGCTGGTCATATTCTCTGTGCAGTCCCTAACATGATGCCTCCCATCCATGGGAGTGGGGTGGGGAGTAAAACATCAACAGAAGCACATTTTCTCCAAGTACAGCACTCTCAGAGCAATAATGCCACAACTCAAAATGGCCAACAAAAGAATGGTAATACAACTATGTTCACTCAAATGGCCACCGTGAAAGCAGCAATACAATGCTGTCACTCAAATAATCACCAGTGCTGCAAGAACAGAGCAAGGGCAAAAGGGGGGTATAGACTCCAAAACAGTATCTGTTCCCAATTAGATTCCCCATCCAAGGTACATAGGAAGCTGCCATATACTGAGTCAGACCAGAGGTCCATCTAGCTCAGTACTGCCCACCCAGACAGGCAGATTGTGCCATACACCAGACTAGGTGAGCTGGAGAATTGAGTCTGATCCTGCACCCTCCTTGCACTTAGCAGGACTCTCACCCACCCTCTTGACGCCAGTATTAACCCTAGCTTCCTTTGGCAGCAAACACAGTATTATCAAAATGTTAGTCAACAAAGGTATACCTATGCACAAGACCCATTTTTCCCAATATTGCCCATATGCAAAACTATCTGTGTTTTAACCAACCTTAACAATACAGATAATGCAAGTCATAATCACAGTTTATCAAAAGGGTTGCTGGAACAGGATACATGTTTCGATGTTGGCCCCAACAATATAACCAGTAACATCAAAATTTATTCTGATGAACTTGCCCTGCAGGAAAAACATAGATAAGAAGTTACCTTTACATATTATTGCACCAAAGTTTCTTTAAATTGAAGATTACATTAACTAGTATAACTTAATTCAAGTTTCAGCAGCATCCTTTAGCTATTTCCATTAAATAAATGTTTGAATACATTTCTTAGTACACTGCCACTATACTTCAATCAGGTAAAAATAATTCACAGTGCATTCTCCATGGGGTGGGTGGGGGAGAATCTCTCCTTCATCAAGTCAGTTTTAAAATCCTCACTACTGGAGATTACTTTTATATATAAATAAGTCACCATCTGGAGTACATTAAACTACTCATTACAAAAATAGTGCCAGAGCCATCGGTGCGATTATGTTCACAACATCAATGCAGACTTAAAGAAAAAATATAATAGGAAACAGATGCTAAAATCTTTCACAGAAGAGAGCCTTCACTGCATTCCTGTCATCTTTGAGTAATCCAGAAAGACTGAACAAAACAGAATATTGAGCAATGAATTAGTTACATTATAGCTAGTGTTCATCAATGGAGCTACTGCTACAGCTTAAGTAGTGCACCATAAATAGGCATCTTATATATTTATTATTTCTTTGTGTAAACCGCCCTGAGTCATTTTTAGAAGGGCGGTATAGAAATTTAATAATAATAATAAAACAGCAAGTGTTTGTAAAGAAGCAGATGAAACAGTGGACCACCTAATCAGCTGTTGTAAAAAGATCGCACAGACTGACTACAAACAAAGGCATGACAAGGTAGAAGGGATGATACACTGGAACATCTGCAAAAAATACAAGCTACCTGTAGCCAAAAATTGGTGGGACCATAAAATTGAAAAAGTGGTAGAAAATGAAGATGTAAAAATATTATGGGACTTCCGACTACAAACAGACAAACATCTGCCACACAATACACCAGATATCACTGTAGTTGAGAAGAAAGAAAAACAAGTCAAAATAATCGACATAGCAATACCAGGGGATAGCAGAATAGAAGAAAAAGAAATAGAAAAAATCACAAAATACAAAGATCTACAAATTGAAATTGAAAGGCTGTGGCAGAAAAAGACCCAAATAATCCCAGTGGTAATTGGCGCCCTGGGTGCAGTTCCAAAAGACCTTGAAGAGCACCTCAACACCATAGGGGCCACAGAAATCACCATCAGCCAATTACAAAAAGCAGCTTTACTGGGAACAGCCTATATTCTGCGACGATATCTATAACAACTGACAATAAAATTCTGGCATCCCAGGTCCTTGGGAAGGACTCGATGTCTGGATAAAACAAACCAGTCAATAACACCTGTCTGACTGTGTAAACAAGAAAATAATAATAATAACAATAACAACAACAACAACAACAACAACAACAACAACAACAAAAATAGTGTTAGACAGCCATCCAAATACCTAAATTCTAGAGTACCTCCACAGCTTATAAGAGATGGAGATTTGGTTTAAAGTGATAAATAACCCAGGTACAAGAAAATGTCTTCCTCATCTGACAAATTCCAATCTATGTTCAATCGTTTAAAAATATTTACCTTTTTCATTTGTGCCTCATTTTTACACCAGAAACACACTAAAGCATGTGGAACATAAACTGAAATACTCTCTATACAAGTGTCTTCTGTCTTGCCCATGACTGTATGAAAGCACCACAGAAAGTATTGAGACAATCTACACCCATCCCTCCCTTCTATTTCTCATTTACACTGATGTGTGACTCGCCAGTCCAGGTTAATGAAACACTTTGAACTCCTTTTGAGAAGTGGGTTTAATCAAGACCTTCAAAGTAAGTCTAGGAACATGTATTAATCACAATTCCAAAACCAGAGGGGAGCAGAATTAGTGTGAAAGGGCAGGCATGGGCACAGTCCCCTCCCAGCCCTTAAACTCTACCACAGTGATTTGTCCAAAAGGATGCTGCCTGTGCCTTCAGCCTGCCAGAAGCCCTGCAGGAAGGAAGAACATTGACCATCTGCTTCCCAGAGATGAGATGCCATCTGTCTTCTGCCAGCCTGCTTGGGGCCCATGGCTGCCCCTTGATTGTATCTGTGGTTGCTGCTCTGTGAGGAATCTGAGTGGGACTGTGGCCCAGGGTGATTCAGCAGTCCCTTGGTATCACCTGCCCAGACTGGCCATCTCTGGGCCTATAAAGGGATGCTGCCTGTGGTGGTGGGCCCACCAAAAGAACAACACCAAAGGGGATCACCCCTTTGGGGGAGCCACTCCAGGGATAGCAAGGGCCAGGCTCCGGGGCCCAAGATTTTATTTTTATGTGTTATTGGGATTTTATGTTGCGGATTTTGTTTTAAATAAGTCAAGGTGGGATTGTTTTATAATGTGTCTAGGTTTGTCAGAAAACTGGGAGAAAGGGGTCATATCCACTGACTATGGGGCACCTATTTTAGTGGTGGCAGGGAACAGAAAAAGTAACGTTGACAGGTCAGCAGGCCATTACAGGGAAAAGGAGATCAGAAAGCTCTTAGCTGTTTCTTCTTCCAGCTGTCCTGCCAGCTTTTTGACCTTGGGCAGCCGTGCCAACCATCCACAGAGTCTCACCATTGCTCTTTTGTAAGGCCAGGTCATATCAGAATAAACTATCCATGAAATTTGAAACCATCCATGATTTGATTCTGGATGAAGGGGCCGATCTGGTATGTATCTCAGAGATTTGGTTAGGGGAGTCTGGTGGCCCAGTCTGGTCCCAGCTTCTCCCTCCAGGGTACTCTGTTGAGGAGCAGGTGAGGGGACATGGGCAAGGAGGTGGAGTGGCTGTGAATTATAACAGGGATTCTCAACGTTGGGTCCCCAGATGTTATTGGCCTTCAACTCCCATAATCCCCAACCAAAGTTCACTGGGGCTGGGGATTTTGGGAGTTGAAGTCCAATAACATCGGGGGACACAACGTTGAAAATCCCTGATATATAACAACATATCTTTTACCAGGATCCCTGTTCAAGTGTCTGACAATATTGAATGTAAGTAGTTGGGTTTGGGGACCAGGGATAGACTGGGACGTCTGTTAGTGTACCAAGCACCCCACTGCCCAACAGAGTCCTTAACTGAGCTGACTGACTTGGTCTCAGACTTAGCATTGGAGCCCCAGGCTGCTGGTGGTGGGGGACTTCAATGTTCACTTCAGGACCAATTTGTCCAGAGCGGCTCACAAGTAGGCCATGACAACTATGGACCTATCTCAAGTCATCTCGGGACCAACACACATTACTGGTCACACGATTGATCTGGTCTTCCACTCTGATCAGGGTGGTGTTCTGTGGGTGAAGATTCCTATAATTATTAGGATGGTCCACCCAAGAAGATTAATCCTTGAAGAAGCCTTGGAGGGATTTAGTTTTGGCTTTGCTGGAAATCCTGTTGATGCCCTGGGTGGAGAACTGGAACAGCAAACTCACCAGGACAGTAGACATGATAGCTCCTAAGCGTCTTGACAGATTACAACATAGAGTGCATTTGTAGATCTATGCTCAGGCAGTACGTGCAAAGCAGCAATTCTTTTCTGCCTGTATAGTATACTCAAGCTCATGTGTAGTGCGGTTGCGCGAGGATTACTCCATGCCCCTCCCTTGAATCAGAATCTGGAACCATCAATTACCTGCTATAACGTTTTAATGGCTTCTTTGTGGATAAAATCTCTCGTATTCGGGCCAACTTAGATCACACAATTACAGCAGTGTCTGATGCAGAAGTGTCTGGCGATTCCTCTTAGTGGTTAGGCTGGATCAGTTTCAGTTTATGACTCCTAAGGATGTGATTAAGCTGCTTGGTGCAGCCTACCACCTGTTCTCTTTACCCTTGCCCAACACAACTTATACTATCTGGCAGGGAGGCTCTTGTAGAAGGCCTGGCAGAGATGATAAATGATTCAATGAGGGAGGACAGGATGCCCCCTTGTCTCAAGGAGACAATTACTAGGCCTCTTTTGAAGAAACCTGTATTAGATCCCGTGGAGTTAAGCAGTTACAAGCCTGTCTCCAGTTTTCCATGTTAATTGAGACAGTATTGGTCTCCCAGTTCAAGGCAGTCTTGGAGGAAACTGATTATCTAGACTCATTTCAAACTGGTATTCGGGTGGGCTATGGGGTGGAGACTGCCTTGGCTGGCCTGATGGATACATCTCCAATTGGGAATTGAAAGAGGGAGTGTGACTCCTGTTGGTCCTTTCAGATCTCTCAGCGGCTTTCGATACTATCAGCCATAGTATCCTTCTGGAACGTTTGAGAAAGTTGGGGTGGGAGACACTGCTTTCTGGTGGTTCTGCTTCTACCTCTCGGGCAGATTCCAGGTGGGGTCCCTTGGAACCTGTTCTTCAAAAACAGAACTTTCCTGTGGTGTCCTCTCAGGGCTCCATAGTCACACCAATGTTTATTTTTATTTATTTAATATATTTTTATAAAGCTCAAAACTTGCGTCTCTGGGCAGTTTACAATTAAAATCATTTAATTACATTTACAGTAACACAATTAAAATCATTTAAACATTAAAAATTAAAACCATAAATCTAATTAAAACCCTGTGTGAACAAATGTATCTTCGGTTGCTTTTTAAAAGTTGCCAGATATGTGGAGGGGCTCTTATTTCAACAGGGAGCGCATTGCGAAGTCCAGGGGCAGCAACGGAGAAGGCTCGTTCCCGAGTAGCTGCCAGACAAGTTGGCAGCAACTGCAGAGGAACCTCTCCAGATGATCTTAACAGGCGGTGGGGCTCATGGTGAAAAAGACTGATCTCTCCCTCATATTCTTGAGAAAGGCTGTTTGGACAGTTAAATACCTAACCATTACAACTGAGAATTATCCTTCTAATAAACTATCTCTAAATACTTTAAATATCTCTCAATATTTTCAATATTGAGGGATATTGACAGAAACATGGTAGAACAGTGAGAACCAGTGGGACAGTTATCCCTGGATATAAACTCTTTAGAAAGGAGGTGGAGTAGTACTATATGTTAAAGAAGGGACAAAATCTAACAAGGTAGAAAACCTAGGTGGACCAGAGTCCTCCACAGAAACCCTGTAGGTGAAAATACAAGTAGTGAAAAGAAATGTGCTACTGGGGATGTGCTATTGCCCTCTGGATCAAAACGCTGACAGTGACTGAGAGTTGCAGCAGGAAATCGGTGAGATGCCAAAGAGAGGCAGAGCAGTAATAATGGGTGACCAATTACCCACACACAGACTGGGTAAATTCACAGTCAGGTAATGACAAAGAGGTCAAATTTCTAGATACGCTGAATGACTGTGCCCTAGAACAGTTGGTCTGGAACCAGCCAGAGAGAAGGCGACATTGGACTTAATCCGGAGTGGCACCCAGAACCTGATGCACGATGTTAGTGTCATTGACCCTTTAGGGAACAATGATCATAGTGCGATCAAATTCAGCATACATGTGGGGAGAGAATGAGCAAGGAAGTCTAACACAGACACTATGAATTTCAGAAGAGGAAACTTCTCCAAAATGAGGAGCATGGTGAAAAGAAAGCTGAAAGGGAAAATCAGGAGAGTCACCTTGCTCCAGAATGCAGAGAGTTTACTCAAAACCGCAATACTAGAAGCCAAATAAGATTGTATACCCAAAAGGAGGAAAGGTACCACTAAGTCCAGGAGGATGCCTCCAAGTACCAGTTGCAGGGGAGTAAGAGCAGGAGAGAGGGCATGCCCTCAACTCCTGCCTGTAGGCTTCCAGGGACACCTGGCCGGACGGCATCCATCAAGAGTTCTCAAAGAACCCAAATGTGAAATTGCTGACCTCCTTGCTAAAATATAACACTTATCCCTGCAATTAGGTTCTGTACCGGAGGACTGGAAAGTAGCAAATGTAACACCCATTTTCAAAAAGAGATCCAGGGGTGATACGGGAAATTACAGGCTGGTTAGCTTAACGTCCGTTCCAGGCAAATTGATGGCCTCAAGGATAAAATTGTAAAGCAGGTAGAAGAACAAGCCCTGCTGGGAGAAAACCAGCAGGGCTTCTGCAAAGGTAAATCTTGCCTCACAAACCTTTTGGAGTTATTTGAAAGTGTCAACAAGTGTGTGGATCAAGGTGATCCAGTTGACATAGTATACCTGGACTTCCTAAAAGCTTTTGACAAAGTTCCTCATCAAAGACTCCTGAGAAAACTTAGCAGTCATGGGATAAATGGACAATTACATGTGTGGATTGCATGTGTGGCTGAAAGACAGGAAACAGAGGGTAGGGATAAATGGAGAGTTTTCACAGTGCAGAGAAGTAAGAAGTGGGGCCCCCAGGGATCTGTACTCAGACCGGTGCTTTTTAATCTATTCATAAATAATTTAGAAGTAGGGGTAAGCAGCAAGGTGGCCGAATTTGCAGATGATACCAAACTCTTTCAGGTAGGGAAATCCAAAACAGATTGTGAGGAGCTCCAAAAGGATCTCTCCAAACTAGGTGAGTTTGGACAAAATGGCAAATGCGGTTCAGTATTGGCAAGTGTAAAGTGATACACATTGGGACGAAAAACCCCAACTTCGAGTATACACTGATGAGATCTGAGCTGTCGGTGACTGACCAGGAGAGGGATCTTGGGGTCGTGGTGGACAGCTCGTTGAAAGTGTCAACTCAATGTGTGGCAGCTGTGAAAAAGGCCAGTTCCATGCTAGGGATCATTAGGAAGAGGATTTGAAATAAAACTGCTAATATGATAATGCCCTTATACAAAACTATGGTGCGGCCACACCTGGAGTACTGCATACAATTCTGGTCAATGCATCTAAAGAAGGACATTGTAGAATTGGAAAAGATGAAGAGGGCAACCAAGATGATCAGGGGCCTAGAGCACCTTTCTTATGAGGCAAGGCGGCAGCACCTGGGTTTAGAAAAAAGACTGCGGGGAGACATGATAGAGGTCTATAAAATCATGCATGGTGTGGAGAAAGTGGATAGAGAGAAATTATTCTCTCTCACACATAACACTAGAACCAGGGGGTCATTGGAAATTGATTGCCAGGACATTTAGGACGAACAAACGGAAATACTTTTCCCACACAACGCATAATCAGATTGTGGAATTCTCTGCCACAAGATGTGGTGACAGCCAACAACCTGGATGGCAGGGGTTTGGATAACTTCATGAAGGAGAGATCTATCAATGGCTACTAGTTGGAGGACTATGGGCCACCTCCAGCCTCAAAGGCAGGATGCCTCTGAGTACCAGTTGCAGGGGAGTAACAGTAGGAGAGGGGGCATGCCCACAACTCCTGCCTGTAGGCTTCCAGCAGCATCTGGTGGGCCACTGTGTGAAACAGGATGCTGGACTAGATAGGCATTGGGCCTGATCCAGCAGGGCTGTTCTTATGTTAAGACATTCTCTTAAATACCCAGGGCCTAAGCTGTTTAGGGCTTTATAGGTAATAGCCAGCACCTTGTATTTTGCCCAGAAATTTATCGGCAGCCAGTGTCATTTCAACACAGGACTAATATGGTCTCTCCCAGATGACAGAGAGACCAACCCAGATGCCGCATTCTGTACCAACTACAGTTTCCAGACTATGTACAAAGGCAGCCCCACATAGAGCACATTTCAGTAATCAAGCCTAGAGGTTACCAGCATATGTACCACCGTTTTGAGATCATTCATCTCAGAAACAGACGCAGCTGCTGTATCAGCTGAAGCTGATAGAAAGCACCTCTGGGACACCAGGGAGAGGTTTGGATCCAGCAGCACCCGCAGACCGCATACCTGTTCCTTCCGGGGGAATGAGACCCCATTCAGAACCGTCAGATCAAAATTGTCTCCTGAGTCCCAACCCCACACAGTAAGTACCTCCATCTTATTTGGATTCAGTTTCAGTTTGTTATCCCTCATCCAGCCTGTGACTGCCTCCAGGCAGGCATTTAGGGAGGTTATGCCTTCTCCTGATAATGCTGACATGCAGAAATAGATTTATGAGTCATCAGCATATTGACAGCACCCTGCACCAAATCTCCTGATGATCTCTCCCAGCAGTTTCATGTAGATGTTAAACAACATCAGAGACAATATGGAGCCCTGAGAGACACCATATCAAAGTTCAGTTTTTGAAGAACAACAGTCCCCGAGAGTTACCATCTGGAATCTGCCTGTGAGGTAGGAGTGGAACCACTGCAAAGCAGTGCCCTCCACCTCCAATCCCCTCAGACATTCTGGAAGGATACTATGGTCAACAGTATCGGAAGCCGCCGAGAGGTGCAAAAGGACCAACAGAGTCACACTCCTGTCAATTCCCAATTGGAGATCATCCATCAGGCCGACCAAGGCAGTCTCCACCCCATAGCCTGCCAGAACGCCAGTTTGAAATGGGTCTAGATAATCAGTTTCCTCCAAAACTGCCTGGAGCTGGTAGGCCACCACCTTCTCAATCACCTTGCCCAGCCATGGAAGGTTGGAGAAAGGCCTGCAGTTGCTTAACTCTGAGGTATCCAAGGCAGGCTTCTTCAGAAGCAGTCTAATGATTGCCTCCTTAAGACAAGGAGGCATCCTACCCTCCTTCAGAGAAGCATTTATAATCTCTAACAGGCCCTCCATGCCAGATGGTATAGGCCATATCGGGCAAGGATCAAGAGGGTAAGTGGTAGGCCACACCATTCTGAGCAACTTGTCCACATCCTCAGGAGTCACAAACTGAAATTGATCCAAGGTCATCACATAAGAGGAGCTGCTGGACTCCTCAGCATCAGACTCAGTAACAATTGTGAAGTTTGAATCCAAGTCAGCCCAAATATAAGAGATTTTGTCCACAGAAAACTCATTAAAAACATTACAGCGAGTAACTGTTGGCTCCAAGAACTGATTCAAAGGGGAAGGGGCACACATCAGCCCCTTCACAACCCTGAACAACTCCACTGGATGTGAACTTGCGGATGCAATATGGGGGGGAAGAATCACTTCATAGCTGCAAGTATAACCTGAGCATAGATCTTCAAATGTGCTTTATGTAGTAACTAGTAATTTTAAGCCCGTTAGATTAACAGGCGCTAGTAGACCGCCGCCGCCCCCCCCGCCACCGCCAGTGGGCCCAGTCCTTCCGCCGCGGCCCCCGCCGCCAGCGGGCCCAGTCTCCTTGCCGTGGCAGCCGCTGCCATCGGGCCCAGTCGCCCCACCGCCGCCTCGCCCGCACTCCCGCCGCGGCGTCCGCCACCATCGGGGCCAGTCGCCCCACCGCGGCCACCTCTTGCCGAGGCTCCGCCGCCGCCTCACCTGCATTCCCGCCGCTGCGGCCGCCACCATCGGGGCCAGTCGCCCCGCCGCCACCGCCTCGCCCGCACTCCTGCCGCCGCCGCCATCGGGGCCAGTCGCCCCGCCACGGCCGCCGCCGCCTCGCCCGCACTCTCCTCCCTGCGTTGGCGGCAGCCGCTTCTCCTCGGCCCACCGCTTCTCCTCCTCCCGGCCCCAACATGGCCGCCGTGTCTCTACGGCCGTATCTTTCTCGGACGTTCTGGGCATGTGCTCTGCGCATGCCCAGAACGGCTGAGAAAGACACGGGCAGGGAGACACGGGATTACACCGTGGCTCTTTATTATAGAGGATCTGTCAGATTTGAGTCGAGTCTTTCTCCACTTCTGCTCCAGTCATCTACCTCGCCGCTTCAGCCCCCGAAGTTCTTCCATATACCAAGGGGACAATTTCAAAGCGGGTTGGAGAGGACGCCGAGGAGCCATTGTGTCCACTGCCCTTGTGAGTTGATTATTCCAGTTCTCCTCCGGAGTGTCGACAGGGTCATCAGTAGAGCCAAAACTATGTTGGCATTTAAGTGGACCATCCTAATAGGCCCCCCGCCCTTGTGGAGATGGGACGTGGTCGTGAGTCCAACCTTAATTAACCAGGTGGTGGTCAGTCCATGAGAATGGGGAAATCACAGAAGTCCCCACCCATGGAACACCACTCTGTTCAGAGTGAAAGATCAGCAACATGCGTTGGTCCTGAGCAGTAGTCCCTCTAAGGCGTGAGCATGCTCACAAGTTTTTTGATGTCCACTCAGTTAATTTTGGATCCTGCTCAGGTTGAATCAGGAAGGCCGCACTCTGAATGCACATGAGCACACACTGCCTTGATAATGCCACCCAGAACAAAACTCATTCTGCACACTGATGAAATAAATTAGAGAGAACGCTGGTCCCGAGACCAATCGGGATAGGCCCATAGTTGTCATGGCTGCTATGAACTCCTGAGCTGCCCCGGACAGATTGGTTCCAAAGCAAACATTGAAGTCCCCCAGCACCACAAGCCTGGGAGACTCCAATGCCAAACCCAAGTCCATCAGCTCAGTTAGTGACTCAGTTGGGCATCGGGCGATCAGTAGACCAACTGAAGTCCCAGTCTATCCCTGGTCCTCAAACCCAAATACACACATTCAATATGGTCAGTCACTTTGACAGGGATCCTGGCAAGGGAGATATTGTTCTTATAGACCACAGCCACTCCACTTCCTCAAACAGAGTACCCTGGAGGGAGAAGCTGGGACCAGCTTAGGTCACCAACCTCACCCAACCAAGTCTCTGTAATACATACCAGATCGGCCCCTTCATCCAGAATCAAATCATGGATGATTTCAGGTTTATTCTGGATGAACCTCACATTAAAAAGGAGCAAGACGAGGCTCTGTAGGTGGTTAGCATTACTTTCCAAGGTCAAAGAGCTGAAAGGACAGCCAGAAGGGGAAACAGCAATTACGTTTCTGTTTCCCTTTCCCCTACAACGGCCTGCTGACCTGCCAACATTACTTCTTCTATTCCCCAACACCACTGGAATAGCTGCCCCATAATCAGTGGATACATCCAGTCTCCCCATCTCCAGACAGACCCAGACAAATTAAAATTCAAAAATAGAGGTACTTATTGTATGTGGTCACAACTCAGGAGCCGATTTTGATCAGCCTGTTCTGGATGGGGTCACACTTCTCCAGAATGAACAGGTACACAGGCTCGGATCCGAACCTCTCTCTGGTGTCTCAGGTTGAGGCAGTGGCCAGAGGTGCTTTTTATCAGCTTCAGCCAATACATCAGCTGTGTCTGTTTCTTGAGATAAATAACCTCAGACAGAAACATATGCTTGTAACCGCCAGACTTGACTACTACAATGTGCTCTATGTGGGTCTTCCTTTGTATGTAGTCTGGAAACTACAGTTGGTACAGAATGCAGCAGCCAGGTTGGTCTCTGGGTCATTTTGGAGAGACCATATCACTCCAGTACTGAAAGAGCCACACTGGTTGCCAATATGTTTCCGAGCAAAATACAAGGTGCTGGTTATAATCTATAAAGCCCTATATAAGCTTAGGCCTAGGGAATTTAAAAGCATGTTGTCTTTGCCATTTATTTATTTTACGATCCCCATGATCCCCTCCACCCATTAAGATCTGGAGAGGTTGGTCTATAATTGCCACTGTCCCATCTAGTGGCTAATCAGGGACGGGCCTTCTCCACTGCTGCCCCAAAGCTTTGGAATTCACTCCATGTTGAAATAAGAGCCTCCCTATCTCTGACAATTTTTAAAAGGTTTGTCAAGACACATCTGTTCATCCAGGCTTTTAAAACTATAAATCTAATTAATAGTTAACACTTTAACATGTTTTAAATTTTAAATTTAATAATTTAATTCTATATTTATTGGAAACCGCCCAGGGACATGAGTTTTGGGCAGTATAGAGATTTTGAAAGAAAATAAAAAATAAAGCCACACTGTAAGCTCATATCTAAGATGAAATTTCAATTTAATAGCTCAATTTAAGTAAGAATCTAATCTAAAAATCTGAGTTTTTCCTTGAGCATCAATGTTTTAAAAACCTGACTTACAAATCGAGAAGAATTGTCATTTTTCACAGTCTTTGCATTCCCAAAGGATTCCAGAATGGGATTGGCCTGTAGAAGCTGACGCTCCAGTTCACCCTGAAAATACACATATAGACAGAAGAACAAAGTTACACACCCCCAATACAAGAGCAGCACACTCAGATGTAGTTTTCTTGTTCAGTTGTCTACCCCCATCGGTCTTCAAAACAGCATCTAGAAAATACATTGCTAGATCTGTTAACTGTTACCACTAACATTGTAAAGTTAGAAGTAGTTGAAAAGTATGGTTTTAAACACTGAGCACAGAAGAGATCAAATGGAAGTTGGGGCTAATGAATAAAGCACAGGATCAACAAGCTCCATCAGCCATATTTCTAACATTACTTGATGTAAGGTATAACTTGGTAGTGTGCAAAGGCCAAGAGAAAACATATCTGTAAGGTAAGCATTTTTTACCAGGCAACTGTATAGAACATTAGGTGTTTGTCGCTGCTTTCACATCCAATGAAGCAGCATTTACAACCTTACAGTATTGTCTTGAGTTGGAATAACCACCACAATTGAGTGCTATAAAGCAGCTTAATTTAGTTTACCTCCTTGCCTTCACTCTGTTTTCACATTTGAGGTCAAAAGGTATCACAAATACATACAAAAGACAAAGTCAGTTTAGCAAGTTGCTTTTCAAGTCTTAAAATGCAAAAAAGGTGTCTGAGTTACCAGACCAGACATATTAGAGGAAATCATTGTCCATTGCTAATGCCTGTGTGTATCCATTAGCCCAATAAGTATGTTGGTGAAAGATGTGATAAGGCTATATGCCAAGACAAAGCAACAAGGGAAGATGGTGAAAGAATGAAGTATCTGGAATATAACTGCAAAATTATAAGTCCACAGCTAAGAAATCTGCTTTTTCCAGGCAATCTACTATTTATACATCACATATGAACCTTTAACAGAAATGCTGTCTTACAAAAATCTCCTCTGTTTGCAAACCTTGACTCAATAGCTTCTACATAGCAACCAATATTTAAGATCAGCTTTGTTTTATCATCATTACTGATAGGTTAAAAGTTTTGCCTACTAAATTTAAATGCCTATACAGAACTCTTAAAAATTACCGTATTTATCCGAATCTAGGATGATGTTTTTTCCAGGCTGCTTAACAGTGTAAACTGGAGGTCATTTTAGATTCATATATCAAGACAGCAGGCTGAAAAAAGGAGCATCGCTGAATTGCTCTGAGAGGCAGTGGCTGCAGCCTCAAAACTAGTATGCCTCCTGCCATACCCCCTCCTGCAAGGTGTGAAATCAGGAGGAGGATGGGGAGGAAATCCTTCCCATTTCGGTAGAAGAACTCCACACTTAGCACTGACTGGAAACCTAACAGTTCTGGACACTGCCCGAGGGGCTGCTTGCCTGGGAACCTGCCCTCCCTTTTTCAGTGCTGCCAAAACTGTCATTACTGGGTGGCCAGTGGGGAGAGTGTGTCTCCACATGCCAAGGTCACGGAAATGGCCTCTGCACATCCACAGAGGCCAGGTCAGTTCCAGAAGCAGGCCAAAAGAGGGCAGACTGCTGGGGGGAGCACCAGGGTTTCGAGGACTGTTAAGCACCTTACATCTACTTTTTAAGAGGTGCCCCCTCACCACCCCTCACGCATTCCATCCTTTAGAAGCCAGGATTCCTCTTTACAAGCATAGCCTGGCAAACCGTGGTGAACCAGTCCACCGCAGACTGGCCCGTCTCTCCCAGAGAGCAATCGTACTGTTGAACTGGCCTGGTTCATGGCAGATCAGTTAGCTGTCAAATGGTTCATGCACACCGCTAGTGCCTTGGATTATGTCAGGGTGTTTCTGAGCATGAGAAAAGGGCATTCCCCCAGCCCCGCTGACTAATATTAGCCATTCAGGGAGCCTGTGAGGTTTACTGGAGCCTAGGCTGCTCCAGTAAGTGACTTACATCCAGACTATGTTACTCATGAGTAAAGGTAAAGTGTGCCATCGAGTCAGTGTCAACTCCTAGAGACCACAGAGCCCTGTGGTTGTCTTAGGTAGAATACAGGAGGGGTTTACAATGAGTACTCCCATTAATTTCAATAAGTCACTTTAAAGTGACTTAGTCTGGATGTAAGCCAGCCCAGTGACTGGAACTGGGAAGTCTACACAGAATTAGTTAATAGCACAGAAAAGAAATGCCATTTGGGGGACTTTAAAGCAGACAAGGCTTGTCAGGTGGGGTGGGGAGAAAGAAGGAAGTGGAGGAGCAGCAGAGTTTGGAAAAGGGTGTCAGACTTTTTTTCTCCCCTCACCCCTTGCAGTTGGGGGCTGGAACTTCCTCAATCTTGTACCATCAATCTAGTTTACAAGCAATATTTTGGTAGGGTTTTTTTAAAGTATTTGTGTGGGGTTTTTTAAGCATTTGGCTTACATTTTTCAAATGTATCTTGGGGTGATATAGTTCATACAAATCTTTAGAATGCCTCTCAAAGGTAATTTATCCACTGAATCTACAAAGCTATGTAAGCTTTTAAAAAGTTACAGTAGCTCTTTTTTTAAAAGGAGAAAGGCATTAACAAAAATGGTATAAGCTTCTCATTTTTGAGGGGGTTTGTCTTAAACTGAGGATCCTCTTCCTTTTGGATAAATACAGATATAACTTTTTTTTAGGTGAGTCAACTTAAATTCAATACCCAACTTGGTTTCAGGTAAATACAGTAACAGAATTCTCTGCCTCTTCCTACTTTGAGCATTTGCTCTTTAAAACAAGCTAACTTCCAAGCAGATTTTCATTAAACACTAGTAACAAGTGGCGCAGCGGGGAAATGCTTGACTAACAAGCAGAAGGTTGCTGGTTCAAATCCCCGCTGGTATGTTTCCCAGACTATGAGAAACACCTAAATCGGCCAGCAGCAATACAGGAAGATGCTGAAAGGCATCATTCCATACTGTGTGGGAGGAGGCAATGGTAAACCCCTCCTGTATTCTACCAACAACAACAACCACAGAGCTCTGTGGTCGCCAGGAGTTGAAATCAACTTGATGGCACACTTCACCTTTAACTTAGTCTCACTGATTTCAAGTCTCATGGACTAAACAAATACTTAACTGTCCCTTTATAGTCAATGGAATGTAAAGTGTTGACTATATGATTAAGTATTGACTGTATGATAAAGTATTGACTGTATGATGCCTCTATATGGCACAAAAAGCAGGGCAAGTTCAAAATTCATTAGCTTGGTAAGAGTTTGATTCATGATTCAAAGCCTTCCATAAAAAGCACATTCATTGCTGCTCATTGTCTTTTACTGTACTGTGTGTCAGGTTCTTGCTAATTCTTAATACAACTGCAAAATGTCTTCCAGATGAAAGAAAGAAAAAATTAAGTAGTCTTAAGTCCATCCACATGTATACAAAATATAAGAGTCTAGCAAAATATAAGAGTCTTATAGAAGACTCACAACGTACAGTCTAGCTGACAGGAAAACACAGTCTTAAGTGCTGCATGAACAATACGAAGTGTAATAGGCTGTATAACTTGACCAAGAGCACATCTGGTCAGGAACAAGGATAATCTCAGTTTGGTCAGTTATGAGAAAATGAAATAAAAATCATTGCATAGAATGCCTGAGGGTATTGCCTATTATAGTCCTAGTCCACTAGGGCACTACAAGACAGGGCTGCACAACTTCAGCCCTATAGCTGTTTTTTAGTTACAACGCCCATCATGCCCCACATACAACCATCAGGTATGATGTGAGTTGTAGTCCAACATCTGCAGGATGACTTAAAGTTGTACAGCCTTGCTACATGCGTTTTCCCAATAGTTGTGCCTTCAGTTGTCGTTGACACACAAACTAGATCTCAGAATTCACTGAAAAGATAAATCCTTTTGCATTACAAGTGTATGAGAAATGCAGTAGGTTTAATCAATTTGCTATTTTATTTTCTATGGATGGGTTCAGACACCATGTACACCATGAGGAAACACGGTTCAGTACCTGTTCCATGGGATGTTTCCTAGCCTCAGAAGTGGATTTGTGCCTGCCAGCCACATGCAAGTCTGAGGAATTCTAATTCCAGCTGAGGTTAGGTGCAAATCAGTGATGACATTTGAATTGACTAATCTTGGTTTATTCCAAACTACCTACTTAAAATCAAGGCTATGAAACCCACTTCAAACCTTGGGTTCACATCTCAGTTTATTTCAAGTAAGTTAGAATAAACCAAGAGCAGTTGGGATGTTAAAATCAAGCTTGGTTTGCTCCTAACATCAGTCAGAAGTGGAATTTCTTCTAACTTGCATGTGAGTAAGGAGCGGGGCACAGGCGCTCCTGAGGCTAGGAGACGTCAATTGGAAATGGCATATAACCATGGTTCTGCATGGCTGAACCCGCCCTATGAAATAAGAACTGAAGATGGGGGCATTATTTAGCTGTAAACTTAAGATATGCTCCCCATTTATTCTTTCCTATGGAGCTCTAGATTCCCTTTCACACTCCTCACTCATCTTGATGCCACCTAGTCCCACATGTGGGAACAGACAAAAGCACCTGAACACCACCATCCTATTCTGCAATATTCCACAGAAATGTTAAACCAAACAAGTTATTTTCATTGTCTTTCATATAATTTAATCTTGGAAAAAGCACGTGAGATTGTGAAGGTGTGATAACATGCAATACAGTCATGCAAATCAATACTGTAATGATAAAGGCATTGCTCTCAGTATCCCTGTGATTTGACTAATCGTGAGAGCGAGGTGAGAAGCTGGGAGAGCTACATGCTACTCACATACAACAGGAATCCACTCTGTAGTTCAAAATGACAATGAAACAAATTGTTAATGGTTATGAATTTATGAAATCTACAGAAATACACTGGGATTAAGGATTCAAAATGTTTTCTTTTGATTCATACAGTGACATAATTCACTTATCATACAGTTCTGGAACAATGTGGTAGGCACCAACTCTTCTACAACCTCACCCTACTCTCAAAATACTCTACAGCATTCTTTAACAGAGACAAACTATATAGGCCAATTGAGAAGGACAACAGGATCTTTGAGGAAACAAAAAGATCTATTCTGCCTAATCTGACTACATCTTCAGGGAGCCCATTCTTGTTTCACTCTACATTCAAGAATTCTGCTAAGATGACCCTAGCCTGCGGATGGAAAGTAAGCCAGGCACTAACTCCAGGCATACCAGCACTAAATGCTTACATTTTCCCCATCAAGTCAGCAAAATATTGGACAAAGGTGTCCAATATAAGGTTGGAGAATTCATGGCTCACTACTATGACACAGTAGTGATATCTGCTAAAGGGCAATTCTTACTTGTGCTTCTGCACATATGCAATAATGAAAGTTACTATCAGCTGCATGCCTGTACTAGAAGTTATTTGTATACTTATTTAAATTTGATATTAACAGGTAGTCTGCAAGAAGTATAAAATTGAGAGCAAAATTAAGCCTAAATAAATTCAGAAGCATAAAGAAAGACACTTGCCTGATGCTTCAATGGCTTAGGTGACTCGGGCTGTTCGTTGCAAACAAACAAATTCACATGTTAGCAAATCTGACCTTCCGCCCGCCACCCTGCTTTTGTATGTAAGATTTTACCCACAAATACTTTTAGCATATTTTGCTCAACCACTCTATTTGCAGCAATACTCAAGTTTTAGTCAAAAATGATTAATTTTTAACCTTGTTCAGAAACACTTGAAAACCTAAAAATTATTCTTCAGTCCCTTCTCATAATTCAGGTTCCATATTACAGTATTAAGTCTTATACTAGTTTCTTTTATAAAAGATTTGGATTGATAATGCAATAAAGAATGAGTGAAAATGTGCTCTCTCAAGTATTAAATTAAATTCAATGTTTTAAGAGGCTCTGTCAAAAATGTTAGTCAGGACAGAACATTTGTCCCTGCAACAAACAGAAGTCTCAAATGTGTCTCTCTTATGTGAATGCCTATGCCAGGATTCAACAGCTTTGATGTACATCCAAGTTCTTCAATGTGCACACGAATTTCTGTACAAGAGCTATTTCTTCTTTTTGAGATGGGAGAATACTCCATGTTTTACAAACGCAGAGGAATCTAACTCAAATAAAATTCAACGAAGACCTGCATGCAGAGTTCCACGTGTACATCAGAATCCTGCAGAGATTTGGAATGTTTTCTAAATTTAGTTTACTTATAGCTTACAGTTTGCCAAATTTTACAAAAAGGGTACTGTGTCACAAAAATGTATGGAAGCTCAGAGGTTAAAGAGCTAGCATTTAAACAAAACTGGATTATATACACAAGAGGTGTTCCGTTTAAGCTATCAAATTAAAGCTGCTATTATCAAGTACTAATATAAATAGTGCAAAACATTTATCCTAATGTATCCTATACTTAGACTAAGACCAATTTAATTCCATGATCAATTTGCACCAGAACGACACATTTACTGTACACTACACAATGTAGAATCCCAAAACACATCATCTTGTATCTATCTACAAGTCAACTGATGGTAATTACCCAGGATATTTCTATAATATGACTAGAGGTAAGCATCTTAAAACAAGGAAATTGTGCCCTTGTTATTTATAACCCTAAAGCTAGTAGACTCTCAGAAGGGTGGGTTACTAGCAGGACTAAGTGGCAGTATCTTGCATAGCTCTTGGCCCTTTTCCATGGCTAGAGAAGACCACGTTATGCAAATACATGTTTAAATAGGTTACAAATATGGGCTCCATCTCCCCACATCCTCCCAGAGCAGATTCACTATTATCTTAGAACCACAGACATTAAGCTTTCAACTCTCTCCAAGCTGATTTAATGATATGCCCCCAAAGCTGCCCCCCAAAGTAGGGGTGTGCACAGTCCGGAGTCTCCCCCCCCCCCCGGTCCAGCACGGGGAGGACTGTTACTTTAAGTGGGGGGGTGGTAGTACTTTAAAAAAAACCCACCGCTCTTCCCCCTCCGGCGTTGGTCCTTTGAAAAATCTTCTTGGGGCGGCAGAGTTCCTCCCTGCCGCCCCTGCCCCCGTCGTCGTTCCTGAAGGGTTAAAGAGACTAGCGCTAGCGGCGCGGATGCGCCCTGCGCGATGCGCGCGCTCGTCTCTGCCGCTGCCGCGCGTGCCACATATGTCTGAGAAAACTTCTATCTATACAGCTAGCCTCCCTGGATTCCACCTTTATTCTATGGGACAGAACCCTAGTTTTCATATTTATTCAATAGTAGTAAATGTAATCCTTAGAAGTAGTTTATACAATCCTACAAGTCTTCATTTTTAGCTCCCAGAACACACTGCTACCTCTAGGAATAACAGCCAGCTAAATGCATATACTATCTATATCTATATCTATATCTATATCTATATCTATATCTATATCTATATCTATATCTATATACACACACACTAAGCAGCAACATGGAATTTGGTATGCGATCACTTGAAACTTTCTTCCATCCCAAATATGCATCACAAGAATTCTTATATCAACAGCATGAGTGTTGACCATTTTAAAATCAAAAGACTCTATACAAAGGTGGGGCTGGGAACCTGCAAAGAAAGTACCAATGAAGAAATGGTTTTGCTTTGCTCAACAGTGCTATAGAACTAGAGAGCTAACAGCATGTAGCACAGCAAAACCTAAAGCCAACTGCATATTGCACTATCTATGCAGAGAATAATAATTCAATTTGATAACCAAATCAAAATACAAACATTTCATAGAATTGCTATCATATGCATTTTGCACAGGAACCGAATTTCAAACCTATGGACATGTGGCAATTTCAAGTTTCAATTCTTGGTCATCCAACCATTTGTAATAAGAGTGTAACTGTTAATTAGGTGAAAAAACCCAAAATTATTCTTCTCAGCCTAGAGAGAACTCTTTCCTGAATAGACAATGAGGGAAAAAGAAATGATTTACGAAGTTTAATTCCAATTTTAAATGGCCTATTTTTCAATAGAGTTTTCTCATTGGGGCCTCAGCAGAAGATGACTTCACAGAAAAATCTTATTTACAGTTTTTGACAAATACAGATTAATTAGCTATGAAAGGTTCGGTAAAACTTACAGGAATATTGTGGTCCTTTCTTCCTTTATGAGAGGAAGCAACATGTGCGAGATATTGAATAACTTTCTTGGTGTTCTCTGTTTTTCCAGCACCTGATTCACCTCTGCAAGAACACAGATAATTAAGGCTACATTTATTGTAGAAGAACAACAGCTAGAATCACATTTTTAATATTAGCTCTAGACAACTGAAAAAGTACTTTTATTTCCTGAAATATCAGAAGTTATGGAACTGACAGTTGTCAAGTGTATCAACTTGCTCTATATTTAAATCACTATAGTATTCAAGATACTGTTGATATTAAGAGCTCTTTCCACTGAAGTAATTTTGATCATTATTAACATTTTCAGACGTCATGAACAATTTTTCAGGCCAGAGCCAGTAATAATTTTAACTGTATAATAGAGTTGTACTGTTTTTAAATATGTTGTGAACTACCTTGGATTTAATGAAAGCTAGCATATAAATCCAATAAAATCATTAAAATACAAAACCAGTTTATTTAGCTAAACCATGGTTTGTATTACATCTGAAACAGAGCTTTTCCTCAAACTATGACTGGTTTGGGGTGCTTAAAGCTAGGGATGTGCAAAACGTTTCAACTTGAAATTGATCATTTCAAGCTCGAAACAAAACACCCTTTAAATATAGGGCCTGTTTCAAGCTTGGAACAGAACCACCCCATTTCAATCAAAATGCTTCAAGCCCCATTCTGGAAGCCTATTTTTTTCCTTGCCAATTGGCTTGCGATCTCCTTGCTTGGATGGCTTGTTATACAAATCAAGTTTTGTCATGGGCAACTGTGCCCCCATTGGCGGGAGAGGGGGGTGGGAAACAAATGAGGGAGATTCAAAATGTATTCAAGGGTAGTGAGAGGAAAAGAAAGACCTTACAATGTGCCTCATAAAGAAGATACATCAGGAGAGGAGGAAGGAATCAAGGAAGGTTTAATTTTGTGGTTTTCTCAGTTCCAAATGTAATATGCTGTGCTATTGCTGCTATAACTATCTGGTTTTGCTAGATCTCAGATCGACAAATGCAGAACTTGTATGCCTGCCTGCCTGCCTTGAGTTGTGGTTTGTTTTGTTTGTGAGATAGTGTTGTGATGAGAAATGGACAGTGGCAGCTGATTGTGTGTGTGTGTGTGTGTGTGTGTAAGTAATATTTCTTAGTGATTGCCATGATGAGCTCCATATCTGGCCTTGAGACTAACTTGTGCTTCACTCGCTGCTCTGGTCTGCTCTGCAATTTGTATTTATTGCAAGGTGTACTCAGTCAAAATGTGGAAGTTGCTCCAGTTGTGCAGCTGATGCAATGCTACATTGCAAATATTTTGTATTTTAATTATGAATTGTTTTAATTATATTGTAAACCGCTTTGAGATTAATGAAAAGTGGTATATAAATTGAATAAATGCTAGGAAGTAAGTTAAGGAGTCATAATTGTGTGCAAGAGAGCAACTTGTGCCAATGAGGTTACTGCAGGGCAGGCACTGTGGCTGGCAGTGGATTCTGGGTCAGTGATTCTTTTTTGGCTATTTTTGGACTGTGTTTGAAATGTGTGTTCTGTGTTGGGAGGGACAGATTCATTTTTACTGTGTGTGTCCACAGAGTTTTTCAAGGCAGGGTTGCAATGCTTTGCAAATCGCAATTCAAAACTTGTGTGCATGTACTGTGAGTGCGGCTTTGTTCCCCATGGGTTGGCACCAGACATACTGGTGGGCACTGGAGACATAGCTCCTCAGATGACCTTAACATGTGGTGGGGATCATACAGAAAAAGGCTCTCGCTAAGGTAACCTGGGCCTAGGCTGTTGAGGGCTTTAAATACCCCATTGTTCCCCATGGGTAGGTCCTAAGGACACCAAAGTGGATTATGTGGTATGGCATAATGGGTGCTACCTACCACCCAACCCCCAAAAGAAAATAAACGGGCAAGTGGGAGATTTTTAACAAATGTTTAACCTTTCCCCAAAACTCCCATAGGATCCGGGGGGGGGGGGAGAAGGTTGTGCAAAGATTTTAAAATGTTAAATTTTTAACACATGGAGAACAGGGTGTTTAAAAGTTTCCGCATTGTTCCCTATTGCCAAAAAAATGTGAAACATTTCGAGTTTGTTCCACTAAAACAACCAGTTCAACTGCTGTTTCCGACAAAATGTTTCAGCGATCTATGTTTTGTTTTAAGCTCAAAACAAAAAATGCAAAATCCATTTTGTGCACATTCTTAGTTAAAGCCAGGATCTGAAATTACAGTTTGAAATGGCTTCTGCATTCCCACTATGTCTGAATTCACAGCCTACTGACAAACTAGTTAGAACCACTGATCCACCTCAAGAAGCTGCTGCACCACCAAGAAAACAATGAATGTATGAAGGCTAAAGCAAACAGGAAACTAAGCAGACAAATCGCTCTAAATCCTGGTTACATATCCAGAAGCTCAAACCATGGTGTTTTTTGTTTTTGTTTTAAATGATTAGCACAAAGCATGGTTTTATGTTACATCTGAACGCAACCAGCCACTGCAAATTCAAGAATGCCTTGTCTAAGGGTGCTGATCAAGTTAATGATCCGAGTAGGACTTGAGCTCTTACTTTCTATAGAACTAAATCCATTAAGATCATCAAACAGGTCAGATACATGTAACAGTCTCTTCATGCAGCTAACAAGATTGGTCTTTCTACAATTCTCTTAATACACTTCACATTACAGTTTTTTAATTTAACACAATAAACGATGGAATCATAGCTGCAAGGATATTTTGAATGCATAGCAATCAACTCCACATAGATAAGAGAACATTAAGGATGGGGCATGGGGGGGGTGTTAGCACCACTTTTTAAGACTTTAAGATATATAAGACTTTCAAAGGACTGCCAAACAGTACTTTGTTTTAATTGCAGTTCATTATTCTCACAACTACTGATCTGCTTGCAGGCTGTGCTACACACTCAGCACCTAAGCTGAAAGCATTTGGAGGTGAGGTGGGGTTCCTATGTTTCATTCCTTGACCATCATTTCTTCCAGACCAGGTGTGCAGCACAACTGAAGTCCTAATTAATTAGTGTGGGCACAGGTGAGCCCCTGAGGCTCAAACTCCACCTTATGGGGTATCAAGAATTGAGGAAGAAAGTGTGGACCACACTGATTTGGGCATACACTCACTCCCAAACTGGAGGTGAGCTCTACGAAGTTCCAAACAAAACTCTGCACAGGTGTAGGGGTGTGCACGGACCGGTCTGGGGCCATGCAAAAGGCCTCTGGACAGGTCTGGAATTCGGCCGGTCCGGAGGTTTGGCGGGGGAGGGAGTTTGTCTTTAAGGGCGGGGGGTAGTACTTATCACCCCGCCACTCTTCCCCCGCCCCCCGCAGCTGGACTTTTCTGAAGCGTTCTTGGGGCGGCAGAGTTCCTCCCTGCCGCCCCTGCCCCCGTCATTGTCTTCCTTGTGGATGGCCATGCTCAACTATTGGCTCAGGCTCTCTCTCAGCCCTCTGGGGCCCTCTGGTCCCCCCTAACTCTAGACCAGGCATCCCCAAACTGTGGCCTTCCAGATGTTGCTGAACTACAACTTCCAGCATACCCAATTGTGTCTAGGGATGCTGGGAGTTGTAGTTCAGCAACATCTGGAGGGCCACAGTTTGGGGATGCCTTGTCTAGAGTTAGGGGGGACCAGAGGGCCCCAGAGGGCTGAGAGAGAGCCTGAGCCAATAGTTGAGCATGGCCATCCACAAGGAAGACAATCTGCTCTAGACAGTCACCAGTCTAATTGGAAATGGACACTCCAGATAAAAATGTCATCCCTGGGTCTTTCCCCCACATCTTCTACTTGCCATGGGCTATGAACAAGCAAAATCATTAATCAAACAGCAGATAACAGACATCGAGCAGCAAGCCGATCTAGGCAGGTCCCCAAACATCCTCTTCAATGAAAAGTCTAAGATATACTTAATCCCTTGCTGCATATCTAATGCATCTGGAAGTTCCCAATCACAGAAGGGCCTTCACCCTTACCCATCAGCTGTGCTAGAAGGAAGATATAGAAAGACCCCACTCACGGAATGCCTGTGTCCCTGTGACTCTGGGCAGGTTGAAACAACAGTGCACGTTCTCTTCTACTCCCTGTTCTATAGAGACATCCATACCACCCTCATTCCCCCGCTACTTCTCAAGCATCCAGGATGCTCAAACCAATTTTACACCTATCTTCGGCTCTCTGACTGAGCCTGCCACCACACATAATGTTGCCAAGTTCTGCGCAGCAGCAAGTAAGGTCCTCCGGGACCTGACAGGCACCAAGGCCTAATTAGGCTGGACAGGGCATTCAACCCCACAACTTAGTTGCAGCACCTCCCTGAACATTTTATAATAGCTTTTCATAACCTGCATTTTTATGTTCTACAGTTTTATAGCTTTGCAACATTTTAGACAGCCAAACCATGGAACTTTAAGCCTCTGGGATTCTGGGATCTCAGGACGCTGAGACTCAAGGATTTAGGCCCCTGGGCCCTTAGGATCTAGGGAGTTTTATGTCTTTTTTAGGTCTTACCCATGCTATTTATGTCTCTGCCATCTTTGCCATTTTATGCCTTTATGTTTTATTCATGCTTTTATGCCAATTTATATCTCTGCCATTTGACATTTTATGCCTTGTACTTTGTGCTGTTCTAAGACAGTAGTAGTAAAGATGGATGGATGGATGGATGGATGGATGGATGGATCGGCCACTGTGACAAGCAAAGAATGTGCAGTGACAGAGTCAGGTAAGTCACTATTACTGTGGCAGTATCCTAGCAGCAGGGAAGGCCAGGCAGGGGTTGTGAGTGAACATGGATCACCAAAAAGATAACCTGTTACAGGTAAGCAACCTGTTTATCTTTGAGGTTATCCATGTGTGTTCACAACCTGGGTGATTATCAAGCTCACCGAAAAGTGGTGGGAGCTAGGATATGGTAAGAGTACTTTTTTTTTTTTGAGTACCACCCGACCAAAGTTGGCCTCTGCTGAATGGATGTTCACAGGACAATGTTTGAAAAATGGCATGTCCGAAAGCCACATGGTCACTTTACAGATGTCCTTCATACTATTGCCAGACATGTGAGCTGATGATGTGACAATCGCTCTAGTAGAATGTGCTTTGATCTTGGAGGGAGGTTTCACCCCTTGTTAAGTTGTAGCACATAAAGCTAAGTTCTATGAGCCAATGGGAGAACCTTTGTCTTGAGATAGGCTGGCCCTTGTTCTCTCCTTTGCAGGAGATGAAAAGCTTGTTGGTTCTTCTGAAAGGGTTAGACCTATTAGGTAGTACAGGAGAGACCTTACATCCAGTGAATGCATAGTCTTCCCTAGAAGGGTAGAGGAATTCTGGAAGAAAGTAGATAAGACAATGTCTTGATTTAAGTGAAAGTCAAGTGAAAGTTTGGATGGAAGAAAGGAAGGAAGGATGGAAGAAAGGAAGGATGGAAGAATGGGTCCATCTGGAGAATGACCTTGTCCAGGTAGAACTTTGTGTAAGGAGAGTCAGCACAAGGACTATCAGTTCACTGACCCTCTGTGTCAATGAGGAAAGCAACTTTTAAAGACAAAGACTTGAGGGTAGTAGAGAGGAGTGGTGTGGTTCAAAAAAAAGGGAGTTAGGGTAAAAGAACAAAGCCAATGAGAGACTCCATGGCTTGATGGGTTCCCTAACAGGTGAAAAAAGGTTGTTTATGCCCTTGAGGAACCTCTTGTAGTGAGGATGGGAGAAAACTGAGTGCCCACCCCAGCCTGGGTGCCTTGCAGAGTGTGCTGCTAGAAGGACCTTGAAAGATGTATTCGAGAATCCAAAGTGCTTCGGACCCATCAAGTACAGAAGGATCTGACAGATTTTTGCATTTAAGGGGTCAAAGGCCTTGGAGGCAGAATGTAACATTTCCACTTGCACATGTAGTTTCGACACATTGACATCTCTCTCATTCAGGAGGATGGTATCTAACAGGTGACATTCCAGGCCATCAGATTCAACGACTGGAAATTGGGATGAAAAACGTGGCCCACCTGCTGGGAGAGAAGATTTTGGTGGAGCGGCAAATGTTGGTGATGGCCTTGAAACAACTGGAGAAGGACCGGGAACCATGGTTGTCCTGGCCACCACAGGGTGAGTATAATACATCAAATGTTTTCCTGTAATATCTTGCTCATGATCTTGGGGAAAAGGAGAGAAGAGGTAATAGAGATGCTTCATCCAGGGCATTTGGAAAGCATTACCCATAGAATTCAGTCCAGCTCCCGCTCTGGAGCAGTACAATTTGCACTTTATGTTGTATTTTGTCACAAAAAGGTCCACCAGCAGGTCTCCCAGAGATGAAAGACTGTCTTTCAGAAGGTCCTAGTTTATTTCCTACTCATGTTGATTGGAAAAGTTGAAGTCTCTGTTCAGAGAATCTGCCAGAACATTGTCTGTGCCTCTGATGTGAAGGGCAACAGGATGGATGTGATGGGCTACACTCCAATCCCAGAGCTGCAGAGCTACATTGCATAGGAACCTTAAGACCTTCCCGCCTTGGTGACTGACATAGGCTATTGCCATCATATTGTCTAGGAGAACCTGCACCACTTGACGTTTTAGGAGAGAAAGGGAGACTTAAAGGCATGAAAAACTGCAACAAGTTTTAGGAGGTTGATATAAAGGGACCACTGCTGGGGTGTGCAGATGCCTTGGGTATGAAAACCTTTGCAGTGCGCTCCCCAACAGCATCTGAAGGCACTGTTAGAGATGGAGTCAGCAGCTCTAAAGGCATACATCTCGAGAGGAAGCCTGACTTGGTCCAACGTCATAAAGATTTTAAGGTGGGTGGTGGGAAAGTCAACCACATATTCTGAATGAGTTTGGTTTGAACACCGACAGAAACCAGTTTTGGAGCCTGCACATTCGAAGCCTCGCATGGGGCATGGTAGCCATGCAAGAGGCCATGAGACCCAACAGCCTCTATTGTCCAAGCCCTTTGCTTCAGACTGAGAGCAAATGAGGACATCAGGTTTGTGATAAGCTGTTTCTTTTTTCCAGGAAGATAAGCCCTCTCATATGCGTGTCCAAGACTGCCCTGATAAACTGAATACACTGCTGTGGCATTAGAACAGATTTCTTTAGGTTTACCATCATCCCTAAATTTGCTAGAAGGTCCAGCATGTACTGAACCTGAGAAACTAGGGTTTCCTTGCAGTCTGATGTCAGTAGCCAGTCATCCCAAAAAGGTTAAATAGACTCCCTATGTCCTGAGATGTGTGACAATGGCACAGACACTTCATGAAGACACCAGGAGTGGAGGGTGGCTGTGGAAAGTCTGCAGGGAAGAACTGTCTATTGGTGTCCTAGTGTGAAATGCAAGTACTTCCTGTGTCCTGGGCATATTCCCACATGTAAATAGGCATACTTCAGATCTAATGTCGCAAAACACTCCTTCGTTAGTAAAGGAAGATTGGTCTGTAAGGAGATCATCCTGATCTTTTTTTTAATTATTATTATTATTATTATTTTTATTTTATTTTGCTCTTATGTATTTGTTCAAGTTGCAAAGGTCCATAATGGGACAGAGGCCTCCATCTTGTTTGGGCACCTGGAAATATCTCAAATAAAAGCCCCTCTCCCGCTCCTCTGGGGGAACAGGATCTATCACCCCCTTCTCCAGTAGGGAATATATCTCTTTTGCTAAGGTAGGAGTTGAACAAGTGTATTTTATCCCTATGAACAGGGGATAAACAGGGGGCCGCTTGTGAATTCAAAGGCGTAGCCTGTCAATATTATTGACAACACCGGATGTTATGTGATGCCAAGTGTGGGAGTAACATATGAGATACTTCCAGTGCCGAAATGTCAGTCTGCTTAGACTGGTCTGGAGGCTTCATTCTTTGCTGTTGCCTGTGCCATGGATTATACTGATGCCTGGATATAGACTTGAAGGATTTCTTGTAATCTTTACGGTTGGGTTGTCTAAATTGAAATTACTGTCTGCCAAAGGACCTATACTTTTGATAGCATCCTGATGCAACTTGCACAGCTCCTAACGACTGGAGAGCACAACCAGTTTGGATACTCTTTGTGCTGAGGTAACTACAACCAGGAAGAGCACATAGAATGAGAGGAGTTTTAAAACGGTACCGAGTAGAGTGGTTCAAAGGGAGCTCTAGTGAGTGCATTAAGAACCCTATTGAGGTGTTGGGGGGAATGTTGACAGCCCCCCTAAGGAACCTCGAAAGGTGAGGATGGAGTAAAAAGGGAGCATCTGGGGCAGACCATTTGAGCACTGAGGCGAGGGCTGAAGTTTGACGTCTCAGTGTACTAGGTTGTAGTTTAAGTTCCAAACCTGATCATAAGAAAGCCAGTATTTTGGGGACCCTTGAAGTCAGAGATATTTGATAGCAAACAATATTTTAATAGGACAAAAGGGTGGGGGACAGAAGGTAGCTTGCAGTCCACTAGTTGCCTGACTTCCAGTGTACTAGCTAGCAACTGCTTGTTGCTGAGATGCTTGTGTAATGGGAGATTACACTTGCAAAGAATATCAGATCTTGATCTGATCCAGGAAGATGCCTCTAATGTCCTTAAAAGAAGGGTGCATATTGATGGTTGCTTAACACACAGTGTACTTTGACTGCAGTGTTCACTCTAGTCTAACAGGGATTCCCAGATGTCGTTGGCTACAACTCCTATAATCCCCAAGCAAAAGCCACTGCAGCTGGGGATTCTGGGAGTTGTAGTCAACAACAACATCTGGAAATCCCTGTTAGAGGGAACACTGCTTGACTGTTAAGAGATTCTAGGACAGTCCAGGTGTTTTGGCACTGCAATTTATTCCAGAAGATAAGAGCAAGCTAGCCTGCATAAAATGTTTAACCTTATCCTGTCTTGAGATGACTGATAAACCCATACTAAGCTGATGACCTTGGTCCACCATAAGGAAAAATGGCAGACTAACATGAAAAAAGTTACCTTACTAGACCTAAATGCAGGAAATCTCAGAAGTATTAACGAACATACAGCCAAGCTTTTTGCTCCCTTGCAGAGTATGCCTGCACTGGGGTGGGGGGGGTGTAATTATGTGTTTTGAATAATGCAAACAGGATGTGCTGAACCAACTCTAAAAGTAATCCGTGACCAAATCAGTGGTTCCCCTAAGGTATGTGTGCGCGCACATGTGCACGCTCACAAGTTTTTTGATGTTCGCTCAGTTCATTTTAGATCCCGCTCAGGTTGAATCAGGAAGGCCCATTCTGAATGCATGTGCACACGCTGCCTTGATACTGCCTGCCCAGAACAAAATTCATCCCACACATAGATGAAAAAAATTAGACAACACTGCACCCAATAATTAAGAACTAAAACTCTAGTGACAATGTAAGCTACCCAGGAAATATATTTGAATCTCCCACTGCTTTCTGTGGGAAGTAGTGGTACAAGAGCCCTTCTCCTGCCATATTAATAGCCCGACTATTAAGCAGCAAAAATAAAAATATCCAAGTTGGTTTCTTCTTCCTAGGCAATTTAGGAACAGTCCACAAAGCCTATACTGAAAACCAAATCAAAGTTTTATGGACCAAAATGTATTACTGCACAGTCACTTTTATGATTAGAGCATTATTGTTATCCCACTCACCCTTCAAGGTGCATATAAAATTCTTATCCTGCCTCCCATTTTCCCCCAGGTCTCCCTGGTCCTAGTCCAACTATGCCACCACTCTACTATCTCTCTACATTAGGAAATCATTTGAGAACAAGTCCCAAGTGTGATCAGTACACACTGCTTCACTGGGCACAAGAATTTCATTTAGACAAGGAATGAAGAATGCTTAAATCATAACCCCCAAACAGCACTACTTTCTAATCAATCCCTAGCCCTACCCTTTCCCTATTCTTTGCACACAAGTCAAAATCAAATGACAAAAGAGCATTGCTCTACAGCTTTAGGTAGGCATTCAGTTTGGCAAAAGGTAAAAGAAATGATTGGAAAGCTGAAAATAAAGTTTTCCCTTCATAATGTATTGGTGCTAGATGGCCAACTACAAAATTTCCCAGATTATTCAGCTTTCTAACGTCAATCATATTTCCATACCTCATTGCAAAATACTCAGACTTGATATACTGGAGACCTACAATTATTGATGTTTTCTTATTGGCCATGTACAAAGACAACACACACCCTTACAGACTCGCCTATTTTACAACATTCTATCATTTTGTACATACAGTAATAAAATAAGTGAAAACTGTTTGTACTAAGTGATGAACCCAGCTCTGTCTATAGGGTTGAGTTTCAGGAGAAGGATAACTGCCCTGGTAGTGTATAGGGTCAACTGCACCTATCCACTGAGCAGTACTGGCAGTTCCTAAATATGGCTGTGTGTATTGCAAGTGTGTCAAAGTATGAAGCACCACCTTCATTAAAAAGCTGGAGGCTACTAATCCTGAGCTAGATATTGCATGCACACTGTATTTATAGCCCACTCCATCCCAAAGTCATGGGAATAGATGCACCAAGAGATGACCCAGTGCAGGAGCTAGTATAGCAATTAACATCAAGTTGTAATCTCCACTTGAAATCTCACCTCAGCCATAAATTCACTGAATGGCCTAATGTAAGTCATTGCTTGTTATCCTCAGGACATCTGCAATTATTTACAGTTCAACCAGTGGTCATTTCAATAAATACACACAATTTGAAAACATCAGAAGTTCTCAAAGATAATTCAACCATGTTTGCTTGCCAAAAAAATCTTCAAGGTCCAGTAAGTTATCTAGAAGCACCTGATGCTACAGCATTTGCTAAAGTTAAGTGGGTATAAACTCAATCAGTTACTTGGATAGGAGATCAGTGGGAGCCTTATGTAAAAAGCAACGTGTGTGTGTGTGTGTGTGTGTGTGTGTGTGTGTGTGTGTGTGTGTGTTTAAGAGGTACTTGTTTATGCAGAAACAGAAAACGTGACCATTTTGTAGGCTGTGACATTCTCTTCCAACCAGTCATGTACATTTGGCAACCAAGCCATTAATTCCTTCAAAAACAATTTTATCTATGGATGTTTATGACAGGCAGCTTCTGTCTTGGGATCCACAAATATATATCGACTAATTAGCAACTATGAGTAGTGACTCACTAGATGTTGCAAGGTCTTGGCTCAAAGTCTCAAGATAGCAAAAGCCCATTAGCACAGAACATAAATATTAAAGTTGTAAGATTAACTTATTTCAAGGGCACATGTCTTTTTATAAACTGATGGTAGCAAGAATACCAACAGTATGGGGAGAATAAGAGCTGTATCTGTTCTGCTATACATTAACTTTCCTTTTTTGTTATTTTAAATGTCCTTTCACATTAAGCACTTTATAACTCAGGTGAAAATGCTATATAAAGTACTAAACAATATATGCATAGTTCCTTCATCAGGAACAAAATATCTGTAACAGCTCAAGATTCTGCAAATATGAAGCACAAATTAAGAGCACTATTATAGATGAGAGATTCAAGTACACCAAGATATTCCTGCACGTGATCTGTAAATGAATATCAGGTTTTTTCCAGGTGTAATGAATCTGAAGTTTCCATTACAGTAAGTACTGGAATTACTATATAGAGTATATGTTTATAATATAGAGTATAACTATATAGAATATGACAATGGGGTACCACAATTTAAATTCAGCTTAGTCAAGAATTTGCTAAGCAAGGTACATATTCATGCACACATATATGCACCACCCCATGTCCAACCAAATTAGTAATCACGGTTGGTATATAGTTGCCAAATAAAAAAGACAAATTTGTTAATTTCTTGCTCCCCATACTGTTTATTAGAACATACCTTGTGTTGCAGCATCAGAATACCCTTCTTATCTTCACCTATGCTTCACAACACTGGCTATCAACAACAGGGAGGATCAGAAAGCACTGGACAACATGTTATCAAGACACCTTATAAGCTCTACCGGACACTAGAGATGGAGAACGAACAACTTTGTTCACACACACACACACACACACACCACACCTCTGGTCCACCATGGAAGCATATACTGAGAAGCCCAACTGTTCACAGATCAGTTCAAAGATGTAAAGCAATTTGTAAGGCAAAGACATGCTCCAGGAGTATCCATGTTTTCAAACTGACAATCATGATTTTGTTTTAACTATTTTCTGCCACTATCTTTGATAAGTTATAGAATTTCATATATACCAGATCCAATTTTCACGAAAAGAAGGTCAGAGCCCACTTTCTGAAATAGATTTGCAGTATAGAGTTTGGTGATCATGAAATCCTATTTACTCCTTCCTTCCATGAGATCATTTAGTGTATGTGGCTAAATGACATGCCTAATTCTTTATAACAACAATGTAAACAATCTAGCTGACAAACCAGCAGTAGTCATGGTCATCATGTGAGCATAAAAGACAGCAAGCTGAACATCAATTTACTTACGTGCAAAGAATTGATTGGTCCTCACGATCTGTAAAGGAACAGAAAAAGAAAAAGTTATGATTGACATTTTCCTTCTTTCAGACAGTTTTCAGGGTTTTTTTAAATCAATCTACTCTAACATAGTACTATATCAAGTTTTCAAAGAGCATAAGGATTTTTCTTCAGATTTATTTAAATGTCTCAAGAACAGTGCTCCAATTTTTTTTCATCTGTATGTGGAATGAGTTTTGTTCTGGGTGGCACTATCAAGGCAGTGTGTGTGCACATGCATTCAGAATGGGGCCTTCCTGATTCAACCTGAGTGGGATCTAAAATTAACTGAGCGAACATAAAAAAACTGTGTGAATGCACACCTTAGAGGAAACACTGCTCAAGAGCAGAGATAACAGTGACAATTACTTAAGGCAGCATATGTAGGAAGAAAACCAAAGTGTTCTCAGCTCAAGAACCTGCAGGGAGGGAAGGAGACAGCAAGAAAAGGTGAAGAAACCACAGAAAGAAGCTACAATCTATATGTTGTTTCCTGTTGAGGGCAGCGCCATATTTTTCTTCCATGAATGCAAAGCAACCAGTTCTTTAAAAATGAAGTCAGATTCTCAAGATCCTCTGGCTGAAGTCTGTGTTCGAAGCAGCCTACAGAACATGCAGACTATCAGACCCTGACAATAGGTTTTGTCTTGAGCTCCTTGTTATGCTTCTATGTAATGCCTATTATAATTTAAATAGTTGTCAAAAGGCTGGCTGAACTATTATTTTATAGATTAGAACACTCAACTTCCACATCCATGACGCACAAATCACAGTTCACATTTAGATGCCTTAAAGCTGTGGCCTCCTTATGTACTACATTTCAAAGAAGGAGGAGAGTTGGTTTTGTGGTAGAAAGTATCAACTGTCCCCTTTGCTAAGCATGGTTCACCCTGGTTTGCATTTGAATGTGAGACTACATGTGTAAGCACCGTAAGATATTTCCCTAGGGGATGGGGCCATGCTGGGAAGAGCCAGCATAGTGTTGTGGTTAGGGTGTTGGACTAGGGACCGGGAAGAACAGAGTTCGAATCCCCAATTCAACCGTGACTCTGTGCCAGTCATGTATCTCTCAGCCTAACCTACCTCACAAGGCTGTTGTGAGCATAAAAATAACCATGTATACCGCTCTGAGCTCCTCAGAGGAAAAGCGGGATGTAAGTGTAAAAAAAAAAATCAAAAAAAAAATCTGCATGCTTACATGCAGAAGGTTCCAAGTAGCTATAGCATTTCCCCTCCTCCTTATGGCATGTTCTTTACTTAAGAACTAGAAGCTGAAATCAGATTAAGATGACTGCTAGTACATGTCTTGACCAATCCAGCTGCCCAGGAGTCATGGTGCCTAGACTAGAATATTCAGAGGTTTGAAAAAAATTGTCCCAGGCAATCCTGCTTCTGTTCCAAGTAAGTTACTTGTAAAGGGCATAAAGAGAAGCCCATTTACTCTCACCCTCCACAAAGTCCGTGATGAAATCCAGTAATTTTGTCAAGTATCCATTTTCTGGCTCCTAAGTTTTGGGACCAGCTCCTAGATCGAAATAAAACTTGCCAAGGTCTGCAATAGTATATTTATACATTGTTAAGTGCATAAAGCAGGGGCACACAACTTGTGGACAGAAATCACACAGAATGAACTTGGCAAAGGCTTGGCCTATTTACCAGGCAATTTCTCTTGACTATGCCAATGTTTGTTGACCCCTGCTCAAAGTACTATTGACTGAAGGGGGCAGTTTGCATATGTAGGGGACAAGAAAGGTATGTTTCCTACCTGCAACTGGAGTTCTTTGAGTAGTCTTTTGTGCAGTGACATATCTGGGTTTGAATCAGAACCTTCCAAAACTTTACCTGAGGACTTTGGGCAGCAGCCCCATCCCCCTGCCCGAAAGAGTGTCCCCCACTCTGTTTCTCTTCAGTCTGAGCAACAGAAAAGAAAGGTTCCTATAGGCCATCACAGAAGAGGAAAGAAGGGTGGGTCATATGAATGCATAAATGACCACTCGAAGAACTCCCATTAGAGGTAAGGAACCTACCTTACTCCTAACATGGGCTCTGTGCGCCACCTGTCTGGGAGTAACGCAAGCTACATACCTGGATGGACGTTAAGGAGAAAAGTTAAACCTTCCCTTTTCCCTCTCTTTTTAGGCAAATATGTGTTGGAAGCTCTGAGCAAGCACAAACCCAAATGCACGGTACACAAGGACAAAAAAAGAATGCTACTTGCCACGCACACCTTTAATGGTTAAGACCTCAGCTGTACATATCTTACAAGTAGTTACCAAGATCTCATTTTACATTCTAACCTCCACTGTCCTAAGAGGGAGCTTTAAGCATTTAAAAATGCAAGTTTAGTATTAACATGTCCACAAGACACTAAACCTAGTTCTATCACATCTTTCCTGAAGGGTTTACTAGCACAATCTAGTACAACTACCACAACTGATTGGTGAGAGATTTTTGAAACTATAATTCTTGTTTTAAAATGGTTAGGCAGTGTGTCAGATTGAGGCTCTTACCAATTTAATAGGGTGTTTGGATTTCTATTGGTAAAAAACACACCAGAATTTGTAAAGTGCAGAAAAATAAATTAACGCCGCATTCTGACATTTAATCAGTTAATAAGCCAAAATAAATGCAGCTGTTAATCACTTTGACAATCACAAGACAGAAATATGGTTCTGCTACATCATATATTTATAGCGCTGTCTGCACAGAGAAGAGGGCAAACTAAGCATCATCTATTAAAGAAAATTCAGAAAGATTGCTAGAATATTTTCACTTCATTTTGTCATCAACATTAGACGGCAAACTGAGTCAGAAGCTGAATATGAACCAACAAGAATCCCTATAATTTGTAACAGTTTGAACTGGGCTTTTTAGACAAGTTTAAGAAGTGAGAATAAGGAAAACCACTGATGAAAATACTTTAGATTAGCTGGTAAAATGCACTGGCACAGATACCTGAACTTTCCCATGTATTTCCTGGTGGTTGGGAGTTTACATTCTTTCAAGGCTAACTCAATATGCTAGCCACACAGGTTTTGTAAGAACAGCTACTATTGAATAAGTTGTACTGCATTTCATTTCACCAGTAGTGATGGACAACCATACTATATGGACACCACCACTGGACACCTTTCTGTTACTCCCTACAATTACACATTTGTATTCCTGGCATTCCAGTCAGTGTCACTTTTAAACAATACTACTGCACTGTCAAAAACCAGTGCCCTGCCAATCAGACTGTTGCCAAAGCTGCTAAATAGTTCTAAAATATACCGAAGCATTTCACCAGAGAGCACTGTCCCAGACAGCAGGAGCAAATGCCCTTGGCAGACTTAAGGAGTCATCTTAATGTTTGTCTACTTAAAGGTAAAGTGTGCCGTTAAGTCTATTTTGACTACTGGCACCCACAGAGCCCTGTGGTTTTCTTTGGTAGAGTACAGGAGGGGTTTACCAAGAGTTCAAAACAGAGCTAACAATAGGAACAAGGATAGCACTCTTTTCACACCATTACCAAACTGGGAAATTATTAATTCAGAGCCTTCTATATATACACAATATATGAGGCACCATATTCAGATTCCCAAGGCATTCTAATACCCACAGACATGTAATCATGCTGCATCTTTTATGAAGCCAACAATCTCAGGAAAGCCACTAAAATCAACTGAAACAGAAGGCAGTCAGTGCAGTTAAAGGAGATGACTAATATCCAGACTGCTTTAGTGCAATGACAGAAGGTGCACACACTTAAGGCATTAGTGGAGCTGCACAAACTTGTGGTACAGTGCTGTGCAACTGTTAGTGAAAGACCTTTTCCAGAACATATACAAGGTTATACAGTGTATAACCTTCAACATCTTCCACTAGCTCAAGAAATTGTCTGAAACAGATGTTGCTTTCTTTGCACAACGTAACTGTGCTATGTCTTTATGCTAGCACAACACTAGTCTGGATATAGGCCACTATTCTTAAGTTTCTTCCTACCCATTCTTATGTGGGGGACCTTTTTCAAATACACATACATATGCATTGGGGGACTAGAGCGATGCCCAACACAGTAGGGGTGTGCACGGAACCGCGGAGCTGCGGTCCGGCACTGGGGTGGGGGGGTAACTTTAAGGTGCGGGAGGGTTTACTTACCCCTCCCGCCACTTTCCCCCCTCTGGTGCCTGTATTTCATGGAATAATTGTTCTTACTATTTCCTTAAGTGCCCCTTCTCCGGCGCTCTGCTGCAGCGATTGTTTTAGTAATGGGGCGGCAGGATACCTCCCTGCCGCCCCTTACTCCGCTTGGCGTCATGGCATAAAGTGCAAAAAGGCTTTAAGAAGCCTTTTGTGTGTGTGTGCGCACGCACACGTACTTTCTTAAGTAAACGGAGCTTCTCCTGCTTTGCTGCACTTTGCAGCAAAGCGAAACGGAAGAAGGGGCGGCCTGCCGCTCCGCTTACTTAAGAAAGTACATGCAAGTGCACACACACACAAAAGACTTCTTAAAGCCTTTTTGCACTTTATGCCATGACGCCAAGCAGAGGAAGGGGCGGCAGGGAGGTATCCTGCCACCCCATTACTAAAACAATCGCTGCAGCAGAGCGCCAGAGAAGGGGCAGTCGAGGAAATAGTAAGAACAATTATTCCATGAAATACGGGCACCAGAGAGGGGAAAGCGGCGGGAGGGGTAAGTAAACCCCTCCCGTGCCCTTAAGGGGACCCCCCCCCCATCCTGAACCACCCGAATCCGAACCACCGAGGTCCGGACCGGTCTGGAGGCCTGTAGAATGGCCTCCGGATCAGTCCAGGCACATCACTACAACACAGTAACATACAAGCTCTAGAGCAGGCAACCCCAAACTGCGGCCCTCCAGATGTTGCTGAACTACAACTCCCAGGATCCCTAGACACAATTTTTTGTGGCTGGGTATGCTGGAAGTTGTAGTTCAGCAAAATCTGGAGGGCCGCAGTTTGAGGATGCCTGCTCTAGAGGAATGGAATTTGACACTTATTGTTGTTCTCTTTAAAAAGAGGGTGAAATCAAATCCCGCAAATTACTGTCCAATAAGTCTGCTATGTGTGGTTGGAAAACTCCACACCAGGCAATTATGTGGTAAGCTTAGAGAGTGGATGGACAATGAGAGGATAATTACTGAAAAACAGGCAGGGTTCCGAGAATGCTCTACGGCAGTTCTTGATTCTGCAACATCTTATCGACAAATACTGTGTCCAACCAAAGGGTGCCCTGTTTGTAGCATTTTTGGATTTTAAAGCGGTGTTTGATTTGATAGCTAGGGACAGACTATGGAGGAAATTGGAGGTCTCTTCCACACAGACTGTCACCTCTTGGCCCTTTTACATATGCTACATGATAACAACTGGCTTATGGTGAGATACAGTACCTGGGGCCATTTAATGCAGAGGATACCTGTTCAGCAGGAAGTGAGACAGGGTTGCATTTTGGCCCCTCTCCTCTTCATTTTTTATATTGACACTCTTTCTATTAGAGTCAGATTTTCATCCTCCGAAATTAGGCCAGCAACCAGTTCCATAGCTGCTGTATGCAGATGACACAGCAATTCTCTCCTTTAAAGAGATAGGCTTGCGCAGAGTCCTTCAAAAACTTGCTACATTCTGCCAAAGGGAACTAGAAACTAACTATCTGAAGACCAAAATTATAGTGTTTCAGAAGAAATTTGTGCAGCATACATGGCAAATTGATGGCCAAGATATAGAAAAAGTCAAGCTCTACAAGTATTTGGGCATGCTTTTCCAATTTAATGATTATTGGAGATCACATCTACTCCACGTTACACAAGAGGCACAAAAGCATGCAATGGCACAGAGATTCTTTTTCGGGAAGGGAGGTAGTTACATCCCTGCTGCAATTCAAGTCTTCAGAGGGAAAATTTTAGCCCAACTACTATATGGAGCCCAGCTGAGCAATTATAAGGATTTCCATCACCTAGAGTTGGTATGCACCAAATTTATTAGAACACTCCTTGGGGTGCCAAGAGGGATGCCCAAAGCAGCAAAAAGGCTGGAACTGGGGTTAGTTCCAATTGAAACACATGTTTGGGTTGCAAAGATCTCTTATTATTTGAAATTAAATCTTGGTCAAGCAGGCCTCGCACCGCTGGTCCTGAAGGACAACTTTGCATCTACATGGAAAGAAGAAGTTGAAAGGAAATTAGAAAGTTATGGGCTAAATTTCCCTATGTTGGTCTCTTTAGGGATTTTTAAAAGCCAAGGAGATAATTAGGCAGCAGATTTTACCTTTTTTAGGTAATGCAACTCAACCTCATAGATCAGCTAAGTATTTATATGCGTTTTCTTGCCAAATCGAGAAGAGCATTAACCTTGGCGCACTTGAATGAGCTGTCCTCAGCTCTCCTAGAGGTTCGCTATCTCAGTATTCCTTTTGCTCAACCGTTATTAGAGATATGCAAACTGGTTCGGGGGTTCAGAGTCGAACTGACCCCCCCCACACACACACAGTTCCATCCGGACCGAAACCAAACCCCCATATCAGTTTTTGGGGAAAAATTAGTACCTGTAGCCCCTTCAGGGGGCTTCCTAAAGGCCGGGGGGGTGTCCGCAAAGGTTCCCCCTCCCGCCACCGGCCTCGTTTATCACCGCCGCAGCCCCTAAAACCTTCCTTTTTGGCCCATAAGGGCCTCTGTAAATCAGTACAGCGGCCATTTTGCTTGCTGCCACACATGCTCAAATGGCCTCTGCGAGGCCTGTCATGGCCCAGGGCCTCACAGAGGTCACTTGAGCATGCGCAGCGGCCATTTCACCATACGAAGGCTCGACCACAACCAAGTGAGAATGGTGCTCCGATGCCTGGTACCAATCCAAGTATGTGATCTTGTCTGTAATCCGATGAGCGTCCCTCCAATTCCTAACGGGCACTGCGGTCCCTAAGAGGGGTGCACTCCTGGTGCCTTCGAGGAGGCAAGCGGTGCCTAGGGGAATAGGACCCACTTTCCGACGAAGTGTACCTAGGCTCATCCGATGCCACAGAGCATTCTCTATTCGAGTGAACCCGAGCAGGAACCAAGTTCAACTAATTTTCCTCCAAAGGAGAGCTAGGCAGACCCGAAACCAAAGACTTTGGTGTAGGATGATCCGAGTCTACTTTAGGTTTCTTGGCCACTGGGGCCTCCAACACAGGAAATGACGTGGCCTTCTTCTTTGGTATGGGAGGAAGATGTTGGCCCACCAGCAACACATGAGGCAGCTTCAACTTCTTCTTCCTCTTTGGTATGGATGCTACGGGGATCGAGAAAGACTTCAGTTCCATGGGCGTGAAACGCTTAGGGAGATTGAGCGCACAGGCTCACTCAAAGGCGTCGAGTTTTCGGCCTCCACAGGAACAGACACTGAACGCTCTGATGAAGCAATTTTAATGGATCGATTCAATGATAAGGCTTCCAACGAACAGAGAGCCAGATCCCACAGGGCTGAACGCAGGCAAGAAGCCCTACTTTTGCGAGCCTGCTTCGTATACTTTTAACAGTGAAGACAGGTCTCGACAATCTGGGATTCCCCCAGGCACAGGACACACTCTGTATGAGTATCAGGGGAAGGGATCTTAGATCTGCAAACACACACATTATTTTAAAGAAGGATGTAGCAATGACAGTACTTGGGTACAACGCGGTCAGTGACCAACTAATATCAATTAGATTTCATGAACAACCTTTTAACATGACAATTCTTCAAGTCTATGCCCCAACAACTGATGCAGAAGAAGAGGAAGTTGGTGAGTTTTATGCTCAAGTTCAGTTTGCAATTGACAAAACATGCAAGCAAGATGTCCTGCTGGTGGCTGGAGACTGGAATGCCAAAGTTGGAAATGGTAAAGAGGAAGACAGTGTCAGACTGTATGGCTTAGGAAAGAGAAATGAAGCAGGAGAGAAGGACTTTTTAGTTTCTGCCAAGCAAATGATCTCTTCATTGTTGAAACATTCTTCATACAACCAAAGCGGTGCCTATACACATGGACTTCACTAGATGGAGAACACAGAAATCAAACTGATTACATTATTGGTGGAAGAGCTCAGTTATAACAGCAAAGACATGGCCAGGGGCCGACTGTGCAACAGACCATGAACTGCTCATGTGCAAGTTCCAAGTCAAACTAAATCAGAAAAACAAAGCTAGACAGCTTCCACTATATGATCTTGAGAACGTACCCAACTTTTTCAAGGACAACATGTGGAACTACTTTGAAGTTCTGAACCTCATTGATCAGGGAACCAGAGGAACTGTGGAATGAAATCAAAGAAGTTGTTAAGGACGAATGTGAAAAGAGGCTGCCAAAGACCAAGAAACTGAAGAAAGCAAAATGGATGTCAGAACAGACGGTGGAAATTGCCAAGAAGAGGAGAGAAGCCAAAGTCAAGAAAGATAAAGACCTCAGGAAGAAACTTAATATGGAATTTCAGAAAGTTGTTAGAAAAGACAAGGAGCAGTATTACAGTGACATCTGTGAAGACCTTTAGGATGGAAATAGACACAGAAAAACAAGGCAAGTTTTCCAAAAGATCTCTGAAGGAGTTTCCAAACTTGAATTGGTATGGTAAGGGATGCCAAAGGGCAGATAATGACTGATTCTGAGATCAGAGATGGAAGGAGTATACTGAAAACCTGTACAGCAGGGACATCAACATCCAAGCTACTCTATATGATATTCCCTACTTGCAAGAACCTCTAGTACTGGAAGATGAAGTTAGATCAGCACTCCAGTCATTATCTAGTCGGAAGGCTACAGGAATTGATGGAATAGCTACAGAAATATGGCAAGCAACAGAAGAAGAATCAGTCAAGGCTCTAACCAAACTATGCCAGCAAATTTGGAGAATGGCACAGTGGCCAACAGATTGGAAGAGGTCAGTCTACATACCCATACCAAAGAAAGGAGACTGAACAGATTGCGCAAACCACCACACAATATCCTTAATTTCACATGCTAACAAAATAAAGTCCAGGATCATCCAACACAGATTAGAGCCCGACGTGAAAAGGGAAATGCCAGATGTTCAAGGTGGTTTCAGAGAAGGCTGAAGAACAACAGAAATCATTGCCAATGCACGCTGGATAACTGAGAAAGCCAAATACCAGAAAGAAGTCAATATTTATCTATTTATTATATTTATTATTTATTTGATTTGTATACCACATTTCCAAAATGGCTCAGGGCGGTTTACAAATAAAACACACCACTAAAACAGTAAAGAGCTAAAACAAATTAAAAAAACAATATAACAATTTAAAAACATTTTAAAACAATTAAACAATTACAGTGATTAAAAACCCTGAAATCAGGTTTTGAATTTTAAAATAAACCAGAAATTAAAACCCACACAATTTAGGAAGCTGAGAAAGCTTGGGTGAAAAGAAGGGTTTTCAGGTGTTTTTTGAAAATTGTCAGAGATGGGAAGGATCGTATCTCAGCAGGGAGCGCATTCCACAATCTTGGGGCAGCAACCAAGAAGGCCCGTCTTTGTGTAGCCACCAAACAAGTTGGCGATAACTGGAGACGGACCTCCTCAGATAACCTCAATGGGCAGTGGGGCTCATAACAAAGAAGGCGCTCTCTTAAACACCCAGGGCCTAAGCCGTTTAGGGCTTTGTAAGTTATAACTAGCACTTTGTATTTCGTCCAGAAACCTATTGGCAGCCAGCGTAACTCCATCAGTAAAGGAGTAACATGGTCTCTCCGAGATGACCCAGAGACCAACCTGGCTGTCGCATTCTGAACCAACTGAAGTTTCCGGACTATGTACAAAGGCAGCCCCACAAAGAGCGCATTACAAAAGTCAAGTCTGGAGGTTACCAACAGATGTACCACTGTTTTGAGGTCATTGATCTCAAGAAACGGGCGCAGCTGGCGTATCAGCTGGAGCTGATAGAAAGCACCCCCGGCCACCGCCTCAACCTGAGAAACCAGGGAGAGGTGTGAATCCAGAAGTACTCCCAGACTGCAAACCTGTTCCTTTTGGGGAAGTGCGACCCCATCTAGGACAGGTAGATCAAAATTGTCTCTAGAGTTCCGACCCCGCACAATAAGTACCTCTGTCTTATCTGGATTCAGTTTCAGTTTCTTCTCCCTCATCTAGTCCATTACTGCTTCCAGGCAGGCATTTAGGGAGGATATGCCAGCTCTTGAAGAAGTTGACATGGAGAAGTAGATCTGAGTGTCATCAGCGTACTGGTAACACCCAGCTGCAAAGCCTCTGATGATCTCTCCCAGTGGTTTCATGTAGATGTTAAAAAGCATTGGAGAGAATATGGAGCCTTGAGGAACACCATACTTAAGCTCAGATTTTGAAGAGCAACAGTCTCCAATTGACACTATCTGGAATCTATCCGAGAGGTAGGAGCGGAACCACTGTAAATCAGTACCTCCCACCCCCAACACTCTCAGACATTCCAGAAGGATGCTATGGTCAATAGTATCGAAAGCCGCCGAGAGATCCAAAAGGACCAACAGAGTCACACTTCCTCTGTCCATTGCCAATTGGAGATCATCCATCAAGCCAACTAAGGTAGTCTCCACCCAATAGCCTGCCCGAAAACCAGTTTAAAATGGGTCTGGATAATCAGTTTCCTCCAAGACCACCTGGAGCTGAGAGGCCACCACCCTCTCCATGACCTTGCCCAGCCATGGGAGGTTGGAAACAGGCCAATAATTGTTCAACTCTAGGGATCTAATGCAGGCTTCTTTAGAAGAGGTCTAATGATTGCCTCCTTAAGACATGGAGGCATTCTGCGCTCCCTCAGAGAAGCATTTATGATATCGACCAGGCTGTTTACAACTACCTCCCTGCTAGATCGAACAAGCCATGTTGGACAAGGGTCAAGAGAACAAGTGGTAGGCCTCACCGATCCAAACAGCTTGTCCACATTCTAAGGAGTCACAAACTGAAACCGATCCAGTCAAATCACATAAGAGGAGTCGCTGGGCACCTCCAGCTCAGACATCAAATTGATTGTGGAGTCTCCATCTAGGTCGGCCCAAATCCGAAAGATTTTATCTGCGAAAAGCTCTTTAAACACATCACAGCGGGTAACTGATGACTCCAAATTCTGGTTCAAGGGAGTGGGGGCAGATACTATTCCCCTCACAACCCTGAACAACTCCGCTGGACGTGAATTCGCAGAGGCAATATGGGCAGAAAAGAACCGCCTCTTTGCTGCACGTATTGCCTGAGCATAGATCTTTAGATGTGCTCTATGTCACAATCTGTCAGATTCGAGTCGAGTCTTCCTCCACTTGCGCTCCAGTCGCCTACCTTGCCGTTTCAGCCGCTGTAGATCTTCTGTATACCAAGGGGCCAATTTTGAAGCGTGTCGGAGAGAACACTTGGGAGCAATCGTGTCTACTGCCCTGGTGAGCAAGTTGTTCCAATTCTCAACCAGGACATCAAGAGGTTCACCAGCAAAGCCAACATTAAATCTCTCCAAGGCTTCTTGGAAACTTAATGGATCCAATAACCTCTTCGGGCGGACCATTCTAATTGGCCCCTCGCCCCTGGGGAGGTGGTTGTAAGTCCAACCTTAACCAGATGGTGGTCCGTCCATGACAATGGGGATATCACAAGAGTCCCCACCCATGGAACACCACCCTGATCAGAGTAAAATACCAAATCAAGCATGTGACCTGCAATATGCGTCGGTCCAGAGACCACTTGGGATAGGCCGATAGTTGTCATGGCTGCTACGAACTCCTGAGCTGCCCCGGACAGATTGGTCCCAAAATGAACATTGAAGTCCCCCAGCACCAAGATTCTGGGAGACTCCAACGCGAGTTCCGTGACCAAGTCCGTGAGCTCAGTAAGGGATTCCGCTGGGCAGCGGGGCGATCGGTACACCAACAGCAGTCCCAATCTATCCCTGGTCCCCAAACTCAAGTACACACATTCAATATGGTCCGATACCCTGACAAGGACCCTGGTAAGGGAGATGTTATCCTTACAGACCACAGACACCCCACCTCCCCACCCATGTCCCCTCACCTGCTCCTCTACAGAATATCCTAGAGGGAGAAGCTGGGACCAAACTGGACCACTAGCCTCCCCCAACCAAGTCTCAATAATACATATCAGGTCGGCCCCTTCATCCATGATCAAATCATGGATGAATTCAGATTTATTTTGGACTGACCTGGCATTACAGAGGAGCAGGGAAAAGCTATGTGGGTTGTTGGCAGTGCTCCCCAAGGTCAAAGAGCTGGCAGGACAGCCGGAAGGGGAGACCTCTATTAAATTTCTGGCTACCCCTCCCCTGCAACGGCCCGCTGACCTGCCAACATTACCACTTCTATTCCTCACCACCACCAGGATGGCTGCCCCATAGTCAACGAAGGCACCCCCTGTCCCCCCATCTTCAGATGAACCCAAACACATTACAACAATTTCAACCCAAGTCTAAAACAGCTTAAAACTAATTAAACAGAAGCTCTCTAGCCCTCACCCTCATTCTCCCCAGAGGCTGCTCCCCCAAAGGGGCAACCCTCTTTGGTGTCGCCCCTTCGGTGGCGACCCCGCCACCACAAGGAGCCTTCCTATAAAGCCCAAAACTGAGCAGGTGACCCGAGGAACAGTGAGTCACTCAGGGGCTGGTCCCAGTCCTGCCCACACTTCCCACAGATGTTAACCTGAGGCTGCAGCCCCACAGGGGAAGCAAAAGCAGGCAGGCAACAGCAGAAGGAACCCCAGCACCCACCTGGTCTCTCACTCCAGGCAGCACTGGGTGGGAGCTAGATGGACTCTCCCTTTCTCTCTCTGCTGTAAATTAAGAAGACTAAACTAATGACAACAGGTACAGCAACCAGCCTGAGAACTGATAATGAAGACATTGAAGTGGTGAATAGCTTCTGCTTTTTAGGATCGACTCTCAACAGTAAAGGATCCAGCAGTCAAGAAATACACAGCAGACAAGCACTTGGTAGGGTCGCAATGAAGGTTTTGGAAAGGATATTGAGATGCCGTGATGTATCTATATGTACAAAGATTAGGATCGTTCGGACAATGGTTTTTCCCGTGACACTCTATGGATGTGAGAGCTAAACTTTGAAGAAGCAAGACAGAAAAAGTATTGACACTTTTGAATTTTGGTGCTGGAGAAGACTTTTGAGAATACCATGAACAAATGGATCATAAACAAATCAATCCAGAATTTTTCACGCAAAGCGCAAATGACCAGGCTCAAACTATCATACTTTGGACACATTATGCGAAGACTCAGCTTCCTTGAGAGGTCCATAATGCTGGGAAATGTTGAAAGAAAGAGAAGATGACCAGCAGCAAGGTGGATGGACTCGATTACGACCACAATGAATGCATCACTGAGACACCTTAAAGGCCAAGTTGAAGACAGATCATCCTGGAGAAGATCTATCTATGTGGTCGCTAAGAGTCGACACAGACTTGAAGGCACTTAATCACAGCCGATAAAGGAGATTGCACCTTCAAGTACTTAAACAAAATGTTCTATTAAGAACTAATCAGCCTATTTTTCTTTCACTGTCTCTACAACAGGACTAAATTTGGTTCAATTTGAGGTCCACCACAAGTTGCATCTCTAGCACCTCAAATATTCATGCATCCGCCATCTTGGATCAGGGTGGATGACATCTTTACAAACTACACCATTGAGGTGTCCCTCTGTGTGTCTCACTAAAACTGTACCAAATTTTGTTCAAATCAGTCCTCAAGTTAGCCCACTTGCACCTCAAACATTCACATGTCCATCAACTTGAATCAGGGTGGATGACATTATCACAAACAACCCCACTGAGATGTTCCTACAACCCAATTTGGTTCATACTGGTCCAAGCATTACAAAGTTGATAGTGAGGACAGCTGGGTGATCTCATAAGCTACTGGAAAGTAGGCTAAAAAAAGTCAGTCAACCCCTCTAGGAAAAGACAAAGGGAGAGGGAGAGGTCAATGTCAGGAAGTTAACACCTGTGGAAGAATGATATCAAAAGATTTTATTAAGTAATGTAAATGATCATTTATCTGCTGAAATGTATGGTATTTCCTGTGTTTTAAGTGTAACAATTGCATGCATTATATTTATAGTGTGTATGTGGCACAACGTTACTTTTATGTGTCTTTCTATTCCTGGAAGATGGACCACTTTGAACGTTGTGGGCACAGAGCTGCACCTCTAAACATTCAATGGGGGAGGGGGAGTTGGGTTGTAAGTGAAACTATAATAAAATACATCTAGTAGACCACCCTGAGCCATTTTTTGAAGGGCGATAAATAAATAAAATAAATAAAATTTTAAAAAATATAGTTGGTTTTAAAAAACAAATTTCATTTTCATACCTCATTAGAAAAGTGTGTTCTCCCAAAGTGGGTATACTAGTCTCCTCATCCTCACAGTTCAGTTCTCAGACAATACTTCCAAGGATACATAGTAGTTCAACAATTAACACTTACATAAGCTTTCAGGGTTAGCTTTTTGTCATTAAAGTTTTTAACAGATATTGTGATGTTATTAAGATGTTGGCAGCCAGCTGCTCCTTCCCTCCCTCACCTCAAAGAATCCAGCTATTCAGGCATTCAAGTCTGATCCTGGGTAGCAGCGAGAAACAGAGGTATGTTGGTTAGCCACACAGATGCACTCTGTGGGTATAACTGCCTGCTCTTCAAAGCTTGTTTGCAGAAGCAAGCACTAAACCTGCATTCTAGAATGCTGGGAGAAGTTCTGTCCAGGTTCAGGGCTTGCCTTTTCAGACAAGCACTGAACATGGGAAGAGCAGGTGGCATACCTCCAGAGTTCACTGGAATGAAGGGAGTGGATAGCCCCATTTACTTTCTAGCATGTTCATGGCTATCAGGGTTGAGGAAAAAATCTCACATACACCATCCTGAACTCCTTGAAGGAAAGTGAAATACTCCATTAGACTATTCAAAGGTGAATCTAAATTCACAAAAAATGTAGCCAAATTAATCATAGCCCGAGGTTGGCAATGTAGTTTATACAAAGCCCAGTCAACATTTAAAATGTTTTTGTAAAGGTTAACATACTCCATTCTCTAAATGCAGCATGTCCAAGACAGATACACAAGTCCTTGAAGAGTTATGCCAGTGTTTATACAAAGGCAGCTATTACTATTAAACCTAAGCAGATACAAGACCTGTTTGAACACAACTCATTCTTTAAAATTGTTTGCTTATACAAAGAATGAAAGCTCTACATTTACTGTACTTATGTTCATAATACAGACAAAGTGTTTTATGGCTCATGCATGCATGAAGAATATAAATAAAGGATGTCACATATATTGTGTACTTCAAATGAAAAGTTTCTCAAGTACTAATTACTTTACCACCTACTATAATTTAGATTTCAGGCATCAATTTTTAACAGGAGAGTAGTAACTCACTGCACATTTTGCAAACAGAGCAGCCATGTGGAGAAGTTTGTGCCTGGCAACTCTACTGGATTACGACCCATCAAAAGAAAGGGACTATGTTAAGTATAATAATCATTTAAGTTCTCTTACTCACTTATGGTTAGTGAGGTGGGGAACAGTTTTCTTCCTTCTAAATAATGGAAGGGTGAAGGCAATTCAAGCCACCCAGAAAGCAAAAAGGCATATTTTTTTAAAAAAGTAAAGTGTTGTGTATAGCCGAAGTGAGGGCACACAAGTTTAATGATCTGTACTTGTGTGCCACACAATTCAATGATTGCTCACTCAGAAGCAAGTTCCAGCGAGTTCAATGCGGTTTACTCTCACTGATTAAATACCATGTTCTTATGGCTGTGGGCCATCTCCAGCCTCAGAGGCATGGTGCCTCTCAATACCAGTTGCAGGGGAGCAACAACAGGAGAGAGGGCATGCACATACCTCTTGCCTGTGGGCTCCCCAGAGGCAGCTGGTGAGCCACTGTATGAAAGAGAATGCGGGATTAGATGGGCCTTGGGCCTGATCCACTACAGCTGTTCTTATGTTCCATTCTCTATTACTTTCCATTACCTATTATTATTTTGTTGAAAACCGCCCAGAGACTTGCATTTTGGGTGATATACAAATATAATAAATGGATTAATTAATTAATACTAGCAATGAGTGAACCTCACCCAGTCAGACTTCATAGTGGGATCAGAACAACTGTTTTTCAAATATAGAAAGGGAAATAGGGGAAAAAATTGTTCTGTGTATTTCACTCTGTTAATTACAAAGCTACAACTGCAGCTGCAGATTCAGGTAGGCCTCAATATTGTAGTACACAGACAAGCTACTGCTTACCACCCTCATTTACAAGTCAAGGCCATTTCACAAGTTTGAGAGCACTATTACACAATAAAAATACACAATAAAAGCATGCTATAGGGCCTTCAGACTTCCAATATGCAGGCATACATATTAATAGATGTACTCTTGCATATATTTATTATATAATAGATTACATGCTATAGGAACATTATTATTTGCTAATTTCCTAACTTGTGAAGTAGTAATTGGGGAGAATGCAGCCAACTTCTTAGCATTATGCAAAGCTTTGGTGGTTGAATCTGATCCAGAGAGAAATAGATGGGTTTGATATGATTCAGGTCAAAACTGAAGCAAAGTCAGCCCACTTGAATTCAGAGAATCATTTTTTAAAAAAACACCAGGAGAAACCTCACTTTAATCTGCCCCTGCAAAGTAACTCCTGCACTCATTTGTCTGCAGTTGGCAGTCATCATGCCTGCAGAAGATGCCTACCTTGCTGTAGCTATCATCCTATTCTGACAAGAAAAAACTATGGGTGTTTTCAGATTTCTCTTTATAGAAAAGAATTGGTTTTGCTGTCAAAACTCAAGAAGATGAAATAATATTTGTTTCTTAAAAACCTGCCTATGTAGAGCATAGTTTAATATTGATACAAGATGGTACAAAGAAAGCATTGAAATTGAGATTAAATTAATTGCTTTTCCAAGATAAGGAATTTAAAAGATTATGGGAAGAGAACCCTCAGCCTTATTTTGAAATAAAACAAACCAATGTAGTAAAACTGCGGTATGGAAAGCATTCAAAGCTTTATGAGGGAGCAAATATTTTCTACTTTTTCTGAATAAGAAAAGGAAAAAAGATTTAATAGAACTGGAAAATCTGGACATGGAATACAAGGACAGTATATCAGGAGAGCTGATAAGATAAGCAACAAAACAATTTTTAAAACAAAAATTAACTTTATAATCAAAAATAGTTTGAGAGAGATAAGAAGGGGCGAAATTAACTTCTAAGCAGAGAGAAAAATAAAAAAGGGAATAATAAGAAGGGAAGATGGAACATAACAATGAATTTCAAGTGAATCTGATTACACAAGGCCATCAGCATAAAAAACAAGCAGCAGGAAAAAATCAGGTTAGATTTAGTCATACCAAAACTATACTCAGAATTTTCCAATACTAGGACAACAGACTGCTATAAGTGAGGTTTTAAGTACAATAATGACAAGATTGAAAAGGAATGGAGCAGGGAGAATGGGAGGGCGCGTAAAACTACAGATGACCACTAGAAGAATCAACGTTACAGCTGAGTAACCTGTAGGCAAAGCCACTGGGACTTTGGCCTCAGCATCAATCAAGGCAAAGAGGGGATCCGGCTCCCCTTTCTGTTGGGATCCAATATCTACTCCTAGCGCGGAAGCCATACGGCCAACATAGGCCGAATACACTTTCAGGTCCTCTGATGGAGAGACCGGCTTTGAGTCCGAGTGGACTTCCAAGGGGGAGGAACCCAAAGACCGTCCGATACCGCCGAGCTGGAACCACTCTCAGTCTGAGTCCACAGAGGCCAATGGCTCGTGGACCGCTAGCGTAGGATCCGACGGGGAATCCAGCTTATCAGGTCAGTCCTCCGGTACCGAGGTCAGATCCACAGACACCTGGTCCATAGTCGCAGCAGGATGTGGGGTTTCCAGTGCCCGGGGGCAAGTCGTGGTGCTGAGCACGATTGCACGGGGACTGAGAATGTGGCCTCCCCTCAGCATGCAAGGGTGGGGCCAGAGCATCCCAGGCCAACCTAGGCTCCTACACTCCCGGTCATCTGGGTACTGCATATCCCAGTAGACCCAGTCATAGTCCAAATACTCAGATCTAATTTCTCCTCGGTATTGATCATATGAGTCCCTTCGGCCGGCACTATAGGAACGGGCCAGGTTCTGTAGCAGTGAGTGGTGTTCAAAGGAGCAACAGCGCTCTGAAGGAGCAATACGACAGTCCCAGTCTCTGTCCACACAATACACTGAGAAGTGGTCATCCGAGTCCCAATGGTGTCCATGATCGCACAAAGCAAACTGATCAGAGCTCCTGTGGACAGGTGAACGCATACGTGGCAGCCTCTCCCATTGGTCATCAGTGTCCTTTGCCACCACCGGGGTAGAGGACTCCAGCTGGGAAGGATCCCTTTTTGCCTTTTTTGGCCCCAGACCCTCCGGCATGCCACGTGGCTCAGTCCTCTTTTTCTTAGGTATCGGGGGAAGGTGCTGCCCTGCTGGACGATCAGGCTGGGCCCTAGGCTTCGAGGGAGCCGAGGTTGGAGGAGGTTCTGGCACTTGTGCGGGGAAGTGCATCTGGCCTTGCTCAGACTTCACCACCACATGCGGCATCAAAGGTTGCTCAACAATGGAAGGTGTCAACGCCGTACTGATACCGGGGTTTCAACTGCAACCGGAGCCAAGTCAGGATGCCCAGACGATATCGACGCAGCCACCTTCGCCGACCGTTTTAAAGATAAGGCCTCCAAAAACCAGAGAGCCAGGTCCCACAGGGCTGCGCTCAAGCAAGAAGCCCGATTCCGTCGAGCCTGCTTCGTGAATTTTTGGCAGTGAAGACAGGCCTCGACAACGTGGGATTCCCCTAAGCACAAGAGACGATGTGCGCATCGGGGGAAAGGAATCTTGGATTCACAGCGGACACATTTTTTAAAAGTTCATCATGCCCAGCATGCACGCTGAACGGCTGGCCAGCCTTCACACCTCAGCTGAGCCGGGACCGAGGCAGAAAAACAAGGAGAGCACCGATAGAAAAATAAAAACACTGAGGGAAAAATGCAACTATGTGAAGTAAATTAAGAAAGAAGGAAAACTGGGGAGTAGAAAAAACAAACAAGGGGGATAACAACCCTACTCGTTGCCGAGCTGCAGACTCACAATGTTGACTGAAGCATGGACGACGAAAGACTCAGGGGATTTGGAGTGGCACAGCCGCATATATAGCAGCTGGGGCGGGGTTCCCGCCCAAAGCAGGAAAATAGAGCTTGTTAGATTCCGACTTGGTCTCTTCGCAGGCGCAAAGCCCATTGGTGTAAAACACAGAGACCATGTCGAAGAATCTGCAATTTTGTTGTTGGATGCTGAGAAGGCTTTCAACTATGTTAAGCAGCCATTTGTAATGGAAGTTCTAGAAGTCTAATTTGGGAGAAAAGAATCAGAACCTGGATCAAGGTAGTATATAGTGCTCTGAGAGCTAAAATAGTAATGGCAAAACATCAAAATATTTTAAATTGATCAAGGGAATTAAACAAGGCGCTCCTATGTCAGCTCTTATGCCTAGAACCCTTTGCTATTCCTACTAGACTGTAGGAGGATATTCAAGGAATTAAAATTGAAGGTGAAGTGTTTAAACATGTTTGCTAACCAAATTGCACTAATCTGTCTAAACCAAAGGAGTCAACAAAAACTGTAGAAGAGGAAATATTAAGTTGTTTAAGCCCTGCATTTTGACTAAGGCAAAAATTGTTGGAAGTGAAGGACTTTGCGCTGTCTCTTGTCTCAATGACAGTGGAGGGCAGACTAGTGAGTCAGAGGGCTAGAGGGTCAAGACATTGGTCATTCCTTCTCTCCTGCTCTAACACTATCCCTTTGGAATGTAGATTGCTAATCTTAGGGAGTTTCTTCCTTCCAGCTACTTCCTTCCTCTCTCTCTTCTCTTCCTGTTCCTTCTACCTTGCAACATGCAAGCTCCTCTCCCTGCACCATGTGTGCAGAGATGCAGAATCCATCTGCATCCAGCTAGATAGATAGATTAGAGATCCTAACTCCTCACTTTCCTATCCAGATTGGAGTTCTCTAATAAACGCCATATATATTTATTTGAAACTATGAACTGGCTCCAAGTTACTTTACTCTCAGCATACACGCATGCCTAACCAAATTCCGCTGTGTTGTGCCTCTGTGCACTCTGCTATAATGAAAAAAGGATTATCTTACCAGAGAGAATTCCCAACATAAAATATCACGCATACATAAGGACAAGGGCAGGGTGGGGTGAGATTCAGTTATTCACAGAGAATTGCATTATTTGGAAGGGTGCTTTTTTTAAAAAAAACCAAACTGAAGAGGCTTTGTTTAAAAATAATTACATAAATTCAATAAGAGTGGAAGAAATTAAATTTATCCTTTTTGGGTAAGATAGCTGCAATTAAAACAACAGTGCTACAACAAATGCATTCGTTGTCAAGCTATATCAATACAATTGGGGAGTGATTAAAGAAATAAAGAAAGCTATGACCATATTGGGGGCGGGGGGTGGGGGGGAGGAGAAAGAGTGCATCGAAGAAACAACCAGCAGAGTATGAGGATTACTGAATTTAAAGACATACTGTGGAAGCTGTTTAGTACGGATGATAGAATGGAATGATCATTAACCTAACAATTTGGGGTTAAGACTGAACAGTGAACTTAAGGGTTACTATGGCTTAAGACACAAAGAATGCAAGAACTACTGTAGATCTGACATAATTTGATGTCAATTACAATATATAGGACAAATGCAAAAATAGAATAAATCCAGAAAAATCTCCTACTGTAGCAGCCATACAATCTAAAAACTTTAGAGTGACTCCTCAGATAAGTGCTAGAGAAAATTTAAGACACAGGTATGATATATAATTGACAAGCGAACATGTTTGGACTTATGAAATATTAATCACTCGCCATGGTTCAAATACTTACAGATGAAGGAATTTTATAAAAAAAGGAGTTGGAATGTTTTAAGTTAACAGCATGCAGCATTTGAAAGGTTATTTGTTGACAATGAAAGTCATATGGTATCCTGGATTTATAGGTTTTTAAGTTTTAACTCAAATATGCTAAAATGGGGCCCAGACATGAAACAAGATGTACCCTTTGTTATAAGGAAGTATAAGGGCAAAAGCCAACAATTTTTCAACATGTGCTCTATTAAAGGGAAACTGATTGTCAAGTGGCAATTTGGCAAACTTCACAAACTGATTTCAATTTGGACAAAGTCTGTTGGGAAGTATGGAACTCAGTAGAGAAATTTTCCCATATGTGGTGAGAGTGTTCCATAGCAGGCAAATACTGACTGCAAGCTAAGCAATGAGAGAAATGTTTGTTGAGAGATGGATCCATTATCTATATAATCTCTATATATAATTCTCCTGGGTGTGCCTTGGAATGTGCGTCCCAGCGCGCAGCTGATTGGCTAGGCAACGGATGCGCATGATTGGCTGAGGCGCACCCAGGAGGATTGGTTGCCACGGCAGTGGCGGGTCTGGCCATGGAGGCCAGAGGCAGTGGCGGGCCCAGCCCAGCCACGGAGACAAGGCAGGGAGTGGGGGGGGCAGAAGTGGCGGTGTGGAGGAGAGGTGGCTGGGCCTGGAAGTGGAGACTGGGGCAGAAGAGGGGGGGAGAGGTAATCGCCAGCCCCAAAGAGCACACAGATGCTCTGTGCAAGGTCGGCTAGTTGTTTCTATTGAATTAGGTCACTTTCCAACAGATTTGACAAAAGTCATATTGCATATAACTGCTGTACAAGTTTGTTATGTGAAGTACCAAAGAACAATACTAACAAGTCATTGAGAAAAGGTGGTTTTTAAATACACAGTAATGGCTAACGCAGACTATTTGCCAAATAGAGACAGAAGACAATTTGCAGACAGACTGGGAAAGAATTGGATAACTAAAGATATTGGAGAAATAAACCACATATTTTAAAATGTAAGGTACACTTACTATATTGCAATAGATTATTGAGTAGGAATAAACTGAAAACCACTCCCCGCTACCACATCCAGCCTAGTGCAAGGGCGGAGTTGTGCGCCTAGCCCTTGAGTCAGGCACGGAGGCCGCCATTTTGGCTTCCTCAGCACGTGACACATGGCAGCCAATGGGAACAGAGGATCAGCTGCAGAAGTGGCCGGTTCCCCCCTGTTCACTCTCAGTTGCTCTGGGGCAAAGCACCCATCCCTCCCACCCCAGTTCAGTGAGGGTTGTCTGCACTGTTCCCTCTAACAGGGATTCCCAGATGTTGACTACAATCCCCAGCATCCTGAGCTGCAATGGCCTTTGGCTGGGGATTCCTGGAGTTGTAGTCAACATCTGGGAATTCCTGTTAGAGGGAACACTGGTTGTCCGGTTGCCTTTTGGGAGCAAGTAGGAATTCTTTGGGTCAAATCTTATTTGCTCTGGTGTGGCCTTTTTTCGCTTCCTCACTGAATCCAATTGTCAGGTTGTCATTGTTGAATGTTTGGTCAATTTGCAGGTGACTATGGGTTGGAGTAAGTTGACTACATTCGGTGTCTGACTGCAGGACCATTTATGGTGAGGAGGCAAACCAAGGAACAACCCTTGCTGTTTTTGTGGCCCTTGGGCTGGGATCTACCCCTACTCAGAGGCTGGCTGGCGCCCACCACTCAGAGTTGTGTGGCTTGGGTGGGGTGGGGGCTGGTTGGCCTCCCCTCAGCAGGGTTAAAGCTTCACAGTTGTGGTGACATATGGACTTGGCACCAAGCTGAATCAACACCCAGTCCTTCGCCCTGTGGTGGGCAGTCCTCCTTGTGCAGCTGACCCACAGAGGGGGTACCCGCACTAATTGTAAATACCTCATTTGCAGGTTATTGTAATTTATTAATAAAAGTGGCCCTAGTTTATTCAATCAACATTGTATGATAAAATAAAGTATTTATGTTAGAATGCAAACAATTTCATGCAGTCTTGAAGGAAACTATCTAGACCCGTTTCAACCTGGCTTTAGGGCAGGCTATGGGGTTAAGACGGCCTTGGTCAGCCAATATATGACCTTCACAAGAGGAGTGCAACTCTGCTGGTTCTTTTGGCTCTCTCAGTGGCTTTTGATACCATCAGCCATGGCATGGTTCTGGATCACTCAAGGGATTTGGGGATAGGAGACACTGTTTTATAGTGGTTTCACTCCTATGTCTCAGGTAGATTTTAGGTGATTGGTGACAGTTGCTCTTCAAACTGGGAGCTGTTATATGGAGTCCCTCAGGGCTCCATTTTGTCACCAATGTTTTTTTAACATCTACATGAAACCACTGGGTGAGGTCATCAGGGAATTTGGCGCTGGAAATTATCAATATGCTGATGACACCCAAATCTATTTAACTTTGTCATTGTTATCAGGAAATGTCATTAACCTCTTAAATGACTGTCTACAGGCAGTAATGGGCTGGATGAGGGATAATAAACTGAAGTTGAATCCAAGCAAGACTCATTGTTAGGTAATCTGCAAGATGGGTTAGAATTTTCTATTCTGGAAGGAATTACACTCCTCCAAAGAGAACAGGTTCATAGCTTGGGAGTGTTCTTGGAAACAGATCTCACCTTGGTATTTCAGTTTGAGGCTGTGACCAGGAGCACTCTTAACTAGCTGTGATTGATTTCAAAACTTAGCCTGTTCTTTGAGGAGAATGACCTGAAAACTGGTGCACCAGCTGTTAACTTCCAGGCTGGACTACTGAAATGTGCTCTTTGTAGGGCTGCCTTTGGGCATAGTTCAGAAACTTCAGTTAGTTCAAGTTCAAAATGCAGCAGCCAGATTGTTCTCTGGGGCATCCCCAAGAGTCTGCATTATGCCTGTTCTTAAACAGTTGCACTGGCTGCCGATGTGATCCCCACCACTCATTAAGATCATCGGGAGGGGTCCGTTTTCAGGTGCCACCACTTCATCTGGTGGCGACCTGGGATCGGGCCTCCTTAGTTGCTGCCCCTGTGGAACATGCTCCCCGTAGATGTAAGAGGATTGTCTTCCTTGGAGGCCTTCAGGAGAGCTTTAAAGACCCACCTCTTGAGCCTGATGATATCTGGTTTTAACCTGAATTTTTAGTGAGATCTAATTTGGTCTAAATGTTTGGTTTGATTTTATTCTGTGTTTCCAAATTTTTATTTTACTGTAATCCACCTGAGATACTTCAGGAAGGGCGGTATATAAACTGAAAAAATAAGTAAATAAATAAAATTCAAGAATTGTTGCTATGTTTCCAAGGAACAAAGTACCAAAGTCTTCCAAATGAAAGCTAACCAGTCTGATAGAAAAAGCAAGAGGATTAGCAGAGTAAACCATGAGTTGTTCAATTTATGCAAAGATTAAGATGTCTTTTAAATTAGTTTTACTGAGCACAAGCGTTTCAAACTACCAAAAATCATATTACATTAAATATTTGTGCTGTAGAGGGATCTATGAATAATATTTATGTTAGAGTAGTTATGTGCAGCATTGGATTAGACATACTATTCAGTTCGCCTCTCTCAGTAAGAAAAGTTTCATTAGTTTCTGACAAGATTGCTCCACTGCCAGTCTTAATTAACAGACAGTCCAAGAAACTGTCTAATGAGAACCCTGTTCTGAGCACTCAAAATGTACCAACACTAATATCATTAAAATGGTAGGTGTGTATCAGTCAAGAGAAAATTCTATGACATTACGAAACAAGAAGACTATCTAAATCAAACATACTTTTTCTTATTTGAATGTCAATACAATGTTTTAGAATGTATATGCCTACGTATTTCTTGCAGGCTTGAAATACCTTCCCTTTCAGACGTCAGTAATATTTCTTCTTCCATTCTTTGGTGTTCTGATTTTATCAGCCTTTATACCTAGACACGTACAAGCATACAAACTGTTTTTCTTAACCATACACTAGCTTCTATACCAAATTGTTTAAAAGCTGAACATTAGGGATGTGCAAATTGGTTTGGGTACAAATCGATTTGTACCCAAATCTAGCTGATTCGGGTGATCTGGAGACAAAACAAATCATCCCTGTGGTCCATTTGCTAGATTCAGGTCCAAATCAAATCACGCCTGATTCGATTCGAACCGATTCGAGATTCAGATCCCTCCTATTAATTCCCCCAGATTCCCAGCTTTATGTATGTCTGTATGTATGCATGCATGCAATAAATTATTTAATTACACACACACACACACACGTGCTAAGCTCTAGCCCTTGTAGAAGTGGAGATATGGAGCAAAATGTGTGGTCACTGTTTTTCAAGTGTTTGGATTCTTTGTTGTATAATAATTTCCCTCAATGAATCCCTATAAGAATTCATTACACACCTTCATTTTTTCTATTCACAGTGCCAACTGCCATGTGCCAACTACACCCCACTCCCACCCTCAAGGCAGTGGGGTACTACTCAGTTTATGTTCTAGGATTTTTTTCAAGTGTTTAGGCTCTTTGGTGTCTAATAACCTTTCCTCATAATTAATCCCTATGAGGATTCATTACACACCAAAGAGCCTGAACACCTCAAAAATTCCTAAAATATAAACTGAGTACCCAGTGGCTTGTGGGACAGTTGGAATATGGGGTGCCACTAATTCCCCACCCCCACCTGCAAAGCAGTGGGGTCAAAATAAACAGAATTAATTAAGGTGTGTAATGAAGACACCATGAGTACCCCAGTGTGTGTGTGTGTGTGTGTGTGTGTGTGTGTGTGTGTAGCTGACACATGGCAGTTGACAGTTGGCACTGCCTAATGATAGTCAAAATGAACAGAGGAAATGAAGGTGTATAATGAACCCCCATAGGGATTCATTATGAGGAAAAGTCATTAGATACCAAAGAATCTAAACATGTCAATATTCCTAAAAATTAAAATGAGTATTTTATGAGTAAAATACTCATGAGTAATATTCCTAAAAATTAAAATGCCTTGCAGGTGGTGGGGTGTGTGTGTGTAGTTGGCACATGGCAGTTGACAGTCGGCACTGTCCAGTGACAGTCAAATGAACAGAAGAAATGAAGGTGTGCAATGAATCCTCATAGGGATTCATTATGAGGAAAAGTTATTAGGCACCACAAAGAATCCAAACACTTGAAAGATAATAACTGCACATTTTGCTTCATAACTCCACTTCTACAAGGGCTAGAGCTTAGCTTTTTAAAAAAATGAAAGCTGGGGATCCTTATTAGGGTTAGGATATGGCAACTGCGAATCCCCATTGCTTCCTATGGTAGAAGTGTTCAAAATCAGTAAAAACTTTTTAAAAATCAACCAAGTGTCCCACTGCCTTGAAATGTGGGTGGTAAGTGGCACCCATGGGGACCTACCCACCACCCAAATTTGGTGCCCCAGGACCTTGTTAAGTGGTCCAAATTGGTCTGAATCCAATCCAATCCAAATCGAATCTGGGGTGATTTGGGGGATAGATTTGGATACAAAACAAATCAGGGGTGATTTGTACTGGGCACAAATCGAATTTTTAAAAAATCTATTTGTGACATCCCTACTGAAAATTTATTTGTGACATCCCTACTGAACATGAACCTTAGTCTTCATTCAGTACCTTACTCTGCATTCCCTTCGTGTGAAAACTGAAATTATCTGCAGTAAGGAGGGCTCTTTCAGTAATAGTTACACAATGGAAGGGCCTTCCTCAAGTGGTGAAATTGTGTACTTCCTGTAGCCTTTGGACACCTATGTAAAACCTGTTTATTCAGAAATGCTTTTGGAAATTAAGATAAAGTATCTCCTAGACTAACAATGCCATTGTTGCAGGGAACTGGAAATGTTTTTAATAGCTACTATTGTGATGTGTTTACATTTGTTTGGAGCAGACTTCTTATTTTGTTATTAATAACAGACAGTTAAGCCTAAAATGTTTGGAAAGGCAGGGCAAAAGTTAACATTTTACAACACTGCAACAACAGTTGGTTAGTTTTGAATGAAAAAGGTCCACTGGTTAATTGGGGGACAAAATTTGTATTAAGTTCTTAGAAAAGGTGCAGGAAGCTGGCACCATTTTAGAAGAGGCATTCCACTTCTCTCATGTAGGAGGAAAGTCTTCTAAAATGATGCCAATATGCACATGTATTGCCTAAAATGAAAACAGCGCATACTCCTCTCAGAACTATTTTTATTCATATGGAGATTTAATCAATTAATCAGAACATATACAACTTCTTTAAATTGGCTATAGCCCTAATAAAAATATTCACAAGGTTATGTCTGAACAACGTTTCAGTTTCCACGACTGATGTTATGGGAAGAAGATGCCCTACAAGTTTGAAGCCATTTGTAAGCAAAGCATTGCATTCTGTTCCATTTTCAATTTAGCAAAACATTCTGGCTTTAAGTACTGTTTCCTCTTCCAAAAGCATACAGAACAGGTTCATTCCACGCTTCTAGATCTTCAGACATGACAAATATAGCGAGCTGCTAGACCAATAATGGAGGGGAGCAAAAATCACTGGTAAATGAGATGCCACAAATGGGCAGGTGTGGATGCCCAGCCAATATGCCCAATGGGGCACCTCCCCAACCCTGATGTTAATTAGACAAACCAGCAAAAAGGGAAGAAAACATGGGAAGATGTTACCATCATTATCGCATTCAACAGTAACCAATCACTCCAGGCAAGGGCACATCAATGATGTAAAATACATTTTTGCCTAGCATATGAGGGTGCAAGCAGCACCTGCTGATATCCTGCATGTATTTCAGCTGTTTGACAGCCAAAACTTCAGATGCAATTCCCATTTCCAAACAGTGGTGAAAACTCCACTAGCAGAATTTCTGCCTGCCATTCAGCTGTTAAACACAATGCATTAGGTGTGATGGAAACAAGGTGATTTTTACAGCTGAAGCATTACCTGTTTTCACCACGCCCAGCGTGCTGTGTCTTAACAGCTGAATGATAGACAGAAATTCAGTCAGTGGAGTTTCCACCAGCATTTAGAGATGAACATAAGTCATCCTGCTGGTTCAGGCCCAAAGCCTATCTAATCCAGCATCCCATTTCCCACAGTGGCCCACCACTTGCCTCTGGCAAGCCCGCAGACAGGAGATGAAGACATGCCTCCTCTCCTGCTGTTGCTGCCCTGCAGCTGGTATTCAGAGACTTCCTGCCTCTGAGCCTGAAGAGTGCTTATAGACATCAAGACTAGCAGCCATCGATAGACCTATTCTCCATGAATTTGTCTCCTATATGACCCTTTTAAATTCATCCAAGCTGGTGGCCATCACCACATCCTGTAGCAGAGAATTCCATATATTATGCACCATATGGGAAAGTATTTCCTTCTGTCAGTCCTAAATTTTCTGACAGTCTCATGGGATGACCCCTTTTTCTAGTGTTATAAGAGAAGAAAAAACTCTCTACTTTCTCCCTCCACACCATGAATACTTTTATAGATCTCTATCATGTCTCCCTTCAGTTGCCTTTTTTTCTAAACGAAAGAGTCCAGGTGTTGTAGCCTTGACTCATAAGGTGCTCTAGCCCCCTGATAATCTTGGTTGGCTTTTTATGCACCTTTTCTAGTTCTATAATATCCTTTTTGAGATATGAGCAGAACTGTACACATTACTCCAAAAGTGGCTGCACCATAGATGTATATTAAGGCAATATAATATTGACAGTTTTATTTTCAATCCCCTTGCCTTTTTCACAGCTGCTGCACACTGACTTGACACTCAATGAGCTGTCCACCATGATCCCAAGATTACCTCTCCTGGTCAGTAACCAGGAATTGCACCCATTGAATTTCCAACTATCAAGCAGCTGAAGTACAGGCAAAGTATCAACAGGTGCTCCTTGCACCCTCATATACTAGGCGGAGTTGCATCTGTTGAATGTGTGCCTGCCACATAACTGTTAAAGTCCTGGGCCTTTACAAGGAATTCAGAAACTCTTACCCCTTAGGAGGTACAAGATTGGAGGACAGTAAAAGTCAGACAGCCCTGAGGTCTAAGCAGTTCCGAGGTAAAATGAATGAGACCACTGTTAGGCTTCAGCTCTTTAGCTGTTACTGTCTCTATGAGATAGAAACATTGGACTTACCGTGAAAGGTTCTTTCTCCTCTGAAGTAGGACATCACAGCTTACAAAGGGTTAACTTCTATCACTTGCTCCCAATAGACAGGAAATTCAGGTAGTTTCAGGTATCTGGAGGTCCATCCCTTCTCCCAGCATGCTCGGGGGTCAGATCCCCAGTTCCAATTGTTGTGCTCCATGTTTCAGCTACTATGTTCCACGGAGATCTGTATAGAGCCGGCAGGGAGTTATCATGCAAAGGATAGGTTATCATGCAAGAACAGAAGTAGGCCCTGAAGCCAAGACAGTCAGAGCGACCCCAAACAGGGTACCAAAGAGAATACGTAAGTATGGTATGTAGCTAGGATGGACCCCACACCCCATATGGACCCATACACTGATCCACATGTTGGCCACGTGACCTCCGACTTCAGAGGAGAAAGAACTTTTCACAGTAAGTCCGTTTCTTTCTCCCTCAGAGTAGGTGGTCACGGCTTACAAAAGGATACACCAAAAGGGTGAAGAATCCAAGTAGGAGTGGATCAGGTCTAGACCACCTGCTAAAGCACTATGCACCCAAACACTGCCTGCTCCATGACAAAGGAGTTGATCTTATAGTGTTTGAGGAGAAGGGAGATGAAGGACCACGTAGCTGCTCAGCAGATCTCCCCCAGGTGTGCCTGTGCCACGAAGGCTGCAGTGGTAGAAGCACTGCGGGTCGAGTGTGCCGTAATGCCTTGGGGGACCAGAAAGGAGAGGGCCTGATAGACGGTGGAGATGCACACCTTAATCCAGCATGCCAGGTTCACCTTGGATACCTTAGTGCCCAAAGATGACGCATGGAAGGAGACAAAGAGCGACTCAAACCATCTCAGCAACCTCGTCCTCCTCGCTTAGATGAGCAGAACCCTGTGCATATCTAGGGTGTGCCAGCGGTGTTCCTTGGGTGTTCAGGTCCTGGGCAAAAGGAAGGCAGACCAAACCAAATGCCTGAGAGCCATGAAAAGTGGAGCTGATCTTCAGAATAAAGATAGGATCAGTTTTCAGGACCACCAGATCAGGTTGGAACAAACAGAGCTTATTTTGCACTGAGTGCACTCCCAGCTCTAACACCCTGTGATCTGAGGTAACCGTGAAAAGGAACAGGACCATGTAGGACAGATATTTAAGGGGCACTCAGGTGAGTGGTTCAGATGGTCAGGGCATTAAGACCCCATTGAGGCTCCAGGATGGAAAACAATGGACCAGCAGTAGGGCAACATTGACTGCCCCCCACAGGAAACAAGAGATGTGAGGGTGAGGGGATGAGCCGTCAGCTCTCCTCAGCTCCAGTACTGACAGGGCAGAGGCCTGGCATCTAAGGGTATTGGGCCATAGACTCTGGTCCAGACCATCCTGCCACAATGAAGGGCTCTATATTCTTTGTCCCCATCCATCTCAGAAAAATAGCCCAGAAGGCCTGATAGATCCTGTTAGTGCTTGGACATCAGGAGACCAGGATGGTTTCTTGCACTGCCCTGGGATACCCTACTGCTGCTAATGCCACACGTTCAACCTCCAGGCGTGCAGTTGCAGCCACACCCGGTCTAGATGAACCAGAGGTCCCTGGTATAGGAGATACAGCCCTTGTTTCGTTCGTTTGTTTATTCGATTTCTATACCGCCCTTCCAAAAATGGCTCAGGGCAGTTTACACAGAGAGAGTACAAATAAATAAGATGGATCTTGTGGCAGTGGCCACAGGGCTGTGACAGACAGTGCCAGGAGATCAGCAAACCATGGGCGCCTTGGCCAGAGAGGGGCCACCAATATGACCCCTGACCCTCTCTCACTGAGCTTTGCCAGTATCTTTGGTATGAGAGCTCATGGGGAAAGGCATACAGGAGGCCAGGTGGCCAAGGAGATGTGAGTGCATTTGTGCGCTTCGCCAAAGGGTGCCAGAAGCGCGTGAAGAAACATGGCAGTTTGCTGTTCGGGGATGCAAATAGGTCCACCTGGGGGAAGCCCAGGAGGCACTGTATCTGGCTGAAGACCTCGGGATGGAGGGCCCACTCCGATTTGTCCACCATCTGGCAGCTGAGCCAGTCGATCTGGACATTCGAAGAGTCGTTTAGGTGCTCTACCCTGACTGAAGCCAGGTGCCTCTCGGCCCACTGAAAGAGTAGATTGGCTTCTTCCATCAGGGAACTGGACCTGGTACCATCTGGTGGTTCATGTGGGACTTGGTCGTCATATTGTCCGTCCGAATCAGCACATGCTTCCCTTGTAGCAGATGTGTGAACTGGACCAGGGCCAATCTGATGGCTTTCAGGTCTAGCCAACTGATACTGTGGGGCCATTTCTCTGGGGACCAGAGGCCTTGTCTGGTCCTCGCCTGGTCCTCGCTGTGGGGCCCCCAGCCTGACAGACTGGCATCCATCATGACGGTGACCCTGTTGGGTTCCCTCAGGGGATTCCCTCGTCACCACCGGGGACAGCAACCAGCAAAGAGTCTGTCACATCTGTATGGGAAGGGCAACAATCCTGCTGGTGCAGTTCCAGATATTGTTCTGGAATAATAGCAGCATCCACAATAACAGCCAAGCATGCCATCTCGCCCACAGGAGGCACTCTATCCATGCAATCATGGATCCCAGGAGCTAAGCTCCTGGGATCCATGACATCCTCCTGTGTTTGCAGCAAGAGTGGCTGAATCTGTCTGCAGAGTTTCTCTCTCCTGTCTGGGGGTAGGGATATGGTGTTGAACCAGGCCCCCAGGTGAGGTAGCGTCCTGGAGGACCAAAGGTTGCTCTTGGACACGTTCACCAGGAACACATGTGACTGGAGGACCTGCACTGCCTGGCAAATGTCTGTGTCCGCCCATCCCTGGGAGGACAAGCAAGGGAGAATATCACCAGGTGTGCATGTACCCGGAGGCCCCCACACACGTGGGCCACGAGGGCTGACAGAATTTTTGTGAAGAAGCGGGGCGCAGAGAAGAGGCTGAACAGAAGGGCCTTGTACTGATAGTGCCTTTGGTTGTAGCAAAACCTCAGGAATCTCCTGTGGGCAGGCAGGATCAGGATTTGGAGGTAGGCCTCTGTGAGGTCTATGGAGGCCAAGAAGTCGCCTGGAGCGATGGGCTCCTTGACAGACCCGAAGGATTCCATGCAGAACCATCTCTTGCAAATGAAAGGCTTGAGTCACCTGAGCTTCAGGACCACTCGCCATCTTCCATCCTTCTTCAGACCAAAGAACAAAATGGAGCAAATACCATGACAATTCTGTCAATTGTGCTGGTTTGCCTGCTTCACCTGCCAATGTTTGGTCAGTGTCCTGGACCTCGGACGATGAACTAGTTGCGTGGGATGGCCACCAATTCTAGGAGGTATCCCGCGGCCAAGGTATTGAGCACCCACTTGTCTTGAGTTGAGAGCCCACCTGGAAGAGAGATGCTGCGACCTGGCCCCTACCAGTAGATAGTCAGTTCTGCTTGGTTAGTGTGTACTCCCGCCACAGTGCCATGGTGCTGCGCCTGCCGGAATCCTGCCCTGTGTCTGGTTCCCCACTGGTTGTGGCCCTTTGCTCGCAAGGTTCTCTGGTCTCAAAATCTTGAGACCTGCTTAGAGGAATAAAAGGAACAACAGTTATTGCAGGATGGCCGACACAAGACCTTACGTCCCTAAGGCATGGCCTTCTTGTTACCCATTTCCACCAGAACAGGTTCCAGTGAATCCCCAAAGAGCTTACTCCCCTTGAAACGCATGGCAGCCAAATTGAGTTTGGACTTAGCATCCACTTCCCAGTTCTTGAGCCTCAAGGTCCTGTAGAAAGCAGCCTTTGCCACCACTGACCTAAAAGATGCCTGGATGGAGCCTAAGCTGGCATCAGCCATAAAGGTTACTGCCTTGGCCAGCTTGTTTAGCCCTTGTCATAGTACTGTCTTGGCAGGTTCTAACTTGGTAAGGAGGTCTTTCACCCATATGATGGAAGCTCTGGCAAAAATAGACATGGAGATCATTCCTCTGATCCATTAGGACATGTCCTGTGTGAATTCCCAATCCCAGAGCAAGTTACTCACTATGTGGTGTCCCAAGGGCTCAGCTGTACCCTGGTGCCCTGGTGCCACCCATCTGGTGAGAATGAGTCGCTACACTCTGCTCCCAACTGTATGCCCTGGTCCATGTGGAGGGCAAGCCCTCCGCACTCCTCACTGATGGCAGAGGAGCACTTCCAGGCACTGCTCAAGCAAGTGTTTGGTCATGGCTGCTCTATGTGCCACCGCCGTTGCCCCGCTGGGGGTATGAGCTAGCATGCAAGGCGGGGAGACCATCGCTGAGGGTAAGAGGCCCAAAGGCTTCACACATTGCACCTTACTCGGGTCAACCCTGCAGGTGCATCACACCGGGATGTGGGAGCCCGCATGTTGCAGGAGCCACCATGCCTGCTGTGGTATAGGGGGCTGCCATGCCCTCACTGGCCACGGGCATTGTGGCAGCTGCCAGGTAGGTGGATGTTGCAGCTGCTGCCAAGCCCTGACTGGATGCAGGCATCAAGGAGGTAGGCAGCGCAGCGGCTGCCAAAGAGCCAGGTGGCCAAGCCTGAAGCAGCTATGGGGCTTGCCGCAACAGAATCGGGCAGCATGGAGGCTGCACCACCTGCGGCCGCCATGGCCATCAGGCCCCCGCTGTCCGCGGCGGGCAGGGAACCAAGCAGTATGGGCTCTGGCCCGAGTGTGGCCTGCTCTGCTGGCACGGCCTCCCGGGAGGAAGTGGAGAGTGCGAACTGCTGCAGTCCAGGTGTGAAAGGCAGCTGGGAGTTGGGAGGGATCAGCTGTGAGGCGGGCACCACCTCAGCACGTGGAAATCTTGCTGCTGTTTCTGAGTCTGCGAGGCTGGGGGCGGGGGGGGGCGGGGACCGAGCCCCCGTTCCGCCTGGTAGACCCAATGACTGGAACGGCTGTATGTGACCCCCCTCAGCAATCCCAGTTGCTGCCCTGTAAGCAAGCTGGTACAGACAACCTTCAGCAAAACTCTTTCACTTTGCCAGTAAGTGGCCAGCATAGGGCCTATGAGATTGAGCCTGTTTCCCTATCTAAGAGATACGAGTTAAACTGTTCAAGTGTAATGGTTACATGTTGATTAAAGTCTGAATTCTGCTTGAGAATTCCCAGCCCGCACCACAACAGGGCACAAGCAAGTCCCAGGGAGGCCTAGGGGATTTAGTTTCTCCTGAGAATCTCCTGCAGTTCCCAGTCACTGCACACTGTTGCCCAGCTTCCCCTTCATCACGCCCTGCCTGTCCCTGAATGCTTTGCAGCAGCATTGCAACCACCCAGCTTTCCCCATCTCAGTGCTGGGAGACTTTAAAAAAAAAAAAAAAAACCATTTATATCCCGCTCTTCCTCCAAGGAGCCCAGAGCGGTGTACTACATACTTGAGTTTCTCTTTCACAACAACCCTGTGAAGTAGGTTAGGCTGAGAGAGGAGTGACTGGCCCAGAGTCACCCAGCTAGTTTCATGGCTGAATGGGGATTTGAACTCGGATCTCCCCGGTCCTAGTCCAGCACTCTAACCACTACACCACGCTGGCTCTCAATGACTTTTAAAGGGCCACCAGCAGCAGCCACCTACCTGGGGCAGTTGCCGCATGAGGGACTGCCTCTTTGTGGTGACAGTCCCTCCAAAGTGGAATGCAGACTTTTATCTATGTGCACAGTTGATCAGAGTCCTGATCAAAGTTACTATTTCCCAGGAATCTACCAACAGGCACAATGCCAGTTTGAAGACTCTTGCAACAGAGCAAGCAGCTTACATGATTTCCAGAAGAGGCAGCATTTCAAACATAACTGAGGTAATCAAGTGACATAACATGACAAAACAACTCAGTCAAGGTAGCTCTTCAAAACTACCAGCATAGTTTTGAGAGCCAGCATAGTGTAATGGTTAGAGTGTTAGACTAGGACTGGGAAGACCAGAGTTTGAATCTCCAGTCAACCATGAAACTCACTGGGTGACTCTGGGCCGGTCATGTATCTTTCAGCATAACCTACCTCACAAGGTTGTTGTGAGGATAAAAATAACCATGTACACCACTCTGAGCTCCTTGAAGCAAGCATGGGATATAAGTGTAAAACTAACTAAATAAATAAAAACTGCCAGAACAGGTCAAATCATCCCTCCATCACAATATTATTTTGTCAATGCCTATTCCCCTCTATGTTAAAGGGCTTTGTTAAAAAGCAGTCTGCCTGCTCTTTCCTCAATCACGCACGAGTGCCCAGTAAGAAATGGAGTCAGATATAGAGGGAGCAGTGCTTTTCAATGCTCTTGCTTTGATCCCCCAGAAACAACTGTAGTGAAGTAATGCCAAATGTCAAAGTAAAACAGCTGCCAAAGGTTTCATTCTCCAGTTCTTCCTTCACTTGGCAATTAAATCATGTTATCTACTGAAAGCCTATTGTCTAAAAATTGTTATTTCCTACTGAAAAAAGGACTCCAATTCATGTTTTAATATTCTGAAATTAACACAGACATTAGTGTTTTAAAGTCTAGGCAATTTAACCATTCACAAGGAGACTGTCAAGAAGCCCTAGGAACGCCAATGATTATCTAAAAAATGTTCCCAGGGGACTAATTTTCTACAAGCAATTTTATTTCGTCTCAAATGCTGCCAAACTCCTCTAACAAGAAGTTACTTACCAGTTAACTGATCTTCTCTGACTGGCCATCTATTTAGTCATACCTGCAGGATCTATGCCTATATAGAGTATCATTTGGACTTTCTAGAACAGTTTGGCTACTAGCTTCTTCTGCAAACAGAAGCCACTCAGCTTTAACATATGCAACACTTTCCAAATGTGTCCCAGGATATTAATGCCAAAGGCCCCTCAGGAGGCCAAAGAACTGAAACACTAATCTACAGCAAACATCCCTCTACAAACCCCAGCTCTAGAGTCCCACACTGAAATCTGGATCACTATATATAGGATTCTCAAATGCATTTTTTTAAAAAATTTTATTTATATTTGCACACCACCCCAAATTTTTGTGGTGACCCCCAAATTTTAAAGACTTTTTAAAAGTTATCAGAGATGGGGAGGCTCTTATTTAGCCTCCCCAGAGAGGCTACATAAGCAGGCAGCGCATTCTAGAGTCTCAGGACAGCAACAGAGAAGGCCCGTTCCTGTGTAGCTGCAAGATGATTTGGTGGCAACTGCAGACGAACCTCTCTGGGTTATCTCAATGAGCAACAGGGCTCATGGTAAAGATGACATTCTCTTCAACACCCCGGGCCTAAGCTGTTTAGGGCTTTATAACCAGCACCTTGTATTTTGCCCAGAAATGTCTTAGTAGCAATAGCAATAGCACTAGCACTAACATTTATATACTGCTTTATAGCCGGAGCTCTCTAAGCGGTTTACAATGATTTAGCATATTGCCCCCAACATTCTGGGTACTCATTTTACCGACCTTGGAAGGATGGAAGGCTGAGTCAACCTTGAGCCCCTGGTCAGGATCGAACTTGTAACCTTCTGGTTACAGGGCGGCAGTTTTACCACTGCGTCACCAGTAGCCAGTGCAATTCTTTTAATTAGGAGTAACATGGTCTCTTCAAGATGACTCAGAGACCAACTTGGCTGCCACATTCTGTACCAACTGCAGTTTCCAGACTACGTACAAAGGCAGCCCCACACAAAAGCACATTGCAGCACTCGAGTCTAGAGGTTACCAGCATATGTACTACTGTTCTGAGGTCATTTATCTCAAGAAACGGACACAGGCGGTGGATCAGCCGAAGCCAATAAAAGCACCTCTGGGCACACCTCAACCTGAAATATGAGAGAGAAGTTTGGATCCAGAAGCACTCCCAGAGTGTGTACCTGTTCTCTGAGGAAGTGTGACCCCCATCAAAAACATGCAGATCAAGCCCATCACCTGAGTTCCAACTCCACACAATAAGTAAGGTGAAGTGTGCCATCAAGTCGATTTTGACTCCTGGCGTACACAGAGCCCTGTGGTTTTCTTTGGTAGAATACAGGAGGATTTACCATTGCCTCCTCCCGGGCAGTATGAGATGATGCCTTTCAGCATCTTCCTATCTCTCTGCTGCCCGATATAGTACCAGCGGGGATTCAAACCGGCAACCTTCTGCTTGTTAGTCAAACATTTCCCCGATGCACCACTTAAGGTGACATACACAATAAGTACCTCTGTCATTTGGATTCAGTCTCAGTTTGTTATCCCTCATCCAGCCCATCACTTCCTTCAGGCAGGCATTTAGGGAGATTATGCCTTCTCCTGACACTGACATGGAGAAATAGATTTGGGTGTCATCAGCATACTGATAACTAACCCCGCACCAAATCTTTTGCTGATCTCTCCCAGTGGTTTCGTGTAGATGTTAGAATGCATTGGAGATAGTATGGAGCCCTTGAGGAAGCCATATAAAAGTCCACGTTTTGAAGAACAGTCTCACAACGGGCAGGCTGCGGCAGCAAACTAGATGCGCAGATGCTCTGTGCCCAGCCCAGCTAGTTAGAAATAAATGGCAATTTGGGAATGTAAGAGATAACTATGCACAGTTCTCTTCCCACCCTTGCACAATAGGGAGGGCGGGGGGGGGGGCAAGGAAGAACGAAAATACCGTCAAGAAATAGAAACTAGCCTGCAAAAATCTCAAATGCTTAAGAGTTTTTTCCAAGACCTGTGAACATAAATAAGACAGGACTGGAACTGGGGTTATGGCACCTCCTGGCACCCAGCAACTATTATCATGTGATCTGGCCCTGTTTCAAGCATGCTCAGTCCACAACCCATTCTGATGAGCTCCAGCACAGGGGGGGAAATAGCTGTTACTTAATTTAGGCAAGGGACAAATTGCAAGGCTATACTAACGTGATCTTAATCAGATGGTTTGAGACTGCAGAAATAATTGGAGCTTCTGACCTCTGCCATGTGTGAGGAGCAAAGGCTGCTGGGTAGGTTTTTATTGTAATTCATTTCGATTATTATTGCATAAAACAGGAGATCCTGCTCCCAATACTTGCTGGGAGAGAGGAGAGACTTCCTGTTACCTGACCCTTCTATTTGAATCTACTAACCTGTCTACCAGGAGCACATAGGGGATAACCTATTGTTACTAATGACCAGTATAAGAACTATTATTTATCTTATATGTTTAGGGTACTAATTTCTAGCTCCCAATGCTTATACTTCTTGTAAACCAAGGCTGCATAACTCAAATGCCCTGGTGGGCCGGAACCATCCACAATTTGGCATAAAACTATAAGGCTGTGTTGTTGCAGGATAGCTGGGGGCCACTAAAATAGTCACTGCGGGCCGAATCTGACCCCCTGGCCTTATGATGTGCAGGCCTGTTGCAAACACACCTTTTTATATGCCCTTGTACCGCTCTCCTAATGATTTATGTTTCTCTCCAGTCAAATAGTATCCTGAAATAGTGTATGCTAAGAGGCAAGAGAGGAGAAAAATACACATGATGGAGGAAATGCCCATTTGACTTTCTAATGCATCTCTACACAAGACTGGCTGATGTACATATACATGAACCCAAGTAATAGGTTGCAGAATATTCTAATGAACTAGTAAATTCACTGCATAGTAGTACGGAAAGTAGCAAGCAAGGCTCAACAAAATTGGCCTGAACACATCTGGCACTAGCCCAATCAAAATATATTCAATTCCCTTCTAAGCACATTGTTATAGCCACATATCTGACATCAGGGACTACCTTTTGGATTAAGTATTGCCATACAGCTGTCCATGGCCAACACTCAGCTCTCACTAGATCTTTTTTCCACTCTACACCCTTCCTTCCACTGCTCTGTGTTGTGCATCTCCTGCAGAACAGAGGAGTACTGAGTACTGAAAGAGATTGTCCAAAACATTTTGGAACCCATGCAGAAAATCCAAGTGGTGCCCTCCTGGCAGTTAACAAAATAAAACTCAACACTGATAATTTACTGCCCTCTAATTCTATTCCACTTGGCAGGCAGGAACCTCTCACACAGGGAAATGGAAGCTGTACATGCCTCTGAGGTAATATCTTATATTTCAACAGAAGGGCACCCAAAAATTTAAATCAGAGTCAAATACCTTATTGACAGAAGAACCTGGTACTATCAGTGTAAAATTTACTTCAAATCCCATATTCCAGCGACCTTACACACATTTACTACAAAGCCTGAAATGCAGTACATAATGAACACTGGTGTATATCATATAAGGTAAGGTTCTTACCTTGCAACATGCATCTGTATGCAGATTCAGATATTGCATAAATGTGTGGAGGCATTTCATGGCGTTTCTTTCCTCTGTACATTTCAATTATGTTCTCAGAGTAAATTGGGAGGTTCTTGTAAGGATTTATGACAACACAGAAGAGTCCAGAGTATGTCTATAGGAAAGGGGGGGAAAAACTTGGTTAGCTGCTCTTATTGTACATTCACAGGTATGTGCCACTGGGCTACAGAAGACTGGGAGGGCTCTTGAACAGAACAGGAAAGCTAGAGTGGAAATAAAAGCTGTCAAGTTGGCGGCTGAATGGGTGGTTGTTTTAGTGTGTGTTAAAAAAAAACCCACAAGCTCCTGGGATAAACTTTTAGATGTACACAACTAGGATAAAGATGCTTTGGACTCACCTCCAGGTAGAATGTGTAGCCTGTTTAAACCTGGTTCTTATGAGAGAGCTTACTATCAATTATATGGCCTTAATAAGTATTTCTTAGCAGGTCTGGGGCATTACCAACTGCATTGGAAGATTCCCAGTTTCACCAGAGACAAAAGTTCGACCATCAGGCTCTAGTCATTATCCTGACCTAGCAGTGTGCATACCAAAAGCAGAACCTACAGAAGACAAACAGGGTGCCAATACCTGAGACTGCATTTTAAGGGCATAACAGCTCTAACAAATCAGTCATCCCAGGACAACTCCCTAAAAAAGATTTTTTCATTACAGAGCAAGATGAAAACTAAGGCTTTAAGCATCTAAAAAGTAGTCAAGGGCTGCTGTTGTCAATAGTTTCCAGCCACCGAGATAGCATCTAATCAAAATAAGAACCTCTCATCTACTTGTAAAATGGGGATGAACCAAATGAGCAGAGAAACAGCAGGAAGGAAAGGTGTTGAGCAGCTCTTCACATTCCCAATTGCTGTTTCCCAGGCTTTTAAAAGAAAAGTTAGAAGAAACTCAGCCAGAGAAATAATCACAAAACTACCACTCACATCTAGTTTGGCACTTGGTTTGTAAAATTTAGAACCACAGAAAACAAAATTTAGAACTCAGAGAAAGCAAAATCACCACCCATTTCAGTGGAGCCTCAAGTCAACACTAGTAACTGCAATGTCACATTTATACAAGCTTCTGATATATTCTTTCCCTCTATCCCTGCCCAAAGTTGTGAAAGCCTATAGCCTGGCAAATCCACACTTAGAAATTTGGGGTTAAGGCTGGTACTAGATGTTAGAGGAGACACAGACACAGTGCTACCAAATATGGCAGCCTGTTACTCTCTCCCTGACATCTAATGCTACAAAACACTTCTCACTGGACTGCTCAATTCTTTATTTCTCCCCCACCCCAGGGTTGATCACAATCTAAATCACTTCTCCGGAAGGTTCAATTTTATGAATCACAATTTAAATCACTAGACAGGAAGTTTCTATTTAATCATTTTTTAGTAAAGCTGCATTCTTATTGTCTGATACACACACAGACTCCACACCACCACTCAAAGATATAGGTTTCATTTTTAGAAGAAGGTACACAGTATCTATTATATTAATTCTCGTAGATGTGCCTCTGTGGGGATGCGTCCCGGCAACCCAGCGGATTGGCTGGGCGGTGGAGATGCCGGATTGGCTGGGCAGCGGTTGGCCGCGTAAGGAAGTGGCTGTTTGGGGAGGAAAGGAAGGAAAGCGGGCAAATGGAGAGGAGAACTGAACAGACTGGGGCAGAAGGGAGGGGGGAAGCTGAGGGGAGAGAAAGCGGGGGAGCCTGGCTGGGCAGAGACAAACAGTTGGCTGCTTCGGAAGATGCTCTCTAGAGGGAGGGCTGCAGAAAGGAGCTGGCTGAACGCTTGGCGGCCCGACACCAGGGACTGGAGAAAGGAGGATGCGGCAACGGCCAGCAGGGAAAACACAAGCAGGCTAAAAAGCGGAGGCGGGGGGGTGGGGGAGCACGAATGAGAGAGAGAAAAAGAGATAGAGAGAGGTGGAAACGGAGGAGGGAGCAAGCTGGGGCAGAAGGACTGGGGGAGTGTACAGAGCGAGCGAGAGAGGCGCGCGGGGGGGAGTGTACAGAGAGAGCGAGAGAGCTGTGGGAGGACAAGCCAAATGAATTCTCCCAACTAAACCCAAAAAGGAAGTGAACTACCGCACAGATGCTCTGTGCGGGTTCAGCTAGTACATTATAAAACAACTAGTAGGTGCAGCCTATCATTGACCAGGCAAGAACAGTTTATGTAGATCAGTGTTTTTCAATGTTTTTGGAGCCATGGACCGGTACATTCTTTGTGTGCAGTTTCCCAGACCAGCAGTTAGTAAAGAGATGGCCCCCCCTCCAAGGCACCCCCCAAAATAATTTCAAGCTGGGCGGGGGCACTGCTGTTGCGAGCTCTCCGGAGCTCATTTCTAGGCAGGCAGCCCTCGCTGCTGGAATAACACTCATTTAGCTTCTTCGAAATGAATGTTATCCCAGCAGCGAGGGCTGCCTGCCTAGAAATGACCTCTGGAGAGTTCCCAGCAATGGAGGCTCCCACCAGCTCGAAGTTGTTTTGTGGGGAGATTAATTCCTCCAGCACGGACCGGCACTCAACTGCTCATGGACCGGCACCAGTCCACAGTCCAGTGGTTGAGAAATACTGGTGTAGATTACACTAATAGGAAAGTTCAAGAAATTAAATATATGCCAGACCTTTTTATTAATGTGTTAGGGAAAGTAAAAGAACAGTTTGAAATGTGTAGGATTCATTCATTTTATGGAATGACAACCATATATGGTAAATATGAATCAGTAAATGTGAATCTGAGAAAGAACTGCTTTTCCTGGGCATGGTGTTTTGGAATTATTGATTTCAGTGAGTGTTAAAATATATTCAGAATTCCTTCTAGAATATACAAAAAAATTAAACTGGTCCCCAAACATATTTCAGTATAATAAGTAGTGCATTCGGCTAAGTTAAGTGACAGGATTGTTCATGCAAAATGTGGTTATCTGTAGGTCATTGGGAAGTATGTCTTTATATTGCACAAATTCTTCAAACATTTTTATTCTGAATTTTTTCAGATTAATTTTAACCAAAAATGGGATGATGATTTAGTCATTTTAATTCTCAGGGATATTTTTATCATAATGTGCTAAGAGAGTCACCATAATCACTCAACGGGCTTTTAAGTTGTACTATGTTTATCCTGGCTTGTTTTCTTCAAACAAACAAAAGTATTTTAACAAGACCATTAACTACTTTCAATTAACTACTTATAAATGTGAGGTTTTAAAAAAAATTCAATAGGCAATTTCAGTTAAGTCAACATGAGAAACAAAATATTGAGTGGTACAGTTCAGTCTTCACCTTTGTCTACCTATCTGTCCGTAGTCTGGAAAAGACAGGCAAGCCTTCCTGCTTTTTCAGTTCCAAATTATTTCTTAATTTAGAATGAATTTATCCAAAGGAAGAAGAAAAAATCTTTTTACACCTACAGAAGAAGTTACTGTTGTTAGAAGCTGGATTACCACTTTAGTGATCTCCAAATCCAAATGTTTAAATGACTTTCACTAACTCACTGTGTAACTTCCTTTTAAACTTCAAACATTTCTTGAATTGGCCACTATTGTCCCTAAAATTTACTTTCATGACAGGTTTCCTCAGGACTGCATGAATATGTTCTGCTCAATTTTTGTTTCACTTTCTGTTCCTCCTCCTTGCATTTATGTCCATTCCTCCTCCTTGCTCAAACCTATTCCATCTCCCCAAATCCCTATTCACTGCCTTTGCCTTTGTATTTTCAAAGAGAGATAAGGGCTTGACTGTGTGCATGGTAAACCACCTGCAGAATAGGACTGATCATACCTGTTCTCTCATCTCCATATAATTCTGTTAACTAGTATGTTTACAGAATAGAATAGATGTTATAATTATTACTTATATATTTTATCTAGGGCTTTGTAACAAATTGTTTTAAGAAAAACTTAAAATCCAATTTAAATCAAAAATCCAATTTATATACAATTCATTTTTAAAAAACAGTTTTAAACAACCTTGCTTTCCCTACTCCACTGTATCAGTGAAAGCTTGCAGTAGTGCAAAAGTGTGTAGTACTAGGACATGTCACCATTTTATATTACTAGGCCTGTTTAGTTACACTCTAAGATTAATGATAGATATTTTCTTATTTTATTTATTCTATTCATTAAGTTTGTATGCTTCCCCAAACTTCCATCTCTGAACAGCTTACAACATAAAAACAAGCTGAAACACAAAAGTAAAAACCTTAGAACAATTTTAAACCACAATTAAATTAAAAGGCTTGGGTGAAAGTCTTTAACTACTTTTTTAAAATTGCCAGAGATGAGGAGGGTCTCATCTCAACAGGGAGTGAATTCCAGAGTGTCAGGGCAGCAACAGAGAAGGCCCATGCCCAAGCAGCCACCAGACGAGCTGGTGGCAGCTACAGACTGACTTTCTCCGGATAATCTCAATATGTGATGGGACTCAAGAAAAAGACAACATTATCTTAGATACCCAGGGCCTAAGCTGTTTAGGGCTTTATAGGTTGTAACCAGCACCCTGAATTTTGCACAGAAACTTAGCAGCAGCCAGTATAGCTCTTTCAATACAGGAGTAATATGGTCTCTTCAAGACCCAGAGACCATCCTGGCTGCTGCATTCTGTACCAACTGCAGTTTCCGGACTACATACAAAGACAGCCCCACATAGAACGCATTGCAGCGGTCAAGTCTGTAGTTTACCAGCATATGCAACATTGTTTTAAGGTTGCAGCTGCCATATCAGCTGAAGTTGATAAAAAGCATCTCTGGCCACAGCCTCAACCTGGGACACCAGAGAGAGGTGTGAATCCAGAAGCACTCTCAGATTGTGTACCTGTTCCTTTTGGGGAAGTGTGACTCTATTCAAACACAGAAGGTTGGTGACAGGCCTATAGTTGCTCAACTCTGAGGGATCCAATGTAGGCTTCTTCAAAACAGGCCTAATAATAGCTTCCTTACGGCAAGGAGGCATCCGGTCCTCCCTCAGAGAAGCATTTATCATCTGTACCAGGCCTTCTACAACATCCTCTCTGCCAGATAGTTGGGCAAGGGTAAAGAAAACAGGTGGTAGGCTTCACCACTCCAAGCAGCTTGTCCACATCTTCAGGAATCAAAAACTGGAACTGATCCAGCCTAACCACACAACAGGAGATTTTATCCACAAAGTACTAATTAAACATGTCACAGCAGGTAATAGATGGTTCCAAATTCTGATTCAAGCAAGGATCAGGATGGACACATACTAGCCATCTCATAACCCTGAATAACTCCGCTGGATGTGAAATTGAGGATGCAATACGAGCTGAAAAGAATTGCTTCTTTGCCGCCCATATTGCCAGAGCATAGATCTTCAAATGCGCTCTATTTTGTAATCAGTCAGATTTGAGTTGAGTCTTTCTCCACTTGTGCTCCAGATGTCTACCTTGTTGCTTCAGCCCCCATAGTTCTTCTGTATACCAAGGGACAAATTTTCAAGCAGATCTGAGAGGATGCTTAGGAGCAATCATATCTACTGCCCTGGTGAGTTTGCTGTTCCAATTCTCCACCAGGGCATCAACAGGATTACCAGCTGAGCCAACACTAAATCCTTCCAAGGTGTCTTGGAATCCTATTGGAACCAATAATCTTATCAGACGGTCCATCTCCCTGCAGAGGTGGGGTGAAAGTGAGAGTCCAACCTTAACCAGATGGTGGTACGTCCATAACAATGGGGAAATCGCAGGAGTCCCCATCCATGGAATATCACGATGATCACAGTAAAAGACCAGATCAAGCACATTACCAGCAATATGAGTCGGCCCCAAGACTGCTTGGGATAGGATCATAGTTGTCATGGCTGCTATGAACTCCTGAGCTGCCATAGACAAATCTATCCCAAAGTGAACATTGAAGTTCCCCACCACCACAAGTCTGGGGAACTCCAACACCATTCTGTTGGGTAGGGGGGTGATCGGTACACCAACAGAAGTCCCAATCTATCCCTGGTCCCCAGACTTAAGTACGCACACGCAATATGAACCAGATACAGCGACAGGGATCCTGATAAGGGAGATGTTATTCGTATAAGCCACAGCCACACCACTTCCCCACCAGGAAACCCAACAGAGGACCCTGGAGGGATTACAGGACTGCCCTTTACAGGTCTAAAGTCACATTGGTGGTTGGGTTTTGTTATTGTTGTTGTTTGCGGGGGGGAGCCTGCTTTGCTCATAACATTGATGAAGTTTGGTATGTTACATTTGGAAGTATGGTTTATTCAGACAATTAGTTTAAATATAATTTACTTTTAAATGTTATTTAATTTGTTACAAATGGAGTGCAATCAGCTAAACTCCAAGGAATCCAACATCTTGTAAGCCAGTTTCTTCTATCTTCAGTACCAGCTTTTTGCCTGTTTCTCACAAACTGTCAAACACTGTTTAAGAGAAGCAGGCAGAAAGTTAATGTTCAAATCTAGGGGGAAAACTGGCTTACATACAGTGCAGTGCCCCACCAATTGGAGTGGGGCGAGGACATTCATTCTGGTTATCCCCAAATCATGTCCTCAGTTCTCCCATGCTTGCAGAGGCTCCGTCACCACTAACAACTATGTCATCACTGCAATGACAAGCCTCCCGTTATTCACAATGTGCATGGAGCAAGCTCAAGCCAAATAAAAAGCAAATCTCGTGACTGATTATTTTAGTGTGAAAAATGTATTTTGGAAAAGACATTAAAAAATACTGCGGCAAATTAGATCAGGAAAACTGTCTTTGCTTACAATGGTTTAGATTTTTCCTTTCTGGTTATTCTTGAACTTTAGACACTTCTTAATGGTAATGTAATCACTATTGGTCATTTACATTGTATAGTGGTCACCAGGGATGTACACGAACCTGTTCAGCGTTCTATTCCTAGAATGAACAGGTTCAGAACCCCCCGCGTTTGAACCAATTCAAATGCAGGGGCAGGGGCTCCTTTAAGCTGTTGAGAAAGTGCTTTTACCTCCCCCGCCACACTTCCCCCTCCGGCGCTGCTGTAAGAACCGCTAATATGGGGCAGTTGTATTCCCTCTTGTCTCCTCGGTCAGTGTAATACCGGAAGTGGGGGTGGGGGCGTGGGCCCAGCATATAGTAACACAGTACAGAACTTTGGGAAGCCCAGCATCCTCCAGGAGCTTCACAGTTAACAAACCCACTTTCACGCCACTTTTCAGCAGCACACAGGGTTGGATATTTAAACTTTAAACCTCCTTGCACAACAGCTGAGAAGTAGGCAAGAGCAGATATTTCAAGTTTAAACCACCACACCAGCAATCTCTGCACTTCACAGCTGATAGGCAGGGAGGTTTAAAGTTTAAATATTGACCCTCCCCACAGGGCTCTGTGGATGCCAGGAGTCAAAATCAACTTGATGGCACACTCTACTTTTACCACTTCTCAGCTGGCAGGAAAGTGGATTGTTTGGTTAACTTTCTTCCTCCCAATGTGGCTGGCTAAGAAACCTAACCCCATTTGGGGGGTTAGGTCAAGCACACCAATATTGCAGTTTCAACATTCACAAAACATTTCAAGAACATTACCTCCATGATATTACAGGGCCTCCTATGTTATAAAGAAATTCTGGAATTTTTTTCAGATTAATTTTCATCAAAAAATTTGGATGATGATTTGGTCATTTTATTTAGTACCAAAGCACATACAAACCATATTTACCCAAATCAAAGACTCTGAATTCAGGATGACCACCATAAAAAGTAGAAGTTTAAATACAGATTATTATACCTGCTTTTACGCAAAAGGAACAGGACTCTGAATTTAAGAGGTGGCTATAGCAATAGCAATAGCAATAGCAATAGCACTTACATTTATATACCGCTCTATAGCCGAAGCTCTCTAAGCGGTTTACAATGATTTAGCATATTGCCCCCAACATTCTGGGTACTCATTAGCTACCTCCAGCCTCAGAGGACTGATGCCTCTAAATATCAGTTGAAGGTGAGCAACAGCAAGAGAGAGGGCATGCCCTCACCTCTTGCTTGGGCTTTCCAGAGGCATCTGGTGGGCCACTGTGTGAAAGATAGGCCTTTCGCCTGTTCAAGCAGAACTGTTCTTATGATGACCTCCTGATTTATAATATCAAAAAACTGGGAGGGGAGGAGGACTAGTGTTAAATTTAGGTAAATACAGTACATTAGGAGGTAAAGCAGCTCCAGCTCAATTATTCATGCCTGTTTGGAGGATATTTTTGTCATGATGTACTAAGAGAAGCACCATGATCAACACAGACTTTTAACTGACCCAACAAGCTAGTTTATACCAGTCAGTTTTCTTCAAGTGACAAAAAGATACAAAAGTACATGATTTCTGACCTATTTTAGTTATACACTTAATTTTTATTTTTTTTTAAGGCAACTCCAGCCATGTCAACATGAGCAATTTAAAATATTGGGTGGTACAGCTAACCCAGTTTCCTTCACCTTTCACTTCCTATTTGTTCATAGTCTGGGAAAACACAGAGAAGCCTTCTTGCTTTTCAGTTCCCAAATTATTTCTCAGTTTGGAATGAATTAGTTCAAAGGAAGAAAAATTCTTTCTAAATTATAGAAAGAATTTACATTATATTCTTTCTACACCTACAGAAGAGGCTACTGGTGTTGAAAACTGGAATACCACTTCAACAGTCTCCAAATCCAAATGTTTAAGTTACTTTCACCAGTTCTCTGGTCTGACTTTCTTTAAAACTTCAACAGCAAACATATGTCTTGAACTGGCCACCCTTCACCCTGAAACTTACACAGAACACATTTCTTCAGAACTTAATGAATATTTTTCTGCTCACTTTGTTTCACTTTCTATTCTCCCCCATCCTTTGCATTTATATCCAGACTTCTCCTCACTCAAGTCTACTCGATTCCCCCAAATTCTCTATTCATTCACCTTCTTTGTCTTTGCACTTAGAGAGAATGTATACACACACAACCTGCAAAATAGGGTTGATCATGTTATACCTCTTTTCATATACTGTTAACAAATATGTTCATATAAAATGTTTAGAAGTTATTACTATTTGTGATGGTATCTGACGTAGCTTCATCTTTTTTACAAACTGTTCAAAGAAAATTTTAAAATCAAGTATATATTTTTAAAATCCAATCAAAAATCTTTTTTTTTAAAATCAAGGAGTTTTATCTGTCCTGGGCACAAGTTAAACATGCATAAATTATCTACATAAATGACACCAACTCTGGTTAGCAGCTTTCATTATAATTTTTGACTCATTGTCCCCGTTTTAATGGAATTGTCCAGGGGCAGTCTACACTTTATAGCTCCTCAGCAGACTAGAATCTCTTATGCATATGCCAAACCCAACTGAAATTAAGTACATGCTGGTATATCAAAACTTTTATTTTGGAGTGGATACATGGTCACTGGATGAAGATTTCCAGGCTGGCACTGTCTTGCACAGATTTGTTGCTAAGCACTTAGTGCTTTAGGCATTGAACCTGAATCTACCCAGCCCTAATCTAACGCTACCCACTACACCACATTGGATTTAGGATCCTTACCTCAGCTGCCACCACCTAAAGAAGTAGAGCTACAGCCATTTCCCATGCGTTTGCAACATACAACCAAGAAGCCAGTCCCCTAACAAATTCTTCTCCTAGGTAAGTACAAAGCTAGCTCTGCTGTATTATGCCATTATGTAAGCATTGTCTAAAAATGAGAACACTAAAAAAAAGTGTGCACTGTTTTACAAGCCAGGTAAAGTGTGAGGATATTTAACTGTGTAGCATTCAACAAGATTAAAAAGGAAGACAACTCAAATAATATGTACGTCTCAAAAAAAATTGATACCATAAGATGGTCATTTGGAAATGACCAACTTAGTGACCCCTCTTTATCAAGTTATTTTTGAATCTTAATGCAGGATTCACAAGCTAAAATTAATTCTTTTAGGTTTCAAAGTGCTACAAGCCTACAGGACAGCTTATTGCTTAGTAATTTGCAGTTTAGCATATTATGCTCTAGAGCCTAAAGAGCATCTGGAAGCATTCAGGACGGTGTCCTGAAGGAAACTTTTGAATAATCAATCACGGGGGGGGGGGAGGGGGGAGTGTAAAATCTTCCCAGGAGTACATTCCAGCATTCCTAGCTCACTTCTAACCATGCAGTCTGAGATCCGTTCATCAGGAAAAGGGAACTAACAGTTTCTTGAATTTTGCAGAGATTTCAGTTGCCTCATGTTGACATTGAAGAGATCTCTCCAATTTTGTTAAAGAATACTTACAAGTCCTCCACATATATCCTAGCAGAAGTTACAGTCTAGTACATTTGTACTTCTGCAATATGGATAATTTGCAGAAGCTGGAACAGAATTACATCCTTGTTTTTGAAAACAAGTTTCTAGCTCTTCTGAAGATCAGAAGACTATAGTGATCATAAGATGAAGTATGTGTGCCCTGTGTAACAATACAGCCCTTCCATGTCCTTTCCAGTCACCTCCCCTTAAACATACACGCAACTGCCAATCACTTTCCTGTCTCTCTGTTCCCAGAACCCCTTGCAAACAAGAAATCGCATACTCCCAACTATGGAGATAAAAAGAACACAATACAAACATCACATATTAGATTGACTGAATAGCTTGTCCTGAAAAACATACATTTTCATAGAGTGGAATTTTTCAGTTCACAAGAGTAGTTGCTACAGCTACTCTTACATACTCTTATCTATGCTTCTATATGTGCCACCATTTTAATGCTCATATCTACAAAAATCATCATTAATGAAATTTAAATTTAAATGTTTCAGCTTTAAAAAAAAATTAGAACTGGAAATTGACTGTTCAGACAAAAAACAAATGGGGTGTCCTAGACCAGGGATTCTCAATGTTGGGTCCCCAGATGTTATTGGACTTCAACTCTAATAATCCCCAGTGGCCTTTGGTTGGGAATTACGGGAGTTGATGTCCAACAACAACTGGGACCCAACACTGAGAATCCCTGTTGTAGACAAAGCTAGTCATGATGGACAGCTCGTTTAAAGTGTCAACTCAGTGAACAGCAGCTTTTAAAAGGGCAAATTCCATTCTAGGGATCATTAGGAAGGGGACCAAAGATAAAAATACTAATATAATACCCTCATATAAATCTATGGTGCAGCCACATTTGGAATACTGCGTATAGTTCTGGACACTGCATCTTAAGGAGGGCATTGCAGAACTGGGAAAGGGATTCTGCTCATCTGCATACTAATCTTATGCTACATATGATTTTATTTAAGCCTTTATTATATCTTTCCACATTAGGTGTTGATGTATTTGCATCCATGTTTCTTGAAGCAGAAAGTGGAAGTTAAGACTCATGCCAACAGTATTCCAAACAGTTACATTAATTTGAAGTGCACTTAAAAAGCAATAGGACGAAGATTCAGGTTCTGAATGTGATTGAGCTTTCCTTCAAGAATCAAAGACTGAGGAAATGTATGAATGTTCATTTTGCTGAGAGATAGTTCAAATCTTATTGAGAGTCCTCCCCACACATTTAAGATCCATTTCACCTCTAATAAGAGATCCATCAGTCTTGCTAATACAGGTGAACCTCCTTACTCACAGATTCATTATCTGTGGTTTCACATATCCACGGTCGGGGAAATGACACCCGACCACGGCATACATGGGGGGCGGGGAGACCAACACATCAACCTCGCATATCCACGGGTTGGGGGTGGCTGGAAATGACCATGGAGGGAAGAAGAGCGGTGCAAAAGCTAGTCCAGATGCCAGTCATTGGCATCTGGACTAGCAGTTGGAGATAATATTCCATTACTAAAAAGTAAAGCCACACCATATTAATTTTCCCCTCTGAAGCTGAGCAGTTTCCCACTTCAAGGAGCTTAACCAAAATATATGGCATGAGGATCGGGGGTCGGGATCCATTAATTCCTTAATGTGGTGTAGATGTTGTACTGAAAAATTCACAACTTTATGGGGAAATAAAATTTTAAAGTATTAATTTATCAGTAAAAGATATGTACTCTGATGCTTTTTAGGGATAATCACCTGAAAAATCATTAGTTACAACTATGAAATTGACAAACTGGCCTAATGTTGTATTACTAGTGAATTTTGTGAAACAATGACTAACACGAAACAATGACTGGCATCCGTACTAGCATTGCATGCATGCAATAATGAGTTCCAAACTTCTATCTTATTTTTTTATTATTTTTAAATTAGATTTTTATACCGCCCTTCCGAGCTGGCTCAGGGCGGTTTACAATTAAAAAACAGAAATCATTAAACACAATTTAAACAGAAATACAAATATAAACACCAATTTAAAAACATCTTAAAAAACAATTAAACTATCAAAACAATTAAAACCCTGAAAACCAGGTTAACATTAAAACAATTAAAACTAATTAAAAACCCTGAAAGGCCAGGCCAAACAGATGGGTTTTAAGGGCTCACTCGAAGGTCAGTAAACAATTAAGATTACGAATTTCTGCTCGGAGTGCATTCCACAGCTCAGGAGCAGCTACAGAGAAGGCCCGCCTCTGAGTCGCCACCAAACGGACCGGTGGTAACTGGAGATGGACCTCCTCACGTGACCTTAATGTGCGGTGGGGATCATGTAGAGGAAGGTGCTCTCTAAGATAACTCGGACCCAAGCCGTTCAGGGCTTTAAAGGTAATAACTAGCACTTTGTATTTTGCCCGGAAACATATTGGCAGCCAGTGTAACTGTTTCAAAACAGGCATAATGTGGTCCCTCCAGGTTGCCCCAGAGACCAATATGGCTGCCCCATTCTGAACTAACTGAAGTTTCCAGACTACGTACAAAGGCAGCCCCACATAGAGTTCATTGCAATAGTCAAGCCGGGAGGTTACCAGCTGATACACCACTGTTTTGAGGTCATCCTCTTCAAGGAATGGGCGCAGCTGTCGAATCAGCCGAAGCTGATAGAAAGCACTCCTGGCCATAGCCTCCATCTAAGATACTAGGGTGAGGCCTGGGTCGAGGAGTACTCCCAAGCTGCTTACCTGTTCCTTCTGGGGGAGTGTAACCCCATCCAGCACAGGAAGATCTAACACACCCCTCAGATTCTGAGCTCCCATAATGAGCACCTCTGTCTTGCTTGGATTCAGCTTCAATTTGTTATCCCTCATCCAGCCCATTACTGTCTGTAGGCAGGCATTTAAAGAACGAGTGCCATTTCCTGAAGATGAAAGGGAGAAGTAGATTTGGGTGTCATCAGCAGACTGATAACACCCAGCACCAAATCTCCTGATGACCTCACCCAGCGGTTTCATGTAGATATTGAAAAGCATTGGTGACAGAATGGAGCCCTGAGGGACTCCATATAACAGCTCCTGTTTTGAGGAGCAACTGTCACCAAGCTCCACCATCTGGAATCTACCTGAGAGATAGGAGCGGAACCACTGCAAGGCAGTGCCCCCTATCCCAAACTCCCCCAGGTGATCCAGAAGTATACCATATTCAATGGTATCGAACGCAGCTGAAAGATCCAGAAGAACCAGCAGAGTCACACTCCCTCTGTCGATTCCCCGGTAAAGGTCATCCAACAGGACAGCCAAGGCTGTATCAACCCCACAGCCAGCTCTAAAACTAGTTTGAAATGGGTCTAGTTTCCTCCAAGACTGTCTGGATCTGGTCAACCACCACCCTCTCAATCACCATGCCCAACCAAGGGGGATTGGAGATTGGCCTGTAACTATCCATTGCTAAGGGGTCCAGGGAAGGCTTCTTTAAGAGTGGTCTAACCATTGCCTCCTTCAGACATGAAGGACTCCTACTCTCTCTCAGTGATGCATTTATGATATTAACTAAGCCACCTCTAACAATCTCCCTGCTAGATAGAAGCAGCCAAGTCGGGCAAGGATCCAGAGAACAGGTGGTAGGCCGCACCGCCCCAAGCAGCTTGTCCACATCCTCAGGAGTCACAGATTGAAACTAATCCAATCTATTACTGCAAGAGAGATTGCAGGACACCTCCTCCATAGACCTTGTAGAAATAGTGGCGTCCAAGTCAGCCTGAATACAGGATAACTTATTCGCAAAGAACCCATTAAAGGCATCACAGCAGAGCAACTCCGGGTACTGACTGGAAGTAGAAGGAGCAGAAACCAAACTCCTCACAACCCGGGATAGCTCCGCCGAATGTGAACCTGCAGCCGCAATGCGCGCAGACCAGAATCTCTTTTTCGCAGTACGCACTGCGACCGCTTAAGCCTTCAAATGGGTCACATGCTGAATCCTGTCAGATTCGAACCGAGTTCTCCTCCATTTGTGCTCTAATCGCCTACCCAACCGCTTCAGCCCCTGCAGTTCCTCAGTATACCAAGGGGCCATTTTTGCAGCAGGTCGGAATCGTGTCTACTGCCCTGTTGAGTTCCCTGTTCCAGGTTCCCACCAGGGCATCGACAGAATCACCGGCTGCACCAATGTCAAAATCCTCCAAGGCCTTTTGAAATCCCACTGGGTCCAGCAGCCTTTTTGGACCAGCCTAATAGGTCCACCACCCCTGCAGGGGTGGATTGCGGCTGTGAGACCAACCTTAACCAGGTAGTGGTCCATCCATGACAATGGGGAAACCACTGGATCCCCCACCCACGGAACACCCCCCTGATCTGAACAAAAGACCAAATCGAGTACATGGCTGGCAACATGAGTTGGTTCAGAAACTAATTGGGATAGGCCCATAGTTGTCATGGCCGCTATGAACTCCTGAGCCGCACCAGACAAGCCAGCCCCAAAGTGGATATTGAAGTCCCCCAGCACCAAAAGTCTAGGAGACTCCAACACCAACTCCATGACCAGCTCCGTCAGCTCAGTTAGGGAGTCAGTTGGGCAGCGGGGTGGACAGTACACCAACAGAATCCCCAGTCTATCCCTAGTTGCCTGCCTCAGAAAGACCCACTCAATACAACTGTCTCACAGTGGCCCTTGTAAGGGAAATAGTATTCTTATGGACCACAGGCACTCCACACACACACCCCGCCCACTTCCCCTGGCCTGCGCCATGACAGAGTAACCTGGTGGGAGAAGCTGAGCCTACACTGGACCACTCACCTCCCCCAACCAGGTATCAGTTATACATGCCAGGTCAGCTCCCTCATCCACGATCAAATCGTGGACAATTTCGGTCTTATTCTGAACTGACCTGGCATTACAGAGGAGCAAGTTCTACTGCACTATTGCTTGAACAGAGGAAGGGATGAGTTTTCACCGCTCTTCTTCCTCCTACACAACCCTCAGAGAAATATTTTGATGATGCACAGGGGGCTTCAGATTGAAGGAGAAGTTATGAAAATTGCCCCTTTTGCTGCCCAGGCAACAGCACAGCAGCAGTCTAGAACTTGCACACAATGCTCATCTGGATGTCAGCCAATGATTTTTTAGAAAAGGAGAATTTCCCATACTTGATTTTTCTGTGGAAATTTTTTACCCCACATATCTGAAGAACATGAATGATAGAACAGTAGAAATTCAAAGTTGTTCAGGGGAAGTCACTGGAGAAGTATTATGAGGTGCAAGCTTCATGTTTTGAACAGTTACAACACATTTTGGTCTGGCTTAAAAGTCAATCCTTACTAACCAGTCACCACCAGCCTGGGTTGGTAAAAGTATATGATTTTTTAAAAATCAGTTAAATGGATATTCTCATTTAAATGGGATTTTTTATATTTAAACACAATTCATAAAAAGAGGAACCTAGGTCAAAGATCTCATCATGAATATTAATCATAACTTCTCATTAAAACATGTTAAGAACAGTATATGGGGATGAGAAATAACAATAAGCTTATTCTGCAGGTGGTGTACATGCAGCACGCACACACACAGAATCAAGCCCTCTTCCCTAGAAGTACAAAGGTGGTCAACTGATGGAACATTGCGGGGGTGGAGTAGTCCTGAGAGAGGAACAGTTATAAATTATAAATGTAAGCGATGTGGTGGGGGGAGGAATAGTAAGTAAGTGAACAAAACATCTTCATGCAATCCCGAGGAAACGTTTTTGGAGTGTATCTTCCATTGTAAAAGGGAAATATCTATCATGGCAGCCAGCTGTAAAAAGATCTGATTTGGAAATATTTTAATAAAGTTTCTGTGGGTAATGCAGGAACGTGTGCAAAATACAAAGAAATTTGAGGCCTGATTGCCCGAATGAAACAGCATTATGACCACTGCAAATTGAAAAATAAGCCACTGCATGGTCAATATTTGCACAATATAAGTGGAAAATCAGACATCACCAAGACCTGGCAATGGCTTAAGAATGGCAACTTGAAGAAAGAAACAGAGGGTTTAATACTGGCTGCACAAGAACAGGCACTAAGAACAAATGCAATAAGAGCAAAAGTCGAAAAATCCACAACAAACAGCAAGTGCCGCCTTTGTAAAGAACATTGACAATAAAATTCTGTTATCCCAGGTCCTTGGGAAGGACTCGATGTCTGGATAAAACAAACCAGTCAATAACACCTGTCTGACTGTGTAAACAAGAAATAATCATAATAATTTTTAAAGTGCTGGCTGTGCTGCTGGCCTGCCAGCCTGCCACCCAATCCAGCCAGGCTCAACACAGGCGGCTGTGGTGTGGCTGGGCCAGGCAAGCAGACAGCCATTTCTGCTTGCCAGTCAGGTTACGCCTGTACTGTGTGCACACTTGCACACGTGATGCCATCGCCATGCACGTCACACACATGCATGAATCTCAGGCAAGGGAGGATGAGTGCAAGGCAGAGGCAACCAGCAGGTAGGAACCATGGTCAACTGAGCCGAGCAGCTGCCCTCAGGTCTCGCACTCTCCTCCCACATGCTCACCCTGCCCCTATGCTTTCTCTTTCTCCTTGTCCCCTTCCTCATCATTCCCCTGCTCATTTCTCTTTTTACTTTGCTTTGTTTGTTCTTTTTCGGTTTTATTTTTGGTAGTTGCTACTAATACTATTTCTGGTGTTACTGTTAGCTCCTAACAGTTTTTCCTTCTTTGTCTCTCTCTGCCCCTTATGGTACTCCTCTGAAGTTAGTTTGGGGCGCAGTCACTGGTTTAGCTTTGCTGAGAGCTGCTGTAGCAGTCTCTTGTTTGTCCCGAGTTTCTTACTTGCCCCTTGTCCCTTAAGGCAGGGATCCTCAACGTTGGGCCCCCAGATGTTATTGGACTTCAACTCCCATAATCCCCAACCAAAGGCCACTGGGGCTTGGGATTATGGGAGCTGAAGTCCACTAACATCTGGGGGCCCAACGTTAAGGATCCCTGCCTTAAGGGACTCCTCAGGAGTCAGAGTTTGGAGGATCCAGAAAATTACAGGCCAGTTAGCTTAACATCTGTTCCAAGCAAACTGATGGAAAGCATTCTCAAAGATAAAATTGTTAAGCATATAGAAGAACAGGCCCTGCTGAAGGAGAACCAGTGTGGCTTCTGCCAAGGTAAATTTTGCCTCACCAACCTTTTGGAGTCCTTTGGAAGTGTTAACAGGTGTGTGGATAAAGGTGACCCAGTTGACATAGTATAGCTGGACTTTCAAAAAGCTTTCGACAAAGTTCTCTTGAGAAAACTTAGTCATGAGATAAGGGGACGTGTTCATGTGTGGATTGGGAACTGGTTGAATGTTAGGAAACAGAGGGTAGGTATAAATGGACAGTTCTCTAAATGGAGGGAAGTAAGAAGTAGAGTCCCGCAGGGATCTGAACTTTTTAGTTTATAAAGACCAGAACTTTTTTGTTTATTCATAAATGATCTAGAAGTTGGGGTAAGCAATGAATTGGCCAAATTTGCAGATGACAAACTATTTAGGGTAGTGAAATCTGAAAGCGATTGCAAGGAGCTCCAAAAGGCTCTCTCCAAACTGGGTGAGTGGGCAACAAAATGGCAAATACGGTTCGATGTTGGCAAGTGTGAGGTTATACATACTGGGGCAAAAAGCCCCAGCTTCACATATACGCTTATGGGGTCCGAGCTGTGCGTGACTGACCAGGAGAGGGATCTATCTTGAGGTCATGGTGGATAGCTCCTTGAAAGAGATGATTCAATGTGCAGCTGCTGTGAAAAAGGCCAATTCCATGCTTGGAATCATTAGGAAGGAGATTGAAAATAAGACAGCTAATATTATAATGCCCTTATATAAAACTATGGTGCAGCCACATTTGGAATACTGTGTGCAGTTCTGGCCATCATATCTTAAGGACATTGCAGAACTGGAAAAGGTACAGAAGGTGATCAGGGGCCTAAAGCACCTTCCTTACGAGGCCAGGATATAACACTGGGGCTTTTTAGTTGAGAAAAAAAGATGACTGAGGTCTATAAATTCATGCATGGTGTGGAGAACATTGATGAGAAATATTTCTCCCTTTCCTAACACTAGAACCAGGGGTCGTCCCATGAAACTGATTGCCAAGAAATTTAGGACCGACAAAAGGAAGTACTTTTCCACACAATGTATATGGAGTTCTCTGCCACAAGATGCGGTGACAGCCAACAACCTGGATAGCTTTAAGAGCGGTTTGGATAAATTCACGGAAGACAGGTTTATCATTGGCTGATAGTCTGAGGGCTATAGGCCACCACCAGCCTCAGAAGCAAGAGGCTTCTAAGTACCAGTTGCAAGGAAGTAACAGCAGGAGAGAGGGCATGCCCTCAGCACTTGCCTGTGGGCTTCCCAGAGACATGTGGTGGGCCAATGTGAGAGATGCGATGCTGGACTAGATAGGACAGCATCACATCTGATCCAGCACAGGTGTGAAATTGCCAACCTCCTTGCTAAAATATTTAACTTATCCCTGAAATCAGGCTCTGCACCAGAGGACTGGAGAGTAGCAAATGTAACACCGATTTTCAAAAAGGGATCCAGGGGCGATCCGGGAAATTACAGGCCAGTTAGCCTAACGTCCGTTCCAGGCAAATTGATGGAAAGCATCCTCAAGTATAAAATTGTAAAGCACCTAGAAGAACAGGCCCTGCTGGGAGTGAGCCAGCATGGCTTCCGCAAAGGTAAATCTTGCCTCACAAACCTTTTGGACTTCTTTGAGAGTGTCAACGAGTTTATGGACCAAGGTGATCCAGTTGACATAGTATACCTGGACTTCCAAAAAGCTTTTGACAAAGTTCCTCATCAAAGACTCATGAGGAAACTTAGCAGTCATGGGATAAAGGGACAAGTACATGTGTGGATTGCTAACTGGTTGAAACACAGGAAACAGAGGGTAGGTATAAATGAGAGAGTTTTCACAATGGAGGGAAGTAAGAAGTGGGGCCCCCAGGGATCTGTACTGGGACCGGTGCTTTTTAATTTATTCATAAATGATCTAGAAGCAGGGGTAAGCAGCGATGTGCCCAAATTAGCAGATGATACCAAACTCTTCCGGGTAGTGAAATCCCAAACTGATTGTGAGCAGCTCCAAAAGGATCTCTCCAAACTGGGGGAGTGGGCAACAAAATGGCAAATGCGGTTCAATGTTAGCAAGTGTAAAGTGATGCACATTGGGACGAAAAACCCCAACTTCAAGTATATGCTGATGGGGTCCGAGCTGTCGGTGACGGATCAGGAGAGGGATCTTGGGGTTGTGGTGGACAGCTCATTGAAAGTGTCTATTCAATGTGCGGCAGCTGTGAAAAAGGCCAATTCCATGCTAGGGATCATTAGGAAGGGGATTGAAAATAAAACGGCTAACATTATAATGCCCTTATACAAAACTATGGTGCGACCACACTTGGAGTACTGCGTACAATTCTGGTCACCACATCTTAAAAAGCACATTGTTTAACTGGAGAAGGTACAGAAGAGGGCAACCAAGATGATCAGGGGCCTAGAGCACCTTTCTTATGACGCAAGACTACAACACCTGGGGCTTTTTAGTTTAGAAAAAAAGACAACTGTGGGAAGACATGATAGAGGTCTATAAAATCATGCATGGTATGGAAAAAGTGGAGAGAGAGAGAGATTCTTTTCCCTCTCACACAACACTAGAACCAGGGGTCACTCCATGAAATTGATTGCCAGGAGGTCTAGGACCAACAAACGGAAGTACTTTTTTACACAATGCGTGATCCACTTGTGGAACTCTCTGCCACAGGATGTGGTGACAGCCAACAACCTGGATGGCTTTAAGAGGGGTTTGGATGACTTCATGGAGGAGAGGTCTATCAATGGATACTAGTCAGAGGGCTGTGGGCCACCACCAGCATCAAGGGCAGGGTGCCTCTGAGTACCAGTTGCAGGGGAGTAATGGCACGAGAGAGGGCACCCCCTCAATTCCTGTCTGTGGCTTCCAGTGGCATCTGGTGGGCCACTGTGCGAAACAGGATGCTGGACTAGATGGGCCTTGGGCCTGATCCAGCAGGGCTGTTCTAATGTTAGGTTCAGACATGACAGAAATCAATGGTTTTCTGCAACAAAGAGTGGTCTCAGAAAGCCACAGGAAATCTGCTCACACTTGATGAACAAAAGGAGGAGAGGGAAAGCATTTCCTTTTGATTTGAACTAAACCACAATTCTACATTAGATACAAACTCAGAGACTGCCATTAAGTTTAAGTGAGGGATAAGGACCTGAACCAATAACTTGATCCTACTTTGTCCTAAGCCATAGTTCTCTACTTCATACACACTGAACTATGGTTTAGTTTAAATAAAGCAAAAGCTTTCATTCTCCTTTTGCAGATAGAAGGGGAGGGAAAGTACATGACCTCACAACTCTCAGAGGCTCATTCTCACAGCAGGAAACCATGGTTTCCCATTAAATCTGAATCTAGCCATCGAACTGGGATGGTGATTGGTGAAACACAGAAAAATTCCCAGGGACAATACATTTATCAATTGCTAAGACTTCACCAGAAAATGCTGAGCTACTCAAAAATGTTCTCAAAATCTTCACGCGGTTCTGAAATGAGACCAATACCTCAAATCAAGGACCACAAAAAGAAGATAAATAGGGCAATACTCAGAATCTAACACAGATAATCTTAACCACACTGCAGCTGCCAAGAGATCAAGTGCCAGTTCAGATGATACATCCGCTGACCTTCCCAGTCACAAGGAGAAGGAGCACAGGCACACACATCTCTCCCCACCATCTTGTACACTATCTTAGTATTATCCAAAAACTGAGGGGGATGGAGGTCATCTGAACCACTCAACTTGCCAATTAAAAAGGACTTGCCCCCTAAGACAGTGAATCAGATGAAACGAGCAAACATCCACGCCTATGTTTTACAATACAATTGCGGGGACCATTGGGCATATTGTCCAAAGGGGCCCCAAGTTTACATTTTTGAAATGTCAGAAGGCCATAGAGGCACAACCTTTTTCACATTTTAATAAGATAGCTTTGCTAGCTAGTACACAAAGTCTAATAAAGGCCAGCCAAATCATTATTACTTACATAAATGAGCCCAGAATAGTATCGGTCCTTCAAATTATGTAGAACAGAGGCTTCATTTAAGCAGGTTAATTCTGCCATGTCTTCCACTTTAGAAAATTTGGGAGGGTTCATCTTCTGAATGTCATCTTTGTTGACCACTGCCTTCTTTCCATTTTCAGCCAGTTCAACCAGCACTTCATCTCCCTTCTCCTCTTTGATGCTGGCAGCTTCAAAACCATGACGCTCTGAAGGAATCCAGACCAGTTTTTTAGCAGTCCAGTCAGCCTGCGTAGCAGGGTTGTAGATTACCGCCCTGTCCACAAAGAGGTATCTCTCTGGGTCCTCCTGGCCCGTTCTCTGTGCCATCGTAACAGATATATCCAATAATTGTAACCTAGTAAAAAGAAAAGCAAAAATGGCAGCCACTGGTAATCAAGATCAACTGGTTGAGCTTATTGTGGCTAAAGTTAGAGAATACTGTGTAGATAGGCTAACATTAACTAGGCAATCTTGGAAATAACCTGAAGGAGGGATTTAGGAGACTCTGCCAAACTGTGTTGCTTATGAACATAGAACATCCCATGAAGTCAGGCCATTTATGAAATTTGCATCTTACTTTTGCAGAAAAGCATATCTGCTCCAATGCAAAGCTCATGGTCTTCACTAAGAGCACAATTTGTAGCCCACTTTTGGATTCCAGTCGTTGCCCTATTGTAGGCCTGCTCAACTTAGGCCCCCCAGCTGTTGGCCTACAATTCCCATAATCCCCTGCTAACTTGGTAAAGAGGCACCTTTTAACATGGTGATTCTCTTTATTTAGCGGAGGGAGAGTAACTGGCCCTATCCAGCCACAGCACAGTACCTCCAGTGATTGTTGCTGGTGGATATCTTATGTTTCTTTTTAGATTGTGAGCCCTTTGGGGACAGAGATCCATATTATTTATTTATTATTTCTCTGTGTAAACCACCCTGAGCCATTTTTGTAAGGGCAGTAGAGAAATTGAATAATAATCATCACCGTCATCCCTGGTTATGGGCCACTGTGGCTGGGGATTATGAGAATTGTAGGCCAACATCTGCAGGAGGGCCGAAGTTGAGCAGCCCTACCCTATTGTTTTTAGTGTACTGAATCTGCTTATGGCAAAGTTCTCTGGTTGCAGATTACCAGTTCTAAACCAAATAGCTTCAATTTTATATTAAAAGTGTTTACTATTACATAGTTTGATTTTGGTGCAAAAGCAGAAGGTAATACTGAGCATCACCCAGTGACATTTCTACAACTACTTGTGTCAATACATAATACTTAAGACATTCTTCAACAGCTTCAGTCTACTCATTATTATACATTTTCCCAACATTTCCCTCATTTTATACCTCCATCCATTTCTGGCTTCTACAAAAATGAAATTATACAACAGGTATTTGACACAACTAAGAATATGATGGACTACAACTCCCATCATCCCCAGCCACAGTGGACATGGCTGGGGATGATGGGAGTTGTAGTCCATTAACATCTGGGGGCCCAGGGTTAAGAAACCCTGATATAGATAAAATCCTTCCAGAGATGACAAGGTAGGAAAATCAAATTTTGCCAGGCTCTGCTATAGATATACCTAAGAGCTAAGTCAAAAGTACACCCATACACACAAAGAATTACATGAAGGGGAACTTTGCAAGCAGAATTCCAAGAAAGAAATGGCTGGCTGAGTTCTAAAACGAGTCACCTAAAAACCCTGAGCCAGGACTTGCTGAAAGGCAAAAAGGAATGAAAACAGCTGATCAGCCACTTCAGCCCAAGGTCACTTCAAAGCCAGAATATACCATCTCTGAGAGAAATTTTAAATGCTTCCAGGTGGCAAAGAACCACCCTACATTCCCAAGCTATTACACCCATTACAGGGTGGGATTTTTATATTGTTACACTGGAATGTGATTGTCTGACATCTCTAATTAATTTAGTTGGTTTACTCTCATTTCTGCTCTAACTAAGCCTGTGCCCTGAAAGGGTTGGGGAAAGAAGAGCAATTAGTAAGAGCCCTGGAGCCCTATTCTACATACTGTACCTCATGGAGTTTAGGGAAATATTGCACCAAGTTAGCCTTATCCTAGTTCCTTTCTCTCTGAAGTGGGAAAACAAAGGTCTCCCTATTAACCCAATATCTTCTATTCCTAATCCTTTTTGGTACAAAATTATTCCCCAACATCACCATCTAAACTTCAGGGCAATAGCTCAAGCAGCTATTGTAGGTTCCTACTTGAGTAAGAACCTCAAGTAAGGTTCACAAGTCATGATAAAGACTTTCTTGTAACAAGTTTTGAAACAGCCAACATAAGCAGTACAATACGCATAAGCACTTATGTAGTTACGACATAAAATGCATATTGGTAAATTGGTGAATTCAGAACTAGTCCAGTAATCACACACAGAGCTATCATTTGTAGTATTATTTTCCTGGGTTTTAGAAGAATTTAATGCTTTTTTAAAAAAATTCAAGTACAGTTTAAAAAAATTTCCTCAAGTTAAATCCATAATAAAGTAGAGGTAAAGCGTGCCATCAAGTCAATTTCAACACCTGGTGCCCACAGAGCCCTGTGGTTTTCTTTGGCAGAATATAGGAGAGATTTATCATTGCCTCCTCCCACGCAGTATGAGATTATGCTTTTCAGCATCTTCCTATATCGCTGCTGCCCGATATAGTACCAGCGGAGATTCCAACTGGCAACCTTCTGCTTGTTAGTCAAGCATTTCCCCTCTGTGCCACTTAAGGTGGCTACTAAATACATAATACTCTATTACTATTTAATACTATTAATACATAGAGTAATACAGCAAGAAAGAAAGCTCAACTTATTCTTCATGAAATATCTAAACTGACTGAGATTACCAAACCAATTTTTCAAGTTAGTAACCCAAATGTTTAGCAGCTCTACTCCAAGAACCTCAACACAGAAAATCAATTACAGTAACTTTAATCAAGCTCTCTGCCACAAGACGACACATTATATTGCATTTTGTTTAATACATACCATCCTGACAATAAAGACTGTGCAGGATGAAAGTGAATGATGTGTGTGTCCTTTAATAACTAGCTACCTGAATTTTACAAACATTGGTCAAGAAATGGAAATTTCCATTCCTCTGATGCACTCTTAAGCAGAGCCTAAAGTTTATTGATCCAGGGATAGCAATGCACACTACAACTGATATCTCATGCAGCCATATTTTTCATGGAATCCTTCTAAATGCAGTAGCTATCTTGAAAGTTGTTCACACAGACATCATACATTTCAATAGCCAACTAATCTGAAACAGCTACGTCATATAATGTGCTACTTCCTCTCCCAATATTTCCTGCATTGTCCATACCATTTTAATCAGACACAGGTCGTATACAGCATCTATGCTGCATGGTTACTGTGTGTCAAACTGTTCACCACCATGCAGAAATGGGTTTTACCCACAAATGTAAACACAGATTAAGTTACACATCCCTTACAATCAAAAAAGTACAGGCCATTGGTGGTGGTGGGGATGAAAACAGTACTTCTTTCTACATGGGGAGTTTTAAGAATGATGTATTCAAAGAGAATTCATTCAGGCCATCCACCTCCAAGTGAACATTCACCAAACTACATTACTAGTGTCTACACTGACAGCATGTCAGTCTGATAAGTCACTAAAGCTTAACAAATGCAAAGCAAGCATGAAGTCATTCAATCCACCAAGGGGCCATTAAACAGCCCGCCTCACTTGCTGCAGACTAGCTAAATTCACATCATTAAACCAAGGGCTGACTATAGTAAGCACAACATACATATAATACAGTTCTTCAGAAGCTGCTGCTCATAAAGGAGGGGAAGCATTAGTAGAGTGGCTCCAACTGATCCAGAGCCCCAACAAGCCACATATAAGTAGGAGCCATCTACACAAAGAATTCTAGAAGTAGATTTAGCTGGAATAAGATACCTTCAAGAGAACAGATAACCAGATGTTATACTGTTCTGAAGGAATCTACAAACATCATTCTTCTAGGGAGACCCTATACTTCTAAGTCATCTTGCACCTATTTGTATTTCATAATACTATATTGCTAGGTATTTCTTTTGCCTCTTTCTGTAAAAGCCAGATCTCAGGGACACCTCCAGGTACAGATCAAATCCAGAATATTGAGTCCCAGAGGATCAATGAGAAACTCACTTAACACATCCCTGAGGAAGGACATCATCTAGCTCCCAATACAAAGCACACAAGGAACCACCATTAAGTTCCTAATTTAACCATTACCTCCAGGGTATAAATAGTCACATTCTCATTCTTGCTCCCCCGTGGATTACCTGGATGAAATAGGCACCAACTGGGATCTTTGCTGTTTGCTACATAGCTTCTCACTAGACACCCATCTCAACTAGGATTCCTTATCAGGATACTACCCTTGAGATCATTTTACATAGGCCTCTAGATCCTACAAGCCACCATACCACAAACCCCGCACCTCTCATTTCACATCCCATAACAGAAGTACCTATAATAACGGAGAGGCAACAACGTGGGAGTGGTCTGAGGGGTTCGCGCAGCCTTTTCAAGGACATGGATGCATCTGGAGCATCTCACATGCAAGGACGCAACAACACTATGCTAATAGGTGTGAGAGGTTTGCAGTTTTGCTTATTGTAAAGGGAATTGGTCAACGATTTGGAAATAAGTGGGTGCAGGTTCCAAATTTGGACCAGTTCTGACCAGTGCCCACAGCGAAGAACAAAAGAGGCGTGCTGCAACTTCCAATCCTCGCTATGGGAACAAGCACTACCCCTATGGACCTCAATGTGCCAGGAACATTATTTGGAACAGCGGACCTGCACACAGCGAGATCCCGGGTAGCCACACACAGACAGGTTGGGGAAAGGGAAACAGCACCCCCAATCTTCATACCGCGGGGGAGATATACACACCGTTTTGCAATGAAGGCGAACGCGATAATCCCTTCACTTCAACGGCCCCGCCATCCGTCAGAAAAGCAACCCCCCTTAAACAAAGGGACACGTGCTTTTTCTGCGACCCGGCCACAAGATAGCCAGCCCTTTTAACAACGCTTTGTGAACGAGCATCACAGAGGACGGGAGCAGCACCGCTAGATACATTTCTCAGGAACTCGTTCGTTTCATACGCTTCACGCCGCGACACTTAAAGGAAAGATGAGCCAGGAGAGAAGTCGAGCATGAGAGGGCAGCGAAGGGTGAAAGAGACCAGCATCCAGGGAAGCACCGGCATGAGCCGAGGCCCCACAACTTTTGCCTTTCCTCCCTCCACGAGACCACTAGGCGGGAAGCGGTGGGCATGGGGGGGGGGGAGGACACACAGGGATGAATGCAATTTCCCCATCCCCCGCTCCTTCCCCGTCACTCACGCGCCTCACCTGTATCCAGCGCACGCGCGCGCTCCTCTCAACCGTTCAAGCTCGTCCGCTCCTACCCAGAGTCGCCTCACTCTAGCGCGCGCTCGAACAGACCCTACACTAAGCACCCCGCCCCCGCTCCCGGCTCCTTTAGCGCCACACGGAGCACTCCCCACCTCCTTTCTTGCCCCGCCCAGAAGAAAAAAAGCTCCTGGGCTTCCCACTGGTCGCCTCAACCACCCATTGACGTCCTCCCTCTCTGCCCATTGGTCTCTTCGCCGCCCCGCCCCAAGCCAGGCTCATGGCAACCTTCGCAAGCTTCGCCTTCCAAATCCCGTCGCCTCCTACAGCTTCGCCATGCCTACAGGAAGCTTGGGTTGGCTACCTGGCTGTGTCTGTCAAGAGGAAGCTATTCTTCCAATGGCTGGCGTCTTATGCCTGTCACTCGATAACATGGAGAGGGGCGGACGTGGAGGATAGGGTGCACAGCTGCTGTCGCCTTTTCTTATCTTTTCTGCTTGTCTTGCCTGCTCTCGAGGTCAAAGCTTGCTCCAAACCGAGTGGCGGTCTGAGAGGGTCGGGGTAATAGGAGGATGCTCGCTCCGGTAGAACGGAGGGATAATTCGGTGTAGTCATTGCTTCAACATCCTACAGAGTCGCATGGAACACCCCGCCCACTTGCACCACATGCCTCTGCAGCCAGCTCTTCGGAACCGCAGTCGCACCCGCCTTCTCCCTGCCTGCTGCGCGATGGCATAATTAGAACAGCTACTCCCGGCTAACGTGATATGTATAATGCGCTGCTCTTTGTATGAAGCTATATGTAGCATTGCGTGGGAACACACTGCCAAGGCAGGGGGTATAAAATGCCTGCATGCAGCATCCCCCCCCCCCCGCTCCCATCTCATAGGCCGAGGCGCTGCAGCTAGCCCAGACCCTGCATTGGCCACACCCTTATGCCCCGCTTACAGACCCCTACTTTAAACGCAATCTCCTTAAAGGAGACTCCTTTAAGGAGACCCATTTTCGTTTGTCATATATTCAGGGCAGGCCACCACAAAATGTGTATGATGTGCTGCACCTTCTTGCAGTTAATTCGGTTAGGGATGAGGGCGGGGACCCTACCACTCTTTATCTTGCAAAACTCTGCATTGCATTCTAACCTTTGAACACAGTTTAATGTAAACAGCTTTTCCCCATTCTCTCTTATGCAACATTTTCCCCTAATCTTGAGAGCTCTTCAAGTTTGTATTGCTGCACTCCCCACAGAGCCAGATTTAGGCACAAACTAAGCAAGCTACAGCTTGAGGCCTCTGAATACCCCCAAATGACTAAACTTCAAGATTTACATAACTGGCTGAAAAATAAATGAGAAGGTGGTGGGGGTGGGGGGGCTCTAAAACAGACATAAGACCAAAAAAGACAAAAAATATGCCTCTATGACTACACTAATTTACCATATTGAGTTTATAAATTTGTGCAGACATCACTGTAAATCATAGCTAAACTTCATTAGACCAGGGCCTGGTTTAGACCAACACCCACCATCACAGTTACTAGCAGCATCTGCTTCTCCAGATGAATGCTGCAGTAACTGGGTAGCACAGTGGAGTGGGGCGGGGCGGGGGGAGATGACATACCAGGGCAGGACTTCTAATCTGTTTTGTAATGCTATGGGGCCTTTTAAACTTGGCATATTTTAGGGCCTCAACATGTATTAATCCAGCCCTAAGTCCCCATAAGAAACTCAGTCCACCTCAGACTTCTTTTAAGGTTTGGCTTTAACACTACCCTTCCTCCCGATGACATCTGCATTTGGAAATGTCAGGTGCATTTCTATAATCCCTGTGAGTAATAGGTGTAATATAATGATAATGATGATAATGATAAATGCATTTTTCTGCTGTGAGGTAATAATCAGTTACCATTTATCTGGCATCTCTGGTACCTTTCAAAATATTCTGTAGATTGAACTACTTTGAAGTTAACTGCTGATCTTTAGCGGCAGAGAAGACAAAAACAAAGGCAAATATCAAGAGGAAAAATATATACAATTTTTTTGTTATTTTAAATATCCAGGTGGCAATAGGTTGTGTAGGCAGTTCAGCTGCAGTGTTGGCTTGTGCATATGTGCCTGTTTGAGAGGACTTAAGGTCACTGTGAGAGTTCATAGGGCTAATTGGATCTGGCTGTTAAGGAGACTGATCAGGTGAAACCCATTAGTGGGACTGTGTGCATGCTGAACTAAAAAAAACAACAACACCCAAATTCTGCACCAAGAAAACTGAATTCTGTGACCTCTATATATTATACAAATGAGTATATTTGCATATGTACATTCTTTATTTTGTTGCAGCTGGGTTTGGAGATAGAAAGAGTTGTACAAGACACTTAAACTTTAGAAACCCTACTCACTCAGTCCCCAGTCAGTTCTGTCTTTTGAGAACTTAGTAGGCCATTGCCCATCTTTTCAGCCATATGGACTAGAACTTGCTTTTTTAAGAAAGAAAGAAAAGAAAGAAAGAAAATACAATTTTAGGATGCTGAATCTTGTGCTCAGAAACAAATTATCCCTTTGAATGCTTGTATAGAATTCAGTCCTGCCCATTAGGTCCAAGTAATGGAAAGGAAGAACCAGAATATTAAAGGCTGGTCTTTCATTAAAATGGATAAATTAATGTTGCTGTAAGAGACCTTTTTAGAGGGGATTGATTACTGACAAGTTCTCCTGTTGGTTATGGTTTGAATTATTCTTTCCCCCTTTAGAACACTACTTACTGTTTTATTTTCTACATTTATATACCATATTTTTATTAAGGCATTGAAAGTGGTTTGCAGTTTAAAATACGCTCTCACATACACAAACACACAGCAGCAGAATTGACTCAGCCCATTGTTGGTCCCTTCAAGAACTGGTGGAATAAGTTCCATGGCTTGGACATCTTGTTTCTGCTTTAGCAAATACAGTAATGGATATGGGGACTGCTCTGTTGCTTCTTATATCAGTCTTGGAAAGCTGTGTACATCAGATGTGGCAAGATGGCAACAAGTAATGAAGTCCTTGATTTGAATGACATCTGGCCATGATGAACTCATCATGGTCTTAAGCCACTCTCTCACAGCCTCAGTCCTCCATCTACAATATGGGGGAAATAATACTGCCCCCCTACCTGTAAGGATTACACATAATGCATGTTGGCACTCTAAATATTATACCAAATATTATCCGTTATACTAACCTTTTAAGCCTAATTTTGCAAGTACATTATATATTTCAGCTTCATATTGCCCGCCCGCCCCCTGCCTCGGATGTCAAATGATGTAATTGCTTTTTTGTTAGAGTGAGTAAAACTAACTCTACAATGGAAATAAATAATTGGATTTGACAAAATGTAATAGCTGACATACCACCCAAGGAGGCGCAGCAGCTGGAGCACTGCCCACACTGCGGTGTCTGTAGAAACACTCCTGTCAGTGTTGCGGGACGGGGCTGTTCCACTTCATTGTAAATTTGCACAACTGCAGTTGTGAGATGTGATGCCCATTATTTCCAATGGGCATCACATCACACAACTGCATTTGTGCAACTTTGTGATGGAGCAGAACAGCCCTGTTCCATAACACTGTCAGCAGTGTTTCCACAGATGCAGCAGCATGGGCAGTGCTCCAGCAGCCTGTGTTTCCATGTGCGGTATGTCAGCCAATATTCTTAAAAGGAAAGAAAGCAGGTGAGGTGAAGCAAGGGTTTTCTTTTTCCATTTTTATGTGCTCTTAAATTTTAGACTTTAAAAAAATATATAGTCTTGACTGCCTTGTAGGAGTTTTCTGCTGTCTCCAATTGGAATTAAAGCCAGCTGGATTTATTAACTAGGTAGAGACAGATTTCTCAGAAGCAGAATAATGGCTGACATTACTTCCCTGTAAATACTGTATAGGTGTGGTCATATATGGTGGGATGAAATGTTGGAGTGAAGAAGATAATGCAGAAGTAGACCAGAAAACTCTCTGAATTCCCACAGCTGCATGCACAGTTATTTCTCTGCACACTCCAGTGATGACACCATTGTGCAGACCCTGAAGGCCAGTAGCAAAATCCCTTTGGATTATGGTTAAATTCGAAGCTAACTGACAGGGAGTATATTGGAGATAAAGGGCTTAGGAAAGCATGAGGTTATTCAAGCTTTGTTAAATGCCTTGTGCTGAGTTATGGTTATAGCTTTTGTGCAAGTTTGCTTTGTAGGGTAGCTGGAGTTCATTCCATGAACTCAGAAGATGTAGATGCATCTCTAAAACCCTGCTTGCTGGGTGCAAAATACTGCTGTGTTGTGTTCACATTGTGCCTAACCAAATTAAATCTACAGATTAGGCTTAATCTGCAAAGACTACAGATTATTAGTACTCCTACCAGTAGTGTGTGTCCAGAACAGATATGATGGAAGCATGAGAGGGAAGGACCAACAAAAGCATTAGCCCTATTCGCACGTTATGAGCGCTAGTGGCACTCATGCTTACAACTGCAAAAGCACACGTCAGAAAAGAAACAACTAAAGATTGTTAACTCTTTCTCTTTATTTATAGAATGATTCTGCAGCTAATATAGCTACTGCATTCTCTTTCTCTAAATCTTCTGAACTATTCATTCCACCCCTTCACTCCCTGTTCCTCCTCTAAACACCACCTCCCAGTTGCTCCTTCTAATAAACATATTGTTACACCATAGATGCTAAGTGTGGCTCCCTGACTAATTTTTTATAAGGCCTGTGTGAAGTTTTGGCCAAAGCTGAATATTCAACACAGCCTCCACCCCCTGGCACTGCACGGAGGCAACTGTTCTCACTGCACAGTTCTGGGCTTTCTTTGCCCAGCATCAGTGGGGCTTCTTTAGCTCAGTGAGGAAACAGAGCCCTCTTTTAGGCAACATTGTCTTTCCCAGTGCTTTCTCCACAAAGCTCTATTGGGAAAACATTTGGAAACACTACACTTCTTAGCACTCTGTGTGCATCTTCCAAAATGGTGCTGCTGGGGCTCAAGAAGGCTTTACATCTCTTAAAAGGAAAGGTGCAGTGCTGTGCGGAGGTCAGTGTGGTGGGAAATGGCTCTCACATTGAAGGTTTTTTGCTGAAGTGGCTCCCACTTGAAAAATAGTAGAACCACTGATATAGTAAGTTTCTGAAAGGGAATGCCAGGTATGCAACCTTGAGTTCCATCATCGTGAAAGAAAAATGAGATCGTCTGTGAAGGGTTTCTAAGCAATCTTTGTTTCTAAGTAATAAATAATGTCCCAAATATATGCTTAAAAGGGGACTTGGCAAAAACAATTGAAACAGTCACAAGGAGGAGCATTCTAACAAAAATAAAATATGTGGGACTGTATACAAATGTTTAGTGTTTTAATTATTAGATTTTAAAAGGTACCTGGTGCAGGTAAAAACTTTAATCTAGAAATGACTAAAGTAATGGAAGGCTTTATTTGGTTCAGTAGTGTACTTTTTGCTCGGTTTTAGCAGTACCAAGACAGGATTAGAAATCTCAGATATAGGTCAAAGTGCTTGAATGAAGTGCAAGAATGAAGGTATGTGCTAGGCTACCACATTTCTACCATTATTATGTACGAATTCCCAGCTCTAATGCTGAGTGTTTGCCTCCATATAGGGATGGTGTGTCTAGTTAAGCACTTCTACTTTAAAAAACGTTCTGGCACTCATTTTTCATTCTTCAGTCTCTGTTTTGGTCTGAAAATGGCTACCAAACCACCATATAACTACCACCACTTCCCACTCACCCTTCCTAAAGAGCAAGTGACACAAACTGCCTGTCAGGCTGAGTTCTTACAGGTGCAATTCATTCTATTTTAAAAGATTTTTTTTCTTTCTCTAGACAAGCCTTTTCTTAATTACTTTATTAATTTGTTATTTTTTCTTCACTTGTGAGTCATCTCAGGCTGAAATTAATTTAACTGAAATTAATTTTAAACTGTTTGCTTTTTTCCGATGAAATAGTTTTAACTTTTTATTCTGTGTTTTTACTCTGTTTTATATTTGTTGTTTTAAATTGTGTACACTGCCTAGAGACTCACATATCAGGCGGTATATAAATATGATGGATAAATAAATAATATACATTTTTAACCTTGTATGCACAACAATATGGAATTACACTCTTCAGACATTGTCATGCCAGTTATAATAACTTGGTTGAAATCACTTTGAAACTAAATGGGAATTGTCTGACCTCAATGTGTTGTGGAGAATTCTGCAGAGGTTACAAAAGGACAGAGGTAGTCAGACTTTTTGGCTCTGTCATTACTGACTTGTCATGGGAATCAATTCCAGTCACCTCACTTCTCTGTACAATTAGTAAACTCTCTTCCTGAGGTATTGAATCATAAGTGTTAATTCAAGATTATGTGCAAAGTACTGGAATGTTTCTCTGATGATTACACTATTTTTGTCTACTAAGCTTTGAGGATGGAACTTTGTGTAAGGATATTTTATCCTTGTGCACAAGAGTGTTTGCACATTTTGTCTTCCATGGCTAAAAGATGCTGTCTAAGTAAAATACTTAGTTATTTTGTATCAGAAAAAGTAATCATTGGGGGAAAGACAAGTTGTTCTAATAAGAACTAATCAGCCTACTTTCCTTTCTCTGTCTCTACAACTGGACTAAATTTGGTTCAAATTGAGGTCCACAAGCTAGATCTCTTGTACCTCAAATGTTCATGCCTCCGCAATCTCGGATTGGGGTGGATGATATCATTACAAACGACACCATTGAGGTATCCCTGTGTGTCACTCACTACAACTGTGCCAAATTTGGTTCAAATCGGTTAGACAGTCCACAAGTTAGCCCACTTGTGCCTCAGACATTCACACGTCCTCCATCTTGGATTGGAGTAGATAACATCATCACAAACTATGCAATTGGAGTGACCCTATGTGTCCCTATAGCTGCAGCAAATTTGGTTCAAATCGGTCAAGCGGTTCACAAGTTAGCCCACTTGTGCCTCAGATGTTCATGTGGCTGCCATCTTGAATTGGAGTGGATGACATCATCACACACCACACCATTAGGGCATTCCTATGCGTCCCTACAGCTGTAGCCAATTTGGTTAAAATTGCTTAAGCGGTTCACAAGTTAGCCCGCTTCCACCTCAAAAGTTTACGCGTCCGCCATCTTGAATCGATGTGGATGACATCATCACAAACTACACCATTGAGGTGTCCCTGTGTGTCACTCACTGAAACTGTACCTAATATGGTTCGAATTGGTTAGACCACAAATTAGCCTGCTTGCGCCTCAGATGTTCATGCGGCCACCATCTTGAACTGGTGTGGATGACATCATCACACATCTCATGATTTGGGCATCCCTATGTGTCCCTGCAGCTGTAGCAAATTTGGTTCAAATCGGTTAGGCGGTTCACAAGTTAGCCCACTTGTGCCTCAAAGATTTATGCGTCTGCCATCTTGGGTTGGGGTGGATGACATCATCACACACTATGCCATTGAGGTGTCCCTATGTGTCCCTACAACTGTACCCAATTTGGTTAATATTAGTCCAGGCATTGCGAAGTTGAGGGTGGGGGGACACATGGACGGACACTCACAGAATGCCAGGTGATCTATAAGCCTACTGGAAAATAGGGTTTAAAAAGTGTTTAAAGGATCGAGAAAAACCAAAGTTCAAACTTACTTTTCAAAAAAGAATATATGTTAGAACAAAGTTATCAAAGGAGAAAGCTAAAACTATTAGACCTTTTGCTGGATATCTGAATTAATTTGTTTAAAGCAAAATGCCCTCAGGTGACATTTACCTTCTTTCCTAAACAAAGTCTGTTCCATTTGCCTTTATTCAGTGTATCAAAGTTGGAAAGTATAAGGTATCCTCCTGGGTGTTTTATAGAAATGAACTCTTATTATCTCTTTTGCCTAACTCCTCCCATCCCAAAGATCTCATAGCAGCTAAAACAGGAATGGAAAGGTTGTTCAGCCAAGGAATTGCACAATAGCAATGGAACATGCTTCTGCAAAACTGAGGTCAGATCAGCAAAAATAGCGCTCAGTATGGGCAGGGAATGAGTCAGGATAGAAGCAGCAGAGACTAGAGCATGGAATTCCATTGGAGTTATTTGTCAGTGGCAAAGAGTTGCCCATTGTTGGATGTCAGCTGCCCAGAATTGAACATAAATGTCCAGACAGAAGGGCATTTCCAGGTCATACCTCGGAATTGCATACAGCTAATGACGTGTGCCACTAGCATACCAAACCTACATAGTCCTCTGAGACAGCGAATTTTTCCATGTTTTGTAATGGAGTCCATTAAATGGACATGGCAAGCGGTCAGCTCTGGCTGCTCTGGCTTTCCCCCCAGACTGAGTTACACTGTAAACTTGTTCATGATGAGCATGCCAGATCATGTCTCCATGGTGAGCCCAGATCACAGCTGGGACAAGCAGCTTTAGGTTTTTAAAAATCTATTTTATGAAATTTGCAATAGTGTGTTTCTGTGATTAGGGTCTGAGACTGAACATCACAGAACTTGAATGTCACAAACAAACAGCAATCAAGGCTCAGAGAAAAGGGTGGGGTGCAGGTGAGAGAGAGATTGAGAGATTAGCCTGTGTAAAGTAATAAAGTGAATAGGCCCCTGGTCTAGAGTAAATATTTGATTCACGTATGATAAATTCATTTGTATATTAATGGGATATAGTCTCTCAAAGCTGGACATGTAGATAATTTGTCTCTGTGACAGGAGTTCTAGGAAAGCCTTGATTACTAGAATCTCTTCAGATAATCTGTTGTATTTTATGAGTGCTATGATTGAACAAATAAGTTATTTTAATGTTGCTTTCCAAGATGGAAGTCAATGGGTTTGATAATTAGATGAGTTGCTAATATATTGATAAATTACAGCTGCCACAGTCATCACAGTAGGAAAAAATAGGTTTGTATAAACTGATAGTTTGTGATTTGTCCTCTTCAGTAGAGTCTATTATGAGAGCAAAGTACACAACTCAGGCTGCTGAGGGACAGTTGAAAAACAGCATGCAGTAGATGATTCCACCCTATTACTAAATTGTATGATGAAAGAATAATCTACTTGATAGACAGTATTATGAAAATAGGTTTCTGTTACAGGTTTAAAGTAGAAGACTATATTTCTGTGGAATGAAAAATTCCATAAACCTTCTAATTGGAAAACACTAAGATAAAATATTTTGACCTTTAAAATAAAAAATGAAAAGACTTGGCATATATACATAATTTTTTTCCCTTTTTTCTTTCTTTTTTTTTTGCTTCAAAGACAAACTGCAATGACATTTTCATTTTAAAGAATTCATTGCCATTTGAAATATGAGCATTCTGTCTTGGGCTTCCAACTAGAAAAAAGAAAGTTTCACTCTTGCCAAAAATGGATGTGGGGAGGGAGGGAGAAAAATCTTATGAAGGCATGGCCTAACCTTAGAGGGAATAATTTTTGTTCCTAGATATTTCAGCTAGTCCTTTGGGATTTTCTGCTTTACCACAACAAACCTTATAGCCTCCCTTTCATTATATTTTACAAGCAAAACTCTTCTGAGACTGAAAGATAAGGGGGTCATATTTGTGTTTCCTGTGAGGAATGTGGGAATAAAAGGTGATTTTCTTCAAAAGGAAATATCTGTGAGACCAACAAATCCATCTGAGGTCCCAATAAAGGAGTTAGCACAGGATGGAGCAGGGGATGAATGAGTGACATAGGATTATCATCCCAAGTTACAGGATCAATAGTGTTTTCAATTCTATTTTATTATTGAATCTGCATCATTTAATTAAAGGATTTTGGATTGGGATGTCATGGAGTGCCTTCATGGAGGACAAAGTGATCCTAGCTGGTGGAATCCAGAGATTCCTTGATTTCTGCATTTGTCATATAAGCTGACAGCAACAGTTTAATTCACTTTCAGTATTGATTAGATCGCTCTAGTTTAATTAGCAAGCCAATATTTAGCTATCAGCTGTTCATTGGCTTTATAATGGTTTAGATCAAGGGCTAGTAATTGGGGAGGTGAGCAGCCAGCTACAAGTCACATATTACTAGTAGAGAATGGTCAGACTGCAGGGTTTGACCTCAAGCATTTGGGTCTAGACCATCTCCCCCCCCCCCCGAATTCTTAGAGGTTTGGCTATAAAACAACATTTCTTGGATTAGACAGGCCCTCCAGAGGTTTGAAGAAACTGAAGGCAGAGTGACAGAGTCCTAGCAATCAGTATTCTGAGCCTTTTGGGACTTTTTAGATGGTGAGTTTTTTGGGACAGGGAATCATCTTATTTATTATTTATTAATTTATTTGTAAACCACTTTGGGAACTTTTCTTAAAAAGCGGTATATAAATATTAATAATAATAAGTAGAAGTAGTAGTATTGGGCAAGAACTGAGGAAAGAGTGAGTTGACTTTGGATGAAAATCTATGACCAATGTGATTAATCACTTATTGAGACTATTCTCACAACCAGGAGAAACCAGGCTAAGGGAGCCTAGACCGGCTCCTCCAATTCTGTGCTGCAATGGGAGCTGTGCATCTCCTGTCAGCAAACCTCCCAAAATTCCCCTCCCCTTAAATGAGGTTAGCAGAGCTAACCCATTCTTGTGATCATGAGTCACCACGGCGTGGCCACAGCAACTCACAAGGAGACCCCCAACTGGGAGGCTGCAGCAAACTTCTCAGCCTCAGGGGTCTCCCCAGAATGCCCTGCCCACTCACACAGTGCATCCTGGGACTTCCAGGGGTCAGGCAGCCCCCAATCCCTGCTGTCCCTATCAGCTCCATGATGGAACTGGAAATTGTGTGAGTGGCCAACCCATCTATCCATAGCAAACTCCCTGCTTGTCTGTGGGGAGAGTGGGCTAAGCCAGCTCTCCCTGCAGAGCCCAGTTGGGCTCTACACACGGCTCGTGTGTAGAGCCTCATTAAGTCCCGTATAAACCTGTCCAAACCCTAAGATCAGCACATGAGGCCCTGCTATTTAGCTTTCTTTCTTTTTTTCATTTGTCAGGTACCTTTTTTTCATTTGACAGGGCCTTTTTGGTGAAGGTGCCCTGTTTGAGAATATTTTTGTCAACAGAAGGTTGGCAAACTCCCTCTTAATTTCTAAACATTGTTTAAAGACTTGTTTATTCTACAAGGCTTTCTTGATGGTTTTGTCAGAGATACAGGTTTTCTACTGCTACTTTAATATGTGTTAGTAGATATTTGTATTTTTAGTAAAAATTTTATTGTTAGCTAGCTTATATTGGTTTTGTGCTTTGTAAAGGCTGGATAGAAATCATTTTAATTAATAAGCAGTATTGTAATGGGACCTGAGTGTTCAGAATTTAAGGAGATCTATCAACAAGTTAAGTTTAGCAGAATTTATGGGCAAAAAGAAGAAGTAAATGAAAGTGAAAAAGTGGTCACAGAAATATAGTGTAAGTAAACAATGAGGTTATTCACAAAACTGAAACTGGGTAGGACAAGTGTTGTCCCAAGATACAAGAGCTGGGTAGGTCTGTGTCATCCCACCCATCTTTCATACTAAGCATTTGACCAAGATAGGAAGAAAAGCTGTCCTACCCAGCTCCTGTCTCCCACACAATCACTTCTAAGGATGTGCAAATTGGTTTGATGTAGAACAGCTTCGACATCGAACCGGTTTGGTTCTACGGTTCGATGTCGAGCCAAACTGCCCCAGTTCAGCTCAACATCAGACCGCCCACCATCAGCCATGTGGCGGGGGGGGGGGGTTTGCAAGCTGTTTCAGTTAAAAAAATTTTTTTTACTTATCCCTTCTGGGGGCTTCTCTGAGGCCGTGGGGGTCTCTGGAGGTCCTCCCTCCCCCTGTGGGCCTCCATTATACAGCCAATTGCCCTGTTTGGGTGGTCTTCGGCCCATTCCAGGCCTCACCCCCATTGTGGTGGCCATTTGGAGGCCGCCATGCTTGCTCAATGGGCCTCTGCTTGGCCAGGTCATGTCCCAGGGCTCCATACTGTCTCCAGTGTTTTTTAATATCACATGAAACCACTGGATATTTGGGCAGGCAGGGGCGTAGCTATAATTGAGTGAAAGGGTTCAAAGAACACGGGCCCCCAGCTCCTGCGGGCCCTCCAGATCCATCCCTCCCTATTTTCTTCATTGTCTCCCTCAATCTGGGGGGCTGCCAGAGAGAGGGATGAACACAGGCCCCCTCTCCCCTAGCTACGGGTGCAGGATATGCTGATGACTCCCAAATCTATTTCTCCATGTCAACATTATCAGGAGAAGGCACAACCTCCCTAAATGCCTGCCTGGAAGAAGTGATGGGCTGTATAAGAGATAACAAAGATATCTTTTTGATAGGCTGTAGAAGAGATATCTGAGATTGAATCCAGATAAGATGGAGGTTCTTACTGTGCAGGGTCAGAACTCAAGCGACAGTTTTGATCTGTTGGTTCTGGGTGGGGTCACACTTCCACAGAAGGAATAGATATGCAGTCTGCGAGTGCTTCTTGATCCAAACCTGTCTCTGGTGTCTCAGGTTTAGGCAGTGGCCAGTGGTGTTTTCTATTAGCTTGATCTGATATGCCAACTGCATCCATTTCATTCTTGAAGAACTCCAAAAGGTTGGTGAGGCAAGATTTACCTTTGCAGAAGCCATGCTGGTTCTCCTTCAGCAGGGCCTGTTCTTCTGTATGTTTAACAATTTTGTCATTGAGGATGCTTATACTCTCCATATGAAGATATACTCTCCAATCTCCATATTCTCAATAATCCCTTTCACTCCCTCAGGAGTGACTGCCTCCCTGTCAGCTTTCCTGCTTTTGATGTATTTAAAGAGGTTTTTGTTATTCCCCTTGATGCTTTTAACTAAATGTTCCTCAAACTTTTCTTTTCACCTCCCTTATTGTCTCCTTGCATTTCTTTTGCCAGCATTTGTGCTTCTTTCTGTTCTCTTCATTTGGGTAAGGCTTCCAATTTCTGAAGGAAATCTTCTTCCCTCTTTATAGATTCCTTGACTTTACTTGTTAGCTATGCTGGCATCCTCCTGGACTTAGTGGTACCTTTCCTTCTTTTTGGTATACATTCTAACTTGGCTTCTGTTATTGTGTTTTTAAACAAACTCCATGCATTCTGGCATGAAGTGACCCTCCTAATTTTCTCTTTTAGTTTCCTTTTCACCAAACTCCTCATTATAGAGAAGTTTCCTCTTCTGAAGTTCAAAGTATTATTATTATTAATAATAATCCTCCCCTTTGCCTTCACCTCAAAAACCCGAATGCCGTTTAACAGAAAAGCAACAAGAACTAAAGAAAAAAATAACTGAGCACATGAACCAAACAACTACCAGGGTTCAAATTCCAGCTCTAAAAACAGTTGCCAAAAAACAACTTGCTCAGGCATTAAAAGATGTCAATGCTGCACTTGCAGAAATATCAACCAATAATTTGCAAGAAACAAACCAACTAATGTACAGTGCACCAACAATAACAACACAAGAGCTCTGATATAAGATCAGTGGACCTGTCAAAAAAGAAAGCAGTACATCACCTAAATGGAAGATTAGATTAGAAAATAAAATCGCCAGGCTTAGATCAGATGCTAGTAAATTGAAAGATATGAAAGACAAGAAGCTGAAGAATGAAAACACCAAACAGTATCTGATCCAAAAATACCACCTAGATTAAAGGAAAATTAGAGAAGTCCTGGAAATAATAAAGAAGCAAATAACAGCAGTGTCAAAGAAGATTAGCAGATACGAAGCCAGAATTACACAACACAGGCAGAATCTCCAATTCCAGTCAAATCAGTGACGTTTCTAGCAAAGCATAGAAGGAGAAACTGCAATAAACATAGAAACACCAAATGAAGAAACTGTGCAATTCTGGGGAAAATTATGGGACAATCCAATAGATTATAATAAAAAAGCAGGCTGGATGAAAGAGGTAAAAAAATGTAACCAACAAATGCAAGATCTAATAATAACACCAGAATTAATAAGTGAAAGAGCAGAGAAAATTAAAAATTGGACTGCGCCAGGCGATGATGAACTGCATAGCTTTTGGCTTAAACACCTAACAAGCCTTCATAAACAACTATCAAAACAGTTCAATCACATTTTGCAAGGAGGTGATATTGAACAATGGCTATCAACTGGGAAAACTCATCTCATCATGAAAGACCCAGCAAAAGGTGCAGTTCCAAGTAATTATAGACCGATAACTTGCCTGCCAACCATGTTCAAATTATTAACTGGAATAATAGCAGATGAAGTAATGCAACACTTATTAACTAACAAACAGCTTCCAGTTGAACAGAAAGGAAATTGTCCAAACACCAGAGGCACAAAAGACCAGCTGCTGATTGACAAAATGATTTTAGAAAATGGCAAGAGAAGAAAAACCAATCTAAGTGTTGCATGGATTGACTACAAGAAAGCCTTTGATTCATTGCCTCACACATGGATACTAAAATTTTTAGAAACAACTGGTATCAGCAAAAACATTCAGTTATTTATTAAAAAAAAGCAATGAGCATGTGGAGTACACAGGTAATAATCAATGGTGAGACACTTGGACAGGTTAGCATTAGAAGAGACATTTTCCAAGGAGACTCACTATCCCCTCTGTTGTTTGTAATCGCCATGACCCCACTTTCACAAATACTAAACAAAACAGGCCTCAAATACCAAACATCTAAAAGATCCAGTAAAATAAACCATCTGCTGTACATGGACAATCTGAAGTTGTATGGAAAGTCCCAGTCAGAAATCGAATCACTGCTAAACACTGTCCGTATATTCAGTAGCGATATAGCAGTGAAGCGATATAGCAGTTATGATATAACAGTGAAGACTAGACAAGTGTGCTGCATTAATAATGAATAGAGGGAAAATAACAAAAACAGAAGGAATAGAACTGCCCAATGGAAGCAACATCAAGAACCTGGAAGAGAAAGAACATTACAAATACTTGGGCATTCTCCAGGCTGAAAACATTGCACACACTGAAGTTAAAAGAAAAATTGGAAGTGAATACATCAGGAGAGTTAGAAAAATCCTCAAGTCCAAACTCAATGGCGGGAACACCATACAAGCCATAAACACCTGGGCTATACCTGTTATCATATACACTGCAGGAATAATAGACTGGACCCAGGCAGAGCTAGAGACACTAGATCGTAAGACCAGGAAAATAATGACCATCAATCATGCTCTGTACCCCTGCAGTGATGTAGATAGGCTATACCTCCCTCACAGCTCAGGTGGAAGAGGAATGCTGCAAGTCCATCAAACTGTAGAGGAGGAGAAAAGAGGCCTTGCAAAATATATCAAGGACAGTGAAGAAGATGCACTGAAAATGGTCAATAACGAGAAACTATTCAACACCAATGAAACAAAGCAGGTCTACAAGAAAGAACAAGTCAAGAACCGAGCAGAAGAATGAAAAAATAAGCCACTGCATGGTCAATATCTGCACAATATAAGTGGAAAATCAGACATCACCAAGACCTGGCAATAACTTAAGAATGGCAACTTGAAGAAAGAAGGGTTTAATACTGGCTGCACAAGAACAGGCACTAAGAACAAATGCAATAAGAGCAAAAGTCGAAAAGTCAACAACAAACAGCAAGTGCCACCTTTGTAAAGAAGCAGATGAAACAGTGGACCACCTAATCAGCTGATGTAAAAAGATGGCACAGACTGACTACAAACAAAGGCACGACAAGGTAGCAGGGATGATACACTGGAACATCTGCAAAAAATACAATCTACCTGTAGCCAAAAATTGGTGGGACCATAAAATTGAAAAAGTGGTAGAAAATGAAGATGTAATTTCAGATTTCAGCTTTTATTTCGATCAATGACCAGAACAAAACGCAAGCAAAAAGGAAAAAGAGATTAAGACATCATAAAATAGTAATACGCAACTTACATGCAATGTAACAAAACTTGGCCACAGAGTTAGTACTCATACTATCAAATTTAGACAGTAATAAATCAAGATAAAAGTCATCTGAGCGGCCAGGATGTAAAAATACTATGAGACTTCCGACTACAAACAGACAAACATCTGCCACACAATACACCAGATATAACTGTAGTGGAGAAGAAAGAAAAACAAGTTAAAATAATCTACATAGCAATACCAGTAGATAGCAGAATGGAAGAAAAAGAAATAGAAAAAAATCACAAAATACAAAGATCTACAAATTGAAATTGAAAGGCTGTGGCAGAAAAAGACCAAAATAATCCCAGTGGTAATTGGCGCCCTGGGTGCAGTTCCAAAAGACCTTGAAGAGCACCTCAACACCACAGGGGCCACAGAAATCACCATCAGCCAATTACAAAAAGCAATTTTACTGGAAACAGCCTATATTCTGCGACGATATCTATAACAACAGCAACAACATTATTATTATTATTATTATTATTATTTTTACATTTATATCCCGCTCTTCCTCCAAGGAGCCCAGAGCAGTGTACTACATACTTGAGTTTCTCTTTCACAACAACCCTGTGAAGTAGGTTAGGCTGAGAGAGAAGTGACTGGCCCAGAGTCACCCAGCTAGTTTCATGGCTGAATGGGGATTTGAACTCGGGTCTCCCCGGTCCTAGTCCAGCACTCTAAACACTACACCACGCTGGCTCTCCATTGACAATAAAATTCAGCTATCCCAGGTCCTTGGGAAGGACTCGATGTCTGGATAAAACAAACCAGTCAGTAACACCTGTGACTGTGTGTGTACATACATAAAATAAAGTAATGTAACAATAATAAAGTGTCTGTGTTAGACTTTCTTGGAAATTCTATACTCACATATATGCTGAATTTGATCACACTGTGGTTCCCCAATGGTACCATGACACCATTGATGCAGCTCAAGACAGTAGGGTCATTCACACAACCCACAAGCTGGGGCTAGGAAGGGCTGGAGGGGAAAGTCAGGAGCCTGCCTGCCTTCCCCCACGTGTTCAGAGATGCTCCTGCACTCTGAAGCACCACACACCCACATGACCGGCACATGAGTATTCCAGGAGCAGCAAGGGTAAGGGGAAAATGCAGACTGGGTTCTCCTGCATCCCACAATGCACTGTGCAAGGAGTCCAGCAACCTGAACGTCCACACAACCATCATTTCCCCTTTCTCTACTAGTCTGGAATGTTGGGGCACTTAATCCCAAACTCCAAGATCCAGACTTTTTATCCTTTATCTCGGGTTTTGATTTGTTAGCTTTCCAGGAGACTCGGATGAGGAGTGATATTTATTTACCTAGTTACTTTTCCTTTATTTTGAATGCTACTCTTGGGCTGGGGGGTGTTAGACTAGTTGGGGGTGTTGCAGTTTTGGTGTCCTCTACGCTCCATTATAAAGCTAATGTAATTGAATCTCTAGAATCAGAGGCCTTGGCTGTGCTTTTTAACGTGGACAATTTTAAATTTATTTTGATAAATGTTTATGTTCTTCCAGCTAGCTCTCGTTCTTATAGAGCTCATGGACCAAGTTGGAGAAATTTATTGCAGCTATTCGAACCACTTTTAGTGATATTCATCTGATTTTGGTGGGGGATTTTAATGCGCAAGTGGGTCCAGATGACGCCACTACTTTTGGGAAATATCATTTTCCACTTCTCCCCCCAACTCCTTTTTTGCTTTTGGTTAGACAATCAAAAGACACTAAGTGTGATTTTCGGGGGTTTAATCTCTTGCTACTGGCCGTGAAGGAGGATTTATGGCTGCTTAATGGCTCAGTTCCTTCGGATTTTCCAGCAGAATATACGCATTGGGTGGGGGCCAAACCATCTTTAATTGATTATGTTGCCGTTTCCTCCAGTATGCTGTCCAGGGTTTTGAATTTCCAGATTATCCCCAGACTTGAAAGCGATCAACACCCTATGCTTTTGAAGTTGTGGTTGGGTGTTGGCTCAAGAGGTGCAGCAGAACCGGTGGCAGGAGATTTTAGGAATACTAGTCAGCAAAGATTGAGGTGGTCTGAGGAACTTGCCACATGAGTTGCTAATGTGCTTGGGTCAGCTGAGGCGTGTAGTTTACGGGAAGCAATTATAACAGGATCTATTGGCTCCCAGAGGTGTTCAATGTTAGATAATTTTTCTTCAGTCTTAGCACTGTTGTGCCCAGTTTTTGTCACCTCAGTATATCCAAGTAAAAATCCAAATCACTCCAAGTCCTCTTCTCGTTCCTGGTTTGATCGGGATTGTTGCATTGCCAAAAATAACACACTTAGGGATTTTTTAACTGATAGAACAGCACCCTCTTTGGAAAATAGGCAAAGGACGCTCTCGATGAAATCCGCCTATAAGAGGTTGTTTAGGGAGAAGAAGGCACAAGCCGTTAATAAAAACCAGCTTAATTTAATTGAGGCCGCTAGGTCTAACAATCAGTCTAAGTTTTGGAGGCTTGTTTCACCTGCTCTGTCAAAAACACCTACACTTCCAGCTTCTGTGATTCCAGCTCAGGTTTGGGAACAACATTTCCTAAAGCTTTATAATAAGGCTGATCATATGGTTTATAATGCTGAGCAACTAAGTGGAGCTACTCTTAGGTGGAACCCAGTCTCCTGTTCAGAGATTGAAAAACATATTCAGAAATTTAGTAATGGCAAAGCCCCTGGTAGTGATAACATTTCTATTGAGGCTATCAGCGAATCTTGATTGGTGGGTCCCCGTTTTAGCCTCGCTATTTACCTATATAGATACAACTGCTAACATACCCAGTGACTGGGGCCTTGCTATAATAATTCCTCTTTATAAAAAAGGTAGGCGTGAGGACCCAGCCAACTATCGTCCCATTAGCTTACTTAACGTTATTAGTAAAATCTATGCAAGGCATCTTTTGATAAAACTTCTAGACTGGATCGAGGTAAATAACATTTTAGCTATCGAGCAGGCAGGCTTTCGGGAGGGTCGTTCCACCACGGAACATGCTTTTACCCTTCAATTTCTGGCAGAGAAGTATTCTAGGTTCCCAGGTTCAGCACTCTATGTAGCATTCATTGATCTTAAAGCTGCATTTGATTCAGTTTCTAGAAAGAGACTGTGGTCTAAACTGGAAGCTCTTGGAATAGATAAAAGATTACTCAAACTTATTGTTAGTCTGCATAAGCATACTTGTTTGAAAGTTCGATATGGCCCAACTGGACAGTTAACATCGGAAATTCCAACTTTTAGAGGAGTACGTCAGGGCTGTATACTTGCTCCTACTTTGTTCAACAACTATGTTAATTCTGTGGTTACTTGTTTGTCCACCCTTTGTATTCATCCACCAAAGTTAGCTGATAGGCATGTCTCCATATTATTATATGCAGATAACATGGCTATTATGTCGCAGACACCTGTTAGGCCTTAAGCATGCCCTAAGACTGTTCTCATCATTTTGTAACCAAGAGTCTATTGAAATAAATTATAGTAAAACTAAAGTCTTAGTGTTCGCTAAGCGAGCTGAGCGTTATAATTGGTCCATACAAGGACACAAGATTGAGCAGGTTAATTCCTTTAAATATCTAGGAATTACGTTCCACTCTGTTGGCCAATTTTAACTCCATCAGGTAGTCTGCTCAATTGGTTGCAAATAAGATCAAATCTTATCCAAAAAATGGAGCTAGCAGAGCACTCGCTCCACTAACCTTGTTTAATTGGGGGGGGGGGCAATTAGTCGGGCTAGCCGCTGGGAGCCACATAACTCCCAGCGGTTCACACACGGTTTCCTCCGCACGTGTGAATAGCCTCATAATATTCTTCCAATCGACCTGGTATATTTTTAAAAAGTGGTTAAATCCAGGCAATACAAATGTCCCTATAATATGAGCAGTATAGAAGAATGTGTAAAATGGTTTCAATATTGCCTGAACTGCATGGGCATAGTAGATTCTTGAGCAGTATTTTCTTAAATCTGCTGTCCAAAATGGAAGAAGGCAGGGCATTGAACCACACCAGCAAGAAAGCTCTCCTCTGATTTAGAGTGGTCAGATTTGTGAGATACACAGTTGGGTGAGGGTAGTTTGAGAAGCCTCCTGGAATACTACTAGGAGCAACAAAACTTAGATCAGCTTGCTTCTCCATGTCCACTGTTCATTGTTTAATAATTTCTTTGGCAGTATCATATCCCAATGACAATAAATATTGTGGAGAGAAGCCATATCTACCCAATTTATCATAGAGGCTGTTACCCCCTTCATCTTTCAGTACCAGGGGGTAGGGATGTGCGTTTTGTTTCGGATACAAAATGTTTTGTGCACAAAACAGGCCATTTCGGCTGTTTTGTAGCCAAAACAAAACACCCAGTGCTCAAAACAGAAAATTTTATAGCCAAAACAAAACATCCCTGTTTCGGATACAAAACGTTCTGTTGTTTTGGCTGTTTTGGAACTCCATTTTGCAATCGCAAAAAGTCTTTCTCCTTCAGTCTCCATTTTGAGTTTTGACATCTGTTCGAATTTCCAGCCCTTCCAGCCCGCAGATTGGCCAGCGAAAGCATGGGCTGATCTGCTGGCAATTGCCCCCTTATTCCTTTTAAGGAAATTTGAAGGTAAAATTTACCCTCATTGGCCAGTGAGGTGTGTGCATTTACCCTCATTGCCCAGTGGGGCAGTGTGCATTTCATTGTTGTTGTTTCACACTGTTGTGTGTAGATCAATTGCATTTTGGGCATGGGGGATGTGGATGTGCATGACCTTTGGAAATCTGCCTGATTTTTTCCAAAGCGCTGCTGTTGTTGATGTGTGATGTTGATGTTATTTGGGGTCAATTGGGGGCAGAAAGGGGGCTTTATGGGCAGAAGAGTGGTTCAGGTGGTAGTGCCCCAATGGGTGCCTGCTGCCACCCAGATTCCAAAGGAATTGGGGAAAGGGCTGATTTTTTAAAAATTTCTGAAGTTGAAATATCTTTGGGGCAGATTCGGGGCAGAAAGGGGGCCTGAGTGGCAAAATAGTGGGTTGGGTGGCAGTGCCCCAAGGGGTGCCTGCCACAACCCAGATTCCAAAGGAATAGGGCAAAGGGCTGATTTTTTAGGAATTGTTGGAAGTTTACACTTCTTTAAGGTCGTCCCCCCTGGGAATAATGGAGGTTTCAGCAGATCCATAACTCCACCTGGAGGGCACTGGTGTGGCCAGGAGTGAGTGGTGGTGTAGTGCACATAGGGTGCCAGCTGCCCCCATGGGTTGCTAATCCATGGGGTGCTGAGTTCTTCTGTTTCTGAGGTGTTCTGAGTGTAGATTCTCTGGTAGCATATGAGATTTTTAATGACAAACCATGAATCCACTCTCATATGCTACCAGAGAATCTGAATCTACACTCAAAACATCTCAGAAACAAGAGAACCCAGTACCCCATGGGTTAGCAACCCATGGGGGTGGTTGGCACCCTATGTGGTCTGCACCACCACTCGCTCTGGGCCACCCTGGTGCCCCCCAAGTGCAGTTATGGGGCAGGAATTATGGAGGTCCATCATTCCCTATGGGGAAGAACTTTACAGACAAGCAAACTCTATTACATCTTTAAAAATCAGCCTTCTGCCCAATTCCTTTGAAATAATTCTGGCAGCTTCCTTGCCCCCACTGGGCACTACCACCCACCCTACTCTGCTCTGGGCCACCCCTTTCCCCCCAACATGAAGCTATACTTTTGCTAAAACCTCAATTCTTCCCTATGGGAAAAATCCTATACTTCAAAAATTCACCAAAACCCAGCCCTTTGCCCAATTCCTCTGAAATTTGGGTGGTAGTCTCCACCCATTGGGCACTACCACCCCCACCCACTAGTTTTTCCCTGGGGCCATTTTTTAAAATCCAAAACATTTCGGATTCAGATTTTGCAATTTCGAACAAAGAACAAAATTGGAGTGTTTCGGATTGGCTGGTTTCGAACAAAGAACAAAATGGGGGTGTTTCAGATTCGGGCCAAAAACAAAACAGGGGAAAAAACAAAACGCACAACCCTACCAGGGGGGCAAGGCCCTGATGGCAGAAATGTAATTTGAGCCAATATTTAAATGTATGGTTAAACCGTCTTCTAGGTATAGGATGGCATTCAAGACACATCTAGGTACATGAAATATGGCACAAAGGAATCTCGACTGGACCACTTCCTTAGGTTTGAAATTATAGATAGAACAGATTTGGATCCCCATATAGCATTTGTGTCAATATTTTGGCCTGGAATATCTTAACAGCCGCTGAAATAAAATGCCCCCCTTTGGTGTGGAAAAAATTTAATATAGCAGATGCACTCCTCTGAGCACAATACACATTGTGCACCCCATGTCCCATTTGCACTAAAACCTAAACCTAAGTACTTATATGTCCTAACCTGCTCAATCCTACTCCCATTAATCTGCCATATTTGTTCTTTCGGTCTTTTTAGCAAATACCATAACTTTAGTCTTTTGTGTATTTGTGTTTTTTGAATTTGTATTTGTGTATTTATAACTAGCGACTTATCTCAAAACTGTGTAAGTCTTTGTAATGCCCTCCTCATACCAACTAATGACCTCAATAGTATAGCTGCATCATCAGCATAAAGTAGGATCGAGATGGGTCTGCCAGCTAACTTAGGCAGATGGAGGTCAGGGTTATCCAGGTTATCCAGAAGGGTTATTAAAAAATCAATATATAAATTAAACAAAAAAGGAGCAAGGATACATCCTTGCTTAACCCCCTTCTGCATGGCTACCAGTTCAGACAGATGACCTTTGCTATTACACTTTACTCTCAATGAGGTGTTTTCATATAACATATGGATGAGGAGGAGCAGTCGTGGATCTATAGAAGTGTTGGCCAGTTTGCTCCAGAGTGTCGATCTAGGATGGAGTCCCTAGATGGCTTTAAAATAAATAAATGCCACATGTAAAGAGGAGGAGGATTTGCTGGCATACTTTTCCACTAAATACTATAAAACCAAAGCCTGGTCTAGTGTGGATCGACGGAACCCAGCCTATTCATCCCTAAGGATATTCTCTTGCTTTGCTCAATCAATAAGCTTGTTACAAAGATATCTGGCATACATTTTACTAACTATGCTCAGCAAACCTATTGGGCGATAGTTAGATGGGTCGGAGTGTTGACCATTCTTGTAAATAGGGACAATTTGTTGCACTTATAACTGATGCCTATGACACCAGAAAGAAATACCAACAGAGTGGCTTTCCAGTTACAAATCTTCATGAATTTCTAAAAGAAAGTGATAATTAAGAATACAGTTTCCTTCCCAGTGTCCTGCTCAATATGAGAGCCTCCTGCACTTCTACAAGTATCTAATAGTCCTAATCACATTGCTCAACTGAGTTTCCTCTCTAATGGATGGAAACAAGAGTGCACAAAGTGAGCGTGAAGACAAAGTAGCTCAAAGAAGGATTTAAATGTCATTGAGGTCACAACGATCCCAAGCCATGGCTGTGAGATCTACCCCAGACCCTATGATATTCTCCCTGGTGACCCATAGGTACAAATTCTTGTCTGCAAGCTATGATTGGGATCCAAAGGAAGGTCTGGAGCCAAAGGGGACCAACATGATTTTCCCCTGGGTGCTTGAAGCCACTCACTGTAGCATGTAAAATAAGGACACGTGAGGCAACCATCTGTGACAGTAGAATGGCACCATGATAGACCCTGCAGTTCCTAAGCATAATTGTTAATCTTGTGGTCTGTGTAACAAAGAATTTGGCTATTGATCTCTATTAGGAGAAATGAGTGGCATTTTTTAATATCTACATACATGTCAAGAATTTTATTTTTCCAGTTTTGTTATTTTTAATTTAAATTCTCTGTCAGGGTCCCAAAGAGGCTGCTAGTGATCCCCAGCTGAATGTATATGGGATCTGCAATGAATTACTGCTGAATCCCTGCCAGTCCCTTTCTGGTAACATTTAAGACAACGCTGGCTGCAGCCCAAACCTCAGCTGCTAGAAATGTACAGCTAAGCTTTGACAGGAGTTAAGATACAGCAGGATGTGTCTGAGACTGAAACATGTTTGGGGAGATATGGCAGCAGCAACTTCTGTGCCCAGTAGTCAGGTAATCCTGTAACAGAAAAGAGAGCTGTGGACAACCGTCTTGACAAATATATCACTTGAGGCAACCAGAAGATGGGGATCTGCCCCCACCCCCACAGCTGTTGGAAGTCCCTAGTACCTGTCCTGGACTGTAATTACCCTCAAGGTCTCATCAAACTTTTCTCAAACAAAATTCTCACTTCCTTCACACTTCCTCTTAAATAAGACTTCCTCTTAAAGTCTTTCCTGAGCATCTGGAGAGCAAAGGATTGAAAACAAGTCACATCTGAGAAAGTGCTGCTCTGAAAAGCAGCTTCCAATTAAGGCTACGGTGACCCATTTCTCTCTAATTAAAGTTGGAGAATCAGAAATTTAAAATGTATCCAAATCAGGGTACTGAGTTACCTGATACTCCTTATTCTAAAAGGCTAAAGCTACAATCCTAAAACACATTAGAGAGTAAGTAAATCCCCTTGAATTCAATTTGAATTTATTTCTAAGTAAATAGACTCAGGATTTCATTGCAAAAGTCCCTTATTCCAGAATAAAACAGTTCTATGAATACCTTGGTTTATGCCAGACACTAAGTTCAGAGAGCCCTTTACATTTGAGATCAGGCACTGGCAGTTCTACAAAACAAGTCTGACTTCACAGAATGAAGATTAAACCAAGAATGTTCTATAGATAGTTCTGAGTTGGTAGAATGGAGTGTATCACTTTAGGCTGCAGGTGGGAAGTATAGGCCACATTTGCACATAATGCAAACTGTGGGTAGATGAACCTGAGGTTAATTTTTGTAACCGTGAATCGCATCACAGACATGCTTCTTTGGAATGGACCGCCCGCCCTCAACAGGGATTTAAATCCCTTTAAATGGCATGGGGCATCATCACACATTATTAACAACTAGCTGGGCTGGGCGCAGAGCATCTGCACCTCTAGTTGCAGTTGCTTTCTCTCACCCCCCCCTGCTCACCCCCCACTGACTCCATTTTCTTGCCCGCCGCCATGGCCATTTTCTGCCTGCCCGCCTGCCGCCTGCCTCCATCCATCCGCCAGCCAGGCAGCCCGCCACCTCCTCCCACCTGCCTGCCCATCACTTCCCACCAACTCCTGCCGGCTGCCTCCTCTTACCTGCCTGCCCGCCCCCTCTTCCTGTCAGCCGGCCCACCACCTTCCGCCAACTCCAGCCGGCTGCTTCCTCTCACCCACCCACCGCCTCTTCCCACCAGCTGGCCAGCCAGCCACCTCTGCCAGCCCGCCATTGGCCGCCATAGCTGTTTTCTCCCCTGTCCGTGTCACTATCTGGGCAGCTGCTTGTGAACTCTCATGAGAGCTGCCCCACATGGGATTAGTGATGGGTACGTCTAAAAGAAATATAGATTCTGCCCCATCCATGTGTACCCCAGGATGGTTCTTCTCATGAGTAGCATGAGACCCATGAATAGTATTGATCTCTCCATGGCCATTCACTCTCATGAGAGAACAGAGTGCTTCAGAGCAATATCTGTCATTATCACACAGGAGGACTCTCTCCTGTGACTGGAGGCAATACTATTCCTGCTGGACAGTTGTTCTCATGAGTAACACCAGAGATGGCATGCTTTTACCCAAGGGGAAGGGGCTGGGTCCTCCCTTCCACAACTTTATTGTACAAAAAACAGAGCAGAGAATTCCTGGGTGGGGCTGCCTTTTAAACCTGACCCTTAGTATCACTGCCTTGCCATATGCTATCTTTGCAATCATCTGATCGGTGGCCCAGTGTATGGTGCCACTGCGATTGCATGTGCTTGTGAACATACTTCTTTATCGATTCATTTTTAGAGACCAAAACATATAGTGTCTGTCTTGCCATCCCATCCCCTTTCTCTCCTGTTTGCTTGGGGTGGGGGGATGGGGGACAAGAGACATAGTAGAAAGCGGGCATCCCACATTGTTTCCCTTTGACAGGCTTACAAGCTTGGGATGGGACAAGGCAGCGCCCCTGTTGCCAGGCAATGGCTTGAGGAGCACGGACACAAGGAGTGGGACACTTGCTCAGAGAGGCGGCCAGTGAGAAGAATGGAGTGGTTGTGTTACTGGGTAGGTCTGGGCTGCCCTCTGTGGCGGTGGGTTTCATGACAAAGAAGGCTTTCTCTTAAATACCCAGGGCCCAAGCTGTTTAGGGCTTTATAGGTTATAACCAACACGTATTTTGCCCAGAAACATATCGGCAGCCAGTGTAGCTCCTTCAATACAGGAGTAATATGGTCTCTCCAAGATGACCCAGAGACCAACCTGGCTGCCACATTCTGGACCAACTGTAGTTCTGGACTGCATACAAGGGCAGCCCCACATAGAGCTCATTGCAGTAATCCAGTCTGGAGGTTACCAGCAGATGTACCACTGTTTGAGGTCTTCCATCTCAAGAAACGGACGCAGCTGGTGTATCAGCTAAAGCTGATAGAAGGCACTTCTGGCCGCCACCTCAACCTGGAACACCAGGGAGAGGCTTGGATCCAGAAGCACCCCTAGACTGTGTACCTGTTCCTTCTGGGGAAGTGTGACCCCATCCAGAACAAGCAGATCAAAACCGTCTCTCGAGTTCCAACCCTGCACAATGAGTACCTCCATCTTATCTGGATTCAAGTCTCAGTTTGTTATCCCTCATGCAGCCCATCACCAACTCGCAGGCATTTAGGGAGGTTATGCCCTCTCCTGATGATGCTGACATGGAGAAATAGATTTGGGTGTCATCAGCATACTGATAGCACCCTGCACCAAATCTACTGATGATCTCTCCCAGCGGTTTCATGTAGATGTTAAACAACATGGGAGAGACTATGGAGCCCTGAGGCATACCATGCAAAAGTTCAGATTTTGAAGAACAGCAGTCTCCAAGGGACACCATCTGGAACCTGCCTGAGAGGTAGGAGTGGAACCACCACAAAGCAGTGCCTCCAATTCCCAATGCCCTCAGACATTCCAGAGAATTCCAGTTTGAAATGGATCAAGATAATCATTTTCCTCCAAGACTGTCTGGAGCAGGGAGGCCACCACCCTCTCAGTTACCTTGTCCAGCCACAGAAGGTTGGAGACAGGCCTGTAGTTGCTCAACTCTAAAGGATCCAAGGTAGGTTTCTTCTGAAGCAGTCTCATAATTCAGAAGAGCAATCTACTGCTCTCCTGCATAATTCAATTTTAGTGAGAGGAGGGGCAGTCTTGGGCTGCCATGTTTTTCAGAGACATGGGTAGCTGTGCTTAACACTGATTCCTGGCACAATATTTGCAGAGTGGCACTCTGTGCCTGCATTCTGCTCCAGGAACAGACTAGTCACTCCCACTATCCCCTGCACAAGGACACTCGAGAATTTTCATTTCCTTCCTTCCTGGCCACCCCTTCCTCTCAAAGGTCCTTTCCAGAGCTGTTTCATTGCCAGTGCAGGATGCTTTTCTCTTTTCCACTATAAGAAAAGTCCTGAAGAAGCAGTAACCTCTGCTCAGGTCTCTGTGGGGCATAGTTGGAGAGGGCCAGGCCTGCTGCCATGTGGATAAATATTTGCCATTTCACATCCCTGTTCAAGGTCAGCAGCCATCAAACGCTCCTGTCAACGTGCAATTACACCGAATTCCAGTCTGATTAACTGCTGTGCTCCTCTGTCTTGGAAAAAGCCAGCGCCTTAACTCTTTGGATGCCAGCTAAATCCAAAACACTGGCTTGAAGCAAGGCAAGGGGAATGAAAGTGCTGAAAGAGTTAATACTCTGCATGAATGTATGAAGTCAGCTTGTCACTGAGAATAAATTGCAAACTGCCCATTCATTACAGGGAGTCATTGCAGAGCCAGGTACAGCCCAGGCCCAGTGCAGAACAGGCGGCTCTATGTCTAGGGTCTCCCCTAGACATTCCCCTAGAATGTTCCCTAGACATTCTTAGCCAATACTCTGTTGGTGCAGTGATGAGATGACCTGGATTGCAGGGGCTACCAAAAGCTCCCTTCTTCAGCTATCTAAGATAGAAGAGTTCACTGGGAAACATGAAGCATCAGGCATTAACTGTCCTGTGACACCCAGCTTTGTTTAAAAGAAGCCTGGCCAGTTTCCATTGTTTGAGGAATCAAGTGTAGCTTATTTACATTCTGTATACTAGAGATGGCCTGACTTCAGTTTTGTATGGTCTTTCTTTTTATTACTACTATTAGAATCCCAATGAGTGTCAAATTTACCCAGGATATCTCAGTAGTTAAGGTACAACTAATCTATGGTCAGTGATCTTGCATCCACTCTTCCTTGAGAACACAAGAAGCATCTTGCTGGATCAGTCCAAGGTCTACTCAGTCCATTTTTTTGCCATCAGCATGTACTAGATGACCCACCAAATTCTGGCCAGTGAACCATAATTAAAGTTATGCCAATCCCTGTATATAAAAGTCATTTATCTTTAAGATAAAAGACTTGGGTTGCAGGGAACAGTTGCTGAATTTGAGACCACAACTCACTGGATAGTTCCTAAGTGCTGGCTGGGGCTTCATGCTCCCTGAACAGAAGAATAGTATCCCGATTGCATTAGCTTAGCAGCTCTAAAGTTGGCATTTCCTGGTTCCTAAGGGCCTGACCAAAGAATATAGCTGATTTATGCAGTGAAAATGCTGGTTGCTGCCAAAGATATCCCACCCAGTTTGCCTAGTTTCCACTCCCTTCCTTGACAGAACGTTGCCATACTAGGCAATTTGGAAAATCAAAGCCAGAGATCCACATCTCTTTCTCTCTCTCTCTTTCACGCACATGAGCCACAACCAACCCCAGCAGAGACACTCTTACCCCTGGACTTCAGGGCCAAATTCCAGGGTCTCCACAGCCCCTGCCCCCCACCAATCCTCTTTAGTCTGTCCCGGGTGGTGTGTTCGCCTGGCAGAGCATGATGATGCTTAATTTGCAGGCAGCGGGGTGGGGGGCTCCAAAGGCCTTTAGGTCCAGGCTCCAAAATTACCTAGGTGCACCTCTGAACCCCAGCTTGCTTGTGTGATATATGCAGTTGGAAAAGTGTGTGAAACTGTGCTGAAATTTTACAAGTGCATACAGCATAATTAATGCATATACAATATAACCTTGCTGCTGCTTAATGGGTTTTTGTTTGGTTTTGGTTCGGTTTTTGGTTTTCGGGTTTCATTTTTTTGGTGGAGGTACAACTTCAGTTTTGAGAGACAACCGAGAAAGTTAATTTCAAAATGAATTATCTAGGGTTGGTTAAGAAAGTTTAGAGCTTAAAAGGGAGCATTATAATAATGTTGTCTGAGTAGACACAGGCAACTGTCCAATGTATTTTATTTTTTTACTGTTCTTCTTTGTCTTTCTCTTCTTCATGTTCCTAGAGACTAATATACTTCTGGATGGTGACCTACAAGGAAGTGCAATTATTTTTGCTTTGTGCATTTGCAAGAAAGGAAAACTGATTTAACATTTAAATTTGGGAGTTTCAGATAGCACTGGGGTGTATGTGTGTGTGAATGTTTGCCGGGGACAACACACTGAAAAAAGATGTTTGTGTTGTTTATATAAATATGCATCTAGTTTATTTGTAAAACACTTGCTTTTGTGTCTATTTTACCATTAGTCATTAAAAATTTCCCTGAGTGTGACACATACATACTCATTTAAAATGTGGGTGGAGGTGTCTTCAGAACCTGCCCTGTCCCTCTGCACAAGGACTACTCTTTGTTCTGGTAGCCAGGATACATCATCTAGTATGCTATGTCCCAGATGCCTGGGTATATGGACCAACTTCCTCAGGCATCTGAGCTCTGATTCAAATCTCTTTCCTTACAATACCGAAACATCCATATTTTTGTAGAGCAGTGCTGGTCAAAGAGAAGAATCTAAGCAACAGACCATGCACTTCACAGCAATCTCTCCTTTGCCTTTGACAGAGTTCCAATGTCCATTTCCTTTCCTCGTCTCTTGCTCCTGTTTTGGACTTCTCTGCTTTTTATTTGTGAGGGAAAGAGAGACTCAGAAGTTGCTCTAGCTTGACCTGGGCATGGTCCCAGAAAAAGTTTGACCCTCCCTTATGCAGCCAGCCAGGTGTTTGCACACAGCTCTAGCAGAGCATTGTATTAATAACCAGCTGTGTTTAGTTTACACAAGTCTTGAAGATTCCAGCATGCACCCTTGCCTTCATTAGTCTCCATCCCTCTAGTGCAGGGTAGGTTGGGCAGTCATGAATGCTTAAACATTCCTTTTCTGAAGCCAGTCAAATATGTCAAAATATGGGAGAAGGAGCAGCAAGGAGGAAGAAAGCTTTCCCTTTCATAAGGTGTATGCAAAGAAAGTTCTCAAAAAGAGGTGTGAGTGTATGGACTTTTGACATACCTGCACCTCCATTCCAGCACCAAGGTCCAGATTCATCTCTCTCCCTCTAATCACACACTGATCTTAGTCACCTTGGGTGAGCATTACTAATTGTTCTTTGATATTTGAGCTGTATAAAACCTAGAATCTGGTCTAAGGGGGCAACTTCTCCCCTGGTTTTTGTCAGGATCTGCTCCACATTAGCTCCCAAAGTCTTGGATGTTGGGCATATTTCTTGTAGCCTGATGCTTACTTCATGTTTCAGCACTTAATAGTGCTGGATATGGAAACAGCTTCTCCTTATCTCTCTGGACTGAAATAAACCATCAGGGACTGGGGGAAATGTCCAGCTCTGTCAGTGTTTGGGATCCCTCATGCCCTCTGCTTTGTGATTCATTTATGCCTCTGTGCTACAATGGGTCGCAGTATCACTCCTACTGCAGAGAACACATAGTGATGGGGAAATATTATTCCCTTTGTTCTCGCCAGGTCAGCCAGATGCTTCAACTCTGATTGTGTCCAGATGTGCATTCTTTTTCTCAGATGATTGTGGCAGGTCAAAATAGTGTTTCTTAAGAGGCACCTATAATAAGTGAAATAATGCAAGGGAGATAGAGTGTTTGTCAAGGGAGTTTCCTGTTATTCAGGATCACTTACTACCAGCTCAGCCAGATAAATCAGGGGATTAAAGGGGCCCTAGTTTATATGCCAGAGTTTCATTGTGGCCTCAAAGACCCAAATCGCTAGCTGTTCACCACTGGGCGTTTTTGGAGGATGAAATGAACCACTGAAGAAAGCCCTGCCTCCTCTCCTTCTTTGTAGCCAAGCACACAATGTACAAAGAAATAATACCTGAATGTCTTCATTCTGACCCAGCTCACATTTTCTCAGCACATAGAGAACTGGCCCCTTTGGGTCAAAGATTGCCAGCTTGTTGCTAAATTCACACCTGGAAAATGATCAGGTGTGCCCAGTGCTGTATTTAGGCACAAACTCAATAAGCTACAGCTTAGGGTCTCACATTTTGAAGGGCCTCTGAATACTAAAAAATGACTAAATTTCAATTTTTAATAATTGGTTGAAAAAATAAAGGAGAAACAAAAAGACTCAGACACAGACATTATCGCGCTAAGGCAAAAATAGGCTTACATGGCTACACAATTATTTATCATACTGAATTTGTAAATTAAAATCGTTAGAGGTTTAACTCAAACCCCTTCTGTTTCAAATCTGTTTCCAGAAACTATGTCTCACTGTGACACATTCAATGAGTTATTTGCAGAAAAAAAATTCTCACATTTGGGCTGATCTGGACTCCAGTATTTCTGCAGGGCCAGTTATTGGGGTGTCCAGCAATTCCTTTTGCGAGATTAGATATGATCAGTTTCAGTTTGTGACTCCTGAGGATGTGGACAAGCTGCTTGGAGCGGTATGTCCTACCACCTGTTCTTGGGATCCATGCCATCTTGTTTGAAGGAAGTGGTGGTTAGACCCCTTTTTAAGAAGCCCCCTTCAGTTCCCCTGGTGATGAATAATTATAGGCCAGACTCCAACCTCCCATGGTTGGGTAATATTAATGAGATTGTTCCGGAGTTCTGGCTACACTCAAATCAGGCTTTTTGGACTAACGTGGGGAATCAGTGTGACTAGGTAGAACAATTCAATACAGAATAAATTTGTTTAAACTTTTGGTCTGGAAAATGTGAAAGAGATGGAAAGATTGTGCAATCAGATTTATTTAAGGATTAAAGGGGTACAGGAAAAGAAAAAGATTGGTCAGGCAAAGTGAGGAGAAAATAAAATCTTAACTAACAGATTTAACTAGAGTCTCATGTAGAGGTGCTTTGAGAAAAGACCAAGATGTAGGCTTGAAGAGGAGAGAGAGAGGAGCAAGGAGATTTAAAAGGGATAGGAAGTTAGTATTACCGACCCCAATCTGGTGCTGTGTTGGATACACTTCTTGCAGGTTGGTGTGCACAGGTAAACTTCCTTGCATGGAGAAGGCAGTAGAAAAGCAGGAAGGTGAGGACCAGAGCGCTATAACTCGAACCCTTGAGAACTAACAGGGCAAAGATCCAGGTGGAGTTGGATTCCAAATCTGTCCCTGAGTCTGCTCCCAAGGCCATGTGGCTAGGCCAGGGGGTTTTGTACTCAGAAACATATCCTGAGACAATGTATAAGTCAAGCACTCTGACTGCAGGGGCTGAAACTCATGTGTAACAAAGAAGTACATGAACCAATCAAGTGAGTGTGCTCTTTAAGGAACAAAAGCTGAAATGGCTGGTGGAGAAGTGTGTGTATGGTACTGTGTGGATGAACTCAAAAGCCTTATTGGAGACCAAGGCATCTCTTCCTGAGAGATAGATAGGTTTCCTTTTCTGTTTATAATCCTACCTCTAGGTCCATGCCAGCTCACTAACACGGTGATAGGAGGCTTGGGGTGTGCCATGCTTATCTGAGTAGTTGTGAAAGCGATTAGCAAATCTAATCCCATTGCAAAGAGAGTTAGCTATTTTGCTCGTGAAGGTCTCTTCTACTGGAGTCTGCTTGCCAGCTTCCTCCCTTTTTGCAAAAGAAAGGCCATGGGGGTCTCCCTGCAGTTTCCTAGCCTGACCTTGGGCAGTGCTGCCCCACATTTGCTTGTGCCAAGCGACCAAATTGTATATTTGCCACAAACATGAATATGTGCAGAGTTCACAATCCCGTGAGATCAAGTAGCATAGATGGAGGTTGCAAACCTGCAACTCCAAATCACATAGAGGGATGCTGTTTGCAGCTCCAAGACAAGCTGTTTTTGTAACAGTAAGATGATTGAGAGGGCAGTGACTGACCGGCTCCAAGTAGTCTTGGAGGAAACTGGTTATCTACACCCATTTCAAATTGACTTTAGAATGGGTTAGGGGTTGAGACAGCTTTGGCCAGCATGATAGATGACCTTCACCAGGGTATCGATAGGGATTGTGACTCTGCTGGTTCTTTTGGATCTCTCAGCAGCTTTCAGTACCATTGACCATGGAATCCTTCTGGATCACCTGGGGGAATTGGGAATAGGAGGCACTGTTTTACAGTGATTCTGCTCCTGTGTAGTGGATAGATTTCAGATGGTGGCACTTGGTGACAGTTGTTCTTCAAAACAGGAGCTACTATATGGAGTCCCCCAGGACTCCATTCTGTCACCAGTTCTTTTTAACATCTGCATGAAACCGCAGAGTGAGGTCATCAGATTTGGTGCTGGGTATTATTGATATGCTGACGACAGCCAAATCCATTTTTCCTTGTCATCAATATCAGGAAATGGCATCAGCCCCTTAAATGCTTGTCTATAGGCAGGAATGGGCTGAATGAGGGATAATAAACTGAAGCTGAATCCAAGAAAGACGGAAGTGTTCATTGTTGGGGGTTGTAATCTGCAAGACGGGATAGAACCTCCTGTTCTGGAAAGGCATACGCTCCACCAGAAAGAACAGGTTCGTAGCTTTGGAGTGCTCTTAGACCCAAGTCTCAACCCTGGTGCCTCAGCTTGAGGCTGTGGCCAGGAATGCTTTTTACCAGCTGTGATTGATTCAACAACTCCACATGTTTCTATAGGAGAATGACTTGAAAACAGTGGTACACCAGTTGGTAACCTCCAGGTTGGACTACTGTGTGGATGGGTCCAAAGAACCAAGGCCACCACTCTCCTGGAGTTACTCCTGGTGGCTACACCCCTGCATCTAATGTCTAACACAGGGGGTGTGGCTAGGGCACCAGGGAGCATGGTAGTGTTGCACCTAGTCTGCCAGGCAACTCCCTATGCACCTGCTATGTAGGGTTGCCTTTGTATGTAATTCAGAAACTTCAGTTACTTCAAAATGCAGGAGCTAGATTGGTATTTCAGGTATCCCAGAGAGACTACATTATGCCTGTTCTTAAACAGTTGCACTGGCTGCCAATATGTTTCCTGACAAAGTGCAAAGTGCTGGTTATTACCTTTAAAGCCCTAAATGGCTTAGGTCCAGTTTACCTTAGAGAGCACCTTTCTCTACAAGACCCCACCGCACATTGAGATCATCAGGAGAGATCCGTCTTCGGATGCCACTGGTTCATCTAGTGGCGACCTGGGATAGGGCCTTCTCTGTTGTCATCCCTAGGTTGTGGAATATGCTCCCCGTGGATATAAGAGAATTGTCTTCCTTGGAGTCCTTCAGGAGAGCATTAAAGGCCCATCTTTTTTGCCTGGCTTTTAATGATAGTTTTAATTGTAATTTTAATCAGCTTTTAATTGGTTTTTGATTGTAATTTTAATCTGTTTTAATTGGTTTTTTATTTTGTTATGTACTTGATTTTAGTGTAAACTGCCCCGAGTCACTTTAGGATGGGCGTTATAAAAATCAAATAAGTAAGTAAGTGCAGAAATAACTGCAAGTTAGATTTTTTAAAAATTTATTTATTTATTTATTTATTTATCAAATTTGTACACCGCCCCAAACTTTCGTCTCTGGGTGGTTAACAATAGAATAAAACAAGTTAAAAAACACATGCAAAAACTAAAGACAATTTAACAATTTAAAAATAAAACAGAAATTAAAACCTAACAATTTAGGAAGCTGAGAAAGCTTGGGCAAAAAGATGGGTTTTCAAGTGTTTTTTGAAAATTGCCAGAGATGGGGAGGATCATATCTTAGTGGGGAGTGCATTCCACAATCTCAGGGCAGCAACCGAGAAGGCCCATCTTTGTGTAGCCATCAGACAAGTTGGCGGTAACTAGAGATGGACCTCCTCAGATGACCTCAATGGGCGGTGGGGCTCATAGTGAAGAAGACGCTCTCTTAAATACCCAGGGCCTAAGTCATTTAGGGCTTTGTAAGTTATAACTAGCACTTTGTATTTTGCCCGGAAACCTATTGGCAGCCAGTGTAACTCCATCAGAAAAGAAGTGATATGGTCTCTCCGAGATGACCCAAAGACCAACCTGGCTGCCGCATTCTGAACCAACTGAAGCTTCCGGACTACGTACAAAGGCACCCCCACGTAGAGCACATTACAAAAGTCAAGTCTGGAGGTCACCAACAGATGTACCACTGTTTTGAGGTCACTGATCTCAAGAAATGGACGCAGCTAGCGGATCAGCCGGAGCTGATAGAAATCACCCCTGGCCACTGCCTCAACCTGAGAAACCAGGGAGAGGTGTGGATCCAGAAGTACTCCCAGACTGCAAACCTGTTCCTTTTGGGGAAGTGTGACCACATCTGGAACAGGCAGATCAAAATCTTTTCTGGAGTTCTGACCCCACACAATAAGTACCTCCATCTTATCTGGATTCAGCTTCAGTTTATTCTCCCTCATCCAGCCCATTACTGCTTCCAGGCAGGCATTTAGAGAGGATATGCCAGCTCTTGAAGAAGTTGACATGGAGAAGTAGATCTGAGTGTCATCAGTGTACTGGTAACACCCAGCTCCAAATCCCCTGATGATCTCTCCCAGCGGTTTCATGTAGATGTTAAAGAGCATTGGAGAGAGTATGGAGCCTTGAAGGACACCATACTTAAGCTTAGATTTTGAAGAGCAACAATCTTCAATTGACACCATCTGGAATCTGTCCGAGAGGTAGGAGCGGAACCACTGTAAAACAGTGCCGCCCACCCCCAACACCCTCAGACGTTCCAGAAGGATACTATGGCCAATAGTATCGAAAGCCGCCGAGATATCCAAAAGGACCAACAGAGTCACACTTCCTCTGTCAATTGCCAATTGGAGATCATCCATCAGGCTGACCAAGGCAGTCTCCACCCCATAGCTCGCCCGAAAGCCAGTTTGAAATGGGTCTAGATAATCAGTTTCCTCCAAGACCGCCTGGATCTGAGAGGCCACCACCCTCTCAATTACCTTGCCCAGCCATGGGAGGTTGGAAACAGGCCAATAATTGCTCAACTCTGAGGGATCTAATGCAGGCTTCTATAGAAGAGGTCTGATGAATGGCTCCTTAAGACAAGGAGGCATCCTGCCCTCCCTCAGAGAAGCATTTATGATTTCCACCCGGCCATCTACAACAGCCTCCCTGCCAGATAGAACAAGCCATGTTGGGCAAGGGTCAAGAGAACAAGTGGTAGGCCTCACCGCTCCAAGCAGCTTGTCCACATCCTCAGGAGTCACAAACTGGAACTGATCCAGTCAAATCACATAAGAGGAGTTGTTGGGCACCTCCAATTCAGACATCAAATTGATTGTGGAGTCTTCATCTAGGTCGGCTCGAATCCGAGAGATTTTGTCTGTGAAAAACTCTTTAAACACATCGCAGCAGGTAACTGATGACTCCAAATTCTGGTTAAAGGAAAGAGGAGCAGATACTAGTCCCGTCAAAACCCTGAACAACTCCACTGGACGTGAACTTACAGCGGCAATACTGGCAGAAAAGTGCCTCTTTGCCGCATGCAGAGGCGTAACTAGGGAAAACGGCGCCCGGGGCAAGCACTGAAATGGTGCCCCCCACCGCGCCCCCCCCACCGCCCCCCCAACATACTACATTATACTTAGGTTTTTTCTCACAAGCGCCCGCCACCACCACCAAGCCAGGCCACTGACTGGCCGCCAGGTGCCAGCAAAGCAATGGGGGGGGCGCAGGCGGCGCGGAAGGGACCGCTCGTGGGGAAGGGGGCACCGACGCGCTCCCTTGACTGCTGCAGCGCTGCTGCACTGAGCAGGAAACATTTGTATTAACAAAAAAATTTTAAAAAAATTAAAAAAATTTGGTCATGGCGGCACCCCCCACGTGACCAGAAAAGATGGCGCCCGGGGCACGTGCCCCCCCTGCCCCCCCTATAGTTACGCCCCTGGCCGCATGTATTGCCTGAGCATAGATCTTTAAATGTGCTCTATGTTGCAATCTGTCGGATTTGAGTCGAGTCTTTCTCCACTTGTGCTCCAGTCGTCTACCTTGCTGTAGATCTTCTGTATATCAAGGGGCCAATTTTCAAGTGGATCGAAGGGGACGCTTGGGAGCAATTGTGTCTACTGCCCTGGTGAGCAATTTGTTCCAATTCTCAACCAGGGCATCAACAAGATCACTTATTAGACATGGGCCTGGTTTAAACCAATGCATGCCATCATGGCTACAGGCAGTGTTCACCTCTTCAGTCCATGAGCAGTGTGAGGAGGGGAGGGGAGTGATGCATCAACCCCAAGTTGGACCTCTGACCCATTTTGTAATACTATGGGGCCTTTTAAGTCTGGCATAGTTTAGAGCCTCAGTATGTCATAATTTGGCCCTGGGTGTGCCTGTGACTAACTCCCCCCATGGGGAGTAGGATCAAGGAGAGTAGATTCCGGTGTCAGGAAGTATGAATGTGTTCATTGGAAAAAAAAAATTTTTAATGGCCCCAGATGGTTGTTAGTCAGGGAAGGCTCTTGAACATTGGCTTTAAGCTCTGTCCCTACTCACTGGATTAATGAAGATACTGCATATTTCTTCAGTCTGTGCCATAGGTTAGGTGTATCATTTGCTTTTTGGTTGTATTGCAATGCAAGATAATATTCATTTCCCCAGCATTACTAGTCACCATTTCCATCACTTCTATCAGACCTCATGGCAGTGCTTGACTATGTCAGCAAGTCTGATCTTGTGGGAAACACAATGTCTGGGTCTTAAGCAGCACATTTGTGTGCACATGTGCTTATGTTTTGGGCTCACATTGGCTCATAAGAAGCCTGCCTGACTGCAGGAACTGCTGAAATTCTGGAGGAGTTCAATGAGAACCAGAGTGGTCTGATGTGATATGACAGAAAGTCCTTGGAAAGTCCTTACTCTGACACCACTAGGGGTTATTTGTAAGTCTGATCAGAATAGGAGTCAGCTACTTCGGTGTTAACATTCTATTACTAAACCAGTTATAAATTGGTAACTGCCACCACCTATTACATTATAGAGTTGTAGGGCTGTAAAATCAAGATTAAGTACTTTGGCTCAGAGATCTGTGCCATGGTGACTGAGCCCTAAATCTCTTGGCTTTCCAATCTTTAGCCATGTTGCTGATCCAAAGACTGTCATGCTTTTTACAAAGCAATCAGGTAGGAACAATTCCTAAGTGTAATGCTTGACTAAGCAATGATCAGGCAAGAACATATGGCAACATGTGTTTTAACTTAGAATTACACAACAGGAATCACACCACAACTTAATTACCCCAAATATGTATTTATAATATGCAATAGATCATGAACAATTGTTAGTGAAATAAAATACTCCAATGTTATTCCACCACCCACCACCCTCCGTACCCCCATTTGCTTTGTTTCTTCATTGAAAAGATCGACTGCATGCCCCTGACCCTACAGCAGAGCAAATCCCACTGCAGCAAGGCTTCTCCTTGCCACTTTGTGTCTGACGGGTTGTCACGCTTTGTGACAGATTTAAGACTGGTGCAGTTGACTGAGGCACTACGAAGGAAGCTGTCTGTAGAGGAATTTCTGCTCAAGATCCGGCACATCTTGCTCTCCCAGTGCCCCAGGCGCGACAGTTCCAAAGTACAGACAGGAGCTCTCCACAGCCCAAGAAACATGATTTGTTGCAGCCAGCGTCTCTGGGTGGTAAAGTGAAGTAGTAAACCCAGGAATGTGAGCAATCTCAGCCAGCGAGTGCTAGAGGCTCAGTGGGGGGAACAAGGGGTGGGTGGGTGGGTGGGTGCGGCGAGGAATTGCAGCTCTGCTTCAGGGGGTTGTGGCTATAGGGACCTGTGGCGCTGCATAAGGCTTGCGTAAATATTGTGACTGGCTTCCCCTTGGAGACAGATAAAAGCAGATTTTTATCACATCTTACAGAGAAAGCAGTTTTCCTGGCCCCCAAGTCTGGCAGATTCTTTGAGTGATTTAATATAAGATGAAAGGAGCCAGATTGCAGCCCCAGACAAAGCTGAGCAGCAATGCAGGGGCCAGCTCCAAAGTCCTGCTTTGGCTGGAGTGTCTTTGTACTCTGCCCCAGCCTTTATTTTGCATACTTCCCTCCTCCTTTCCACGGGCAAAGCTTTGGCTGCTCCTGTTGAAAGCCCCTTGGTTTTCACCCAAGCAGAACAGACTAAAGATTTGTAGGATGTTTGTGAATCGTCTTTTTTTGTGATATTTATTATAAATTTCAGTGATGAGAACAAGTGACCCCAATGCAGTGCCAAGTGTAGGCAGGGTTGTTGCCAAATAGAATCACGACATTGATTTCAAACATTCTGGCATCATGTGCAGAGCCTCTCTTGAGATTTTGCAGAGATTTTCCCCAAAAGAAACACAAGGTTGTTGTTTTTCATCCCTAACAAGAGAATGTACAAACAATACATCTAAGCATGTGCAGAGTGCCTTTCTCTTGCAAAGAGAATCAGGTTCTGTTTTCAACAGTGGGTGCAATTGATAATATTCTGAACACATTCAGAGTGCATTCCCTTTGTAAAGAGAAGAGTGGTCTCAAAACACTATTCTATAAAAGAGGATACAGAAATCATTTGCGAAACGGTGCTTTAAAATGTCCTGTGCTCTCTTCGGTGACTAGGTTGCCAGATCAGAACCTAGAGATTTCCCCTGTACTTTTACATTCACAGCAGAATCGGGAAATGTGGTCACTGTAGCTTATCTTGCCCATTTCTCCCTCAGAAATGGAAACCGAAATTCCATCGGCTCAATCAAACCAGTCCAGCGGTTCGAGGGGCTATGCTTGTAAAGAAGAATCCGGTAAGGATTCCCCTTTACAAGCAAAGGGGTGGGGGAATCCTTGAAAAGCATTCTAAAGGGCGGCGAGTGGGGTGGCGAGAGGACACTCTTAAAAGTAGATTAAGGTTCCTACTGGCCCGGCAGCCGCCACCCCTCAACCCCCCCCCCCCCCGGTGCAGGCCAAGCATGTGGTGCCCCCTTCAGCAACCGGACCCACGCTGCAGGGGCAGGCTGTTGGGAAGCAGCACTGCGGCTGCCGCCAGACCAGTAAGGTTCTTTAGAAGCCTTTGTAAAGGATTCCCCCACCCGTCTGCTTGTAAAGGGGAATCTTCACCAGATTCCCCTTTACAAGCATGGGCCTTGAACCAAGTCAAACCGGTTCGGCCTGGTTTGACCAGTTGAACCGAACTGGCAGTCAGTCCGACCGGACTGGTTTGCGGACTGGCAGTTTGGTTCGTGTTCTGTGCACACCCCTACCCGCCGGTACAGACCTCTAATTAACAAAATATGAAAGGTTGCAAGATAGGACAGAGTAACTTCCAGGCTGCTAGCTGACAATCCTGTTCAAAACACAGGGCCAACAGTGCCATTAGGCAGGATGAGAGAGCCTGCCTCAGGGAACACTTTTTGGAATATAATTAAAAGACAGTAACTTATCAGTTACTGAGTTTATCACTGTGTTTTTACTGCCGGGGGGCATCATCTGGACTTTCTACCTCAGGTAAAGCTAAAGTGTGCCGTCAAGTCGGTGTCGACTCCTGGCAACCACAGAGCCCTGTGGTTGTCTTTGGTAGAATACAGGAGGGGTTGACCATTGCCATCTCCCATGCAGTAGGAGATGATGCCTTTCAGCATCTTCCTATCTCTCTGCTGCCCAATATAGGTGTTTCCCATAGTCTGGGCAACATACCAGCAGGGATTCTAACCAGCAACCTCTGGCTTGCTAGTCAAGTCATTTTCCCACTGTGCCATTATTTTGGGCAATTTCTGTCAGCACTGCTTTGTCCTGAAGGTGTGGAATTGAAGGGAGAATTTCCATATATGCTCATATATGCTCATGCAAAATGAAAATACATGTACACATTCCCCTCTCCCCTCACACCCTGGATTTACAGCCTTCTGTTGCGGCTAGTGGCCAAGAAGATGAATTTTTGTCTGCACCTGTAAAAATTCTGGCTGGTTGGTAAATCAAGTTCCAAGGCAGAATTAATGCAGGCCTCAAATTCTTAGAAGATGAGGACACAGGTTGAATCTGCCAAATCTCTCCTTTCAGCATCCAACAGCGCTAGGATAAAAACTCCCCAAATCCTATGGTTGCCAACTTTTTAACTAGCCCTGCTCCTTTGCCTTTAGCAGTAACTTCACTTGCAGAAGTTAGGCACTTGATGTTTTTCCCTCACTTTATACTTAAATATTCATGTCAGCTTGCTGATAAACACAAAGGAGCAGGGCCAGTAAAAGTCCAGCAGCTCTATTGATTTTTCAAGTCTGTATCAGTAACTTTCCACTGTGGCTTGTAGAAAAACTCTTTACTTTCCATAGACTTAGGAAGCCAAATGAAGCAGAAGGGCTCCTGATTTCAGGGAATAACCACACACAATCAATATAAATGAGGGAGTCCCATCCTGTAAAACTAGAGCAGCAAGATACCTGTACATGTGTACAATGCAATGTCTGAATAGGGCTCAGGTCTTTACCAGGCCCTTCATACCCCAGTCCCCCTACTTTTCTTATGAATGAGGGCTTCTGTACTGGTTGCACAAGCACAGCCACGGACCTGATTGATAACGCTGAGGGAATTGGCCGGGCAATAATGTACTTGATAGAAACAGGAAGACCCAGATGTCATCAGTTCAAACAAACCTGTGGAAACAGTTATTCTGGTACAAACAGAAATGCATACCCAGGCTTACAATAATCTTTCATAGCTGCCAGGCCAGGTCTAGCGCCAGTGGAGAGATGCTGCAATAACTAAAACCAGGTTAAAAGTGCTCCAGTTTCTGGCATTTCAAAATTAATGCAAAACAGGGTTTTAAGAGAAGCCTTCTAAGCAGTACACCAAGGTCAGCCTGGTCATTTGTGGCAGAGCTAAGAATAGCTCCCACATTGTTTGCAGCCCTCCACAATAGTGTCCCACCCTTCTCGGACCATTGCCTCTTGATAAGCAGCTTGCCTCGCTAACCTTTTGGCCTTTGGCTTTAGTTCAGTATCCTGATGTCTTAGGAGCTCTTGCCTTTGGCCACTCATTATCAAGTAGCCCTTCCTTTCTCCTTCCTGCTGGTGGTTGCTATTGGGGTCCAGCAATATTGAATTCTGGTGCATATCCTGAGAAACCCTCAGCAACAGAGCTCAGCAATAGCCTGCTAAGTCAAGGAATTGAGCAGCAGCAGCAACAACAACAACAACAGCAGCAGCAGGAGGTCATAATGTTCTTGTCTTTTGGCCAGAAATGCTGAAAGGGAGGAATAAGCAGAGGTGCTGATGGAATGGAATAGAGACCTGAGCTTCAAGGAGAGCATTTCTTATCGCAAGACAATTCTGTAAGGATTATGCAACGAATCACAACATTTTGTAGCTCAACAGGAGAAATTCCCTTCACATGAAAGATCAAGACACCTTGCTGGAGGGAGAGCAAGTTGTCTGCACAGATGGTCAGCTTCAGGCCTGCACAAATTTTGGTCAAGGATACATGGATGACTCCTACAGAGTGAGCTTCTGTGGTCCTAGCTACCTACCATGCTGAGAGCTTTTCTAGAGGAATCATCACTTTAAAGCTCCTATTAACATACTTAACATTTCACAGATGAAAACAGGAACACTCCTGACATGAATGGGTGGGGCTAGAGGAGAGTCTGGCAGCCGGACAATGCAGTCTCTGGTGGACAATGATGGGCCCAAACAATCCAGACTCCCATGTGTCACAAACACAAAGTGAACTAAAGTACATGCAAGCAGTGAGGCAAACCACAGAATACAAACCAAGTAAAATACATATGACTTACATCACTTAGAACAGTGGTCTTCACTATTTTTCAAGTGCAGGCCACTGGCAAAAAACCTTCACAGTGAGAGCTACTAAGGAAACAATTGTTTACTACCCTCATGATGGAATTTTACAGATAGACTTGTCTAACTACGACAATGAGCCCGTTCACGTGACACGAGCTGCTTGGGTAAGAGAGAGTTTACCCAAGCAGCCCATGTCATCTGGAAGACTGGGAGGCCTCCTGATGCAGCAGCTGCAACCCTGGGTAGCCCAGACCTGCTACCCAGAGAAAAAGTGAAGGGGCAGGGGAGAAGTCCATCCTGCCTCCCTCTCTGGTCACCTGCAGCACCGGGGCTCTGAAAATGGCCACTGGGAGCCACAATCATAGAGTCCTGAATGCCGTGTGGCCTGGGAGAGGAGCCCTGCTGCTTTAGTGAGGGCTGCCTCTCTGAGGCCTGTGTGGTGCATTGTGGGGTACGGGAGGACTTTGTCCTCTCAATCCCATTTCGGGCATCCACCACCATGCTGGCCATGTGGGTGTATGAGTGGCAGAGCCTCAAAGAGGTGCCGACTGTCTGGGGAAAGGTAGGTAGGATCCTGCCTTCCCCCAAGCTCCCCCCAGTTTGGTTGTGTGAATGATCTCAAAGACTGCTTGTACAATAAAACGATACCGTCATGAGAGTTCAGAGGAAGGCAGCCATTATAGGCTAAGACTATTTTACTGTGTTCAGGTCACCTTAAGTGGCTCAGTGGGGAAATGCTTGACTAACAAGCAGAAGGTTGCCAGTTCGAATCCCAGACTGGTATGTTTCCCAGACTATGGGAAACACCTATATCAGGCAGCAGCGATATAGGAAGATTCTGAAAGGCATCATCTCACACTGCGTGGGAGATGGCAGTGGCAAACCCCTCCTATAGTCAACCAAAAGAAACCCACAGGGCTCTGTGGGCGCTAGGAGTCGAAATCAACTTGACGGCACACTTTACCTTTACTTTATTGTGTCACAGGAAGAGACAGGTTCAACAAGAAGTACAGGCAGGAAGTAGGAAGGGACACTGCCTCCAATTAGGATTAGGATCACTACAAGCAAATGCTAGTGCCACCTACTGGCTGGACATATTACAACAACATTTCCTCACAGATACTCCTTTAAAACAAACAAAAAACCAGAAAATATACACAAATCGCAGAGGAGTCTGAGTGTAAGATAATCCCCTTTAAAAATACAGGTTAAATATAAGCCCCATTCAAACATTTAGAACAGCACCACGGTAGCTATGTGCAGCAGCACAAAGGGGGAGAAAGACCTGTCTCCACCACGTCAATCATCCTCGCACCCCACCACTCACACTTATAGGGGGGCTTGTCTGAAGAGGGAAGAACCCTAAGTGTAATGGTTGGCAGTCAAGCCCCACTGTAAGTGTGAGTGATGGGGTATGAGGGTTGATGTGGCGAGGGCTGGACTTCCTCCCCCTTCACACTGCTGCACAAAGTTACAGGGGCATGATTTTAAACAACATCAACCACTTTATTTGTTAGCCGCCCCATAACAAATTGTTCACTGGGTGGTTCAAAACAGAGGATTAATACAGATAATAAAAACACATAACACGTTAAATCACGACAGACAAAAAAAGAGGTGAAAATAAAATACAAAATACAATACAAAGGAGCACTAAAAACTCATGTTAAAATTAGTTACAAATCAGATAAAATCTGAAAAGCCCAATTTAAAAGTGTGGCTCTGTTAGTCCTCTTGGATCTCTCGGCGGCTTTCGATATTATCGACCATAGTATCCTTCTGAAACGTATGAGGGTGTTGGGGGTGGGAGGCACTGTTTTGCAGTGGTTCCGCTCCTACCTCTTGGACAGATTCCAGATGGTGTCGATTGGAGATTGTTGCTCTTCAAAATCTGAGCTTAAGTATGGTGTCCCTCAAGGCTCCATACTTTCTCCAGTGCTTTTTGACATATACATGAAACCTCTGGGAGAGATCATCAAAGGATTTGGAGCTGGGTGTTACCAGTATGCTGATGTCACCCAGATCTACTTCTCCATGTCAACCTCTTCAGGAGCTGGCATATCCTCCCTAAATGCCTGTCTGGAAGCAGTAATGGGCTGGATGAGGGAGAATAAACTGAAGCTGAATCCAGATAAGATGGAGGTACTTATTGTGAGGGGTCAGAACTCTAGAGACGATTTTGATCTACCTGTTCTAGATGGGGTCACACTTCCCCAAAAGGAACAGGTTCGCAGTCTGGGAGTACTGCTGAATCAACATTTCTCCTTGGTTTCTCAGGTTGAGGTGGTGGCCAGGGGTGCTTTCTATCAGCTTTGGCTGAAAGGCCAGCTGCTCCCGTTCCCTGAGATCAGTGACCTCAAAACAGTAGTACATCTGTTGGTGACCTCCAGACTTGACTTTTGTAATGTGCTCTACGTGGGGCTGCCTTTGTACGTAGTCCGGAAACTTTTGTTGGTTCAGAATGCAGCAGCCAGGTTGGTCTCTGGGTCATCTCGGAGAGACCATGTTACTCCTTTGCTGATGGAGTTACACTGGCTGCCAATAGGTTTCCGGGCAAAATACAAAGTGCTAGTTATAACTTACAAAGCCCTAAACGGCTTAGGCCCTGGGTATTTAAGAGAGCGTCTTCTTCACTATGAGTCTCACCACCCATTGAAGTCACTGGAGGAGGTCCGTCTCCAGTTGCCGCCAACTCGTTTGGTGGCTACACAGAGACGAGCCTTCTTGGCTGCTGCCCCGAGATTGTGGAATGCGCTCCCTGCTGGGATACGAGCCTCCCCATCTCTGACAATTTTTTAAAAACTTCTGAAAAGACATCTCTTCAACCAGGCTTTCTCAGCCTTTTAAAACTTGTTTTTAAATTGTTCTGACTATTTAATTATTGTTTTATGATGTTTTTAAATTGTTAATTATTGTTATATGCTTTTATAATTTTTGTTTTAATTATTAGCTGATTTTAATGGTGTTTTAATGTAAACCGCCCTGAGCATTTTGGAAGGGCAGTATAAAAGTTTTAATAATAAATAAAATAAAATAAAATAAAATAAAATAAAATAAAAGCCTGGGTGAACGAAAAGGTCTTTATCATGTACGTATCTTTTAGTAAGCAACAGAGGACCCAAGAGTTTCCTGGGAGCCCCTTTGCTCACGTATCCCTGACCAGCACGTGAGTAGTAGCCAGGAGTGTGGACTCAACTAGCAATATCACTCGTGGTGTTCGTGGGAGCAAAAGACTATATAAAGCTTGACTCCCTGCTTCTCATGGCTGCCAATTTGTCACCTGCTTCACCTGAAACACAGCTGCACCGCATCAATGCTGTTGCATATTCAATTTGGCCTATTAACAATAGCAATAGCAATAGCACTTACATTTATATACCGCTCTATAGCCGGAGCTCTCTAAGCGGTTTACAATGATTTAGCATATTGCCCCCAACATTCTGGGTACTCATTTTACCGACCTCAGAAGGATGGAAGGCTGAGTCAACCTTGAGCCCCTGGTCAGGATCGAACTTGTAACCTTCTGGTTACAGGGCGGCAGTTTTTACCACTGCGCCACCAGGGGCTCTTTTCTACGCCACCAGGGGCTCTATTCCCTCCTTTTCTCACTTGTCTTTGTTCCTGACTTGCTAATTCCTGTGTCGATTAACCCCACTTGTCTTGAAACCATCCTTACACTATGTTGCCACCTTAAAGAGATGAGTTTAAAACTCACAAGGCTTGTTGCTTTCGGACTCAGAGTGTTTAATTACATCTAATGTGGCTAAATTCTGTGCTGCTGCCATAAATATACGTCACCGGATGGTTAATAAGGATATTTTACTGTTTTAAATTTTTATTATCACTATATTTTCAATTTTGTCAATTTTTTAAAACTAATTCTAATTTCAGCCTGTTTTAATTATATACAATCAATTTATTGTTATATAACTGTAATCTTTCTCTTCTGTTTTGACTTGTGGCTGTAACATTAAAGAACTTGAACTCAGGAGGCTTGCTAAGAGTTGCAGTTTCAATAACTCTGTGGTTTCGCCCATTCATTTCTATGAGTGTCACTGAAGGCATTGCTTTTCTGTCATTTCATATGCAATTGAATTTAGTCTATAGAAATTTCCCACGTTAACAATTGGATTTGCTAGCATTACAGTTAGGTACCTATTGCATTGATTCCCCAAATGAGGATGTATATTTTAGTTGTTAAATGCAGATCTATTATTTTGCATTAGAAGCTCATGGTCCCCACTTTGTATCATTCCCATGTGTGCACTCAGGCTAGCCCTGGCTATAAAGAACTTGCAATGTAAACATGTGTGAGGCATGTTGTAATAATGTGGTCAGTGTAGTGTGGTGCTGTGACACCTCAACGCCAATGGACTGTCTGAGATCTGTTCTCTGTACTGCTTACTGGTCTCAGAATGGAAGGAAGGAAGTTCTCACCACCACTTTAGCCCTCATTTTCTCTCCCTCAGGTGGCTTCCTCTCTTCAGAAAGAGATTCTGCCATCTGCCCTCCTATGGTCTCCTCCTTGGCTCTGCATCCCACCTCCCTAATTGTGTGCCAGTAGCACTGACAGTCCAACACCTGTCTGAATGCCTTGCCTGCTTCTGGGCTGAGATCTTGTGACACCTTGTTGAACGGCCTTGCCGACACCACTCTCCTGACTAACACTGCAAACGACAGCAGTTTTTCCTTGGGCTGCCTCAGCTTCCACCCTCCAATCCCACAAATGCTCCCCCATAGATCCACTTGCCCTGTCATTGGAGTATAAATCTGGAGAGGCCCAAAAGACATGCAAAGAAAGTGGATTTTGATATGCATATTCTAATGTTACAAATAAAATAAAGAGTTTTTTAAATACTAGAGATGACTCCTGGTGTAGGAATATAGATGTACCTCTGAGCATGTGCAGAGCATTTTTCACTCTAAAAACATAAGAACAGCCTTGCTGGATCAGGCCCACGATCTGTCTAGTAGGGGTGTGCATGGAACGATTTTCTGTGGTTTGGTTCAAATTTGAACCAGTCTGCAGGTTCACAAACTGATTTAACTGAACTGGCCCCTGGTCCGGTTCAGTCGTCAAACCAGTCTAACTAGTTAGAATTGGTTCGCCCATAGAGAATAATGGGGAACTCAAACCACCCTATTTCCCATGGGTAGTGCCTAGGATCACCAAATTGGGTTGGGTGGTAGGGCACAATGGGTGCTACCTACCACCCAACCTGCAAAGCAATTGGGCAATCAGGTTATTTCTAATGATTTTTTTTTTTAATGTGAGTCATTACAGGTCATTGACCTACTGACCCAGATAAAATTCTAAAATTCATTTTAAAAATAACCTGATTGCTTTTTGAGTTTGGTGGTAGGCAGCACCGATTGTGCCCTAACATCCAACCCGCTTTGGTGACCCTAGGTGCTACCCACAGGGAATGAGGCAGTTTGAGTTCCCCATTATTCCCTATGAACGAAACAGCACACTGCCACACCAGTGAAAGACAGTACAGAAAAAGGCAATATCCCAACACAGAGCATCCAACACAGCGCAAAACAAAACACAGTCAAAAAAATAATAATCACTGAATCTGACCTAGAATCTGCAAGCCCAGTGCCAGATGCCCGCTGCATCATTGGCATAAGTTGCTCTCACACACTGACACACAATTATGACTCCATTGCAGCAGTGCCTTTGCAGGCATAGGCAGAAGCTCAACTTGGAACAACCCCTTCAGCCATATTTGACCTGATCTTGTAATGCTGAAGAATAAATAAATGCAGATGCAGGCAGAGCAGAGCAGACCACCAGAGTTCAACTTCCACTTCAGCCACATTCTAAGAGTGGTGGTGCAGCTTATGTCAATGCAGAATCAGATTGCAGAGCAGAGCCACTAGAGAGTGAAGCACAAGTCCAGACATGGAGTTCACAGCAGTCACCACAAAAATATCACACACACACACACACACACCTGCCACTGTCACGAACAAACAAACCCACCCTGAAGCCACCACAACTCAAGGAAGGTACAGGCAGGCACCCAAGTTCTACCCTTCTCCATATGAGATCCGGCAAGATCCGAAAGCATAATAGCCGCAATAACACAGCAAGTACACGATAAACAGTGTGGAGAAAATCACATATTTGATAAGAGGTTTCTTTTTCTCTCTTTGTGTCTGGATAATGAGTTGGCCTCAGAATATTGGCTGAGCCCCAGCTGTACTGACAGCCTGCTTGGCTGACAATCAGGGCACCAGTCCATAATCATCATCCTGGGTCATGCGTGTGGGTCTCTGTGTGTGCTGCTCTGAAAAAAGGTTAGCAGTAACAAACAGTAACTTAACACATACAAAATCAAAGCTCCTCCCGTATGCGCCACCGTGGCCTCGGATTGGTGCTGCTGGGCCTCAGGGCACTAGTCCCTCATCATCCCAGGCAGTGGGGTGTGTACGTGCGTGTCTGCGTGTGTCAGCAGCACTAATGGACAGATTGTGACACATCTGTGGATTGGCCAGGGGTGAGCTGCAGTGGTGTTGGCAGGGATGAGCTGGCAGTGGGGTGAGCTTGCAGTGGTGTTGCAGTGGGTGGTGATGACCATGAGTCACTCACCCTCCACATCCAGCTCAGGATAGCTCAGCAGGGGGAGGTTGGCCTTAAGGAAGACAAGATGTTCCACCTAACCAGCATTCAAGTGTGAGCAATGGGGTATCACCATGTCTGTGGCCATGAAGAACACCTTGTTGCTCTTAACTCTGGTTAGTGGCCATGAGAGGAGCCATCAGGCAACCACCGCAAAGTCTGGCCAGACTTGGTGATGTGTTGCCACAAACTGGCTTGGTTTCATCTCCAGGTCTGCCACCGACTCCTGCAGGTACTGCAGAACGGACTGCTCCGCACTGCTGCAGGGCACAGTGGGCTACTCCTTTACCCCTGTCAAGGTGCCAAAGCACCCCCATTTGAACCACGGGGTGGAATGCCTGGGTGGAAATGCCAGCTGTGTTGGTGCTGCCAGGGACACCATGCAGCTGGACTGGGAAGCGGTGGTTATGCTGTGCTGGGCGTGGACTGTGCACTAGAAGTAGGCACTCCAGCACCCTCATCCTGGTCCAGCCTCCTCTGCTCTGCCTGCCTAACCTCTTGAACCAGGAGTGCCCTCCACCTGGGCAGCTCATCAGGGGTGATGGTGTTGCCTTTCATAGTTGGGTCACATAGGCAGGCCAAAACATGCTCTGCCAATTGACACAACGTGTTGCTGAGCCGATCCAACACGCCAGTCCTCAGCCAACCTGCCAGGGCTTTTCCTTCTCAAGTAGTCAGTGAGGTCTGTGAGTAGTTAGTGAGCTCGCCCATAGTCTTCTCCAGATGAAGAGCAGCGGGCAAAGCCTGGCTCTGTGGCGTTGCCTTGGCACACAAGCTTATTGTTGCAAAAAGGAAAAGCTTGAGAGTTGAGATAGCCTCAGAAATGAGCTTCCTGTCTGCATGGGACGGGCTGCACACTTCCAAGCCATGCCTCCTTGCCCCGGCACGGATGGCCGGCTTTTGCTCCTGCAGGCACTGGAGCAAGAGAAAGGTGGAGTTCCACCGGGTCTCAACATCCCTAGGGATGAAGTGTCAAGACAGGCCTTTCCCTGAGCATCCGCCTACCCTTTTCGCTCAGATGGAAGTAGGCTGCTCTCTTGCGGCACTGCTCTACAAGAGCAGCCGAGGCGGCAGCAGGCCCTGCAGCGGGGAGGCCTCAACAACATTCCCTGGCCTTAGCTGCTTAAAGGCCAAGGGTATCTGTCATGACCAGGTGCAGAGTATGTGCCATACAACCGATGCTCACAAACTGCAGCTGGCGGGCTACCCTCAACCTATTAGCACCATTGTTTCTTGACCATGAAGCCTCAGCAGAGGTTTGGCTGCCATTCCTCCACCTGGCATTCGATGATCGCCGACAGCTCATCCATCATGTGGTCTGTGTCCACCAGCTCCACATACAGAACAGAATATGTGAACATACAGAACAGTGCCACCTGAGCTTTGCTGCATGGGAGGAGCTGGCCACACCAGCAGCAGCATATGATGTCCCCTCTCTCTCCAGCCCCTACCAGTGCATCGTGATGGGCAGGAAAGCAACCTGCATCCCACTACAGCTGGTCCACAAATCTCTAGTGAAGTGCAAGCTTCTGCCTCCAGCAGCCCTGACATGAGCTCCCTGTAGGCCCAGTAGAGGGAGGGCACCACTCCCCTACTGCAGGTGGAGTGTGAGGGGGTCTTGTAGTTGGGGGCAAGCAGCTGGAGCAGTCAGTGGAAGCCAACATTCTCCACCATCTGGAATGGCTGGTTGTGCAGAGCAAACATCTCTCCAATGGTCTGGGTGATGAGACATTCCTCTGTGCGACCAGGCCACTTGCCTGCCCACAGCACCCACTGCACAACTGGCAATGTCCCCTGCATGAGAGCTGGGGCACATGCCCTGCCACCACTATTCAAGGGCACACCAGGCGGCCTAGCACTGCCAGCAGGAGAAAGGATCCCCGGATGATGCCACTGCAGGTGCCTCAGCATCACCGATGTCCTTAGAAGCTTAGTGCAAGTGCCGCTGCTGACCTGCGCCTTGCAGACAGCATGTGTAGGTAGGATCACCTTGGCAGACCTCAAAGTGGTCCCACACCATGCTGCTGTTGGTCCTGGACCGTTTTGGTGGTGGTGGTGTTGTTGGTGGTGGTGGTACTGGTACTGCTGGGGCTGCTGGCTCCTGCTGGGGGCCACCAAAACCCCCACCCCATCCCGTGCTCAGAAGGTCCAGGAACAAGTACCTTCCTCTTGTTCCTTCTAAGTCTCAGACTGGGTGGGGTCACACTGAGAAGGGGGATTAGTGGAGAGGAGAATGGAGAGCGCTATCTGGCAGGTCTAGCAGCCAATGACACCTCCTCCTCTGCTGCCATGTCAGGAAGAGCATCTTCCTTGTCAGGGGAGGCCACCCCACACCTCTACCTCAGCCATCACAGGTGGCTGCGCTGCAGGAAGAGGTGCTACCTCCGGAGAAGTGAGGCAGCGCTCAATGACCTCTAGGAGGATGGCGACTTGGGGAGTAAGCCCCTCTCACCACCCTCACCACACACAACCAGCATCCTCTCTCCTTCCTCTGGGCACTCTGCTCCTAGTTCTGCCCTCCCGGAGAACATCTTTTGGATATTAAATTAAAGCCCTAGCTGTGTTGGGCATGGGGAGGAAGTGCCTTTAGTGGGTGTGGGTGTGGGTGGTCTATTTATGCTGTTTGTGCCCCACACACAGTGCTTTCTACAACACTGCAGTGCACGCAAACACAAGCTAGAAAAAAACCCAAATAAAGAAGCAGGCTTTATTTTTTCTGGAGGGGGGCTTTTGAGTGGGAGCAAGCAACAATGGGATAGCTACATCCAAGGGAAACGAGGGAGAGGGGATTAAGCTACACCTACCCCTACGCCTACCCTCTACCCCTACCCCTACCCTCCTAACCCAGTCCCACTGTACCTACCAACCTGAATCCCTTCCTCCCCCCAAACTGGGCCCTATTTAAAATAATCTAACTTAACAGGATGGGTTGTTTTGGGGGGGGAGGCAACTCACCAATCCGACGACGTCTTCTTGCAGGGTCTTCAGTTGGAGTCTGACCAGAGGCTCTAGTCAACCAAGCCAAGCACACACTGGCACTCAACAGCCAGGGGGAGAGCAGGTGGGAGCCAGCAGATGGGCCACCCACCCAAAAAAGAACAAAGAAAAACCACTTAGGAAAACAAAAAGCGGTTGGTACTGCAAAAGGAAAAGGAAAAATAAAGAGGCATATAAGTATATATCTCTTAAGCCCAGCAAAAAGGCAGGTCCACTCCAAGGCAGGTCCATAGCCATCAAGACTAGTAGTTACTGATACACTCATCTTCCATGAATTTGTCTGTTTCTCTTTTCTTTCTCCACTAACAGTTCAGGAGCAGTTCTGTGCTTGCCTTGCACAGAAAGGAATTCCTTCTTTAAGATTCTGCTTGCATTTGCAGAATCTTAAAGGCATATTAAACTGTTATATCTGCTGCCCAATTAATCAAGGATACCTTTTCATTAATTAAAATATTGTAAACGGTTGATCTATTGATTATTTAGCTAAGCTTTGTAGATCCAGTAATTATACTATGTACTCTATAGATTAGCCCAGTCTGAAAAAAAGTGAAGCTCCTGCTATGCGCCATGATCTTGCTGTTTCCATTATAGAAACTGCCATCATGAGGTACAGAATATGGCCTATGCTACACATTATTTCTGGATCAAGGTGACAGAAAAGGTCAAGGTGGACAAAAAAACACCAGGCTTCATTTGTGTGTCATTGTCTGGATGAGTGAATGCAAATGGCCAAGTAGAAAATGTAGTTTAAGGGCTGGGATGTAATGTCCTTTTTACAGTGCATGTGCTTTATTCAGAATCATTAAGTCACATGTACATTTCATATGTGCTGATTTATAAGGATATCAGTGTTAAGTGTTGTTATAGCAGCTTAAAGCTTTTCACATACATCATCTCAGTCATTAGCTTAACATCCGTTCCAATCAACTTGAAGGAAAGCATCCTCAAGGATAAAATTGTAAAGCACATAGAAGAACAGGCCCTGCTGGGGGAGAACCAGCATGGCTTCTGCAAAGGTAAATCTTGCCTCAGGAACCTTTTGGAGTTCTATGAAAGTGTCAACAACTGTGTGGATCAAGGTGATCCAGTTGACATAGTATACCTGGACTTCCTAAAAGCTTTCGACAAAGTTCCTCATCAAAGACTCCTGAGAAAACTTAGCAGTCATGGGATAAATGGACAAGTACATGTATAGATTGCTAACGGGTTGAAAGACAGGAAACAGAGGGTAAGGTATAAATGAAAAGTTTTCATAATGGAGGGAAGTAAGAAGTGGGGTCCCCCAGGGATCTGTACTGGGACCGATACTTTTTAATTTATTCATAAATGATCTAGAAGTAGGGGCAAGCAGCCAGGTGGCCAAATTTGCTAATGATACCAAACTCTTTCAGGTTGTGAAATCCAAAACAGATTGTGAGGAGCTCCAAAAGGATCTCTCCAAACTGTGGGAGTGGGCGACCAAGTGGCATATGTGGTTCAATGTTGGCAAGTGTAAAGTGATGCTCATTGGGACAAAAAACCCCAACTTCAAGTATATACTGATGGGATCTGAGCTGTTGGTGACTGACCAGGAGAGGAAGCTTGGAGTCATGGTGGACAGCTCCATTGAAAGTGTCGACTCAATGTGCGTCAGCTGTGAAAAAGGCCAATTCCATGCTAGGGATCATTAGGAAGGGAATTGAAAATAAAACTGCTAATATTATAATGCTCTTATATAAAATCATGGTGCGGCCACACCTGGAGTACTGCGTACAATTCTGGTCATCACATCTAAAAAAGGACATTGTAGAACAGGAAAAGATGATCAGGGGCCTAGAGTACCTTTCTTATGAGGCAAGGCTACAACACCAGGGGCTTTTTAGTTTAGAAAAAAAGACAACTGCGGGAAGACATGATAGAGGTCTATAAAATCATGCATGGTGTGGAGAAAGTGAATAGAGAGAAATTCTTCTCCCTCTCCCATAACACTAGAACCAGGGGTCATCCTGTGAAATTGATTGCCGGGAAATCTAGGACCAACAAACAGAAGTACTTTTTCATACAACACATAATGAATTTGTGGAATTCTCTACCACAAGATGTGGTGACAGCCAACAACCTGGATGGGTTTAAGAGGGGTTTGGATAACTTCATGGAGGAGAGTTCTGTCAATGGCTACTAGTTGGAGGGCTATAGGCCACCTCCAGCCTCAAAGGCAGGATGCCTCTGAGTACCAGTTGCAGGGGAGCTACAGCAGGAGAGAGGGCATACACATACCTCTTGCCTGTGGACTCCTAGTGGCATCTAGTGGGTCACTGTGTGAAACAGGATGCTGGACTAGATGGCCTTGGGCCTGATCCCGTAGGGCTGTTCTTAAGTCCAGTGAAAGAGTTAAGGGCATGATAGCTAGGGGGGAAACTCTCTGCTGCCCCCCTTCCCTTGATGCCCTAAGCACGTGCTTGTTTGCCTTATCGTTAATCCAGGGCTGAGTTCAGGGCTCACAATCACTATACCACACTGTAGAAGCCCTCCTGACAAGGGAGGAAGAGGCTAGCCCTACAACCCTCTTCTTTACACCCACGTGCCCTGCCTCGAGCAGCTAGGCCATGGAGAGTTTTAGAATCTGGCAAACTAGACACAGAGCAGCAATTACCAAACAAAAGGATGGTTTCCTTGAACAAATAAATAAGGGCCTGGGTTTTGGAGGAGTGAGAGGAAAAAAGAGATCAACACCATAGGCCAAAAAAAAAAAAAGTTTAAAAAACAAACACTTTCTAGCTTGCACTTCCAGTTTGTTGTGGCCTACTCCAGGAGTACGAGATCACTGTTTGTTGAGACAACTGTTTGTTGAGACTTCAAGTCCCTCCAGGCAGACTGACTCCTCTTCCTTTTTTCACTTAGATTTCTCTTTTTTCCCTTAGATTTTCACCACAGCAGCAGGCACCTCTAGGCAGGGCTTGTTGCGAAGCCATGCAAGGCAGCCGTGGCTTTGTTTGCAACTTTCTTACTGAACACAAACTGAAGGGAGCTGTAGGACATACTTGGGAACCAAGACTTGGTTACGCACATATCAGCTCTCTGGTACTATAAGATGTCCAGCACTTTTTCAGAGGGCAGCTGCATCCAGCTGTTGCTTGTAGGACTGCATATTCTGCTTCACCTTAGACACACAATAGGGTTCATGTACACATGTGAACATACGTGTGTGTGTGTGCGCGCACACGCACACACACACAATGTTTCAGCCCATGGTGGTTCCCCAGAACTCCTTCTGCTAACAGGAATGCTGGCAAGACCACCATGTGTGAACTCTGCAGTTTGCACAGTTGGATTCCCCCTTTGAGTCTGCAAGTATCCTGTCTTTGCTCAAGACCATTCCGGCATTCCTAATTTTACACTACAGTGCCCAACAGGAAACTAGGGCAACTGTCAGAGACCAGATAGGCATGCCCAGAGACAAACCTTATGTTCTCTCAGCCACGGACATTGTTTAGATGTTGCATCCAGCTTTCCTTTCTGACGTTTTGGGGTAACTGAGGCCTGATAAAAGAGTGGTAAAGGTCTTTCCCTGAACCCATTGGGGAAAATTAGGTATATACAGCTTTGCCCCTCCTAACAGGTTATTGCTGCAAGAATGAGTCCTGTTTTCTGCTTTGTGGCTCTCTTTTTTCTTAAGTAGCATGGAATGATCCCGCCAACATCTGTCTTGTGGCTTCCCAATTCCTTTCCCTCAGAGAGGAATGCAGCTTTGCCAAAGAAAAGCAAAAGCCTAGAATGAAATAGCCCCTTTATAATTGTGTGTTGTGCTCTGGCCATTTTGAATTAATTAAGGAATGTGATAGAGACTATAAATACCTCCTTCCTGTATGATTGATGGTCTATTTGTGCTGGATCGGAATGCGCCTAATCTCTAATTGGGAGCCCACCATCTGGCTCTATTGATTTGTTTGCCAGAAGTCCAATTGTTCTCTCTGCCCATATAAGGCAAAATTAGATACGTGGAAGACTGGCCAGGACTCTGCCTGCTGTGACATCAGCATTTGGCCCAGCCGCCTGCAGCCTCATGGTGGAATTCAGTTTACTGATTGTGTAAAACTTTAACTTCTGCTCCCAGTGCAGCCCCTCCCGCCCCCTCATTTGCTGGAACTTCTCATATGTGTCCGTCACTCATAAACTTGCACTGGGGACGCAGTGCCAGCACTAGGAAAGCAGAATCTGCCTGGCCTTGCTAACTCTGTCATAAATCAATGGGTGTAGAGATTTTTAATGGAAGGAGCATCTTCTTGCACAACAGAGCTCCACGTGCTTTGAGTGCATCATGAAACAGAAGCAGCATAAACCAACTCCTGGTCAGAAATTCCATGATGCTACACCTGGAGTGAGTTGCACACATCCAGCTATTAGACATCAATCCTTCAAGGATTAAATAAACCTAATCATGGGTGGCTGGGGAGTGGGGGAGAAGCACTAAGATTTATATTTTAAAATATGGAAAGCATGGTGATACTGAACCAGAGTCCAGATAGCCTTAACTCTGTCCCCTGCTACACAAGAATGATAATAAGAAATGGCTCTTACAGCTTTAAGTGAGCATAAGAAGCAGATTATTATCTGCTCACTGAGGACCCCCAATGTGATACAGTGATGCAGCAGGTCCAGCCAGTCTGGGACTGGCCTCTTTATTTACCAGATGAATCTTAATTCAAATTAATCCAAGTTCTCCAATGGGATGCAGCAAGCCCATCATTTTAGGAAGACAAATGGTTGCCATATGATCCACTATGCCAGCCCCTACCATGCAGGAGCTGCAGTCAGTCATGGCTCTCTGTTGGGTGGAAGGAAAAACATGTTGCTGCATGCACACTCTGCTTGTTTAGGTGTACACGCAAAATAGTCTGAAGGGTACACTGAAAACATTCATGTGCAGTGTGTGAATGGGAGTGGTCCTCAGCTCCCACGAGCACTGATGAGCCTCTTGTGCATTCCACTCCTGACTGTCTAGTTGTTGGCCCATATAAGGGGATTGTTCTTTCTCCAGAGGACAAAGAGACTTTGTGGCTGCATGTATCTTTCCCAGGTGATGAGGCCATGTGCCTGGGAAGCCAAGCGTAGAATCTCTCTAATGATTGCTAGAGACTGTCAAGCACCATCCAGCACCTAGCCAAGGCCATCTTTTCTCAGTGAGACCAAACATGGCCACTGCTTTGTTCCCACATTGCCTGGTTAACATAGAGCAAACTTGACAGCAGCTTTGTCACTTTAGAAACTCAGAGCCTTGCCAAGAGGCTGGAAGTCCCCTTGAGTTGTACAGAGCAAGTCCAGATAAAATACGATCTCTGAAGGACAGCTTTTTTAGCCTCTGTCCCAGCTCAGTTGTTGGAGCTTGCAACAATTGCAGGTGCCGTCTGCGAGGCTTCCTCATCATGGAGTGTTGAGCTCAACTTGCATTTTCTGGGATCAGGGCAAATCCCATCTTCCCTCATCATGTTCATAGCAATGCCCGGGGCACAGCAGAGACTGCAGCCCTTGATATATGCAAAGATAGTCCCTGAAGAAATGTCTTGATCACAACCCCAGCTCTGTGTATTTTGCCCTGTGAATTAGCTGCTCCCTTCCTCCTCTGTTCTTTTTCCCAGCTTAGTTCCCTACTCTCCTAGTTGCCTTATCTAGTGCCCTGCCTGCTCATTTTGCTTGCCCAGTGAAATAAGCATTCACATTACAATTTCTAAGCTATTGCAATGACAACCTCTTAATGAACTCTTCATTGGCATGTGTGCACACTTCACCCATTTCTCTCAGCCTAGTAAAATGACCAGGTGACCCAATGACACAACTAAACTGGACACCTCTGTCCCTGCTGAAATTCTCTCTGATGCCTCAGCATAAAATAATTGTCTCATGCATCAGAGGGAATTTGTGCTATAGTGCTCCAAATACATGCAAACATTCCATTTTCAATAATACATTTTATCTTGCTCGTAAACTTCAGGCAGGAGTCAATCACATCCAAGTGTTCAGTGAGATTCCAGAAATAACTTTGCATTTCTCTTCTGCACCCCCTTGTGCTGTATCTGGTCAGATGGGCAATGTCAACCCTTGCCAATTTCTGTAATGGGACTGGATCAGTACTTGCGTGTGTATTTTGAAAGTGCATGAGAGCAAACCCCACGACCCCTAGGAAGATGAAAAAGCAACAGGATGAGGAAGGGTGCCTGCTTTGGGCCATCACTGAATAGGCTCAAAAGTAGACAGTGCATGTTCTGGGCACAAGGACAGGGCAGGATAATGGAACATGGGTTTCACCCTCAGAGGTGCAGCTCAGTAATTTTGGGCCCTGGACCTAATAAGTTTATGCCGCCCACAACAAAATAGGCATCCTCCTCCATATATAATCTTATACATATACACTTATAGGATTTTTGAAGGGTTTTAAATTACAAACATCATTTTTTTAAAAAATCAATGGATTGTCCAATCTGCTTCAAGATCAATACACAGTGTACTGCTAACCTGTCCTGCATCTGTGCACAATTGCAAAACTCTAGGTCAAACCATTCTGGAAATATAAAGGGGGTGGGAAAGTATGTTTACCCCTTTTTTATGAAGGCAATGGGCAGATTCTTCCACATGGGGGTGGAATGATCGTCCAAGGAGTGCGGAGTGGGACCTTCAATTCCAGAAGTTTTTGTAATGTTCTTGCATGAAACAAGTCCTCTCACAGGACTTTTTTGAATTTTTTTAAACCTCAAAAAATAATTAATCATCAATTGATTGACCAAGCCACTTCAAAATCAATACACAGAGCCCTGATAACCAGTCCTACCTATGTGCCAAATTTCAGAGTGCTCGGCCAAGCCACTCCAGAAATATAAAAGGTATCCTCTTTTTCCTTGGGGAACATCATGGCGCCCTCTAGGAGAGTGGGCACACTGACCTGTGCCCTCAGGTCCATACCTAATCTTCACCCTGGCCCTTTGCTGACAGAGGTAGGAATCAAGATTACAAAAGGTCAGATTATAAAGGTTTTTTTCTTGCAAACTGAGAGTGAATGCTCAGAAAAGCAATATGGCCTAGGACTGGAATAGCAGGTGGCTCGGCTCTTAGCAAAATCATACGACCTGTATGCATAGTCCCTGTAGGTTAGTCTACTGAACACTTAGGTACATGAGCAAAATCAATGGCCAACAGTGTTAGACTATATATAGTGTTAGACAATATACTAACACTACACTTGTGGAATGAACAAAGTTCCACTAGTACAAGAAGACTATGTTGCTGCGCTAAATCACAGGGATTTTCTGAATGATGCTTCTGCACTATTTCACAGAAGTTTCCTGCAAAACATACAAGGCATGCCACAGGTTGTTCACCTTGTTGTGCAAGTGCAAACATGTTTGTGCTAGCACAACACTCATCTGGAATTCAACCTCCAGTCTTAATGCAATTAGGCAGCACAACAGTATTGTGCTAGTGCAGTGTCTTAGTGCAAGTATGATGTTAGGATATTGGCCAGTGTCTGGATACTAGAAGAACCCTGGGATATAACTGAGCAGTATTTTAAAGAGAGTATGTCACCATTCTGATCTTCTTTTTGGCAAGGCTATTACAACTGTAGGTAGCCATGCATAGCAGGACCTTCCTATGCAGTATATTTTAGGGATGTGCCCGAAAGTTATTCGGCGCTGGTGGGGGTGGTACTTTAAGGGTGGGAGGGGTGTACTCACCCCTCCCGCCGCATTTCCCCCACCAACGCTCCGTTATTTTCAAGCCCTTCAGGGCAGCAGCGTTCCTCCCTGCTGCCTTGTTTTCCTCATCGGCCAGAAGTAGTCAGAAGTAGCAATCATGCATGCGCCCGTCACGCACGTGCATGGCAGACGGCCACACGCATGCAGACAACTTCTGGCCACTTCCCAGCGGGGGAAATGCAATGGGAGGGGTGAGTACACCCTTCCCCATCCTTAAAGTACGGCCCCTGCCAGTGCCGAAATGCCGAAACCCCCCCCCCAGCCAAAACGTTTCGAAGGCCTTTATAATGGCCTCCGCAACGTTTCGGGCTCAAGCCTAGTATATTCATTGTGAGGATGCTTGGAGAGAGGGGTGGCCCTCTCTTCAAAAGCAAATAAGGTCTTGGGATAAGAAGAAAGTTTCTTAACAACAGTAGTAAGGAGACAGTTAACAACAGTTGCTGGGTGCTAAGAGTCGATGCCATCAGGAGCTGCAACACCCCTTCTCATTGTCTCGAGCACTGATCTATAACTCCCATCTTCTCTCAAAGGATCTGGAACCAGTTTCTTGGTAGTGGCTTGGTCAATCCATCTGCTACATTGTTCATGTTCAATGCCTTTTCCTTTAGGTAATTGGCCATTCCTTTGATGTAAACTCACCCTCATTATCACTTCTTAGTTTTTGAGGTTTTCTGCCAAACTTGTAATTCACTATTGCAACATACTCCTTAAATTTCACCAGAATCTGCCTTTTCTCTTTTAGCGTATAAGTGAAAGTGTATCTGGAGTAATCATCAATGAAAGTCAAGAAATATCTATTTCCTCCTGATGATTCAACTTGAATTGGTCCACAGACATCACTATGAATCAACTCTGGAGGGTTCTGTGACTCTTTCTTTGTTGTCTGGTGAAAAGGTTTAGTTCTCTTGTTTTCCAAACAACAGACACATCATGAGTCATTGTCTTTGAAGGGCTGAACTTTCAAGCCTCTCACTAAACCCCCCTTCTCAAGCTGAGAAATTACTTTAAGTTCTTTATGTGCAAATCTTCGGTGCCACGATTTTCCACATTGTTTATGTGAACATTATTTTGCAACACTGGCTTTCTCTTTAATGCAATCAATTTCATACAAGCCACTTTCCTTTAAAGATACTCTCATTAACAATTCCTGTTTTTCTCCTTTGTAACCGTAATTGCCTCTGAACACCACACATAACATATTTGACTGAAATTAAACTGCTTTCAAGTGCAGGAACATAGAGAGCTTCCACAGTTCTTAAAGTTATGCTCCTTCCCTTTGGCAGCTTGCATCTGATTTTTGCTTTCCTTCTGCCCTCTGCAGTGATCTTTCTGAGATCTGCCAAGCTTATTGAGGTTTTATCATTCAAATCCCGTTCACTAAACAGTTCCTTGTCTTTAATCAGATTTGCAGTTGCACCACTATCAGCAATTACATTTCCATAGTCATTTTTGCAATTACTTTCAGAAGATTCAATAGTTTGAAAAATTTCTCCAAGCTCTTTTTCTGTCCTTGACTTTTAATCCCTGTTAGCCCAGTTTTTCTGGTTTTGAGAGATTCTTGGTGTTGAGTCATCCCTCCTGGAATTTCCTTCAGCAGGACTGTGGCTAGAGCCTTTGTTCTGAGAACAGTTCACTTGCAAATGGCCTGGCTTCTTACACAGCCAATACACTTATTCTTTTGTTTGAAATACTATAATCTAACTCTTTTGGTCAGAGAGCTCACTAGGAATTGCATCTGATTGTAAATCAAAATCCTGAAGTCTAGAAATCAGAAATTCCAAATCAATTTCTTCTCTTGATTTCCAAATGTAATGTATCACTTGAAATCTCTCTGGTCAAAATAAACCCAATAATTACTTGATTTGGTAATTTAACATTTTCTTCTGAACATTTTATGATGTCTAGGATTTGATTAACATGCTCAGTTAAATTCTGTCCTTTCATATTTGTATTGCAGTCTCACAATCAGATCAGTGCCAATATTAGCTGTCTTTCTAGCATACAGGTATTTTTAAATCTCCCAAGCTTCTTTAACTATCCTGGTCTTTCTTAAATGTACAATGATTGCATCATTCACATGCAAGCAGATGAATCCATAGACTTTTCTTTTTTGGGCATCCCATGCTGCTTGTTCTCCAGCTGCTTCAGGTCTCTCTGTCCAAGAGCAAGACACTTTCCAGTCGCTGAGACATGAGAAAGGACTCCATCCTGAATGACCACATTTCAAAATTAAATCCATCCAGCCTCAGGGTTGCTGCCTGTCCTTGTCCTGCAGTCTCCATGCAAAATCCCTTGCCATTTCTCTGGAACTCCTTTCCAGTCAAGCAGGCTTTGCACTTACTTACTGTGCCTTTTTAATTTTTTATTTTTGTCTCCTTTCTCTGGACTCTCGGGGCCCATAACCCTGTTAGAGAGCTCGGGGGTGGGTGGGGGGAGAGATTTCTTTATCTGCCCCAGCTACAGTGAAAGTGCACAGGTAAGGGAGCACCACTAATTAATGTTGTCTGGAGGCATGGAGTTAAAATTCCAAATAAAGTAGTTTATCTAGGAAATCCATCATGGAGAAAGAGAAGACCTACATGGTTGGTTGCTAGCTTTATACAGGGAAGAAGGGGGAAAGGGAGAAGACAGAAGTCTCTCTCAGGTGAGAGAATGAAACCTGAGACTATCAGTCTAACAAAAGGGAATCAGAGCAGAGAAAGCATGGTCAGAGAGGGAATGCCCTTACTGGCTATCTCTATCCCTAATGTCCTTAGAGTTCAATAGGGTTGCCGGAGTTAAAAGCCACCAGGAACTGTATCTCCAACAACATCATGGTTAAAAAGCCAGATATATGAGCTGAGATAAATCCAGGATTTTCTTGCAACAGCAGATCTGTTCTATCATGCTGACTTCCCTTTACCCTGATTAGTATGTTGTTCCCTTTTGTCCATGCTCAGCTCTGACCTCCAGAACACAGGGCTTCCTTCACCTACTTCCAAGGGACAGCAGGAAACCCACTGTTTGGGGATTGTATCCTGTGCCTAGAGGAGGCTCTTTGGCTACAAATATCCAGGTGTTTCCTGTATTGTTGCATCTGAGAGATTCTCTTTGCTGCATTCGTCATTCCTTACAATGATCTTCTTGGAGGATGCATGGTAGCTGAGGTGGTGAAGCATTAGCTGTGTCGGGACCAGCTGACTGGGGTAAGTCTCTTTTACAGCCATCCTGGGAATAAGTGGCTTCTGGATCAAAGCTAAAAACAAAAACTTGCTAGGAAGATAACATACTGGAGTCTGATGCTCAGGCAGTGGTGAAAAGCAAAAAGGAAAAAAGGGAGGAAAAAAGCAGGAACTGCAAGGAAAATGTGGCAATCAGTGATGCAGGATTCTATATATGGTGTGAAGGCACTGAGAGGATAGAGAGATCTAGGAAGCAATCAGGAGGGAACCAGGAAAATAAGATGGCAGGTGGTGAGATACAGACACAGCTAGCCAATTCATATATCACACATAAAAGGGGTGAAACAAAAGCATTTCTGTGGTTCCCATTTTACTGTAGCCTCTGAAAGGAGAATGGATGGATCTTATTCATGGTGAGATCTAGGATTTTCAGGTCACTTGGGGGTCATCAATCATACAGCAGATGAGATTAACGAACCTCCACTTGACACTGTATAGCAGAAACACAGGCCATGTTTCTGCTCTCTACACTTCTGTGAAATGTGAGAACTGTTTCAGGGAGGCTTGAGGTGTCAGGACAGGAGTGGGAACCAGCAAGTCAAGTCACAAAGTCACAAAGATAAAGCAAAGTGAAAGAAAGTAATGGTGTATTTTGTTGAATACACAGTGAGTCTTTCTGGTGTAGTCATATTGTTATTTGAAAAGGCCATAGGATGATCTCCTGTCTGTGCCCAATCCTGGCCTGGTTGTAAATCACCTGAGTCATGAGATAGTGAGGAGCTCATATATGCCTGGACCAGCCAAACCACTGTTAATTCCTAGAGGACATTTACCTAAGCTGTGGTGACCTCCAACATGAGACTCCTGCCCTGACAGAGGAGGTCCCTGTCCCATATTGGAGGAGCTAATGCATGCCCCATAAGAGGAATGATTCACTCAGTTGATGCTTCCACCTCCTCTGTGAGATCATGTTCCTATCTGCCAAGTTGAATTAATGCATAAAGAACTAGCTTTTGGGAGTATCTGATCCTTAACTTCACCTTTAGTTACTAGCACAAGAAGAGCTTGAGGACGTCTCCCTTCCATCTCCTTTACTTCCTACATGAGTTCTTAACCCACTTTCCTGCTTTATGGGGCTGGGGTTTAAGGGGAAGGGTAGGCACTTGAGTGGGAGAATGACCTGTATTATGCTGTTCAGCATATCTTGTGTAGATCAACGGCAAGTCCCTGGCCGTAATAATGGACTGTTACTTGCACAATCACATTCCATTGTGATGTGGTGATTCTTGTTGTTTCTGCAGTCTTCAGAATGTTCCAGTGTAGCTGGAGTACCTGCACAGTGATCTCAGCAGCCCACTGCATTTTATAGTGGGGCACACTTTCTTGTCAGTAGTCTTGGCCCCCTCCATATTTCAAGAAACTAGAGCAGGGGCTGTTCCTCTTTTGCCTGGCTGTTCTAGTACAGCCAGGAGTTGATAGGGGTCTGAAAGATTCCCCACCCCCACCCACCCACCCCCACATTTTCATTGCTCCATTCATTTTTATTGTTTAAAATTTGGCTCATTTCAATGTTGTTTTGTTTAGATTGCCATTAATTTCATCATTAATCTGATGAACGACAGATGGTGTCATTGCCCTGCTCATTTCTGGAATAGGGGGCTTACCTAATTGCATGGCAGAATGGTACGTTTTTCTCCCCGCTTGTAGCCATTCTTCTAGATGTTTAAGACGGAAGAGGTATGGCAGAGCTTCTTGTGGTGGCTGCCTCTGGTGGTAGCCGTGTTCTCTCTACCCCCACCCCACCCCCACCTCATCTGCAACAATGCCCTGGATGTTGCATTGGTCTGGGGGTATTGCAGGGGGAAATGTGGTTGCCAAATTATGGTGCCCCATGGGCAGCAGCATCATGCTTTTGACCAGAAGCCATGCCCTTCCCACCCCCACCCCTACCCCATGGTGGCGTGGGGATGGGGGGACATGGCTGCCACTAAAAACAGTTGCTATCACAAAAGTAAGACTGTGTCTTCCTATCCTTACATGTTGGAGAATGACATTTTCTTCTTACATGTTGGCTGAGGTCCTAAGCATATTTCCTTGGAAATAAGCCCCACTGGTCTGAACTAAATGAGGCTGACTTCCAAGGTAACATATATACCACTGGGCTGTATATCTCTAATCTCTTTAGGAACATTGGAAGCTGATTTGTACTGAGTCAGACCATTGGTCCATCTTCTAGCTCAATATTGTCCACACTGACTGGCAGCAGCTCCCCAAGGTTTCAGACTCTCGGAAGATGCCAGAGAATGAACCTGGGGCCTTCTGCACGCAAGCAGATTCTCTACCACTGAGTTATGGCCCTCTTCCCTAATGGGAATCTCTCACAGCAGACAGTGCTCACATGTAGTTACCCACCCAAATGCAAACCAAGGTGGACCCTGTTTAGCAGCGGGGACATTTCATGCTCGCAACTGCAAGGCCGGCTCTCCTCCCTTAGATGTCTATTCAATGCAACTGCCGTGTTGGGGGAAACAGAGCAGGGTGAAGAGTTTTCAACAAGCACCCATCCTGTCTTTGTCACTGTGCTCCCTTTTTGTTGTGAATTGCCAGCATAGGTGGTTACTGCCTTCAGCAAGAAGAATGGAATGTGTTTATTGCAGCAGACCCTGGCAATATTCACCACAGATTCCAATATAGGGGCCTGGACCCATCATGTGCAGATTGCATCTATTCCCATCTGTCTTTTATAGACCCTTTTCTGGCTCCTTTTTTGGGGGGGGGGAGATGCACCCCCTTTTACTTCAGCAGCAGCATTTTGTTGTATCAATAAGCCTCGAGTTGAAATGGAAAGTGGAAGAAGCCTCACAGCGCCACCTGCAGAAAATCCATGAGCAAAACAGTATAAGCGTTTGCTTTCACTGTGCTTTTGCACATACAACCTTGAGTTTTAAGGGCAGCTGGGAGTGAGGGAAAGACTACTGGGAAAGAACCCAGGCTTGAGGTTTAGCTAAGAGGCACGCAAAGGTTTCTGTAGTCTGATGCATGAGTTTCTCTTCTTAAACATGTTTGACAAACTCTTAGAACTGGTTCAGACAGCCCCCAGTCTGGAAGTGCTGTATACACAGAGGGGCAGTGGGCCCACATGCCTCCCGCCATGCTCGTGATGTAACATGAGATGCAAAACTACATACCCATTCCCACCATAGCTTCACCACAAAAAGGTGAAGAAAAAGTCAGGAATTTAGGGTATGGTCAACAATGTGGATGTCCCTGTGTACAGAGCAGTGATCGTCACTATTTTTTTAAAAATAGAAGCCACTTTGGCAAAAAAACCCACAACCCTTCAGTGTGAGAGCTGTTTGCTACGGTGCTGATCTCCACACAGTATTGTGCTTTTTTCAGCATGAAGGGTGGGGACGCCTTTACGAGAGACAGAGCCCTCTCTTTAGAGCTCTCGGAGGAAAGTACTAGGAAGGGCTACACTTCCCAGCACTCTGTCCATGGCTTCCAAGGCACTCAAGCGGGCTCCATTTCCCTTAAAGGAGACCCTCCCTCTGTGCTGGGCAAAGCACAGCACTGCATGGTGAGAATGGTTGTCTCCATATGATGACAGGGGACGGGAGCATAGGAAGCTTGCGGGCAGCCGGAGGACGAAGTTGGATGGCGTGTGCAGAACCGGTTCTATTTAAACCTAGTTTGAATAAAACTGGCCCATTTTGACTGGTTCAAACTCTAACCGAACTGGACCCCCCCAAAAAAAGGTGTGCCAGTCTGAGTTAGAGCCAAACCGTCCCCGGTTCTAATGAACAGGTTTGGAACCAGTTCAGTGGTTGGGGGGGATGCTTACAAGCAAGGGGGTAACCCTGCCTATCTAAGAAAAAATCCTAATAGGGGCTGGGGTGGGCGAGAGGGCACCTGTAATCTGAGAGTAGCGGCAATGCGGCCTCCCCCCATCTGGACTTGGTCCAGCACTCCAGCACAGCTCAGTTCCAGCCTCTGCACTTGCAGGGCAGTGGCCACTGTACGGGGATGGTCCGTTTGCGTCCTCTCCCCATCCTCCCCAGTCAGTGTTTCATTGGAATGTTTCAGCAAGCACTTTGTTCGCCAGCTGGGTGCAGGAGGGGGCAAGAGGGTGCCCTGGCTGAGGGTGAGGGTGAGGGGGTTCCTTGGCAACCCCTCTAGATCCTGGTGGCCAAGGGACAGTTGTCCCTCATTGCCCCCTGCCAGGGGACTGTGCAGAGTATTCAGATTTGGCTGAAGCTTCACCCGGGCAAAACAACGATTAGTCACTGAGCTGCCACTGCCTTATCATGAAGAGCACTGCATTAGGTGCACAGAGCCTAGAGACAGACAGATCAGGTGATAGAGAAATATGATAAATAAAATCATAAAACAAATAATGAAATATGTCACACACAGGGTGGGAGATGCACACGTTGGCTGATTGTCTCACCATGCATACTCTATTGGGGATTGTGTGCGTTGACGCATTACCTGTAGCATCAAGAAAGTGAGATATCCTGTTGCCATTTCAGAGACTAAGGAGCACTTCTTCCCCTTACGAGTGCATCTTTGTTCCTTGCTTTGCTCATTCCCACTCCTGTCCTGACACCTCAATCCCCCTGAAACTTGCTTCTCACATCTCACAGAAGTGCAGAGAGTAGAAACATGACCGGTGTTCCTGCTTTACAGTGTCAAGTGGGGTAGGTTCACTAATCTCATCTGCTGTGTGATGTATGATCCCCAAATGACCTGTTCTGGCGCCCCATTAATCCAGCTTGGGACATGGTGGTACTCATTTGGCCGCTTCAGAGAGAACCACTCCACCCTGCTGCAATGATCTTCGGTCTGCCTAAGTGGGAAAGTCAGCCATACTCAATAGCTAAATACCCAAAGACTAGAAGAATCCAGGAGGGGAGGGGGGGGAAGGACTAGTACTGCATGATTTGAAAGGCATCTCTTAATGCAGAGGTCACCGGAGTCAAGAAATGGTGAGGAACAGGGGGCATAGCTGTCACTGAACAAAGGAAGAGGACAAATGTCCCTGGGCCCCTGAGGGAGGGGCAGCTGCTGTGGGCAACAGCTGGCTCTTCTCCTGCTTCTCCTTCGAAGAAGGTGGAAGGGCAGGAGACCCGTCTTCACTGACGATCCCAGGGCCCACTCTAACCTTGCTATGCCTTTGCTGAGGGAGGTAATCATGGGACCAGTCAGGACAGGTCAGTGTTTTCCAGAACCTTGCTTGGCCCTGGAGCTGGCAGTCAGAATTCTGGCTAGTGCCCTGACCCCCAGATATTCTCCAGATACCCAGCTCATTGGGAACCTTCCACCACTTCTTGTTTCTGCCTGTGGGAAAAGGAGCAGAGTTCATTTCCGCCTCCTGCCTAGCCATGCAAAATGCACAAACAATACATGACCAACCCAGAAATCTTTGTGTGTGAAAAGCAGCTTCTCTGACAAATTAGTTATTCCGAGAGCTAAGAGCAAATAAGTGAGTGAGGTGCGGTTAGCATGCTGGGCCTGCAAGTTGGGGGCTAGGCGGGAAAAAATGCAGTGTTTACTTGGAGGGATCATATAGCGCATGGTCCTCCAAAGAAAGCGCTGGAAAAGAGAACAAGAATAGATTCCAGGGGAAATTGTTGTGGATGTGCTGGCTGGACTTGCTTTTAATCTGCATGTGCGACATTGCTTTCATGAGGTCCTTTTGTTTTGTGGCTTGCACTTTACATTGCTGTCTAAGCCCTCTCCAAGTGATGTCTGTTTGAAGCAAAAGAGCAGCTGCCCATGACGGGAAAAATGCCAATTTTCCAGGGAACCCTGACCTTTGCCCTCCTTCCAGGGGTGTAGCTAGGGTAGAAGGGGCCAGTCATCGCCCCTCTCTCCGGTGGCCCCTTGGAGTGAGGGATATAATGAAGAAAATAGGGAGGGGTGGGGCTAGGGGGCCCTCAGGAGCTTGGGGACCCAGGTTCTTTGAACCCATCCACTCAATTATAGTGACACCCCTGCCTCCTCCCTTACTGCCTCAGCAGAAGGTTGCCGGTTCGAATCCCTGCTGGTACTATATCAGGCAGCTGCGATACAGGAAGATGCTGAAAGGCATCATCTCATACTGCGCGGGAGGAGGCAATGGCAAACCCCTCCTGTATTCTACCAAAGAGAACCACAAGGCTCTTTCGGCACCAAGAGGCAAAATCGACTTGACCGCACACTTTACCTTTACTCACTGGGAAATGCAGGAGCAGGACAAGAGGCCTGTTGAGGTGCCTTTAGAAGGAACATGCTGCGGATTCATACAGTAGTTGCCGCAGAGGGACAGGGCTGTCTCTACCACCAGAAACACCAAGGCTGGCACTTGGTAAGAAATAGGTGGGTCTCAAAAAAATAAATAAAAATAGAAGCACATGTCTTGAGGCACATACTTCTTCATGATCTGGGAGGGAGGGAGGACCCATATGCCCTCAACCAAGCAAAGGCCAGTGAAGCCATACAGCAGCAGAGCCAGGAGGGCGTCCTGAGGCAATAGAGCCACCAGAACCTGGTTGGAGACATTTTAAGCACCAGTTCCCCAATGATCCACCTACCTATTAGTTTCCCCCCATGGGAGCAGCTTTGTGGGGGCATTTTAGCCAAAATAGACATTGAGGTTGTTCTCACGAGTAGCCAAGCCCCCATAGATCCTGGCAGTGCTGGGGCACCAAACCTAGCACTGAAGCTTGGCTCTTAGCCCAGATGGAGGGCACCAACATGACCTTAACCCAGCTCCTGGGATCTGTGTCCATGTGGGCGACAGGCAGTTCATGCGGAGATGGGGACCTAGAGCGTCTGTCCCCTGGGAGAATCTAGGGATGTGCATGGACCTGTTTGGAGGCCCTTTTACCGGCCTCTGAGCAGGTTCGAACACTGGCTGGTTCAAATAGTTAACAGCAGGGGTGGAGTAACTTTAAGGGTGGGGGAGGGTGCACTTGTTCCTCCCTCTATTTCCCCCGCCACCGGTGCTGGCTGGAAAACTGGTCAGGCGGGGCGGCAGCATACGTCCACTCTTCGGACTGGAAGTAGGCGGAAGTAGCAAGTGCGCACATTGGCGCAAGCGTGCCCATTGCCCGACGTGCATGCATGTGCTTGCTACTTCCACCTACTTCCGGTCCGAAGAGCGGATGGGGCAGCAGGGAGTTATGCTGTTGCCCTGACAGACTAGTCCAGCCAGCACTGGTGGGGGAAAATGTAGGGAGGGGTAAGTACACCCTCCTCCACCCTTAAAGTTATCCCACCTCCGCCGTCGAACCGGCCCCTGCCAGTAATGTGCACATCCCTCAGAGAATCCCCCAGTGCACCGCAAATGGCTGTGGAATACCCAGAAGCCGGGTCCTGTGGGATACCCAGACAGGTCCCGGCCTCAGAGCAATCTGCCCTGCTCCTTACTGCATGGAGTAGTGTTGATTATTTCTTGTTTACACAGTCAGACAGGTGTTATTGACTGGTTTGTTTTATCCAGACATCGAGTCCTTCCCAAAGACCTGGGATGGCTGGATTTTATTGACAATGTTGTTGCTGTTGTTATAGATATTGTCGCAGAATATAGGCTGTTCCCAGTAAAGTTGCTTTTTGTAATTGGCTGATGGTGATTTCTGTGGCCCCTATGGTGCTGAGGTGCTCTTCAAGGTCTTTTGGAATGCACCCAGGGCGCCACTTACCACTGGGATTATTTTGGTCTTTTTCTGCCACAGCCTTTCAATTTCAATTTGTAGATCTTTGTATTTTGTGATTTTTTCTATTTCTTTTTCTTCTATTCTGCTATCCCCTGGTATTGCTATGTCGATTATTTTGACTTGTTTTTCTTTCTTCTCCACTACAGTTATATCTGGTGTATTGTATGACAGATGTTTGTCTGTTTGTAGTCGGAAGTCCCATAATATTTTTACATCTTCATTCTCTTCAACTTTTTCAATTTTATGGTCCCACCAATTTTTGGCTACAGGTAGCTTGTATTTTTTGCAGATGTTCCAGTGTATCATCCCTGCTACCTTGTCATGCCTTTGTTTGTAGTCAGTCTGTGCGATCTTCTTACAACAGCTGATTAGGTGGTCCACTGTTTCATCTGCTCCTTTACAAAGGCGGCACTTGCTGTTTGTTGTGGATTTTTCTACTTTTGCTCTTATTGCATTTGTTCTTAGTGCCTGTTCTTGTGCAGCCAGTATTAAACCCTCTGTTTCTTACTTCAAGTTGCCATTCTTAAGCCATTGGCAGGACTTGCTGATGTCTGATTTTCCACTTATATTGTGCAAATATTGACCATACAGGGGCTTATTTTTCCATTTTTCTGCTCGGTTCTTGACTTGTTCTTTCTTGTAGGCCTGCATTCTTTCATTGGTGTTGAATAGTTTCATGTTATTGACCATCTGAAGTGCATCTTCTTCACTGTCCTTGATATATTCTTCAAGGCCTCTTTTCTCCTCCTCTACTTTTTGATGGACTTTCATCATTCCTCTTCCACCTGAGTTGCGAGGGAGGTATAGCCTATCTACATCACTGCGGGGGTGCAGAGCATGATTGATGGTAATTATTTTCCTGGTCTTACGATCCAGCATCTCTAGCTCTGCTTGGGTCCAGTCTATTATTCCTGCAGTGTATCCGATAACAGGTATAGCCCAGGTGTTTATGGCTTGTATGGTGTTCCCGCCATTGAGTTTAGACTTTAGGATTTTTAGAACAATCTGCCCTGCTCCTTACTGCATGTAGTAGTGTTGATTATTATTTACTTACATAGTCAGACAGGTGTTATTGACTGGTTTGTTTTATCCAGACATCGAGTCCTTCCCAAGGACCTGGGATGGCTGAATTTTATTATCAGTGTTGTTGCTGCTATTGTTATAGATATTGTCGCAGAATATAGGCTGTTCCCAGTAAAGTTGCTTTTTGTAATTGGCTGGTGGTGATTTCTGTGGCCCCTATGGTGTTGAGGTGCTCTTCAAGTTGTTTTGGAACTGCACCTAGGACGCCAGTTACCACGGGGATTATTTTGGTCTTCTTCTGCCACAGCCTTTCCATTTTAATTTGTAGATCTTTGTATTTTGTGATTTTTTTTCTATTTCTATTTCTTCTATTCTGCTATCCCCTGGTATTGCTATGTCGATTATTTTCACTTGTTTTTCTTTCTTCTCCACTACAGTTATATCTGGTGTATTGTGTGGCAGATGTTTGTCTGTTTGCAGTCGTACTGTATTTTTTTGTAGTTGTATTGTAGTACCACTTGGTACTAGTGGGCAACATTTCAGGGCTCATTAAAAAATTGTAATCTGCACATATTATTCTCTTGTTTACACAGTCAGACAGGTGTTATTGACTGGTTTGTTTTATCCAGACATCGAGTCCTTACCAAGGACCTAGGATGGCTGGATTTTATTGTCAATGTTGTTGTTGTTGTTGTTGTTATAGATATCGTCGCAGTATATAGGCTGTTCCCAGTAAAGCTGCTTTTTGTAATTGGCTGATGGCGATTTCTGTGACCCCTATGGTGTTGAGGAGCTCTTCAAGGTCTTTTGGAACTGCACCCAGGGCGCCACTTACCACTGGGATTATTTGGGTCTTTTTCTGTCACAGCCTTTCAATTTCAATTTGTAGATCTTTGTATTTTGTGATTTTTTCTATTTCTTTTTCTTCTATTCTGCTATCCCCTGGTATTGCTATGTCAATTATTTTGACTTGTTTTTCTTTCTTCTCCACTACAGTTATATCTGGTGTATTGTATGACAGATGTTTGTCTGTTTGTAGTCGGAAGTCCCATAATATTTTTACATCTTCATTCTCTTCAGCATTTTCAATTTTATGGTCCCACCAATTTTTGGCTACAGGTAGCTTGTATTTTTTGCAGATGTTCCAGTGTATCATCCCTGCTACCTTGTCATGCCTTTGTTTGTAGTCAGTCTGTGCGATCTTCTTACAACAGCTGATTAGGTGGTCCACTGTTTCATCTGCTTCTTTACAAAGGCGGCACTTCCTGTTTGTTGTGGATTTTTCTACTTTTGCTCTTATTGCATTTGTTCTTAGTGCCTGTTCTTGTGCAGCCAGTATTAAACCCTCTGTTTCTTTCTTCAAGTTGCCATTCTTAAGCCATTGGCCGGTCTTGCTGATGTCTGATTTTCCACTTATATTGTGCAAATATTGACCATGCAGGGGCTTATTTCTCCATTTTTCTACTCCGTTCTTGACTTATTCTTTCTTGTAGGCCTGCTTTGTTTCATTGGTGTTGAATAGTTTCTTGTTATTGACCATTTGAAGTGCATCTACTTCACTGTCCCTTATATATTCTTCAAGGCCTCTTTTCTCCTCCTCTACTGTTTGATGGACTTGCATCATTCCTCTTCCACCTGAGCTGCGATGGAGGTATAGCCTATCTACATCACTGCGGGGGTGCAGAGCATGACTGATGGTCATTATTTTCCTGGTCTTACGATCTAGCGTCTCTAGCTCTGCCTGGGTCCAGTCTATTATTCCTGCAGTGTATCTGACAACGGGTATAGTCCAGGTGTTTATGGCTTTTATGGTGTTCCTGCCATTGAGTTTGGACTTTTGGATCTTTCTAACTCTCCTGATGTATTCACTTCCAATTTTTCTTTTAACTTCAGTGTGTGCAATGTTATCAGCCTGAAGAATGCCCATGTATTTGTAATGTTCTTTCTCTTCCAGGCTCTCGATGTTGCTTCCATTGGGTAGTTCTATTCCTTCAGTTTTTGTTATTTTTCATCTGTTTATTATTAATGCAGCACACTTGTCTAGTCCAAACTCCATTGCTATATCGCTACTGAATATACGGACAGTGTTTAGCAGTGCTTCAATTTCTGACTGGGACTTTCCATACAACTTCAGATCATCCATGTACAGCAGATGGTTGATTTGACTTGATGTTTTAGATGTTTGGTATCCGAGGCCTGTTTTGTTTAGTACCGTATTTGTGAAAGTGGAGTCATGGCGATTACAAACAATAGAGGGGATAGTGAGTCCCCTTGGAAAATGCCTCTTCTAATGCTAACCTGTCCAAGTGTCTCGCCATTGATTGTTAACTGTGTACTCCACATGCTCATTGCTTTTTTTATAAATATCTGAATGTTTTTGCTGACACCAGTAGTTTCTAAACATTTTAGTATCCATGTGTGAGGCAATGAATCGAAGGCTTTCTTGTAGTCAATCCATGCAACACTTAGATTGGTTTTTCTTCTCTTGCTATTTTCTAAAATCATTTTGTCAATCAGCAGCTGGTCTTTTGTGCCTCTGGTGTTCAGACAATTTCCTTTCTGTTCAACTGGAAGCTGTTTGTTAGTTAATAAGTGTTGCATCACTTCATCTGCTATTATTCCCGTTAATAATTTGAACATGGTTGGCAGGCAGGTTATCGGTCTATAATTACTTGGAACTGCACCTTTTGCTGCGTCTTTCATGATGAGATGAGTTTTCCCAGTTGTTAGCCATTGTTCAATATCAGCTCCTTGCAACATGTGATTGAACTGTTTTAATAGTTGTTTATGAAGGCTTGTTAGGTGTTTAAGCCAAAAGCCATGCAGTTCATCGTCGCCTGGCGCAGTCCAATTTTTAATTTTCTTTGCTCTTTCACTTATTAATTCTAGTGTTATTATTAGATCTTGCATTTGTTTGTTATTATTATTGTTATTTTATTATTATTATTATTGTTGTTTATTATTATTATTATCATCATTTGTTGTTGTTGTTGTTATTCTTATTAATTCGATTTCTATACCGCTCTTCCAAAAATGGTTCAGGGCAGTTTACACAGAGAAATAACATATGTATGCTTCCTTCTATAAACCTGCCCCCTGTTTGGAGTCATTCATATGCTCACATCGATCGGCCCCTGCTCCCCCCCAGCTCCGTCACAGAGCTGGCAATTGTGTGGGTGGCCGATACGGCTGCCCAGGGCTCCTGCAGCGATCGTCTTAGCCCGCTCTCCCCGCAGTATCAGCAAAAGCAGGTCTCACTGATCGTGAGACCCGCCTCTGTGCCTTCAACAGCAGCTTGATTCACAGAAATGTGCTGACGAAGCTTTTTGCAGCATGTATTAGCATATTCCTGCAGATTGAGTGACTATTAAAGACAAAACTACAGAAATTGGTTGTAAAGTTGGTACTCCAATAATTGGAAGTGCTTTTAACATAGCTTGACTAGGTAGGAAGAATGCCTTGTAGGTAGCAAGATTTTTATCCTCTCCAGGGTTGTGAACTTCATAGTGGGTAGTTTTATTTATTATTATTTATTTATTCGATTTTTATACCGCCCTTCCAAACTGGCTCAGGGCGGTTTACCATTTTTGTAATTTTGAAGTGGAGCTAGAAAGAAATCCAAGCCTTACAATATATGAGCTGTTTTCTTTTGCTAAAATACCAACAGAGGGCAGCACAAGTATATTCTGTGGGTAGCACAGCTGGTATCTCATTAGTGGCAGCATGGGGAGAAGAAAGAGCAAGCCGTACAGTACTAACTGATAGTGGAAGGAACAGAGCAATTCTTTGCAGAGTGAGACCAGCACTGTCCAAATATCTGGAGCAAATCAGTTGTGTTTATGTCCCTGTTACCCTCATAAACACAGAACAATCACTGCTTCCCTCATAAACACAAAACAACCTTATGTGGGTTTAACTAAAACTTTATTCCAGAAACAACTCCATTTTCTCCTTCTCCTTTCCCTCCCTTTTCTTTCTGACTCCATCTCCCACACTCTCTATAGGATCTCCACTATGACAAACGTACAAACAACAAAACACAAAAGATTACTAGATAGAATACAACACATCTGTCCCATTTATTGGATGTCTGGGACAACCAGAATTGATTTAAAATTTGATGACAAGGTCTTGAAGTCTTTTAGGTGGTCTCCTGTCATGCACACTTCTCCTAATTCTTGGGTTTTCTGACACAGGAGCTGTTTGTGATGTTTCCTCTGGAACCGAGGATTGTCTATCACTTTCATCAGTCTCATAGATTACTGCAATACATTGTACATGGGGCTGCCTTTGAAAACAGTCCAGAAACTGCAGCTGGTATGAAACAGGGCTGCAAGATTATTAACTGGGACTGGACATTTTGTTCATATTACACCAGTGCTTTGTCAGCTGCACTGGCTCCCAGTCCATTTCCGGGCCCAACTCAAAGTACTGTTTTAACCTTTAAAGCCATAAATGGCTTGGGACCAGGTTACCTGAGAGAGCACCTTGCCCCATATGTCCTGACTTGAACCTTAAGATCTTCTTCAGAGGCCCTGCTCTGAGTGCTCCTGCCAAACGACATGAGTTGGGTGGCCTTTTTGATGGTTGCACCCGATATATTCTCTGTGTGTGTGCGCGTGTGTGCATGCGTGCTGTGATTTCATGTGTTTGTGTTTTTACTGGATGTTTTAAGGTTGTGTTGTGAGCCACTCAGGGAACAATTTGTTATGGGGTGGCTAACAAATAAAGTTTGCTTATTTATTGTTGTTGTTGTTGTTATTTGTTATAATTATCTGCAAGGTCAAAACTGGAGACAAGCTCAAACTCCTCTCCAGTTCCTCTCTCGAGACCAGACTCCCTTTCCTCTTTCCTCACCGCATGCATGCTGGAAAGTCTTGAACTGCTCAATTTCTTTTCATCATCCAGTATGACAAAATCTCCTTGGATTTTAGTTATTTGTTTTGGTCCAGACTGTCAGGAACTTCCCTTTCTCACTTTATAAGGCAGCAGCACTTGAACAAAATTCCCCACCTGAAATCTTCACTGTGTCGCATGCCGTTTCTGATCCACATACAATTTGCATTTTTGTTGCTTCTCTCTTTCCTGACCACGAACCTCTGCATCCTCAGGGTGAGCTGGCATGGAAAGCCCTATCAGTTGTTGCCATTGGGCAAGTTTGGTGGTGGCTTTGCATTCTCTCAGTAGTTCAAATGGTGATTTTCCTGTAGTAGAATGAGGAGTGGTTTAATAAGCAAATAGAGTTTCACAGATTGCCTCTTTCCAGGGTTGTTGCGGCATAGTAGGGATGTGCACAAACCTGTTTGGAGGCCCTTTTACAGGCCTCTGAACAGGTTCGAACACTGGCCGGTTCAAACATTTGGTGGGTGTGGGGTTAGGACTTTAAGGGGAGGGGAGGGTGCACTTACCCCTCCCCCCCCCGCTGGAGCTAGAGTTTTGTAAAATCCCTCAGGGTAGCAGCGTACCTCCCTGCCACCCCTGCTTCTTCTTCGGCCGGAAGTGGCCGGAAGTACTGAGCATGTTCACATGTCACAATCGAGCTCGTCTGACATGTGGGAGCATGCACCCAGGTACTTCTGGCCACTTCTGGCCAAAGAAGAAGAAGGGGCAGTATGGAGGTATGCTGCTGCCCTGAGGGATTTTACAAAACTCCAGCACTGGAAGGCGGAAAGCGGGGGGAAGGGGTAAGTGCATTCTCCCCACCCTTAAAGTCCTACCCCCCACCCCTTCGAGCCACCCCTGCCCGGTTCCGTGCACATCCCTACTGCACAGTAGCCAGTTACACATTTTCCTTCACTAACTTGTTCATTCTTTTAAAGAATGAAATCAGCCATTCCCTCGAGGATGGTACAAGGAAAAGATATTGAGGCTCTCTACATGAGCAGTGTGGAGAGCCAGATGGGGTTAGGAGGGGAGAATGGGTCAGGCCCGCTCTCCCCGCACACGAGTGGCTAGCCTGCCCTGGGCAGGCGGATCAGCCATCCAAACGATTACCATCATCATGGAGTCAGTAGGGGTGGTGGGGATTGGAGGCCACCCAGCCCCCAGAAGTCCCAGGATGCCCCACACAAGTGAGTGGGGCATTCTGGGGGAGACCCCCGACACTGGGAGACTTGTTGTAGCCTCCCGATTGGGGGTCTTTTCATGAGTCACCACGCCACAGACCCATGCCGTGGCAACTCACAATAGACAAAACGGGGTTAGCGGAGTGTTTAAGGGTGGGGGCATTTAAGGTTTGCTGCTGGGAGCTGCGTGGCTCAAGTTGCAGAACACCTTTGCCCACTTTTAGCCCACTTTGGGAGTTCGTGAGAATAGCCTCCTTGTGTTTTATCCCATGGTTATGTAAGTATTGCTCCATTTCAGATGAGGTAAGCTGTGCCCCATTGTCAGTCACTAGTTCTTTAGAAATACCTTCTCTCGCAAAAACTGCAGCCATGAACAGGATCACCTTGTTTGTAGTAATGTTGTCAACAAATGACACATCTAGAGGTTTCTAGAATAATATGTCTAGTAAGCCACTTCCGGCCGAATAATATGAGGAGAGGAGAGCTGGTCTTGTGGTAGCAAGCATGACTTGTCCCCATAGCTAAGCAGGGTCTGCCCTGGTTGCATATGAATGGGAGACTTGATGTGTGAGCACTGCAAGATATTCCCCTCAGGGGATGGAGCTGCTCTGGGAAGGTTTCCAGTTCCCTCTGGCTTCTCCAAGATAGGGCTGAGAGAGATTCCAGCCTGCAACCTTGGAGAAGCCGCTGCCAGTCTGTGCAGACAATACTGAAGTAGATAGACCAATGGTTTGACTCAGTATATGGCAGTTTCATATGTTCCTATGTTCTAGCCACCTGGAATAGTAATCCACCATCACTATAACAAATCTTTGTTTTGTGGATTAGTTATCAAAAGGCCCCATTATATCAAGAGCAAGATTTTCCCAGGGACCATTAGGATACTCTACTGGAGTCAAGGGGTGGTAAAAGTCTTCTGCAACTTGTCAGATAAATAATAAGACCTAGAGGCGATTCTCACAATCACCAAAAAGCAGGCTAAGGGAGCCTAGCCCGCTTTTTGGTGAATATGAGAACACCAAAGTGGGCAACCTGCTTAACTAGCCCTTCCCCTAGACGAGGTTAGTGGAGTGAGAACTCCACAAACTCTGTCTTTTCGATCGTGTGTTGCCGCGCCATGGCTCTGTGCCACAGCAACACACAAGGAGACCCCCGCCGGGAGGTTGAAACAAGCCTCCTGGCCCTGAGGGTCTCTCCGGGATGCCCTGCGCACTCGCGCAGGGCATCATAAGAACATAAGAACAGCCCTGCTGGATCAAGCCCAAGGCATCCTGTTTCGCACAGTCGCCCACCAGATGCTACTGGAAGCCACAGACAGGAGTTGAGGGCATCCTGGAACTTCCGAGGGCCACACAGCCCCCAACCCCCAATCCCACTCTCCCCGCAGAACCCCCTCCGACGAGTCTCACCGATCGTGAGACTTGCCTCATAGAGGCTATTCACACGTGCATGCAAAACTGGGCTAAGGGAGCCCAGCCCGGCTTTGCACACGTGTGTGAACTGGCAGGGTCAGGCGGATCCTGGCAGCACCATGGCGGCTGCCAGACTGTGGGGAGCCCGGGGAGGGGAGGGGGGATCCCCATGATGCACCGTGCACTCGCATTGTGCATCATGCTATTCAGGGGCTGGGATGACACCCCTGACCCTCCCCGCTGCTTGGGTGTACAAAGAATCGTCTGTGCGCATGGGGAATGTGCCCAGAACAGATGAAGTGGTCATCTGCGGGGAAGGTACGTCTAAAACACCTTCCCTACAGCCCACTCTGGAGCCCTTCTCTCTCCATTTTCAATGTGTTTGTCCATAACTACCCACCAGGAACTCTCCCTGATTCACCTTTTAGTCAAGCCCATGCCTAGATGACCTTTGTGGGTAATTTTGATCACTTTTGCTTGTAAGGAGGTGGGCACCACCAAATGATCAGTCCTCAGCACCAGCTCATTGTGAAGGGACAGCTCACTTGCTAATAAGTGCACGTATGGTTGAAGATGTTCAGGTACTGCACCTTGTTTTTGCATGGCCAATGCCATCCATTAGTTACGTAAGGTTTAAGTTCAGTGAACACTTGATCAGCACTGAAGGCTGCTTTCCACTCAGAAGACATGCTCACTCCATGAGTGGATGAAGCTATTTTTGCAATTACTACTCCTTCACCCTCTTCTTCTGGGACCTTCTCTTGGCTTGGAAGTGGAAATTGAGAGAAACAATCTGCAGTTGTATTCTGAATACCTGGCAGATAGTCCACCTGGAAATCGAAGTGCATAAGTCTGGTGATCCATTTGGTATTCTTGGGATTGCTTAACTAGATCCCCAAGTAGTAACTAAAGCAGATAGATAGATACAAGTTTATTCGGTCATTGACCAGCGGTAGTGGTTTATGGTTTATGATAGTGGTTTATGGTCTGCCCGTAAAGTAAATTTCCTGCCCCACAAGTATGTCCTGAAGTGCCTCACCACCCATAAACATGCTAAAGCTTGTTTTTCAGCCCTTTCTCACTATCGCGTGAGTGGGCTTGCCAGCAGGCAGTGGAAAAACCTGCAGAAGCTCACCTTCCACACCTTCCACAGGTCTAGGCATGTGGATAGCACGCCCCGATGTTCTGCTGCTGCCCCAAGCAACACGGAGGTGCGGGGGTCAGGACACATCGTCCCGGCCCCCAGAAATCCCACAATGCACCATGCAAGTGTGTGGTGCATTGTGGGGATCCCCTCGGCAACAGGCAGGTGCCCATCAGTGTTACACACAGTCAAGTAAATGGGGTTAAGGGAGTGCTTGCTTAAAATACCTTCAGGAGTTGTGCAAGTCAGGAAGCTGGATCAGCAGCAGCAACAGAAGAAAGTAGTTCAGGAATGTAGGCCCAGGGATGCAATGACATGCAAGAACCCCTTCACAAGCTTTGCAGGCTCGCATGCTTAGCTGGTTCAGAGTATCATCGCCAAATGTTTTTTAGCTGCTTTCCTCATAAACACAAAGTAATCTTACACAGATCTAATTAAGGATTTATTCAGAAACAACTCCATTTTCTCCTTCTCCTTCCCCTCCCTTTTACTTTCTGACTCCAAACCCCACACTCTCTACAGGATCCCCACTGAGACAAACTTCTAAATAACGAAACATAAAATATACTGAATAGAATACAACTATTTCTTAATTATCTGCGCTGAATTTCTGGGTTTGGGTCAGGAAAAGTAAGCCGGAGAGAATAAATTCAAAACCAGTGTTCTAAGTTATTATTTTCTTTGGAATTGCTGCATATTCCTTTTAGAATCTGATATTCCAGTATTGGTGGCATTCTGCCACTTACGTTAACAGCGACAAATCAACTACTTATTTGCTGTTTTACTGCTACAATATATATCAGTCTGCTCATCCTATGGAGCGGGGAGAGAGATAAATAAATAGCCAAATGAGAGGAAAAAGCTTCTGCAAGAAAGAAAAAATGAACACAACAGTCCAAATGCTGCAGTCCCAAAAAGCCACTCTGCCCCATATCTGTGCTCCTGGCAGCTGAGATGGAATGATGGCAGTTTGACCCCAGAATCAGCCCTAGGCTATCTAAAGCCCATTGACGGATGCTTCCTCCCATTCAGTGATTCTGTATTGTGCTCCTCCTGGCATCTGGAGTCCTGTGAATCCTGAGATCCAAAGGCAGGAATCAGCCCTGATTTGGAACCTGGCATACACATACAGCAGGACAAAGTGGCAGAATGCTGAAATGGTAAGAACTGGGGGAATGCTTCTTTGTACTAATAGCTCCCTGCAAAGAGAAAACCAAGACAGCAAGTAAAGAGCTGAGCTAGCATCTTTCCCCCTGGTATATTTCTTGTCTATCTAGAGGGATTGTTTTTAAAATGTAGAGAAGCATTCAAAAATCATATTCCCTGCCAGCAATTTGAGAAATGATATTGTCCATTCTGCCTCCCATTTTCACCTCTGATGCATGTACAGACCCTACCTCACATAAGACCTTTCACCTTGTAGCCCGCATGCACTGCCCTCAATATGCAAGATTGCCCCCAAGATATGCAGATTGCCCCCAATATGCAAGATGAAACAGGGCATAACGGGGAGAGGGGACCCGTGTTCACCCTCTCTCCAGCAGCCCCTCAGAGCAAGGGAGATCGAAGAAAATAGGGAGGTGTGAAGCTGGGGGGGCCCTCAGGAGTTGGGAGACCCGGATTCTTTGAACCCAACTGCTCAGTTATAGCTACACCCCTGAGATGAAACCTTTTGCAATGCATCAGCACCATTTTTGTCTGGAACAGCCACACCACTGAGAGTCAAAAACTTCATGCCAGAACCTGCAACCGGGTGAGACGTGGCAGTCCTTGTATGTTCACACATCTGCCCAGTCCAATGGGGTTGGGGTCTTACTGGGAATGTCAGGATCCCTTACAAACACCACCGGACTATGACCAGCTTTGAGAACAGGATGGAATCCCTCACTCTTACTCCGCACAAGGCAGCAACACCAAGGGAATTATGCTCCAACCCTCGTTTTCTGGCTCCCCTCTTGGTGAACCTCTTCCCATGTGGAGGGTCCCGTGCTTGTGAGGTGCAAAGGTTCAAGCCTCTTTCCAATGTCAGGGAGCCAAGAGAGAAGAAGCAACACTGCCTGCCTTGCTGTAACCGGCTGGGGCTGTCATTTTGACCCAAAGGCATGCATGAACATGGCTCTTATTCTGGCAGGCTGTTAGCCAAGGGAGAGACAAGAGAGCAGTGTTGCTTATTCCCTCAGGCTTCTGAAGGGGGTTAGTGTTCCAACTGTAGCCCTATTCACAGGTTGGGTTCAGTGCACATACAGTCTGTACAGTGTATGCGCATGCAGTTCTGACAGATGTAAAGCTGTCCAGATGTTATGTTGAATGCATATATAGTCATCCCGGAACCCTAGCGGTTGGCAAGGGATGACTGTACAGCAGTACCTATCAGTACCTGTATTTGAGAAGGACTGTACCAGCTTCACCTTTTAAACGGATAGATGTGCAGTCATTTACTTAACCTGTACAAATATACAGACACCTGGATGCAGGTGCAACATAGCGTTTGAAGAAGGCTTCTCTCTAGCCTGCATCAGTGGAATCTCCAGGAGCAGAAGACTGAGCATCAGTGTGCCATAGTCCGATGGGGACCAGAATTCAACTAACGGCTGGCAATATCTTTATATTCCCATATATGACTGTCCTTTGTTATGTTGTTATCCTTTGCCATTGCATTTTTAAAATGTTAGTTTACGTATGTTGTATCCCACTCTTTCTTTAGACAACTGGCTTACATGGGGCTCTCAGTGGTCTCCCACACAGGCACTGTTCAAGTCAACACACCCACATAACTTCAACAGAGCTACAGCACTGAGTGTCCCCAGCCTACTCACTGGGTACTGCCCATTGTTTTTGCTATATTGTTTATCCCTGTGGGGTTATGATAATCAGAGAAAATGCTTCTTACTTCCTTACCTTCATTGCAATACGCTATCAGGAAGGTGCATATCCAAGTGTTTTAATAAATGTATAGTTCGTGGCACATCTCATTTTAGCACAAATGTTTAGTTAATGTTGCCACCGCCTGATGAATGTAAGTTCTTAACATGACTTTCCATAAGCTTCATTAATGGAGCCCAAACCTTAACAGAGCAAGATTAGTATATTTAAAGACAAAACAAACCTTTCTCTTTTCCCATCAGAATCAACGGATTTATTACTTAAATATGCTTACATTCTTACATTTATAGTTCACAGCAGGATATGATGTTAAAATTATCAGCAGCTTAACACTGGTTTGAAATTCCATGGTGTGATTCTGGTATAAACATCTGTGGTTGGAAAAACTCAATTCCTTCATTTGAGCTGATGCTAGGGGATATATTCTGAAGCCTAAACTAATAGCTATATCTCTCATTGATCTCCAACAGAGATTCTCATCTAATTTAAGCTGGTCTATCTCTGTTAAAGGGAAGCAAATTACTTACAACATAATCAACCCAGATTTATGTGAGGAAAGGATTCAGCCTTAATTCATGTCAAGCTATACTGCAGGAAGATAATCAATGAAGTCTGACGAACATCCTCATTTTCTTAATAGTTCATTTTGCCACAAGATTAAAGGGAAAACTCATAACTTGTGCTCTGTGCATACTCTGTGCCTTTATATGGTTTATTTTACTACATATTTTTTGTGTGGAAATTGAATTGTTTTTACTCTTGCTTAAAAGCATGCTTAGCTGTATACAGTGTGGCATGTCACACAATCTGCCAGATTGTGTTTGAGAACAGGGACCATTTCTTCCCTCTGACAGGGAATCCTAGCAGCTGCAGAAAACTAATTCTTGGGATTCTTTGAGGGAAGCTGTGCCAATGAGGCTGACATGTTAATAAGTTTATAATGTGGAGATGCCTAAAAATAGCTGTCAGTATCATCATTAACCGAATGTTAGCTTGATAGTGAGACAAAACCCCAGCGTGCTTAAGTCCTACCACTGTCTGGAGAGAGGTCTTCCTGAATTGCCAGCTTTCCCTGGTAAGTGAATGTGTCCCTCTCTGCCTTTGGGACCACACAGAGTGGAAGGAAGGTACTGTCCCTTTGTCTTAGAGATTCTCTCTTTCCTCCCAGTGATTTTCTCCTGAGGAGGTTTACAGGGTTAGAATTCTGCTCAGTGATCCTTTTCACTCCTTGCATGTGGCTGCAAAATGTTATGGAGGCCTTGCAGCCCCCAGTTGAATGAGGCAGGCTGGCATGAGTCATCATGGCCTCCAGAGATCAGGCATTTTTCCTGCTCATCCCATCCTTGTTGAATTTGCGTCATGAACTCCACCTGATTGCAGAGCTGATCAATGACGCCAGCTCAAGGCTGCTTTCAACTCCGGCTGCTGTCAGAGGCTCGGCTCTTGGCTTCATTCTGAATGTATGGGACTAGCTTCCGGAAGCCATGCTGCGCTTGCTCTAATCAACATTGTTTTCTTTGCTAAATGAAAAATCTCTGGATGGAGAATGTTGATTGTCATCCCACTGACAAAGAGAATGACATGAGAGCTCTGTGCTGGGTAATCTGCTCGCCCATTGCAAGAATGAGCTGTTTGTTGAAGCAGAGATTAGAGGGGCATATTGAGACTCGAGTGCTCTTAAGCTAGTTCCAGTGGTGACAGGGCTTCCCAGGCACATCTGTCATCCCAGCACTAGATAGCACTCCAGTGGGTCCTTCTGCTGTACTGCTTCTAGCTAAGGACTTAAGAGGCTTGTGTCACTAGTGAAGTTCTTGGCCTGGTTCACACAGTAGTTTGAATTTAATGTGGGTTACCAACATTAGCAAGTTTGTGTGAACCCATGCCAAAGTGGGAATCTCAGATTGGTAACCCACATTAAACCTAGATTCAAATGGTTGTGTGAACCAGGCCCTTATCTAGTTGTAATAAGGCGAAAACAGGCAACTTCCTAACACTCCCCCTGCTAGAAAGAGATCCTCCAAGCTTTGGAACATTTGGGTGACCTCATCCAGCGGTGAAATCCTACCTTAATTCATCTGCTCCTTCTCTTTGGTGTCTCCTCTCCAGTTCACCATTTTGGGGCAATCCAATGGAGACTTTGTGGCATCTCATTTTCAGGAGTTCAGGCTCCTGATGGGCAGAGCAGTATCACAATTTCACATTTAGTAATAAGTGGTGGCCCATGTTGATGACCTTGCCTTCCTTGTCAAGGTTGGTGAGAGATGCACAAGCTTCCTTGTCCAGCTAGATCAGGTGTCCCTGTGCCAGTTCATACACAGTACCTTCACTCTAGGAATGTTTGCAAGGGGAGGAACCATGTCAGGGGCCCCACCCACATGATTCCTTTATGCAAATGTTTCAGAGCCATGTGGGAAATGTAAGACACAGTTTTATATTCTGGAGTCAAGGAAATGCTTACAGCCCTCTGAAAAGATGCTGATGAGAATGGCTACACTACTGTCTGCTTACTTCACCATCTCCCTGGTCTGCATGTGCTCTGCCCAAAGGACCTATCATCAAGCTGCTGAGGCTGGGTTCATGGCACAGGGCTAGTTTGATCAAACTTGAAAACAAACACAGCTGAGAGGCCAGTGCTGCATTACCAAAAAAATATACTCTTTATTCTCTATAGACTTTCTGTTGTTTTCCAAAGAAGGGAAAGGAAAGGACGGGAGAGGGTGAGAATTTCTGTGCAATAGTAAGACACTGGTTTTTCCAAAAGAGGAGATGAGCTAAGAGAGGAGTGGTGAGAGGCATCAGGCCATTTCTTCTAGGTCTCCTTGGGCACTGTTGTTTGCGATCTGTTTTGAGCCTCTTTCTTCTTCACTTCTGTCCAGATGTCTGACAGGTCCTGAATAAACTGCTGGATCTGAGAGCAAAGGACCGTGGAGGGGGGGGGCAGCATGTTAGAGCAAGCTAGAGTGGAGGGTTTATTTTAGGATTTAACCAGGGCTGCAGGGCTGAAGAATGGAAAGATGTTTGTGGTGATGGGCAACAGAGGGCCCCTCACCTACCTGCCTCCCCCTGCCCAATTACCTGCCACCTCCATGGTTGTGGCCTGGCTTGAGTTCTCCTGGCTGTAGTGCAGTAGAATGGCATGTCATTCACATCACATGTATAATGTGATGTCATTATACTGCGCTGCAACCGGGAAAGCTCAAGCCAGGCCGCATGCAATTAATGTCGATTTAGTGTTGCAGCCATGAAGTTGGCAAGTAAATGGTCTGGCGGGAGGCAGGCAAGTAGTCCAAGGGGGTAGAGGGAAACAGGCAGGTGAGCAGTTGGAAGGCTACAGTGGAAGAAATTGTTTTGCGCACGGGCCATTGCCAGTGTCACTACATCACTGGTTTTAATTCTGCTCCCTACTTACTATCCACCCACATCCCAAAATGGATCCCATGCCCCAGGTTGGAAGGAGGTGCCTGAAGAAAGTGTTCCCTTTCCACAGCTAGCAGGCTCAGAGTGCTGTCAGCCCCTCAGCTTTATAATGAGGGGAGTAGGTGTTGCCCATGCATACCATATCTAGCTGCTTGTGGGTGTCTTCCAGAGGCACCAGTGAAGCCTCCTTCATCTGCTTGCTTACACTCTGGAATAGGTTCAGGGTGGCCATCTTGATGGTGCCCAGCATTAAGGTTTTCTTGGCAGCAGTATTTTGGATATGGGCCCAACGGGATTCCTATGAGGAAGGCAGATGCCACAGAAAAAATGAGAAAAGGGTTGTGATGAACCTGATATTGCTTTTACTGTTCCAGAGTAAAATGTGGTCTGCTCCATCATGGATACTCTGAAATGGTCTGAATAAAGATTTTTGGAAACTGAGTAGCATGTATGTGGTTTGACCCTTTATACAGGTTTACTGCTAATTATATTTACTGCTAACTTTATTTATATAACTAAATAAACACATAACATGTGTTATGTGATATATATATTTTAAATATTAAACTGGGAATTGACTCAGAGTGCACCTCAGATCTAGAAAGTTGATAAAGACTCCCCTTTGGCCTTGGCTGTCACCAGGGATTTGCAAGTAAGAGGCTGGCAAAATTTTGTGATGGCCAGCTAACATGCTTGCCTCTCATTCATGGAAGGCAGCTTGTCATCTTTGAAACTGGGCTGGCCACTGGCCCCAACAGTGTGGCCACTGGCCGAAACATCTAGTGGCTCTTGCAGATGCCCAGCGGACTACTTACCAGTCTAACTAGCTGCAGCCTTCAGTGCTCACTGAGCCAAGGTTTGGTATATCACAAAGAAGAGCATGAGTATAAGCCAGCTAGGGCATGCATTTGGTGCAGGAAGGGACAAGTCTAGAACCCTGAGTGAGCTTCTGTTCTCTCCAGAGAGGTTTCATGCATGCTGTCATATCAGAGGGCTACAGGATCACCTATTAGCACTTCTTGGGAAGAAGAAATACTGTGCTTACCCAGACAATGACATCACTGCGAGCATGGTCGAAACGCATCTGCAGACGTGCAAGCTCATTGTTATGCTGCAGGATCTCATCGTCTTTTTCTTCCTTGTAGCGGGCTAGGCGAACCTTGGCTTGCTCAATCATCTCCATCCCCTCCTGTGCTGACTGCACGAGATCCCAGTGCATTCCTACTAATGTCTTGTAGCGGCCGATGACTTCCCGGATCTCCTCAAACTGCAGGGGGGATGCCTCAGATCACTGCCCTGTATCCTGAAATACTGATCCTCACCTAACTAGTATGCAGTTTCAAATCATAGTATCACATGGCTCACATTTTCCCAGTCCCACTTGAAGGACCTTGGACAAGAAGAAGTAGAAGGCTGCCTGGCAAAGACACCATGATACAGTGCTGCCAGCTTCTTGGCTCACAAAATCTGTACATAGAGAGACAAATCTGGTTCTCAGCCTGCTACAATCATACAATAGTCACTTGACCTGGGCTGTATGAGTGTATGGATGCAACAAACAGTGTGCCAAGTCCTCAAAATAGAGGTATTGTAGTAGAGTCAAGACCCAAATAGAACAAGTTCCTTGCTTTTTCAGTGATCTCGCTTTGTTCCCCAACCTACTTCTCTGGTTTAGCACATGTGCACCAAGCCAAAAGGTGAGCAGTCACCATTAGGAAATATCTCCTAAGATGTTGCCTTCCTTTTCAGCAGCCCATCCCCCATACATACTTCTGAGACCTCCACCACTTTTTCCAGGTACTTGTTAAAGATGGAGTATTGCTGTAGCTTGTTGTAGAGCTTCTGATGTTGCTGCTTCAGAGCTGCTATCTCCAGCTTGGCCTTGGCCAGCTCCTTCACCCTCTGCTTCTTCAATTCCCGCTCCTTGTTGGCTTTCTTCAGGGCTCTGATCCGTTTCTGGTCATTCTCCTAAAGGCCCTCATTTAAATGCCAGGCAACATAAAGTATTGAGGGGGAGGGGGAATCAAGGCAAGAAACAAAAGAGATTATTGGAAGTGGATGCCAGTTTGGTTTCCATGACCTACATTGCTATCAGATTATATGAAGATAATAGTATAGAAATGTATAGAAATGAGTCCTGCAAGACCTTTCATCACCTGAGCAGGTCTGAGTTGCCCAGTGCATAGGGTTTTGATTGAATGATCAGGACTGGGATGGGTTTTACATTAGTACAAGGAAGAGTCAAAACTGCCCAATGAACTTCTGATCTGTATGTCGCTTAACTGACATTGATCTGGATGATTGTCCCCAAAGGCTCATGTCAGCATTCAATTATTTCTTAGACCTCCAGATTATTCCTTTTAAGGGTGGTAGTGCTAGGATCACTAGAGGTAGAATGGAGAAAGTCTGACCCAACTATAGCTTTCTCCAGAGAACGTAGTACCAGAACTAGACTTTTCTGTGCAGGGCAGGATCCTAATTCTGTGCTTTCCCCTGATCTTCCACTGGGTGAGCTAAGATTTTCGCTAGAGGAGAAGGATGCTTTCACTCCTTGAGGTTTTCAAACAGACTTGATGGCCATCTATCAGGGAAGCTAGAGCAGTTTCCTGCTCTAAGCAGGGGGTTGGATTAGAAGATCTCCAAGGTCCTTCCAGCTCTAAATTATATAATTCTAAGCATGGCTGTAGACTTTAAAGGGTACTGCTGCTGAAACTGAAGGTTCTTCGTACCCAGAATTTGAATAATTTCCTTCCAAAATACAGGTCCTCCATGCCCAGAATTTGAATCCCTTCCCCTGCAGATTTGTTTAGCTCCTTCCTTGTTGATTTTTAAATCTTTATTGAAGACTTTTCTTTTTTGCCAGGCTCTTACCCTGTAGTTTACCTATTTGTTTTCTTTTTCTTTTTCTTTTTTGTTAGTTACTTTAGTTTTATTTAGAATGTAATTTTAATGCTGTCTTGTTTTGCATGTTTTTGTACACCGCCCAGAGTCTTCGGAATGGGCAGTATATCAAATGTTTCAAATAAATACATACATACACACATACATACATACATACTGTTCCTGCTCAGAATCTGTTGTGCAAAGGCTGGCTGTTGCTGTCCAATATAACACATCCCATCTCTAATCGTATTTGGTGACTGAATCTGCCCTACTGTTTTAGGTTGCAGACACAGGGCCAATGAGAAGCTGCAAAAATAGCACTCTGCCTGGCCTAATGCCCTCTCTAGGTCTCTGAGTAAGCTGATATCTGGATTTTCATCTACCACCTTCGAATTTTTTTAAAAAATTACTCCATATTGAAAAGATCATTCTATTACATTAACATTGCCCATTTTGTGCGCCACTCCAAGTTACACCGCAAAGCAGATGTAACTTATCACCCTATCACCCAGCCCCCTCCTTCAGGTTGATTACAATGACGCTTATCTGATCAGTAAGGCAAAATAAGAGGTGTTATGGCTCAGGAACACGAGCCAGAGAGCTGCAAGGAACCAATACCTGTATGAATTGCTCAAATTTCCGAATATATGCTTTCAATTGGATTTCCTTTGCACCAAGCTCCTCCCATCGGTTGTTCAGGGCTTCCATTCTTGTCTTGAATGCCTGATGGGTTAACAGAAGGAAGAGACTAGTCAGACATTTGATTCTAATGGACTTTTTTTCTTCTGTGGGGAGTGGGAAGTCTGTATGTCTCCACGGTTGTTGTCTCTCTATGATACAGAGAGGGAGGGACGAAGGGGTTGATGTCCTGGCCAGATGGACCAGGAGCCATTCTGGTGGCAACTGAGGGAATTGTGTGGGATTTGCTGGCAATTAAATGTTGGCTGTGTGGTTCTGTGGCTGGTAATGAAGTAAGTAAGGAAGAACTGCTAATCTGGACTATAAGGGCAGTTCAACAGGGGTATTTCCTGCAGCCTGAGAACCTCACCTCTTTTTGAGCTTCCATTGCCTGGTGCACCAATTTGGCTTCTTTTTTCTTCTCGAGGAGCCGAATCGAGGGAGATGGGGACTGCTCCTCTGATACGGGGAATTTCCTAATCAAATAGGACAGTCATTTTCCCATGAAGAGTGAAAAGATCTTTCTAAGTTTAAGACCTTTGGGGGGCAGGCTATGTTTTGTGCTCCCCATACATCTTCAGATAGAAAGCATAGAATGAGAGAAAGGGTCCTTCCAGACTGGAAAGAAAGAAAGAAAGAAAAGTGCAAGTTGGAAGTGAGAGTTTACCCAGCCTCTGGACATTCCCACAGACATCTGTCTTTCTCAGTGCAAGCTGGTGGGCCAGCAGGAATCTCACACAATTGTGCAGCCTGATCTGTTGGCTAATTGCAGGCAATCCATGATGGAAATCAGTTATTTTGAAACTACTTTAAAGATATTTCTTCACACAATAAATAGTTAATTGATGGAATTTGCTGCCAGGAGATGTGGTGATAGTTACTGGCTTTGATGGTTTTCGCAAATAGCTAGACAAATTCATAAACTCTATCTACCATATGTGGTTAGCCACAGAATCTGGAGACACGTGTGTGAGGAAAGTGGTGGCCATCGTGCAGTGTGTTTGAAATTCCCGGAAGGCACCTGGTTGGCTACAGCTAGAAACAGGATGCTTGGTTAGATGGACCTTTGATCAGATCCAGCAAAACTCTTTTCTTTTGAGAAGTGAAAAAAAAAGGAACTGGGAGGGGAAAGGGGAGGAAGATACTGAAAGTGGGAGAACAGGGAAGAGAATTCAGAAGGCAGAAGAAAGGGAAGCCCAGAGTAAGATGGGAAGGAAGACGTGGCAGGCACAAGAGTGGGAGAGATGGAAAGGTTGAAGGAGAGGTGAGGGTTGAACTCACATCAACAGTTTCAGCAATTTCTGTCCATATTGCATGCGGAAATATTCGCTCAGGTCTTCTTCGTCCATGGTAGTCATGATGCCTGCTCACCTGCTAGGCACTGTCCACCCGCCCTTTTAAGCCCAACAAGCCGCACAGAGCTAGAAATGCCCCTTTCACCACCTCAGTGCCTTGTCTAAATGTTGTGAGGAAGCCAGTAGACAGATGTGTGATCTGTCAGAGCCTGATGCAGTTGGGGCCACAGAATCTTCAGATGCTTGTATGGAAGATGCCAGAGGGTTGCTTAGCAACCAGAGGGCTGTGCTGCACTGGAAAGCATGAGGGGCCTATGTGGAGCTTTCATTCCCTTCTCAAGTGTTGGATATTAGTAAATGCTTCCCTCCACTCCCTTCCCCTCTCCTGCGACTCCTCTTTGAAAAAGACTCAGCAAACCAACAAAACCCGGTGAAGTTTCAGCAACACACACTTTTAGCAGCTTGCGGTTTCAGAACTGTCAAAATAATGGGTAGCAGCTGGCATTTGGAAAGAAGGTCAAATCAACTTCTTCCCTAAACTGAAGGAAGGAATTAGGAATCAAAACGTATGCTAGGATGTTGGGGATAATATTGCTAAACAGCATGAGCCCTTGCCCTGGGTCAACTCCCTTCAGAGCTAGCTTTGCAATTCTCCTTGAGAAATGCCACCAGTTGATTAAAAGCAGGGAGGGAGGGAGATAGGGACTTTAATTTCCCTAAAGTGGGTGACTCTACCCGACATAGAAAACATAGAAAATGCTACATGACAAATAGCAAATTTCCTGCAATTATGCATTACTAAAGCAGGTTTAATTGGCCTGGGCTTTCAGCTTGCAGGTTTTTACACTTTCCCAATGGTTATTTGAGTAGATGGTAATGCAGCCCAAGTTGGTAACAAAGGAGCTAGACCTTTGGTTCCTAAGGTTCTAGCCCCGGGAGTCCATGGATCCCCTGGGAAGAGGTCTCAGTAGTCCATAGAAAATCTTTACTGTACTGAATGTACTTCCTGGTGAGCCAGAAGAATACAGTTCTTGAAACTAACTACCCTGAGTACTTATTTCTCTCTCTCATTTTTACTGGAGCCTATTGAAAATATATAAATGGGGTGGAGGTATGTGGGTAATGCTTGAGAGTTTGGGGAGTTTGTAGGTGTAAAAAGGTTAAGGACCCCTGGTCTAGACTGTCACCACTCCCACTGACATGAACAAGGCTTGTGTTGCAGGTCTGCCATGCACATCAGACGTTGTCTTGTCTGGTCCAGGCCACATTAATGAACCCAGAGGTGTAGCAAGGTTGGAGTGGGCCCAGAGACAAGATTTTAAAATGAGGCCCCCCTCAATGAAGCTCAGCTCATGAAGTAAAGAAATCTTAAATGAGGCTGAATAGGGGTAACAAAAAGCATAGATATATGTGTGTGTGTGTGTGTATATATATGTATATATATATATATATATATATATATATATATATATATATATATATATATCTTCTATGTGCCACAATAGAACATCATCCTAAATTACTTTTTAAAAATGTGGACGATGCAAGTCATTTCATGGTACTAGAGAAAGACATGCTGTTCTGGTAGCTCCAGATCCTAACACTCACATCAGTTTCAGAGGATGAATACAACTGAAGGAAGCTTGGGCGGGTGCGTGACTGGGGGAGTCAGTCATGTGACTTGCCTCTGGGGGCCCCCCCAAGGCAGTGGGCCCCCAGACAATTGTCTCCCCTTGCCCTATTATAGTTACGCCCCTGAATGAACCATATTTGGTCTCTGACCAGCCTGATCATGGGCCTGTAGGTTCTATCCCAGCCTGCTTCTCTTTAGTTGGTCCATAAACTCTGAAATGCTTGGAAAGTCTTAAACATTCTGATGTGGGTGCCCAAATGCATAAAACAGGACTCCTGTGCTTTTAAGAGTTAACTGTCATCTGCTGAAATTCCTCCTTCTGTTATTAAAAGTGCAAGGAGTCCATTCTTCCTTTGAATCTGATCACCCTATATTTGATTTAAGTACCACATCCCAGGGATTATGCCATTTTCCTACCACTCAATGCTCTATTTAGAATCATGTTTAAGTATGCAAATTCCAGTCTGGGGAGAAGAGAGCAAGAAAGGGTTCTAGTTGTGATTTGTTTGTTTAAAATATTTATTTCTCACTCCTCCAGTACAGTGGTGCTCAGAACAACATATAAGATCTTGGGTTCCAGGTAGAAATCTAGGTGGTAATTACTGAAATCACTAGATTCCCCATAGTTGCAGTTTTCTGTTTGAAAATCTTGCATTCTATCATTTATATCATTTATGTGCTGTCAACATTATCTCAATATTGCATAGTTCTCACTTCCTGTCCTATGAAATCTCCAAACGGGACCAGGAATAATGGGTTTGTCCACCTACTGTATAATTCCAGAATGAAGGCAGTGCTGACAACTAAACTAGACAATGACCACTTCCAAAACAAAACCCCAATTTCTGTTTCTCTGAGCCCTAGTTTAGCCAGACAAGACAAGAGCATGGTGCTAAAGATCCATAGTGCCTGCCTGCTTTTCCCCCTAAGAGGAGCAAAAAACATCCAGATTAATATTTCATTTGTAGATTAATGTTCTGCTCATGCAGCATGTGTGTGTGTGTGTGTGTGTGTGAGAGAGAGAGAGAGAGAGAGAGAGATTATTGCCAGCCCCACTTCCTTCTGCTGCTCCTCAGGAGCAGCTTTTTAGGGGGCTGCAGAGGAAAGAGGGGATCAGCAAAAGTCACCTCTCTCTCTTGCACAGGGGGAACTTACTTCCACGAATGGAAGGCTAGGCTCAATGCTATCCTTTCTCTTTTGAACTGACTTACTGAACTCTGCATATTACAGGGTCTCTGCCATGATATCATGTGTCATGGCTTTTGGCTACTGTTAAGCTGCATATATCTTAATGCTTTATTTGTTTTCTATGCTAATACTACTTTGCTTCTTTCTTTTAAAATACATTTTTAAACATATGTTTTGCCCTGGCATTGCCCATGCATGCATATTAACAACGGTTTATTCCTTGACACTGCATCCTGAATGAGCCTCTTCTTTCCCTGCTCAGTGCTGGCTGAAGTCCTGACTCTTGCTCTCGGAGCTGTCCGAGGTCTGGTGTAATAGCTATGGATTTCCCACAGATGACCACCAAGATGAAGTTACGTAGCTTGGCTGCAGTCAAAAGGTAAGGTAAATTGAGAAGAATCTGTCAAGGGTCAGACAGATCTTGACAAGGTCAGACATGAAGTCATTTTCAAAGAATGGCGGTTTCTCTGCTGTTCTAGGAAAAGACTCCCTTTATCCTCCTCTCTGTTCCCTCCCCAGCATTAATGCTGGATTGGGGGCACGTGTCATGCACTGTGGGGTTAGAACCAAGAACCCATGGTTCTGTGCACTGCTGCTACCTGTGGGTGAGCCATCAGGAGTGGGGTGACTGCGCCACCCAGTCTGGCCATTGGTGCTTCTCAGCAGGAAGAACAATAAAGGCTTCCTGTTCCGACTGGGATGTTGCCTGAACCATGTATTGCCTTCTGGTTCCCATTCAGTGACTCAGCTCTGACCAATAGTTAGCTGCTAGACAGTGGCTGATTCTGGGCAAGCAAATGCTTTCCCACCAACCCAGTGCAGGAGCTGCATCCTTCATCCCACCCACTGGAGGCTGACATTATAGATGGTGAGAAACGGACAAAACCATTCCTAGGCTTGACTATGCTTTCATGTAGGTTCACTGTAAATGCCTGTGTGCTTTCCTTGAACTCCCCTGAAGTTGGAGGTGGAAAGGATTTGGGCTGCCTGTTTGTTTTTTCCCAATAACATTGCCTCAAGACCAGAGGTAGAGCCACAGAAGATTAGCCTTAATTGCCTTGAGTTTTACCCTTCTCTGCCTTCAATTTTATCTGCTTCCTCACTGAATGCTTGCTTCCTTGATACATTGTATGCTTTAAAAGCCTCAGCTTCTTTCTTTCTTCTCTTATGTTCTCCATGGCAACTGCATCAGCTTCCCATGAATAAATTACCTCTGACACAACATCACTTATTAGAATAGAGAAAATGCCGCTTCTGAGTCACATCTTTCTGACGGGAGCATTTGTGCAGCGGCGGTCACGCCTGCCTGCCCAGTTCTCTGTGTGATGAGAATGTCATCTTGGCTTGGCATGACCCTTGGTGGGCAGAAAGTGCTTCTCTGGGGCCAAGGGAAATTAAAAGGCAGATGAACAATGCTTCCTGCCCTGGCGGCTGCTAGAGTGTCTTGGCTTGTCTTGTCTTGGCACAACCCTTTCTTACACCCAGATAGTGGAGCCCATGCTCTACGGTTGCATTCACCCCAAAGATCCTTTTGCAGTGGATCCCAAATGGTTTCCATATCCTCAGAGCTAGCCTGTTACAGTGTTATAAGGGCACTTCCAGATGTGCTTCTTGTAGTGCCACTCTGTTATTGCTTCTCCACTATGAGTTACAGTCGATAGGATGCATTTTTAGGAAACAGTCATAGGGCTGTGCATCAAATTGATCAGATAAGTTCTGATTATTTGATGTGTGCCCTATTGGACATTTTTTTCATTGGATTAGGCCTGATTAAAAAATAACAATTGACTGACGGAGCCTGATCCTATTGGATCCAATACAAGGGTGTCCGAAAAATCGGATTGGATCAGTGAGGGGGGGTGGGGGGCTTCCTTTGCAGCAATGTGGTGGGCAGGCCTTCTCCAAAAGCCTGCTGCCTCAGGAGCAGCCCTGTTTAAGCATGCCACTTTTCTTCCCAGAAGCTGGCCAATAATACTCCAGGGAAGAATGCAACTTGATGATGTGCCCTTTCCCTGGATCCAGCTCTAAAGGATCTGGGAGCCTGTATCATAGTCAAGGATCCAGACAAGGGTGGACTCCCCCTCTGCCTCTGATTCAGTCTCCACTGGGTCGGAGTCTGGATAGAGCCTGAGAATGATACATCAGATTGATCTGATCCACCTCACACTAATGGATTGATTGAATTAGGGGGGCCCCATGTGTATTGTCAAGCTGATGCACTTGATAGGAATCAGAACAGAAACAATCAAATCCCAATTATCTTGGCACACAGTCCTACATAGTAGACTGATCTTTTGCCCCTCCTGTTGTGGCCTGTTTTATCTGGGCATGTGCTTCCCCCAAAAAAGATGGAAGAGTAGTACTAACAACTTGTGTGGTCATTGTTCTCCGCTGTTCTATAAAAGGGTTTAGAAACAAAAAACCTTCCATTAAATCGATGTGATGATTTAAGCATGTGACACTTCCCTTCTAGTAAAGAGTGAGCGAATGAGGTGTGACAATCCCAGATTAAACACACCCAGCCTGGAAGTGCTCAGAGATGTGGAAAATATTCTTCTCTCAGTGATATCAGTATAAATCTGGAATGATCTTGTACAGTGTCAGGTTGTCCCCAGGCTGATCCCACTTCATTTTATTTATTTATGTAATGTACACCCCACTGTTAAATGAAAAATATCCAAGCAGTTTACAATATATGTGTAAGAATAAAACAATAAAATAGGCAAAACGCATAAACCAAAGGAAAATGAATAGCAGTGGTCTAAAAATACAGAAGATAGAGGGAGTTTCTAGATGGCAATAAAGTGAGTGATGTAAAAGTTTTTGTGAAAATTTCAAGCATGACCATACAGACACTTCTGCAGGCTTCCATGCTCCTCCCTAGTGCAGTCTTAGCCCCTGTATACACACTGAGCAGGGACATGTAGTGGAGTGTAACAAACTGAGGCTTGTTAAGTTGATTTTAAAAAGTTACTGTGGTTTATTACTTAACTATTACCAAATTATAAACAACAGTCCTACTCTGAAGGAAAGATCATCCTAACAGGGAAAAAAAACAGTTTCTAGCATCCAATAAGAAATAAAACTGACCAATCAATCTACAGAACTGATTGACACAAACATTCTAAACTCTTCCACAAGTCTACACACAGGTATACATACAATACATCAGTGGCAAGAACAAAGACAATATATACACACATAAATCCCAACAGGACCTTGTGCGCTTTTTGTAGCAGCACCTGCTGGCCAGATCTTGCATTCTGAGAAGAACTTGCTCTTCCCCCCAGTTGCTACAGTAATAGTAAGGAAAAAGGGTGGGTTCTTTTTAGAATGCAAAAGCTGGCTGTCAGGTGGTGCTTTGGAAGTACACGGTCCCTACTCAGCTTGTGTACAGAGGGTAAAAGTGCACTGGGGAAGAGGGCGGAAACTCTGTATGGTGAATAATATCACACTTGGAGCTTGTATGGAAACTTTGCAGCTCTTGCACTTTGTTGCCATCTGGAAACCCTCTAAACCAGGGCAGCACAACTTTGGCCCTCCTGCAGATCTTGAACTACAATTCTCATCATCCTTGACTATTGGCCACTGTGGCTAGGGATGATGGGAGTTGTAGTCCAACAACAGCTGAAGGGCCAAAGTTTTGCAGCTCTACTCTAAACCACTTTAAACAATGGAATTTAAAAAGCTTCATAACAGGAAGGCGTGAGTGAGTGTGAGAGCGTGAGAACATCATGTCTGGCTAATCTCTTTAAGGAATTCGTTCCATAGCCAAGAAGACCTGGTCTCTGGTACCTGCCAGTCAAATCTTATTAAATGGTGAACCAAAGAGCAGGGGCCCAACACAGCTGATCTCAATGCTTAGACAAGCTCATATAGAAGATATGGTCCAATTAATACTTAACACAATCTGGTCCAATTAGTGTTTAATGTGAGGTTGAAGTATCTTTCAGGTGAGCCTTGCTTCCTTTTCCTTCCCAGCTCTCTTGCTTTATCTGTACTCTTAATTATGTGGGCTGCTTTTATGCAGTCGTGTACTCACTACAGGGTGATGATTTCTGGCCCTCATCTTGTGAAGTCTGTGAAGAAACTTTGCCTAGGAGTGCCTCCCCTCCACATGAGTCTCAAATAATGAGCCTGCTCTATATGCCATAGCTTTGTGACTGCCGGATGTGTGTGAGACATCCACAGGCTGACATCAGGTTTTGGAGGGCCTGCAAGCAAAGCCCTACAAGACCCCTGTCTCTTAATGGTGCAGTTGCATGCTCACCTCCCCACCACCAATCTTTCCAGGGGTGTAACAAGGCTGGAGTGGGCCCAGAGACAAAATTTTAAAATGGGCCCCTCGCTGATACACACACACACTTCACAATATATAGTCATGTGACTTGCCTCTGGGGGGGCCCTCAAGGCATGGAGGCCCCCAGGCAGCCGCCTCCCCTTGCCTAATAGTAGTTACACCCCTGAATCTTTCCAAGGAACTGAGCAATGGATGGGCAGGAATCCTCTGTCATGCCACATGCCAGCTACAACAGCACCTGCCATCTCTCTGCTGACTATGTAGCTTTCCTGGCTGGACACCAGTGTGCACTGATGAAACCTGGTGGAGAAAACACACAGGCCACAGGGTGGGTGAGAATCCTCCCTCTGTTTCACGGCTCTGTAGGGCCACAAAAGAAGCCTCGAGCCCACTGCTGTTGCTGCTCCCCACCCAGTAAGCCTCCCCACTGAGCTACGGCTTACTGTGGTGTGTGTGTGGGGGGGGCGGGCTGTAGAGGTCATCTTTTTGTGAGGCAAGGTGAGGCAGTAACCTCAGGCAGTGGGTTATTGGGGTGCCAGCTGAATGGCAAGATGTTTCCCACTGCTGCCATTGGAGCAGCTCTTCAGGACTGATCTGACCCTTACAAAGTCTGCAAGAAGCATGGGGAGAGAAGATGAAGCTGCTGGCAACCTTCCCTGTCCCCTGCCCCACTTTCAAAGCTTGTAAGGATCAGTATGGGGAATGGGTCGGCTCACACCAGGGACATTGGCAAGGCAGTATTTGGCACCTCATTTCTGTCACCTTAAGACCTTAGGCTGCCCCCGGGGAGCAGCAGCAGCAGCTATGGACCTTCAAAGTCTTCGGGGTTCAGGCAGGCAGGTAGGTGTGGGCCTTTTCATGGGTGTGGGTCCTTGGCCTATGCTTGCCTTGGCCATGAATCCATATACAGCTGCCCCAGAAGATCACTCTGCTCAAAGTCAACTCCTGAGAGAGTGACCACATGGATGGGCTCTGTGAACTGGCTTGTGGTAAGGGTGGGAATGCCATAGCATCCTTCTAGCAATCTGCCATGATGCACCAACTGAGTGCCCTTTCCCATCATCCTACCTCCTGCCAGGACCCAGCTAGGGCAATGAATGCTGATACCAAAAGGAGAGTGTGGAGAAGCTCGACACTGCAGAAAGCTGGAGCCTGATGTGCAACAGCTGCAGCTGTATTGACAAGGCAAGGGACGAAGGCTGGGCTCCTAGTGTTAAGACCAGGCATGGCTAATTGCAAGGGCTGATCTTTTCCCTCTGAAGAGGGCTCCCAAACTTGAGCACACACAATGCCAGGAAGCTCACTAAATTGGGTCCCAGCCTCCAGTAATGAGATTCTTCTCGGTTCAAACCCTGGAGTGATTCTACACCTTCTTCCCTTGTGCCTTCCTTTCTTTTAGGGTTATTTGCTCCATCATATTTTCTCCCTATATACCCAAGGGTTGGAACAGGGACAAGCTGTTGATTACCCCAAAGCAGCAACATAACTTCTTCAGTCCCTGCTTAGGGCTAATGAGTGGGGAACTCTCTGGAATTTCCAAATTTTCTTTCCCTACTTCTGCTTGACTTCCTACCCTAACTTGGAAGATGGATCCCTGGCATTCTGCAGGGAGTGGTAGAAGGTAAAGATAAAGTATGCCGTTAAGTTGGTGTTGACTCCTGGTGACCACAGAGCCCTGTGGTTGTCTTTGGTAGAATACAGGAGGGGTTTACCATTGCCATCTCCCACACAGGATGAGATGATGCCTTTCAGCATCTTCCTATGTTGCTGATGCCCGATATAGATGTTTCCCATAGTCTGGGAAACATACCAGCGGGGATTTGAACCAGCAACCTCTGGCTTGCTAGTCAAGTCATTTCCGCACTGCACCATTAGGCTTGTAGTGGCCCCTAAAACAGCTCAGTAGAGGCCTGGCTGCATGCATCTAGACCAGGGCTGCTCAACTTCGGCCCTCCTGCAGATGTTGGCCTACAACTCCCATAATCACTGGCTATTGGCCACTGGCTGGGGATTATGGGAGTTGTAATGGAAAAACACCTGGGGGGCCAAAGTTGAGCAGGCCTGATCTAGACTGAAGCTGAGGCAGTGGGACATGCTTCCGTGTAAACATGTTTCTGATCAGATAGTCATGCACAGAACCAACCGGGGAGATCAGGTAAGGGAGATGAGAAGTCAGTTTGCTTTAGTGTCAACTACAGCCAAGGGCCCAGCAATCCAAGGAGTTGCCACCACTGCCCATATATGGCCTTCATCACATAGCCGTCCAAATGCTTGGCTGTGACCTGGGAGATCCATGTGGGTGGATGTTCCAGCCTCAGGTTTCATGTTCATTTGTGATTACTCAAAATGTCACCGATACTGTTCTAGATTCTGCAGAAAGGACCATCTGAATGGAAACAGCCCATCTACAGAATGACACCCCACCCCACCCCAGATCTTAGCTTCCTATGAGCTAGAAACCTGACACTGGAGAATATCCCTTAATTCTAAGGATTAAATGTTGCAGACAGCATGGCATGACTCAGTGTAATTTTCTGTTAGAGACGGGTGGTCAGGAGGGGTGTTGTGATGACTAAGGCTCTAACTATACAGCACAATTGTGGATCTCTTTGTTTAAACTTTGATTTGCCCCATTCACATATGTGGGATTGGAGCTAATTTTCAAAGCAAAAAGCATGTATGGGTGAGGGGTGCCGAACCCTCCTATCCTGCAGCTTGTCCCCCTGAAGTCCATTTCCATAACTTATTTTCTCCCAAACTTGGCTCCAATGCCAGAGGTAAGCCTCTAAGTGGTGGCGGGGAGAATGTGCTTTGGGGAGGGGCTGTGGGGAAGTAAACTGTGAGAGAGTTCAGCTACCCTAACTGATGCACTTGTCTTGTAGTTAAGATTGGGCCTGACCCCTGCCCTCACACACACACTTCAGACATCATTGATGCAAACCTGGATCTAAACCAGGGCTGCACAACTTAAATGCCCTGGAGGGCCAGAACCATCCACAACTTGGTGTTCAGGGGCCGAAGTCAATGTTTAGCACATTATTACATTAAAATTAAAAATATTATTAGTTACTTGTAGATCTGTTCTCCCTGTCAATGGACCCATATCCTTCAACCAAGGATAGTGGCCAGAGAAAATGTCTTGTCCGTGCTCAATCAGTGGGGCTGCTGGAATGCATGCCAGCCCCAAACAAATGCAAAATCTTCTCTTCTCCCTAAATTGCCTTTGCTTTCAGGCTGCAATCCTAGGCATGCTTACATGGGAGTAAGCCTCACTGGGCACACCATGGAGCATATTTCTGAGAAAGCATGCACAGGATGGTGCTATAAGGCAGTTTCCAGCTCCTGTGTTGCTGCAGGATACCTGAGGGCCAGTAAAATAGTCCCTGCGGGCCAAATCTGGCCCTTGGGCCTTATGTTGTGCAGGCTTGATCTAAACAAATGGAACTGATAAATTCATAAGCTGATAAATTCATAAGAACTATGAAGTGCCACATCTATCTCAGAAACGGACATTGTTTGCTGGGATACTGCCCAGAAGCAATGTCTTCTCCAAATTGGCCAATCCAATCCAGAAACTTGAGAGCCTGGAAAACAGAAGGGCTGATGTTGCACCCAAAATCTCTAGATGACTAGTCAGTCAACACTTCCATATGCATGAAGTCTGGATGACTGCCTGACAGGAACTCAGTGCTTCAACCACAGACCTCATGATCTAAGACTGGGACCTGGCCTCGGGGTCAGACCTGGGGCTGTAGGCGCTCAGGCCCACAAACTCTCTTCAGGCACAGAAGGGAATACGGTTGTGTTACTGAAGCCTCTAGATGGCTAGTCATGGTATAAACATCAGAAGCAGTATTTTTGGCCTGCTGCACTTCAAGCCCCAGCCTCTGACTTCAGGAATCTTCGGCTGGAAAACACACCCAGATCCACACCTGGCATGTATGGTGGCCCAGAGCAGCCAACACTGAAATTGCTAGGTAACTGGATGTCACAAGCAGGAATGGTAGTTCTTGGTTCCCTGTAGGGGTGTGCACGAACTCAAAATCGCGGTTCAGTTCAAATCTGAATCAAATTCAAACTGAACTGTGTGCCGCCAGACTGGTTTAGTGGAACTGACTGGCTGGTCCGGTTCATTTGACTGAACCGGTTCGGCAGTTCAAATGGCAATGCTTGTAAAGGGGGATCTGGTGAGGATTCTCCTTTAAAAATAAAGGGGTGGAGGAATCCACAGGGTGATGGGGGAGCGGCAAGAATGTAGTCTAAGGTTCTGACTGGCTGGCGTGGCTGCCGGCACTGGCGCTTGCTGCCCCCCTGCACAGCCCAAGCACCGCCGATCCGATGTGCAGAGGCTGGAACCACAGTGCTGTGCGGGTGGCCTGCTTAAAGACAGATCAGGGCCCTTGGGCTGTACTGGGGGGCAGTGAGCGTCAGCACTGGCAGCTGCACCAGCCGGCAAGAACCTTAGGCTACCTTTCTTGCCGCTCCCCTTTGCTGTCAAACTGGTTTGCATTGAACTGGGCTTGATTCGGTTTGTTCATGAACCAAACTGGCCCTGTTTCAGTTTTATTTTATTTGAACGTATTTCTATACCACCCAAAACTCACGTCTCTGGGTGGTTTACAACAAGCAAACAAACAAAAAGTTAAAACTGTAGTTAAAACAAAATAAATGATAAAGTGAAAGTTAAAACATTACAACAATTTAAATTTTAAAAATAACATTTTAAACGATGTTAAAACTGTTAAAACAATATTTAATTAAAAGCCTGGCTGAATAGGTGCATCTTTAAAGACTTTTAAAAAGTTGTCACAGATGTGATCGAGTTGCTGAACCGGCCTGGTTCAATGCGAACCCGTTCAACATCGAACAGTTCATGCACATCCCTATTTTCCTCCATCAGCCTGGGGATGCTAGATATCAGTAGCAGCTGTGGTCAGCAGGCCATCCAGATCATTTTTAATCTTGGTTCCATCCGGTTGTGAAGAGCTCCAACCAAGGAATTGCAGTGAAGAAGCTGGTCTCTCTTTGATTAGTCTAAGTTGTTTACCAGCATGGCATTGGCTGTTAAAGAGAAACCTCATATATAGGTTCTGTGTTGAGGTATGTGTCCTGAGAGACTGGACAGAGAGAGACATATCATCATTGTGACTCTTTCATTTTCCAAGCCATTCTGACACTGGTTGTAGGGCAGCCATACAATCTGACAAACATTTTGTTTTCTTTTCACAACCCACACAGATATCAGCTTGAAACCCTTGAAAAGAGTGGCAGCTCTTTGCAACTTGTTTAGAAATGTGTACAATTCTTCATTGTGCACATCTTTTAATCATATCCCTCTAGAACATCTTCTGGGTGGCCGGGGCAGATTCTGAACAGATCATTTTTTTCTGTACAGAAGATGCAGGGTGCTGCTGTCACTGAGGGAACTGCTGTTGAGAATGTATAATCAAGGTAAACATTCCTGTGTTGCTTTCATTAAAGCCTGACGTGGCTCAGAGTATCAACAGAGCAAAGCAATGAAAGAGAAGCATCTGTGGTTGCCCTTTATGCTGCTGCATCACTGGAGGGTCTCCATATTCAGGGATTTGTGTGTGCTATTTGCTTTCTTAAGTCAAGCTCCAAAGGGCAGCATTTTGCACAATATTGCAAGTTGCCTGGCCTTTAAGAGCCCTGGTACCTGCCTGGTTCTTTCCATTCAGGCTGCTTTTTGTAACAGATCCTAGGTGCCAGCTGCAGTTTCCTTGCTGTGGTGCTGCTCCATCTCTGCTCCTTTTATAATGACATTAACAGCTTTCATCCTTTCTCATTCCTTCTGATTGTCCCACTTATCATATGGAGATAAAATATCTTAGGACTAAACCAGCCAAAGACAACCACAGGGCTCTGGGGTCGCACACTGACTCAACAGCACACTTTAAACTAGCCACTGTGTTGAGACAAATGAAAACTCACTTTTCTGAAGGATTTCCCGGGACTGGAGGCAGTTACCTTTGAGGTGTAAATTAGCTTCTGTGATAGCCAATGGGCTTCTCTCCATTGATGCTGCTAGGCACAGATCTGACTACTAGTCATTAACTGAAGGTGCATTCAGATACTGAGCAAGTGAGGCTAATGGTTCATCTTTGTTTGAAAAATAGATTTATCCGCATGGGGCCTACAAATCATTATAATACTGAGTCATTATGGGCTTGTTCACATAGCAGCTGCCTGTACTTCTTCTGATATGGCTGCATGGAACTGAAAGCATTTTGAAGCATCTCTGAGGTGGCGGGGCGGGGGGGAGGATTTCTTTTATCATGAGATGCCTAGCCCATGCCAACTGTGGGGTGTCTGCAATGTACTGTCCCACTGTGATCCTCATGAGTTATGTGGGTGGCAGGAGACCAGAACAGGCAGAAGTCTTAGGCACATCTGGACTGTCAGGCTTGTGTCCTTTCAATGGGAACATCTGACCCATGAAATAACACTCATGCAGACCTGCTTGCCACAGTCTCTAGCTAACATCCTGACCAACATAGCAGCATGCAGCAAAATAAGTGCACGTGCAGCTGCTGCATTTCAGTCTAAAGCAGTGCAGGTGCTTGTATGGGGGGGCGGAATGCATGCTTCTTTTGCTACACATGCTGCATTAGTCAGGATGTTGACCAGAGACTGAGGCTGTTCTCAAGAGAGCCAAGACTGGGCTAGGGCAGCTAAGCCAGGGCTTGGCTGACAGTGGGAACTGCCAGGAGCTGACTGACTCCTGGCAGTACCTTGGTGGCAAACCCACCTAGGGAGCCCATCTCTTAAACGAGTTCAAGGGAGCAAGTGCTCCCTTAACCCAGCGGAGCAGATTGTCTGTCAGCACCAGCTGCTTTCAGCTGGTGCTGAAAGACTGACAGGCACTCGCCTGTCGCTGGGGGAATCCCCACTCACATGGTGCACTGTGGGACTTCAGGGGGCTAGGACAATGCGTCCTGACCCCTGCACCTCCATGCTGCCCAAGGTAGCCACAGACCATCTGGGTGCACGATCCACAGGCCCAGAAACACTCCATTGCTTATCTGTGGGGAAGGTGGGCTTCTGTTGCCTTTCATGCCACCTGGCCTCGAGCCCATGAGAATGGCCTCACTGTCGTCAAGCAGGCCTACCTGAGTGTTGTTTCATGGGTCAGACGTGCCCATTGAGGGTACACAATCCTGGCAGTCCAGATTGGCTGCACATGCACTGCATTAGTCCGGACGTTGATCTCCGATTCCCAGTGTAGCGCTAGCATTGTATCATTGTTAAGGGCATGGAAGCCTGCCCACTTCAAGTCTTAGCTCAGTCTTGAACAAACAAGTAGGTTTACTAATAAGAATAAAATGATCGTACCTGGTTTGTATTTCTTTTATTAAGAGTTACTGCTTTACAGCCCTAGTGACGCTCACACTGCTGCTTGCCCACTTATAATTACAGGCAATTGGTGGCTTGTGGTGATTCATCAGAGCCTGCTGTAAATGTTTTGTAACTCCAAGCCAGTGGAAAAGTTTGAGCTGTGATGTCAGCACTGCTCTTCAGGATGCTCATTCACAAACACATCCTTAGTGCTCATGATTGGCTGAGCTGATACATCAGGTTTTGACATCAGACACCTGTGACACTACCTTGAAAGGCACCAAAGATCAATTTCCCTACAGAACTGTGATCACAAAGAAGCATTTACTGCAGAGCATTAGGAGCAATCTGAGAGAGCATGTAGGGGTTGTATCCAGCTCAATGATTTCAGTGACCCTACAAATAGTGTAATATGCAGCCTGGTCACATGCATTTTTACTGAGGCATAAGTCCTAGTACTGTGTTTAATTGGGCTTAAGCCCAAGTAAGTGTGCACAGCAAGCCCTGGGCGTTTTCCAGACTAGATCCTACAACAGGGCCAGGACATATCTTGGAAGTGTGCTTCCACACTTCCTGCATCCTGACACTGCAGTCCCTACGTGGACAGCAGGGTGCCATTCACATTTCGAATGCCTTGCTTCAAATTTAATCACTGCGAAATAGAGCTAGGAAGTCTTCTATCCGGCATAAAGAAGTTGCTGTTTTGTCAGGTTGTTAGTTGCTGCGAGACGGCTCCCCCTGCTGTTTACGATCTGAATGCGACTTGCCCGAATGGAAGCATTTTGCTGCTGAAGAACAGCTAGCCTGGAAAGCGCCCAGGTGAATCTTTTAGGCTTGCTTCTGGATAAGTATGCATAGGATTGGGTTGCAATTTTACTGATCAAGTGGTAACATTTTGGAATTCCTTCCAAAGTCTGCTTATTTCAGATTAACCTTACAATTAGCTTTGCAAGCTGACTCAGAAAACTGACAGATACTCTCTCAAAGCACAGCAATGGTCCCTAGGCTGAGTTACAGCAGCCTAGAATGCTGAGTTTACGCTAACGGTCAGTGTAACAAAACCAGTGTAATTCCATGCTGAATTTACTGTAAATGAACATGCACATGACTATCGGGACTTGGGTAAAAGATTGTTCACATGAGCTTCTGCTGGACAGGGGAGGGCAGGCAGGGAAAAGGCAGGAGAGCACCTACCTACCCCCGCCCCAGATGATCCAACAGCAATCTAAGCCACATGGCTCACACACCCACACCCACACGACCAGAGCTGCTGTGAGCCGCACAGCATTCTGAAGTCTGGGGAAATGCATCCTGGCCTTCAGATATACCACAGTGCAGTGCATTGAGGGATTCCCCCATGAGTCAGATGCTCTAGGTGCCCAACTCGGTGTCTGCTTGGGGTGCATGTAGCCTCAACATTCACATGAACAGGGACCTGGGTAAAAGGATGCACTCGTGCCCTTCAACCCAGGTAAAAGCCTGGGGTAAATTTCCAGGCTACCCGGCAGGGGAGCAGCAGGATCGGCTTTGATCCCAGTGCTTCATGAGCAGACCTACCCAAGTAGAGCTGCCCAAGCCTGGGTAGGGCTGCTCGTGTGAACAGCCTCACACTGTAGCAAATCCTATGAAAGGCACTACAGCACTATGAAAATGTGTGATAGCACATGACATTCCTAAATAATGTTTACTTTGACTTGGAGATGAAATAAAGTGGTTACAGTATGTAAACATTTAAGGAAAAAATGAGCTAAAGTACTCATTGGCCCCCATCCCCGTAAAGGTTTTTTTTGTGGGTGGGTGGGGGACTATTTAGTCAAAGGCATCCGCAAATGAGCATTTAAGAGCAAAAGCGAAGCAAGAAAATAGATGAAAGGGAAGCAGAGCAAGTTGTTTATTTTGATCACAGTGTCCTGTCATCATCTAGAAATTTAAGATGTTACTGTGAAGCAATGGCTCTTGTAGCATTCTCTATCGGGTGTCATTTAGGAGATATAGGGAGTGGCCTTCCCCACCCCACCCCATATGTCAGACCACATGTGCTTATTCCCCAGGAGCACCTAGATGTTAAGAAGTATGAGAAATATCCTCAACGAATCCAAGGACACCTCTTTTTGCTCTTTCATTTTGACTCTATCTAAAAGCAGGCTTTTGAACCTTGTATTCTATTTGTATTTATTGCATTTCTATCCCCCCTTTCTTACATCATGGAACTCAAGGCAGTGCGTATCAGATTCCCAGGCAGTCTCCCATCTAGGCACTGGCAAGCCCCAAACCTACACAGTAGCTTCACGATCATGGCAGCCTCAAACCAAACTCTGGGAAACTTTAACACCACTAACTAAAGTCTCTTTACTCTCCCCAAGCAAACCTGAAATGGTGCTCCTATCCAACATAGGAAGCAAGCTGCCTTATGCCGAGTTAGACCATCCAGCTCAGTACTGACTACACTGACTCAGTAGCAGAGCCAGACAAGCAGCGGCCTGTGTCCACCTGCCGCGGTGGCCCTTCTTGCCCCACCCCCTATATCCGACATCAGACATGGGGGTTAGCCATACCCCGCGTCTGGCATCAGACGCAAGGGGCATGGTCTGGCTCCTGAATGGGGCCGTGAGGCCCTGTTCAAGAGTTGGATTCAGGCCAGCGCTGCATTCTCAGCGCTGCCAGGAGTGGCTCTTCCCAGGGAGAGCCTATCCTGGCCATGCTGCGAAAGCAGTGCTGGCCATCTAACTCCCAAACGGGGCTGCGTGGCCACGTCTGGGAGCTATATCGGGGCCAGCACTGCGTTTGCAGTGTGGCCAGAAGCGGCTCTCCCTGCCTTTAAGGCAGGGAAGAGCCACTCCTGGTGGCACTGCAAATGCAGCAATGGCCATTTAACTCCTGAACGAGGCCACATGGCCCCACTCAGGAGCTGTGGCCCCTGAGGGGTGGTGGCCCAGTTTCTTTGGACCTGGTCGCCCAACAGTGGCTATGCCCCTGCACTGACTAGTAGTAATTGCTTGGAAGGTGGGGCTCGCTAAATGAGGAATCAAATCCCAGTGGCCTGATCTACAGTGAGGGGCAAGGTTTACTGGACAACAGCCTATAGAGAAGGAGGGAAAGGCGGGGTGTTCTTCCTAAGAGGCCTCTGATCAGCACTACTGTAAAGAAAGGGAGTCTAACAGTCTTGGGCTGGGAATCAACTGGAAATTCCTTACCTGGAAGTAAAAAGGAAGGAGAGGGACCCGCTTAACTAGACACGTCAGGAAATTTATTTCTGTTTAAGTGCTTGGATCTGACTGCATGGTTCTTGTAGTTCCTGGGGAAGGGTTTTACTTGAATGGAAGCTGCAGTTGTTGATGGCAAAAAGAAACTGTTGATGCAGTTGTTTTAAATGGCAACAAGAAATGCTTTGTCGGTGAAATTATTGTGGCTTTTAGATTGATACTTTTTAAAGACTGCATATGTATCATATAGTTAATTTTTTAAAAAACAACATTGTTAGCCACCTAAAGTCTTTTTCTGTAGTTTCCCTTATCACCCAATCATTAATAAATCCTTGTTATTGTTAAAGAGTGTCACTCCTTATTGGGTCCTGCCCTAGGCACACGTTCTTGAAGGTCTAAGGCTGCTCAAGCCTTCCTTGTAGGGAGGGTTTTCCCACTTTACTCTCTCAGAACATTCTCTTGGAAGGGTGAATCTGCTCATATTAAAAAGTGGGTGGTGGCAGCCTACCTGGGAGGGACTCCTTACCACTAGAACAGGGATTTTGTGTTCTCCCTCAAACCTCTGCTTTTGATCATTACAACTCTATAGTTATAAAGTTGATGGGTGGACTGATACACCCCACATGTGTGAAAGTGGTGGATGCCAGATGGTCCATATTATTCCTATCTTATACCAATTACACTGGCTACTGGGTTGCTTTCAAGTTCAATGCAAAGTGCTGGCATTGACTTTTAAAGTCCTACATGGGCTTGTAAAGTATCTGGGACCAGATTACTTCAAGGACCTCCTGTTCCCATATGAACCCTTGGTTCAGCAGCAGGGGCCTTGCTTTCTGGCCTGCTGTTAGCTGAGATTTGTCAGTTGATAGCCAGAGACAGAGCCTTTTCAGTGGTGGCATCACATTGTAGGGACTCTCTTGCCATAGAGATGTGCCGTTTTTAAATGACAACAAGGAATGCTTTACCAGTGAAATTATTCTTGCTTTTTAAAGACTGCATATGTATCATATAGTTAATTTTTAAAAAAACCCAACGTCGTTAGTCACCTAATGTCTGTTTTTAACAAAGGAAGGTGGGGCAATATATTTTTTTTAACAATAAATAAAGAAATAATGGAGCCGTCCTTTGGGGCGCTTAGGGCTAATAGCTGTTGATATGCTTTTCCTCCTTGAATTGTTCCCATCCTTTTCTTTGAAGACACCATAGAGTGAGGGGACATATTATGTTCCCAAGACCAGTTCTGCTTCCCACCTCCAAATTGGAAATGGAGAGGGGAGGAACAAGCCATTTGCTCAGTGCTCTTACCAGCCCAAGTGTCCTGCCTGCTAGCCAAAATACAGCAAAAGTAGCACACAGTCAGAGCATGACCCTGTGCAGCCTCTAGCAGTGGCAGTGGTGGCTGCTAAAGGGGAAGTGTGAGCAACCAATGCCTTGATTTGTAAGAAACGTAGCAACAGGAAATGATAGGCAGATCACCAGATCGGCCAGTGGACCGTGGTCTTTCTTCTGCCCACTCCTGCCATTCCTCTGCTTGAAAAAGGCTGCAATGATTAGGAAAGGTTGTCAGAACCTTCCTCAGAGGCCTCTGAAGGAGATCTGATCAGCAACTACTGTAAAGAAAGGGAGTCTAACAGCCTTGGGCTGGGAATCAACTGGGAGTTCTTTACCTGGAAGTAAAAAGGAAGGAGAGGGACCAGTTTAGCTAGACATGTCAGGGAATTTATTTCTGTTTAAGTGCTTGGGTCTGACTGCGTGGTTCTTGTCGTTCCTGCGGAAGGGTTTTATTTGAAAGGAAGCTGAGCTGCCTACGCCTTGCTTTGTAAGAAATGTAGCAACAGCAAATGATAGGCAGATTACCAGATCGGCCAGTGGAGTGGACCATGGTCTTTTTTCTGCCCACTCCTGCCATTCCTCTGCTTGGAAGAGGCTGCAATGATTAGGAAAGGTTGTCAGAACCGACTCACCCCTCAATCTGATCTTCCCTTGAGGACTCTAGGGATGTGGCTGAGAGAGAAGGACTAGGAGAGATGGTCCTTCCCAGTTCTCTCAAAGCATCCATCTATCCAACTGAGTTAGTATATTCACAGAAGCCAGTAACTGAGGAGTTTAGGAGCGGCGGGAGGCTGAATCACACGTTCCTTCCCCTCAGACAATCGCCCTCTTCTTGGCCGTGCCACTTGTGTGCCCACACAAGCCATGCTGCTCAGAGCGGAACGGCCACCTGGAGGCTGGGAAAATGCAGCCTGGCCTCCAGAAATCCCTCAATGCACCACGTGAGGAGTGTGGTACATTTGGGGATTTCCCCACAACCTGGGCACTCTAGGCACCTGGCTCTATGTCTGTTCAGGCTGCCTGCAGCCCAGGCAGACACACGATCTGGGACCGAGCTCAAATAGCACGTGTGCATGCTCTCTCACCTCAAAAGTCCAGAGACAAAAACCAGGCTACCTGGCAAGTAGGGCAGCACAGCGCAAGCCCGGGTAGGGCTGCTCGTGTGAACAGCCTTTTTTCCTTGTATGAAAGGGCTGAGTTTGCCAACTAAATACAAGATTCTAGACAGTCCAGACATTATGACGACAACAGTCTGAAACATCTTCACTTTGGCAGCCTTTGAAAATTGCAGAATTTATTTAGCTGGCTTTGGGTTGGGGAGTGGCAGAGAGAGAGAGAGAGAGAGAGAGAGAGAGAGAAGGAAGGGGTAATGAAGTGTTGAAATATACCCACCATTTGTTATGCTTCCTATTTTGAGGAAGTCTCACAATATTTTGAAACATAGTTTAATGGCTTTTTGAAACATGGTCTGATGTTTCAAGGGACCTGACAACACTTCCTGATGAATCTGGAACCTGTCAACACTTACTCCAGAGCTATTTGTTATTTTGTCAGCTTGTGAGGGTAGGATGGAAATTAATATATTTTCTGCCAGCTGAAGTCACAGACTGAAGATCGCTCCAGACTCAATGCTGTTCTCTGCCAAATCTACTATATCCTTTTGGATGATTCCATGGCAAACTGCATCCATTCTTGGATGATTTGTCGGAGATTGCAGACTCCTCCTGGGGGGCAGTGATCACAGTTCCATCTTGGCCTCCAACTATGTCAGTGAATTTGACACATACGTACCAAAATGGCACACATGCTGTTTATGCTCCAGTGCATAAACAACAATATAGGTTCAGTTAGCAGGGGCATATCTAGGGAAAATAGCACCTAGGGCAAGCACTGAAATTGCGCCCCTGTCCAAACATCTGACACTCATCTTTCAGATAACCTTACCATAATATCAGCTCAAAAATACAAGTTCAGACACTTTCAGGAGAAACAGGTTGTAAACAACACACACACGCATACACACACATACAACTACACATGTGACACATATGTGTCAGTCGCTTTCCCAAGGAAACTCAGCATATCCATGTGCTGCGCATGCCTCCATATTGCTAAGCAGTGAAAGCTCTCTTTAGCAAATGCTCTGCCACCTCAGCACACCTCACTACAGTTTGCTGCCTCCAAGAAATTCAGGGATGGGTTTTTTCTGTCCAAACAGCCTTTGTCTTAAAGGGAGATGGTTGCAATGGGAAATCCTAGGGGCCCCAAACAATCTGAAATTATCAAGCAGCTTACAATAGGCTTGGATCCAGCAGCCTGAGCAGGAAGAAGGTGGAAGTTGCAACTAGCCACAGAACAGCAAAACAATGTGATATTTGAATCAGAAAAAGTGTGTGTGTGTGTGTGTGTGTGTGTGTGTGTGAGAGAGAGAGAGAGAGAGAGAGAGAGAGAGAGAGAGAGAGAGAAATAATTTATAACAATAATCTACCAATTTTCTGTCTCTGCCACACTGCAAAGGTTTGGTAAAAGGTTGCCCCTGCCCCATCCCCTCAAGTTCCTGGGTCTAAAGGTTAAAAAAAAACACAAAACCCAATTCTATTGCACGCATATTCCATTTCCTAAGATAGTAAGAGCATATGGCCTAAGATCGTGTGTATTGGATGGAGGACACCAGCCACCTTCATAGCATTACAACCCTTTCAAAAGTGAGTTCTGCCATAAATGAACCAAGTAGGCACACAAATATGGTGCCTTGGATAAGTTACACCTCCCTTGTTCAATACAGAGGCAGGCAACAGGCAGACTGGACAGTAAACTTTATGTCTACTTTATCAAATACACTAGACAATCAGAATCACAGCACGACTATTCAATGTGTCTTTTAAAAACAATTGTGTTCAAAGTAAATACGGAGTTGCATTGATTTTTTTAAAAAGGCATTCTAAAATATAACTTTTTTAGAAGGCAAGGAAACTTGAGCAAATCTGCACAGGCAGTAAAAACCTGAGTACAACTCAGCTAAACTGAAGGAAATAATTTGCAGCACGTTAACCACTTGTTTCAAAAGACAAGCCATTTCTCAGTACAGTAAGACTGCACAACACAGGGAGGGCAATACATTGTAAACACAACATTTCTGGGTGTGAATTCTTACAACAGTTTTTTTTTTTAAAGCACCACACAAGTTAGAGCTCTACAGAGAATTAAACAGCATGTGAGTGAATATTTCCATTTTATTCCTTGCTTCTCCCCGCCACCCTTCAGTTTTGCCAGCTTACAAGGTATTAAACCAACATTGTCTTTTTAAGGGATGTTTTGCCCACTTACTTTTGTGCCATTTATATCTCTTTTTTAAATGCTCGGGTCCCTTGCCAACAACTTTGCATTCTTCTGACTCCCTAGATCAGGGAAAAATCTAGACTTGGGTCTTGCAGCGGCCATTTGAGCATGTGCGGTGGCCATTTTTATTTTCAGCAGTCTTTAAAAAAAAAATTTAAAAAATGGCCACTGCACATGATCAAATGGTCCTTGCGAGGTCCTATCCCTTGTCAGGCCTCACAGAGGCCTTTTGAGCATGTGTGGCAATCTCCAAAATGGCCACTGCACTGATCTTTGTAGACCCAAAGAGGCCAGAAAAATCAGCCCGGGATGGGCTGCAGTGGTGATCTAAGAGGCTGGTGGGGGGAGGGGGAACCCTTGCAGACACCCCCTCCCTGCAGCCTTTAGGAAGCCCCCCAAAGGGGCTACAGGTAAATTTTTTATTTTTTATTTTTTAAAAAAAAAATCTGCGAATTTGGGAGGGAGTGGGGGGCAGCATAGCACAGGCACACACACACCCCAGTGGCGCCTAGGGCACATGCCCTGGCTGCCCCCCCTAGTTTTGCCTATGAGTTACTGTGTTGTCATTCAGCAGGATGGAAGCAGTAGTCACAAATTTCACTACTTCACTAGCAAAAGCTCTTTTACCCTACAATTTGTTATATCTTAACCAGCAAATAAATCATGGCACTGACATCCAGCACAGCATCACCTCTGCTGTGGGGCACTGCACAGCTGTTGTGCACTTCAAAGGCAGTGTCAGGGTTGTGCAAATGGGGTGATTTTTTAAATGTGAGTTTGCTTTAAACTGTTTCAGTGTTTAAATTGCTGTTTCAGTTGTGTTTGTGGTAAACTGTTCAGAGACACAATTTTGGGGCTGTATATGAATATACTACATCAGTTGTGTGCATCAATTACATCAATTATATCAATTGTTGTGCAGCCAGCATTTCGGCAGATTTCTCCTTTCAGCAAAAGTGGGGAAGATTCCACAGATCTGCATTTGCACAGATGTCTGCATCATCCCAAAGTGCAGTGCTCTGGAGCTGTGATGCTGCGCTGGGTGTCAGCCATTATTCCTGCCCTTGTTTTTGTAACAAAGAAATGCCATGTGAAAGAACTACGTCATGGTACAAATAGTAAATAAGTAAAAGTCCCGTTGCTACTCTGACTCATAGGATGAATGGTGATTCAGACTCATTCCTGCCAACAAAGATATCCAAGGGACAGACGGTGATTGATTAATTGATGATGTCATCATGGAGCCATTAAGCTTTAGTCTTCTCTGGCCAAATGGATCAGTAAAACAGGATTTTCCAGGTTAGTCATTCCTGTGTTAAATTCAGATGTGGAACCTGCACATATATTCTACTGCCATGGAGAACATCAAAATTAGCTGGATGAAACCAGGTGAATGGGCTGACAAATTCACTTCACACCATCACTTGTGCCTTGTGATGCCTGCATTCTCCAGGGTCCTCTGTTGCTCCCAGTCCTCAGGGACTTTGTTCCTGTTTGTGCAAAGAATGGGATCGTGGACCTGGTGAATGCAGGCACTCTCCTTTTCCTGTTCAGGATAATGCTCTGTGCAGATGTTCTTCTTAGAGCAGCAAGAAGAATGGTATATTCCTGTATAGTGCCACTGCTAATCCAGATACTGCAATAGTAGTGTGACAACTATACAAATGCACAAATAGTCTTGCAGCAGGGAAGCCATCTTTACAGGAAGGAGGGGATCTAATTGTTTCTCTTTAAAAAATGAAAAATGTTTCTCCTTCCATTGGCTAGAATTACTACTCCCTTTTTTCTTCTGGCCAAAGCTACTATTATCATATGCCCATGAAAATGAACTTCTTTTCTTTGTGTTTAAGAGGTAGGTGGGTGATTCAACTTCAGATATGTCGAAGAGGCAGAGACAATTGTTGTCAAAAGCACTGCTCAGTAATTACAGAAACATTAGATAGCTGGAACAGTTATTAGTTATTAGAAACATTAGATAGCTGGAACAGTTATTAGTTGCTAATAGGAACTATTAGCAGATAATCTCTAAGGGGTTAATAATCGCTAAGAGTAAATCCTGGGATTAGAAGTATTTAAAAAGTCTCCTTTTCTCTCATGCCCTGCTCTGACTAACCTCTCATCCCTAACGTGTCATCTCTGATGGCTTCAAGGAGTCTGCTTGAAGCCATTTTCTGCCAGAGAAATCTCTGCTCTGACTACCACGTGTCCTGGGCCTGCAGAAGTCTCTAGCCTCGGCCACCGGAGAGAGAAACGACGGCCACCAAGCAGTTGTTCCACTTCTATCCAAGCAAAGCCCCAACTGAACAGAAGAGTCTGTTGACAGCTCCCCTCTTTGTTCTGCTATCAGGGGTGGCCCTTCCATGAGGCACGGTGAGGTGACTGCCTCAGGTGCAGAGTAGGGTGGCAAGATGCCCCCTGACAGAGGTACACCTAGGTAATTTTGGAGCCTAGACTTTGGAGGCCACCCCCCTCTGAAAAATAAGCATCATCATGCTTATGATGATGGTGGTGACCACACCACCCGAGACAGACTAAAGAGGATTTGGGGGGCCCCCAGGGGCTGTGGAGGTCCTGGACTTCGGCCCCAAAGTCCAGGGGTGAGAGCGCCTCTGCCCCCTGCTGCCGCCACTGCTGAAGTAGCTCTTTGGGACCAGCGTGACTCTTGCAAGCTTTGCAAGAAGTATGAGGAGAGCAGAGGAGGCTGCTGGCAATATTCCCTCCTCCCCGCCCTCTCACCCCTGTGCCATGTTCTCTAAGATGACAACGGTTGCTTTTGAAAGGGAGTGGGTCCCCACCAGGATCATGGGGCAAATCGCATTTTGGTACCCTGCCTCAAGTTAGGGATGTGCATAAAACCGGTTCTCCCGGTTCGGTTCGGGTCCGGACCGGGTCCGGACCGGACCGGGGTGGTTCGGTTTTGGTTTTGCCAGACCACCCCTCCGGTCCGGTTCGGTTTCGAACCGGTTCGGATCCGAACCGAACCGGTTCGGATCACAAAAAGTGGCTGGTTTTGAAGGGGACATTGTGTTCTACCTGCCACCCAAATTTCAAGTCGATTGGACCTTCCTCTGATTTTTTACAAATTTTTTTCAAAAAATAAATTTTTGCCCATAACTCACAATGTGGAGCCCTTAGGGGCAAAAAAGCTGGGGTGGGTGGTAGCCACCCATGGGTGTCCTCCACCCCAAAAATCCCAAGGCAATTGGTGGCTCCTAGTATTATTGGTGAATTTCTGAAGAAAATTTTTTTCCCCATTGGCTAGAATGGGGGTTCGGGGCTGCCCCAGACCCACCTCTGTGGGGTGGCAGCACCCCCAAAGTGGGTCCGGGGCCATGGCAAAAATGCCCTCAGTCCCTCCCAGCAATCCCCGTAGAGATAGGAGTGATGGTTCTGTTGTTTTTCTGAGGTATTCTGAGTGTAGATTCTATGATAGCTTATGAGATTTCCAATGAGACACCATGAATCCACTCTCATTTGCTATCACAGAATCCACACTCACTCAGAACACCTCAGAAAAACAACAGAACCATCACTCCTATCTCTACGGGGATTGCTGGGAGGGACTGAGGGCATTTTTGCCATGGCCCCGGACCCACTTTGGCGGTGCTGCCACCCCACAGAGGCGGGTCTGGGGCAGCCCCGAACCCCCATTCTAGCCAATGGAAAAAAATTTTTTCTTCAGAAATTCACCAATAATACTAGGAGCAACCCAACAATTGCCACCCCATCTTTTTGGCCCCTCTCTCTGGGCGCCCTAACACGTAACACCTAGTCAGTCCATCTTAATGCCTACCTACTACCACCACTCCTATCCAAGCAAGTAAGAGGAGGACACTCAGAGAGACAACACCCACTCTCTGATCTAACAAAAAGGCCACTGCTGTGCTGCCTGCCAGCACAGCAGCAGCAGCGGAGCAGCACACTAAGCACAAGAGCAGCACACACAGAGAAGAAGCAGGAGGCGGAGCAGCAGAGCAGCAGACCTGCCGCTCTGCATGATGGGTGACGTGATGCCCAAAGGAACCACCGCCTCACTCAGTGCCTGCCACTGACTAGGCCCGACAGACAGAAGCCAGCCAACCTGCTCTGCTCTGCTCTGATGCTCCCCATGGATGATGCACACACACCCTACATCTGCATCCCAATGACCAGACCAGACCAGACCAAGTGCGCAGAGTCAGCACAGGCCAGCAGCCACCAGCCCAGCAACAACAACAGCTACTACTGCTACCACCACAACCAGTGTTGCCGCTACAATAACATTCCCAGTCCAGTCACGCGCGCCACAGCCTGAGCCTAGCACACAGCCAACAGCTGCTGCCAGCCAGTGCCTGGCAAGCCCAGCCAACATGAGGAGGAGAGAGCTAACAAGTAGACGGCGCACGCACATCACCAACCCATCACGACGGCGCAACTGCAAGGGGAGAGGGCACAATTACAGGCAGGAGGAGGAGGAGGAGGAGGAGGAGGCGGGCGAGGCAATCCTAGCACAGATTTGAAAGTTTAAAATCCACCAGGACATCTTCTAGAATCTAGACTTCTGTTTTTTCTACCACCAGCTGTAGTGTCTAGTTAGTCAGTGTGCTGTGCAGCTGAGCTGATCTGAGCTGAGCTGCATGTGAGGAAGGGTGATTGTAGCTAGTTCTTTAGTTTCAGCAGACTGAGCATTGAGCATGGGCAGTGGCCTTGGGAAGCAACACAATTACACGACACTCACCTGCTGCTGCTGGTTCTAGAAGTTGCCTCTTCTCGTCTTCACCTCTTCGTGTGTGTGTGTGTGTGTGTGTGTGTGTGTGTGTGCAGTGAGTGCATGCCTTTTGCCTTGCTGGAAAGAAATGCTTCTCTGGTCCACCACCACATATCTGCTCAAGGACACAGAGGCCCAAGGCAGAGGTGGTGGCACCAGTGTGAGTGCATGTGTGCTGGTGGTGTTTGCCACCACAGGTGTTTTGTGTGTGTATGTGTGCGCTGCTAGCTAGGAGGGGGGAGGGAGGCAGGGAGGGAGGCTGGGAGGCAGGGGGGAGGAAAGGGGAGGGGGAGAGGGATGTAGAGGGGATTGAAGGGGGGAGGGTCCGGCTCAGAGTTGGTCAGCCACATATTTGTGCACACACGTGCTCACGTGTGTGCTTCGGTGGGAGAGACCAGACTCTCATCATCTGCCAGACCGGGGTTGGGGGCAGGTGAGGCGGTGGTGGGCTGGAAGGGAGGGAGGATGGAAGGTGGTGAAGAGGAAGGGGAGAGGATGAGAGGGGAAGGATGGAGGGAGGCATGGGGGGGAGGAAAAAAAACATGTAGACAGACACACACCACACTACACACAGAAAGCATCCACACACAGAGACAGTGCTAGGCATCCATTCACACAGACAGACAGACAGACAGACACACAACAGGAAGAGACAGACTGAGCCTGCACCACACACACACACACAGACCCAATTCCCCCCCTGCACAGTTATCAATCAATATGTTGTGTTGGCAGCCAGTTCATTGCTATTCTGATGGTTTTGGGTTTTTTGCCATCAGCCAACATCAACAGTGACCACAATCAAGATGAACATAAGATGATAATAATTCATTCGTTTCATTTCAAAAAATCACCCAATCATCTTCTCCATGTAAACCAAGCCCCCCACACATGATTTCTGGTGACATTTTCAATAAAATCAATTCATTTGGCATTCATCATTTTGTTCTCCCTTTGTCACCTTTTTTTCTTTCTTTTGCATAATTTTGAGGCTTGATTTTGACATGGGGTTTTTAAAGAAAAAATTATTTACATGTTTATTTACATACAGTATTTACATATCTACACTGCATTTTTGAACGTATACCCGCCGCTGCCGCTAAGTCTAGTACTCCGTGGGCTGTGCTACTTTGGGGGGGGTGTGCCGTGCCCACGCCAGGTCCCCAAATGCTGACAGGTGGATAGATAAAGGGCCTGTGCTGGTCAGCATTGGGTTTCTTTTTAGGTGGGCGTGGGCATTGTAAACATCTGGCCAGTCGCAGCACTACAACTACTACTACAACTGCATCTCTGTGTGGGCACACTACACGCTGCGACTGGCTGGCACGGCTCAGCATCTGTCACGTCAGCTCAGCTAGAGGTGGAAGGGGGGAGGGTAGGGATAAGCACAGAGTTCGAGCCAGGCAGGTGACCAACCATGGGGCAACCCACGGTAATCACTCGCCCGTCTCAAACTGCAGCTTGGGGTAGCCCAACAGGGGGAGGTTCACCTTAAGGAAGACCAGCTGCTCCACCAGACCAGGGTCCAAGCGGGAGCGAGAGGGTGTCACCACGTCCCCGGCACGTGAAAACACCCGCTCGCTCTGGACACTGGTTGGGGGGCAGGAGAGGAGGCGCACAGCCACCACCGCCAGGTCCAGCCAGACTTGGCGGCGGCTCGCCCAGAACTGTGCGCAGTCCACGCCGTCTCCCTCCACAGGCTCCTCCAAGTACTGCGCAACGCATTGCTCAGCACTGGAGGGGGGCCTGGCAGGTCGAGCCTCCCGCATACCAGGCATGGCGCCATAGCAGAACCGCTGAAACCACTGGGCGGATCTCGAGTCGGTAGCAAATGGCTGCTGCGATGGCGCCGCCTGGGATGCCGCGCTGCTGGACTGGGAAGAGGGAGGGGAAGGGGAAGCTGACGCCGGCTGGCCGCCCATGCTGCTGCTGGGTGCGGGTTGGGCCGCGAGGGCTGCCCCCGCACCACTACCAACACCCTGGTCTCTGCGGGCCCTAGCGGCCTCCTCCTCCCTAACCTTCTCGACCAGGATGCCCTTCCACCTGGGCAAGTCGTCGGCACTCACGGCATTGCCCTTGAGGGCTGGGTGACAGAGACAAGCGAGGACATACTCCTCCCTGTCTCCCAGCACATCAACGAGCCGCTTGTCAACCCCAGACCTCAGCCTCCCAGCCAGAGCACGACCCTCTGGCGTGGTCAGAGAGATATGGAGTCCACCCATCAGCTTCTCGAGACCAACAGCTGTGGGCAGCGCCTGGCTCAAGGGAGTGGTGTCGCCACACAAGCCCTTCGTGGCAAGCTGGAAGGGCTCGAGTGCCGACACCGCCTCGGACATCTGCTTCCACTCTGCGTTCGAGAAGTCGCAGACATCCAAGGACTCGTCCCTCGCCAGGGCGACAAGGGCTCTCTCCTGCTCCAACAGGCGCTGGAACAGGAGGAAGGTGGAGTTCCACCGCATCTCCACATCCGTAGGGATGAGATGGCGAGGAAGGCCAAGGTCATCCTGCTTCTGGCGAAGCAGTCTCCTGGACTTCTCGCTGCGGTGGAAGTGGGCGGCCAGCTTGCGGGACTTATCCACAAGCGTAGCCGTGGCAGCAACAGCACCTGCGATGGGGCGGGCCCCCTTCTCCTGGGACGCCCTCAGCTCCTTAAGGCCAAGGGCGTCCCTGACGGTCAGATGGAGCGTGTGTGCCATACACCGTATGTTCACACAGTCCATGACTGTCTCGACAGCGGCGGTAACGTTGGCTCCATTGTCGGTGACAATGAAGCCGCGGGAGAGGTGTGGACACCCGCCAATCCACTCCTCTATCTGGCGGTCGAGTACGGCCGCCACCTCCTCCGCGGTGTGCCTCGTGTCCATCGTCTCCACGTGCAGGACGGCCCACCTGTGCCGTAGTGCATCGGGAGCCGCGCCGGACCCGGAAGCATCGCCCGCGGAGGTCCCCTCACTCTCCGGTCCCCACCAGTGGGCAGTGAGGGCCAGGAAAGAAGCGTGCATCCCACTGACACTGGTCCAGAGGTCAGTCGTGAAATGCACGCTTGTCCCGGCCGGAGCTGCACGCAGCTCGGCCGACACGAGCTCCCTGCACCGGCGGTACAGGGAGGGGACCACGTTCCGGCTGAACGTCGTCCTTGAGGGGATGACGTATTCGGGAGCCAGGTATTGGAGAATACGGCGGAAGCCGTTGTTCTCGACCACCTGAAACGGCTGGTCATCGGTGGAAATCATCTCCCCTATGAGGCGGGTGAGGTGATGATGGTCCACGCGAACAATACGCTGGCTGCCCGAGGACTGCGTCCACCGCTGGACGGGCAGTGTAGCCTGCCTGCTGGCTGGCACACTGCCGCTGCCCGCCCTAGTGGCAGATGCACAAGGCGCACTAGCGCTGCCAGCCTGTCCCCTGAGACCTGGGTGGTGACGCTCTAGGTGTCTCCACATAGGCGTCGTACCCAGGTGCGCAGGGTCCCTTCCACGGCTGACAAGCATCCTGCAGTGGACACAGCGGGCGTGGAATGGGGCATCTTGAGGGACCTCAAAATGCACCCATGCACCACTGCCCTTGGCCTCCTGCGCCCTGGGCGCCGTCCTAGGCCGTTTCTCGCAGGGTGGCTGCAGTCCTGGGGGGGGGCGGCCGCCGCTGCCTGCCCACTGCTGCCACCCAACCCGCCCCTTCCGCCCTCCACAGCGGAGGAAGGGCCCGGCTCAACTGGCATCGGAGAGGCAGGCCTCTCCTCCACCACCTCGCCAGACCGCTCCCCACCAGAGTGTCGGGCTTCACGAGGGGGGGCCCCACTGAGCGGCGAAAGGATAGGGGGAAGGGGCCCCAGAGGGAGGGAGAACCTGGCTGCATCGCTGCCAGCCGCACGGTCCTCACCGCCCTCTACCTGCTCTTCCAACTCCACAGTCTCCTCCACCTCAACAACTGGCGGTAGCTCAGCAGCACCTGGTGCCGCCGGCGAGGAGGGACCCGCCACAGCCCTAACAGTGCCTCTGCCTCTGCCGCGATTGGCGGCAGCAGGCGTGGGGAACTGAATCCTGCGCACCAAAGATGGGGCCGGAGCAAAGAATTCTCCAATGGGGAGAACTGGGGTGTCCTCAGGCTCCCCGCGTCCTCTCCCTCCCCGTGCCGCAGGCGCACCCCGCACCTGGCCTCTCCCACCTCTGCCTGCCAGCCTTGAGCGAGCCCTGCCCGCCACACGGCGCTCAGACATGCTGCTAGGTCAGAAGGAGGGAGACTTTAGGAGGAAGGCCAGACAGGGTCAAAAAAATAATTTGGAGGGGCTTAGGGGCCAAAAAAAAGGCAGCTGATTTGGAGGCGGCGGGGGGGAAGTTTGTTTTCAAAAAAGGAAGCCAATTGGGGGGAAAGGAAGACTTTTTGATATGGGGGGGGAAGCCAATCGAAGTGAGGGGGAGGGTGTCCTTTTTGAATTTGGGAGTCAACCACCAAGCCAATTGGGGATATGGGTCTGGGAGGGGTTTTTTTTAGAAAAATAGGGGGTTAAAGGGTGGAACCCCGGTGTGGGAGGGTGGCACGGGCAGTTGGGTGGAGTAGTTGTGGTGTGGGTGGCAAGTTTTTAGCTTTTTTGGGGGGGGGGAGTGGATGGGGGGAGGGCACAGCACCTACCGGGGGTGGGGGAGGGATGCAGTCAACGCTTGGGAACCTGCAGATCAAAGGAGGAAACCCTTATTTAGTGAACTGGAACACAAAGTGTGGGTTCTGGGGGGTGGTTCTCAAGTAATGCTCCTGTGGGGGGAGCATCAAACTCAATGCAGCCTATTTAGTGACTCTAAATTGCACACAACCAAAACCAGAACCCAGTCACACCAACACAGAGGTTGAACCCACCCACTCTGTGACTCTGCCTGCCCAATGCCATGGCAAGCAAGCAGCAGCAAACACTTGATGGCAGCCTCATGGATTGAACATCATGATCATCATCATACGTGTGTATTGGCCCAGCATGTAGTGGCAGCATCAGAGCCCAGCCAGGACCCCACTCAGACTGCCCCAGAGGCAAGGAAGCACTCTGGCATGGCATGGGCCCAGCATGTAGTGGCAGCATCAGAGCCCAGCCAGGACCCCACTCAGACTGCCCCAGAGGCAAGGAAGCACTCTGGCATGGCATGGGCCCAGCATGTAGTGGCAGCATCGCATCAGAACCCTGGACCCCACTCAGACTGCCCCAGAGGCAAGGAAGCACTCTGGAAGGCACCTGTTCAAAAACCACCTGCAAGACGCATGCAATGCAACGCAACACACAGCAGCAATTTCTTTACTGGGCATGGGCATGAAGACACAAGTTTTACAACAGTACATCTCCTCTCCAAGGTTCCCTCCCTCCTCCCCACACCCAAATGCATTTCAGAATAGGGGTGTCCCTATTTAAAACCGCCAGCTAGGGAGAGAAAGGGGCAACAAAAGGTGCACAATCGCACACGCACTAACCCCTCTTCTTCCGGTCCTTCTCCTGCCGCTCACTGCTGGTCACGGATTCGCCGCCGCCAGCCAGCCACCCTGGGCTGAGACACAGCAGGGCGGCCGCACGAGGCACACAGGCAACCGGGGTAGTTCAACGATGGAGGGGCAGAAGTGAGGAGACAACACTATTTGTGTCGCTCAACTCACCCCCAAGCAGAGACAAAATCAACCAAAAACTATAAAAAGAAAAAAAAAACCGATGGCAGCCGCCAGGTGGGTAGGCTACTGTGTGCGGCTGCAGCTGTGGGAGAGGAGGTGGAAAGTGAAGGGGAGCAGAGAGAGAAAAGACTAAGAGAGAGAGAAAAGAGAGGGGGGGCAGGGACAAAGAGAAAGAGAGGAGAGAGAGAGAAAAGAAAGAGAGAGAGAGGAGAAAGAGAGATGATAGAGAGAAAGAGGAGAGAGGAGAAGCGCAGCGCAGCAGGGAGGGGGGATTCAGGTGTGGGGGGAGGACACAGCAGTAGCAGCGGTCCAAAGAGGTGGGGGGAGCAGAGAGGGTGTGTGTGGTTGGGGGCTAGTGTGTGGCAGGGGGCCTGGGGTAAGTGGAGAGAGTCGGGGGCAAGGAGGAAAAGAGGTGGGGTGGGGGGAGCAGAGAGGGTGTGTGTGGTTGGGGGCTAGTGTGTGGCAGGGGGCCTGGGGTAAGTGGAGAGAGTCGGGGGCAAGGAGAAAAAGAGGTGGGGTGGGGGGAGCAGAGAGGGTGTGTGTGGTTGGGGCTAGTGTGTGGCAGGGGGCCTGGGGTAAGTGGAGAGAGTCGGGGGCAAGGAGGAAAAGAGGTGGGGTGGGGGGAGCAGAGAGGCTGTGTGTGGTTGGGGGCTAGTGTGTGGCAGGGGGCCTGGGGTAAGTGGAGAGAGTCGGGGGCAAGGAGAAAAAGAGGTGGGGTGGGGGGAGCAGAGAGGGTGTGTGTGGTTGGGGGCTAGTGTGTGGCAGGGGGCCTGGGGTAAGTGGAGAGAGTCGGGGGCAAGGAGGAAAAGAGGTGGGGTGGGGGGAGCAGAGAGGCTGTGTGTGGTTGGGGGCTAGTGTGTGGCAGGGGGCCTGGGGTAAGTGGAGAGAGTCGGGGGCAAGGAGAAAAAGAGGTGGGGTGGGGGGAGCAGAGAGGGTGTGTGTGGTTGGGGGCTAGTGTGTGGCAGGGGGCCTGGGGTAAGTGGAGAGAGTCGGGGGCAAGGAGAAAAAGAGGTGGGGTGGGGGGAGCAGAGAGGGTGTGTGTGGTTGGGGCTAGTGTGTGGCAGGGGGCCTGGGGTAAGTGGAGAGAGTCGGGGGCAAGGAGGAAAAGAGGTGGGGTGGGGGGAGCAGAGAGGCTGTGTGTGGTTGGGGGCTAGTGTGTGGCAGGGGGCCTGGGGTAAGTGGAGAGAGTCGGGGGCAAGGAGAAAAAGAGGTGGGGTGGGGGGAGCAGAGAGGGTGTGTGTGGTTGGGGCTAGTGTGTGGCAGGGGGCCTGGGGTAAGTGGAGAGAGTCAGGGGCAAGGAGGAAAAGAGGTGGGGTGGGGGGAGCAGAGAGGGTGTGTGTGGTTGGGGGCTAGTGTGTGGCAGGGGGCCTGGGGTGAGTGGAGAGAGTCAGGGGCAAGGAGAAAAAGAGGTGGGGTGGGGGGAGCAGAGAGGGTGTGTGTGGTTGGGGGCTAGTGTGTGGCAGAGGGGTGTTGGGGGGAAGGGGAGGGGGCAACAACAAACAGCAAAGGAGAAACTGGAACAACTCGGGCAGCAGCAGCGATTAGGCTGGATGGGGTGGTTGGGGGAGGAGCTGGGCCTGGGCTAGGGTAGGGTCTGGGAGGAGGGAGGGTGGGGGGGGCAGGCAGGGGGGGGAGGAGGAGGAGGAGGGTAGCAAAATATATAAAGCAATATATATCAAGAGAACACAAGCCAGAAGTTTAAAAAAAAAATTAAAAGAAAGACTATAACCAGCAGAAAAAACTTGGGGGTGGGGGTGTGGGGAGGGGGAACCAAACACAGACTCTGAGGGGGGCCACTAAGTGAACAGAGACAATGAAACCACAATTGCTGCAAATTAATAATAGCAAATGAATAAGTGGAACCAAGCAAAGAAAACTGGACTCGGTTTGGCAGCAGCAAACTTGGGAGAAGGCTGGATGGGGTGGGGTTGGGGTGGGGTGTGGTTGGACTTGGAGGGGCAAGTTTGGAGCAGGGAACCAAAACTGATTATATGGGACAACAAGAAACAACAACAGAATCCTCTGGGGGTGGGGGGGAGGGATTCAGGGAACCAACTCGCAGGGCAGCAGCAGTCAGCAGAAACAAACAAAATGGTACAATTTAAGCAAAACCAGCAAGCAATATATAACTGAAACCAATGGAATGCAATGTGAAAATCAAAAAGTTGGACAACAACAAGGCAGGACAAAGAGCAATAATTAATGGAAGAAGATTTAAAGCAATGAGGATGCAGTGGGTGGGAGTGGGGGAGGGGGAGGGTAGGCTCAAAGGATGAGAAGGGAAAGGGGGGGGGAGGGGGGAGAAAAGCAGACAGACAAGGAACAGGGAAAATTGGGGGAAATTAAGAAGAAAGTAAAGTGAAGTAACACACAGTATACAGACAAGAGACAGACAGAGAGAGGAGACACACAGAGAGTCACAAAGGGCAGGTGGACAAAGGATTAGACAGAGCACACACAGAGAGACACAGGACACAGTCAGGACTCACAGAGACACCAGAGCAGCCAGCAAAGGGCAAGCAGGTCTCAGAGATGATCCCACAACTGCAGCCAAGAGAAGTTTCCAGAGAAGAGGCTTGGGTTTATATAGGTTTGAAATTCCCTCCTTTGGGAGCCCCCACCTTTGCACTCCCCCCACGGCCAACAGGGTGCCAGCTCTCAACAGTGCAACAGCCAAGCAGCCTACCAGACCAAAGGACTCATTCTGGCCAATCAAGGATCAATAGCGCAGCCAATACAATGCCTGGAAATAGCATCACAAAATGGATGCAAGGAGGAGCAAAAGTTTCGGGAAGGAGACACAAAATGGAGGACACACTTTAAAGAGACACTGAGTGAGACTCAATTTCATTCCCGAACCGGTTCGGGAAACCCGAGCCGGTTCGGTACCGAACCGGCTCGAATTCGGTCCGGCTCGGTCCCCGGGAGGGCCCGATTCGGTCCGGGATCGAGCCGCCGGATCCGGACCGGTTCGGACGAACCGGTCCAGATCCGAACCGAACCGCACATCCCTACCTCAAGTGCCATGGTCCCTTAGGCCACCCCTGTCTGTCATGATCCCATTGATCTCCCTCCAGTGTCTCTTTTCTCTCCTCCAGAGTCTCTTGTCTTCTTAGCTTCTTTTGTCTGTGAGTTGAGGACAGGGCCTGTGTCTCATTTCCCTGTGAAGTAGGCCTTGTCAGGTTAGGCAGTGAGTGGAAAGGGAATCCTCCTGCTCCAGGGCTCTTTGATGTGTCTCACCTTAGACCTGAGGGCATGTCAAGCCCAGCACAGAGAGACAGGAGGACAATCAGCCCCCAAAAGCAGCATGACTGGCAGAGCTGGAGACAGACCAGGCTGCCTCTTCACCCGGGGTGGTAGCTCTACATTGAATGGCCCAGCAAGGTCCATCCCTGACCAGAAACTCACCAAGCTGGGACACCTTCCAAGGCAGCACTGAATCCTGCTTCACCTGCAGCTGGGCCCACCATTCTAGGTTTCTTCCATTCAGCATTCCCCAATAATGCCTGGAACTTGTTAATTGGTGGTCCCAGCCCTCTTAAACTCATGTCTTTTCCCCTCCTACACCGATGCCCATCAGGCGGGTGGTGACCAGAGATGCAGCCTCCACCTGAAATCCCGTAGTGGTCAGGCTCTGACTTGCTGGAAAGCCAAGCCCATTTCCACAGTCCCCATCCCAGCCTCTGCTGCAGCATATCCCTGAAATCCTGCCTGGGTTCAGGCGCCACTGCCCTCCCCTACTGGGGATTTCTGATGGCTGGGCCAGCACATGCCTCTAAGTCCTGGGATCACTGCTTCAAGCTCCTGCTTCTCTGGTCCATGTCCCTTGCCCCTCCTTGCCTGGGTGCGCTGAGCACTGGTTCCTCACTCGGTTCCTCACTCAAGACCTGTCAGAGAGCATCTGCCCGGTATTCTGGTGAAGGTGGCCTCCTTTCCAAGGGAGGGCTCAAGCAGGGAAACAGTGGGGCTGGGTTGATGGCAGGGGGTGTCCTCTGACCTTCTGAACTGGTGCACTCAATGCTTAAGCTTCTGTATTACCCGCAGCGAGCTGCTGGTCAAGATACTCCCTGACTGTAGGTGACTCTGACTTTGGCGTGCAAAGCATATGCCAAGTCAGGCCAAGGTTGCAGAATTCAGCCACTTTCACTGACGCCTGACATAACCAGCAGATGCAAGTTTTTACTGGCAAGTGTCACAATCTAAAGCCAAAATCAGGTTTAACCGAATCTCCAAAGGTGGTTTCTTAATGTTTTGCTTGGACAACTTCCTTCCAGGAAACAGGTTGGCTGAACTGCCACCTTTTTGCTTCTTCAAATGTCATCACTGGATTCCGGCTCCAAAGCAAACCCCACCCCAGGGACTCAGAGAGGGTTATTATCCCTCCGAGCCTGAATGCTTGGCACTCAGAGCTGGGCTCCAGCTGCACCATGAGATCTGGGCTTGTTCTCCTCATGGGGCTCCTTGCTCTTTGGATGGAGCTGACTTCTGCATCTCATCCAGCGAAAGGTGGTGCAGGTAAGGAGTGCAGCCATGGAGTGACCCTGACAATCCGAGGCACGGGGGTGTAGTGGGAGAACACCTGTCTTGCTTGCAAATGTAATTGCTGGAAGCATCTCCAGGTAGTGCTGGGAAAGACTGCTCTCTGTCTGAAAACCTGGAGAGTGGCTGCCAGTCATGCTGACAGTACTGAATTGGAGGGACTACTATTATATTTATTATTATTATTATTATTATTATTATTATTATTATTATTATTATTATTTCTTGTTTACACTGTCAGACAGGTGTTATTGACTGGTTTGTTTTATCCAGACATCGAGTCCTATTATTATTATTATTATTATTATTATTATTATTATTATTACATTTATATCTCACTCCTCCTCCAAGGAGCCCAGAGTGGTGTACTACATACTTGAGTTTCTCCTCACAACAACCCTGTGAAGTAGGTTAGGCTGAGAGAGAAGTGACTGGCCCAGAGTCACCCAGCTAGTTTCATGGCTGAATGGGGATTTGAACTCGGGTCTCCCCGGTCCTAGTCTGGCACTCTAACCACTACACCACACTGGCCACTGCACCACGCTAACCACTACACCATGCTGGACCATGGGTCTGACTCATCATATGGCATCTCTAAGTAGGACTGTTATTCTTCTTACTTATTTAAATGGCATGTATTGTACTAGACTTTTCCAATGAATTGTAAGCAACACCTGTGAGTTATTATAAGAGGTCTTCTGTGTGCTGCTGTTATCCAAGGTCCAAGCCCTGCCCCTACATTCTAACAATTGCTGTTCTTATGCTAGCATGTTCCTGTAGATAGAGTACATGAGCCAATCAGCAAGTGAAGTCAGGCCCTCCCTTAGATGTCACTGTCTGTACTAGTATCTGCAGCTCTAGCCAAAAGAGCTGAAAATTGGCAGTGGGGCTAGTCAGGCATGTGGCAGATTTTGGTGTGCCACTGAAGGGCAGAAGATTGTCCCAAGCTAAAGAGGCTCCACCAGGAGCAGTAGTGGTGCTGTAGTGCATGAGGGAGCATATCTAAGGGTACGAAAGACAAATGTAGACATCGTGTAGTCCATCAATGTCCCTCTCCACCCCAAAGGAGGAAGGTGGGCTCTATTTGGGGCACTGGAAATTCAAGGCACCGAGAAAATTGATATAACTGAGAGGCACCCAATGGAGAAAGGGAAGCAGCTCAGTGGTGGAGCATGTGCCTCGCTCATGGATGTCCCAGGTTCAGTCCTTGGTGGCACCTCCTGCAGGGAAGACTGGGGAAAGGCCCGTCTCTGCCTGAAACCCTGGAGAGCTGCTGCCAGTTGGTGGAGAAGAAACTGAGTTTAACCTGATAAGATCATCCAGGGTCTGGCTCAGGAGAAGGCAAGACCTCAGCTCAGTGGCAGAGCACCTGCTTGGCCTGCGGAAGGTCCTTAGTCCGATCTCTGGCAGCATCTCCAGGTAGGGCTGGGAAAGATCCTTTCCTGTTGGAAACCCAGGAGAGCTGCTGCAGTCATAGAGGGTCCCGGGCTAGATGGACCAATGGTTTGACTTGCATGCAGAAGGTCTTCTCAGTTAGCCACTACCAGCGTGAGAACTGGGCTAGGTGGACCAGTATATAAGGCACCTTCATATTGTGCCCTACTTCCCTGAGTGGTGAGACATTCCGACCCACAGTGCACCTTGGACCCTGGTTCCCCTTAGAAGGAGAGTCACTGCAGATTGATGGTGTGTGTCTTTGCAGTAGATGGTTTATTTATACCATATACAGGTTGAGTTTTGGATGGAGAAAGAAGATAACAGATCATTCTGAGAAGTAAGCAACAGGTTATGTCACAGAGACTATTCCCTGCAATCTGGGATGATGTCACACACACACACGCACACACACTACCTACTTTGCAGGAGAGGGGGAAAGGTGTTGGGAATTCTCTCTGGTAAGAGAAACCCTTTTTCATTATAGCAGAGTGCACAGAGGCACAACACAGCGGAATTTACTTAAACATGCGTGTATGCTGAGAGTAAAGTAACTTGGAGCCAATTCATAGTTTCAAATCAATATAAGTGGTATTTATTAGAGAACCCTATTCTAGATAGGAAAGTGAGGAGATAGAATCTCTAATCTATCTATCTAGCTGGATGCAGATGGATTCTGCATCTCTGCACACATGGTGCAGGGGAGAGGAGCTTGCACGTTGCAAGGTCGAAGGAAACGAAGAAGAGGAAAAAGTAGGAAGTGGCGGAAGTAAGCAAGTCCCTAAGAATAGCAATCTACATATCAAGGGATAGTGTCAGAGCAGTAGAGAAGGAATGACCAATGTCTTGACCCTCTAGCCCTCTGACTCACTAGTCTGTCCTCCTATGTCACTGACACAAGAGACCCCATATAGTCCATCACGGGGGACCAAGTGATGTCTCATTCAGCACTCAGCCCCTCCTTTCCAGTGGATCCTAGGTAATGGTGGATCCACACCATTGATGGTGTATCCCTCATTCAGAATAATCAGAGTCATTAGCAGCACATCCTCTGACCTCTTTGCCCATCACCTGGGAGTTATTCACACATGCTTTCATGCCATGCAGGGTATCTGAAGAGTGAATCTGCCTTGCGGCAGATTCGCAAGATGTTTAATTCAAGGGATTAGATGGACAGTTCACATAGTCATCGACAACTCCCCGCAATCCCTGCAATCATTTTTCTTTGTGCGTTCTCACTGATTGATCTGGGTCCCCCGCCCCCAACCAACCAACCAATCACATACCAGGAGGAGGAGGCGGGGAGACCTTTTTCTCTCTCGCCCTTTTTGGTTAGTTTGACAACTGGGAACGGAAAAACGGCATGACAGGTTGCCAAGCACCCAGATCAAACAACAGAGCACTTAACCCAAACCTGCCTAATCTGACCCAAATCTTTGCTGATTTTTATAATGAACTTGCCTTTGTGAGTGACTGTCTTCATCATCTCATCCTGCCCCCTGCCCAGACCATTTAAGAGGCAGGGAAGTGTAAAGGGCTCAGGTTACATCGAAGCTGGCAATTTCCCGCACTGTTGGTGTTGCTATGCAGAAGGTAGGGGGCTGGGCGCGCTGGGGGTGGGTGATGTTTGGAGAAGCCGGGAGGAGCAGCTTGGCTTGAAGTCCCCCACCCCGCAATCAGAGGCCAGCGGTCCTCCGGGCATCTCTCTGGCTAGGCAGGTGAGGCGGGGGGGGGGGTGTTGGGGGAGGGTGATGGTGTGGGTGGGGACGGGGTAGAATCTTGCCTGGCAGGGAGGCCATGCCTGGGACCTGCAGCAGTGAGGGAGGATCGATCCAGACGCTTCTCTTCTTGGCCACTGCTGCTGCACCCTGCACTTTTTGCTCTGCACAGGGCACGGCGAGTCGATCCCCACAGCAGTCCAGAGACACAGACCCAGCCAGGGAGCAGACAGACCACCCGCCCCACTCCCAGGTCTTCTGCAGTTTGGGAGCAGGCTGCTAGAATGGAGGTGCTTTCTACACCAGAAGCGCAGGAGTTGGGATGCAGGCAGGCAACGTGCTGACCCTCCTAGGCAGGGGGAGGCTGTGAGGAGTATCAGCAGATACTCCAATCATACTCAGCACAGCTGTAAAACTCCCCTTCCGTGAGTTTTGAAAAACACTGAAAAACGCCACTCCACACATCAAGGGAGAAGCCCCGTGGCATTCCAGAAAGCTCAATTTAAAAAAAAAAAAAAAGCTGCTGCAGGTAGAGGATTTTTTTACCCTAGCCATAATTCGGGCCAAGCTAGAATGCACTGTAATTCTTAACAGTAATTCAGGGGAAAGCAGAGTCGGGTGGGTACTGGTTCCCGATAACTCGGAGGGACTTCAGGGTAAATCTTGCTGATATGTGGACTCACAGCCTTCATTCCGGAGGGGATGCGAGGTAAAAGCCACGTGTGTAAAACCTCCTGGTGATTAATTCACAAAATAAGAACCAGCAGCTTAATAACTATCCCCCCAAACTCACAACAGTAGTTTCCAATGGCCCCACCGCCCTCATGGGCATTCGGCAATGTTTGTAACAGTGTCGTCAGTCCTCTGCACTCTTAATAAAACCGCTGGACTTCACTTGTGTGCCTGGCTCCTGGCATGATCTTCTCTGGAATCCCAACAAGGAAAGGCCTAATTTGGTATATATACAAAATGGAATATTTTCCAGCAGTTTTCCCTTTAAGGAGTATCCCTGGTCTTGGTCTAACTTGGTGCATGTGGGGTTGCAGTCAGCGGAGGCAGCATTTCTATCCACCTTTCCAGAAACTGTGAGCTTTCAGCGGGTCCCCCCCCCCGTATTATTTATGATTTATTTACTTTATATACTGCCTGACTACAAAGGCTCTAGGTGGTTTACAAAATCCACCTAGAGCTGTTCTTGTATGATCTCTGTGGATGTGTGTGGGGAGTCCAAGCAATGCTGAGGAGCCCACCTGAGGCCCAAAGTGGGCTGGCTCCAAAGAGTACCCTTGCCCAGTTCGCCAAGTGGCTTCTCTGTTCCAGGCAAGCCCGGAATCTGTCCCCATCCAAGTGTTGGGATCTGTCCAGACAGGTGTAATTCAGATGACGATTGCACTGGCAACCTGAAGTGCTGCAGAATTGGCTGTGGCCGCACCTGCACGAAGCCAATATTCCCTGGTAAGAACTTTGCCTCCACAGGGGGCTCTATTCCCCCACTGGGTGGAGGGAGGGGAGGGTGGCAAGGAACTGGAATGCCAGACCCACCACACTGCCTACTCTTTTGCTAAGGAGCACAGCCACAGCGAGGCAAGACCATGCCTTGCACTGCTCAAGGACAGATGCTGGCTGGGTGTTAAAAAAAAGGAAAAGAAAACCCACCTGCCGCTTCTCGCACACCAAGTCATTCCCCAGAGGACTGGGTTGCCACTGGTATGATGTGCTGAGGCATGAGGCTGGTGCCAAGTTGGGCGAGGATCCCAGGAGGCACAAAGCTGTGCAATGGTGTTGCCTCTCAGGGCTCCAGCTGCCCTCTGCCTACCTGCATATTCAGTCCCCAGATGCCACAGCATCTACTAGTGGGGTAAGAAGATGAGGCCAGGCTCCCCCCACACCCAGTCAGCGCAAGGAGGAGGAGGGAGGGAAGTTGTGAGTGCACTGGGAGGGGGAGGGCAACCCTGCTTCCTAATCCTGGATAAGTTGGGAGGAGGCCATGCAGAAACAGGGCCTAGGACCAAGGCGTAGGAGAGGGCCAGAGCGCAATCTGGTCAATGGAGGAGGAGAAGGAGAGTAGTTGGGGGGTGTCATATAGAGGGTGGTGGCTGCCCAGTGCCCAATATTGAGGAGCACCAGCTGGGTCACTTCCTGCCCTGACTTGGTATCCCTCCGGATCGGAGGCCAGCAGGTGCATTCACCTGCATTCACCTCTCCTGTTTTCCAGAAAAACCTGGCGAGTGCCCCAAGTTCAAAATCAAGCCTGGGATGCCATGCAAAAGGAACTGCTGGCACGACCACGACTGTAAGGGGACGGACAAGTGCTGTACACAGGGCTGTAGCAAGATCTGTTTTGCCGCAGGTAAGATTGGAAGGATGTGCATTGCATGCCACTAAGGTGGGCAGGGAAGAGCCCGACTTTGCTTGGGTTTCAGAGTAGATGCTTTTGCCTGCAGAAGGTTCCTGAGGTTCAGTCCCCAGCAGTGTTCTCCACACAGTGGGCTTTGCCGCGGGCTTCCTGCTAGGGATGGGTAAGAAAGCCCCACTTCTCAATCCCCGGAGAGCTGCTGCCAATCAGTGCAGGCAGCACTAAGTTAGATGGACTAATGTCCAGACTCAACCGAAGGCAGCTTCGTATGTCCATCAGAAGCATCCATGGCTCAGGGGTAAAACACTGGGGTTTGATCCCAAGCATTCCCTTGTAGAGCTTGGGGAAAGCCCCTCTTGAAGCCCTGGAGGAGAGCCCCTGCCAGTCTGTGCTGACAAGACTGAGCTAGGTGGACCAGTGGTCAGACTCCATCTCAGGCAGCTTCATACATAAATTGTTCCTCATTATTCTTCCACTGCCAGGCCCCACCCCCTTTCCACCACCATGTCTTCCAGTCTTTGCTGCCATTGCCCTTGAAATATCTGTGAGAGGCTATTGCACTCTTTGCCCTTCCAAGGATGTTGCACGTCTTGCCTCAATGAGACACCACCCTCCATAAGGAAGGGTTTCAACTGGTGGAGGAAGTGATGGCCCTCCTTGTCTCTCCCTCCCAGATCCTTGAGTCCCAACAGCCTCTCCATGGGAGCCACATGCCCCTCCTTCATGCCACTGCTGTTGGGACTCTCCGTACACTGAGAGCCTTGGGAAAACAGCACCACAAATGCTGCCCCCAGGACATAATGCAGACTGGAGGTTTGAACTCCCGAGGACACCCCCCTGCCCCTCTTCCTTGGTTGCTCAGTGACTTGAGGCCTGGGATGGGTGAGCCTGTATTTGCTCTGGCCATACTGCTCAAGGATGTCTCTCCTCACCAATACTGCTGCCAGGTTGGGCACTTTCCAGATGAACTCGCTGCAGCAAGCAAAGCAACTGGTGGCAAGGCACACTGCCTCCCCTTTCTCTAACTCCGCTGTCTTCTGCCCTTCAACAGGTCTCCCATCTCCCCCTGAGGGTCAGCTCCTGCCACCTGTTGGAGATGGAGTTCATGTGCATTGACCTTTTGCACCAACTATCCTAATGACCTCTAGGGGCATTGGGAGTAGAGACAGTGAGTCAGGGTCTCCCTATCTGTCCCTACTCTATGACTGATCTGACTCTTCAGCACTTCCTATGCTGAGTCACAATCCTTCCTTTCCTCTTAGAGAGTAGATGGAAACATCTCTCTCTCTCTCTCTCTCTCTCTCTCTCTCTCTCTCTCTCTCTCTCTCTCTCTCTCTCACCTATTCATTATGTAGTCCTTTAGATTAGGATTGGGTCTTTCCTATCCAAGTGTACTTAACCAATAAATACTTATTATTTAGTTCTACAAGAATCTCCATGTGTTTTCTCTAAATGGCTGCAACAACTAAACCATCCTTTGCTACCTGCTCTGTAACTGGAGTGTGTGCTCTCTTTCTTAGTGTTCTGCTGTTTACTTACTGGGGGTAAAATTAACAACCCCCAACACCACCGAGCTCTAACAGGGATTCCCATATGTTGTTAACTACAACCCCCCACAATCCCCAGCTGCAATGACTTTTGGTTGGGGATTATGGGAGTTGTTGTCAACAACATCTGGGAATCCTTGTTAGAGGGAACACTGCCCCTAACCCTGTCCTATATCCAGCCTCTTTGGATCTCACAAATATATGTTTGATAGCAAAGGGTCTCATAGCATTGGAGCCACATGACTTTTCCCTCTCAGAGAATAATCTGGGAAGATCACCAGCCTCCTTTAACCAGGCAATACACTTTGCTAAGTACAAGATGGTTGGTAGTGCATGAGTTGATCATGTCTGGGTGGGAGACAACACGCTCATTGCCTGGGACTCTCAGGGGGTTGCACACCAAAACAAACATTGATCCACTGATGATAAAAGAAAGCAGATGGGGGCAACTGGACCCAGAGCCCTTCCAAAGTGCCAGGGGGCATCCGAAATAGACTGTTGAATAGAACATCTTGAGCACAAGAGTGAGAAAGAGATGCTAAAATAAATGTAGTCATCTTTAAGATGCCGCAAGACTCGTACTATTTCTGCTGCAACTAGCATTTAGAGGCATATTGCCTCTTAGGCTGGAGATGTCCTAGAGCCCTTAGACTAGTAGCAATTGACATATTTGTCCTCCATGAATCTAAGTCCTTCTTAAAAGCCATCCAGGCTAGGGATGTGCACGGAACCATTAGGCTCTCCATTCTAGGGATGCCGAATCGGTTCCGTGGACTGGCATTCGAGCCGGTTTGGATGGCAGGGGTTTTTTTAAGGGGCAGGGGAGGTGCTGCCTACCTGCCAGCCCCCACCCCAACGCTCTTCCCCCGCCGGCGCTCTCGTAAAAAGCGGGCAGGCAGGACAGCATCCCTCCCTGTGCCCCGGTCAGCATCACCACCAAAGTGGCCAACCCGTATGCACACGGCACGCCGTGCATTGGCCACTTCCATGGTGACGCTGACCAGGGCACAGGGAGGGATCTGCAGTCCCGCCTGCCTGCTTTGTACGAGAGCACCAGTGGGGGGGACATGGCGGGTGGGGGCTGGCAGGTAGGCAACACCTCCCTTGCCCCTTAAAGAACTGCCCCTGCCCTCCTGGGACTGCACGGAAATGGTTCCGTGCAAATCCCTAATCCAGGCTGGTGGCTGTCATCACATCTTGTGGCAGAGAATTCCATAGGTGAATTATACGTTGTATGAAAAGGTTCTTCTTCTTTTTTTTGGTCAGCCCTAAATTTCCTGGCAATCAGTTTCACGGGGTTCTAGTGTTATGAGAAAGGGAGAAAAAATTATCTCTCTCCACTCTCTCCACACCATGGATAATTTTATAGACCTCTATCATGTCACCCTTCAGTCAACTTTTTTCTAAACTAAAAAGTCCCAGGGACTTTGACACACATGGCTTTTAGTTTGCATCTCCTCCAGAATGGAGGGTGCGAGTCCACATATCAACTGGATTTACCTCAAAGTTGCAGTGGGCTATCAGCTTCATACATGAGTCTGTTTTCCCCCAAATTACAGCTGAGCATTCTATTTTAGCCTGAATTATGTCTGGGGTAAAAAAAAATCCTCTATTTGCTGCAGCCTTTTTTTTTTTTAAACCAAGCTTCTCCAGTGATGTGTGGAAGGGCCATTGCCAATAATTCAGCTTTTTTCAAAACTTGCACTTCCGAGGGTTTTAAAACAATACTTCGAGTGGTGCTGATCAGCTTCAGAAAAAGCCTGCAGCTTGTGAGGGGTTTTCGCTGGGTATCAGAAGAGGAGGCATGAAGCCTTGCCTGCCTGCCCCCAAACCCAGCCGATGCTCCCTGCCCACTTTGTTTTTCTCTCCTCCTGCCAAAGTGGGCCTGATCAGTTCAGTGAGACTGTCCTAATGTGTCCTGATACCTGCCCCATGCCAGACCTGTGGACGGGAGGGGGCTGGTAGCAGGAGTGACTATCTTCAAGGGGTTTTGACAGATTGGTGAAATTCTATGGAGGAAGTCTGGAGGGGGAGGCAGAAATTCCCGAGTGAACAGGAATCCAAAATGTAGGGCTTCTTCTGCTGTTCCAAGCCTTCATGCTTTCCGTACCTAACTAAGACCAATGGGTCAGTTTCAAAGGCTTTCTTGGGAAGTAATGTAGAGGGTCTTTCTATGCTAACCCTAATCCAAACTGGATTAACAATAGAGAATACAGGTTTGTTGTAACCTGGGCCCTTTGTGTCTGAGCTGATTCCATGAAACTGCATTTTTCTTCATCACAGAGAGAAAGCAATGATTTCTACTTTAAACTTCCATGGCTTCTTAAATGGTCTGGAGTGGGGGTGGAGAACATGAAGTGATGAAGGCAGTCACAAAGGCAAGTTCATTATACAATCAGCAAAGATTTGGGTCAGATTCAGCAGGTTCAGGTTAAGCGTTCTGTTGTTTTGACTAGTCAATCTTGTGGAATACCGACTGTCAAGCTGAAAATAATAACAACATTGAAGGACGGCATCTCTCTCCTCCTCCTGGGATGTTATTGGTTGGAGAAAAAACCCGGAGCAAGCTGTGGGAATGCACACGGGGAAAAGATCCACAGGGAATCCAGAGAGGAATCAACCCTATTGAATGGCCCATCTAATCACCTGAATTAAACAGCTTTGGATATCTTTGGATACCCCGCAACATGAAGTCATGTCTCGATAACTCCCAGGTGTTGCAACCTTACCTTGTAAGTAATTGTAAGTAAGCTGCAAAAGTCCCTGAACATCTTGGTTGCCCTCTTCTACACCTACTCCAGTTCCAGAATGTTTTTCAAGTTAGGGTGACCAAAACTGTACATAGTACTCCAAATGTGGCTGCACCATAGATTTGTATAACACCATTAAGATATTAGCAGTTTTATTTTCAATCCCCTTCCTAATGATCCCTAGCATGGAATTTGCCTTTTTTCACAGCTGCCATGCACTGAGTCAACACTTTCAATGAGCTGTCCACCAAGACCCCAAGATTTTTCTCTTGGTCAGTCACCAACAGCTCAGACTAGGGATGTGCACGGAACTGGTTTGGAGGTCCTTTATGGGTCTCCGGTTTGACGGACCAGGGGTTCTGCCAGTTCGAAGGTGGGGGTGTCTAACTTTAAGGGCAGCGGAGGGTACACTTCCCCCCATGCTGCGTTTCCCCCACTACTCTTGGTTTTTCAAAAGTCCTCAGGGCAGCAGCATACCTCCCTGCCGCCCTGTTGTCCCGATGTGACCGGAAGTAATGTGTGCACCTGTGCGTTTCAGTGTGTGCATGCATGTCATGTGAGTGGACTCAACACACACGCTCATGAGTGTGCCGTTCGTGTGTGCACATCCCTGACACATGCAGGCATGCTCACTACTTCCGGTCACATCCGGACAATGGGGCAAACGGGGCAGCAGGGAGGTATGCTGCCACCCTGAAGGACTTTTGGAAAACTGAGCACCAGCAGGGGAAATGCAGTGGGGGGTGGGTCTACCCTCTCCTGCCCTTAAAGTTAGACACCCCCCCGCCATCGAACTGGCCCTTGCTGGTTCTGTGCATATCCCTAGCTCAGACCCCATCTGCATATATGTGAAGTGGGATCCCCTCCCCCAATATTCATCACTTTACACTTGCTAACATTGAACTGCAATTGCCATTTCATTGCCCACTCCCCCAATTCGGAGAGATCCTTTTGGAGCTCCTCATAATATATTTTGGATTTCACTACCCTAAATAGTTTGGTGTCATCTTTAAATTTGGATACCTCGCTGCTTACCCCCAACTTCTAGATCATTTATGACTAAATTAAAAAGCACTGGTCCCAGTACATATCTCTGTGGGACACCACTTCTTATTTCCCTCCATTTATAAAACTGTCAATTTATCCCTACCCTTTGTTTCCTGTCCTTCGACCAGTTAGCAATCCACACATGAACCTGTCCCCTTATCCTATGACTGCTACATTTTTTTTCAAGAGTCTTTGATTAGGAATTTTGTCAAAAGCTATTTGAAAGTCCAGCTATACTATGTCAACTGGATCACCTTTGTCCACACCCTTGATGACGCTCTCAAAGAACTCCAAAAGGTTGGTGAGGCAAGATTTACCTATAGAACAGGGCACTGGTCGGTATACACACAATATGCTTGGGATGAGTTTTATCTGTACGGAATTAAGCCAGACATGCACCAAGTACCTGGAACAGAAAATGCAGTGTGTTTGACAGTGGATATGGATATACAGGGCTCTGTGGGCGCCAGGAGTCCAAATCGACTTGACGGCACACGTTACCTTTATGGCTATTAAGAATTTCAGAATGTTAGAGGCATTTGGCACAAGCTAGGGACTCCAGCATTTTTACTGGCCTCTGCTTTTGTGCCTTTCCTTTTCCAACATCTTACATTTTAAACATTAGTGAGTGCTAATCCTTATCACCATGTCATGAAAAGCTTAATCTGTGGATTAAGCAGGCTAGTAAAAGGCTAAGGAGCAGGCCAGGCCAGTTTTCCCTCTAGTCAGATGGCAACCCATGCACAAGGCCACAGTGGATACAAGGACTGCTGAAAATAAGGTGAATAGTGATGCTGCTCTTGTCACACAACACAGGGAGAGGATGTGTGTAGGAACTGCCAGGGTTGATAAAATCCAAAGGGGTAGAGTGTACTCTAGAGTAGAAGCATGATCTTCTAGTGAATACTGAGACAAATGGAGTGTGAAATAGTGTGGCAATCATCGTAGGTGTAAATAAAGAATTATACAGAATGTGTGGTGTGCTGGATGACCGGTGTATGAAATCTGAATGTAAAAATAGGAAAATATGTCCTTGTGATGGCGTTCCACCATGACATGCCACAAATCATCAGAATGGGGCAATCATGTCCATTTCAGAATCATTGACATGTAAGACATATTAACCAAAGATAAAGATGTTCAAGGTAGCTAAAATATATGAAAATCTATATTCTGTATCCCAGCTCAGCCTCAGGGTGGGAAGTGGGATCCCTGTTGACATGCTTATCAAACTCCAACACACTGGGTATTTGCATGGTTTGAAAGCTTATCATATGTGCAGAGAAATCTCACTAGCACCCAAACTGGCACCACAGCCCCTTATAACATTCTGCCCTCCAACCACTCAACTTCCACAGAGGATGGAACCCACAGACATAAACACAAGGCAGCCTGGCTGGTGGTGGTGGAAGTGGAGGGGGACAGGAATGGCCTTTTCTTAAGATGAGTCTAATTTCAGCTGCTCCTCCTGTAGCCTCCAAACCCAATCAAAATACAGTGCCTCAAAATCCAAGCTTGCCATTTTCTTGAACTTTCCCACACTGTAGTTCCCAACTTGAAGAACTCTTTCTTCCTGATATGGGTTTCCCCCTTTAATGTTGCATTCCATTAGGTAACTGCAACAGATCTGCACCTCCATTAGGGAAATGAAGTTGGCCTATCCATGGCTTTTGCAGAAAGCAGATTAGGATAGTTTTATTCCTAGGCAGTCACCTCTGACGTGACGTCCCTGAATTCTTGGAGTGGTAGTGAGACAACCATTCTACAACTTGTAATTTCCAGAGATCCGTCTTATTTTCAAATTGAATTAAAACACCACCACCAACTGGGATAGTATTTTAGAGATGAACTGATTCTACTAATAATTTGATAAAAATAAAATGATTTTATGGTGATGGGGGGGAAGAATGACTCAGTCATGTTCTGATTTATAAGCTTGCAATGAGTGGGAGAAGAATGGATGAAGTGAAATTGCCATAGATGAAATTATTTCTGTCTATACTGAAATACATGTAAAGGAAGAAATGATTAATTATGTCTAATATTAATTAGTTGAAAAGTGATAGATATTCATAGAATTGTAATGAATTAGATGGTATAACTTAAGGTCTTCTATTTCAACCTCTTACCCTTAATATTGGATCAATGGCAGAATATACAGATATCTCTGGATTGGTGCATGTAGGAGGGTATTCATGGTTGTGAGTTATTTAATTTTATTCATACAAAAAATTAGTGATGGGATTAGGGGGTCAGACTAATAGGCGGAAGCAAGGGAGGGACAGGTGTGTAAATTATGACCACATTTTATATATGTCTGTCGAATCAAACAGGCTGGCTTACCACATACCAGTCACAATACACACACCAACCCACACTCACACAAAGAGCTACAGCTGCAGCTCTACAGACCATAGTGAGAGCAGGTTCAATTAAGTTTAGAAAAAAGTTCTCCATTGTAAAGCTGCTTGGTGTCCATCATCTGTGGAAGAGCAGTTTAGAAGTACCTACACACGTCTGTCCTGATTCTTTCAGAGAGGTGTCTAACTGGTCACGGGTGGAGCAACCCTGGCTTTAAAACTTTCTCCCCATTGAATCATTAATATATCTCTATAGTTGCCCCCACCTGCAGCTGCCACTACATATTTATGAAGAAATCACAGTTCTCTATTTGTCTGGGTTCACAGTGGACCAAGACACAACACTAGTTAAGTGTCCTTGATGAACAGAGCTTGACATGCTGGCTAAATGGCTTAATGCAGGGGTGGAGCCACCATAGTGCGAATGGGTTCAAAGAACCCGAGGAGCTGCCGTTCTCAGGGGCTGTGGCTCGCACCCCAGATACACTCCCTGCATCTGATGTCAGATGCAGGGGACGTGGCTGGGGGTCTTCTGGCAGTGGGCTGAACCAGGGCTGCCCCTGGCCTCCCTACGCCACTGGTTCAATGGAAGTCCCACTGGAATTAATACACCAAGTTAGTCATGACTAACATTCCCTAGACATTTCAATGGGATGCTGACTGAATCATGTAGTCAGGATGTCAGCCACTAGCTGTCCACATTGCGGAGCTCTTTACAGCAGTAAGTGAGCTGCTCTCCCATGGCTTCATGCCATATGGCACTGCTGTTACATTCAAGGGCCCAACCACCGGGTGGGGTGGGGCTAATCATGGAGGCCCTTCCCACCCAGTCGTCACCTCTCATCCTGGACAAGCAATGATTGAGTGGGAACAACATGCACAACTGTGTTGGGTGTCCATGTGGTGCTGGGCTGTTAACTTTTACAGCACTGTTGTGGGATGAAGCCACAGAGAAGTGGCTGCTGGAATGTCTGAAAGGTACCTGTGGATTAGAAGAAGCTGATTTAGGAGTCAGCAGGCAGCTTTCACAAAGGGGTTCAAGATGTTAATTATTCCAGACACCTCTGAGTGGACAAGGAGGATCAGCTCAGAGCTTTTAATAGAGTTCTTTAATAGAGTTCTCCATCATGGAAAGCTGAAAACAAAGCAAGCCTGACCTATACACAAACAGGTCTATCAAGCTGGTTGAGTAGTTCATACAGGCCTAAAGTCTGGACATGTGTGGTCCTGGTATATATGAACATAGTCTGCAGGCCAGATGTATGATTCCACCAGGAAAATGTTTATGAGGAATTATGCTAGCATAGAACCATGTCTTCTTTAACCTTTCTCTGTGCTAATATTGTGAGTTCTGATTTATAAGATCTTATCTCTTTGCTCAAAGCAAGTCAAGTGTGCCTTTATCAGATCTGTGCTCTCATGGCCACTTTGAAAATATCACGGACCATAGAACCAGACCATATACATAGAAAAATATATATGCACCGTGTATAATTATAATTATACACGGTGCATATATATTTTTCTATGTATATAGTCGAGTTCCCTTTTTTAAAAGGCAGACAGAAAGAAAACAATGTGACTTATACTAACCATTTGCTTGTGCTAGGTGAAGCATCCCATCTTTCTTGGCAATTCAGAATGCCAGTCTCTCCCCTTTCTCCCTAATCTCAACCTAATCACTTTCAATTCATCTCCTTTGGCTACTGTGTCATTCTCTTTTTGCAGCTGTGATCTTCACTTTCCCTCCTACCTGGAGCGTGAAGCCATTAGCACAAGTGAAGCCATTAGCACAGGTTTTTGCTCTGAGCTTTTGATCCACGTCCCCTCTGGGCTTGAATGACTGAATCCAATTGGTGTTGATGCTGGTGTTTATAAAAGGATATACTACATCCACATGGATGCCCATTAGTCATTGTTCTTCAAAAGAATGCAAGATGCACACATTTCCTAACCATGACCTCTCCTAGAGTTTGACACCAACCATGCAACAACAGAACCCTAATCACTGGTATCTCCCAGAAGATATTCAATGAAGATGGCAAATAGGAAAGAGGACGACTCTGCAAAAGCAGAAATTCCATGCTTATCTGTTCGTCCCAGCACTTTCAACCAAGAGGTGGATGCACAAAATTCTGTGGAGCTTCACTTTCAATGTGACAACTGAGTAGACCGTCTCAGCTTCAGCTCCTGGCCAACCCAGCTCAGGCAGGATCAAGTGGCATCATAATGGCCAGATACCCAGATGACAAGCTCTTTGCCTTGTCTAATGCCTGCTGTGTTCCCTACATTTACTGCTGGCGGAAGCAGAATCGACAGTGAGAGATGGTTGGGAACTACCTGGAGATCCATGGGGAAAGACTTTATTGAAGAGGAATCTGTGGGCCCCCTGTTTCCTGTAGCACAGTATTCAAACTCCAACATTCCGGTTTAGATTCAAAGAGTGTGAAGGTACCTGTCCAAACAATTTGCAACAGGCAAGGCATCTCAGGAGGAAGGGCTGCAGAGTAAATGGCATTCATGGGAGTGGAACACAGGAAGCTGCCATATACTGAGTCAGACCATAGGTCCATCTAGCTCAGTATTGTCTACACAGACTGGCAGAGGCTTCTCTAAGGTTGCAGGCAGGAATCTCTCTCAGCCCTGTCTTGGAGATGCCAGGGAGGGAACTTGGAACATTCTGCTCTTCCTAGAGCAGCTCCATCCCCTAATGGAAAGATCTTACAGTGCTCACATATCAAGTCTCCCGTTCATATGCAACCATGGTGGACCCCGCTTAGCTAAGGGGACAAGTCATGCTTGCTACCACAAGGCCAGGTCTCCTCTCATGGGGGAGGATCAGAGCAGTTCCCAAATATTAAAATGGCTAGCAGATCATGGAAGAACAACTGTTTGCCACCGAGGGAAGGTCCTAAAGTGGGTGTAGGTTGTGGTAAAACATAGATAAGTTATAGATCAGCTTCCGGATGTTTTGAAGTTGATGCTATTGAAACTTACCCTAGAAGTTTCAAAAAGCAGAGTGGATGTGCTGCTAGGGATGGTTTAAGGCTAGAAAATCCATCTTTACTGGGACTCACAGGGCTGCTTAAAACATGTCATTTCCCGTATATGTGTATAGGAATAAACATCTGTGTCCATTGCCATGTGTGAAGATCCTGCAAGGGTCTATTTCACCACATATATATGTGCTGGGAAGGAGCAATAGGCCATGGTTCCCAATCCATGTACACACAGCAAGACACACATGTGCATTGACGCATGACAATGTACACATTTATTTCTTACATCCATTTACCCAAATCTATAGAGGAAAATCATCATGTATGAAGCAACCCTCAATTAGCAACCTGTCTTTGCAATAAACACAAGAATGAAGAGCTGATCTCTGTGAGTGGGATTGCTACTGGGTGGCAATGTAAGCATGATGCTGTCACTTCAGCAGATTGTCATAGTTTGCACTTGGAAGCAGCTTTTGTAGATTTGCTACAGAGCAGTGAGAGCCTCTGTGTCCTACAGTTGCTAAGTAACACCACTGGATCACAGCTGTTTGCATTTGACTTGCTAACCAGGGAATGCCTGAGGAAGGGTAACAGTCCACACCACCACGCAGTAAGGCAGGGGGCATTCTGCTGATTCCTCCTGCTTTTAGATAGCCAGGCTCAGAGCAAAGAGCTCAGTCCTTCTATCATGTAGTGTTTCCCTTTAATAGTGAAATTACACTCCCACTCCACAAAATCCTCTCTGGCGTAGCCAATTTGGTAAACAGCATCCTAACAGGGGGGTCCTGTTTCCCTGCCTGTTGTATTAAGAGGTGTGGAGAAGGCCATCGTGATCTTTGTCCCTGGTTTGGCTCTTTTCTGCAGCACACAGCTCTGTGCTTGGGATACGACACTGCAGTCTGGGTATTAACGAAGGCCGATTGTGATAGGCAGGTGGGTGGACAGTCCTGCCTACACATGGTTTCCATGTGTACTTTCAGTGCCAACACCATCCACAGGGAAATCCCTCATTTCCATTCCACGAGCTTGTGAATCTGCTGTGATCTGAATGAATCCTGTTGATCAGGGGTTGGTGGGGTGGGGGCAGGGCTTACCCGTGAATACATCTTGTGTTGGGGGAAAATGGGCAACAGCCCTGCCTACATGACTGAGCAGGTGAAGCCACAGCACTCCTTCAGGAGGGTGAGGCCTGTCTTTGTTACATACGGTGTAGAGGTTTGCTGTGCTCTTGATGTCATCTTCTTTTCTTTTGCAGGAGCTGTGAAGAACAACCAGTTATTATTACCATGGGAACAGTGGCTGTGGTAGGGCCTCAATGTGAGTCACAATTAACCTGGGATGTAAGGGGTGCTTTCTGGGTCAGTACAACTCAAGCTGAAGGGCTAGGCTTTGAAGGTGGGCCATGAACTCATGTGTGTTCTCAAGTTCATTTCACATATATGGTGTGATAGGCAGGTGGGTGGACAGTCCTGCCTTTGAGTGGACCTGTGGTTTCACTCCCCCCTCCCTCCCGTCCAAACCTGGACGTCACGGAGAACTCCTCTCCGCAGTCAGTGAGAAGGCAGAGAGGAGGGGCAACTGGCTGCTGGGGCTTCCTTCTTGATTTAAGGACAGCCCCAGCAGCCAATAGCAGCCAGAGCAAGGGTGGAGCTTTGTCCCTCGACTCCGGTTGCTGGACAACAAGACTGCGGCGCCGTGTTCAGCCAGAATGCTGGCACCGCAGAACTGGAGGTCCAGGAGGCGAACCTCACTAGAAACCGAAGGTACAAATCAGAGTCTGGGGAGAGAAACCATGGGTCCATTTTTTGTCTAAATCATAGTTGCCTGCATTTGGACAAACAAAAATTGAAGCTGGAGGCCCCTTTACCTCCAGTTTTGTGTAGCATGTGAATGTGGCCAGAGTCAACAAGCAGCTGCTCCCAATCTTGGCTCTCTGATAAGTATACCAGTTTGGTACATGTATTTGCAAACAAGCTTGTCACCATCACTACTGATGTTACATATTTAGGTATACAATGGAAAATCATAGAAATATACTTCTTAAAAATTAATATGCAAAGTGGTCCTGAGGTGGCTGCAGAATGCATCCCATAAATACCCAGGATCAGGAAAAAGGCCCATGGCCTTTAAAAGGCCCAAGGCTTGAGGCCTTTAACGTCAAAACAGCCTCTGAACCCTCACTGAAGACACAGACCTGATTCACATAACCATTTTGCAGCAGAAGTTGCTGCTTGAGAAGTGATTAAGAAACAAAATAGAAATATAAGCAGTTCTTTCCCACACAGTTTGGGAAATTTTAGTTACACACAACTTTTGTTTGTTTGCAAGGTGTGTGCACTGGCCAATGGAGATTGCCCCAAAGGCATGGGGAACTTTGTCACCGAAATGACTTCCCTCATGGAAATACCCAGGCAGTTTGAGCTTCAAGTTGCAACCATATTGCAATAATTGTGTGAATCAAGCCATGATACTGACATAGGCCCTGACCTGAGAGCTTGGTTACAATCTTAAACCAAGGCCATATTATAGAAGCAGAGGAGTGTGGAAATCAGATTTTTGCTATTGGCTTTTAAATTGTCTCTAAGAATTAGGTAATAGTGTGAAACTCTGAGGAATTTTTTAAAAATGTAGTTAGCCCAGTTGGCCATGCCAGCTCCAACGTCTCAAGTACATATGCCTGCCTGCCTACATGTCCCTTATTTTCCCATCAGGTGAAGGGAAAAATAGGGACATGTTGGCAGGTATGCAGGTGGCATTAAATGTATCACTGGCTCTGACATGCTTTAATTTTCCTTGACAAACAGCATCTGGATTGGGACCTCATGTGGATTGGGACTATGCTGATGACTTTTGTTCTCCCCTCCATGCTGCTATTTATGAGAGGGGGGGAAGCTTCCATGTCAACTAATGTTTCTTTTATTGAACAACCAACACACACAGCAGGATGAGGGCAGGGTTGCGGGGGAGTGGTTTAGACCAGGACCACAGCAGGGATAGGGATAGAAAAAATCCCTCTATCCCTCCCCATGATTCTAATCTATGGAACCCCCTCCAGCTGATGTTTATGAAGGAAAATTAAATCATGTCGGTGGGGGCAAGTGACACATTTAACATCACATGATTTGGCCCTTAGAAACATCTTAGGGGAAGAATGTCAGGAATCAGCTAGGCATAACAGTACGGAATGCCCGGGCTACAAGAAGGCATGGTAACTGACCCTTGGGTTTGCACTACATTGCACTGAGGACCTTTGCTATAAGAATTGACTGGCCAGGATTAAAAGTGAGAGCATGAGCCAGACAAGACGAGAGAGAGAGAGAGCAGCTGACAACAGCAGACACTTCCACTGTACTCTTCCCTTCTTGCCACTGAGATAGGATGGGCTATCCTTGCAGACGGAAGTGCTCTAGGTCGGTAAAACTGATTATCTGAGTAGTGAGGTAAATCTGGTCTTGGGCGGGATCACACTCCTTCTGAAAGACAAAGGCCGCAGCTTGCGGGTGCTTCTGTGGTTTGCTTATTAGTAAGTTTAGGACATTGAGCTTAAATAAAGAATTTGTTGAGTAAACTGCATGAGTGTCCTTGTTTCTATGGGAATCCTAAGAGCTTGCAACTGTAATCTGTCAACAAGAGGCATTATAATATTTTATGATCTGAAATATGGCTGTCTCTGTCATACTAGATATGGGAAAGGAAACTTATCTCAGAAGGCAGGAATGAGATGTTACTTGAGTGTGATGGGTCTAAGACCTGCATTTATCCACACAAAAGACAGGCAAATGAAGTCGGGGCGGGGGCTATAATTGTGTGCACAGTTTTCAAGAACCTGTGCACAGCTGCCGTGGGGCCAACATGGCAGTGGCACCACCCCAGGGCCCTTTTCTCCCCACTGCACACTCCACCCCTGTCCCTGCCATGTGTGCAGCAGCAGCCTCCCTGAAGGAACAGACCACCGCGTGCGGCAGGGAGAGAAGGGGCACTGCAGCGGGGTGACACTGTCGGGTTGCGGGGTAGGCAGCCCAGGCCGCCTATGCCCTCCCTACACTACTGAATGAAGTACTTCTACCATAAACATCTAAGCCTGCCAGACCATCTCTCCCAGACAATGATGGGTTGCAACCATCTCACTGGCTGCACTTCTTCCCAGAGACCTCATATGGAGATGCCGAAGATGGCTAATTCTCCCATTGTGGAGCACAGTCCTCAGGTAATGTGACATTTCTTTTCTTTAATGGGTTATTATGCACGGCGGGAGGGTGGGGTGTATATTATACAATGGCCTGGTTCATAAAATCTTTTGAATCTAGGTAGAATGTGTTTTCATGACATTAGTGTGATTGTGTGAACCCACACCAAGGCAGGAATATCAGATCCATCTTGGGCAATAAAACACCATGGTGTGGATTCACACAGTAACACTAATGCTGGTAACTCACATTACACCTAGATTTGAATGACTGTGTGAACCAGGCCTGTGGTTCTTCAGGAGCACAGAAAAAGTGTGGAATATGATATAACTGGTGCAGAATTCAGCTTTCTGAGAACTTCCATTTTCACAAATGAAAATGGAATGTTAAAAAATGTTTTAAAAGCAATTATCAAGCTCAAATGGCTGCAGAAATATGCTTGAAAATGCATAAGCAATGCACCTGCTGAATTCTCAGACCACAGAGAGGTGGCCGAGAATAAAATTGCCAGTAATTAGGGGCAACACTTCAGTGTCCTCAGCCCTCTCATGAATAGCAAAACCAGACCTATTTCCACAGAATAGAAAAACACCGTAGAATAAATATGCAAACAATGAGAAATTATGCAGATTTGTTCAGTATTGCATAATTTACATCCAGATCACAGAATCCAGCTATTCAGGGTGCAGAAATTTAATGTTGGGTTTTTTTGGTATGGAGTTCACACAGTTTGACTTTAAGCCATCTCAAGACTGGAAATGGCAGCCGAGTGTTCCTGAGTACCTACTTGCATTTAGAAGGCAGCCTTTGGAGAACTTGTTCTTCAGAAATTCAGCCATTTCCTTATCTTCTTCTCTTTCTCTGTGAAAGGATGAAATGGACTATTGCCCCTTGGTTGAGGATTTGCATTACAGAATATACTCATCACTTGTTGTGAAGATATGATTACAGTCCAAGTGGGTAAAAGGACTGAAGTCAAGGGACCATAAGTTACTACTTTCCAAAATGCCACGAGGATAACTCTGTTCCTTTGTCCTTCCCTTACCCTCCTGGAATGTATTGAGCTCAGTAGGTAAAGGTCTTCCCTTTTAGGTCAACCTTTAAGGGTCTAGTAATCTACAGAGGAGGGTATCTGCTATGGGATGCACAGCTCCCTTTGCTGACTCATGCCTCCAAGACCTTGTTCCATGTACTTCTATGCTCAGCATCTAGGACTATTCTTCTGACTGTACTTCTCTACAGTATTTCAGAATCTCCAAAGTCTCCAACATTGCAACTCAGAACAAATGACACAGATCAAGAAGGCTGATGAAGGACATTGGATTTCATTTTTATTTTATTTCTTGCATTTATATTCTGCTCTTCCTCCAAGGAGCCCAGAGTGGTGTACATAGTTAGGTTTCTCCTCACAACAACCCTGTGAAGTAGGTTAGGCTGAGAGAGAAGTGACTGGCCCAGAGTCACCCAGCAAGTATCATGGCTGGATGGGGATTTGAACTCGGGTCTCCCCAGTCCTAGTCCAGTACTCTAACCACTACACCACACTGGCTCTTAGAGTTATTTGAGTTATTTTAAGTTAAAATTTGAGTTATTGCTGAGTGCAGAGTAAGTCTGCCTTGGCCATTGTCCTCCACCCATTCCCACTTTCATCACATCTCCCATTGCTACCTTTACCATTAGGAAAATTCCTCACTACTTTCACTACTTGCTTTCTCACTACTTTCTTTCTTATGATGATTACATTAAAAATATGCCCATTTAGAATTGCCCTTTACTACTGAGGGCAATATTGGGGCTTTTAATCACTGTAATTGTTTAATTGTTGTTTTAAAATGTTTTTAAATTGTTAATTGTTGTTATATTGTTTTTAATTTGTTTTAGCTCTTTATTGTTTTAGTGGTTTGTTTTAATTGTCAACCGCCCTGAGCCATTTTGGAAGGGTGGAATATAAATCAAATAAATAAAAATAATAATAAATAAAACAAACTCTGGCCTTGTATTCAGTGGCCAATACTCTAATTAACATGAAACAAAGCTGCACTGGTGCAAGAGCTGCACACAATCACGGTGAAAGTGCACTTTTGTGCAACTGTGCAAGCGTTAGTGGTGGATTAACGGAGAGGCAGAGTAGGCATTTGCCTACGGTGGCAAAATCTCAGGAGCGGCAAATTTTGCCCCTCCTCACATTTTGCCGCCCCTCTCTGTGGGCAGCAGCAGCTGCAGCAAGGGTGGAGTGGGCGAGGGAAAAGTCCCCCCTTTTACCTTATATTTTAAAAAGGCAAACCTTTTTTTATTTGGGGTAAAAGGGTGGCAAAAGCCTTTTTGCCTATGGGTGGCAAAAAGCTTAATCCGCCCCTGGCAAGAGTTCCTTGCAAAACATATGTTTCGGAATACACGTGTGAACACCTGCAACAGAACTGGCCACATGGCAATATTGGCTTGGAGCCAAGACACCCCAACTTACAAGCACCCCTGATGTTTTCCATGTGTACCTGAGCCTTTCAAACTCCACATCGTCCACAAGGAAGTCCCGAGTCTCGACAAGCTTGTGAATCTGCTGCACTAATTCCTCTTCACGCTGCTTCTCCTCTTTCGATTTCTTATTCTCTGCAGTACACAAGAAACATGGCAATTGGTTCATGGCCTGAGAACCCAAGCCAAGAGACTGTGAACGGGATAGGCAACCGTACTGAACTGTTTCCCAGCAATGATGGGCAACAATTCAGTGTGCAACAATCCCATTCATCTGGACTCTCCTGCAGATCCTTGCAACCTCTTGGCTGTAAATCTTATTCTGTGTGAGGGAGGCTCTGCAGCCACTGAAAAGTCTATGCTGTGCATGTTTTATGACTGCATCCCTGTTGAGGCATGCATGAACATATATTTGCTGTTGCAATATACATGTAGTCAGTTATTCTGAATGGGGGGTCCATATTTCAAGAGCTCTCATCTCAGGACTTGAGCTCTCATCTCAGGACTTGAGGTGCTTGAAGGCCTCTGGATGTTTCTCAGAAATCGCTTCAACTGGGAAATTGCTATATATTGAATCATTGGTTCATCCAACCTTCACAAACCAAGAGCCAAAAGACAAACAAAAACCCAGAATGCACAATGCCAAATAACCATATGCTTTTAAAAATTAAGCTTTTGGTATTTTTATTATTCTAGAACCTCCCGCTAGCAGGGGTGTGGGAATGATCATAAATCCCCACTCCATTCTGTGGTGGGGCTGCCTTCTCTTGCCTCCAGATGCCCCCGTACAAAGAGAGGTAAGCGGGGAGTTTAGCTTCACCAACCTCTCTTGGGTCTTCTGGAGTGCTTCTGATCACACAAAGAGGAAGGGGCAGCATTTGGCAATTCCCTCTGCAGTCCTCTGTGCTCCCTGAACCTTCAGGAACATATTTTAGGGGCTCAGGGAGCTGTATGGGGAAGGGGAAATAACCAGATTGCTTCACCCACCACTGTGCGAGCAGAAGCAGCCTGTTTGCACATTTTTTACTCTGGATTTTATATATATATTTATATATATTTATATTTATAGCTGGTTTAGTGGCATTGCATGTGTATGGAGGGAGAAGCAGGTGTGGCCTGATGCCTCTAAAGCTGGCAAACACTGTCTTTGCATTGGTAGATCTAAATCTGTATTGAGGGTCTGTGGCTGGCACTAACGGAATCCTATAGAAAAACAATGTACAAAAATGTTGAGTTCCTGAGAGAGTTGATATGGATATTGGCCTTACCTGGTAGTGCAATCAGTTTCTGCAACTCCTTTTTCAACCGAGTGATTTCCTTACAGAGCTGGATGTCATCCATCCTGCAAAAAGATGGGGGGTGGGGGAGTCCTCTGAATACAAGAGACCATACAGACAGGACAGCTGAGCATTCTTTGCCTTCTCTTTAGCTTTCAACAGATGGCTGGTAACCACTCCAAGTTGGGTTAATAGTTTTGTTGGCAAAAGCCAGCTATAGACTACCCACTGGGGCCTGTGATGCTACCTGTATTATTTTCCACTTTTCAGCAAAGACATTTGACAAGAGTTATGTCAGGGATTTAGCATCCCCGGTTGCTATACAACATGGCTCTTGCTCAAACCAATATGGGCAGGCAGAATTAACTTTATTTAATTGAATAAATAAAGAAATGTCCGGCGGGGGCCCCTGCCGGCCTGCCAGCTCCGATATTCCCTCAGCAGCCAAGGCCAGAGAGGCCCTAGGTGGGGCAGGTGGCCAGGCAGAGCAGCCCGACAAGCGGCCAGCTGAGACTCTGCAAGACCAAGGAGCAGGGCTAGAGGGGCTGGGGGAAGGGCAGGGGCAAGTGAGGGAGGAGGCGGCAGCAGACAGAGGCACAGCTGAGGGGGATGAGGGTGAGAGTAGCCTGATATGGCAGGGCGTAGGTCCAATTAGTGGGGGATTGGGATGCATCAGCTGTCAGGAGGGATTTAAGGCAGGCTCGGCCAGTGATGAGGGGCAGTTGGAGGGCGAGTGGTGGAGGTCTCCGGAGAGAGACGGCCACAGTAACCCCAAGGACCCTGGAGGAGGAGGAGGACTTGGGTGAACCAAACCCCCTCCCCTCAAAGAACTCTGAGGCCCTGCCTGGGGGAGGTGAGAGGGAGAAGTAAAACAAGAGAACGGCCGTGGAGAGACCAGTGTCGTGGCAGTAAATAAATTACATTTTTATACCACCCTATCCAGAGGTTCTGAGTGGTGCACAACAACAAAACAAAAAACAAACAATCATTTAAAACAATCAGCTTAAAACAAATTTAAAGACAGTTTAAAACTTTTAAGAACAATGTAATAACCTTGGAAGGCTAGACCAAACAAATAAGTTTTAAGGGCTCTCCTGAAGGCCAACAATGAACCCAAACCATTAATTTCTGCCAGAAGAGCATGCCAGTGTGTTGGAACTCTTACTAGTACCACCGGTGTGATACCACGTGTGGAGGAACCACAGATCCCACCAGCCCCATGATATCTATGTTTTACCGCTGCCACCAAGAAGACTTTTCTTTTATAGGGCTGGGTCTACTAAAACAGCCCTACACTTCTGCCAAAAAAAAGGGGAGGGGAGAGAAAACACTCAGTAGGGTGAAAAGGCTCTAGGTGTGCAGTGGAGCCAATCAAACAACAGCTTCAAAATTTTAAATGCAACAAAAAAGTTTACTTTGGGAAAATTTGGTCAGTTTTAAAACATTAGCTTTAGTTTCTTACAAAACAGTCACCAAAAGAGCATAAAGGATGAAATAAAAGGGTTGGGGATAATGCATTCACTAACCTAACCTAAACTGGTCCCTAACACAGAGTCCTCTGCAGTTACTTGGCTTGTTTCTTCTGCAGCTTCAGATCTTAGTCACTTTTCCCAGCCTGGGATTAAATCCAGACTGGTGGTTCAGTGATTAGCACTCTTCAAAAAGTCTTCACACTCTGTGGTGATTTTCAGCTATTGCTTGCGACTTCAAACTCTGAACCATGCCAATTAATTATTAAATAGCTTAACCCATGCAGTGCAGAGCATCTGCGTGCTAATACTTGATTGCTCCCCTCATCCCCTGCTACAGCCTCCCTCACCTCAAGGATCTCTCCACCCTCACACCTGCTCCTCCTTCTCCATCCCATTGCTTCCATCCCTCTTATCCCTCTTGGTCACTCCCCCATCCCTTTACTCCATCCCCTCTCACCCCTCTTGGTTCTGGCTGCAGTGTTGCTGGTCCCTATTGGCCAAGCTGCAGTCCCCTATCCCCAGAGACTTCCCCACCCCCTGCTTCTTCCCACAGGAGCAGGAGCAGCAGCGGTTAACCAGGCCCTTCCTCACTGCCAGCACCACCTTGGCTGCTCGTTCCTCTCAAGCCACTGGCAGACCCTTGCTTGCCTGCCTCCCTCCACTAATGGCCTTGGTAGCCCCAAACAGCAGCAGTGGTTTACTGGGCCCTTCCTTACTGCCAATAAGTGCCTCCCCGGCCACTCGTTTCCCTCAGGCCACTGACAGACTCGGGCCCATCCCTCACCCTTCCTTCTTTCTCTCTTCCCCTCCCTTCTTTTTCTCTCTTTCTCTCTCCTCCACTCGCTCTTCTTCTCCCCTCCCTTCCTGAATTAGCAGAACTTGTTCATTGTGTTTCCTCATCTAATTCACACAACGGCAGCCTCCTCCTCCTCCTCAAGGGGCTATTTCCTCCCTCATGACCCCTCTCTTCGCAGACCCCTGCCCACTATCCTTTTATATTTATAGATTCCTCTCCTCTGCAATCAAGAACATCTTCCAACCAGTAACAGTTGCATTCCAACTGACCTTAACCATCACAGGCTCCTCCTCCCTATTTGCATGTGGAATTCCCTACTGCCCAATCACCATGGTGCTTCTGCTCTCACAGGCTCCTCCTCTCTATCTGCATATGGAATCCACACTGCCCAATCAGGTGTTTCTGCTTGTGAACTCTCATGAGAGCTGCCACACAGATTTATCTTGAGTAGGCAAAAGATATCCATTCCTGTGAAATGGGTAGTGTGGAAGCAACCTTTTCTATTCCCTTTGCCGTCGTCCTGTTCACTGATCTGGATTCTTGACTCTTCTCTCCTATCATATGGCTGTATGGGCTAATAAACTTATTTGAGAGCGTATCTGCTTTAGATTTTGCTCTGAGAGTTACAGTGATTAATTCATTTAGTGTAAAAAGTGTGTGTGGTCTTAAAACTATCCCGATCTTAAACATACATACATACATAAAATCCCAAGAGTGCAGATGGATTCTAAGTGGCATTAAAATATAGCCAACTGCCAGATCCCACTAAGCTGTCTGTGATTTCCAGCCTGCCAAAAATAAAAAAAAATCAGTTGCTACTGCCAAATTTCTGCATCGCATCAAGTGTTAATTTAAGGTCTTCTCCCCTTCCTTTGTATTAGCTATGGGTATGCCTTAGAGAATTATATATATAGATTCTTCTCCTTCGCCTCCTTCTTTATCATCACAGTTCTGCACAGCACCCCATTGCACCAACTCTGCCTTCTTGACTGCTTCTCTCTCTCTTCTTGATTCTTCACTTCTTCATCCTCTAGCTCTTGTAACTGCAAACTCTCCACTCTCTTCAAAAAAATTGAACTAAACTGTGCTAAAAGCAACCCCCTTTTATACATAAATTTCTTCAACAAGTTTTTAAACAGCCCAATCAGGGTAACTCAAATTCCCTCTGTTTTTAAAAATACAACCAATAGAATTGAACTTTCCTTTCCCTCCAAAATCAACCCAGTACATTGCATCATGGTTAACTGACACAGCTTAAGCAGAAGCCATGAACCTTTGACTCTGCCAGGTTTTTCTAACACAGGGACTTTGCAAGCATTTTATACATACTATTTACAATAATGAAGAGGTTTGTGCCTCATTCCTTCACACACAGCCCAGGAGCAGCTACAGAGAAGGCCCAGTTCAGTATCACCACCAGACATACTGGTGGTAACTGGAGACAAACCACCCCAGATGACCTTAAAGTGTGGTGGGGATCATACAGAAGAAGGCACTCTCTAAGATAACCTGGACCTAAGACATTCAGGGCTTTAAAGGCAAGAACCAGCATGTTGTATTTTGTCCGGAAACATATTGGTAGCCAGCGCAACTGTTTAAGTACTGGCAAAATATGGTCTTTCTGGGTTACCACAGAGATCAATCTGGCTGCTGCATTTTGGACTAACTGAAGTTTCTGAACTACATACAAAGGCAGCCCCACATAGAGCACATTGCAGTAGTCAAGCATGGAGGCTACCAGCTGATGCACCACTGTTTTGAGATGATTCTCTTCAATGAATGAATGCAGCTGTCGAATCAGCTGAAGCTGATGGAAGGTGCTCCTGGCCATAGCTTCCACCTGAGATACCAGGGTGGGGACTGGATTCAAGAGCATTCCCAAGCTGCATACCTGTTCCTTCTGGGGGAGTGTAACCCCATCCAGCACAGGAAGATCTAACTCATCCTTCAAATTCTGATCCCCCACAATGAGCACCCCCATCTTGCTTGGATTCAGCTTCAATTTGTTATCCCTCATCCAGCCCATTACTGCTTGGAGGCAGGCATTTAGGGAATGAGTGCCATTTCCTGATGATGATGGTGGTGGTGGTGATGACGATGACTATGACAAAGAGAAATATATTTGGGTGTCATCAGCATACTGATGATACTATGCACCAAATCTCCTGATGACCTCACCCAACAGTTTCATGTAGATATTAAAAAGCATTGGTGACAGAATGGAGCCCTGAGGAACTCCATATAATAACTCCTGTTTTAACTACCGTCGCCAAGCTCCACCATCTGGAATTTACCCAAGAGATAGGAGTGGAACCACTGCAAAGCAGTGCCTCCTTTCCCCAACTTACAGGTGATCCTCCTATCCCCAACTCACAGGTGATCCAGATCCGGGGGATAGGAGGCAAAGCAGTGTCGCCTATTCCCAACAACCAGGTGACCCCCAACTGGAAGGTGATCCCAGGCGTCCCAGGTGATGCCGAGAGATCTCAAAGAACCAGCTGAGTGACACTCCCTCTGTCGATTCCCTGGTAAAGATCATCCAGCAGGCCAACCAAGGCTGTCTCAACCACATAACCAGCTCTAAAGCCAGTCAGAAGTGGGTCTACATAATCAGTTTCCTCCAAAACCACCTGGAGCTGGTTAGCCTTGTCCAACCATGGAAGACTGAAGACTGGCCTATAACTATCCATCACTGAGGGATCTAGGGAAGGCTTCTTAAGTCTAACCATTGCCTCCTTCAACAAGAAGGCATCCTACCCTCCCTCAGCAATCTGTTAATGATATTAACTAGGCCACCTCCAATAATTTCCCTGCTAGACAGAAGCAGCCAAGTTGGGCAAGGACCCAGAGAACAGGTGGTAGGCCTCATTGCCCCAAGTAGCTTGTCCATGTCCACAGACATCACAGATTGAAACTGATCCTATCTAATACTGCAGGATGGATTGCTGGACACCCCCTTAAGACTCTGCAGAAATAGGGGAGTCTAAGTCAGCCCAAATACAAGAGGTTTTATCTGCAAAGAACCCATTAAAAGCATTACAGCAGAACATAGTCTCCGGGGACTCATTCGAAACAGAAGGAGCATGAATTAAACTCCTCACAACCTGGGATAACTATGCTGAATGTGAAACTGCAGACGCAAAGTGTGTAGACCAGAATTGTTTTTTGCTGCATGCACCGCCACCGCATAAACCTTCAAATGGGCTCCATGCTGTGCCCTGTCAGATTTGAGCTGAGTTCTCCTCCACTTGAGTTCCAGACACCTACCTTGCTGCTGCTCGAGGCTCTTTAACTCCTCTCAGAGGTGCACCTAGGTAATTTTGGAGCCTGGACCTAAAGGCCTTTGTAGGCCCCCTTTATGCTGGAGGCCCCACTCTGCAAGTTAGGCATCATCCCCATACACACACACACACTCCATGATAGGGATGGGCCCGGAGCGGTCCGGAGGCCATTGAAAAGCCTCTGGACTGGTCCGGACCTGGGTGGTTCGGTTCGGGGGTGGCGGGTTGCTTTAAGAGCGGTGGGAGGGTTTACTTACCCTTCCCGCCGCTTTCCTGCTCTGGCGCCATAAAGTTACGAGTAAAGTTACGCCGTAAAGTTACAAGTAAAGTTACGAGTAATTGGGGCGGCAGGATACCTCCCTGCCGCCCCTTCCCCGATGTTGCTCTAAAAAAAACTCCCAGTAGTCCTTTGCGCACGCGCATGTCAGAGACGTGACACGCATGCACGTCAGAGACGCAAAGGACTACTGGGAGGTTTTTTTAGAGCAACATCGGGGAAGGGGTGGCAGAGAGGTATCCTGCCGCCCCAATTACTCGTAACTTTACGGCGCCAGAGCGGGAAAGCGGCGGGAGGGGTAAGTGAACCCTCTCGCCGCTCTTAAAGCTACCCCCCCACCCCAGTGCCGGACCGCAGTGTGGCGGTTCTGTGCACACCCCTACTCTGTGACACACACAGTATTTTTAACATGTGGATTCTTGAGGACACAAACAGCAACTGAACTCACAAGAATGTAAGAATATAAGGCATATCTATGCATTAGGGAAAACATTTCAACACGCAACTTAATGTATTCCCATCCCACACATTTCTTTCTTCACTCCCTCCTCTGTCTCTAAAGCACCTGCACAGGTCACAATCACACTTGGCTGCCCGGCATAACTTTGGCCGCAAAGTCCAGGGGTAAGAGTGCTTCTGACTTCTCTTTATACCAAGAGGCCACTTTTAAAGCAGGTCGGAAAGGATGCTTAGGAATGATCATGTCTACTGCCCTGGTGAGTTCCCTATTCCAGGTTCCCACCAGGGCATCTACAGAATCACTGGCAGTACCAACTCTAAAACCCTCCAAGGCTTCTTAGAATCCTACTAGATCTAACAGCCTTCTCAGGCAGAACATCTTAATAGGTCCATCACCTCTGCAGGGATGGACTGTGTCCGTAAAACCAACCTTAACCAGGTAGTGGTCCATCCATGACAATGGGGAAACCACAGGAACCCCCAGCCATGGAACACCCCCCTGATCTGAACAAAAGACTAAATCAAGCTAAATGTCGACTCAGTGCACAGCAGCTGTGAAAAAGGATGCTGGATATCATTAGGAAGAGGATTGAAAATAAAAATGCTAATATTATAATGCCCTTATACAAATCTATGGTGTGGCCACATCTGGAGTACTGCACACAGCTTTGGTCACCCTATCTTAAGAAGGATACTGATAGAACTGGGAAAGCTGCAAAAGAGGGCCACCAAGATGATCAGGAACCTGGAGCACCTACCTTATGAGGCTAGGCTACAGCATCTGGAGCTTTTTACTTTGGAGAAGTGGTAACTAAAGGGAGACATGACTGAGGTGTATAAAATTATGTATGGAGTGGAAAGGGTGGACAGAGAGAAATTTCTCTCTCTCACATACAATACTAGAACCAGGGGTCATCCCATGAAACTGAAGGTCAGGAAATTTAGGACTGAAAAGAGGAAGTACTTTTTTACACAGCGTATAATTCATCTATGGAATTCTTTGCCATGGGACATGGTGATGCCACCAGCCTGGATGGCTTTAAAAGGGGCTTAGACAGATTCATGGTGGACAGGTCTATCAATGGCTACTAGTCTGGTGACTGTGGGCCACCTCCAGCCTCAGAAGCACGATGCCACTCAATACCAGCTGCAGGGGAGCAACAGCAGGAGAGAGGGCATGTACATACCTCTTGCCTGAGGGCTCCCCAGAGGCATCTAGTGGGCCACTGTGGGAAACAGGATGCTGGACTAGATAGGCCTTTGTCTGGATCCAACAGGACTGTTTGTTTATTTATTCAATTTCTATACCGCCCTTCCAAAAATGGCTCAGGGCAGTTTACACAGAGAAATAATAAATAACTAAGTTGGATCCTTGTCCCCAAAGGTCTCACAATCTAAAAAGAAACATAAGATAGACACCAGCAACAGTCACTGTACAGCAACAGTGTACCTGGAGGTACTGTGCTGGAGGTGGATAGGTTACTCTTCCCCCGCTAAATAAAAGAGAATCACCACGTTAAAAAGTGCCTCTTTGCCAAGTTAGCAGGGGTTATGTTCTGAAGCATGTGGCCAGCAACATGAGTTGGTCCTGAAACGAATTGGGATAGGCCTATAGTTGTCATAGCCGCTATGAACTCCTGAGCCACACCAAACAAGTCAGCCTCAAAGTGGATATTGAAGTCCCCTAGCACTAAAATTCTAGGAGAACCAAACACCAAGTCCGAGACTAGCTCCGTCAGTTCAGTAGGGAGACCGGTGAGCAGTGGGAAGGATGATACACCAACACAATCACTTATCTATCCCTAATTCCCAGCCTCAAAAATACACACTCGGAATAAGTCAACTTCCTCACAGGGGCCCTGGTAAGGGAGATGGTATTCTTATGGACCACAGCCACTACACACACACACACACACACACACACACACACACACACACACACACACACACACACACCACCCACTTCCCCTAACCTGCTCCACAACAGAGTAGCCTAGTGGGAGAAGCTGGACCCAAACTGGGCCTTTTGCCTCCCCCCAACCAGGTCTCAGTTATATATGCCAGACTGGCTCCCTCATCCACAATTAATTCATGGATGATTTCAGTCTTATTCTGAAGTGACCTGGCATTACAAAGGAGCATGACTAGGCTCTGTGGGTAGTTGCAACTGGTCCCCAAGGCCCGAGAGCTGACAGGGCAGCCAAAAGTGGAATGAGTTACTAAATTCTATGTGTGGTCACATTTGGTTGTCAAGAAGGTGGTTATAACTGGAAAGCTAAGTTACTTTTTCTTGTATTGGTATTTTTTAAAACTTGGGTTTTATGGTTTATATTTTGTATTTTTGTTTGCTGTGACTTGCATTATAATGGTGTTATGATTTGTTGTGAGCTATTGATTTAAGGGAATAAGTATTATCTGGTTGGCTGTTTTTGTGTGATTATGTGAGTCATCTTTCCCCTTTCTCTGCTTATAGCACAACCTCTAAAGAAAAGATCCATGTGCATCAAATGTGGCTTCTCTGCATCTGAACTTTGCATCTAATGGCATGACATTATGTAACCTTCCTGGCAAACTGACTCTTCAATGGAGCTTTTATTTTTCACAAGTCTTTGATGTGCTAATCATTAATGCATACAATCTAGCTCAGACCATCTTTAAAAAGACACAATGAACACAGAGGTCTTGAATAATGACTGAAAACTGACATTTTGCCACCATTTAATTCCTAAACCTTTGGTAGTAAAGACCCCTATTCAAAAAGGATTTCCTTTTCCTTTTGCAGACATAAGGGATAGAAACATAATTGATTTTTAACAAGAGATCTTCTGGAGGTACCAGATTCTGCACTATGAACTATAAGCCATTATTTGTGCCATAATGAGGGGATGGCCAGCTGGCAACCTCTGGGCTATATCCAGCCTCCAGCACAATTTCATTTGTCCCTAGCTGCCTAACCATATTTGCATCAAGATACAACAGAAGGTTTGCTCACATTTTAACATGTAAGGGAACACTTTAATATTACACCTATCTTTTCAATTCTGCATGTAACAAGTATGTATATTTGTATGGTGCAGCAGGGAAATGCTTGACTTGAAAGCAGAAGGTTGCCTGTTCGAATCCCCGCTGGTACTATATCGGGCAGCAGCTATATAGGAAGATGGGCTAGAGTTCTTTATTGGGCTCAGATGTAGGAAAGGTTAGCAGGACTCTGTGTATTGATTTTTATTTTGAATTGAAAAAAAGTCAAAATCCTATGTAGCTTGTTTTATGGCATAAAATTACAGAAACATCTGGAACTGAAGCCCATGCCTTCCCCCTTGGACTATCATTCCATCCCGATGTGCAGGAATCTGCCCTTTGCCTTCATAAAGATCCCTCCCCACCTTTCCCAACCCTTTACATTTTCAGAATACCTGGGCTTAGAGTTCTGAAAATGGGTACACATGTGGTCCAAGATGGCAGGACTCTGTATTTTTATTTCAAGGAAATTGGTCAATCCTGTGATTTTAATGCATTTTCCCCTACTGCAGTAAAGCTGGCAGAAAGAGTTATCTCTATCGACTAAGTCCTTCACATCTCATGAAAGTGGAACTGTTACATCTGAATAAACAAACAACAATTTTTATTTTGTTTTACATATGCACTGTGCTCAAGTTGGTTTGTGACCCAAAAGGTCTGCATGAGAACTCTAAAGCAAGGGGCATGTGTTCTGGTTTTACCCACCCACCTACCCCTGCCTTATGAATGCACTATATGTCCAAGTTGGTTTTGTGTTTGAACTGTGGATCAACAGACACGTCTTGTGTCCCAGTTAGTTTTTGAATGATCAAGAAGCCATGTGAATCCATTCGGGCTTGGGTAGTCTTCTTTTTCTTTTTGCTTTTTTTGCAAATATCCTCTGGCCCAGATCTGAGAGTTTGTGGTAAAATGTACATATATGGAAAATGCTTATTTTTCAGGGCAGAGCTCCATAAGCTCATTAGGTCCAGGGTCCAAAATTACCTAGCTGCACCTCTGATCAACAGAATAATGCTGGTGAAGGTGTCAGTTTATGTGGGAGTAATAGTTCTAGTCCCTGAACCACTGTCTGCTGGACAGAGGGGCCTCTAAGAATACAGGTTGGCTACCTTTGAAATCTACCCAGATGTCTTGGTTCCCTCCCTTGCAAATAACTCCATCAATGTCAGAGATATGTTGTTGAGAGGTGTTGTTGAGAGGGTAGACCTAGGAGTTTGACAAGATAATGGAGTCCACACAGCCTCTGGAAAGATTTATGAAATATCCTTGTAAACCAAATGGTTAGTTTAAAGTAACAGATGCCTATTCTGCATTGTTATTTTCCAGCTGGGAACTCCTAGATGTTTATATTCAGGTTCTAGGAGCCTTTTTGGACAAAGTGCTTTGCCCCAATAGTACTATTACTACGAATATTCAACCCAAGTTCACAAAGTGGTTTATATAGAAAAATAAATAATACATAAATAAGATGGTACCCTGTCCCCAAAGGGCTCACAATCTAAAAAGAAACATAAGCCAGATAGCAGCCCCTGGAGGGATGCTGTGCTGGGGTTGGATAAGGTCAGTTGCTTTCTTCCTGCTAAATATAAGAGAATCACCACTTTAAAAGGTGTTTCTTTGGTCAGTTAGTAGGGGTATATTCCTCTGTTGCTGATGTAAGCATCTTTCCTGAAGGCTGAACTTCTTTTTCAGGGACAGTGCATCTTTCATCCCTCCAATAGCAATCTCTTTCCCCTGGGAAAATGTAATTGCCACCCTCAGCAAATTCATCAGTCTTGCTTTGCAGTTGTGATTGCTGTGTGGAATTTAGTTGTGCAACTGATGTTAGGCTCTTGTGACATCACTGACAATGAAGGACCCCATCGCCTTCCCCCTCACATCTATAATTCTTCAAATCTTTTAAAGGTTTTATGGCACAATTAAAAAAAAAAATTATTTAGAGGCTGGCTATTGTCATGCTGAACCACTCAACCATTCATGCTGCCTTTAAAAGAGAAAGAGAGAGAGAAAACGCTAGTAATCCCACCACCTCTCCCCTGACAGGAATTCACCTCCTGCATCCCTCTATTTTCCTTCCATACATCTTATTTTGTTTCTTTTTCCTTTTAAACAAACCTCTGCACTGCTTGGTGCTCCCCCTTTCAAGAAATACAGTTCTAGTCTCTCCTTTGATTTATTAAAAGCAGTGAAGAGCAGCATGGTTGCTACCACTGTCCCTGGCCCTCTTCTGAGGACAATGACTGACATCCAGACTGATGCTGTGCTTACAGGGGGCACTTGGCAGGAGTGCCCAACAGTAGGGGAATCCCCCAAGCCACCGTGCTCCTGGCACAGTGCATTGTGGGACGCTGGAGGACTTCCTCCTCCAGCTCCCAGCTCTGCCACTCAACACGGCTTGGCTCGTGTGCCATAGCAGAGCTGTAAGAGAAGGGTGGTCATGTGCAGGAAGACAGGTAGGAGCCTGCCTCCCCGCCTGCCCACCCCAACAAGGTCATGTGCACGACCACATTGTCTATGGCTGTTGATAATGATGAATTCCCTGCTTTCACGCGTAAGGTTTATTTGATCATCTGAAAGAGCCCTGAGCCTTCCTTGGTTCTGCCTTCCAACTGCTGCTGGGCTTAAAACAAAACCACCTGGGATTAAAATCAAATGAAACAACCATAGTATCTGACTATCACCCTTTCAGGCATTGCAACACATCTCTGAAAAGCCATAGGGGCATCTACATACTTATAGTCATTTTCGTACTACCCACTTCTGAAATCTGAAAGTAAGATTTACATTGCCTAGAATGTACATCATTGAAAAATGCGATCTCTTGCTGTCTGTTCTGCATGAACTGCCCTGCACTCATAACTGAAGCATTCCAAAATACAAGCCATTTTTAGTATAACTGAGAATACCTTCACAGACACCTACCTTCTTGCTGAACAGGTCAGTCCTAAGCACATTTACTCAGAAGTCAGTCCCACTAACTTCAGTGGGACTTACTCCCAAGTAAGTCAGAATGAAATTGTAGCCTTAAAAACTCATTGCCTAATCAGGCAGGCAGCTGCTTGCTAGGCTGCTGGAGGAACGAGTAGCAGTGAGGCTAGGCAACTTGGCTTCTGTCTTGCTTTGCGCCCACAGCCAGACATAAGAGATGGCACACAGGAAGTGGTTTAAACTCAGGCCATAGCTTTACTAAGCAATTAAAGAGATTGACAATGTGTAATTCAGACACAGCTCAGGTATCCGTCTTGGGTTGAGATAACGTCACCAGCGTGACCACAGACACCCTCCTGACTTTCTCCTTTCTGTTCTATAGAAAGTGGATCGGGCTGGGTGAAAATGCTAAACAGAGAATACAGCCACATTGGCAGCAGAGCCACCATCTGCAGGGACCCCTCCTTGCAGCACCTTCACTAACCTGTGCTTTCCCACATGACAATATGGGTTTCCTTGAGATACGTCCAAAACACGCTTTCAGTGTTGGCTGTTTCGTTTGTATCCATGTCTCCGATTGTGGCAATCCACAAAGCGCATGGAGGCTTCCAGTTGCATCCCATTCACAATGGTGTGCTCTTGCCACAGCTTCTTGAAGCAAAGGATTCCCCGCTAACCAGCTCTTAGCAGCTATGACTGTCCCCTCCTTCTTCAAACCAACGGCATTTGTGCATAGGAGAGATTACTGGCGGGCAGTGGAGGGGGGTGTCTAAGGTCTAGAATCAGAGAGTTTTAGAATTATGTTTCTTTTTTAGATTGTGAGCTCTTATTTAGGTTAATAATTGAAATTTTTAGGCTCACAATCTTATTTTTTAGATTGTGAGCCCTTATTTAGGGGACCATCTTTATTATTTCTTTTTCTATGCAAACTACTTTGAGAACATTTGTTGACAAGTGGTATATAAATATTTATTATTATTATTATTATTATTATTATTATTATTATTATTATTATTATTATTATAAGTAGTAGTAGGGACCTTGAAGGTCTCCTAAGCCAATCCCTGCTCTTGTCAGTGCAGAAATCTGTCCTGCCTTGTTTGCACTCAGAGCCAAACCACAGAGCGTTTGCCTCAATGGTTTAGGTCTCCTTTAGTCAATGAGCCCTTTCTCACGATCGGAGAAAGGGCTCCAAAGGGGCAAGGGGAGGAAGCCTTAAAATGCTTATCTCTGCTCTCCCTAGCGATCCCTGAGCGAATTGCTTGCCCAGACAATTGCTGGCTTCTGCCGGCAGCAGGGGATTTCTGGAGCTGGGAGGCCCCCGGTACTTCCATAATGTACCACACGACTGACTGGTACATTATGGGGAGTCTCTCGGAGGCAGATGGGAGGTACTGATGTGTAGGTGCTGTGTGGAGCCGTGCAGCACCGACACATGACCCATTAGCCCAGGTTTCAGGGGCGCTTGCAGCCTAAACCCTGGCTAACAGCCAGGGCACCTAATAGGGTTTGCCACTGTGCTGGATTCACACACGCAGGCAAAACCGGGCTGGACTTTCCTAGCCCAGTTTTGCCTCCGCATGTGAATTGCCCCACAAGAAGCCATATTGGGACCACACTGGGGATATTAACCAACCTGCCTACCTCTGTCACAGTCCTGATCTGTGGGGGCGGAGGGACCCTGATCCAGCAGTTGTTGTTGACTAAAGAAAAACTCAGCCTCTCAGAACTAATAATATTTTAAAAATCATATATAGTTTGGCCCTGAGGTGAACGGGGCTGTTCCATTTCAGGTGGGGATTCACATGACTGAATGCTCCTCCATATAAGAATTCCCTCCACGTAGAAAATAAGATGTCAGAGGGAAAAGGTTCTAGCCTGCCTTCTCTCTGACATGTTAATTTCCTATGTGTACGAATCTTTATTTTCTTTTATTTATTTATTATTTATTTATTTACATTTATATCCTGCTGTTCCTCCAGGGAGCCCAAAGTGGTGCACTACATACTTGAGTTTCTCTTTCACAACAACCCTGTGAAGTAGGTTAGGCTGAGAGAGAAGTGACTGGCCCAGAGTCACCCAACTAGTATCATGGCTGAATGGGGATTTGAACTCGGGTCTCCCCGGTCCTAGTCCAGTCCTTTCACCATGTGCCCCCCCCCACCCCACCCCCGCAGTCTGAAGTGGGACAATCTTTGTGAGCTGGGACCCAAGAAACCGCTGGGAGATGGGCTGCTACCTGAGCAACCAGTACCAAAAGTGGCCACCTGAGATACTCTGACACTGCAGCTTGGCTGTACTATTCTAAGAGTGAGGTCGTTCCTGATGGAGCATGAAGAAAGAGCATTCAGACTCAGGCAAAGCCCATCTTGATGAAGACAGGGATCTATGTCTGCATGTTTTTTCTCAGGAGGGAGGACAGGGCTAGGCTGTTTTGAAAGAGACAGTGTCAGAAGAGAGAATCACATGGGATCACTATCAGGAGTCACCCGTGCGGGTGGCTGTGTGGGAGTATTCATTAGATGTCAAATGTCTCAGACAAACTTGGAAGGAAAAGGCAATTAACAACTGGGAAGTCTGCCACTGCAATAACAACAACAACAACAACAAGATCTGGTGCAAGCCCTGACTAAGACCATAGCAACTCAGAGGGGTGGGGTGGGCAGACATCAGTCCACAGACCGGTTTTTATGAGAGATGCCAGCTCTTCTTCAGGAGAAACCAACTTGGAATTAAGATAAATTGAGATCCAGGAAAAGACTGCTCTCCATCCTTGCCAGATCCTATCTGGAAAAGCTTTAATTCAAGCTGAGAGGGGACCCAAATGGTATAAGGAACCATATGGCAGCAGGGATGCAAAGCCTTGAGACATGGAACCCTGGGAGCTGAGGCCAAACATGTTTTGCAAACACAGGAAGTGGGGCTGGTTTTATTTCCCCTTTTCTACCCCATTGTCTAGGAGTCCAGTGAGTCCAGCAAAACCACAGCCCCTACTCCAGTCAACTCTTACTAACCCCCCAACCCCAACCCCAACCCACAAAACCTCACACTGTCAACTCTGATTTAGGCCAGAAAACATGGATAAAGACCATGAGATAGAACGGATTAATGATTGTTAATCATAACTGCTAAACAGAACCTCCAGATTCTGCAACAGTATACCTCGTAGTGCTGGATGCTTTGCTTCCTTTTGATCTATTGTACCCAGGATGTAGCCAATTCCTGGTATCCCTGTTTCTTCAGCCTCTGCCTCAGAAAATAAAAGTGTCCCTTTGCCATCGATTTCAGTAGAGTCTGTTCTTTGCCAGTCCCACTACTTATCCTCCCCAACATCTTTCCCCAGCACATGATCAGCACATGACCTTTTTGAGGCAAAACACCTGCTTGATAGTATACATGCCTCAACATCCATGATTCAGTTATTGAACTCAAAAGTGACAAACATCAAATGAAATATTTAACCATTTGGAAGTGATTTTCATAAACTGACCTTTCAATGGACAAAATGTTTTTGTGTGAAGGGAGTGCTAAAAGCCAGAAAGGTCTAGACATGCCTATGAATAGTCAGGAAGAATTCACCAGCTTCATAGCTCTCAATGGACCCAATTTTGTCTCCATTAAGAAAACAGTGTCCAATGTGACAGGACAGGAAAACACAGAAGCATCAATGGAGGCAAATGTTTTCATGGCCACACAGCTGGCCACATTTTGTGGATGATGAACACAAGAATGTCAGAACAGCCCTGCTAGATCAAGCCCAAGGTTTCACACCATGGCCCACCAGCTGCCTCTAGGGAGCCCACAGGCAAGAGGTATATACATGCCCTCTCTCCTGCTGTTGCTCCCCTGCAGCTGATATTGAGAGGCATCGTGCCTCTGAGGCTGGAGGTAGCCTATAAGCCACCAGACTAGTCACCATTGATAGACCTGTCCTCCATGAATCTGTCTAAGCCCCTTTTAAAGCCATTCAGGCTGGTGGCCATCACCACATCCCATGGCAAAGAATTCCATCGTGCACTGTGTGAAAGAGTACTTCCTCTTGTCGGTCTTAAATTTCCCAACCTTCAGTTTCATGTGGTGACCCCTGGTTCTAGTGTTGTGAGAGAGAGAGAACAATTTCTCTCTGTCCGCCCTCTCCTCTCCATGCAAAATCGTATACACCTCGATCATGTCTCCCCTTAGTCACCTCTTTCCCAAGGTAAAGAGCCCCAGATGCTGTAGCCTGGCCTCATAAGAAAGGTGCTCCAGGCCCCTGATCATTTTGGTTGCTCTCTTCTGCAAATATCCTGTGGATACATGTAGAGCAAAACACAGAAGCAAACAAATGGATCCCATGTGCAGCAACTGTGTGTGTAGGCTCTGTGCGGAGGTTTGGATGAACGTGTGGATGTTGGAGGCAAGACCAAGGGGCACAATTCCCCATCCATGCTTTTATCATCCATGGAATTTCATCACCTGAGCAGGGCTAGAAAGTAACCCTCTATAGCAGTGGTTTTCAAGCACCCCCAGAAGCCCTTTGCGTGTGGTTTCTTTGCTGAGAGCCTCCTTCCACACTGTAGAAGACTCTGGGGCATGTTCTGTGAGTTCACATGGGGTTGCTGGCCAGCTTATACTGGGACCTGCCGTTGCTCCGCCCAAATGAGAAGCTCAGCAGCCTCTGACATGCTCCATACATTGCAGGGAAAGATGGGTAATTGTGGACAAGCTGTCTTTGTAGGAAGCTGTCCACCATGATGCCAAGAGAGCCTTCTTGGCCACTGTGGATCAAATATAGAGGTCATTCACACAATGAAAAGCTGTGTTCTACCTGAGCTTGGGAGCTGTGTGTGCTCCTAATGTTCGCTTGTGTGGAAGCAAGGTAGGAAGAAAACCTGGGTAGAAGTGATTGTGTGGAAGCAAAGTGCAAGGAAAAGCTACCAAAGTTTTCCTTCCACCTTGCTTCCACACAACTGAAAACTGGGAACACACACAGCTCCCAAACCTGGGTAGAACACAGTTTTTGACTGTGTGAATGACCTCATAGAGTCCTCTGTTCAGGAAAGCTTGCTTTGTGCCAACTCTGATGACTCTTTAGCACAAGTAAAGCCCTTTTTACTTCCTTGGACCTCCATGAGGTCATTCACATGACTGGATGGGCGGGGAGGCAGGTAGGCAGGGCTGGGTGGGGGGAGGCTGGTTAAACTCACCTTTCCCCCAGATGATGGCTGTAAAGATGCTGGGAGTGCAGAACTCCTGGCCTCTGGATAGCCCACAATGCACCGTGCAACATGCACAATGCATTGAGGGATTTCCCCAGGAGACAGATGCTCTGGGAGACCTAGCTCCAGAGAACACACAACCCTGGAGCCCAGGAAGGAGAAGGGCTCACTCGAGCCCTTAACCCTGGCTACTGGCTAAGAGCCAGTTTGAATGCGGGGCTCGGTGGTGCTGCCACGCTGGCATCGGGCCCTGGCTGGGCTTCCCTAGCCTGGGTTAGGGTGCATGTGAGAATAGCCTCAGTATGTTTCGTAACTGGTGTTAATGTTGTTTTATGGCTTTTATGCGGGATTTTAGTGTCTTGTGATTTAAATTGTGTGCTGCCCTAGCTTGTATGTTTACAAAATAAACAAATAAAAATCAGTTTTTAATTGATGACCGATCTTCTCATCAAGGTTCCCAGGCTTCCTGGGAACAAAGTTCAAAAACCACTGTTGTATGGTATAACATTTATTAGAAGTTTATGCTTTCATAAATTTTATTTAAAAATTCATTTAAAAAAGCAGAAAGCTACAGTATCTTAGCAAATACAAAATAAAATTCACAGCACTTGGGAGGGGATACCCAGGGGAGTCTTGCCAGAATATCTTTTATTGTGATCTTGAAATAAGATAGTGGCCACTTAGAATATTTTAACTACTCCTTTACAATTCATGTGTTTGCAGTCTGTCTGATACAGACCAAATTTCCAGTCTCAAGAAATTAAGTGTTATTGAGCATAATTAAACAGTATTACCATTAAATCTGATCCTAACTGCCTATAGATGGTGATCCATTCCACAACACTTCTGTGGACTGTAGTCAGACTCATCATGTTGAAAAAAGTGGAAAGCAGGCTCCATTAGTTCTACTTAGAACTTCCTGTTCATATTTTATTCTGTTTGTAAACAATCTCAAAACCCCTTTAGATTAGTTAGCGGATTTCAAATGTTAGAAGTCAGTCAGTAGTGATGGTCCCTGAAACGGATGTATTCCGGTCCCCAGGAAATTCCAAACTACATGCAAGGCCAGGATTCAGACAGGGATCACAGAATGGAGGGGTATTATCCTTTTACTTCCATGTTATCTTCCCTCCTAAAATTACCCTTCTTCCAAACCTTGCTATTTAACCATAAAAGTGCCATTGTAACAAATGTTGCAAAAACAGAGGTCTCATCAGTGGAGGCTGGGAGGTAGTGCCTTAAGTTGGATGATATGTTGTCAGTGAAACTGCACTAATTTACGAAGCTGCAAAACAGAGCAAGAAATATATTCTGTGGATGTTTGAACTGGAACTAAGAGTGGGTTGCCAGGATCAGGCCAGCCATTTGACAGTCTGGAGTGAGGAGTGGAACATTTTCCGGAGTGTGTGCTATCTGGTAATCATATTCGTATCAGAGGAAACATGGAAGCTCACCAGGGTGCTTTCCAGATTAATCCTTACCACGGTGTCACTATGGATCTGCAAAGTGTGCTTCCGTATTGCCTGAGAATCGACATCACAGTCCCTGTGCTGTCAGCAAGGTGCCGTGTAAAGACTTCTCTCCCTGCTAGTGGATTTGTGCAGCACCCTTTAATTATGCTGTGAATTCGACTCCACCAAGCCGAAGCATTTTACGGCAGTTGTAGCACCCATCTCAAGCGCACCCAGGGCGCTTTCCAGATTAAATCTTACAACAGGGGTAAAAAGCTTCGGCTTGGCAGGATCGTATTGAAAAAGATCCCCAGAACCTCAAACTCCTACAATGGGAAAATATAGCTACATTTCTGTGATGCACATGCAACATTGCAGCACTATATAAACCACCCAGAGACGAAAGAAGGCATTGGAAATGTGAACGGCACCTTGCTGCCAGTGCAGGGACTGTACTTTCACAACACAGGAAGTACAGAAGCCCTCTTAGCAGATCCGCAGTGAATCAGTTGTAGGGTTTAATCTGGAAGGTGCCCAGTAGGCTGAGAGAGAAAAGGAGTTGCCTGACTTCCTTGAGGAACTTTCTCGTGTGACAGCATCTATTGCCCTTCTAAAGACTGTGGCGGACATGATGAGGGAAATTGCTCAAAGTATTCTCATTGGAATGAAAAGTTAGTTTCAATGGGACTACTTCAAGTAATTTCCCCCATCATATAGAGCAGAAGCTGTGGGGAAATGAGAGAAGATGGCAGAGCCTTCGGCAGGAATAGTAAGTTGGGGAACGGGTTTTTCAAAAGAAGCTGCAACAACAACTCCTACTATGAACACAGAGAAAAAGAAATGATCAATAAATAAGATGGGGTTTGGGGTTCCATGTCCCCAAAAGGTGCACAATCTAAAAAGTAATATAAAGAAGAGGACCCCAGTAATAGTTACTGGAGAGATGCTATGCTGAGGCTGGATAGGGCCAGTTGCGCTCCCCTTGATAAACAGAAGAATCACCACTTTAAAAGGTGCTTCTTTGCTCAGTTAACAGGGTCAAGCTGAGCTGTCCTGGATGAAGAAGAAATTGAAGATGCTCCCAGAAGCATCACCCATCTCTTTCCACTTTACAGACTGGGGCAAAGAGATGGAATGAAGTCCACAAAGACTGTGCATCTCACTCATTCCTCCCTGTCTAATATCCTGTTTCTCATTCCCCAACTCACATGTATCTGAGTTCCGATTCCCTCCGCACCAGAACTTCACGGATCCTCTCTATTTTGAAGAGCTCCCCTTCAATGTCATCAATAGTCGTTGTGGAGTCAGCCATGGACACTATCTCATCCTCTGAAAGCAGAACAGAAAAGAAGCCAAGTTAGACGAAGGGATGGGAAAAGAAAACGGATACCAGCCAGATCGGTAGTTCAGTACCCCAAGAAAGAGGAGCCGAGGCTTCGATCTGAAACAGTGCCTGTGATTATATTGGAGTTATTTCACACTTACCCCAGCATAACTGAGGGACTGAGACTGCTGTCAGGCTCGGATTAAAATCTGTCCAGCCTCCCATCATGTCTCCAAAAGGATCCGTGACCAGGTGCTCAACAGCAAGCAGCAACAAACACCATGGGAGGGAGAGATAACATTGCTGAAGAAAAAGGAATGTGTGTGACACATTCTCCCTATAGACCAAGGGCCAAACTACACATTGCATTCATTGTCCCTGACATGTGTCTTCTTTGTTTAGTAAGCAGCAGTTGGTGGTGGTGGGCAATCAGCTTCGGGACTGTTGCGTGGAGGAGGGCTGTATCCCTCTCGCCCTCCATGGCTACCATTTGCTTTTTTGCTCTTTGGGAGCTTCCCTTCCGGGGCAATGAGCAGCCCACAGTGGCCAATCCAGATTCATATGGTGGCAGGGGGGAAGAGTTAAAGCTCCCTCCTGCCATGCCACAGTTCCAGTCCTAGTAGTCCCTTCCTTGTGACCACTACTTACTTAGCAAAACAAAAGCAAGTCAGGGCCAACGGCACAATTAATGGAGGATGTAGTTTGACCCGGAGAGTTCAATAGCTGGCAGGACCTACTCAGCCTTTCCCTCCCAAATTCCCCTGAGGCAGACAGACTCCTTCCATTGCTGTGCCTGGATGGCTCATTTCTCTCTTTAATCCCTCTAGAGAAGTATCTTTCCTCCCTATCTTGATAAAGCTGTCAAAAAGCTGGGAGTAATTTCAGGCTGTGCACTCTTTTATGTAGATGAAGTGTGTGTGCTATAGTTGGCTTTTTATCTTCCTCCTCAGGGAACCCTCTCAAATGAAACTGACATTTTTCTTTTTCTTTTTGGCATTTTAAAATTTTATTGGTTTTTACAATATCTTAACAATCCAATAACATTTAATTAAGTAAACATTGACTTCCCGCTTACCAGTCTTCGTGGTTCATGTTAGCTATACATATAAACCATTGCTATAATAATTCAAAACATACATACTCCACATTGCTACTCAATTTTAGCCAACCCAACCTGCTGTAATTACTAAATTTCAAACCCTGCTGAAAGGTCCATATTAGAAAAATAGTTCTTTAAGTAAAGTAAAAAATGGTTCTCAATCTTCTTTGAAACATTCCAAGTTTTCATCCCTTATAAGTGCTGTAAGTTTTGCCATCTCAGCATACTCCAAAATTTTTATCAACCAATCTTCTTTTGAGGGCATTTTATTGTCTTTCCATTTCTGCACATATACTATTCTAGCCGCCGTGGTTGCATACATTAAAAATGTTAAGTTTCTTTTGGAGAACTCTCCTTGAGTTATTCCCAGCAGGAAGGATTCTGGCCTCTTAGGAAATGTCATTTTGAAAATTTTCTTCAGCTCATTATATATCATACCCCAAAAGGCCTTTGCCTTCCCACATGACCACCACATATGGAAAAACTTCCTTCACATTGTCCACATTTCCAACATTTGTTTAAAACATTTTAATACATTAATGCTAACTTTTTTGGTGTCAAATACCACCTCCACATCATCTTATAATAATTTTCTTTTAAAGTATAACATGCAGCGAACTTTAAATCAGTTTTCCATAATTTTCCCCGAGCTGCCATATTTATATTATGACCCACATCTTCTTGAGCCCATTTTATCATAGTCGTTTTAACCACTTCGTCTCTTGTCTGAGACTGAGACTCAGACTCAGACTCAAGACTGAACTATCGGTGTGTGCCTTCTACCCTCAACGTGGGTGAGTGGAGGAGGCATGATGCCATTTCTGTTGCATCAGAAGGAAAGCCTCTCTGCTGGAGAAAGGAGAGGGGAGAGAGGCTAATACAATGACTGCACACACTAGCCACTGGTGAGCTGGGATTGTGAAGGCAGGACCAAGTCAAACAACCACACTGGATATCAGACTGTGTGAAGGCTTAGAGTGGAACTCTGCTTTATGCAACTGAAGCAATCACTCAGTCAATAAAATAATGGTTCTGATCTAAAATGCAGCTTCCAGGTTATTAAACAGGAACATATAACTCCATTTTTGCATCAACTTGTTTCATTATTATTTTTAAACATTTATACCCTGCTTTTCCCCTTCAAAAAGGGGGTAACCAAGACAGCTAATAGTAATCTAAAACAAGTTGTTCTAGTAAGAACTAATCTGCCTACTTTCCTTTCACTATCCCTACAACTGGACTAAATTTGGTTCAGATTAAGGTCAACAAGTTAGACCCCTTGCATCTCAAATGTTCATGTGTCCATCGTCTTGGATTGGAGAGGATGCCATCATTACAAACTACACCATTGAGGTATCCCTGTGTGTCATTTACTACAACTGTACCTAATTTGGTTCAGATTGGTTAGACAGTCCACAAGCTAGCCCACTTGCACTTCGAAAATTCATGCATCTGCCATCTTGAATTGGGGTGGATGACATTATCACAAACTATGCCAATGAGATGTGTCTGTGTGTCACTCACTACAACTGTACCTAATTTGGTTCAGATCAGTTAGACACTCCACAGGTTAGCCCACTTGTGCATCAAATGTTTATTTGCGCCTCAAATGTGACTACCATCTTGAATTGGGGTAAATGACATCATCACAAATTACACCATTTAAGTGTCCCTGTGTGTGTGACTCACTACAACTGTACCTAATTTGGTTCAAATTGGTTAGGCAGTTCACAAGTTAGCCCACTTGTGCCTCAAACGTTTATGCATTTGCCATCTTGAATCAGGGTGGATGACATCATCACAAACTATGCCATTGAGGTGTCCCTGTGTGTCCCTACAGCTGTACCTGATTTGGTTCATAGTGGTCCAGGCATTGCAAAGTTGATGGGAGGGGGCACACACATGGACACACAAAATGGCGGGTGATCTCATAAGCCTACTGGAAAGTAGGCTAAGAAGAAGAAGAAGGGTGGGGGGACACTTTCACTGGTTCACATTTAGTTTCTGGGCTCAATTCAATGTGCTGTTTATGACCTTTAAACTCTTAAATGGTCTGGGACCAGGATACTTTAAGGATTGCCTTCTCCCATATAAATCTGCTTGCTCTTGGGTCTTTGGTTGGAGGCTCTGCTCTGTGTACTCCTGCCATCTGATGTGTGATGGGTGGCCACACCAGACAGGCCCTTCTCAGTGGGAGGTTCAGTTCATTCCCTTATTATTGGTGTTGAGGAAATAAATCAAAATGCTACTATTTCAGAGAACTTTTGGGTCATACGATGAGCATTTCCATTTTATGGCAGGAAAAGTGCTGTCTCTATCCACCAGGTGCCCATGACATCCATGCAACAATTAGCCACAGGAGAACTGAGTCAGCGGTTATAATATTGGGGCAGGGAGGGAAGAATCACATCTTCTCAATTCAAAAGCAAAATACTGCTGTTTGCAATCTAGGGCACTTTCCAGAGTAGCCTCTCAACAGCAGCAAAATGCTTCTGTCCAGGCAAATCGCTTTCAAAACATAAACAGCAGGGGGAGCAGTCTCTTGGAAACTAACAACCCCTCAAAACAGCAATTTTTAAACGCCAGATATATAACATCATAGCACTATAGCCCAGTGATTAAATTCAAAACAAGGCATTGGAAATATGAACAGCACCCTTCGGTCAGCGTAGAGACTGCGGTGTCTCAACACAGGAAGTGTGGAACCACACTTCAGAGATTCGCCATGACCCCATTGCAGGGTGTAATCTGGAAAGCGCCTAGGGGAACGTTATATCCCTGCAACAGAAGGATTACCATGCGCGTTACACACACACACACACACACACACACACACACGCGCGCGGTTTGGAAAGGCTATAAGACTCTTCACAGCAACCAGAGCCCTTAACTATCATAGATCTGACATTTTGCATAATGATTGACTCAACATTTATCCTGATTAGATAAGTGCACCTTTTGGAAAGGTATTTGATCGCTGCCTCATCATGACTCCTTACCACCCCTGCTGAGTAGCTGGGAAACTATGAGTACCTCCTCTTTTTCCTCCTCAGACGCTGTGAGAAGAGTTGTCTAGATTTCAACGCTGAACACAAAACAATCCAGTGAAGTTTCCGTTCACTGGATCTGAAGTGGTGCATCTACCTTCGGCATTTTTCTTCACCCTGTGCCGGCTTCAGGAGCAGCCTTGGGTATTGCGTTGCCAGAAGCGAGGCACCAAATGCTGCCTTTGCCCCACAACCCTAGTGGGGAGCAGCATCCGCAACCCTAGTGGGGAGCCGGTTAGGGTTAGGGCTTGGCAAGAGGAGAGGCACTCCTTGCAGGAGTCAAATCAGTCCTGGAGACGAGCTGCTCTGAGGACAGTGACGGGGACATTTGGTCACCTGCCTGGGTGCCCCATAAACCTGCTGCCTCATGTGGCTGCCTCAGCTTGACACCCCTGGCCAGGAGCCACTGGCAGCAAAAGCATCTTCTTGTGCCGCTGTTTTCTCTCTCATCATGCAGGCAGACAGAAGGAGCCTGGGGCAGCCTGGTGACCGAGGCCAGTGGCATACGGAGGGGGGCGGCTGTCCACCCTGCCGCCAGCGGCCCCCATCACCCCACCACACCCCCCTGCGTCTGACCTCAGATGCAGGGGGTGTGGCCACACTAGCAAGCGGGGCCGTGTACCCTGTTTGGAAGGAAATTCGGGCCAGCGCTGCCTTCGCAGCCTGGCCGGGATGGCTTCTTCCTGCTTGCAAAAGCAGGGAGAGGCGGCCAACGCCGGCTGAAACCTCTTTAAAATGGAGCTCTGTTTTTAAGAGGTTTCAGCTGGCGCTGGCCGCTTCTCCCTCCTTTTGCAAGCAGGAAGAAGCCATCCCGGCCAGGCTGCGAAGGCAGCGCTGGCCCGAATTTCCTTCCAAACAGGGTACACGGCCCCATCTGCTAGTGTGGCCATCTGCTAGTGTGGCCACGCCCCCTGTGTCTGACGTCAGGTGCAGGGCGGGGCATAGTGGGGATGTGAGGCACAGTTTCTTTGAACCCCCGCCGCGCAATAGTGGCTCCGCCCCTGACAGAGCTCCCAAGCCAGCCCACCTGGCTATTGCACCACCTGTACAGGAACTGCTGAGGCCAGCTGTGCACCCCCCACTTACTCTGCACTACATACTAGCAGAGCCAAGTGACGAGATCAGAACTTCATGGCTGGAGCCAGAGGGCCCCCCCAACAGGGTCTGGGCCAGTGCAGGAAAGAGCAGGCCTCCCTCCTCCCGGTATGCTCCCTGCGGCCGTGATCAGTGTCCAGAGGCAGAGTGCCACTAACAGAGGGTATGAATGCGACAAGGTTCACCCTCTAGGCTGTGAGAAAAAACAGATGCCGAAGAAGCACTCCAGGAACACCATGGCTGGGGCTGCAGCACTTGATCTTTGGTGACTCCGCCAAAGGTGAATCACGCCTCAATGGTTCGCAGCAGTGGCTGTGTCCTATACGTATATGACAAATATTTAGATACCGCTTTTCAACAAAAGTTCCCAAAGTGGTTTACATAGATAGAAATAAATAAATACGATGGCTCCCTGTCCCCAAAGGACTCACAATCTAAAAAGAAACATAAGATAGACACCAGCAACAGCCACTGGAAGGATGCTGTGCTGGGGATGGATAGGGCCAGTTGCTCTCCCCCTGCTCAATAAAGGGAATCACCACTTTTAAAAGGTGCCTCTTTGCTCAGCTAGCAGGGGACACAAGGTGCCAAGGACTGTATCTGCTCCTAGTGAAACTCACGAACTACGAACCTTCCGCCAGTCAACACAGCCACAGTCGTCTTCTTTTTGTGATATGCAAAAAGCAGCTTTGTTCTACAAGGCTCAGTAAACAAAATGCTATCCTTAAAGATAGCATTTTGTTTATGGGCCCTTGAACTTGTAGCCACCTAATGGTGCAGCAGGGAAGTAACTTGCCTAGGGAGCAAGAGGTTGTTGTTGTTGTTCTTGTTGTTGTTGTTAATAATAATAATAATAATAATAATTCGATTTATATACTGTTGCTGGTTCAAATCCCCGCAGGTATGTTTCCCAGACTATGGGAAACACCTGTATTGGGCAGCAGCGATAAAGGAAGATGCCGAAAGGCATCATCTCATACTGTGTGGGAGGAGGCAATGGTAAACCCGTCCTGTATTCTACCAAAGACAACCACAGGGCTCTGAAGCTGCCAGGAGTTGATACTGACTGAACAGCACAACTTTACTTTTATTCAGAACTCAGTCCTTTGTTCCATTTCCACCAGCTTGGAAGGAATTGTTAAGCCATTGGCTCCTCTGACACCTCACACTCAGTCAGCAGCCCCTGGCTGGGGATGGCTCAGCAGGGCGGAGGTGAAGAGAGAGGTCAAACATATGTGGGATAAAAGGGCATCTCAGAATCTCCTCTAACTTTAGAGGATATTCGTGTGTGTGTGTGTGTGTGTGTGTGTGTGAGAGAGAGAGAAAGGTGCCTGCTTCTAATCTGCCTCTGTGTCTCATTTTAATAACTTAGCTGGGAAAGGAATACATTGGGAAGCAGGACCCCAACATCTGGGTCGCAAAACTACTGCTTTAACCACTAACCAGCACTGCACTCAGTCTGATAGAGCATTTGCAGTGAGCTTTCTAGGAATTTGGAGACACAGGTTCAAATCTCCACCCAGCCAATAAACTCACTGGATGACCAGTCACTCTCTGCTCTCGCTCATCCTAACCTACCTCACAGGGTTGTTGTGAGGATAAAAATGTACACCTTCCAAGAAAGAAGGACAAGATACAAATGAAATAAGTAAAGGTAGCAGAGGAGGAGGGAGATGAAAGGAGCGGTGCCATCACCAGGTCTGCATTGCCCTTCACAAACCAGAGGTTCCCCCCTCATCACCTCCTTGCCTCTCTTTTGTCCGAGCTGTCTTGCTGCTTGCCCAGTTGTGCCTATGCACAACAAGAGAGAGCCGACATCGATGGCATTTAGAGGAGGAGTACATCACTGCTGCCAGCCTGGTGCCTTCACAGGCTACTGCTCAAAGTCAGGCGTTCAGAACAGATTTGGGGGTGTGGGGTGTGGGTGGGGTGGGGGGACACTCCCTGCTTAGCCTCTAGCTCCCCAGGTGCATTCCCAGGGAGGGTGCCTCACCTCTCCTAGGAAGACTCAAGCAAGGGCTTCACCTCTAGGGAGAACCAGCAGCATTTCTCTCAGGATCTCTCTGGCTGGAATCGAAGCAGGCACACAGACAGCAGGGTGCATTCCCCCCCCCCCGCCCCCCAGGAGCTGGACTCTGGAGCTTTGCCCGCTGAGTGTGCCCAGCAGACTCCTGCCTGCCAGAATCCTTGCCCGCTGCATTTTTGTGAATGAACACACAGAGACTAGAGCTTTTGGTCCACAGCCAGCTTTCCCAGTTCATGCGTTTCCCCCTCTGTGCCTAGACCTACTACACACCTCACCTCCTCCGCCGCTTCCATCCCCTGGCTAGACCGCTGACCAAGGAGCCCCCACTGCCCGCAGCACCACCAGGGGTGGGACGGGAGTGGGGCAGGCACGAGCCTTCAAAACCCACTCCTCTGCCAGGACACTTCCAAAGCAGCCCCAAAATAGCAGCCCACAGGGAGGCGAGTCAAAATCTCTCCCACATGTACAGAGAGAGAGAGAGAGAGAGAGAGAGAGAGAGAGAGAGAGAGAGAGACCCCAAGCATTGACTCGTTTTATCGTCATGCAGAGTTTCCGGATGTGAGCCCCGGGGCAAGGAGGGGAGAAGGAGCAGAGGGCAGAGAGCCGGTTCTCACCGTCACTCCCAGGTGTGCAGACTGAGTGCTTCATCTCACCTTTGCCTGAATCTGCTGCTCTCCACTTGGTGGACTCCAGGGATCCGTACTGGGTGGATGCCTTGTTCTCTTTGTCCATCCTTGCCCCTCGCTTGGGTTTGGAATCTGCCTTCTAAGTCGTCAGAATCCACTCGGCACTTCTAAGGAGCCCACCCGTAACTCGGGTTGAAAGGACGCCAGAGCCCACACTTTGAAAGAGAAAGGCACGGCGGGGGCGGGCGGCGGGGGGGATCAAAGATGCAGAGCACTGCCAAGCTTGGTATCTGCCTGTCAGCGGCCGCCTGCCAATTCCACACCGAGATGCTTTTGCACAGCTGCCGAGAGATGAAATAGAATCAGGAGGCTAGAGGTGGCTCTATTAAGAGACAGAGGGGCGCCCTCTGGTGGAAATAAAGCTTAACCACTCCTTGTAATCCTTTCAAGACCTTTGGATAAGACGTCAACTCATATTTCTGGGGTGGGGTGATAGGGTTGCTGAATTTTTCCTCTTTCTCTGTCCTAAATATTCTAGAACTATATTAATCAGCTCTTTCTGGGTAAATTTATTTGATCAGTCCTTTTCAACCTACCAGTCAGGTAAGTTGTAGACTAAAGGTAGAGTGTGCCGTCAAGTCAATTTCGACTCCTGGTGCCCACAGAGCCCTGTGGTTCTCTTTTGGTAGCATGCAGGTGGGGTTTACCAGTGCCTTCTCCTGTGCAGTATGAGATGGTGCCTTTCAGCATCTTCCTATATTGCTGCTGCCCAGTCTAGGTGTTTCAACATACCTGCGGAGATTCAAACCAGCAACCTTCTGCTTGTTAGTCAAGCATTTTCCCGCTGCGCCACTTAAGGTGACTAGTTGCATTAGAGTCCTCCAAAATGTTAGTAACTGAAGTATTAGATGCACCTGAACCCATTTATGCTTACACCCTCCATCCATTTCTCCCCCCAACCTTATAAATCAAAGGCAATAGAGCAAAAGAGGCATATGCATAATATCCTACCTTCAGTTCTGTAAGTCAAACAATGCACAGTCTTCAAGACAGATGAATGCTTGTGGATGCAAAGTTTTTCTGGCAGGAATCCTGTGACTTTCTTGGCTGTGGGAAAGGTAAGATTTCAAAAGGTGACATTACCCCCATCACTGTTAGTTATTTATTTCTCATATTTTTATTCCACCTGATATGTACATCTCTAGGTGGTGTACAAAATTTAAAACAATATTAAAAAGTCAACACAGATTAAAATCCTTGAAACACAATAAAAAACGGTCACATAAAACAGTTATTAAAACAAATTATTAAAAGTAATTCTAATTAAACACCTGTGAGAACAGGTGAGTCTTGAGGGTCTTTCTGAAAACAAACAGAGAAGGAGATGCTCTTATTTCAGTAGGGAGCATATTCCAAAGCCCTGAGGCAGCCACAGAGAAAGCCCAGTCCTGGGTCACCACCAAACGAGCAAGTGGCAACCATAACCGGACCTCTCCAGAAGATCATAACAGGCAGCAAGGATCATGACAAAGAAGGCGCTCTCTTAAATACCCGGGGCCCAAGCCATTAGGGGCTTTATAGCTAATAACCAGCACTTTGTATTTTGTCCGGAAACATAGCAGCCGCCAGGGCAATTCTTTTAAAACTGGTGTTATGTGTTCCCTTTGTGTTATCCCAGAGACCAACCCTTATGCTTTCTTATGCCTCATCCTTCATCAGTAACCAGCAGCTATCAATCTAGTGTCCAATCCATTGCTCCATCCCCAGCTGGAACATCAGCCTAATCAGTGACACCAGTGGAAAGTGAATGAATGGCCAACATGTCCTCTCTGGTTTACTTGTATAGTACAATTGCATGGGCATCAACTTGTAGTGAGTCAGGCATCTGTTTTAAGGCAGGTAAGTGATTGAAGAGCTATTCATGTGGATTTAGAGCCATAATGGATTTCTGCTTTTCACCAAGACCTGCAAATGTCATTCAATAGCCAGAAGACTCCCTGTAGCATTTTGGGTTACCCAAGGGTAGTTTTTGAATGTTGCTTTGCAGACTAACTGGAGTAGTAGATGATGTGCCCATTGTTTCAGTTGGTTGTGTGTTGTCTAGACTGCACTCTTCTATCTGGAGCATGCAGCAATGTGAATTGACGTAGCATATTGCAGAAACTATAATTAACACACACTGTGCTCTCTCTCCATATGACTGATAACCTAAACAAATGAAAGCAGCTAGTCATGAAATGCATTCACTTCATTTGGGGTGGGGGGTGGGGTGAGGGGGCAGTGAGAGGGGTGTTCATTTCATGATTAGTGAGTGCATTTGCAAAACACTGAACTGCTGTTCAAATTGCTTGTGGTTAACCCTTCCAGGATGCTGGTTCAGTAAGGTAAAGTGTGCTGTCAATTCGATTTCTACTCCTGGCACCCACAGAGCCCTGTGATTTTCTTTGGTAGAATATAGGAGGAGTTTACCATTGCCTCCTTCCGCACAGTATGAGATGATGCCTTTCAGCATCTTCCTATATCGCTGCTGCCCGATATAGTACCAGTGGGGATTTGAACTGGCAACCTTCTGCTTGTTCGTCAAGCATTTCCCCGCTGTGCCACTTAAGGTGGTGCTGGTTCAGTACAGTATCTGATTTAGTTAGCCCTGGAAGTTCTATCAGAGACAGATTCAGAGGTGCACCTAGGTAATTTTGGAGCCTGGACCTAAAAGCCTTTGAAGCCCGCTCCCCCCCCCCCGCAAGTTAAGCATCATTTTTAACACATAAATTCTTGAGGGCACAAACTTCACCACCCAGAGCAGACTAAAGAGGATTTGGGGGGCCCCAGGGGGTGTGGAGGTCTTGGACTTTGGCCCCGAAGTCCAGGGGTAAGAGCACGACTGGAGAGATCTAGTGAGCCCTGGAAGATCTATCTATCAAAGAGTTTCCCAGGGGCAGCTCTTTTGTAAGGTGGGGTGAGGTGGTCACATCAGGTAGTGTTTTGGGGGGCACCAGCAGATGCCCTCTGGCGGCTGCTGCTGCTGCTACCATTGGAGCAGCTTTTCAGGGTGATTTGCACTCCTTGCAAAGCTTGCATGAAGCATAAGAGAGAAGCGCCCCCATGCTACTTCCAACGCCCCTCTGCCCTGTCCCCATGCTACTTCCAAAGCTTGGAAGAGTCGTTTTTGAAAGGCTGGCCCTCACTCACCGGGGTTGTGGGACAAGGCAGCGTTTCTCACCTTGCCTCAGCTGCTGCAATCCCTTGGGAATCCACCAAGGTCACCCCACAGTCTGGCTTGTGCATAGTTTAATTGTCAGAGGCATCCCTGGGAGGAAACGGGGCTGAGCTTAGGGTACTGAGCATACAGCAACATTTTGTCCTTGGCCAATTGTGTGGCAAAAGCCCCGAAGCCACAAGTCGCCTGTGCGAAAAGCTAGAGGAAGAGGGCTCAGCTTAGTGGGCCACAAGCCCCCGGGAGACCTTCAGAGCTCACCAAGAGCAGCATTCAGGTCCTGAGCAGCAACTCTGGATCTTTTCGAGGGATCCTTGTGATGCCCATCTGGTCACTTCACACCCTATTTAACATCCTCTTTCCCCGCAGAACTGCCTTTAACCATGAAGCACAGAGGCAGCAATGTAAGCAGAGCATCTTTCCCCATCCATGCTGCAGAAAACTGCATCTGGTGATTATCTGCATGTTATGCAGCTGTTAGCAACACAGGACTCCTGCCAGGGGCGGGGGTGGTGGTGGTGAATCTAGGCTCGTTTAGTTTATTAGCATCCATACCAACAGTGGCCAAAGCAAATTCACAAATAGGACACACTAGAGATCTTTGTTACTCCAGCATCTGGTAGATGGAGGTATATCTAGAACAGCTTTCTGCAGGCACTCCTAACATCCACTGCCACACAGCACTAGCCCCTGGTGCACCTGTTCTCCAAAGCATGGGCGCTTTTATGCATGAGCGCAGATACTTTTTTGTTTGCCCCTCCTCCAGAAGAGCTCTGTTCAAGCAGACATTGCATTTGCTTGATCTTCAGGCTTCAGCAACATGTTTCTGCTCCGACAGAGCACATCTGGAGTGCAGGCAAGCTCCGAGAAGTATTTCTGGCCCTGTGCAAGAACACAAAAGCATCCATGCTTCAGAAAGCAGGTGCAGCAGTGTGGGGGTTAGCACTAGGTGGTGGTGGATTCAAGGAGCGCCTGCTGAATGCTGCTCTGGATGTCGGTCATTGTCCCTGAAAATTGACACTGCACATTTGACTAACATAGCTTCTGCTTGACCTGCCTTCCAGATACCTAATCCTTGCTTCAAGCCATTTATGCATGTGGTCAATCACATCAGCTGGTAGCAGTGAGTTCCACAAGATGGTTATGTGCCATATGAAGCATTTGCTTTTGTTTGTATTCTCTGATCTGTTTCAGTGGGTGGTTAAACACATTTCTCTTTTGAGAATGGATAATTGTTGTTTACTCACTCCATCCTACTAACAGCTCAATGAAGATTTAGTGTAGTAGAGCACAAACCCTCAGCACTTGAAGCTGAATTACTTTATGCACAGGAGTATTTCAAAACAAGCGCATCATTTTGATCTTGTAAACTTCAGTTCCTGCAGTTTGCAGAACTCCGGCTTTGGTTAGAAAAAGCAGTTTCCACTCTTCATTAGGTTCAGCCTAGAAAGAATGGTATAATATTTGCTATCCACATGCAAAATATATGTTTATTGTTTGAAAAGGAAGAATTTAGACCAAGGGGCAACTGATGAGGAAAAACATTTCTTTGTCCATAGCCAAGGCACACAGGCACCAAAGTGAACAGAAATGGGCAGCAGAAGCGCATTTGATTTGCTACACAAGAGGCACTAGTGCAGACTAGGACAGGAAGCTGTATAGTTGCTAAGAGGCAGTTCCACTTGGACAATATAGATAAACAGAGCACTCACACATTCATCTCCTCCTTACATATTCAGCTTATTTTACAAATAAAACACCACTGATTAAACAGGGGAGCAATGCCGTATACAGGATGACTGCCAAGAAAGTGGATTTTTAAATTTTTGACTTGTTGTTTTTATGAGCTATCATTAAACATTTGGAACACCTTGCTTGTAACTCAACATCTTTGGAAACCATCATCATCCTTTGGTATTTATAGAGATTCACTAACAAATGGCAGAGAGGAAGAGACACAAAACCTCGATGGAGGAACAAAATGGCTGTTTCCTGCTGAAAGAGAAACACCTGTAAGCTTTTTCTCACCTTTTAAAAAGCAAGACACCTATTATCATGCTTTAATTACATACATAAAATGGGAAAGAAACACTATGACTCATCTCATTAAACGATGCCTACCATTCATTTGTGAGCTCTAAACATGTGTCATCTCATATTTGTTTTGATGTGTAGAGTAGAACAATTTGAATTAAACTGAATAGTTGACAGCTAAAGTAGTCCTCTGAAGAGGAAATCACAGTAAGCAGAAAGGAAGATATAACCACTTTAAAGAGATTTATTCTAGGCAATTTACAAGTATGGAGATGTGAGACTCAAGCCCGAGTTTATGAGGCAATTGAGTCTGCGAAAAGACGACTGCGGGGAGACATGATAGAGGTCTATAAAATCATGCATGGTGTGGAGATAGTGGACAGAGAGAAATCCTTCTCCCTCTCACATAACACTAGAACAAGGGGTCATCCCACGAAATTTGATTGCCAGGAAATTTAAGACCAACAAACAGAAGTACTTTTTCACACAACACGTAATCAACCGGTGCAATTCTCTGCCACAAGATGTGGTGACAGCCAACAACCTGGATGGCTTTAAGTGGTGTTTGGATAACTTCATGGAGGAGTGGTCTATCAACAGCTACTAGTCTATCAATGGCTATAGGCCACCTCCAGCCTCAAAGGCAGGATGCCTCTGAGTACCCGTTGCAGGGGAGTAACAACAGGAGAGAGGGCATGCCCTCAACTCCTGCCTGTAGGTTTCCAGTGGCATCTGGTGGGCCACTGTGTGAAACAGGATGCTGGACTAGATGGGCTTTGGGCCTGATCTATCAGGGCTGTTCTTATCTTCTTACTGGTTTCAATGGGAAAGTTAATCATGTGTTTTAAGTATCTCCCATAAAAATCAGTGGGAATTACTGTAAAGGTTCTAACCTGCAACTGAATTGTTACCTAAAATGTTTGTTACTTAGGAACCTCAGTGATAAAGGTGCAATTTTATTCGGGCAGACCACTTAGCCTAGTGGTCCCTCAGTATACAGGCACTCCTGCTTCTTCCACTCGTCATAATCACAAGTATTTTGCTAGTAATGGAGAAGGGCTGGGGTGCAAATGCATTTCGTGGCAAAATGGTTGCTATATGCTTGAACTTGGGTCCCTAGGAAAAGGAAATACTAACATGACCACTTAACAAAGGTTTAATACAATTGTGGCACTAGGACAATTAGATTCATACCATAGGAGACTGTGGGTGGCAAAAATAGATTTGCAACAGAGAGAGCTTTTAAACAGGCAATGTGATATATTTCTTACTGAGGCAGGAGTAAAAATAAGATTGCTTTTCAGAGCACCATATTACCCTCATGTTCTCCCTATTACCCTCTGCTGAACTGAAAACATAGTAGGGCAAATCACCACCAATCCCTTGCAAGGACAGTTTACATTGTTCATTCTTGGTAGCTGATAGTCACCCTTTTAACTGATGTTGGCCACTCACGTGGCTCAGCAATGCATTTATTAACTTCTACAAGATATGGAGAACAACCAATATGTAAAACAAAGGATGTGACCAACTATTTTGTTTCTTAACCAAAAGGGCAACATTAATGCCTGGCATACATTCAAAAATCATGAAAGGTAACTTGATACATCCAGTTAATACAAATTTATTCTGTGGGTAAGATCCACTTCCTAGGAAAACACTTACTGACATTTAAAATGGACCAATCCAGAGGTGTGCATGTGTGTGTATAAAGCTTATTCAAATAACTTCCATTCCTAGGGACGAGGATTATATTTTTATCTAGCTGCAACTGCAGAACAGTAAAATAGCACATTCAAGCTTCCTCCAATCAAAAGGCAATTTGTTAGCAGCAGCAGTTTTCATTCGGCAAGAAAAAAATGAGTTTTTCAGAATTACTAGCTCTGAACAAGAAGCAAGATTTGTGGCAGTTTTAAGTAAAAGGCAGATTACTGTGTGTGCGATTTGAAAGTTCACCTCCCTGTTTCGTATGAGATTTATAGCATCCATCTTAATCTTTATTCTGTGATATGTAATCCTCTAACACACACCTGCTTATTCTAGATTTTTAAAAAATCAGGAACTTTAAAGCAGAATTTATAGCCTTCAGATTTGCCTAACTCTATTCCCCTTGATTACAATGAAAATGAATCAGTCAAGCCAGACCACGTTATGGCTGACTATGCAGCAAAACCTTTTGAGTACAGTTATTTGTCGCCAACCACAAGGGTTCTGTTCTGGCAAAACCTTGTTGTTGGCAAATTCACGGTTGGCAAGGCATTAAAGTCTATGGGAAACAGGGGGTTAGGGGAATTATGACTGCAAAAAGACCTAAAAAGACATAAAGGGGGAAAAAAATTTAAAAGGTTTTTTAAAAGCACAAAAGATCTTGTAATATCACCAAGTCACCAAGAATGAGCAGATCATGCCTCTGGAAATTTTTTGAACCCGCCAAAGTCACTCCAAGGCCTTCTAAAAATGGCAAGGGACAGCAAGGGTCACAAAGAGGAATGAGCAGATCGAACCTCTGAACCCACCAAAATCGCTGAAACCTCCCCCAAATCACTAAAAGAAACACCTCACCTACTGCAGATACTCAGATCGCGGTTGGCAAGACCTGTCACAATTTCTTATTCACATATAGAGGTTGAATATCCCTTATCCAAACTGCTTGGGACCAGAAGTGCTCCGGATTTCAGACTTTTCTGGATTTCGGAATATTTGCATACTATAATGAGATATCTTGGGCATGGGATCCAAGTCTAAATACGAAAGGTTACTATACACTGTATTTTATTTTTTTAGGTTTTATTTAAAGTCTCCAGCACCAAAGTGAGCGAGTGAGCTGAGGTGTTTTGTTTTTTGTTTTGTTACGAAGCGCTCAGATGCAACAAGTTGGTGCTGGAGGCGCACGCCATGGTGGCTTCCGGATTTCGGAGCATTCCGGATTAGGGATACTCAACCTGTACTCAAACGCGTGGTTGGTAAAACCATGGTTGGCAAGGGATGACTGTACTTACAAAATATTCTTATTATGCACTGTGGAACAGAAGCAAAATTGTAGAGATGTGCAGAACTTTTTGACAGTGAAAATTTTAGACTCTAAATAGAACACCCTTTAAATAAAGGGCCTGTTTTGAGCTTGGAGCAGAAGCCGGTTTCAATTGAAATGTTTAAACATTTCGACAACTGGGCTAAAAAGCCAGGCTAGGCAGTGCTGGCCCACCGGGATTGGGCTCAATCCTGAAGGTTCTCGTGCACAGCCTAACCTAGGCTGTGCATGAGAACAGCCTCTGTGTGTAAGAGTTCTTGGCGATTGCTGTGATGAGCTCCATGTCTGGCCTTGAAACTAACTTGTGCTTCACTCACTGCTCTGGTCTGCTCTGCAATTTGCATTGCAAGATGTACTCAATCAAAATGTAGCTGAAGTTGCTCTAGTTAAGCATAGTTAATGTTTGCTGCTAAGTAAGGGTGCTGCTGTGACAGCTGTTGCAATGCTAGGAAGTAATGTAAGGAGTCATAATGGTGCAGGGGCGTAACTACCATTAGGCAAGGGGAGGCAGCTGTCTGGGGGCCCCCACGCCTCGAGGGACCCCCCAGAGACAAGTCACATGTGAAGTGAGTGTGTGTGTATCAGCGAGGGGCCCCCTTTAAAATTTTGTCTCTGGGCCCACTCCAGCCTTGTTACGCCCCTGTAATGGTGTGTGAGAGAGCAACTTGTGCCAATGATGTTACTGCAGCACAGGCACTATGGCTGGCTGGGTCAGTGATTCTCTTTTGGCCATTTTTGTACTGTGTTTGGAGTGTGTGTTTTGTGTTGGGACAGATTCCCTTTTACTATGTGCTTCTGCAGTGTTTTTCAAGACATGGTTGCAAAATGCATTGGAAATTGCAATGCAAAACTTGTGTGCATGCACTCTGTTAGTGCAGCTTTTTCCAGCCCTAGGGAACAATGGGGAAACTCAAAACATCCCATTGTTCCCCATGGATAGCTTCTAGGAATACCAGAGTGGATTGTGTGGTAGGGCATGATAGATGCTACCTACCACCCAAGACCCAACCCACAAAAGAAATGGGCAAGCAGGTAGTTTTTAACAAACTTTTTACCTTTCCCCAAACCTGCATAGGATCCTATGAGGCAAAACCGAGAATGGAACCTCGGCAAATATCGAGATCTTCCTCTACAGTAAATTCAAGATAAAGTAAAGTTGTGCCATCGAGTTGGTGTCGACTCCTTGTGACCACAGAGCTATGTGGTTTTCTTTGGTAGAATACAGGAGGGGTTTACCATTGCCATCTCCTGCATAGTAGGAGATGATGCCTTTCAGCATTTTCCTATACTGCTGCTGCCCAATATAGGTGTTTCCCATAGTCTGGGAAACATATCAATGGGGATTTGAACCAGCAACCTTTTGCTCCCTAGGCATGTTACTTCCCCACTGTGTCAACTTACTCCTAACTTCAAATATACTGTTATAGTATTATTTATGAAAACACTCTGGATTCTACAAATCTGTTTTAACACTATAAAAGTACCTTTGAATTTATCTTATGATTTTGTATATGTGTAAATGCTTTTAATGTGGGACAGGAAGTAGGAGTTACTCTTAAATTAACATGCAATCTAGTCAATGTGGATTTTATATTCACATTATAGATGTGAGGAAAGTAAAGTACTCTGCAAAATGATTTATATATATTTTTAAAAGGCTTCAGTGTGTAAAAACCAAAACTCACAGACACATCAGTATATTATAGGATCACTTTAAAAATATTGTTCAAAAGGAAGCTGGGTGATTTGCCAGCAATAAAACCTACATAGACTCCTAAGTAATTTCACTCCAAAATCCCAGCCCATTTCTGAAAAGTGCTCCAATATCCATAAATATGATTGGATTGGTAAAAGCAATCAAAACATGGTCTTCCTGAACAGTCCCTGCCCAATCCAGGGTATTTTAAAAAGTGATTTAAGTGCTATGAACTACAACCAAATTTGTCTTAATCTGGAAAGTTAAAACTACATTGATTTCAGCAGAAATGTTTTGAAACCCTTTCCCCTGAATCTTGAAAACTCAAATTTTAGAAAACATATAATTTCTACAAATATTTACATCAATCATAAAAAATAACATATTTATAAAATCTTTATAGTTGCTTTCCCAGCAGATATGTACACTGTAAACCATACTGCTCTTAGAAGGGTTCCTCAGAACTTCCATGTGCATTGTTTCTAATGACTTCATGCCATTTCTGCAAAGTCTGTTCTTTGGCCCACAGACTGATGAAATGCAAGACTGTTACCAATTCCTTGTGAAGTTCTCATCTTTCATAGCTTTCACAAGCCAGTCCCTTTCCTTGTCATCATCAGAGTCACTCACATCACTGGAATCTGCAGCTAGGAGACGGGAATAATTAATTTTTTTCTGCCGTGGCAGCTTGGATTGGACAATCAGGAACAAGATTAACCAGAGAATTAAAGTTATGGAACATGCCCTGTAGAGCACAGCCAGGCCAAAGCTGTTCACAACAAATCCCCCTGCAAAGCTGCCCAGACTGGCTCCACATCCATAAGAGAGGCCCTGAAGGACAAGATGCAAAGACCTCTCTGTGCCAGGCGTGGCAATATCATCTGCCAGCATGTTCACAGCCCACCACAAGGCACCATTGCTGAAGGCACAGAAAATCTGGATTGGCAGAACTGCCCAAGCGTTCCATAGAAATGAATAGTAGAGCAGCTGTGCTGCCAAAGAGCTTAAGCTCAAAGCAACTGTGCCACCACTCGAGAGAGCCCTTAGTAACCTGCTTTTGAAGATGTAGAGTAGAATTTCAGCAATCAGTCCAATGGCCACCGAGAGGCCCATGAATAACTCACTACTGCCTTGGTCTTGCATTAGCCAGAAGAGAAAATTCTGCACAGTTGATCCTATGGCTCCCGTGAGGAAGACAGTGACAGCCGACAGGATTGTTCGGCCATCACTGCCAATGAGGTTCAAGGCTTTGACTGTTTTATTGACATGTTCATTTTTTTTGGAGAGGTGGATAGGAAAGGAGATACTAACAAGTAATGATAAAGTTATCAACAAGGCATAGCCATAAAAATGCACAGCAAACCGTGGGATATTTGTGCTCAAGAAACAGTTCAGCTGACCCACAAATACTGTGATACTACAGACACCCACAGATGCTCCCAAGTAACTCCAAATCCAAAGGTTCCCGTATTTATCCGCAGCATCAACAAAGTCAAGGTACTCGTAGAGGCTGTCATCAACCATCCACCCAAGAGGTGCAGCCAAGAGCTCCCAAAGCACAACAGCACCTAGCACCATGAGAAAGACCTGGTGCTCACTGTCCAAGAAGTCAGTACCTTGTAGTAACTGAGAGCTTACGTCCTGTGCTCTTTCCCAGCGGCCTGACAGGTTTTTCAAAGCATAGGGTGTTTTTGTAAAGGTTACTGAGGATGTGTGAAATGTAAAGTGACTATTTAAGGAGCCGTTTTCCTCAGAGTTCTCACTGATGTTCATGATGTCAATAGTTGGGCTTCTGCTTGCCTTCACGGGCCCATTCACAGTAGGTGACTCTAACATTTCTTCCACTGATACAACTTCTTTCCCAGAAGCAGATGTCATGCCAGAAGAGCTAGCTGTGATTTGCTGTTTAGCTATATCAATGTCATTGACTCCACTGTTTATCACAGAAGGCGTATTTATAGAGGAAAACATTTTGAATGGCATAGACGTTGCTGTTGGTTTTCCAGTAGTCACCAAGTTCTTAAAGGACACTCCAAGTGATCCAGTGGATAGGATTTTGTCATCCGTTGAAGGGTTGGGATTAATTGTACTCAGACTATTTATGCTTATATCAGGCACATGGGTTGCAGTTAGTAGTTTCCCTGCGTGCTGGCTCATGTTACAATATTTATAGACAATGTCTTTGCTCAGTGGTGGGACAAGAGTAAGAAGCAAACCTGCTCCAACGGAACACAGCAAAGATCCCGTGATGAGAGCTTTCCTTTTATTGTGGGTTTTTGCTAGGTAGGAGCATAGCGGGGCCCAAAGGGAAGTGATTAAATGTTTGAGTCCTATTATAATCCCTACTAATGGTGCCGTTAGTCCCAGCTGCCGAAAGTATAGAGTTAAAAATGGAACTGTGCAGGCATTTCCTGCACCATAAAGAAAATGGAAGAGGCTAGCAAGGGTCAGTGCTTTATTCACATCCCATTGGTTGTTTGTACTCATGGCTTCAGATGCAGGCTTGATTCCCAGTTGGGTCCTGCAAATTAACAGAGCAAAGGAAGACTTATCAGTATCACCTAAGTTTAGAAATGTAATAATAAACATTTTTCTCTTGTGATCACTACAAAATGTAGTTTTGGCAATAAAACAACAGGCTTCCATTATATTTAACAAAACAGTTACTCTGCTTGATGTTTAGTCACAGAACTATCTATATTAGGTACAGTTTTCAGAAGTCAGTGTTGAACTAAAATCTAAATGCTGAATCAGTCAAATCCTTCTTGTTGTCTCAGATGATCTTAGGTGCTTTTTAGAAAACACAGTGACATGGTTTTTTATTTTTTTAGTGCTACACTTATGCTAACTCCTAATCCAGTACCAGTTGCAGACACTGCTTTCTCACATAATAGAGGGGGTGGGGGGATAAGCATTCCCCATTTAAAAAGAGCTCCTGTGCTGGACTGCAAAAGAGTAGAGGGCCAAAAGGCAGAGTACACATTTGAAAATAAACAAAGTTACAATGGGATGGTGGGGTGCAGGGTTCTATCAATCATCATCACCACTGCTACTAGTGATATCATAGGGATTAGCAGGTGCTCATGATACTTGTCCCAATGATATCGCATTCCACAGTGCTCACAACAGCAATAGCTGTGCAAATGAGGGAAACAGAACATTCTCTCAAAGACAAAATATTGCAGGTTGAAAACAGGAAAAATGCTAGATTATTGCAACAAAAGTGGTTCCTTGACTAAAGAGATCTGGATCCCATGAAACAAATGAAAAACTGTGCATTTATTGCATGAGGAAAAATGAAAGGTACACAATGCTGAGAATTGTAATACTGACTTTTTCCCATTGATTAGGCATACTTTAAAGAGCTCTATTGGGTAAATAAAATGCTTGTATTTGCATTTTTGCCTGGCAAAGAAAAAAAGATCATGATATGGAAAGGAGTGACTAAGAAAGATAAAGAGCTGCTATACTTAGATTTCAACGCCTATGACAAAGAGGTGTTTTTTTTAGTATTTGTTTAGTATCAAGTGTGTCATGACTCCCCAGTCAAACTGAGGGCTGACCTTGCTAGGAAGCAACCCTTTTGAGTAGCTGATTCCACAGGGAATGCCATTTTCCTGGTTGTGTGTCACTTTTGCTCAGAGGCGTAACTATAGGGGGGGCAGGGGGGGCACGTGCCCCGGGCGCCATCTTTTTTGGTCACATGGGGGGCGCTGCCATGACAAAAAAATTTTTTTTTAATTTTTTGTTAATACAAATGTTTCCTGCTCAGTGCAGCAGCACTGCAGCAGTCAAGGGAGCACGTCGGCGCCCCCTCCCCCACGAGCGGTCCCTTCCGCGCTGCCCGCACCCCCCCATTGCTTTGCTGGCGCCTGGCGGCCAGTCAATGGCCTGGCTTGGCGGCGGCGGCAGGCGCTTGTGAGGAAAAACCTAAGTATAATGTAGTATGTTGGGGGCGCGGGGGGGGCGCCATTTCAATGCTTGCCCCGGGCGCCGTTTTCCCTAGTTACGCCTCTGCTTTTGCTCCAGTCAGCAGGCGACTCAGACATCACAAGAAAATATCTAAGACCAACACTATGTGGGCCAGAGCAAGAACAGGACAGCAGAACAGAGTCCAGGCTTTTAAAAGAACTGGTTATTTTTAAAATCAATATTCCTAGTAGTTATTGCAGGGGTGTAGAGAGCTTGGTAGGGGCTGGGGGACAAAGTCTGATCAGCGGCTCCCCCACCTGCGTACCTTCATGCATGCTTTGCGTGTGCACACTACCCAAGATATGCCCCCCTCCCTGAGTCTGACATCAGACTCATGGGGGAGGGCACAGTGCAAGAACAGGGCTGTCACAGCCCTGGCAGAGTTTCATTTCCCCTGTAAGTCATCGGTTCGTGGAATCGCTGAAAGGGAGCTCCCTTTCAGTGTATCTGGGAGTAATTCCCAGTGAACAAAGTTGGACTTACTTCCAAGTAAGCATGCACAGGAACCACTGTTTCCTCTAACAGGGATTCCCAGATGTTGTTGACTACAACTCCCATAATCCCCAAGCAAAAGCCATTGAAGTGGGGGATTCTGGGAGTTGTAGTCAACAATAGCTGGGAATCCCTGTTAGAAAGAGCACTGACAGGAACATGCTAACTGAATGGTATCAAATCATCCGTGGAGGAAAAATGTATAAAGGTTTTGTTTGTTACTTGCAAAACACTGAATGGGTTCAAATGACATTTAGATTTTTATTCATAATTTAGTTTAGTCAAAATCAGGTCTTCCAAGAATTGCAGAGGAATACAAGTTGTACAATTAGACTGCAGGTTGTTGCTGGTGTTTTTAAAAGGTATAGATGTCTTTAGTGAAGACCCTAAAGCAAGTGCAACCCACTTGTTAATGGAAGCTGTTTCCCCTACAGTGGGAACCTGGCCATTTCCATGGCACTAGCCATAATCTTTCCAGTTCATTATTTCCAGTTCATTAATTGTATGAATTGCCTATATTTTGAGCAGTTTGTACATAAAAGTAGATTAAGTTATGGGCAGAGTTTGCCCACATTCGTGTGAAGGCAGGATGGGTGTCTGTACAGATTCCAGTAAGTACAGCTTTCTGTATCAGAAACGCTCTTGAGAAGAAACAGCTTCTATATAAAGCAAAAAGAATGCTTTAAAAAAATTAAGGTAAGCTGCTTGGCAGAAATGTAATGCACCCTTATTCTGTCTATCATGTCACTCTGAAAGCAGAAGTCTAACCATTAGATATTAGCCACACCCCTCTCCCAGCTCCACATTAACCATTAAGTTAATGTGATTACAGACAATATCAGTAGGGTGGTCGCCTGCCATTAGCAGCCTTGGTTTTTGCCCCGCCGGCTGAGGCCATTAAGGGTTCAACTGTCTGTCCCTAATTTGCCAGGTTAAAACGCAGCAACCCTCTAGCCTCCAGGGGACCCAGAAGAGGTCTTGGGTTGGCACTCACACGGGCCGCTGTTGAAAAGGCATCGCTGGAGTCCTCTTGGGTAGGGGCGCCCCCTCGGCCTTCAGATTCAGAACCTGGTCTCTCCTCCCGCGACAGAAACGGAGCGGGACCAACCCGGCCGACGCCCTCCTTACTCTCTCGCCACCCGGCAGCACGTGGTGGGGCCTGGGAACAAGCCGCCCACCCTCTTCCCCCAGCACCTTAGGGCGGTTGCCATAGCAGCCGCAGCCGCAGCCCCCGCCGGCCTCCCTGGCGCTCACGGGAGCTCCAGTACCTGAGAGGAGGGGGCCAGGAAGCGGCGGCGGCTTCCACGGTCTGCACGCGGACTCTGGGCACGGCCTGCTGTCACGGGGAGACACACTCTCCGCGCGCCAGCCGGCGTAAAAGCTGGAACGGCACTGGCTGGAACGGGCCATTTCTTCAATAAAAGTGATGCGGGGGTGGTGGGGGGGGTGGTGGGGGGGGGACCCTAGTGGAATGTCGTAGGGCCACCTGAGGACATCTGAGAGCGGAAACTTTTTCAACGTCATATTTTTTTATTAGCGCTTATGGGGTTAGCCCTCATGGAAGTGCCAGAATGGATATATTTTATAGTCTTCTTGTGTACAAGACAGCGGCATATGTTAGAGACCTGATGAGACCAATATTTTAGAAATAAAATCCACGCATTGTTAAAAAAACTTAAAATATTCTTCATGCCTACCCAATCAAAACCCATTTTAACAAAGAATGAGGGAAAGAGAGATCGGAATACTGTTTCTGAGGCATCAAACAGTCAGATTCACATGCCACAGCCACACAGGCGTAGTACAGATGCACTGAGCCACAAAAATATAGACTCTTACAGAATCCACATTTTGATACCTATTTTGGGTGATAAACAGTATTCCTGGGAAAGGACCCAGGACGGCAGCTTGCCAGCAATCCAAACCAACCAAATTCACAAGTCTCCTTGGGCTAGACGGGAAAGCTATTAGCCCCTATCTGTGTCCAGCAGTTATTACAATGCCGCTCGGTAAACCCCGTCCTCTGTGCTGCTGCTGACGTGACATCTATATGAGTGTTGAACATAACTTGTGAATAGGGCTACTGGCCCATTCAGTGTACATTCTGGCTGTGACGGGGTTAAAATAAATACAGCACACAGGAAGAGCGTTTCAAGCCTAAGGAGATATACGCCACGTCTTTTGGCTCAGTTTTCTTTTGAAAGACCCGTTCCAGCTTCTTCCATTCCGGCTTTTGCGCCAGACCTCAGCGCGCATGCGCCAAAGAGCACCTGTTCGTGGCAAGGGAACTGAGGTAGGCTGGGCCCCGCCCTGGCGCACCTGCCCGCCACCTTAGGGGATGCTCTGCTGCCTTTTTCTTTTAGTCTCCCTCGAAACTCCTCAGTCCTCCGAGGACGGCAATAGGGGCGGAAAGCAGCCCAAGTGGGAGAGTCACGCTGCCACTAGGAGGCGACGACGGGTGGCCTTGAAGATCGGGATGAATCCCCCCGCCGGCAGTGCACACCGGTGCACGCTCCTCCCTGCATCGACAGTCGCTGGTGATCCTGGCTTGTTTCCTTCCCGTCCTCTTCTGCCTTAGGGTAGGGCTCCTCAGACTTTCTTTGGCCACCCACTGATGCTGTTGGATTACAACTCCCATCATGCCCAGCCACAATAGCCAAAGCCCATTGTGGCTGGGGATAATGGGAGTTGTAGTCCAGCAATATCTGGGGTCCCAAGTTGGAGGAGCCCTGCCCTCCCCTGGACGTTTTCTGCTCTTCCTCCTCGTCGATTCTTCTTTTGCGTTACAGATTCCGTTCGTGCTCTGATATTCCCAAGCTGCTCTCTTCCGGCCCTGTGACACTAGACTTGCTGGGCGAACAAACAGCGACGGGTCTCGCTTCTCCTCGGAGAAAGGCACTTTAAAAACTACTCTCCGCCCCGCCCTGTGCGCGCACCTTCCGTTTCTGCGCTAGTCCTGTCTGCTTGCTGGGGTGTAGAGACAGCCCTTCCCAGTTTCCCCTTATCCCGGTGTTACAGCCTCAAAGTCTCTGGCGCTCTTTTTTCTGCAGGCCTATGGCTCAAGATGGTTGAGCTGAGAAGAAAAGGAAAGCTGCACTAATTGTTATCAAAACAGTTCTCATCGTTTCCTCTCTGTTCAGCTCAATACAGTAACTTGGAAAACTTTGGACTTTGTGTCGCTGACTCCTTCCAAAAGTTTAGAGAACTCTACCGTGAGTATTGCTGCTAGGGATAAATCATTTGAAAGCCAGGCTTAGGATCAGCTAAGGGAACAACACCCACCGTTTAAGATGAAAAATCCTTGTAATCATGAGTCAAAGTACATGAGCTCCAGATAATATGTTGTTTTAAGTACTTGTAATTACAACTGAGGGCAGGAAGGAACTATGAATACCATAACACTATAACAAAACAAAACAAAAAATTATACGAATGCTGCTAAGGAAATATTGTAGATTTCTCCAGAAGAGTTGCATGTAGGATCCCTAAGTAAGTTAGTTAATTAGTCATTCATTCATTCATTCAGCCAGCTAGCTAGCTAGCACATGGTTATACCACCTCAACCCAAGGTCTCAGGGCGGTTCACAACAAATAAAAACAAAACATTAAAATAAATTAAATATTAAAAACAGTTTAAAACAAATCAATAAATAATCCAAAATTTAAAAAGTTAAAAAGCTAAAAGTTGAGGTCCATTCATGGTTCCTGAGGGCCAAGCTGGATGAGATGTTAATGTGGTGTTTTCTTCTGTTTCATAGCTTCTCAAAAATTAGTTCCTTTGTTCATTCTAGACTTCTCATTCTTCTCCTCTGTGTGTGTGTGTGTGTGTGTGTGTGTGTGAGAGAGAGAGAGAGAGAGAGAGAGAGAGAGAGAGAGAGAGAGAGAGAGACCTACGGCATCAAAAACCCAAGATGTTAATTCTCAAATTCAGACAGATAGCCATCTAAAAAACTGCTGGCTGACATCCAGACTAATCCTCTGCCAATATACCAGGATTTTCTATTGTGAAAGGGAGTGGGGTGGTCTGTGAATTTTTGGCAGTCTCCTCTTCCAGCAGCGGCTCCTGAAACTATGCCATTCAGTGTTGGGGGGAGAAGGGAGATGACTGAAAATTGCCACTCACACAATGTGCACACCTTACATCGGCCCCTTCCTTTAGCTTTGAGGGTGGTGGAATATGTCACCCCATGGCACACTTGCCACCTGAGGCTGTTGCCTCATGTGACCATATGAGAGAGCTGTCCCTGAGCATAAAGCTTTCTAAGACAATGTGGAAAAAATCTGGGCCCCAAAGCTGCCACAACTGAATGTCTCAAAACAACACATTATTTTTTTGTTCTCTGGAAATGTTTGCATATAATATCCCAGTTGTTCTTCAGCATGTCCTCTCCAGAGCCGTAACAGCCACTCATTTTTCCCCTTTTGGAAACCATGAGTGTTCTTAACATTAGATGGTCTGTTGGAGGCTGCGAGGCCTGTTAAAACTGCACTTAAGATACTGGGGTGCATACCTTTTGGGAGTCAGACAGATTACCTGTTCTGTTCAAGAGGATGTACAGCCTTAAAGTGGAGATAGTAAACTCAAAAGTACAGAAAGAACAAAAATTATCTTCTTAAGTGGCCTGACCAGGCATTCTCCCCTCCTTATTTAACACTCAGATGCACATATCCAACATCTTTTGAAAATATTTAATGATTCCACTTTCCAATATGCAACCTCTATTACATCTATACAAATAATTTATAATTAACTTACATAATGTACATGTTTAATGCATCTACATACAAAACACAATTCAGAGCAATCAGTTGCATACCCTTCTGGTTTATAAACCTCTAACTGCAGCACCATGCTTGGAGAACCAATTAAAAGTTTTAAGACAGCAGATGTTAGGGTTTCTTTAACTCCCCCTACCCACCCACCCCAAAGCCCACCTTCCACTGACCTACATAGTTGGATTGGTTCCATACTATCTGTGCTTCTATAAGGCCTCATTTGATCTTAATTTTTATGATCCTCCGTTCTTGCCGTAGTACACTTGTCCATCTTTATACATTCCAGCATATCTCTGTCCTCAGTGTGACTCCCTCCCTTACAATAAGCCTCGTGGCCCTCTTTGTCAATTATTCACACTCAAGCATAAGACAACTGAAGTAGGACAATGTATTTCTGCTGAGAAATCTGAATACCCTCCTATGCAAAACTTCCTACTGTGTGTTGATCCAAGAATATCCTATGTTTGATACTTGTGGGTTGTGGCTTGCTGAGTACTGGAAATTCCTCAAATATTATTAAGGAGTTGTTTGTGCTAAATTTCAGAATACTAAGATGTTAGTCTGTAGCAGCAAGTTGATGAAGTCCCATGCAGCCTTGAAGACTAACCAGTGTATTGTGACAAGAGCTTGGCAAGGCAACAAGCTATTATATTAGGTGCACAAAATGGTAGGATTATAAATGCATATTGACTTGAGGTATATCAGAAAGTATAAAGCAAGTAAACAAGGTGAGAACCAAAGATAAAGGGAATATAAAAGTCCCCTGATTTTGCAGAGTGCAAAACATAAATACGAATACAACAGACATCTGATGAAATAGGGAGATACCCACAAAAGCTTATGTCACAATAAGCCTTTGTCATCTTTTGATGTGTCACAAAGCCGGATGACAACCACAGAAACATTGGTAACAGGGTGCTAGGAAAACCCACCAAGTTAACATATGGCAATTCCTTGCAACATTTGAGATTATGGTGCAAACTGCAGAACACAGGAGAAATGATACCTTCTTCACTAAAGGCAAAACTATCACCTCCTATTTTGCAAATGGAGCAGTGTGCTATCAGGTGGACTGGCTCTTTGCAATAAGTTCACGAGGGTGCAGAGCACTGTGCAATAAGGCATATAAGCATGCCTGAACAAAGAGGTTATAGTAAGTCAGAGCTGTTCTAGCATGTGTCTTTCAGACATGAAAAGTTTATTTTCTTCTAAACAGCATTTCTCACACCTTATGGTGTGTTCAGAACGCACCATTGGGAATGAAGAAAGTACCTTATATTGCTAATTATATGGCCTCAGTAATCTCTTGAATGAATTGAAGCCTAAGCATAGTTATAGCAGATTCCTGATTTGTGTCGATCAAGAACATCTGGTCAAACCTGATATTCATTCAGTCTACTTGATGTGTGAGGGAAGAATCTTATGTAGTGCAGGAAACTGCTACATCATGGCTGAGAGATTACTGATTTGTGGTTATAATTCCAGGTATTCTTCTACTAAGCCTACTGTGCTTTATGTTGGTTTCTGCTGTGGAGCAGAGAGTCCAGACTTTGACTTACAAGAATATATTTCTGAGAAGCATAAATAATACAGTCAGCTAACCAAACAGACCAAGGACCAGCCAATGAAGATCCTGTTCGTGTGCACAAGAGGGCTGGCTCATTGCCATTTGCTGCTAGAGGCAAATGGCAACAAGCTGCCCTGCCACTCCAAGGCTGAGTGACAGCCAGTGCTGACACCGACCCACCCCCTTTCTGGCCCCGCCCTCCATCCCCAGGTGCTGCTGGCTCAGGTGCTGGGCCACGTCACTGTCACCGATGCTAGATGTTTGCGCTGTGCACCCAGCAGGAGGCATCAGGGAGTGTGGCTGTTTGGCCTCTCCACTGCTGGTGCACTACTGAGGCGGCAGCAGGAGTGCTCTCTCTCTCCCCCACTCTCTCCCCTTCCCTCCAGCAACAAATGAGTCTGGAGACACAGACAGAGTGAGCACTGACTGGTTCCAATTGCCATTACATTGCTAGGTTGTCAGAAAGGAGAAGTCACCCCTCACTGCATATGTGTGTTCTCTCTTGTTGTCTCCCTTTCCCTCCAACAGTAAGCCTGCCTGCTTTGTCTGCACCTGGTCGTGGGAGGTGAGTGGGAGGGAGGGCTGCCAGAAGCACACAAAGGCAGGTGACGGCCTGGCAGGATTCCACAGAGGGGCAGTGGCAGTGCATTCTGCTACCCCGCAAAGCGCCACCTGAGGCCATTGCTTCATGGAGAAGTTGCCCATGGTGCACAGTCACTGTGAAACAGGGTTGTTCTACTCAGGATGCCAGACTAAAACTAAAGGGCTCATGTGAATTAGCCGTTTCCACAGCATGGCCTCCATTTCAAGTTGGCTTACTTTTTAGCAAATTCCAGTTTAGAAACTAGAGGAGTAGTACAGAAGAGACAACTCGTGGTAGGTATTAGTCTCTACTTCAGTGGCTCACCTATTTGAAAAGCATGCTGCATCAGTCCTAAAACATGAGGCAGTACCAATTTAGTGCATACTGCAATGCATATTAAGCCACTTCCTGTGCTTTGTGGTAGCCTCTACATCAAGTATCATGAGCAACGTAGGAGAGTCAGGCAGGAGCCTAGCTCTGTGCCATAGCCAGGTCCATCAGCCTTCCTGCTCCTCTACAGGAGTACAAACTCCTTCGTTGATGCCATCTGTGCTGGAGGTTGGCCACCTGTGTTCAAGTTCATAGTAAAAATGCTTTCATGAGAGTTGTTCACTTGCCTGTGGTGGTTCTACAAAACAGTATTTTTAGAATGTTTGGGCAGTGCTCGACTCAACAGAGCTGCCATCTTGTCCCTGAAGGATCATTTTGAATATACATTCATTTAACATTAGTTATTACCATTTCACTTGCTGAGCAAAAGGTAAAACAAGCTTATTCTTCCCTGGTCTAAGAGGAAAATACCCAGGAAATGTTCTGGTCTTTATGGTTTTCTGGTTGTATGTGTGTGGCATAGAAACGTGACATTCTTATGCCTTGTTATTTCCTCCTGTACCTGCTCCCCAGTGTATCTGTCATGGTTACCGAACCCACAGTTTCTCTATATTAGACTGGACTCTGTTTTCCCTGGCAGACCTGAGGGACTGTTCTGACTAGGTTCCCTTGCCTTTCCTCGTCACCTGGAGCCCTTCGTGTTGCTTCCCCAGCCATATTCCCTAAGGACACCCCACAAAAGATTTCAGTAGCTGTTACAGCCACCTTTCTCATTGAATAATGCCTGCAAAAGTGTTGATGGGTAGCAATAAAGACTTGGGTAAGTATTTGGCCAGTCCTACATCTTCCTCTTCCTGGAAGCTGTTCCGCCTGGTCCTTGTCTTTTGCAGGCAGTAGCTAGGTTCTAGGCATGGAAAAACTTCAACACTGCCAGAGAGAGAGAAAATTATTTGTTAACCAAATATACAAGCTATAGGTCAGACTCTTAAATGTTTCAGTATTCAGTTCTGATGCACTGGAATAGCTAGTTCCATACTCCCATTCCACTGTATGGTCCCCACCCCCACCCCGCCCATGACACTAAAGAGAGATATTAGATCTTGGCTGTCTTTGGTCTTGTATTACTGTTTTTAGGCATTATTTTGTATTGTGAGATATAGTTCTGATTATTTAATAAAGAGATTTTTTGAAAAACTGATGCACAGTTTATGTCAAAACCCTTTGAGTTTTTGAATGTTTGAAATGCAATGTGACCCAAACTTCATATAGTGTGTGCACGCCACTGACTTAACAGTAGGGGGAAATCGGCTGGTGGTGACTGAGGCTATTTTATACTATCTATCTCTTATATGAGATGATGATGATGATGATGATAATAATTATTATTACATTTATGTCCCGCTCTTCCTTCAAGGAGCCCAGAGCGGTGTACTACATACTTGTTTCTCTTTCACAACAACCCTGTGAAGTAGGTTAGGCTGAGAGAGAAGTGACTGGCCCAGAGTCACCCAACTAGTATTATGGCTGAATGGGGATTTGAACTCAGGTCTCCCCGGTCCTAGTCCAGCACTCTAACTACTACACCACGCTGGCTCTACACCACGCATCTGATGTGAGATGACCACCACTCTTTTATTCAATGAACAATGCCTGTAAGAGTATACTTCTGCTATAAAGCACAGTTGCTTTGTATGGCAGATTTAGGATTCAGTTAGGAATTCTGTATCTGTGGAAACCTACACTGGGGTTCTTCAGTGCTAAATCAAACCGTCTAGATAAAATTTCTGTGCAGGGCAGCTGAGCTCATAGACTGCTGTATATGCAAGCCTACAGGTTTCAGTGTTTATACAAGACTGAAGTGTTTGTAATTAGAGACCAGTATCTTTTATCCAGCAATCTTTCTGATGCTTGCATTCCATCTTTCTGACTAATAATTGGTCTCTGGCATTTTGTTCCTTGGTCATGCTGAATTTTTATGCTTGAGCAGGCCTGTAAGCCATATATGCTGTAGGTACTCCCTTTCTGTTTGTAACCTTCTGAAGGAATTCCAAATACTCAGTGGGTTTTTTTCATGTCCCACATCTTTGGAATATTCAAGGTCCACTCAAGCCCATAAAAAATGGGAGTGGGAATAGGACAATGCCCTCAGTATTGCATCTACATTGCTCTTCATCTCCCTGTATTCAGAGGTGCATGGTTGAACCTGGCACTTGTTTTTCCAGCCTTTTGCACAAAGGTGGCTCCAGAAAGAGGGCAAAAGTGGGCAAGCGCCCCTCCCCCCGGCCACACACACACACACACACGTTATTGCCCACTCATTTCTGTTTCAGGGATCTAACATGTAGGACACAGCTCACCCACCCAGAAATGCACTTTGCTGCTTCTGTGCCCCACTCTTCTCCCCACCCCGGTACCACCACTGCTGTTGCAGCCTGCCAGCCACACTGCATAGCTCATCTGTAACTAAGACTTGTTCATGGATGTGGAATGCTGGGAGAATGAAAGCCTTGAGAACTGTTGCTGCTGACCTCAGTCAGACCCTTGGTCCATGTAGCTCCGTATTGTCTACACTGCCTGGCAGTGGCTCTCCAAAGTTTCAGGGAGGCATCTTTCCCAGCCCTATCTGGAGATGTCAGGGGTTGAAAATGGGACCTTCCGCATGCAAGCAGATGCTCTACCACGGAGCTGTGGCCCCATCCTCTGAGGGTAATGTCTTATAGCTGACAGCGCTCACATGTCATCACTCTTCCAAAAATGCAAACCATGGTGAACCCCGCTTAGAATGTGGACAATTAAGGTTTGCTACCTCAAGACAAGCCCTCCACCCTAAAAGGTGCACTCTCTTTCTCGACAGAGGAGCAAAAACAGAGACTCAAGGAAGAAAAATAAGGGCACAAGAGATGAGGTTGCAGAGAGACCTGTTGGCAGGGAAAAAGATAATGAGTGTGACAGATGCACATGGCAGAAAAGGAAAATGGTGCAGAGGCTGTGGTGTGTATGTGTTTGTAGAGTAACATGTATAAAGACATCTTTAGGTAGCTGCAAGTGCAGAGCTATTTGCGAGTGGGGGAAATAGAAATAGAGGTAACAGAAATGTGGGTACAGAGAGCTGTGATGGTACAGAGGGAAAATGGGGATAATTGAGAAATGGGTCTGCTTTGAAGAGATCTGTGGGTCGGGAGACAAACAAGGGGTATAAAGAGATGGTATTCTATACATGTGGTACTGCAGAGAAAAAGAAGAGAGTGCACCCTATGGGTACAGAAAGAATGCTTGCTTTTTGAAGGAGAGGAGGCAGGATAAACAGAGATGGGTTCAGGGAGACCTGTAGTGATGCAGAAAGAAAAAAGGGAGCTAACAGCAACTAGATTAAAAAGAAAACACTAACACAGATTTTTATGTAGTAATGGGGTCCTCAAGTTAGTAGCACTAAAAGTGGCCCTCTGTTATTTTTGAGTTGTGCACCTCTGTGCTAGACTGTGACACAGAAACTGGTATCAGAAAGTGGGGGTGAGGGGGCAGGAAGAGCCCTACCTGATCACATTCTTGTAGACTCGTCTGGAGTCCTTGTCCAGGCACACAGTGAAGGACCGCTGTTCTGTGCTTTTGATATTGATGTGGCGTGTTTCAATCTTGTTTGTCACTACCTGAAACAAGAACTCTGTTTAGGAAAAAACTTGGAACCAGCACTTTCCCTAGCTGGTTCTCGGGAGAGGTCCAGTTGTGGTTGTCAAAGGCTCATTCGGTGGTGACCCAACACTGGGCCTTCTCTAGGGTTGTTCCAGGATTTTGGAATGCACTCCCAAACAAAATGAAAGCCTCCCCAACTCTGACTGCTTTTAAGAAACACCTGAAAACACACCTGTTTAATCAGGCATTTAGTTTTAAAGTCCACCGATATTTATTCTTAAAAGTGTTTTAATTGATTTGTTCTGAATTGTTTTGTTTTGAACTTGTAAGCCACCCAGAGATTTGTATATGAGGTGATATAAAAATCAGCTAAATAAATCACTCCTCCAAAGCTGTTCTTTGCCCCATTTGAGAAAACATATAGAGGTTCACTGAAGTCCTCACGTGGCTTGACTGCTATTAGTCCTTGTAAAAGCTAAGTATCATCCATAATACATTAGCTACCATGTTCAATAACTTCCAGTGCCACACAGTTTATTCTTACCTGTCATTACTTTAATTGCAGCACAGCTTTTGGAAGCAATTAATGTGAGAAACTCTTTGCCACTACATATGCTCTGCACTCTAACAGATCATCTCAGTAAAATCTATTTGTGTGTCAGGACAACTGGAATACTGGCTGTTCAGTTTTATCAGTGGGGAAAATAAATGTGTATTGTGCACCAGAATTTCATCGGGGTCATTAAGATGGTGACAGTTTTACTGCTGACAATGGTAGAAACTTGCGTATTGAGAGCTAGTATACTGTAGTGTGCAGTGATCTTCACTGTTCTTCAAGCGGGGGCTTGAATAGCTGTTACAGCCACTTTGGCAAAAAAATAATAATTGTAGTGTGAGAGCGATTTCCCATGGTGCTGACCTCTGCAAGTGCTCCACTTGCCCCAGTGCTGGGTGGGAGCTTTGTGCTGGGGCTCAAGAGGGCTCTGTTTCTCATAAAGGAGCCTCACCAACACTGGGGGAAAGGCCGCACTGTGTGGTGGGTTCCATGGCCTCTGCACAGTGCCGGGAAGCTGTGTGGAGTATTTGGCTGTGGCTGAGGCTCTGCACAGGCCCAATAAACAATTAGTCAAGGAGCCGCACTTCAAGTCAATGGGAACTGCCACGGACTCCCAGGCCTTGCAATGAGACACACAGCTGGATTGGTTTGAAGGTTGGTTGTGGCCTGAGAAGATCTGGGTTTGAATGCCAAGCTCACTGGGTGACCCTGGCACAGTCTCTCTGCTGTGAGAATAAGGAGGATGTGCACATGTAGGGCTATCATTGTCCACCATCCTGAGTTCCTTGGAGGAAGGGTAGCAGATCAATGTGAGGGTTATTTCTTCATTGCAGATGTAATCAGGTTAATCAATAAATTATGCAGAGGAGAACTCATTGCCAATTCATTTCTCAACTGTAATATGCTGTTGCTAATTGCAACAGAAGTCCTGCTCCGACTTCCAGCTGTGAAGAGATGTTTGTTTTACTCAGATCTTCAGCTCAGTAGGGATTATTTCTGGTAAAAGGGAGATGGATCTGATGAGAAACATCAAATGCACTTAAAATGGAACAATTTTTTCTTTCTTTCATTGGCATGAGAGAACACTTCTGCAAGTATAGATGTTAATCTTCTGGGGAAGAAGTGCCATTTAGAATACTAATAAAAGCATTTTAAAAATCTTTTAAAAAAATTAATCCTTTAGTTTATAATCCAGATATTCTACTAGGGATGTGCGGACCGGTTCGGGAGTTCGGGATCGAACCGAACCCCACCCCGGTTCCGTCCGGACCAGAACCAAACCTCCAAACAAGTCCACAAATTTTTTCGATTTAAAAAATAAAAAATACTTCTAGCCCCTTTGGGCGACTTCCTGTAGGCTGCGGCGGGGGGGATGTCCTCAAAGGTTCCCCCTCCCCCCGCCAACCTCTTAAATCACCGCCGCAGCCTGGGGAAATGCTTCATTTTGGCCCGTTTGGGCCTCCGTAAGTGCATGCAGTGGCCATTTTGGCCACCGCCACGCATGCGTAAATGGCCTCTGTGAGGCCTGGCATGACCTAGGGCCTTGCAGAGCTCATTTGTGCATGTGTGGCAGCTATTTAGTTTTTTCCTAAATGGCTGCCACGCATGCACAAATGAAGCATTTTCCCAGGCCGCAACAGTGATTTAAGAGGCCGGCGGGGGGAGGGGGAACCTTCACGGACCCCTCTCCCCCTGCGGCCTACAGGCAGCCTCCCCAAAGGGACTAGAGGTATTTTTAATTTAATTTTTTTAAAAAAAAAATTCGCGAACCCCCCTGGACCGGACTGGATCGGGTGGGGGTCGATGGGGGCCGGACCAAATTTGGCCGGTCAGGTTCGATTCCAGTCCAGACTCGAAATGAACCAGGCCAGCCGGTTCCGTGCACACCCCTATGTTCTACAGATCATTATGGGGAGGGAGCAGGGCTGCTACTTTGCCTTTGCAATGTTGTTGGTATGACATTTATCCTCTCTAATAAAACGCTTGGTGTCCGTCCGTGGACGGGCACCAAGCGTGTGTTCGTGCCTCCCTGCCCTGTTCTGCGCCTGCGCGAAGCGCAGGCGCAGAACAGGGCAAGGGAGACACGCTCGCCGGTACCCGGCGGACATCTTGGGCGGCCAGAAGCGGCTGCTCAGAAGAAGCCGGGAAGAGGCGGCGAGGGAAACGGCGGGGCCAGAAGCGGCCGCCGCGAAGATAGCAAAGAGGCGGAGGGGAAAGAGGCGGCGGGGGAAGCCGGCCGAGGTGGTGGCGGAGCCGCCGCCGAGGCCTGGCGTCGCCGCTAAAGCCGGCCAGGGGGAAAACTTTGGGGCCCGACTTCCCCACACTAGAGCCCGACATCCCCGCACCCCCCCCCCCATGAACAAGGGCCAACATGGCCCAGGAAAATGCCACCGCGGCGGCCGCCGCCAACCGCCCTCCCAGTAGCCCGATCCCGCCTTCCCCGCTCCCCCACACATGAACAAGGGCCAACATGGCCCAGGAAAATGCCTCTGCGGCCGCCGCCGCCAACCGCCCACCCAGCTGCCCGAGACCTCCTTACCCAAAGAAGAACCAACCCCGACGACCGAGGAAAAAGGAGCTCACAAAAAGAGCTCCTCTCTCGGCAAAGACACTGCCCAGACTGCCGCTGGGCGTCCTTTACGCCCAATGCAACAGTCCGGGAAGAGGCTTGCCCGAGAAATGAGCTCTGCTTGCGAGCTCCTTTCTCCGTCGCGTTCAAAACAGTGAGTAAAGTTGCCAGGTTGGGGGGGGGGGGGAGCGCAAGACTCTTCTGGGCAGGGGAGAGGGGGAAGGGAGGAGGGCGTGGGGGAGGGGGCAGGGCAAGAGGGAGGGTTGGAGGGGGGAGGGCAAGAGGGAATGGGGCAGGGGGGAAGAGGGAGGGCCAAGAGGGAGTGGGTCAGGGTGGAGGGGCAAGAGGGAGTGGGGCATGGGGAGGGGAGAGGGCAAGAGGGAGTGGGGCAAGAGGGAGTGGGGCAGGAGGAGGGGAAAGGGCAAGAGGGAATTAGGCAGGGGGAGGGGGAAGGGAAGGGCAAGAGGGAGTAGGGTGGCAGGAGGGACTGGGGCAGGAGGCTGACAGGAAGGGGAGGGTGTGAGCGGGGTGGGAGGGGGAGGAAGAGAGGCCAGAGTGTGGGGCAGGAGGGAGGGTGGGACAGGAGAGACAAACAAACACACACACACACACACAAAGAAAAAAAAGATGAAGAACACATAAAGGGGGGTAAAAAGGCTAGCGCCCGTTGTTATAACGGGCTTAAAAATACTAGTTTTAAATAAACATATATTGGGAGAGTAGAGATGTCGACATAAGCTGTTGAACCACACCAAGACAGAGACTAATAGAAACTCTGACCAATGATGAGCTGGAGGAGGAAAATATCGAACAGCAGCACGGGCCGATGGGGAAAAAGGAAAAGTTGTGCCGTCAAGTTAGTGTCAACTCCTGGCAACCACAGAGCCATGAGGTTTTTTTGGTAGAATACAGGAGTGGTTTACCATACCATTGCCTCCTCCCGCAAAGTATGAGATGATGCCTTTCAGCATCTTCCTAGATCGCTGCTGCCCGATAAAGGTGTTTCCCATAGTCTGGGAAACACACCAGCGGAGATTCAAACCAACAGCCTCCTGCTCTCTAGGCAGGTTGCTTCACCACTGCGCCATTAGTGCAGCTGAAACACAACTCTTGTCAAGCAGCGTGTCCAGCAAACTAGTTATATTACATCTCTCTGAAGAACCCAGAGCTAGGTCACCTTAGTCCTTTGGCTCTTGGGTTGAGAGGGCAGCCAACCAACATCCAGGCAACTGAGCAGCTTGCAGTCCCAATACATTTCCTGTGCAGCATCCACAGTGACCCTCATGGAAGGGCTCTTTCTGCTACTACTCATGGAAGGGGAACCTTCTCAGAGGCATATGAGGTTCTGCAACAATTACTGTACTATGTTGCTCCTGTGCTAGTGCAATATCTTCCACTAGTGCAAGAACTTGCCTAGAACAGCGGTTACTTTCTTTGCATAATGACCTAGTACCTTGTGCTAGTGTAGACTAGTCTGGATGCTGTGCTCTGTGTTTATTTCTTAAACAGGCAGTTTTGTAAGCAAAATAACTCATGTTTCAGACTTTGCTCTGCCATCCTGGTCATCCTGTAAAGCTGCCATCCTGGTCAGTCAGGTGCAGATTCAGTAGTATATGTCGACAGTTTGAAGGGACCCCAGTTCAAAGATCAATGTAGGCTCAACACAGTGTTGCTGAACTGCTCTCTATGCATTGTTCAAAATGAATGAACTGTTAATTTTTTTTAAGTTTACATTAAAATCCCATTTTAAGGCTGTTGACTTATCAGTGAAAAGGATCAAATAGAAAACTGGTAGTTGCAAGAATAGTTTGTGTGCCATTCACCCCTATTTGTGAAAGTACACCCACAAAAGAATCCACTCTAATTTTCCTTAAAATAGGAATTACCTGCCATTGAGATTTTAGCAAGATGTATCCAACCACCTAATAAAAATCCCATGGAGACTAAGCAGGTTTGGTCAGCGGAAGGATAAGAAAACAAATTGCAGTCTGTGGCTGGCATCCTGACTACCATGGCATGTGTGCTCCTGAGTCCCTGTGCTTCTGAACCAGGGGTGCTCTTGTGCAAGAGCACAAATACTTTCAGAGCTTCCCCATGCTCCAGAAACTTAGTTAGGTCAGAAACACCTTGCTGAGGCCAGTGACATGTTTCCATTCTAACAGAGCACTTCCCGAGTGCAAGGAAGCTCCAAAGTGTACAAGAGTGCACATGGTTGGAATGTGTGGGAACTTGGGTGAGGGCTACCACTGCATGCCTGCTGATGTTAGGAGTGCACATGTAGCCATAGTCAGATGTCAGACTTTATGTTTAGGCCTAAAGGCTACTCATTAATGAGTCCAAGATTGCTGATTTTTTATGCAGAAAACTTTTAGAACTGCTCCAGAACCTATCCTACACATCCAGGGGATCTATACATTCCATTGAGAATATTCAACATTTTGTATGATTGGTCTTCTATTTTCTACTGTGGATTGCTTGGGAACCCTCCATTCTTGCAGGTACTAGTCAGCATCACTAAAAATCAGAGAAGCCACTTACAGAATATGACCGTCCTGCGAGGTTGGAGGTTTTTATGACTTCAGCAACATTCACATTCAAGCGCACCAGATCTGCAGTGGAATAACAATGAGACATTGAAGAAATAAGCCAGAACCGTTTCTTTGCCTTGCTGGAGCATTCTCATGCTTGCTCTGCCCAGTGCCAGCACATGGTCCCAAATCGTCTCTATGTAAACACATCAGCACAAACCAGACAAAATTTCTATCACATGACTGGGGCCTACATACTTGAGTTCGCAAATATAAATAACTGTGGGGCCCCAGTCTAGATTGGGACTGCAACATAGAGGTTTGACAACCCTGCCCCCTGCCATGGTCAGAATTTGAGGGCCCTGTTGCTGCTATTAGGCCCTCGAATTCTGACCGCAGCAGTGGGGAGGGCACTCCCCATGAGAGCTCTTTTCTTGGCCAAATAGCAGTGATTGGAACTAAGGTAGGGCTAGATTCTAGTCTAGATTGGAACTGTGGTAGGACAAAGAATTAAAGGATCCCTCAGAGCTGCAGTCAGATCCAGATTGGGACTTGATATCTGAAAAATCAAGCATGGAGGCTCCAATCAAGTGACAGGTGTACTGTCAAGTTTCGGTCTTGTTAGCAGCAGCTGAAACAGGCTCCGGGACAGTGGCTTACGTATTGCACAGTGCTGCAGAGTTTCTCTTTCACAACACTCAGGCCAGCCAGCCCCTCCCTCCAGAATCTGTCTTAACAATGCAGGAGGTTTGATGCCAGAAATGGTCTGCTGGAGGCTGTGCGGTTCAAGGTGCTCACTCCCTCTAAAGATTGATAAGCAGTCCACAGGTATGCCAGGGAGTTTTTCAGCTTAAAAACAAATGGAGTTCTTAAAAAAGAATTAAGTAACACATGATTGCTTAAATGTATAGTTGCACAATGGAACTTTTATATAAATAAAAATGCACAGCCCCCCCCCCCCCGACAGGAGGGCAACACTGCAGAGAAAATCAATATTCAGGGCAAAAGCAGGGATGTGTGTCATTTGAGAAATGCAAGTTGAGAGGTGGAGAGCCAGTCTTGTGGTAGCAAGCATGAATTGTCCCCTTTGCTAATACTGTAAGCACCCTTACAGTTAGAACTATGGCAAAGTAAGAGGTGAGCATCTGCAAGATGACTCCCTCCCCCACAGCAATTCCCTAGCATGTTGTGGACCTTGTTGCTTTCTCTTCTTTCTTGATTACTTCCTCTGAGATCCCTGTCTCCAGAACTAAAGTGGACATTTCAATCATGGTTGGGTGTTTTTTTTTTAATTGGCAAAAAGTATTCCTACCCACTCAAAAAACAAGATCACCACCTGCTAAGGCTCCTCATTACTTGGGCTCAGAGAGCATGCAACTGAGGCAGTATAAGCCACAGAGCAAGTACTGTATATTGTAATGGTGGGAAAAATAATTGCCATTGTTGACAGCAAAGCTCCGGCTCTCACATAGGGATTCTTAACCATTAAATACTACAGAGCTGGAAGCTTGGCAAACAGAGGTGCTTGTTGCCTGCACACAGTCTTTACCTTCAGTCTGATTAGAGGGAATGGCTTTCATCACCAGGCCTGTGGATCGCAAAGACACCGTCTCCTCCTTCTCACGGTTACTCAGCAAAACCTAGACAGAACCACTTGATCAGTCACTATTACGTTCCACAGTGATCAGGACATTAGCCCTTGGAAACAGTGGGGCAGGCCACCAAGGTGCCACCAGTACAAGCCATTGTGTTTATGGAGAGCTGGCGGGGAAGTGATGATGTCCCAATCTTTGAGCCAGACCCAGTTCATTAACTCCTTAATTATTGCAATCGCTTTTAAGGACAGAAGGAAACATCTAAATTTCAGTCAACTTGTGGCACTAATGTGGGTTCTAGACAATGAAGTTGTTCAGTCATGGCATAGTAATTAGTAATTTATCCAATTATAGGAAGATTACAAACAATAAGGAAAATCTCATCCTATAAAAAGAGGGCACAAAAGTGATGAAACAGAACTATGTTACAAATGGGTGTTAAAGGTGGAACTATGTGTTTCATTACCACTTCATGTCTTCAAAACCCAGCTTCCACTTCTTCTTTGCAAAATGGGGTTAGGAGGGCAAGATATTTAGAGGAGAAGTGGCCTTGCCCACCACTTTCCCCCTCAATTCTCCACCCTATGGTTGCTTCCCCACTCCCCACTCCCACCCCAGTAGGATTCCAGAACTGTGTTTTCACAGCAAACTCAGGTCTAGAACCTGCACTAGAGGGAAAGCAACTGCAGGGGTGGCATGTGAGAAAAGAGTTGTGTGCTCTTACAACCCTGCCCCATACAATTTTCTGCCAGAAATCATATTGTTCTGAACCTGCTCTGCAAAGCAGATGTGCTGGCAGGGCTTGGATAACACACAGTGGAGACCGAGCATGTAGTTCTGCTGCTAAAATCCAGTTCTGGTATCCTGAGTTTCTAATGGTGGGTCATGAGGTCCTTCAGGAGATGGATTCTAGAGACTATGTAGGATATGGGTGTGCCCAAACCAAGGTTTGAAGTGTGGTTCGAGCACTTTTAAGGAAATTAGAAAGGGAACTTGAAGAAAATGGAGAGCATACCTGCTCTCCACTGCCCCTTCCAGCTTCCTGCTGGGGCAGCATGTGTCCCAAAAAGCCCCGTGCACCATCAGCAGGCACATGGCATCTGCACATGCGCAGGCGCCATGTGTGTGCTGACGGCGCACAGGGATTTTTGGGACATGTGCCACCCCAGCAGGAAGCTGGGGCAGTAGAGAGCAGATAAATACCTGCTCTCTGTTTTCTTAAAGTTCTCTTTCTAATTTCCTTAAAAGTGCTCGAACTGCTTCAAACTGCAGTTTGGGCATATCCCTAATGTAGGAAATGAGGCTATAGAACCTTCATAGGAGAGGTCTTTAGGAGATTTGGCTTGAGGTGTCATCAATATGCAGATGACACTGAGTCATATCTCTCTTTTTCATCAGATGCAGGTGAAGTGGTGACTATCCTGAATTGGTGCTTGGATGCAGTAATGGACTGGATGTGGGTGAATAAGCTGAGACTCATTCCAGACAAGACTGAAGTACTGCTGGTCGGTGAGACCTCTGCCCAGGTGAATGATGTTCAGCCTGTTCTAGACGGGGTTGCACTCCCCCTGAAGGACCAGGTTCGCAGTCTGGGGGTGCTGATCGATCCAGCACTGTCACTATAGGCTCAAGTGGCTTCTGTGGCTCAGAGCGCCTTTTATCAGCTTCAGCTGATACGCCAACTGTGGCCTTACCTGGACAGAGATAGCTTGGCCACAGTTACTCACGCTCTGGTAACCTCTCATTTAGATTGCTGCAATGTGTTGTATGTGGGGCTGCCTTTGAAAATGGTCCAGAAACTGCAGCTGGTATAAAATAGGGCTGCAAGATTATTAACTGGGACTGGACATTTTGTTCATATTACACCAGTGCTTTGTCAGCTGCACTGGCTCCCAGTCCGTTTCTGGGCCCAATTCAAAGTGCTGGTTTTAACCTTTAAAGCCCTAAATGGCTTGGTTACCTGAGAGAGCGCCTTGCCCCATATGTCCCTACCCATATCTTAAGATCTTCTTCAGAGGTCCTCCTCCAGGTGCCCCTGCCAAACCAAGTGAGGCAGGTGTCTGCCAGGGAGAGGGCCTTTTTGGTGCTTGCACCCCATTTATGGAATAGCCTCCCCAGTGAGGTTCGCCTGGCTTCATCACTTTGTTCTTGTAGCCGCCAGGGACTTTTACACACAGCAGGCTTTACCATGAGTTTACTGGGAGGCTTTACTGCGAAGTTGAAGTTGTCCCAAAAAACCAATGAAAATAGTGGGGGTTTTTTACCCCGGATAGCAATTGGGCTACACTCTTAACTCCCAGTGAAAAACCCGAATTGTGTGTGAACTGCTCCCTGATAATCTGTAGAGACTTCGGGAAAATCTGGCCGATTTGTTAATGCACCCCCTCCATTCTGGAGGAGATGCAAGTTAAAGGCTTTAAAAGCCCCATGTGAAAAACTTCAAAGTAAAGACCTTTTTGTTCACATAGGCCTTTTAAATTTGGGTTTTCATAATTATTCTGATTTTTTAATTAATTTCAAAATTAGTTTTTAAGTTGCTTTGTATTGTATTTTCTTTTTTACCTTTTTTTGGTCATGATTTAATGTGCTAATTGGTCAAAGAGGCACCTTATAAACATGGTGATTCTCTTCATTTAGCGGCGGGGGGGGGAACTGACCCTATCCACCCTCAGCACAGTACCTCCATTGACTGTTGCTGGTGTTTATCTTATGTTTCTTTTTAGATTGTGAGTTCTTTGGGAGACAGGGATCCATCTTATTTATTTATTTATTATTTCTCTATGTAAACCACTTTGGAAACTTTTGTTGAAAAGCAGTATATAAATATTTGTTGTTGTTATGTGTTTTTATTGTATGTTTTAATCCTCTGTTGTGAGCCAGCCAAAGAACAATTTGTTATGGGGCGGCTAACAAATAAAGTTTTATAATAATAATAATAATAATAATAATAACAATAATAATAATAATTATTATTATTATTATTATTATTATTATTATTAACTTTTCATTTGAAGTCAAAGGTGAGACCCGCACATTGTTCCCTACAGCAAGCACAGTTATTCTATTTATACTACTGGGAGTCACTGTCTTTACTTACTTTAAAACCATCTCTCCTCAGGAATTCCTGGTAATTCTAATGGGATTATTCAGGAAATAACAGCAGATCGAATTTACACTTTGTTTAGGTCAGGACTTTTTAAAAAAACCTTGTTGCTATGTTCATATCAAGCAAGTTTATTGTTTCAACCATATGGTATAATAATTACTATTACTACATTCTGAAACAATACTAATTTCTTACTTTAGACCATGTTTAGCACAGCAGCTGGTTAGCATAGTGAACAATGGAAGAAAGGAAATTAATATGTTTTGTAAAACTACCATTCTGGGCTGTGCATGAGATATGGGGTAACAAAAAAACCAAACAAATAGTGCAAGTTAATAGTATCTCTAGACACTCTTATCTTTTGGAATATTCAGATCTTCTGACCACATAAGTATGAAAAAGCAAAGTGAAATGTTATATTTATTTTCCAAATGAAAAACAAAATTACATGATTTTTTGTTTTTTGGACAGTGCTCTAAACTCAAGTACAAATGTAGCTGAAATATTCCACCAGAACTCCATGATGATTTTTGGTGCTCTGTACATTAGTCACCTTAAGTGGCTTATCAGGGAAATGCTTGACTAACATGCAGAAGGTTGCCAGTTCGAATTCCTGCTGATACTATATCGGGCAGCAGCAATATAGGAAGATGCTGAAAGGCATCATCTCATATTGCATGGGAGGAGGAAATGGTAACCTGCCCCTCCTGTATTCTACCAAAGAAAACCACAGGGCTCTGTGGGCGCCAGGAGTCACTATTGACTTGATGGCACACTTTACCTTACCTGTCCATTTCAACCCACAAGTTCAGTCATGATGAGCTATATTGACCCAGGGAAGGTCACTCTCACCTTTTTATATACGAAGGTAAAATCTGCACCGGGAACTTCCATCACTGGTTTCTTTTTCATAAGTAGATTGTCTGTAGGAGAAAGATCAAGGGATTTCAGTAGGTTGAGATATGATGACGCTGTTGCTTCCCAGTTAAGGGTTACGAGAGAGAGAGAATGAGAGAGAGAGAGAGAGAGAGAGAGAGAGAGAGAGAGAGAGAGAGAGAGAGAGAGAGATGGATGAGGCTGGGGCGGGGAGAGGTGTGTATGTTTTTCTCCAGGTTTTTATTGACCTGAAAGGCACTACTAGGGATGTGCAAACAAGTTCGACGTTGAATGGGTTCAGTTCAACAGTTCGGGGTCAAACCAAACCGCCCCCTGTTCGGTCCAACCCCAGTCTGAAACACACACACACGGCCGTTCTGTGGGGTTCACATGTCAAACTATTTTTTAAAAATTTAGTACTTACCCCTCCAGGGGGCTTCTTTGAGGCCACACAGGCGGATGTCCACAGAGGTTCCCCCTCCCCACACTGGCCTTTGTGGCAAAAATCGCCCAGTTTGGGCATTGTTCGGCCCTTTCCGACGCATGTGCAATGGGCCCCTGCGTGGCTGGGGTCATGACCCAGGCCAAGCAGAGGCCCACTGTGCATGTGCAGCCTCCAAAATGGCTGCCACGATGGGGGAAGGCCCGGAAAGGGCTAAAGGATGCCCAAACTGGACGATTTTTGCCACAGGGAAAGCTGGCAGGGGGAGGGGTAACCTCCGTGGACCACATTCCTGTGCAGCCTTGGAGAAGCCCCACAGAAGGGATAAGTACTAAACATTTCTTTTTTAAAAAATTGACTCACAAACGCCCCTGAACTGAACCCTGGGGAGTTTAGTGGGGTGCAAAACTGAACTGTCTCAGTCCTATTTGGCTCAGGTTCGAATTTGAACCAAGACAGCCGGGTTTGTGCACATTCCTAGGTACTGCATGGGGTTGGAGTGGGAATACTGTATGAACTTTCTCATGCACATTGATATGATAGGGGGGGAAATGGGCTATGTGACATGACATTACAGAAAAACAAACACCTTGGTGAAACCAGGTTCCTGCCTCCTTTTTAAGCCTTTCACTTACTTAAGACAAAGAGCCAGGTCTCACGATCAGTGAGACCCAGTTGGTGCGCAGGGAGAGCGGGCTAAGCCCGCTCGCCCTGCACACAAGCAGGGAGGGAGCCCTGGGCAGCTGGATCGGCCGCCCACATGATTGCCGGCTCTGTGACGGAGCCAGTGGGGGCTGGGGAACGTGGGGGCCGCACGGCCCCGGGAAGCTCCAGTATGCCCTGCGCAGGGCATACTGGGGAGACCCCCGGAGCCAGGAGGCGGCTTTTCGCCTCCCCTCTGGGGGTCTACTCATGAGTAACCATGGTGCGGAGCCGCACCGCGGCTACTCACGATCTGTAAAACTAGGTTTGCGGAGCACTCGCTCAGCAAACCTGGTTTTAGGGCAGGGGTAGTTAGGCGGGTTACCTGCCTAGGAACCACTGGGCTCGCAGCCGAGCCCAGTCGTTCACACGAAGGGGCGAAATTGGGCTAGCTTCTGCTAGCCAGATTTCGCCCCATCGTGTGAATAGCCTCATAGTTTGGCTGATGAAAATAACTTGCAGTTTCCCAACTGGAGGGAATAATGGGGTTGAGAACAAAACATAAACTGAAGAGAGCTTTGAGATAACTAGGACGCCCTGGTATGAGAGACAGACCTTTGGAGGGGTTGCATTCTTCAAGGGTAGCACTCAACTCAATGAGGAAAATGTCCTCAACTGGTTCCACAGCAGCATTACTGAAGAGAAGCTGAAAGGTAAAAAGGGGCTGTCAGGGCACAGTAAGGTAAAGAGGCTATTCTCACAACCGCAGGATAGCGGGCTAAGGCAGCCCAGCCCACTTCCCTGCGGTCATGTCATCTGCTGGGATCTGCATGGCAGCCGGTGGTTAGCCCACTTAAGCCCCCACCCCCACAAATGAGGTTAGCAGAGCAAGCACTTCACTAACCCCATTTTGATTACCGTGAGAGTTGCCATGTTGTGGCTTCGCGCCACGGCGGCTTGTGAGGAGAGCCCCGCTGGGAGGCTAAAACAAGCTTCCCAATCTCGGGGGTCTCCCCAGGATGCCCTGCACATTTGCGTGGGGCATCCTGGGACTTCCGGGGGCCTCCAATGCTTGCAGGCTCTATAGGCTGTGTGACGGAGCCAGTAATCGTGTGGGCGGCTGATCCAGCTGCCCAAGGCTCTGTGGATGCTCGTGTGTGTGGAGAGCGGGCTTGGCCCACTCTCCCCCACTAACCCCATCTGGCTCTCCACACTGCTTGTGTGGAGAGCCTCAAAGTGTTTTCAGTGAATGGAAAAGAAAGGTTTTGTTTAATCTGATGGCAAACTTTGCAATGCTTAAAGAACAGGAAGAGGGCACTGACCTTCACGGCATAGACTTGGAAGAAGATTGGATGCAAGCCCAGTCGCACATAGTAAGCAATCACATCGACAATGAACAGATCAGAGACTGCTGTTTTGCTTGGAGAAGAGGGCTGCATGAAAAAGAAGCAGGCTGCATCAGTCCAAAACATCTGTCTAACTACCTGCCATGCCTACACGTGCTAGATGAATTAAGGGACAAAGAACAAGAAAGGTCACAGATATCTCACTCATCATCTACATCACTAGATTAAAATGGTGTGAGTCTCAGTTCTTGCCATTCTATCTTATATTTCCTTCCATGATGTACAGTAACAAGCTCTGAAGGGGCCTGTATTCAAAAATTGAACGTGGGCCTGACTGGATAATCAGGAATCATTGATTCCCTCAAGAATCAATGAGAAGCTCAAAAAGATTACTGTATTTAACCAAAGAGAAGACAATTCTGAACAGAAGATTCTGAATAATCTGTATCATCCAAGAGGGTCTTGGATGATACGATTATCTCGTCCCTTCTCAATCTGGCTTTCACCCCAGATATAAGACTTGGTCGCTCTAATGGATGACCTACGCTGGGAACTAGACAGGGGGAGTGCGTCCCTGTTTGTTCTGCTGGACGTCTCAGCAGCGTCCGATACCATCGACCATGGTATCCTGGACTGCCTCTTGAGTATGGGAATTGGAGCTACTGCGTTGGAATGGCTCCGGTCCTTTCTTGTGGGGAGGGTCCAGAAGGTGGTGCTGGAGGACTATTGCTCGGCTACATTGCCATTGGCCTGTGCCATTGGCCATCCCCCATACTGTTTAACATCTACATGAAACCTGCTGGGAGAAGTCATCTGGGGACTTGGACTGAGTTGTCAGCAATATGCAGATGACACTCAGCTCTATCTCTCCTTGTCACCAGATCCTAGGGAGGCAGTGGATGTCCTGAATCGGGGGCTGGAGACCGTGATGGGTTGGATGTGGGCGAAAAAACTGAGACTGAATCTGGACAAGACGGAGGTAATGTTGGTCAGTAGGAGAGCCAATCGGGATGAGGAGATTTTACTGGTTCTGGATGGGGTTGCACTCCCCTTGAAGGAGCAAGTACGCAGCTTGGGGGTATTACTGGACTCAAATCTGCTTTTGGAAGCTCAGGTGGAGGCGGTGGCCAGGGGTGCCTTTGCACAGCTTCAGCTAGTGCGCCAGCTGTGTCGCTTTCTCGAGAAGGCAGATTTGGCCACAGTTACCCATGCCTCAGTCACGTCACAGCTGGATTACTGTAACATTTTCTGTGTGGGGCTGACCTTGAAGAATACCTGGAAACTGCAGCTAGTGCAAAATGCGGCAGGTAGGGTTTTATCTGGAGCTGCCCGTTGGGATCACATCACACCCATTTTGAAAGAGCTGCACTGGCTAGCAGTTTGTTTCCAGGTCCAGTTCAAGGTGCTGGTTTTGACCTTTAAAGCCTTTAATGGTTTGGGCCCTGGATACCTGTGGGACCGACTGCTCCCAAGGGTTGCTGCCCGCTTGATGAGGTCATCTGAGGGGGGGTCTGCTCTGGGTGCCGACAATGAGGGAGGCTTGGTTGTTGTGCGCGTGGGACAGGGCCTTCTCTGTTGCTGCCCCCAGACTCTGGGATGCTCTCCTGGTGGCTATTTGCTCCTCGGTCTCCATCACAGTTTTTAGAAAGCTTGTTAAATCTTGGCTTTTTACCCAGGCTTTTATATGATTGTCTCTACTGCTGCTTCTTTGTATTTCGTACTGTATTTATGCTTGTATTTTAAAACTTTTCAGTGAGATTTGTTTTATATTTTAGCTTATTATTTTAATTGTGTCATTTTTATAGTCTGGTTTTTAATTTTTGTGTAAACCATTTTGGGATTGTTTTAATGAAAGGCGGTATACAAATTTAACAATAAAATAATATATATATATAATAAAGATGACCACCTGAATATGACAACTATCTAGTCTTGGATTCAAGTAAATAAGATAACTTAAATAAAACCTTTTGAAAAATTCATTAAAAATCAACAGGTGGACTAATCTCCTTGAACAACCACACATTTAAAACTATCATCATGTAGAAACACCACGTGACATTTCAGAGCTTTCTGCCCAGCCATTTGGGAGGAGTTGTTATTTTTTTAGCTCCCAATTGATTCCTCTGCGGAAATAATTATTTAAATCAGAAATCTGCGCATGGCTCCCTCTATTGGCAGCCCATGTTCATTGCACACATTTACTCATTTTTAGATTCACCTCGTTTCCTTATAAAACACAAAAGGCTTAATGATTGGGGGTGAGTTGAGGGTGTGTTTGTGTGTGTTGTATTCTATCTAGTTATCTTTTGTTATTTGGATGTTTGTCCCAGTGGGGATCTTGTGGAGAGTGTGAGGAGAATCAGAAAGGAAAAGGGAGGGAAAAGAGAAGGAGAAAATGGAGTTGCTGCTGAATAAACCTTGAGTTAGACCTATCGAGTTTTCTTTATGTGCATGAGGGAAGCAGCTGTAAAACGGGGGAGGAACTAGCCTTTTATCCACAAGGGTGCTAAAAGAATTAGGTTTCAGCCTAGGTTTAGAAACCAGAAGCTCTTGTCCTCAACATCATTCCATTGCACATGTTATGTCCTATTCAAATTTTGCAGGAAAAGGAGAGGAGAGCTGGTCTTGTGGTAGCAAGCATGACTTGTCCCCATAGCTAAGCAGGGTCTGCCCTGGTTGCATATGAATGGGAGACTTGATGTGTGAGCACTGCAAGATATTCCCCTCAGGGGATGAAGCCACTCTGGGAAGAGCAGAAGGTTTCAAGTTCCCTCCCTGGCTTCTCCAAGATAGGGCTTAGAGAGATTCCTGCCTGCAACCTTGGAGAAGCCGCTGCCAGTCTGTGAAGACAATACTGTGCTAGATAGACCAATGGTCTGACTCAGTATATGGCAGTTTCCTATGTTTCCTAATGGGGCACTTAACTGAACCTGCCGGCCTGCCTCCCCCTGATTTTAGCCAAATCACACCCTCCATAGCCACAGTAGCTAAGAGGGAAAGGTCAAAACAAGATTTATAGGGAATGGGCCTCCTTTTTCCTCCTCCACTGAAGACTGATGTCATATTCCTGACCAAGTTTATCTCAGTGATGGAAGTCCTGCTGCGGTTTTTTTGTTTTTTGTTTTTGTTTTTGCTTTTGCCATCTGAAGAGCATGCTAGAAAACCCCATAGCAGTTTCTAAGGAAAACAAGCTGAAAGAAGTGCTCCTCTCCTACCATGGTGGCCAGCTTCGGAATCATATGACACAGGGTGTTAATGTTGCTCTCGTACCATGGGTCAGCTCTTCCAAGATAAGCACCTAACTCACAAGGCTCTGTTTGGTCGGGCAGAGCATATTCCTGGAAGAGGAGAAACATGTCAGGGGACATTTTGTACCTTGCAGAGTAGGATCTACTCAGAACACAGAATGGTGGCAAACAAGGATGACCCTCCCATCAGCACAGTCTGAAAGCTACCCATCCCCTCAGCAATGCCCTGAGCAGGGAGTTACCACTCACCTCCGTGGGGCAAGAGATGAATTGTTCTTCCACAATGGGCACATAGTAAAACTGCACTTTGAGTCTTGGTGTAAGAATTGTACGTCTGCTCTCCCGTTTCCTAGGAATGAAGGTGGGTGGGGTGGGGAGAGTAGTTTTCAGTGCTTGGTGAGGCCACCCCAGTGTTTAATACTTTCGGGCAGAGGGGATGCTGAGAGACTCGTGCATGCTGGAAGTCACAGAGTTGGGCTGCAGAAACCCATGCCATGTTCTAGCCAGGAGAGAGAGGGGTCCCACTGCTCCCCACAGGGCCCCTTGGCTGCATCCTTCGTAACCCTAGGTAGAGATACTGCATTTCTACCTGAACTCTGCTAACTGGGAAATGAGGTGCCTTTTAAAGTGGTGATTCTCTTAGCAGGGGGAGAACAACTGGCCCTATCCAGCCCCAGCACAACATCCTTCTAGTAGCTGATGTTGGTGTCTACCTTATATTTCTTTTTAGACTGTGAGCCCTTTTAGGGCAGAAGGACACTAATTTTTTATTAATTTTATTATTATTATTATTATTATTATTATTATTATTATTATTATTATTAATTCGATTTCTATACCAACCTTCCAAAAATGGCTCAGGGTGGTTTACACAGAAAAATAATAAATAAATAAGATGGATCCCTGTCCCCAAAGGGCTCACAATCTAAAAAGAAACATAAGATAGACACCAGCAACAGTCACTGGAGGTACTGTGCTGGGGGTGGATAGGGCCAGTTACTCTCCCCCTGCTAAATAAAGAGAATCACCATGTTGAAAGGTGCCTCTTTGCCAAGTTAGCAGGGGGTTAATAATTAATAATTGTTATTATTATGTGTTGCGTAAACTGCTGTGAGAACCTTTTTTGAAGAGCAGTGTATAAATATTCGTAGTAGTAGTAATACCTCACAGAATCAGGGACTCGGTTTCACTGGCTGCAAAACCTGTTTCCACCACTACCTCTGAAATGCCTCTTATCCAACTAGTGATGACTTACCTCAAAGAGTAATAGGCCTGGGCGAGGCGCCCCAAAACTCTGTCATCGCCCAGCACCAAGACACGAGCAGTGTGCAGTCTCTTCATTGGAGCCATGGGCTCCATGATACTACCACCAGATTTCCGCTGCAGTTTCCCAGCTGACTTTGAGCCCTGCCCGTTGGAGCTGCTCTGTAGGAAGGCTATGCTATCCAGAGTAGACCCCCTCTTCTTCATGCAGCCCTTCCTTTGTAGTCGAGAGCGCTCAGTCTCAGCACTGCAGGAAGGGGGGACTTCATCGCACGGCATAGGCAGGTCCCGTTCAATCCCACTGTCAGTGGAGAGTATGGAGAAGCGCGACTGCTCACAGCACTCATAGTCCGTCATCACATCTTGAAACTCAAAACTATCTAGTTCTTCACTCAGAGAATCCTGTTCACAGGACTGACTTGGTGAACGGATAAACAGCACCAGTTCCTTCCCTGAAATGAGGAGAGGACAGTAAGGCCTCCAGAAGACAGCCACAAAAATCAAGCTCAGCATGACAGTAGGTGGCATTTTGTGTCACTTATATGCCCATATCACCACCAGACCTTATTCCAGCTTTGGTGTAAATATGCAGCTGTTTTAAAAGCATCTAAGCTGCTACCTCTGATACCAAACTACTGTATCATTCACTCCAAGGCCGGCCCTAGGGATTTTGGCACCCTAGGCGAAATCTGACTTTGGCACCCTGCCCCCAGCTGAGAGGTGCCGAGTCCCCACTTTAACTCGCTCATTCCCTCAGTCAAATAACCAGCCTGCATGACTGACCAGAGAATGACTAGCCCATGCTGGTTTGGGGATATGATGTAGGGGTGTGCACGAAACAAAGAGAGCAGTTCGGATAGAATTTGGTTCAAATTCAAGCCAAACCATGTGCTGCCGAACCAGTTCAGTTGAACTGACAGGCTGGTCTGATCCATTTGACCAAACCAGTTTGTTGGATGATACTTGTAAAGGGGAATCCTAACCAGATTCCCCTTTACAAGTAAAAGGGTGGGGGTCCTGGCTCCTGTGAAGGGGCAGCCGGGGGGTGGGGGCGGCAATGAGAGACATAGATAAAGGGTCTTCTTACTGCCCAGCATGGCTGCCAGCACCACCGCTCATCCCCTGGCACAACCCATATCCCAAGCGTGCATGATCCTGCCTCATTTACCAAGCTGCCTGCACAGCGGCAGCTCAGTTCCAGCCTCCGTGCATGCACACCTCTGTTCATGCACACCCCTAATATGATGGGAGAGAGTTCTCAGTCTATGATGGGGACAACACTTTAGTAATTTACTTGGGTGGGTGGATGAGTGGTGGCACCCATGCCCCCAATAATTGGAGACCTAGGTCTGCCTAGTGGTCATGCCAGCCCTGATTCACTCATAGACCTCACTGTCAGATGCGTAGAGCTAACCTAAATATTCCGGGAACATGGTCCTGCTGGGACTGTACATCTTCAGAAGGCAAGTGGGCAATCACATACTGAAAGACACTGAGGCTGTTCTTATGCGCACCCTAACCCAGGCAAGGGAAGTCCAGTCTGGGTTAGGGATGCACATGAGAACTGAGAGGATCGGGCCAGATCCCAGTGGGGCAGCATCGCCTATCCTAGTTTTTTAACCCGGCTTTTAGCCAGGCTTAAAGGCCCAAGCGAGCCCTTAACCCGAGCGCCGGGATTGTGTGTTCGCTGGGGCTGCGTTTGGTCCCAGCAGACACAGAGAGGAGTGCTTAGAGTGCCTGTCTCCTGGGGGAATCCCCCAATGCACTGTCATGTTGCACGGAGCACTGTGGGCCATCTGGAGACATCATCTCGGCCTCTGGAGCTCCAGACTGTGCCACCCAGCATGGATTGTCTTGGAGCGTGCTCTGTGCTCTCAGCAACATTCCAGAAATCATCTGGGGGGAAGATGAGTTGGACAAGCCTTCCCCGCCCCCACCTGGGCACCCACCCCCCTGCCTGGCCAGGTGAATGGCCCCACTGGATAGAATACAACAATGCTTTGCCTCTAGGGAGCGCCTACTGTGTAGTTTTTCGGGAATCATCCTTTCCTGGCACTGAGGGGAAAAGAATAAAACCTGATTCCAGAAGATAGGAACAAGTTTACTTTTCTGCTTGTTGAGTGATAGGTCATGATACCTATCAGAGGTCCAATACTCACAAAGCTGATCTTCATCGGTCCACAAGTGGAAACTTATGTTAGGGTTGGGCAAAGGGATGCCTGGGCTTCCTTCTGCTGCAGGCTGCTCTACACCTAGAAGAAAAAGGGAGTGTATTGTTAACCATCCCACTGTGGGTATAGCGTGTAGGTCAGCCAAGCAAAAACAGAGATGCCGAACTATATTGTAGGGGGGTGTCTGGGAGACGTGAAAGTGCAAGTGCAGCCCAGCCCATGGGTGGGTGGGGGGGACTGCAGCTCATTAGCCCTGCATTAGCTGTTGAGCCTCACATTTAGCCCACTGTGGAGTTTGTTTAGGGAGATATCAGCCAGGTGCAAACAAGTATTAAATGAGCAACAGTTGCAGGGCTTCGTGCAGTGGCAGTTTCAGATGGCCAGAAAAAAGGCCCATTCTGGTCAGAAATGTAACAAAACTATTATTTATATATTGATGACTTCTTAGATGTTGACTAACACAACTGCCTGCTGGCCAATAAAAAAACATTTTTAAAGTGCCCAAAATGTAGGAGAATAGTGATATTCCACCCTTAGGGTATTGTGCAGGAGGGCCATAATGCCTCCTACACAGATTTGGGGGCAGTAGACAAGGAGGTCATTCATACAACCACAAGCTGCTTGGGTAGGAGAGAGTATACCCAAGCAGCCCGTGTTGCCTGGGCCACCAGGAGGCCGACTCACCTGCTGGAGAACTGGGTAGCTCAGATTTGCTACCCAGGCAAAAAGTGAGGCAGGAGAGGGAAAGAGTCTGTCCTACCTCACCGTTGGGTCATCTGCAGCACCGTGGCTCTGCAAATGGCAGCCGAGAGTGTCAGTCGTAGAGTCAGGGGCGTAACTATAATAGGGCAAGAGGAGACCGTTGTCTGGGGCCCACTGCCTTGGCCCCCCTCCAAAAGAGGTAAGTCACATGAAGCCCGCCCGGGCTTCCTTCAGTTGTATTCATCCTCTGAAATTGATGTGAGTGTTAAGACCTGGAGCTACCAGAACAGCATGTCTTTCTCTAGTACCATTACATGACTTGCATCGTCCACAATTTACAAAACCTTAAAAAATAATAATTTAGGATGATGTTCTCTTGTGGCACATAGGTTATCTATATTTTTATATATTTTTGTGTGTGTGTGTGTGTGTGTGTGTGTGTGTGTGTGTGTGTGTGTGTGTCTAACTATGCTTTTTGTCACCACTATTCAGCCTCATTTAAGATTTCTTTACTTCATGAGCTGAGCTTCAGTGAGGGGGGCAGCATTTTAAAATCTTGTCTCTGGGCCCACTCCAACCTTGCTACGCCCCTGCATAGAGTCCACAGTACAGTGTGGCCAGGAAGAGGAGTCCTGCTGCATTGGCAAGGGCTGCCTCTCCGCTGTCTACACAGTGCATTGTGGGATGCAAGAGGACTTCCTCTTCCCAATCCGACTTCGAATGTCTGCCACTGTGCAGGTCATGTAGGTCATAAGCAGTGGAGCTCTGAAGAAGCTCCAATCATTGGGGGTGGGGGCAGTAGGTAGGATCCTGCCTTCCCCCAAGGTCCCTCCATTTGGTCATGAACAACCTCTATATATCACTTCCTACTATGTGTTTGGACCCAATGTATACTTGGCACTTTGCCCATTTAACCTCGTTGTCTTAGATCTGTGCAGGGACATGTTTTTTAAAGAGCTCCCTCCTTCTAAACTGGCTTTTAGATTGGTTCTTTTGTGGTCCAAGGATTACATAGGAAAGAAGATAGGAAGCTGCCATATACTGAGTCCGACCATAGGTCCATCTAGCTCCGGACTGTCTAAACAGACTGGCAGCAACTTCTCCAAGGTTGCAGGCAGGAATCTCTCTCAGCCCTGTCTTGGACAAGCCAGGGAGGGAACTTGGAACCTTCTGCTCTTCCAAGAGTGGCTCCATCCCCCAAGGGGAATATCTTGCAGTGCTCACACATCAGGTCTCCCATTCATATGCAACCAGGGTAGACTCTGCTTAGCTAAGGGGACAAGTCATGTTTGCTACCACGAGACCAGCTCTCCTCCTACCACAAAACCAGATTTCTGTAGAAAGGCCTGGTTAGTCAGAACAAGAACAGTATCCCTTGGGTGCAGAATTCAGCTCCCATCATCTCAGCTCTAACACTTACGCCCTTATTAAATGGCACACTGCTTTTTTCGCTATGTGAGCCAAAGCCTGCCCTGCCTCTGCAGGTGCCCTTGAAGCTGAGCCCACAACAGAGGGCACTGCAGCTGCCCGGGACTCAGGCCCAAGCAAAGTCCAAGGACTGAGCTCCTCTTTTTCTCTGTTTCATAGAGCCACATTTACCCTTCTCAGAAGTGCTCTGTAATGTGCTGTGGATTTTCTCCAGTTCTTCAATACATTGACTGTATTCTGCATTCATATCTCTTCCTGCATGCTCAATGGCTGCCACCACTTGCTGAAAACAGTGCTCCGTCACATCTGGGGGCATTGCCTGTCATATGGAGAAGCAACAAAATTTGCTGGAGACAAATTAATGGACAGGAAACATCTAGCTGGAAAACAGCTGTGAATGCATAGGAGAGAGTTTCATTTGTGAACTTGAAATACCTGACATACTCTCTCAGGTAAAGTAAAAAAAGAAGGCTTGGTTTGCTTCAAAGCAAAACACTTCTTTAAAAACCTGTTCTTTTAGGATTTCAGGGGATACTGTCTTCCTTATGTTTCTTAACCATCCCCTATCCTCAGCAGCACCCAAACAAATTCCATTAATAATGCTAAAATCACAAGATACTTTTTGTTAGAAAAAGCCAAAATGTCATGTTTCACCCACCTAAACCCATTTTCAAATAATAACATCTCTAACAATGCAACCTAGATTTCATCCTTTTTAGCTTCAGAAATTCTAAGGGGGCTTTCCCAGAGGCATGCCACAGGTGTGGCTGTGCATCAGCAAAGTCTCTATTTTGGAAAACTAATAAAATCCTCGACTTGTTTTCCATCAGACAATGCAAACTTTTATACATTAAAAAGTGGCACAGTGTTATATATGTCAAATGGGGCAAAGTTCCTAAGCCTATTAGATGTTTTGCTAACACCTCTACATTCTATAATCCCTTCTGACTGTAGCAATACTTAGAGTGCACCCGCACCCACACCCACACACCCCGCACACCTCCCCAGAACAAGGCCTGGTTGTTTTTGGAATGATTGTATAGTGAAATCTAATCCAAAGGCAGTCCACTGTTTGGGAGGCTAATGCCTGGAATGGTCTCGGTTTTTCTCCAGGAATCAATTTTGTCATACTGATCAGTCAGGAACTGCTGTTGAAATAATTCAGTTCATTCTGATGAGGCAATTTATCAAGTGATCAGACAAACTCTGATATCCCACAATCTCACAACAACTCCTGATCTCTTTCTCATACCTTAAGAATGGCGTGCAAGTTCCTAATACGATGGTGTTCCTTTAGCAGTACTGGGAAGGCACGTTCTATCACATAGACCATGCAGGATGTGGCACACTGTGACTTCTGCGCAGCCTTGATTTCAGCAACAAGTGCCCTGCAAACAGCCTCAGAGAGCAAATATGGGTCCACAAACATGAAAACCCTGGTGAAATGAAAGGTTAACATTGATTAAGTAAGTAGAGATGATTAGCAGAGAAGAATGCATATTTGAAGGTGAGCACAGCAGTCGGCGGGGATTGGAGGGATGGAGCTTATGCTGAATTTTAAAAAGGAACTGCAGCCATGTGATTTCATGCTCCAGGCCGTAAAGGGCCAGGTTCTAGAATCCCTTGCATGCACAACACAGGGCTTGAAGCTCCAGAAAAGACCTGAATTAAGGGATGGGGCTGTCATGGGAGACCAGCACTTGCTTTGCATACAGAAGGTCCCGGGTTCAATCCCTAGCATCTCCAGGGCGCTTTTCGGATTAACCCCTAGCACAGTGTCACAACGTAACTGCTAAGTGTGCTTCCGTACTTCCTGTGTTGTGCCACCGCAGTCCCTAAGCTGTCAGCAGGGAGCCATTCACATTTCGGATGCCTTGTTTCGGATTGTATTGCTGTGACTTAGCGCTATAACATTGTATGTCTGTTGCAAAAAAGGTAGCTGTATTTTCCTGTTGTAGGGAAATTTCCCCATTGCAGATTCTGGGGGTCGTTTTCTATTTGATCCCGCCAAGCCAAAGCATTTTACCACAGTTGTCGCAGGTAATCGGGAAAGCACCAACTTGAAAGAGCTGAGAAAGACCCTTGTCTGGAATCCTGGAGAGCTGCTGCTAGTCAGTGTAGACAATACTGAGCTAGGTGGACCAAGGATCTGACTCTCTATAAGACAACATCTTATGTCCCCTGCATGGTACCCATAGGTCAGAAGTTCAGGCAAGGGGGTTTAGTTTTTGTTGTTTGCTTTAGACATATTTCTTTATGGCAACTATTTTTCACATCCACAGGTTCAGGAAGAACTGGTTTTTTTGCATCCACTAACTCGACTGGGCAGAACTCTTCCCTGTATCTAGACCAGTGAATTTCACTGTACCATCTTTCAAGAGAATTAACAGGAATCAGAGCAAAAGCAGTTCCACAATTATGACTGGAACCACCCTGAGCCATTTTGGAAGGGCGGTATACAAATCAAATCAAATAAATAATAAATAATCAGAGCAAGAGCAGCTTCACAATTATGACACACCAGTACCAGGCTGCAAAAGCATAATGTGTGGGTGCCCCCCCCCCACACGTTTGGGGGATAAGGTTCCAGATGCACATACCTAGGTTTTTAAAGATGTGTGTACAGGTGAAACTCTGAAAATTAGAATATCGTGCAAAAGTCCATTAATTTCAGTAATGCAAATTAAAAGGTGAAACTGATATATGAGACAGATGCATTACATGCAAAGCGAGATAAGTCAAGCCTTAATTTGTTATAATTGTGATGATCATGGCGTACAGCTCATGAAAACCCCAAATCCACGATCTCAGAAAATTAGAATATTACATGGAACCAAGAAGACAAGGATTGAAGAATAGAACAATATCGGACCTCTGAAAAGTATAAGCATGCATATGTATTCAGTACTTGGTTTGGGCCCCTTTTGCAGCAATTACTGCCTCAATGCGGCGTTGCATGGATGCTATCAGCCTGTGGCACTGATGAGGTATTATGGAAGACCAGGATGCTTCATTAGCGGCCTTCAGCTCTTCTGCATTGTTTGGTCTCATGTCTCTCATCCTTCTCTTGGCAATGCCCCATAGATTCTCTATGGGGTCAGGTCAGGCGAGTTTGCTGGCCAATCAAGCACTGTACACTGTATACTTTTCAGAGGTCCGATATTGTTCTATTCTTCAATCCTTGACTTATTGGTTCCATGTAATATTCTAATTTTCTGGGATTATGGATTTGGGGTTTTCATGAGCTGTACGCCATGATCATCACAATTATAACAAATTAAGGCTTGACTTATCTCGCTTTGCATGTAATGCGTCTGTCTCATATATCAGTTTCACCTTTTAATTTGCATTACTGAAATTAATGGACTTTTGCACGATATTCTAATTTTCCGAGTTTCACCTGTACATGCATGTGTGAGATATCATGCCATAACATCTGCATGTTATACATATTGGCTATGGGGAAACTGGTGTGACACTAGTGCTTCCTGCAACAATGTGTGTGGTACATTATGAGTTTTTTGAGTTTAGCAAAACTTACTCCTGCTGGATTCAGTTAAGGGAGCCTAATACACATACATCACTCAAGCCAGGGGAGTTGCAACCCCTTGAGACATAATCGTTAAAATCTTGAAATCAAATACTTAGTAAAACTCTATTTATTACAAAGATGTGCTGAAAATAAATATCCACAGATATGCTGTAGTCTCCTGCAGAGATGCATGGAACGTTGTTCTTGCACTGCTAATTTTCTGTGTACAATTTCATGCTCAATGGTATGAAGTGGTAGCTTCAGGATGTAGCAAATAGGCACATCTCAGTGAATGTAGCAGGCATTTAAAGAGAAAGGTGTGAAGCCCAGTACTTACTTTTCTTGATAAGGGAATGAGTCGTTCTTGAGACTTTGCTCTGCGGAGACCATTCTTTGGTACAATACTCCTGATAAGATAAACACATATATAGCTACTAAAGTGTAAAGGTCTATAGTCTGGAGTGGCTGACTGTACAATTACTATCACAGTATCAGTTTGAAAAGGAAAGAAGACCTTTTCCATGTATTTAAAAATCCATGTTGTAGCCAGAGGCCTGTAACTTTAAAGCTACTGAATCTGGACCTGCCACTAAGATGAAGTGGGTTGCTTCAGGCAGTAGATTTTGGGTCACTGGTCATGCTTCCTTCCTTCCTGTCTTGTGAGTGAACTTGCTTGGTATCTTTGTAAATGTGTATAGAGAGAACAATCCAAATGGACATCCTTAATAGAGGAAGGCAATATAATATTCTTGAGAAAGGCTGTTTGGACAGTTAAATAACTGACCATTACAGCTGAGACCTATCTTTCTAATAAACTATCTCTAAATACGGTAAACAGCCAACAAAACCGTGTTTGTGACCCGCGTGTTGACCACACAGTGCCTTGCCTGCCTGATGCGAAGGTTGCAGACATCACACAGTGTCTAGATAGGCTGTTAGGCAGTGCTGGGCAGGAGACAGCTGTCGTGGTGCATGTCACCTCCAACGATGTGGGGAAATGTAGTCGGGAGGGCCTGGAAGCCAAATTTAGGCTGATAGGTAGTGTATTGAAGTCCAGGACCCCCAAGGTAGCATTCTCAGAAATGCTACCTGTTCCACACGCAGGTACAGTGAGACAGGCAGAGCTGAAGGGTTTCAATGTGTGGATGAGACGTTGGTGCCGGGAGGAGGGGTTTAGATTTGTTAGGCACTGGGATACATTTTGGGGCACGCAAGGCCTGTACAAAAGAGACAGGCTGCACTTGAACCAAGATGGAACCAGACTGCTGGCGCATAAAATCAAAAAGGTTGCAGAGCAGCTTTTTAAAATTTCTTTGAACCTGGTCGCCCAACGGTGGCTACGCCCCTGGGGTCAACCCATGAAACTGATTGCCAAGAAATTTAGGACTGACAAAAGGAAGTACTTTTTCACACAACATATAATCAACCAATGGAATTCAAACCTGTCTCCACCATAATTCTGATCTGGACCATTCCCCCATGGATACTATTTAGAAAAAAAGCCAAGACTTGTAATTGCTAAGCATGCAGTAAATGTTTCATCTTGCTTGACCTCACTTGAACTTGCCATCACATGGAGCAATTTACTGACAGCTGGATGAGAGTCCTGTCAGTGCCTGGATTGGAGACCATACAGATTGGATTGGATTGGAGACCATATAGGGGATGGGGCCACAGCTCAGTGGTAGAGCATCTACTTTGCATGTAGAAGGTCCCAGGTTCAGTCCCTGACAGCATCTTTAGTTAGGACTGGGAAAGACTCCTGCTTGAAATCTTGGAGAAGCTGCCACCAGTCAGTCTAGACAATTTTGAGCTAGATGAACCAAGGGCCTGACTCTGTATATGGCAGCGTCCTATGTTCCTATCTGTGGCACATGTAAACCAGCCCTTGGATTCTTCTCTTTGCACTTTGGTGACTTTGGGGAGAGTTTATTTTCCCTACATGGGAAGAACTTGCACACAGAAGAACTTCCCATGTGGGAAATGGCTCTCATGCAAAATGCATTGACTTTCCTTTGAGTGAAAGCATATCCAGATGGTTCCTCATATGTGATCTCTTTCACTGCATGCACACATTATGTACACATCCTGGAAGCTGCACACACAGAAACAGAAGCACTTGCAGTTGTCACTCGTGTCCTTTCAGAGCACCCAGTCCATTCCCGTGGTCACCATCACCAGTTCCAGCAACTGGCAACATCAAACAACCTCCCAATGGCCTGTAGACATTTGAAGGACTTACTCAGCAGGCTCAAATCCAGTCTGACCCTTAATCTTCCATTCTAACTGTATCCCAACCCTCTGGTGACCAACAGGCAAGGAGGATCAGTGATCACAGAAGTGAGTCAGTGGAATGCTCTTGCTGGGGAAGGAGTGGGTCTCTTTTGTGGGAAGGGGGCACAAAACTGCAACAGGCCTTGACTGACAGGGAATGGCCAGCACAAACCCTTCAGAGTGCTTGGTTAGCTTTCTGCAGTGCATACAGAAATGTTCTGAAAGAAATATCCGCCTTTCACCTCCAACACTACTCATGCTACCAGCTGCATCTTACAGCATTTGATTTATATATATATTTATATTTATATTTCTCTCTCAAAAAAGGAGAGCCAGCGTGGTGTAGTGGTTAGAGTGCTGGACTAGGACCGGGGAGACCCGAGTTCAAATCCCCATTCAGCCATGATACTAGCTGGGTGACTCTGGGCCAGTCACTTCTCTCTCAGCCTAGCCTACTTCACAGAGTTGTTGTGAAAGAGAAACTTAAGTATGTAGTACACCACTCTGGGCTCTTTGGAGGAAGAGTGGGATATAAATGTTATTATTATTATCATCATTATTTCTTGTTTACACAGTCAGACAGGTGGGATGGCTGAATTTTATTGTCAATTGTTATAGATATTGTTGCAGAATATAGGCTGTTCCCAGTAAAGCTGCTTTTTGTAATTGGCTGGTGGTGATTTCTGTGGCCCCTATGGTGTTGAGGTGCTCTTCAAGGTCTTTTGGAACTGAACCCAGGGCGCCAATGACCACTGGGATGATGATGATTGATTATTATTAAAACCCAAAAACTTCAAAAACCCAAATGCCGTTTAACAGAAAAGCAACAAGAACTAAAGAAAAAAAATAACTGAGTACATGAACCAAACAACCACCAGGGTTTGACTTCCAGCTCTAAAAACAGTTGCCAAAAAAACAACTTGCTCAGGCATTAAAAGATGTCAATGCTGCACTTGCAGAAATAACAACCAATAATTTGCAAGAAACAAACCAACTAATGTACAGTGCAGCAACAATAACAACACAAGAGCTCGGATATAAGATCAGTGGACCTGTCAAAAAAGAAAGTAGTACATCACCTAAATGGAAGTTTACATTAGAAAATAAAATCGCCAGGCTTAGATCAGATGCTAGTAAATTAAAAGATATGAAAGAAGCTGAAGAATGAAAACACCAAACAGTATCTGATCCAAAAATACCACCTAGATTGAAGGAAAATTAGAGAAGTCCTGGAAATAATAAAGAAGCAAATAACAGCAGTGTCAAACAAGATTAGCAGATACAAAGCCAGAATTACACAACACAGGCAGAATCTCCAATTCCAGTTAAATCAGAGACGTTGCTACCAAAGCATAGAAGGAGAAACTGCAAGAAACGTAGAAACACCAAATAAAGAAGAAACAGTGCAATTCTGGGGGAAATTATGGGACAATCCAATAGATTATAATAAAAAAGCAGGCTGGGTGAAAGAGGTCAAAAAAATGTAACCAACAAATGCAAGATCTAATAATAACACCAGAATTAATAAGTGAAAGAGCAAAGAAAATTAAAAATTGGACTGCTCCAGGCGACGATGAACTGCATGGCTTTTGGCTTAAACACCTAACAAGCCTTCATAAACAACTATCAAAACAGTTCAATCACATGTTGCAAGGAGGTGATATTGAACAATGGCTAACAACTGGGAAAACTCATCTCATCATGAAAGACCCAGCAAAAGGTGCAGTTCCAGGAAATTATAGACCGATAACCTGCCTGCCAACCATGTTCAAATTATTAACTGGAATAATAGCAGATGAAGTAATGCAACACTTATTAACTAACAAACAGCTTCCAGTTGAACAGAAAGGAAATTGTCTGAACACCAGAGGCACAAAAGACCAGCTGCTGATTGACAAAATGATTTTAGAAAATTGCAAGAGAAGAAAAACAAATCTAAGTGTTGCATTCCTGTTGACTACAGGAAAGCCTTCGACTCATTGCTTCACACATGGATACTAAAACGTTTAGAAACAACTGGTGTCAGCAAAAACATTCAGATATTTATTAAAAAAGCAATGAGCATGTGGAGTACACAGGTAACAATGAATGGCGAGACACTTGGACAGGTTAGCATTAGAAGAGGTATTTTCCAAGGGGACTCACTATCCCCTCTGTTGTTTGTAATCGCCATGACTCCTCTTTCACAAATACTAAACAAAACAGGCCTTGGATACCAAACATCTAAAACATCAAGTAAAATCTACCATCTGCTGTACATGGACAATCTGAAGTTGTATTGAAAGTCCCAATCAGAAATCGAATCACTGCTAAACACTGTCCGTATATTCAGTAGCGATATAGCAATGGAGTTTGGACTAGACAAGTGTGCTACATTAATAATGAACAGAGGAAAAATAAGAAAAACAGAAGGAACAGAACTGCCCAATGGAAGCAAGATCAAGAACCTGGAAGAGAAAGAACATTACAAATACTTGGGCATTCTCCAGGCTGATAACATTGCACACTCTGATGTTAAAAGAAAATTTGGAAGGGAATACATCAGGAGAGTTAGAAAAATCCTCAAGTCCAAATTCAATGGCGGGAACACCATAAAAGCCATAAACACCTGGGCTATACCTGTTATCAGATACACTGCAGGAATAATAGACTGGACCCAGGCAGAGCCAGAGACACTAGATCGTAAGACCAGGAAAATAATGACCATCAATCATGCTCTGCACCCTCGCAGTGATGTCGATAGGCTATACCTCCCTCGCAGCTCAGGTGGAAGAGGAATGCTTCAAGTCCATCGAACAGCAGAGGAGGAGAAAAGAGGCCTTGAAGAATATATCAAGGACAGTGAAGAAGATGCACTTCAAATGGTCAATAATGAGAAACTATTAAACACCAATAAAACAAAGCTGGCCTACAAGAAAGAACAAGTCAAGAACCGAGCAGAAAAATGGAAAAAGAAGCCACTGCATGGTCAATATTTCCACAATATAAGTGGAAAATCAGACATCACCAAGACCTGGCAATGGCTTAAGAATGGCAACTTGAAGAAAGAAACAGAGGGTTTAATACTGGCTGCACAAGAACAGGCACTAAGAACAACTGCAATAAGAGCAAAAGTCAAAAAATCCACAACAAACAGCAAGTGCCGCCTTTGTAAAGAAGCAGATGAAACCGTGGACCACCTAATCAGCTGTTGTAAAAAGATCGCACAGACTGACTACAAACAAAGGCATGACAAGGTAGAAGGGATGATACACTGGAACATCTGCAAAAAATACAAGCTACCTGTAGCCAAGAATTGGTGGGACCATAAAATTGAGAAAGTTGTCGAAAATGAAGATGCAAAAATATTATGGGACATCCGACTACAAACAGACAAACATCTGCCACACAATACACCAGATATAACTGTAGTGGAGAAGAAAGAAAAACAAGTCAAAATAATCGACATAGCAATACCAGGAGATAGCAGAATAGAAGAAAAAGAAATAGAAAAAATCACCAAATACAAAGATCTACAAATTGAAATTGAAAGGCTGTGGCAGAAAAAGACCAAAATAATCCCAGTGGTAATTGGCACCCTAGGTGCAATTCCAAAACAACTTGAAGAGCACCTCAACCCCATAGGGGCTACAGAAATCACCATCAGCCAATTACAAAAAGCAACTTTACTGGGAACAGCCTATATTTTGCGACGGTATCTATAATAACCAACAGTATTGATGATAAAATTCAGCCATCCCAGGTCCTTGGGAAGGACTCGATGTCTGGATAAAACAAACCAGTCAATAACACCTGTCTGACTGTGTAAACAAGAGACAGATAATAATAATAATTAACCAAGGGTGCAGGTAGCTCTATTTTCTGGCTGTGCCCTATGCTAGGATGTGTTTGAAGGACAGAGATTTATCCCCATTTGGGCCTTTCTTGCCCCATTATGAATGTTTCCCGCCTGTTTCATTGAGATAAATGAATTTTATCTCAATGTTTATGTGTGTCTGTGCACAGGCACAGTTCTTAGGACTTAGTGTAGTGCCCAGGCACTCCTTCCCACACTTCTCAGGCCCTGAAGGCAGAAATAAATTAAACCAAAAGGAACAAGGAATACTACACACCTGGTATTGTCCGTTCCAGTTTCAGTTGCTGAGCATAGTCTAAGCCGATGGTGCAGTAAGGTTTGGGCAGGGTAAGTAACTTCTTACAGAAATCATAGACCCTCTCATACAGATCATCTGGTACACAGGAGGTCTGGAGGAGCAAAGAGAGAGTTTGTTTTTGAGTAGGAATTAATATGAGACTTCCCATCTAGAGGAAGGCACTTCCCAACTGGAAGACGGCATGCTGCATCTTGAAGACCAACAGCGACATTCATCCCTGGTGCTCATGATGGAATAACTCCCCTTGCGACTCATTAGCTGACAGCAGTTGTGACTACTAGGGCTGATTGTTATGTGACTACTAGGGCTGATTGTTATGGGCCCCAAGGGGGGAGTCATTCTGTCAATAACAGGAATGAATGTGACTTGGTCTTGAACATGCAGCATGCTGCCCAGTGGCATTTGGATTCAGCAATCCAACTAACTACAGGAAATGCCTTGATGAAGATCCATATGCTGCTTCTTGTAGAGTAGCTGTGCAAGAATAAATGCTTCCCTTATTTCACAGTATTCATTTAGCAGCCTATTTCCATTAACTCAGGAAGTCTTAAATGATTTATAAAGTAATTTATAAGATGTGCAGTATATAAAAATAAAGCTGTGGCTAGAATAACCCCATGTTTCCTGGTATTTTTCTTCCCATGGGTGAACAAGCAATTTGGGAAGGGAGATTTTGAGTTGAAAAATGAGAGGAGGGGAAAGGCTCAAGCAGCATTTCTCTGCCCATCTTTCTTCTGTTTAGATGCTGCCTGTCCCCTAGCTGTTGGGTAAAAAATGAACAAACAAAATACAGGATGGAATCATGGAACGTTGCTTGATGTGTACTTTGAGTCTTTGATATCCACAGCCACTAAATGCTTTTCCAAATAAACAGGTATTTCACTCTCTCTGCCTGTATTAGATAACAAGGCCTGCAACAGCTGCCGATTGGAAACGCACTCCCATATACAAGCCTGGGAAACTGAATGGACAAAGCACCTGTAAAAGAGCTGTATGGGTTGTAGTGCTCTGTGGAAAGTGTCCAGGAGTTCAAAGTGGGGAGAGGGAGATAGGAACAGCTGTGCCCATTAATCCATACTCGTGATCCAGCCAAGCATCTGCTACAGATTCATTAAAAAAAACAAAAACCAATTCTGAAGGAACTCTCCCGCCCAACACAGTCCAAGCAGGGCCAGCCCTAAGAGTCAGTGGGCCAGGCAGTCACCCAGAGTGCCCACTTGAAGAGAGTGCTGAGTTAAGCTTGCACAAGCCACACACACAACTTGACAACACTGATAAGCTAACCCTGGTGGGAGTGGAAGGAAGCAGCACCAGAGACACTCCTAGCCCAAGGTGCTGTTTATCCCAGGCCCAGCCAGGTGCATTGGCCCGATGTTTACAATGGCTGAGGCAAGGAGTTGGCTTCAGAAACTTTTATTTGTATGGGTATTCATGTGAGCCAGAAAGGATCAGGGAAACTCAGTGGCTAAATTGGATCTAGGGCTCACAAGGCTGTAGCCCCCAAACCAATTTTGTCAGTGCTCAGCCTTGGAGCACATGAAGACTAGATGGAGGGGGCCTCTGAGCAGATGCAGGATTTGCAAACGGACTTGAGCTCCCTGTCCTTTTAAATATATTTATCATTGAGCTTATTTAGGGAGAGTCAGTTCCTATCTATTCCTATATTCTGAAATGCATGAAGATGTCATGTATTATTTGTAAGACTTCCCTTCAGGGGCAGGCCTTCCATGAGGCGAGGTGAGGTGACCACCTCACCACATCAAGTGGCAGATGTGGGGGGTGGGGCAAAATGCCCCTGCCCCACTATTTCACCTGCCTCCCCCTTCCACCCACAGCTATGGGAGCAGATCTTCATGGAGTGGTGCACACTGAGCCGCTCCAAAATTGCTGCCCTCCTCCTTTTCCTGCATCTGCTCCTCCTCTCCCCCGCCACTCTGCAACAGGCAGAGGCAGGTAAAGCGAGCAGAAGGAAGCACACGGAGGCCAGCAGAGTAAAGACGCTCTAGGCCAGCACTCTACTGTACACTTGCTTGGCTTTTCAAAACCCAGGGCAGGAGTGGAGCAGGTGGGGGAGGAGGACAGAGAAGTGTGATGGTGCCTCCAACTTGCACTTACCTGGATGAGGTAAATGGGGTGGGGAATGTGGGGTTGGAAGTGGGGGGGGATAAAGAAGGACAGGGGGGAAGATGTGCATGACATGCACTTAGGGCATTTAGATCTTTTGGGGTGTGGGGTGGGGAAAAATTGGAGCAGGCTTCCCTGCCTCCGACACTACAAAGGTTGGACTGCTACTGCTTTCCACATGGATGCAGCACACTCTGGATGTCTGTGCTCTAGGTTTTGCCTTATTCCAGACATGATTTGTCTCTCCTGCTGTTTTATACTTCTATTTCACACACCCATTGACAATGAACAGATTTAATTCTCCCAAGGTATTTGGATACCTGGGCAGAACGGTGTGTTACTGCTACTATACGGGCTTTACAAGTGATTAACACATGAATTATGGAAGTTGTAAATATGCAGACAGCAAGGGTTATAGCAGCTTTGGTTATAAGCCAAACATGAATAATTTGAATTGCAACACAGGGTGCTTTTTTGCTATTGATTTTTTAAAATGTCATGAATTGATTCTTTATAAACTATGAATGGAGTAGCAGGGGGAAGCATAACCTTTCATAAATACATCCCACTCTTATCTTTGCCTATGAATGCAAACAGAAAGTGACTGTAACCAGTGCCAAATCATTTCTATAACAGAGAAGTGTGATATCAGGACTCAAGACTAACTCCATTTTTGCTTGAAAGCTCCACTCCTCAGTCCCAGATGTTTCAAAGTAACAGAAATACACTCTGCCCATGCTCAGAGTAGCTCTTTATTTTACCTTTAAATATTCCTGGCATTCAAAATAGAACCTGAGGCTGAGGTCTCTCAAAAATTAAGCCCTAGCAGCATCCATAATAATCTGAGACACTGGGGGTCATTAATAACTTTGTATGGCAGAACAGGTTATACATTCTTGGAGGGCATGAAATCTAGTACATCAACCCCCAGCACTGAATTCCCAAGATATTATATCCATACAAATGTGGTCCTTACCTTTAACAGTGTGTACATTAGTGTGTGAAGCAAGGGGATGATGTATTGCCGATAGTTGCATCTTTCTGCCTAGAGAAAGCAAATGGTTATGTTCAAGATTTTTTTTGCTAAGGGGAGACTGAACTGGGAGTTCTTGCTGACACCACTGCGCCTGGGAGGGGAGGGCTGCCAGCCAGTGTTTTATAGCCATGTACAGCAGTGGAGTCTAAAAAGCAGAACAGTACTATGACTGGTGACCACACTAGACAAAGGGCACGATCATAGTGCTAGCTTGGCTTGGCTGGGTTGTGTGTCCAGTACAAGACTACCCCATCCAATACAAGACTATCACTCACTCACCCCTCTGCCTCTGTGTTGATCACAACTGCAGCATTTGTCTGCAGGCAAATGCTTTAAGCGTGAGCGGCATGGGTGTGTGTGTGTGTGTGTGTGTGAGGCAGGACTTCTTTGGGAGGCTTACACTCGTGTATGGCCTCATCAGCAAGAATGTCTGGATAGGGCTGTGGCCAGGACTCAGCAATAAACCATGTCCAGATTTGTCAGAGGGGTACCCATGACCTACCAAGACCACTCCCAATGCCTGCTTTCTGTGGCTCATGCTTACCCTTTCCAGTTCCTTCACCAGGATTTTGATCAAGAGGGCTCCATTACTGGGATTCCTGTCGATTTTCTTGTGCAAGGTCCATCGCAGCATCCCTGCAAAGCCAACCAATTGTCAGTGTTCTACTGAGGCAAGGAGGAGAGCATGGCATCTTAAAGTTATGGTGGAGGGGATGGCTGGGCAGCACCAGGAATGGGAGGAGCTTTTAACTTCTTGGCAGGTGTGTTTCATCGTGTCTTGTAGCTGTCCTGGAGGGCTCACCCATGCAAAATAGTATAATTGCAATCAAGGGCAATTGAGTATGTTGGCTTCTATAGCACCAGTGGTTTCTTCAGGCCATCTATAATGAGGGGCACTATTCCTTTTCAGGATAGGAATGGGCTTCTGAAGCAGTGGAAACCCATGATAAGATAATCCAAACTCTAGACCCCTGTTCAGGCATTATGTTCAATGCATGTACAATCTTTGTGCAATGTACATATGTACAGAGCTGTAAACACATTCAATCATTCACACATTATGTTGAAAGCACATAAAGCCATACACTTCCCATCAGTACCCTGCATTTGAGAGGGCCTGAAGCCAGACTCATTTTAAAAATGAATTAATGCCGTGTCATTCAGGCAAAAACATATACATGTACATACAACATAATGTCTGAATAAGACTTAGACTTCTCTCCATTTAACTGCAGCACTTTAACTGCAGCACACAACCAGGGCAACATCACAGACAGGCCATGGCATAGAGAGGACCCATTGTACAGGTGCCAAAATAAACAGACAGAGAAGACAGCAAGGAGGAGATGGACACTGATGATTGCTGGTAATGTGGCCTTTGAGACATCCTGTGTTTCAGTGAACTCACCTGAGAGTTTGGCCACCATACGACGAGCCAGACTTGCGTTCCATTTAGCCCAGGACTGTTACCCCTACCTGGCATCTCTTGTTTGTCTCAGGTAGAATATCTTTCCCCTGCCTTGTCACCCAAGTTACTTTAATTGGATATACCAGGAATTAAACTTGGAGTCTTCATATCTGAAAGCCTGTTCCTTATTATTTTATTATTTTACTAGTGCCTGTTAAGCCTGTTACATGAACGGGCGCTAGAGTTGCCCGCGGCTCCGGCCGGCCCCACCACCCACTGCGGCTCCAGCCAGGCCCACCTCTCACCGCCGCCCGTGGCTCCGGCCGGGCCCACCACTGCCCGCGGCTCTGGCTGGGCCTACCGCCGCCGCCAGCAGCTCTGGCCGGGCCCACCGCCACCGCCCGAGGCTCCGGCCGGGCCCACCACCCACCACGGCTCCGGCCGGGCCCGCCGCCCACAGCTCCGGCCGGGCCCACCTCTCACCACTGCCCGCAGCTCCGGCCGGGCCCATCACCCACCACGGCTCCGGCCGGGCCCACCACCCACCGCGGCTCCAGCCAGGCCTGCCCCCCACCGCCGCCCGCGGCTCCGGCCGGGCCCACTGCCGCCTCACCCGGCTCCCCCCGCCGCCTCCTTGCCTTGCCCGGCCAGGGCCGCCACCTCGGCTCCGCGGCCACCATGGCCGCCCACAGCCTGGCCCGCTGGTTCTCCTCACGGATGCCTTTACGCGTGCACCACGCATGCGCAGAACACCTTCAAGAGACACGGACGCAGGACACGGATGCAGGTACCTTAGGGTTTTATTATATAGGATTTAACATATTTGTATACCGCCCCAAAATTAAGTCTCTTTAAACTGAGCTATGACTTTTTCTCTGTACATTTGCTGCCCATAAGGAAAAACCTGTTTGGCGAAGTGGCCAAGTACCAAGCACATACATCCATTCCGACAGATATCTCAACAGGACAAATACTTGAAAACAGGTGCCTTGAGGCTGCCAACAGCTAGTCAAGCATGGCAAATCAGGTTTCCTTCTGCTCTGGCTTGTGGTGGGTAAGGCGTTCTCTGACCCATAGTTCAAGCTCTTGAGGGCTCAATAATCAACTAGAACAGAATGGCCAACAGAATAAAATTGAATACAATGTTTACCTCGCTCACTCTGGAAGGCTGGATGGTGGCCATCAAGTTCTCGAAGGAGGGCGTGCACACTTCGGAGAAAGTCTGACTCAACCTCTTGAAGGGGGAAAACACAATGTGAGTTCAGTGCCTCATTCTTTGTATCTTACTCAGATAAACCCACACATCGAGGTTTCATACAGGCACAGCTCCTAACAACAAAATGATACTTATCCCAGTGGAACACCACCTTTGCATAAAGCTCTTGTCTGGAGCATATATATGATCAGGCTATGGTTATTACCAGCAAATAACTGTGAAGCATGAAGGATTTTTCCCTTGATCAAGAGTTATACCCACAGTTGCCCACAGTAATGGGGTAGCACTTTAACACCTTCACACAAGTTACCACTGACATAACACCTCTAGCATCAAATCCTTGTTTGCAGACAACCAGTGCCTCCCATGGTTACTAACTGCTTTGTTAGTGCTAACTGCATTGTTATCTTACTGCTTACTACCATCATTTACTGAAGTGGAAATACACATACAGTTTATGAAGGGAAAGGAATTGCCACTGGTGTTACATCCTTATTGCCGGTGGGATATGGGTCCTTGAAAATGGGAAGTTCACTCCAGTGCACACTCTCTGGCTGTTCCATATTTGCTTGATGGAGCAATATCACTTGCTCATGAGCAGATGAGGGCTTCTCCAAGGCTTATGTGAAGAAATTATATGACCTAACACAGGGATTCCCAGCCCTGGGTCCCCAGATGTGGTTAGACTACAACTCCTATCATCCCCAGCCACAATGGCCAACAGCATTAGGGACCCAAGGTTAGGGACCCCTTACAGAAAGCCTTGTGGTTTCTGTAAGATTAAGAGATTTATCAAAGTATTCATGTGGGCTCTTATCTGCAAATGTTTATGCCACAATAAATCCATTACCCTTTACAGAGCTACAAGACCTTTCTTTCTGTTTCTATATATCAGACTAACATCTCAGACTAACTAAAACCCACTTTGGGTTTTATAATCTGGTCTCTTTCTCTCACGGTGGTGGTGGTGGGAGGAGAGGAATTAGAGCCCTCCGTCCTTCTCACCTAGACATCTCATGCCATAACAACAATCACAAACCTGGGCTCTCCATGGCTGGGCAAAGATCACAGCAGGTGGTTGTGAGCTTACTGGTAAGACTTCTTGGAGCACTGGGTGAACAGAGCACTCCGTTTCACTCAGCATGGCCTCGTATCCTATACTGTTTCTGCAAAACAAGATGGCAGGTGTGCTTGACATCCATAGGAGATTATACTGGCACCGTAGTGCCAAGATAGTTAAGATGAGGAGTTCTTTCAACATTCTGCCGTTATAAGCCCTGAACATTCCACTGGTCATAAAATCAAAGCCATCTGTCAAATCTACCTGAACATTTGCAGACATCAACTAAGTGACAAGAGACACCACTCCTCCAAATTTAGTGCAGATCTGTTAAAAAATGGCTGAGATACAGGTTTAAATATCACTCCTGAAAAGAGATGCCTCCCATGTGTGCTACACCTTTTTGCCAACAAATAACATATCTTTATATATATATATATATATATATATATATATATATATATATATATATATATATATAAAAATGTTCTTACATAGGAACATAGGGAGCTGCCATAGACTGAGTCAGACCATTGGTCTATCTAGCTCAGTATTGTCTTCACAGACTGGCAGCGGCTTCTCCAAGGTTGCAGGCAGGAATCTCTCTCAGCCCTATCTTGGAGATGCCAGGGAGGGCACTTGGAACCTTCTACTCTTCCCAGAGTGGCTCCAATCCCTAAAAGGAATATCTTACAGTGCTTACACTTCTAGTCTCCCATTCATATACAAGCAGGGTAGACCCTGCTTAGCTAAGGCGACAAGTCATGCTTGCTGCCACAAGACCAGCTCTCCTCTCCTTGTACATGTTTTTTAAAATTCAGGTATATGCTGCAGTCAAACGTCTTCCCTGCCCTCTTCTTCCTCTCTTCTGCCCCCTCTCCCCATTTTTTCCTCTTGCCTAGAGCAGAGCAGAAGCAAACCAAAGAGTCCAGCACTGATTGATGGTAGCACTCCTCTCCCACCCCCACCCCCCACCGCATCCAGCAACCACAATTCTTCTTCCTGGAGCAGCAGAACTGAAGAAGAGTAGTCATCGAACAGTTAGGCTGAGCAAAAGCACAGTGGAAGCATCAGCATGCAAACAGGCAGGCAGACACATGCCGTGAAGTACAGACAAATTCAGGCACTGTGTTCTCTGTCTCATTCTGACTGGCAACTAGAGAGATGGAGGCTGGAAGAGAGAACTTGATTGGCAGGACGGACAACAGATGCCTTGCTGTTGTCAGAGGGAGGAGAAGGAGGCAGGAGAGAGCACTTGGCCACCAAGGTTGATGAACGGCCCAGAGTGTGGGATAAATGTTTTGTTTGCCTGCCAATCAAATCACAGGGTGTGCCAGAGCACTCTGGCACCCACCACTGGATCCACCCCTGAGCATGAGTAAAAATGGAAAGCCATCTTAACTCTCTCATCATAAACCAAAGGTTTTTGAATGACTGAATATCTACAACCTGCCATTGAGACATACATGGAAGGGAACGGTTTTCATAGCATAGTTCAACATTCCCTGTGCATCTGTGTAGTAAGCAACAGACTACAACTGGGTGGTGTAGGAACAAGAGTCTAAATCAAAGGTGTTGTGTTTCCCAGTGGCATAAGCCCTCATGTTATGTTCAGCACTCATAAAACAAGCGTACAGTGTACACAGGTACAGATCTGTGCCTAGGTATTGTTATTCATATATTAGGTGTAGTAAATTTCCTATCTCTACCTTGAATTTGAAGGGCCTTTTACCAGGTTTGTTTTTAAAATGAATGCAGGTACAGACATTCACACAAAAACATGGATGAATATGCAGACACCTCTGCACTCATACAACATAGTGAGGCTACTCACATGACTGTGTGCATGGGCAGCAGGGAGGGGGAAGGCAGGGTTCAACTTACCTTCCCCCAGATGATTGCTTTTTGTCCCTACAGTGTGCAAGCCACATGCCCACATGACCCATGCTGCTGGGAGCAGTGCGCATCAACAGAGGCCTGGACTTATTCTCATGGCCTCTGATTATCCCACAGTGCACCGTGCACTGAGCGCAGTGCACTGGGGGATTCCCCCCAGGGGATGGGCACTCGAGGTGCCCATCTCTGTGTCCGCGTGAGCTGCAAACAGCTCGTGCTGACACACAATCCCAGCAACCTAGTTAAGGGCACATTTGCACCCTTAGCCTTGGCTAAGAGCTGGGCTTCGGCACTGTGTTTGGGCCCACCAGGGACCGCGTGGATCTGAGTGGTTCTCACAGGCATCTAAGCCCAGGCCTGGCTGCTCATGAGAAGAGCCTCAGTGTCTGAATCATCTCAGGATTATAGGATCATCTCAAAGATTTAATCACTGCCACAAACTGTTAGCATTCAGATTAATGGAGGGGCTGGCTCAGCTGCTACCTAGGGCAACGAAGGATGCTGGCTGCCAATGGTAAGGATTTCCCCTCCAGCTAAAATAGGAAATCACAGTTTAGGTGGTTGGCAAAAGGAAACATGACAGAAAAAAGGTGTGGACAAAAAACCAGTGGTTCTGTGAGAAATAAGGAAGGACTCACTTACCCAGTGTGTTATGCTGTGCATGAAGAAAACAAAGAGTCATGGGCAGCAGACAGCAACAGACCAGCAGTCTCTAACTCCACCTTGGCTCTCAGCGGGGATGCTGCTGGATTTCTTTTCAGCCTGCCAATCTCTGTCACGGGAGAACACACCCAAGACAAACTCGCTTTACCAGCTTCACCAGTACCAGCCAATACCTGCAAACAGTGGAAAGGATCACAAAATGGAATGCGGCGTCTCCTCCTTACCCAGAAGCCTGCAACTTTGATCATACTCATTTCCATTGCTGGAAAGAAAGCCTGGAAAACTAGGTCAGTTATTTTAACTTCTACACTCATCCTAATAACATCCTTATTATCAGAGGGATCTCTGGGGACTAGAGCTGTGATAAGGAAATTCTTCTCTCTCACACAGGCAGGCGCAGACATCCTGCGCAGGTGATCTGGCCTGGTGTTGATTGATTCAACCACCTCCAATGGATCCAGGACTTCTGGGTCCCTGTGTATCTGCCCAGATGTCTGGTCCAATCCTGGTACCACGGCTCTGTGGTTTCTAATGCAAAGCGGACAAAGTAGTATTCATTCATTCATTTGATTTTTATACCGCCCTTCCAAAATGGCTCAGGGTGGTTTACAATTAAAACAAAACCATTAATATCAGTTAACAATTAAAACAAAAATTATTAAACAGTATAAAATAATTAACAATTATAACATCATAAAACAGTAATTAAACAATCATAACAATTAAAAAACCCTGAAAAGCAGGTTACAACATTAAAACCAATTACAACTATTTAAAAACCCTAGAAGGCCAGGCCAAACAGATAGGTTTTAAGGGCTCTCCTGAAGTCCAGTAAAGAATTCAAATTGTGGAGTTCTGCTGGGAGTGCATTCCACAGCCCAGAGAAGGCCCGCCTCTGAGTCGCTACCAAATAAACTGGTGGTAACTGGAGACGGACCTCCTCGGATGACCTTAATGTGCGGTGGGGATCATGCAGAAGAAGGCAAACTTGGACCTAACCCATTCAGGGCTTTAAAGGTAATGACCAGCACTTTGTATTTTGCCCAGAAACATATTGGCAGCCAGTGTAATGGTTTCAAAAAACAGGCATAATATGGTCTCTCCGGGTTGCCTCAGAGACCAATCTGGCTGCCACATTTTGAACTAACTGAAGTTTCAGAACTATGTACAAAGGCAGTCCCACGTAGAGAGCATTGCAATAGTCAAGCCAGGAGGTTACCAGCTAATGCACCACTGTTTTGAGGTCATCTTCTTCAAAGAATGGGTGCAGCTGTTGAATCAGCCGGAGCTGATAGAAAGCACTCCTGGCCATGGCCTCCACCTGAGATACCAGGGTGAGGCCTGGGTCCAGGAGTACTCCTGGACCCTTCTGGGGGAGTGTAACCACATCCAGCACAGGAAGATCTAACTCACCCCTCAGATCCTGAGCCCTCACAATGAGCACCTCCATCTTGCTTGGATTAAACATCAATCTGTTATCCCTCATCCAGCCCATTACTGCCTGGAGGCAGGCATTTAGAGAATGAGTGCCATTTCCTGAAGATGAAAAGGAGAAGCAGATTTGGGTGTCATCAGCATATTGATAACACCCAGCACCAAAACTCTTGAAAACCTCACCCAGAGGTTTCATGCAGATATTTAAAAGCATGGGTGACAGATGTCTTTTAATGCTTGGGAAGTGCATAGCACTGCATGGCACTTGCCTTCCCTGAGCACAGAGGTAGGACTACACTCAAAGGATCCCTGCAGTTGTGTTCAGGACCTCCTCTCAGAATGAACCTGATGAACAGAAGCAGAAGCCTGGCTTCAGTTTCCCCCTAGTAGCAGAACTAGAAGTGCAGCCTCCACAGACTCTGAAATGTGGGTGGATCCACACCAGTGGTTTTCCTTTGCAACCACTTCTGCTCTTGCACTTAGGTGCACATAAAGGAAAGGAAAGGAGAGGTTGTGCCGTTGAGTCGGTGTCGACTCCTGCCGACCACAGAGCCATGTGGCACATAGAAGAGATTTATTCTAGTAACAGGCATAAGGGTAACATGCTATCAGAAAATAACTCCCACTGCTTTGCATTGATGTATTATTCTTATGCCTATTACCGGAAGGAGACTTTTTGACATGTGTTTGTGCAGGGTTGAGAAGGTTAATGTAGGTTGGAAAGTGAATGTACCTAGCAGAGGTGCTCTTACCCCTGGACTTCGGGGCTGAAGTCCAGGGCCTCCACACTCCCTGGGGGCCCCCAAATCCTCTTTCATCTGTCCTGGGTGGTGTGGTTTATGCTGTCAGGAACCTACATGTTAAAAAATGATACTTAACTTGCAGTGGGGTGTTGGGCTCCAAAGGCCTTTAGGTCCAGGCTCCAAAGTTACCTAGGTGCACCTCTGGTACCTAGGAAATAATATGGACTTTGGTGCAATAGAAGAACCCTTGATTATAGTCCTTTGCTGCCTTCCCAGTTGTAAATGCACTCCTTCACTTCTAACTAGCATCTATTGTGTTTAAAAGGGGGAAAGAGCTCCAGATCATACACACCCATCTCTTCAGCAGGTCTCTGCTTGTACCAGTAGAGATAATGAGATAGATCCAAGTCAGGTTACTGATTGAAGGAGGAATTATTTTCCAGACCCTCACTGAACTCTGACTCTTACACCCCTCTGTATATTTTCACATAAATTTAGAAGAGAAAAGTGCACCACAACTCAACCACAAACCTGATCATGTCTCATTTGGATTGAAGGTTGAAGTGCTTGCAAGCTTGCTCAGCATTATTTCCATAGTTAATTAAACCTCCAAACCCCATCTATAATTTTATATATATATATCAATCAGCAGGCAAGCAACCTCTGATTTGGTGTTCAATTAGAATTATAGAACCAAATAGACTTGTTCTGAATTTCAACTAATGTAGGATTTCAATTCAGTCATTAATTAATAGAGTCAATTATGCACAGTAATTTTGAGTGAGTCATTCTAAAATACAGTAACCAATCTATTTGCCAAAGGTTATGATAAGGTTATCATATTTAAGCTTATTTGTGCTCAATGTCACATTCAGAACATCTCTACTATGCTTTGGGGGCTAAAAGTTTCCATTTCCCATCAGATGGTCGGCATGTCTCAGTCAGTAATGTGGAGCCACACGGCCTTTCATAGAAACAGCCCTAAGGGGCCTGTGTCACCTTGCCACTTCCGCAGTTCTATTTTAAGACCCCTGTTGAGGCAGAAGTGATTACGTTCAACCTAGCTTCCTCTTCACACCTTCCTGAGAGTGGCCACTAAGGCTACAAATAATCTCCAGCCCACAAAGCTCTCCTATTACTCAGCTCTGTCACAATGAGAGAGAGAGAGAGAGAGAGAGAGAGAGAGAGAGAGAGAGAGAGAGAGAGAGAGAGAGAGAGAGAGAGAGAGACAGGCCCAGGGGTGTAGGAACCCAGAGTCCCCCAGCTCAAACCCTCCATATTTTCTTCATTCTCTCACTCACTCACCACCAGAGAGAGGGGCAAACACGGGCCCCCTCTCCCCTAGCTACACCCTTGGTCCTGCCTCAGCTTTTCCATCATCTCCATCAGGACTGAAACACTGCAGGGAGCAAGCAAGCCTCAAAGCAGAAAGGAGAACATTTCCCAGAAACCATTGGAGACTATGGTATGAGAAAAGTCTTCTTGGGCTTCCTTAAACAAGCCCTCGGTTTATAGAAAATGTGATTAAATGGCAAGGAAGGGACTTTGGTTGAGGCTGTAGTGTGGAGAAGGCTGCAGTCCTGACGCTAATTCCCCCACATGACTACTATTTTAATTTGTTTGTTTGTTTGTTTAAGCTAGAAGGACTAATGACACCTCTAGGGCAGGTTCAGATGTCATGGAGAACCAGCAGCTCAGCTGAACCGCCAGTTCCTGGAGCACACATAGGAGCCTGATTCCCAGGGTTGGGATAGCCACGCAGACTTCGGGTGTGTCTTGCGAACCCACCAAATGTTTGCATATTCTACCCTACTTGTGGCCCGGAATTCAACAGCTGTCCCTCACCTCAGATCCTGGTTGCAGAAGTCTGTTCCCAGACCATAAGGAGGACAGTGGTGGCCCATGCAGACGAGGCAGGAAGGGCAGAAAATGAGCCACAGGTGTGACTCATTCCCGCTCTTCTCACTCGGCCTTGGCTGCTTCACCTCACTGCTGCATTTAACTCCGGGCACACAGGCTGCTTATTCACCCAGTTCCCCAACCCAGTGAATGACCAGCCTGCGCACCTGAAGTTAATGTGGTGGTGTGGCAAGACAGAGTGAAAAAGAATAACACCACCCCGCCCACCGGTGCACCCAGATGGGCCACCACGGAAGTAGGGTAAAATATGCCAACCCCGGCAGGTTCACACAATGTTTCAGAATCCCACATGCACTTGGGAACTAGTGGTTTGGCTGAGCTGCCGGCTCTCCATAGCATTATTTTGCACCTGCCCCTGGTATCATGTCTGTTTTGACCCTAACGGAGTAAATGCAAAAGGGCTTGATTATTCTTTTGAGCTACCATGAATATAAGACCAGGAGGAAAATTCTGTATTGTACAATAGCTGTGTAGGTTGACCCCCCCTTCCCCCCAAATTGGGCAATTTTTAAAAAATGCATTTTCACCAAAATATGAATTTTCATTACCACTGAATACAAAGCTGCATAAGATTGTCAGTTCTGCAAAAACTGAAGGACTGCTGCCTCCTCAAAAAAGTCTCTTCAGGCAGACGTTATGTTCTAAAATAAGGGGCCATTCACCTGACTGGGAGGGCAGTGGGGAAGGCTGCTCCAGTTTACCTCCCTGCCACCCCAGCAGACAAGCAACAATATACTGCTGGGAGTGCAGACCGTGCTACCAGACGATCAGCACTACACCAGGTAGCGCAGTGCTCCGGAGGCCAGGATGACACATTAAAACATTGTAATGAAAATTCTGACTGGACTAATATTTCATTCCTTTGTGTTCTTCACCTGTCGTTCCTAACTGTTGCTGCTTAATGCTGATTGGCTTCTTAGAGTTATATTAGACTAATAAATCATGGATTATGTTAGTGCAAATTCAATCCATGGAATTTTTAATTTCCATTGATTTGATGTCTGCATAAAGAGCCAGTTCAGATTATCACTGGCTTCTACAAGTTTAAACAGGGATTTGGAGCACATGTAGAGAGAGGCAATTCAAATGATCATCCCTCTCACACGATTAAAGGACATGACGAGACTGAATCATCATTTCCCCCCAGTGATGTCAGGGCAGGCACATTCTTGCCACAGCCCCAACAGTATCTGAACTGGTCCTCAGTTAGTTGAGAAATTTGAAGACTAATTCACCACCCACTAATCCCAGCCCCCTCCATCTCTTTCCCACCACAATCTCCTTCCCCCATTGATGGCCACCAAGCCCTCCACACCAATTTCCCTGCCTCCATCAACCCTGATCTCCCTACCCACTCTCACAGGAGCATCCCTATTTAACAGCAGTCCCTGTTGCCACGCCTACTCCTACTCCTACCCCTACTCCTTCCCCTCCTGCTTCTCCTCCTGTTCCCTGCCTTTTGAAAAGGCAGGGGACAAAGAACTGAGCAAAAGGAAGTGTGTGGAGGACCCCACACTTCATTCTGCTTTACCCCCCTCCCACTCCTGCCTTGCAGGATACAGATGAGCAGGAGCAAGAGCAGCCCCACAGTGGCAGAGACACCACCACCACTGGTGGAGGTGGTGGTGAGCAGAGGGAGCTGCACGCCTGCTCACTAATGGGGTGGGCTGGTGAGGCAGGCAGCTTGATGCAGAAAGCCAGCAAAAGTGGTTACAGACCTGTAGCCAGCCTAAAAGTTTTTTTGGGGTACAAAAAAAAGTAGGGGCAGGGCCTGTTTATTTGCCTGCATCAGTCTTAAGCGCAAGCAACATTTAGTTATTAAAAATTATTTGGGGGTTTTTTAAGGCAGGGGGAGAAAAAGCGGGGAGAGGCTCACCCTAGCCTCACGAGTCTGGATGGCAAATCCACGTGCTCTGTCAATCAGCCACCATACTATGCCTCATGAATGGGCTTGCCGTGCTTGAGAGAGAATTCCACATTAATTCTATTTATTCTCTCCAAAGTTATATGCCACCAGGACATTATTTTAACTTGTGTTTCCTGGAAATTCGTACAGACTGTTGGTTTGAAAAGTATATCCCCCAAGACTTTCCCCATAAACCTTCCTCTATTTGTTACCCCATATCCAGATCCACTGTTAAAAATCAGGTGTAGGGGTTCGTGGGGAGATCTGGCTCAGGTCACTGTGGCGGGGTGGAGATAATTTTTTAATCTCCATCAGGGGTCCCTGCAGCTGCTATTTCCCCTCCAAAGGAGCTCCCATCAGTGCCAATATATACCTTAATCATGGCTAGCAGCTACTGGTAAGACTTCTCCATGAATGCATCTATTCCCCTTTCGAAGCTGTCTAAGCTAGAAGCCATCACCATATCTTGTGGCAGTGGATTCCACAGATCAGTCATGCACTGCATGAAGAAGAATATCTTTTTGTCGGCCTTGAATCTCCTGCCTCACAGTTTCATGAATGGGATGAAATTCATAGGAACAAAAGCAGAGCTACAAGTACTCTTGAGCCATATAGTCACACATGGGGTGAGGGGTTGCTCTCCCTCAATATCTAGTTTGTAAAACAGACTGAGAATAAAACATGATCCTAGTGCCAATTTATGAATCACTGGAAATACTACATGGAGGGAGACTGGGAAATGAGCCAGAGGACAACAGAGAAAGCTCCATAAGTCACCACTGTACATGGAACTGTTAAGTTATATAAAGGATGGTATGAAAAGGGCACTTTCAATTAAAGAGAAGAACATAAGAGCCAGGGGCGTAGCTAGGGGAGAGGGGGCCTGTGTTCGCCCCTCTCCCTGGTGGCCCCTTGAGGAGTGAGGGAGATAATGAAGAAAATAGGGAGGGGTGGAGCTGGAGGGGGCCCTCAGGAGCTGGGTGGGCCCATGTTCTTTGAACCCATCCGCTCAGTTATAGCTACACCCCTGATAAGAGTCTTGCTTTTCAGGCCAAAGCCCAGCTAGTCCAGCTTCCTGTTTCCCACAGTGGCACACCAGATGCCTCTAGGAAGCCCACAAGCAGATAAAAGAGGCAAATCCTGTCTCCTGCTGTTGCTCCCCTGCAACTGGTATTCAGAGGCATCCTGCCTCTTAACCTGGAGGCAGCCCTTAGCCATCAAGACTAGTAGCCACTGATTTACAGCACTTGTCCTTTATGAACCTGCCTAATCCCCTTCTAAAGTCCTTAGAGCCACTGGCCATCACCATATCCTGTGGCACTGGATTTCATAGAATAATTATGCCATGTATGAAGGTATGTTTCTTTTTGTCCATCCCAAATCTCTTGCCAATCCGTTTATTTGGATGACCCAGGAGGATTCTAGAGCTGTAAAAGAAAAAGAAAAACTTCTCCCTATCCACTTTCTTCACAACATGCATAATTTTAAAGCCTCAGTCATGTTTCCCCTTGGTCACCTTTTTACCAGACTTAAAAAACCCAAATGTTGTAGCCCTGAGTTGTTATATTCATTCCCGAGTTGAGTTATATCTGGTATTTTCTGTAATTTTTTTCTTTAGTACTTTTCTGCAAAAATTAAAAAGCATAGGGCAAAATGCTGTAGCCTTTCATAGTAAGGATGATGCTCCAGCCTCCTGATCATTTTGGTTGCCCCTTTTTGCACCTTTTCCAGCATTATCATTCTGGGGATGTGTCAACCAAAACTGCATACAGTATTCCAAATGGGGCTGCACCATAGCGTTGTCTTTTGGATCTCCTGACCCCAAGTCATTTGGGGTTTTAAACTATAGTTGTTGTGCATAGAAAGAGAATGCAGAAGTTTTGACTGGTCTTAATATTTACTCAAGAATAAGTCCTATGGGTACAACAGAACTTTACTCCCAGGTAAGTGTGCATATGATTGCCTCTTGAAGGACAAAACAAAAGCAAAAAAACGGCAGTAATGGACTTCAAGAGCTGAGGAGAAGCTGGCAGAGACACCCGTGGGGCTTGGCAGCAAATCCCAGATTCAGTGCCAGGTGGGTGAGTTAGCACCCAGGCAGCCAAAAGTTCTAATACAAGGAGCAGCCCGTTGCCTGCCCGCCCCGCTCTCTCTCCTCATACACGCATGCACAGACAGTCAGAGTCAAAATACCTAAGGCCAGCTCTTCATTTAGCAGACCTTTGGTGGTGGCCTATTTCTATGACCGGAGAGAAATGTGTAGACTAGTTCCAGGATATTAACGGCTCTTTGGAGACTTCCTCCAGCCCCTCATGTTTAATTACTTTTAGGAAAAAGAAAATGGCTTTCAGGAAGCAAGAATCCATTAAAAGTTTTGCATCTCCCCTCCCATTTCCAGTGACAGTTTCAGAAAAACAACTGGCGAGGGGTGGGGGGTGGGGGGAATTCCAGCACTCATTGCCAAATCTGCTCATGAATTGAGAAAGCACTCTGTTTAAAAGAAGCAAACACCCTTTTCACACAAGGCAAAAAAGAAGCATTGCTTTGCAGAAATTATGTAAGTAATACACAGTGGAAGCCAATGCACATTTACTCAGAAGTAAATCCCACCATGTTCAATAGGATGTACTCCCTAGCAAGCGTGTTTCAGACTCAGCCCTATTTATTTAACACATTTTCCTCTTGAGCTCCAGAAAGGCTGTGGTGCAGCTTGCACATAGGACTGCCACTTAGTGACACAGGAAGGATTTCTTCACATTTCTTTATCACTAACAGCTTGGAGTGAGTTCCACAACCTGCTAAGTGCAGCTTATCTTTTGGTATCACCCTACTCATCTGGTGATTGCCTTTTCCTGCACTCCTCTGGGTGAATTCTTTTGCTTGCTTGTGGCAGAAACAGAAGTTGCACTAGCAGCCAATTTAAGATTGCAGTCAATCTATCAGTTTGCATATAACCCAAGCAATAGTTTCAAAGAAGAAAGCATACCTTGTTTTTAGAAGGCCGATTTATCCTGTATGTGGCAGCAGACACCATTTTAACCCCTGTCAGAGTGAAGGGGGAATGTCTATTCCAAGATGGAATCTGCCATTTTAATAAGTACTTAAATTTAAAAATGTGCTTTTCAAAAATGTGCTGGAGACTAATGGATGTCTTTTTAACCAACTGAACAGTTTTAGAATTGTTTAATCTATTCCATTAATTGGTTAAAGGCTGCAGCCCTATCGACTATCCAACATTTCCGTTGTCGTGGGCAGTCCAGGAGACACTCTAGACAGCCATTTCTCCATGCAGCTGCAGGTGTGTTCCCAAAGCCATGATGGCACAAGTGAATTCAGTTGCCAGAAATCATGGGATGCCCCCAAAACCTTTTCACTCTGTAGTCAACTACATAGGAAGGATTTCCACACATTTCTAACTCTTTGAGACCAGCTACACTTAGCCACAGAATCAGGAATGTAGCTATAGCTGAATTAAGGGGTTCAAAGAACCCGCCCCCCCCAGCTCCACCCCTCTGTATGTTCCTTTTTTCTTCATTATCTCCCTCACTCAGAGGGGCCGCTGGAGAGATGGCCAAACACGGGCCCCCTCTCCCCTAGCTACACCCCTGCTCAGAATCCCAGCAAACACCCCTTGGAGAAGATATTAGCCCAGAACGCTCCCTCCTCTCCAGCTCACTGGAATGAGTGTGGGATGGATGCAGGCTGTATAGCCTGCATGGTGATCGCCCTGATCTCAAAGTGGTGGTGCTGGTGGTGGTGGTGATGGTGGTGATGGTGGATCACCTACATTTTCCAGGGACAGTTCACAAGTGCATATTAATCACTGAATGACTGAAGCATCATGGGATGGCACACATGTGTGAATCAACCATCACAGGTCAAGCACAACAGAGAGAACTTCCAGACCACCTTAAGGCACTTCAGATGTGCTCTTTGTTGTGTTTCCCTGTTGCTGCTTTTCTGTTGTGAGATGCAAGCAGAACTGTACTACTACTTCCACACTGCAGTAGACATGGAGTGTTTGGGGGACACAGTAGACTGATCCCCCCTCCTTTTGCCCCTCTTTTTTCTGTTGGTTCTATCTGGACATTCTTCTCTAGGAGAAGGAGAAGCAGCAGCAGCAGCAGCAGTAGCAGCAACAGTACAGTAGCACTCACAAAGGTCCACCATTTGCGATCACTGCACTGCCATACCAATATTCTACAAAGGTCAGATTAATAGGTGGAGCCAGTGTGGTGTAGTGGTTAGAGTGCTGGACTAAGATCAGGGAGACCCGAGTTCAAATCCCCATTCAGCCATGATACTAGCTGGGTGACTCTGGGCCAGTCACTCCTCTCTCAGCCTAGCCTACTTCACAGGGTTGTTGTGTGGAGAAACTCAAGTATGTAGTACACCGCTCTGGGCTCCTTGGAGGAAGAGCAGGATATAAATGTAAATAAATAAATAAAATAATTTAAGTGCAAGGGAAATACAGACAACAGATGGATGACGACATCACATGACACCCCTATAAAGAGTGAGTGAACAAGGCGTGACCATCACAGACTAACGCCCACACACATACACAGAAGTATCCACAGACAGGGCTTTTTAACAGAGTCAGTTCACACATTCCGCTGTGACCAAACAAGGATCAAGTAATCCTGCAGTGTGGTGTAGTGGTCAGAGTACTGTACTAGGACTGGGGAGACCTGGGTTCAAATCCCCATTCAGCCATGAAACTTACTGGGTGACTCTAGACGAGTTACTTCCCTCTAAGCCCAACCAACTTCACAGGGTTGTTGTGAAGATAAATATAACCATGTACACTGCTTGGGGCTCCTTGGTGGAAGAGTGGGACAGAAATGTAAAAAATAAAATAAAACTTAAAAAAAACCCAAGTGATGGAAATGTGAACAGACCTGTCAAGTGCTCTAAATCACCCTGACCTGAGAGGATGAGCAGCTGCCATGTCGGCAGGGCTACAAGAGGATCTTAGTCCAAAGCCATGTGCTTGGGGATCAAGCTCCTGTAACCCAAGCTAGTGCTTACGCAACTCTCTCATGAGCTTGTTCCCAAAGGCAGGCATGACCTTCGCTCAGGCCTCTCTCCCAGCCTCTCCTTTCCCAGACTGCAGAGTTGTATGGGAACAACAAGCCCAAGTACCTTTGACAGCCAACGACAGGCTGGCTGCAAAGAAAAAGCTCGCCCTCGCCCTTGGAGGGGGCTGGCCGCTGAGGGGCTGTCTGGCAGCACGGAGCCTGTTTGGGAATCCTTCCTTGCTGCAGAGCATCTGCGCACAACCATTGCTGCTGCTACTGCTGCTCGATCCTGGGATCCCGCCCGAGTACCGACCGCAGGGATGCTGTCCTTCCCCGCTCATCTCTCCTGGACTTGGAACTGACTTGGGAAAAGGAAGCAGAGAGATCCTGTGGTGGGCGCTTCCTTCCTTCCCCGGCGGCAGCAGTATGGCCTGGCAGAGATAGAGAGCGGCCGGCTTCTTCCCGCCGCTCCTCTTCAAATCACATTCCTCACACACACACACACACACACACCCGCCCCCCAACAGCTCCACCGTATCTGGTGTGGATTGTCTTGCAGTAGTTGAACCAGCCAGGATCCCCATCGGACAGCAGCGCGGCCAGAGACATTTCTGGGGGAAACCTCCCAGATGCTCCAGCCCATCCCAGAAGAGTCGCTGGGCAACTCTACCCTTTCCAGCCCAAAGCCTGAAATCGAGCGACAAGCTTCCTCCAGTGGCCCCCTGGCCTTCCCCCCCCCCCCACACACCCTTCAGCGTCCCCCGATGGCTAGGAGGGCCGCCCCGGGCTGCCTCATCAAGCGCCCCCCCCCCCGCGCGCTTCTTCCGAGGGAGCCTGTCGCAAACTCTTCTCCTTCTTCTTCTCCTTCCAGGAAAGCCGCGTGTGGTGCGCTAAGCGCGGCCAGTCCCAGGAAACATCGGCGCGCAACTCACCTCGCGCAACTCACCGCTGCCCGCCTGGCTGCTGGCGTCTCGCCGAGGTCCCATCCCCGCCGCCCGCCCGCCGGGCTGCTTGCTGCTTGTGGCTTCGGCCGGGCTTGTTCAGGAAGTCATCGGGCGCGCTCGAGAGACGCTGGCGGCCGAGCAAAAGCCTCCGCGTGCCCTGCGGGAGAGGAGGACAAAAACAGGACTTCCTTCCTCGTCCAGCAGCCAGCCAGCCACCCGGACGGAGGCCGGCGGCAGCCTGCGCCTCCTCCTTTTCCTCCTCTGCCCGGCAGTCCCGCGTCTGCTTGCCAGCCAGCCGGTTCCTCTCACGGCGGGGCCGAGGAACTGCTGAGCTCCGCTGGCTCCCCCCCACCCCTCTCTACAAGCTCCAGAAACCAGGCGGTGGAGCAGGAGGATGCAGGAGATGATGCCCCAGGAGAAGAGGCCGAGCCAAGCGCCCCCCTCACCAGCCGACTGGCGGAGCCTGTGGGGTTCGGGTCAGTGTCTTTTTGGACTGGAGCTCCACAGCAGAAGAGGAGGCTCCGCAGCAGCAGCTCCCTGGATGGACTCCTTGAACAGGAAACAAACTTGGTTTAAAGAAGAGCGACGAGACTGACACACAAACAAGGTTGCTACTAACTACCAGGAAGACAGGCTGGATTGGCTGCCCTGCCTGCTTGGCAGCAGTGCCTTGGACCGAGTCAGATCATGGCTCCATCTAGCAGCAGCACATTGCCTAGTCTGACTGGGTTTCCCAACCAGTGGTGCTCCAGATGTTGCTAAACTACATCTCCCACCATCTCCAGCCCCAAGAAATTGTCACACTGACTGGCAGTGGCTCTCCAAGTTTTCATTCAGGGAGATACAACTCCCAGCCCTACCAGGAGATACCAAGGAGTGGACCTAGGACCATCTTCTTGCACAGCAGATGCCCTACCACTGACTACCACCCCATCCCCAACTTAATTTACCACCTACCCGGTTGGCTTGGCTTCCAGCAACACCTGGCAGGAAAGGCTCTCTTTCTTCCACGCACCTCACTTCATCCTTCACTGTACTCATTTGTTATCTTTCTGAGTTTCCTGTCCTTACCAACTTTCTCCTGCGGAAATTGCAAGCTTTTCTCTCTCTTGGTTTTAAGGGAAGGGCACTTCCAGACCTGCTTTTGCTTTTCCACTATGAGTCGCAAGCAGAATTGCATTATGACCTCCACACTGTACAGCTGTTCTACACACACACACACACACAGGTCAGATTGTCTCCATTAAATAAAGTGATGGTTAAAGTAGAAGAAAAGTACAGCTTACCAATGGATGGACAGCAATGTCATGTAGTCCTCCCTACCCCATCAAGAGTGGGTAAGAAACAGGGGTGGTCCAAGACATTTTGCTGCCTGAGGCAGAGCTGATGCATATGCATCTGTGGGCAGATGCTCAGCACTCTCGGGCCATGCTGCCAGGCAGTGGCTACAGAAGCATCCTGAGCTTCTATTAAGGAGGGAAAGGTTGGGGAGAGAAGAGGTGCACCCCAGTGAGAAAGAAATTAACACCATGCCCCCTTGAGGTGAATAAGAGTGGTGGCAGCAGGCAGGTGGGTGGAGCAGTCCCCTTGGTGGCAGGGGACTGGTGCTTGCTGCCCCTTGTGTCCCCCTCATGCTACTGCCTGAGGGGACTGTCTCACATTGCCTCATGGAAGGGTCGCCTCAGTAAACAAGGTGTGACGGTTCTAAAATAGACACCCTATCTAGAAGTACCCTTTGCTCAGTTTGTGCAAGTAACTTGTGACCACACACACTGACTAAGATACAAACAAAAACTTTGTACCTATGGCAAAGGAATAATCGAGGCTCCCCTCTCCCGCAATTCCCTGGAATGGCCAGTCTGCATATGCCACAATGCAGTTCCAAACCCAGGAAATGCAAATGAGAGTAAGGATCTATTCTCAGTCCCAGCGTTAGTCTGCCCACCCGGGACTGCCCAGACACATGGAATGACTACTACTCCTTGGGAGTATGGAAGCGTTGCCTGGAGAGGAGGGGGCCATGATGTACAAGTTCTATTATTTACCAGAGAGAATGGAGGCCCCACACAAGCGGGACCCCTTGATTTTGATGGAATAATTCATGAAAGCACAGTCTAATGGAGGACCAAAGGTATTGGAGCCTCTGGTCCTCCCCAATAGACTGGCCCTCTCATGAGAAGACTAACCTCTGGGTGGCAAGCCGACACAGGGGCAGTAGTGTGCTTGGGTGTTCATGGACTGCTTTGTCACGGTCCTCCATCGCAAGAGCATCCTTGGTCACACTGGACCAGACCCCAGGATCCTTTGCCCTCCCTCATATACATATTCCCTCCTAGGAAGTCTCTTTCTTCTGTTAAGAAGAATAACATGTTCCCAGAATAACATGAAAATAGTACCCTCAGCATCTCCCCATTCCCTGAAATTGCTTTTGTAAGATTGTTTTAGTCTGAGGCTCTTACAAGGGTGGCAGTACAATTGCAGTCAGAATAAGGGCTTAAATGCCATTTAAAGGGATTTAAATGCCCTTTCCCTGCTGAGGGCGGGCATCCATTCCAAAAAGGCACAATTGTGCTCAGCACACCCCCTTGCAGATTGTGAGCAATGACTGCTGCCCTGCAAACACAGTCTTGACACCTTGCCCACAGTCTGGCCATGTGAGCGCTACAGAGCTTGATGGGATGCGACCTCAACAGACTGGGAAGAGGGAGGGTTCCCCTGCCTTGAAACTGGAGGTTGCTGGGCTACAGTAGGACAAATGTCTGCAATGCAATTAATAGTTACAAAAATTAACCTCAATTTTGTCTACCCATGGTTTGCCATTGGGTGTGAATGTGGCCACTTTATTTACTGGGCTTACTCCCCAATACATGTGTTTAGGATTCAGTAGCTGGTGGAGATTGAGCAAAAACTACATGGGAAAGGGATGCTTTGAGGGGAGATTTGAAGGAAGAGAGAAAGGCTAAATGTCTGAGGAGAGAGTTCCTAACACAAAGGGCAGGAATGGCACAGAATTGTTGAAGTGAGCAGGGGATCTTTGGGTGGCTGAGGACAGTGGAGCAGGAAGAGTAAAAGTCACAAGTTGATCTCTGCTGGGATAGGAGGATGGAGAGATAAGTGAAGATCAAAGCCATGGTACTTAATGGTGAGGAGGATCTGCTGGATCCAGGAGCAGACTGGAAGCCTGTGTAGGGGTTAAATAAGAGGCATTGTGTAGACCAAGTGATGAGAGTGGTGAATGATTTTGTTCTTGACCAGTGAAAAGACCAAGTGTGACAGAAAACCAGAGAGGAGAAGACTGCAGTAGTCAAGGCAGGAGATGACCTTTCATAAAGAGAGAAAAGACCATTTTTTCAGTATATTGTGCAGGGAGTAGTTTGCCCAGCACAAGTGCGTTGGGGCAAACCCACTCACAAAGACTAAATTTAAACAAACAGATCAACAAGCCTGGTCCTTTTTTTCCTTTTTTTCTTTTTACAGATAAGTAAAACCTGAATCTGCAGCTAGACAGGAATGTTCCTTCCTCAAATGGTAAAAGGCTTGTGGACCTTCAACCTGGGTCAAATTAAAAATGAAAAGAGGAAATGTGTCTGCTCAGTACAGGTTACATAAGGAGAGGAGAAACACAAGGAGTAAGAAATTAGCTGGCAGCTTCCATGGAAGAGAATCAAAAAGCTTTTAAAAACCAATATAACTTGACAGCACAGGCAGAGATATACAAGTATTCAATAAACACACAACTTGCATTGTCTAACGAGCTGCAATAAAGACAAGGTACGCGTACATGAAACAACAGCATATTCTTCTCCTGCTTACCCTGCCTCCACTTCCTCCCCTTGTCTCCTTTGTCGCTTTGTGATATTTTTAGATGGTGAGCCCCATGGAGCACGAACATGTCCTCTCGTCTGTTGTAAAGTGCCATATGCATGGATACATATATAAAATCATATAAGAAACTGAGTGAGGCAATCAGCAGAGCAAGGGCTCTGGAAGGTCTGTGCAGCAACCAAGTTGCTCAGAAACTTTTAAGGAAAAATGTATCCTCTTCTTTTGATTAGGAGGTAGCAGCCCTATGGCAGAAAGCAAAATGTAGAATTCTCTGTGTGAGGGCCAGCTACTAGAACCAGTTCCCCAAGGAAGAGATGACAGGAACTGGCTAGAAGGGTAATCTTGCCACAAAACAGTCTATCGTGCTGGTTGCCATCTATTTTCTCTAGCAGGGCTTCTGTGCACGAAAGGAGGAAATTCAGTAGACAAAGCTTTTCCCACATCACTTCCTCTTTAAGCTATGGAAAGCTTTGCCTGCTGAATTTCTGTTAAAAGGCACATGAACTTTGCTAGGGGAAAAGTTGGCCAGTCTAGAAACCCAGATGTTTTCTTTGGAGATCCAGTCAGTCTAGCCTTGTAACGAGGGAGCAGCTTCGCCAACTCTTGTAGCATTTCCCCAGTCCATTCCCCTGCTTCACAACAACTCTTGCACAACCCCAAAGGCAGCATTTACCAATAACATGACAAGATGGAAAGGACAATGCTGTTCTTGGGCCTTCAACCGCTGTGTAGAAATGGGCTTTTAAAATTATGTTTTAAACAGACTCAGCTTATTGGGTCAAGAAAAACTGTACCTTTCTATACAGCTTCCAAGAACACTGGAATCTGGGCTCATCTCGTATTCAGAATTAAGGACTGGCAATGCTAAAGGCTCCCTTCCTAAACCCCTGTACTGTAATACAATGAGCATGGCTGGTGTAGTGGCTAGAGTGGTGGTCTTAGCTTGAACAGTCCTGGATTCAAGTGTCTGCTCAGCAGCATCAAAGCTTCCTGGGTGACCTAGTGACAGTCGACATCTCTCAGCCTTAATCTATCCCCCAAACTGTTGGGAGAAGGGCTGGCTTCAGGTTTCAGGGGGCCCTTATACCTGGAAGGGCCGTAAAAGAATTGCTCTCCCCCACCACATGAAGGCTGGAGGCTCGGAGGTGCCCTCAAGCATCAGCAGTGAGCCCTCGGCAACTGTCCCCATATGCTGACCCCTGACGCAGGCACTGCAAAGATCAAAAGGAAGAAACCATCTATGGCACCCTGAGCAACTCTGAGGAAGAGGGAGGTACAAAGAAAAGTACATAGAGCCTAGCAGTGTTCCCCCTAATAGGGATTCCCAAATGTTGTTGACTACAACTCCCAGAATCCTCAGCTGCAATGGCTTTTGCTTGGGGATTATGGGAGCTGTAGTCAACAACATCTGGGAATCCCTGTTAGAGAGAACATTGGACCCTAGTAGAGTATATGGTGATCCCTCTTCAAGCCAACTTCTGGTGCAAAATGGTGTTCCAGTTTCTTAGGTCCTCAGTCTCTGCATTTGTTAAGCATGCCTGTGCTTAGAGAGAGGACCTTTATCTGCTGCTGAACTCCCTGGAGGCTCATTTTGCTGTAGGCTCGGTTCCAAATAGGACTTGGTGTCAGTTCGCTGAGATTTCCAGCCTTATTCCAGATCAGATGCCAAGTGGTCTGTCTCAGCATTGATCCAACAGAATATGGTTCAGTTAGATTGCAAGGTGAAGCAAGAAAACAAGGTCATTTTTCAGGATGAGAAAAGCTGGTGGATTCAGGTGTTTACCAGAGGCCCTTTCCTGAACTCACAAGGCAGGAAACCTTTCAAGAAGACACTTGCAGTAGCATGCGGATGGCTTGCCTTCTCTGCTCTTGAACGCTAAACAAAGATCAAAGAGGTAATTTGACTAGAGGTCTGTCTCTAGCTAAAACAAGGCAAGATACTGCATGAAGCAATTCACACAGCAGAGGGCACTGAAAAAGATCACACTGGGTCAAATGCTCCAATTAATGCGAACTCCCTTTCATTATACAGGCAGCTACCACTCCCTAGATAGATAGATAGATAGATAGATAGATAGATAGATAGATAGATAGATAGATAGATAGATAGATAGATAGATATGTGGGACCCCTTTTATTTATTCTAAGTCCTCTAGCACTGCATGGCCCAACAACAAGGCAGCCCCAGGAAAACGGACACAGACACCAGCTGGTTTTAGTCAATCAATGATTAATGTTTATTATAATCAGTTAAACAGCAAGCTAGCTCCTAATTCACACACACACACACACACACACACACACACACACACACACACACACACTCATACTCACCAGCCCCACTCCAAAGATGATCAGTCTTTGAAAGGGGTGTTGGAAGAAGCGTGGAGGCCTCACTCTGGGTGGTGATGCTTCTCAGGGATCTTCTGGTTTCCTGCCTGACTTATAAAGGGATGTTTCCACTCCGGCTGGTACATCTGCAGTCCACTTCCATTTCCGTGATCACAAGACGTACTCATCTTATCTTTTTGTTCTGTTCCCAGTTCTTTCTCCTTTACAATGTCTTCGGCAGTTCTCCCCGGTTTTCACCGATTCTTCAGGCCGTTGGCATCTTTCCCAACATTGTTCGTGTTCGAGAAAGAGTGGGGCTGGGGCACACTTGATGTTGCTCACTCATGCATTCTTCCATACATACTGTTTGCACGTACTACCTAAGTTTCTTAATTTGTCAAGATCACATGGCTCATAGGGTTACAGAAATGAGCTATTACAAATTAGTATATTGTTTCTTATCTCTAGATCATTATAAGCTTGCGATTCAGCCAAGTATTTCACTGTTACAAATTAATATATTGTTTCTTATTTCTGGATCTTTATAAACTTGCGAGTTTAGCCAAGTACTTTATGCATCACTACTATCACAAAGCTAGCATAATTCTACAGATAGATAGATAGATAGATAGATAGATAGATAGATAGATAGATAGATAGACAGACAGACTCCCTGTCCCGAAAGGGCTCACAATCTAAAAAAGGATGCTGTACTGGAGATCAATCAATCAATCCTTTATTAAAGTCACAGACCAGTACAGTTTACAAACAGAAGCCCAGCAAAATAAACCAACGAGGTTATGATGCAGTGGTTAAACACATAGATCTGTTGGAATGATTCTTAATGAGCTCCTGGTGAATTTTACTGGCTATTAAACAGAAGTTAGTCACATTATAAGATCTTGAATCATTCTGGTCAGTTAAAAGATAATCGAGATTTAAAAAAAACTGTACAACCTGGATGACAGCTAATAAAAGGAGTTATATATTTATGCCGTATACCTCAGTAAAATTGACACTAAAAGGGCATCTCCCGAGTTGCAGGGACAAGTACGTTCTTTGTAGGGGATTTTTTTGGTATCTCTCTTCCAAGACGGCTGTATGCAAGGCATTACATCGTGCTTGTGTCAACGCTCTGCAATATTTTGGTAAAGTAAAGTAAAGTTGTGCTGTTGACTCCTGGCGACCACAGAGCCCTGAGGTTGTCTTTGGTAGAATATAGGAGGGTTTACCATGCTCTGGCCTCTACTTTAAGCAGTCCTGCTTCCAGACAGCACTAGCCACACACTGGGGTACTTGAAAAAATGTTCCTCGGGAACTTAGATTGCACAGATTTCACCTTAAAGAAGTACATACCAAGTTGGGCTCCATAAAGGAGCTGTGCTTGTACTTTAGCCAAAACAGTTTTATTTTGGAGGGGATAAATTAAATTGAGCGCCCCTAGAGTGCTGAAAGGATTGAATTGCTTGTGCACTCTTATGGGCATTCTGCCTTACATATTCTCTATGTGCATTTCTTCCTGAAGCCTGGAAGATTACACCAAGGTATTTGCAGTACTTAACTTGTTCGAATCTATGCCCATTTAGTGACCAGTTCTGAATCTTTGGTCTCTTAGCAAACATCAAGATCTTAGTTTTGTTGTAATTTATTTCTAAAGATTGTTCAACACAATAGGTATCAAGAGAGCACAGAACTCTTCATAGGCCTATTAGAGTTTGCGAAAGGATGACAACATCTTCTGCATATTAAGGTATGGCATTGGCAAGATGTTTGTCTGCTAATTGTGGTGGATGATGGTGTGGATTGCCTCAATGTCCCTGAGCACTACAACACACTCTTACATCAGAGTTTTCATATAGTTTAAACATAAAAAGTAGTAAAAGGCAGTCTACTGATGGTCTCAACAACTTACACCAAAGTTTCTCTCTGGAGATCAGATTGAAAGCAGATCTAAAATCAACAAACCCTGCCTATAAGCAGAGTTAGATTTGGAAGGGTATTTTTCTACTAAATGTTGTAGTATTAAAGCAGGGTCCATAACAGAGTGACCTGCATGGAAGCCAGTTTGTTCCTCCGCCAGGAAATTTTCAGAATCCATCCAGTCCATTAAACACTCATATAGGTGCCTAGCATACATCTTGCTCACTATACTGAGAAGACTAATAGGGTGATAGTTTTCAGGTAGCTTCTTTTCACCCTTTTTATAGATTGGGATTATTATTGCCACTCCACAGTCCTTTGGGACACAGGCAATCCTGTCAATGAAAGAAAACAGAGAGGCCAGGACTGGGGCCCACCATGCCAAATTATTTCTAATTACTTCTGCAGCTATGTAGTCATTGCCAGGGGCTTTGCCAGGTTTAAGGTGCCTCGCCAAGGATTCTATTCCAGTACAAGTTACTGGTGGCCATTCTGGCAACTGAATCACATCCAGATCTAGGCTTGTGGCAGCTGCTTCATCTCTCTTGTACAACGTATGGTAATACTCCTCCCGCATAGGTGCAGGTATACAATCAGAGTGGGGTAACCCATGCGGAAGATTAGAGGCAACCATATGCCGAAACAGCCACAGCCACCTAATGTCACAGCGGGGAAATGGCTTGATTAGCAAGCCAGAGGTTGCCAGTTCAAATCCCCACCGATATATAATTAAATCCCCAAATATATCGGGCAGCAGCTATATAGGAAGATGCAGCATCTCATACTGCATGGGAGATGGCAATGGTAAAGCCCTCCTGTATTCCACCAAAGACAATCACAGAGCTCTGTGGTCGCCAGGAGTCAACACCGACTTGACGGCACACTTTACCTTTATATGCCAAAACAGGGATGGGTTTTTGGAACTCGATGCTGCTATCAGTTGTTGCCAAGACAGTCTCATGGCATTTCTCTTTTTGGTTTTCAAGAGCTGCTTGTATTGCTCTTTCTGTTGTATGATGCTCTGCGGGGAGGAAAATGACAGATGACCCCATATGTTGTGCTGGGCATGGATAGGGCCAGGTACAAATTCTCTGTGCAAAATTTATTCTGCCGCTCCATACAAAAAAGTCACAATCTAAAAACCTTTCACAATCTAAAAACCTTTAAAACATTGAAACAATTTAAAAATACAAATAAAAACTCTAAAACTGCAGCTTTAAAACTATAGACCAAAAGCTGTAACAGGTATGTTTTCAGGTCCTTCTTAAAAACATTCAGAGAAGGGGAAACTCTAATTTCATTTGGAAGCATGTTCCAGAGTCCTCGGGCAACTCTAGGAAAGGCCCGGTTTCAAGTCGCCACCAACCAAGCCAATGGCAACTGCCACTGGACCTCTTCAGATGATCTTAATAGGAGGCAGGGTTGATGATGAAGAAGGTGCTCTCTTAAATACCTCAGACCCAAGCTGTTTAGGTCTTTATAGGCACTTTGTATTTCGGCCAGAAATGTACTGGCAGCCAGTGTAGTTCTTTTAAAATGGGTGCGCAATATGATCTCTTCGGGCAATCCCGGAGACCAGCCTGGCTGCTGCATTCTGTACCAACTGCAGTTTCCGAACTTTGGCTTTCCATACAAAGGCAGCCCAACATAGAGTGCATTGCAGTAGTCAAGTCTGGATGTTACCAGCATATGTACCACTGTTTTAAGGTCATTCTTCTCCAGAAATGGACATCGCTGGCGAATCAGATGAAGCTGATAGAAAGCTCTCTTGGCCACCAATACTGTGAAAGGCTGGGTTCAATCCTTCAAACTTTTATTTATTGACTTGATTTGATTTGATTTGATTTGATTTCTATACCACCCTTCCAAATAAATAAACAAACAAACAAACAAACAAACAAATAAAATAAATAAATAAATAAATAAATAAATAAATAAATAAATAAATAAATAAGTAAAGGCTCAGGGTGGTTTACATTAAAACAAAACGATTAAAATCAATTAACAATTAAAAACAGAGACTATAAAACACAATAAAACAATTAACAGTTAAAACATTCAAAACAGTAAAAAAAACCCTGGAAATTCAGGTTACAGCAAATTAAAAACATTTACAAGAAATTAAAAACCATGAAAGGCCAGGCCAAACAGATAGGTTTTAAGGGCTCTCCTTAAGGCCAATTATGAATTCAAATTACGGATTTCTACTGGGAGTGCATTCCACAGCCCAGGAGCAGCTACAGAGAAGACCCGCCTGAGTCACCACCAGATGTACCAGTGGTAACTGGAGACAGACCTCCTCAGATGACCTTAATGTGCAGTGGGGATCATGCAGAAGAAAGCGCTCTCTAAGGTAACATGGACCTAAGCCATTCAGGGCTTTAAAGGTACATAGGAACATAGGAAGCTGCCATATTCCGAGTCAGACCATTAGTCTATCTAGCTCAGTATTGATTTCACAGACTGGCAGCGGCTTCTTCAAGATTGCAGGCAGGAATATCTCTCAGCCCTATCTTGGGGAAGCCAGAGAGGGAACTTGGAACCTAGATGCTCTTCCCAGAGTGGCTCCATCTCCTAAGGGGGATATCTTACAGTGCTCACACTTCTAGTCTCACATTCATATGCAACCAGGGCAGACTCTGCTTAGCTAAGGGACAAGTCATGCTTGCTACCACAAGACCAGCTCTCCTCTCCTCAGTAATAACCAGCACTTTGTATTTTGCCTGGAAACATATCGGCAGCCAGTGCAACTATTTCAAAGCAGGCATAATATGGTATCTCCACTCCGGGTTACCCCAGAGACCAATCTGGCTGCCACATTTTGAACTAACTGAAGTTTCTGAACTATGTATAAAGGCAGCCCCACATAGAGCACATTGCAATAGTCAAGCCTGGAGGTTACCAGCTGATGCACCACTGCTTTGAGATTATTCTCTTCACGGAATGGACGAAGCTGTCGAATCAGCCGAAGCTGACAGAAAGCACTCCTGGGTCATGGCCTCCGCCGGAGATACCAGGGTGTCAACAGACTTAAGCATTCTGCATGGAACTGAGCAGATACCCATAGCTAATGTTTTCAGGATTGTGCTCAGTGTGTATGAGAATCAAGGTGGAATCTCTCTCTTATCCCATATCTTTATCTTCTGCCAGGGCCAATCAGAAAGGCACCCTAAAATTTAGGCAATAAATATTCAAATAATGTCTCTCTCTTTTGTGGTGCCTTATTCTGTTTTCATGTGTTGTTATTTTCAGCCTGCTTTCCTTAAGGAAAGTAAGCTCATGAGAAGCTTACTTTCCTTAAAGAGTGAGTGAGTGGGAGTGTCCCAACAACTTCAGAATGCCTGGACCAATATGAACCAAGCAGGAAACCCATGGATAGATATACTTACCTGAGGTTTGATAGTTCTCATTCCAAGTCCCTTAGGGAAAACTTACCCTTGGACAATTCTTGAGAATAAAATGTAATTGCTCCACTGAACAATTATTTATACATAAATCTATGGTGGCCAAACAAGATGTTGCGATGGCTACCAATCTGTATTATTTTAAGAGGAACTTAGTCAAATTCATGGTCTATCAATGGCTACTGGTCCTGATGGCTATAGGCTACCTCCATGTTCAGATGCAGGATGCCTCCAAATACCAGTTGCAGGGGAGCAACCACAGGAGAGGGAGCACATCTTCATACCCTGCTTGTGTGGCTTCCTACAGCATTTGGTGGGCCACTGTGAGAAACAGACTGCTGGACTAGATAAGCCTTGGGCTTGATGCAGGAAGGCTTTTCTTATGTTCTTATCTCCTCACTCACTCCGATGCCTGGTTCCAGGTGCTGTTGCTCCTGGAGTTCCTGAAAAGTGGGTTCAGCATGAGAAGGAGCAGGGCTTTCTCTGTGGTGCCCCCCCCCCCGACATCTGGAATTCCCTCCTGTTGAAGCCTAATGAATCCCAAAGGTCTGTGAAGACTTTTGCTGAGTTTGTCTGGTGTTTTTCCTCTTTGCTGCTGAAATTGCAACTTTTTGTTACTTGGTACTTTTCAGTTTCTGTTACTTGGTTTCATTGTTGTAAAATTTGTTTTGCTTCGTTGTAATGTGTGACAATGTTTTACTTGAGTACTGTAGGCGGCTCTGTATCACATTTGTGGAAAAGCAAGATATAATTGTTTAAAAGGAGTTTCCTCTAAAGTAGCAAATTAAAACAGACTATCATCACATCTCTGCTGAGGTACCCTCACAAATAAAGGAAAGTCAAATCCAGTCTGAGAGGAACTGGCCTGCCTCTTTGACCTGGTGGACTCTGAAAGTGGACACCAAGGGTTTGGGATGTGTAACACATAGCAAGTGCGCTTACCTGTTTGGATTATGCCATTTGTCAGCTGCCTCCATACAGCACCCAAGCTGCCTATTGGAGCGAAAGTAGCTGGGCAGCCTGCGATTGGCTCTTCTGCGGATACTTGGGAAGTAGTGTTGGGTTCAGTCTTTCCCCACTTGACTCTGGAGTGGCTTCCCTGATCTAAATTGCCCCCCAGCTATTTGCTCCACAGCAGGTGGTGTAGGGGAGCATGCCGTCGGAAGGGTGAGTGCTCGTGCATGACTTTTGTCTCCATTTTCAACAAACAGGTATCGTGCAAAACCTTTTTAAAAATTCAGAGAGCTTCAATGGCAGTTGGGAGGAAACAGCTAAAACAGTGCAGATATAGAGCTGAGGATCCTACCCTTTTATTTTAATCACCACCGTAAGATTTTAAAATGCATGTTTTCTTTTAATATTAAAGAGATAGTTACATTCTCTTTGCACATTAATGACAGTTCCCCCCCCCTTTTTTCCATTTTGCATGTTAAAACAGTAAGAAACTCCCACAATTTTGGCAGGATGCTGCACTTTACTGAAGAAGCTGACATACTAAGCATTATAGCCGAGAGGGCTGGAAGTCTGTCTGCCAGCCCGCCACTGCCCTATCCAGTCAGCTCGGGATGCTGCTTAGGCTTGTTCAATATCTGGTCTCTGAGGATGTTGAGAGTAACTGAACATTTACAGAAATGCCCACTCACCACCAATGGGGCTATGAAATAGGCATTTTCTGCCTGTCGGTTTCGTTGATTAGGCATCGGAGTCATGCCATTTATTGTCAAAGCTCTGGGTTTTGTTTTTGTATTTTTTATTGCAGTGTTTGCACTTTGTAAGTCACCTTGTGAGGCCTTTGAATAAATAATAATTGTGTGTGTGTGGGGGGGGGAAGGTTTCAAGAGTTTAGAACTGCTCACTTATTAAAGTATTTGCTCTTTCTGTTACATAGCAAAGGGAAAACAAGGCCCTTTGTGTGAAGAATCAGATGTCTATTTCCTTATAGAAAAGCAAGACTGCATTTTTTAAGTGTTGCAAATGCATTTCCAATAAATCCTGCTCTACAAATGCCAGCAAGAAGATGTAGTAATTCATTATACGCCTGGCACAGGATCATTTGAACAAGACTGTAGGTTTAATGTCTGCAAACAGGCAAACATGCAAGGGATTTTGCATAATAATAAAAACAACCCTTTATATTAGTGAGAATTTTTAACCATAACACAAACCCCTTGAAATCATTTCCTAAAGAGATTTAAATCTTTGGAGGGATTTTGTGTGGCTCTGCAGGTGATCCTGGTGGAGAACTGGAACAGCAAACTCACCAGGGCAGTAGAAATGGAGCCAGCGTGGTGTAGTGGTTAGAGTGCTGGACTAGGACCGGGGAGACCCGAGTTCAAATCCCCATTCAGCCATGATACTAGCTGGGTGACTCTGGGCCAGTCATGTCTCTCTCAGCCTACCTACTTCACAGGATTGTTGTGAGGAGAAACTTAAGTATGTAGTACACTGCTCTGGGCTCCTTGGAGGAAGAGCGGGATATAAAATGTAAATAATAATAAATGATCGCAAAAAATGATGCAACCAAGTAAACACCACCACATAAGAACTGACTCATAAGCCATTATATGAAAATGTTTATTTCAAGTTTTCTTTTTTACAATTTTCATTAAAACCTCAATCTTTTATAAAATTAGGACACAGGTATTTACATGGCTGGTTATGTACAGCTTAACTATAGGAGGCAGTCCTTGCATGAGCAAAAGATTTATGCTTCTTTCCCTCCCCATTTTAAAAGTTTCTTATCAGCCTCTGTTGAAAGGTACAGTGGCCCTTGCCACCATTGTGGCTGCAAGCCACTTTATCATTCCCAGGGTGCTTGTAGCAGATTACATAGACCATCCTGAGAGAGGGCAAAGTGTTAGATTTCAACTGTAGCCAGAAGCAGTCAGCTCCTTTTGCCATGGGATGAATGGGATATGAAGCTCTTATAGCATCATTTTGTGGCATCCTATGGCTCTGGTATGAAAGAGAGGGCAGACCTCGCTGGCAGTTTCCAGGAAAGAACTGGATTCTACATTCTTTCCCAGTTTCTCAAACAAAGTTTTCTGAGAACTAAACTACTTGCTGGTGTTCTGAAAAATCTGCATTGCACCTGACCCCTGGGATCTTTTTTAAAGTGAGTAGATTTTTTAGTTACTCTCTTTCCAGAAGAAAGTATTCTGCAAGTAGACCTGAGTAAATCATGCTTTTCCACCAAGTTAATCTTTTGCAGAATAAAAAGTTGAGTATAAAAAGGTGGAAGGAACCTATAGACATCTTGGACTTTTCTTTCCATGTTTCCTGGATCTCGATCTCTCGATCTCTCTCGATCTCTCTCTCACTCACACACACACACACACACACACACACACACACACACCAACCACACAGGAGTTGAGCTAAGAGTTCTACACCTTCTTTATCATCCCTCCACCTGAGTGACAAGTTCATTACCATGTGCATTCTACCCATGTTTTTAAATAGCATATTGTACTGGGGGGTGGGGAGGGGAATCAAAAGATGGCTTAATTCAGTGCAACCTAGGTTTCTTAGTTGGACATTGCTGTTTTCCTCCAGAAACAATGTACTCTCACTACAGAACAAGAGAAATCAAAGTAGTTATTTCTCAGTCTTGTGTTGTGGCTTCACTTGTACTTACAGCTACTGCTCATACAAGTTCCATGACCGTCTCTTTTGGTACCATTTTACTTGTACTGTTCTAGCTCAACACACTCAAGAACATATGAACAGGCCACATCCCCCTGAATTTACATAGTAACTGTTGTGGTCATGAAAACTTGCAAAAAAGCAAACCTCCACATCAACCACAGAGCAATTGTACAGCTGTATTGTAAACAGTATTGTGGCTGTTTAGAGAGTTGGCTAGACCTGCTACATTAAGGCTCATGGGACTGACCCTTTCCCACCAGATTTGGTGCCCAAGAGACAGTCAAAGGTAACATGGAAGCAGTGGCAATCAGTGCAAAACTAATGGACTGTGGTCAACCAGGCCCAATTTACACCTTAAGGAGTAAGAGAGAGACTGCAGAGTTCCTAGGGAGGTGAAATATTTCCATCCACAAAGTGCCAGCTTTGCCTTGGCACAATCCATGCCAAAGCAGAAGTGTAAGGCATCTTCCAGACATCCTCTAGCTGCGACAATGTGGTTATCAGTGCAGTTTAAGCAGCTATGCAATAAAAACACTGGTGGCTAAGAATCACTCAGAGCCATCAGATCCTGTAGGAGAAATAGAACATGCTACGATGTTTGTGCAAGGATTTCCCCAGAGGGGCAGCACACTCATTCGTGAACAAAGGGGTCAAGCAATAAATGTTTTCCTTCCTAGCCTTTTATATACTGAAGCACTCTGGTTTCTTTAACATTCATCATCAGATTATACAATCCCGCTGAGAACATTTGCTGTTCCTCATTCCCTACCCCAGTTTCTCCTTTAGTGCATGTAATCTGGAGGAGCACGGGGCAAATGGAGTTGTCTGTTCCATAGCTTCCTCTCTTGCCCCCACCTCCCCCACCCCTTTTCAGAATTCCAGCTTCCAAGAATTCCAGCTTTAGGTGACTTTAACATAATCAGAGTTAGGGTGTAAACAACTGCAATGCCAGCAGCTTGTGAACTGCAGCAAGCCATAAGCATTTAAACTCCATTCAGCTGTGTTAAAATGTGAGTTCTGTTGATGTGGACCATTCTGAAGGGTGATGAGTATCATTCGTGCTAAGCATGTCTTCCAATGCCCCATTTCAAAAAGGAGAGCATAGTTCTCTCAGCCCAAATGATGCTCCTTTGCATTTAAGCTCATGTTCTGGCTAGTCAATCGCTTCCCACATTTCTGCATTTCACAGGTGTCCCTGTCCCCTTCATTCTAACAATAGTTTTCTCAGCAGCACTCATAGGAACACAAGGAGATGCTGAGTATCCTTGTTTTCCATGAGAAATGTCCTTCAGTCCAAGTGCTTAATTCCCAGTTCTGTGGGAGGTATGGGTGGAAGACATGGTTTTCCTCTTCCAGAAAATGTTTGACCAGCTAGTACTGGTCCACAGGATGCCTGGCAGCCACTTTAAGAAGCACCAGGAAGTGGGAAGAGGTCATTCACTTCATCCTTGCTGGTTTCCCTAAGGCAATGCCCCACTGAAGGTGGCAATAGGCAAGCACAGGAGCGAGCAGAAATCGGAGGAATCTTGGGGAGGAAGAAGTGAAGTTGGATTTCCCTCAATGCTGGGCTCACTCATCTTAGGTTTGTAGCACGCAGAGACTTCACACCTGCAAAAACAGCAAGAGAGATCATATACATGTAGCTTTGGGGACGAGGAGACAAAGATAGTGCATATGTTACATTCTTAAAGTCATGTGAAGATTTAAATGCTCTGACAACACTGGGGAAAGTAGAAGCACATCGTTTGTTCCATCTGTAACTGGGCACAGACCTAGCTTTGGTGTTTGGCATGGTCAGACACCTGCCAAGGTCCATACCCTGGCAGAGGGTATGCTACCAAATGGATCTCTCATTTTTCAAGGGCAGCAAAGAAAGTTAACCACGACGGAGCCATGCTTAGTTCCCTCTGTTGTCACCAGATATTCCCTTCAATTATTGAGGAGGAGGAGGAGGACCACCACCCTCTAACAGCCCCTGCAGCATTGCTGGAACATCTGGAGCATCTCATTTCGTTGTGACCAGGATACCAAAAGGTTTCTTTTAGCCCATTTCCCTTTTTGTCAGTGCTGGCAGAGTGCAGGAAAGGGAGCCATAAGAAGGGGGCACACCCTGGTGTCAGGAGCACACATAAACCTAGAGCTGCCCCCGACAGGCTCTCTGGGTATGGCAGCATGCACAGAGTGTGCATAGCTGCTTCTCCTCTGCCCTCCTCTGGCTACTGGGATAGGAGCTCTGCTTGGGACTTGGAGATTCAGTTGCTACAATTTCACTGCATACCAAGGCTTGATTCAGATGGCTTTTATTTTGGATGACATCAGCCACACAAGCAACAGTTTGGTCCCTCTGGTGCACCAGACTAATAAGGACAAGCTTGGATCCTGCAGAGCAGGCTGTCTCCTGGGAGAAAGGGTACCTGCCACATTTCTCCTCCTCCTGTTTGTTCACAGCAGCTGAAGTATAGGTATTGAAGTAAGCTTTACAAAACAGATCAGTCTGTGGTAGTGATATCCATAACCTGCAGACTTTATTCAACATCACTGCATACTTTTCCTTAGATTATTCAAGGTGTCTCAACATAAATGATGTTGCTCTAAGCATGTTTGCGAAATTGGCCTCACTTCCGTTTCTAAAGCCCCACTCCCTCTTTGGTTTTGCTCCCTCAGAAGGTAGATAAGTTGCGGGGGCTTGAGCCTCATGAAGTGGAGGAATTGGAGGCCTGTCCTTGTCCTACCCCTGCAGCACCCCCTCCGCCACAAAGCTCCTTATCCCTCTTGCAAGATCAGAATTTGACAGTATGCCCTGTTATATTGCACTCTCAGATTGGATTTACTTCTGATCTACTTATACTGAGTCGTCCGACTGAAGAGAATACCCAACGACTGCCAAAATATTGTGCAATGGACATTCTTTCTTGGAACATTGTCGGCTGGGTGACCAAGAAGAATGATATCTCCTTTCTAGAGTACTTAGACAGATTTGATATTATCTTACTTAAGGAAACTTGGATGTTGGGCCAAATAACTATGGAGGGCTATTCGTTCTTTGGGATGGAGGCTTCTCCAGGGGCTTATTGAGATAGACCAAGAGGGGGCTTAGGTTTGTTAATCTCTACTAAGCTACAAGTGGCCATGGAGGAATTGGCCTCTAATTTGCATTAGGCTAAATCAATCCTACTCATATTGAAAGAATGTGTCTTTCTGGTCTCAAACGTGTATATCTCACCGCAGAACTTGTCCACTAATCTTAAAGAGAATTGGAAGGACCTTAGAGATTATTTTGTCTTGCTACAAGTTCATTTCCCAAATGCCCTGTGCGTAGTAGGGGGCGATTTTAACGCCAGGATGGGACCCAGTGACATTTATCTTTATACATATTATCACAACTTTCCTCTGGAAAGAGATTTCCTGAATCCATTGCTCCCTCGGCATTCTAAAGACCTTGGCTGCAACTTAACAGGGCTACTATTGGCACAAATGATGCATGCCTCAGATTTGTTTGGACTAAATGGGACGATGGTTGATGATCTGGAGGGTGAATTCACATGATGGTCAGGGCTGAGAGCGAGTGTATTGGACTATATATACACACACACAGAGAGAGAGAGAGAGAGAGCGGCCCTTAACCTATTGATACAATTTAGAAGTGAGTGACCATCTTCCATTATCCCTTATTTTGGGTCTGATTGTTGGAGAGAGGCCCTCCGTGAGGTCTTCTCAGTTTACTCCATATGCTGGTCCATGTTCTATAAGGGTCAAGTGGTCCCTTTGTTTAGGGAAACAAATTAGTGTTCTTTTAGCCTCAGAGGAAATCCTCTTTCTTCGTTCCTCTATTTTAAGTGACTCCCCTAGTGTGGATATACTGGCTGTCTATTGTAATCTTAGTCAGAAAATACAACTTTGTGTCAGTTGATTAAAAGGGGTATTCATAAAAGAAATAGCTCTCGTAACTGGTTCAATCAAGACTGTATTACCGCAAAAAAAAACCATTGATCACTAAATTTAATTATTTTAAGCTCAATCCAAATGATGATCTAGCCCGAGAAATACTGGAGATGAAGAAAAAATATAAACTATTAATCAGGCAAAAAAAGAATGCGGAGATGAGGGCAACTTGGGAATGGCTTATTGCTACAGCTAAGCTGAAAGACTCCAGACGGTTCTGGAGAATTGTGTCATCCAGTTTCAAGGGGGCTTTTTCTAGGGTTGGTGGTCATATTACCGCAGATATCTGGACCTCACATTTCAGGACTTTATACGAAGACACGTTGTCTCGGCCCTCTCCCTGTCCATATCATTTGGATAGTCTTCCTCCGTGGCCTCCAGTCTCGACGCAGGAAATTGCCAGTCTGATCTCACAGCTGCAATCAGGCAAGGCCCCCAGTAAGGAATTAATCCCAGGGGAGCTTTTGAGGGTGGAAATCAACTGTGGGGGTGCTGTTTTAGCCAAGTTTTCTGCCTATATCGATTGGGTGGGTTGTATCCCTGAGGACTGGAATATGGCTATTATAGTGCCGATTTTTAAGAGCAGACAGCACTCTAATCCCTCTAATTACCCACCAATAAATTTGTTATGTATAATTAGTAAATTATACGCGAGGCACTTGTGCCTCAAACTTATTGATTGGGCTGAAAAGAATTCCATTCTTAGAGAAGAACAAGCCTGTTTTCGAACCAGCTGGTCTACATTGGACCAGGCCTTGGTTCTTTCTCATCTTGTAGAAAAATACTCTAACAAAAAATCCCCAAGAAAAAAATATGTGGCTTTTTTCGACCTGAAGGCCGCTTTTGATTCAATTTCTAGGGCCCACTTATGGAACAAACTTGCAATGACCTCCATAGACTCACAACTACTACTTCGTATTAGTACGGTGTATGAAAATACTCTACTAAGGGTCAAGTATGATAACAATGGGCACTTAACAGAGCCTGTCTCTTCACAGAAAAGGGTTAAACAGGGTTGAATTTGGGTTCCCTTTTTATTTAACTTTTATATTAACTTTTTAATCCCTTACCTTGACGACCATGCTTTCCGTCTGCCTAAATTATCAGGTAGACCTATCGTCATCTTATTGTATGCTGATGATGTGGCTATAATATCCACCACATTTGTCGGCATGCAGATAGCTTAAAAAACTCTCACGCGATTCTGCGTAGAGGAGTCCCTGGTTATCAGTACTCAGAAATCTAAGGTGATGGTCTTTAGTAAGAGAATGGAAATTCACAAATAGACAATTAATGGCAGAAGTGTCCAACAGGTTAAAATTTATAAATATCTTGGCCTTGTATTTCATGAGCAGGGCTTATGGAGATCTCATTGTGAGTATGCGGCAGCAAGTACCCAGCATATGGTATCAGCAATATTAAAAAAAATTCTATACCAAAGAAGCTTATTATATACCTGCAGTGCTTAGGGTTTTTCAGGCCAAAACTTTGGCACAGATGTTATATGGAATTCAGATATTTCTAACAAGTAATTAACAACCACTTGAAGCCGTCCAGATGAGATTCTTGTGGGCCATTTTCCAGCTTCTGCGATGCATCCTGAACATGGCCTTATGCTTGGAAGCAGGAATAATTACAATTGTGGCTCAGACATGGATGTGTACAGTTAATTTTTGGCTTAAACTCCATACTTCCAGTCTAGGCCTTGCTCCATTAGTTTTAGAGGATGAATTCCAGCCATCTTGGAAAAAGAAAGTCCAGGCTATTTGGGGTAACTGTGGCTTTTCAGACCAATTCTTACAATCTTTGGGTCCTGATGTAGCCAAAAAGATTCTCAAGCAGAGGGTCTTGGACATAGAGAAGCAAAGGGACCTAAGTTTAGTCTCCCCCAGAAATAGCTGTGGTAGCTTCTAAAATTACCCTTGCCCTGCAGCATATCTTACGCACTTGCCAGCTCTAGGCCAGAGGAGAGCTTTTTCTCAAGCTTGGTTCAATGTTTTGCCCTCTGCAGTTTTAGAGAGAAGATACAAGAGAGTCCCTCTGTGGAATCATTTATGCTCATGTGACACAGGTGAGGTTGAGACAATTTCTCATGTTTTGCTTTACTGTCCTTTTTATAAAGCAATCCTCTCCACCTGGATTGAGCCTTATCTTAAAAAAAAATCCGGGCCATTCAGATGACTTTTATGTGGCTTATTTCTTAATGGATCATCATGTGGAGATTACTGGAAGAATGGCAAGATTTTGTGCAGCAGCTTGCAAAATAAGATGCAAACAAATTAGTTTTATTTTTCTTGTTTAATATGACACTGTATTGTTTAACAATTTTATTTGTATTTAACTGTTGTGTGCTGTGTTTTGGTCATGGGCCATAAATAAAAGTATGCATGTATATATGATGCTGCTGCAAATATGAAGAAGACAAGTACCACGACTCACTCCAAAAAGGCAGAGTATTGTTAAAAAAGAGAGAGAGATAACACGAACACACCATCAAAACAATCCCTTGCCAGCAGAAACCAACACAAAATAATTACCATCCACCAGCAACCAATGCAACAGAGGCCAGTCTATTCAGAACAAAGTCAGTTAAGCCCAGAGATTCTCTCTAAAAGAGCAAGGTTTTAGCCTGGCACTGAAAGTGCACACAATTGGGATCTAGCAGGCCTCTCTGGGGAGGCTTTCTATAACTGCTGGCATCAAAGCAGAGGCTTTGTGGAACGTTCTAGAGCAGGGGTGTCCAACCTTGGTCCTCTAGCTGTTGTTCACCTATAATTCCCATCACCCAGGCCACATCCTCAAAATTCAGGGATGATGGGAGTTCAACAGCAGCTAGACAACCAGCCAAGGGTGGACACCCCTGTTCTAGGAAAATCCTTCATTTGGTGGAGACTCCTAGAGCAAGGCCTCCAGTGTTGAACGGAGTACACAAGGTGGGTGGGTGCATGCGGAGAAAGCAGTCCTTAAGATAGCTTTTTAACCCCCTAAATGGCTGGGGACCTACCTTAGTAGCACCAGCACCTTGAACTGAGCCAAGAGACATACAGGCAATTAGTGCAGATCCGATAATATTCAAGTGATATTACTCTGATAGGCCAGTTCCAGCCATCAAGCGACATTGTGCATGAATTTAAATTTCTGAACACTTTTCAAGGGCAGCCCCATGTAAAGTACATCAGAGTAATCAAGCCTGGAGGTTGCTAGAGCATGAGTAACAGTGGAACATAGGAAGCTGCCATATACTGAGTCAGACCATTGGTCTATCTAGCTCACTATTGTCTTCACAGACTGGCAGCGGCTTCTTCAAGGTTGCAGACAGGAATCTCTCTCAGCCCTATCTTGGAGAAGCCAGGGAGGGAACTTGAAACCTTCTGCTCTTCCCAGAGTGGCTTCATCCCCTGAGGTGAATATCTCGCAGTGCTCACACATCAAGTCTCCCATTCATATGCAACCAGGGCAGACCCTGCTTAGCTATGGGGACAAGTCATGCTTGCTACCACAAGACCAGCTCTCCTCCCATGTGACATTGTCCAATTGCAACTGCAGAAAACAACACCCAATCTCTCCTACCTGGTGACACTCTGAAGAATCTTCCGTTCATCCTGGTCAAGGCACACAGCAAAGGAACAGTTGATCCCAATTATCTGGACCTTGTCTACTTTCATCTGAGAAACATTGATTTGCTGCAAGAGAGACATTCCATATCACATAGGCAGTGGGGGTGGGGGGGGGAGAGCCACATCTGCCCAAACAACCTTGCCTGATACCCTCTCCCCGCACAAACAGGAGATAAAGATAAATGGACAAAAGTCATGGGTCAGGTTACCTGATTGAAACTCTTCTTGGACTTGGAGCTTTGCCTCTTAATTACCTCTTTTGCAGTTAGAGTCAAACATTCTGTTTTTGAATCTGGAATATAAGAGGCCAAGATAATTAAAGGTGCAATCACCAGCACCCCTTGCAGCAGGAGGGCTGAGCAGCACCAGTTATAAACAAGCTGCACTTTGTTGCATGTTATTGATTGTGGCTTCTTGCAAAACTTTGGAGTTTCCAGAAAGCAGCTGATAGAAGGTTCAGTAACCACTCCCAGTAGCTGCCATTTCTGCAGCACCTCGATTCTCACCTCTCCTCATCTCCATGACTAAATCTATCCCACTCCCGTGTATTTGCATCCCTCGTCCTTCCTTGGATTAAACCACCATCACCAGCTTGGTTACCAAACCCTTATCAACGTGTTACACGTTTATTAGACACCTCAACTCCCTGCTTCCCACTCCCCACTTTTGGAACTGTCTCAGAGCGAGCCAGTGTGGCACATCAGCCACTGTCCTGTGGCGCAAGGATTGGGAAACACTGATGTCGAAAACTCTCATTCCTGTCAAAGGCTCTAAGAACATGCATGGCTGTTATTGCACCATGGAATATGCAATATTGCCACAAAAGCCCCTTATGTAGAATCCTAGAGATATAGGGCGGGGGAAAGTAGACAAGCTTCCAGTTCTCATGGCAATACCAAAAAATATATTGGCAGTTTCAGAAAAGTTTCACTTGTGGGAGAGAAAAAGATGGTATTGGGTGGAGGCTTCTAGGCGTCTTCACTCCACTCAGAGTGAAGTCACCCACATCTAACTTATAATAGCATTCTGCTCATTATGTCCAGCCCTCTTTTCCAGTGCCCGACATTGCGCGCCCCCCAAAAGGTTAAACAGAAAACTTGCATGCTCCACAAGAGTCAATCTGTGGTCAAGTATTAGATGGCTTCCAAAATGTATTCCAATTGCAGAGTCCTACTCCATCTAAATGAGCAATTAAAAGTGGAGAGCAAATTGCTTTATGAAGCTAAAAATAGAATTTGCTCAACAAATTGGACCAAAGCCAACTCCGAGCCTTGTGCATAAAACCAGCTCACGTCCCTGGAGCATTAGCAAGAGTCTTCTGTAAAAAGCTAAAGAGAGTATGACATCTAGTGGCCAAGCATACTACTGCATGTCTGGCAAAAGTATTTTAAAAAACGAAAGAAGTGGCAGCATTTGGTTGCTCTGTGACATAACATGGGTAGATCAAGTAATACAGGGCTGCACAAGTTGGGCCTTCAAGCTGTTGTTGGTCTACAACCCCCATCATTCCCAGCCACAGTGGCCGATGGTCCAGGATGATGGGAGCTGTAGTTCAACATCTGCAGGAGGGCTGACGTTGTGCAGCCCTGATTAGTAATCCAGCTGCTGCTGGTGATCTGGGGTCCAGCTTCAGCCCTTCCCCATAGGCTGAAAGAGGTTTTTTAACTTCTAATCTACATAATATGTGACTATATCTTGTGTGCAAGTAACATGCTAACAGAGCCTCAGTGCCACTGCTTCTTTTGTGTGTGTTTTTAATTATTCTTTTTAAGGCAGCAGCGACAGGAGGGAACAGTTTTGAAAACTGAGGAGTGAGCGAGCAAGCCTCTCCTTGCCTACCATTCCTCTATTCCAAATCTGCTCCTCCTCTGGGGCTCTCCACTAACGCCAGACCTTAGGGTTGAAAACAACGATTGATGTGGAATTTGAACCCTTTAGAGGAAAAGGTATGGACAGGGAAGGAGAGCAATCTGGAGAAGATCTAGGCAGTGAAAGGGTTATGCACCTCCCATCACATTTCCTTTCAAAATGGTCTCCTTCCAAAGTTATCTCTTACCCTCTTTTAAGTACAGCAGGACTCTGTTCCATGAAGTTGCATAGCCCCTGCAAAAGGACTGACCTCTTGACACTGGGTGCTTGGCTTAGAAATATATCTCTCTCTCTCTCTCTCTGCCTAGAAGGAGTATCCCTCAGTTCCATTTCATCCCCAGTCTTGCACAAAGCTAGAGTTCTGTCTACCTGGACTAACTCCGCCCAGAGGGCTTTCCTGTAAATTCAAAGCAAAGTGCGCCCCCAGTGATTGTCTTTAGTGCAGATGCAGCACTCACCACACATTGTTCAATTCCCAAATGAGTAGGAGGGCAAGTGGGAAATACCCCACCACTGTTTCCCTGCCTCTACTTCTTAAAATAAAAATAAGGAGAAGGTAGATAGGAATTCAGAAAATGAAGCACAAAACCTCAAAAAAAAGCAGGGGGTGTGTGTCTCTCTCTCTCTCTCCCTCTCCGTTCAGTCATGTCCGACTCTTGGTCACTTGATCAACGCACTCCATGACTCCCTATCTCAGATAGCTTCCTTTAAGTCCGCCATGATCATTCCAGTGTCATTTTTTATAATATCCCTTTTCCTTCTCCCGCAGATCATTCCCAGCATAATTGTCTTTTCGAGTGAATCATGACATGATTCTTGATTTCGAGTGAATCGCATGACATGACCAAAATATGCCAGTCTTTGTTTAGTAATCTTAGCTTAACTCGATCTAAAACTTCCTTATGCGTAATTCTCGCTGTCCATGGGATACACAACAGTCGCCTCCAACACCCCATCTCGAAAGCCTCCATTCTTCCCTTATCTGCCTTCTTCAAAGTCCAAGTTTCATTGCCATATGTGGCTATTGGAAATATTATTGCATTAACTAATCTGTATTTGGTTAGGAGACTAATATCTTTAGCGGGGAGAGTAATCAACTGAAAACTAAAAGTTTTGCAAAATGGAAACTCATGGAAGTTGGCATTTTAAAACACAGACATGGATGCTCATCAGCCTTTGTCCATCAGAGGTGTGCAAATAAAAGAAGCTACATCACTACAAGGGGAAGGTTTCCAAATTGTAGGACAGCAAGTGGGGAAGGACTGTAGCCCTTCTGCTCTTCAAGCACTGGAGTACATAGCCATTGAATTAAATAAATCTTTACCATAAGGAACAGAGGTTCACAATATGGAATCAACAGAGGGAGGCAAACCGTGCTGCTTGCTTTACCATGCGCTACCTGCCACTACTGTTCTCATCTCACCCTTCGCTGTGTACTAGTACAGGAGCCAGGTCCCTGGCCAGCAGGATTATATGCAGGAGGTGGTCAAGGCTGTGTGCTTGCACAAAAACCCTAAAGACACTTCAGCAGCAAAGGAAACCAGGCTGCTTATGCTCCCACGTACCTTGCACACCCAAGGGGCAGCCCCAGGATGATATTGTGGCTGGGGAAATTGCCAAGAGATTCTTCCAAATATTTCTTCAACCCCATTAGAAACCATCTGTACAAGATGTGGGCACCCATCTACATATCAGAGCAACTTGTATACAGCTCACACAGTGAACAAGTGAACTGAAGACAACCTTTACCATCAGAAGGTGCTTCTCTGTCTGGCTGGGCCTCTCCAAACAGCCTGCCCAACCTGCCTCATTCTCCACGCAAGCGCTAGAAAGAAGGTGGGAACTGCCCCGCCCTCCACTTTCTGCCCACCCATAGAAAGCAGAGGGGCTCACCAAGCTCTTCTTGCCCCTTACAGGCCTTGCTGAGGTTGATGGACGTACAGACCTTCTCAACATCATTCCAGCGACTCCTTCCACTGATGGTTCTCTGGAGGAATCAGAGATAAAGTTACTCTGTAGTCAGGGAAAGGGGAGCATCTCCTCTCCATTCCCTTCAGGAAACAAAAGCAGAATTGCTGCTCACAGCTCCAACTCCATCTAACAAGGTCACAAGGAGTGCTCCAAAAGCATGAGAACTTCATTCTCATGTAGGTGCCTCACTCCCTTTACCTTGCCTCTCTTTATTTATTTAAAATATTTACATTCGCCCCTCCAGTACACTACTGTTCAGGGTGGCTCACAACATCAACAAAATAAATATAACGTAAAGTAAAAAATTAATAAAGTTAAACAAGTTAAAAGTCCAGGCTAACCACATTTAAAATTAACATTTTTTTAAAAAAGTTTGAAATTAAAAGTTATTAATAAAAAGCTAAAAAATGAGAACTAAACCTACCAGATATAAGCAGCAGATAAACATTAAAATGTCAAAAAAACCTCTTTAAAAGGATGTGTTTTTAATTTTTAAGCACACACTGAGGGAGCATGGCAAAGCTCTTGGGGAGGTCATTCCAAAGCAGAGGAGCCACAACTGAAAGGGCCCTATCTCTGGTCCCCACCAACCAGAACTCTGTTAGTGGTGGGGCCATGAGCAGTGCCTGAGATGCCGAGCATAGGGCCCTGGCAGGTTCATATAGGCTGATGTGGTCCAAGAGATACCCTGGCCCCAAGCCATGTAGAGCTTTAAAGTTCAAGACCAGCACCTTGAATCTAGTCTGGAAGTGGACTGGTAACCAATGAAGCTGCTGCAGAATGGGTGTGACACTTATGAAGCAACTTGCACCCACGAGCATCCTAGCAGCAGCGTTCTGGACCAGCTAAAGCTTCTGAATTGTCTTCAAGGGCTGCCCCACATAGAGCGCATCGCAGTATCCCAATCTAGAAGTTACTAAAGCATGAGTGATTGAGGTCAGGTCTGACTTCTGCTAGTAGGATTGCAACTGGTGTACCAGCTGTAGCTGGTAAAAAGCACCTCTGCACACCGCCGCCACCTGAGCCTCCAAGGAGAGCATTTAATCCAGAAACACCCCCCAAGCACTGTTCCCTCTAAGGCAGATGCATGTGTGCGCGCTCACAAGTTTTTGGATGTCCATTCAGTTCATTTTCGATCCCTCTCAGGTTGAATCAGGAAGGCCCCATTCTGAATGCAGGTGCGCGCACACTGCCTTGATACTGCTGCCCAGAACAAAACTCATTCCGCATAGAGATGAAAAAAGTTAGAAGGACCACTGCCCTCAAGCTGTGGACTTTGTCTTTCAGAGGGAGCTTTACCCTGTCCAAGATCAGCTTTACCTCATGACTTGGATGATCAGTTTTGCCAACCCAGAGCATTTCTGTCTTATCTGGATTAAGTTTCAACTTGTTTGCCACCATCCAATCAAAAACAGCCTCCAAACCTCAGTTCAGAGCATCCACTGTCTCCCTGGTGTCTGCCCACTTAAATGACAGGTAGAGCTGGGTGTCATCTGGATTCTGATGGCACTGCAGCCCACACCCATAGATGACCTCTCCCAGAGGTTTCATGTAGATGTTAAGCAGTATAGGGGCAGTGTTCCCCCTAAGAGAGATTCCCAGATGTTGTCGATTACAACTCCCATAATCCCCAAGCAAAAGCCATTGCAGTTGTGGATTCTGGGAGTTGTAGTCAACAATATCTGGCAATCTCTCAGAGGAAACACTGCATAGGGGACAGAATAGATTCCTGTGGCACCCCATAGGCCAAAGGGTGAAGCAGGGGTCCCCCGGCACTTTCTGAGTACAACCCTCGAGGTAGAGGCACAGTTATACGGTGGCTCTGCTCCTAAGTCACAAACTGGAGAGACAATCCAGAAGGATACCATGGCTGATGGTACTGAAAGCCGCTGAGAGGTTGAGGAGAATCAACAGAGTCACACTACATCTGTCTATCTTCCAGTTAGGTCATCCACCAGGGTGACCAAGGCAGTTTCCATCCTGTATCCAGGCCAGAAGTCAGAATGGAAAGGATCTAAATAATCAGATCCATCCAGGACTGCCTGCCTGGAGTGGAGAAGCCACCACGCTCTCCAGCAGCTTGTCTAGGAAGAGGAGGTTAGAAACTGGTTGAAAGTTGTTTAGATCATCTGGGTCCAATAAAGGCTTTAAAAAGGAGGGGCCTAATGACTGCCTCCATTCACCTGAGGTGGCACTTCAGAGAGACATTCACCACCCCCACCACCCATGGACCCAGTCCCTCCCTAGCAGCCATCACCAACCATAAAGGGCAAGGGTCGAGGACACACGTGTTAGGCCTCAGCCTTCCAAGCAGCCTGTCCACCACCTCAGGCAGCACAGTCTGAAAACCATCCAACATAAGGAGACCAGATGGTGTATTGGCAACATCCAGTTCTGGTGCTGCAAAACCTTAGCATCCAAGTCAGAATGGAAATGAGCTATTTTATCCACTCGTGAGCCGATTTCTCCCTTTTCAGCCCAGCCCAGCTCAAACCATGGGACCCAGATACTGGAGATAAGCTCCAGCAACATCCATGAATTACCTTGCTATAGGCAATCTGTAGTGTTAACGGAATTGCTTCTCTGTCTCCATCTATGCCCAGCCGTTTGCTACCTGGACCTGCACAAAAACCAAGGGGGTGGGGTGGGGTGGGGGTGGGAGAAAGAGATGTCTCTTATGAGTTCATATCTCATGTCTCAGTACCATACAGAGTCTTTTGTAGTGGGTTTCCAGGTATCCCAGGACATTCCAGGCAGAAATCCATAATTTGAATTCTTTATTGGCATTTAGGAGAGCCCTAAAGACCTACCTGTTCAGCCTGGCCTTCTAGAGTTTTTAAATTGTTTTAAAGCGTTTTTAACGTATTGGGTTTTTATAAGGTTTTGAATTGTTGAATTGTTTTTGAATTGTTTTTTAGCTGTTATATTGTATTTTAAATTTTTTATTCCCGATTATTGATTGATTTTAACTGTTTTATGATATTTGTTAACCGCCCTGAGCTATTCTGTAAGGGTGGTCTAGAAATCAATCAATCAATCAATCAAACAAATTATCCTCACGCAGAAGGATAATATAATGTAATATAAGAAAGGACCCTCAATAGGTTCCTCAGCTGTGGAGCACAGACTGCTTCATGGCCGAGTGGATGGACTGACAATACCCAAAATCTGAATGCCAAGGTCAGCCATTAATGTTGCCTCTCCATCCCATGCTTCAAGCAAGCTGCATGTCCTGGCCCATCAATTTGCTCCCTCTGCCTCCTTCATCCTGGGAAAGTTAAAGCATCCCACAAAAGCAGCCCCTCTTTGCATGAATGCCTGAGACAGGAGGAGGCTGGGCCCCGCACTATGAAACACTGCATGAAGTGAGCAGATCCAGACTCACTGCACCCCACCCCTCTCCCCGATTTCTGTATCTTTCGACGGTGGGAGTGGGAGATCATCCCACTTCTGTGCCTGTAATGACCTTTCTCAGCTGGAGGCAGAAGCAGCAGTGATAGCAGATGGACCAGTAAGACAAGGCAAGCAAAAGGCCTGAAGCATTTGAGGCAGGGCGGGGCCAACTGACAAGTGGCTGGTGTGCATGTCTGTCAGTTTAGCTGAAAACCCAGGATGGGAGTAGGCAACCTTTGGCACCCCAACTGCTGCTGAATTACAAATCCCATCATTCCCAGGCACAGTAAGTTGTGGTGGGGGATGATGGGAGTTGTAGTAGTTCAACAGCAGCTGGAGCACCACAGTTTGCCTACCCTGACCTAGGAGGAAGCTGCTCTGAGCTCTTATTCTTGTCCTCAGTGAGAGTTTCTCAAAGTGTCAAATCTCAGCAGTATGTTAACTGAAGAACTTCCAGCAGGTCAAAATACTGTCCAGCCCAGCCCAGCCATGTGCTCCATTACCATGGGGGAGGGTTTCCATTTTCTCATGCACTCCTCTGATTCCCCAAGAACACATTCCATTCATAGCAAGTAGGCTTGAGCCCAAAACATTTCAAAGGCCATTATAAAGGCCTTCGAAACGTTTCGGCTCGGGGGGGTGTGTGTGTGTGGTTTCAGCGTCGGCAGGGTGATACTTTAAGGGCAGGGGGAGGTGTACTCACCCCTCCTGCCACATTTCCCCCACTGGTGCTCTGTTATTTTTAAGCCCCTCAGGGCAGCTGTGTTCCTCCCTGCCGCCCCATTTCCCTCATCAGCCGGAAGCGGCTGGAAGTAGCGACTGCATGTGCGGCCATTGCGTGCGCGCGCCCATCTGCCATGCATGCGCATGTGCAATCGCTACTTCCGGCCGAAGAGGGAAATGGGGTGACAGGGAGGAACACTGCTGCCCCGAGGGGCTTAAAAGATAACGGAGCGCCGGTGGGGGAAATGTGGCAGGAGGAATGAGTACACCCTCCCCCGCCCTTAAAGTACCACACCAGCCAGCACCGAACAACATTCGGGCACATCCCTAATAGCAAGGAGCACAAAGCGGACACATACAAAACTTGCTTCACTGTGGTTCAGGTGCCTACCTGAGGCCTTAATGGCTCGCGTGGCTGCTGAGTGGCCCAGCTCCAGGGAGTGGATGAAGATCTCAGTCCTTGTCTCTCCCCCAATGAAGGTGAGCTGTGCAATTCAAGGAGGAAGGGGTCATTCTAGCATTTATCCAACAACCAAGACACGCACAAGCCTATGAGAGCAGCCCTGGTTTGGGGGGTCCCAAAGGCAAAAACAGCAATAGTGGCTTGGTGCCGAAATGGAGACTTGATTTAAAGAAAATGGATGCATGGAGTTTTAATGCGAACTCTTTTCAGGGTTGTCAAGTTGGAAAGAACATAAAGAGAATCCTGACTCTCATGCTAGCAAAGATGTTATGTATAATCTATGTTATGTATAGGTCTGGAAAAGGAAGTCAACAGCAATATAGTTGCTTGAATCTCACATCTCCTTGGACAGAAACCCTGGGAAAGAGACTGTGGGTGGTTCACAAGATTGCCAAGTTGGTTACCCAGGAACTGGAGATTCCTGGGGAACATGGGCTCCCAGTGGCCTATCATCTGTAGGGATGCGCATGGTTCCATGCACACCTGGGAGGCAGGGGGTAGCTTTAAGGCACGGGTAGGGTGTCCTTACCGCCCCCACCACATTTCCCCCTCTGGTATTATGCTGACCAGGGCGGCAAGAGGGTATACAGCTGGCCCGGAACAGCAGTTTTGGAAGCAACACTGGAGGGGGAAATGCAGTGGGGGAGATAAGGACCCTCCCCACACCTTAAAGCTACTCCCCCGCCCGCCCACCCACCCCCCTTTGAACTGGCTTGGACGCCAGTCTTTCAAAGCAGTTCAGTGGTCTGTGAATAGACTGCCAAACCAGTTCGTGCACACCTCCAATTGTCTGAAGCCATCCAAGTCTTTTTCTTGCACTGTGTTACCAAGTTTCTCCCAGCTTCTTCTGCACAAACTTCAGATCTTGGTGACAGAAGAAGTTCGGCAAATCTCACGAGGAGATTTGGTGCAGGAACTGGACTTGGGCAGCTTCAGACAACATGCCCACTAGAAGCACACACTAGTCAGGAACCTCCAGTTACAATCATACCAACTTGGTAGCAATCATGTGAAATTGCCCTGTATCAGGCAACTGGTGGCATTTACATAAGCATGCAATTTCAGAAGTCCTGGCCAAACTATGGTTTCCTCTCACACACTCCGATTCTTTCTATCACTCCTGCATCACCATAATCATGTTAAATCCAAATCAGGCATGCTATGGTTACCAGTATCGACACTTTGCCTCTCAACTGGAATTGAAAGCCACCATTTGAACTGGGCTTCCCATTCTGGCTCAGATGCAAACTTTGGGTTTTTCAACTGAGGGAGAGAACTGGAGTGCCTGAGCCACAGCCTAGCAAACAAACCATAATTTGGCTACAACACCTGAATAGAGTGTCCTCTAATGGGAGCAAATAGTCCTTTAGCTGATCTTGTGTTGGTTACCTGGAATAAAAGGGGAGGAGGCTTTCCTTTCTCTTGTCTCCAAGGCACTAACAACACTTGTAACTGCTAGTAATGGGGGCAGAGTTGAGAAGAGTTGGCTGCAAGTCATCAGTATCCACCCAACGTGACAGCTACCAAGTGAAAGGAATGGCTCAGCCTAGGGAACCACAGTCGTCACTGGCTCACTAGGGCCAAGCACAAGGCAGGAAATGGAGCACAGATGCTTCTGTCTTGCGGGAAATTCAGAAGTGGGCCTTCAGCTGTTTGGCCAGACCATTGAGGATGCTGACAGGAAGCATCTGACCAAACTTACCTCTGTCTGGTAGACTTGCAGCAGCACTGGGCGGCGAGCAAAGCGGCAGTAATACAGGATCATATCAGCAAGGATGGGAAACTGCTCTGTTTCCTCTAGGGGCTCACTCTCAGGTTTGACCGATTGCTACAAAAAAAAAAATTTTTTTTTTAAATGAACCACCATCTTAGCGCAGGGGAAGCCCCAAGCAAGAGTGTCAAGACACAGCCTGGATAACTCAACCACGTCCAGCACTTGCTCAATAAACCCTTTCCCATGGTGGAAAGGCTTCCTCTAAAGGGCAAGAGAAGCAACTATGTTTGCAGGACAGCCCTCCAGGATCTTAGCCAGAAGAGTTGCAGTACTGAGGCATAAAGGACATAGTGCATGCCAATGCAAAATAGCACCATCCTAAGTACAAATTCATTTAGATGCCATGACGTGTCTATACCTACAAAGATTAGAATCGTTCACACAGTGGTTTTCCCCATGACACTCTATGGATGTGAAAGCTGGACTTTGAAGAAGCAAGATAGAAGTAGTATTGACCCTTTTGAACTTTGGGGCTGGGGAAGACTTTTGAGGATACCATGGACAGCCAGGAAAACAAACAAATGGATCATAGAACAATCAATCCAGAATTTTCACTCGAGGCACAAATGACCAGGCTCAAACCATCATACAGTGAGTGCGTGAGAGAGCACGCGTGCGGGGTGGGGTGGGGGGGGAACACACAAGTCCTGCTACTTTAAAGAACAGAGTTCAGCATATACCTGGCAGAGGACTTTTGTGGGAAGGTTCATTAGCCCAAGGACATTGCGCTTGTACCATGGATCCAGCATCCCTATATAGAGTGAAATATCATTTGTGCTAGTTTCCATCTCTGCCAAGCCAGGATCCTGAAACCAAGAGACACACTCTATTAGCATGTTTGCTGTTGTTGAAGGCCAGATCTTGCCAGACTCCTAGCAGGAGAGAGCCAAAATTACTCCCACTATCCAGGTTGAATGAAATTCCTTTAAGGCTTTGCACTCTGAAGCCTTTTTCTCTAAGCAGATATACACAGATCCTGGGCATGTGACACATTTAGCTGGCTTTGGAGCAGCAAACACATAGTCCAGTTCAGTATACAGCAACCGCTTCATCCAAATAGCTCAACACAACTTAGGAGCAGCTGCATACACATATTTAAAGTAGTTTCCAGGAATGCCAAAGCTTTTGTATTTTGCCCCTCAGCCTCAGTTCACCATCGATAAAGCAGGAATATTAATGACCTGCCTCAAAGAAGTTGTGAACATTACCAAATGCAGGACAGTAATGCAAACTAAAGTGCTACACAACTCATTCAATGGGCATGCACCACACCATGCTTGGCTTTCCAGACCACTTTGTTTATATCAGTCTACAAAATTTACCCATCACCTCCTTCACCTCCAAGAAATTATGGATTCAGAAAAGCGGATGCGACTGGGAGAGGTGGTCAGCAGTGGCTTCTCCTGCAGCAGCCATTCCTGCTTCCCTTGTTTTTAATCTGCAGGCATGAGATGCAAGAGCAGACAGAGGCAGTGTCCATTCAGATGTTCAACTACTTCAACTCTCTATTTGCTTTCATGGGGCAGTGGCCATCTCCACAACTTACAGAGGGGAATAGCACTGAGAGCAAGCCAGGCTACAGTGACCGAGAGCTCCTTTAAAATAAGCAGCCTCCCCGCAGAGGGCAATGAACAGGTCAACAGCCAGAACTTGTGCCACTTAGGGGGAAAAGAACATATCCATTCACAGCTCATCTTGCCCAGACTGCACACCAAGGATTAGGGCCATACAGCATTGGATCGGGGACTTCCCGGTAGCCATTTTGGAGGTCAGAGAAGTTCCTGATCTGAACTTGGGGAGCCCATTTCAGTTCAGACTTTTGTGACCTCCTTCAGGGAAGAAGAAGAAAAAAAACCTTCCCAGAACTCCAAATGGTGGCAAGAGTCTGCTCTCTTTTTTGTGATTGTGGCTGGCGGGGGGAAAGAAGTCTTCTGCCCTCTATCTGCCCATGCATCTCTCTCTCTCTCTCTCTCTCTCTTTTTAAAAAAAGTTTTTTAAAACCCATTTTAAACTCACAAGCAGCCCATTTCTCGGTTTCTCCTGCAATTCTCTGATGTCACATAACTTCCCCTGTGATATTAGGTTACTTTTCTTCCGGGTTCACAGCGAGTATCCCGATTACTTTTAAGAATTGATTTAAAGGTTGGTTGGGGAAATACCCAATCCTGACCCCAACCCCGACATTCCGAAGGGTCAAAAGGATCCCAAACAGATATTTGCGGGATCAGACCAAATCCCAACATTTATGTTCATGCACAGCCCTACCATTTTTCCAGAAGTGCGGGAGTGATGATCTCCCGGAGAAGAAGAGTAAGTCAGTGCAGATGAGGTAGGGCCACTCCTCTTCACAGGGATATAGAAAAATTGTAGTTTGAAGTACCGAGTCAGCCAGGGGCAGTTGCTTTCTTGAGATCTGTGGTGGAGGAATAAGTGAAGATGGGTGGGGCAAATAAGGCACATGGAGACCATGCTGTCGGTGGCTGCTAGCAACCACGAGGAGGTGCAAAGGAGGCACAATTCAGACATACTGTACTCTTAGCAGTACTACAGGACACACCAGATAAGTTGTGCATTTGGGCCACACATTGGCATGCAAAGATAACAGAACATTAGTGAGGGAGGGACAGGCAGACAGACAAGCCTCCAAGAGAATCTCACCACCCTTCTCTTAGTCTAAAGGAAAGCAAAAGAGAGTCCAAGAAACCCTCTGCCTGCCAGCTGATCACCTAGCACTGGACTCGGGAGCAGGGATGGGGCAGAGAGAAGAGGTATCAGGAGCTGGTGGTTAATCTCCCACTCACTTCAGATTGCTGTAAGCCCGGGCCACTTTCCCAGAGATGCGATCAGAGCCAAACACAACAACTCGCAGCGTTGAGATCTTAGGATCCTCATCGCAACTCAGGATGGGCCTGCGCTGGACACAGGCATTCTGAGCCTGGGAAAGTGTTGCACGCAGTGCATGGTGGGGAAGTGATTGTGCCCGCCGTGAGCGTGTGGGGACATGGTCCTTGGTCACAGGATCGCAGAGGCTTTCTGCCCGGCGTAGCGGAAGCGATAGTGAGGCCACCTCAGAAACGTCCCTCAACTCTCTGCCAAGGATCAACTGGCTCTTGCTCTTGAACAGTTTGCATATCTTGTTAGACAGTCGGTGCCGCTGCCTGGGAGGTACCTTCTCCTCCTTTGCATCCAAGCGTCCTGTCAACTCAAGAGAGCTCTCGTCGCTGTCCTCTGCATAGCCACTGTCCATGCAGTCTTTCAGGCTGGAGACAAAAGACTTAAAGGACTTTTTAGAGGCCAACGAGAGCTCAGTCTCTTTGGAAATAACAGACACCTGTGAATCACGTGAGCTGTCCCCCAGTAACGATGAATACGCAGAGTCTTTCGAGACTGAGGCAAGAGAGGACAACAAGGAATCTCTTTCTGGAAAGCAATTGTCAACTTCCTCCTCCTCCTCCTCCTCATCTTCCAGAACTACTGGCTTGGGATAGGCTCCCTCCTTGTTTAGTATTTCGTTCAAGATGTCTATGACAAGGAAAGACACAAGACAGGAATTAGTCGAGATGCAATAGAAAATCCTACACAGTGCAAGGCATCATCCTATCTGAGACTATTGCTATACACTTGCTGGATTGTCACAAGATGAACCTCAAGCTCGAAGGAGGAGGGCCCAAAGACCCCAGCTAGATTAGAGGCAACATTCCAGGCCTACAGCAAATGTCATCTCCTCTCCAGAGTAGCACTCAGCTGTGTTTGCCATGCTACATGCCAGGACATTTCTCCCAGAATCAAATTTCTTTCGGTGGTTTAAGCTTACCAAAATTATCCTTATCCCATCTGTAGGTGTAGCACCGGGCAATGGGGATAGGGATTAGGCAGAGCTTACATATCTTGGCTTCCCCTGCAGAGAGACAGACAGCCAAGTTAAAAGGTGAAGGAGCTTCATCAGGAGGATTCAGAATGGAGAGCAGCCAAACACAAGTGCCACTGTGGAAATGGCCTTCGCTTTCTCACCTGTGATTTCTGGCAGCCCAGCTGCCCTTGCAATCTCCTGCAAGGCAGATTCCAGCTGCTCCCTGGCTGTGGCACAATCGTCGCTCACAACAGCTGCCCTCTCCTGGGCTTCTGTGGTGCTGGCAAATATCTCCATGAGTTCTTCTACAGGCTTCAGCTACAGAAAGAGAACCCCACCAGGAGGAAGACTTAGTTGGCTTTGCAGGATGAAATTCCTACCACACAGTTTCTTTGGCTATTTCGGACATCATGTTACACAATAGGTGACCAGGGATAGTTGGCAAACATTGTTTGGGTCCCTAAAAAAGTCGTGCAATTGGCTTAGAAGAAGCTGCAAGTCTGAAGGCAAATCCAGTTTGGGTTTTTTAAAATCAACATCTGTCATACCCCAAACCAGTGTGGCACTAGTAATGAGTTCCCCATCCGATACATTAAGATGGGTTAATAGTCTTGCTGCAGGGTGAGGTGTGGTCTTCCAAAACTGATGGGGGATTCATGCTTGCACCCATTTTAAAGCAAGCCATGACACGCACTTCACCACTGAAGCAGGAGAGGGCCCAGTTTAGAATGAGGGACACAGGGAAGGCTCAGGTGAGTAGCAAGTACTGGAAGCAGGATGATGTTTACCAATCTTTTTCTTTTTCTTTCCATCAAACCTATATGAGTGCTCCTGTTGAGATTTAATATGTTTATTTAATTTTGTGGATAGCTCCAGTAGTTGTACCTCCTTGCTACTCATAATCCAGACCATATCTTCTAAGAGCCAAACAGATGTGCCCACCCCAGAAGAGATGAGAGAACCCGGACAGGAGAACTTGAGGGGAGTAGCTAGGATGCCTCTGGTTAGCTTTCCCTGTGGCAGGCAGCCACTGCCTATGACTCAACCAAGGACAACCACCCAGAGGAGGTGAGCTGGTCTTGTGGTAGCAAGCATGAATTGTCCCCTTAGCTAAGCAGGGTCTGCCCTGGTTGCATTTGAATGGGAGACTTGATGTTTGAGCACTGTGTAAGATCTTCCCCTCAGGGGATAGAGCCACTCTGGGAAGAGTAGAAGGTTTCAAGTTCCCTGCCTGGCAGCATCCCCAAGATAGGGTTGAGAGAGATTCCTGCCTGCAACCTTGGAGAAGCCGCTGCCAGTCTGTGAAGACAATACTGAGCTAGACAGACCTATGGTCTGACTCCGTATATGGCAGCTTCCTATGCTGCTGAGAAGGGGGTGAAGACAGTAACAGAAGCAGCAGTCAGCAGTGCTGAGCCTATCCTAACTTCACTTGAACCCCAAACTTCAGCTGCAAGTGAATATGCGCTTAAGGGCCTAGAAACTCTAGAGGAGAAGCTGCCAGTTCTTCCATCGATGGCTGATAAGGTGGCCTCTGATGCAAAGGAGAGGGTGACATCCAAAATGGCAGCTGCCAAGGAAGCTGTTGCCAGCAAACTGTCTGGAGACATAGGCAGTATATAAGACAAATATATATTTGTTCATTAGTTTAAAACTAAGAGCCTATAGAAAAGAAGGGGGGGTTAAACATGGCACAGGTAAGAACTCCATAGGTCACAAGGAATATGGCAGGTACTTCTGTGAATGCCTATTCACATTATGTCAATGTCCATTATATTCACACAACCATAATCCAAACAGCAGTTAAAAAAAAAAAAAAAACCAAAACCTGCAATGGTTGCACTCACTGGACATGGAAAAGCAGTTTTTCCACCATATAACTGCCGTTTGAAAGTTAGGAAAGTGAGATTTCCCCACAGCAGATGCACTAGCTGAGAAGAGTTCATTTGGATCTTGCTCAACCTAGTCACCAGCAGGCATTTGTGGTGAGAAAGACAGAGAGATGCCTTCTGTGCATAAGCCTTATGCCTAACCATTTTCTCTAGTCTTTACCATTTTTAAGGTCCCAGATCAGTGGTGCATGCATATGATGGCCCACCCTCCTGAATTAATGGATCTAGGGTAGCAGGGAAGGAAAAAGCCTTTGCTTGCAATTTTAGATAAAGGAGTTGGCTCAAAGGCCCAAGAGCAAGTCAGGCTTGACAGTACAGGCTATTACTACGATTACTACAAATATTTAGATACCGCTTTTCAACAAAAGTTCCCAAAGCAGTTTACATAGAGATTTATTTATTTTTTAAAGTTGGATCCCTGTCCCCAAAGAGCTCACAACCTAAAAAGCAATGACAGACTCCAGCAACAGCCCCTGGAGGGATGCAGCGCAGAGCCCGTTGCTCTCGTCCAGCTCAATAAAGAAAATCACCACTTTAAAAAGGTGCTTCTTTGCTCAGTTAGCAGGCAAGGCAAACCATTGCTCAGCATGAAGGATCTCTTCATATTTTACAAGGAAAGTGCCCTAGTCATGTCTGTAAGCCTCTCTATTTGCAGACCAATGAAAGACACAGTTTCTTAATGTAAACCAGAAGTCTCAAGTAAAGATTGCCAGGGCTGCAAGCACCAAGAAGTTACTGCTACAGTTTGGGGAACAATGTTTCCACTTCCTGAGCCAAACAGCTGTAAGGATGTCACCTTTTGACTGCCGTTTCCAGGGAAGTTACTCAGTACTTTTCATTCTCAAACTTCCAATTCAAACTACTCCTGTAACTACTCTAGCGTCACTTTATTTGTCATGGAAAGAGTAATGGCATCAAGAGGGGAGTTGCTACAGCTTCAAATGCCACATGGTAAGCACCTCACAGAGCCATGCGTGTCCAGCTGCTGCACTGACACACTCAAGGGCTGACGCACAGGGCTCTCTCTACCTTCAGGACTTGGCGCAGCCTTTGCAGGTCGCATTTGGTCCCAAAGTTGGCTTGGTAGATGTGCTCAATGAGCGTAACCAGCAGCTTGTGCTGCGAGTGCTCTGCAGTGCTCAGCTTTTCAGCGACCAAGAGGAATTCCTCTTCAACTTCTGAGGGGTTCAGCAACAGGACTGTTCTAGGGAAAGAAGATGGGGCAGTAAGCAGTCAACAGGCTGACTCAGAAATGGAGAGATGCACCGAACCATTTACAACTGTAATCGCATACCTTTGGGTGATAGGAGGGGGGAGAAATGCAGTGTAATTCAAAATTAATTCAAACACCAGCAGATGGTGCTATCCTGCCATTTAACTGAACCCAGACTATGCTTCCCATTCTTTGAAATTGCCAAATCCACACACATTGTTGGGACTCTCCCTGAAGGGAGAGAAATGGCACAAGATGCTACCATCAACCACTAGCCCACCTTTCCACCCACAACAGACTGTGAATGATAAGTTGGAATCTGGATTGTATAGGTCCCCTCCAATCCATTTAGATCCAGGCTCCTCCAGAGTTTGCACCAATCCTAAATGGATTCATTTTGGCCCATACCTACCACCACCCTCCTTTTCCCACAAGCTCACCTTAGTGAGACAAGATAGTGGAGAGAGAGAGCACTCCTCCATCAGGCCCTAAATGCTACCACAAGCAGCAGCAAGAGTCACCGCCACCTCTAACAGGGCCCCTGCCTCAGCAGACATTGTGAATCCTTCCTGCAGCCACTTCATCCCAGGAAACAGGGAGTGATGGCGAGGCATCGTAGTGTAGTTGCAGGCCTGTTCAACTTAGGCCCCCCAGCTGTTTTTGGACTTCAACTCCTATAATCCGTAGTCACAAGAGCCAATAGCCAGGGATTATGGGCACTGTAGGCCAACATCTGCAGGAGGGCCAAAGTTGGGCAGGCCTGGTGTAGTGCAACAAGGCCTAGAAGGATATTCAGCAAAATAAATTGCTCCCCCACAAAAAGAATCTCCAGTCTGGACTGGGAGGGAGGACAAACACCACCCAGAGTGATTTACAAAGAAAAACTGTAAAGGCCTCCAAACCGGTTCGAATGTGGCACAGTTTGAAGGTTCAGTGCTGTGGGGTTGGTTCTTTAAGAGTAGGGGTGCACTTTACCCCTCCCACTGCTTTCCCCCCACTGGCGCTCCTTTTAAAAAAATTTTTTAAAAAACTTCTTGGGGTGGCAGCATACCTCCCTGCCATCCCTGCCCTCATTTTCAGCCAGAAGTACTGTGTGCGTGTGACGTGCGTACACGTGTGGTACTTCCGGCCATTTCCTGCCGAAAACGTGGGTGGGGTGAAGGCAGGAGGTACGCTGCTGCCGCAAGAAGTTTTTTTTAAAAGGAGTGCTGATGGGAGAAAAGTGGTGGGAGGGGTAAGTGCACCCTCTGCCCTTAAAGAACCACCACCATCCTGGTGCTGGACCAGTGAGGCGCGGTTCCATGCACAACACTACAATGTTCTTTTTCTGAAAAAGAGAACACAAGTATTGGTCCCAGGGCACATTCTATGGCCACCTTTTTGAAGTTAAGCAGGTCTCAGTATGGTATCCTAGGAACCTCATGGACACTGCCTTGAGTTCCATGGTGGATTAAATGGGTGTAGAATCAAAATAAATGAATTCAGGTGCAATACTTACACAGTGGAGCTCTCACAGCCCTTCACAGGCAGTCCCTGCTCCATCCTCACCAGCCTTTGATATGAAATCCCTGTAAAAAGAAGTTGTACAACACCACAGTGGTATTTGGTCTTCACCAGTAGTTCACAGAACTGGACAAATGAGATATGGTAGATGGCAGGGCCCCACTGTGGACATGGAAGAGGGACTCCGCTTGAGTACAGCCCCTGAAGCTAGTTTTGGGTAGGTTCCAACTCCAAACAGTTTCATACCCATACCCTTGGGCCAACATTTGTTTACCCAAATGTTTGGAGCTTTGCAAGGAAAAAAGACATTCCTGCTTTATTTGATGGCGAGTTACAGAGTGAGTAGAACTCACTGGAATATGGTGGATCCTTCAGTGTTGACTGATCTGTGCTGTGGCAATTGCACTATTCATTCAACTCCAGTAAGTCAATGTATATTATTCAGTTGCAGGAGCTGAATGAATGAGTGACATAGTTGCCACAGCACAGATCAGTCAACACTGAAGGATCCACCACACTCCAGTGAGCGGAACTCACCACACAAGGATAACCTACATAGAGCAGGAATAGATTTCCAGATCTCCTAGCTTCAGAGAAGTATGAATCTTGGCCAGGTAAATCCTCAAATTAATGAAGCCGGAAAGCCTTACACTCTCCCATTCATAAGCTGCTTCCTCATTTAGGAGTTCTTGATAAAATAATCGTTGCCTGTAGTTAAGACTCAAAAATACACAATTAGTGACTTCCTAGCTCTCTAACACAAATCAAATCAACATAGCAACCACTGTCTACAGGGTAGTGGGAGTTGGGCTGATACTTTAATAACTCTTTTAGGGTTGCATTGTTACACATGTATTGTCTTAGTTACAATGCTACTTCTCCACCCTTGAAGATCGTCAATATGTACATATCAGGTAGTTAAAAAAATATGCTAAATAATAAATAGTATGGATCTCTTCTCAACAGAAGAGCTGATCTTGTGGCAGCAAGCATGAATTGTCCCATTTGTTAGCAGGGTCTGCCCTGGTTTGCAGTTGAGTAGGAGACTACATGTGTGAGCACTGTAAAATATTCCCCATAGAGGATGGGGCTGCTTTAGAAAGAGCATCTGCATGCATAAGGTTCCAAGCTCCCTCCCTGGCATCTCCAAGATAGGGCTCAGAGAGACTCCTGCCTGCAACCTTGGAGAAGCTGCTGCCAGTCTGTACCCAATACTGAGCTAGATGCACCAATAGTCTGACTCAGTATACAGCAGCTTGCTATGTGTGGTCCCAAAGGGCAATTGTTACTCATTAGCTCAACAGCTTGTAGTTACGTGCATGTTCTTTGGAGGAGTGCAAATAAGTTTTGCAAATCTTAGGAGCCAGCATGATCTTTTTGGAGCCAGATTGGAGAGAGATCATGCTGAGCACACCTATGAGAAGAGACCCCCTATTTGGGTCTGTTCCCTTCTATTTTCCTTTCACACAGATAGTGCTTAATTGAGAGCCTCAAGACCACCTGTGAATTCTCAGCTCTACCTTGCCAGTCTTTCCTCAATGGAGAGAGAGAAAGGTACTTTGAGTACTCACAGCCACCTTATTATGACTGACCCCACCTGACCACATGAGCTTTCTGTAGCAGCAGCTGCTAATAGGATCCAGCTGGACTAAGAAGAGAACAGGTGGTCTTACAGCTGCTTCTGCCACTAGCCCACCTATATAGCAGTTTGAGTGAAGTCAGCCAAGATGCATGAGAAGTGTGGTGGGGCTTGAGAGAGCAGGAACTCTGCCAATATGTGGCGGCAACAGCCAGAGGCACACATAGGAGAAGGGTCTTCTTCAGCAACCAAGCTCCAGATCACTAGGCCCAGGGTTTTAGGTGCCAGGGTCTACTGAGCAGTTGGATTTTTGCATCATCAGCTTTTTGATGGAAGAGTCAAATGAAAGATTGCACACACTCAGTGATGAAATTAAGGCAGCTGAATGCTTTCAAACTTCAGTTTTATTAAGAATGGCAGTATTCAAACTTAAATTAGAAGTCGTTGCAAACCTTAAGAATAGGTAAAATTCAAATTCTGATAGGGAACCAAGAGTTGGCAATTTGACAAGGAAAAGCACACAGGGAGAAAGAGAGATTCTCCTCTAGTTGCATGAATAGATTTTTCCAAGTCCTGCATGGAATTAAATCTGTTACCAACTGAACACAATTCTGGGCACCCAGACACTTTAAGCAAGCCTCTTCATTTAATTGGGAAGACTGCTTAATGAGGAACAACAGAAGGCGGCCTGCCAGCACGGCCTAATTAAAAAGCTTCCACATAAGAATTCTTATGAGTGGCAATAGTTGGTTAGCCAAGCCCAAGCTCATTAAGGCAAGGCTGCGTGATCGTTCACAAGGAGAGGCTGCAGGTTCCAATGTATCATATGGAAATTATCTAACACAGTTGCCCATTCAAAGACCAAATCCACCTTCATGGATCTGAATAGATTCTCTGTTTACAGGATGAATCATGCAACCCCTCAGATGAAGCTTGAGGGTGGAAGACCAAAAAGAGAGCAACCACATCCATTTTGTTAGGCAAATGACTTCACATAAACACTGCTCTGTCCTGGAATGGAAACTATTAACTCATAAAGGTCAGTTGTGAGTTTGTGTAGTAGAACAGCCAGGAGAGCAAGCTGCCTGGACTCAGATACGCTGTGTGGCCTTGGCCAAGCCACTGGCCTTTTAGCTTCATTTCCCCCACCCCAACCCCTACAATAGGGGGTCAATATGTCTTGTCTTACAGGACTCTGGTAAGGATTTCTGAGATAATGCATACGAAGCACTTTTAAACACATAAAAAGCTGCATGAGAGGGGTGTGTGTGCTTGTTCCACCAACTCACACATGTGGTCTAAGCTAGATATCTAAATGAATTATAAGTTACCTTTCCACGTGCATTTATAGCATTAGCAGGAGACTTTAATGTGAGACTGGGATTCAATGATATGTCATTATATGCTAAATTTCAATTTTAATCCTCATGTTGGGTGAAGACTACTAGAGGCAAGAATTTTTCAAACAGCAAGTAACCTAGATGGTTTCCAGAAGAGTTTATATTCTGAGAGAGTTATAGATTACAATACTGCCACTGAAGAAGACTCAGCATAGTTAAAACACATCTGGCAAAAGCATAAAACAGATTAGCAGATGTTGGGAAAATCTGGATAAAACATTTCATCCTTCAATTAAAACATTACGCTGTGACTAGAAGAGAACATCTATATAAATTTTTCTCATCTTATCAGCAACCCAACATATTTGAAATCAACTACTGGATTTTATTCTTCTAGTTGGATACTCAGATATTATTACAATGATTACCTTTTACAAATTTTATTGAGGTGTAGAGATATATGTTTTCTAATTGATTTATTTAATACAGTTAGACAGCTTTTCAGTTACATCATTTTATGACTATTATATTAAGGTATTAGTATACAATATTTGGATTCCCTTTTGATGTGCTGACATATTGTTGAATCCATATAGGGTCTTGTTCAGGCTCCTCTTTATTCCTTTACTAGCACGATCACTTGTTGGAGATCAATTATACAAAAACTAATATTTACTTTTGTGAAAAAACCAAAGTTAAATAATTAGGTGCTAAATGGACACAAGTTAGAGCAGATCAAATGTTTAATACCTTGGAGTAATTTTCCAAGCCTCAGCAAGCACCCATTTGGATTATGTAACCCCAAATGCTCAGAGATCTGCAACAGCTATCCAATCTTTTTATCACTCTAGAGGTGCTCAGTTCATCCTAGCCTCAATTAAACTATATTTGTTTAAGGTAAGGGCTCAGCTCCTGTATGGAGCCCAATTAGGTTCTTAGACCAACTTGGCATTGTTAGAAGCTGTGCAAGCTAAATTCTTGAGGTCCATATTCCAGGTAGTGCGTCGTGTACCAAATGTCATACTCCAATTGGAGGCTGGAATACCCAAGATGGAGTCCAGCTTTTGGACCAGTATATGTGACTTTTGGTTAAAATTAAACTTTTACCCTTTAGGATGAGAGCTGGTCTTGTGGTAGCAAGCATGAAGTGTCCCCTTTGCTAAGCAATGTCTGCCCTTATTTACATTTAACTGGAAGATTACATTTGTGAGCGCTGTAAGATATTCCCCTTAGGGGAATGGGCCTGCTCTATGGAGGGTGCTTGCCTACTTGCATGCAGAAGGTTCCAAGTTCCCTCCCTGGCATCTCCAAGAAAGTGCTGAGAGAGACTCCTTCCCGCAACCTTGGAGAAGTCACTGCCAGTCTGTGTAGACAGTACTAAGCTAGATGGACCAGTGGTCTGATTGTATAAGGTAGCTTCCTATGTTCCTAGCACCCCTGGTTATGGGTGACAGCATCCCCTCAAATTGGAAAAACATACTGGAAAAGAGGTTGCAGTCATGTGGTTTCATTCCAGGTGTGCTTATTTCGATGGGCTACGTGTGAACTAAATAAGTCCTCAGACGGAGAATACTAGATCTGGACTAAAACAGATTGAGTCTTATTCCTAAGTATGTTTTCTTAGATGGCAAACTTATTTTCCATAAGCCAGCTAGATATCTCAGGTCAGATAACGATCCCAAAGTATCACAGAGCTCTGGCACTAGCATGCTTTAATGTTTTCCATACTGCAGTATTGGAAGGGAGATATAAGAACTTACCATATGTTGAGTGTCTTTGCCCTTGTAGTTCAGGGGCCATAGAAACATGAACCCATGTACTACTTTACTGTAATTTTTACAGGGACATCCGCCATGACTATATTTTAGCTTTTTAAGCAAACCTTCCAGGTTGTTCAGGCTCCTATTTAAGTTATTTACTGTCTCACCAGAATGATAGGATTTCTTCCAGTGTGGCCAAGTTTTGCCTTATTGCAAGTATGGTTCATCATGTGATGGTGGGTTTGAAGTTAATATCAGTGGAGTAGTATCGAACAATGATCTTCCTTCCTTATATATAATTCACTAAGGCATAACCGTGGCTAATCCCATGTGTGGCAGCTCTCATGAGAGTTCAGAGAGCTGCTGGATAGCCATGGGACGGGCTGATCGGGGGGAGAAAATGGCGGTGGCAGTGGCAAAATGGTGGCTGGCCAGCCAGCCAGCCAGAAAGCAGCAGGTGGGCAGGCGAAGAAGCCGGCCGGCCAGCCAACTAGAAGGTAGCACAGGGAGGCAGGAGAAGAAGCCAGCTGGCCAGAACGTAGTGGGGGTGGGCAGGGGAGAGAAGAAGCTGGTGGCCAGCCAGAAAGCAGCAGGGAGAGAGAAAGGTGGCAGTGGGCAGACCAGCGGGGGAAGAAGGCGGCGGCAGGTGGGTGGGGGGGCCAGAGGCACAGATGCTCTGTGCCTGGCCCAGCTAGTTATTAGTCCGACCAGTCAGCACTTAAATCAATGAGTTAGATTAGTGTGTTCAGATGTGCAGTTAGACATTTGCATGATTGGATGGACACAGGTAATTTGTAAACTTACTTATCTTCATACTGTAATATATGTAGCACCATTTCCCTGGCTAAGTTTCCACAATTATATTTTCACTACTTTAATGTATTATTTGATGTGTGTGTAATTTGTTATGTCACATTAGCGATGATGCTGCTGTATATAATGTCCACATGGAGGCCACCAGAAAAAGGGTGTATCTGTGTAAGCACTCCTCATAGCACTTGCAGCTTTTAAAGGACTTTTACCCCACATGTACACAACATCTGCATACCAGCAAGGTTGCTCCCTGGGATATGCAATGACAATCTGCAGCCACTACACTCACATAGGCCTGTGCATGGGACTTTTAAAAAATTAAAACAATATTATGCCTGTTGCACAGAGTGCTGTCAGATGTAGAAGTGCTTACTGGGCAACCTCCTATGAACACAGTCACATTTAAATCAGCTGCCAGTAGGAATCCCTGACAATACTTGCATTTCTAGCAACACGACTTGCATGATGGAGACAGCTATCTATGTCCCATAATGCTGTGTGAACTTCCATTAACTTCACCTCATCCATAAGTGTGTCAAATAGATCTTTAGGCACCTCAGTCATTCATTAACAACCCTCTCAAAGAAGAGGCACTTTCAACAGCACCACAAAGAGCTGAAGGAATCCATCAGTGACTGAATATTTGAATTCTTACCTGGGGCTTTGAGTTCATTGGCAATGAAAGTCAATAACTCCTGGCAAATATCACAATATGGCACAGGCCAAGTGAGGAAGTCCTGGTAGATCCTCATGGCTCTTAGAAGCAGGTCAGACTCCGAAGGGAAGTGTGGGTTCTAGAAAAGACAAACAGCACCACACATACATTCGAGGGGTCAAATTACACATTTAGAAAAACCAAGCAGGCACATGCTTAAATAATGTTAAAAAGAAGCTGGACTGACCCCCTCACAGACTGAGACCACTGAGGTAGAAGGGGACTTCAGCCCTTCCCCGCTCCCCTGCCATGGATTGCCCTCTCCCCGTCACTATTTGCCAAAGGAAAAAAGCCCTCACTGGCACCAACAGGTTTTTCTTCACCTTGGCGAAGAGCTGTTGCATGATGAGGGGCGGGCAGCAATCCAGACTGAGGCTGCTGTGCCAGTGGGAGGTAGGGTTAAAGCTTCCCTCCTCTATGCTGCACGAGTCTCATTACTTGATTACATAATGTGATCTGGTCTTTGTTTATTAAATGAAGCTATTCCAACTACCTGCAGTGATTCTTATTAATCAGCAGTCAGTCAGTCACTTGATACAGGGAACCACAACAGAGACACAACTGTAACCATCTGCCTCATCACTTGGGTTTTAATTATATCTTCCATAATGAAAAAATATAACTTGCACAGGCACAGTAAACTCCAAACACACCTCTTGAGTTGGCTATCCTTTATATACTACTATGGAACTGTTAAAGCCCACACACTGAAAAACCTAAATAAGTCCTTCACACAAGAACCAGGAAGCTGTTTTCAATGATAATGGGAGCCAAAAGGGCCATTCATTTGTACTTCTTTCTACTTGCTTTTCCAAGGATCTCTTCTTATGTGACCATTTGTTTTCAGGAGATACCAGAGTGCAAAATACATGTGCACCATGCTAGTTGGCAAAAACACATCCAGGTTATGTGGCTGCCCCTGAACTGCATCTTTCCGCATCCCCAAATCTCTCCTGCAACATTTGGTAAACAAACACATTCCATCTTTTCACCTGCTTTAGAGCTTCCCTACTCCAGTTCATTGACCTCTTCTCTGCATGAGGTGAGAAAACTCTGGATATTATTACATCACATCTCATCTTTCTTTGAGTTTAATCATTCCAGGATAGAATGGGAACAGTGGTGGCAATGTGTCTTCTCTTAAACCCATAGACAGACGCCCCTCCCCAATCCCAATGGTCTAGAGAGAGATATTCAGCATTTAAACTTTGAGCCACCTAGACAGAGCAAGCGCCTACCTAGCTGAACACACAAACTATAGCACTGGAATACAACACTTACATACAAGACAGCTGAGCCAAAAAGCAAGGCCAGTGGAGTAAAGAGGTCGTAGTTGCACGTATCCTGGACCTGCAAAAATACACCCAAGAGTGAGATTTGGAAAACTGCTCAGACAGAAGAGTCACCCAAAGCTACAAAGACTGGAAAGCTTTTGAACAAAATAGGCACAGTGTTTCCCAAGATACTTTCTGATCACTTCTCTTAAAGGCCCACCATGTTACCTTGCCCCAGTGTCATGCCACCCCTGCATGGTGATTTTAGCTCAGCTGCAACATCTAATAGATCTCTTATTATGTAACCATTTGTTTTCAGGAGATACCAGAGCACAAAATACATGTGCACCATGGTAGCTGGCAAAAACACATCTAGGTTATGTGGCTTTAAAAATAAATAAATCTAAAAACACATCTTTTAAACCAAGTTTTCTCAGCCTTTTAAAATTTGTTGGTTTTAATTTTGTGATTGATTTTAAATTGTTGAATTGTTTTAACTTTTTATATGTTTTTAATTGTTTTATGTTAACTGCCCAGAGATGAAAGTTTGGGCAGTGTATAAATGTGATGAATGAATGAATGAATGAATGAATAATGAAGTTTCCTTATTGTGGGCTAAATGCTCCTGGTGTGCCCCATTGCTAGCATAGCAACCCTCCATATGGCTAGTCAAACATGATATTGCAGCCAGGTGAGAGTCAGCATGCCAGAAAACATCACATCACACCATGGCCCCAGGTTTCTGTATTTAATCAAAGGGTATATGTATTTATTCACAGTGGGTAGCATCCAAACCTTTCCCACAATGCAGCACCACCAACATAAACTCCTTCAGTGAACGGAACGAGTTCTGCTTGCATGAGAATCTCTTGTTTGAGTGCAATTCTCCTTCTGTTCACTGAAAGACTTTGCGCTGGCCGTGCTTCATGAGAGGTGTAGATGGTACCCAATGTTTATACTTGCCTTTTAATTCCAAGAGTTTACAAGTGGCTTCCAAATGAAATCAAAGCAACAGCAACAGAAGTATGAACTCCAATTATCAATACATTATTACAAAAAACAAAACACACAAAAAAACCCCACTACCACCAGAACAAACAGCAGTAACACCCCACTAACATTCTTGCACAGCCTTTTGGCAAACATGTTTTTAACTTGGCACCTAAGTCAGCAAGCCTCTTTGGGCAAGGGAGTTCCCCAACCCAGGGCACTATCAGAGCAAAGGCTCTCTCTCAGATTATGACTCACCTAAGATGGAAGCACCTGGGGGAAAGGCCTCTAAAGGAGGTTTTAGTGAATGCCATGTTTGTATGGGAGCAGCAGGTAATCTTTTTGACACCCCATTCCTAAACCATTATAGGGCTTTACAGGCCAACACCAGCATGCTGAGTTGTACCACACACATAGCTTTCACACTGGCAAGGTACATTCTGTATGGCTAATCCCATCAACAAACTGGCTGCTGTATTGTGTACCAGTTGAAATCTGAATAATCTTCAAAGGCATTGCCATCACCTAATCTGGATGGATGTTAACAGACCATGGATCATTGTGGCCAGGATCTCTCTCTCTCTCTGCCCAAGAGAGATGAACAGCAAAACTTGCACACAGGACAGTCGAAGCCAAAAGCATTCTATGCTTAGGTCACCCAGAATGCTCTTCAGGGAATCTTGATCATAGGAAGAAGTCCTTCCCCCTGCCCCATCCCATCTTTTCCAACTACTACTACTACTACTACATTTATATCCCGCTCTTCCTCCAAGGAGCCCAGAGTGGTGTACATAGTTAGGTTTCTCCTCACAACAACCCTGTGAAGTAGGTTAGGCTGAGAAAGAAGTGACTGGCCCAGAGTCACCCAGCTAGTTTCATGGTTGAATGGGGATTTGAACTCGGGTCTCCCCGGTCCTAGTCCGGCACTCTAACCACTACACCACGCTGGCTCTGTAGCAAGCCTCCAGCTGTTTTTGGCCTTCAACTCCCATCATCTCTAGTCACAGTGGCTAATAGCCAGGGATATAGGAGTTTTAGGCCCAAGCCAGCTGGAGGGATGCAGCTGGACACCCCTGCTCTATCGGAGGTTTTGCCACTGGGGCATCCTTGAAATGCTTGAATGCAGTATTTGCTAAACTGAGGCTCTAGAGAACAATTCCCCAAGATGCATAATTCCCCTTACTATTCCAAGCAAGAGAGACTATGTCTGACAATACGCAGTGGCAACAGATAAGCAGTCTGTCCCCCGCCCACGGGAACCATGGAGGATCCCTAGAGAAAGGATTCCACTTGGAACTGTAATACACACAGTTCTCAACTGGGTGAGTAGAGGCCTCTTGGCAAACACTCTGGAGCCATGTGAATAATATGTTTTTATTTTACAGACTAAAAGCAGTTAGGATAACCAATTCTTTAACAACCACAGTGAACAAATGAAAAGGCACTCCACCTCAAAGTCACAAACCAATGTTCACCACTGGCAGAGATGTCAATTGTCAGCCACTTGCTGTACAGCAATCAGCCTTTGCCATTAAAGTTTCCATTTTAGTCTCAATGCAGCATTAGTCTTGACTCAATCAGAGTAAATATTTCCCATGCTGTTTGATGTTCTTTGACAAACTAGCTCTATCTTGGGCTATAAAAGAGATTACAGCTAATCAGATGAGATGAGTTTTAGCTGGGATAAAGGAATAAGAGATTCTCTAGACTAAACTATAGAATTAAAAATATTCCCAGTGAGATAATATCTGGGAGTATAGATCCAAAGAGATTTAGAGCATCATCACAAACGATGAGCAGTTGAAGTCAGAGGTTAAGGAACAATTGCATAAAATGGTCAGGCTTTGTTTTCATGGTTAGGGAGCATCATGACTATTTTACCAAAGTTATTTTTATTCAGGAATACTGTATTCCACTATTTTGTAAAACTAAGATGCTGGAGCAACGTCAGGAGATTATATTGAAATTTTGTTTAGCAAGAGAAATGCCCACATGTTGCTAAATCAGCATTATGCAAGCAGCTAAAAATGGAAGGATCACATTGCCCAGTATCAGAGCATATTATGAAGCTCCAGAGTTCACCTCTACTTTTGACTAGTTGATACTTGATAAGACCACAAGAGCTGAACAATAGGAACTAAAGACTTCACTTATGAGCTTATTATGGTATAATACTAAACTCAGCCAGCCTCTAGGTACTGCCTTAGCCCAAGGAGCTGAAATCAAGGATATTTATTATTTGATTTATACCAAGTTATTTTGGCAATATTAATAAGACCGCAACTTCCACCACTGGAAAAATAACTTTGGGTCTGCTCAACCAATAAAGAATCAGCCACTGAAGAAACGCAGTGTTCTGCTTAAAACAAAAACAAGAACAACCCAGCTAGTGTTGCTAGAGATAGTAAGCAGTTTAGAGCTCAGTGGGGAGAGAGAAATGACTCCTCCTCAACACCATACCATTTATTATTATTATTTATTATTATGTATTTGATGTATATACTGCATGGATTTAAGCATGGATGGGATGACGTCTTGCAAGACGCCATGCTGCTGCTGCAGCACACAGTGGCCCTGCAGCAGGTGACTGATATTTTCTTCTTGCAGGCTTTCATCTGCTGCATGCTGTGGTTTGCACATTTTGAGACACAGGCCTATTTTTAGGACACTGGAAGCTAAGAGTAGCCAGAGCAAGCCTTCATTAAATAGCAGGATGTCCTACTGGCTGACAGGAAGAGAGAAAACTGCTTCTATCTAATGGGTTCACAGGAAAACCTGCTGCATTAATCCCCATGCAGCAACCTTGCTATGACCCCATTTCAGACAGAAACAGTGCCAGCCCTCCCCCCACCCCACAGAGCTGGGATCTCCCTTCCCAATTCCCCCCACAACCCTCACAATAGCTGACAGACAATGAAGGGGGTGGCTGGAACTGCTTCCAATACAGCATGTGAGACAATCAGTCAATTATAGGGAGACTGTACTGAAAGCAGGAAGTAGGAAACCTCCATTTGACTCTCATGTTGCTGACCCAGGTGCTCAGACTTATTGTTTTCTTTCCCACCACACTATTCTTCCACACAGCAGAGCAAAGCAACTAATGTTCAGTTACCCCAATCTCACAGGCATTTGGCCAGCATCTACACTGCCAACTGCAAAGTAGACTCAAGACAGGCCCAAGAAATTATGGTGCCTGAGGGGAGCCTGCATCGTGCATCCTCTTCCCTCTTCTTACCATAATTAAATTAGATAACGGGTCACTTTGCCACCCTTTTATTTATTGTGCTACCTTTTCTGCCCAGGTAGATACTTCAGTCTCAAAGTAGGGATGGCTCCATGGAGGATTCAGCTGCTAACTGAGCAAAGAGGCACCTTTTTAAAGTAGTGATTCTTTATTTAGCAGGGGGAAGAGCAACTGGCCCTACTCAACCCCAGCATAGCATTCCTCCAGTGGCTGCTGCTGGTGGCTGTCTTATGTTTCTTTTTGGAATGTGAATTCTTTGGGGACAGGGAGCCATTTAATTAATTTATTTCTGTATGTAAACCTCTTTGGGATCTTTGGCTGAAAAGCAGTATATAAAGTATTCATTGTATTGTACCAAGCTCATGAGCAAATTGGTTCGATGGAGGCAAGGGAAGTGAACCAGATTCTCTTATGGGTGGATTCACAGTGTATGTATGAAATGGAATATTGTCCAACAACCAACAAACTGGTCTGAACACCAGTCCAGATTCTTTCCTGCACAGTGGAATGAGGCTCAAAGGGCCTCAGAACTGGTGGTTGCCTCCAAGACACTTAGGTCGTCATCCTGATTAAGTTTGATGAAGGAAGTCCTATTGAAATTTTAAAAGGACAAGTTAAGCATGCCTAACTTGTCCTTTAATTTCAGTGAGACTTCTTTGCGTAAGTTTAGTCAGGCTGTCAGTCAGATTTCATATTCTAAAGAAGCTGCAGTATCAGATTGGCTGAGAGCTTCCTCCATCCTCCTGCCCACTTTGTCCTTTCCCTGGGCTTACCTCTTGGGTCTTTAGCAGAATCTGCTCCAGGAGGATGAGGTAGTTCCCTGCATCACGACTAACCAGTTCCTGGAGACTCCAGCAATTCAGACAAAGCCCAGCTGCCAAATAGGAGACAAAAGGCACATTTCAGACATGGCACTTACTCAAAGCTGTTCACAGCATTTGTGACAAGAGAAATCTAGATGCTCACATCGGAGACAAAGAACCCTTGAGTGAATTATGCATTTCTCATCGATTTCGCAAATACGTGTTTGGTGTACTATTGAACACGGGGCTGCAGACATATCCTGATTTCAACACACACTGGCAGCATGATGTTAGGGTCAAATGCAGAAGCCTGAAATGGATTCTTCAAAATTTACTTTACTCATTGCAAGGTTCACCATGGACATGAATGCATAGTGGACATTCAGTGCACCCACTAACCTGTGCAGGGCCCCCGATAACAGATGGGGATGAAAAGTTTTGAGGTAATTGATCAGATCCAGAAGTTCAGAGCTCAGCACATTCCAGAATAACCCAAGATGTATTCACAAAAAACCTATGAGCTGTAAGTTATACACCTTGTGGGTTATTTTAAATTACTGAGCTCAGTGGACCTGGATGGAAGTGCCCTTCCCCTGCCCCAGAATCTAGAACATCACATCTCATCATGAGAAATGCAAACAGAGAGAGTTTTCCTATTACAGGCAATGCATCCAATTGAAAATTTTACACAGAGAGAGAACAAACAAACACACAAACCTATTTATACAGCCCGACCACCACACACACACACACACACACACACACTTCCTCTCACCTCTATCACACAAACCACAAGGAGCCCACCTTGTTGCTTTCCTCTCAGCAATAGCAAGAAAAGGAAGTGAGCTGTTAGTAGCTAACATTAATCTGAACTGAATAGATCATCTTATCAGCCTGGGTTCCTCACCACTACAGAATGTGAAAGGCTCACGGCTCATAACATAAGCTACTGGGGTGGGAAGTCAGAAATGCAGCACACTGATATTGGTATATCACCTTTAGAACACACACTTTCCAAGGTAGTATAATGTACAACATAACAATATAACCTGGGACTACAAATAAAAAAGCAAAGAACATATAAATTGCCTTTCTCTGCCACTTACTACTATGCGAATCCAAGTGCTATTGCTTGGCATGTTCTACTAAGCAAAGTGCAGAATACATACATGTGTCACACTAACATCTAAATCTGTAGCCTTTCTTTAGAAGCCATCTGATGTACAGCAAAAATACTATCATAGCTTCGATGAGGAGAACTGCTTTGGATGGTAATGGTTATGGGGAGAAAAAGCTTGAGATGTGCCTGAAGCGATCAGCAAGGAAAGAGGCCTTTTTAAAGACAACAGTATGGAATGACTATATGCACAGGCTACATGAGGCTGGGAACTGAGCCCCAACTCCTTTAGCTTTGAGATCACAAGTCTCTCCTATGCACTTGAACAGATGGAGGTCACCAGGCGGCACTCGGATGCTGAGTTGTAAGTGATATTTTATATCTACATCCTATCTGTGGGCAGTAAGTTAAGGAACACTTTGCAGTCTTAGAGAGCAACATGCTAAGCAACTATTTTTTTACACAGTTTACACAGATTCGAGGCTTGACCAGTGAACCTCTGAGAACATTTCAACCTCAACATTCTATACCCGTCAAATCATTTTTGAAAGTCATCCCATTTGGACATATAGAAGATGGGAAAGTAACTTTGAAATAGTTTATCCATGTATGCTTTTACAGGGAAAATCCCAAGGGCAGGATACAACAGGAATGATTTTGTGCATGCAGCCTTGCAAATAATATTGTAAATTCTACCTGCCTACCTCACCCAGTGTGCTCCTTCTACCTCTCTTTCTATTTGTCACATCACTCTTTCCCCAAGCAAGAAAGAACAGCTGCAACAGTGCCATAATACAATTAGCAAGCAGGCAACTGGCTAACTACAGGAATCAACCAGGTTATCCATTCAGATGACTTGTACAATAAGTCAAGAACACAAAATATGGCGGAAACGGCCTATGGCTTCATATGGTAAAACATCCACCAAATCCCCAAGCTACAGTGGTAAAAAGCAAATAAATGTTGTTCCTTTTTCCCTGATGTCAGGGTTTGTGTGGTAGAGCAGGGCATTTCTTCCACATCCTTGCATTTAGAGTGATCTCTAAGGCTACTTCCAGATGGAGCAACCAACCCACCCACCCCTTCTCCCTTCTTTAGAAGTATTAGGCACATAGATGCAGCCCATGAAAGTCACATGAGATGCTCTCTGTCTTGAAAGAAATTGTTGATAGTCCAAAAAGGCTGGTTCGGTGCTCACAAGATCAGCAGGGTACTACCATCCAGAACAGGAAGTACAACACAAAACCATTGTACTAGCTGGCTTGAGCTACCTCTGCCCCCACTAGCACCAAAGTGCTTAATCAGTCATGTCGGAATAAACTGTCATTCAGATGCAGCCTTACAGACCGTGGCAACCACCACTGCAGCATCACACCTATAGCTGTACCAACACCCACATTTATGCAGGATGCTTACAAGGCATGTGCTTGGGGTGAGGTTTTTCTTAGAACCACATTGCATCTTCTTGAGGGTTCTTTGCTTCTCCAGTGGGTGCTGCCTCAATCTGGCATCTGTGGTTAGCATTTCCACTGCAAAATAAGGGCAATTCACAGTTTGCAGCCAGCAACTGCTAAAACCACTGCCAGGAAGCTGTAACCAGAATGGCACCAACCATGAGCCAGATAGGGCTGAATCCTGGAGCAGCTCAGTATAAAAGTGAAGTACAAGAAGCCGCCTTAGATAAAGTCAGACCACATTTTGCCATCTCCCCACCCCCCACCCATAACATGCAGTAAAAACCTTACAATTGAGAAGCGGAACAATAAACGAAAGAGACAGAAATCTAGACAAGTTTCCACTGCAGACGAGGAAAGATTAACCTTGCTTAGATATCACTTGCCTGTCCAAGTGCTATTGGGTACAGCGCTTTTGCTGAGGCCATGAAGGCACCTCTCCAGTGCATGGTGGATCCTGTCCTCTGTGCACGTCGTATGCTGCATTTTAGTTCATCTCCTGTGGACACAAAAAGTCACCAAGTCACCAAGAGAGCAGTTATTTTTTCAAATAAATAAAGAGAGAGGAAGATAGCCACATCCAAGTAGAGAAATAGTTCATCCTCATTTTTACAGGTGATATCCTGGCTGCCTTTCCATCAGTTTTTGCTCTTGATCATCTTGGATTCAATGATTCCAGAACTGAACTAAATGGGGAACTGCCATTATCTTCAGCTTGATTCCTTACATAACCTACTAGCTGAGATTGCAACAAGTTGAATCCACAGTCCTCAGCTTCCTATAAATTCAAACAAATGTTAAAAATAAAAGGAGATAGTAGGATCCTCAGCCAAGTCTCATTCTTGCATGTCCTGACCCTTCTCCCATTAACACATCACCATCCTTCAAGATCCCTGCCTGGTAGCAACGACAAATATTCTTCCTGTTTTGACAACTACATATGGATATAATAATACTGAAGAGTTTGGATCCTACAACAATTTTCATCTACAGACTTTCCAATACAGTCTGGGTGAGACACCCACTTTCTGGCAGCTTTCCACCATCTAGAGGTCATGAGGTCAGAATGACAGGGTAGAAGGGATCTTGAAGTCACCAAGAGAGCAGTTAATTCCACTGTATTATATCAAGTTACATGACTACACCAAAGCATTCTTGATCACTTGCATGTCATGCAAAGTGGATGACCTTTGCAAACCTTGAAAAATGTTCTTTGGAACCTTTGAGCCAGCCCCAAAATTTGGGATCCAGACAATGGACACTTGACAAAATTACCAGACTTAGTGATGTACATAGTGAAGCGGGGAGATTAAATGGGCTCCTCTTTGTTCCTTTAACAAGCAACATACTTGGGACAGAAACAGGGCTCTCTGGAAGAAAAAGATTTTATTAAGGTATAGCAGGGAAGTCCTGCTAACTTGGCAAAGAGGCACCTTTTAAAGTAGCGATTCTCTTCATTTAGCAGGGGGAGAGTAACTGGCCCTATCCACCCCCAGCACAGTACCTCCAGTGACTGTTGCTGGTGCCTATCTTGTGTTTCTTTTTAGATTGTGAGCCCTTTTGGGACAGGGATCCATCTAATTTATTTGTTATTTCTCTGTGTAAACTGCCCTGAGCCATTTTTGGAAGGGTGGTATAGAAATCGAACAACCAACAACAACAACCAACAAATTGAAATTGAAAGGCTGTGGCAGAAGAAGACCAAAATAATCCCAGTAGCAGGGTGGATTTGATTTAAATCAAACTGATTTAAATCACGATTTAAATCACTAGCAGGGTGGATAAAAATAAAAAAAATCCGATTTAAATAAAAAAAATCGGGTTTATTTAAATCAGATTTTTTTTATTTTTATCCACCCTGCTAGTGATTTAAATTGTGATTTAAATCGTGATTTAAATCAGTTTGATTTAAATCAAATCCACCCTGCCCAGTAGTAATTGGCGCCCTAGGTGCAATTCCAAAAGACCTTGAAGAGCACCTCAACACCATAGGGGCCACAGAAATCACCATCAGCCAATTACAAAAAGCAACTTTACTGGGAACAGCCTATATTCTGCGACGATATCTATAACAATTGACAATAAAATTCTGGCATCCCAGGTCCTTGGGAAGGACTCGATGTCTGGATAAAACAAACCAGTCAATAACACCTGTCTGACTGTGTTAAATAATAATAATAATAATAATAATAATAATAATAATAATAATAATAATAATAATAATAATAATAATATGGTTATTTTTTCTATTTCTTTTTCTTCTATTCTGCTATCCCCTGGTATTGCTATGTCGATTATTTTAACTTACAAAGATCTACAAATTGAAACTGAAAGGCTGTGGCAGAAGAAGGCCAAAATCATCCCAGTGGTAATTGGCGCCCTGGGTGCAGTTCCAAAAGACCTTGAAGAGCACCTCAACACCATAGGGGCCACAGAAATCACCATCAGCCAATTACAAAAAGCAGCTTTACTGGGAACAGCCTATATTCTGCGACGATATCTATAACAATTGACAATAAAATTCTGGCATCCTAGGTCCTTGGGAAGGACTCGATGTCTGGATAAAACAAACCAGTCAATAACACCTGTCTGACTGTGTAAACAAGAAATGATGATGATGATGATGATGATGATGATGATGATAAATATCCCAGCCTAGGTACCATAGTTCAGTTTCTAGGCACAACAGTTCCTTGGCGCCAGGGATTTGTCAAGCCTTGTATATTCTTAATATTTATATACAGTTTTCCCAAAAGGTTCTTGAAGCAGTTCATGCAGCAAAAAGAATGAGAACAATTATGTGTCTCAAAAGAGCTCTCAGTCTAAAAAAAGAACACAAAGGAGATGTCAGCATCAGACACTGGGAGAAATGCTGTGCTGATTGGGGACATTTACTCTCCCCTTCCTAAATATAAGAAAGCCACAACTTGCAACAAGGCCACCTGTCTATGGACAAGGTGGCTACTCCTGGATGGCAGTGCTATAGAAGGGGCTTTTCAAAAAATATATAAATCCCAAAATGAACTCAGGATGAAATTAAACAAGTTGTTCTAGTAAGAACTAATCTGTCTACTTTCCTTTCACTATTCCTACAAATGAACAAAATTTTATCCAAATGGGTTAGGCAGTTCACCAGTTAGTCCACTTGCACCCCAAACCTTCATCTGTCCACCATCTTGAATCAGGGTGGATCACATCATTACGAACTAGCAGAGTGCATGGTTTTGGTCCGGCGACATTGGAATGACTTCCGGACCGGTCCGGCGGTCCGGATGGGCGGGGGAGTGTTACTTTAAGCGGGGGGGTGGTAGTACTTACCCCCCCCACCGCCGCTCTTCCCCCTCCGGCGCTGTTCCTTTGAAAAATCTTCTTGGAGCGGCAGAGTTCCTCCCCGCTGCCCCTGCCCCCGTCGTTGTTGCTTAAGGTGCAAAAGAGACGAGTGCTAGCGGCGCGCATGCGCCCGGCGCGCACACTCGTCTCTGACGCTGCCGTGCGTGCGCCTCATACATCATATGATGTATGCAGTGCACGGCAGTGTCAGAGACGAGCGCGCACCGCACACCTTAAGCAACGACGAGGGCGGCAGGGAGGAACTCTGCCGCCCCAAGAAGATTTTTCAAAGGAACAGCGCCAGAGGGGGAAGAGCGGCGGGGGGGGGGGTAAGTACTACCACCCCCCCCCCCGCTTAAAGTAACAGTCCCCCCCGTGCCGGACAGGGGGGACTCCGGACCATGCACACCCCTATTACGAACTATAGCCTTGAACCATCCCTATGTGACACTATGTCTGTAGCAAATTCGGTTCAAATCGGTTAGGCGCTTCACAAGTTAGCCCAACTGCACCTCAAATGTTCACATGTCCACCTATTTACTTATTTATCTATCTATCATATTTCTGTACCGCCCAATACATCTCTAGGTAATGTACAAAATTTAAACAATATAAAAGTCACAGATTAAAAATCCACAACACACAATAAAAACAGCATTAAAGCTATTAAAACAAATTAAAAATTTCAATTAAAAACCTGCAAAAAAGGTGAGTCTTGTCTTGAGGGTACATATTGGCCAAGTTCAGATGTACAGGATAGCCACAGTTATAGCTGGCTGGGGTTGTAACTGCAGTGCACCCAAACCCACAAAACTGCAGGGCCAAGAGCTAAGTTAGCCTTGCCAAACTCCAATTGGAACCTTCGGTTATCTCTAAGTTTTGCCACCAACAACTGAGGCTTACATTCGAATGCTGACTCAGTTTATGCTGATTAATTTATGTTACACCTGAATGCTACAACTGTACCAAATTTGGTCCAAATCAGTTAGGCAGTTCACAAGTTAGCCCCCTTGTGCCTCAAATATTTATGCATCTGCCATCTTGAATTGGGGTGGATTATGCCATTACATTGGTGTCCCTATGTGCCCCAAGAACTGCACCCAATTTGGTTCATATTGGTCCAAGCATTGAGAAGTTGATCATGGGGGACACACGGATGGACATACACATGGAATGCCAGGTGATCTCATAAGCCTACTGAGAAGGAGGCTAGAGAAGAAAAGACATTCTTATTCCCAAATCCTCTCAGCAATGTAATCATGTTTTGGGCCAAGCGTCACAAGGAAAGTGGTGACTAACCTGGTGGTGACTAACCAAGGGGCATGATTCATACACTGAACGTGGCCCAGAAATAGTCTTCTCTTATGTCAGCTCCTTAAGAAACACCACAAAGTGCAATCAGCGGAATGGAAGGTTTTCCTTCCCCAACTAGCCTGCGCAAGGAGGAAGTCTGGCCAGCCCTCACAGCAATTTTTTCCCCATTTACAACCCTTGATTTTGTAACACAGAATTAGGATGTGAAGGGAAGCCATTCCTGTAACTTAAAAAACCACAGGGCACAGATTCTGCTCATGTCATCATTTCTCAACAAGACGTTGGAGAAACAAGTGAATCTTGCTTTTATACACTGTTGAAACTTCTCTAAGGCTGTTAGCCGCACTGCTATACATCTGTACATTGAATGTGCAGGCACTGCACCATCTGCACTGCAAACTGGATCAGATCGGGATTAATGTTGTCAAACAATGGGAGCCCCTGGAACACAGCTTCTGATTGGGAAGGGTGTCAACTTGTGAGTTAGTTTCATTCCTGTTCCTCACCACTTCGTGGAAAATAGGAATGTGACAAATGATTGATACAAGCGGGACTAAAAGGAAGAGTTATTACAAACCTTTATATCCCATTTATGGTTACACAACCCTCATGGACACATATGTGTATGAGGGAGAGAGAGTGTGTGTTAAAGTGCATTTCTGAGGGAATGCGATATCAGCAAAAATTACCCTCCTTGCTCATGCAGTGGGACTTATTCTATGGAGGTACTTTGCCCACAGCACCTCTGCACCATTAGCCAATAATGGGGCCCATAGGGGCCCTAGAGCACCTTTCTTATGAGGCAAGGCTACAACACCTGTGGCTTTTTCGTTTAGAAAAAAAGACTGCATGGAGAAAAACTAAAAAGATGACTTTTTCGTTTAGAAAAAAAAAGACAACTGTGGGGAGACATGATAGAGGTCTATAAAATCATGCATGGTGTGGAGAAAGTGGATAGAGAGAAATTCTTCTCCATCTCACATAACACTAGAACCAGGGGTCATCCCATGAAATTGATTGCCGGGAAGTCTAGGACCAACAAACGGAAGTACTTTTTCACACAACGCATAATCCACTTGTGGAATTCTCTGTCACAAAATGTGGTGACAGCCAACAACCTGGATAGCTTAAAGAGGGGTTTGGATAACTTCATGGAGGAGAGGTCTATCAATGGCTACTAGTCAGAGAGCTATAGGCCACCTCCAGCCTCAAAGGCAGGATGCCTCTCAACTCTTGCCTGTGGCTTCCAGCGGCATCTGGTGGGCCACTGTGCAAAACAGGATGCTGGACTATATGGGCCTTGGGCCTGATCCGCAGGGCTGTTCTTATGTAATTCAAATACACAAACACAGAGAACAGAACAAAAACTAGTTGGTACTGGACAATAAGAAGGCGAGACTGCCCAGATTTCATGCTTTTGCTAAACTGATTGTAACTGCCACCATTTAGCCTCTCTTTATATCCTGGACAGATATTCACAAGGAAAACTGATGCAGGTCTTTGACTGATGCATTTTTTAACACCTGGTAACCAAGCCATCATTTATTTTCCTCTATATTCTATCAAGAGTAATGCTTTCAAGCTTTTGATAAGGCTGACAGAACAACTATTTTTCCTTTGTCAAAGATTGTTCAAACAGAAGTGAGATTTATTTAGCACATACATCAAGCACAAATTCAGGAATGTGATGGAAATCCACAGGCAGCATCCAAACTGGATCATCATGACTGACCTCAATTGAAATCAATGAGACAAGTTAGTTATGACTAACTTAAATTTCAAAAAAGACTTGGTTATGGCAAACTTAGTCTGGATGCTCTCCCATTAGAGTGCTTTCTATGTAGGACACATGGTAACACATGGAACATGCTTTAATGACAAGTTTACATATACATTATACATTATAATTATTTGGTGCCTGTGACTTAAAGTAATGACTTGGATATATAGAGCAGTCATGTATCAGAAAGTTCTTTCATATCACCTTTTAAGTTCTGTAGTGGCACTTAAGGATTGTTATAAGGCTTGGAGGAGGGACGTGTGTGTCACTTTGAGCTCACTGGGAGGAAAGAGGAGACAATAACGGATTGAATAAGCACAGAACACTTCAGTGGAAGCCATTTATCAAGTGAGCAGCTGTAAAGTGATACAAAATAAATGTGCAAGTCAATATTGTGTCAAAGCAGCACATTCGTTACAGGAGAAATAAATAAAAATAGTTACATCTTCAAAACAGCCACCAAGCAAGATCTTGAAGATACAGAATCTATTTACAGCTCATCTACACATGCTGTTCACCAAAGAACAGGAAGACCAAGAGGGAATGAGAATTAAAGCTCTCTGAAGGCAGCTTATCAAAAACGACCCAAAGGTATGTCAGGTTTGACAGACGTCTTTTTGAAGCACTATAAAGCAGCAAGAGAAGCCCATCAACACACGTCAGGATGAAGCTATTTCCCTAAGGAGGTCAGCCATTACAAAAAAACAACAGTGTGGGGCAGAAAGTGAAAGGAACAAACACCACACTTTTGGGAAGCCTGTAGGGCATATAAGAACAGCCCTGCTGCATCAGGCCAAGGCTCATCCAGTCCAGCATCCTGTTTCACACTGTGGCCCCCAGATGCTTCTAAGAAGCCCATAGGCAAGAGGTGAGGGCACACCCTTTCTCCTGCTCTTGTACCCCTGCAAACTGGTATTCAGGGGCATCCTGCCTCTAAGGCTGGAGGTGGCCTATAGCCACTAGACTAGTGGTGGCCCCTTGTCTAAGAAGTTTCCTCTTCTGAAGTCCAATGCATCTGTGTTGGACTTCCTTGGCAATGCTCCACTCGCATATCAGCTGAATGGGATCACACTATTCCCAAATGGTTCTACAACTCTGACATCTTGCACCAGGTCCTAGGCACCATTCAGGATTAAGTCCAAGGTTGCCTTCTCTCTGATTGGTTCCATGGCTTTCTGTGTTCTAAGGCACAGGCATTTAGCATGTCTAGACATCCGTCCTCTCTGTCAATACCCGAATGTGAATTTACCCAGTCTATGTGAGGGTAATTGAAGTCACCCACTATTAGAGCTCGGTCTTTCAGACGCCTCTCTAATTTGCTTCTCCAACTCCAGATCACGCTCAGCATTTTGATCTGGAGAGCAATAGCACATCCCTATTAATGCATTTCATTTCCATCCTCGTATTGTCACCTATAATGATTCTCTGGAGGACTCCAGTCCTCTTAGGTTTTCTAGCTTGTTGGATTCTATCCCTTCTTTAATATACAGTGCTACTCCACCCCAACCCCACCCTTCCCTGTCTTTTCTGTAGAGTTTGTATCCAGGAATCTCAGTGTCCCACTGGTTCTCACTATTCCACCAGGTTTCCATTATGCCCCGAGGCATGTAGGACCACACCGAAATATCTGAAACAAGTGACCTATTAGATGGACCTTGTGGCCATCTATACTCCCACTATATCCATGCTTTCATTAGCAACCAAACACTGCAGCTCACCCATCTCAGCTCAGAGGCTTCTGGCATTGGTATAAAGACACCTATATGCAGAGTTTCTTACCTGGTATTGGCATGTGCTATCTCCCTTACCATCATTTGACCAGCTGTAATACTTTTCCTTCTGCTCTACTCCCGATTCTACTCCAACCCTTTCTGGTTTATCTAAAACATTTGCACCCTCACAACTTAGGGGATTTTGCTTGCCGAATGAGATGCCACCCAGTTCCTATAGGTAATCCCCCAGGTGTCATTTTAAAAGCTGCTTTGTGACCTTTTTAAGCACAACAGCATGGAAGCCCACATATACCTACCCAGCTTACAGCTAAGGAGGTTTTCATGGGCTTATGGGAAAGGAAACATTGCAGCCCTAAAGTGGAAAGTCTTACCACTTTCGTTTCAACTCACTTCAAACTTCTGTTGATGTGCTGTCATGCAAATGTCCCTAGAAGCCCAGGATAATGGTACTGATATATCTAAATCGGGAATTTAAACAGCTGCTTGCTTCAGACAAGGAAGAATTGCTGCTAGGCAAGAAGCTTTTGCAAACTGGAACAAGATTGAACCAAGGCCACCTTTGTGCAAGCAATGACCAACAAGGTGTGGGTAGGAGGGCAAGTAACGTTTATCAGTGTCTTTTCCAAGGAGGATCAGTGGATGAAGGAGGTGTTTGTGTCACTACCATAGGCAGTCACAAATGTGAGAACCTAAACATTACTAACATGGGAGCAAAGGAAAGAGATTAAGCAAGATTTGCCTCTTTGTGATCCCATCCATGTGGAAAGTCTCAATAATGAGGGCAGAAAAGTATTCTTGGCTGCTTTTCCATGACTGCCAAACTCCCTTTCCCTGGAGATTTGCCAAAATCTATCTTTTCCAGAAGTGATGCAACACTTTTGTATTTGCACTGGCATTTGCTGACTGGTGTCACATGCATACAAAGTTTCTTTAGACTGGCATTTCTTTTGTTCAAATATCAGATTTAATGTACACACATACAGAAGTTTTGGGATAGGACTACCTACAAATCTGAAAGTCACACAAATAGCTGTTAAACAACCACCAGGAAACAGTATCTCAAAAGACGGAATCAACTCACTGAAGACTATTGTACAAGTTGTGCTTAAATATGGACAAGGCATGCACACTAAAAAAAATGCAAGATGACCTCATGTGAGATTCTTCAGGATCCAAACCAAGGGAGTATCATTTAACTGAGACACCATTTTTACTTTGAATTTGCCATTCTAACAAAGAAGAAACCTAAGGACCACTGTATCATTACTAGTCCCCACCCCCATTAATTGTCATGCTGCAGCCTTGCCCTTTCCCCACCAAGGCAGCCATATGTGACAGAGATATACCCAAGAACTGCACATATAAACTGTTCCCACAAAACCAAGTTCAAGTTGTTCAAGCCTAAGCAAACTAGATCTGAAATAGTTGAAGTTTGTTGTACTCTTTGGGACAACTCCTTAAGTCTTCTCAATTGCCTTAAGTCAGTCTCACTCTTCATCTTTTCTCTGAGCAGGTAAAAGTTCAGAATGTTTATAATTGATGTTGGGCACTTGGTGTACCACTCATCCTGCTGCCCAGCAACTTCCCTCCCTGAGCTCACAAAGGTTGTCTCGGACTTGGTGTTGAGAACTCCCAGGATGATTGTTCCGGATTACTCCAACATCCAGGCTGCATTGTCTGGGGTGGCTCAGAACTTCATGGACACCTTGACAATAGGGCTGTCATAGTGCCCATGACATGTTGTCAACTTATTATTGGTACAACATATGAACTGAGACACTCTAGATTTGTTTTTCTCATCTAGGCAGGAAGATGGTGTTCTGAAAGTGCAGGTTTTATAACCAATGCCGGGGCTGCACAACTTCAGCCCTCCAGCTGTTTTTGGATTACAACTCCCATCATCCCTAGCCACAGTGGCCTATGACCGGAGATTATAGGAATTGTTGTCCAGCATCTACAGGAGGACCAAAGTTGTGCAGCCCTGATCTATACCCTTGACATGGTCAGATTACTTCTTTGTGGGGTTAAGAATTTCAGTGGCTATACCTCTCTGCAAATATGCGGGACCTATTAAAACGGTATGCCCCCGGGGGCCAATGGATTCTAATGGATTCCCGAAGGGCCTGGGGAATTTTCCAGGGGATATGGCTGGCGCTCCTGTTCAAGTCTTAGATGTTCTCTAGAATGGAGAGATAACTCAGGAAGTTGATACTACTGCTCCCAAGCACCCTCACCAACAAAGCAGAGCCCATGCAGTGCCTTGGTATACACCCGAGGGTGATGAAGCAGGTGGGGAGACGGCCGCATCAAGTAGAGGAAGCCGCAGGGTAAGTCCAATTAAAAACAGGTTAGAGATCATTAGAGAGCCTACTCTGTGGCCTGTGAGTGCTTGACCCTTGCCCTACATGGCTTATTCAATCTAGCAGGTTGTAAATGCCTCTGAGAGAGGGAGTGGTTCCAGCTTTGTTGAAGGAAGCAGGGAAGAAACCTAGTCTGAACCCAGAGGATGTTAACAACTACAGGCCTGTGGCTAATCAGCTTTGGCTGATACACCAGATATGTCCATTTTTGGAGACAAATGACCTTAAAACAGTGGTACATATGCTGGTAACCTCTAGGCTTGACTACTGTAATGCACTCTACATGGGGCTGCCTTTGTACATAGTTTGGAAACTACAATTAGTTCAGAATGATCTCTGGGTTTACCTGAAGGGAACATATAACACTGATTCTAAATTAACTGCACTGGCTAACAATATGTTTCCAAACGAAATACAAAGTACTGGTTATTACCTATAAAGCCCTTAATGGCTTAGGTCTAGGGTACTTAAGAGAGCATCTTCTGTCGTGAACCCTGTTGCCTATTAAGATCATCTGGAGAGGTCCAGTTATGGTTGCTGCCAACTCATTTAGTGGCAACTCAGAACCAGGCTTTCTCTGTGGCTACCTCAGAGCTTTGCAACTTGCTCCCTGCTGAAATATTAGCATCTTCTCTGACTGCTTTTAGGAGGAACCTGAAGATGTACATGTTTTCCCAGGCTTTTAAATGAAACCTAATTTTTAAATTTTAATTTGTTTTTATCTATTATGATTTTTATTTTTTAATGAATTTTAAATGTTTTATATTTTATATGATGTTTTAATTCTGTACACTGCCTAGAGATTTTGATGTTAGGCAGTATATAAATTAAATAAGTAAGTAAGTCAGTCAATCTCCTTCCTGGGAGAGGTGCTTGAGCATTTGGTGGCTAACCAGCTGCAGACACTGTTAAAAAAGAGCAATTTAACACAATTTAAAGGTTACAAAAAGGCTTTAAAAAGTGTGTCTTAAGGGCTCTTTTGGAGGCTGGTAAAGATGTTAAACCACAAACATCTTTAGGAAGCATATTCCACAGTCTAGGAGTGACCAGGGGCATAATGAGGGTAGGGCAGGCAGGGCACATGCCCTGGGTGCCATTGCAGGGGAGCACAAAGTGCCTGCTATGCCCCGCCTCCAACTGTGGTTGGGAGAGGCGTGCCCCCAGCCAGCACTTGCCATTTATTTCAAGCAGTTTGCTCTTTCTCTCCAGAGAGGAAGAGAAAAGAAAAATAGATGCTTTCAGGCAGGAAGCCCTGCCTGAAATGATGCTGAAGAGCTTGCTCAGGCTCTTTGGAGCTTGAGGCCACACACCCCTTGCATGTGATGTCAGAGGGGGCATGGCCTCAAGCTCCGGAAAGCCTGAGCAAGCTCTTCGGAGTCATTTAGGGGAGGCTAGTTGTGCATTTTTTGAACAGCAGCCCCGCCCCATATCACATGATAAAATGCTTTTGAAATTGGAGACACTTTCAAAAGCTGTATGATATGGCACTGTGTCAGGTGGATAGGTAGGTGAATTCCCCATTTTTTAAAATACTGAAATCATCCCATTTGGAGTATGCAAACCTTTGTTCATCCCTTATGTAACTCTGGACCCTGGCTAGAGTGGTGGGTCAGATGGACCTTTGGTCTAATCTAGCAAGGCAATTTTTATGTTAATAAGAAATGTCTTTCCAATGGGATGGATGTGGAACAGCATATTTGGTTCTGAACAGATACTGCATAGCAATCTAGCTGTTCAGCCCTTGTCTCCTTTTATAACATGAAGGCCATTCTCTATGTTATAGCTCATGCCTCTAGATTCTAGGTCAGGGTTTATAAGGTTTGCTGAATTGTTTTGGTTTCTCTTCTCAGAGTGCATTTGTACTTACCCCATGCCTTGAGATGGTGAATGAGTGATGCACTGCCAGATGCTTCAGGCTTTGAACAAACAGGTCAATTTATTTTACAAACTGCAAGTCTATGCAAAAATCCTGGTTAAACAGGGACACTAGTTTTTGAAAACTATTTATGCATCAGTAGACTACAAGAGAAAACTGCCGTGTGTGTGTGGTTTTTTGTGTTTTGTGTTTTTCTTTATGAAGGAAGGCTATTCACACTTCAGGAGAATCTGCTTATTTTCATTACTTTTGAACATTGATGGCTCTTGGAACATACAAATGTGAAGCAAAAAGTCAAAATTATGTACCCACTCCTTCTGGACTAGGTCCTTTTTCTTTTAATCATGGATAGAAATGAGAGGCAGGAAAATTGTGTCCCTTTTAGAATTTGCTAAATGGGCAAGTTCAGCTTCTTTTTATACTTTGCTGTACTGAACTTCATAGGGATTTAGTGGGCATTGCATCTAACTTGGCCCCAAGAGTCCCAGTTTTGAAAGAAGTAATTGATAGCTCATTAGCACTGCTGCTCATACAAATGTTAAGATGAAGCTTTAAGAACAGCCTAGGGTTCTTCAATGTAAGATCTGGAGAATAGTGGTAGCCCTCATCAGCCCCAAGTATGGCTCCCTGACTAATTATTTTTTGGGTCCAAGTGAAGCTTTGGCCAAAGACTAATACTCTGCACAGTCCCCCTGGCAGCATCCAGAGGTGACCATTCCCTCTGGGTATCCAATGTTCGGACAGGGGTGCAATTTCAGTGCCCTAGGCGCTATTTTTCCTAGATACACCTCTGGGAGTGACTACAGAGAAGGCCCACTCTCCCAAGTCACTGCCAGATGGGCTGGCGGCATATGGAGATGGACCTCTCTTGGTGATCTAAATGTGTGGTTAGGATCATGCAGAAGGTTGTGCTCTCCCAGATAACCTGGTCCTAAGTCATTTAGGGCTTTAGAGATAATTACCAGCACTTTGTATTTTGCCTGGAGACCTACTGGTAGCCAATGCAATTGCTTTAAAAACAGGCATAATATGGTCTCCCTGAGAAATCCGGGAAACCAATCTAGTAACTGCATTTTTGAACAACCGAAGTTTCCTAACCACATAGAAAGGCAACCCCATGTAGAGCGCATTAGAGGTCACCAGAGTGCACCACAGTTCTGAAATCATCTAGATCCATTTCAGTCAGGCTTCAGGTCTGGTTTTGGAATTGAAGCTACTTTAATTTTCACCAAGAGAGAGACAGGAGGAGTGCGACCCGGTTGCTTCACTTGCACCTCTCAGCAGCTTTCAGTACCACCAACCATGGTATCAAGAGCCTCTCTGGGTTCGGTGGGGGAGGCACCACTTGGTGATGGTTCTGCTCCTAACCCAAATAGTTGCCCAAAAGGTAGTACTGAGGGGCGGGGTTAGAGTTACTGCTCTGCTCCTTAGCCGTTACACTGTGGGGTTCCATTCTTTCAACACCTACATTAAACCACTGACAGATCATTCGGAGATTTGGCTTGAGGTGTCCTCAGTATGCAGATGACATCCAGCTATGCGTCTCTCTTTTTCACCAGATGCAGTTTAGGTGGCAATTGTCCTGAATCAGTACTTGGGCCCAGCAATGGACTGGATGAGGGTTAACAAATTGAGACTCAATCCAGACAAGACAGGAGTACTGTTGATTGGTGGTTAAATCTGTCCACAGGTGCAGTGTTCAGCCTGACCTAGATGATGTTGCATTCAAGGACCAGGTTTTCAATCTAGGGTATTGTTTGTTTGTTTATTTATTTATAAGAACATAAGAACATAAGAACAGCCCTGCTAGAACAGGCTCAAGGCCCATCTAGTCCAGCATCCTGTTTCGCACAGTGGCCCACCAGATGCCGCTGGAAGCCACAGGCGGGAGTTGAGGGCGTGCCCTCTCTCCTGCCATTGCTCCCCTGCACCTGGTACTCAGAGGCACACCCTTGAGGCTGGAGGTGGCCCACAGCCCTCTGACTAGTAGCCATTGATAGACCTCTCCTCCATGAAGTCATCCAAACCCCTCTTAAAGCCATCCAGGTTGTTGGCTGTCACAACATCCTGTGGCAGAGAGTTCCACAAGTGGATCACGCGTTGTGTGAAAAAGTACTTCCGTTTGTTGGTCCTAGACCTCCTGGCAATCAATTTCATGGAGTGACCCCTGGTTCTAGTGTTGTGTGAGAGAGAAAAGAATCTCTCTCTCTCCACTTTCTCCACGCCATGCATGATTTTATAGACCTCTATCATGTCTCCCCGCAGTCGTCTTTTTTCTAAACTAAAAAGCCCCAGGTGTTGTAGTCTTGCCTCGTAAGAAAGGTGCTCTAGGACCCTGATCATCTTGGTTGCCCTCTTCTGTACCTTCTCCAGTTTAACAATGTCCTTTTTAAGATGTGGTGACCAGAATTGTACGCAGTACTCCAAGTGTGGTCGCACCATAGTTTTGTATAAGGGCATTATAATGTTAGCCGTTTTATTTTCAATCCCCTTCCTAATGATCCCTAGCATGGAATTTGCCTTTTTCACAGCTGCCGCACATTGAATAGACACTTTCAACGAGCTGTCCACCACAACCCCAAGATCTCTTTCCTGGTCCGTCACCGACAGCTCAGATCCCATCAGCATATACTTGAAGTTGGGGGTTTTCGTTCCAATGTGCATCACTTTACACTTGCTAACATTGAACCGCATTTGCCATTTTGTCACCCACTCCCCCAGTTTGGAGAGATCCTTTTGGAGCTGCTCACAATCCGTTTGGGATTTCACTACCCGGAAGAGTTTGGTATCATCTGCAAATTTGGCCACATCGCTGCTTACCCCTGCTTCTAGATCATTTATGAATAAATTAAAAAGCACCGGTCCCAGTACAGATCCCTGGGGGACCCCACTTCTTACTTCCCTCCATTGTGAAAACTCTCCATTTATACCTACCCTCTGTTTTCTGTCTTTCAACCAGTTAGCAATCCACACATGTACTTGTCCCCTTATCCCATGACCATTAAGTTTCCTTAGGAGTCTTTGATGAGGAACTTTGTCAAAAGCTTTTTTGAAGTCCAGGTAGACTATGTCAACTGGATCACCTTGATCCACATACTTGTTGACACTCTCAAAGAACGCCAAAAGGTTGGTGAGGCAAGATTTACCTTTGCAGAAGCCATGCTGGCTCACTCCCAGCAGGGCCTGTTCTTCTAGGTGTTTTACAATTTTATCCTTGAGGATGCTTTCCATCAATTTGCCTGGAACGGACGTTAGGCTAACCAGCCTGTAATTTCCCGGATCGCCCCTGGATCCCTTTTTGAAAATCGGTGTTACATTTGCTACTCTCCAGTCCTCTGGTACAGAGCCCGATTTCAGGGATAAGTTAAATATTTTAGCAAGGAGGTCGGCAATTTCACATTTGAGTTCCTTGAGGACTCTTGGATGGATGCCATCTGGACCTGGTGATTTGTTAGCTTTCAGTTTTTCCAGACAGTTTAGAACATCATCCCTTGTCACTTCTGTCAGACTCAGCAATCTAGCCTCCATCCCTAAAAAGCCTGGTTCAGGAACAGGTATATGCTCAGTATCCTCTGCCGTGAAGACAGACGCAAAGAACTCATTCAGTTTCTCTGCAACCTCCATATCCTCCTTAATAATCCCTTTCACTCCCTCATTGTCTAATGGCCCAACCGCCTCCCTGGCAGGTTTCCTGCTTCTGATGTACTTAAAGAAATTTTTGTTATTCCCCTTGATACTTTTAGCTAAATGTTCCTCAAACTCTCTTTTTGCCTCCCTTATTGTCACCTTGCATTTCTTTTGCCAGAGTTTGTGTTCCTTTCTGTTCTTTTCGTTTGGACAGGCCTTCCAATTTCGGAAGGAAGTCTTCTTCCCTTTTATGGCTTCCTTGACGGTACCCGTTAGCCATGCTGGCATCCTCCTGGACTTAGTGGTACCTTTCCTCCTTTTGGGTATACAATCTAACTGGGCTTCTAGTATTGTGGTTTTGAGTAAACGCCATGCACTCTGGAGCGAAGTGACTCTCCTGATTTTCCCCCTCAGCTTTCTTTTCACCACACTCATTTTGGAGAAGTTTCCTCTTTTAAATTTTAAAATGTCTGTGTTTGACATCCTTGGTGATTCTCTCCCCGCATGTATGCTGAATTTGATGGCACTGTGGTCACTGTTCCCTAAAGGGTCAATGACACTGACATCACGCACCAGGTCCTGGGTGTCACTCAGAATTAGGTCCAAGGTCGCCTTCTCTCTGGTCGGTTCCATGACCAACTGTTCTAAGGCACAGTCATTTAGCGTATCTAGAAATTTGACCTCTTTGTCCTGACTTGAATGTGAATTTACCCAGTCTATGTGTGGGTAGTTGAAATCACCCAAAATTACAGCCCTGCCTCTCCTTGATGCCTCCCTGATTTCCTCCTGCAACTCCCAGTCACTGTCGGCATTTTGATCCGGAGGGCGATAGCATGTCCCCAGTAGCACGATTCCTTTCCGGCCTTGTATAGTCACCCACAGGGTTTCTGTGGAGGACTCCAGTCCACCTAGGTTTTCTAGCTTGTTAGATTCTATCCTTTCTTTAACATACAGTGCTACCCCTCCTCCAAGGCGCCCCTCCCTGTCCTTTCTATAGAGTTTATACCCAGGGATAACAGTGTCCCACTGGTTCTCACTGTTCCACCATGTTTCTGTTATGCCCACTATGTCTATTTCTGCATTAGCAACCAAGCACTCCAGCTCACCCATCTTGGCTCGGAGGCTTCTGGCATTGGCATACAAGCACCTATACACTGAATCTTTCCCCTGATGTATGCTATTCCTTTGACTCTTTGACCTGCTGGCACAGCCTCCCGTCTGCTCTTTATGCAGTTCTGCTCCGTCCCCATCTGTTTTATTTGAATTCTTTGCAGCCTCACACTTTAAAGGATGGCTTTTGCCAAACGGGATACTGCCCAGCTCCCATCGGCTGTTCCCCAGGTGTCATTTTAAAAGCTGCTCTGCAACCTTTTTGATTTTAAGCGCCAGCAGTCTGGTTCCATCTTGGTTCAAGTGCAGCCCATCCCTTTTGTACAGGCCTTGCTTGCCCCAAAATGTGTCCCAGTGCCTAACAAATCTAAAGCCCTCCAAATCTATCAGATTTGTACACCGCCCCAGAACTTTCGTCTCTGGGCTCATTGATCCAGCTTTGTTATTACAGGCTCAAGTAGTCTCTCTGGCTCAGAGCACCTTTTATAAGCTTCAGCCGATATGTGAGCTGTAGCCTTACCTGAATGGAGATAGCTTGGCCACAGTTACCCATGCTCTGGTAACCTCCCATCTTGATTATTGCAATGCACTGTATGTTTAAAATAGTTCAGAAACTGCAGTTGGTCCAAAGTAGGTTTGGACCCTATTTTTAACAAGATTAACATTAATTAGTGTTTTGGTCATATCATGTTGGTGCTTCTCAGCTGCACTGACTCCCAGTTTCCAGGACCAATTCAAAGTGCTGGTGTTAAACTTTAAAGCCTTAGACAACTTGGGACCCAATTACCTGAAAGAACACCTTGCCCCAGATGTCCCCACCCAAACTTTAAGATCCTCTTCTGAGTGCCCCCATCAAATCAGGTGAGGCAGGTGGCAACTAAGGAGAGGGCACCATGTTTATGAAACAGCCTCCCCAGTGAGGTTCACCTGGCGTCATCACAATCTTCTTTTAGATGTCAGGCTTTTTAAAACTGTTGTATTTTTTAAATTGTAAAAACTAAACATTATTTAGTTGTATTATGCATTTAGTTTGATGCATTTATAATTGTATATTTTATTCTATTTTATTCTGTGAGCTGCCCAGAGAAAAATTGTTAGGGGGCAGCTGATAAATAAAGTTCAATTTAAACTCAAAAGGAAAACAGACACAGGCAAAGAAGTGTGGATTTGAAAGACCATCACTGAGTCATTGTCCTGGACTATGTGTATTGTGCTATTCCAAAAAAGCACTGGGTGGGGAACCTGTAGAATGAATTGCACACAATTCTTCCCCCCACCAAAACATGAAGTTGCCTTCTACAGAGCAAGATTATTTATTTATTCATTCATGCATTCAATTTCTATACTAGTTCATTACTAGTATAGATTACTAGTTCATTTATTTATTTATTCATTCAATTTCTATATCGCCCTTCCAAAAATGGCTCAGGGTGATTTTAGCCTATTCTTTGTGCAATTACACCCCTTCCCAGTCAAAGCTGAAAGTGATTTATTTATTTATTTTAATTCATCAACCTTCCCTAAAGTGGCTCAGGGCAGTTTAAATTAAACACACACACGAAAACCATTAAAATCAGAACACATTTAAAACCAGATTAAAATTAAAACTAAAAAGGTTAAGTGTGCGGTTGAGTCAGCGTCAACTCCTGGAAACCACAGAACACTGTGGTTGTCTTTGGTAGAATACAGGAGGAGTTTACCATTGCCATCTCCCACGCAATATGAGATGATGCCTTTCAGCATCTTCCTATATCAGTGCTGCCCGATATAGGTGTTTCTCATAGTCTGGGAAACATATCAGTGGGGATCCAAACTGGCAACCTCTGGCTTGCTCGTCCAGTCATTTCTCCACTGTGCCAGGCTAAAAAGATGGGTCTCTAAGGCTCTCCTGAAGACCTCCAAGGAATATGTGCGCTTATTCCGCACACTAGTTTACCAGATTCTGGTAACTACCCAATACTCTGGGACTCTAGTATTAAATACCTTCCAGGGAAAAATAGAGACAAAGGCACCACTGTTAACAAGGGCTAGAGAAATGGCTACTCTGGAAAGATAGAGTTTATTCCCCTGCCTCAAAATAAGCAGGATGTTGAGAAAGTATTTCAAGGAAGTCTAGATGTCTCGAGAAACAAACATGAGCAGTCAGTATAAACAAAAGCTACATAGAGCTCAACCTGCTCGTGCGCTCTCTTTTTAAAGGAAAGAAAGTCCAAATTTCCTATATGTTAAGGTTTTGGCTGTAAACACAATATCTTTTTCCCTTACTGTGTTCAGTCTCAAGCAAGGTTATTGCTACAGCAGCCACATTAGCAACACCCATCTTTAGTCTCAAAACAAACCAATTCGGCCGAATAGCTTGACACAAAGTGTGTGTTTGTTTTTAGGGCCTTGAGAGGCAGGGTCTCTGTGCAATCACTTTTCTGTTCTTGCATACAAAGATATGTTCCTCTCAGGCAGCAACTCCATTCACTTCAATGATTTATTACCAGGATTTAACTTGCGCCTAAGCCATTTGATAGCAACATGCATAGGAGTACGTTTTTTGCTTCCTGCTAGCCAGCACTTGTATGCTTATTGGGAAGCAGCCCATAGTGTACAAGATACATATATTTGGCTTCATGGCAGCAGCACCATCACACACACACACTCATTGAACCAGATTGATGATAAAACATACTGCTGACACCATATGCAAATCAGTCCCAGCATCCCAACTTGAAAGGGGCTTTTTGAAAGCAACAATTAGCAATGACAGAGATTGTATCCGCTCTGGCAAAGAGCAGTTGCTCCTAGACCTCAATAGTAGCAACACACTGCTTGGTTTCATTCATGTCTCCTGCACCTGGGACAGTACCCTCTATCAAGCAAAAGGGGAGACTGTCCAGTGGGACAAGGCCGTGACAGCCACCTATACAGCCTCTCTTTGAAGCTGCTGTAGGCTACACCATTCAAGTCCAGGAGTATACGCAGCCTTACAAGTTCATGCTCTGCAGCCTTTGGCAGAGAGTGTGATATTGAACATTCACAAGTGACACTTCGAGTACAAATGGCACTGACCTCTTCCCAGGACTCCTTGCTATTTCTCACATGCAAGTATTAATTCCAACTCCCTTTAATCAAGCAACCATTAGGGAAAACTCAATTGGGAAGACTCTAAGCAATTTCAAGGAGGCCAATGGGGGATCTAAAAATGGAACATGTTCTTCACTCCCCATTTATAAAGTGGCCATAGTGAGCCATCCCACAGGGTTGCTGAGAAGATTAATGTTCATCTCCCCAGAAAACTGTGCATGACAGAAACCTAAAATAACTTGCTTCTAGGCTTACTTCACTCATTCCTCTCCTAAGACAACCACCACTGTTTCCTCCCAGATCTGCACAACACATTTCATATATTAAGAAGAAAATGACAACTGTATGTAGGGCTTCAAGCTTTGTAATCACACCATCAAGCATTCTTATTTTGAACGGCTTCACTTTCCTCTGTGAGCACAACTGAAACCAAACAGGGTGGTGCCAACGTAGTTGTGGCCAATTTAGGAAGGATGAGGCTTAGGAGTGTTTTTCTTAGAAATGCATAAAGCTGAGGCCCATACAGCTCTACATATACACCTCTCTCTCTCTCCCTCGCTCTCTCAGGAAGAAACTGTTAAAGACTAAACTAGTTTTTTAAGAACATGAAGTGTTTATTCTGAAACTACATACACTACCATAAAATACAGAACTATAAAGCAAAAGCTAAAATTCTGTTAAGTCCAAGATGTATGTTTCAGGGTAAAACATTCTTTTGTTCCAATTCTTAACCCCACTTTGTTTTCTCTTTCTGCTTCCTTAAATCCCAACCCTACCTAAAGTCCCCCGCTTTGAGTCTCTTTTGTTACATCATGAACTTAAGCATCTTCATTTGGAATTAGGACCCACTGAATTAAAGGGAACTGACTCATGGGTAATTTTGTTTAGGACTCTAGCCTTAATCTCCTCCCCTCCCACCCCCACACATGGCTTTCTGATAATACCTGACAGAGAACATATCAGGTCCAACACGCCTGTCAGACTTGACACAATGCACAGCCCTAATATGTATCTTTTCTTGAATCTGGAACAATTTCTCCAAATATTGGCTAACATCCAGACTAAGTTACTCAACAGGACTACTCCAGAGTTACTACAACAGACTACTTAATTTCAATAGAACCTTCTGTTGAGTAATTTAATCAGGATGTCAGCCTCTGTCTTTGGCATTTATCCTACATTTAATCAGAGTTGAAGTTTTGTGAAGTATCATAATCTGGACAAATATAAGACATAAGACATTCGGTCTTCGGGCTGGTACACCAAAGACATAGGTTTGGGCACAGGTAAGCCTATCTAGGAAGAGATATACCATAGATGGGGTGCCACCACTGAAGAGTCCTTTTTGGGGGGTCACCACCTTTTTAACCAGACAGCTTTCCTCCTCATCTTTGGGAAACTCTTTTAATAGTTTCAAGTTAACATGCCATTTGGACCTTGCACAGGAGAAAACCCTATAAAAAGGAGTTTACTTTTGCATCTCTGTGTGTGGCTTCTCTGTGGCTCCTGTGAGGCTTCAGTTGCTTTATGTGGCACTATCCAGAAGCCTAGACTGCTGACCACCCACTGTGTGCTCAAACCCTCCCCCAAGCCAAATCGCTGGACTTAGAGTCCTAACTTGGGACTCTGTACCATGACATCCAGAACCATATGCACACATATTCCTTGTGTGGTTCTGTTGTGGCAAGACTTGCACTGGACTGCCCTGGACATTCTTAGGAAGTAAGCCCTCTGAATCACTTTCTTTGTGGGCTTGCCATGGGACTGATGCCCGACTGCCTGCAAACTTCCCAAGCAAAACCCTAAAGCTCTTGAGACTGGGCTTGCCGTGAGCTAATCCTTGTGTCTGACTGCCTAGAAAACCCAGTGCTCCTCTTTGCTAGCCATGAGCATATGGTATTATTCCACAGACACTGGAACTTGGTGCTATACCAACAGTTTGCTGCCTCTTCTTGCTTCCACTTTGACAACACATTTCTAAACCCTAAATCTTCCTCCCTTTTGGCATCACACATGAATCAGATGATCTGGACAGGTAAAAAATTGGGAGACATTTCAAGAAACCAATGTGGGTGCACAGAGAACTCTAAACAGCTGAGGAAAGGACATGGAAGGAGGGGCATATAACCAAAGAGAAATACAAAAGAGTAGCCCAAGGAGTAAGGATGGTGTCAGGAAAGCCAAGGCTTGGACTGAGCTGAGGCACATCAAAGAGAAACCACACACACACGGATGACATCCAAAACAAGTGGAAGGTCTGTTGCTTGGAGAAGATGGCAAAATGGTAAGGGGCGACAGAGAGAAGGCAGAGCTGCTTAATGCCTATGTTGCTTCCATCTTCTCCCAGAAGGCAAATGTGGCCCAGTCATGCAACAGATATGCAAATTATGGAAAGAAATGCACCATAACAAGGTGCTAAGAGAACACCCAGTTACCTTACATGACTTTAAGGTACTAAAGGTACCAGGTACTAGAGACACTTGCTGATGTGATCTTAGAACCACCGTCTAATCTTTGAGAACTCCTGGAGAACTTCTGGGTAAGGTGCCAGAAGAGTGGAGAAGAGCAAATGTTATTCTCACCTCCTCCCACCCCCCAAAAAAAGTGGGGGGAAGACAACTACCAATGTGTCAGACTGATGCTGATGTTTGGCAAGATCCTAAAGTAGATTATTACGCAATCTGTCTGTTAACACCTAGAAAAGAATCTGATAAGTAGGCGCCATCATGAATTTGTCAAGAACAAGCTATGCCAGCCCAATACTTCATTTTTTGTGACAGAATTACTAGTTTAGTACATCATGAGAATGCTCTGGGAATTACCTTCGCTCCTGGGGCAACTGCAATCATATCAAGGTTGCCAAAAACCATTTACATTGTGCTTCTGCTTTAGCAATTTTGGTTTCAAACGTCTTGTCTCAAAGTATGTTGCTCCACTGGAACACGCCAACACTGGCATTTGCCCAGGGCTGGATTTGTAATAGAAGAGATGGGTTCAAAGAATCCATCGTGGTCTGTGCTAGGGAGCCACTGAGCCTCCAGAGGAGTCACAGGTGGGGCTCCTGCCACCGCTTCCACCTCCCTCGGTGGCTGGCCAGGCTCTGCGCCTCCTTGCATCAGCCAGGCTCCTTCCCAACTGATGGAAGGAGGATAGGTGGAGGTGTTTGAGTGGGGTGTGCACGAGCCACCACTGCAAGGGAAGGTGAGGCTGCCCATGCAGTGAACATAGGCCTACTCTCCCCGCACTACACCTCTGCATGTGCCTGCGTCCAGCATTAAGTCCATTTGTTATGTGCACTTGAAGATCCAATTTCAAGCAAAGCTTCCCCAAGATACTCAAGAGGTATAACACACACACACACGTGAGCAAGTGATGGAACAACCCACCTTGCCTCCAAAGGCAAGTGGGCACAGAAAGGGACCTCTGAACTCAACATTCAAGCACAGATTCCAAGCTATGTAGGGTTCTGAAGTACTTTGAATTATGCTCAGCTGTGGATCAGCAGCCAATGAAGTTGTTTAAGAAGGGGCAAGATTTTTGCCATTTGTCCAGTCCAGTCCAGTCAATCATCTAGCAGCTGTACTGTAAACCAACTGAGAGTTTATAGTGATCTTCAAAAGCAGAATGCAGCGCTAAAATGGGGTTTGGAAGCGGAATGGCAATGCAAGGCAGAAGGTGTTCGATATAAAAAGGATGAACTGACCTAATTACTGTGCCATTTCTTTTTCATGAAATACTACTCAAGAGTTTATGATTTTAACAAGCATGCATGTATTCAGAAAGCATTAAAAAAACAGAGTGATGCAAACAAGCTATTTTACAGAGGTTATAGTTAACCCACAAGAACCACCAAAGGATGCTTTGTAACCAAAGCATCCTGCCATGGGTACCACAGAAGCAATACATGGGCAGATATCAACTCAGGACACTACTAACACATTAGTTAGGTTAAACAAAACAAAAATATGGGGTAGGGGGAAAGGAGAGATATTCACTAAACCACTACAAGTGAATATTTCTGGAGCTTTGGTGTCTGACAGTTTCGAAGAAAAGGACAGAAGCCTACCTTGACTAGATCAGGAATCTCTCTTTGCCAGCACTTCATAAGGAGGTGTTCAAGCAGCTTCCTCTCTGTTTTGCTAACAGCCACAACAGTGGATGTTGCTCCAACTTCTGGCAAAAAGCAGACAGAAAAAGCAGAACAGGTTTACTGTGGCTTAGTGCTTTTATCTGCTTATTTCTTATATAAAGCCGATTGGAAAGTGGGTTAAGAAAGATCATAGCAGTAGAACAAGGCCATAACTATCACACTACTTAGGAGGTGTTTGGGTCACCAGTTCTTTTCAGACAATCAGCATCAGTGCCAGCCACAGAGAGCATCTATAGCCATTGTAGATTTCTATAGCGAGAGGATGTTTGAAGACTATGGAATACGGATCAAAAAGGTGCAATTTAAGAAATCTTGGACTTCAAGATTTCCTTGGTTATTTTGCATTTTGTGAGGAAGATGAAGGGAAAGCTGTGTGGTGAAAGAACTGTAGACAAAATATCAGAAGAGGACAGTTATCCTTTGCAGATAAGAAAGCTCCTATAGTTATCATGGCAGGTTCTGGGGTAGGGGTTAATCACTAGGGGAAAAACGAGGCCCTCATTAATGCTTGATTCTAGATGTTTAAGACCAAGCACGTGCCATTGGCTTAAGAAGAAGAGATGCTAGTGCTGTGGTTCCTAAACTGAGACTATTCACCTTTCACTGCAGTCCTTGCCGAGCACCCTTGGTCAGTCACAGGGAAACACAGGCATCACATGCATATTTTTGTGACTCACTTTCCTATGTTGTTACTATAGCAATGCTTGTGTTAGAAATCATCATCAGCAAAAATCCCACCAGGAAATGCTGGTAATCATTGGTAAGGTTTCCTCAAACAGCAGCAATGGTGACGAAATCATTAACAAGCTAAATGTCACTGTCTCTGCTTTGTGTCCCGCCTTCTTGATAGGAAGAGCAGAAATATATTCCCAGAGAATGCAAACAGCCAGCTACAAATCCCGTTCTAAAGCCCAGCAGAGGACAAGAGCTTCCCATCCAACGCTGCCCGGTGTGAGAGACTAAGTGTGTGCTGTGGGCTCCTTCTGCAGCTACCTGCCTGCTCCCGCTTCCTCTATGAGACTGCAGCCTGCTGCCTCTCTGTAACAGCTGTGGGGAGTGTGTGCAGAACTGGGGCCAGGGGTGAGTGACTCAGCAGTTCCTGGTGCCAGCTGCCCAGTTCTGGGCCTTTTACAGGAACACTCCCTGTGGCGGCAGGCCCTGCCAAAGGGGCAACACCCATTTGGGGGAGACAATTTGGGGAATAATGAGGATGAGGGTCAGGCTGTTTAGAGGAGGATCCCTCGTGGGTTTGTAAAGGTGGGTGGATATTTTAATTCACCTTCTGTTTGAAATCCTGGGTGAGTTGAGTTTTAATGTGCCTGGGTCTGTCTGGAGATGGGGAGATGCGGGTATATCCACTGATTATGGGGCAGCTATTCCAATGGTGGTGGGGAATAGAAGAAGTAACATTGACAGGCCAGCAGGCCATTGCAGCGGAAGGGAAATTAGAAACTCAATTGCTGTTTCCCCTTCTGGCTACCCTGCCAGCTCTTTGATCTTGGAAAGCAGTGCCAACCACCCACAGAGCCTCACATTGCTCCTTTGTAATGCCAGGTCAGTCCAGAATAAACCTGAAATAATCTATTTGATTCTGGATGAAGGGGCTGACCTGGTATGTATCACAGAGACTTGGTTGAGGGAGGCTGGTGGCCCAGTCTGGTCCCAGCTTCTACCTCCAGTGTACTCTGGTGAGGAACGGGAGGGGAAGTGGGGGGGGGGATGTGGAGTGGCTGTGATCTGTAAGAACAATCTCTCCCTTGCCAGGATCCCTGTCAAAGTGTCTGACCATATTGAATGTGTCTACCTAAGTTTGCAGACCAGGGATAGACTGGGACTTCTGTTGGTGTACCGATCACCCAGCTGTCCAACAGAGTCCCTAACTGAGCTGACTGACTTGGTCTCTGGCTTGGCATTAGAGTCTCCCAGGCTTTTGGTGCCGAGGGACTTCAATGTTCACTTTGGGAGTAATTTGTCCAGGGCGGCTCAGGGGTTCATTGCAGCCATGACAACTATGGGCCTATCCCAAGTGATCTAGGGACCAATGCATATTGCTGGTCACACACTTGATCTGGTTTTTCACTCTGAACAGGGCGGTATTCCATGGATGGGGAATCCTGTGAATCATTAAGGGAGTGGACTTTTTTGCTAACTGTTCTACCAAGAACATTGTTTATATAATACAATGCCCATGTTCCCTGAGATATGTAGGCATGTCAACCAGAACAGTTCGGTCTCGCATTTTGGAACATTGCTCTCGCATTAGGAACCAAAATTGGGAATGCCCTATGGTTGATTATTTCATGCAGGTAGGGCACTCCTTTAATGATTTTCAAATTTTTGTCATCTATAGGTACAAACAAAAAGAATTTTCCTATGCAAATATTAAAACTGCCCTCCTACAGAGGGAGGCATTTTTTATACATCAGCTCCGGACTTTAGAGCCTTTTGGTTTAAATCAGGTCAATGACCTTTCCAGTTATCTATAGGCACAAATGTGATATTTTTGATCATGGCCCTATTTAGAGACTTGGATGTGGAATGGGGGTTTGGTGGGGTTAGATGTAACGCTATACAAGATTTATGGACATCCCCTTAAAAAGAGTAAAGTCTCTCCGTTTGGAGAATGGTATTATTATATAACATTTTTGTCATTTGTAACATTTGTAAATTTTTATATGAGTTACGTTTTGGTTCCATATTATATTTGTATAATTGGGAATTTAAAATGGGACAATAGGTCCACGGCTTCTTTCAGAAGCTTAGTATTGCTGTTTCTTCACACACGCACATATATATAATTGGTCATTTAGACGAGATTGGATAATGAAGCACATCCCTTTTGATCAAAGGGGAGTGAAAACATCTGGCAGACGCTGTAGGATATATTAGGCATTATCAGTACCATTGAAGCCAGTACAAGTTGGTATCCAGTAGGATTTCTAATTTAGAAACCACTGGTTGGTGCAGTGTCACCTTGGAAGAAATAAATGTGAGTAATTACTAAAAAATTTCTAACCCTTTAAGTTAATGTAATCTGTTGAAGGTATTTTAATATGATACATGTGTTATTATGTATTCAGCTCACTTCTCCTGATGAAGTCCTGTTCAAGCAGGAAGAAACAGGTTAAAATTACCTAGGATACCTGTTGGGTATATTTTTTTGGACAAGGAACATCTATTAGAAGGAGCAACATTTGTACATGGAGCTCCCTTTAAAATAAGAACTTGCAAAGATAAAAGATCTGGAAGAATTGTGAGCAATATTTGGAGCAACAACTTCTACACAGAACCAACAAGAGAAAAAAGAAAAGATCTGGAAGGACTATATGTCTATTTGTAAAAGGACTATGGACAATATTGACCTTCAGTTATATTTATTTGCGGTTTAGAACACATATTTCGTTAGCAATTTATGTGTTTCATTTATGTAAGTGGTGTGTGTAAATAGACTCTAATACACGGTATATATACTATCCTGTATATGTTTTTGTTCTGGATAGGGTCACACTCCCCAGAAGGAACAGGTACTCAGTCTGGGGGTGCTTCTGGATCTGAAGTTCTCCCTGGTGTTCCAGGTGGAGGCAGTGACCAGAGGTGCTTTTTATCAGCTTCAGCTGATATGCCAGCTGTGTCCATTTCTTGAGATGAACAACCTCAAAATGGTGGTACATATGCTGGTAACCTCTAGGCTAGATTACTGCAATGTGCTCTACGTGGGGCTGCCTTTGTAAATAATCCAAAAACTGCTGCTCATCCAGAATGCGGTGGCCAGGTTGATCTCTGGGTCATCTACGAGAGAGCATATTACTCCTATATTGAAAGATCTACACTGGCTGCTGACATGTTTACGGGCAAAATACAAGGTGCTGGTTATTACCTTAAAGCCCTAAACAGCTTAGGCCCTGGGTATTTAAAAGAATGTCTTCTTTACCATGAACCCATCCCCCCCACCCCCGCCACCTATTAAGATCATCTCGAGAGGTTCGTCTGCAGTTGCCACCAACTCAACTGGTGGCTTCTTGGGAATGGGCCTTCTCCGTTGCTGCCCCTGGACTTTGGAATGTGCTCCCTGTTGAAATAAGAGCCTCCCCATCTCTGGCAACTTTTAAAAGGGCACCAAGGAAACATTTATTCACCCAGGCTTTTAATTAGATTTATGCTTTTAATATTTTTAATGTTGGGTTTTAAATTATTTTAATGTTAATGATTTTAATATTTAAATGATTTTTATTGTAAACTGCCCAGATATGCAAGTTTGCGGCAGTATATAAATATGTTCATTAAATAAATAAAGTCCTGTGATAAGCTCCCAGGCAAATGGAATCTACATCAATGGCTCAGTAAAAGATATTTATTTAACATATTTTTATACCACCCAAAACTTACATCTCTGGGCGGTTTACAACAAGATAAAAACAAAAGTAAAACGTTAGTTAAAAACAAAAACAAGAAATTTAGAACAACAATTTAAAAGTTGTTAAACAATATTCTAAAACATTAAAAACAATCAAAACAGTATCAGTTAAAAGCCTGGGTGAACAGATGCATCTTTAAAGACTTTTTAAAAATTGTCAGAGATGGGGAGGCTCTTATTGCACTAGGAAGTGCATTCCAAAGCCTCATGGCAGTAACGGAGAAAACCCGTCCCTGAGTAGCCACCAGACAAGCCGGTGGCAAATGCAGACGGACCTCTCCTGATAATCTCAATGGGCGGTGGGGTTCATAACGAAGATGACGTTCTCTTAAATACCCAGGGCCCAAGCTGTTTAGGGCTTTATAGGTTATAACTAACACCTTGTATTTTGCCTGGAAACATATCGGCAGCCAGTATAGATCTTTCAATACAGGAGTAATATGGTCTCTCCTAGTTAACCCAGAGACCAGCCTGGCTGCCACATTCTGAACCAACTGTAGTTTCTGGACTACATACAAGGGCACCCCCACATAGAGCACATTACAGTAATCCAGTCTAGAGGTTACCAACAGATGTACCACTGTTTTGAGGTCATCTATCTCAAGAAACAGATGCAGCCAAAGCTGATTGAAGGCACCTCTGGCCACTGCCTCAACCTGGGTCACCAGGGAGAGACTTGGATCCAAAAGCACCCCCAGACTGTGTACCTGTTCCTTCCGGGGAAGTGTGACCCCATCCAGAACAGTCAGATCAAAATAGTTTCCCAAGTTTCGACCCCACACAAATAGTACTTCCGTCTTATATGGATTCAGTCTCAGTTTGTTATCCCTCATCCAGCCCACTACCGACTCCAGACAGGCATTTAGGGAGGTTATGCCCTCTCCTATGATGCTGACATGGAGAAATAGATTTGGGTGTTATCAGCATACTGATAACACCCTGCACCAAATCTCCTGATGACCTCTCCCAGCAGTTTCATGTAGATGTTAAACATCGAATACAATACGGAGCCCTGAGGGATACCATACAAAAGTTCAGATTTTGAACAACAGTCTCCAAGGGACACCATCTGGAACCTGCCTGAGAGGTAGGAGCGGAACCACTGCAGAGCAGTGCCTCTCACTCCCAACCCCCTCAGACGTTCCAGAAGGATACTATGGTCAATAGTATCGAAAGCCGCCAAGAGGTCCAAAAAGACCAAGAGAGTCACACTTCCTCTGTCAATTCCCAGGAGATCATCCAGCAGGCCGACTAAGGCAGTCTCCACCCCATAGCCAATCTGGAAGCCAGTTTGAAATGGGTTTAGATAATCAGTTTCCTCCAAGACTGACTGGAGCTGTGAGGCCACCACCTTCTCAATTACCTTGCCCAACCACGGAAGTTTGGAGACAGGCCTATAGTTACTCAGCTCTGAGGGATCCAAGGTACACTTCTTCAGAAGAGGTCTAATAATTGCCTCCTTAAGACTAGGAGGCATCCTACCTTCCCTCAGAGACACATTTATAATCTCTACCAGGCCTTCTACAACAGCCACCCTGCCAGACAGTATAAGCCATGTGGGGCAAGGATCAAGAGAACAGGTGGTAGGCCACACCATTCCAATCAGCTTGTCCACATCCTCAGGAGTCACAAATTGGAATTGATCCAACCTAACCACACAAGAGGAGTCACTGGACACCTCCACATCGGACACTGAAGTAACTGAGGAGAGTCAGCCCGAATACGAGAGATTTTCTCCACAAAGAATTCATTGAACACATCACAGCGGGTAATCAATGGTTCCAGATTCTGATTCAAGGGAGGAGGGGCACATACTAGCCCTCTCATAACCCTGGACAACTCTGCCGGATGTGAACTTGCGGATGCAATACGGGCAGAAAAGATTCACTTCTTTGTTGCATGTATTGCCTGAGCATAGGTCTTCAAATGAGCTTGATGTTGCAATCTGTTGGATTCAAGCCAGGTCTTTCTCCACTTGCACTCCAATCGTCTACCTCGCCGCTTCAGCCCCTGTAGTTCTTCCTTGCTCAAAACTTTGAAGTGGGTCGGAGAGGACGCTTAGGAGCAATCATGTCTACTGTCCTGGTGAGTTTGCTGTTCCAATTCTCCACCAGGGCATCAACAGGATCACCGGCAGAGCCAACACTAAATCCCTCCAAGGCTTCTTGAAATCCTATTGGATCCAATAACTTTCTCGGGCAGACCATCCTAATAGGTCCCTCACCCCGGGCGAAGGTGGGAAGTGATTGTGAGTCCAACCTTAACCAGATGGTGGTCCATCCATGACAATGGGGAAATCACAGGATTCCCCACCCATGGAACACCACCCTGATCAGAGTGAAAGACCAAATCAAGTGTGTGACCAGCAATGTGTGTCAGTCCTGAAACCACTTGGGATAGGCCCATAGTTGTCATGGCCGCTATGAACTCCTGAGCTGCCCCAGACAAATCGGTCCCAAAGTGAACATTGAAGTCCCCCAGCACCACAAGCCACCAAGTCCATCAGCTCAGTTAGGGACTCTGTCGAGCAGCGGGGTGATCGGTACACCAACAAAGTCCCAGTCTATCCCTGGTCCCCAGACTTAAGTACACACTTAAGTACACACTCAACATGGTCCCTCACCCACTCCTTCTCCCTGGAGGGAGAACCTGGGACCACACTGGGCCCTCTGTAATACATACCAGGTCAGAACCTTCATCCAGAATCAAATCATGAATGGTTTCTGATTTGTTCTGGACCAACCTGGCATTACAGAGGAGCAAGGTGAGGTTCCAATGGTGGTCGGCACTGCTCCCCAAGGTCAAAGAGCTGGCAGGACAGCCAGATGGGGAAACAGCTATTAGATTTCCAAGTCCCCTTCTCCTGTAACAGCCTGCTGACCTGCCAACATTACTACTTCTGTTCCCCACCACCACCGGAATGGCTGCCCCACAGTCAGTGGACACGCCCCCTGTCTCCCCATCTCCAGGAAAGCCCAGAAACATCTTAGGACTATCTCACCCAGGACTAATTAAAACAGAAGTTCCACTATTAAATGCCCTCCTATATACAAATACCTGGGCCAAGAGACCCAGCTCTCGCCCTCGCTGTCCCCCAAAGGGGCGACACCCTTTGGTGCTGCCCCCACTGGTGGCGGGCCCGCCGCCACTGGCAGAACCCTCTATAGCCCTGAGCAGGCAGCTCTCAACAGATAGAATCCAGGTAACTGCCAAGTCACCCTCCTCCCCGGGCCCCAGTCCTGAAAGGCCTCACCTCAACAAAGCAGCCAGTCCTGGGGGGCAGATAACAGACAGGGGGGCAGCAGGAGAAGCAAACAGGCAGGCACCCAGTCTCTCACCCTGGGGTCTGCCTAGGAGCAGATGTTCTCTCTCCTCTTCTCTCTCCTGCAAGATAGCAGGTATGTTCCAGAATTCACTTATTTGGAGCAAACATTCTTCTCCAAAGAGTGAATGTGTGCATTTGTGCACATGCACAAGATATGCTACCTGGTTGTTCCTCCTTAAAGGGATGCAGGCAGCAGGGCAGAAAGCTTGGTCCTCCTAGTTTTCTGTATTCAGGCTTCCTCCTCTACAAGCCCCACCATTAAGCAACATTCATTCTTAGCCTCATAAGCCAAGTGCTTTGTTTGCCTTACCTGGAGCTCTTTGAAGATGCCTCATCAAGAGGGATCCTATCAGCCTTCCACACTTCTGAATTCATACAGCAGCTATACTCCACATCAGCCACCTTAAGGGGAAGCAACAGATTCAGAGTAGGGAAGTGTCTGTTGCAGTTTCCAACATGGGCTATTACTTCACATCCCTTCCAGTCCCCACCCTCTTCCATGAACAAGCACAGAACTCCATTGTACCAGGCAGAAAATCTGTGCATTTATTCTATTCCACAACTTTTCATAGTAGGACACCAGATAAATCTAAACTTCCTCTAGAGATGTTATAATCAGTCATCCCAAGTTTAACTAAGTATTTGGAGCAACCACATATTTGTTCAAAACATGCTTGCCCTCATTTGCCTATAAAGCAAGTGAAGGGGCGAGGTGGGGGTAACTCTTACACCATAACAAGCACACAGGGGAGGAGAGCAACGTCCATCTCTCCCCTTGCCATGCTCAGCTGATTTAAGCAGCTTTCTCTGTGTGTGGCTCACCTCCAGTACCGGAGCCAGGATGAGGGGAAACTGCTTAAAGGCAGCAGGGAATGAGAAGGTAAGGCTAGAGAGGGGGCAGGGTTTGTTCCCCTTCCTTATGCACTCCTTGTAAGCCCTTAGGACCTTTTAGCTGTTTTCTAAAGTTTAGTTTAAGTTAAAGAAAAAGGCAACTAAGGAGGAGGGACATGGTTGAGGCTTACACAAAACCTGAATGTTATGGAGCAAGAGAACACACTCCCCCATTCCCCACCACATGCAATAACTATATTAGAGCCAGGGATCATTCAATGAAACTGACCAGCAGGAACAGGAGGAAATACTTCTTCAGATAGTCCATAGTCTATGGAATTTTCTGCCACCAGCTGTGGTGACAGGCACCAACTCAGATGGCTTTAAAAGGGGATTAGACAAACTCATAGAGGACAAGTCTATCAAGCTCCTTGGCTTCCAGAAATATGTCCCCCGAGAGTCATTCAGCCCTTGGAGGCATATTCCTGGAAGTCAAAGAACACTTTTGGAGAGAGGCAAAAATTGCTCCCCTGTCCCATGGCGTGTGTGCTTTGCTGCTTAACAAGCCTACAGCTGAGCTTGGAGCAGTCCTCACTACAAGGGTACAGCTCTTGCTCTGCCCTCCTAACATTGTGCTGGATGTCTATCATTGTGAGAGAAGAAGTAACCAACAAGTTATTGTTTTCTTGAGCAGATTATCCAGGTGTTTAATTGGGTATTTATGTAGTCTGCTGAACAGAAATTAAGTCTCTATATACTCCTTATGAATATCCTGGATAAAAAGGATATCAGTTGTTAAAGTGATTATACCAAAACCTACTTATTTTTAAGATTATTATTATTCTATATCTCTGGGTATATTTTGTGGAAGTGGCAAAAGATACTGATAGCCTTTTGAAGTATAAGAAGTCAAAAGTTAGGATATCTTCTCTTCATAAAAGCTATAAAGGAGGCTGTAATGGGCAGCCAGCCAACAATTATAGGGTTAACTGCATTAAGTGGTTTTCTTTGATTGACTGTAGACCCTAGGTCATGACCCAATCGGTTAACAAGCTGGGTGGGACTAAAGGGTCCCCCAGGGTCTGCTGGGAAGAAGAAGATGTGCCCAGGTGAGAGTCCTGCCAGGTTCTTTCAGGGTGAGTTTTGCAAATCCCTGGGGGTCAGGGATCACAGAGTTGTTCCCACCTAGTTTTTAGTGAGGTCCAAGGGAAGGAAGCTGCCCTGGCTTCAGAAGGTTAGACTTAGGGGAAAGTGTTTTAGTAAGACTTGTGTTAGCAGTTATTTTCTTGTGTGCGCGCATGTCTTTGCAATACCCATCAATCAACTTTAACTTACAGCAACAACAGCCTAGTAATGGTTAAGTCAGGTACTGCCTACAAACACCTGGGCTATGGGAAAAATTCTTGTAATCACTAAGAAGCTAACCTTATTTGCAACAGCTATGCTTGGAATCCTGATTTTTGTAGTGAATCAATAGATTGTTTTCTTTGTTTACAAACCCTCTCAGAGTGTTTGACTGACTCTGGGAGAGGGGGGAAGCCTCTAGTTCACACAACTCTGGGAGAGGGGGGAAGCCTCTAGTTCACACGACCCCACCACCAGCACCAAAAGGACCACATATCCTGCTATTTTCCGACTTAAACATATATAAACATATATAAAGCCCCTGGTGGCGCAGTGGTAAAACTGCCGCCCTGTAATCAGAAGGTTACAAGTTCAATCCTGACCAGGGGCTCAAGGTTGACTCAGCCTTCCATCCTTCCGAGGTCGGTAAAATGAGTACCCAGAATGTTGGGGGCAATATGCTAAAATCATTGTAAACCGCTTAGAGAGCTTCCAGCTATACAGCGGTATATAAATGTAAGTGCTATTGCTATAGCTATAAAGAGGAACCACATTTTTATATTTGTCTGCCAGCAATATAAAGAGTGGACTGAAAAGTTACCGTTCCCTTTCAGTCAGAAAAAACCCTGCTACCTAAGGAGTGGTTGGTGGCAACAATACAATCTACCAGAGATTTTAGTTAATTTTAAACCCAGCCAGCCCACAGGGCTCAGGGAGGAATGTCCCAGCAGCAGCCTTCTCCCAGGTGGGCTGGTGTGGTTCTTTACATTAGCAGAATTTCCAAATTTGCTATTATGTTGTCACCTACTTAAAAATGATTGCCCAGTAGCTTAATACATCTGACAAACTGGTATGATACTTTTTTGAACAAGAATGCTTGGAAATTCCAATAAATTCAATACTATGAGTAGTAACTAATATTTTGTTAAACCAAATGCAGTCATCTTTACTGTATTGAATACATGCAACAGATTCAGGAAGAACATATGTCTGGGAGTTTTAGTGTTTTATTTTCTTTTGTACAACAGATGCAGTCTGGTGACACTGAGGAAGCCTTATATTACTGCTAGATTCACTGATACAATATTATGAGTGAGGGTCAGTACCCAGTTAAATAGAGGGTAGCAGTCCAGCTTGTTTGGCCTGCCACAGCCATGGTGCTCTGGGTGTCTTGGCAACACATTGCCAAACTAACCCTAGTTTTCCTCCCAACAGCAAAGTTGGGGGAGGTGCAAGGATCAATGCACTCATCTCTTACCCCCAAAATGGAAAGCTAGGGTTCATGCTTACTAGATGGTGATGCCAGTCACCACAGTTAAGTGTGGCAAGCAGAATTGTGGAAGTCTGGCCAACAGTAATTAACAGCAGCATGATTTGAAAAGATACACAGAAATATTATATCATTGGTGGGAATGCTTAAAGCCCAGTGCCAATTTTATGCATTGCTGGTGAAACTGAAAAAATCCATCACTTTTGGAATGAGATAATGTAGTCCGTGGGATAATGGTTAAACTTCACAAGCTAATCCACTAAATATTTTGCTAGGTCATTTAAAGGGCTGTGCTCATCTGGAAAACAGAAGTCTTATAGGTAACTTATTAAGTGCAGCTAAGACCATGATTGCCTCTGAGTTATGCCATTTAAAACTCCCTTCAGTTAAATGGCATATTGCCTTGATGGTCAAATTAACTATATGTGCACATTCTCAATGTGGCATTATCCATTGAGCTCTTTTTGGTCAAATTTGGGCCCCTTTTAAAGATACACCATTTCTAACTATAGTCCATGTTTGCTATCAGAATGAGGAGTTGTATCAATATGCATATAAAATTTTGTAAATACATATTATATCTAATGTTTTGTGTATGGTTTTTGTATCACTGAAAATTCCCTTTTCATTTTCAAGTATATAATTTCACCAGCAGTTTCTTGCATCATGTGAAGCTACTTTCTATTGAGTCATACCATTGGTCCATCTAGGTCAGTGTTGCCTACGCTGTCTAGCAGAGATTTCCCAGCGTTTCAGAAAGGGGCATTTCCCAGACTGATTACGGAAGCCCAGGTAGGTGCCTGGGACCTTTAGCATGCAAAGCATGGGCTCTACCACCAAGCGGTCAACCCCCATGCCCAACACAGAGCATGACAGCATATATTTGAACAAGAATAGCAGATCCACAAGACCCAAACCTGAGCTGCACCATCAGAACTCTCATAAGATGCTAGCTAGAGCCATGGCTCCAAAGAAATAGACACCGAGCTTTTTTGTCCTCGAAGGCATGCTGCTCAACAGAGAGCAGGACATCAGGTGGAAACATAAATGCTGCCTGCAATTTACAAGTGCAGCTTCTTTATCAATACCTTATTAAGACTTCCAGATGAATGTTTTACCCTTAAAACTCATATCACACCAAACTCCCCTTCATCATAGTCACCATGCTTCAGGTCCTAAATCTAACATCATGAAGGCTGACACCAGATCAGCCTTCTCACTGTAAGAAGAAGCAGCAGCAGCATCTGTTTCAGTCTGAAGTTTGAGGAGCGCAGACAAAACACATTGGCCTGAGATGAATCACTGATGCTATTATCTGATTGCAACATTTAATCTCAGAGTGGGAAACAATGCAAACTGACATGCTAACAAACCATTCAGATTGTGTGCTCTTCCCCTTATCACTGAAGAGGCAGTCACAGCTTTTCTAACCAAACACTGAGCATGCCACAGAAATGTATTCATCAGCACTTAAGACTGCAGAAAAATAGGGAGCCAAGGCAGGTTTCCCTTTAAGACAAGAAGCTTTCTTTCCCTTCCCCAATGCAGTTCTTGTTAGGATAATCTCATTTGAGAGGACTGAGTTGATACACATTTATATGCCAGGTTGCTTTAAAAACATCATCCATCTTCAGCATTAATGCTAGTGTAAGCAGGTAATTTAAGCTTTTCATGCATCTAAAAAGTACCATATCTACCAGAATTGAAGATGACTCTGAATTCAAGGCAACCTCCTTAAAGATACAAGTTATATTGTATTTACCTGAAATAAAGAGAACTGTGAATTTAAGACAGCCCCCTGATTTCTAACATTAAAGAACTTGGGAGGAAACTCGTCTTGGATTAAGATAAATACAGTATATATAAATAGATGGGCATTTTTCTTCAAGGCTGTACACGTCACAAAACCTTGAGCTGCTGGTGTCCATGCAAAGCATCTACAACAACCTCAGATTCATGTTTTGGCAATATCCTGGAAGCAAAGAACCAACAACCTGAGGGTCCATTTCCACCTCTGTAGGAAAAGGTGGAGTAGAAAGTGTATTGCACCTTACACAGAGGTGTTCTTACCCCTGGACTTCGGGGCTGAAGTCCGGGGCATCCACATACCCTGGGGGGGCCCCAATCCTTTTGTCTGTCCTGGGTGGTGTGGTTTGTGCCCTCAAGATCCTACGTGATGCGTAACTTGCAGCGGAGGCGGAGGACCTCCAAAGGCCTCTAGGTTCAGGCTCCAAAATTACTTAGGTGCACCTTACCAATAAAGAGATCAGAGCTTAATCAACACCCTGAGAAGGCTGCAAAATCTTCATCTCCATGCAGTCTTCCACCCAAACATATTTGTCCACTATCAACAGGGAATTTAGGTGTGAGGGGTGGGAATTATCCTATTGGCTTCCTACTGGCATCAACACCACTCAAATTACTATGGCAAATATGTAGCACCATCAGCACATAATTAAACTGTGGGAAGAGCTTACTAAAATTGTAGTGAAACTATGCTAAGGAGACTTTTGGCATCTTAAAGGCAACATACAATGCACAAAGGGTTATTCTCAGTTGGAAGATAGAGGTATGTATGCACATCACCACACACATTTGTATACCATCTTTCAAAGCACGTTATGTAACACTTCTTAAAAGCACATGCACACAGGAAAAAGTTATATATAAATGCAGTCAAGAGGCCATGAAATACAAAAGATATACATCTTCATGAATTCTGCTTCAGTGGTTTCAAGATGAAGTCACCCTTTGAAATTTCTTTGTTGAAACTTCAACAAGTTTCAGATCAGGAGCAGAAAGGAGCAGGCAAAAGACTGAAGTGTTCTCTCGCCGATTCCAAGTACTGCCATGTTGTGTGTCAGATTTGTGCCCCTTTTGTTTTTGCATAGAGACTGACCCATTAGTCCTATGTGGACAGGAGAAGGGCCGTATCAGCAGGTGACTGTATATCATGTTGAAGGCTGAGGAGCTGAATGCACCCCAATAATGTTATTAGGTCCTGCAATGTGTCGGCTAGATGAAAATGGGGTCAGAATTGTTCACTTGGTAAATACCAGAGACTGTTACAGATGTTCTCTTGAAACTCTGTTGATTACACACACACTCACTCACACACACACACACAAAAGAGGGGCAGAGAACCCTGCTGTGGGCTGTGTGTTCCAAGGATCTTGTGGTGCAGTATTAGTGGTCAGTGAAATGCCAACATTAGGGACTTACTAGGGCTGCTGCGCACGTGGCAGGCAGCCCCAACAGTGTTTCCAATTGAAGTAGAGTGCTGAGCAACTGTGCAGGTGCCATTTGCAATAGCTGCACAATTGCCCTGTTGCACACCACCATGGGGGACCACCTGTCATGTGTGCAGCAGCTCCCATAGGCGCCTAACATTCCACATTCTGCTGCATGGAATGCTGGCCACTGCATTTTAGATGTTGCCAAGACCACATAACTTTGTGGAGATTGAGACAGGCAGCAGAGTCTTGATAGGAAGAGAAAGGGATTGTAGGAATATATGTTTTGTTAAGTAACACAGAACCTTCTAGGTGCTCCCAAATCTGGAAATATCCCAGAACAGTGATCGCTAACCACGTTCCTTTCAGTAGAAAGAAATGGAGGGGAGCAAGTGCATTTATTTGTGAGGAGAGTCAACATCATCATAACGAACCACCAAAAACTATAACTCACCATTTTACACATCAAGTTCCTCTCTGGGTCTCTACTTCTGTTTTTCATTTCCAGTGTGTTCACACACAATCTGTTGACAGCAAACTCCTTTCTCAGTTGGGTCCCAAGACACATTTCCCATTCATAACTAAGCGCAAAGTCTCAGATTAGGTTCAACAAATATGATCTCCTATCCTTCTCCATTTCATTTGTTCCCCCCTGCCTGCCACACCCTTCTTCCTCCTATCTGCACAGGTGAGTTACAAGTCTCCCCATTCTCCAGGATGGATAAAAGGCTTGTTGAATAAGCACTCATAAAAAAAGGAAGTTACAAGATCTATAACAGGATTTGGGGGAATAGAGAAGTCTGAAGTGATGGGTTTAACAGCAGTTGCCATTTGAAGGTTGCTGGATGGAACCATAGCATGCAATTCACCATAAAGCCACCTGTTAGCATTAGAGTTGACAACCCTCCAGAACTAGTCTAGACCAGGGATTCTCACTGCTGAAGTCCAATAATATCTGGGGACCCAACCTTGAGAATTCCTGGTCTAGACTACATTCTAGGAATCAGCATAAATATCCAGGTGACTACTGAAAACAGTCCTGGTTATCTTAATGACCTGGTGTTGCGAAACAAAATTGGAGGGTGGGCATGGAGAGGAAGCCTCCAATAACAGCTTCAGATCTGACGATCGTAATTAAACTGCAAGACACCAACAAGAGTCATGTACTACTGTACACATTCCAAAATTCTGCATAGCCAGAGTACTTCACGCTTCGGAGCTTGTTTACACTGCATATTACCACAGTTTGTTAGCAAGTGCTCGCTCTCTCGCGCTCTCTCTCTCTCTCTCTCTCTCTCTCTCTCACACACACACACACACACACACACACACTCAAGACTTGTGTGACTGTTCTATCTGACGATCTACTGCTAAACGAACACCAAAGGAAAAAAGAAAACCCTAATCACCACTTTGAGCAAGCTGCATAAACACACTGGGGTGGGGGAGAATCACACACCAGGCAGCTTTGTCTATTTAGCAGGGACTGTCTCCATTGTCTGGTGTCTGTCCCTCTATTAAGCAGGAACACTGTTCTTGGTTTTGCCTCTCACTGAGATATTGACCCAAATCTGAACACAGATTACCACCAGAAAACAATACAGTGGGGGTGTTGGGTTATTTTCAGCTGAGAATTGTGTGTGTGGGGGGGGGGTGATGGGGGAAATCAAGAGCATTGTACCTCTCTTTTCTGCTCAAACTTACTCTGTTCCTCCAGAGAGCAGGACTCTCCAGAGAGCAGGCAATGGGCTGATATAGGAAGGAAGCAGATTCAGGCTATGCATTGAGAGGAACTTCCTAAGTGCAAGAGATGTTAGACAGTGGAACAGTCTGTCTAGTGCAGTGATGGGCTCTCCTTGTCCAGACAGAGATTAGGGGGCCATCTATCACACTGCTGTAGCAGATTCTTGCACTGAGCAGGGCATTGGACTAGAAGACTCCCCAAGGTCCCTTGCAACTAGAAGGAAGGATTCTATGAATCCTTCCTCTACCTGCTACTGCTGTTCACAATCTTCCTCTTCCAGGCCGGCAGGCCCCCTCCTCCATCAAAGCCTGTCTGGTTTTGAAGCTTGACTAGGAGAAACACGAACTGAGAGAGGAGCTGCAGGAGGAAAGTGACAAGCCGAGGCAACAACTGTGACTCCCCACTGGAGATGCACACACACACTTTATTGCTGTTGGGTGACAACCTATATTCCAAACTACATGTTTACTGCCATTATGTGTCATTTCATCTTTAATAGTGATCTGGTTGTGGTTTCCCCAGGGAGACTTGCCTGGTGTCCACTCCAATGTCCTCCTTTCAATATCAGATGGACACGTTTTTATTCTCCAAGGCTTTTTAAATTGTTTAAACTACTGTTTTCATCATTGTTTTGACTAGTAGAGTTTGCTTTAAGTCAAGAACCAGGCATACACTGTACCTGGCTTAAGAAAATATATCAGCTCTGTACCTGGATAGCCCAAAACGGTACCAAACTCAGGAGAATTCCACATTTTGGATAAACCATACAAGTTTTCTTATCTTGTATAGTTTATTTTGCTTCGTCATAGGAAAGAGAGGATTATGCAAAGTACTGAGACCCTACCTCTGTTCAAGTATTTGCTAAGCCAATTTCAAAATAAGACTGATCAGCAGCAACTCTTATGTAAACAGATTTGCAAGAACTATTCCATGGAAGATTCCCCCTAGAGAATAGTGTCATTTGTCCAAATGCCCCAAAGCAGATTATGGGGATCGGCTGGGATACAAGAGTTATATGTGAACACGCCCTCAATAACAGCTTCTAAAGAGAATTTAAGAAACATGCATGGAAACTGGTTTGTGAAAAAGTAAAACCAGAATTAGTTAGAAAAGTGTTTTGTTTTTTTTTAATTGCTGAAGGGGAAACACAGCATGTTACTCCCCACAAGAAGTTACCCAAGTCATGTTTTGAAAGATTTACCTCTAATATGGAACTTCCAGGTCACATCTCATTCTGCAACGCTGTAAAACTAGTAAGAACTGATATAGCAAGCTTTTGCCCAGCTCTGCAGGGCAAATACACAGGCAGGCTGCAGGCCATAGAATAATGTACATGAAGTACAGCCCTTTCTACATTGCATTCCCAGTGCACACAAGTGTTCCTATCAAAAAAGCAACTCCAACTCCTGACAGTCAGCACTACAGTCAGTGGACCAGTCACACTACTGACAAGAAAAGAAGCAGGACATCAAGTTTTTAAGAGCACCCATTAAATTTGCAAGGGTGGTGGTGTTTGGTGAGTTGACACCACTAGTGACAGGATTAAAGTGTTCCAGAAAAGCACAGTTCTTCCAACACCCACAACAGAATCCCATGAAGATCTACAAAGACAACAGTTACTTGTAATGCAGTGTTAAATCAAGAGGACAGGGAACAGATGCCATGCAATCAGTGTTCCCTCTAACATGCAATCAGTGTTCCCTCTAACAGGGATTCCCAGATGTTGTTGACTACAACTCTCAAAATCCCCAGCTGCAATGACTTTTGCATGGGGATTCTGGGAGTTGTAGTCAACAACATCTGGGAAACCCTGTAAGAGGGAACACTGCATTCAATCAGTCTTAACAGCCACAGCTCAGAGTGAGTACACAAATGAGAATATGTAGAGATGAAGGAAGGAAAGAGTTGAGGAGGTATCAGTAGGCTGAAAGTTAACTTCTGCACATCAGAAAATGTTGATATATGCTTATCAGCATAAGCAGATATAAACAAGCTGAGTACATACTGTACATGTTTGAATTGCTGGGACTTTTCAAGTTTGAGATAGAGGTGTCATGTTTAAAATCTAACAGCAAGACCCCCTTTGTCCTGTGGAGTCTGAAAGCACCACATAAGCCATTGCAAAAGCATCCACTGCTTCCAAGACCAATTTCCTTGCCTCCAAGTTACCGGCAGATCAAATTAGGCATTGTTTAAAAACAAAAAAACAAAAACCTAGCAGCATCAGTTAAGGATGAAAGTTTTGAAAGCCAGGTAAATTATTCCGTATGCTAAACTGTCCTGGAGAAAGATCTCTTTAGAAGATCCTCCTTTTGCAAAACTGTACTTCCTCAAGGATAATTGTTATAAGCTTCTTTCTTTATGGCCATGCATGATAAGATTTAGTATTTTAATGTAGAGAAATCTGGGGACTTCCCCACCCACAGAAGAAATGAAGTAATTTCTCAGTATGCTGAAAATATTTCTCAGAGCTTACCCCAACAGCATATTTTGTGCCAGGCCAAAATCCCCTCCTCCTCCTGTTTTACATAGTCCTTCTAGCTTACACAGCCATCTCCCAGGGAGAAAAAGAACACACTTAACTGAAGCTACCTTTACATGTCTTGGCTAAAAGATGGACATTAGCATTCTGCCCAACACTTAGGGCACTTCCATATCCCAGCAAGTGTCTTCTCTGTAGTGCCAGTCATGTTTCAAAATAGCACTTAGTCCCATTTTGTGGCACTCAATTAAAGCCTGGCTGTTCAGAAAAGCATCTTCATACTGGCCAAGGAAAACTGAATATGGTTCTTTTCTGCCAATAGTCTTTCGATGTTTTTATAGCTGTGTTCTAGAGTAGTTCAATCTAGAACTAGGGGATCTCCACAATTAAACTTTCTGCTTGCCCAACCTTGAATTGGTTCCAAGTTTTTGTGGGACGCTTCACAAGAGGCTACTACTACTACTACAAATATTAAAATACCACTTTTCAACAAAGATTCCAAAAGTGATTTACAAAGATAGATAGGATAGTTGCACCCAAGCTTTCTGAACTCCAGCCTCATCCCAACCACCAATAACTCTTGCTTGGTGAGGAGCCTCCAGTCTAGATGCAACAAACTATTGAATTCAGCCTCTGTCCCAGAGACATTGTGGTCCTTCCACAATCCTTAACCTATGCTTTCTACACATCTCCTGAATAATGGACTGGCAACAGAAAGGGTAGATTAAGCATTACATACCGAAAAATGATGGAAGAGCATGGTCTTACAAAGAAGCACACGCGTAGCACACGCGTAACAACGATCAGGCAAGGGGAGACAGTTGTCTAGGGGCCCCACTGTCTGGAGGGGCCCCCCAGAGGCACCTCACATGACTCCCCATTGCCCCCTGCCCAGCCCCAAGGCCCCTCAGCCACTTGCCCTGTTCGCCGTCTCTCCAGCTTGTTCTCCTGGCCGGCAATCCAGGCAGCAGACAAGCTGCAAAGAGCTCCTTTTCTCCCGCCTCTCAGCTGATCGGCGGGTGGGCGGGGCTTCCATGGAGGCCTCCGTGTAGGCCTCTGTGAAGCCTGAACTCGAGTAGGGCCCAAGCCAGCCAGGAAGGAGGCGGCAGCCAGAGTGGCCACCACTGGTCTCTGCAGCAGAAGACCCCTTGCTGCCCTGCCCAACCCAGCCCAGCATTTGCCAAGTAGAGTGTGAACTCCTTTTTGTGGTTACCTTTCCCGCCCCCCCTCCATATATAGGGATCTGCTTGCCTTAGGGCTTTGATATGGGGGGGAGGGACTGAGAAGTCTCTGAATATTTATTTTAAAACAGCTTGGAAAATTTGCTGGCTTAAAAAAGATCTATCTAAAAAGTCCTATAAGTGGCTTGTTTCATGGCAGAAAATTACAAAAACTATTGGAACAAACAGTATTATATTTATTTTATTCATTCATTCATTTATAAATACACTTATGTTCAAGTTGTTTTGCAACCCAGAAGGTCTGAGTGAGAACTGTGAAGCATGTGTGGTGCTTTTATTTTATTTTTCTTGTGTGTGAACTGCTCCCCAATAACTTGCAGGGACTTCAGGGTAAATCTGGCCAACATGTGAATGCAGCACCTCCATTCCAGAGGAGAGGTGTGTTCAAGGGCTTTAAAAGCCTCCTGTGAAAAACCTCCTGGAATCAAACTTGACTGAATTTGTTCAGAATTCTGAGAAAACAAACATAGGCTCACCCTGCATGGTTGAAAGTCTCCTTTGCTAATCTGCAGCGAGGGGGCCATTTTAATAATTTGTCTTTCTAGTGTGTTCTAGGCATTAAAAGTAGCACAGATGTATAGTACTCAATGTATATCACTATATATTGTGACATCTGCGTGTGTGTATTCAGTGAAATGTATTTCCAGGCACCATACTTATTTTGGAATATCAGACTTAAATCCTTGGGGGCCTGGGATGTGCGGAGGCCCTGGACTTTGAGTGGGGGGGGGCCCATTTTAAAATCTCGTCTCTGGGCCCACTCCAACCTTGCTAAGCCCCTGCAAAGAAGAGGGTCTGCCATCCAGATTCAAGTGGGGGAGGGGAGTTTATAAGATCCCCAAGGTGGTAAACAGTGTAAAAACAAACCCTTCTTTCAAATCAAAAGTATAAAACATAAGCCAACAACAACTCTGAAGTAAAAGAGAGAGAAAGCACGCATGTACATGCACGCGAGAGAGAGCGCGTGTGCGCAAAAAGCAAGAGCAATAAATGAACAGCAGATCAGTCCAACCTAATTGAAGGCCTTCTGGAAGATGGGTGGTTTCTCCACTTTCCTGAAGGTCACACGAGGACTAGTTCAAGGTTGACAAATCCCAGGCACCAGGGGCCCATGGCACCTAGACTAGGATATTCAGAGGTAGTTATTAAATAAAATATTTATTTGTCCTGGGCGGTCCTGTTTCTCTTTCAAGTATGTTACTTATAAAAGGAATAAAGAGAAGCTCACTTATCCTCCCTCTCAACAATGTCCATCACCAACTCTGTCTGGCTCCTAAATCCAAGAAAAAACTGTCAAAGTCTGGACTAATATACATGGTATATCAGTAACCCAAGGACCTTTAGCTTAGGATGAGAGTATTAAATTCTAATTCACACTCTAAAAAGTATGCAAATTGCTATTTAAGTTCCTCATCTTACACTTTCCCAAGCCAAGCCTCCCTGGTTTCCCTCCTTGCTCCGTCTCTCTATCTCGCTCCTCTCAAAGCCTGCACCCTCTCCCTCAAACAAGCGAAGCCTCCTACTCCAGCCTTTCCCTCTTTCTTTCCCCCTCTCCCTTCTGATCAAAGTGTCTGATCAAAACATCTTATCTAAAATTATGAGAAAAACTTCTCTAATTTTTTTTTCTTACAAGTGCTCCATGTTTAGTGTGATGATTTGGCAAAGGTGGAAAGGGAGAACAATGCATTTTATTATGCATTTCGTACAGATTGTCTTGTATTTATTTTATTAGAATGAATTTGAATTCAATTTATTTCATATTAATTTAAACTAATCTTGGCCTGCCAGAATGTCAAAAGTTAAATTTTGATTAAATTCATTTTTAATTAGTTTCACTTTAATTTGATTTAATTTAATTGATTGATTTTAAGTGTTACTTTAATAATCAGCACCCTAAGAATTTACCTCAGCCTCCATGAACCAAGTCACGGTCGGTTTTGGCCCACCAGGTCATTTGAGTTGTGCAGGCCTGCTGTAAACGATAAAAGTAAAGGCTTAAAATATAGCCAAGAACATACTTTACATAGAAATGTGGGGGCGGGTGGAGAGGATTGCAAGAGGATGTGTTCTTGCACTCTGAAATGGGAGCATGTAAGTTGCTGACAATGCTTTGCACTGTCAAGGGCCATTTGAAATGTGAAGGTTAACATTACACCTGAACAAAAGCTGGTTGCAACATCAAAATAATATGCACATCTAGAGAGATGCTATTGTTTTGTGTTTCTTCTTCAGCCACTGGCTGTGATTTTAATTGTGCTGTAGGATCTTAATTAGAGCCAGCGTGGTATAGTGGTTAGAGTGCTGGACTAGGACTGGGGAGACCCGAGTTCAAATTCAGCCATGATACTTGCTGGGTGACTCTGGGCCAGTCACTTCTCTCTCAGCCAAACCTACCTCACAGGGTTAGGAAACATAGGAACATAGGAAACTGCCATATACTGAGTCAAACCATTGGTCTATCTAGCTCAGTATTGTCTTCACAGACTGGCAGCGGCTTCTCCAAGGTTGCAGGCAGGAATCTCTCTCAGCCCTATCTTGGAGATGCCAGGGAGGGAACTTGGGAGCCTTCTGCTCTAACCAGAGCAGCTTCATCCCCTGAGGGGAATATCTTGCAGTGCTCACACATCAAGTCTCCCATTCAGATGCAACCAGGGCAGACCCTGCTTAGCTATGGGGACAAGTCATGCTTGCTACCACAAGACCAGCTCTCCTCCCTTGAGTTGTTGTGAAGAGAAACTTAAGTATGTAGTACACTGCTCTGGGCTCCTTGGATGAAGAGCAGGATATAAATGTAAAAACAATAATAATATTAGCACATGGAGAGATTTCACAAAGCTGCTTCATTAGGTGCCGGGGGGGGGGGGGGGCAGGCTTGGCAGACCAGGTCTTTTTGCATGCAATGAGAATGGTCAGCCTTACAATGTCAGCCAACATTAATAATAAGGGGGGGGAGTTGAGAACAGTCTATTAGTTATCTGAAAGATGGGTGTCGGATGTTTGGACGGGGGTGGTGGTGGTGGTGGTGCAATTTCAGTGCTTGCCCAAGGCGCTATTTTCCCTAGATACACCTCTGTCCATGTGGAAACTGCTGCATCTCAGCCATTTTACACAGATCTGCACCAGATCTGGATGGGTGGTCACTTATCTAGATGATGTCTGCAAATGTTCAGGCAGATTGGACAGACATGACTAACAGAATTTCAGGACTTATAATGGCAGAATGTTGAAAAATCCTCATCTTTACTATACTGGCACTACTGCGCTTGTATAATAGTCACTCTGCAGAACACTCTCCAACATATTGCACTGTGTCCATTCTTGTGCCATAGAAGTTCTTTGGGTATACCAAGAACTATATATTACATGTTCTGTCAAGGCCTTTAAGCATAGCAGAGAGAGCCTTTAAATATTCATGGTCCTCTTAGCACCTATACCTGCTCAGGTGCTAATGTTCTCTCTTACAGCCTTATTCTTATAATCTGCATATAGACCTCTTGGCCTCTGTCTGGACTTCTAGAAAACAGATGAGAGCCTACAGTCTGACCTATGGCTCAAACATACATACATACATACATATATTTATAGGCCGCCAGAAAGAGAAGGCTGCAGCTGGAGGGAATGAGGAAACCAGCAGGAGGCAGGAGAAACCGCATGTGGCGGGGGAGAGAAGTGGGCCGGGCAGGCATCAGAGATACCTGCTAGAAGACAGAGTCAGGGAGAAGAGGCTGAAGGGGAGGAGAGTTGAACTACGGGTGCAGACGCTATACGCCCAGTCAGCTAGTTCAACCCTACTTGCTGAATGATAATTTTCCCAACTACAAGAAGGAGGGAAAGCACACAGTCTAGTTAGCAATGACACAGAGGAGACAGTTCTAACACCACACAGGAATTATTCTGGCCCACTTTGTCATTCTGAACCTTGTGTGAGTCACACATAATGGGTGTGTAGAACCAACAATTGAGCTTCTATTAAGTTAGAGCTGCAGAGTTTACTACATGTTCCATTTTTATTCAGTTTGGAGGCCATGTGTTAGCAGATACCCATGCTTCTGAAGCCCTAGTATGGCACTGTCAACTTATCAAGAAGGGTGGCTTATAGTATGATCAGGCTTGATCACGGACTAAAAGGTTATCACTTTGCCCAGCCCTGACACATTCAACCACATCTTTAATATCAACTCTTGGGGAATTTTTTATATTAGACACACTATCAATAGTTACAGAATATTAATGTTCTATTACCTTTCCCCCTGTGCAATGTTGCTTTTTACAAGTGCCCCCTTCAAATCCCAGTACAAAAAAGGACAGATTTATATTTATTTAACATATTTTTATACCCACACAGCTTCCCCTAGTTTGTTCCAAGTGAAGGATGGTCACTCACAAGGTTCCTGTAATACAGCAATTGTGAATCTTTGATTTACAAGAACCTACAGAAATGTAGGCAGTGAATAACTATTGGTCAACGATTGTAAGCTGGGATGCACCCTAGCCTAGTACAAACTAAGGAAGAGGGAGGCTTCTTTATTATGTTTCTTGCATACTTCTCTAGTGACATTCAGCACAGGCAACAACTGAAATGGTCATTGGCTCAGTATCCTACCCTCAGTAGTTAGCACTGAGTTGAACAACCCAGCAGTTCTGGGCTGTTCCCAGGAATATACATAAATTATGAACTGGCCTTATGCCAAGTCAAACCATCTAGTCTAGTCCCATCTATTCCCACTGGCAACAGTTCTCTAAAGTCATTAGCAGAGGACTTTCCCATCCCAACTCCCCAAAATCCTTTTAATTGGAGATGCCAGATGAATGTGCTGTATCCCAATTGAAACACTTAGCACCAATATAGTGCTTTGAATGTTCAAATCACTTAACTCCCCTTCTCTTGTTGCAGTCTTTACAATAGACATTGCTAGTATCCTCCTACTGCAAAAGGGAGGCTGAGAGAGGCTTGCCTAGCGCAAGTGAACAGTACAGCTGACATTCAAACTATAGACCTTCCAATTTGTAGTTCAGGCTGCAGTCCTATGTATCCTTACATGACAGGAAGCCCCACTGAATACACTGGGATTTATTTCTAAGTAAATATGCGTGCAACTGTACAGTCAGACTCCTAGCCACTCTGTTATATCTGAGGCTTTGTATGTTTTGTGTTTCTTGGGCAAGCTCCTTTGCTGAAACTACTTCCATGGCACTGGCATGCTCAGGAAACCTATTTATTCACTATACTGGAGAAGGTTGCTTCTCCAGGATACACCTTTCCAGCCAGAAGGCTTCTGAAAACACGAGCCATTTCCCAGACCTGCCAGAAGCACAAGCCTTTTAAAACTATTCAGCCCTCTTAAATTGTACACCTCCTGATACAACCATAGAGCCAAGCTATATGAAGCCAAATCCAGGACTCTGATGAATGCTCAAGATTTTGGCATGTGAAAAATCAATCATGAATCATTTCAAGATGCAAAGCACTTTGAAAAACAGCAGGATGGGCATGCCACAGAAATAGTTAGGCCAGGGCTGCACAGCTCCAGCCCTCTACCTGTTTTTGGACTGCAGCTCTCATCATCCCTAGTCAGTGTGCAATAGTGAGGGTTGATGGGAGTTGTAGTCCAAAAACTACAGGGAAGACAAAGCTGCACAGGTTTGGCTGTGTTTACATGGTACAGGGGCATTGTTTTGGTTGTTTCCCGTTCCCTGCAGTAGACATCTTGCAGATCTATTTTTCCCCATGGGATGTCAATTGCCGGCTGCAAAGCTGGTAGAAAATAAGCATGTGTACTAGCTTAGTGCCATAAGAAAGAAGCAACTTATATTGTTTATATGGTGCAGTGTATTGAATCTTAAAATAGCAGACTCCACATATGTGCATCCATGAACTGCCACTTTTCTACATGGATGGACTCCCTTCAGCTTCACAGAGCAATATTATGGCTCAGTATTAAGGCAAATTATGGCTCATACAGGAGTACGAGAGAGCGAGAGAGCGCGCACACATCAGCCATGAATACAGTTGGCATAACAATGGCGGGAATAAAATAAAAGGAAATGCCTCCTGGAAGGGTGACAGTTTGTGCAGAAAGGAATTTCCACATCCAGGATACAATCCAAGTAGATATAATGCCAGTGACTAGATAGAAGGTATTTTAAAAACTAATGGCACCCAAACTAGAAAAGCAATAATGGTCAAGTTTAAAACCATGACCATGAGCTGCTTCAAATGATGCAAGGAGCTTGTGCTAGCCCAGTGGAATTTTTGACTTCACACTGAACAGCCAACTGTCCCAAGCTATATGTAACAAACTGCTTTTCAAATTCCCTCTTTCAAAAGCAGTTTGCCATGCAGCAAATGAGGCAGGAAAGAGAAGAGAACTGTACTAGATTTGTGGTTCTTTGGATCCTGGCCTTCTTCTATACTTAAGTCTGAGGGAAGTAACAAAAGGAAAAACATATATTGCAAGATTTAAAGAACTGCCTAAAAAATCTCAAACTTTTTCAAAGACACTAGCCAAAAAGGTCTCTCGCTGCTTTTATTCAGCAAGCAAACACACACTTCCACATGCATGTCTTAAGAGCTGGCCCAAGTGGGTATGAGAAAGGGGACGAGCTCACTATTCAGGCACTGGAGTCTTCATGCTGCTTAATCCTCCCAATAATGCATTTTTTACAGATGCATGTATTTGATGCACATATTCCATATATGGAGATAGAAGAAGGCAGTGGCGCACCTAGGTAATTTTTGCGTCTGGACCTGAAGGACTTCTGAGCTCCCCGTCCCCCACCATGAGGCCCTCCCGCCACGAGCCCCCCCCCTTAAAGAATTTTTATAGAAACCCTGCATCTGCATTTTGGGGGTCCCCATCCTGGGGAGCCTCTCCAGAAGCCTGCCACTCCCCACCACTGCTCCGCTCCTTGCCATTTTAGGACACTTTTTGCCATGTGCACAGCCACCCCATGGTGGTGGTGGCAGGCGCAGTGGCTGATGGGCCTGTGTGACTGATGGGCCTGTCCGTCTGGGCCTTGAGCACACCTGCTTTAGCACTCCAAATGACTCAATGTATCAACATACATAGCAGAGAATGATCTCCAAATCAGTCCTAACTTGAAAATCCATTGGGGGAATGCTGCTGGAGGGACAGGAAACTATCAGGTTGGGAGAAAACATGCAACACAAGGAACAGCAGAAATATTTCCAAGTTCACCTTTCAAGTGTCCAAGAAACAGTGGAGGGATTGCTTATCTTCTCTGCAATACATTCAGAGGTTCCCCCAGCTTTGGTAGCATAGCTAACAAAGCACTCTGTTCTTATACTGCCCACTGAGCAAGCTAGGCACGCTCAAGGCCTGGATGGACAGGCCCACCAGCCAGGGGCGTAGCTTCATCCCTCTCTCTGGCAGCCCCCCCAGAATGAGGGAGACAATGAATATAATAGAGGGGGATGGAGGTAGAGGGTCCGTGTTCTTTGAACCCTTTCGCTCAATTATAGCTATGCCCCTGCCACCAGCCACTGTGCCCACCACCTCAAACATGGGGGAGGCCTGCTCGGCTCACCATTCACCCACACACATGGTGGCAGTGGCAAAAACGGCAAGGAGTAGTGTGGCGAGGTGGGTGCAGGGCAGAGGTGGTGGCAGGCTTCTGGGGAGCCCCCCCCAGGACATTTGGAGCCCTCCCAAGACAGGAGGCTACAGACCAGAGCCCCAAGGTCTGTGGCAAAGATCACCTCTGGAAGAGGGCTTTGCATGAGGAATCAGCATAAGGTTAATATTCTCTGTTTAAAGGATACCTTTGTGCCTTTTTATAGACAGTCAATGATGTGCAACTTTTAAGAGGTATTTGTTTACTGGAAGTATTGAACTCATTTTCCTGCACACTATCAGGTCTATAAGACAGCTAACAATAGAAGTTAATGGGCAATAGGCATTACCTTTTAAAAAAATCTAATGGTAAGCAACAACAGAGAGAATATTAACCTTATGCTGATTCCTCATGCAAAGCCCTCTTCTATCTCCAGATATGGAATATGTGAGCATGTGTGTCGGAACACCGCCATATCTGGGCAAGCCAACTGGACAGTCTGCAGCTCCTGCCTTTTCCTCATGGCAGAAGTAATGATGTTAGTTGTCCACTCTTCAGGCCTTTAATGCTACTCAGAACTTTTGTAATCCACCCTGAGTTCCAGGCTGATTAGGACAAGATATTAATCTAAACACCACTCACTCAGTCAATACTCCTCGTAAGTTTATCCAATTCAGCTCTCAAATGAATGTGGCTTTTGTTCTAGTGAGTGTTCTGGGAAAGATATTTGTGAATTTGATTCTCCTGGGAGTTAAGCCTTCTCCTGACCTAAAACTGCCTTCATTTAGGGATAGGCTCCCCCCACCCAGGCCCATTTGTGCCTGTTTCACATTTTTGTTCAGGACTTTACAGAGAAGAATGCATCACCTGCCAAGAGTAAGACTGTGTTTACCACGTGGAAACTAATCTAAAAGAAGAATATACTGAATACATTCATGAGCTTCAAGCAGATTCTGAACATCCCCTACTTGTTAGAGGGCACAATCAATAAGAGAATTAGTGTGGTCATCAAGCTTCCAAGAAGATATCAGAACAATTGGGAGGCAAAAATGCAGAATTAATGTTACCAAAGAACAGTTGGCAGCTGAGCTGTTCACTCCCATACCAACCAAGACACTGTCTCATTATGAAAGTTGCACTTACAGTCACATTCCCCTCCAAGTTCTCATTTCTTAATGAAAGCTCCACTTTTAGCTTTTACAGAAACTCATGGCACCTTCATGGTAGCAAGCATCCTACTGCCTCTACAGTAATTGAAACTAGGGGGAAGTGATAGATGGAATCTGGCTATTGCTAACATGTACCCCTGTCCATAATTATGCACATCTCCCCACCTAAGCATTTGATAAGTCCCCTCTCATTTTACTCAACATAGTAAAATGCATGCACGCCCCTAAACCTAACAACTCATATCTTCAAATCCCAAAACATATTTTTCTCCCCCAAGTGTCACTCTGGAATTTACGGTCTCCTTACATAATGAACTCAAGTGGTTTACAGCCCAAAAGCATTTGATTATATTTCAAATTAAGCAAAAGATTGAGTCATGGCAGGGTGGGTGGAGGTAGAACAAGGTAATAATCTTCAGGGAAGGTCCAGACTAATAGGAGAAGACAAAGAATGTGGAATCTATGCAAAACATTTGTGACAAGGCAAGGTCTATATAGTACTTGATAATATCTTAAGAAGAGATAGCTCTATGGAGACAGGTTGGCTAATGCAATACAAATCCAGGGTATTTCTGTATTTTTACCTCCAACACAATGACCTCATTCACAAGGCTGAGTTCCACATTAATCTTCATTGCAAACACATTGCAAAAAGCCACTCTATGGTGAGAAAGAGGATGAGAAACCTAGCTATCTCCACATGGTAAAGCACCTCTCCATCACGTAACCGCTTTGCCAGACTGGTGTATTAAAATACAGGGGGAGGTTTACAATAGAGTCAAATACTATCAAGTTACTTTATTTTACCTATGTCTCCACCTTTCAAGGGCCACATTATGTTACTCTTTCCAGCCTAATAACTAATTTCCATGAAGTAAACAGTGTACTCACTCCCAAACAACAAAGAGCGACACGGGGGTTAAGACCCCAAAGTGCACACACTGGAAGTCTCTGCAAGCATCTACTTCCTGAGACATGTAAAGAAGGAAGAACAAAATACGTGTTTCCCCTTCACAACTGGTGCTTGTGTGCTTTACCTCCCACCCTGCTACTCCCATTTCTCTATTTATATGTATGACACAGCCTGGAGATCCCATTTTTCCCCCTCTCAAAGGCCCAGGCTGAAATCCACACAGCTGCTTGCACCCACTACAATTGCTGACATTTTAGCATCAGCTTCTATATTAACTGTTTTCTTAGATACTCCCCACGCCCCCAAACTGATTTTGCAACATCAAAAACAAAGCTAGAAGAGGAAGGTGGAAACTTAAGTACAGTCTGCAGGCTCTAATTAGGGCTGCGGGTAGGCTGCGATTCTGCAGAAACACAGAATGTGGTCTTGATAACGAAGTTCAGTTTCCAGAGACACACACTCTCCATCTCTCGCTCTGTCTCGCGCTCTCTCTTTGTAAAAGCCGGTTTCTAGCCCTCATAGTTGTGAAAATCAGTTTGATTTTGCAGGCCAAATAAGTGCCCGCAGAGTTCTTTGCCTCTCCCCGAGATTAGCAGAACTAAACAGAATTGCAAAATAAGAGAAGTTTTGCACATTTGGTTAACATATATGATGCATGCAGGTCACATAGTTCTCCTCCCTTTCCGCGGAAAGCAGAGTATAGGTACGCCTTCACGGCGACTAAGCTGACCGAAGACTACAAAAGCGGAGAAAGAAGCAGGGAACCCCGGCCAACTGAGCAAAGAGACACCTCTCTTAAAAGTGGCGATTCTCTTGTGTTTAGCAGGGGGAGAGCAACTGGCTCTATCCATCCCCAGCACAGCATCCCTCTAGTGGCTGTTGCTGGTGTCTACCTTATGTTTCTTGTTTCTGGGGACAGGGGAGCATCTTATTTATGTATTATTTATTTTTCTCTGTAAACAGCTTTGAGAATTTGGTTGAAGAGCGGTATATAAATATTAGTAGCGATAGCAGATTGCTCGCACAACATCCGGGGGTGCTGCGACTGTGGCCACCGCCTCCTCCGACAGGACCTCTAATGCACGATTGGCAGCATCCGAGTGACACCGCCGCGTCCCCACACAAGCAAGCCACGGCGGCGCTGACCCGGCGCAAAGGCAACGGGCGCTTTCAGGGCATCTTCGAGCGGACAGCGACGCCACACAAACAGCATGCCCCCCCCCCCCGCGGAGCGCAGCGCCTTGTTTTGAAGCAGCAGAGCCCTGCCTGCGCCTCAACAGCCCGGCGGCCGCTCCCACCCCCGAGACCGCAGCCTTCTTCCTCTGCAGTCAGCGGCAGGCTCCGCGGCTCACCCTCACAGCAGCCTTAGTTTCTCCCTTCTGGCCCGAGCATGGGCAACCGCCGCCGCAAAGCCCGCCGACCTACCTGCTGCTCGGCACCTTCTCCCCGAGCCCCGCACTCTCGGCCCATTCTCAGCGGCAACGCAGCAGCAGCAGCAGTTTGCAGCCCGCTCGCCGGCGTTCAAGTCCTCCCAGGTGCGACTCCCCGACTACTCTCGAAACTTTCCATCGCTCTGCCAGCCGGCGAGAGAAACGACAGCAGCAGCGCTGAGCTGAGAGCAGCTTCCCTGGGGCGGGGGAAGGGGCGGGAGGAAACCTCTCCAGGCCACGCCCACACTCCGGGAGTTGTGTCTCGGTCTGCGAAAGAAGTGGGCTGTCTTAAAGTTAAGTTGATTGCGCTTTCGTGTGAGCGATTAGAACCCGACTGGTGGCCTACCGGGCCCTTCCTCTATCCTCACGTCCCCACCACCACCACTTCCTTCCGTCTTTCACGTTTGGTTTCAAAGCCTCAGTGGATGTAATCCCTTAATCACTTGTTCGCTAGAAATCCAGCCGGTTCGGGGTGCAATCCTGTTGCCTGAGAACCCTTGGGCAGGGACCAGTTATCTTGAGTATTGTGAAGCAGCAGCACCATGTGCAAAGGTGGTGGCACTACTATGTTGATAACAACAAGTGAGTCATCCTTTATTCATTGACTTGCTCTTGCATTGGAGTGCCGAGAACCCTTGGCTCAAGTGGTTTAAATGGCTTAAATGGGAAAACCATCTCTCTAGAGAACTTTACAATAGACTAGAATTTTCTGTCATAGATTGTTTGATACCTACATTCTCAAATGGTGGGGTACGTCCCCAAGGCAAGGGCAGGACAGGTGGGGTGAGCAAGAAGCATGAAATTGCAGAGAGGAGAGGATCCTGTGGCAGGATCCTTAGGTGAAAAGGTAGGTGTGTAAATTAAATCTTCTTCCTGGACGTGTGTGTAGATAGATAACTAAAAAGATGGACACACCCTTTCTCCAGGAACTATTCTAGAGTAAGATCACATATATTGCTATGTGCTAGCCACTTCCCCATGTTGCCTTTCCAAACAGGTACAATATATGTGTGGATATCACAACCTTGTGGACATGGTTGGTCAAATGGGTCTCTGTCCAACCCAATCACTCAAATGAAAATCAGTTATTTTCACATCTTATTTTTGTTTGCTATAAGTGCCAGTCCATACATGCACAGTCACCTTTCGCTGATTGCAACATCAAATGCCCACATGAAAAAGTGACTGCAAGTTAATCATGGAGGAATTTCCTATCCCTTGAGCCTAATATGGGTTTTTGCCCCCATATTAGACTGGGAACTCTCTCCCATCCTCAAATCAGAGTAGGCTAGTCATTTGCTGGTCATTGAACCTTGCAAATTAGCAGTGTGTGAGTCTCCAGCTAAAGCTGGGACTCTGCTTTCTCGACTGTGGTGGCAGGAAAATCAAACTCTGCCTAGAGCATCAAAAGCCACAGGGCTGGCCCTGTTTGGAGTGCATCAGTGTGTGGGAAGGGCTTCCAAGCATGCTCTGTACTGCATGCAAGTACAGCATCTTCACTTTCTATAACACGTGACACTTCAAAGACAATCCTTTTTCATGGAGACGTACATATAGCCAGCTGAAAGTCATCGTGTAATCAAGGAATGAGATTTACATTATGTGCATGTGTGTGTGACCCAGATAACTTAATCCAAATTTAGTTATTTGATAAGTCTAACTGAGATTTGGTGGGATGACTCCAATATAGTAATATAAAAACTAAAGGATATAAGGTGTACCTATTCTTTTGTTCAAAAAGAATAGGTACAACAGATATGGAGGGCAAGTTGCATTATGGGTAAAAAAATATGTACACCTGCACAAAGATCTGGAACAGTATGGTAGCCCAGTGGAAAGCGTCTGCATAAAACTAAATGATGTAGGAAATAAAAACAACATTGTCATTAGAATCTTCTACAGACTGCCATATCAAGGAGGGATATGGGCAATACTTTCCTGAAACAAAATGCAGATGTTTCAAGAAAGTAAGTAGTAGTAATATCGGAAAACTAGACTTCAGCTGCCCTGGTATCTGCTAGGAGACAAACTTTGCTAAGCATATAATCTCCAAGAAATTCCTGACATGGCTTGCTGTGATACCATCCACTTTTAGGAGACAGAGGAAGGAAAAAGGAATATCCTTGACTCGGTCCTATCCAATAGTTGGCCAATGAGATTGTAGTAATGGAAATTTTGGGGAAAGCAACCATGTAATGCTGGGATTTTGATCTTATCAAAAGCCAAAGGTGAATGCAGTAAACATGTGCCTTGGATGTTAGGAAACCAGATTTTAATAAGCTCAGAAAGGCACTAGGTCGCTTTCCGTGGCAAGGAACAAATGAGGAAAGAAGTCCAGATGGGTGAGAAATCCTGAAGAAGGAGTTAGTAAAGGCAGGGTCACAAACAGTTTTGGTGAGAGAGAGAAATGTAAGGCATCTGAGAAAAATGAAAGGCATCTGAAAAGGCATATGTGGCTGCATAAAAAGCTTAGTCATGAGCTGAAAATAAACAAGTTGTTCTAGTAAGAACTAATCTGCCTACTTTCCAAATTGGGCCAGATAGGTTCCCACTTGCACCTGAAATGTTCATGTGTCCACTATCTTGAATCAGGGTGGATGACATAATTACCAACTACACCCTTGAGCCATCTGTATGTAGACCCCTGCTAATTGAGCAAAGAGGCACCTTTTTAAAGTGGTGATTCTCTTTATTTAGTAGGGGGAGAGCAACTGGCCCTATCCAACCCCAGCACAGCATCCCTCCAGTGGCTGTTGCTGGTGTCTTTCTTATGTTTCTTTTTTAGACTATCAGCCCTTTGGGGACAGGCAGCCATTTAATAAATTAATTTATGTAATGTAAACCGCTTTGGGAACTTTGGTTGAAAAGCGGTATATAAATATTTGTCGTATTGCAAAGTCGTATGTAGCAAATACAACTACTTACACCTGTAGCAAATTTGGTTCAGATCAGTTAGACAGTTCACAAGTTAGCCCAGCTGCACCAAATCTCTGCCATCTTGAACTGGGGTGGATGATATCATCACAGGCCTTGCCACTGAGGTGTCCCTCTGTGTCACTCACTACAACTGTTCCAAATTTGGTTCAAATTGGTTAGACAGTCCACAAGTTAGCCCATTTGGGCTTCAAATATTTACACATCCACCATCTTGAATCTTGGTGGATCACATCATCACAACCTATGCCACTAAGGTGTCCCTATGTATCCCTAGAGCTGTAGCAAATTTGGTTCAAATCAGTTAGGTGATTCACCAGTTAGTCCACCTGCACCTCAAATGTTCATACATCCGCCATCTTGAATTGGGGTAGATGACATCATCACAAACTATGCCATTGAGGAGTCCCTATGTGTCCCTACAGATGTAGCAAAGTTGGTTCAAATCGGTTAGGCGGTTCACAAGTTAGCCCACTTGCACCTCAAACATTTACACATCTGCCATCTTGAATTACGGTGGATGACATCATCACAAACTATGCAGTTGAGGTGTCCCTTTGTATCCCTACAATTGTACCCAATTTGGTTCATATTTATTTATTTATTTACCGCCCAAAACTTATGTCTCTGAGCAGTTTATTGGTCCAGGCATTAGCAAAGTTGATGGTGCGGGCGCAGGAGGGGGAGGGCGGAAGACACACACACAGACGGACACATACACAGAATATGCCGGCTAATCTGATAAACCTGCTGGAAAGTTGGCTAAAAAGGACATGTGTGAGAAATGAAAGGAAGGACAGGTCACCAAGGACAAATGCAGACAGCCCAGGCTTGTAGCAGTGGTTTCAGAGAAACTGAAGCTCAGAACAAGCTGAAACTGGTGAAGGATGCCAAAAGCAACAAAAAGGGCTTTTTCAGGTATACTCAAAGTAAGGGGGTGGAAATGAAGGAAATGATAAGCCCTCTCTACTCAGTAAAGACTGTAAAATGGGTGACAAAAAAGATGGAGCTGCTCAGCTTCTATTTTACCTCCTCAAAAGGGAAACTGGGCAACCTTGCAAAAGCAGCACAAATGGTGAGGGATCAGGCTTACATTTCAAGACCGATGAGTTGGTCAGGAAACATTTATATACCCTAGATGCATTCAAGTATTCAGGGCCAGATGAATTGGAACTTAGTTTACTAAAAGTACTTGCTGGTGTATTCTTAGTACCTCTGCCTATCATTGTTGAACAGGTATGGTGCCACAAGACTAAAGATGGGCTAATGTTGTCTGAACCATCAAAAAGGAAACAGACCAGTCAGTCTGACTTAGATACCTGAGAAGATACAAGAACAGAGGATAATGTAGTAGGTCTGTACGCATCTTGGTAGCAATGCAAGTATTAGTAGAAGCCAGCATTGATCTGACAAGAATAAATTCTACCAGACTAACCTTCTCTCTTCTCTCTCTTTTTTAAAATTGGGTTACTAGCTTAGTGGGTTTGGGGAATGCTGTGGCATAATTTATCTTGATTTTAGTAAAGATCTGGCAAGCTCCACATGATATTTTGGCTAGCAAATACATTATATTCATTTTCTGCACTTAGACCAAACAAAAAAAGATCACATGCACAGATGTAGGATGCTGACAGGGCTGCTGACAGATGGAAAACAGAGCCTCCTGTACCAGGCCCAGAGAAAAAAGGACCTGGCAGGGGAGCACAGCACCACTGCATTTTTCTGTCCACTGCCTTCCCTCCTCATTGTCGCTGCAAGGAGGCCACTGTGGTCTCAAGGGTATCTGTGGATATGCTCTAGGTCAGCACCCTACTGCCTGCAATGCTCTTCTGCTGCAGCTCCCATTTTCAAAGGAATAGCAGGTAGGGCTGACTCTAGGGAAGCAGGGTGACTGCCTGGGCCACGCTCTTTTGCTGCCATTAAAATTAACCAGCTGGGGGCCCTGCACTGGCTGATTTGCCTCTGCACCCAACCAGGTCTCTCTAAGGACACCCCTGATAGCAGGAGGCTGAAATCCTCTGGGAAGGAAGGGACAAATGGCAGGCAGGCAGGTGTGGGGGGCAGGCAGGTAAGAGATCTTGGTTGTAGGGGTGGCAGGAAAGATGTACAGAGGGCAGGCAAGCAAGACATCTTGACTGATGGTGTAGAAAAGCTCAGCATGCTTCATACATCTCACAGCTTCAGAAAGAGGTCAGGGACAAAGTGGCCAGGAGCAGCAAAATTGCAAGGCATGCTTTGCACACTGTAGAATCCAGGAGAAAGAGTTGAGTTGTGGCACACAAGGACCAGGCAGTGGAGTATAATTTAAAATATTAATAGTTTAGTTAAAGAAGTTTTGAGGGGAGCAAGATTCTGTGCTGCAGCATGCAAACTGAGATGGGAGCAGTTGATTAATTGTAATTTAGACCTCTATATGTATGTGTTTTGATACTCTATTCCCAGTCCTGTTTTTGATTTTATTTTGCTTTAATTTTATTTTCCATTTTATTTTTTGATTGCTGGTCAGTGACTGTAATAATAAATTTGTCCATTCAAAAGCAATCTTGATTACAGAAAGGCAAATGCAGACCGCTTTCTATTCTCCTGCTGGATTGTTGTCTGTCTTCCCCACCTCCAGACTGAAATAAAACTGTAACAAGTCTCGATTCTGGCCTGGATCAAGGAATGGAAACACAACACACACCAAGGAAGAGCATTCTCCCCAATAATTGTGGGGAATTCACATACCCTGGACTGGGCCCAGAAAATCCATTGCCACTCATTGAGGGGATACCTGGCATGGCAGTAATCTCTGGACTGCAATCCATCCCAAACTGAACACAAGCCAGCAGTGTGATGCAATTGCAAAAAAAGACTAATTCCATTTCAGGCACTACATTAGTAGAACGATGGTTCCCAAATCACAAAAACTAATAGTTCGACTTCATTCTGCACTAAAAGGTAAAGTGTGCCGTTGAGTTGGTGTTGACTCCTGGCGACCACAGAGCCCTGTGGTTGTCTTTGGTAGAATACAGGAGGGGTTTACCATTGCCTCCTCCCACGCAGTATGATATGATGGCTTCCAGCATCTTCCTATATCACTGCTGCCCAATATAGGTCTTTCCCATAGTCTTGGAAGCATACCAGCGGGGATTCGAACCAGCAACCTCTGGTTTGCTAGTCCAGTCATTTCCCTGCTGCACCATTAAATGGCTACATATTCTGTACTAGTCAGACCCAAGTACAGTGCTCAGTTGTAGGCACCATACGCTGTAAGAAAAACAGAGACAAAATGGAACAGATTCAGAGGAGGACAACAAAAAGGGTCAGAGCCTAGAAAATGAGCCCCATGAGAAAAGGCTGCAGGAACTTGATAAGAGTAGACTGGAGAAAAGGTTGAAGGGGGACACAATACATACCACTCTTCAAATCCCTCAACTGCTTCGAACAGAAGAGGGTAAAGTTTTGTTCTCTGCTGCCCCAAAGGGCAGCACTAGATCTAAGGGGTTTAAATTACAGGAAGGTAGATTTTGGTTAAGTATTAGAAGAAACTTCTTTGTGATAAGAGCAGGTAGACAAGAACAACTGCCTAGATGGAGGGGCTCCACACTCACTGGAGATCGTCAAGCAGAGGCTGGACAGTCACCTCTTGGGGATCTTCTAAAATTGAATTTCTTCTACTGAGCAGAAGAATGGCCTACACAACCCCTCTGACTCTGTGATTCAACTACTTTCTTACAAAACCTGTTGCTTGGATTGTTGGTACTATGAACAAGTTGTTCTAGTAAGAACTAATCAGCCCACTTTCCTTTCACTGTCTCTACAACTGGACTAAATTTGGTTCAAATCAAGGTTCACAAGTTAGACCTCAAATGTTCATGCATCCACCATCTTGGATCAGGGTGGATGACATTATTGCAGACTATACCATTAAGGTGTCCCTGTGTGTCACTCACTACAACTGTATCAGATTTGGTTCAAATGGGTTAGACAGTCCTCAAATTAGTGCACTTGTGCCTCAAAGGTTTACACATCCACCATCTTGAATCAAGGTGGATGACATCACAAACTACACCATTGGGACATTTCTATGTGTCCCTACAACTGTAGAAAATTTGGTTCAAATCAGTTAGACTGTCCACAAGTTATTGCACTTGCACCTCCAAAGTGTATGCATCCACCATCTTGGATCGGGGTGGATGGCATCATCACAAACTATGCCGTTGAGGTGTCCCTGTGTGTCACTCACTGCAGCTGTATGCAATTTGGCTTAAATCAGTTAGACAGTCCACTAATTAGCCTGCTTGTGCCTCAGATGTTCACGTGGCTGCCATCTTGAATTGGGGTAGATTACATCATCACAAACTATGCCGTTGAGGTGTCCCTACATGTCCCTACAGGTGTAGCAAATTTGGTTCAAATTGGTTAAGTAGTTAACAAATTAGCCCACTTGCGCCTCCAAAGTTTATGCGCCTGCCATCTTCAATCAGAGTGGATGACATCATCACAAACTACACCATTGAGGTGTCCCTGTCTGTCACTCACTGCAACTGTATCCAATTTGGTTCAAATGGGTTAGACAGTCCACAAATTAGCCCGCCTGTGCCTCAGATGTTCACATGGCTGCCATCTTGGATTGGGATAAATGACATTATCACAAACCATGCCATTTGGGCATCTCTATGTGTCCCTACAGCTGTAGCAAATTTGGTTCAAACTGGTTATACAGTCCACAAATTAGCCCACTTGTGCCTCGGATGTTCACACAGCCACCATCTTGAATTGGAGTGGATGACATCATCACACCCCACACCATTTGGGCATCCCAATGTGTCCCTACAGTTGTAGCAAATTTGGTTCGAATTGGTTAAGCGGTTCACAAGTTAGCCCACTTGCGCCTCAAAAGTTTATGCGTCCGCCATCTTGAATCAGGGTGGATGACATCATCACAAACTACACCATTGAGGTGTCCCTTTGTGTCCCTACAACTGTACCCAAATTGGTTCATATTGGTCCAAGCATTGCAAAGTTGTTTGGGCGGGGGGACACACGGACACACACACACAGAATGCCGGGTGATCTCATAAGCCTACTGGGAAAGTAAGCTAAAAATACTGCATTGAATTAGAAATCAGATCTATGAACCAGAAACTGCACTTTTGGGGTGTGTGTGTGTGTGTCTTTTTTCTTATATCCAAATATTCCCAGTATAGGTTCTTGCAACTACTTGAATGTTTGTTTTAAGCTTTGACAAACGCCCTTTTACTTGGTTGGCCTCTAAACATCTATACTAAGACATATGTACTCACTTGAGCCACAGATAACGTGCTACTGAAATGCAGTGCTTCCACTTAAGCCATCTGGGCATATAGGTAGGTGTCAAGTTTCACAATATCAGATGCTTTCTGCAAGGGGTTTTCCTTTGTGGTAAGCTGCCACAGCAAAGGAATGTTCTGTTCTTCTCAAATGGTGCAGTTTTTAACTACTAGAAAGCCTGTGAGCCCGTATGGGTTGTGAAGTCATGGTGTGAATGCACAGCCGGCTTGCTGCAGTTTTGCATTCTCTGCTCACCATAACCCCTAAGGGCTGCTCAAGGAAATTACTCCTTGGCAAGTTGCCCACCAGCTAAAGGGGATTACCGAACATGGCCATCAGCTCTGGGGGTTCATGCTGGGAGGAAGGAAGTGTAGAACAAGGGGAAGGTGTTTTTTTCTGGGCCATCTACACTGTCAGGGAGCTTGCTGCAATTGTCAATGGCAAGAGTTGTAAAAAAGGTGGCATTCATCCTTGAGCTGTGCTGTAGAATTGGCATCACATGGGCTCCATGGGTGGGGGCGTGGAACCTCTCAGCAACAGAAGTGATCTCTAGGCAGACTACATGATATTTTTCAAACAGGAGGCAGTTACTGTAGGGATGCTGCAACAATCAATCTCAAATTCATTACTTCAGCATCTTTCATTGTTTAAGGCTCATCCAAAAGTTTTTTTTTTTTAAGATGTAAAAAACCAAACACACACACACACACACACACACACAAAACTTGCCAGCCAAAGTTCACGGGTGGCAGGACATGCAAGACAGAGTCTCTCTAAAAAGATCATATGGGTGGGCATATTTAAGCAATTCACACTGATCCATTGGGACACGTTTGTGATAAATGGTGAAACAACTCTCATCCATCCATGATTTGATTGTGGATGAGCATGCTGACCTGGTATGTGTAACAGAGACCTGGTTGGATGAGCTAGGTGGGGTTGGTCTCTCTCAGCTTTGTTCTCCAGGTTTTATGATCCTGCAGCAGCCCCTCCTTGAGGGTTGGGGAGGGGGCACTGCAGTCACCTATCATGAGACCTTTCCCCTTTCCAGGTGCCCAGTTAGGCAAACTCAGAATTCTGAGTGTTTGTCCTTGAGAGTCCATTGTTGTACTGACCACCCTGTTGCACTTTAGTCTCCCTTCCTGAGCTGGCAGGGGTGGTTTTGGAGGTGGCTTTGTGTTCCCCCAAGCTTATTCTCTTGGGGGACTTCAATGTCCATGCTGAGGGCCCCCTTGTAGGAGCAGCTCAGGATTTCATGGCCTCCATGATAAGCATGGGCCTATCTCAGTTGGTATTACCCACATGACAGGACATACTCTGGTTCTGGTTTTTGCTCACCAGGAAATAAATAAATAAATCTGGAGGTGGAGGAGTTTGAGATAACTCCTTTGTCATGGGCAGATCATCATCTGGGAGGGTTTAGTTTGACTGCTCCTCTAGCTTCTGCGGGAATGGTGTATCAATTAAAATGCCCTCCCTCAGAGGCTTATGGATCCACTTGGTTTAGGAACATAAGAAGCTGCCATTACTGAGTCAGACCACTGGTCCATCTAGCTCAGTATTGTCTCCACAGTCTGGCAGAGGTTTCTCCAAGGTTACAGGCAGGAGTCTCATCAGCCTTATCTTGGAGATGCCAGGGAGGAAACTTGAACCTTCTGCATGCAAGCATGAAGGTGCTCTTCCCAGTGTGACTCCATCCCCTAAGGATTTCTTACAGTGCTGACACTTGTAATCTCCCATTCAAATGCAAACCAGGGTTGACCCTGCTTAGCATAGGAGACAATCCATGACTACCACAATAATAGTTCACCTGGTCTGAACCAGACAGCCCTCAGGGAGTTTTCAGTGTCCAGAGCTGGCAACTCTTTTTTATTTTATTTTTTATTTTTTACATTTTATATCCCGCTCTTCCTCCAAGGAGCCCAGAGCAGTGTTCTACATACTTAAGTTTCTCCTCACAACAACCCTGTGAAGTAGGTTAGGCTGAGATAGATGTGACTGGCCCAGAGTCACCCAGCAAGTATCATGGCTGAATGGGGATTTGAACTCGGGTCTCCCCAGTCCTAGTCCAGCACTCTAACCACTACACCATGCTGGCTCTCAGCTCTTGTCAAGGCCCTGGTGAATCTCTGGAATGTGGAGACCTTCCAGACCAGGGGTTCTCAACGTCAGGTCTCCAGATGTTATTGGACTTCAATTCCCATAATCCCCTGCCCCAGTGGCCTTTGGCTGGGGATTATGGGAGTCCAATAACATCTGGGGACCCAATGTTGAGAATCCCTGTTCCAGACTATTGACATGGTCATTCCTAAATGCCCTCTCTGGCTTGGTGGAGCCTGGCTTGCTCTTTGGTTTCCCTCAGAGCTTGGGGCAATGAAACAACTCAGATGATGGCTGGAACAACACTGGAGGAAGAACTGGGATGAACCCAACCAAACATAGGCTAGAGCCCATTTTAGGGACTACTTCGGGGGGGGGGGGCAACAAAGAAACTATTTTCTCCACCTCCATTGCATCTGCTCATTGCAGAGCAACAGAGCAGTTCCATGTAGCAAAGGCATTGTTCCACACATCCCCACTGGTAATGAGGGAGGAATCCTCTATAGTCCATTGTGATCAGTTTGTGCGTCACTTTGCAGATAAAGTCGCTCTCATCCACACTGATTTGGGCTCCAGGGTTTTGGCAGTTCTGGCAGATGTGCCTCAGGTACCATCCAGTCCTATTTTGTTGCATTCCTTTCAGTTAGTGCAACCTGAGGATGTGAACAAGATCCTGGGCAGTGTGCAAGCAACATCGTGCTCTCTTGACCCTTGACCCTCATGCAGGCCTGTAGGGAGGCCAGCGGCCCATGTTCACCCACCACCCCAGCCTCCTGCCCTGCCCCCTGTGTCTGATGTCAGATGCAGGGGGCAGGGCAGGAGCACAAGGCGAGGCCCCCTCAAGGGGTGCGGCCTGGATTCTTTGAATCTGTTTGTGCAATGGTGGTTCTGCCACTGCCTTCATGACTAATAAAATCTGACTTCCATTCTGAATATGGGACTGAAACTGCCTTGCTTGCTCTCTAGCGGATAACCTATGCCAGGAGCTTGGCAAGGGGAGTGCACCCCTGCTGGTTCTGCTGGACCTCTGAGTGGCATTCAGTACCATTGACCATGGTATCCTTCTGGACCGCCTCTCGAGTATAGGGATTGGAGGTACTGTTTGGAGCAGCCTCAGTCCTTTCTTGGGGGGAGGTTCCAGAAGGTGGCGCTAGGGAACTACTGCTCGGCTTGTTGGCCATTGGCCTGTAGGGCTCCGCAGGGTTAGGTTTTGTCCCCCATGCTGTTAAACATCTACATGAAACTGCTGGGAGAGGTAATCCATGGACTTGGACTGAGTTCTCAGCAATATTCAGATGACACACAGCTCTATCTCTCCTTTTCACCTGACCCTAGAGAGGCACTGGGTGTCCTGAATCAGGGGCTGGAGGCCGTGATGGTGTCATAAATCTGTTGGCACGACTGACCCGACAGGATTTACGATCCCTTCAGCTCTACTTCTGTGAGTCAAATAGAAATTCTGGAGATAAGAGTAGCAGCTTAACTGCACGAACGAAAGCGAAGAATGACTCACAAAGATAAAGTAGTATAAACAAAATAAAGTCCCCTGAAACTAAACTAGGTACCCCCCTCTACGATAACTGAGTAATAACTGAAATGAAGGAGCAAGGAATGAACAGAACAAGGACAGGCTGAAACAAGAAAGGTTGAATGATTCTAAGTATGAGGAACACTGTCTGTGGAAGGCAACGTTGCTGACAGTACCGTCCCAGGAACAGCGTCTGCTTAAAATAGGGCTCAAGATAACCGGCAGCCAATCAGGCTTTCCTGACTCAACATTTCTATTTCCTCTCCTGCGAGATCTTGTGCCTGCGTGTCTCCCACTGAGCCTTTCTCTTGAAACATCTTCTTAACACAGGTGAAATTCCAGCTTCCTCCTGATCAGTCTCCTCAGCCCTCATCTCTGCCAGCTGTTCAGATTCCCCTGTCTGCTGCTGTCCCAGCCCAGCTTCAGAGTTTGTTCTCACAGCCAAGTCCTCCTGCTGTGCTTCTGAGCCTGCTCTCCCAACCAAGTCCTCCCGCTCCTCCTCTGACTCTTCTGACTAAGAGGTCTGGGCCATGACAGATGGGTTGGATGTGGGCTAATAAACTGAGACTGAATCCGAGCAAGATGGAGGTGCTGTTGGTCAGTAGGAGAGCCAATCAGGATGAGGGGATTTGGCGATTCTGCATGGGGTTGCACTTCCCTTGAAAGAGCAGGTAGTTGGGGGTATTGCTGGATTCAGCTTTGCGTTTGGAAGCTCAAGTGGAGGTGGTGGCCAGGGGTTCTATTGCACAGATTTGGCTAGTGTACCAGCTGCATTCTTAAGAAGGCAGATCTGGCTACAGTTACCCATGTCTTAGACATGTCACAGCTGGATTACTGTAACACTCTAAGTGGGGTTGCCAAAGACTATTCAGAAACTGCCGCTAGTGCAAAATGCAGCAGGTAGGATTTTTTCTGGAGCTGCCCACTGGGATCATATTACACCCATTTTGCAAGAGCTACATTGGCTGCCAATTTGTTTCCAGGTCCAATTCAAAGCACTGGTTCTGACCTTTAAAGCCCTTAATGGTTTGGGCCCTGGATACCTGAGGGCCTGCCTGCTCCCAAGAGTTTCTGCCTGCTTGATGAGGTCATGGGAGGGGCTCTGCTTCACGTGCCAACAATGAGGGATGCTTGACTGTTGTGCATGTGGGACAGGGCCTTCTCCATTATTGCCCCCAGACTTTAGGATGCTCTCCCAGTGAGCATCCACTCCTCAGCCTCCCTCAAAGATTTTAGAAAGTGGATGAAATCTTGGCTTATCACTCAGGCTTTTATATGAGTGTTGTTGTTTTTGTTGCTGCTGCTCTGTATTTTATGGTCATATTGTCTATGTTTTAAAAACTTTTTAATTAGATTTGTATTTTTATATTCCAATTTAATATTTGTATTGTGTAACTTTTATAGACGTAATGTTTCAAATGTTTTGTAAACTACCTTGAGAATATTTTAATGAAAGGCGGTATAAAAGTGTAATGATAATTAATTAATTAATTAATTAAAAATTGTCCTATTGCTTTCAAAGGATTTAATCAAGACTAATTTTAATTGGATCAGGACCTATACAGTTTTGACCTGTCCAAGGCATGGAATAAGTGTCTGAAACTTTCTCTCTGATATGGAGCTGGCTAAAAGCTTGCCTACTTTAAATAAAAGCATAGATGCTCATCCATGTTACTCTGTTCTCCCTAGCTTTAAAAATAATGGAGGAATGTTAATGTTTTAATGAGCTGCCTAATCATTTTTATGGATTGATATGCTGAAATTGTTTTCAATAATGCTAATTTTGCAAGCTGCCATGGGCTCATTGGAGAAAAGTGGGATATGAGTTACATTTAGAAAATAGATCAATAAGCAATCTGAAAGTGAGATTATTGTGAAGTATTTATTTCCACATTTGAAACTAAAACACAATAAGGAACTCTATATAAGATCTTCATTTATCAGAAATAATGTATCAGGACCAAATCTCTACTTCTTCCGATGATTTGTACAACAAGCCCTGCTGGATCAGGCCCAAGGCCCATCTTGTCCAGCATCCTGTTTCGCACAGTGGCCCACCAGATGCCTCCGAGAAACCCAGGCATCTCTCCTGCTGTTACTCCCCTGCAACTGGTATTTAGAGGCATCTTGCCTCTGAAGTTGGAGGTGGCCTATAGCCACCAGACTAGTAGCTATTGATAGACGTGTGCTCTATGAATTTATCTAAACCCTTCTTAACCAGACAACCAGGCTGTTGGCTGTCACCACATCTTGGGGCAAAGAATTCCATAGGTTGATTATGTGTTATAGGGAAAAATACTTCCTTTTGTTGGTCCTAAATTTCTTGGCAATCAGTTTCATGGGATGAGCCCTGGTTCTAGTATTATGTTAGAGAGAAATTTCTTTCTATCAACTTCCTGCACATGATGCATGATTTTGTATACCTCTGTCATGTTTCCCCTCAGTCGTGTTTTTTCTAAACTAAAAAGTCTCCAGTTCTACAATGTCCTTCTTAAGATACAGTAACCAGAACTGTATGCAGTACTCCAAATGTGGCCACATTATAGTTTTGTATAAGGGAATAATAATAATGATGATTCCTAGCATAGAATTAGCCTTTTTCACAGCTGCCACACATTGAGTTGACACTTCCAATGAGCTGTCCACCACAACCCCAAGATCCCTCTCCTGGTCAGTCACTGGCAGCTCAGATCCCATAAGCATATATGTGAAGTTGGGTTTTTTTTTGCCCCAATATGTAATGTAAGTTTACACTTACATTGAATCACATTTGCCATTTTGTCAGCCACTCACCCAGTTTGGAGAGACCCTTTTGAAGCTCCTCACAATCAGTTTTGGATTTCACTACCCTAAATAGTTTAGTGTCATCTGTAAATTTGGCCACTTCACTGTTTACCCCAACTTCTAGATCATTTATGAATAAATTTAAAAGCACCAGTCCCGGTACAGATTCCTGGGGGACCCCCACTTCTTACTTCCCTTCATTTAGAACTGTCCATTTATACCTACCCTCTATTTCCTGTCCTCCTCAAAACTCTGACCAGCATTTTTCTGCAGAAATTTATTTGCATACAACATCCTCCTTTTCTAAGCAAATTTATCCAAGGAACTATGCAAAAGCAACATTCAGCTAATGATAGGTAGAACAAAGGAGCTGCACACATTACCAGTAGTCATATTAATTAGGAGAGTGAGCTACTTTCCAGAGGCTGAGAGGCTAAAGGGACAGCTGGAGGGCACATACTATAGAACAGATCTCCACATGACTGTCCCACCTCCAAAGAATGCACGCAGGGATGCACATAGAATGCACAGAGGGAATGGCTTCCTCAAAAATGCCACACAAATTCTTCCTGCCCTGGAAAGCAAACTCAGGAGGGCTATATGTTTTGCCTCAAATCTTACTTGGCCTCTGCCATAAACTCAACAGGTGGCCTCCAATAGGCAGACTGATTGCTGAGCCTCAGTGGAGAGCATCTCAAATGAGGACATCTGCAGTATGGGGTGGGATAAACAGCATGCGCTGCAGAGGTTGCCCCCTTTCAGGTCTGCTTTTGATACCGACTCAGTCTCCCAGGTCTCAGGTTCAAACAACTTCAGTGGCTGCCCCTCCATTTTGGGAAGCCTGGGGCCTGGTTATCTCCCAGAAGCTCTTTGAAAGCAAGCAAGCATGTTGTGACCAGAGAGGAGCAGGGGGTTTTAGAACATGAGGGCGTGGGATGGAGCTGTAGCTCAGCGGCAGAGAGCCAACATTGCATCAGATGATGGTCCCAGACTCAGCCCTTGACATCTCCAGGTACATCTGGGGCAAACCCCTTTCCATGATGGGCCTCCCCTAGGATTGGCCACAGGTGGCTGAGCTCCCTTCAAGCATGACAGGGCAAGAAGGACCACTGTTCAGTCAAGTCTGATTCATAAAGCAAAGGGAGAGGTGCGGCCCATTCTTTAGGACGTGCAGCTGCCGCTGAATGCAGAGCCTTATCTGCAGAGCCCTGGGAGCAGAGCCTAGCTGGGGAGAAGCTGAGCCAAACCGAGCTAGCATGTGGAGAAGGGCAGAGACAATACTGAGCTTGATAGGCTGAGTCCCAAACAGTGAGCTTCTAGTTCTTCAGTCATTCTGTATGATTCATCAAGAGTGTCTTTTCAGTGCAGTTGGGATCCCATTTGAATCTATTTAATATTAGACCCATTTCTAGCCTGCCATTGTCTTTTGAAACAGGACAGACTTATAAGCTAGCCATCTGACCCTATGCATGTCTACTCAGGAGTCAATCCTGCTTCAGCAGGGATTACACAGAAGTAAGTGCAATCAGCTAATGCAGTCAATGCTTCAGTCGGGGTCCACACATTTCGGATTCGCTCCCTAGCCCACCGTTATTTGTGTTCACCACCAACCCTTCTCACCCCCCAGATCTTTCTGGCACATAGGCAAAGTGCTTAGGAGAGAAGCAGGTCTTCTGTTATTTGTATTGGGATATGAATTGGGCAAGAAGCAGTGGAAGCCCTCTCCTGCTGTCCAAAAGGGATTCCTGCTGTCTCTTACCTTCTCAGAAATGGAAATGAGAACTCTGGTTGGTGCTGGGTGTCCTGTTGGCTAGAGGGCCGGGGGCACTGGCCACTGGCAAGTAGATTTGTGGATGCTGGCTGCATTGCCTCCACCACTGCTGGATACCATGTGTTTTCTGCTGCAAATCAGAGGAAAACAAAGTAGGCCCAATGCACAAATAAAATAAATTCATCTGACAGAATGGGGGAATTTCTATGTCAGGAGCCGAACATTACAAGAGAGCTATCTCGAAAGGTGGTGGTGGGAGACAAAACAACAACCACCCAGACATACAGTTTGCTCCCCCTCATTGAGCCTCCCCACATTAAACACATTTTGGGGAGCCTTGCTCCTGTCTTGTAGAGGAGTTAACCTGGAAAGCTGCTGACAATCAGTGGAAACAATACCGGGCTAGATGGACCAATCGGTTGACTCCCTATAAGACAGCTTCATGTGTTCATATAAACTTTCTTAAAATATGTTTACCCTCCACTCCAAAAGCAAGCTGAGATTAGTTAGGGTGAGCTAAAAGTCAAATGAGAACTACTGAAATCAAAATGCTTCAAGTAGATAAATTGAGACTCAGTGTCAGCAGGGGCACAGCTAGGGGAGAGTGAGGGGTGTTCACTCCCAGAGGGGGACTCTCAGAGTAAGGGAGATCATGAAGAAAATAGGGAAGAGTGGAGCTGGAGGGCCCGGGTTCTTTGAACCCATCCACTCAGTTATAGCTACACCCCTGAATGTCAGTAATATCCAAGAGGCTCAAACCAAACATAAAAGACACACTCTTTTGCAGACCTATATACCTTCTTGCTGAGCCCCCCAACGATGTAGGCCTTTCTGGTGCTGCTACTAGTGAGTGTGTACTTTATGAGAACCAAGATGGGGCTGACCTGGTCTGCTAACCAGCCCGTTTTCAACCCCAGGATCTTTTCTTCAACTTTGTAAACTAAAAGGAGGAAGCTGGTTTCACAATGAGGCATTCTGTGTACAGTATTTGCATAAGATTTCCGTAGTAGTCTCTTCCGTGTGCTGTGTGCAGTGTACATGTGACAATGACAACAGTGGTGGAAATAAGCCAGAGTCTGCCTAAACCAGGTCTAATAGGAAAGTGAGTAAGTTCTTGACCAACTCACCCACTGAAAGGGACTAGAACTGCAAGTGCCAGGACTACAGACAGATCTCAATGCCACATTCCCTCTCTGCAGCCATACTCCAAATGATGCAAGATTGCACTTTTCCTCCTCCCAATTCTTTCTTAATAAAAACTTGTCTTAAGAAAAGTTTCTGAAAACATTATTGTAGTTGAGAAACAGCCATATAAAATGGCAATGGTACTCCCTGTGCCTTTGCCTGTTTAATTCAAATGTGACAACTGACTTTGTTCTTTGGGACACATGCGGTCTCAAAGTAGTACAGTATTTACTGACTAAACTAGCTGACTTTTCTGCAGAAAGATGTTGCAGCAAATTGGGAGTGCAAAAAAGGGGACGTGTAAAAATCCACAGTGCAAGTCAGTGTAAGTAAGTTTATTGTTATATCCACAGGTCATAACTCACATATTAAAGCATAGTAAAACAACATACAACATAAAACTTAATAGCTAATATGTCATGCTTAACGAAAAACAGACATAGAGGTGGGTCTCACGATCCGTGAGACCTGCTTTTGGCGAAACTGTGGAAGAGACTGCTCTCCCCGCAAACGATCGCTCAGAAGCCCTGGGCAAATGATACAAACAACAGAAAACGTTAAAACATTACAACTATTGGTTTATTTATTTATTTATTTATTTAACATATTTGTATACCGCCCTAAACCAAGGTCTCTGGGCGGTTCACAACAAAACACTAAACAAAACATTAAAATTAGTTAAATGCTAAAAACAGTTTAAAACAAATCAATAGACAATCTAAAATTCAAAAAGTTAAAAAGTTAAAAAGCCTGGGTAAAAAGATGAGTTTTCAGACACGTTTAAAAAGCTGCTAGAGATGGGGAGACTCTTATTCCCATGGGAAGCGCATTCCAAAGTCTCGGGGCGACAACAGAGAAGGCCCATCCCTGGGTGGCCATCAGGCGACATGAAGGTGGCCACAGATGAGCCCCCCCGATGTATGCAGTGGACAATGAGGATCATGCAGAAGAAGACACTCTCTTAAGTACCGTGGACCTAAGCTGTTTAGAGCTTTATAGGTTATAACCAGAACTTTGTATTTTGCCCAGAAACTTATTGGCAGCTAACTGAAACATCTAAAATTCTAACTAAAACAATTAAAACAGTATTTAATTAAAAGTTGGGATGAACAGATGCATCTTTAAGGACTTTTTAAAAGTTGTCAGAGATGGGGAGGCTCTTATTTCAGCAGGGAGTGCATTCCAAAGTTTCGGGGCAGCAGCGGAGAAGGCCCATCCCTGAGTTACCAGATGAGCCAGTGGCAACTGCAGATGGACCTCTCCTGATGATCTCAATGGGCAGTTAGGTTCATGGCAAAGAAGACGTTCTCTTCAATACCCAGGGCCTAAGCCATTTATGGCTTTATAGCTTATAACCAGCACCTCGTATTTTGCCCAGAAACTTATTGGCAGCCAGTATAGCTCTTTCAATATGGGAATATTGAATATTTTCACATTCCACCCCCAAATCTCTGCCCCATACAAAAACTGCGGACTTACTTTGCCTGAAATATTTTGAGTTCAGGCTCTATTAATTGACCTCCCACCACCAACTGGAGAAGAAGGATTTTTAAATGATCCCCACTGTATGTCCTGCTGTTAATAGGACTGCATTAAGATGGACTGACCAAGATAAAGATTTCTGAAAGGAGACACCCAAATATTTAAAGGAGGGGCATTGGTGGAATATTTATTTAATTCATTTATTGTGAAATTTTTATATTGCCTTTAATTAAAACAATCTCAATGTGGTTTACAAAATATTTAACACAATATAAAACTATACAATTACGCTTTTTTGGGGGGGGGGGAGAAATATAAAAATAAAAATCTAATTAAAAGTTTTTGAAAACACACAAGATAACCATAAAATACAAAGTAGCAACAACAAAAAACATTCATCTAAAAGCCTGGGTAAAAAAGCCAATATTTTACTTGCCCCTTGGACTAGCTGGAATAAAACCAGCTTGTCCAAGGGGCAGGTCATCCAGGGCAGCTGTGAATCTATGGGTGTAGCAAGGTTGGAGTGGGCCCTGGGACTACACATCTGAAGATGGGCCACCTGCTGGGCATAACCCCAATTTATTTATTGTTATTCCTTATTCAATTTTTATACTGCCCTTCATAATATATCTCAAGGCAGTTTACAAAAGATAAAATACAATAAAATTCCATAGAAGTTACATTTAAAATCTTAACATCAACATTAAAAGCCATAAACACAACAACAAAAAGTTGAAGAGATAAACAGAAGCAAAAAAGCTGAGAAACCTGGCAGCCTCTAAGAGGTAAAAGCCTGAGTAAATAAAACAGTCTTGAGTTGTTTTTTAAAAGCAGCCACAGACGTCAGAAAGCGAACATTAACTGGGAGAGAATTCCAGCACCTGGGGGCAACAACAGAGAAGGCTCTGTCCTGTGTGCACGACAATTTAGCCTCTCAATGTTGTTGTTGTTTATTTATTTATGATTTAATTTGATTTGATTTGTATACCGCCCTTCCAAAATGGTTCAGGGATTGGCACACAGGCCCCTCTGATGATCTTGTTGGGTGGGAATAAACCATTGGAAGCAGGCGGTCCTTCAGGTATCCAGGGCTCAAACCATTAAGGGCTTTAAAGATCCTAGGGAAGCAATGGATTTACTGAGAGCAGGTGCTGTTAGTGGATGCTGGGGGCAGTGTTCCCTCTAAAAGGGATTCCCATTTGTTGCTGACCACAACTCCCAGAATCCCCAGCTGCAATAGCTTTTGCTTGGGGATTATGGGCATTGTAGTCAACAACATATGGAAATCTCTGTTAGAGGGAACACTGGCTGAGGGCACCTTGAATAACCAGCACCTTGAATTGAATTTGGAAATAAATTGGCAACCAGTGTAACTCTTTCAGAATAGGTGTAATATGCTATGAACGAGCAGTTCCAGAGAGAACCCTGGCAGCTGCATTCTGTACCAACTGGAATTTCAGAATATTCTTCAAGGGCAGCCCCATATGGAGCACATTGCAGTAATCCAACCGCAACATGACTAAGGCATGGTAACTATGACCAGCTCTGCCTTCTCAAGAAAGAGACACAGCTGGCACACTAGCCGATGCTGTGCAAAGGCATCCCTGGCCACCATCTCCACCTGAACTTCCAAAAGCAGAGCTGGGTCCAGTAGCACCCCCAAGCTGTGCACTTGCTCTTTCAAGGGGTGTACAACCCCATCCAGAGCCGGTTTAATCACCCTGTCCCAACTGGTTTTCCTACTGACCAACAGCACCTCCATCTTTTCTGGATTTAGCCTCAGTTTGCTAGCTCACATCCAGCCCATCACCACCTCCAGCCCCCAGTTCAGTACATTCACTGCTTCCCTAGGATCTGATGTCAGGGAAAGGTAGAGCTGAGTGTCATCTACATATTATTGACACTTCAGTCCAACCCTCCTGATGACCTCTCCCAGCAGCTTCATGTAGATGTTAAACAGCATGAGGGACAATACCGAGCCTTGTGGGACCCCATAGGCCAATGAGTCAAGCAGAAGTCCCAGTCCTACCTTCTGGAATCTCACCCCAAGATAGGGCTAGAACCACTCCAATGCTCTACCCCCAATCGCTATACCTGAGAGGCGGTCCAGAAGATACCATGGTGGATGGTATCAAACACCAGCAGAACCAACAGGGACGCACTTCCCCTAACTAGTTCCCAGAGGAGGTCATCCACCAGGGCAACCAAGGCAGTTTCAGTCCCAAACCCAGACTGAATGTCTGATTGAAAGGGGTCTAGATAATCCATATAATCCAAGACCCTTTGCAGCTTCACAGACACCATACGCTTTATCACCTTGCTTTAAAAGGGAAGATTTGATACAGGCAGATAGTTACCAACGTTGGTGGAATCAAGGGAGGGCTTTTTAAATAGTGGTCTTATCACCGACTGCTTGAGACTCGATGGTATCTTGCCCTCCCTTAGTGGTGCATTTATAATTTGTTCCAACTACTTTTGTTCCAACAGATTTTGCTGGCCATGAAGGGCAAAGTCCAGAGCACATGATGTTACCCGCACACTGCCTAGGATCTTGTCCATTTCCTCAGGCTGCACTAACTGAAAAGAATCCAACACAATTGAACCATATGGTTGCCAAGGCATGTCTCCTGGAACTGCCAAAATCCTGGAGTCCAAATCAGCATGGATGCGAGTGACTTTATCTGTGAAGTAACATGCAAGCAGCAGGCTGTTGATTGTTCTTCCCCCGTCACCTGAGGGCCTGTGTGAAGCAGTGACTTTGCCACATGAAACAGTTCCACTGGCCTACACAGGGCAGACACAATGGAGGAGGACAAAATATGTTTCTTCACCACTCCCAGTGCCACGGAGTAGTCCCTAAAATGGGCTCCAGCCTGTGTTAGCATCGGCGTCAGAGGGCATTGCCAGCATTGGACATGGACACGCCGCTGGTGAATCAAGCTCTCTGTGCTAGACTCTCCGCTGGTGAATGAGCACAGGGTGAGGGAGAGAAATGAAGCACTCTGCCAAAACCCCTTCTCTGAATTCCCTTTTCCAGGGAGGGATTTTTGTTTGGAAAACAGCATAAGGGAAAGGGTTAAATTCTCATCTCATCCCACTAGTAGGGGGGAGGGCACAGCTGCTATTTTTTAAAAAAACTGACAGGAAGTGTGTTCACACAACCAGGCAAAGCTGGGTAGGACGGAGCAGGACACCCAGGGTAGATAGGCTCATGTGGACCCTCATGAAACAGCTACTCCTACTCAGCCACTCCTACTCAGCTGCTTTGAAGTTGGGCTACCCCATCCTTTTACCTTGGTTTTAGCCAAGATAAAAGGTAAAAAGCTCCTTCCTACCTCAACAGTCAATTGTACACATGACTGTACCCCTGATCATGTTTACAATCAGGGCTATTGGAACTGCTCCTGGCAGCCTGGCTGGCTCTCCATCATAGAGTGCTGCCTATATTGTGGCCAGGAAGCTAGGAGTTGCTGCACTGATGCGGGCAGCCTCTCTGCTGCATTGTGGGATACTGGAGGACTTCCTCTTCCAGATCTCTTCTGCAAAGACCTCTGCCACACTGATCATGTGGGAATGTGGCATAGCGGAGCACAGGCAAGCCCTTGCTCGTGTGGGGGAAGGTAGTTATGATCCTGCCTTCCCTCAGCCCTCCCTAGCCCCATGGATTTTGGTCATGTGGACTATCTTAAGATATGACATATTTAACAGCATGTGTAGTTTGACCTTGAATGTGCTCCTTGATCTTTTAAATGCATCTTGTGTAAATAAAAAATTAAAAACTTTTATCTTCTATGTTCTATTCTACATTAACAACTACAAATGGCACAAAAAGTGAGATCAGCTCAAAAGTATTTTTAGTCATAAGTATTTCTTAGATGAGATGCTCTAAAGTTTAAAGTGTCACAAGGAACATTTTCTCCCCTTTCTACTACAGACAAACCCAGATCCCTTTCTGGAAACTAGATGAGTTTTGGACTAGGTGATTATTAAAATAAAAAGATCATATCCCCAAAGGAATTGGACTTGCCTCTTCAAAAGCCTTAAAACAGGGAACCATTGAGGAGCTGCATTTCCCCCCATCCCTGCAACAACAACCGTGGACAAGCCAGCGTCCTCAGAACTCTCAGATTCCATGGGGAATATGGCCAATTTCTGTCAAGATCCCTTCCAGCATTATGATTCTAATAACTGCAAGAGAAAATGTAAGAGGTGCTGAAGGAAAGTTTGAAGTGAAGACTATATTATAAAGGCTGCCATCTGCTGGCACTAAAACATATCTAACACATTCTTAAGAGACCCACCAGGTTCACTGTAAGCTACTCCTAGAGAACACCTACACAGATAGCAGTCAAATTCACATTTGTGTATTTGCAACACTTATATGCCACCTTTCTGCCAATGCAGTCAAGGAAATTCACTGTTCAAAGTAATGATTTGCAGTGCATAGATATAGTACAGAATGAAAAAGAGAGGAAAGAAGAAAATAAGTCTGGGTACCATGGCCAGTCCAGGAGACCCTTCTGGTGCAAGAGAAGCCAAATGGCGATTGGTCCCAGTTCAGCCAATGTTGCAGGTTTCTTTTTTTCACTTCTCCCTCTGAAGCAGCCAGCTGGGAGGGCTGTGTGGTTCTGGGAGGGGAGGAGTAAAAAAAAATGGTTGGTTCTAGCCAGTCCACTGGATTTATCACCTTTTTGACCTTGAGTCCTATGCCTCAGTCATTTATGCACAGAAAAAAGAGTGCCTGCAGGTGTGTTTTGCCCTTTGTTGAAAAGTAGTATATAAATACTTATTGTAGTAGAAGCGTTGGTTTGAAATACTAATAGTGGCTCAAAGTGCGTGGCTTGATGCAGTGGACAGTGATGAACGGCAGAGCTCCCAACAGTGGCATCCATTTTCAGTCACCACACAAACTCTTCCTTCATCCCAAGAAGACAGAGGTACACACTGCAATGGGTGGTTCTCGCTGCATTTGTCTGCAGGACTGCTCTCCTTCTGAGCATGTGCAATCCCCTATTGGAAAGTGTGGCAGTGAGCTTTCTGGCCCTCAGCCCACTTCACACTGTTCTTAATCAAGAGGTGAACACTGAAATAAGGTATCCAGAGACCAGAGGGCAGCAACAGCATCAGAATGGAGATGATAACTGGTGAAAGTGAAGGGATTGAAAACCATTAAGCCCATCCCACATATGGGCTCAAATGCTTACTATTTTTCCTGTACACCACCTTGGGCCATATTTTAATAAAAGGCAATATACAAGTATAACTATGCAATAAAAATAAACTATAATAAATAAATCCCTCTCTTTTCAGCCTTCCGGCCACATGCCAAAGAATTCTGTAGAACAAATGGTCAGAAGACAGAGTGGAAGCCTCATCTCCTGATCACTGCTTTCACCCTGACCTCAGGTGATAGCTTCAAGGCTGGGTTCCTTTGGAGGCTCACTGACCTATTAAAAGCACATCTTGCTTCCCAGCATCCTTTATGGAATTTGCAGCTTGTGTCTTAGACTGCAGATAGGAGCTTCCAGCATGAGTTTCTAGCAAAGCAAGCCAAGGTGGGGAACCAAAGCCAAAAGGCAGCCACCAAATATCTCTTTTTGGACCTGAAGTTGTGCCAAAATGACTCATGTCCTGCACATGTGCTCATGTTTAATGACACATCATGATAGTGGTTGAAGGCTGAAAATAATGCCACCCACTCTGGAATCTTGTGCTCAGTTCCTTTTCGTTCATGCTGTAGCTGGCCCTGGGCTGTAAAGGTCTTCATGGCTGCCTATATGGCCAAATCCCTTCATGGTATCTACTTTTAGTCCCTGCTATGAGGTGGAAGAGTCAGAGGCCAGGACTCCAAAGTCTTCTCCTCTGTACTTGCATCAGCAGCTCATACCAGAGAACTGAACACAATTAGCATAAAGATAAGTATGCTTTGGGGGCAAATCAAGATTGAGAGACACATTCTTGAAGCACTTTATTTCACACAATCTTCTGTTCCTACCTGTTTCTGCATTGGTTGTCTGCTACACAGGACATATGTGCTGACCACAGCAGCCATTCAGAGCCATGTGTCTTGGCTTCAAAGCAAGGAAGCTGCACTGTGTGATGGAGACAAAATGTGTGAATCCCAGGGAATTCCCCATTGCAGAGAACTGTCACATGAAACTATTTGGATGAAAGGGCTCCAAAAGGATATAGTTAATGGTTGCATGCAAAATCTTAACCAAACTTGGCAACACACTACCAGTCTTAACAGGCCTTTTCCTTCCCTATTTCCTGATAGCCAGGTTTGTGTGTTTCTTGATATTCTTCCAACCATTCAACAGGGCATGGAGCAACAATGTTTGCCATTCCATTGTCTATTTGTTTTCATAAGTGATGGTAGTTTCAACCATGGAAGGGCTAGTCAGGTAACTTGTGGCCTCTCCAGCTTTCTGTTGCCTAGATACCAAAACAATGCCACATTTCAAGATAAAACATAGGAATAGGAATGTTACTGGAGTCTCCTAACCACCATACACATAGGCTTAAATTACTTCATCAGTTTGTGCTAAACAGTCAAATCTTTGACTGCAGGGTCTAACGAGAGGTAATTCAGCAGGGTGCAGGGAGAGATGCAAGGAAAGGCATTGAGGGTCAGATCACATGGCCATCAGGCTTCTGGTGGTGGCCTGAAATAGCAGTGTGTATTGGCTCCCTGTGTAGCATGCAGGTTTGTGTATAGGAAGCTTTTTTTTCCATTCACAACAGCAACTGCATGTGAATTGTACCCAGCAATTTTAAGCTGCTTTAGTTATGAAGTCAATTACTTCATCACAGATAACCACAAAATATCCAGTGGTTATTGAGGACACTAGTTAACTCTGGGATTCAGGCTCTTTGAGGCAGTAATTTCTTCTCTAATCCTCCTTATAGACTTCAAAAAGTTTTGGATATGGAACAAGCAAGTTGCTGCTGTAACCCAGACCCCAGACTTCTGCGAGGATAACCCCCTCTGTTAATGACCTCAAGCCAGAATCATCTGCCCATGAGGCCTTACAGCCCTTGGATCTAACTAAATCTGTATACTTAGAGGGCGAATACCCTGCAGGCCTCTCTGAAGATGAAGAGGAGGATATTTTACCACTCAGATCTAGTCTGGTAGACCAGACCTTGGGGAACAGGAATCTGAATCAGACTTCTGGCTCCTGTCCTTGAAGTACCTGCTGGAAAGGGCATATTGAGCTATAGAAGACTATCTTCTATCCAATAGAAAATCCTGTGATGCTAGGAAGTCTGTGCATGTCACCCTTCATGGGCTGCTCAAATTAAAAGCAACACAGGAGCTATTCAAGTGAAAGGTAGCACTCCATCTAGTTCACCATCTCTGGAATTTCTACCAATGAGGGAAAAAGAAGGCAGCCTCAAAGGTGCTGTCCAGAGTGCTAGAGATTCAGTACTCCTCCCTTCCAGAGAGCAAAAAGCTGAAATGGTCACATGTCCTGGGTAGAGTCAAAACAAATTGATCTCCCACAATCAGCTCTGTGGATGAGAACGCAAGGCAGGGAATTAGAGCCCTGAGTGCTATACCAATATCCAGTTCTTGCAAATAAGGACACATTCACATAACTAAAGCCACTTAAAATTGCTGGGTTCAAGTCATATGCATTTGCTGTTGTGAATGGAACAAAGCTTTCTACACACAAACTTGCATTCTACATAAGGAGCCAATATACACTGCTATTTCAAGCCACCACAGAAGTCTGATGGCCATGTGATTTGACCCTTGAGTCCTTTCCTTGTGCCTCTCACTATTAGACCCAGTCAGATTTGGCTACTTAGTTCTAATCAAATTTATATCCACACAGATGTGTGCGCATACATAAACTGTGGCATGTGGTTGCTAGATTCAGAACCTGAGAAGCCTCTTATAGCTGCAAAAGCTGCACAGAAGACAGAAGTCCATCAAGTACAGTGTTTCCTATCAGTTTTCTCAGTGATGCAGTGAAGGAACACCTGGAAGAATGTTTCTTTCTGGGTGCTTCCTAAAGGTAGCAAAGGTCAAGGTAAAGTGTGCCGACAAGTCGATTTCAACTCCTGGCACCCACAGAGTGCTGTGGTTTTCTTTGGTAGAATACAGGATGGGTTTACCATTGCCTCCTCCTGTGCGGTGTGAGATGATGCCTTTCAGCATCTTCCTATATCACTGCTGCCCGATATAGTACCAGCGAGGATTCGAACCGGCAACCTTCTGCTTGTTAGTCAAGCATTTCCCCACTGCACCACTTAATTTCCACAGCTGCATTTCCACCGCTGCACCACCCTGCTGCACAAGACCCTTTTAACCAATTTGCTTCACTCATACCCAAAACTTCTTTTACAGTTCACTCCCTTCTTGCCAATATCACACAGACTCTCAGGCCCATAGGCTCTGCTTGAGAACTTCCCCCAGCCCCACTTTCTTCTGGACCCCTCCTTGCTTTTCAGGCTGCTGCTACTTTGTCTTGCTCAATTAATGTCACACTCTTTCACCCGCTTTTCCCTAGATGAAGGATAGGAATGGTATTGACCTACCTTCCTCATTCTTCTTCTGCAAGGGTGAATACACAACAACTGTAAAGTTTTGCACACTGAAAGTTATAGAAATGATGGACAGTGATGACACGTTATCTGGCTGGAGGAAGAAGTGAGTAGAAAGCAAGAGGAAGGAACAACACATCCTTTGCTCAAAGTATCAAGAAGTGTTCTGACCTCCACTCACTTTCTGCATATCTACACATTTTTAATTGCCCTTTTAACTTGGATTTCAAAGAAAAGTTATATGTTTGAGCCAATTAAAAAACCATCATAATGCAATCATAGCTGGAAGCAGGATGGGGGGGGGTCCCCCCACACTACATAATTCATAGTGGAGCTCATATTTCACAAGTATAAGATCATCAACTGAGTCCATAATATCTCTAGTTAAAAGACCTCCATTAGCAGGACTGGGAAAGACACCAATGCTGAACTCAATATTCCAATTGCCTAAAGGAGGCATACTTCATTGGTTTTTTTAAAAAAAAGGTAAGCTTTTAAAAATAAAACTCTTTTCTGCCATTGTCACACAACCCTTTGTTAGCAGAATGTCCTTGTTTATATGCCTGATTCCATGAAACAGTGAAGGAAGGCAAGGTACAAAGCTGTTTATGAGATAGCCAAGTCTAATCCACCATATGAAGATGCTATGATATCAGCAAGGAGGAAGCACAGTCACTAAGAATACATGGTTTTGTGCTTGTGTTACACCTGTGCCATGTAGGAGAAGGCAGAACTACTTAATTTTTAAGTATTATGAGTATTATTTGAAGAGGCTGTGTTTACATACTATTTTAAACAATTATCTCCCACCTTTCTAATATAAATTCAAGGCAGATTGCAATAAAAATTAAAAGTTTAAAATTATTTTTAACTTTTATAAATGGAAAGAATAGATCTAGACTCTCAAATAATGTTTTAAATATTTAATCTAAAAAGGGGTGTGTGTGTGTGTGTTGCCAATAGTAGAATTTAGTATGAGGCAAAGAGAAATGTTGTAGGACTCATGGCTAATTCAGAACCCAAATCATGGTATCATCTTGATTTTGTAAGATACAGTGAAATAATGATATCAAGTATATTTTCTCATGGTAACCTTTTTAAAAGAATGGTTAAGAATATTGCTAATCCCTTTTTAAAAAGGTTACTTTGATGATTTGGAAGAAAAGGCAATCTCACTTATCTCTTAAGTAACCTCTTACACTAATAACATCTCATCCCAAATTTATAGAAATATACAGTGGGATAAATAGATCTGAGAATAAGATAGTGAGACTGAGAAATTTATACTATATGGGTAAAATAAGGCATCCGATCAAATAAAACAACTAATTGTTGGGCAAAGTTGTTCATGGTTTCAATTGTTACAACTGAAATCACTTCTTTTTTCATGCCAGACGTTACCCATGGCCAGTAGAGACGTGACTAAATTTGAGACGTTGGTGTTAGAAAGTGGTTATGAAGTATAAGGATTAATTTCTAAACTCTATTCTATTCTGTTAGGACAAGAGTTAAAACCTTTGACCGAATTAAAATTAGTTTGGAAGATGAACTTACCAAGGGTTTTTAATGAAAGAGAGTGCCGGGGTGGGGGTAGGGATCTGGTTCAGTAAATCTTTACATTCAGTTTCAGCTCAAATTAAAGAAAATTATATTAAGATACTCCATAGATGGCATATGACCCCAGTGAGACTAGTGAATATGACTAAGAATACATCAGCCAGCATGGTGTAGTGGTTAGAGTGCTGGACTAGGACCAGGGAGACCCCAGTTCAAATCCCCATTCAGCCATGATACTAGCTGGGTGACTCTGGGCCAGTCACATCTCTCTCAGCCTAACCTACTCCACAGGGTTGTTGTGAGGAGAAACTCAAGTATGTAGTACACTGCTCTGGGCTCCTTGGAGGAAGAGCAGGATATAAATGTAAATAAATAAATAAATAAATAAATAACCTAATTGTTGGGATAATAATTGTAAGGAGAAGGGGATTTATTTCCATCTATGGTGGATGTGCCCAAGAGTTAGGATTTTTGGGGGAACAGGTTTTTTTAGAGATGGCAAAAATTACTGCCCAAGAACTCAGAACTCATTTATTTACAGTCAACAACCAAATAAACACTACAGCAAAGCGCAATACAGTACAATACAAATACTGCCCAGGAGATTTGTCGACATCGTTTTTTGGCCATGTTAGGTATTTTATGAGGAGAACAAGATTTATTAAAATCTAAATACTTATTATATGTTAATAGCAGACAGATTGATCACATTTAAAAACTGGAAAGAGAGAGTATTATCAATAGAGGATTGGTATAATAAACTTTGGTGTATTGCAACAGCTGAAAAACTAAGTTACTCTTTAAATATTTGAAAAGGTATAAATCCATCTTTTTCTTTTTCACCATTTGGCATGATCTAATATTATTCCTGAATTATAAAAATTATGGAAGGGATCAATTTCAGTTTACTCAAGTTTGGAAAGATGCATTTGTTTAAGGATGATCTTGATGTTGTAGATTGTTATCTTTCAAATGTTTTATTTTTGTTTGTGGTTTCTCTCCCCCCCCCCCCCGCCCCACGCATCCTTCTTCAAATTGCAATATTGTATGGTGTGTGTTTTTTAATAAAGTTTTATTTAAAATAAAATATAAATACACCATCATCATACTGGAGCCAGAACAAGACAGCCAAAGACAGTTTACACATCAAGGATGAGAGCTCTCTTGAAAGATTTGCTTGTAAACATGGTGGGGGTGGTAGATAACAGGAGTATATATTCTACCAATAGTATTATATACATCATGTTTTATACCCTATAGGAGGTATTGCCCATGTGAGGAGCATCAGCTACATTGCTGTTTTACAAGGCTCCACTGGATGGCAGTATAACCTTAGGATTCAGGACCTGAAAGGCGAGACAAGGAAGTTTTTCACACCAGGCTTTTAGTTCGGATCTCCTCTAGAATGGAGAGTGTGTGCGTTCACTTATTGGCCGAATTTATTTAACCAAAGTCCCTGCGAGCTATCAGGGAGCGCTTCACACACCATTCGGGTTTTTCAGTGCATGTTAGAGTGTAGCCCGATTTATATCTGGGGTTAAAAAATCCTCTTTTTGTGTTGGTTTTTGGGGCAACTTTGAACTTGCAATAAAGCCTTGCAGAGAGTCTGCAGTAAAGCCTGCTGCCTCGGATAGCTCCAGGGGGAGGTTAATGCAGCAGTTCCAAATTGTCCAGTGAACATGGGATCAAGGTGTGTCACTGAAGTACTAATGACTGGTTGAAGAGCAGAGTTTGATGGGCACAGAAGAGCCATGGCTCTTGTGCTATTTTGAAAGAGAAGTTGCTAAGAGGTGTTACTATCTCCCAACTTTCTCCTCTTTGATTTGAACCTCTTCTGTCTCTGTTGAAATTATATATTGGCCCAATTTTATGCTATATTATGCTTCTTGTTTTCTATAACCAGCTACATACATAGGAGTGTTATATAACCCATTAAATATGGTATTCACACAGTTTCTACAGACCTAATTATGACAGGATGGAATTAGATGGCCAGTTCACACGTCTGCCCACTTGCGCAAGTTATAAGTTTCTGACCAGTCACCATGACCATTGCTCTAATTGTTCCAAGGCAGGTGCCCTGACCAATGTGGCCACGTTCTTGCATCATGGAAGGTGAGTGGTTGCCATTCTCCCAAAGTGCTGCAACAGAGAGGAGAGCTGGTCTTGTGGTAGCAAGCATGACTAGCTTGCCCCACTAGCTAAGCAGGATCCTCCCTGGTTACATATGAATGGGAGACTAGAAGTGTGAGCACTGTAAGAGATTCCCCTCAGGGGATGGAGCCACTTTAAGAAGAGTAGAAGGTTCCAAGTTCCCTCCCTGACATCTCCAAGATAGGGCTGAGAGAGATTCCTGCCTGAAGCCTTGGAGAAACAGCTGCCAGTCTAGGTAGACAATACTGAGCTAGATGGACCTATGGTCTCACTCAGTATATGGCAGCTTTCTATGTTCCTGTTCCTAGTACCCTAAATAGGCCTGGCAGCCAGAGGCACCAAATCCTAGCAAGGTCCACCCCTGACACCATCCTTTGGGCCCCCCAGGGAGAACTGGACCTAGCTGCAATTCAGCTAACCACCATTTCTTCCTCATGGTGCACTGGAATGAGGATAGGTTGGGGGCATTGTTGGTGCGGGGAGAATTGCAGGTGCCAGCTGGAGGGCACCAAGACAAGCTCCAGAGAAGAAGGAAAGAGATTTACCACCACTGCAGCAACCAAATTGGGAACTGCAGCCACATAGTTGGGAACTGTTGCCCAATTTACAGGTGGAAAACTGGTAAACTTTGGGCTGTTTGTATAGATATCCATTATTTTCTAACTCTTCCTACACAACTTGTAGGGTTCTAGGGTCAGGAAAAGCACCACTGGAGACTCCTAGGAAGCAAAAGCTAGGCCCAAAAGGAACTTGCTTGCAGTTCAGAGAGGATTGGATCGGAGTTATCATGTCCAAGAAACACAAAGCACAAGCTCATTTATGCAAGTCTGAGGACAGTGGGACCCCCATAGGCTTGGACTACTAGAAGAGCACGTAAGGAGAGTCTTCAAGCTTTTGCCTTGCTTGCTTTCTGCTGCAAGGAGGAGACAGGGGGGCGCCCTGGCCACTGGGAGGAGGAGGCAGGCTGACCTGGCCTGGCCGCCGGGAGGAGGAGGAGGAGGAGGGCCGGCCAGCCGGCCAGCCAGAAACCATGGGGTGGGGAAAAGAAGTGAGTGGGGTGGGGGGAGGAAGTGGGCCAGCTGGCCAGTCAACCAGAAAGCATGGTGGGGAGTGGCCGGTCAGCTGGAAAGCCGGGCATGCTGACGGGGGGGGGGGGGGGAGAGCAGCAGCAGTGTGTGGGCTGGCTGGAGGCGCAGATGCTCTGCGCCCAGCCCAGCTAGTTTAAAGTATTTTTATACTGCCAAAACTTGCATCTCTTTTAGTAAGAAAGCAACACATATGGTTCTTAAATAACAAACAAATCACTGCAGGCAGTAAGGGAAGCCTGTCAGAACAAAGCTGAATTCAGCCAATTGGATTACTACTGGAGGATGTTTTGAGCTGTTATTGTTGCATGTAGTCATTTACATGAGCCACCGGCCAGAACAAGGCTCTCTCTCTAGGATTCAAGGATGATGATGCACCTGCTACTGAACAAAACTTTTTATCAATCAGGTAAACTAAGACATCTCATGGGTGAATTAAAAACTATCAGCAGACATTAGTATGGGTCCCCCACACAGCAAAGCACTTCTCCATAAATATAATGAGGATGACTGGTTTTAGCCTACTCTGCACTAGGCTTATGAAATCACCTGGCATTCTGTGTGTGTGTGTCTGTCCCTCCCATCAACTTCGTAATGCCTGGCCCAATATGAAACAAATTGGGTACTGTTGTAGAGACATATAGGGGCACCTCAAATGCGTAGTTTGGGGTGATGTCATCCACCCCAATTCAAGATGGTGGGCACGTAAATGTCTGAGGGCTAATTTGTGGACCAAGAGGGCTAACTTGTGGACCACCTAACTGATTTAAACCAAATTTGGTACAGGTGTAGGGACACATAGGGATGGCTCAAGGACATAGTTTGTAATGATGTCATCCACCCTGATTCAAGATGGTAGAGACATGAACATTTGAGGTGCAAGTGGGAACTGATTTGGATCAAATATGGTACTGTTGTAAGGACACATAGGGACACCTCAAATACATAGTTTGTCATGATGTTACGCACCCCAGTTCAAGATGGTGGACACATGAATGCCTGAGGCTCAATTTGTTAACTGTTGTAGTGGTAGTGAAGGGAAAGTAGGCAGATTAGTTCTCACTAGAACAACTTGTTTATATCTTAAACCCTGTTATGCTCTTGCTGAGACAGCTACCCAGCAAGTCTCAATTAGGGATGTGCATGGAACTGGTTCCGTGCACCCCCAGGAGGGTGTAGGAGGGGTTACTTTAAGGGACAGGGAGGGAGCCTCCTCCAGAAAAGGAGCGCCAAACCAGTTCCACGCACATCCCTAGTCTCAACAGCTAACATCCTCTGAAGTTAAAACAGCTATCATTCCTTCTGAGAAGAGCAGGTCTGCACCTCCTCTGGTAGAACATTCCAAAGCCCTGGGGCAAAAGCAGAAAGGCCCTGCTCCTTACAGAGACATTATTGGCTGCTTTACTCCTGCTGTCCTAGCCTGACTTCCAGCTCTTTTATTTGTCTGGTAGAATGAGGCAGGTTGTTCTATTTAGAATTCGTTCTGGACATAAGAGACAGGCTAACAGTCTCCTATGCAGAGAGAGGGAGTACCTCTCAGTTTTTAAATTCAAGAAATCAAGTGAGGAGCAGACAAACAATCTGTAACTCCACCCTCAGCCAGTACACAGACACATTCAAATGTAGACAAGCATTCCTAGGACAAGAAATGAGACAATAATCTATGGCAAAATCCCAACAGTCCCCTACTTGAATTCCAAGTCCCATGTTTTGTTTTATGGTGTGAAGCAATCTTTTCTTTTCCTGATTGCAGCAATTTATCTGTCTCTGAATCAGGAATGTCTTCAGTTTTGTGCCAATCTGTAGGTTCTGGCATTTCCTTTTCTTGATTGGATCGCTCTGGTTCCATCTCAGTCTCCTTTTCTCGAATGAGTCTCTCTGTTATATCATAGTCTATGATTATTTGTTCATTTTGTTGCTGTTATTGCTATTCAGCCTCTTCACCTTTTGGGAAATTCAGGTCACAGTCAAGACATCACATTGGCATTTGACTTTTGCCTCTCATCAAAATATGCAACACTGCACAGTTTAACAGTCTTTGTTGTAGGATCAAGTATTCTGTAGCTTTTGCTATTCAGTGCATAACCTATGAATATTCCTTCTTCACTTCTGCAATCTAATTTTCTTCTTAGTTCTTTAGGAATATGTGCTTGTGCTTTGAATCCAAGTATTCTAATATGCTTAAAGTTAGGTTTAGTCCCATTCCACAGTTCAAAATGTGCCACTCCCTTAGTTTTAGTTGGAAGTCTATTCTGCAAATAAGTTGCAGGCATTACAGTTTCTCACCAGTATTTGTTTTCCAAACCTGAGTCAAGACATACACTTCTGGACATTTCAGTCAAAGTTCTGTTCTTTCTCTCTGCCACTCCATTTTGCTCTGGAGGATAAAGTATTGTTCTCTCATGTTTATTTCCTTGTTCTTTTAAGTATTGCTCAATATCTTTCCCAATATATCCCACACCATTATCAGTACACAAGGTCTTTGTTTTAATTCCAGAGATGTTGCTTACTCTAGCCACATATTCTTTGAGTTTCGGCAACACTTCATTTTTCTCTTTGAGTAGGTAAGTGTAAGTATAGTGAGAAAAATCACCTATGAAAGTCAGGGAATAGATATTATTCCCTGGTGTCTTTACTGGGAAGGGCCCACAAATATCACTGTCAATCAAATCCAAAACCTTGGATGCCTTTCTGTAGTTGGTGAATATGTGCCCCTTGTTGATTTTGCTTTAACACATTCAATGCATTTTATTTCAGATTTGTATGGTTTAACCGTAGGTTTCTTACCGATTGTTCTTTTACTAATTTTGAAGTGCATTCTTTGCTCAGATGCCCAAATTGGCAATGCCAAAGACTAATGCAATGTTTTTGTGCACACTCACTTGCAACATTTGCTTGCTCTCTTTTGCAATCTGTTTCATATAGTTCACCATCTTTAAACATACTTTTCACCAGAAGCTTTCCTCCTTTTAAAATAAAGCAATTGTCCCTTCTGAACAGAACTCTCCTTGCCTTGTAGTAGCTTTTACACTCATTAAAACTGTTTTGCAAACTTGGAACATAGTATGCCCCTGGATTACACATTTCATTCACTCATTAAGATTACACTTCAGATAAACTGTCCCATTTCCTCCTGCAAAAATTTGCTGCCCATTAGCAAGATATATTGGGGTGTTTTTTTAAAAAATGTCCCATGCTTATCTCAGAGAAATCTTGCAAATGGGCTGACAATCAGGGTCCAACAGATCTTGCATGCTACCACACAGAACCTAACAGCACTGTATGTGAAAACTCGCTTTTCAACTGAGAGCAGCATCTTAGTGTAGTGTAGACTTGGCTCTCTATCAGCCTTTTCCCTCCGGAACACAAGATAGTCCAAGAGTATTCAGCAACATCTTCACTCTGAAGGACTATTTCTTGTAGTTTGTTTCATTTAGCAGGCCAACAGTGGGATGCCTCCACGCAGATGCAAAAGTAGTCACCTTGTCTCACTTGCTTGCCTACAAACTCTTTATCATCTCACAACTTATTGCTTCACAACTGGGACCATAATCCAATGTTGCGGAGAATATCTTGTATAAGTGATTTACACAAGATGCTTACTTTAACTGAGAAACAGGAGTTTGATATTTATTACTAAGTAAACACAGGCTAGGAAAACAAACATGCTAACAGTCTCTTATGCAGAGAAAGGGAGAACCTCTCAGGTTTAAAATTCAAGACAGCGAGTGAGGAGCAGACAAACAGTGACTCCACCCCAAGCCAATAGATAGACATTTTCAAACACAGACAAGCATGCCTTAGACAAGAACTGAGATAAGGTCAATAGCAAAATCCCAGCACTTTGTGTGCATTTTTGGGGTTTGTGGAGACAGCCAATCATGGGGTCAGCATATAGCCTGGAACAGGAGGCAATTTTCAAAGCTGCAAGAGCTGGGAGCCCATGACACCATCTTTGAAGTAAGCACTTCAGAACAAAAGGTCTTGGGGAGTGGTCTTACGAACTCTGTAGAAATCCCTGTGGATTACTGGGCTATGTGACATGATATAATTAGGAAAGAACTTTCAGTATTCTGTAAGTGGCATTTATGGGACCTCTTCTGGTCCTGCTACACCATATATAACTGAAGAAGAGGAAGTCATTTCTTTGGCAAGGACATTTGAAGAAAGGTATGCTAACATACTTTGTACACTTCCCAGAGCCTTTGGATGGGGTGGTTTATAAATGTTAATTAATACATAAATACCTTTCATACTAACTGCAACTGTGAGGTGGGTTCACAGAGAGAGAGCAGACATAAGGTACTTGGGGTCTACGCTGTAAATGTTTCATCCTAGAAGCCAATGAGCAGCCAGTGTTGTTGTTGCAAAGTCAGACAAATATGTTCCCTTCCACAAGCTAGTTGCCATTTCTGAGTTGCATTCAAGGGCAACCCCACATAGAATATATTACAGTAGCAAACCACAGAAGTTACTGTAGCCTACTAAAGGCAAGCTCCACCCAGGAAGCCCCTCCCTACCACTTCAATAAGCCTTTACCCAGCAAAGACAAGCAACCTGTCAGCAAAAGCCTAGAAAACAGCCAGCTACAGCCAGCCCTACTTACAGGCACTTTTCTAGAGCACCTTCCTTATGAGGCAAGGCTAAAACATCTAAAACTTTTTAGCTTAGAAAAAAGATGACTAAGGGGAAACATGATAGACATCTAGAAAAATGATGCATGGTGTGGAGAGGATGGATAGAGGGAAATTTTTCTCCTTCTCTCACAATCATAGAACTGGGGGTCACCCCATGAAACTGATTGCTAGGAGATTTAGGACTGACAAAAGGACATACTTTTTCACACAACACATAATTAATCTGTGGAATTCTCAGCCACAGGATGAAGTGATGGCCTACCTAGTCTCAAATCTCTGGATGATCTCCCATAAAGATACTAACATGCATGTATTAAGCACATTTATAAAATTAATGTATATATTAAAAAGCGGCAATATAAAAGTGACAATATCAAACCACACAACAATCCTAAAGAAACTGAGTTAGAATGATCAATGACCAAACTCTGAGTGTAGCCAGACCCCCCGCCTGGCCACCTCCTGGCCAAAAAGAAAAAAGAAAAAAGCTTGGGTAATGGAAATGCAGAATTCTCTGCAGGTGGCTTTCCTCTGTGTTTCAGATGGCTTAGGCTGAACCAGCTTTGCCACATATGGAATGGTACCTCAAGTCACTTCTTCATGCAGAAAGGAAGAGCTCGGCATGGGAAGTAGTTGAGAAGCCTCAAAATTACAGGGCCAGGCTCATTGAATTTGAGTTAACAAACAAGGCCTCTCTCAGATGACATTGTTGTCTCAAGGAAGATGGATCTGGAAGGGTGGTGTCCACCAAGAAGTGACAGGTGGGGTGGACCAGCAGCCACCTCTGGGCAAGGGGGAGGTGAGTAAGGGTTATCAAGTGGAGTCAGGAATGGGCCATTATTGGAGCACAGGCAGCCTGTGGCCAGGACAAACATGGAGCTTTTGTTCACTCTGCTTGCCCACAGCAGATCGGTCCATTTGCTAGTGCTCAACCCTCTTGACAGTAATGATTAGTAAAGACTGCAAAACAAAGAGAATGAATAAAACTGATAAAGAAAGGAAGTTAAAAGGTGATTCCTAGATAAGGTATTGTTCATGGGAAGAGGTTGGCAGGATCTCTCTCTCTCTCTCTCTCTCTCTCTCTCTGGGTTTATGGCAACTTAAATGTATGAACAGGCTAAACTGCTCTCATCAATTTAATTCTTCAAAACAGAAAAGGCAAGGATGCCTTCTCAAACTGAAGTCATAACTTTGATTGATTAAGTGCCATCAAGTCGGTGACCACATAGATAGATTATTTCCAGGATGATCTGTCTTCAGCTGTCTTCAGCTTTACCTAAGGCATAAATTAAGCATGCTTAATTGTGCACTGGATTGTATCCAATGGCTGATCCAGACTAAATTACTGAATACTACTTCTCAGGAACTACTCTAAAGAACTATTTAATTTCAATATAACTTCCATTGAGTAACTTAGTTGTGATGTCAGCCAATATAAATAATGTATTTGGTGGACTCTGGGCCATGATGGCCGCTGTAGCAGCAGCACTTCTGTGATCAACAGTGGCCCAAGACTGCCTTGTGCTTCAGGCAGCACATCAAATGCCTCCTCCCCTCCCTGTTTTCAAGTCCTGGCGGCAGCAGCAATAGCCACTGTCACTGCTTGATTTCTATGCATGCCTTTGCACAAGCACATGCTCGCGGATGCCTATGCTGCTTCCTCTTCCTTCTGTGTAGTGAGAATAGTCACAACTGCCAGGCAGCATGTCACACCCGTATCCTACTCTGCTCCCTCCCTTAGTTGTCACTGTCTGCACATGAGAAGAGGGAGGAAACAGAAGAGGAAACCAGAATACTCAGTGCCCTTTCCTCAGTTTATCTTCTGTTTTCTCCCCTTTCTTATTCTCAGGCCAGTGGCAAATGAGAGAGAAGGCAGCTATAGCAAAGAGGAGGAGGAGGAGGAGGAGGAGGAGGAGGAGTTGGAGGAGGAGGAGAGCCTCTTTGCCAGTTGGTTGTTGTGCCACCACTTGGTGAAGAGCTGCTCAGATGGTGAGGGGCTGCAAAGAGAGGCAAGGGGGGGGCATCTTGCCTCCCCACTAGGTAAAGGTAAAGTATGCCATCAAGTCGGTGTCAACTCCTGGAGACCACAGAGCCTTGTGGTTGTCCTAGGTAGAATACAGGCGGGGTTGACCATTGTGCAGTATGAGATGATGCCTTTCAGCATCTTCCTATATCTCTGCCGCCCAATATAGGTGTTTCCCATAGTCTGGGAAACATACCAGCGGGGATTCGCATGAGCAACCTCTGGCTTGCTAGTCAAGCCATTTCCCCGTGAGCCCACAGGCACCCCAGTAATAATTTGCTCCTTAAAGTGACCACCTCACCTCATGGAAGGACTGTCCCTGTCTGTGATCATGCTTTTGTAGTTCCTTGTATGTGAACAGGGCTGGATTAATCGTTATAGTAAGTATTGGTCGAGTTCCCAACAGATTGAGGTCTGATATAGTGTCATTTTTCAAAAGTGTCTTTGCATGGACAGCAATTGCATCCTGCTCCCAAACACTATTGGGCTCCCCAAAATATATTTGCTGTTTCCTCAGGGGATCAGTGGCCATTTTTCTAGTTGTGAGAAAGTTTAAAACACTAAATTATCTGCACAGCATGAGAAGCACACTGATTGTGCTCATTATTCCACAGTACTGTTCAGCTGTGGAGATTAACAGAAGACATGGGTGTCTACATGGATGAGAAGGGGGATCTACCTCACTGTGGAATTTTAAATATGTTTACAAACATGTTGCTATATGGAAATTAGGTAGTTCTTGTATCCCCACCTCATCAGTAGGAGGCACAGAGAAGTCTCTGAGACTATTCCTAGTGAGAAAATAGGAGGAGACTCCAGCTGCCAGGCCTGGACTTTCTCTACCTCTGGAGGAGAGCCCAGGCCAAAAACTCACCATCCAGGTGGATGTACTTGTTCCAACAGAGTCTCCTCCTAATTATTCTGATTGGCCCATGAATTCTGATTGGCTCCTGAAAATCTTAGAAGGCGTGGACACTTCATAAAGCCGCCTTGGGATTTTCTTAATGAGAGGCAGGGTATAAATTTAACAATAAACAATAAATAAATAAATACAAAGACTATATACATGGTAAAATATATATCTGCAAACATGTTCTTAAGCATGGTCTACTACAATTTAACTTCAGTTTTTCACTTTTCTTTAATGGGCTTGCTTGCCATAATGACACCCAGATCTGGATGACACCCAGATCTGTTTCTCCATGTCAACCTCATCAGGAAATGGCATATCTCCTCTAAATGCCTGCTTGGAGGTGGTAATGGTCTGGATGAGGGATAACAAACCATTAGTCCAAATAAGACAGAGATACTGACTTTGGGAGGTTGAGACCCAGGAGATGGTTTAGATCAGGGATTCTCAAACTTGGGTCCTCAGGTGTTATTGGACTTCAGCTCCCATAATCCCCAGCATTAGTGGCCTTTGGTTGGGGATTATGGGAGTTGAAGTCCAATAACACCTGAGGACCCAAGTTTGAGAATCACTGGTTTAGATCTTCCTGTTCTGGATGGGGTTACACTCCTCCTGAAAGATCAGGTACGTAGCTTGGGAATACTCCTGAACCCAAAGCTCTCCCTGGTTTTCCAGGTTGAGGCAGTGGCCAGGAGTGCTTTTTATCAGCTTTGGCTGATACGACAGTTACGTCAATTCCTAAAGGTAAATGACCTTAAAACAGTGGTACATATGCTGTACCACTGTTAACCACCTTAAGTGGCACAGTGGGGAAATGCTTGACTAACAAGCAGAAGGTTGCCGGTTCGAATACCCACTGCTACTATATCGGGCAGCAGCAATATAGGAGATGCTGAAAGGCATCATCTCATACTTCACGGGAGGAGGTAATAGTAAACCCCTCCTGTATACTACCAAAGAAAACCACAGGGCTCTGTGGGCACCAGGAGTCGAAATCGACTTGACAGCACACTTTACTTTACCTTACATATGCTGGTAACCTCCAGGCTTGACTACCGTAATGCCCTCTATGTGGGGCTGCCTTTGTACGTAGTCCATAAACTACAATTAGTACAGAATGCGGCAGCCATATTGGTCTCTGGGACAACTCAAAGGGAGCCAACAGGCAAGAGATGTGTGCATGCCCTCTCTCCTGCTATTGCTCTCCTATTGAGAGGCATTGTGCCTCTGAGGCTGGAGATGGCCCACAGCCACCAGACTAGTCGCCATTGATAGACCTGTCCTCCATGCATCTGTCTAAGCCCCTTTTAAAGCCATCCAAGCTGGTGGCCATCACCACATCCCATGTCAAGGAATTCCATAGATTTATTGTGCACTGTGTGAAAAATTACTTCTGCTTGTCAGTCCTATTTCCCAACCTTCTGTTTCATGGGGTGGCTCCTGGTTCTAGTGTTTTGAGAGAGGGAGAAAAATGTATCTCTGTCTACCCTCTCCACTCCATGCATAATTTTATACACTTCGATCATGTCTCCCATTAGTTGCCTCTTTTGCAAGGTAAAGAGCCCCAGATGCTGTAGCCTAGCCTCATAAGGAAGGTGCTCCAGGCCCCTGATCATTTGGGTTGCCCTCTTCTGCACCTTTTCCAGTTCTAAAATATCCTTCTTCACATATGGTGACCAAAGCGGTATGCAGTACTCCAGACGTGGCCACACCATAAATTTCTAGAAGGGCATTATAATATCAGCATTTTTATTTTCAACCCCCTTCCTAATGATTCCTAGCATGGAATTACCTTTTTTCACAGCTGCCATGCACTGAGATGACACTTTCCATGAGCTGTCCACCATCTCTCCTGGTCAGTCACCGACAGCTCAGATCCCATCAACGTATATGTGAAGTTGGTGGGTTTTGCCCCAATGTGCAAAGGTGATATGTAAATGAACTCCCACATATGAACAGCCCTGCTGGACCAGGTCCAAGGCCCATCTAGTCCAGCATTCTGTTTCACACAGTAACCCACCAGATGCCGCTGGAAGCCCACAGGCAGGAGTTGAAGGCATGCCCTCTCTAGGAGTTCATTTCACAGGGAATATAGAAAGCCAATATAAAACAAACAAATAAACCAACCTTTTACCATTTCAATGTGATGTGTTTTATTTTGTTTTAAAAATCATGTAAATACTAAGTTTAAAATTTTAAGAGGATGTGGTTAAAATTAAATCTGATTCAAGTGACAAGTTAAGTGACACAGCGCACAAATGAAAACTGCACATAGGTCCCTTCTGAATCGTTCCACGAACAAATTAAAGCTTGTGTGTTCCAGGTTCTGAGCTGTAGAAGGCTGTCCCGGACAAGAGCCAATGCTGGCACTGCATCAGCTCCCCTGGCCCTTTCTCTTGCTGGCCAGGCAGGCACCACCCACCACTCTTTCCCCTCATGCCAGCTTCAGCTGCTGGAGCACACCACTGCATTGCTCAGCTGGCAAAGATGAGAAGCTGGCACCAGCTCCCTCTCCCACTGTCTCTCCCCTCCAAGTACCAAGCTTGTCCACTGTCTCTGGACAAGTCTGGTGCTGGAGGGAAGAGACAGGAGGGTGAGGGAGAGAGAAGAGCAAAGGAGAAGCCAGCTGGTGTTGCTAGAGACACTCCAAGCTGCCTCATACCATGTGAACAGCCAGCAGCTGAGGATGGCATGAGGGGCGCAAGCGGGCACTGGGGCAAAACCTGGGCTGGTAAAGGAGGTGGGAGTGGGGCCGGTGAGGAGGCAACTGAGATATGGGGGAAAGGGTGGTGGCAGCAGAATTGAGGCAGCAGTGTCAGCAGCAGACAGTTGAGGTGATCCTGCCAGGGCAAGGCAGGATGCCCACACTCATGGCCCCATAGCATACTCACTGGCTGAGTGAGTCTGTCACCTCACCTGGCCTCAGGGGGAACTGCCCATGACCTAGACAGGCACAGTCCAGGCTCCGTGACCTGTGTGTACCTTTTCTTGCCAAGGCACCCAAGGCAGTTTGCAATTATTTAAACACAGAAACAACAATAAAATGCAGATGACAACGTGGGGCTAAGCAAAGGTTTGATTTTCAATAGCTGGGGCAGGAAGCAAGTTCAGCCCCACCCCAGCGGCTTTCTCTCATATAAGGGATTGTACCAGATGACACTGTTGTGATGACAGCAGAACTGGCTGCCCTCCACTAACATTGGAGCTTTCACAGAGTTACCAGGGGGATTCAAGGTGACACATTACACTCCTCAGGGGGTTTTGTAATGTTGTCATCTCCCTACACACACAGAGAGAGACACACACACAGACACACCCTGTCCATCATCATCATCATCATCATCATCATCATCATCATCATCGGTATTTTGCTAGAAGTTTGGGGTATTAATTAATAAAAATTGAATTTGGAAAAAAAAGTTTGGGGTACTCTGCCCCCCTCCAAGAACTATTCACTGGAACAATATAGGATACCCCTTATTCTCTGGAGCAGGCTTCTTAACCTTGGGCCCCCAGATGTTTTTGAACTACAACTCCCATTATCCTCAGCCACAAAGGCCATGTCTGGGAATGATGGGAGTTGTAGTCCAACAACATCTGGGGGCCCAAGGTTAAGAAACCCTGCTCCAGAGCTTACATTGAGAGGAGTGGTGAAAGGCTCTGAGATGTCAAGTTGTGTTACATGTCGGGAATTCTAAATTGTCCCTCCAACCTGCATCTGAAAATGTCAGGAGAAAGGAGAAGGAGAATGATGGTCTCCTTCTGCTCTGCTGCCTCCTCTCCTGTCCTGAATGCTTCCAGTGCAAAATTTCACACGGAGGATCTTCCAAATGTTTTGATTCCTGTTAAATCACAACTCAAAACTCAGTATGTGGATACCTGATATTGGGCAGTTATATCAACCCATTAAATTAAGTAATATTATTTGCATAAATGAATTGCCACTCTGTTGTATTTAGTTTTTTGAAATCTCAGGACATTTAAAATGAATTTAATCTCCATGTCAATTTTACAAACACAATCTGGAGATTTTTGCAAACCCACCACATTAAGCAAATATTTAAATATACCATCATGCCAGTGGTGAAGTCTTCCCTGGCTGCCACTAGAAGAGCTGCCCTTAGGTCAGGGCAAGGTTAAAAGGAACAGGGCCCTGGGGAAGCAGTGAGTTCAGGGAGGGAGGAAGAGCAGAGGCAGGAGCCTAAGGCCACTGGTGAAAGAGAGTAGGATTTGCTTGCTTGCTTGCTTGCTTGCTTGCTTGCTTGCTTGCTTGTTGCATTTATATACCACCCTATATAAAATCTCAGGGAGAAGGCCTGGTTTTGTGTTACCAACAAGTTTTGCGTCACCACCAAGTGAGCCAATGACAAACACAACCGGACCTGAGATAACATAGGATCTGAGATAACATAGGCAGAAGGCAAGGGGAATGTGGTAATGGGACAGGTAGTATCAGGGGGAGTTGTAGAACATTCAAGGGAATATATGGAGAAATCTGGAAGGTTGATAATGAAGAGATGCAAGGCATAGTCAGTGAGGGCAGATGGGAAAACGGAGGTCTTTGTCATAGGAAGGCTGAGAAATGGGGAGGAAACTAGGAAAGAAAACGGGCAAAAGAGAGAGAGATGATGTGGAGAGGTGAGGAGAGGTGAGGAGGGCAAAGATTCTCATGTTGGTTCAGTATCATCAACCAGATCTTTGATGGTATATTACTAATTAAAACTAGGTTCATCATTTTTAAGACTCTGAGAGGCTGGGGGCAGAATGTTTATTTGAGCCCCACGCCCAGGCCCCCCACCCCCCCCACACACACACCTCTCTGGCTAACATACTGTGCAAAATTACACATGCAAGGGAACGTAACATTTGCACAGTTGCAGAAGAGCAGGGTTGTGCGAGCGCAAGGATTGCACAAATTGTTGTGCAATGGTGCAGCCAAACAAACGCCGTTACTGATGTATCTGATTTTTGTGTCTGTGGGAAGTCTTTCCCTATGGATAACCACGCCACCATAAACCCGTTTAGTTTCAGAAGTTTATTCTGGAGCTCAAAACGCAAAGGTGCCGCAGCGCTTCGCCTTTGCTTTTGTGCTGCAGCAGACTTCGATGTATCCGTGGTATCCAACCAGGCTCATGTGCATATGACAGCTTTGGGTGCTTGTCTCTTGCTAATCCTCAGCTAGTCTAGCCCCGGGTGGCTTTTCTTGAAAGAGACACTGGACTTCATGCCTGTGTTTGTTTTTCATTCTTGCGGGGTGGGGTGGGAGTGGGGAGGGAGAGAATTACAAGACACCAAAAGCTGAAAGACTTTGTTGATCTCGACGAAACTCTACCTGTCCACCCAAACCGCTTGCTTTACAGTTTTAATCGGGTTTGTCCTCTCGGGAGAAAGGCCCACACTCACCCTTTGAAAGACGGGAAAACTGATCCCCCCAAAAGAGGCAAAGCGGAGACATTGGCTTGCCAGACCACCTAGTGCGTCGGAAGGCCAGACAACGATCCGAACCCAAGATTTCCAGATCCCAAACTGCCCGTTGAACCAGATTTCCCCCAAGTTCCCGCAAGCTGCAGAGGCGGTTGGGTCTCTGAGCAGCAGGAGCAGCAGGTTCCATTTCCTCCTCTTCCTTAAGACCCTTTGCGTCCCAGTGGTGGCTAGCGCAGGGCCCTCTGCGCGGCTGCTCCTCCTCGGAAAGGGTTCGGCCTTTCTCCTCCCTTCGCATCGGGGTAACCTTTGGAGGGATCTCTCCAACTTCTTCAGGAAGGCAAAGCGGAGGGAGGCTGGCTTGGGAGGGGGTCCCCCCCTTTAACCCTCCCTTTGCAAAGAGAACAGGGAGCGTCCGGATCGATGAACCCCCTAAGGGCCCCCTTGTCCTTCCTAAAGCGATCGCAGAGGCCAGAGAGAGCCGAGGAGGAAGACCCTCGACCGCGCCAGACTCGCACCTCCAACGCTTCTGACGGGCGCTCCCTCCACTCAGGTAGAGGTCGCTTTGCCGCGGTGTGGGTGGGGAGCTCAAGGAAGGATCCGCGGGGGTGGGAGGGAGGGGGCTCGGCTGGATCGTGGGGAGCTGTTTGGGAGATGAGTATTTCCAAAGGGACTGGCTTCCCGTTCCCCAGCTCTTAGATTCGAATTGCGCTTACCGAAGGTAAGTATTTGCTTCAGTGCTTCCGTGGCTCGCAGATGGGAAACGGACGCGGGAAGCTGGACAGGAGGAGGGGAGCCGAGTGTGAGTTGAGAGCGGCTTAGGAGGTTGACCTTATCCCGCTTGTCTTAACCCGGAGGTAGCGCAGCAGGCTGACCTGGGTGGTGTTGGGGGAGACGCAGTTTATGGCAAAAGGAGATCAAGATCAACCCGGGACAAGCAGGACGATCTGGGACTGGGAGTCGGTCCCACTCGCTGAACTCTGCCGGGCAAGCAGGCGATCCCGTCCGAGGGAGAATCCAATGCTCCTCTCTCTCGCCCACCACATCCTTTATTTATTTATCTCTTGTAGGTACCAAGAGATGGTTTACCCCAAAGCCGATTTCTTTGGCCTCCCATTCACTCACTCACCGTTGTATTATTGCTATATTGACATCGCTATAGATCTAGATACAGAATCCTTTTACGCCTGAAATTCTGAAGCGGGGTCTCTTAAAGAAGTTTAGTTCTAGGAGATCAAAACAAGGATCGAGCAGATGCTGTTGCCTCCCGCTCTTGCTCTGGACGACACTTCGGTCTGAAACTATCCTAAGAGATAATTTTACACCGAAAAGTGCTATATTTCTCTCTCTCCCCCCCTCCCTTTCCAGTTCTTCTTCTTCCTCCTTCTCCTTCCTGCAGTCCCCATTGCCTTGATTCAGGCCTTGGTAATTAATTTGGCATTTCAGAAAAGCTCCTGGTCTGGATAAAGCCGCCATTCATCCCCCCAGCCTAATCTGAACACAATCTGGAAGAAAAGCTTTCAGAGAGACAGAAAACGCCTTTCGCTTTCCGTTCAAAAGAGCTGTCACTCCGTCGGAATAAATCGCTCCTGATTATTTCGAACCGGGGCTCCTGCCTCGTCGTTGCGCCACGAACTTTTCACAATTACTTGGCAAGAATTGTTTCTTTTCTCTCCCGCACCCTCCATTTAAAGGAAATGTTCAAATAATATTTTCTGAGAGGATGACATTTTGTTGGTATGAGGTGTGTGCGTGTGTGCGTGTGTGTGTTGTGTGTGGTGTTATGTATGTATGTTTTAAAGGATGGAAAGATGTCTTGTTTTTCCACCGTTCCTGGATGAGGGAAGGAAAAAACAATAATTGGCAGACCGATTGGAAAATAAGTGTGTTGTTTCAGAAAGAAAGACATGAGAGATGAAAAGAGTAGTAGACCGGTAGAGGCAAATAAATCCCATCCCAAACCCAAAATTCAAACCAGAATGATAATTGAACTTTTAAAATAGTTTGGGGGTTTTAAAGGGTGTCGTTCCTTGGTAGGTATAGTTACTTGTGCGGGTTGTTCTTTTTAATGTAACAAAATCTGAGGAGGGGGTGTAATTAAATACCGGCCAACAGTGCCTCTCTTCATTTCTTTACCCGCAAATATATTCAGATATTGGAAGTCCAAATGCGACCTAGGAAAGGCGAGCCCGATTTCGGTTTAGACTGGAAATTCTGAACCCAGGAATTTCCTGGAGAAGAAGTTTCTGCTCAAGGGATTACTCTCTCTCTCTCTCGTTCACTCACACACACACCACCCAGTTCTATAGTTCTATATCCAGGGCACGATCCAGCCAAGCTGAGCACGGCTCAGTTCCATAGATGTCAATGGGGAAGTGAAGCACATCTTTACAGTCCTCGGCTTGAAACCAATGGCGCTTCAAAGTGCTTAAATTGGCTGGTTTACGCGCGGGTGATGTTTTGCTATTTCCCTTTTTAACATCCCGAGGCTTTGGAGTGCTGCTGTTGCCTCGTGTACAGAATTACCCCATGGGAATCCCGCAGGGAAAGGACAGGTCGCCACTCCTGCCTAGTCGGTGCGCGGTTTGGAGGTCCCCACTGAACCTCCAGCCGGGGACGATGGAGCCTAAGCGGGGAGCCCGTGGCAAGAATAGCCCTGTGTCAACCCTGCCCCCAGAACTAGTCAGAATCCCGGCAAGAGGAGGCGTGATTTCCACCCGCCTCCTTGATTAAAGCCGGAGAGGGTCGAAAATACGGCCAGCTCCTCGCAAGGTGACGTAGATGCGGAATGCCCTCCTACTTAATGGCAGAAGGTCGAAAACCGGATCAAAAGGCTGCGGAATAAAGCTCCAAATCCCTCTTTCCCGCCAAGATCCAAACCTCATCCCTCCACATACACACGGGAACAAGTTGTATGACGGAGAAAGAATGTCGCATCTATTCCCTCAAACAATGGGGGGGGGGGCGGAACCCATCGTCCGAACCAAAAATGTCAATCTCACCATCCCTCCAGGTAGTTTTTTCCCTGGCAGGGAACACGGTGGGCTGCGCGGCGCGAAATGCAAAGGTTGGTCACGTTAAGTGTTGGGACAGAACAAACTGTAGTTGGCTGCAAACAGGTGGCCAGCGCTTGGCGGGAATTTGCAAGCACTGCTGCAGAGGGGCAGACGCTGAGAAGAGCCGCGGGTGTGTGAAGGGCAGGAGGAGAAAAAGAAGGGGTGCCCACCAGGGCCGACGGGTAGATGGAGGAGAGCGGATCCCGCTGGCTCCAAGGATCCCATTCGATCACATTAGGCCGAAGAGGCGAAGGGAAATTCTGCAACGCACTGCAGGAAGTCCTGAGTAATTTCGGCACTTATATTATCTACACTGATAATATTGCGATCACCATCGTCGACAATGGGTAGGACATTGTAGGGATACGTGTGAACGCCACCCGCACAGCAAACACTTCACCTCATTTTGCCTCGACGTGATGACTTACTGTTGGTCGTTTCCGAATGGCAGCAACGTGTGAGGGTGCTTTCCCCCCTAAAGGTTTAGATACGTCTTTAAATCTGATAGCCATGATGATAACTAAGTAGAACCTCCATGTACTGCGGTAGTATACCCTTGAATACGACACCTCTTATTCAGTATATCTGGCTGGCTGGCCAATTTAGAAAACAGATTACTCGACAACATGGACCGTTGGCCCAATCCAGCAGGGATCATTATGTTCTTGAAGATATTCGACTTTCAATCGAATAAACTCTACTGTGGCATAAAACTCAATTTTGCATTATTTTGCTCCTGATTTCAAAGATACTTAACAAAACAAAACAAAACAGAAGCTTACTCAATATATCTGACTCTTAACTTGAGGTTCATTGCTGTACCAATAGCAGCTCGTTTCCCTATGGAGCAAGCGAGGAAGCGAGGATGGCAGTGAAAGTAAACTTCCAGTTCAATAAAACAGCTGTAATGAGAATTCCCACAAACTTTGAAGAAAACCCATGCCGAACTGTGCGGTCAAACCCGCGGGAGAGGACAGACATAGCATTCCTATGAAACTGTTTGACTGAGTTCACACGTGCATGTTTTGCACGGGATGATTACAGCGTCGATTCGGATGTGTGAATAGCCATCTCAGGTCAAGTACCAGAAGCACTGCTCCGCTGTCACGTAGAAGGCAATCCCGTAAAGACGAATTTTGGACTTCTTCTGAGGCACGGAGAGTCTTACCCGCACGCAGACGTTGATGACAAGGTGCAGAATGTGGGCAGGATATATTGGGTATATTTGGTCGCGCGGTGGTATTTCGAAGTTAGGGGGAAGAGTGCATTTTTGGAAGCCTTTGAAGCTGCTATTTTGTAAGAGGGGCTCGCCTTATTTTCTAGGTCTGGGATCAAGACCCAGAACCTCGGTGGCCCCTTCAGGTACTACTAGGGCCCTCACTGGGCTTTGGGAAGCACCTCCAAAACACCAGCCCCAGAGATCCCGGCGGCAGGTGTTGCCCCACGAGTGTTTCTTAATGCTAAAACAGTGAGTTGTCATGCTTTTTAGAACTTGAGCCCTGATCACCAAGTAGAATGGTTGTGATTACATGAATATTGTAAATTATCACGGAGGTAAAGGAGCTGGATGAACAGCTAAGTTGAGGCATCACAACTATCACTTTCTCCATTTCTTAGACATTGTGGTTTACTTATGCTTCTCCTCCCCACTCCTTTGGAAAATGAGTACAGCCCATTTTGTTGAAACAACAAAGCCCCAGAAGAAACATGAGACTGCACTGCTCTGATACCTCTGCCCCTACATATTTGCTGGCAGGTGGTTAGAAATGCCCAGTGGTTTTGAATGAGGATTAGAAATGAAAAGTTAAGGAGACCCTTCCAGGTGCATCTACAACATTCTTAATGTCTCAAACATTAATTGGTGCGCTCTAGTTCTGCCCGCTGGTTTGTGGTACACTATGATTTGCTTTCATCAGAGGTTGTGTAGTCTTCTGTTACCTGAGACAATTAGAAAGGTTTGGTTCTTGAGATGTCCCGTATTAGTGGAAGTGGTTACTTGCAGCTTAATAGTACTATGATGAGTTCCAATTAATGGTCTGGGAGTAACTTAGCATTGTTGAAACTAAGCAGGTGTGGGCCTGATTGGTGTCTGAACATGAGATCATTGGGAGAAAAGTTGCTTTGAGCTTTCCAGGGAAGAGTAAATACATAAGAAATCATTATGATCTTGTATATAGTATACTTGATAGTTACTATCTGTTATACAGCAATGGCAAACAATTGTGTTAGCTAGATTCATGCCTGAGAAGTAGAATTTGAGAGACAGGGTCTGTATGTTGTTACCAGGTGCAATTTATTTAATCATAAATATCAGCCAAAGAGTAATTTGCTTCCAGAGTGGGTTGACTTATCTTTTGCTAGAATCCCTCTGGTCCATTGATGTGTGTTAAATGTACAAAGCAGACTTTTTTTCATAGTTCTTTGTGTTAAAGTGATCCTGACTATGCACTCTTGCTATGTACTCTTGCTTAAATAAGAAGTGCCTTGCTGACTTGTCAGCACCAGTCCTGTGGACCTTGGTTTAGTTTCTGCTTAGTCCTGGTTTACACATTCCAGTGATTGGAATGTAATCTGACCCCTTGGTCAAGATTTCACACATTACATTTTTAAGGTCTTTTAAGTGTACACTTTAAAAAAGCAAAATATAAATTAACAGAATTATGCCATAAAGGTACACTCCTTAGGGAGCAACTTCCTGTTGAGTGCACACAGCTCAGATCAAACTGCTTTGGTTTAAATGTGTGCCAAGCTGAAAAACAAAAACTGACTGGCAACACCACTTTCATGTAATGTGCTAAAAAAAAAAAAAGGTGGTTTCACTTTGCTTTGGAATCTCAGCTAAAAAAGAGAGCACCTTTATTCCTGATTCTGAGCATGGTCCATCTGATAAGCAAGCAGACAGTTGTGTAATACTAAACTCACACACAATTGGAAAATGATTTTAGGATTTTCAGTCTACTTTTTCAACAATACCAATGTGCTACTGATTTCTGAAAACTGAGCAGTCAGTTCTGAATTTATGTATATGAAATTGCAAGTAAATCAAGGAATAGATAATGAACTGGAAAACATCTTTATCTCAAATATTATTTACACCACATACATTTCTTATTCTGAATATACAGTATCTGCAATTGCTGAGTCAAACTAGTTTTAAGCTTACACATTCTTCTTCCAGATCTCTTAGCTGGACTGAATCATATTATTAAACAATAGGGCTGTGCATTGATTAAATTATCAGATCTGATATCAATGCAAGTGATTATTGGCTCATGCAACCAATAATTTTACCAACCAGCACTGAATAAACAAGTTTATCAGTATCAGAAGTTGATGGATCAGCCCATAGGATGTAATAGGAAATTATCAAAATTTCTATGAAAATATTGTTGCAATGGGATGAAATATTCAGGTGTAGTAAAGCTCTTAGAGTTGATGGTGGACTCATCTTAGGGCTTGATACCACCCCTATTCCATGCAGAAGTGCAAGGGTATCTGAGAAGCAGGCAGTGCCTGAAGAGGCATTGATCTGAAACAGGGATGTCAGTCATATAACTGTTCTCTCCCACCTCTCCCTGCCCCAGGATTTTCCATTCATGGCACATCATCATCAGATTCAATGACAAGCAAGTTTTGTGACATTAGCAACAGAGACAAGCAGCATGAAAACAGCCCATTTGATCACTATTTCTTGTTCAATGCAGTCCAGTATAGTACATGACATATTGTATATTGGGTGATTCCAATATTAGCAATTCTGCATCAAAACCAATACATGCAAATGTCGCCAATAGCGACTGTAGAAAATGGGACCTGATTATTGTTCCGATTCAGTGCAAGCCCTATTAAACAATTGTTTTGCCACTTATAATGGAATCAGTCATCCTCGCTGTCTTTGACCAGTCTCAAAATCAGCTCTACTGCCCTTTGGAAATGGAACCCTGGGTTCAGTGGTGTAGTGATATTGGTGGCTTCCTGTGGCTAGATTTTTTGGTGGTCCCTCATTGCTACCACCACTGCTGCCACCACTTACGTGTTGCTCACCTCCACAGTCTACCCATCCACCTGCCTGCCTCTGCAGCCCCCTTCACTGCCACTGTCACCACCAGCTTGCCTCCCTTTGCCAACTACAACATGGTATAAGGATGGGCAAATCCCTGCTATTGCTAACTGGGCAAAATGGCACCTTTTTAATGTGGTGATTCTCTTTATTAAGCAGGGAGAGCGAGTAACTGGCCCTATCCACCCCCAGCACAGGACCTCCTGTGACTATTGCTGGTGTCTATTTTAAGTTTCTTTTTAGATTGTGAGCCCTTTGGGGACAGGGAGCCATCTTGTTTATTTGTTTGTTATTTCTCTATATAAACCACTTTGAAAACTTTTGTTGAAAAGTGGTATATAAATATTTTTGTTGTTGTTATTGTTGTCACCACCCTGGCACAAGACCATTCTAGTGTAACAGGTGCCAGGGCAGTGAAGTCATTAAACTGCATCATGGCTGGCAGAGGCAAGCAGGGGCAACAGCAGTGGTGGGTGAGTGGCCATGCCACGGAAGCAGGTGAGTGGCAGGTGGGTGGGGGTTGTGGAGGCAAGTGAGCATGGCGGCTCCCTCCCCCTGGCCCCAATCTGTGTCCCGTGTGCAGAGCACACATCTGTTCAGTTATGGGTCTGCCCCTGCATGGATCTTCTTCAACGAGGACATTTATCTAGTCATGAAGGTGCCTCAGATGCTAGCTTAAAAGCTTACTGTAAAAGTGAATCCAACCTGTATGGGGCAAAGGTATTCCATTCTGAGTGGATGACAGAGGAACTACATTTTAGTGAAGCCCTAACATGGAAATAGTGGTTCAGACTGAAGCACTGTGCTATTAGTCCAAAGCCTGCGGGAAGAGGATATGGCAAATGGTGACCTTCACTTTAATTTCCATAATTGGAATCCAACAGGAGTAAATAAACCATTTGCTATCAATTGCTACTTCTCAATATTTCAGTGAAAATGGAATATGGAGTGAACTTCATGCTAAGCCAGCTTCATGCCAAGCCAGCTTCACGTTCTTTCTTGGTGGAAGAACTGGGTTGGCAGACATGGGAAATTATTAATAATTACATTTGTTGCCTGATCTTCTCCAAAGGGGCTCAGAGCAGAAGTTTAGTTTCATAATAAGCTTGTGAGTTAGGTTAGGCTGAAAGATAGGACCACCTCTGAGAGACAAGCCACCCAATGTGTAGGCAACTGGAGCTGCCTACTTCTATCCAGTCGCATCCACTACAATGTAACCCTGGCTCTCTCAGGCATGGGAGATGCATCTTCCTCTATGGCAGTATTTTTCAAACACCAGGCCATGGACTGGTGCTGGTTTGTGGCAACATTAGCCTGGTGTCCATATCAATTTGGGAAAGTAGCCAGTCAGTTCCTGGAATCAAAAAGATTAAGAAACCTTTTATCTTGCATTGATTGATAGAAGGTATATGTGAGTTGGCATTTGCTCCTAACCTGGTTCAGAAGTCTAGGAAAACACTTTCTCCCAAATAACTGATCTGCATCACTTATCCTGATGGCAACTGTGTAAAGAACTCTGGAAAGCTAGCCATGTAGCCAATAACATACCCCACCGCATCTCTCTCTCTCTCTCTCTCTCTCTCTCTCTCTCTCTCTCTGCTTATGTGTGTGTGTGTGTCCACCAACTGAGAATCACACTTCATTCATCTGACAATGCCATAATAAATGCAAATGTTCTGCTTCTTAAGTTGCTACTGGACTGTAAGAAGAATAACGGTGCTTAACTATAACTGCTATTTTTTCAGAGTGGCAACATATATGCACTGAATACAATGTCTATTGGCATGTGCAAGACTTTGGCACAGTTCCACATTATATTTGCATAATTAGAAAAATGCTGATTAAGAAGATGGTAGCATAAAGTGAGGAGTGGACATAAGTGGCTGGCAATCAATATTGCATTCATATAACATTTGGATTTTATTTCCAATGTGAGTGTCATGCATTGGTCAATTTAATCATGTTGCACATGACCTACAGCATTTTGAGTTTCGCTTTTGTCCTGCCTTCTGCACTGGTGTAAGTGACTTTTCTAAATCATGGATATTACTTGAAGGTGGACCTCACTGATGTCCATGAGACCTATGTCCATCTAATATTTTTAAGATCAGGATCACTCACATCTATGTTAAAAGGATATCACAAAAGGTGGGTTATCATGTGGGTGGTCTGTCCCCCACATTTTCAGTACCCAAAGCTTGGGGCGGGAGGATGCTCGAAACTATAGTCTTTATTTTAGTTCCCATCCTTGGGATCCAACTGGAGTAATAAATCATTTGCTATCAATTGCCACTTTTCAATATTTCAATGAAAGTAGAAATATTTCAATGAAAATGGGGTGACAAATGGACCAGGCATTTATAGTCCCTCAATACACATTCACCGTGGTGCACCCTGTCACTACTAGATTTCTTAAAAGACATTTGGCTTAGTTTTCTCTCTCCCTTTGAAAAGGTAAAATATGGCAAACCATTTGTTATATTGTATCTGTTGACTATAAGGCCCTTGGAGAGGCATGGGGAAATTCATGGTGTTTGGACAAGACAAACATTGCTTCATCCTTAAACAAAGCTCCCTAGAGGTCAGCTTGGTTCATCCCATTACTGCAGCCAAGAAGCAAGAAATATCAGGATGATGTGCAAATCAGGCCCCTTTAATGGAGGAAAGGAAAGGAAAGGAAATCTCGCATACAAGTAGGCAGGCAGGCAAACAGGAAAGTATGAGGAGGCCTCCCATGTTCATTGTGCACCTTTCCCTATTATCTCACTAAGCACAGAGGAAGTAGGAGCCTAACTCAGGATGCATATGGAAAAATTAATAATCTCTCTCTTTCTTTAAGCCCAGTCAATGAGGTTCAAGCATTCAAATTGGACAGATATCAAGTAATTGGTTCATAGTCAGAGAAAAGTGGCTGCATTTAGTGGGGTGGGGTGGTTTTTATTTTATTTTTAAGATCAGGAGGGTGTAACTACGACTATTATTATTTACATTTTACATTTTATATCCCACTCTTCCTCCAAGGAGCCCAGAGCTCCTTGTACTACTTAAGTTTCTCCTCACAACAACCCTGTGAAGTAGGTTAGGCTGACAGAGAAGTGACTGGCCCAGAGTCACCCAGCTAGTATCATGGCTGAATGGGGATTTGAACTCAGGTCTCCCTGGTCCTAGTCCAGCACTCTAACCACTACACCACGATGCCTGTAATGTTCCCTGGAGCTCCCCACATATATGCAGCTAAATCTATTATTTCCCCAAATTAACTGTCCAGAATCCATCCAGCTTAGGCATGGCTGAATTAAATCAACTTTTCCTCCAATCTGATCATACTGAGTATGTAGAAGTGTATGTAGAAATGTTCAGTATGTATTAGCTTGTACAAATGTTCAGTATGTATTAGCATGTACAAATGTTCAGAATGTATTAGTGTTTAGAATTACCATAGGTGTGGTTTGCACCTATTCAAACAGCAGACATTTAATTTAGAAATAACTGAAGTACATTGTTAATTTCCGTACTGTCCACACAGCCGGCTGATTTTATTCCCCACTGTGTTTTCAACACAGTGCAGAAGTGAAGTAAACTATAGTTACTTGAGAAAATTGATGCCAAGTGACCTCTGTAGTTCTTATCACAACTCTGTAATGTAGATCAGTATCATCATAATCATCATCATCACCAGGGGCGTAGCAAGGTTGGAGTGGGCCCAGAGACAAGATTTTAAAATGAGAGGCCCCCCTCACTGAATATACAACTGAAGGAAGCCCGGGCGGGTGTGCGGCTGGGGGAGTCAGTCATGTGACTTGCCTCTTGGAGGCCCCCCAAGGCAGTGGGCCCCCAGACAACTGTCTCCCCTTGCCCTGTTATAGTTACGCCCCTGATCATCACCACCACCATCATCATCCTTTAAACCAGGGTGTCTCTTAGCCATTACAATATACTAGTTCTGACTTAATTATCTCATTTCTAAGTTTACCTGCCAGGTAGTATTCAGCATGTGGAAGAAAGGGAAAAACTAGCCTTACTTCACCAGTGTGGTGACGTATGGCCAGTGTGGGGGAGGAGGTGGGGTTCCAAATTAGAGACATTTAACATTTCGAGATACAAACAGAGATTTCAGAGAAACCCTGGGTCACTTATCTGGGATAGATGTTTTAATGGACACCATTGTTGTGAAATGGGGACCTGGCATCTTTACACTGGGAACTGAATATAGGTTGTGTTTTACACCAGGAAATGAATGTATTATTTTGTGAGCTGCCCTGAGCAGCATTGTACTGAATGGGCAGGAGATACAGTATATATGGTACAAATTTTGCATAGTGGCCAAGAGACTGAGACATGAATCAAGACTTCCTCCGTTTGAATCTTGCCTCTGCCATGAAATCACCAAAAGACTTTTAGGCAAGCCCCCTCACTCTCAGTTTCATCTTTCCAGCTGCAATGAGGGATAATAATACTTTGCTTCCAGGGTTGCAAGGATTTCAACAGTGCTTGTGAAGTGCTTTGAAAACTCAGAAGGGCTATACAAATGCTAAGCAATAATGATACCTGCAACATAGCTGTCCAGCTCTCTCCCGCAGTCCTGAACAAACTCCCTTGTATTGCACCCCAAGGGCTGTATGGAGAACAAGTGAGCAACTGAGACCAACTGGTCCGCTTTGAGGTGCTGGTTGGCTGCATGGCAAGGTCCTTGGTGAGAAGCAGCTCCTGTCACTTGGGGGAACTGCTGGACTTAGGGGTACAGCAGGCGTCCACAACTATTAATACTGGTTAGCTCCAGATGCAAGGCTAAATTGACCACTGGCTAAGCATGATGCAGAATAAAGTCCAAAAAGATTGGGGGATCTGTTGGGAGTGCAATGAAAGTACGGAAGAACTCCTGTTTACAGAGGTGTGAGCACCAAGTTAAGCTCACACCAGTCACATAACCCTTTGGCACCTAAGTGTAGGCGATGGTGCTGAGCAAACTTCTATCTCTTGCCCCTTGTGAGGCATTAGGAAGCAGACTCTGCCTGCTCTGGGATACAAGCCAGCCCCTTGCAGACCTTTAGGGAACTGCTGAGTGCCTGAGCCCGGCAGGGTGTGAATTCTGAGAGGAATTCGAGTGTAAAAGACACCCATGAAGGGGCGGTCGATAAAATGGAGTCGTCATCATCATCATCATCTTCAGATTCCAAACAATGTCCCAGTTTAAAAAAACCAAACAAACCCTAAATAATCTAGTTAAATTAAATCATGCTCCAAGATTAGGAGTGTTGGGGTCGGGGTGGGGAGATTAAAGAGGTACAGGCGCTAGACTGATGCTGTGTGGTGGATTTCCCCCCACACCGTTATGGATCCCGAGGAAGGGAGAATGGGCACAAATTAGGCCCTCTATACCAGAGGCTTAACTCCATATTTCCCCCACTTCCGGTGTGCAATAAAATACATTCCAGGTCCCCCCCTCCCGTCCACCGCGTTTCTCGGGCTGCTCAATTCTATACACGTTTATTCAGAAGTAAATCGCGCCGAATGGAATGAGACTTATGCCGAAATGAGTGGCTAGGACTCATTAATAAATTCGAAGAATTTCTGTACATTCATCCGCCCTCCCTCTCGGGATTGTCAAGTAAATCTAATCCCTCTCACCTAAATTCACCAGACAACACATGTCTGTTTGAAGCAAGAGAGGAGAAGAAAGCTGCTTGAAGCCTTTTCAAGCCAAATCAGACAGTTTACTTCGGAAGGGGAGCCAGTTGAGTGCCGGTTCAGAGATGGGGCAGAAGTCAGAAGTTCCTGCCAAAAAATATGCAGTACGGGGTTTTTGTCCCTTCGCTTGTTGCTTCCTGAATAGACGTACAGCGCCGAGCGCATCACGGGCGCTAAATTAAGCAGTAAATAACAGAAACAGAACACGGCCCCGAGGCAGACAGTCTCCCCCCAACCCCTCGCCAGGGGTCCCTTCATTTCTACTTTTGGGATAGCACTCTGAGACAGTTGGCAGTGTAAGACAACAAGTGTATGTGGAGGAATCTCTCTCTCTCTCTCTCTCTCTCTCTCTCTCACACACACACACACACACACACACACACACACCCTTTCACTTAGTTCTGGTTTTCAGTTCAAGATTTTATGCGTACAGATGGAGTACGAGAGGCATTCAACAGTAGGTCCTATTTGCGAGAGTCCGACCCCTAGACCAGCCGCATCTGGAGGTTTGCTCGGGGAAGAGATTGGCGGAGCGAGCGACAGTATGGGAAAAGCTAGCATGCTTGCTCTTTGCTTAAAGAACTTTGTGTACGTTGTGGAGTCTTGAGATCTGTCGGGTTTGTTTTTATATAAAGATGATTATGCGGATATCCAGGATAGCCAATATATTTATACTTCAGCCCCAAATAAATTGAGTTTGAATTTGAAATAATCCCCACTGATTTTGATCGAAGTTCAAAGTAATTAAGGCTGACATTCTTACCTGGATGTAAGCCCCACTGAACACTGTGGGACTTCCGATTAAACGTGGTTAGGCTTGTGCTGTTAAGATTCTGTCTCTAAGTCTAAACACAGTCACTTGGAAGTAAGTTTTATTAATTTCCCTGGAACACTTATTTCCAAGCGAGACACACCTTTACAATAGGAGTGTCACCAGTACTCAGCTATATAACTCAGGCTATTTATTATTATTATTAATAATAATAATAATAATAATAATAATAATAATAATATTTTGATTTCTATACCGCCCTTCCAAAAATGGATCAGGGCGGTTTACAAAGAGAAATAATAAAGAAATAAGATGGATCCCTGTCCCCAAAGGGCTCACAGTCTAAAAAGAAACATAGATGCACACCAGCAACAGTCACTGGAGGTACGGTACTGTGCTGGGGCTGGATAGGGCCAGTTACTCTCCCCCTGCTAAATAAAGAGAATCACCACGGTAAAAGGTGCCTCTTTGCCCAGTTAGCAGGAGATTTATTTGTTTTTGTTTTTGTTTTAAAAATCCAACCTTGAAAAACTGCAAGCAAAAATTATTTCCTATTTCTAGGCAGGCATCTTAGGTGGAGCTGGCAAGAAATGTACATATATTGTATGGGCGGGGGAGAGTGGGATTGTTGGAAATAAACGGAATAAATTGCAGATTGTATTTTAAGAGAGGGTGTTTTGGAGATCTGTTTACAAGATCACCGATTGTTTTCTAATTACAACGTTATTTATCGTTGAAAACATCCTGGGATTATCCAGATTGTTCACAGTAATGCAGTCACCATACCTTCTTAACATGAGGTGCAGATGGTGTAAAACCTCCAGCGCCATCCAACCAAAGCAAGCACTGAGTGTCGTGAAGCCTTCAAGGTGAACGAGTTGGCGCGCACTTAAGACTGAAGACCTCCTAGGAGATTCAGATCGGCAGGAAATCCCACAAAGTTCAGCGGAGCTTATCCAAATGTAAGCGTTCATAGGACCGCAACCTATGGACTCAGTGAGGTTTACTGCTTGGCAAACATTATTTCTTATTCTTATTCTTATTCTTATTCTTATTATTAATTATATTTATTTATTCGATTTCTATACCGCCCTTCCAAAAAATGGATCAAGGCGGTTTACACAGAGAAATAATAAAGAAATAAGATGGATCCCTGTCCCCAAAGGGCTCACAATCTAAAAAGAAACATAAGATAGACCCCAGCAACAGGAGGTCTGTGCTGGGGGTGGATAGGGCCAGTTACTCTCCCCCTGCTGAATAAAGAGAATCACCACGTTAAAAGGTGCCTCTTTGCCAAGTTAGCAGGGGTTGCTAAGGATCGTGGTAAGAACATGTTCCATTTCCCCCTCTGCAACAATAATACTTGACTTTAACTAGATCATATAGCTAGATTTTCTACTGCGATTAGTCGATTAATATCTTTACAATTAACTAATTAATAGTTCAACTAAGTCGGAATGAGAGATTGAGCGCGGCGAAGGGCGGGGCGGGACTCGGGCCTCTTAAACAGAGCATCTACGTTCTGCGATTTGGAATAAAGTAACTGGATGAGAAGCAGGTACACGTGTGTCAGCGTCGGCTGCGCGCTGGAACTGGGAGATTATCTAATAACGTTGACCTGATGTTCTCTTTGGAATGCTGTCCGTGCTGCAACTTAGCGACCCCCACACTGCGCCGCGAACCTCTGTATTGACTGCTCGGTTTATTCATTCGGATAGTTTGGTGACAAACGCCTTTCCATTTACAAGCCAGAGTATTCAGCATGCCCGGAGTCGGTGGCGGGTTGAGGCTCTACAGTGTAAACGGATTTTCAAGGGCGAGTTTCACCCCAACAACTAAGACCAACGTTTCTGTCTCTCGGCCACTCTGGGTGTTAAATCAGTGCAGGAAGACTTGGAAGATGGTGCTCTTGCCATCAGTTTCTATGCTGTCCGTGGCCCCTGCGGTGATCTTGTATGCATTTGAGCTTGGCATCGACGCGTCTCAGACTGCACCTTTTTCATTCATGGCCTTTGGGTCTCGCTGTTCACCCTCCTGCCAACTGCGGATAAAACGTTGTGTGAATGTGGTGAAGCGGACTCTAGTTACTAGAAGCTTATAGCAGCACTATAATTTGTTTAGTCTTTATTATGATGCCACAAAACTTCCCGCTATGTTTGCTGTAACACCGCTGCCCCTCTGGAATTGCAAGAAGTTTGCATTGTTTCTTTGATCACTTAACGAACTTCCCAAGGCAAGAGTTTAACCAGCGATAAAACGCAGTTCCTATCCTTGACTGGAAAGTCAAGTCCTAATGGCCTGACCTATCTTGGCCACCCTTTTTGTCCCTCTCCGAGTGTGGATAGGTGCGTTTCCCCTTGGTACGAGATTCTCCGAACTACGGGCGCGGCTCCTCCTTTGTCCCTCCCGTTCGATTCCCACGAGGAGCTGCGGCTAGATGCCGTCGTGTGCGCGTGTGGTGGTGCAGCGGTGCCCCAGCCCAGCCTTTCAAGGGTGGTCGGCCTTCACTGAAGTGGCTGCTCATGGGAGAAAATACCACCCACTCCCAGTCTAACTAAGGACATTTGGGTTGGTGGCGCTTAAGCCTGGCCAATGGGTTGGCTTGAAAAGAAAGATGAGAAAGAAGGAGCCTGACTTCACGAGTGGAGACGAACTGCGGTGTTCAAGGGGGGCAGGCGGGCTGTTTGGACTGTCTGAATAACGAATGTGAGTGTGAGGAACTTGTTCTAGTCAAGTTCCCAATTTCACCATAGGGAGGGGAAAGTCCTCCTCTTATACCAATCGCGTCTGCCTATACGTTGTTACGTTTGCATAGCGCCTAGACAACTTTGGGCACTTTTTAATTTAATGTTTAATGAAAGTGCCTCTGGACATGTAGAGTGCCTTCCCCACTTCACTGAACAACTTCAGCCTGTCCCCACCCAGTTACAAACAATCAAAACCCAGGGCTTCCTTTCATGCTGGAGGTGTGGGTTCCCACGCAAGTTTGGTCCCCTGCGCTGCAGCCTTAGAAAAAGATCCAAAGGTGGTGGGGGTGATGGGGAGTGCGTGTCTGATTTTAGCACTTTATAGCTTCCAGTCTCAGCAATGATAAGACCGGGCAGCCACTGGGAACACCCAATCTACAGGGATTCTTTTTCTCTCTTGCGGGCGCGCGCGCACATGCACACAATCAGCTACCGATCTTCATTGTTTTGTAATGGAATACAAACCTCCTCCTGTGTCTAACACTTCACTGTTCAGTCCTTGGGTGCCGATTGTGAAGTTGAGAAAGGTAGGGCCTACTTGGATGAGACTCTGAGATTTCACCATACAAGTCCTGGAGTTTACCAAGACAACATGAATCGTACTAGAATGCCAAATAATTGTAGTGAGCACACAGTTATTGATACATAATAAAAGGCAGCTGAATTTCTTATGTAAAAGTATTCGAAGACGACGACGCAGACGACGAGGACAAGAAGATATAAGTTTTTCAGATTTAGAGAGCACACCGGTTGTCAGAATTTGACAGCCAACAGTTTCAATCAGCAGGGTTACAAATCTGCTTTAAACATAGAAGGAAAGGAGAGGAGAGGCGAGGCGAAGCAAGGCAAGGAAGAGATAGGGATAGGTGAAAGAAAATCATCTAGAAAATCATCTTGGTTACTCAGATAAAACTCTAATTTGCCAGAAGCAACCAGTCAGCAGGATATTTAAAGAGTATTGGACAAATTTGCATGGCTAATGTTGAGATGTGCAAGCAACAAACATCTTTCCCTCCTTTCATGTTTAATTCGCCCGGCAGGGAGGAAGGATGAGGACTGAAGGTTTGCAGGACACGTGCTTCGTGGGGCTAAGCATTTACCGGTAGGTATTCCTGCTGGCCGGGGAGTTTGGCAGTGAAGTCGGAAGGGTGTGTGAGAGAGTATAAATGAGTGGGTGGGTGTACACAGGAGCCTAAGTGTGTGAGAGACTAAGTGAAAGAAACTGTGTGCGGCAGAGAGCATTTTCGGCGAATAATCTTACGGCTCTTTTGAACCTCTCTGGGGCTAAGCGTTTACCGAGAGGCCCGTGTGCTCTTGGGAAGATTTGACTTTACCTGGAGAGGGCAAGAAGATGGTCGCCATCTCTCTGGGATCAGCACCCTCCTCCTCCCCGCCCCCCACCTTAGAAGGGCTGCTTCCGAGAGAGTCCTCGCAAGTAAGCTAGCTTAGCCCAGCCAGATCGGTATTTCTGAGTTGTGCGAAATTCTTTCGGGGACCTGCTCTGTCTGCTCCAAACTCCTCTTACTCCGGACTCCGCCAGGGGCAGCTATTCTCTACCTATGCCCGAACTCCGGGCGTCAGTCACCCTTCCAGAGCAACAGCAGATAAGCTCCGTATTTGCACAGGAGAGAGACTTTAGCGGGTAACCTGAGATACAGTAGAGACACCCCCCCCCCCACACACACACACTTCTTGTCTGGGCTGGGGAACCTCGGCGGCAGCCCCAGCTCCTCCCGCTCACTCGGACTTCTCCCTGCCTGTCTGCACAAGTCCGGCCCCCTCTGGGGTGAGCTCTGGCAAGGGCCTGATCCTGCCATCTTTGGGGCACTCCCCCTTCCTGCTCCTCCCGCAGGCTCCTCCTCCTCCCGCCAGTGCTTCACGGCCGCCCCCGCCCCGTGTCCTCCCATCCCGCCAGTGGATGTCGTTGTTTCTTCCCCCGCGCGAGCCCACGGGGTGTCACTCCTCCGGGATGACCTCAACCTCGGCCCAAGCCTGGCACTTCACTCGCTCCAGGCAGCCACGGAGTCTGGCCGTTCACTGGGGCCGGACGATGGGCACCGGCTGGGACCCCTGAGCCATTCCAGCCCGCCGGGAGCTGCCTGCGGAGCGGCCGAGAAAACCAACCAACTTCCCTCCCTCCAGCTCCTGCCAAGCCAACTAAGGTAGCACGCGCAGCTCGAGAGGGACGAGGGGGAGAGAGCTTGCTGGCAGCAGTGCAGCCCATGGGAAATTCGGAGGCGGATGGGAGAGCATCGGCGCTAGGGGACCCCGGGAGATCCTCCGCGCTCCTCCTGCCCTTGGAGCAGAGCAGGGGCCGGGGGGAGCGCTGGCTGCTGCTAGGGACGAGGAGGAAACCTACCTCGCCGGCTGGAACTGAGCCGGGATCCCCGCGCGATCCTCGTGGTTCCTCCTGGAGGAGGAACGGGGACTTCTCTGGGTCGGGAGTGCCTTGATCTTGAACCCTCTCCTGCCACTCTCTTAAGGAGGGTGTCTCCCGTTCCCGAGATCTGATAAATACACTCAGATGGGGTCTCCAAAATGGTTCTACTGTCACCTTTTCCCAGTGAGGGGAGCGCGTTTTCCTGCTTGGAGAAGGGCCCCGTGTATTTGCAGAGCTCGCTGCCTTGGCTTCTACAACTGAGTCCAACCCACGTCAGGCTTTCATTTGAATAATCATGCCGAGACCCCATCTGCAGATCTTGACCTGTCTCTTGCTAAGCGCTGTCTAATGTATGCAAGCGTACTTGGAAGTAAATGCCACTATCTTCGATTGGACGTTGCGTTATTACGACTGCATGCATCCTTAGCTGAACCGGGTTCGTGATTGACTTGCAAGGGTGTTCCACTAGGCTCAGCCCCGGTAGCTTAGATAGAGCTGAGACTAGTGCCTCCCCCGCCCCTTTCTCTCATTCATCCGTTTGCAGCCAGAACCACAAGTCTCAGGTTAGCCGAATCACTGCAGGGCTGCGACCCGAAACCACTTACATGGAAGGAAGGGAGTTTCTCTGAAAGAACTTCCAAAAGAGTAGCTGCGGTAATGTGGTACCAAACACTCTGTTGCTCCTTGAAGACTAGCATGAATTTTTCCGGAGTAGAGTTCAGAGAAGTAAGAGTCTTAGACAGCGAAATGTTCCAGTTAGGGCTGGCCTGGCCCTGTGTGAGATAAGGTCGTGGGTTGGGCCCGTGCTCATCCATTTCCCATTTCCTTACTTAATGTGTTTCCTTTCCTCCCAGATGAACCTTTTGCCTCTAGCAAACACGGTTTGTTTTCAGAACCAAACAAATGATCACATAGACTCCTCTTCAGAGTCACACGAATTAAATGTAGGCCTTACTGAGACTGAAGTCAGGAGATCCACTGAAGAAGTGGATGTTCTGCGGCGATGGCTGGCCCTTGGCCTGAATAAATCCAAGTTCAGAAGGGCCGGCCAATGTGTGAGGAGTGTCGGGGTTCCAAGGTGCGTTTAGGGAGTGCAGAGAATTACTTTTGAACAGACTACTAGAAGCGTGTCTTTCTGGTCCCCATGGAACCCATGTCCAGCAGAGTAGGACTTGCAACAGGCTTGTCTTTGCTTCTTTAACCCGCCTCTCAGCAACCCTTCGCAGAAAATCCCAGAGCCAACTGGAGTTAGGCAGATTCAGTCCCACGGAAACAGACTTCCCATTGCGCGGAAACAAACCCCAGGGATTTCCGTGGAATGCACTTGCGCACAATAGATGGATCTCAGAGGTTTCCACAGAACTTCTTTTGCCTCCGGTGTTCAAGAGCGGAGTAGGGCGGACCTCACCTGAAACGACGTGGGTGAGGCAGGCTGCCACTCTCTGACTGCTCTTGCCCGGACACTGGATCCCTTCGCCGTCCCTCCCGGCCGGCAGCAATCCTAAGCAACCAACTAGGAAGGAATGGAGCTTATTCTGGAGGAAACACTTTACGCTGGGGGATGAGTGGGTGGGTGGTGGTGTCGCCCCCTTTCTCCCGAGGACTTCTAAAAAGAGAGGTGCGGGTGCTCTCAAGCCTGACTGGCAATGCTCACTCTTTGTCTTGAAAGACCCTGGTGTGTGTGTGTGTGAGAGAGAGAGAGAGAAATAGATAGCAACTCAGAATAACGCTTGATGAAGTGGGCTCCAGTTGTTAAATTCTTGGGCTTTTACCCATTCCGGAAGTGTGAGAGTTGCTGAGCGATGGACATGCGCTCTGCACACCCTCAGAAGCACTTTCCACTTGAGTATGACTTCGCATGTTTCAGGGCTGAACGCCCCGGTCTTGGGCTTCGTAGTCAGTCCCATTCTGAAGGGACACCCTGCGGCTTCATCCAATGAAGTGGCACTTTTCGAAAGCGAGGCGGGCAGGGGCTGCCGTACAGTGGCTCGCTCCCTGCCGCCGCCGCCGCCTCCTTCTCCTCCTCCTCCTCCTCACAGGTTCCTTCCCGGCCCGCGCGTGCAGTGCCACTCCCTCTTGCTCTCTGCCAGCCCCATCCGCCAGCCTCTTAAACCTCAGGCAAGCGCGTAGGTTCGCGCCGGGGAACGCCAGCGAGAGCTCACACCCCTGTGTGTGGCACTGACATTCGCTCACTGGCCAGTGGCAGCAGACGCCCCGTTGCTTTCTGTGGAGTTTGCGTCGAAGTCAGCGGTACTTGTGGCTTGCTAGGCACTCACGCTCTCGCTCTCTTTCTCTCTCCCCCTCACAGGCTCCTCTTGCCGCCCTTCTCGCGCGCCCGCCCGCAGCTCCTGAGGCAGGCAGGATGTCCCCGACAGGTTGGGAGGCGCTGGTGGCGCTGGCGGCGGTGGCGTGCCTGGCGGAAGGCGTGCGCGGCGGCTACGGCTTGAGCATGTTCGCAGTGCAGACGGCGCCGCAGCCGGATCCCTGCTACGACGAGAATGGGCAGCCGCGGCGCTGCATCCCGGACTTCGTCAACGCCGCCTTCGGCAAGGAGGTGAAGGTGTCGAGCACGTGCGGCCGCCCTCAGGCGCGCTACTGCGTGCTGGCCGAGAAAGGCGAGGAGCGGAGCCGCACGTGCCACCTGTGCGACGCGGCCGACCCGAAGCGCGCGCACCCGGCCTCCTACCTGACGGACCTCAACAACCCGCACAACCTGACGTGCTGGCAGTCGGAGAGCTTCGTGCAGCACCCGCTCAACGTGACGCTGACACTGGCGCTGGGCAAGAAGTTCGAGGTGACCTACGTGAGCCTGCAGTTCTGCTCGCCGCGCCCGGAGTCCATGGCCATCGCCAAGTCCATGGACGGCGGCAAGACGTGGGTGCCCTTCCAGTTCTACTCCACCCAGTGCCGCAAGATGTACAACAAGCCCAGCCGCGCCGCCATCACCAAGCAGAACGAGCAGGAGGCCATCTGCACCGACTCGCACACCGACATGCGGCCGCTGGCCGGAGGCCTCATCGCCTTCAGCACCCTCGACGGCCGGCCCTCGGCGCACGACTTCGACAACTCGCCCGTGCTGCAGGACTGGGTCACGGCCACCGACATCAAGGTGGTCTTCAGCCGCCTGCACACCTTCGGCGACGAGAACGAGGACGACTCCGAGCTGGCGCGCGACTCCTACTACTACGCCGTCTCCGACCTGCAGGTGGGCGGGCGCTGCAAGTGCAACGGGCACGCCTCGCGCTGCGTCCGGGACCGCGACGACAACCTGGTCTGCGACTGCAAACACAACACCGCCGGGCCCGAGTGCGACCGCTGCAAGCCCTTCCACTACGACCGGCCCTGGCAGAGGGCCACCGCCCGCGAGGCCAACGAGTGCGTCGGTGAGTGGAGCCAGCCCGCCCGGCCGGGCGCGCCTGCTTTCCTCTGGGCTGTTCCTCGCTTGCTTGCCTGACAAGAGGTGACTTGGCACGTGTGGACGGGTTGTGACAGATCTCACACCACCACAGGGAGCACGTGCAGATAACCTCCGGCGCCATGTTTTTGGGGGATCACACTTTTTTTTGCGGGGGGGGGCAAATATATGCAACACCCCTCTCCCTCACACGCACTCCGCCTGGGTGGGAGGTGCGTGTGTTCATTTAGTAGGAAAAGACGAAGGGCAGTCTGTACGTGATCAGAGGCTCTCTGCCATGTATTTATTTTCAAGCTTTTTATCTCGCCTTTCCTCAAGGCGCCTTATACACAATTTTAAACAGTGTCAGCAGTGTGGCTTAGTATTCTGGCTCTGACTTCGAGCATTAAAATTACGTCCGGGCGCTGAGTTTACTCAGATTGTTCCTGTTTTAGATACCTTCAACCTAATCCCAACTGTGGTCATCCTGCGACCTGGAAAAATTGCCCCCAAAGCCTCAGATAGGGGGCCGCTGATTCACTGGAATGTGTGAACACCACTTAGCACAAACTCCCATATCTCTTCACAAGTGCCAAATCTTGGGGCGGCTGAGTCCTGGTTCAAATCAAATTATCGCATAATTATCGCCTTCTCTCCCCCACCCCAGGATGATTACATAAGAAGCAGCTACACAAGAATCAGCAGACATTCTTCTTAAGATGTAGCTGTGCCTCCCATGGAGATGCAATGATGGGGAAAGCTGTACCTGTTGAATGTAGTGATAGAAATTTAAAAGAAAAGGCGGGGGGGGGGGAATCAACCAACAGGCTGAAACAGTACATGCCCCGAGTCCTCCCCGACCTCTCAATCCTTCGGGATTCTTGGGGTTGATTGGATATATTCAGTGGGACGAGCGGAAAGCACACCTCACACGCTCTGTTCACTATTACTTCGGTGTTCTCCAGGCCTGAGTTCTCCCTTTTCTGGTTAGTTGGAGGGTTTTACCCTTCGCAGAGTGGCTGAGGTTTAAAAGGGCTCTCTGGCAACTTTGCCAACCTTGCGTGAGAACCAGGAAAGTTCCTCCTCAGACAGCGCAGTTCACCCCATCCACTGCCTTTCAGCAACTTCGGCCTCAGATCGGCTCCAGTCCAAGAGCTTCGGCTCTTTACATTAAGCCTGGCAGGAAAGGGGTTTTCCTCCCAAGTTGATGGGGTCCTTCCTTTCCCCTCCTTGCCTCCGTTCAGTACGGCCTTGAAGCCATAGCCGGGGAGGCAAGGAAAACTGTCGGCCTGTTGCCGGCTCGCAGAGCCACGTAGGTAGAGTGCAGAGCGCTAAGCTATGCGGTAGGAAGGATCGTCTCTCTAGGTTCGTTTTCAACAAGGGCTTTCAAGGAGGGAGACTAAGCAGAAGAGGTCGCCTTGAGGTCGTCTTGGGAGGGAGCCGTGCGGGGTTTGTGATCGGGGCATCAACCTCCCCCCCCCCCTCCAACCGCCGCGGGATCCCGAAGGGGTTTGTACAGCTACTAGAACCCAGCTTCAAAACTGTTCCGCTTTGCAGCCAAACCGCCAATCCAGTCTCAGTTTTGCTCTTCAGGAGCTGCTCTTGGGCAGTTTGGGGCGCTGCTGTTGGGCCCACATGATCCAAAAGGGGAGATATCACCTGCCCTTTCCAGTGCGGTTATTTTTGCCATGGCGGGCATAGGCACGGTTGCACATCTTCTTGTCTTTTTTTGCTGGAGTCAGAGAAGCAATTTGGAAGGGCCTGGCGCAGAGAGACTTGGATGAATAACTATGTCGGCTCAGGATGCATAATATAGTTGAAAAGTTCTGATAGCATTCTAAACTAGTGCCCTTGAAAACAATCATAAATGCTTTGGGGAAATGAAACAGTCCAGCTGTTAGTTGTTTTTTAAAGCACAATATTATTTACTTCTTTAGCATTTAGGTCCTAAGCCTGTGATTTCAAAATAGTTTCCATTAACAAATGTATTCTGTTTAGGATCACACCCTGTATTTGAAGGTTCATTGATTCCAATAGTACTTTCTACCAAAACAATCCAATCAAATGTGTCTACTTTGAATACTTCTGCACTCTTCATTCATCTGTTCATGACATAACATATCCCGTGTTTAAGCTGCGGTTGCCTGCAAAACAACCAGCATTCCTACGAAATGCTACTTAATGTATTCTTAGAAATGCCTGCATCATTTTTTCCTGTCTTGTTTCATAAGAATTACTGTTCACTCACAGGAGAAGGGGAAAAATCATAACACATCAGTAAATAATTAAATCATTAAATTAATCATTAAATTATTTCAAAATTTCCATCAGACAAAAAAAGGGCTAGGCAAAACTTTTTCCTAAACATTCTGGGATTCATTCTCTTCCCCACCCCCCATATTTATGTGAGACAGCTGGAAAGAGGCCCTTTCTCTGCTGCTATCCTGTGCAGACTTGTGCAGTCCCATAGTGGGACTTACTTCTGAGTAAACATAGGACTGATTTGTAAATGTGATAGTATCCTTAAATATTTGGTTCGGTATAACTTATTCAGGAGCCATAGGCAATTATAAGAGTTTTACAAATGGAAGAGCACATCTACTTCCTCTGATTCACTCTTCATTTATCATGGTGCCAACTTTGCACAGCCAATCTCTGCCCCATAGGAGTTCACACAACCATGGTCTAGTCAAGTCTCCTCTCTTTGAGGTTTATCATTCCTGTATCCCTTGCCCATATTCGTTTCCAGCTCACTGTTCTGTGAGGAATGCTGTGCTAGGACTGGATAGAGCCACTTGCTCTCCCCCTGTTTAATGTAAAAGGAATCACCACTTGGAAAGATGCTTCTTTGCCCAGTTAGCAGGGGAACCATGGACAGTACCTCTGAGCAAAGGAGATATCACATCACAGCACTTCCAGATGAGAAGAGAGGGAAGTTTAACGAGTAGGCTGCACTGGCCTTGCAAGTTGCCCCCATTGAGGAACAACATGGTCTGCAGGTGCACTTAGTTGGACAGATCTGCCCTGATATCAAGTGACTAAAAGATATTGGTGAAATATCGAGGGGAAGAAAAGCAGTACATAGGATTACATTAAAAGCTGAGCTGCATAAACTCATCATGGCAGGCATTGCATGCTGAGTTTCCATCTGAATTTCTAGCAGGGTATTGTTTGGAACAGGAAGGATGTAGAATGGGGCAGGGCAAAATAGAATGGCTTAAATGTTGCTGATTCTACATGTATGTGTGTGAATGTAAATCTGTGTGTATATCTACACACAGATATAGAGGTTGGATCTCTAGTAGTCTTTCTACGAACAGAAGAAGTTCCCTCTACAGTTCCCTGAACATCTGCCCTCAAGGGCATACATGGGGGGGACGGGACAGGGGGTTGCAGTGGGAATGGAGCGGGATAAGTAAAATCCCCCTTGCATGAACAGAACAACCTCTCTCTATAGGGATCTAATCCTGTATATAATTCTTGACCAATGAGTACTCTTTTCATAGCCAGAGCTTCCTGATCATTACAAGAAGGTGTTTCTCACCTACTTGGAGAAGTTAATTGCTGTAGAGGGGGGAGGGGGGAATCCACAGGTCATCTTCACCTTGACCCAGCTGCTCAACTTTGGCCCTCCTGCAGATGTTGACCTACAGCTCCCATAATTCCTCACTATTGGCCACTGTAGCTGGGGATTGTGGGAGTTGTGGTCCAAAAACAACTGGAGAGCCAAAAGTGAGTAGCCCTGACCCTGACACTTGCATGATTTCAATGAATTGGTTGTACAGCAGTGTTCTTCATTGTAAGGGCTGGGGTACAGCGGCAGGCATCAGCCGTAAATGCGGGTCCCCTGACTAATTGTTTATTGGACTATGTGAAGCTTTGGCTGAAGCCAGATACTCTACACTATTTCCCTCGCACCATGCAGAACCACACTTTGCCCAGTGTTGCTGAGGTCTCATTTAACCTTCTTGGGTCCCTGCACCATCTTGGAAGGTGTGCACAATGTGCTGGGAAGTGTAGCCCTTCCCAGTGCTTCCCTCACAGAGCTCTTCAGAGAGGGCTCTGTCTCTCAAAGGGCCCTCCCAGCACAGAGAAAAGTGCAGTCCTGTTCAGAGAAATGCACACTGAGAAATGGCTCTCACATTTACAATGTCCCCCCCACCCAAGTGGTGCCTGCTTGAAAAATAGTGAAGATCAGAGTCCTATAAACATAGTTTTCTGTTTATTAAGTTGTCTTTATGTCTTTGAGGCAAAACTAACTTTGTGGTACATTAGTTAGTTTAACAGCAAATCTGTATTACTGTGCCATATAAGGACCACCATGGAGGGCTTTTGGACTTTCCATCTTCCATACCGAAATGCCTTGGGTGGACCCTACAATTCCTAAAGTTTGCAATGAACTAAGTATCAGTCTATTTGAGATGATGTTAGCTTTGTAACCTTTGTGACTGGATCTCCTGTTTTTGTTTTGTTTTTTGGAGGATGAATGTGGGGAGAACTCACATCAAAATACCACCTTGGAGGAGGAAAGTGTAACCCTTTCCTCTTTCGCCATTTTCTCAATCTGAGCCATTTTCTCAATCTGAATCCGGTCTGCAGTTTTGGGAGGTGGTGGTATGGGGCGGGGGGGGGGGACAGGCTTAACCCTTTCCTCCTGAATTATAGTATGATCTAAACCTGTTCCCTTGGAGCTGCTGCTTGTCAAACACACCCACAAACACCCACAAAGTGCTTGCGTGTTTGTAGTGCTTGCGTGTTTGACAAAAGCATGGGGTGGGGAGGACAGGTTCATATCCGACAGTGGTTCAGGAGGAAAGGGTTATCTCCCACCCCCTGCTCTCCCAGCACTGCAGACTTGATCTGAATGGGGGTGCTGACAGCTACATTTGTTGTTTTTTAAATAATTGCAGGAAATCTGATCACACAACTCCTACTTCCTCATCTTGCTGCATTTTTAGATTGTCTGGTCACCCATGAGCTCAAATAATTTCCTTCCAATTCATGCAGTGTAGAGTAAGTCAGAATATAGGAATATCTCCCCTCCCCTCTGCATAAGGCTCATTTGCAACTCTTGAATCATGTTGTTTGACAGTGGGTGCTATTTGTATTGGCTTTCAAGTCCTCTGTAGTTGAAGCGGCAACAGAAACAAAGCAGCACATGCGCAGTTCAATTTATTCCATTAAATCATAATCAGATGTGACTTTAAAGAGCTAATTTCTTTGTCTTGCTCTTGAACACCAAAAATAATAACAAAGCAAAATATTGGCAGCATATAGCAGCTTTGGCTTAGTGAGATTTCTTCCTTTAGAAAATAAGTACAGCTAATATGTCATAATAATTAATGCAAAATGCAAACATGGTTTGCAAAATGTTCATTAGATTCTTGTTCTGCTCAGCATTAGCTCACACATTTTGGTTGTATTTCTCTCTCTCTCTCATCACAGTATTGTCCAGCCTGCTGTCAGCGTGTGTTCTTTTTGTGCAGTAATATAGTCTACAGATTGATTTGTGTTAAGAGGCATTATGCAAATTTGTTCTTGCTGTTAAGATTTGCAGAAGTAATTTGTGTTTTTAACCTGTAGATAACACAATAATCCCAATATTTCTGAATGTTGCCATGCTTGTGGGAATGGTTAGGGAACACGTGATCGGACAGCAGCATGTTATTGCAAGTGTTGCTGAAATTGCTGCCATATGGGTTCTGGAGTGAGAAGTTCAATTCTTCCTTTATTATTTTTTTCTGAGTACATTTTGCTGCAGAAGCGGTCTAAAAGGGAATGATGCAACTTTACAGCTATGATGTCCACTGAGAAACAAGAAGTTTCTTTAATTCAGCTGCACCTTAGATGTTTCTCAACTTTCATATCTATATGAAGGTCCACTAAAATCTGCTCAGTTGGTGAGTGCATTCTCCACTTTAGACAATAGTATAATAGAACATATATAAAAATGCTGTAGAATCTAGAGAAACATTCTTTGTCTTGCATGCATGTGAGCAAATTCTTTAAAGGAGTTTAGCCTTGGGGAGGTCTGCTGAAAGTATTTCCAGGGGACAGACAGGGTAGCTTGTTCTTCAGAATAAAACACAAAGTTTGCTGATGTTCTAATCCACTTCCAGTGAAGAATGTCCTAGCTGAGTGTTTTGTTGCTGAAAACATCAAATATGTCTTGCAAGACAGTTGCTTGTAGTGCTTCCCAAATCTGCAGTTGGGCTCAAGTTTAGGAAAATTAATTCAGCAACCACAGCCAGACATATGCAAAGGCATTTGCAATTTAAAACCACAGCAAGTCAGGCTTGTGAAAACTATCCCCTTGGTACAACTTTGTTACCCCTACCTTTTATATCATCACCCAGTTGTAATGAAATAGAGCAAGTATATTGAGTATCTCTAGGAGCCATTAGAATTACAAGGCTTCCGAAATCCATAAAACACAAGGTTATTTGAGGGTTGGTTTTTTTTAGGCTCCTTAATCATAGTCACTTGTGGAAATATGAGGAACATGGAAAGAATGTGTTAATTAGGAATAATTTTTCTCAGAAACAACTCATTAAACAAACATGTTTCAGAATGTTAGGCCTGCCCGGAGATACAGTTGTAATATCCTATAGGATCTCTGTCAGTGAAAGTCAGTACTAAGGGTAAAGGATAGGTTTTGCCCTCACTGCAAAGTTGCTTCAAAGTGCATTGTGTTTTCCCCACATGAGAGAGTGCAATCATTCACTTATATGGGGGGGGGGCGGAGAGAGAGAGAGCGCACACATTCTGGGACATTGAGATGAGAGCTAAACCTTCTCCTTGTCCCCTGGTTAGCCCAGTGACATAAACCACTGAGAGTCAAGCTTGCTCCTGTGAGCAGAACTTGTCCCTATATCTGTCTAGCCTCATGAATGATGCTAGAATGTGACAAAACAATAACTTCATGGCCATTGCTAGGTACTTAAAAGATCCAGGCCCTGGGCTCACACACACACCCCTTTGATAACTAAACTCAGTCATCCCCCCCCCACCCAGAATTAAAATATAAGTCTCTAATATTATAATACAGCACCTCTGAAGATGGAAGCACCAGAGAGCTAGGTGAGGCTAGAAGCTCCCTCATGTTCTGTGCGGGTACCTCTGCTGCTTCACTTCCTTTTTGGAAGAGGTCATGGAGGAGGAGGAAGGTGGCTGATGGGATTTGGGGCTCTGAGAAGTTCATTGGGGGTCCATGCCCCATGGGTCACCCCCAATGACACCTGAATCACTGTATTGGCTGCCCCTTAATAACTGTTTTCTGGGTGACTCACACACACAAAAATTGGAATAAAACATACAATTAAATGCACATTAAAAACAAAAAGCCACACAAACATTTTAAAAAGATTTTTTAATCAGTCTAGATGTACAAGTACATCCCATGTATCTGGCACCTAAAATAACATAGTGATGGTGCCAGAAGAGTCTCACTGGGGAGGCTAATGCATGAATGAGATGCTGTGGCTGAAAAGGTCCTCTTCCTAGTAGACAGAAAGACAGACACACACGTCACCTCATTTTGCAAAGACACTCTAAGTAGGGCTTCCAAAGAAAAACTTAAGGTCCACGTAGGGACACATGGGGAAAGGTGCTTTCAGGTAACCTGGTCCCAAACCATTTAGGACTTTAAACTGGGCCCAGAAATGGACTGGGAGCCAGTGCAGCTAGGCAACCCTCCAGTCCCAGTTAATCTTGTGGCCCTTACAGAGCCTTAGGAACTCTTTAATAATGAAATCTAACAATATCTATAGCACTTTTAGCCTGCAAATTCTATACAGTATTATCACAATCACCCTTACTGAAGCTCAGGACTTCTTGATACATGATGCTGTGGTTTGTTCATAGACATAATATACACACAAGCATATGCTAGGAGGCTGTTCTCATGAGCAGCCAAGACAGGGCTAAAGCTGCCAAACCCAGGCTTCGCTGCCTGTGAGAACGGCCAGGAGCCTCACAGCTTCCAGCACTGCCTCGGCAGCAGACCCGGCTATGAAGCCTGGCTGTTAAACTATGTTAAGGCAGCAAGTGCTTCCTTAACCCCATTTAACTGAACATGTATCAGCACTGACTGCTTTCAGCCAGTGCTGAGACACTGAGGGGTGCCTGCCTGTCGCTGGGGGGATACCCACAATGCACTGGGTGCTCACGTGGTGCATTGTGAGATTTCTGGGGGCCAGGACACTGCGTCTCACCCCCCTGCAACTCTGTGCTGACTGGGGCAGCAGTAGATTGTCTGGGTGCGTGGTCTATGTGCCCAGCAACTGGGACCCGGTTGTCTGCAGGGGAGGTAAGCTTTTGCCACCGCCCTCCCAACTGGATCCCTGATCATGAGAAAGGGCCCTATGTGTGTGATATAGGACTGTACACGGAATTGGAACAATCCAGTCCTTAGCAGCAGCATTTGGCATCAACTAATTTTTGATGCAAAATTACTAATATGGTCTCCATGAAAAATACAAGTTTGTAATGTTTTGGGCTATATTGAAATCCATCCAATGATGCATGCCTCTCTGATGCGGCTGATGTCACAAAACTTGCTTGTTGAATCTGGGGGTGTGCCATATATGGAAAACACTGAAGAAAGGAAGACAGCAATGATGTGATTGACATCTCTGCTTCAATGCCTCAGATCTGCAGCTTGGTTCATCTCCCTTCCAATCACAGTACTTGGGGAGAGAGAGATAGAATTGTATAATACAAGGTGTCTGACCCAAAACTCCACCCTTAGGAACATAGGAAGCTGTCATATACCGAGTCAGACCATTGGTCCATCTAGCTCAGTATTGTCTACACAGACTGGCAGTGGCTTCTCCAAGGTTGCAGGCACGAGTCTCTCTCAGTCCTATCTTGATGGAGATGCCAGGCAGGGCACTTGAAACCTTCTGCAAGCAAGCATGCAGGTGCTCTTCCCAGAGTGGCCCCATCTCCTAAGGGAAACATCTTACAGTGCTCACACATCAAGTCTCCCATTCAAATGCAACCAGGGCAGACCCTTTTTAGCAGAGGGGACCATTCATGATTGCTACCACCCTTCAGTGAGCAACTCTTTAGGAGAGTGTTGGGAAAGTACTGCTTCCCAAAGGAAGTTGCAACTGGATATTGTTGACCTCATTTGAATGTATATATTCAAAGCAAAAATGTGAAGAGGGAGGGGAAGGTTTGCCTGCTTCTCTGAAACCCTGGCACTTCTGCATGAAATGGGGGTGATATAAAGCCCTAAGAAGGGTCTACCATCAGCTCAAAGAGAGGTCTACCATGCTTGGAAGTTTTATCTGATTCTGACTTAATACTATATTTTGATCATTTCCCATTATGGGATGATGCATTGACCAGATAATGACATATCTAATGATTCAGTCTGGGCTAGTACAATTATTGGATGCACAATTCGATGATCACTTGCTTTGGATCTGAATGGGATCAGATCTGATGGTTTCATCCATGCACAGCCCTAATGTGATATCTAATGACTTGTCTACACAATGTGGTATCTCCTGATTCATTGGAGTGTAACTACAACACTCCAGAGCTGTAGTGGCCTGAGCTGGTGACAGTGCAATCCAATGCATCCTTACTCAGACATAAGTCCCATTGTGTTCCATGGCCTTACTCTCAGATGTGTGCATAAGATTGCATTGTAACTCCATTAAAAAACAAAGAAACTAATGATGCAATACAATTTATCCGGATGCAAAGATACTGTATAAGTTTTCCAGAAAATTTGGAATTAAAATTAAATGTCTTCTCAGAAAGTTTACCATGCAGGTTTTCCAGATGCCCTCAGTAGATTGTAGATATGTATTAAGTGCTGCTTGCTGTTTGAATATATTTTGAGTTCAAAGAGGGTGATGTGATAGAATTATTCTTGCTCGATTCCACTTTCACTATACAGCAGATAGATTAAGGGCATTTTCTGTGGTTGAATTTTGACAAGGAATAGGGACAGGTTAGTCCAGTGGAGTGTTCCCCACATTTGGTGTCTGTTGGTCATTACTTGAAATATCAGAATGAATGAGTATATGTTATCAACACTGAACATGACTTTGTAGAGAATCTTAGCAAAGCAGCAGTGCGAGAGTGGGCCATATAAAATAAGAATGTTAATTAACTGTTTATAGTACACAAGAACAGCCCTGCTGGATCAGGCCCAAGGCCCATCTAGACCAGCATCCTGTTTCGCACAGTGGCCCACCAGATGCTGCTGGAGGCTTACAGCAGGAGTTGAGGGCATGCCCTCTCTCCTGCTGTTACTCCCCTGCAACTGGTACTCAGAGGCATCCTGCCTTTGAGGCTGGAGGTGGCCTATAGCCCTCCAACCAGTAGCCGATGACAGACCTCTCCTCCATTAAGTTATCCATACCCCTCTTTAAGCCATCCAGATTGTTGGCTGTCACCACATCTCATGGCAGAGAATCCTACAAGTTAATTATGCATTGTGTGAAAAAGTACTTCCATTTGTTGGTCCTAGATTTCCTGGAAATCAATTTCATGGGATGACCCCTGGTTCTAGTGTTGTGTGAGAGGGAGAAGAATTTCTCTGTCCACTTTCTCCACACTGTGCATGATTTTATAGACCTCTATCATGTCTCCCCACAGTCGTCTTTTTTCTAAAATACAAAGCCCCAGGTAGCCTTGCCTCATAAGAAAGGTGCTCTAGGCCCCTGATCATCTTGGTTGCCCTCTTCTGCACCTTTTCCAGTTGTACAGTGTCCTTTTTTAGATGTGGTGACCAGAATTGTACACAATACTCCAGGTGTGGCCACACCATAGCTTTGTATAAGGACATTATAATATTAGCAGTTTTATTTTCAGTCCCCTTCCTAATGATCTCTAGCATGGAATTAGCCTTTTTCACAGCTGCCGCACATTGAATCGACACTTTCAACGAGCTGTCCACCACAACCCCAAGATCCCTCTCCTGTTCAGTCACTGACAGCTCAGATCCCATCAGCGTATACTTGAAGTTGGGGTTTTTCATCCCAATGTGCATCACTTTAAACTTGCCAACACTGAACCGCATTTGCCATTTTGTCACCTACTCACCCAGGTTGGAGAGATCCTCTTGGAGCTCCTCACAATCCATTTTGGTTTTCACTACCCGAAAGAGTTTGGTATCATCTGCAGATTTGGCCACCTCACTGCTTACCCCTGCTTTTAGATCATTTATGAATAAATTAAAAAGCACCAGTCCCAGTACAAATCCCTGAGGGAACCCACTTCTTACTTCCCTCCATTGTGAAGACGCTCCATTTATCCCTACCCTCTGTTTCCTGTCTTTCAACCAGTTAGCAATCCACACATGTACTTGTCCCCTTATCCCATGACTGCTAAGATTTCTCAGGAGACTTTGATGAAGAACTTTGTCGAAAGCTTTTTGGAAGTCCAGGTAGACTATGTCAACTGATCACCTTAATCCACACACTTGTTGACACTCTCAAAGAACTCCAAAAGGTTGGTGAGGCAAGATTTACCTTTGCAAAAGCCATGCTGGTTCACTCCCAGCAGGGCCTGTTCTTCTATGTGCTTTACAATTTTATCCTTGAGGATGCTTTCCATCAATTTGCCAGGAACAGATGTTAAGATAACCGGCCTGTAATTTCCCGGGTTGCCCCTGGATCCCTTTTTGAAAATCGGTGTTACATTTGCTCCTTTCCAGTCCTCTGGTACAGATCCCAATTGCAGGTATAAGTTATATATTTTAGCAGTATGTGCAAGTACCTCCCCAGTTCTTTCAGTATCCAGTGAATCTTTATGTGGGGAGTGGCCATCATTCAGTGGTAGATTATCTGCTTTGCATGTAGAAGGTTCTATGTTGAATCCTAAGCTCTCTCTGAAGCCAAGGAGAGCTACTTCCAGTTAGTGTAGATAGAGGGGCGATTCTCACGATCAACAAAAATCAGGTTAGCATAGGCTAGCCCAATTTTTGTTGACCGTAAGAACCACCAGGCTCGCAGCCTAGCCCCGTGGTTCTTGAGCAGGTAACCCGCTCGAGAACCCCTGCTAAAAAGCAGGTTTGCGGAGCGAGCGCTCCAGCAAACCTGATTTTTAGGATTGTGAGTAGTTGCGGCGTGCCTTTGCGCTGTGTCTACTTATGAGTAGACCCCTGGCCCGGAGGCGAAAAGCCAGCTCCGGGAGTCTTCCCAGTATGCCCAGGGCATACTGGTGCTTGTGGGGGCCGCGTGGCCCCCGCTCCCCCCATCCCCCTGCGGCTCCATCACAGAGCTGGACATCATGTGGGCGGCTGATCTAGCCGCCCAGGGCTCCCTGCCCACTCGTGAGCGGGGAGAGCGGGCTTAGCCCGCTCTTCCCGCTCTCTGCCCCAAACTGGGTCTCACTGATCATGAGACCTGGTCCAGAGAATATTGAGCTAGACGGACTAATGGTCTGATTCAGTGTTGGACAACCATTTCATGTGCACATGTTAGTGGAGGCAGCCAATTTATCTTCACAGATGAGAATCTCCAGGGAATACAGCCCCTGTTGAAGTTTAATTCTTTGTAATGTGTATCCAGTGATCTCTCAAACTCCAAAGGGCTCGCTTTCCTCATTGATTATAAAGTGCCAGCATCTGAAGGGTTAACAGGGCCACATGATTAGTGATATGGTTTTGGTGGGAAATGGCATTCTTAGTCCCTTGTGGGGAGTTGGTTAAGTACCTTGTAAATGTGCAAACAATCTAGGACTGTAATTTATCTCCTTTAGCTCTTAGCAGCTGCAGAAGGGGCACTGCTGGGATTCCCATTAACACTTTGGGGGGTGGGGGTCAGCAGCACTGCTTGCTACTGCCTGCGTGACTAGCCAACTTTGGAAAACTTGCAGTCAAACAATGCAAGGTGAGCAAAGGAGCTCCTTTCCTCCTATGTCTGAAACAAAGAGTGTATTTGAGTTTGCAAAACTCTTCTCAAACCCCATCAGGTTTTTACTTAATAATAACAGTCACATTTTTAACCTTCTTTGGCAAACAGATTGAGAAGGCACTGTGGCACAGATCCAGGAACTGATCTAGCTGAGCCAACACACTTCTCACACTCAGACCTGGCCTCAGAGTCACATTCAACACTTTAAAAGCTAATAAATGTTTTATATTGGTGATTGGTCTATAGTAGTGCCACATATTTGTATCTCAGGCAGGTAAAGATGTCTGATAAACTCAGTTCCAGGAGCCCCAAGGGCTGGCATGAGATCTAGGATCCTTCTACTGTTTTAAATTTTATTTGACATTTGAATGTATCAGTTGTATTGGCCGAGGGCCACATCAGTGTAACTACTGAAACATTTACCATCATCATATTAAAAGCAATGGAACATGAAAAAAAATATCAACCAGTATAGTCTGGCCAGATTAGATTCTGCTCAGCCATATGAGGTTCAACAACTCAAACCATAAATCCAAAACCAAAATCTATATCTATAAATAAATCAAGGTATATATTAGTCTCTGCAGGATTTTTCTTATTTAACACTTTCCAAACTCATTGCCTACCTGCTTAGGATTATTATATTCAGGTTGTATAATGCTAAGGGGTAACATTTTTCAGTGACAGGCCAGAAGTTCTGAATAATCCAGGGCAAAGGAACAAAATCAAACCATTGAGCAAATATGTATTTAAGGAAAATAGAATAGGACATAGAACAAGGAAAACTTATCTTGGGTAATTTAGCTAATGCTTTGACTTAATATGGTCAACAAGCTATTTTACAGCCTTACAGGGGTTACCACCCAAAACTTGTTGCTTCTATGCAGTTAATACATACGGTAGGTAGGTTTGGTGGGCTGAAGTTTAACCTTTGCCTCCAGTAAGCTACTCTTTACTGAAGTACAACAATTTTTTGTAACATCAAGCTTACTGGAGCCAAAGTTTAAGGTTAATGTGCAGAGCCAAAATTAATGTACAGAACTGCACATGGCTGTGATTTGTCTCAGACATGCATGCAAAAAACTAAATTTCAGGCAGAAAACTTACTTTGAACTTGCACATTAAAGTCACTATCCTGAAATCCAAATTCTGAATTTGAAATTCCAAATATTTATCACAGACTTCACTCAGCTCCCTTTTTTGAAGCACAAGAAGTGCCCCTTCCCTTAGAGGAGTGCTGTTTGATATCCTCTTTTGGTATCTCTTCTTGTTCTATACTATACATTAATAAGCTTGCTTCCCTCACTTGGAGTGAAGATTTCCCTGATTTTTGAGGAGGAGTATCCCCATATTTTCATAATCCTCTCCCATGGTTCAGATATGGCACACATTTGTTTAACCATTGAGCCTATTAAAACTTTTATCATAAGAGTAGAGACACCAACAATTAATTCATTTGCCCATGTGTCTGGTTTGACTTTTCCCCACAGTGCGAGACCAGCAGTGATTTTTGCTCTTAGTGTATAATGAGCAAGTAAAAGAGATGGCTGTATAATCAAGAGAAAGTTTATATACCTGTCTTCTTATTTATTGTGATTGAGGAGCCAGTTCTTCACGACTCACAGGTTCTTCATGGTCGTGGAGTCTAGGAAGAGATCTTAGCTTGACAGATGATTTAGACATAAATCAGATCAAACTTATTGATCGGATTTATGTCCAGCATATTTGCATTGGCATTTTATTTGGGAGGGGGGCTTATTATCCCCTCATGTTGTGGATCTAGAGCCCAAACCACCATGTGCTTGGTGTCAGGAGATATCCCATAGAAACAAGGAAAGTGGGAATTGACAGTCAAGATCTTACTAGGTGGAACTATGCAGTGATTTTAGTTTGGATGGTGAAAGGAAAGAAGAGTATTTCTTTTCCCCCTTGTTGTCTGGATCACAAAACAAATTCTTTATCCAATCGGCAGTTCTAGTTTGGTATATCTTGATCCACCTCAGTTAGCTATAACACTTTAACCTGGATGATATTAGCTAGCCTATTAAATAACCTTAAATACTGAAAACCCTACTTCTCTAGAGGGACTGGATTAGATAACCTTCATTTTCTTCCAAACTCTACATATTTATGACTGTGACATTTCCCCCAGTATTCCAAATTAACCACAGAGTTCAAGCCAGAAAATAGACCCTTTTCCAATACATTCTCAGAGTTCATTCTGTCATTAGGAACTTTTTATAGATGCTTAACTTGCAGTTGTTACCTTTGATGTTTCTTCATAATGTTACATATGATTTCTGAATTGCTCTTTATTCTGCCTACTTTATACACACACCCCCAGAGGTGCTCTTACCACTGGACTTCTGGGTGGATGTCTAGGGCCTCCATGCCCCCTGGGGGCCCCCAGATCTTCTTTTGTCTGTCCCAGGTGGTGTGTGATCACCACTTGTGCTGCCAGCCTGCCCTGCGCTGGGCAGCCAAGCATGACTGATACCTGTACCAGGTGGCCAAGCGTGATCGCTGCTTTAGAGACAGAGCAAGGAAATAAATGTGGGATGGGAATGTTAAGTTGCATGTTGAAATGTTTCTGCTAATGCATAGTTGCATAAATATACATGTTTTATATTCTTACATTCTCTGCTAACTGAGCAAAGAGGCATCTTTTTAAAGTGGTGATTCTCTTTATTTAGCAGGGGGAGAGCAATTGGTCTTATCCAGCCCCAGCACAGCATCCCTCCAGTGGCTGTTGCTGGGGTCAACCTTATGTTTCTTTTTAGATTGTGAGCCCTTTGGGAACAGGGGACCATCTTATTTATGTATTTATTTTTCTGTGTAAACTGCTTTGAGAACTTTGGTGAAGAGCGGTATACAAATATTCATAATAGTAGCAGCTGCTGTTTGTGCCCTCAGGAACCCACATGTTAAAAATATTGCATGTGTCATAGTGTGTTGTCTGTGTAGGGGCATGATGCTTAACTTGCATCAGGTAGGCATGGGGAGGGGGCTTCTAAAGGTCTTTAGGTCCAGGCTCCAAAATTACCTAGGTGGTCTGCAACCCCCTAGGAAAAAATATGTTCTTTGAGGTAAAAGGTTATAGGATACAATTTTATTCTGTGTCTCTTTGCTTAAATATGACAAACATCAAGATAGTAATTGGGTGATGGATAGCTTTGAGCAGTCATTCTGAAAGAACGAGATTCCTGAAGAATCTTAAGATTCTTGAAGAACCTTAAGCCCATTCCTAATACCAGATGTCATCTAGACTATCTCTGCTAATTGGGCAAAGAGGCACCTTTCAAAGTGCTGGTTCTCGTATATTTAGCAGGGAGAGAGCAACTGTCATTATCTAGTCCTTCATAACATGAAGTAGCTGGATAAAATTGTGCCTTGGCATTCCAGTTTGGGAGTCTGTCTTCATTTTAGCTCATCTGTTACTAGTCTATGAAGCCATTCACACGACTTGGTTAAACTCACTTTCCCCCCAGATGAGTAATCACATATTTTCTGGGAGCACGGACTACACTCCCAGACTATCAGCGCTGCATGGTGCAGTGTGGAGCTCTGGAGACTGGGACATGTCGCAGCCTCTGGATATTCCACAATGCACTTCATGACAGGCACGATGCATTGGATTACCCCAGGAGAGGGGCACTCTAGGCACCAGTCTCTGTATCCACTGGGTCTGAATGTAGTCCTAGCGAACACACAATCCCAGAACCCCTCTTGTGTTTTCTTGTGCCATCTTTCTCATTCACTTTGCATCATTCATGCAACCTCCTCTTGTGCACAGGAATTTTTTCACAAAGGGCTTTTAAAGCCCTTTAGCTCACATCTCCCCTGGAATGGAGGATGTGGGCAGATTTACTCCAAAGTCCCTGAGAGTTTTCGGGGAGCACTTGTCACACTATTTGGGGTGTTCACTGTGTTAGTGAAGCCTAATTTATATCTGGGGTAAAAAAAATCCACTTTATGCTTTGGGTTTTTGGGATAACTTTAAGTTTGCAGTAAAGCCTCTCAGAAAACTCGTGATAAAGCCTGCTGTGTGGAGAACTCCCAGGAGAAGTTTACATCTAAAGAGGGTCAAGCACAGATCTAAACCTTATTTTAAAAGATGAGAAGAATTATTAATTTCTGACTGATTTCCTGTGTGTGTGTCAGGAGTGCAGGATTGTCAGTCCTCCTGTCTTATACTAGGGCATGCTTTTCATGCTTAGTTTAAGAAGATGAGATTCCACTACTTTTCAGCCAGATAAAAGCCATTGCTAAGATCTGGGGAAAGAGTAATAAATGCAGCCAAGGATTTTGGAGTACTTTAAGTTTCTCTCAGGTTCCTAAAGGCCAAATATTTTGTTACATACAGGCATGTTTAACAAGTGCTTTATTCCTTTTTAGCCTACTTTCCAGAAAGCAAACTTATGAGATCATCTGGCATTCTGTAAGGCTGTTCTGACAAACAGCCTAACCCAGGCTAGGGTGGCCCAGCCTGGGTTAGGCTGCTTGTGTGCAGTGCATGACCTGGCCTTTAGCTGAGGTTAAGGGCACAAGAGGGCAACCAAGATGATCAGGGGCCTAGAGCACCTTTCTTGTGAGGCAAGGCTACAACACCTGCGGCTTTTTCGTTTAGAAAAAAGACAGTCTATAAAATCATGCATGGTGTGGAGAAAGGAGAGAGAGAGAAATTCTTCTCCCTCTCCCATAACACTAGAACCAGGGGTCATCCCATGAAATTGATTGCCGGGAAATCTAGGACCAACAAACGGAAGCACTTTTTCACACAACGCATAATCCACTTGTGGAATTCTCTGCCACAAGATGTGGTGACAGCCAACAACCTGGATGGCTTTAAGAGGGGTTTGGATAACTTTATGGAGGAGAGGTCTGTCATCAGCTACTAGCTGGAGGGCTAAAGGCCACCTCCAGCCTCAAAGGCAGGATGCCTCTGAGTACCAGTTGCAGGGGAGTAACAGCAGGAGAGAGGGCATGCCCTCAACTCCTGCCTGTAGGCTCCCAGTGGCATCTGGTGGGCCACTGTGTGAAACAGGATGATGGACTAGATGGGCCTTGGGGCCTGATCCAGCAGGACTGTTCTTATGTAAACATGCTCTTAACCCTGGCGCCGGGGTCATGTGTGTGTCAAGCAGCCTGAGCAAACACAGAGTCAGGCACCTAGAGTGCCCAACTCATGGGGGTATCCCCTAATGCACCGTGCTCAGCATGTGGTGTATTTTGAGATATCTGGAGGCTGGGATGCATTGTCTCCAGAGATCCACGCTGCTTGGAGCAGTGCAGAGAATTTGTGAGCACAAGCCATGCTCTGAGCAGAATACTCCAAGCAGGAGAGCAGAGCTGGTCTTGTGGTAGGAAGTATGACTTTTCCCCTTAGCTAAGCAGGGTCTGTCCTGGTTACATATGAATGGGAGACTTGATGTGTGAGCACTATAAGATATTCCCCTTAGGGGGTGGAGCTGCTCTGGGGAAGGTGAGTTTGACCCTGCCTTCCCACCTGCACCCACAGTCATGTACATACCCTGTGTGTGCACATACCTCCTGTCAATTTCTCAGTGCCTGGACCAGTATAAACCAAAATGGGTACATAGGGATACTTCAACAACATAGTTTGTCATCCACCCCAATTCAAGATGGGAGACACATGAATATTTGAGGCTAACCTGTGAACCACACAACCAATTTGAACCAAATTTTCTACAGCCATAGGGACACCTTAATGGTATAGTTTGTAATGATAAGCTCCTCACCATACTATGCACAAAACATACAATAAAGAGCTTTAAACAATTTGGTATAATTTTATAATCAAAGACGTTATCAACCTAATAAAACAATTGGAAATCACAAATGAAGCTAAATATATTGCACTAGAGAAATGGTGAAATCCATTGTGGAGTATAATATAGTCTGTTCCAAACAAATCCACAACCGTGACCTACATTTCAATGTTAGTCTTTGTCAAGTGGAGAACAGTCTTACAAAAGTGACAACACTGGTCCAAATGCTCCAGAGTCCAGTAAAATGTACAGCCACCTCTGATAGTTCTAGAAAATTCACTAAGAGAACCAACTCCCATATGTTGACTACAATTCCTGGCATCCTCAGCTGCAATAGCCTTTGCTTGGGGATGCTGAGGGTTGTAGTCAACAACACCTGAGAATCCCTGTTAGAATCAACACTGTACCTAACCAATTTGAACCAAATTATCATACCTGGGCATAGACAAGGCAAAATCAAACAAGCAGGAGGTCAGGAGCCAAAGATCAATCTGTTAGGAGCAGGCAGGGTCAGGGTCAAAGTCCAAAAACAAGCAAAGGGTCAGCAGCCACAGAGAGCCAGAGCAGAACCAAGATAGCACATACCCACGATTAAGTTGCTTCAGCAAATAATGGAGGCCAAGTGAGGCCTTAAATGCAGAGCCAGCACTGCAGCCCCACCTGAGTCTGGAATGTTTTGAAGGGGTTGTGCCCTGTTTCTTAAGCACTGGCTGTGGCATAGCTGGGTGGTTGTTGGTGGGAATTGAGGTGTTTCTGGTTCATCCCCTGACTTGGAGGACATAGGCAAAGGTGTGTTGAGGGGGTCAGGGGAGGTGTTGGCATTTCCATTGGTGGAGGTGAGGGCCCCTCACAGCTTTCCTCCTCCCGTGAATCCTCTCAGTCAGAGTCTGGCTCAGGGGCCACAACCACTTCATTGTGAGAGCCTCAGGGGTCATGACCCCTTCATCTTGGGACTCCTCCATGTCAGTCTCAGGGTTCATTTTAAAATCTTGTCTCTGGGCCCAATCCAACCTTGCTACGCCCCTGCTCCACAGCAATACATTACAGCTCCAGTCTGTGTATTATTATCTGGCAATCTGCTCTTGTAATTTCTGCGGCTGAATTACAAGTGAATGCTGTGCTTACTCACACAGCAGCAAGTTATCCTGTGTGTGCGTGCGTGCGTGCGTGCATGCGTGCGCACATACACAAACATGTGCACCAGTGCAAAAGAAGCTGCCTTTTGAGTGTGTAGTATGATTTCTGACAATCGGTTCCTTGTGCAGTTGCTGATCATCCAGTTGTGTATTATCCCTGGAACGGTCAAGCCTAGCAGCAGACTCTTGGCAAGAGCAAAGTGGCTTCTGGCCCAACCCAAATAGCATCATTAGACCCAGTGGAGCAGCTGCTGTGGGTTTTGGCTTTCCTCTTATGTTTCCGGTTATCTCCATCAGGTTGTTTACTCTCCTTTTCCTGCTCTATGATTGTAGAGCAGTTCTGGGTAATGTTTGAGATTGCATCATGGAATTAAAATCATTTTGCTTCAAAGGAATAGTGGGGAGGAGTTTGAAAGCATTTCTGGCAGGCTGAGGATGGATGAGCGGATATTGAAAGCAGGCTGGCAGCAGGCTTTGCACGTTGCACAATTGAGTCCTGACCATGTGAAGACAAATACAAACAGTGGCTTGTGTTTGCACATAAGGTCTTTGTGGACCAGTATCCCAGGCCCTATACTTTACACCCTTGGATCTGAGCAGAGAGTTGTTGGTGTGAGTTTGGCTAGAGTGGGTGTGTGGAGGGGGGAGACTATGCTGAGCATTTTGAAATGAATTGAACTGTGCAAACATTCCACTGAAAAGCTCTCAGGGTGATGCTTTAGAACAGATATCCAGCCCCTTGTAACACAACTGCTGAAATTTAAAAAGCAACTTTCACGCTGGAGCAAGCCGAACAAAAGAGGACAAATAAAATAGACTTGAATGGGGTTTTGTTTGTTTGTTTTTGTAGCTCAGCTAATATTTCAGCAATTGTCCTGGCCAGGAATGTGGGGTTTTCCCTTCAGAATTAATTTGAGTGAAACATGAGAAGGCTCATAGTTGGGTGAAAGCCACCCCAGCTCCCACCCCCAAATCTGGATGCATAAAACTCTTAGGCTGTGAAATTGTACAAGGCACAGTTGTTTCTTGCTACAGTTCTGACATTTCTGTACTTAGATAATTGTAAACCAAGTGTAATCCACCACTTTTGGGTCCAGAAAACTGAAATCAAAATGTTTGATAAAAGTTAGGACTGTCAGTCAATTAAAACATGTTAGCAGTTTTAATAATCTAACTTTTATCTGGTCAGTTCATTTGTACATTACATTTAAACATATTTGCATATTTCTAAAACATTAGTGTAAGTTGCCTTCAGGATATATTTAAGAAAATATTAGACAAGTTCATAAACAAAACTCCCACTCATTATTATTATTTTTTAAAAGAAAGACCATCTTTTGTATTTTATATTTCATTCAGTAATGCAGTACATAGCCAAACCACAAAAGCCTCAAAAACAAACAAGGGTAATCTTAAATTTCAGCTCCACTAATTCAAATTGGAACCCACCAGTTAATCAAGTAAAGCTTTAGTCAGTTGGTCAACCATTTACACTGACTAAAACTGATAGCCCTAATTTTTTTTTAATGTATTTATTAAAAATGTCATAAGGCTTCTGGGCTGGTGCAGGCAGATTCAAAAGACCTACACTCACTACATTTTAGTTGAAAAGAGGGCTATTCTAATAGCTCTGAACCATACATTTGCAATCGTATGCACACGGAAATATAGCAAACAACCATTTATTCTGAATTGTCAGGGCAGAAATACAGAAGTTAAGAAGTTAAGCACTTTATTGCTCTAGTTACAGCTGAGGTAAACTATTGGTGTTTGAGAATGAGTGGACTGTACAGGACTGAAGTACTTTAAGGATGAAGTAAACTACTACTGCTATTTGAGAGCACAAATGTGAATGTGAACATACCCAGTTTTCATGAGGACGTATTTGTTTTATAAGGCGATAAAGAAAATCCTGCAGTACAAGAGTCCAGAAGCAATGTGTATGTATGTTTGTATATTGTATAATTAAAACTAAAGAAGGGCTTACACAAAGTAGAAAGAAGGAAATATAAATAAGGATAAGTAAGAGGGAAGATATGTTGGAGTAAACCAGAGGGATAAAAGAATGTTAGTAAGCTATTAAGGAATAATCACACTATATTAGCATATTATATTGTAAGAAGGGAACATATTTAATCTACCAAAGATATGGCTGAGTAGGGATGTTGATGACTGTTTTTTAATTTAAAAATGCAAAAGATTGTTATCTGTGGATATTAATCTGTAGCAGCAATTCTATCAAGCTGAAAGGAAATGGTTCATCAAATGATGAGAGATTGAGGTCGTTCACACAACCAAACATTCCTGGTTTGGGGGGAGGGCAGGAGCCTTCCTGCCTCCCCCCACATAACCAGTGGAATAAGGACTAGAATAAAGAATAAGGACTGGAATAAGGACTAGAATAAGGACTGGAATAAAAAATAAGGACTAAAGGGAGCTAAAAGGCGAAATGGTACAAGTGATATGATTGTATGTTTGTTTATACATTTATATTCTGCTCTTCCTCTTCCAGAGCAGGGTACATAGTTATGTTTCTCCTCACAACAACCCTGTGAGGTAGGTTAGTTGTGCTGTGCCTCTGATATTTCTCCTTTTACTAAAAATGTCAGGTTGTTCCACCTAACTGAATGGGGGAAGAAGTCCCAGAACAGAGCATGCCACTATCCCATAAAGTCCTGGGCTTCCCAGCACTGCACGCTCACATGACTGGCACGCGAGCACTCCGGGAGTGGCGGTGGTGGGGATCAGGCTGTGGCCTCCTGCACCCCACAATGCACCATGTAAAGAGCATGGTGCACTGGGGAATTTCCCCAGTGCTTGGCACTCTTGGTGCCTGGCTCTATGGATGCTCAGGCTGCAGACAGCCCAAGCATTCACATGACCAGGGAGTGGGGTAGAAGGGCATGTTCATGCCCTTCTACCTCACTATTAACCCTGGCTACCGTGGTGCAGAGCACCAGGATTGGGACTGATCCTGGCACTCCACATGACCAGCCCTCCCTGGATAGGGCTGGTCATGTGAACGACCTTATTGTGTAGGTTATATAACATGATGTGTGAAAATAAACCACGTTTGAACCTAGGGAGAAGGCTAGCAAGACAGGATTCATGCTATGTATTAGCAACCTGCTGCTAGGTCAGGGATATTACATTAAGAGGTTTTCTGACTCTGGAACAGAGCAGTATCTTGGTCTTTCTAGATGGGTGGCACCTATCTCCTCTTTCTGTCCAAGATACATAATCAGTTACCTTTTTTGTATCGTAGAAACACACATTTCTATTTTTGGGTTGATATTTACAGTAGGTAAATTTATGCTTGTAAGGTGGAGCATAATAATAACCATAACCACAATCATGACAATAGTATTCATCCCTTTGTCCAAGGAGCTCAGAGACGTTTACACAGAGCTCCTTGCTCCTTGGTGACCTCCACTAGGGGTGTGCATGAATCAAAAGTCACAGTTCGGCTTGAATTTGAGCCGAGCCGCATGCTGCCGAACCAGTTAGCTTGCCGAACCAACAAGCTTGTCCAGTCTGTTTGACTGAACTGGTTTGGCAGTTAGACAACTAATACTTGTAAAGGGGAATCCATTTAGGATTCTCCTTTACAAGTAAAGCGGGGGGAGGGGAGTCCTGGCTTCTGTGAAAGGGCAGCTGGGGGGTGGCGAGAGAGGAAGATAAAGGGTGTTCTTACTGCCCATCATAGCTGCCGGCATTGCTGCTCATCCCCCCCTGCAGCCCATATCACAAGTGCAAGCAATCCTCTCTTTCTTATTTATTTATTTAATTTGTACACCGCCCCAAACTTTCGTCTCTGGGTGGTTAACACTAGCATAAACAAGTTAAAAACACATACAAAAACTTAAAATAATTTAACAATTTAAAATAAAACAGAGATTAAAACCTAAATAATTTCAAAAGGCTGAGAAAGCTTGGGCAAAAAGTTGGGTTTTCAGGTGTTTTTTGAAAATTGCCAAAGATGGGTAGGATTGTATCTCAGCAGGGAGCACATGCCACAATCTCAGGGCAGTGACCGAGAAGGCCCATCTCTGTGTAGCCACCAAACGAGTTGGCGGTAACTGGAGACAGACCCCTTCAGATGCCCTCAATGGGTGGTGGGGCTCATAGTGAAGAAGACGCTCTCTTAGATACCCAGGGCCTAAGCCGTTAAGGGCTTTATAAGTTATAACTAGCACTTTGTATTTTGTCCGGAAACCTATTGGCAGCCAGTGTAGCTCCATCAATAAAGGAGTAATATGGTCTCTCCGAGATGACCCAGAGACCAACCTGGCTGCACTTTACCAAGCTACCTGCACAGTTACCAAGCTGCCCCTGGTTTGGTCTGCGATCAAGCTGCTGAACTGGCCTGGTTCGAGGTGATCCAGTTCAGCGCCACCCCTAACCTCGTGAACACCCCTAACCTCCATTCTAGATCCTTGCCTAGCATCAGAAATGGAACTATGTCAGGTACGATTCAGGCCATTTTTTGCTTTAATGTGTAGAAAGGGGTAAGAAAACATGTAGTTAGTTAGTTTGCCTAACATTATATAGTTCTGTATACAAGGCGTGACAAACAGTTGTTTTCATTAGCAGTGTGGACTGAAACAAGGGTCCCTTCTACTGAGACATTTACCTCCTGATACTTGTTTATAACCTCCCCCACCAACCTCTTTGTCCAAAGAGGTATTACTTTAAAACAGTGCTAATGGAGACCTTCAAAATATCTAATTGAGATACTGATAATGAAAAATCTATAACAAAAGTGTGTCCAGAAATGCACATCTGTTCTTTGTAAATAGCTTTTTTTGGAATACAGACCATTGGCTTTCCAGCGGTTCTTGACCTTGACAAGAGTAGCAGAGTGGTTGTAAGGTCAATGCTGATAAAGATTCCTGTTTTTACTACATCCTTAGAGCAGTGTCTCCTAATGTAAGAAAGGATGTGCAGATTGATTAACCTGCATGAGTTCACACTGATGTATTTTTAGAATTGAGACTGTTGTAGCAGCCAAGCAAAAGAACACAAAATGCAATAAATGTTATTTTATTTATTGCAAACAAAAAATAAAGATGGTATGAATTAATAAGATGCCAATAGTATTATTATATACTGTTTTCTTTTATCATCTTCATTTGTCTGTTCAGTATAATTTGAGTATACATTTAGTCATTAACTATGGTAGGAATCAAAGTATTCCATTAGTGGGTGTGTGGAATGAAGCAGTTTTGAGGAATATCAGCAGAAAACTGACAGCTAGGGAGTTAATGTGACTGGTATAAATTGTTAGCATAAACTTGTGAATTTGCATAATATGTTGCATACAGACAGAGATCTGGATTACTGGGAGAGATAAAGTGGAGGAAAAGGAAAGGTTGTGCCATTGAGTCAGTGTCAACTCCTGGCATCCACAGAGCCCTGTGGTTTTCTTGGTAGAATACAGGAGTGGTTTGCCATTGCTTTCTCCCGCACAGTATGAGATGATGCCTTTTTAGCACCTTCCTTTAGCTCTGCTGCCCAATATAGGAGTTTCCCACCCATATTCTGGGAAACACACCAGCGGGGATTCAAACCAACAGCCTCCTGCTCTCTAGGTAGATTGCTTCCCCGCTGCGCCATTAGGTGGCACACTGTCTGGCAGAGATAGACCGGTTTAATTCTGGAACATGCTCTGCTCTGCTTATAAAGGCAGAACAGAAAAAATGGCTACAAAGCTGGGGGTACCAGAAAAACAAATGATTGTCCTACAGTGCAAAAATACTTCTTAAAAAACTGAGAGATGACCAGACCCAAAACCAAGGAAGCCTCCACACAAACAAAAAAGGCCAAACAAAAAGATGTACCTCAGAGGTATTTAAAAGTGGCAAAGGTGGTGTCAGCCTTAGCATAAATTCCTGAGCAGCATATGGGAAAGGATTTTATTATTTTGCTAAAATTGTAAACGTAAGATAGAAAAATTCAAGGCAAAGATATGTTTTCACTGGCAGACACAGATAAACTCATATGCATCCTGGAAGCTCTATAAGGTATATGCTATGTAGAACTGATCACCAAAAAGTTAATTTTTACAGGGACACAAATTTTTTAACCAATGCTAAAGATTGTACGCTGAAGTATCTCAACATTCAAATACTGAACTAGAAACATACTTTGGGAAAAGACTGCAAGTGCTTAGCAAATGCAATCTGAATTGCAAAAATAAAAATAAGGAGCTCAATTGGAATTCCACATGATGCACAAGCTGTACGACTCGACGGCACATTTTACCTTTACTCTAAGGGCCAAAATGAGTATAAATTTGCTACAAAGAGTTAAAAATGATATAAATAGACCCAATAAGATCAATGAGTTTCTGATTCCAGATGTTTCAAGGCCTAGGTTGTTTACCAGAGCAATACTTCATAAAAATATATCCATAGGTATCATTTTAAATTAATGTATCTTGAATGGTTCTAGTGGTACTGAAGGACAACATACAAATAATATTAAATTGTATAGAAAAACTGAAAGTGATGGTCAGGGTAGAAGAACCTACAGCATGGATCAGCCCTCTAGTCAGGAATATAAAAGTCATTTCGACGCCTGGCAGGGCCTAGGTAAGATTATTTATTATTATTATTATTATTATTATTAACATTTTATATCCCACTCTTCCTCCAAGGAGCCCAGAGCGGTGTACTACATACTTAAGTTTCTCCTCACAACAACCCTGTGAAGTAGGTTAGGCTGAGAGAAAAGTGACTGGCCCAGAGTTACCCAGCAAGTATCATAACTGAATGGGGATTTGAACTCGGATCTCCCTGGTCCTAGTCCAGCACTCTAACCACTACACCACAGTGGCTCTCTTATATTTAGATTCAACTCCAAGAGAAATATTTCAGTTGTTTTTGTCATAGCACATTTCAGTTGTCATTTTTCATAAAAGAAATCACAAGTAAATTAGCAGGAATAGTCCATGGAGTTAAAAAGGAATATTTCTGGGGATATTTTTTTTAAAAGTTGAATTCATTCTGCCTTCCTTTAGTTTTCATTCAAGAATGTTGGTAATTAACAAACCTATTATTACATTTAATGACTTTAGATATCAACTAGACATTTAATTGATGTGTTACCATATAACTCTTTTATCTTTAATATTTGCTATTTTTTGTCCTATATTGTAAAACAATACATCAACAAGAACTGCAATTTTATGCACACATGGAAGCAAGATCCCAAATTCAATGGGACTTCATCTGTCTATCTATCTATCTATCTATCTATCATATTTGTACACCATCCCAAACTTGCATCTCTGGACGATTTACAGCAACATAAAACAAATTAAGAGAAAAATTAAAACAATTTAAAATCACAAGTCTAGTTAAAAAGCTTAGGTGGATAAATGTGACAACTTTTAAAAAGTTGTCAAAGATGGGAAGGCTCTTATTTCAGCAAGAAGCACATGCCAGAATCTTGGGGTGGCATCAGTGAAGGCCTGTCCCTGTGTAGCCACCAGATCAGCTGGTGGCAACTGCAGATGAACCTCTCCAGATGATCTCAATTGGCAATGGGGCTCATAGTGAAGAAGATGTTCTCTTAAATGCCCCGTGCCTAAACTATTTAGGGATTTATAGGTTATAACCAGCACCTTGTATTTTGCCCAGAAACTTATTGGTAGCCAGTTTATCTCTTTTAATAGAGGAGTAATATTGTCTCTTCAATAGTACTGCAGACCAACCTGGCTGCCGCATTCTGTACCAAATGCAGTTTTTGGACTACGTACAAAGGCAGCCCCACAAAGAGCACATTGCAGTAGTCAGTATGGACATTACAAGCATTATAAGGTCTCAAGAAAGAGACACAGGTGTATCAGTGAAGCTGATAAAAAGCACTCCTGGCCGCTGTCTCAACCTGGGACATCAGGGAGAGATATGAATCAAGAAGCACTCCCAGATTGTGTACCTGTTCATTCTGGGGAAGTGTGATCCTACCCAGAACTGGCAGATCAAAGTTGTCTCCTGAGTTCCAATCCCACACAATAAGTAAGGTAAAGGTAAAGTGTGCTGTCAAGTTGATGTCGACTCCTTGCAACCACAGAGCCCTGTGGTTGTCTTTGGTAGAAAACAGGAGGGGTTTACAATTGCCATCTCCCATGCAGTAGGAGATGATGCTCTTCAGCATCTTCCTATATTGCTGCTGTCTGATATAGGTGTTTCCCATAGTCTGGGAAACATACCAGTGGGGATTTGAACCGGCAACCTCTGGCTTGCTAGTCAAGTCATTTCCCTGCTGTGCCATTAGGTGTCTACCTCCATCTTATTTGGATTCAGTCTATTCCTCCTCCAGCCCATCACTGCCTCCAGGCAGGTATTTAGGGAGGTTGTGCCTTCTCCCGATGATGATGACATGGAGAAACAGATCTGGGTATACTTACCATACTGATAACATCCTGCAGCAAATCTCCTGATGGTCTCTCCCAGTGGTTTCATTTAGATGTTAGAGTATTAGAGACAGTATGGCGCCCTGGGAGACTCCATATATAAGAGTTCACATTTTGAAGAACAATCTCCAGTCAACACCATCTGGAATCTGCCTGAGAGGTAGGAGTGGAACCACTGCAAAGCAGTGCCTCCCGCTTTCAACCCCCTCAGACTCTCCAGAAAGATACTATGCTCAATAGTATTGAAAGCTGCCATGAGATCCAAAAGGACCAACAGTCACACTCCCTCTGCCAATTCCCTGTTGGTGATAATCCATCAGGCCAAGCTGGGCAGTCTACTTCCAAAGGACTTACTTCTGAGTAAACTTGCATAAGCACTAAATGGCTCTGAACTCAAATGCTTAATCTGAAGGGGGAAATTACCCAAAGAACTGTCAAAAAAGCCCTATTCAGAAATTGAGGCTGTTCTCATGAGCAGCCTAGCCAAGGTTAGGGCAGCCTCGTCTGAGCTAGGCTGCTCATGCGGAGTGCTGGGAACCATCTGGATCCCGGCACTTTCACCCAGCCTAACTCGACTTCCTAGCCCAGCTCTTAGCTGAATTTAAGGGAGCGTTGGCTGCTGGGATCGTGTGTCTCCTCGGGCTGCACACAGCCCAATCATCTATCTCCTCGGGCATTCTGACCAGGGAATACCCCCTCATCGTGCAGTGCCTTGTGGGATATCTGAAGCCTGGGAAAATGAGTCCTGGTCTCTGTGGGCGTGTGGCTCACACACAAAAGACACAAACATCTATCATCTGGGGGAAGGTAGGTTGAACTTTGCCTTCCACCCCTGCCCACCTTCCCCACCCTGGTATTGATAGTGTGAAAAACCTCATTATGTTGTATGTGCATACAGGTGTCTATACCCATGTACATGTTTTGGGGTGAATGACTGTACATGCATTCATTTAAAAAGTGAACCTGGGTACAGGCCCCCTTACATGTGGGGTACAGATAGGAAGTATACTACTGTATGTGTGTTGAACATCATGTGTGAATAACTATTTGTGCACACGTCTGTATGTGTTCACACTCTACACAGATTGTATATGTGCTGAACATAATGTGTAAATAGGGTTTAATTGCATGTGCTCAAGAGGAATTTAGACTTCTATTTCTGAAACTGCAGATCCCCCTCTTGCCATCTGATTTGCAGCTTTTGAAACTGAGGGAGCTTTCAAAAGCTGGTTGTGGCATGGCGTGTGTGTGTGTGTATATGTGTGTGTGTGTGTGCGCGCGTGCGCGTTGTGGGAGGGTTGCTATTCAAAGGAAAAAGTCAAAAATTTCAGGCCCTTTGGGGGTGTTCCCACAGTAGCTCTTTGGATTCTGGCCCAAGGGGCGGAGTTCAGGCAGAAGAGAACACTATGTCAACAAATTAAGTTATTAGAATGAGACACTTCAGAAAAGCATTAACAATGGGGATGGAAACATGTAAACAAAACTTGTCTGACTGAGACAGTAGGCTGATCCATCATAGCTCCCAGGCCAAGCAACCATTCTTATGCAAGAAAATATATTTAGCATAAAGTTTGTTGTAGTTTAGTTTACGCTTGTTCCTAGATAACCAAGAAAGAAGACTAGGTCAAATTGGATTTACAGAGATATCTCAGTTGAGTCTATCGGTGTAACATCACTTTTTATTTTAATTTTAGGATTAATCTAGGTTGCTACTCCACTCTTCTCATGACTCCTGTGCCTGCATGAGAGGCAGCAATTCAAAGAAAAATTCCATTCACTGTATTTCCATGTAGGAAAAAGTGGTACCTGTTGAATATTTGCATATCATGCAGCTCTTTAAGTCAAAGGAACTCTTTCAGAGGAAAGGGGGGGGGGGAAAGGTGGCAACTCTAATTGAAAAGTATACATTTTTGCTTTCTGTTGACAAATTTGTTGTTGAGGCTGTGATAAATTGATTATCTTTTCATATACTAACAGATGCTTTGTTTAAATAGAATTTCTTTTTAAATTAATGCCTTTTTCCACAGACAATCTACATTTCCTTGTATCAGATGCATTTTAAATAGAGTTGCCACCTTTTCTCCTAAATAGCATTCTACAGAAGGCAGAAGCTTTTCACCTTACTGCATTTCCATGATGGGAAAGTTGCACATGTTGAAATTCTACTACCTGTCATACTACAATTGAATACAAAACTTCTGTCACAAAAAATGATGGCAACACTATTTACTTTTAACATTCATTTTTACTTTTAAAAAGATATTTCTCTCTCTCTCTCTCTCTCTCTCTCTCTTATTTATATACCACCCAAAACTCTCGTCTCTAGATGGTTTACAATACATTTACAATACTTACCCTGTTTTTTTCTAAAACTTTCCAAAATGGCCTCCAAACAGTTAAAACACATTAAAGACAAAACATATTAATTAAAATATTAGCATCACTAAGGCATCAGCAACCAATTAGTTTTTATTTACTTTTAAAGATTTATATGTTTATGAGGCTGGTGGTATTAATTTTGGGCTTTTATAAAAAATGAATTAGGTTCTAATATTGCTCCTGTAGTTTACTTTAGATGTAAGCAGGCAGGAAAACTGAGTCCCCACTCCCCACTCTGGAACTGGTTTATTTGTATGCCTGTTCCAATCATAGGCAATTTGATTAATAATCTCAGATTGTAAATGTGATGGAGGAATTATGATGCATTCTTGATGTAGCTGCAGTCTCATTGTACCTTTGATTTAAAGAGATCAACAACTAAGTGTAAAATCATCTTGTCTTTTAGATTACCCTTGTTAGGCAGCAGAATGAGCATTCTGTTCTAATTACTCTGCCTTCTCCTATGATTCTCCCTTCATTTACCATAATCCTACATGGGTGTAATTCCATTAAATTCATTAATTCTACTCCTGATTTATATCAGTGCAAGTGAAAGTAGTCCCAGATGGCCTGCTGTTGCCCTTTGCCCTTGCAGAGTCCTTCTGTGAGGGGAAAGTGGGAATAAAATCCCTAATCCCTGTCAGAATGTTGGAAACTCATTTTGCACTGTTGTAAATAAGCAGATGCTATACAGATTACAGGCCACTTAAATCCATCTCTTTATGTAAGTGGATGACACTGTTTTTCCCATCTCAGATGTATCTTTGGATAGATTTATCTTTCAGAATTTCAGTCTTCTAAAAACTGTTTCCATCAGTGAGGAGGGAATTGTTTGTTTTATAACCCCAGCACTCTGCGTCTGTCACTAGGAGTTTTGCTCATTATATACAAAGGCATAGGGGGTGGTAGGTGGAACTGTATGTTTTCCAGGAGAAGTGGACAATGCAACTTGTATGAATGAACGGCTGTTAGTGCTCCTGAAGTGGACAATGGGGGAAAAACTGCCGACACAAAACGAACAGGCTTCCAAGCTTCTCAGAGGCTGAGCCATTCTCCTGAGAGTTTAATTTTTGGGAAGCTTTAACATCACAAGCGTACCCAGCACTGAAAGAAAGAAAGGTCAGCTAATCCCTCACAACATCTGAATGAATTCAGGCCTAGAAGTGAGATTACGCAGAAGGGACGGGGAGGACGGGAAAAGCTGCATGGATACAAGGACCCTTCCCATAGCCAGACATACTTTCTAAAGAACTTGAGAATTTATTCCATTTGCCTTTCCCTGGAAAGAGGAGGAGGAGGGGTGGGTGGCTGGCTGGATGCATGGATGGAGAGAAGAGCCTAAACCATCATCTCTCATCTACCACCACCACTACTGAGCCCAGACTCTCACAAAACTGTCTAGCATCTCAGCTGAACATGGGATTAGCCAGGAGGAGGAAGCAGGCAGAAGGGCAACTAAGATCCCTAAACCTGAGCGATATAGTTGCATGGTAGCATATGTGAACTTTATTTTCAAAACCCATGATGAAATGTGTCTCATGCCTTTTTTGAGTTGAGCCTTTGATTCATTATTAAAACCTGCTGCCATGCTGCAGGTTCACACCAGTGAATAAAGAGATAAGACAGAAGCTTTCCAAAAAAGGACTGCAGCTTTAGTCACTGTTTAACTGTTAAATAGTTAAATACAGTTAAATTGTTAATAAGAAGTAATAATCCATATCTGACATATTTATAGTGTGGATATATTCTGTGGAAGGGATCATGGGGAAGGGATCTGTTTCCCCCTTCAAAATCTTTGGACAAGGTTAGAAATGTAAGAGCTTAAGGAACTGTCCTGCCACCTCCTCAATGCCTCACCCCTCATAGTGCAATGAGGGATGCCATACCCTCAGTCACCCCTGCCCCGAGTTACTTGCTCTGGGAGAGTGATGCAGGCATGACCCAGAAATGTCCTGCCTTCTAGCTAACTAGGAATGATGTAGAGTGTCTTATAATTATCATGTGTTTATACAGCACTTTAAATATGCAATCTATATGTTCTTCCTCACAGGAGCCTGAACAATAAATCATTTCTTCCATTTTACAGACTAAGACCAAGGCTGATCTGGCATGTCCAAACCACAAAGGGGGTTGTGTTGTGATTTGAATGTGACTGAGCCTCCCAACAAAATAGGCTGCAGCCAGACTAAATTACTCTGAATAACTCACCATTAGATCACACTGAGGAGATTCTCATGATTGGGCAAAAGTGGGCTAAGGGTGCACTCACATGGGGCATCCTGGAACTTCCGGGCGGTGCGCGGCCCCTGATCCCCGCAGCCCCTGCCGGCTCTGTGACAGAGCCAGCAGTCGTGTGGTTGGCCAATCCGGACACCCAGGGCTGTCTGGAGATCATCTGCAGGGAGAGCGGGCTAAGCCCGCTCTCCCCGCAAACCCTTTTAAGGCGGATCTCACTGATCGTGAGACTCACCTCACTGGCTTTCAGCCATCAGCAGATAATGGCAGGTATTTTGGAAAATTGTGTTAAGCCTAGTTTGGATATAGTAGTGAGAGGGAGGCAGCTGTGGACCACAGCAGCAAGACTGAAACTTCTGCATAAGGAGCTATTATGATGCACTTAATAGGAAAGATGTATCTCCTGGGGGCAATTAACCCCATGCTGTAAGGAAGGGAAACCCACTCCCCATGTAACATTCTCTGAGCAACATTTGGATCAGCACCCTTTGCTTAGGTCCAAGAAGGGGCCTCTTTTGTGGCTTCTGAGGGGGACCTCAGAGCCATGAGAATGGTCCAGGGCTGTGCAGACAGAAGCAGCCAGCTCTATTATGCTTTGCACCCACAATCCATTGTGAATCCTGGGGTGATGACATGACAGCCCCACTAAGGGCTCTCTTTTCTTCTGCAAATCAACTGTCCTTCTCAATGCTGGAAGAACCGAGTCCCATTGAATGGCGGAGAGAGGCACCCCCCGGGTTGTGGATGCACAGTGGATGAGCCATGGTAACCTGGCTGCCAGTGTGACAACAACACAGACACCCAGACCTTGGCTGTTCCTGCCAGGCTCTGTGTCCTCCCCAGATTGGGTATTCAGGCCAGAGGGTTTTTCTCCATTGACCCCGGAACACTGTTCTGCATGGGAGAATTCTTTTTCTTATTCTTTCTTTCTCGCCGCCCACCCCACATTTCTTCTTCTTTTTGAACTGCAGTATCAAATGTTTGGAGCTCAGAGCACTTGTTACCCACCAACAAATCATTAATTTAATTCAGCCAGGCTGTAATTCCCCCAAATGGAGACCATAATCAGGAATTCTCACTGCAAGGAAGAAAAAAAAGAAAGAGGAATTTCTGATACCTTTGGACCAGCTTAAGTACATTTATAAATGTGCTGTTTCTGATACCACTGAATTCATAATCAGTGTCTAATTAAGAATGATGGTGGAGATCTGGCTGCAGAGTTCCATCAGTGTGTTTGAGGAATACCTAAGTGTGTGCCTAGAGGCAGCAGTGCCAAAATACTGCATGGGATGTGAGTGGGTGTGGGTTATGATGTTTTTAACTCTTATTAAAAAGAGTGCGGTAACTCAATCCAGCTGCCCCTTGCTGCTCTCTAACATACAGCCAATGCCATGGCTCTCTAACAGATAAGCATTGTTATGCAGACCTGGCCCAAGCCAAGTCTGAGGAAGAGGGAAATGTTACTTTAGAAGGGACCCCTTCCGTGGAAGATGAGCCCATATCCTCCTGTACAGGGGACACTCCTCGGGGGGTGGGGAGCTCCTTGTAGTGGGAGATTCAGTCATTAGAGGTATAGGGAGATGGGTTTGTGACCCGCATGTTGACCGCACGGCGACTTGCCTGCCTGGTGTGAAGGTTGCGGACATCATGCAGCGTCTAGATAGGCTTTTAGGCAGTGCTGGGGAGGAGACAGCTGTCATAGTGCACGTCAGCACCAACAATGTGGGGAAATGTACAGTCGGGAGGTCTTGGAAGCCAAATTTAGGCTGATCGGTAGCGTATTGAAGTCCAGGACCCCCAAGGTAGCATTCTCAGAAATGCTACCTGTTCCACGTGCAGGTACAGTGACATAGGCAGAGCTGAGGGGTTTCAATGCATGGATGAGACGTTGGTGCCAGGAGGAGGGGTTTAGATTTGTTAGGCAATGGGATACATTTTGGGGCAAGCAAGGCCTGTACAAAAGGGATGGGCTGCACTTGAACCAGTGGATGGAACCAGACTGCTGGCGCTTAAAATCAAAGAGGTTGCAGAGCAACTTTTAAAATGACGCCTGGGGAATAGCTGACAGGAGCTGGGCAGTGTCCGGTTCAGCAAATGTCATCCGTTAAAGTGCAAGGGTGCAAAGGATTCAGATAAAACAGAAGGGGACAGAGCAGAACCACATAAAGAGCAGACAGATGGCTGTGCCAGCTGGTCAAAGAGTCAAAAGAAAGATAGCATATACCAAGTAAGAGATTCAGCATATAGGTGCTTATATGCCAATGCCAGAAGCCTCCAAGCCAAGATGGGTGAGCTGGAGTACTTGGTTGCTAACACAAAAATAGATATAGTAGGCATAACAGAAACATGGTAGAACAGTGAGAACCAGTGGGACACTCTCTGGATATAAACTCTATAGAAAGGACAGGGAGGGCACCTTGGAGGTGGAGTAGCACTGTATGTTAAAGAAGGGATAGAATCTAACAAAGTAGAAGACTTAGGTGGACCAGAGTCCTCCACAGAAACCCTGTGGGTGACAATATAAGGCCTGAAAGGAAACGTGCTACTGGGGATGTGCTATCACCCTCCAGATCAAAATGCTGACAGTGACAGGGAGTTGCAGGAGGAAATCAGGGAGGCGTCAAGGAGAGGCAGGGCAGTAATAATGAGTGACTTCAATTAACCACACATAGATTGGGTAAATTCACAGTCAGGTCATGACAATGACTGTGCCCTAGAACAGTTGGTCTTGGAACCAACCAGAGAGAAATCGACCTTGGACTTAATCCTGAGTGGCACCCAGGACCTGATGCGTGATGTCAGTGTTATCGACCCTTTAGGGAACAGTGACCATAGTGCAATCAAATTCAGCATACATGTGGGGAGAGAATCACCAAAGAAGTCTAACAGAGACATTTTGAATTTCAGAAGAGGAAACTTTTCCAAAATGAGGAGTATAGTGAAAAGAAAGCTGAAAGGGAAAATCAGGAGAGTCACTTCTCTCCAGAATGCATGGAATTTACTCAAAACCACAATACTAGATGCCCAGTTAGATTGTATACCCAAAAGGAGGAAAGTTACCACTAAGTTCAGGAGGATGCCAGCATGGCTAACAGGTAACGTCAAGGAAGCCATAAAAGGGAAGAAGACTTTCTTCTGAAATTGGAAGGCCTGTCCAAATGAAGAGAACAGAAAGGAACACACACTCTGGCAAAAGAAATGCAAGGTGACAGTAAGGGAGGCAAAAAGAGAGTTTGAGGACCATTTAGCTAAAAGCATCAAGGGGAATAACAAAAACTTCTTTAAATACATCAGAAGCAGGAAACCTGCCAGAGAGGGGGTTAGACCATTAGACAATGAAGGAGTGAAAGGGATTATTAAGGAGGATATGGAGCTTGCAGAAAAGCTAAATGAGTTCTTTGCATCCACAGCAGAGGATATTGAGCATATACCTGTTCCTGAAACAGGCGTTTCAAGGATGGAGGCTAAAGAACTGAGTCAGATAGAAGTGACAAGAGATTATCTAAACTGTCTGGAAAAACTGAAAACAAGCAAATTACCAGGGCTGGACGGCATCTATCCAAGAGACCTCAAAGAACTCAAATGTGAAATTGCCGACCTCCTTGCAAAAATATATAACTTATTCCTGCAATCGGGTAGTGGTGTGCCCGAACCGGTCCGGCGGCCATTCCAAAGAATGGCCGAACTGCCGGACCGGTTCGGACTGGGCTGGTTTGGGTCCGGGTGGGGGGTATATCTTTAAGGGCGGGGAGGGCTTGCTTAGCCCTCCCGCCTCCTTGCCCCCGCCAGCGCCCGTATTTAACATTATAGGGGCGCTGGAAACCAGCCGCCCCCCCCCCCCGCCACCGCCACCGCCGCCGCCGCGAAATCACTCTTAAAAACATCCAGCCCTCCCTCCCTCCCAGCTAGCTGCCCGCCCGCCCCCCCACCCACCCACCCAGTCGCTCACCCGGTCGGTAGATACTAAGCGAGAGGAGCTCCGGCACAGAGCTCCTCTCGCTAGGAAGGCCTCCGGGAGAATGGTGGCTTGCGCGCGCGTGCATGCGCACGCCGCAAACCACGCCGTTCTCCGGAGGCCCGGTCTACCCGCCGGGAAAGCTGGGAGGGAGGGAGGGCTGGATGTTTTTAAGAGTGATTTCGCGGCGGCGGCGGGTGGCGGCGGCGGGGGGGGGGCGGCTGGTTTCCAGCGCCCCTATAATGTTAAATACGGGCGCTGGCGGGGGCAAGGAGGCGGGAGGGCTAAGCAAGCCCTCCCCGCCCTAAAAACAAGGCCCCCCTTCGGTGCCGGTCCGGACTTCTCCGGACCGTGCACATCCCTACAATCGGGCTCTGTACTGGAGGACTGGAAAGTAGCAAATGTAACATCAATTTTCAAAAAGGGATCCAGGGACGATTTGGGAAATTACAGGCCGGTTAGCTTAATGTCTGTTCCAGGCAAATTGATGGAAAACATCCTCAAGGATAAAATTGTAAAACTCAGAGAACAACAGGTCCTGCTGGGATAGAACCAGCATGGCTTCTGCAAAAGTAAATCTTGCCTTACCAACCTTTTGGAGTTCTTTGAGAGTGTCAACAAGTGTGTGGATCAGGGTGATCCAGTTGACATAGTCTACCTGGACTTCCAAAAAGCTTTCGACAAAGTTCTTCATCAAAGACTCCTGAGAAAACTTAGCAGTCATGGGATAAGGGGACAAGTACATGTGTGGATTGCTAACTGGTTGAAAGACAGGAAACAGAGGGTAGGGATAAATGGAGCGTCTTCACAATGGAGGGAAGTAAGAAGTGGGTTCCCTCAGGGATCTGCACTGGGGCTGGTGCGTTTTAATTTATTCATAAATGATCTAAAAGCAGGGGTAAGCAGTGAGGTGGCCAAATCTGCAGATGATACCAAACTCTTTTTGGTAGTGAAATCCAAAACGGATTGTGAGGAGCTCCAAAAGGATCTCTCCAAACTGTGTGACAAAATGGCAAATGCACTTCAGTTTTGGCAAGTGTAAAAGTGATGCAGATTGGGATGAAAAACCCCAAGTTCAAGTATACACTGATGGGATCTAAGCTGTCAGTGACTGACCAGGAGAGGGATCTTGGGGTCGTGGTGGACAGCTCGTTGAAAGTGCTGACTCTTTCGAGCTGTGAAAAAGGCCAATTCCATGCTAGGGATCATTAGGAAGGGGATTGAAAATAAAACTGCTAATATTATAGTGCCCTTATACAAAATGATGTATACAAAATGATGCCACACCTGGACTACTGCATAAAATTCTGGTCACCACATCTAAAAAGGACATTGTAGAACTGGAAAAAGTGCAGAAGAGGGCAACCAGCCACCCTCCTAAATGAGGTTAAGAGAGCAAGCGCTCTCTTAACCCCATTTTTGTAATTGTCTGCCATCCCCAGCTGCTTCCCACGGTCAGTAGAAAGCGGGCTAGGCTCCCTTAGCCCGCTTTCTACTGATTGTGGGAATAACTTCAATATCCTTCCACAATAATCTAAACCATGGTTAGATGGTCTGATTTCAACCACTAGGTTGAAGTTGTAGAGCAATGAAGCTCCAGAAGATTCTACTGGGATTCACTCCCAGACCATATTATAACAATGTCATAAGTGAAGTTCATGAGGTCAAATAGGAGAGAAGAGTGAAGGTTTGGTGTTGTGTGCTTGCACCTCTTCAATTTTTTCAAACCTTGGAATCAATGTTCTCTCTAATTTTTTTCATCTGTGTGTGGAATGAGTTTTGTTCTGAGCATCAAGGCAGTGTGTGTGCACGTGCATTTTCAGAATGTGCCTTCCTCATTCAACCTGAATGGGATCTAAAACTAACTGAGTGGACATCAAAAAATGTGTGAGTGCATGCACACGTTAGAGGCAATACTGCTTGGAATGTCATATGTGCTTGTGGTAGATTTATGTCTTTCCTGACTACTTTCCTTGTTTTGTTGTTGTTGTTGTTAATTCAATTTCTATACCGCCCTTCCAAAAATGGCTCAGGGCAGTTTACACAGAGAAATAACAAATAAATAAATAAGTTGGATCCCTGTCCCCAAAGGGCTCACAATGTAAAAAGAAACATAAGATAGACACCAGCAACAGTCACTGGAGGTACTGTGCTAGGCAGGGGCGTAGCTATAATTGAATGAAAGGGTTCAAAGAACATGGGCCCCCAGCTCCTGAGGGCCCTCCAGACCCATCCTTTCCTATTTTCTCCATTGTCTCCCTCAATCTGAGGGGCCGCCAGAGAGAGGGATGAACACGGGCCCCTTCTTCCCTAGCTACGCCCCTGGTGCTGGGGGTGGATAGGGCCAGTTACTCTCCCCCTGCCAAATAAAGAGAATCACCACGTTAAGAGGTGCCTCTTTGCCAAGTTAGCAGGGGTTTGTTTGAGCTTCATGACTCATCTTTAATTAAACATTGTAATTATCATCATCAACTATGCCAAAATCTTCATATAGTAATTACTTTCTCATTTATTAAATATAAGTATATCCCTCTGTGATTCATTAGTAATTGTTAATCAATGTATATTTGTTATTCTTTTTCATAATAGAATAAAAGTGTTGTAATCTTAGCAACAGAAATAAGTATTTTATTACTTTTTCCTCAATATCGGGTGGTTTTATGTATAACCGAAATACATAAATTATTAAAATTAAACAAACAAACAAACAAACAAATAAAATGGAAGCAGCACTAGAAGATGCAGAATTAATGTTTGTATGTATCTCTGTTTCCTTGCTTCTGGGGTTTTGTACAGCTGAAACCTGCTGTACAGCTAGAAACCTATCCTTGGGAAGATGTATGAGCTATAACCATTTTGGAAGCACACCCATCTCCCCAAGAGAAAAATACCCAAGGTTCCCTTTTAAATAAGGTCCCAAAAGGATATAAGGAAGATGTATGAATAATTCTTGGATCCTCTGTCACAATTTCTGTGATGCGTGAAACAGATGTTTGTGGTCATCCTTGTCAACATTTTCTTACCTTTGCTTTTAATCCTATAAGTGTTTTTCATGTTCCCATTTAGCCCTTTGGGTATGTGACCAAAATTCTTTAGAAATACTATTCCTAAAGCCTTCCTGTCAGGCAAAGGCCTGTTCCCTAAATTGCATGGTAGAGCTACAAAATAACTATAACAGTTTAGAAATCAGGAAGGTGACTGGTTGTTTCTCTGGCCTGGACAAGAAAATTGCAGAACCTCAGTGTAGAGCAAAGAGATTTCTGCACAATCTATTCTAGCTTCCTAACACAAGTTGTTGGTGAAAGAAAATTCATTAGTCCAAGAAGCTCTAGTGTTCTCTTATACATCAACAAGCAGAATTATCTGGAGATTTTATTAGTCCATAAAAATGTCATCAGCTCATGAAGCAATGTCATAAAAAAGCCTAGTAAACTTTATCACCATTTAATTCAAAATGGGAGTCTTTTGGCAAGAGATAAATAAATATCACCACTTCCCCTGACACATTCTTACAATAGTTTTGGAGATGGGGAGTGGAGCATCAAGAACACCCAAGCAGGCAGTAGGCTACAATAAGCAGTCTGCTTGCCTTGTAGGACTCTGGGCCTGGGATTGAAGAAGGCATGATGGATGAGAACCTTCTCCAATCAGCTAAGAAGCAACATTTAGTGATGCAGAGGTGAAGGGATTATAGCATTTGACTGCAGGTGGACCTCATTATCCATGGGGGGGTTCCATTCCTGCACGTTACTGCAAATAACAAAACCGTGGATAATGAGTCACTGAGGTGCTTCACATGATTCGTAAACTGCCTGGAGCCTTTTGGAAGGGCAGTATAAATTTTTAAATAATAAATAAATAAATAAAATGGGCCAAATAAAGTGCGCTGCACGCCACTAGTCTCCTGGCATCCAGCAATACCCACCCCAAATGGTTCCCCAAATCATGGAATTTTCTTTTAAACCCGTTTTGACTGAAATGAGCCACAAAATGGCTCCCACAGACGAAATGGTGGCCTGAAATGACCTCTATGGTCACTTCCGGCCCTCTAGGAACAGTGGATACATGGATTTTAACCCTTTTGTATCCGCTGATAATGAAACCGGGTGTTAATTAGACACCCATGAATACGCCATGGAGGGCTTGTGTCCCCTTAAAGGCCAGCTCTGAGGGTGTATATAAATGTCTTTGTTGTTATTAACATTATTCTTGGAATCTCGTGGAGTAGAATGAATTTATGCTCCTATAATTAGGCTACCAGCATTTACCAAATAGTAACTTAACTGTGGTGTGCATATAGCCACATAAATTTCATGGCATCTTTGGAATCCTTAGGGAGATTCCAAGGCAAAGCTGTGGAGTTTGTGTAATAATGAAATATCTGTCTCTTGAATGGCTGGATCTTCTGGCCTCACTTTGAAATAATATTCCACTACAACCACCATCTTCTCTACCTCTGTCTGTACCTGTTTGTAAGGTGAATACATATCTGTCAGCTGAGGATAACACTGATCATAGTCAATGAAAGCTTATGCTATAATTCGTATTAGTCTCTGAAGTATCCTCAGACTCTGTTGTTCTTGCTGTAACAGACTAACATAGTTTGCCCTTCTGAAATTAATAACGTCTTAGCAGCCAAAAAGGGGGACTGAGTTCATACCTACTTGTTCCAAATAAATACTTCCTGATAAGTAAATATTTGCTATTTTCTTGATTGTTCTTATTCAAGTTACAGAATTTGTCTTGTCCTGGTGCAGAGTTTGGGTAAATCTGGACTGCAGGTTTACTCTCAGATTGGTAACATTTGCAATACATTACAAAAAGTTGAGTACAGTACAGTACTCCCGATGTTCTTCTGGGGCATGCTCACTTAGTTCTGCTCACTGGTCACATGGTCTCAAGCATCTTTCATTATGAGGAATATCCTATACTGCTTCCTATTCCCTCCTGTTCTTAAGAGGTTTAACTACACCAGAATATCTTGTTTTCCCACCTTTTGTGCAACAGACATTACTTTGAGAACCCTCCAGACTTCAGTTTCCCCTGAGAGGCCTCTGGTCTGTTGAGCTCCCTCTGGTGACAGCCATCCTTCTGTGCCTCTAGAAGCTGCTGTTTCTGGACTCATTTTTCTCTGTAGCTCAATAGGTGAATCCATCTCACTCCAAAGTACATCTGTGGGCTGTATCGCTATTGCTTAAAAAGGCACGTCAATTTCCTTCTGTGCTCTTAAATCTGCCCTTGCATTCCCTGCTCTTTGCTGGCCCTGATGAAGTGCTTAAAAGTAGTGCGGGGAGTGGGGTGGGGAGAATAACTCCCAAAAACAAACACATCTGCACCTGGGAAATATCATGATTTGTTTTGAAATTTAAATCAAGCAAAGTGACAGCCGCAAAGGCATATATGCTGGGGGAGAGGTACAGATTTATAGCTACAGGTCACTGCTGGACTGAGCTAAGTATTTGAGCTGACGAGTATCATATATGAGTTTAAATGAAAGAAAAAACCCAGAATTATTATAGTTTTTATTGCAATATGAGGATCCTATGGAATGGAACTGCCTTGCTTGGGACTTCTATCCTTTTGATACACAAGGATGTGGCATTGACACACCTGGGGCTCAAAATATGCCTTTCACCTGAAGGGGCTTAAATGGGGATTGCACTGTTTGATTGACATGTAGGCTGTGTTCTTACGATCAAGAAAGTTAGTCCAAGCAGTGACCAGCTAAGATTCAGAACCATGTGTGCTCCTGAAAAGTGTGTGTGTGTGTGTGTGTGTGTGTGTGTGTGTGTGTGTGTGTGTGTGTAAACCCCAGTCAGAGGACTGGGAAGTGATTGTTTGCAAGGCGCAATCGTAGTTGGGCACTATGCTGCACCACCATACATCAGATCTAAGATCGCTGATGTCAGCTTAGTATGGAGCCCAGCTACAAGCACACCTCACACTTCCAGCCAGGATTTTTGCCATTACACACACAGTTTTGAAGCACACACAGCTCTGAATATTATCTAGTCACTTCTTGACTAATTTATTTTTAATTGTAAGAACATGGCTGTAGAATTTTAAGGATTTTTAAAAACCAGAAGTGAGAAATGCTCCAGTGGAGGAAACCAAACCCATACTGGAAAGCTCAAGCTGCACACATGCTTCTCTTCTGCACATACACATCCTGGACCCCAGACATATGCACAAAACTAATAATAGCATGTGAAACCAGATATAGCACACATGGACCTCAGCACTTTCAAGGGATATCTTTCTTGTTTTGATTTTCAACTTAAATGAGATCCTCATTTAAGTGCACAGGCCCTGTGCCTTGGTTTCCTTTTTGGACAGTTGTGCTGTGCTGTACTTCACTTTGGTTCTCCCCTAAGTTTCCCTGTGTACCCTCCACAAAGATTTAATTGCCAAAGAATTTGGTAACACCTAACCAATGGGGCCTTTCACATGATTGCATGGGCAGGCGGAAGGCAGGATTAAGCCTACCTTCCCCACAGAAGATCCTGGACTGGCCCCAGCTGCACCGAAGTGCACATGGTCACCATGGTGGCAACTGGTGCAGTGTTCTGGAGGCTGGGGGAATCCACACAATGAGCACGGTGCATTGGGGGATTCCCCCAGGGGACAGGCACTCTAGGTAGCCATTTTCGTGTCAGCGCGGGTTACAAGCAACCCACACTGACACTTGTCCCTGGAGCCTGGGTTAACGGAGTGCTTGCTCCATTAACCCTGGCTAAAAGCTGGGCTTGAAAGCTGGGTTTGGTGCTGCGGCAGCGCCAAGACCCATGTAGATCCCAGCAGTTTGCATGGGCAGCCAAGCCTAGGCTTTGCTGCCTAAGCCTGGGCTTGTCTGCTTGTGAGAACAGCCTCAAAGTCCAGATAAGGAAGTATTTTCCTATTATAAAATTCTCAGTCAGCCACCATGTCTGCATGTGAAAGGCAAAGGTGAAATCATTTAGCTCACAGCTAACAGTGGGCTAATATGTGCATTTGGTGCTGGAAGTGGGGACTGGCAGCAGGAGAGAGTTTGGCAATGGAATCTTCCAAGAATGGTAAGGAAGAAACAAAGAAGATTAAAGGTAGTGGTGGAAAGATTGTCTTTTATAGATAACAACATACATTTGGATAAGCTCATGGCCACTTGCATGAGATACAGATGCCTTGGCAGATATTTTATCGTGAAAAAGATATCCCAGCCCTCTCTTGTTCGGTCATGCTGGAAAGTAACTCCTTCATGCTTAAATCAGAAGTACAAGATTAGGCAAGAAACTATATATTGTCCTGCTTATCTCATTCTTCACACCCTATCCAGATGTTCCTCCCTAACTTCAATAAAATCTTCTTTGGCTGATTGTAATTGGACACAAATTGTGTGAGATTGGGCTATAAGTGAAATTGGTCAATGTGGCATTCTACAGAGCTAGTAATAATTTTCCTGCTTCTTCTTACAAACTTTAGAGAACTTTGGGTTTCAGGCAGAGTCTGCTGCAGTTGCCCAGAGAACAGAAACAAGTTTGAGAAGAACTTACTTGCAGCTCAGAGTGGCTGGAGGTAAGAATCTTGACATCTAGGTGAGAAGCTTGCTTGTACCAATTTTGGGGAACAGATGGGCTGACTACAACCTGAAATTCCAGAGATGTTTGAAATAGTTGCAGGGAACATAGGAATATAGGAAGGTGCCTTCTACTGAGTCAGATCCTTGGTCCAGCTAGCTCAGGATTGTCTACCCATACTGGCAGCAGCTTCTCTAAGGTTGCAGGCAGGAGTCTCTCTCAGCCCTCTATCTAGGAGATGCCAGGGAGGAAACTTGGAACCTACTGCATGCAAGCATGCCTGTGCTCTTCCCAGAGTGGCCCCCTCCCTTAAGGGGAATGTCTTACAGTGCTCACATGTAGTCTCCCATTCAAATGCAAACCAGAGCAGACCCTGCTTAGCAAAGGGGACAATTCATACTTGCCACCACAAGACCAATAGTTTAGATAATTTCAGTGGCAAGTGGAGCAGAGCTGCAAGGTGACTCTTCCCCCTAGCTCCTATTATTTAATTGATATAGTTAATAATCATGCTGTACTCCTGGAAGCCAGGAATTTTTTTAAATTTCGTGGTCCACAAAAAAGTACACTACCTCATTATCCATGGATATGAAAGGGTTAAAACCCACAAATCTGCAGTTCCTAGAAGGTCAAAATGACCACAGAGGCCAACCTTTTTTCCCCGCAGGAGCCATTTTGTGGCTCATTTTGTCAGAAAAAAGAGGAAAGAAACCCTGATTTCCCCCTTTTGGTATTTTTGTGGGCATTTCTGGTTACCAGGAGACCCCTAGAGCACAGCAGGGCACTTTATTTGGCCCATTTTCACATTTTAAAGGAGATTTTCCAGCAAGTTTTTGAAGTCTGGGAACCATAGACATCAGTGACTCATTATCCATGGTTTCGTTACCCACGGTAATCTGCGGGAATGGAATCCACGAGGATAATGAGGTCCACCTGTACACTGTAGTATGAGTTAAACTGCAACTTTCAAGTAATGAAAATAGCTTCTCATCTATACAAGCTGCTAGGGGAATATTCAGCGATGTAGTTCTAGGTGTGGTATGTACATTTTGTTTCTCTGAATCAGGTGCTGTTCTACAATAGGTTGCACACAAGCTAAACCCTGCCCACTAAGCAGGACAGGATAGTATCCTTAGTTTATGAATGGGTTGGGTTTCTTTCTTGCCAAGCTTTGATTTCTATAATAAAATAACGACATATTTATTTGTGAAACGGTAACAATGTGCTGTTGTGCAGTGGAGACTGTGGTGTATATCGCACTGAAATTAGTGGAACCTTTAAAGTTCACGTTGATATGAAGATAACTGAAGATACAAAACTGTATTGGTAGATGAATCCACACATGTAACAACTCTGTCTTGCCCCCTCCACCCCAAATAGTAATTAGTATTATTATTATTACATTTATGTCCCGCTCTTCCTCCAAGAAGCCCAGAGCGGCGTACTACATACTTAAGTTTCTCTTTCACAACAACCCTGTGAAGTAGGCTAGGCTAAGGGAGAAGTGACTGGCCCAGAGTCACCCAGCTAGTATCATGGCTGAGTGGGGATTTGAACTTGGGTCTCCCCGGTCCTAGTCCAGCACTCTAACCGTTTGCATACTTTGGCTGACTGTTATAAATTTTGTATAGTGGACAGTATATTGACAAATGTCAAACTACAATTGGAATTTTATAGTACTGCAGCCTTTTTCTAAGCTTATGCCTTCAAATACATCAAAACTTGACTTGGGAAATATCAATACAGTATATGGATGTGAGGGGAAAATGAACAGAGGCTTTAAAAATTAACTTATTTTCAGTACTTTGGCATTTTATCACCACCTTTTAAAACTAATTTTCAAAACAATGAACAGTTGAAGCATGCCCTTTCAAAAATCTGGAGTTGTTATGATTTTTACTCATCCTAATAGAATCCTATTAAGAGTTTAACAACTGTCCATAGGACATACCAAGATTATCTTGGAGGCAGCATTTTGATAACTCTAAAAGTGTCAGAGGATACTATAAAACCCACAGCCATTGCAAAATGTAGGAGAATAACTATCTTCATTCATTGACATTACATAGGGCATGATAGGAAATAAGGAGACAAGGAGTGAGCAAGAAAACTGAAGTGTGAAAATTGAACTGGAAACAGGAGTGTAGCTAGGGGAGAGGGGGCCCATGTTTGCCCTTCTCTATGGCAGCCCCTCGGCATGAGGGAAATAATGAAGAAAATAGGGAGGGGTGGAGCTGGGGGGTCCGGGTTTTTTGAACCCCTTTGCTCAATTATAATTACACCCCTAACTGGAAAAAAAAAAGAATATTAGTTTCTTGTTGTGTGTGTTTACCCAATTTGTGGAACATTATCGTTTGTAATGACAAGCAAATAAGATAAAAGATAATCAGTGTAGCCGAGGGCCAAATTACATGAGCACATAAATGCATGTTCTAGAAGTGGGAGCTGTTGAATGGTCCTTAAGGTGACCAATTCATCTTGATGGCCTTCCTAATAACAGAAATGCATGATTGTGTCCCGTCCCCCCCATTCAACTTCCCATTATTGTGACAAAAATCTATTGGCTTGGTCGAATGCTTCAATTTTTGTCATGGTAAGTGGCATTTTGAGTTAAAAACTGGTGGTTGTCCATATCTTAAGGTATGGATAATGTAAGAGAAGAGGCTGGTCACACATCCTCGCCTCATTTTTTGAGGAAAGCGTATAGGAAACCAATACACCAAGGAAAGCTACCCCAGAACAACAGCTTAATGGCAGATTAGGACAGTCCACAGGATGCCATTGAGATGCTTAGGCTTCCTGGGACCAGCACATGCAGGCCAGTTCACACATTTACTGGAATCTATTGTGCAGTCCAACCTCTCCTCTGATGCCAAGCTTGCAGGAAATCCAAGCTCTTCCCTTCTTCACAAGCCAGGCATTTGTGCTGAAGTGGGCTTGCTGACAGACTGTCCTTTTATTCACAGGATGGGCTCTCCGGGAATTTTCCCCAATAGCATTGTGATCCCAGAGCTTGTGAATGGTAGCCCGGAAAGGGGTGGCTCCTGGGGAGTGTAGGGTTTAGGCAAGTTAGAGGCCTATTTAGTGGAAGAATACCCTGAGACAGCAGGTGGGACATGGAAGCTGTTAATCTAAGCCATTTTTCTCACTAGCATTTTTTTTTTAAATTATTATTGGTACGGCATGGACTCGGTGCCTCAGAGATTGATATTATTCTCCTCTTTTGTGCAGCATACCACATTTGAAATGAAGAACGAGGCGTAACAGCATGTGCCTCTGTTCAACGCTTTTCTGTCTCACTAGGGAGCGGGGACCTTTTTATTCCAGGCTGGGCACCAGATTGGCTTCATTTTTAACTCCTTAGTAAATACTGCAAAATGGGAGAATAATTAATATCATTTCCCCAGAAGACCTTCCATCCATGTGGTGCATAAGAACACAGAAGAGAACAAAAACATGGTAGGTAATAATGGTCAGTAAATATCAAAGAAAGCAACATTTTGTATCTAAAAGCATTTCTTATATATAAACTATTACTAAACGTGGCTAAGGATTTTTATTTATGTTTAAAGACTGAAAAATAGAGGGCATCACTAAAATTAATGCAAAAATAGCTGCTATTTCGAGCTCTACAGATCATGTAACTCCCATTAAGATAAAACTCCAATATTCTCCAATATAAAACTCCAATAGCCATGTCTCCAGAAATATTATGTATAGATTTACCACATCAATGGTAAATTGGTACCGCTTGAACAAGCAACTGGTTACTCTGGGCTTCCCGGGGGTGTCCTGTTGCCCAGTAGTGGAAGCAGGATGTTATACTAGATAGACCTTTGGTTTAAGCAGGGCCCTTGTTATGTCCTTATGTTCTAACATATGTCGCAGCTTGGAAAACCAAAGTAAGTATGTATTATTTTTCATGAAAGATGTGCTTGAAAAATTTCTCCTGAAGTTTTAGGAATTTCAATTTCCTGACAACTGTTCAAGTCTATAACATTAGATAAACTGTGTTCCACACTCCCATTCCAAGTAATTCCACAGAGGTGGTGACAATGGTAGGCTCAATGTATCAGCACAAATCAACCATATCCCTCCGGGCCAGTCTGCTACTGAGTCAGAGTGAGATGGTTGTCTCAGGCAGCAGGTTTGTGGAGGTGGCCCATGGACTGCCTCTGCTGACCAGCTGCCTCATTTGGCTGGTCCTGTTGCTCAAAAAATTTGAAGGTGTGCACACACCACCAAACACTGCTGCTGCCTTCCCTCTTGCTACATCTAGTCCTTTGCCTGTCCAAAGGCAGAGGGCAGGGAAGTTGAAGCAACAGGAAGTGATGAAAGACATCCTGCTGCCCTAGCTTCCCCACTCTTGGCATTTTGAACAGGCAGAGGGTGAGTGTCAGGGTCTAGCAAGGCATCAAGGCAGCAAAGCTGCAGCTTGAAGGCAAGAGCTTGAAGGGAGGAAAGGGGGCCTTCTCTGTGCAGGGGTGTAACTATAATTGAGCAGAGAACCCAGTGACCCCAGCCCCTGAGGGCCCCCCAGCTCCACCCCTCCTCTTTTCTTCATTATCCCCCTCACTTTCTGGGGTTGCCAGGGAGAGGGGCGAACACAGGCCCCCTCTCCCCTAGCTACATCCCTGTCTCTGTGGCTGCCCCAGAGCTTTGGAATATGTTCCCTGTTGAAATAAGAGCATCATCTTCTTAAAAAGCAAACAGAGAAGACCCTCAAGATGCACCTGTTTCCCCAGGCTTTAAATTGAAATTAATTTTAAACGGTTTGATTTGTTTTTATCTTATGATATTGTTTTTACTTTATTTTGTGAAATTTTTAACTTTTTACTCTGGTTTTTCACGTGTTTTAAATTTTGTATACCGCCTAGAGATGCACATATTAGGTGGTATGAAAATATGATAACTAATTAACTAACCAACCAGCCAATGAGGAAGAGGATCTTGGGGTCGTTGTGGATAGCTGAGTGAAAATATTTACTCAACATGTGGCATCTGTGAAGAAGGCAAATTCCATGCTAAGGCTCCTTAGGAAGGGGATGGAAAATAAAACTGCTGATATGATCATACTGTTATAGAAATCTATGGTGTAGCCACATTTGGAATACAGTAGAACCTCATTAATTGCGGACTCCATACCCACATTTCTGTGTATCTACAGTCAGGGAATTGGCACCCTACCTTGGTATACACGGAACAAATCGGCAACTAAGGGCTTAATTTCATGTATCCGTGGGTCAGCGGTAGCCAGAAATTACCCCGGAGGTCATTTCTGGCTGCCATTTTGAGATTGGGAGCCTCAAAATGGCTCCTTTTTCAGAACAAAAGGTTAAAAGCCACGATTTGGGGCCAATTTTTTGCTATTGGGGAGCACTGCTGTGCTTATTGGGACCTGCAGATCATGGTAGGCCACCCCCCCCCCCCACACACACAATTTTAGGGCAATTTCCCCTCTTTTTTGGAACATTTCCCCAACCTCCGGGAACCTAACCCCCACAATCCCATTGCCCCAATGCCTCTGTATTCAGTTTCCATATCTGTGGTAGCAGCAGAGAATGGAACTCCTGCGAATATGGAGGTTCTCCTGTACTGCCTAACTTCTAGACTAATGTTATACTAGTGCAATGAATAAAATTTCATTGTTGCATAGCTGCCCAGATGCACACAGTTGTGCAATCCCTTGCAGAGTTGGTCAACTTGCATTTGCCTAACAAGTGTTGCATTTGCCCAACAAGTGTGGAAGAGCATGAGTAGTGTAGGAGACATCTACATCTGTGCCTTGTTGTGCAAATACATTCTGTTGTGCTAAAGCAAGCCCCTGACATCATGCAACTAGCTAGTGCAACGGCCTTGTGCTAGTATAACATGTTTGCACAAGCTCAGCATTAGTCTGCATGTCAGCCATTGGGTACAATTCTGATCACTGCATCTTGAAAATGATATCATACAAATGGAAACGGTGCAGAAGGAAACAACCACAATGATGAGGGAACTAGAGCACTTTCCTTATGAAGAAAGACTACATTTTGGTCTTAGAAAAAAGGCAGCTAAGGGGAGACATGATAGAGGCTTATAAAATTCTGCGTGGTGTGGACAGAGTGGATAAAGAACAGAGAACCGCCCAGGGAACAATTTGTTACGGAGCAGCTAACAAATAAAGAGTATATTAATGTGTTGTTTTGTTTTGTTAGAAGTTTTTCTCCCACTCTCACAACATTAGAACCAGAGGGGGCATCCAATGAAACTGATTGGCAGGAGATTTAGGATAGACAAAAGGAAGTACTCTTCACACAGCTCATAATGAATGTATGACATTTGTTACCACAGGATGTGGTGATGGCCACCAGCTTGGATGGCTTTAAAAGGGGTTAGGCAAATTTAGAGAGGACAAGTCTATCAATGGCTCCTAGACTTAATCTGGACCTCCTGGATTTTTTCTAAATAACTGGCAAAACAATCTGTAGGCTTGGGATGTTTTACCAATTGGAACTGAGTGGAGGCAATTTCTTTATTTAAAATATTTCTCCCTCTCTCACAACACTAGAACCAGGGGCTATCCCATGAAACTGAAGGTTGGAAATTTAGGACCGACAAAAGGAAGTACTTTTTCATTTTCACATGGCGCATAATTAATCTATGGAATTCTCTGCTACAGGATGTGTTGACAGTCACTAGCTTGGATGGCTTTAAATGGAGCTTAGACAAATTCATGGAGGACAGGTCTGTCAATGGCTACTAGTCTGGTGGCTATAGGCCACCTCCAGCCTCAGAGGCAAGATACCTCTGAATACCAGTTGCAGGGGAGCAACAGCAGGAGAGAGCACATGCCCTCACCCCTTGACTGTGAACTTCCCAGAGATGGGCCACTGTGTGAGACAGGATGCTGGACTAGTTAGGCCTTGGGCCTGATCCAGCAGGGCTGTTCTTATGTTATGTTCTTAAGAAAGAACATTAAGAATTTATGTTAGGAAGGAAGGAAGGAAGGAAGGAAGGAAGGAAGGAAGGACGTGCGCAGTGCATGAAGCAGTAGCTTCCTTGCTTCTAACGCATGGTGCTTGCATGTGGGGTTTTTGTTTTTATGATGTCTCATTCCTCCAGATGTGCTCTGAGCAGTTATGTCCCTGAATATTGCACAACCCTCAGGGACATATTTTTGTGAAGTAGAATGGGCTTTGGAGAGAAGAGAGACCATAGAAAACAGCCCCTTCCCCTGTTCACACAGTGGTGTAGCAGTGGACTGGATTTTGGCATGAGTGCAATGCTAGTCAGGATGTCAGCAAGTCTGTATTGACTGGAAAAAAAATAATCTAAAGGCAACATTCTCAGTCTACCAAAGTCAAATTAGTTCACTGGGAATTGGTTACTACATTTGCTGAATGGGTTAATAAATTTTATTTAAAAACACAGCCAAGGATTATTTTTGTGGGGTGGGGGAAAGAATGCAGGTGGCTTCTACTGAAGCCTGGATATAACTTACCAGAATTCTACATGTCCTCTCAGAGGCATAGACAATTGACTCATTGGTTTTCATTTCTCTTTTTAAAAAGTGTGTGCTTTCTAGATGCAGTGCCAAGAGAACTTGTATTTTATTTAATTTTTATGTGAACATCAACCTAAAATATTGAAAAACAAGCCATTAGCTGTTTGCAAAGAAGTAGATGGTATAAATGCTGCAGTGCTGTTGCTGAAATAAATTGCCTTGAACACTTTTTTAAAATGATGGGATATAAGACAGCAATAGTAAAAGGGGAGAGATTCTTGGGACACTGGGATGACGTAGAAGTGTAGGACCAGAAGGACAGTAAATGGAGATTATGGGGAAAAACAAGGAGCTGTGTGATGCACAGTGGGCTTCAGAGAGGGCAGAAGATAGAAAATAGCCCCTTCCTCCGCTTGCCCAACTTAGATCTGAAAGCACAGTGTAGACCACTTCTGGTAGCAGAATTCCTTTACATGTAACTCCCCTCCCCCAATCTGCAACCATGGAGACTAGCAATATATTCTGATTCTTTTTTTAAAAAGAAGGAAACAGATGTGCCAGATACTGAATGAACAATGGATTCTGTACTAAAACTTTGTTTGCTGTACAAATATAAATGCAAATGTTGATTTCCCACTGATCACACTGTCACATATAGATCTTGGTCTATTTCTATAATGTTTTCTCTTAATCCAGAAGTTCCAAAAAGATTTGTGTGTTTAACTCACCTTTGTCCAATTAGAGCACAAAACAATGAGAATGTTTTTCTTTTAATGACTTTTTCATGGTCATTCATAGTCAAAACAGATGCATAAATTCAGTTTGAGTTATCACTGTGGTTGGATTTTTCTGTTTGTTTCTTAACCTCTGGGGAGGAGGTGGTGTCTCAATATATAAAAAGGCCGGTAACCTCCAAACCTTTATGCCAACTGCACCAGCTTGAAGCCATTTTCATGCTCTATAAATTTTATTGGGAGATCAGGTTCCATTGTGTGCATGTTTTTTCTAATTATTTCTTTTTAAAATGTCTTTTTCTCTGTAACACACCATGAAGGCCTTGTTAAAGCACAGCTCCTCCTCGTGCAAATTAATCCTCCCAAGCAGGGTGATACATGCTAATGATATTTCCAGCAGGGTCTTTCCCCAGGGGCTTCTGTTGCAGCTGCTTGAAGCCCAAGTACCTCTGAAAGAGACAGCATCTTGGATGCCTGAAGGGTTGCTTTTGGCTGAGGCATTCGTTTGTAGTGGATAAGTGCCTGCAGGAGCTCAGGCAGCCGGTGTCTCTCAAAACTGCCTAGGTAGGAGGGTGTTTGTGTGCCACTCTGCTGGGACTTTGCTCCAGGGCCCAGGGGTAGGGGAGAGAAGCTTCTCAGCTCTTTTAAAGTGTTAACTTTCATTTCCAGAGGGGCTTTCTGATCTGGGGTATGGGGACCAATTCTGTAACCTGGTTCAGACTTGACCCTCTTTCTCAGTTAACAGGTGAGTTTCTTGAAAGGATTAAAAAGTCTTGTTTCAGTAACGTAATAAACTACTCTTCAGCTCCTGCCAAGACTCTCATTTTCTTGGAAAACGGCAGGCCATCAAGGCATCTATCCAAAAAAATGGTTGTAATAAACTAGCCCTTAGTCCACAGTCCAATGGCAGTAATGATGGATGGTAGATCTATCCACACTTGCCCTGTTTCCAAAAGCTCATGCAGCTACTTGTCCCTTAACTGACATGCCTGGAACTGGTGACAGAGAGCTCTCCTTTTGTCGTTCATCACCTTACACTGTGTTTTCCCAAAAGGTCACTCTACCTGGAGAATCTTCCTATGGCTGCAGTGTGTGAACTCAGGGTTCATTTTTGCCAGGATTGGGCAGGAGCACTCTCATTTCTGAGCTTCTCACAATAACCAAAGAATGTACCTGGGGGAAATGCCAGCTATGCAGGGTAGCTGGCATCGGGACAGCTCAGGGAATGTTAAACAACCTGTCTGACTGGCAAGGAGCCAGCATAGTTAGTGAACCCCAAGCGGGAGCAATTACATGCTGGTTTGAAACAGAGGTTGTAGGGAGGGGGAAGCCTCTGGGATTTAGCAATGGCTCGAGTGCTTAGATGTTTTGCTAACACTCAATGTAGACATCACTAACTTGATCCAGAGTAGCAGGAACATCATGCAGCTTCCAAGCCTGCCTGACATGGAGGTCTGCTATCCTCTGGGGTCTTTCCCAGTGCAGCCAAGAAATATATGTAGTCTAAGGTAAAATCATGATAGGAATGGTGGGGGGTGGGGAGAAGAAAATTTGTTGAAAGATGGTTTCCACGTCATGTAAGGGGAATTATATTTAACCTGGCATGAGGTACTTGTTTTCACTTAAGCAGAACTATGAGCAGACAGCTCATAACTGCCTCCAATGTGAGGTCTTGTTCGTTTTGGCCAACACAGCTACAAGTTGGGAGGCGGATGGTGGGGGAAGCTGATGACAGTTTCTAGGGGTGGTATTTGGTGAGAGGTGGGTGAGAGAGAAAATTGAGTGCTCTAAGCAATTTATATGAAGCTGGTTAGGCTGGATGAATTGCTTAGGCCAGTGTGATGGGACAGTTGGTGTCAAAGGAACTAGGCCATTCCTTAGCACATTACCATGAATTTCTTTTTAGCCGCTGGTTTAGACGGGTTTGGATTTTGTTGTCTGTCTGAAAATCTACAGGCCAAGGGTGTAGCAAGATTGGTGTGGGCCCTGGGGCAAAAAGTGAAGATGGGCTTCTGTGCCCACCTCATCATCTTCAGAGAGGCGTAAGTGGGAGAGCAAAGAGCAGCTGTCACCCAGCTGGTGGACACCCTGCCTTCCTGCAGGGGCCCAGGGACATTGTCCCCCAACTGTAGCTATGCCTCTGCTACAGGCCAAAAACGTGTCAGTTTGGGAAACTATGTGAGCTGCTCTGCAGGTCTAGCCTAACAGATCTTCACAAATCAGGGTTCGGTGTGATGCTACTGAGACCACTGGGATCACTGATACAATGAGATATCTTTCCTGGGCCAGTTCCACCTTGTATTTGAGAAGTTAGCAGTTTTTACTGGAGCAATTGATGCTAAGATTGCCATACATTTTATACAATTTATACAAGGCAGATATGCTAAAATGTGGAAATAGAATGCTGCAGTCATTTAGGTCTTGTACAATACCACCAAATGACAATTCAGGATGGAATAGCTAATATTATACTCAGCTGCATGTTAATTCATTGTCGCAGTGAAGGCAGGAGGGTCTCTGGTGGGTGTTACAGATTTGTAGTTCAGCACTAAAGTAAAGTGAGTTATTACCATGTTTGCTTCACATATGAACAGTATATATTGTAAAGGTTTTTTGCAAATTGAAAATGCTATACAAATTATAAACAGTAGCAATAATAATACAAAATAAGTAACAGGCTGTGGATTACTGAACTCATTTTTTGGTAAGCGTTACAGCATGCAAGATTTCAAGTAAAAGAAGAACATTTTATCCTCACTCAAGCAATGTTTCTATGCTATGTCGTACAAATACTGGATGTCTTGAGTATCCTGATGCTAATTCACAATTTTTAAATCTCATTACCTTTAATAAAACTAAAGTTAACGTCAGTCTTGTTTTCAGTCTAAGTTCAAGTGCGTAAAAATATGGGAATCAGGCTGAGTATGTTCTGTCACATAAAGTGTGTCGGAAGTTACTAGATGATACCGGTGTAATTATTTTGAACTGACAAGTGCTCAGTTAGAAAACCTACATGCATCAAAAGTAAGTTTTGATTCCATAGGCAAGGTCCAAGTGATCAAATCCCATATTTGAGATTGAAGAAGGAATTTTCCCATGAGTCACATTGAATGATAACCTTGCTGAGGTTTTTATCTTAATAGATATAAAAGCTAAGCTTGTTTGCTTGAAGCAAGCTCTTCGGGGTTTATAATAGTACATATATTATTTCTTATGCAGGCATCTGTAGTGTGGTGCTCCATCCTCATCCTGGTATCTGCCCATGATATGATATCTCTTAATCTAGAGGAAGTACCCTAGACTGTTAGTGGTGTTTAGTTACAGAGAATGCTGCCTGAAGGTGCAAGCCTGGACTAGAAAATCTTCAGCTTCCTTTCAGTCCTAATAGGTGCAAGTTTCTATTATTCATGTCACTGGCTGGAATTAGAAGAGGCACACCAACAAGGGAGTTGAATTGGCAAATGACTGTGGGACAACTGGGGATGAGTAAGTGAATGAAATACTTCTAGTCTAAGCTCCATCGGCTGTACAGACATAATGAATGTGAGCTAGCTAGTTAGAAATAAGTTTAAATTATCTGTTGCAATGTAATATGGTTGTTGCCTTCTACTTCCTCTCTCATTTGCCCCCACTGCCTCTCAGCTTATATTTTTGTTGTTGGAATACTCCTAAGGATTCAGGAAAAATCATTATCTACTCATCTAGGATGGATCCTAATTTTCCCACAGGAAAGGATCAGTTTAATAGAGAGTACAAATGCATTCCCTATGCTCCACAGCAGGCAACCAGGTAATAATTATTTCTTGGAGAACTTGAATTTCCCTTTGGTTTCAGTATCTGGGGCACATTACTTACATTTTAGGATTACTACTACAACTACTAAAAATATTTATATACCGCTTTTCAACAAAAATTTCCAAAGCAGGATGGATAGATAGATAGATAGATCCCTGTCCCCATAGGACGCAGAATCTAAAAAGAAACATAAGATAGACACCAGCAACAGTCAGTGGAGGTTCTGTGCTGTGGGTGGATAGGGCCAGTTGCTTTCCCCTTGCTAAATAAAGAGAATCACCACTGTTAAATGATGCCTCTTTGCCCAGTTGGCAGGAACTCCAGTAAAGATAGTGGCATTTGTTTTCTCCAGTGAAGTCTTGGTGGTGTTCTGTATGGTAATTGTAGAAGGGAAGGTATCATTGAGGTAATTTCTCCAAGATTAGTTCAAAGTTGTCTGGCAAGAAATGGGAAGTCACTTACATTGGGTGGGAAGGAGTGGAACTTCGCAAAATCAGCTCCAAGGCCAAAATCAAGTCAAGTCCAGCTGCTACTGGGCATCCCTCTCTAGCCTAGCTAGCTTTTATGCTCCCCTCATCCTCTTCTCCCAAGATTACCAGGCAACCTTTCCTTGGAAATGGCTGCCATAGAAATAGCACAGATGCACTAGTCCTGTTCCTGACTTGTGGTTCAGTGGGGCTGTTCTAGTTATACTATCAACTTTCCACAGCTGATGCTACCAGTGCATTGACCTTGATCTTGCAAATCAGAGCCCACAAAAGGTTCCTCAACTTGCAAAGCCAGCTAAAAAGTCCTATTCATTCCCCACATCATATGCACAGTGGCTCTGTCACATCACTGAACAGCTGCCACCCACCATACCAACACAAGCATCTATCTATAATTATCTAAGGCATACCCATGGCTAATCCCATGCATGGCAGCTCTCGTGAGAGTTCACAAGCAGAAGCACCTGATTGGGCAGTGTGGATTCCATATTTAGATAGGAAGGAGGAGCCTGTGAGAGCAGAAGCACCATGGTGATTGGGCAGTGTGGATTCCACATGCAGATAGGGAGGAGGAGCCTGTGATAGTTAAGGTCAGTTGGAATGCAACTGTTACTTGTCAGAAGATGTTCTTGATTGTAGAGGAGAGGAATCTATAAATATAAAAGGATAGTGGGCAGGGGTCTGCAAAGAGAGGGGTCGTGAGGGAGGAAAGAGCCCCTTCAGCAGAAGGAGGCTGCCACTGTGTGAATTAGATGAGGAAACAAGATGAACAAGTTCTGTTAATTTAGGAAGGGAGAAGGGGGGAAGAAAGACAGAGGGGAAGAGCGAGTGGAGGAGAGAGAAAGAGGGGGGAAAGGGAGGGGGAGAGAGAAAGGTGGTCGAGGGATGGCCCCGAGCCTGTCAGTGGCCTGAGAGAAACGAATGGCCATGGGGGCACCTATTGGCAGCAAGGAATGGCCCAGTCAATCACTGCTGCTGTTTGGTGCTACCAAGTCCATTGGCGGAGGCAAGCAGGCAAGGGGCGGGCCTGGGCCTGCCAGCAACGTGAGGGGAATGAGCAGCCATGGCAGTGGTGGCCGTGAGGAAGGGCCCAGTCAACTGCAGCTGCTGCTGTGGGGAGGAGCAGGGCATGGGTGAGGGTGGGGAGGTCTCTGGGGATAGGGGGCTGCAGCTTGGTCAATAGGCGCCAGCAATGCTGCAGCTGCGACCGTGAGGGGAATGGAGTAAAGGGATGGGGGAGTGACCAAGAGGGGCGAGGAGGATGGAAGCAACGGGATGGAAGAGGAGGAGCAGGAGTGTGGCTCTGATGAGGGTGGAGAGATCTCTGAGGTGAGGGGGGCTGTGGCAGGGGGTGAAAGGAGCAATCAAATACTAGCAAACAGATGCTCTGAGCAGGTTAATCTAGTATGTCTTATTCAAGAGCAATCCTATTGAAGTCACTGATAACTCCAAAGTAGCTAATAAAATGCCATGATCTCTGTAGGAAAATAAAATAGTGGTATGGTGCAGTGGGGAAGGAACTTGCCTAGGGAGCAATAGGTTGCTGGTTCAAATCCCCACTGGTATGTTTCACAGACTATGGGAAACACCTATATCGGGCAGCAGCGATATAGGAAGATGCTGAAAGGCATCATCTCATACTGCGTGGGAGGAGGAAATGGTAAACCCCTCCTCTATTCTACCAAAGACAACCACAGGGTTCTGTGTCTGTGGTCACCAGGAGTTGACACTGATTTGACAGCACAACTTTATCATGTTTATGTCATGATAAAAATGTGTGTGTGGACTATAGGCCTGTATGTAGAAGAGTTTAGTTCAATTATTCTGGTAGAATTGTCAATGTAGGTGAAAGAGTTTGTTAAGAATTGTTGAGAGAGAATGCAATAATATGGAACATTTCAATAGTTCCCTGATGGTGCATGCTACAGAAACTCAGGCCAGGCAGAGCACCTTGGCTTTACAAAACAATCCCTTCTGTGTGCCAGTACTCTGCCTTATCTCTCAAACCTCAGAAGTTGGGTTTGTTTTGTTTTGTTGTATTGTGTTTTGTTGTGTTGTGTTGTGTTGTGTTGTGTTTTGTTTTGATGGTTCACTCCTTACTTTGGAAGTCTGGCATGGAATTCACCACAACACTTGCAATAACCCTGAGAAGGAGGAAGGAAATAAATATAATTTACTGAGGCGCTTCACACGATTGGTGAGAAGCGCCGTTAGAGTTAGTGCAGGGAGCTGTCCCTGGGCAGCCGGATCAGCCGCCCACGCGAGTGAGGGCCAGGGCCGGGAGGCTTGGTTTAGCCTCCCGGCAGGGGTCTCCTCATGTGTTGCCACAGCGTGGAGCCGCGCCATGGCAGCACACGATCAACCAAATGGGGTTAGTGGAGCACTTGCTTGGAGCACTATATGAATTACTGGGGAGAGAATGTCTAATCTGTAGGCAAGATCCGGTCATTGTTAACAACACTTGTTCCAATGATGAGATGGAAGTCTTTATTGTGTGTGTTTGTGAGTGTTTGTATCATCTGTGTTTGTCCTTTTGTGTTGTGAAAATTGAATAAAAAGTACAAGGCAAGAAAAAAAAGGAACCCTGTGTGTGTGTGTGTGTGTGTGTGTGTGTGTGTGTGTGTGTGTGTGGTGGGGTGGGGAGTAACTTGGAAGGAGTGATTTGGAGCAGAAGTGGGCAGCCCTAAGGCTCTCTCCCCATTTTAGGCCTGATGCTAAAGTCACCTCTATTGCAATCTGTGAGAATCTTTATGCCCCTAAAAGGCTTCTGCAGGGGAGGCTTAACTGAGCTGGACTGAGGGGAAGAGTAATTCTTCCTTCCCCCTCAAGGCCAGCCCCACTGAGCCACCTCCCTACTATCCTGTACTGAAATTTGGGTGCATGAGAACTCCAGGCAGACTGCAGTAGCTGCAGAGAATAGCACACAGTGGTTGCTTCGCTCAGCAAGGAGGAAGAGGCCATAAAGAGAGTCGTTTGTGGAGGCTTATCACTTCTCCATCTCCTGACCACCCTGGGTTGCTCCCCAAATGTCAGAAGCATTTCCTCCAGTTCTGCTCCACGTTATTCAGAAGCTCTCCACCTGTCACATACATGATTTTTTGTGCTACTTAGACAGATCATGTGAGGAGCAGGGTGAGGATGGAGTGGCCTCTTCCTGAGTGTTAAATGGACCCTGTTTCTAAAATGCAATTGCTTGCTACACTTCTTAAAATGGACAAGAAACAGACTAACTGCACCAGGTTTTTAAACCTGAAAGGAAAACACTACTCCCAGCCACCGTTTAGAAAGTCATGACCCTGGTCACCTAAGAAACACTCTCTCTCTCTCTCTCTCTCTCTCTCTCTCTCTCTCTCTCTCTCTCTCTCTCTCAAATAACAGGCAAAATTCCTAGGATGCTGAATTTGCCTAATGCTAAATTCTGTGTATCCACGTCGCAAATGGAATGGAATATATGCAAACCTGGCTAAGGCCATGTCTGACACTGCTAAATATCTAAGCCCCAGACAGAGCTGTATCTGATTGTGGCATGTTCAAGATGAGCACATTTTCCCTTTGTATTCTGCTCTAGGGCCCCTTGCATGTCCCAGAAGCACTTATTAACCAAACATCTTTAAATAATTTTGTGCTACAGTGGCATAAGGACAAATACTGACATCTTTGCAGACTATAGCTCTCTTCACACATGGAGGGAGTGAGTGAAATACCAGAGAATTAGGAAGATGACTTGCTCTGTGAAAGAACTCTGGCATAAATATATGTTAACAAAAGCAATACATCAAGGCTGATCCTAGCAGGGTTGTTTTTTTTTTTTAAACAGTTCAGTTCAGTTCAAACTTTATTTTGGCCATCAACCAGCAACAGAAAATACACCCAATGCCTATTTACATAGTTGTGACAACTGACAGATTTTTTTTCTGACACCAGCCCATTCAATTCAAATGTTAATTCTCATAGATTCTTTTCTCTTAGGATCTGGCCTTTTGGGTTGGTGTACATTGTCATTGAATCTCCTGCCTGTGTAAAGTAATTCTAACTAAATTTGTGGTTGGGAAGGAATGCACTGAACCCTGATTTATTTTGAGGTCAGAAAGCCTTCTGCAGACAATTGATGTTATTAAAAACATCCACATGGTGGAAAAAAGAAAATTCCTCTCCCACTATTCAGGAAATAATTTCTCAGTGCATCCTCGAAACAAACACAAAAATGCATGAAAAATGAAACTTCAAATAAGCCAGAAAATGAGAATGGAATGAAATGTAAAATGTTTTGTCATGACAAGGACTTGATGGACTCTGCATCAGAGCTTAGATCATACAGATTTGCAATACTGATGTACATTGGACAGGCAAGCTGAGGTACTGTGTGTGTGGTGATGCTTAAATGCACAGTACTCAAGGGCTGCCTGTGATAGAAAGCATTTAGATTCTGGGCTGCACTGGATGCTGAAGTGGAACCCCTTATATGTTGCGGTGTTGCATCTGTCTGTCTGAGCTGTTATACAGAATCCTGGTCGCAGCACTGTGCTGTGCAAGGTCTCCTTCCATGCTCTGCTTATGCCCACAAGGAGTAGCAGTGTAGGTGGTCTTATGTTGTTTCTCTGTTAGGGAGATTCTGTCTGGCTGCTTGTGGCACAGTTCCAACTCATACAGCCCACCAGAGAAATATAGGAGTTCTCTCCCACGACTTCCGTGGCAGTTCTTTGATCTGCAAAGATCTTCTGTCCAGTCTTCACTTGGCTGAACTTCATGATGAGAATCACTCTTGCTGAAAAGTCTATGCATATATTGCATGGTGTGCTTTTCAAGCAATTGCTGCAGAGAAGAGCAAAAACAAATGATTTCAATAAAAAAGGAAGGGGAAGAATCATATTGGTCCTAACTCCTCCTGCCTTGGACATTTCAAAAGGTGGGAATGAAATTCTGTATGGCCAGCTTCCTACACTCCTCCTTTTATAACTCATTTGCATTTGTGAGTAAATAGCATACAATGCTGTGGTGGAAAAGCAGGGACCTACTCACTCCCTTTCCATTGGCTTCTGAATTTAGAAATTCAGCTCCTTCATAATTTAAGTGATATCCTTGCTAATTGGGCAAAGAGGCACTTTTTAAAGTGGTGTTTCTCTTATATTTATTATAGGGCTAGCAACTGTCCCTGTTTGACCCAGCATAGGCCGGGTTCAGACCTAATGCAAAACCTGATTTAAACAGGGCAGAGATTGGAACTCCAGTATGTCTGAATGTGTGAAACCGCAGTTTCAGGCCGAAAGTGACCTGCAGTTTGCCTTGTCAAACTTCAGTTTGAACCTTTGGATTGCACAAAGGTTTGCTGCTGAGACCTCTGGTTTGGCCGCGGAAGGGTTACATCTGAACACGGACGTCCTCATAACCACAGTTTTGTGCAGATTTTGGAATTGCAATCATAGAGGCAGTGGCACAGACACACCTGGGATTGCGCCTGCTCCATGCCTGTGGCACTTCTTGCTGGCTGCCTCTCTGAGCACCAGTCTCATCCCTCCTGTCATCTTTTCAGTTATGAAGCTGCCTGGCAACAGGGACACATCCACGTCCCATGGAGAGTTGGAGGCTCCACATAAGCGAGGCCCATTTTTGAGGAATTAGCTCAACTTGTGAGTGTGCAGTCCGAAGGGAGACCTAGGGTTAACATCCAATCATCCTCCCTAGTAGACTGGCCCTCTCATGAGAGGGATAGTCCGTCGCCAGCAATCAACATAAGCAGGGCACCATATCACAATGCCAGGAGGGGAACATCCCACAGGATGGGCACTAAGTGCTTTGCTCCCCTAGAATGAAGCAACAATTATGTATGTTCACAAGCACATACACTCCAGATGGCAACACAAGCAGGGCACCCCATCACAGCACTGGGAGGGGGACATTTGGCAGGGGTGTGTGTGCCCAGGGTCAAGTTTAAGAGGCAGCCCCAAGCAGGGATTCTTGAGCAGCCAAGTTCTATTTTTAAAACAAAAAGGTTGGGGAAGGTGGGCCCAGTCCTTTCCCTGGGGAGGATGTTCGATCCCTAGGCTTACTAATGAGCAAGGCCAGTCACCAGAGCCAGTCAAAGGAGAACTATTTATTTATAATTTTTTATTTTTATTTAGCATATTTTTATACCATGGTTTACAACATTAAAACAAACCAAGGAATATTAAAACATAAAAGTTCAAATTAAAATACTACCCATAAAAACCACTAAAAAAGCTTGGCTGAAGAGATGTGTCTTCAGTTGTTTCCTAAAGGTCAATAAGGATGGAGCCGCTCTGATCTCAGCAGGAAGTGGTTTCACAGCCCTGGGGCAACTACAGAGAAGGCTCGCTTCTGAGTTGTCACCAGATGAGCTGGTGGCACCCTCAGACAACCCTCCCCTGAAAATCTTAATAGGCAGCGGGATTCATAATGAAGAAGGGGTTATCTTAAATACTGTGGTCCCAACCCATTAAGAACTTTATAGGTAATAACCAGCACTTGTATTTTGCCCAAAACCTGTTGGTAGCCATTAATGTAGTTCTTTTAAAACCAGAGTAATATGGTCTCTTCAGGATGTCCCATAGACCAATCTGGTAGCAGCATTCTGCACCAATTGCAGTTTCCAGACTACGTACAAAGGCAGCCCCACGTAGAGTGCATTGCAGTAGTCAAGCCTGGAGGTTATCAGCATGTGCATCACTGTCTTAAGATCACTCACTTCCAGGAAAGGACGCAGTTGGAGAACCAACCAATAGAAAGCACTCCTGGCTACCACTTCCACCTGAGATATCAGAGAGCGGGTTGGATCCAGAAGTACTCCCAAACTGTGAACCTGTTCCTTTTGGGGGAGTGTAACCCCATTCAGAACTAGCAGATATATCCAATTTCCCAAACTGAGGATTCCTACAATGAGCACCTCCATCTTGTTTGGATTCAGTGTCAGTTTGTCATCCCTTATCCAGACCATTATTACCTCGAGGCAGGCTTTTAGGGAAGTTATGCCATTGATTGATGAAGCTCACATGGAGAAATACATTTAGGTGTCATCAGCATACTGATAACACCCTGAACCAAATCCCTGATGATCTCTCCCAGTGGTTCACTACTGTGAAGACAGAGTATGCTGATCCAGTGCTGACCGCTCAATAATGAGAGTATAAGGCCATCACAACTCATAAGAAGAACCATCGGTGGGGAACAATGCAGAGTGCAGATTAGTTATCACTAAAAAGCAACTCCTCCTCCCACAGACCATTCTCTCACGAGAGTGACAGGCCATTGGGGCTCTGTATCAAGCCAGTGCTGCTCTGTGGAGGAAAGCCACGGGGATGGATACCATGGTGACTACTGTCACCAAGTTACTGTCAAAGTGTGCTCCCTGCCAGCCTGTCCACACATGTACTCCCTTGCTTGTGCCTTGAAATGGGAACCCTGCTCTCCTGGGGTTGCTGGAAATCAGGGCTTGGTGGGAAAAGATGCAACTGGGAGACTCAGCCAGTGGGGGAGGTCATCCAGCCCAGGCAAGGAAAGTCATGTTCTAAATGTTCTAAAATGTTCTTATGTTCTAAAATAAATGGAGAGGTGGGGGTGGGGGATATTATTTCTGGTGCATTGTTTCTTTACAGGGTGTGTGTGTGTGTGTGTGTGTGAGAGAGAGAGAGAGAGAGAGAGAGAGTTAGTTAGTTAGTTAGTTAGTTAGTTAGTTAGTTAGTTACAGTATGTGCACACACTGCCTTGGAACTGCCACCCAGACAAAACTGTTTCCACTCACAGATTATAAAAAGAGGAAACACTGGGTCTCATACCCTTTTGGTCCTCCCCAGCAAACCTGGCCATCTCATGAGAGGGAATAGCCCACTGGTATCAAGCTGCCAGTGCAGCTGGAATTCGGTTTAGTCTGCATGGACTCCTTTGGTGGGGTTATCCCTTTCAAGAACATCCTAAGTCATGGTGGGGTCCCCCAGGATCATTTGCCCAATCTCATCTACATATCACCTCCTAGGAAGTCATCATGTTCCCTTAACTATTCTGAGTAACAGGGAAATAGTGCCCCCCCAATCATGTTTGTGCAGGACTTTGTGAGTGCAGGGCTCTTTGGGGGGCAGCGGTGCTATCGCTGTCAGAAGAGGCACTGGCATGGCATTTAAAGGGATGCAGATTCCCTTTCTATGCCGAGGGTGGGCAGAGCACTTCCAAAATACACGATTGCACTCAGCGATCCCTCTTCGAGATTGTGGCCAATTGTGGCCACTCCGCTGACATGGTGATGCTTTCCCCACAGTCAGGCCATGGAGCTTGCTTGGATAGGCTTTGGCGGCTGGGTAAAAGGGAGGGGATCATCTCTCCTGGAACTGGAGGTTGGCGGGCCGCAGTTTGATGAATGTCTGCAGTGCAATTTACAGTTTAAAATTGAAACCGTGGGTTTGCAAACCTCCAGTTTCGTGTTACATCCAAACGCCGTCATAGTGGCTATTGCTGGCACTGTGTGTGTGTGACAGGGAAATGTTTTCTTATAACTTTTATGTACACCACTTTATTGTTGTTTTTAAAGTGATACCGGTATATACATAATTTTAATACCAATAGTAATGCAATGCCCATGTTGCTATAATCACACAGTTGACCTTGCTTATAATATTTGAGGCTGAGTTTTTTATTCCTAATCTGAGACCTAGTTTGGACCAGCTTGGTCTTGGATTAGAATCTCAGTTTTGATCACTGTGTCCCTCATTCTACACAAGACATTCACTGTCAGCCCCAGGGTTCTATATGTAAAGTGTGAATAATAATCAGTTCCATAATTTGAATTCTATAATTTTTAAAATCAAATCTTTGAGTAGAAAAGAACTACATTATGCAGTGAATTTTTTTGTTATTTATGGTGAAGAATATGGGATTACATTTTATTTATTTATTTATTATTAAATTTTTATACCGCCCTTCCAAAAGGCTCAGGGCGGTTTACATTAAAACAAAGGTACTTCCTTATTCTACATCCAGAATAAGGAAGTACCAGTGCTGTGTGAGATGGGTTTGACTAACTCAGCAGTGGTGAACATGCATGGGGCCCCTGAAATTTGATGACCCTTCCTTCCCCTGGAAGTGCTCTATGCCACATGAAAAAATGTCACTGAGGATCACACTGACCTCAGGGATATATTTTTGTGTGACACAGAGTGTTTCTGGGGGAAGGGGGCCATCAAAATCCATCCCGCACTGCAAGGGCCAGTGCTGCAAGCTGGGAACTCATTGGGAGCACCGCCACTTCTTACATAACACTGATACTTCCTTTGTCTGGATGTCAATTTTTTTTTAACCCCCTTTTTTTTTGGTCAGGGACTGGAGCAGTGGTGAAAAGGAGAGATGTCTTTTGGGAGGCATTAGAGGACAATACACTTACAAAGACAAGAGAATAGAAAGTGAGGTCCATGCGAATGCTGATGGGACATAGAATGATGAAGTCTTTAACAACCAGGGGTTTCTACTCAGCTATCCTTCTTGATTTTCTAAGCGCCCATGCTGTTACGTGTGCCAATACTTATGAGCATTGCCCACACTCTGGAAGCACTCTGGAAGAGCAGAAATGTGTCACTCACAAAGATATGTTTCCACTTTTACAGAGCACTTCTAGGGCATTTTCTCTGGGAAGTATTAGTGCTCTTGTTGAATAGTGTGGGTGCAGAGGACTGGAGGAGTTACACGAGGGCTCCCACTGCATGACCCGTAGAGGCTCACTTTGTTAATTAGGATATCGGCCATTATTGCCATATTGCAACTGAGACTGTAAAGGGAGTGGCTTGCTAAAGTCCACCTAGTGAGTTTATGACAGAGTCAAGTGGGAAAGTCCTGATTCATAGCTCAGGCTCTTTGCTAGTGTGTGTGTGTGTCTGTCCGTCTGTCTGTCTGTCTACAAATACTATACTGTAGTTTATGTATGTATAAAACTATAGTGAAATAATAATAAGATATAAAGTATTTGCATGTTTGAACATGTTGTGATCTTATTTTTATTAATTGCAACCTTCTAATTCTTCTAGACTTGAAACCTTGCAAACTTTGGAATCATTACACTAGACATCAGAATTTTAATAGATATCCTCAGGGTATTTGCCATTTCTAGTTTGTTCTGTATTGGCTGGGGAAAGCTTAGAATTCTCCTGATTCTAGGGTTTGCTTGAGAAGACAAAGCTTTCTCTAAGCACACTCCACATCCTTCTGCATTGCTTAAGCTGCCCTGAGGGGAAGCCTAAGCGGTGGAGCTAATTGCCTGCAATAAACTAATTAAATGACTCTGATATAAATCTTGCTGGCACACTCCCAGGAATCCAATTGCCATGAGATCACTGAGCAAGAGAATCTCCCTCCAGTGCATGCTTAGCCCTCCTCCCTTTTCCCCCAGTTTGTCAACACTATTACAAGACCCACCCCTAGACCTGTTCTTTTCACTGCCAGCCTTTGTCATTCTTTATTTCCACTCCTGGCACATGTTTGTTGTTGACAATGATTCCAGCCTTATACATAAAGGATAGTAAGTATTCTAGCTGATCATAATAGCTTTGCACAGGTCACAGCCCTGACAAAAGTCCCATATTCCTTTAAGGGCAGGGCTATAACCATTATCCTGCCTTGAGCTAATGCAAGTTTAATGCCAAGAGGAATGAACACAGATACACTACATTGCCAAAGGATTCTTACTATTTAAATGCTTTACATGGAAACACAGAAGATTTAATATATCCCCATCACCTTGCCTTCCTAAGGCCTTTTTATCCATGCATTAAACCACATGCACATCACACATTAATTGCTCCCCTTACAGAGTAACTAATTTTATTCTAATAGCAGTATGATGAGGTGGAGATCAGAGGTGTTTGCATGATTGATTTAAATAAAACAGCTCAAAATGGCTCTAATAAGTGAGCAAATCTGTAGATAAAGGAATTTAAAAAACTGTAGGAACAAAAACAGCACCACTAGTCATTGTGACTTGAGAGAATAATTTCTAGAACAGAAAAGGAACTTTAGAAAGAAATTCAAAATCCTTGGCTGACATCCCAACGCTGCTTGCATGCAGCCAAAAGATTTATACCCACAGTGGCTGCACTCCTGCTTCAACAGTGTGGCTGCTCATGAATCATGAAGTGGTTTTTGCTAATCTCTCCTTCCCCTGGAAGTGCTCTGTGCAATCCAAAGTTATGTCCCTGAGGGTTGTACAGCCCTCAGGACATAATTTCAGGTTGTACAGAGAGTTCCCAGGGGAAGGGGAGATCAGCAAATGTCGCCCATCTGCTCATGAGTGGCTGCATTACTAAAGCAGGACCATAGCCACTGCAGGTGTGCATCTTTTGACTGCATGCATGCAGCAATAGAATGCTAGTCACTGAAATTTTAGAGTTTGAAGTTTTGATTTTGACCTCAAAATTTGATCTCAGGCTTCAAAATATGATTGTTTTAAACTCATTGGACAGTATTTTGCTGAGAAGGCTGTTAACAGCAATTTTATTTATTTAGTACATTTTTGTCCAGCCTTTCCATTACTAAGAATACTCAAGATAACTTACAATGATTAACAACAATTCTGAGAAAATGTCCATCCGTATATTTAAGGAAATATTTCCTGATTGTTTTCCTTACCACATACCCTTTTATGCATTTAAAAGAGACTGTAAACCATGTTTATAGGGGTTTTGGGACCTGTATCTACCATAGATCACTGTCAGTTCTAATATGGTGGCTCGGTAGCATTAAGCCGGATCTGTCATCACATTTATGACTGTGAGGGACTGTAAAGAGTCTCTGACCCTTTAAAAAGTAACTCTTTCGGGGCCACTTCACACTTTCCATGTTAGATCTGCACCAAGAGTACACCTAAAAATGTAAAGTGTGTGACAAACCTGTGGATATACTCATTGGGGAACCAGGGTTAGTTTCAGTTCCCCATTGAGTGTATACTCAGTAGCAAACTATAGTTTGCCTGCCATCAGGGCCATAGCTAGGGAAGAGGGGGCCCATGTTCACCCCTCTCTCTGGTGGCCTCCCAGAGTGAGGGAGATCATGAAGAAAATAGGGAGGGGTGGAGATGGGGGGCCCTCAGGAGCTGGGAGGCCCGGGTTCTTTGAACCCATTTGCTCACTTATAGCTACACCCCTGCCTGCCATGTTGTGTGAAATAGGCCTCACACTTCCTCATATATAGCACATTTGCTCAGCAGTTGTCTTGTCTCAAACTCTCTCATGTATCATTAGCTGCATATTTTGTCATCTTAGTTTTTGAATGAAATTTTGTGGCTTCCATTGCTACCCCTCTGATTTATGATCACTGACTGTATTTGTTAAGAGTCCAAACAGCCCTTGTTTGCATATTTTACTATTGCTTGTTAGTTTTGTACATCATAATAACTTATGTGCCTCAGTTGCATTGCATTTATTTTCCTAGTGGACTCTATGTAGTATCTTCCCTTAGGCAAGGTTGTTAGGCATACTCGCAACCTGTCACTTTGCTAGCCTGGCCTTGGGCCTGAAGGAGCAGGAGACAAAGTAGGTTCAAAAACCTTCTTTATTCAGACAAGACTGCAACAAACTCTGGGCATCTTGCACTTGAAAAACAGAAAGCTAAGCCACATCCAACCAAATGCAACCTAATCTTAAAGGGACTGGTATATACTACACTATACATAGCTTGGGCACAACTGGGTTAGTGAGTTATTGAGGCTGTTCACACGGTCTGCAAAAATTGGGCCAAGGGAGCCTAGCCCGATTTTTGCATACCGTGTGAACCACCTGGCTCGGCTGCGAGCCTGGTGGTTCCTGAGCAGATAACACACTCAAGTAACCCTCCTCTTAAACCGGGTTTGCGGAGCGAGCACTCTGCAAACCTGGTTTTTTTTGCTTGTGAGTTGCTGTGGCACAGCTCCGCGCCACGGCTACGCATGAGTAGATCCTGGCTGGGAGGCTCAAAAGCAGCCTCCTGGCTCAGGGGTCCCTCCAGCATGCCCTGTGCGCTTGCGCAGGGCATGCTGGAGATTCTGGGGGCCACGCGGCCCCCAAACTCCCCAGCCCCCGCTGGGTCTGTCACAGAGCCAGCAGTTGTGTGGGTGGCCAATCCGGCCACTCCAGCAGGGATTCCCGATTGTCTGTGGGGAGAGTGGGCCTAGCCCGCTCTCCCTGCTAACCCGGACAAAGTGGGTCTCACTGATCATGAGACCCGCCTCATAGTCTCTGGTGTCTTTGGGCCTGAGTTATAGAGTAGGCAAAACAGATATGTTCTGTGTTAGATTGTATATCGATAGACACGGTGCTCTTGATAAAGCCATTGTGGTGTGTGACAGCACATTAGAGATTCAGGAGTCAAGAGCAGAAATATAGAGCTAGTAGATGAGGCCCATAGTTAACTGGGCAGTCTTTTTATGTAGATTACACTGTTAGAAAAGTCCAAGAAATTAAACATATGTAATAGAAATTGTTATTAATGTGCTTGCAAAAGGGAAGTTAAAACAAAAGTTTGACATTTGTAGGATGTCAACTTCAAACATTATTCATTTTATTGAATAATTACCATATATGGTAAATTTGAATCATGGTAAATTTGAATCTGAGAAAGAGCTTCTCTTGGGCATGTCATTTTGGAATTATTGATCTAATAATTAAGCATTTAAAATCTGTTGAGAACAATATTATGGTTAAAATATTATGATTATATTCAGAATTTCTTCTTTTAAAAAATAGTTTTGAGTTTTGTGACATCCATATCAAATTTTTGGTCCTTTTTGCCCTTCGGGTTTGGAACTGAACAGTTCACAAATCATATTATCATTGAAAAAGTGACCACCAGCTAATGAGATAGCTTCTTGCATTATGGCCTGATTCTGATATGGATCCTGGGACTGGTACTTTTCCAAGAGGGAAAAAATGCCATTGCTTATTTGTAAGCAATGTCAGTTTAAATACATTAAAATATAAATATTATGTGTAGCCTAGCACTGAAGATAGCACTTTACTGCTGTGAAGATAGAAGAAAACCCCAACAGACAAACTGCCTTTGCACAGACCTGGTGACATTCTCAGTGCGCTGAACACGTTGCCTATAGCTGGCTGGCTGATCCAGCTAGAGTGAAACATCCAAACAGCTGCAAGGTGTTTGCCCTGACCCAGGACTTGCCCTGACACCTCCTTGCAATGCTTTTCATGTCCCAGGCAAGTTGGTGATAACTCTGACCAGGATGTCAGTCAAACAAGCCATGGGTCTCCTTTTCCTTCAGATCTCTCCTGATAAAGCCCCTGGGCATAAGCTGGCTGTGTTTGCTGAAGGGTCAGCCAGCCTCTGTTCACAAAGGAGTGCTCTGTCAACAGTCCTCAAGGGGCACTAGCATATCTAAGCAAACAGGGGCCAAACAAGCTCTTCACACCTGTTTAATGTTTTGAAAGCAAAGCCTCAGCCTGACAAACTGGATCTAAGGCTGATACCTTTTTGAAGATAGCAAACAAAAGGGAAGGAAGCCCTGCTGAATTAACACCCGGTATTCTGAACCAGACTCTGGCAATAGACTCGCTTTCCCATTTCATCCATCCGTGTTGATTTTCTGTGGTGGTGTTCCGGGGTGGGACCTTGACCTATGTCTTGTGGGTCATTAAGTGATTGATCTCAGCTTGTTTGGATATGTGTAGTGCTAGGCTGAGGGCAATACTAAGCTATGTCTTGGAGTCCCACATTTCCCTCAGGATCATTTGGTACACTCTCAGCTATGTTTGCACTCACACAAACATACAGAGACTATGATGCAGGTGCACACCGTTTAGTGCCTAGCAATTTTATATTCCATTTTATATTCCATCTATCAATGGCTACTAGTCGGAGGACTCTGGGCCACTTCTAGCCTCAAAGGCAGGATGCCTCTGAGTACCAGGTGCAGGGGAGTAACAGCAGCAGAGAGGGCACGCCCTCAACTCCTGCCTGTGGCTTCCAGCGGCATCTGGTGGGCCACTGTACGAAACAGGATGCTGGACTAGATGGGCCTTGAGCCTGATCCAGCAGGGCTGTTCTTATGTTCTTATGTTATGTTCTTAAACATTATTTTGTTCCTCATGTAGTTTTGGCTTCCAAATTTTTGAATCTGTAAGGCTACATTTCTGCAATTTTGTGAAAATGGGGCAGCCAGGCACATCATATTCCTAGCTATAAAGAATGTAAAACATGGAATGATAGAGTTTGAGAGTAGGGAGGGAGTGGACCATGGAGGACTTCTAGTCCAACCTTTGCTCAGTGTAGGAAACTGCTACAGCATCCCTGGCAGATGACTGTCCAGCCTCTGTTGGAAAACCTCCAGTGAAGGAGAGCCCACCAGTCTGCGTGAAGCAGTCTTCTCCACTGTCAGACTGGTTCGGAGAACAAGAAGTGCCCTTTCTCCAAGAATAGGCACTCACACTCACAGATCACCATACAATAGCCTAACACAATTAAGTGTCTGCTACTCAATAGCTTTTGCCTGGGCTGCGCTCTTCCTAAGTGGCCTTAGGCAGAGCACTTTCTCTCAGCCTCAGCTTCCACCTCGCCACCCACCCCCATTCTACAATATGGCGGATAGTAGTCCTGGACTAACATTGTCAGGATTATTGAAATTATCATAGGATGTGCTTTAAACACTTAAAAGGTACTCTATAAATAACTCTTCCTCCTCCTCCTCCTCCTCCTCCTCCTCCTCCTCATTAATACCTAACTGTTATAAAGAGGCTTCACACCAAAGGCAGCTTTAGGTCTTAACAATCTTTATTTGGAGACCAAACAAGAATAAAGAACAAGAGCAGAACATTTAACCAGCAGGCCCACAGCTCTCTGCAAGACCGCTGACTCACAGCCTACATTCTAACAACCCTACAACCAGGAACTCCTCCTTCAAGCCACAGCAACATATTACATAAAACTGTTCCATGCACCACACTAACATTGACCAACACGATAGAAGATACACTCCCCCCCGCCCAGGTCATTTTAGTTCTGATATATTTTCATAATAAGGAACACGCAAAGAAAATAATAGATGGTCTTTTATTCTATTAATAGCAGGTAGTTTTGTGTACTAAACTTTACACTACTTCATAATCCTTCCATTTCTCAAAAAGAGAACTATGTTGGTGTTTTGGTGATGTGCATGTTTATGTAAATATAGGATTGACAAGCCACTACATTTTCAGTATTGGAAAAATTATAAGTTACAATTAAAAACCTTTTCAAAAATCCAATTCTCTGTGTGAGAAGTTTCACCCATATAGCACCTGTATGTCCCATTTTACAAATAGCAGCTTCATGATGAGGAAGATTTTCATTGGGAAAATAACATGGAGGGAAAGGGTGATCCCCCACTTACCTCAGTTTTGATTGGGACCAAAGTCCCAAGACTGAACTCCCTTCCCAAGACTGGTATTTTTTTGTTTATTTTTTAATGCAGGTAATCCTATTCCTATATCCTGTATATAATTCCTAACCAATTATTTTATTTTATTTTATTGCTATTTCTGAAGGAAAAAAATCTGCATCCTCTATTGGCAACTTATTCTGCATTGCTAAACTGTTTTAGAAGTAGAATGTTTGTCCTCAATCTATCTTTCTGTAGTTTTAACACAATTGCCTCTTTTCCCATTTTGATTCTGAGAAGATAAACAATTATTTTCTCTCTTCTTTCTGGTATTTGTTTTATTAATGTTTGAAAACTTTACCGTTTCTTCTCTCTAGCTTGCACACACCTGTTCCTTCAGCCTTAATTTAACTATTTATCACCTTTGTTGCCTTGTGTGGAAAACTCTGGGTCAAACAGGGGGTTTATTAAATTTTTCACCTTGTACTCTGAACTCTTTTCCTGTAAAAGTAAAAGCAAATAAATCCCCCAAACAGTAATAAATATAACTGCCATCACTTAAATGGGCACTTAATAAATCATATGTTAAATTAATACTTTTATAGCTGCCATGCAGGTATCTTGAGATGCCCCAATTCTCATATAAAGCCCAATAAAAGGAAGCACAGCTGAGTGTTGTAATGGAGATGGGCAAAGGGGGCTTAAATCCATAGGCACAGTAATGACGTAAAATAGTTTACTGTTAGGAAATTAGAATCGCATGGCATTCAAAACATGAAAGAAAAGGAATTTCTAATCTGATTGAAATGTACTTTTGTTGTCTTCTGGAGGCAAAAAGTGCAAAGCACATACCTGATTTAGTTTTTAAAATTTTAGGTAGTCAGGTTAGGAAAAAATCAAGTAGCCAGGTTAGGAGGAAAAAAGTAAGAACGCTGCATGCATAACTAATATTGTATGCATTCAGCCAAAGGATGCACACCCTCAACTGCTGCTCCCCTGCTTCAGCTGTGCAACCACTTGTACATAGGGTAGGTGATATTGATCCATCTTGCCCTCCTCCAGAAGCAGTCTCTGCAACCCAGAATTATGCCCCTGTGGGCTGTGGAACCTGCAGGGATGTAATTTCAGATTGCACAGAGTGCTTCTGGGGGAAGGCAAAATGAATGGAAGTAGCTGCCCCTTGGGCAAGTGGTTGTACTACTGAAGCAGGAGTGCAGCTGCTGAGCGTGTATATCCTTTGCTGAATGCATATTTAGCCAAAGGATGACTTAAGCATTAGTTAGGGTGTCTAACTAATCTGGACATCCTAACTAAACGGATGTCTAAATTAGTTAGACATTTAGAGTGTCCATCTTTTTGGCACCAGGCAAAAGCTTTTTTATTTTCCCAGACTGGCTAAAATCAGTGTACTTCATTGCAAGACTTGTGAGCCAGTAGCAGCTCCCATAGACCCCGAGAATGTCCCCCTGATTACTTATTTATTAGGCCTGTGCAAATCGAATCCTCACTGGTACTATATCGGGCAGCAGCGATATAGGAAGATGCTGAAAGGCATCATCTCATACTGCATGGGAGGAGGCAACGGTAAACCCTTCCTCCTGTATTCTACCAAAGAAAACCATAGAGCTCTGTTGGTACCAGGAGTAGAAATCGACTTGACGGCACACTTTACCTTTACCTATGCATACAGTTAGCTGTCCTGGGGACAGTAATATTGAAAAGCAAGGTAGAATTGTTTTAACAAACTATGCGTCTAATATAGGCTATAGTTCATTACACCTTCTAGGTCTTTTCTGAATCTTCTCAGTATGTCAGTTTCCTTCATGAACTCAAAACTAAATACACTGATCCAGAAGACAGCTCACAGTTGAGCAGCATTGTTGATCATAAGTTTGCTATTAGTGACTTGTATTGTTTCTTACCACATGGAATGAATGGAGTGAGGAAGAAAGAAGGGAGTGGAGCACAGGTACATGAACTTCCACCTAGTCCCATCCATGTGGAGAATAAAGAGCAAATATATTTACACTTGACAGGGGAAGATCGTTTATCAAGTGAAAGCCATGTTTGGCTTTCTGGGCCACAATTTCTGAAGGCCCTTTATAACAGGCCCTTCATATTCTATGCAGTTCACAAGAACCTCTGGTGAACTTTTGAAGGCAATCTCATCTTTTTGGGAGTCAGTATCAAGTGAAGCAAGAACCAACTCAAGATGAAAAGAGTGCTTCAAAATATTTCGCCAGTGAAGAAAAATGGCAACTGGATTGGAGGGAAGGCAACACTTGGTGTTCTGAAAGGTGACACATGCAAAGAGACACACAAGCACTCATGAAAAAGGAGGGGGCGAGGGCTGTGCATTTAGATCTACTGTATAATGGAACAGTAGCAGACACTAGACTTCTCCTGATAATACAAATATCTATTGCTTACAACCAGGGGCGTAGCAAGGTTGGAGTGGGCCCAGGGACAAGATTTTAAATTGGTCCCCCCCTCACTGAAGCTCAGCTCATGAAGTAAAGAAATCTTAAATGAGGCTGAATAGTGGTAACAAAAAGCATCTATCTATCTATCTATCTATCTATCTATCTATCTATCTAGGCCACAATAGAACATCATCCCAAATTATTTTTTTAAAGGTTTTGTAAATTGTGGATGATGCATGTCATTTAATGGTACTAGAGAAAGACATGCTGTTCTGGTAGCTCCAGGTCTTAACAATTTTGGAGGATGAATACAACTGAAGGAAGCCCGGGCAGGTGTGCAGCTGGGGAGTCAGTCATATGACTTGCCTCTGGGGGGGGGAAGGCAGTGGGCCCCCAGACAACTGTCTCCCCTTGCCCTATTATAGTTACACCCCTGCTTACAACTCATCAGAAATGCCCACTGTAATAATTTAGCTTAGTGCATTAGAAACAGAAGCTTATCTGTTTTAAAAACAACTTATCTGTGGGTTATTTCCAGTTTGTCTAGGCCTAGGACTATTCGGGCCCCTGAGGATATCATACAGGTCAGTGGATAGAGTGCTGGACTAGGACCAGGGAGACCCGAGTTCAAATCCCCATTCAGCCATAATTCTAGCTGGGTGACTCTGGGCCAGTCACTTCTCTCTCAGCCTAACCTACTTCACAGGGTTGTTGTGAAAGTGAAACTCAAGTATGTAGTACACTGCTCTGGGCTCCTTGGAGGAAGAGCGGGATATAAATGTAAAAATAATAATAATAAGTAATAAGTAATAATCTGCCCACAGATGGACCTGAGCCAGATGAACCTGTAAAGCTGAAATTATTTTGCCAGTTTTCTCCTATGACTTTTCTTATCCTGAGGCTTTCCGAGCTTGGCTCTTAAAGTGACAGTACACAACAATATCAATTTATGAACTAGAATAACTCTGAGGTTTGGAGAAGCTTCAGGATGTCCTGTATAGTTTCAGAGTCCTTGCCAATGGAGAGGTTGCACAGCTGAATAGACAGGGGTGGAATTTGGAGCCTGGATTAATGTTACAAGCCAATCAACTTGTCTTTACTTCAGCTAGAACTGGAGTCTATATTTATGTGTGTTTCTGTGAAAAAAGAATATAAGGGCTGGTTGATATGATTGAATGAACCATGGTTTATTTGACTGAGAATGCAAGCCAAGCCCATCAGTGGCAGCACCAGAAAAAAATGAAGGAGGGGCACAAAAGTGGCAATGGGCATTTCTGGGTGGGCAAGCTGCTGGGTGGGCAAATTGCCAAGTTAGGTTTTTGAAACAGAAATCATAGTATATTTCACATTAACGGTCTCATCCTGAACATATTTTCACTGAAATAAATCCTGTTGAGTTCATAAATTGGGTGGGGGGGCATGTGTGGGGTTAAACTGCATTAGGGGGGTGCTTGCCCATCCATGCCCTCCCCCTAGCTGCCCCTGAAGCCCATGCACTTCTCCTTCCACCTCCCTTTGCGTCTTTGGTCTCTCTACAGAGTAATGATATTTACAGTACATCTTGCCTTGTTAAACCACAGCCCTGCAGACAGATCCTCCGAAACTGATTTAATTCAGGTTGGTTTCAGATCCTAGCTTGTATACCAGGAGGTTTCCCAGACAGCTGGCTTTACTGCAGCTTTTCTGTGAGGCTTTACTGTGAGTTAGAAGTTTCCCAAAAAACCTGACCCAAAAAAGTGGATTTTTAAAAACTTCAGATATAAATAGGACTACACTAATGCGTGATGAAAACCCCAAATTGTGTGTGAAGTGCTCCCTGATAGATCGCAGGGACTGCTGGATAAATTTGGCCGATATGTGAATGCACACCTCCATTCCAGAGGAGATTTGAACTAAAAGCCGGGTGTAAAAAAGCTTCCTGGTTTGAGCCACAGACACAAGGGGACTATTCTGGCGATCTGCAAAAATCAGACTAGGAGAGCCTAGCCCAATTTTTGCAGGTCGTCAGAACCACCAGGTAACCCGCTCAAGAACTCCTGCCCCCAAACCAGGTTTGCGGAGTGAGCGCTCTGCAAACCTGGTTTCCAAAATCGTGAGTAGCCGCGGCATGGCTTTGCTCCATGCCTACTCACGAGTAGATCCGCGGAGGGGAGGCAAAAAGCCACCTCCCGACTCCGGGGCTCTCTGCAGTATGCCCTGCATGCTCACGCAGGGCATACTGGGGCTTCCGGGGGCCATGCAGCCCCCGAGCTCCCCAGCCCCCTCTGGCTCTGTCTCGGAGCCGGCAATCATGTGGGCGGCCGATCCAGCCGCCCAGGGCTCTCTCCCCGCTCACCTGAAGAAACCGGGTCTCACGGATTGTGAGACCCGGCTCAAACTTTGCGTGAGCCATGGAGGCATTGTTAAGCAAGGTTGTCCAGCAGTATGCAGGTAAGGAGGCAAGAGGATAGAGGAAGAGTGAGTCAGCTCTTGGGTTCAGCTTGCATCTCTGATAGATAAATTATGGTTTATCAATCATGTGAATGAGCTGTGTATGTAAGGAACAGTTTGATCAAATGAAAAAATTGAGATTACTGTTTTTTGGAGACAAACTGCTAGCATTTACATATGTGGATTTCTGATTAATTATTATTACTACTGTTAATAAATAAATAAAAGAAGTTGTGTGATATTCTGAACTATGATGTTCTGAACTAAGTATAAGAGATATTGAGGCACCTCCCATTAGGAATCTGGCAAAAGACGGTGTCTTGGTTTAGATTTGCTTCTATCACTTCAAAAATAATTTCTGGACTATGACAGTCACCATGGTATCAGAGTGTGTCCTGCTATTACGACTGAATGTGGAATATGCTGTTTCTCTTACAGACTTTAAAAAATGTTGTTAGAAGTTAGCTTTATAGATATCCATGGTGTAAATATGTCTTATAATTATATATTAAGACATATATTTACACTGTGGCTAGCTGTAAAGCGAATTTATTTTTATATTATCCATTTCACTATATTGAACCATATGTTAAATGGATTCTGGATACAGGTAGCATTGCAGCAATAAATTCATTCCTAAACTTTCTTACTGGATTCTCAGGAAAAGTTTTTTACACTGTATCTCTTTAGAATTATTCTTAGCCTCCTTGGAGGGCCCCTAGCAGAGCTGAAAGGCAGGATATTTTAATAAATAATTGAGATTTGTAAGCATTCCCTATGCAATGTATAGAGGGAATGCGCAGCATGTATGTCTTTGGTACATGATGGATTTTGAAGGTATGAAATATAAATTTTTGAGATGTGGATTTCTATGTGCAAACATGAGTCCCCACTACGGAAAAAGTGTTTCAGTATTATATTTGAATTCACAGCAATTCACTCACAACAATAGCTATTCCTTCTTGGGAAGTATAGCTCAGAATGTTAAAAAAGTGTACTTCCTGGCAGCACCTAGTGTCTAAGGCTGCAGGCGGGAGGCCGGAGTGGCTGTGACCAGAGGGTGGGTGGCCGAAGTGACTGCAGCCGCTGCGATGGGTGGCCATGAATAGCAGGGGGCCACGACTGGCAGGTGCCACGAACAGTGGCCGGGCAGCCGGAGCAGCAAATGGCAGGCGGTTGAAGTGGCCACAAATGGCAAGTGGGCTTGGCAGGTGGACGCAACGGCTGTGGGCAGCGGGAGAAGAAGATGCAAGGCTGGGAAGAATGTGGTGGGGGTGGTAAGCCTAAAACGGTGGGGGTGGGGGGTCTAGGGACGCAGATGCTCTGCGCCAGATCAGCCAGTATTTATTAATATCAAATATTGACTCTAACTTCTGAATGTTAAAATCCAAAATCAGGATTGAGACATCAGTATGCAACTGAAATGAATAAGAACAGGACCAACCCTTTCATGAGGTGAAGTGAGGCAGATGCCTCAGGCAGCAGTTTATTTGGATGCCAGCAGGGGAGCAAGATGCCACCTACCACTGCCATCAGAGCAGCTCTTTGGGACAGATGTAGCCCTTGCAACCTCCTCCCTGCCACTTTCTAGGGATGTGCATGAATTGTGATTCATGCACAGATTCAAAGAACCGATCAGGCACCTTTAAAATTGAGGAGAGCAGTTCTGTACCTGCTCCTCTACCACTCCACAGGGATTCCTGCTGCTATGCCCCCCAGAACCCCTTGCATGGTGGCAGCATGGTGGCGTAGGCCATGTGCATACCACTGTGACGCCACCACTGCATGAGGGGTGCTTTGGTGTGTGTGTGTGTGTGTGCCCCCACATCATCATCATCCTTTATTACAGTCATAGACCAGCATAACCACATCAGGAATCTGTGTGGAGGGGCAGAGGAGCAGGTTTGGAACTGCTCTCCTCTCTGTTAAATGTGCCCGATCGGTTCTTTGAATCTGTGCACGAATCGCAATACCACTTTCAGCTTTTGCAGTTTTGAAAGGTGGTTGGCCCCTATCAGGCACATGGGGCAAGGCAGTATTAGGCACCTGCCTCAGACACCACAATATCTTGGGCTACCCCAGAGTAAGGATTTTGCCAGCCAATGTTACATTTGAGAAATTGGGAGAGCATTTTCCCAAAGAATCACTTCCAATTCTGAATCTCTCTTGATTTCAAAGACGTTCTTTTGAAAAAGTTGATTTTTTTACTCTCTCTGGTAAAGGGGAAATACCAATTTAATTGAAAACACAACATCCTTACACCTGCCAGTGCCTGTTGCCTTATATTTTGGAAGTTCAGTGGCAAACCTCCCAGAGACAGAGCTTGTATGCTTGCAGCATCTGGGTGTATTTCATGAAATGTATTTTAAAATACAGACTCCACTAGATTTGTGAATCTTAGATCATTGTGCTCTGTGCTTGTAGCATGCTATAATCTTTTCTTCACGCATTGCTGAAAAGCATGACGTACTCTTTTGTGGGGCATAGGACTTTTAGATGTTACCTATTAGTATAAGAAGTCATCCAAGGCTCAAAGATCTGACCACGGGGAGATTATGGAATCCTGCTTCCCACATCACGAAGAAGCAGATAATAAGGGAACGTGACCTGTTTCCTCTTTCATTTGCTTCTTTGTAACATGGCAAGTGGCTTCAGATGATAGGCTAATCTGTTATGCATCTTTTGTGCAAAGTATCTTGCCTCAGAAGCTAGACTAGATGGCTTTCATACCCTTTCCAGCATATAATTCTAGACGCTGTACATATTGGGAGACCTCAGTCCAGTTTCTGCTGCTGTATCATCATTATGTGTGGACTATAAAGCAGATGACATTTTATGGCAGTGGGGTGTGACTCAGAAGGCACAAACAATTGCTGAGAGAGAAACAAATTATCCTTTAGTGCCTCCAAACCCAGCTATTGTGTGTTTTGATTAGGCTACAGTATCAGTACCTTCTTAATCAGTATAACATGGGATAATTGTGTTGTCAGTTTGTGCTGCCTCCCTTTCAAAAGTTGTATTAATTGACAGGGATTAACTGACAAGTTCTTCAGATGTCTATTGTTTTGGTGGATTCATAATGTTAGGCCAAATATTTTTAAAATATGATTTTTAAGTTTTACTTGCTGTTTGTTTAAGTTGTAAACCATCCTGAGATTTTATATAGGGTGGTATATAAATGTGACAAACAAACAAATTATTTTATTTTTTAATAAGTGTTGCTGTGATTAGTATGACTAGCTTAAATATATTAATTCTTTAAAACTCCACTCAGCTTAGTAACATACTCTGTATCATATGACCACTGCCAGCCAATCCTATTACATCAAGTAAATAGTACAAGCAATAATAGAACTGGCTGCTTTTTGCTTCACTTCACTTAATTGACTTTTGTTTTAAATAAACTGGATTAGAAAGAGTCACATTATTACCACACACACAAACAAATTCATATTTTAAAAAGTTAATTGAATTAAATAATTGAATTAAATAAAACCACAAATAAGGTATGAGTGTCATCATTTTTAAAGTTTTCAAATTTGACTGAGGCATTTTATGAATGAGTACAACACTTTCCAAATGCATTCAATCTCACATCAGAAGAGGCTGGATCCCATTACTAGCTCCTCTTTCATCTAGTCTGAAAAGGATTCATAGCAACTCAAGAGCAGACAAGAACTTTTAACCTTGTTGCTGAGAAAACTCTATCCATTGCTGACATACTCAGTATCACCCAACACTTCTTCTGCAGCATGGGTGGAGCCCGTGAGAGTGGGTGTATGGAAAAACACAAAAGTTAAGCATAGAGGAGTTACCACAGCACAGTGAATGGCTGGCCCTTTTTCTGTGATAATCAGCCACATTGGTTGTCTGTGGAGAAGCATGAAACCTACATAATGGTCCTCATTGTTCAATATTCTCCCTGGCTTCTGAGATCCCCGCCCCATGCACACACTTTCACAGCAGGAGAATCAAGCACTGAATGATCCTTATCCTGGGCAAACAAATCATCTCCCACCCCCAACTTCCAAGCTCCACCTTGGAAACTGGAGATCAAGCATCTTTGGCCAAGCTGCACTACAGCAGCACAAACATTTGGTTTTGCTCTAGTGGGCAGAAACAAGCAGCTTGACCTGCCAACTGTTCCCTGGAGCCAGCGCTGCTTGTGAGGAAAAACCAGTGCTTCCCAAGAGCTGCAATCTGTCAAGCCTCTGTTAGCATGTCTGGCACATCAAGCAATGAAGCTGAGGTTTGTAATTCATTGGCATAAGGAGGAGGACCCGGTAAGTGCTCCCAAAGAGCTCACACTGTGTTCCATTTCTGTTGCACGAGGCAGGAGACCAGGCAGAGGGAAAGTTATGGTTTTGCCAAGCTGGCTGTGTGAAAAAGTCAGTTCTGGTGTATTAGTGGCCATCTTTGAGCTGTCAAGAGGAACCTTTTTTCGAAACAGGCTGAACAATTTATCTGTAACGACACAATGATAAAAGTCAGGTGAAGTTGCCATTCTGTAATTCCCTCTTCTGGAAGCTGCCCTGCTCTCATTAATAGGAAATATTTAACCTCTCAGCTTTTATGCATTTTAAGAAACCTGAGAATTGTGCCACATACACAAGATTGCATCTTTTGTTGACAAGATTTGCATTCTGTGCTAATTAATCTAGAATAACGACACCCTCTGCTTATATATTTAGTCACTAGTGCGGGTTAGAATCCTTACTGGCCTATAAGCATTAGTTGACATAGTGGAAATAATTCATCATTTTACCATTCCACTTGTCCTGACTGTAAATATCAAAGCAAAATAAATGATAACTTTATTTGTTGGCTGCCCCATAATTTTTCTCTGGCTGTCTTACCAAGTAAAACAATAAAACAAATGAAAGCACATACAATTAAAACACATTAAAAGTATTACAACAAAATAAAAAAGATTAAACAGTTAAAAAAACCTTTTTAATAGCTTGGGTGAACAGAAATTTCTTTATCTGGCATCTAAAAGAACAAAGTGATGATGCCAGGTGAGCCTCACTGGGGAGGCTATTCTATAAATGGGGTGCCACCATTGAAAATAATTAAGGGACCAAATAATCATTAAGAGGTAACTAATGTAGTCAGATGGTTTTAGGTGTGAGATGTTAAATAGTTTTGTTTCCATTTATTGAAGCTCTTCTCATGATCCGTGAGAAATCAAATTAATAAAATAAATAATAATAATAATAATAATAATAATAATAATAATGATCCGTGAGAAGAGCTTCTTCTGGGTCTGCGGGGAGAGCGGGCTTAGCCTGCTCTCCCCGCAGATGAGCAGCCACTCGTAGCTGGGTGGCCAGATTGGCCTCCCACACAGCTGCTGGCTCTGTCACAGAGCTGGTGGGGGCTGTGGGGATTGGGGGCCACGCGGTGCCCAGAAGGTCCAGGATGCCCTGTGCAAGCGTGCGGGGCATCCTGGAGAGACCCCTGAGCTCAGGAGGCTGCTTGCAGCCTCCCAGTTGGGGGTCTACTTGTGTGTCGCCACACACCGCGACGGCACATGTGCAATGAAATGAGGTTAACGGAGCACTCACTCCATTAACTCTATTTAAGGGGAGGGTGTTTTAGGTGGGCTAGCCGCCTTTGGAGCACCGGGCTTGCCCATGAGCCCGGTGGTTCCCACGATACATGGAAAGCGGGCTAAGCTCCCTTAGCCCTCTTTCTGTGGATCGTGAGAATAGCCTCATTATGTTCATCTGCTGTAAATAGGTACAACCTTCCACATATCACCCACTGACATGACCCATGCTCTCTTGGAAAAGGAAATGTTCTCAGACATTGTAAGCCTTGAACATGAACATGGATTCTGCTCTTATCCTCTCTGTAATATCGAATTTGCAATACAGAGGTTGGTATCAAATAGAAGTTTGGCTTGTTTGTTGATTTGTGGTGTTTCAGTTGCTCTGTGAGTCTGAGTGTGTAAGAATTCTCCAGCCTGGATAGAGAAGCTGGTGTTGAATGATCTTGATTTCCATATGCACATGTTTTAAGTCCCTAAGAGCAATGCTTCTCTGTTCTCATCATTGCTCCACTTCCAAAACAGTTAACTACTTTAGTACATTTACATCAGATGGTTAAAGGTAAAGTGTGCCATCAAATCTATTTAGATTCTTGGTTTTCTTTGGTAGACTACAGGAGGGGTTTACCATTGCCTCCTCCCGCACAGTGTGAGATGATGCCTTTCAGCATCTTCCTATATCACTGCTGCCTGATATAGTACCAGCGGAGATTTGAACCAGCAACCTTCTGCTCGTTAGTCAAGCATTTCCCCACTGTGTCACTTAAGGTGACACCAGAGGCGTAACTAGGGAAAACGGCGCCCGGGGCAAGCACTGAAATTGTGCCCCCGCCCCCCACCGCTGCGCCCCCCCACCGCCCCCCCAACATACATCTGACTGACACACATGTTTTAGAAAACTTTTATTTTAAAAATTACAAAAATTACCAAAAATTTCAAAATGCACTACATACTTAGGTTTTTCCTCACAACAACCCTGTGAAGTTGGCTTATATCTCAAACATCAGAATTATGATGCAATGATGATAAATACTACATTATACTTAGGTTTTTCCTCACAACAACCCTGTGAAGTTGGCTTGTATCTCAAACATCAGAATTATGATGCAATGATGATTATTATGATTATGATGCCCCTCCCTTACGGCGCCCAGTGCTGGATGAGCAATGCTAATGGGGGGGGCGCCGGGACCGGGGGAGGGGGACTGCTCTGCAAAAAAAAAAACCAAAAAAATTTTTTTTTCGGCAAATCGGCGGGGGCACTTTTTGGCGCCCCCTGCCAAGTGGCGCCCGGGGCACGTGCCCCCCCTGCCCCCCTATAGTTACGCCTATGGGTGACACATCACATGGTACATGCACTTTATATGTAATGTAGCAACAGGAGACCAGACAAATAGCTGACAAGAGATTTGGTTACACCGGGGCTTTAAATGCTTAGTGGAACCCCCTTCTTAACTGGTCTGCAGTTAGCAAGACACCCAAAGTTAGTGAGAAAACAACATTAAGTGGAGAATTAGTTCCATCCAACCTTAGATACAGCCTTGGAAATGCCACAGATTTATTCATGAGGTGTTGTAAAGGCAGTCTGTATAGAAGTGACTCACAGGAAGAACCAGTGGCCAGACATGACTACAGTTTGGTAGCTCTGAGCTCTTTCCTTTTTGTTCTCACACTCTAAGGTCATACCTTAGACCTCAACTTGGAATCTTGCTGCTGCTGCTGCTGTATTTCAGTGGCTTCAGTGTGGAACCATTAAGCAAACTGAGGCTCTCCCAGAAGATCCATGATACTTACCAGACAATTATACCCAAGTTCTGGATTTGCACCAAAATCTTGACACTGTGAAGCAATTTAGATCTGGTTTCATAAAAGTTCGTTTGGTAGGCAAATACAGGTAGTATACATACTACAAAAGCCTTTTACATAATTGCATGCCTATGGGAGCTTTCTTTTCTTTTATTAAAATCCATTCTGGAATTTATTGTGAGATTCTAGGTTGATGCAGTTTTATAGCTCATGCTTGTGTAGCAGAGGCAAAGGAGGGAAGGATCAGGTTTTTGTGTGCCAAGGACAGATTGTTTGATTAAACAGGATTCTAAGCTTTTACTGTTAGCTGTAAGACCAAAGTGTTTGTTAAGGTTGTTAGTTTGATGAGCTAAATCTGTTTTTCTCCCATAGATGTGAATCCCTGTGCCCAGTCCTACCAGATGCTGGGAATACCAGAGTTCCCAGCCTGCCTGACTCCTGGCAATGCTTTGCCCCATCACTTCCTCCCTTACCATTGGTTGCTCGCTGAGCGTGGGTGTGGAAAAATTGCAGGAGCTGCTTTGGCTCTTTTTGCCCGTCCTTGGCTGCTCTCAGCTGTTTGGAGCCCAGCCCTGGTGCAGCTATGCGAAGAGGGCAGTCTGGTGCGTTATTGGAATAGTTTCCCAGAGGGAGTCTGTGCCCATTCTTGCAGTTCTGGCCACAACTGCCCAGAGAGGTGGTTAATTCTCCCTGCCCTCACTTTCCAAGTTCCACAACTTAGTCCTGACAGAAGAAAGTGCCAATCCAATCCACTTTCATAACAGAGGAGGAGGAAGCATGACATTTCAAAAAGAGTTCCCACCACCATCCCGCAGTGAAGGGGGCCACTGTCCACCATGATGCCCTGAGTCCACCCCCTCAGTCCCTACTTCTCTACCTTCCCCCTACTATTCCCATGCATGTAAGAAACATACAACTCACAGACATTTCAAAAACAGTGATGAACTTTACTATAACGAAAAGATTACATACACTCTCAGATGACGATGCAGATTAGTGGGAAAGGAGGATGCTGCCCAACAACACCCCAACACAAAAAGTCATTCTCCACTTCTTTTTGACTCCTATAGTCACCCCCCCCCAAAAAAAGGGTTCTGTGCTACCCTTGGGGTCCCATCATCAATCTCCTGCTCAGTTTCTTTGCCTAGCATGCAACACATATGGGACTGTTGAGGATGGGGGATGGGAGCAGTGACACAAGTAATCACTAGGCAGGCTTTGTCCAGGCGCAGGCTCAGAGGAGAAACCAAGGAGAGGCATTGGCTGGCTACAGTGGCCCCATTTCTTGGCTGTTTCTTAGCTGTTCTGTGCTGGTGTCTCTGTGCATGGAGGTGAAGCTCTTGCAACAGACTGAAAATAAACCACCAAGGTTGGTTCAGACTCAATGCAATGATAAATTGAACTGCGGTTGAAGCAAACAAGCCAACTTCTTACCTTGGTTAAAAATGTCAGTATGGCCAAAATGAACCTTGGTTGAATAAGAGAGGCACATTTGGATGAAAAAACAAACAGAGAATGCTCAAATTGAACTGAGATTCTGCTTTGCATATGAATGCACTCAATATGTATGATAGTTCTTCAAAAAAGGTCTGTTGCTCATTTTGAAATTCAAAGATTTTAAAGTAAAGATTCATCAGACAATTCTAGAAATGAAATTTAATATTACCAACCTGTGTGATTAAGAAGAACAAGCAATACTTCTACAATACAAATACCTCCAGAATATACAAGAGACAGGGAAAGTTCTATGCAGAGAGAACTCTGCTTTTCCTGCAGCCAGGGAAAGCTGCAGCAGAGATCTGAATGAGATAAGATTGTGACTACACAGACAAATAACTTAAGTGGACAAATTGTTCCCAAGTGGATTCCAATTGAACTCTAAATAAACATTTAAGAAACCTTTAGGCATTTTTAACCAGACCACCTGGCTGCTGTTTGCATCCCTTGCTGCAAAAGAGGTTCATGCTTTAAACTTCCATCAAGGCTGGCATGAGATACAGAGCAGGAAAAAAAACCCCTCTATCAAAGCATGTACACATGGGATGTGCATGAATTGATTTTTTCTATTCAATTTTTGCATGCATCGAATTACCCTTGATTTGTTTTGTGTCTGAATCTGCCCCCCCCCCGAATCTGTTCATATGGACCCCACTGCTTTGTGGGTGGGGGTGGGAATTAGTGGCATACCATGTACCAACTACGCCCAACCCACACGGCACTGGGTACTCAGTTTATGTTATAGGAATTTTTGAGGTGTTTAGATTCTTTGGTGTGTAATGAATTTTAATTGTAAACCACCCAGAGACGCAAGTTTTGGGCGGTATAGAAATATTATAAATAAAGAATCATAATACGACTTCATTATGAGGAAAGGTTATTAGACACCAAAGAGTCTAACACTTCAAAAAAAAATGTAGACAATAAACTGCCTTGCAGGTGAGAGGGGGGGTGTAGTTGGCACCTGGCAGTTGACAGTTGGCACTGTCCAAAGGCAGTCAAAATGAATAGAAGAAATGAAGGTGTGTAATGAATTCTTATAGGGATTCATTGAGGAAAAGTTATTGTACATCAAAGAATCCAAATACTTGAAAAATAGTGACCACACATTTTACCCCATAACTCCACTTCTACAAGGGCTAGAGCTTAGGGGTTTTGGGGGGGGGGGTTGTTTTAAATGAAAGGTGGGAATCTGGGGAAAATAATAGGAGGAATCCAAATCTCAAAGTGATTCAAGTCAATTCTGGCACGATTTGATTTTTCTGAATCTAGCCAATGGACCACAAGGGTGATTTGTTCTGTCTCCAAATTGCCTGAATCAGCTAGATTTGGGTACAAATCCATTTGTATACGAATCAATTCACACATCCCTAGGAAGCAACGAAGCTTCTTTAGCAAAATAATAAGGCTGTTCTCACCGGGCAGCCTAGCCTGGGCTAAGCTGCTCATGTAGAGCACCAGGATCTGCACAGATTCCAGCGCTCCCCCTCCCAGTCTAATCCTGCTCCTAAATCCAGCTCTTAGCAATTGCTCCCTTAACCCGGGATTGTGTTTCCACAGAAACAGTCACCTAGAGTCACGAGCATGGTTCATTGTGGAATATCTGCTGCTCAGATTGTCTGGGAGCATGATCTGTGCTCCCTGTAGCATTTCTGTGATCCTCTGGGGGAAGGTGAATTGGAGTAGCCTCTCTCCTGTCCACCCATCCCCCTGGTCATGTGAATGGCCCCAGTGTGGAATGGAGAAACTGCAAGAGGGAAAAGGGCTAAGCATCCATGCACCTACCCCCATTCCCCCGCTACAAAGGCCTCTTCCTTTTTTAAGCTGCAACAACCCCCTTCCCCAACAAAAAAGCAGCATCTGGATTCTCTTACACACAGTGGCATAACAAGGGGAGAATGGGCCCATGTTCATGTACTAAACATGGGGGCCTCCCCCCACACAGCAGCACCCCCTGTGGTGGTGGCACACTCACACCCATGGCAGCATGTGAGCACGTCCACACTGCCCACTCACCCATGCAGCCTTGCCATGCTCCTGCTGCCTGCCTATTCACCTGGTCTCCCCAGCCCATCCGGGTTCCATCAGGCCTGGGAGCCCATTGGGATTGAGGGCATGCATACACCCTGTGCTTCCTTCATGTTGCATGTGCATCCTCATTCTCAGCAGGCCCCTGGCCCCAATGAAGGAAACAGGCTTGAGAGCCCAGGCGAGAAACAGCAGGAGGCAGCAGAGGGAGCACCGGCCAGAGGTGAAAGGGCTGAGGGCTGCCTCTCACTGCTGGGAGAAAGAGAGGTAGTGCAAACTGCAAGTGGGTGGTGGGGGAGTGGCCAGTGGCAGCAGCAGGAGTGGCCAGCTGGCCAGGGGAGGGGAAAGGTGAGTGAGGCAGCTCTCAGATGCTGGATGCGGCTTGCGTTCTTTGAATATGCTGACCCAATTACAGCTCTGCCCCTGTTTGCAAAGTATGCACATTAAGTTGCACCTCAGAGGAAAGGAAACATCACAGATGAAGCAGACCTGAAGGTAGTTTAAACACGTGCTGTATTTGTGAATGGGAATGTCTGCATGGGAACATCCCAGAGGGGCCTATATGGACAGTGCAAAGGTAGAGTAGGAGATGGTCTTTGCCAATGGTGGAAAGGAAACGTACCCTTTTCAGAAAAATTAGTGAGGGCGGGCAAGGGAAATACATTGGCTGAAGTAAAGTGAGTGAACTGTGTTCTGCTCAGCCAGCACAAAGAATCATCTGAGTCCTTCTCTCTGCTGTGCTTATTTCAGAGGTGAAGGAAGAGGCTATGTCTCATGTTTTCTCATGTTGTCTCAGAGCCCCTTTCCCTCCTTTCCCCTACAGTCATTTCAGGTCCTCAAAACAACCATAGGATGAGAGAAGGATTGGGCTAAAAAGAAACTTCCTCTAAGCCCAATCTTCCCTTCCCAGCAAACCAACTGCTGATGGGGGATTGTGCTCAGAAAAAGCTTTGTCTAAACCTAATCCATCCCCCACTCTGCTGATCAGTTTGGTGCAGGGGGAAAGTTGGTGGCAAATGCATAAAAATACTCCTTGGCTCCCCCCGCCTTAGGAACATAGGAAGCTGCCTTATACCAAGTCAGACCATTGATCCATCTAGCTCAGTATTGTCTACACAGACTGGCAGCGGCTTCTCCAAGGCTGCAGGCAGGAGTCCCTCTCAGCCCTAGCTTGGAAATTCCATGGAGGGAACTTGGAACCTTCTTCATGCAAGTATCTTACTCTTCTGTAAAATTACTAAATGTAAAAAAAGGGAAAGAAAATAGCCCACTACTGTCATCATTGTGAGCTGAAATAGTAGAGCCAGGCAGGAGAGAGAGAAGGGATTTTCACATATTCACAAAGCCAGCCAACAACTGTGTTCAACAAATCATGACATCAAGCGGTGAAGCCTCTTGTGGGGCTTGCTGATGATGATTCAGAACACTTATTCTTACACTTGTCAGTTGTGAAGTTGCTTTCTCCAAGCCACCTGCTCCAATATTCTGGAACAGGCTTCTGTGGGTGCCTTGCCCTTGAACAAAATGGCACTAGCAGTTGTTCAGCAACTACTGCATTGCTTGCTTTCAAGCAGACTGTTTACCTGAGCATCAAAATTCAGCTGCTAAGGCACAAGGCAAAGACTTTCCTTCCTTCCTTCCTTCCTTCAGGGATGGTATGTGTCCTATGGGAGCAGTAGGATGTAACTGTGCTTTTTGAGCCTTCGTCGGCTTTTACTCTTTAGTTTTTCTTATTAAACTTGCCAGCATAGTTCATTCACTCTTGGATGTTACTGTAAGGGAAAAATTGTAAGAGTGTTCCTTAGCAGGGCCCATTCTCCCATTGGGCATCATAAAGCACAGCAGGCTAACAAGCATAATTGCCAATGAGTGCTGGCTGGGAGCCAGCCCAACCCAGCAGCAAGATATTCAGAAGCTTGGGCATTCAGCAACAGAGTGGAAGACAATGGTTTCTAATCCATCCCCTTTCTAATGAAATTAGAGCCTGTGTGAGCTGTATTTCCAATGGGCAGTGTGATTTGCAGGGCCTGGTTTCTGCAAACAGGTGCATGGTGAGGGCAAGGAATAAATAGCTACATATGTGTCTGCACTGGATCTAAAGTAGTTAGGAGGTGTTGTAATGTGCGATAGGACAATGGTGGCAGAATCCCAGACACAACAAAACCCCAGTGAGCTGGCACAGTAAAGCAACTTCCCAGTGATTATGTCAGTGATAAGGAAGCAGAACCCTTCACTGTTATGTTGCTGCATTCCAAACCTAGCCCAGGATTAGAAATAAATGTGGAAGGAACAAGAGAGGTGCTGACAGGTCAAATTTTCTGCCAGGCTGGATAATTGGTAGTGCATCTATAGGCAGAAAACCAGTTTGGGATTTGTTGTAATAAACAGAAGAGTTGTTTGTGGTACGTGGGTTAGGAACTTGGTAGTCTTAGCAGCAAAGGAGAATGGAGACAAGGGGACAGAGAGAGGTCAATGAGTGGAAGGAAAGCAGAATTTAAATGGTAAAAAAGCAATTGGCAAACAGTAGAGGAAGAGGCATGCTTGAGCTGGTTCTGAAGTTTTGCTGTATCTAATAATAGCCCAAGTATTTTCTGGAGAAACTATTATGACAGAGATTTATATATCACTAAGGCCAGACAAGGAAAGAAGGAATAAACCACATCAGGGCATGAATGGTGGAGTTTGACCCTAGCTATTGCTTTTATCTCAGAAGTAACTAGCTGTTATCTAAACACCACATCGTAGAATTGATAGCATCTTTTGAAGGAGTTAAGGATGAATATGCTTCCTGGGACACTCTTTACTCCTTGGGGTCCACTGTATGTGCCTGAACACCTTTCAGGTTCTCCCAGGCTCTGTGATGCATTTTGTAATCAAGAATTACTAGAAACATCTTTGCAATTTCTCACAATTGCAGCAATGTCAGTTAAATGAAAACCTAAGATCCCAGCAGCACATGCATTCCTGTAGAACATGTCATGAGAATTTAGGAATTTTTTATTTTTTTTACAATCTCAGATTGGTGCAATGTGAAACTGCTATTAAACTAACACTGACAAGCTAAGTTCAAAACCAAGATTAAGGATTTTGGCTTAATGTCAGTTTCTCGTGTTGCCAACTGGAGTTTGCAGGAAAATTCTGAGTTCTGATGACATTCTCCTCAGGATCACGCACACCACCAGGATCTTGTGAACCAGCCCTTGGGTTCACCTTTCCGGTTTCATTTTCTTCCAATGAGTAAATTCTCTGTGTGGAATATATGGATTGAAATTCTGAACAGCAAATATCTCAGAAATGTTAGAGAGAGAAAGCAAGGGAAACTGCGTCTTCAACCATTCTATAGGCATAAGTCACAGAATGACACTGGAGCTGCAAGAAATCCCTTCACTTTAAAAAGATAACTATTCTTTCAAAATGTGTCCCTTTTATTTAAAGACACTATGACTGCAATCCAGCCAAAGTTACTGTTGACTATGTTCCTTGAAACTAATGCAACAAATTAGCCACCATGTGCAGCCTAAGGAGACATGTAATCCTGGCAGCCATGTTAAGGGAGTGCTTGCTCCCTTAACCTTGACTAAGAGCCGGGCTTGACAGCGGGGTTAGGCTGGGTGGGAGTACCGGGATCCACATGGAAGCTAGCACTCTACATGAGCAGCCAAGCCTGGGCTAGGCTGCTCGTGAGAACAGCCTGTGAGTCTATAGTCTGTTGCTACCGAATTAATCAGGAAGTTTGTGCTATGGAAGATGGAAGATGCCGTAGCAGGACTTCTAGGGAAGGCAACATGGCACAAAATAAGGCATTAGTGCTGCAGTGCATTCATAGTGTGGGGGAGGAGTGGAAGGGTAGAAGGCTGTCCTGTATTTGCTCTGGTCCCATAAAGCCTCTCATTAGTTCTGTGCTGTAGGAATATCAACATTCTCATTGGCCCAGATACTAATACACTCCCCCGCCCACCCCCATCTAGTTTTTAAAACAACTTTTTAAATGCATGGTGAAGAATGCATTCAGTATTTTTTTTTTATCCACATGAGCATTCATGTACCTTTTAAAATAGAAAACGAGGAATGTAAAGCAACCCACTCCTTGCAGTTTCAAGAACATTTGCATATTTTATAAAATCAGTTGTTTGAACAGAGTGCAGTTTCCTTCTTCAGCATATTGAAGAGAGGTGTGTGTGTGTGTGTGTGTGTGTGTGTGTGTGTATATTAGAGAGGTGAAATTAAACATAAAAAGTGCTGACCCAATTACAGCTCTGCCCATTTGCAAAGTATGCATGGTAAGTGGCACCTCAGAGGAAAGGAAACATCACAGATGAAGCAGACCTGAAGGTAGTTTAAACACGTGCTATATTTGTGAATGGGAATGTCTGCATGGGAACATCCTGAGGGGCCTATATGGACAGTGCAAAGGTAGAGTAGGAGATGGTCTTTGTCAATGGTGGAAAGGAAACGTACCCTTTTCAGAAAAATTAGTGAGGGCGGGCAAGGGAAATACTGGATCAGGCCCAAGGCCCATGTAGTCTAGTATCCTGTTTCACACAGTGGCCCACCAGATGCCTCTGAGAAGCCCACAGGCAAGGGGTGAGGGTGTGCCCTCTCTTCTGCTGTTGCTCCCCTGCAACTGGTATTCAAAGGCATTCTGCCTGATCCTGGAGGTAATCTATAGCCATCAGGATTAGTAGCCAATGATAGACCTATCCTCCAGGAATTTGTCTAAGCCCCTTGTAAAGCCATCCAAGCTGACAGCCATCTACCGCATCCTATGGCAGAGAATTTCATAGATTAATTATGTGCATTGTGGGGGAAAATACTCCCTGTTATTGGTCCTAATTTTCCTGGTGATCAGTTTCATGTGATGACCACTGGTTCTAGTATGAGAGAGGGCGAAAAACCTCTCACTATCCACTCTCTCCAAACCAATAAGAACATTGACTAGATCAGAAGCTGCCAAACATCTGGTCTTGTCAATTTTATCACTCCATTTGTTCATATGAGATCAAGGAAAAGCAGCTGGAATTAAAAATCCGAAAATGAAGGGAACAGATGTTCTCCCCCTCTCTACTCTTCAACTATAGGTGTATAGTAATCAAGTTGCTGGTACTAAATCAGAACTGGTACCAGGGTAGCAATAACAAGGAAGTATTCCTGTTGCTTTCCAGAAAAGATTTAAACAATGTTTTATGTTCTTTTCACACCAGATTTATAAGTCACCCAGTCCTTTCTGGATATAAATAAAGGAATCCAGAAAGTGTCAATATTTTTAGCCTACGTTCCAGTAGGTTTATGAGTCCACCTGACATTCTGTGGGAGTGTGTCCATCCTTGTGCCCTTGTGTCTGTCTTCCACTATCAACTTTGCAATGCCTGGACCAATATGAACCAAATCGGGTACAGTTGTAGGGACACAAAGGGACACCTCAATGGTGTAGTTTGTGATGATGTCATCCACACTGATTCAAGATGGCGGATGCATAAACATTTGAGATGGAAGTGGCTAACTTGTGAACCACCTAGTTGATTTGAACCAAATTTGCTACAGCTATAGGGACACATAGGGACACCTCAATGGTGTAGTTTGTGATGATGTCATCCACCCTGATTCAAGATGGTGGACGCATGAACCTTTGAGGTGCAAGTGGGCTAACTTGTGGACTGTCTAACCAATTTGAACCAAATTTGGTATAGTTGTAGCAAGTGACACATAGGGATACCTTAGTTGGGTATTTTGTAATTATGTCATCCACCCTGTTCCAAGATGGCGGACACACAACTGTTTTAGGTGCAAGAAAGCTAAACTTTGGACCGCCTAACCGATTTGAACCAAATTTGCTACAGTTGTAGTGAGTAACACACAGGGACACCTCAAATCCATACTTTGTCATGATGTCATCTAACCCAATTCAAGATGGCAGGAACATGAACATTTGAGGTGAAAATGGGCTAATTTATGAACTGCCTAACCAATCTGGACCAAATTTAGTCCAGTTATAGGGACAGTGAAAGGAAAGTAGGCAATTAGCTCTTACTAGAGCAACTTGAACAATTTCAATACATAACACTTGCTCAACAGCACCAACATCATTTTTAGACAAATCCAGTATATATGGATGTATTTATGCAGACAAATTTCTCTCTTTCCTTCCTATTGTTTTTTAGAATATTTACACACTGCTTTCCCACAAAGTTTCCAAAGCAGTTTGCATAGCAAATGGAATGAGAAGTGCAGAGGCGTAACTATAGGGGGGGCAGGGGGGGCACGTGCCCCGGGCGCCATCTTTTCTGGTCACGTGGGGGGCGCCGGCATGAAAAAAAAAATTTCCTTATTTTTTTTTATTTTTTGTTAATACAAATGTTTCCTGCTCAGTGCAGCAGCGCTGCAGCAGTCAAGGGAGCGCGTCGGTGCCCCCTCCCCCACGAGCGGTCCCTTCCGCACCGCCCACGCCCCCCCCCCCATTGCTTTGCTGGCACCTGGTGGCCAGTCAGTGGCCTGGCTTGGCGGCGGCGGTGGGCGCTTGTGAGGAAAAACCTAAGTATAATGTAGTATGTTGGGGGGCGCGGGGGCGCCATTTCAGTGCTTGCCCCGGGCGCCGTTTTCCCTAGTTACGCCTCTGGAGAAGTGGTTTCCTGTCCCAAATAATCTAAATATCTAAAAGAAGAGAGATAGTGGCAACTGCCAATGGTAGGGATACTATGCTGAGATGAACAGGGACAATTGCTCTCCCTCTACTAAAGATTTAAAAAGCCACCACTTTATATGTAGTCTGCCCAGCTAGAAGGAGTGTTCTGGGACCACTGTGCCTAGCTTTGCACTTATGGTCTCCACAGATAACTCTAGGACCAAGAAGTTATAGAGACATTCTCGGAATTCCTTGTCTTTCCTCTCTCGTTCTTGGGAATGATTAAAAGCTGTCTTTGGGATTGAAATCCAGCCACTTAGAATCAGGTAGCATTCCCCTTACTAAGGAAGCTATTTCAAATGACTAGTATGCTATTTGGGATTGCAAGGCACCAGCTGAAGCCCCAGCAGGTCTCCCAGTATAGAAAAAAAGAAAAGAAAATGCATCATGATGACAAAACAAATAAAAGCTCTTTCTGTTCAGCTGCTCCAATCCCAACACACAGATAGTGTGAGGACTATATCAGTAGTGCATAAATTGGCTGTCCACATGAGAGCTGTGAACACCAAAGAAAAAATAGAGCTTTATTTTAATGCTCAAGCCTGAGATTTGATAATTCAGCAAATATCACATCTTTGTCACCAACTAGCTGTTGGAGCTAGGACCCTGGCAGCATCAGCTTTCAGCTGCAAAGTCTCATAGTGACCACTGTGGGGGTAGGGGTGGAGTGGTAGGGTAATGGATAAAAGTGCTGGACTCCTCCCCTTTGTTCTTCCAGTGTTAGTCTCCATTTTGTCTCTTCAGAAATGGCTATTTGTTTGGTCTCTCTCTTCAGCCATGAGCTACATTTGAAATTAAGCTGCAGGCTCTTTCACATTTGTTTGTAACCTTTTCTTTAAATAAATCCTTGTAGTTCTTCAATACTGAAGAACTGTTTCAAGACCTCTTGCTTTGCTGCTTTCTCACCAAACTGGTTTTGCTTTGCTATTTGGGGACTGAACTGCCATTCTTCCCCTACACCGACAGCATGAAATAAATGCAGGAAACTGTGAGGGATTAGGATATTCCTGTTCTAAAGCAAGGTGACAAACCATGTGGCACCTTCATGAGGAGCAAAAAAGTCTAGGTGTGGTTTTGCACTGCTGTGTCATGCACTGTTCAGGAGGCTGAAACAGGAGTAAAAGAGGGAAGAAAACAACCTCTTGTATGCTTTGCTAAGTACACAGTATGGGGAACTGCCTTCCTGATGTCTCCTTGACAAATCTGGGGGAGAGCTGGAGAATGCTGAAGTTTTGACTAGACCCTTGTTAAAAGCTGCATCTTGATATTAAGATACATAGGACATAAAGTTGTAGTATATGGTGATCTATGGAGTCATGGAGTACTTGTCAGGTAACATTACCATTGAGTTGTGTGGTGTGACTTGACTACGTGAAATGATTCACAAGTAAAATGCTTCATTCTGTTAATGTACAGAATCAGGCTGGTTAGGTTTACGTTTTTAGGTGGATTTGATCAATTGTTCTTAAGAACATTCAAAGCATAGATTGGCAATACAAAGCATAGATTGGCATCACCGGCATGTCTGGTGGCGACTTGGAACCGGGCCTTCTCTGTAGCTGCTCCTGGCCTGTGGAATGCACTCCTGGCAGATATCTGATATTCTCTGATTTCATTTCCTATTGTCACATTGCTGTGTAATCAAGAAACAGAAATCAGAGAACTGGGGAGGGAAGCAATGTATTAGAGATAGATTGCACCACACTGTAGAATCCAAGGGTTGTGGTATGCAAGGACAAAGCAGTGGAGTGGAATCAGAAATATTAATAGTTTAATGAAATAGATATTGAGCCCTTTCTCATGAGCAGTGAGAAAGGGCAAGAGGGCTAGCAGGGAGGAAGTCTTTAAAAGCTTAACTCCCCACAGACAATGAAGAGGTCCCTCTTCAGAGGGCAGCTCACCCTCCCAGAAAATTACTGACTGCTGCCGGTAGCTCGGAGGGTCAGGGTGCTGGGATGCATTGCCCCACGTCACCCCACATTGCCCCACTCCTGGAGCTCCCATAATGCACCATGCAAGTGCACATTATGGGGCTCCCCCTTCCCCAAAGCTGGCTGGAAGCCCCACAGTCTGCCAGCCCTGGCTGCAAGCAGCCACACGGCTGACAGACAATCACAAAAACAGGGTTAGGAGAGCACTCACTCTACTAACCTCATCTTAGAGGGTGGCTACGGAGGCACGTTTTCCGCCGGGATCAGGCCCAATCCTGGCAGTACACACGTGTAGGCAAACCCAGAAAAAAATGAGCTTCATAATTTAGTGGCTCATTGTAGCAGAAGACTCCCTAGCAACAGCTTGAGTGAATTTAGACCTAAATTGTGTGCCAGTCCTCCTTCTTTGGCCTAATTTTTTGCAATGGAGGGGGAGTGGGAAGATAGCAATGAAGCTGTGGGTAGAACTAGCAAAGCTACAGAATGTTGAATAATATCTCGGAAGTGCATGTGCTTATCCTAGCCTTTGCAATACCTTATGCTGTCTCATAAACAAGTTTCCTTTGCCACCATACTGAGCTATAGATACCATCTGCTCTTTGTAAATTTGGATTTATCCTCAGGACATGGCTCTCTATTTCACCTTCCATACAGTCCAGGGATGACTTATTTTATGCCTATTGTTTCTAATACATGGCAACTGAAACAAGATGTGATGCATCTATGGAGCCTGAACTAACTCAGCCTCAATTCAGCTTCCCAGCCCAGGGATGAGTGTGGAGGCATGCATGGAGGGCTATATGTATTTCAAGTTGTGTCCCTTTCTCTCCATTTTGAAATGCCTTTCCTAGTCTCCGATGGATATTCTTTGGCAAGAATGTACTTATTAAAATGTGTGCAGATTTTGCAAAGCAGTATAAATGCTTTTAACTGGATTCGTATAAATTCAAATTCTTGGTGAATTGGCTGACACCATCATTTTGGAAAGAAAAATGGACCCTTTTATTACTTAAGAGTTTTGATTGAAAATTTGTGATTCTAAAGTGGGCCAAATGAGCCTAAAATTTTCCATGTAGTCAAAATGTACCTTGTGTTTGCCATATTTCTGGAGAAGTTTACTCATTGCTCTGCAAAACTTTCTCTTTTATAATTTTTGTTGCCTTCTGTCTTACTCTCTGTAATGCTGAATGGCATCCTACTCTGGGGCTCAGGGCCTGCTGAGTCTCAGTTCAGGTATGTTCAGATATGCCCAGGATTAAGCAAATGGTAAACCTATCTGCTGTATGAGAGCCACCAATCACTAACAGCGACATGTCTGTTCTTGTCTTTTTTTTCTTTCCAGCATGTAACTGCAACCTACATGCCAGGAGGTGTCGCTTTAATATGGAACTCTACAAATTATCTGGCCGCAAGAGCGGAGGTGTCTGCCTTAATTGCCGGCATAATACAGCAGGCCGTCACTGCCATTACTGTAAGGAAGGCTACTATCGGGACATGACTAAACCAATCACCCACAGGAAAGCATGCAAAGGTATGTGTGCCAGGCGAGCAACACTCAGGAAACAACCGCTTGACTCATCCCTTTCGTCCTCTGTAACGTCTGGGGCTGTTTTTCTTCTTCCAGCTCAGTCCTATGCATGTTTACTCAGGAACAAGTGATACCAAGCATGTTCCACCAAGTTCAGTGGCACATACCCTTTGCTAAATGTAGTATATTTGTAGCTACACTAATCAAGGAGGTACTTTAAAAATAAGCAAACACAAAGACAACCAGAAAACAACATACCTGTCAGACCTCCCTAAAGCCTAATTTATTTCTACAAATCTGTTTTGTATTGATAAAGGGGCAAGGCCTTGTGAGTGTGGTTCCTGATATACAGATGGAAAGTGAAACTGCGGTGTTGGGGACCACTTCTAATCCAATTTGGGAGCACAGCAGAGTGGAAAAATTTGCTGCTATAGGCACCCTGTCAAGGACTGAAGTTGGAACCTGGTTCCTGAGGGGGGAAATCAATCACCCCAGAGACTGCCCTGCCACATTCCCACCTTTTGAATTTCAAGAGAGGGAATAGGTCATTTTTTTTTTCCCTTTTGGGAGATGTCTGTTAATTTTTGTTGGTATCCCTCCAGATCTCTTCTCCCTTATAGCAGTTTTCTCTTTCGGAAACTGCTTTTAAAGGTACATAAGTCAGTAATATAGGACTGGGAAACAAGTCCTGAAATTGCTCTGGAGGGGAGGAGGCCTGGGCAGTTTAGTTGTGAAAGTTCCACTTGTCTGGAATATGTGCTATGTCCAGGAAACCATAATGCTTTCAGGGCTTTTGAAAGAAAAAAGAAAAAGATCAGAAGTCTGTTTTGTTCAACTTGTCACAGCTTATCAGCCTTCTTTCCTTCTCTTCCATCCCCCGCTTCAAACACATAAGCGCAGGCACACATACAGAAATGCTGAATGGTTTTGAGCAGCTATTCAGAACACGTGTGACTAGACAAGTAAAAACAAAGAGGTGGAAAAGGGACCTCAGACATAAGAGAAGAAAGACAAAGGTGTGAATGGATTGTTGAGGTTATTCAGATCAGCACATGGGCCTCTTGCATCAAAAACAAAACCTCGCCTTCCCTCCCCTTCTCACAGGTGTGCATACCAGCAAACAGTGGGCTCCATTCAATCTGGGAGGACAAAGACCATTTCTTTTGCAAATACACATGGACATAGATCTGCTGTGTGTGTGTGCACAGAAAGATAATGTGTATGATCCATATACAAACAGCTTTGCCCTCTGGACAAAATAACAACATTACAAAAACTTCCAAGAAGATAAACCAGTGAGCTCAATTAATGACAATTTAGACTCCCTGCCCCCCAATGAAATGAAGCACCCTGTAATAGAATTGTACAGTTATGTCTTATCTTCTGAAAAGGCATTTATTGAGTGTCTTTTTTGTTGTATGCTAGAACTGATTTAAAGCCTTTTGAATCTGCATGTTTTAGCTGGAGATAGAAGAAATCAATGGCTGTTCTCTCTCTGGTGTTTCTGTGCAAAAGAGGTACCCAAAGAAGGAACAGCCTACCTTAGAGTATGCTAACGGTATTATTAGTGTCTACTTAAAGCAGCACATATTTTAATTAGTAATCAACTTTGTTCCACATGTCACTGAAAATGAGCTATTTT